>NC_091709.1:25020000-27520000 GCF_041296265.1 Equus caballus | reverse complement strand
TTGCTCTATTTTTAGAAACTAACCAGAATAGACAAATCTATAGAGACAGAAAGTAGATTAGTTTAGGAGGATGAGAATAGGGAGTGACTGCTAAAAGGTAGGGGTTCTTTTTGAGGTAATGAAAGTGTTGGAAACAATTTCTGGTGATGGTTGCAAAGCTCTGTGAATATATTAATAAAAAATATCAACACTTTAAATGGGTGGGTTTTATGGTTGTGAATTATATCTCAGTAGAGATGTTAAAACAAACATCTAAGACAAAAAAGTTTGAGTTTCTATTACCACAGAAGAAAAGGAGAATAATCTTTAAGGGACACTGAGTTTATTTGCTAAAGCACATTATTCTTAGAACAAGATTTCAGAGAAAATATGAGTATAATTATACTTTCTTCATTTTTGTCCTTCCGAGGCCTTTATATAATTCTATAGAACTCATTATGGTTTTTTCCTTCAATCAGAGGCTAGTTGGTTTTGAGCACTTGTTTTTCTCAAGCACGCGCTAAACACTATGGGGAAGTATAAAGGGAAAGTGTAGGGCATAGCTAACACACATTGTAGAAGATCAAACTTCTTGAGTTGTAGACATACTTCTAGGAAAACTTTTATAACAGTTGGTGTAGCTTTTAAATAATTGAAGGAACGAGATACTATGTCTTCCTGAAAGCATTGATAACATAATATATTTTACAATTATTTATGAACCCCCAGGATAGAACATAGCACATAGGAGAAACTCAAATAATACGTATTGAATGGAAGAAATTTGGAGCAATATAATTAAAGGTTTTAAATACCAGACAGCATTATTTATTGGCTAGCCAGTTGTTAAATGTATTTCAATATTTTATATGCTATGCATCCTCTATATTTAGCAGATAATAATGGGCCATCTCACATAAATTAGGGATAGTAATGTTGTGTGATGAGTTTTCTATCATTGGAAAAAAGTTTAGAAATAGACCCAGGTATTGTTATCGGTAAGAAGTCAAAATAATTTGTTACACTTTTGTAAGCAAACAGACTAGTAGCCATTTATAGTAGTGGATGGTTAAAAATCTCAAGTGGTCGCCATCAGTGAAAGCATACAGAGAGCATCTGCCAAGGACCTGATCTTTGAGATCAGTGCTTCTGCTAGGCCTATTTATCTTGAAAGAAATCTTGCTTGCCTGCTTTTTGTGAATTTTGTAATTTTATCAATGAAATGCAGCTATTTGGAGGATAAAAGAAGTGGGAAGTTTCTGAGCGATGCATTCTTACTTTCGAGAGCTGATTTTTACCATAGTCCCAGGAATCAGAATGTATTGATGACTGTACCTTCTCTCAGATGGAAGATAAGGAAATGATTTAGAAACTGTAAAGGCACAACAAGAAGGAGTGTTGGAGGAAAATACTGTATTGTTCAAAAGTATAATTATTTTCATCTTAAGTTTTGACCTTTCAGCATCCACATAAACATACAAATGCCAGCATCAGACCTGAGCAAAAGGGTGAGGGGCATCTTACTCCAGACATTAAATATCAATTGAATTAGGTAGTGTAGCATACAATTTCCATAAATATCAGAATCATTATATAACACAAGCAATGAATATTGAATCTCCAAATAAGCCTTTCTATACATTTCTTGATTTTTATAATTTAGGGACATCATAAATTGAAATTCTTGCAAAAAATGTCCAATTAGATGCAAAATTAGATATGATCACATATTCCTTGTGTTACCATTAGCAAATTAATCACTTCCATTTTCTTGTACATGAAATCAGAATAATAGTATGCATCTAATTATACATTATTGCAAGAACTTAAGTAAACAAGATATGTAAAATGCACATCCCTAAGAAAATATCAAGACCAGGGCTCACAAGAGAGTTTGATGACAGATCTTGTGGTGGATGCACTAATGGGGTGAGGCCCATGATCCTCAGCTCCTAGTATTCACATGTGTTTCTGATCTCCTCTCCTTGAGTGTTTATTGGACTGATGATTTTCTTATAGCCAGTAGAATATGGCAAAAGTGACAGAACATAAGTGATTACGTGTACTTTATTATGTATTTACATTGCATAAGAGTGTAGCATCCATTTTGATTGAATCTCTCATTTCCTTGTAACCTTTCATGAAGAAAATGAGCATGTTGGAGGCCTATGTGGCAAGAAACTGAACGTGGCCCCTAGGAGCTACAGGCCTCTGGAAGACAACCAGCAAATAATACTGTTAACACTAATGCAAGTTTGTAAGCAGATTGCAGCCCACTTGAGCCTCCAGATGAGATCTTATCCCTAACCAACATTTTGATTGAAGCTTTGCAGAGTACCCAGATAAGCCATGTATGGACACATGACCCTCAGAAACTATAAGAAGATAAAAGTGTGCTGTTTTATGTAGCTGAGTGTGTAGTAATTTGTTACTGAGCAAAATAAAACTAACTGATTCTGATACATGGAAGCGGGGTACTGCCATAACAAATGCTTAAAAATGTGGGAATGGCTTTGGCAATTGGCACTGGATGGAGGCTGGAAGAATTTTGAAGACTATGATAGGAAACCTAAATCACGTTAGACAGATTTTTAGAAATCTGTACTTTATGGATGCAGACTATGAAGGCTGACTGACTGTAGAAATCTGAACTTGAAGTGTGCTGCTGGTGAGAACTAAAAAGGAAGTAAAGAACATGCTACTGCAACAGGAAGGAATAAGGATCCTTACTACATAGTTGCAGAAACTTAGCAACACTATTGGATACAGTAATGTGGAATGTAGAAATGTGACTAATAAATTTGATGACCTACTAAGAAGATGTCCAAGCAGGGTGGAGAAGATGTTGCCTGGTTTCTTTTTGCTGCTTAGAGTAAAATTCAAAAGAAGTGAGGGAAATTGCAGGAACAACTGTTAAACAAGAACAACCACCACCAGAATGTAATGAGCTGGGACATTGTGAGCCTCCCCAGATGAGAAAGGATGCCAGAATTTAGAGATGGCTCTGAGCACTGATAGGACAGCATGCCTAGAGAAAAAGCTGAGAGTGTGATGGTGTAAACTTTTTCTAAGTCCTCAGAAAGACCAAAAAGTGAGAGTATTTAATCATAAAAAATTCCCTTTTAAGAGATTTAGAGTGTGCTCCACAGAACCTCTCAATCAAATCATGACATCTCTAGTAATGTCCTTTGGCCAGCTCAGCAGCTGCTCAAGATACAGAAGGGCTTGTCTGAAAGTGATCGCTTAATATAGATTTTGTGTAAAGAAATGAACCTGTTAGTTCCATGGGAGACAAACTTCTTGAGAAAATTACTTTAGTAGAAGCACTGCCTGTTAGGACTGGAAGGGACAGAGATAGTACAAACTGGAAGGAGATGGTCAAACATCCCAAATTCTATTTCCAAGAAAGGCTCGTGAAAGTACTTAGGTGCAGTCTCAATGATGAAGTTTGGATTTTGAGCAGATGCTATACTGAACTAAAAGTCTTGGTGGCTTTTGGGAAAGGGAAGGTAATAGTATTTTACATGTGCAAAATATGTGACTCATTGAAGGCTAAAGGATGGACAGTGGTGGGCAGTCTCCTGGAGGAGCCCCTGTGATCCAAGCTGCAAACAGCCTTGCAGGAAGGTCCACATGGCAAGGATCTGAGAGCAGCCTCTAGCTGATGATGAGCAAGAAACTAAAGGCCTTATTTCTAAAGCCTCAATTAACCCAGTGCTGCCCAAACCATGTAAGCTTTGAAGCAAATTTCTCTCCAGCAGGGCCTCGAGATTACAACCTAGCCCTCAGTGATACCTTGATTGAAGCCTTTTAGAGAACTAGCTAAATCATGCCTAGACATCTTGCCCACAGAAACTTTGAGTTAGTACGTTTTTGTTTTTTGAAACCACTAAGCTCATGGTAATTTTTTATTGCAGCAATAGAAAACCAATACAGACATACTAGAGGTTTACCTGCTTAACGCTGATGGTCATGTGGTAAAGGAGGGTGGAGAAAAACAGAGAGAAGGGAAAGGAAGCTACCAGGTTACTCTATGTTAAATTCCATGACAGTCTTTCAGGCATTTCTCCAACATGCCACTTCCCAGGGTTTTTGTAATGTTAATCTAGCCATTAGATTATTATCCAAACTATTGTTCCTGACTCTTTTGTTCCAAAAGTAGAAAGTGTGGACTTGGAGCTGTACTAACTTCCTCTATTTGGAGGACAATTCATAGAGAAGATGCTAAGAAAAGTTAAAATGTCATATTGAGGAAGGGAGGAAGAATTAGAATTATAGTCTTCTTAAAATAGCTATTAGGTAAAAGAAACCATTTTTAAGAAATTATATGCACTAACTTAGCAATTGCAGTAAGTTATTTTTTCTGAGATCTTAAAAATAATTGAAAAGATGAGAGAATATTTTCCATAAAATTCAGATATGTTTTGTTTACATATCATAAACAAAATGTTAACTTCAATTCCAGAACAACTGTATTTAGCCTAATATGTAATATAATTGTTTCTTCCAACATATGTGAATCCAACCACAGCACCCCCTCCCACATCTAGTCCAAGCCACAAGCATTATTCACAGCAATTAAAGCAATGTCCTCTTTCCATTCTCCCCAGTCTTTTACCACATAGAATTCATACTGATCTTCTTCTTTTCCGTCATCTATTGAGGTGAAAAAAATGCAAAAGGTATACAACTCATAGGTAAACAAACTGATGAATTTTCTTAGACTGTTTATACCCATATAGCCACCTCCCATATCAAGAAATAGAATATAGCAGGACCTCAGAAACAGTCAATATCCCATGACCAGAGGATCACCCTGTATCTATCAGCCTAAGTTAATTTTACCTGTTTTTAAACTTTATATAAATGGAAACAATAGTACATTTTGTGCCTGGCTCTTCTCTCAACCTTATGTTTGTGAGAGTCATCCAAATGTGCTGAGGATACTTGTAGTTTCTTCATGCTTATTGTATTACTATAGCACAATTTACCCATATATTTTCTGTTGATGGGCGAACTGAGATAGTTTCCAGGTAGGGACTATTATGAGTAAGGCTGTTTTGAACGTTCTTGAATATGTCCACTGGTGTATGTGTGTGCTTGTTTCTGTTGAGTGTAGCCTAGGAATAGTATTCTGCAAAGGTATATGTTATGCCAATGTCCAGTTTCATTGGATACTGGTAGTTTTGCACAGTGATTATACCAATTTATATTCCCACATGCCCTGTTTCTGAATACAGGTCATGCCACATTCATGAAAATTTGTGCCTTCTTCACGACTAATACAGCTGTTCAGCTTTTCATAAGTTTCCCAGCCATTTGCCTGCATCAGAATATTTAAGTTATTTGAGAATTGTTTTCCTTTTCTTCTGTTGTCTGATTTTTTTCAAGATTAGAGCAAGAGAGTGATCTTTTGAACTCCCAAATCATGTGTTCTTCAACCTTGAGTTTTAAAAAGTGATAAAACAAAAAAGTCCAAAGTTTTACCATTTTATATAGAATAATACCCATATACCTTACCATGGTCTAAAATTTCCTATGTGAAATGATCTCTTTTCCTCAATTCTGTTGTACCCACCCTGTGTTTATGGCTATTCTCAGGTCACATCAAATTTTTATTCTTGCAGTTGTTTCTTTGTACTCATCACAGAGCCTTTGTTCTTGTTTTTTTTTAATCTTCTGATTACTGACAATCTTAGAAGTTATGTCTCTGATCAGTTGTCGTGCTTTACCTGATGAAACTAGCATGCCTTGACTTTGGTTTTGCTGAAGCTCATTAACATTTTAATTCCTTCAGTTCACTTATCACTAACTGAAATTATCTTATTTTTACATTTCCCTCTTCAACGTGTCAACAGTATCTAGAGCTGTAACAGGAACATAATAACCACTTGACACATTTTTAATAAGTAAATGAGAAATGGACAAGTGAAAAATTTTAATGTTATTTTTCTGCTGACCCATAATTTAGTTGCTATGTTCTCAAAAAACAAAAAAAATAACTTGATTGGTTAACCTTCTGAAACATTTATTCCACTGATACTTTAATCTACTGTTAATTTAGGATTTAGGACTGGCAAATTTCCTGTCGCAACTGAAGTGTTAGTGACTGAAGAAAGCTGAGCTGTGGAAGTGAGAAATTTCTCATGTAAGTATCTCTACTTACAGTTAATTAAGGAAACACAAGACGATCTATGCAAAAGGTGGAAAGCTGTATCAAAACGCAAGCGATAAGACTTAAAAATATTTACTTTTTCTTTATCTGTCTGATGTAATAATTGTTCATGCCCTTTGTAGTTCTAAAATTTCATAACTCTACGGTTTAAGTAATCATGTCAAATTCATTATGCAAAGAATGCTGAAAAATTAATGCAAAGGAGAATTTTGCATCCATTATTTAAATCTATTTATCATGTTTCCTTACTCTGTCCATTGGTGCATATGTATAGTACTGACAGCTCTTGGTAGATTCTTTTCTTCAGCTACCAAAAGATGGTCTTGTTAAGCAATGATAACCACACAGCTTTGCAGTGATTCTTGTTTTAGTCACTTATCACATGTGGGTTCATTTTTGTTCTTATCACCCAACTAAGGTCGAATTCCTGGCCACATTGACCTCTTTTAGCCCACTGCTCAGAAGGCTGGAGGACTGATTGCATATGTAATGCTATGGGGTCCTGTTTCTTTCTTTCCCATTTATAAATTTTTATTTATTTATCTATTTGTTTGCTATTTTATGTACCTGAAGTTAAAACAAATTGTGTAGTACATATTATGAACTCATCATAAAATCCTAAGTGGGAATTGCAATATGTATTTGCTATATAAATACAGGTAAATCTAGGTAAGTCGAGAGTAAATATGTGTGGACCTGTTGGTTGAGTCTAGACGTGCCTGTACAATACCTAAGGCAGTCGATGAAACATGGATGGTAAGAAGAGAAAGGTAGGTTGGGAAGGAAAATGAATATTGATGAATAAGCTCTCAGACAGCTAAACCAGGATTCTTGGAAACAGAAGATAATGTTTTCTTTTTAAATAAAATATGCACTTTAGAGGTATCTTTACGTGTGGAATGGTACTTATAATACAAATAAAAATTAAAAGCAAAAAAATGTTTCTTGGAAGTCACAAGTGTTCTCGTTGCTTTCTAAAGCTCAGTCTCCTTAAACAGTCTTGCCTTTGAATTTTTTATTATACTTTTAAGTGAGAACTCCAAAGTTTCTATGGAACAATAACTACAGACCTTCCTCAACTTACAAGGGAGTTACATGCTGATAAGCCCATCATACGTTTAAAATATTGTAAGTCGAAAATGGACTTAATACATCTAACCTGCCGAACATCATAGCCTGGCCTAGTCGACCTTAAACGTGCTCAGAACAGTTACATTAGCCTACAGTTGGACAAAATTACTTAACTCAAAGCGTATTTTATAATAATGTGTTGAATATCTCATGTAGTTTATTGAATACTGTGCTGAAACTGAAAAACAGAATGGTTTATGGGTAGAGAATAGTTGTAAGTGTATTGATTGTTTACCCTCATGATCACGTGGCTGACTGGGAGTTACTGTTTGCTGCTGCTTCTGCCCAGCATCATGGAAGAGTATCATGCCACGTATTGCTAGCCTGGGAAAAGATCAAAATTCAAAATTTGAAGTACAGTTTCTACTGAATGTGTATCGCTTTCACACCATCATAAAGTTGAAACATCATAAGTTGAACCATCATAATTTAGGGGCCATCTGTAAATGGCTCAAGACCCCGTGCTAGTTAGAGTCCAGCAAAAAAGCAGATGGTTAAGAGAGTTAGTTCAGAGGATCTAATGCACAGTATGGTGACTATAGTTAATAATACAATGTTGTATACTTGAAAGTTGTTGAGTAGATCTGAAACATTCTCATCACATACACAGAAAAAAAGAGTTAACTATGCAAGATGATGGATGTGTTAATTATCTTGGTCTTGGTAATCATTCTACAATATATATTTAGATCATATCATCATGTTGTACACTTTAAATATATACAATTATATTTGTCAATTGTTCTTCAATAAAGTTGGGACAAATAAATTTGATGAAAGAAATTAATAAAAGAAATGTTTACAGATATGTGGAGAGAATCTGGGAGAACTGAGTCAGCACAACATTCTATGGTAGTTATATCACAAGTCTATTACCATGTTTAGCTCTGGAGAATCAAAGTCAAAGAGTGGTTAATCAACTTGAGAGGTGAGTGTGTTGAAAGGTCCTCCCTGAGAGTGGTAGTGACACATTCAGCTCTAAGTGGAAACATGGAGAAGAAGATAAAAGAAAAATGGAACAAACTCACACTCTTTCCTTCTTCTGATTTCTTGACAGGCGTCCCCATCAGCCAAAGCCAACACAAAGCCAGAAGACAAGGGATTCTGTTGATAAAGTTCATAGAGGTCAGCCTTCAGGACACAGTGAAGGGTAAAGAAGAAGGAGGGGTAACGGACAAGTGATGGGAGAACAGAAAAGCCAGAACAGAGTCATGAGTCGGTTAATGGGTCTTTGTAAAAGCTCAATGTGTTATGGTTTTATCTGGACTTTATTCTAGCCAAGACTACCACAATAAGCTTCATTTACTCTCACTTACCAAAACTAGTGAAATCAACACTGTCACACACTATTATCATCCCCCTCCCACCCCTTCCCCTTCTCTCCATACCCATCACTTCTTCAAAGTTGAGGTGTAGGTGCCTATGCCTTTTAATTTGTTCATTGGTTTTGTTTTCTTTTAGAAAACATATGAAGTAGGAATTCCACAACAAAGTCAGTATTTTCTTTATTTCCAACATATAACTATGTTTACCTTTTTTAGAATTAGTCTTCAATTCTAAGTAGCTAATGAAACCTTTGGAATTTTGATAAAACATTATTTGCTTCACTAAAACCCACTACATGTTTATGGATTTATATTTACTCTTTTCATTCAGTCTAATATTCCCCTGCTTCCCCAAATTTTGACAGCTGCTTACAGCAGTATTCTTTTAGGAGTCACATTTACTGACTAAGTGAATCTTCATATAACGGAGAGAAAGAGAGAGAACAGAAAACACTGAATCTCTATGCCACACAGACTAAGTCATTAATACAGCAACTAGAATAATACACTTCAAATCTTGCATTGCATTGCCCCCTAAGGACATGCACCAATTCATGTTTCCTACTCCAGTGCCCTTCCCTAAGAGCAAATTAGTGATTTATCATCTATTTGTTTCCTTCTTGGGACACTGAAGCATACATTTTCACTTCCTCCCATCTGTCATAGCTTCTTCATTCTGCTTTTTCCCTGTGTTTTACTGGACTCTACACTATTTATTATTTGTACTTACTCTTTCTATGAGTCTCCCAGAAAGGGCCTGTTAGAGAGACTGACTTTAGGTCAGGCACCAACCCCTTGTGCAGTCTAATGTCTGAGGGGTAGGTCATTATTATAACTGAAAACCCAAGGTACAATATTTGTCGACTAGTGAGTATATTACTTCTGTCCAATTATTTTAGAAGGTGGATGTACATTAAGGATTTTACTTTTCTTTCCAGTGATATCATCTAAGGTCATGTGCTTATTTTTTCTTCATGAAAGCTATTTTTTATAGAAATAAAATAGATCTGTTTAGATAAATCAGTCAAATATTATTTCCCTAGCCTACTATAATATCATGGATATTTCAAGTAGAACATTTTTGATTTTTTAATGAACTTAACCTATCTAAATTGATCTAACCAGCTAACATATACATTATATGTAATATAATGAATTATGTAATATATGTATATATATATATATATACACACACACATATATGTATATATAGTATCTTGTAAAAATGCCCTTATGTGCTTCATTTATGAACATGCTACCATCAGTCAGTAAATTACACTTCGAATGTGAAGAAAAAGTAGAGTAATTGAGAACTGAAACTAACATAACTCTCCTCTTCATTAAACAATACTGGGAGTTGACATACTTCCCATCCTTGTATTAAATAATGCTGGGACTAAGAAAACTTAAATTAGCTGCTTGCTCCAAGACATAGCTTCTCCAAGAAGATAAGACAGTCAATTCATGTATTAGTCTTCTGGGGTTGCCATAATAAACTGCCATAAACTGGGTGGCTTAAAACAATAGAAATTTATTGTCTCAAAGTTCTGGAAGCCAGAAGTCTGAAATCAAACAGGGCCGTGCTCCCTCTGAAGACTCCAGGGGAGGGTCCCTGCTTGCCTCTTCATGTCTCTGATGGTTACTGGAAATCTTTGATGTTCCTTGGTTTGAAGATATGTCACTCCAGATTCTGTCTCCGTTTGTCACAAGGTATCCCCCGTGTGTGTCTGTGTCTCTGTTCTCTCTTCTTATAAGGACACCAGCCATTAGATTAAGGCCTTCCTTAATCCAGTATGACCTCATCTTAACTAATCACATCGGCAAAGACCTATTTCCAAATAAGGTCCCTTTCACAGGTACTGAATGTTAGGACTTCAATAAAAGTTTTGGGGGGACACAATGAACTCATATCAATCCACTAAACAACTTACTTATCAAGAATAACAGTTTGTTAGTCAGAACTTGCTTTGAGGCCCTCTCCCTGCCATGCGCATCAACCCAAAGCTATGATGTTATGAACTCTACCCAATTAAGCCCATTCCTTTGCTTTGCCAGACCCATCTCAAAAATCACGTTGGCCAAGTTCTAAAATTCTAAAAACATGTTGCCCTAATTTTCTGTCTTGAGACATCACTGAGAGTCAATTTGATGTCCCAGCTGACTATTGCCAGTTTAATCGACTGCCCTTTGCTTGATCAACATGCTATACTAATTTTGGAGGGGAAATAGACAGTCAACACACCTAGATGTCCCTTGATGAGCTTTGCTTGTCAAGACTTGCTTCAAGGCTTTCACTTCACTCTGTCTGTCATTCCAAATCTATAGTGTCACAAACTTTCATAGTCCCTTTCAGTTTTCCACCTTGCAAAACCTGATTTGTAGTCAACCAGCCCAGGCCCTAAAATCATATAAATAGCCTTCCTTTAATTTCCATTTTGAGACAATACTATAATTCTGCCAATGCAGAATCCTCTCTTACTGCAGCAAGTATGATAAAATTTTGTATACATTTCACACTTTAAAATATATACAAAATAGTAATAAAAATTTGGAAAACATCCCAAAATTCATGAACAGGAGATAAATAAGCAAATAATGATATATTTGCACATGGAATACTGCACAGTAATAAAAATAATAAACTATTTATACTTAAAACAGCAGTAAGAAGCATAAACAATTAATCTCATTTTCTTCTTTTATAGATCTGTTATGTCAGACACATAAAGAAAAACTAAATATCTTTTCCAAGATCTCATAGATAATTAAAGACACAATTGCCAACATTATGATAGAGTTCTCCCACCTTTTACATAGATTATCACAGCTAAATTGAAAATATTCATGCATTGTGTGTTAATACAAGGCATGTCTTAAACTTGGAACCTTTAACACACTTTCTCTTTCACTTTTTCTCCTGTCAGAATACCATCAACTCCCGGGTGGGATGATGTGAATAGATGAAACAACAGACCAATTTTCTAATTGAAATTTAGTTCTTTGTCTATGTCCTCCTATTGTGCCAGGCAGAACCACTGTCTATTTCTCGTATCCATGCTTCTCTTTTCATATAAATTGCTAGCATCTTGATTCTACCAAGCACTAGAAGAAAAGCTTTAGTCTATTTTCTCTGAGAATTTTTTTCTATTGAAGTGACTGGGTGGTGTATTAGTCAGGACTCTCCAGAAAAATGTAATAAGTAAAATGAATATATATATATATAGCTAGCCAGACCTGATGGCTAAGATTTGGTGCTCTCACTGCCACAGCCTGGGTTCCTTTCCTGGACAGGGAACAACACCACTCATCTATCAGTTGTCATACTGTGGCGGCTGTGTGTTGCTGTGATGCTGAAAGCTGTGCCACTTGTATTTCAGATACCAGCAGCGTCACTGGTGGTAGACAGGTCTCAGTGGACTTTCCCGACTATAGATACTACAGATACACTAGGAGAAAGGATCTGGCAACCCACTTCTGAAAAAATTGTCCATGAAAACCCTATGAATAGCAAGGGAGCATTGATAAAGTGCCGGAAGGTGAGACAATGGCACAAAGACCAGCAGGGTTCCGCTCTACTGTACACAGGGTCGCTAGGAGTCGGAATCATCTAGACAGCATTACCAACAAATATATATATTAGAGAGAGAGAGGCAGATTTATTAATAAGAAATTGGCTCATGAAATTATGGAAAATTTGGGCAATTCCCCAAATCTGCAGAGTTAGTTTGCAGTTGGCAAGCTGGGGACCCAGGAGAATTGATGGTTTAGTTCCAGTCCACGTCTGGAGGCCACAACCAAGAAAGCTGCTGATGTAAATCCCATCTGAAGGCTAGAAGGTTCCAGACCCAAGAAGAGTCCTCGTGTCTGTTCAAGTCCAAAAGGAGGAAAAACGCTGATGTCTCAGTTCGAAGGCAGTCAGCTAAGAAGAACTCTCTCTTACTCTAGGGAGGGCCAGCCTTTTTGTTTTATTTATGCCTTCAGCTGATTTGATGAGGACCATCCACATTAGGGAGGGCTATATACTTTACTCAGTCAGCCTATGATTTAAAAGTTAATCTCATCCAAAAACACTCTCACAGAAACACACAGAATAATGTTTGACCTAACTTCTAGGCACCTATGGCCCAGTCAAGTTGACATATAAAATCAACTATCACAGCTGGTAAACCCTCAGTTGGTTTTATTCTATTTCCCAAAGACTTTGGCGGTCACATCTTTCCTTTGATTTATGCCTCAAGACAGAATCGAATTGTTGTCAAAGATCTGCTTAGCCTTATCACTTCCCTTTGGAGTTGAGAAGCAGTTGCCTCTTGCAACGCTGCATTTTCTGAATATATATATTCTGTCTCCTCTTCCCTTTTATTCCTGCTTCCAAGACGCCTAACAGCAAATGAAACAACAGCAAGGAACACATCCTACAAACATTCCAATTTCTAACTCTTTGCCCTGGTGCTGCAACTGTATCAGGTAGATGATCTGTCTTCCAAGTTTCTGCAGGTAACATTGTTTACAAAATTATGTACCACTACGCAAATAAGTCTCTGTCATTTCAATATCCAATAATAGTTTATTTGATTGCCTCCACTTGAATCACAAGCCAAGCTAAGTGACTTTGAGTTTGTTACATCAACACAGCACAATATGGTCCTCAATTTCTCTATCAGTCAGGATAGGATAGGTTTATTTCTTACCCACACTACAGCTCTGTGGGAGCCCATGTCTTCTCACTCTGAGACCAACGCTGGCAGTCATATCATAGGGAACACAGAGACTCACCATGCAGTAGGAGGAGAAGGGAAATCTTACAGTGTCTTAGTGTTTCTATCTAGTAATGAAACATCTCACCTCTCATAGTTTTTAATTAAAGTAAGACTCATGGCCTTGCCTATCTGCTAATAGATCAGAAAATTCAATTTTAATGAATGTCTAAAAAAGAGAAAAACCAGAATATTTGTGAATTTTTCTAATTCATTGAAATCCATCTTTCCCATGATATCACCAGTTAGCTTGTATAGAGTAAGCTGACACTGTCACACAGTGGTTTTCAAACTCTAGGACTTGACTCAACTGTGGGTAATAAAATAAATTATTTAATTGTGTCACAAAGAGCATTTTTAAATGAAAGATATATGTAATAAGATAAAATAGTAAAATAGATCAGACTTCATAGTAGTCAAAAAAGTATTATTTTGTGAAATTACATATACATATGTATTTACATGTATATCAGTCCAAAATAGACACTTATTATATTATTAAAAGATAAAATTATAATACACATGCAAACTGTAGCTCGTGGTCAAAAATGTTTAAAGCCACGGTTTTAATGTATGCATTGAGGCTGTGGCAATTTGGAGTTTTGTACTTTACATGGTTTTGGATGAACTTAAATACTGTACTGACATTTTACAAAGCTCTTTTCAGTTCACCCTTAAAACAAATTTATAAATATGCATAGTTATCTGCAAAATCCAAAACTAAGTTTAAGCAATATGGTGACATGACCAAAGACTTAATTTGCAAGTGGCAGGATGATGGCCCATCACAAATACAATTTTAAGACCTGCTCTTTCCATTACCTAATAACGCCCTGCCAAAATCATTACGGCTGGCTTATAGCTTATTTCAGGATCTACTTTCCTTCCTGGATTCTGAGATTCATTTTTGTTCCCTTTATATTTTTTTCTACATATTAGAAATAACTATATATCTTAAAATGGACTTAATTATTTAACATATAGAGTCTGAGACAGGCCAGTATTAGATTCTGTCTCTGAACACTGAAGACAAATAAAATAGAAAAAGTAGTGTCTTTTAAGTTGTAGAACTCTTTAAGTGGTTACAATTATTACATATTAAGCACTTTATTAGGCACTCAAGATGCAACAATAAATAGTGATGATATATGCCCTGAAAAAGCCTGGGGGAATATGCATGTGCAAAAATAAAAGACAATGCAATGTGAAAGCACTGCTGCAGAAATGTATACAGAATCCTGGAGAATATTGATGTGGACATGATAAACTCTGTTTAAAACCTGATGAGGTTTTGGGTAATGATGAGTCTGGTAAGGAAATCTGAACTGATCCCTTGATGAATAACCAGAAAGACACATTAAAATGAGGTTGGGGGCCTGCCCAGTGACATAGTGGTTAGGTTCGTGTGCTCTGCTTCAGCCACCCAGGGTTATGGGTTCAGATGCCAGGCACTGACCTACACACCACTCATCAGGCCATGCTGTGGTGGTGACCCACATTCAAAATAAAGAAAGATTGCCACAGATGTTAGCTCAGGGGCAATCTTCCTCACAAAAAGAAAGAAATAAAAAAATAACATAAAAAAAATGAGGTTGGGAATAATATAGTAAGGACAAACCAATTTGGAAATGGAATTCATTCTCTTAGCAAACGTTGATTTCGAACAATTAAGTGTCAGTAGATAATGTTAGGCACTTGGCATATGAAGATTACAAAAATAATCTCCTTATTTTCAAAGACCTTATGTTTAAATAACAAGGTAAAGCCAATGCAGTTCAAATAGTTGCTATGATGGAGAGTTTGCAGAAGGAAAGGTAACTGGTGATTATAAAGGATCTCATCATGAAAGTTTTGAAAACCAATATAATATGATATTTAAGATTAAGAACAACGCAGCAAAATTCTCTAGAATCATATTTTGGCTCTGTTCATTACTAGTTGTACAACCCAGGACAAGTCACTTTATCTTTGTACTTTAGTTTTTCTGTATGTAAAATAGGTATGATAGTAGAACTTACCTCATAAAGCTTCTATCAGAATTAAAAATATATGTAGGAATCAAAAATTAAAAATAGAAATAACATATGATCTGGCTATCCCACTATTGGGTATTTATCCAGAGAACATGAAATAAACAATTTGAAGAGATTTATGCATTCATATGTTTATTACAGAATTATTCACAGTAGCCAAGACATGGAAGCAACCCAAGTACCCATCAACAGTTGAATGGATACAGAAGATGTGGTATGCATGTTTATAAATATATACACAATGGATGTATGTGTGTATATATACATATACATACACACAATGAAATACTACTCAACCATAAAAAAGACAAAATTGTGTCATTTGTGACAACATGGATGGACCTTGAGGGTATTGTGCTAAATGAAATAAGCCAGACAAAGACAGGAAAACACCATATTATTTCACTCATAAGTGGAAGATAAACAAACACATGGATAAGGAGAACAAATTAGTGGGTACCAGAGGGGAGGGGAGAGGAGAGGGGAGACAGTGAAAGTAGTAAAGGGACACATATGTATGGTAACAGATAAGAGCTATTGGGCTTGAGCAGGATGCAGTCTATATAAAAACTGATATATAATAATGTACATCTGAAATATGCACAGTGTTGTAAACCAATATGACCACGATACCATGATTTTAAAAATATGTATGATGTATATATGTGTCTATGTGTGTGTATTCATGGAATAGCATTGTATAAGCAACACAAGTAATTTCTATAATGATTATTTGTCAAAAAATAGATCTTTTGGTTTTGTTTTTATATTTCTTTTATTCTTCTATTTCTTTATTTATTTACATTTTCTTTTAACAACTGCCTACAATTTACTGAAGGATTTATTAAGAGAGGAATGGCTTGCTTAATCCAAACTGATTTTTCTAACCATTTCTTCCTTCTTATTTTCCCTAACTCATATTCCTTTATTTTCTGAATGCATAGTTCATTGGATGGACTTTCAATCAAAAGTAACAAAGTAAAAAGATTTAATTGGTCAAACTGCGTGGATGTGAGGCAAAAATACAAAGGTTCCACTATATTATATCAAAATGCACCATTACAAGGCAAACATTTCTAATTGATATTTGAAAGTCTAACTTCTAAAAAGTTTTGACTTTGTTGTGTCAGTACATATTTTTATTACATGTAGTTTATACACACTGTATACTCTGAAGTAGCATACTCTGAATTAGGATGTCATGATTTTCATTACCATTTTGCAGTGGAAATCACATTAACCCAACAGTGACTATAGTAATTGGTTCCAACTTGCCTGACAGACATCATGCAGATTCAGAACTTTCTTTGGTTATGGCATATGGCTATGGTCATAGACTTTATTTTCAATACACTTTGCAACCTATAAAACACTGTCACTTACATTATCTCCTTTTATTTGTCTCATAACAATGATGTGTAGTGTTTTTTGACCATCCAAAAGGATGTTAAGCTTTCACTACAAAGATTTGAAAATATTGCCACCAGAGAGTTAAAGTGTAAAATTAGCTCATAGTGGAAGAAATATTCCATGCTAAATGCACCAGTCTGCACAATAAATGGAAAAAGTGTCAATTTTTTTGTTTATTAACTTTGCCTTGTTCGTCTACGTTAGGTGAAGTGTTTTGATGTAAAAAAAAAATTAAAAGCACATAAAAAGAAGAAGGAAAAAAAAGCCTTAAAGAGAAGATAGGGATATTGTGGGGGAAAATAAGGTGATGTATAACTTCATGGCCATCAGAGCATTATTGTGAAGAACTAGAATTCCACCAAATGCATGATCATATTCCAATTTCCTTTACAAACCTAAAATATAGTCGAGAAAAGCTCAAACAAATTTTGTGGCCGAAGACATTCTTGAAGAAATGTGGAATAGTTAATTATGTGGAACACGATTATATGGAAATGTGAAACAAATAATCCTAAATCAACATATGATATAATCCGAATTCTTTTTAGTTTTAACCAAATCTAGCTATCTAATTATCAAGTCACCATATGTGGGCAAGATATTAAAATTATCATATAACCTGCAGATATTCTGGTTTCTGATTACAAATTAATTAATATTTTTCTGTTTACCATGTGCAATTTAGACATTGTGAGTCAAATTCTACATAATCAGAGGAGTCTCTGGGTCACACAAGCAGAGATCAACATTCCAGAAATCAACAATGTAATTCAGATACAATATAATCCAGATACTATCTATCTAGCAGAGATCCTGCTAGGCTTCATCAGACTATTAGTTAGATAACCTTACTAGTATATTCATATCCAAAGTAACAAATCATATTGCTCCACTTTTACAGATGAATGAGAGTCATTACTTAATTCTTTATATAAAACCCCACAATTAGTTAAGTGTTGGAGCCAGGACCTGAAATCATTCTTCAGATTTAAAAATCATTGTCTCTTACATGCAGGGGTCTTGAGGCAGAAGTTTGATGTAGAGTTATATAGAACTTGAGAGATGAACAGAAGCCTAGAAATCCTAGGACTCAGTCTTTAATATTTAGAAATGAGGAAACTGAAATTTACATAAAGAGAGCTGTCTAATAGTGGAACCAGGACAAAACTCTATGTCTTGTAACGCAATATCTGCAAAATTAAAATTAAAATTTAGAGCTGAATATATAAAGATATCAAGTAATAAAACTAAATTCATTAAAAGGAAACAGGCTGATCTGTAAATAATATGCATGAGCCACTATGTGTAGAGGAATTTTTTGGGGGGAGGAGGGGTGCTAAGTAACGAGAGAACAAAAAGAAGAAAAAAAAAGGTTAATTTTAAGTGGAAGGGTTTCTTACAGAGCTGAAACACGAAACATATGGACTTTTTTTTTCTGGCACAATATACATTATGTAATTATTGCTTTATAAATATAATCCATCTTCTAAGATGACACTAATGAAAACCAAAGGGCACAGGCAAGAGAACAGACCTTTTCTATCTGAAATTTTGCATATTGTTTTACTAGTTTGGAGATTGAAATGTGATTATGTTCCAGATTATTTGATTGGATATGGCTGGTTGATTTAAGCAAATCAACTTAGGAATGAAAATGGAGCCAAAAGGAACAAATTAGCATACTTGATTATGATATTTTGGTTAGTATTGTAAACACGTTGTACCCAAACTCACCATATCACAAACTGAAATGATCTTTATATTCTTCCATTATTTTTTGTCTGTATTTCTCAAACTATGAGTCATAGAATACTACTTCATAACCACTTGGATTGTTAGTACTTTTTTAAGTGTAAGTTTCTCAGGTACCATTACAGACCCACTCTCTCAGAGTCCCTACAACAAAACTTGGGTACCATTGTTTTACAAAGCTCCTCTCATGCCATTTAGGAGCAGCAGAGCTTCAGATCCACATGAAACAGAAAAAAGGGGCAATACACATGGCATGTGTGCCTTGAGGCTCAACAGGATTGGATACAGATGGTCCAAAACGAAGTTGATGTTTAAACTACCCAATAGTTTATAATTTTACAGACCAATATTTTCATGCAAGGCTAGGGATCGTATAGCCTACGTGTGTAGTAGGCTATACCATCTAGGTTCATGTAAGTACACTCTATGATGTTCGCACAACAATGAAATCGCCTAAAGATGCATTTCTCAGAAAATATCCTCATTCATCATTAAGTGATTCATGACTGTAATTAAGGTTTTATTTTGAGTTGGCTATAATGTTCACTGCTGATACTCTTATTGCATTTTAGATAATAAACTCTAATCAATTTAAGCTTTTGCTTGTCAGTTCATTTTATTGAGGTTTAGTTAACTCCTGGTAGATATCTATATCTGTAATATTTTGGTCTATATTTATTCCATAACCAGAGTATGAAGCAAACATGCATTATATGAGATAGGAGATGTGCCTTCAGAGATATTTTATTGTAGAACTTCTATAGGAAAATAGAGATCACTAAAATAATTAACATTAAAATATAACGGGTTTTGTTTGGTTTTTGAGGAAGATTAGCTGTAAGCTAACATCTGCTGCCAATCCACCTCTTTTTTGCTGAGGAAGACTGGCCCTTAATTAACATCCATGCTCATCTTCCTCTACTTTTTTTTATATGTGGGACGCCTGCCACAGCATGGCTTGGTGAGTGGTGCCATGTCTGCACCCGAGATGCAAACTGGCAGACCACTGGCCACTGGGCCAGCCCCTATAAAGTTTAATATTTCATTCAAATTTCTCTTTCAAATTGGAAGTTCTATTCAAATTTGTTTTACTGTAGTATCACTACAATAGAACAAGACAAATAATACTTGTGATAGAAATTTTAAGTGATATTTACTACATGTCAAGTATTAGTCTAAGTGCTTACTGTGTATTAACATATTTAAATTTCACATGATCCCTTGAAATAGTTATGTTGTATTTTCCACTTCAGTGGGATGGAATCTGAGTCCTGAGAGGTTTGGGAACTTTCACAAGCTGACATGTTATTAAATTTTGGAGCTCAGCTACAAACCTAGGCAGCATAATTAAAGAGCCCACCCTCTCTATCAATCTGTTATACTAGATAGTAGAATTCCATTTTTTATCAATAGTTTGTATAATAGAAAACCACTCATAATTAATGCATTTTAAAATAATATGTACATAGTATATACATAGTAAAATTAATAGGTAAATTGTAAAAAGAACTCACTTTTAAAATAGAGGAAAAACATGTCAAAATCAAAAATTAATTTAACAAGGGGCCAGCCTGGTGGTGCAGTGGTTAAGTTCGCATGTTCTGCTTCGGTGGCCTGTAGTTCACCAGTTCAGATCCCTGGTACAGAACTATGCATCCCTTGTCAAGCCATGCTGTGGCAGGCGTCCCACATAAAATAGAGGAAGGTGGGCATGGATGTTAGCTGAGGGTCAGTCTACCTCAGCAAAAAGACGAGGATTGGTGGCAGATGTTAGCTCAGGGCTAATCTTCCACAAAAAAAAGAAAACAAAATTAACAAGAAGCAATATCTAACATCAAACAAAACGCAGCAATATTTATAACAAAGAAGAACAATTATGTAATAACTAATCATTTGTATCATACCCATATCTCAGATTTATTAGCACAGAAATTTCTGGTTAGAAATTTACTAAAAGGTCATTTATTTTATCATATCTTTACAGTCTTTTAAAGCAATAAAATTCTCTTACTGAGATATATTGCCAGTTGCTAGTATGGACCAACTTAAAGTTCCTATTCAATAAAATCATAGAAAGTAAAATTAAAGTTAGAAGAGTTAAGAAATATTTGCACTAGGGGCCAGCCTGGTGGCACAGCGGTTAAATTCGCAAGTTCCACTTCTCAGCAGTCTGGGGATTGCCGGTTTGGATCCTGGGTGTGGCCATGGCACCACTTGGCACGCCATGCTGTGGTAGGTGTCCCACATATAAAGTAGAGGAAGATGGGCACGGATGTTAGCTCAGGGCCAGGCTCTCTCAGCAAAAAAAGAGGAGGACTGGCAGTAGTTAGCTTAGGGCTAATCTTCCTCAAAAAAAAAAAAAAAAAAAAAGAAATATTTGCACTAGATGTGACAAATAATTTTGAAATATTTTGTATAGAAATTCACTCAAATTCAGAATAAATTTTGTCATTAACCAAATGTAAGTAATCAAAGTGTTTGTTATCAGTAACAAAAGAAAAAGATAGTGTAGAAAACATATGGAAATAGAAAATCTGAATAAAATGGCACTTAGCAGTGGCGTATTTTGTCATCCCAATAAAAAATTTAGTATAGTTTAATTGTCAACTATCTTAGTTCACACAGAAAAAAATACGATTAGATAATTTGGGGCTAAAAGTGCTGATCATATAATAAGATTTGGGCTTCTCATCCTTACATACTTATGGAAAAAAATTAACAAGATGAAGACAATGTAATATTCACAAAAATAATTGTGTTTAGGCAGAATTTTAAAAAGTTTAGTATATAAGATCTGAGGTTTCAACAGTATGAATTCAATGACACATATTACTGTGCCTCAACTCAGAAGAATATTATATAATTGTTTTGAATTAAAATTAGGAATTTGAAATAAAAACAGTGAAAATATACAATTACGTATCTAAAAACCTACATATATATATGAATAATGGAAAGAGGCAGACCAGTGGGATAATGAATGAAGGTTCTTCTTTATGTAAATGACAATTACATTTAACAAATGAATAAAAATGTTTACAATTGATAAATATATATACACAATTTAGTCCTATATAAATGTGCCTCAATATTCTTATGATGTTCTTTCCACAAATGGAGAGAAAGGGGTGCTGGAGGCAGCAATTGTGAAGCAAATAAAAATGCTATTATTAACATAGACCAGAATTATTACAGTTATATTAACTTTCCACCAGAACTGCTGTCAGGGCATAAGTGTACATACTATTATCTTTGCTCTTAAATTTTATCATTATAAAATTTTTACAATAGAAAGGCTTGCCTAGGCTTTTCTTTGGCCATGCTGCCATTGTAAGCATGTTGGCTTCAACTCTTCCTTTGTTTTGCTTCTCTAGTTTAGAGCTAGAGTCTGCAATACTAAGGATCTCAACTCCAACCGTCCACCTGTTTCTATAAAGGATGATGTATTGGAACACGGCCACACCCATTCGTTATGTATCGTCTGGTTAATTTCATACTACAGCAGCAGAGTTGAGTAGTTATGCCAGATTATATACACCATAAAGCCCAAAATATTAACTACTGACCGTTAGAAAAAATCTGCCAACCACTGCCCTAGAGCAAGAGACTCTGTCGCTTTAGAATTCACTGAATCATAACGTCTGCTCACAATTCCAAGAAGTTTTTAAAGCTCCCCCTGGCTATCATGAAACAGACAATGGAGAAAAGAAGCTTTTGTTATGGAGTGTGCATAAGTGTGTGTGTGTGTGTGTGTGTGTTTTGGGGAATGAATAATCCCCTTTTTTCAGTTCTACTAGGAATTTAATACCTTAGGTCTTGGGAATGAGGGCATGAGACTAGCAAGAAAGATAAATGAAAAATCAGAAATATATAGAATTGTATAGTCTAGGTAACATTTAATAAATACGTTTCCAACTTTCTACAAATGGGTAATAGAAAATTTCATATCAAATTTCTAAATTTGACTATAATCTTATGTGCAGACAGCCACATATATTTCATATTTATTAGGCTTAAGGTATTCTATGAGCACAATTAATAAATAGTTTGCCGGATCTTGAATCCAAATATGGGATTCTGTGTCTTTGAGTGTGATCACAGTTTGCCATGACCGTGCCCTCATCTGTTGCCGTGGTATAATGTCCACAGTCTGGCATGTGTAGGCCACATCCTAATTTGTTCTATTTTAATGGCGTGCATTAAATTGCCCTAGTGCACCTTGACTTCTTACAATCAATAAACATGATGAATATGTCTAAAAATGGCACCTGTTTTAAAAATAGCACTATAAGTCACTGCTTAGGTTGAACATATCTTATGAAATTAGCAGGTGAGTATTTTCTGTAGGTGATGATTAAGGTTGCTATTCTGGGGAAATGACAACATATAAATATATCTCAGGGAAGAAGGCATGGGTATTTTTTTCCAATTAATGTCTGCACATCTGACCCTTCTGTTTACATGACAAATAACCAGCATGGGTCTCATTTGTAAAAATGGCCTGTTTTAAGAGAGGGTATGACTGAAGAAAAAACTGATCAAACAATCAGCCCTGGTGGCTGTCCTTTCATTTGCTCACAACACAAAGAGGTGTTTCTTATCCTAAAAAATAAATGCCACCCGCCACCCCCTTTTAATATTGTGACCTTATAGTCGTTGTTTTGTTAATTAAAAACTAAATCCCACCAAAGTGAATTTCTCCAAATATTTATTCCTTTTTTTATCAATAATGCATATGTTCTAGAAACAAATAGGGATAATGTCTCTGCTAATTTTTATATGTGAAAAGGTTTAACAGCGAAGTATCAGATTTTCTTTGTAATAGTACAAGTAATATACTTAAAAAATAACTTTAAAAATAGCACAACTGCCCTGCTGTCTTCCTTAAGATTGTATTTGTGTATGATGTTGGGGACATTTTAATTACTCATCAGAATTATTAGTTTCAGCCTTAATTAAATGTGGTGTATTTAATTATCCACTGGATACTTTTGGAGGTTCTCCAAGTCTGAATTGTGCACGCATCATTCTTATTACTGTTACTGAAACCAAAGTGGGTTCACCTCCAGGCCAACTAAATAAGACTCTCCACCAGAAGTAGTTGTCTCACAAAGTAAAGTATATTCGCAGCAAATAGTAGACCATGTGCAATCATTTCCAAAGTCATGGCCTCCTCGAACAAAGGGAAGCAGGGACCTTTTATTTCGGATGGGAAATGAACATTCAAAAGGGTGAGGTGGGTATTCACTTGTGCAAGCTCAGTTGGAAAACTTGCTTCCACATACACTGCAGGTTATGGTAATAAGGCCTAAGCTCCTCCTGGAGAGATCTTAGTTTTCAAAGCAAGTCAAAGGTCATAAGCGTAGCTCCTGTGGTGAGGCTTGGTCTGGTTCAGAGTGGT
The DNA here is from genome assembly GCF_041296265.1 of Equus caballus. NCBI lineage: Eukaryota > Metazoa > Chordata > Mammalia > Perissodactyla > Equidae > Equus > Equus caballus. The sequence continues at coordinate 27,496,037 of NC_091709.1, read as the reverse complement.
TGGTGATTGCATCTCCATAACATAACAAAAGGTAAAGAACAATTTGGAAAAATACTTAATACTTCCATACCCACCCTTGAGTTCTTCTGGGCAATTAGCCGGTGACATTAATACCCAGTTTCAAATAACAAATAGAACAGACCTAAGTGAACAATATACTAAACAAAGAAATAAACAGTCTGAAAACATTTCTTAGCATCTATTATAGGAAAAGCATGCAAGGAAATAAGTGGATGGAGAATGAGAGAGGTTTTTGTTTGTTGATTTGCCTGTTTTCATATTGCCAGTGTGTAGTAAGTTGTCTGACAAATTTTCAGTCAAGAAGTCTATTAAGCAAAAGTATTAAAAGAATGTATTGAGTTGGTTATGAGGGTGGTAACGACTAATCTTACAAGAAAATTTCAAAAATATAAATGGGAAGAGTGAATGGCAAATTTGCTAATTCAGAGATTGCTTAAGTTTAATTCTAATAAAAAATAAATAAAAATAAAAATTAAAAAAATAAAGACTGCTTCTGTTATTTATTTTTCCTTTTAAAGGATTTTTTCCTGAGTATAGATAGAGTTGCAAGTTTTCTGACAGACAATGCTTAATTCAGCCTTTAAAAAGAAAATGGAATAAAACATAGGAGTTGTGTGTTCTGAGACATTTTATAAAACAAAAATCAAATCATGATTTAAAAAGAGTTTTGATGGCAAAGATGATGGTACTAAGAAATGAAATTAAAATTTAGTATGGATCAAAGTTGGGTCCTATACTTCAGTTAAAAACAAATAACCTTTACAAGACTAGCTACCAGGGGTTTTAGTTCACTGCAACCTATATCATTCCACAAACATAGTGGCAGTCATAATGTCAGTGCAGTTTAGCTTGGATAACAGAAGTCAAGGATCCCTAACAATTGAAACTTTGCTTCTGGAATCTTGTCTTGACTGTGTGTTTATTTATGAAGCTACTTTGCAAAACTGGATATTGCCACACAAACAAACCCAGGAGATTAGATCTAAAGCTCTTTACATTAGACACAGTAGAATGAAACGACCTGTAGCATTAGGGAAAGAAACCAACAACGACCCTGGAAACTAGATCCTTCAATAAGATTGTTGTTCACAACTTCAGGAGTTCCCCAGGTGAAATTCGAAACTGGCCCCTACACACGGAGGGCAAGCAGAAGATGAAGAAAGAGAAAGACCACTCCAGATTGATGGGTGGCAGGTTTAATAAACAAGGAAACTTACATAAGAGACTTGTCTTGGGTGGCTGCAAGATGAGCGGATCACCACATCTGCCAGCCAGAATCTTAAAAGTTTATATAGAAGACGTAACTGGCTTCAGTCATGTACACAGTCCAGACAGTCTCAACAACACAGTGCTCTCTCAAAGCTGCATCCTTAGAACAGCTGCTAGTGTGGGAATTGTGGGCAGAATACACATCTCAAGGATGGGGGAGGGGTGTGGAACCCTGATTGCCCAGGTCCACCTTGTGGGTCAACTGGAGGTCACATCCTCTTGATGACCTCCTCCTACAGAGATCTTTGTATATTTAAAGGGTTATCTCACAAGAAAGAAGGAAGCCTACTGTTCTGGAAGTATTACTAGGACCAAGGGGAGGAAGTTGTTGAAGGAGTTTTGTGCTGAAGGTAGAAACAGTTTTGCAATAATGAGAAAAATCACCAATGAGTTGGGTAATCTTGTGAGAAAATGCTTTCAATTATGGAGCACAGGCAAATCTTTTTTTTTTTTCAGGATTTTATTTTTATTTATTTTTTATTTATTTATTTTTTTAATTGCATTAACGTTGGATTATAACATTATATAGCTTTCGGATGTACATCCTAATATATTTTGAATTCTGTATAGATTACATCATGTTCAGCACCCAAAAACTAATTCTTGTTATACAAAGTACGTGTGTACTCAATGCCTTCTGACATCCCTTTAAATCTACAAATCTGTGGTTAATTTTGCCTACACCCTGGATTATTTGGTTAATGTAAGTATATTGTGAACAGTTCTTTTGTGTTCATCCTTTGCTGGAAAAATTTAAAATTTTGCATTTTGTCTTTTTTCCAAAACAGTCATAGATAGTAGTATTTTTGACATAAATTAGAATGATGGGTAATTAAGAAAAATCTTTGATAATTATCCTAAGCTAAAAATACGTGTTACATTTGACATTAATCTTCAGGCTCTAGATGCTCATTATGTAACTTTCTCACATTTCAATGTGTTCTAGTAGGATTTTTAGACTGCCTTTTACAGCCTCATGTTTCAAGTTGAGCAGCAAGATGTCTTTGTATACTCTCCTGACACGCAGTCTGCACACTTATATCTGTTGTTATATATTGAATTTTCTTCAGTCCTAACAAACATAACTGCATACAGTGTTGATAAAAATCTTGACAGTGACTTTTGCCCAGATGATATTATGGTTTGCACAGTGACTATTTTCATTATATTTTATCGTATCACTGGTGGATAGCTATGGTCACACAGTTATAAAATAGATAAGACAACATGTTCATTTAGGGGTTTCTATCTGGATTAGCTTCTCGATGCTTCATTGATATGGAATTGTAACATTTCAATTGTCAAAAATGATCCCTGGAGGATGTAGGAAACCTCTGATCGCCCAGGTCCAGCTACTAAATTAACATTTCCTTGAGAAATGTGCTTCAGGGAGGATACTGCGCCTTTCTTTTTTTTTCTTTTTCATTTTTTGGTTAGGAAGAGTTGCCAATCTTCCTCTTTTTTTTTTTCTTTTTTCTTTTCTTTCCAAAGCCCCAATACTTAGTTGTATATCCTAGTTGTAGGTCATTTTAGTTCCTCTCTGTGCAATGCTGCCACAGCATGTCTTGATGAGTGGTGTATATGTCTGCACTCAGGATCCAAACCAGTGAACCCTAGGCAGCCAAAGTGGAGCATGTGAACTTGACCACTCAGCCACCAGGCTGGCCCTACACTGTGACTGTCTTTTTTTTTTTTTTTTTAAGGAAGTTCAGCCCTGAGCTAACATCTGCTGCCAATCCTCCTCTTTTTGCTGAGGAAGACAGGCCCTGAGCTAACATCTGTGCCCATCTTCCTCTACTTTCTGTGTGGGACACCTAACACAGCATAGCTTAGCAAGCCGTGCCTTGTCCGCACCAGGGATCCAAACCAGTGAACCCAGGGGCTGCTGAAGTGGAATGTGTGCACTTAACCTCTGAGCCGCCGGGCTGGCCCCAGCACTGTGACTTTCTGACCAGAGTTTGCTGGACCTACTTAGGCTATCGGGGTTGACAGAGCAATATCCTTTTTTTTTGTTGGGAAAGTGTGTTTCTGGAATCACAATGTAGAGATTCCTGTACTTGAGTGGCAGTGCTTCAGAAATCCTTCAGGACTTCTTGGCTGCCAGAACTTCAACACATAGTGGTATGCCAATCCCAAGGGAAATCCAATATCAAAATGGAGAACAAGTAGAGAAGGCAAGGGGAGGTTGTTCTTGCCCAGAGTGATTGTGTTTACTTCTAGTAGTGTTCTTTTCAATTTGGTTGGACCCTAGAGAGAATGGAAAGAAGTTCCTTAGTTTCTATATTCTGGAAGAAGATCTGCGGATTTATGTGACTCAAATATACTTCTAAAGTGATCTTTGCACCCTCAGATCACTGTCAAGATTCTGATGTTTGAAGTAACAGTTGTGTATCCCTAGGTAACTGAGGAAATCAAGAATGATAAAAAATATTAATGAAACTACTTATTTTATTTGTTATTTATAGGGTTTTGTTAAAGCATTCCCATTTTTGTAAATTTTATGGATTGTTCTATAACAATATAGCATGCATAAAAACTTGTAGAAAAAATAGGAATCAGGCAGAAAGGGAGACAATATGCAGTAAGAAAAACATAAATAATCTCTTTTATTGAGTAGCACTGGGGGAGTCTGAAAATATTTTAGTGACGGAAAGTGTGTAAGAATAATATTTTCATACTATACTAGGTAAGTGGAAATTAGAATAAATATTTCAGAATTACCAAATCTATGCCCTACATGTAGAAAAAAATATATATATATATGTATTGTATATTATATAATTTGGGCAGAAAATTCTGAGAAATTGAATCCTATAAATGGGCAAATAAAGTGAAAATATTTAAAATTTTCAAAAATAAATAATTATTGAATACTTAATTCCTAGCTTAATGTTTAGCTATTGTGCTAGACATTAGTTGTACAAAAGTTCATAGAATTAACATGCCCAGTTTCCTCAAGAAGCTTTCAATCCTAAGATAAAATGATAAATAGAAAAGCAAATACAACAATATTTGTATTCTTGCTATGATTACAAACATTAGAGTGTGAAATAAAAGCCCTAAATCAGGACAACTGACCAAACTGGAAAAGGTAAAGTAGTCACTAAATACATTGTGGAAGTACTAATTCTGAACTGTGCCATAAAGATCGTGTCATGGTGAACATGAAAGCGATGAAGTTGCCAATACTGTGTGGAATGTCTAAGGCTGAGTGGATGCGATAGGGCAATGAGAAAGAAAGGGGCCATAATAGGACTTGGGAAGAATGGGATCATTTCTTGTGGCTGAACAAAGAGCTCTGTTGAGGTGGTTGTGAGATTACAAAGAATGGCTAAGGTCAGGCTTACAGAGACGAGCAGGACCCAGATCCTATAGAATCTGATGTGCTGGATTTGCAGTGCTCTCTCTTCTCTTGAAGTAACTAAAGGCACTTCTCTCCTAAATGGAGAAGCCCACTTTATCTTTCCTATGTCATAACTGTGCCCCAAATATTGATTCCTACTGACTTAACTCTGATGATTTAATTCTCAGTACTCGCCTGTTGAGGTCTAATTGATTTCTAACCCTCACGTTCAAGCAGATATTTCAAGTCTCTGTTTTCAAAAAGAAATGGTATCTGCAAACTAAATTAGTATGCTAGCACATCATGCATTTCATTGAGGAAAATATTGAGCATGAGCAGTATGCCTCCTCTAAGATCTATAGAACATTCTCATCCATTTTGGATCAGCTAAAGAAATAATAATGGTCATGGGCTGACAAAACAATAGAAAAAAATACCATAATATCGTTTTATGAAAACATGAGCAATATGTGTTATTATTGGCCTATACGGCCATTATTCTAAAAATCTTACACAGCATTTTTATTTTAGCAATACTTTATAAATACAAATCATGCTAGTTTGCTTTCACCTCATATATAGGATTTCAGATTACGCAAAGTTTTAGCACTGTTATTTTAGAAAAGTATATATTCTTTGCATGCAGAATTAAAAGAGAACATATGACTTATTTCCCAATTTTTGACAAACTAGGAGTTCACTTGCTTCTGGGATTCCAGCCAGAAGGATGGTGATAGTCGAATAATGTTGTTTCCCTATTGTGATATTTATTATTCAATTAATTTTTTGATGCTTTCATCTCCTATGGCCAGGAGTAGTAAGAAATCCCTTAATTACTTTCTATTTCACAGAGAACTGCTTTGACTAATCTTAGAAAACAAATTCTAATTAAGAAACTTAAAAAATAATTCCCCAAACTGGATTCTCCCTATGCTCTTTAGCCACTGCTGAAAACATGGGTCCGCAAAACACTAGTGAGAATGAAATTATTCAAGACTTTGTATCACATTCCTTTAGGCTTTATAATTTTTAAGCTTTTTATTTTTATGCACGTAATTTAAGACTATGATAATGAAATTGTGAATTTCATGGATTTAATTGCAATGACATTTCCTAGGTATCCTGGCTCTCTCCTAACAGCAATGGTTACAGACAAATGTTAAACAGAATTTTCTTCTTTAAAAATAAAAACATTTTGATAACATCAGGATTGATTGAATATTGACTTTATGTATCTGATCAGATCTCTTCAAAGTTCTTTTAATGAAGTTATTGATCTGATCAATATTAGGTCACAAATGCTTAGTAGTGTTATTTCAACTGCTTTAATATCAGGTTTAATCGTTTATACTGCAATATAGGTATAAAGATTACTCAGGTTCATATATCTGAAAGAATTCACAATACTCCTGAGAGCATACTCACATAAGGATTTAAAAAAGGCAAAGGATGCACTACAACAAGAGGAGAGTTCAGGCAAATTTGGGGATGTCCAAGAGACTTGTAGACACAACTCCACGGGGACCTCCTTATTCTCACGAGGACTCTAATCTTGAAATTGAACCCAGGACATTTGTGTGATGTGATTTGCCTTGGAGACAACTCAGGAGGTAGATGTTCCCTCTGGGGACTTTTATGACCTCTAGTCATGTAGCTACACAGGCTAGAAACGTCAAGCATAAAGGACACAGTTTGTTGGGAGTCCCCAAGACTACCCTCAGGCTCAATGATTTATTAGAAGAACTCACAGGACTCAGAGAAGCCGTTATACTCATGCTATAAATGCAGTATTATCACAGTGAAAGTATACAGATTAAAATAACCGATTGGGAAAGACGTATGGGGCAAAGTCTGCAAGAAACCAGCACAAGCTTCCAGGTGTTGTCTCCCAATGGAAATGCCGAGACCCAGACATCCTTAATTCTCCCAGCAATGATGTGTGACAGCATGTGCAAAGGGTTCCCAACAGGGAAAGCTCATCTGGGGCTGGGTGTCGATGGTATTTATTGGGAGTTGGTCACTTATGGATTCAGTGCCTGTATGCTTGATCTCAGCTGGTTAGACTCAAGCCCCTAGAGCAAAAAAACAGGCATTCACCATAGATAACATTGTTACTAGAAGGTATCTGATGAAATTAGCGCCCTATGCCCAAAGAGCTCAGGTATTAAAAAAAAAAAAAAAAAAATACATTTCAAGCAAAAAATTTCAAGGGCTTAGAGCTCATCTTGCAGAAGCCAGTCAAGGACAAGTTACAAAGACGTGGCTTTCTTGGGAATGTGTAGGGTTTGAGGAACCCAGGCCTGCTGAGTTAAATTTTTCTTATACAAAAATGTCCCTCAACCAAAAATTTTCAAGGTAAAATAAAGAATTAGAGAAGGTATTGACTGAATTTTTAAAGGATATTATTATCTTATAAGCATATTATAATATTGTGGTTATGTAACATGAGACTTTATTTTGTAGGCTTGATGCAGAAATATTTAGAAATTAATTAAACTGGATATCTGTGATTTTCTTCAAAATAATTTGACATTAGAGAGGATGAGAGTATAAATGAAACATTTTTTGCCATGAGATGATGATTGTTACAGTTGAGTGAACCACGAGCTTTTAAATCTGCCATAATATGTCTAAAAATTGACATAAGAAAAGGTTTAAGTAATTAAGAAAAATGTGTTATTAAAAATAATTCCAAAAAGTTGAATGTGTAGAATGATGGATTCTTGCTAGTCTTGTTAGATATGATATAGTTAATATGGTTTTGTAAGAAAATATATTTTTAAGACCTATTGCAATGTATTTAGACTTAACATCATATAGTCAAAATATTAGCAAAATAAAAAGAGGGTAAGACTAGATGAAATAAATGTTGCAAAATGGTAGTTCCTGGGTGCTGGCATGTACACAGGAATCTATTCACAATTTAATTATGTTAGTGTGTATTTTAAATGAATAAAAATCAAAGAAATTTGACACTAAGAATAGAATGAGCATCAATTTCCTAGACATGCAATGTAAATATAATGCATAGTCATTTCTCAGATTTTTCCCAAGGGAATGATGAATAGTTTATATTATGGCACATCTCACAAGGAGTTGGCATTTTTTAAAAGTCTAATTTGGTGCTAATTTGAAAATGAATATTTTAGCATAATAGTAATTATAACTTTCCTCTGTTCTATTTCTAGCATACAATGTATTATTATGTTTAATTCATGCTTTGGATCTATATGTTTTATTCCCTTTCATTCATGTCAGGAGCATTTAGAGCAATGAAAACTGATCTTCCTGAAATTCTCTCCTCTTCTCTGTGCAGGCATGTTAAACTACCTTTTTCTTTTCTTGTATTTATTACTTTTCTCTATTCCTCAAGTCTTGTTCTCACAAGTGGATATTTCCCAAGGTTTTGTCAGCACTTATCTTCTGAATATATTTCTTAAGAATTTCCCTACCTACCCCAAACCTCTCTTCTGTGCTCTTTCTCCAATTTTTCAACTATGCTTTGATGTTTTTATGCTTATTATCCAGTATTAACTTGAGTTTAATAAGGATGAAACTGACCTAATCACATTACTCTTTAAACTAGAGCCTCATCGTGATCTCCTTAATTTTCATCATGACGATATGTTTCCCAGATTTCCTAGGCTATAAAATATTTAGTTATAATTTGATTCATTCTTCTTCCTCATCTACCGTGTCTAATTAATCAGTAACTGATATTGTTTTAACCTTTATTTTGCTCTCTTTGTCTTCTGCTTTTCTCCCCTCCACTCATCACCCCACTCGCCATTTCAGCCTCCCACCAGTAGAAAGTTTTAGTCACTTAATAATTAATAGTTGTATTAATAAGCTTTTCTCTATGTCACTTATCTAAGAATCTAGCTCTTCAACACCATTTTCACCCTTGTACTGAAACCTAATGCCTCCAGTGGTGCTAGTCTTCAGCAAAAAATGCAAATGTCACATGATATGTTCAGCAGTTTGTCTCTGATCTGCTTTTCACCGTACATACTACCCCGATCACCCCCAATCTCATCACATGTTATGTAATAGTATTTCTTTAGTGTGTACTTTTCATTATTTTTTTCTTCTAGTCTCTAAATTGAATGTGTGTAATGGTGAGAGAAGGGAAAAGAAGGTTATAAAATACCACCAGCTTCATATTCCTATCCAAGAATGATCAGAGTCTGGTGTCTTTTGATGTCATCCTATACTTGTGACAGCAAGTACATGCTGGATTATTAAGTGTGATTAAAATAGGATTTAGGATATAGAATACAGTGTCCCTGGCCAGATACTTGTTTGTGTCACTCTTCTTTTAGTTCAATGATGGTTGCTCTCTTGCCCTTCTCCTCTCACGGTAGATTGGTCCCCATCTTTCAACTGGCAGGATTCAGATGAACACATCTCAGGAATTCTGGGTAGTATTCCCTTTCATAATTACTCTATTATTGTTATTCTATTTCATCATTATTCCAGTTTTGAAAAAAAAATAGAACAAAGTAAATTGAAGAAATTAATGTAAAACAAGAGAAACAATCTAAAAATGTTTAGACTATTTTCCTGGTGTATTCTCATTACTATTGTGAATAATAAAACACTGGTTTTATATCTATGGAACAGCATTCAATAATTCAAAATTTAAATAACTCAAGTATGCATAAATATATGTAGTTTCCTTTTACTCTTTATTTACATAGTGTACCCATATTTTTTTTGATAAAAATTCTAAGTTGAAAGAATTCTCTTCTGTGTACAATAGTATTTATTTATTTCTAAATTCCTATCCTTTTATGTAAACTTCACAAGATGACACACAGAAATTATTTTCTGATGATAATGCCAGCAGCATCAAATAAAAATTCTTCCAGCACTTCAATATAGACAAAGTCTTTACTTTACCTTATTTCTTTTGGGTTACATAACTGTACACCAAAATAAAGTACAAAGTATTTTGCAATCTTAATATTTTCTAATATTCTTGGTAAAATCTATTAAATGTATTTGAATACCATGAACCTTATGGTTCTTACTAGTTAGCTAGTCTCAGAAAGTATAAATTTATGTTTATTTAGTCTATGAAAAAATTCTAACTGTAACTCATATCACACAGAGTCAGGCAATAATTAGAAATGCAATCATCATGTCGAATGTTTTTCCAAAGTAAATTGCATTAATTAAGCAATTTGCTTAGTACAATGATTTTTATAGTTTTCTTACTCTATTTGAGCTATTAGTCTCTGATTTTAACAAAATTTTTGAACACTCGTATTAAAAATACCTAATCTGAACCTGGGCTGCTGACACAGAGGGTGCCAAGCCCAACCACCAGGCCACTGGGGCTGGCTCTTGATTTTTTCGTATACATGATCAAATTTCCTTGTGAATCACTTAGAACTATTGTCTGATAATAAAGTGGGCTTCTAAAACTTCCTGTGTATAGATACTAAATTTTAATATCCATGTTATGTATTTAATGATCAGAGTTTTTGGTGGAAATATTCACAGAAATAAAAAGGCTTTGATACGTTAAGTATGCTTATAAAATAGAAATATAAGGAGATTATCTCATGTAAAGAGGGTAGATGTAGAGCTTGTGGGGGGGCACATCAAAGAAAGAAAGAATTACAAAGAATTTATATTTTACTACTGAATAGAGAAAAGAGAAATATCACTAGCATAGTTCATTAACAAGTAAATATGTGAACAACATAAGAATTATAAATATTGTTAGTAGGTAGACATCAATAAACACAATTATGTGGCTAAGACTTATGTTAATGAGAGTGGTGGAACAAATTTGCCTGTAGGACATAAACATAGCATATTTGTTTTTTAGCATATACCTGTTTTAGTATCTCGTGAAAAGTAAATACAGAAATAGCTAGGAATACACCAGTCTGTATAGATTAAGCAAAGGGACATTATATTCTTTTTACAATACTGAAGCATTTTATACAAAGGGAATCTATACAGCTTTCCATCATCTGAATACATAAATTGGTAGAGGTAGATTTTTTTTTTTAACTTTCTATGTATCTCCACCTACTGAAAATATTCTGTTGTGTTTTATTAGTATATGAAGTTTGTGACTTTTTTCTTTTCAAACACATAGTAATATTTAAATAGTGACTGTGGATGAGGAAAGATATATTATTTGAAAATAATGATAGCGTTAGCTTGCATTGTACTATGTGTCCTGTTTTCTTTTTGAAACATAGACTAACAGCAAAATATGCTCCAGGGAATTAAGTATAACATTATTTGCTAGGAATGTTTTCTGCTTTCATTTTCAAATATAAGACAGACGATCTTATTAAGAATAATATTAAATAAGTGTACTGCTTTTATGTTCAACATGGCGATCAAATTATTTGATCTAGAATCTTTCATTTTCAAACTGAAATATTTCAAACTGGAAATATTCTCCCATGAAATTTTGTCTCAGATTTTAATAACATATATTTATTAGACTGTATAGTGCTGTATTTTTTGAAAATATTTTTTAGTATTTGTTTGTATTTAACGTTGCATTCAACTGTACTTAATGGGGTACTCTCAACTTTCAAAATAATACTATGCCAAGAAAACTTGTTTACATAACAAGTTTTGGGAAATAAAGGTATTTTTCCTAGGAGACATTGTGTTAAGTCATTTAGTCCAGTTTCTTCATGTTATAGGTGAGAGAAATTGATTCTTACAGAAGTTTAACAATGTTTGGGTCAGAGAATAAAGTGTGGATTAAGCAGGATCAAAGATCTAGGTCAGCTGATTTATAAATCAGTGCTCTTTCTATAACAGTAATAGTAATAAAAATAACAACAACAACAAAAATAAGCCCAGATCTGAAATTTATTGAATGTTTACTATGAGTTAGTCAGTTTTTTGAATGTTTATATTAGGTCATATAAATCATATGTAACACTATTATGTAAATATTATTAGTATCCTAGTTTTGATGATAAAGAAGGTGAGACACCATGTCTCATTGTACTTGTATGTATGTCTGTTTTGTTTCTTATATAAAGGTGAAAAATGTTTTGTTTTTTTTAAAACAAATGAATAAACCATTTAGGGCTAACAGAGTAAGTCATAAAGGATACAAGGTTTACAATGCAATTGAACTAGAGACATAGAAGTTATTTTTTCATAAATTATAGGAAATAGTATAAAGTAATATAAAAATTAAATACAACTTATTATTAATCTTGCCATAACTAGCTGTGGATCACAAGCAAGTTGCATAAGAAATTTTCATTTTTCCCCCATCTAAAAAATTTCTGAATCTATGAAAACCATTTCTGTATTAATTACATATCGTGACTCTAAAAACATATGGCTTTGAACAAAAGTATTTATTAGTAAAAGATGAATGTGTTCAGTGTAGTGTATAAAACAAATGAAATAGATTTGGCATGTTTTTCTAATATCCATCTTAAATTTAATATCATACAAATAGCATTTAATGTACTGCAATCGATCACTAAATGTTTTTAAAGATCAGATGAATCAAGCATTCTTATAAGAAGATCTAGAATTAGGACAAGTCTGGTTTTTATAGTTTTTAGCATGACATTTAAAGAAGAATTCCTTCTGTCAAAAAGAACTTGCACAGAAATAGATTTAACAAAATATGCCTATATGGAATTAGGACTCTTCCACTAATCTAATTCATTTTATTCTACAAAGTTCTTTTGTAAATGCATCTGTGCACTGTGGAAATGTCAGCAAACATAATAAAGGAAATTCTTGGGAGATTTATCATGGGATGTAATTTTTACATTACCCATATTGTTGTGCCGGGCAGGATCACAGATGAAACTTATTTGAAATCACTGTTTCTTAGATGATCTTGAAAAGCTTAGAAAAGGTCATCAGGTTCCCTATTGTGACTGAAAGTCAAAACATAAGTTAAAATGTTACAGGGAAAAATTTAGCCAAGATATAACCATCCCTACTTTTTTTTAATGCCTAATGCCTTTGGCTTCTGCTGAGGTATTTCAAGTGTGAGGCCTAGTTTACTTATTTTTTTTAGTTAACAACTTATGCTATAGAATGAAAGTGACTGTGGATGAACTATGTTTAATTAAAACTACAAGTGCTTAGTCCAAAATGTTGACTCATTGCATATTGAATTCTGTAAAAGAAAATGAAAAGACAGTGTCCCTGTCCCTTGAGATGTCAATTAAAGGCAGAAGATAAAAGCATGTGAATGGAATAGAAGATATATGAGAGTAATAGAAATATCTATGACAATTTAAATGAGCTATATGGTTACAGACATGTAGGCTGATGACATAACAATGGGACGTTTTATATATATACATTTGTATATACATTCACACACACATATGGTTGGGTGCTAGTTTTACCCAGAAAAACTTAAAAGCCAAAACTTTCACTTCCTAAAGTAAGAATGCAAATAACGATTATTGTTAATGCAAAACTTGGCATAAGAAACAGAGAAAAGACTAAATGATGTCCCCAGAACAACTTAGTCTTTTTGTATGAATGAAGGATTTGATGAGGTTTAATTAAAAGTTTGGAAGTTTTTATTAAAGGCATTTCATAAGTTTTGTTTTTCTAAACTATTTCCAACTATGATATATTTATAAGAACTTAACCCTTTATTTTATTGCATATTATTAAATTGTATTAACTAATTATTAAATTTGGACATTCATAAGAAATTTAAGAGTTGGGACAAGTAGTACCAGAAGAAGAAATGGATACACTTTTAAAAAATGAAATAGAGAAAATAGCACAACAAAAAGTAAAGTAGGCTGCCGTAGTGTCAAGTTTCATTCTTCTTTCTCTAGAAAAACTGGAGACCGTTTAAAGCATATTTGCCTCTAGAAGAGTATTGAATAAATAGATGAGATACAGTATCACTATCAAGAGAAACAATAGAATGCATTGCTCTATTTAAAATAGAACTCTTTTTGAGTGAATGAGTATATTTATAGTTGCTAAGCTCACATTTACTTTTATAATTAGTTAAGCCTTGTAAAATAATGTCAGTTGGAACCCTCGTAAAAAACCAATGGTATTTGGAAATTAAGAAGAAATCAAAATCAAAAAGGGTTTCACCACTCATATTTTACAGAACACATATATTTTCATGGAAAAAAATAAATAATACAGTTTTCATTATGATGCATATTTTTGCTGGGAAAGAGTCACTCTGAGCTAACTCAGAGTTGCTTATCTTCCTCTCTTTTTAATTTTTTTCTCCCCAAAGCCCCAGTATATAGTTGTATGTTTTAGTTGTGAGTCCTTCTAGTTCTTCTATGTGAGCCACCACCACGGCGTTGCTACTGACAGATGAGTGGTGCGTCTGGAACTGAACCTGGACCGCTGAAGCAGAGCATGCTGAACGTTAACTGCTATGCCACCAATCCTGCCTCAGAATGCATTTTTTTCAGAAGTCTAATTGCCTAAAAGCAACAGAGTCAGAAAAGAAAAATAGTGATACGAGAAAAATTGCAAATGGCATGCAGCAGTTATATTAGTAAAAGGAATAAACACGTGGCAAGTACTATTCAATACGGTAGGCATAAAATATTTGGAGATTAAATGATTTTGTAAATGAACCAATTAAAATACAACTAAACCATCTTTAAATGTTTCTGAGAATGGCTGATGTGTTTGAAAACAAAGGGAAGCCAAGGTGTTCTTTCTTTCCAAATTCCTGCAGAGGACAAAGCAGACGTATTTACATTGTTTACTAGGCTCTACTGCAATCTTCTCCATTACAGTATCTAATACCTTTGTTTTCTCTTACAGGACAAACATTAAAGTTGCCAAAGTGATTATTCACATTTAGAAATTAAAATCATTTTCTATAGTCAAAAATTCTTCTAATATTCTATTAAAGCCTCATTGTCTTAGGTCTGATTCATGATTCAATAATGGAAAATGATAATATAGATAGAAGTGGAGGCATTTGAGAGAGATACACAAATGTTCTCCCCTATGTGAAGGCAGGTCATCTGACAAATTGGTCTACTTTTGTCTTTACTCATTTTGATTAATCGTGTGAGGTAGCAATGCTCTGTTTAATCTGGAAATACACTAGATACAATTGTGCTCACCTCTTTTATTTCAAGGATTTATAGTCTGTATTGTAAACTTGAAATTTCCTCCGTAATCTCCTTGTGTCCAGTCAGTGCCTCACTTAGAAGCAAATTTCCCTAGATTTACTAGTTCTTCATTTCATTTTTTGTCTTATAACTGAACTTAAAAATTACTAAAGCCAACAACTATCAAAAACTTGGAGAGAACAAACTTGGAGAGATCCTCAGACAGGATCAAGAGCAGCTAGCCTATCTAAGTCATTGTGGTTAGGGAAAACAAAACCAAATAATCCAACCCGAGTACATCAGTTGTCAATATATCTAAGACTTATTCTGCTTTGCCTAGAAATTGTTTGTGCTAGATCTCGAAGAAGATTTGTATTTTGATATCTGCAGCTACATCTGTTTATCAATACTAAAGATTCAATTCTTCTCTTTTCAGTCTAGAATCCTGAAAGCAAAGTAAGACACATGAAGAAAACTCACAATTTTGAAATGCTAAGACCATGAGAAACTAGATTTTTTATTTTATGTATGATGAAACCAATGCTGAGAGTTTTATATGATTTTTCCAGGGAACAAAATTATTGTTAGCATTTGCACTATAGCAGAAATGTCATAACTCCCTTTCTATCGTCCACTCCTCTACACCATAAAGTTTTTTTTATAAATAATAAGAGCACTTCTAATGTGCTAAACAATATTATGAATGCTTAGAGATTTTAATTCATTTACCTTTTACAACAACATTGTAAATTAGCTACCGATTGCCCTCATTTAGCCAATGAAGAACCTGTGAGACTAGATGTTACATAATTTTTGCAGGATCTCATGAGAAGTGACAATCAGGACCCAGAGCCGTGTGCCTAGTCATCGGGCTAAGTTGCCTCTCTTCTGCTAGTAAAGTTTTAAACTGAAAGCTAGATTCTTGTGTAGAAAATAATCTGATCTCAAATTTAGTGGCAGAATGACTGACTATACAAGCCTTCTCTTTTTCAAAACGCAAAATTTTCTTGCAAACATTATAGTATTAGGAAAGCATAGGACAGCAGCATACTGTCAATATCCTGAGAGACTGAATATACAAACAGACAATGGCAAGGCCATATATAAACCTAGAATTCTGACCCACAACCTGCAGCAACCAGTCCAAGAAACTAACCAATTATCGACAGTAACAAGCTGAGAAAGCTAGCCTGCTATCTATAAATCACACATGTAGGTTCCAACTTAGAACCAAGCAGAGAAAGCCAAATATGTACCCCTAACCAATCACAGAGGCGTTCCTCTTTTAATTAGCTCACCTACAGCTCTGCCGTGCCAACAGCTTCCAATCAGGGCTCACCTGAAGCCCCCCCTTCTTTTCTACACAAAACTTTCCCACACCTCTGCCTGACTTTGAGTCTCTGCCAAAACACAAGCGATGGCAGCTGACTCACTTATGGCAAGCTCTGAATAAATAGGCTTTTCTTGTTCTCATTTGTTTGGTCTTTGTTTGTTTCCACAAGCCTATAGTGTTTTGAATCTGACTTGACCTTATTTGTTTTGGATAATGTTGATTTTGCTACAATTCATGCTATTCTTATCCTATGTGACAACACATGCCGGGCTGCATTTGTGAAGATGGTCTCTGGTGTGTGTGGCTGAGTGTTTTACAGGGTTGGAACAAACAGGATTGGTCTGGGGGGCTGACCCAATGTTTAGACAATTAGAAACTCAATGAGACAGTAGTAAATCACAACAGTTGCTCACTACTATTGTCTGTGACACCTAATTTCCTTGTGCATTCTTTTAAATTTAATCTTCATATTCATTTCCCCCTTCCCAACATAACTCCTATTACCAACACAACGTGGAACTGGAAATTTCTATACCACAAAACAATAATTCCAAGAGGTTAGTCTTTTTTCTATGTCTGAGTTTGAGCAATTAGTTTTTTTCTATGTAGATGGATTATTTGAGATAAAAATTTTTGTTATCCTTCTATATTTTCCCCAATGATTCTTAAGTTGTAAGAGTAGAGCCAGATGTTCTATTTTTTTGATTCAAGGAATGTTTGTGGAACATAAAGCAAAAGATAGCTTGAAGGCAATAGTTCTCAAAGTTTTAAAGAAAAAAAATATACAAATTTGAAGATATTTTAATTGGTATATTGGACAAAGAGATTAAAAAAAGAATGCTTTTATGAGTAGCAACAGTGGTAGAATCTTAGGAGCTAATATAACTCAAGGTTCCCATTATTTAAGGAAATTGATTATTCATTCCAGCTCTGTGTCCTATGTAAGCACTTGGAGCAGGAGTAAAGCCAACTGGTCATCTGTAAATCAGTGGCAGACAATATGGCTTTGTAAGGTTTGCAATATAGAAGCAGAAATGAAGGAAACTGAGATATGCAGTCTTATGCACTAGTTGTTACTCAATTATCAGTAACCAATTGAGAGCATTATTAAGGAAGTGGAAAATCTGATTTTCTATGGTACGGAAAATCAAAGAGCGAGCAAAATACATCTTTGCTGTCTTCTTATTTCCTTGTGTAACCTTCTTATTTTCTGCTCTTCAATTGTTTTAATATTGGACTCTGGATAGCCTAAAATGCCCACCACAGTGAAAGTTTGTTTCCTACTGGAAGAATTGTCTCTTCTCTTTTTCTTCAAAAAGAATGGCAATTCTTAAGTGCTGCTTCAGTACTTTCCTCCGGTTACAGTGAGACAGATTATCAGGCTCATGGTAGATGAGGTATCAAGAATATTGAACCTGCATTGTGCAAATAAGTCTTAAGGGCCAAAATGACAAAGATTGCTCCAGAAAAACCTCACAAGTTCAGGGATCTTAAGCCCAAATTAATTATGTTATAAAATTAAAACCATAGTTTTCTAAGAAATACACAATTTAGAGCATTTAATTTTGGAAAATGACAGCTGTATCTTGAAAGGGGGAAATATATTGGATAATTTTTATAACACTAACAATTACCTTCTGCTAAAACTATGATTATTTCTAAATAATATGCATTTTACTCGAGTCGGTAACCCAACAAAGTATTTTGATGGTTAGGAAAATGGGTTTAATTACTAAAGGATATTTCTTTATCTTAGTCTTAGTTTTCTTTTGGCATTTATAAAAATATAAATTTTAAAATATAAATTTTATATATTTATAAAAATTAATTCCAATTAATAGAGAGCTTTTACCGAGTAATATCTAGTCTTAGTCATAGCATAAAAATCAAAGTCTCTAATGGATTTGGCAAAGATGATTCCACTTGTTTTGTTGACTATGTTTGTAGATAAAATAGCAGTAAATTTAATTTTAGCATTAAAATCAACAGCAACACATACCTTTCAAACTTGAGGCAGAGATAAACCCACAGTCAAGGTATTAAAAAAACAGGTTATCAGCATACAGTTTGCCACTACTGTCTCCAATTCAGCAATTGAACTCAATGGAAATGATCCCAATAATCAGCCACTGAATACGCATATTACGTTTATGGAATTCCAGCCCAGCTCTGTATTTAAAACAGACAATCTAAACATGTTCTCAGTGGATAAGAATTAGCCCCTAAGAGCTGCTCTTTAAACGTCATATTTTTCCACAGAAACTAGACTTCAAAGATATTCTGAAAACACCATAAAGTTTCAAACCTCAGTGCCGGCAAACCTCGCACATGGTTCCCATTGACATCAATCAGAATTCTGTGTGCATGGACTGAGGGCAAAGCATAACCTTTTATATGGTCGACAGTATGTTTGAAACGACTACAAAAATGTCTGAAACTTCAAACACTATGCTGACTTTACACTTTGAAAGGACACTAAGTTTTAAGAACTCAACAAATGTCTAAATACGCTGGGTTTTACTAGCTTAATTTTAAATTTTAAAAACTTCAGGGGAATTTTCTTTACAATTTGAAGGTCAAAATTAAGTTAACTGAAAACATCAAAATGTTGAAGTAATTTATAGTGGCTTTTAAATATGTTTTTATTGAGTTATTTCTTCTCATGCAAACTATTGATTTATTAAGTATCAAATAATAGCAAAAAGAAATTGCTCCCCAGACATTTGGGAAAACCAAACTTACCAAATAAAATTTCAATAGTGATTAAAAATTGTAAAAGCAAAAACAAAAAAATAGATACAATACCAAGAGATATTTACAAAATAAATATGACATTTAAATTTCATTAGATAATCATATTTGTGTCTAAGTTTTGTGAAGTTTTAATGCCTTTGGCTCTCTGTGTTGTAAGTTTTTGCTTGTTTATCCAGATGCTGTAAACCTTACAGCTGGGCTATAAGACTTCTTTAGTGTTGTTCTGATGCCTGGAATTATGCGGAATTCCTTTTCTGTGTCCAAGCATAAGGATTTAAGAATTAGTTTTTAAACATCTTTCTCATTGTTTCTCTCAAATCATGGGATTCCATATTCAATACCTCATGTAGGCTCAAAGTAATTTCTCATCTCCAAAACCCACTATTACAATGCAAGTATTACTTGGAAACATACAATATCAAGCTGCTACCAGCAAACTCATTAGTGATATTTAGTGGGTTAAAAGGCAAAAAGGAAATCAATTGAAACATGTCTTTTCAAAAGCATGTAATATAGACAGGTTTAGAAAACTTTGAAACTAGAAAAAAGAGGGTACAGTGGAAATGAGATCTCCAAAATGAGCTTTAACTGCCTTACCATTTCTAATCCAAACTATTTATCAATTTAAAATTTGACCCTAGAGAATTAACATGGTCTCTCCTGTTATTTACAGTTTTCTAACTGAGACAACAAACTGCATAATATATTGACTTTTCACGTTGGGCAAGATTCCATTAACAACTCAACGTAGGATTTAGGAAACAGGTCAAATGGTCAAATCCGGAGAAAGTTATCTTTTGTAAAAAGATTTATTGGGAAAGATTTACTTTCTAGAAGAAGAAATATTTAAATAAAGAGTTCAGTGAACAGTTATTTCAGGAGTTGGGGAATAAAATAAAGGAAACTTCGTCTCAGAGGGTGGTAGAAAACTGCTCAATAGTAAGTATAGCACAGTCACTCAACTCTGAAAAGATGCGTGGTCCCAGAGGCAGCCTTCTGAAAGCCCTGTTTTGCAGGGCTAATTCAGTATTAGTTACTGAAATTTGGGAGATCCTGGGAGACAGCCTCAGCACCTGGGACAATGGGGACTTTTGGAAAGATTGATGAAGCAGTTATTTGCCAACAGACTGAAATGTTTCAATTTATTGCAAACTGGTTTCATCTTTATTGTATCCTTTGGCGAATGTCAGGCTCCATCACACATTTAACAATTTTACTTGGCATGAGATTTCTGCCTACAAATCCAAGCATACATAATCAAAGAGATCTCCTGTCCTTACGCATCTGTTCTCATACTGCAACTCAGGTCAGCAATGTACTAGCATACACGGTACGGACTGAATATTTGTGTACCGCTAAAATTCGTATGTGTAAAATCTATTGTGATGGTATTTGGATGCAAGGCCTTTGGGAGGTAAGTAGATCATGAGGGTGGAGCCCTTATGCTCAATCTGTGGTTTTTATAGGCTAAGGTTGAATCCTAGCAGAGAAGAGGGCTAAGAGGACCCTGACGAGGGTTTGGTCAAGGAGAGAGACTTTGTTAATAGGAATTGCAATCAGTGCTACCTTTGGTCTTACTTTTATACAATGAATCTATTTATTTTGTTTGTTTCTCTAAGATTGGCACCTGAGCTAACATCTGTTGCCAATCTTCTTTTTCTTCTTCTTCTTCTTCTTTCCCAAAGCTCCCCAGGACATAGTTGTATATTCTAGTTGTGAGTGCTTCCTGTTGTGCTGTGTGGGACACCGCCTCAGCATGGTCTGACGAGCGATGCCATGTCCGTGCCTAGGATCCGAATCAGTGAAACCCCTGGTTGCCAAAGTGGAGTGTGTGAACTTAACCACTCAGTCACAACAGGGCTGGCCGCTATACAATGAATTTAAATCTTAATTTTCTCAAAGTTATCATCACACATTGCTTGAGAAAAAAAATAAGAGTACTTGTCCTAAGTCAATAACAAATAAGACAGAACATATGATAAAGAGAGAATTTTTATTTTATTTTTTGTGAAGTATCATTGTCATTTTGTGAGATTTATGATTTATTCTTTATGATTGCTTAGTTTGTTTACGTGGACTGGGTTTTCAATATGTTCTTTTGTGTTTTGTAGCATGTACAAATTTCTGTGAATAGATGAATAAGTGAACGGTCATAAAATGCTTCAAAATTGTATACTTTCTGTTTCAAAATAGTCAATATGATTCAAACATAATTGTATCACAAATTTATAATAGTTAACGGCATTCTGAAACATGCATTGTTTTACATGGTATGATCTTAGTTTAGATTTCCCCAAAGGCCGACCCTGAAACAAGTAGTATATTTGTAAAGTAATCCTAGTAAACATGAGTCTGATAGGGAAGTGAGGAAGGGAGAAGGGAGAAGTGAGAAGGGAGAAGGAAACCAACAGAGGATGCACACCTGACTACCTCTCCGCAAGGAGATACCATGAAAGGATATCATGGAGATATCCTCCATGGGTTGAGGATGCCAGGGGTATTTATCCGCCAACTCTTCTTCCTCATACATTAGTGTCACTTTGGGTGCATTGTGTTTCCAGCACTTCCAGCCCACCCAGTATAGGGACCAAAGAATTCCACTGTGGCCAAAACACCCTTAGACTGAGAGACAGATACAAGAATCCACCAGGTGTGTAGAAAATATTTCCAGGAGACCTCCAGGATTGGGCTAAGACTATATGGACTGGATACTGACAGCATCTTCTCCAAGTACATAAAACAAAACTATTCTGAAGAGTCCATGTTTCATTCATATTATAGGAGTCCATATCTCATTCATACCATTTTTAATATGAAAACTTTGCAATGAGAAAAGGAGATACAATGGCTAAGAAATTATCAGATTTATGGGCTGATTTTAAGGCAGATGGAGAATGATCTATTAACTGATCTTGCACCTTTTTTTCTACTGGCCTCGGACAAAAAAAGTGGCATATATACGAAATAAGAAGTCTTTTGAAGTCAAAAATTGAAGGTTGCAATATTTTGGTATAGCCTCCTTAGAGGAAAATCTTAGATGCTCAGAGATAATAAGGCATGTGAAAAGGAAAATGAAATGTGGAAATTGGTAAATGCAATTAGATGATGATTACTGGAATGAAAAGCTAGCATTGTTGTGATTGAGTGTTACCAGGCAGCAAGAACTAGGTAACGCCAGTGTGAAAATGGACCCATTAACCTTCAAAATCTATTTAAGTAGAGGCAGTATTTCTGAATGAGTTGAAATGGGAACAAACATAAAGAAATTACCTTTCAATGTATTTACTAATGTGAAAATATCATTGCTGATTTTGTCCCTGTGTAATTTTTTGAATTATTTTGTATGTGTTCCTTGCCATCATTCTGAATAGTCTTATACTAAGGCAATCAATGTGGAAAAAATCTTATTCTTAAGCCAAATTTTAAAAAATGTCTTTTTTATGGTATTCAGTCATACAATAATGATATTCACAGGTTAATCCTGTGAAATTGCCTCCTACAGGATTCATTAAGTATTGTAAACACCTAGGTTAATATCTCGATTCAATTTAAAGAAAGCTGTTTATCCATATAATGGATGCTTACTTGCTTAAGATTTTCTTTTTTTCCTTGAGGAATGATACTTAAGTTACACACTATGGTCATAAAGTTTGGAAATATATGTAAAAATTATGTATTACTATAAAAATGATTTGTTAGTGTCATCGAGTCTGACTCCTACCGACGCTGTGGACAGCAGAGCAGAACCCTGCCTGGTCTTTTTGGGCCATCCTCTCACCTTCTGGCACTATATCAGACAATCCTCTGCTGCTATCCATAGGGTTTTCATGGCCAATTTTTTCAGAAGTGGGTGGCCAGGTCCTTCTTCCTGGTCTGTCTAGTCTGGAAGCTCTGCTGAAACCTGTCCACCATGGGTGACCCTGCTGGCATTTGAAATACCAGTGGCCTAGCTTTCAGGATCACAGGAACATGCAGCCACCACACTACGACCGCTGAGAGCTGGGTGGTGTAATTCCCTGACCAGGACAAGGACTCAGGCCCCAGAAATGAGCACACTGAATCTTAACCACTAGACTACCAAGGCTGGCAGTTAAGATATACAAAACATTACACTTTATATTAAACATAGGCCTCTTTGATAGGCTTCAAAACTGACTCTACTTTATACAAAAACCTATATATAAAGAATATTACTATAGAAAAGATACACATCATTGAATATTTGAAACTATTTTATTGTAATATGTATGTTATTATTTGTAAAAACTTAGAAGATTAACAATATAAATATTTAAAATATAAAATATAGAACAAATTTCTTATTTCTTTCACAGTGCTGAATTCATGCTTGGTAGATACTCAAAAATTATTTTTGAAAATATGTTATAGATAGCTAGGTAGTCCTTTTAACTTCAGATTAAAATGCAGTATTTCTTATAAAGCCTTTTTCTGTAAATTTGATTTAGAGCTACAAAGTGATAATTGATACCATGACAGTGGCCTTTATATTTAAAGAATGGCATCTTAGTATTGAATAACTAAATTTAAAAAAATTGTTTGAAAATTGTTTACCATTCTTGACATTTTAAAAATATATATGTGTGCTTCAGGAAAGATTACTTCTTTCTTCCATTTTGGCTGCCTTTTTTTTTCTTCTGTCTTTTTTTACTGGCTAGAATCTCTAGTACAGTGTTGAAGCAAAGTGGTGAGAGTCACTGTCCTTGTCTTTTTCCTGATCTTGCCAGTAACCCTGTTGGTTCACAGCTTTGGAAATTCCCCTGGGGAAATCTGAAATTGGCCCAGGTACGTGGAGAGCAGGGAGAGACCAAAGAAAGAGATGATCACTCCAGATTTGTAGGTAGCAAGTTTAATAAGCAAGGGAACTTATGGAAGATGCTTGTCTTGGATGGCTGCAAGATGAGTAGATCTCCACACCTGCCTGCCAGAATCTTAAAAGTTTATAGCCTTATCTGGGTTCAATCACACATACAGTCCAGATGGTCTCAACAACATGTTGCTCTCTCAAGGTTGCATCCTTGAAATGACTCCCACTGTGGGAAGAGTGGGCAGAAGTTACATTCCAAGGACAAGGGAGGGCATGAGGAACCTCCAGTTGCCCAGGGTCCAGCTCGAAGGTCAATCAGTGGTCATGTCCTCTCGATGACCTCCTCCAACAAACCCTTAATTCTTTCCCCACTAACTAAATTGTTAGTCATTGAACTGTGATAGATGCTCCACCATGTTGAGGAAGTTCCTTCTTTCCTAATTGCTAAAACATTTTATAAGGAATAGATGTTGGATTTTGCCAAATGCTTTGTCTGAATTTATTCAAATAATCACTTTCCTTTCTCCTTTGTTAATTTGATGAATTACACAGATTGATTTTGTAATCAACCTTATAGTCCTTGGGTAAACTCCTCTTGATTATGATGCATTATCATTTTTATATTGTTGAATTCAATTTGCTAAAATATTTAGGATTTCTGGATCTATTTTCATAAGGGATATTACTCTGTAGTTTTGTTTTTGCTTTTTGTCATCTTGTTATCTGGTTTTAGTGTCAGGATAATACTGGCCTCCTAGATGAGTTGAATAATATTTTCCCTTTTTAATTTTCTGGAGTAGTTTGTGTAGAATTGGCACGATTTCTACCTTAGATATTTTATAAAATTCACTGCTTGCAGTAATGCAGTCATGTGGGCCTGGATGTTTCCTTATGAGATGGATTTTAACTACAAATGTAGTATATTTCACATTTACAGGGCTATTCATGTTATATGTTTCATCTTGAGGTAGCTTTTGTAGTTTTTGCTTTTCAAGGAATTTGTTCCCTTCATATAAGCTGTCAAGTTCAGTAGAACAAAGTTGTTTATGATATTCCCGCTGTTATTCATTTGATATCTGTATGATTTACAATGAAAACACCTCTCTCATTTCTGATATTGGTCCTTTTCACTGTCCTCTTTTTCTTTCTTTTCTTTCCTTTTTTTTCCCCCCTCTGATCATTCTAGCTAGAGGTTTATTAACTTCAGGGACCTTTTCAACAAATCAGCTTTTGGTTTCATTTATGTTGTCTATTGTTTTCCTGTTTTCTCTTATCTTGATTTCCACTTTGATCTTTTTTACTTCCTTTCTTTCACTTACTTTGTGTTTAATATGCTGTTTTTTCCAGGAGCTCCTCTGAAGTTATAAAGAGCAGAGCTGCAAGATGTGTGAGCAGCCAATTAACACAAACCAAAATGCAAGCAACAGCCAAGCATTTATTCACTGACTCCTATAGCACAAGTGAGAGGCTAAACAGCAGAAGGCTCTGCTCCACACCTGTTCCTTCTTCCCCTTCTTGCAACCCAGCCACGGGAGGGGAGCTAGGTGGATTGGCACACAGGCGGAGGCCATCTCACTGCTGAGCTAGGCCCAAACAAAAGGTTGCCACAGTTTTATGGATTTGGGGATTAGGGGAGGAGGAGGGGAAGTTCAAAGTTTGGAAAAGTATGAAGTACTGAGTCAGAGTGGAGAAGAGTGTCTTCCAAGTTTCCTTCTCCTTCCCCCATAATGAGGTCTCCCTCAGAGCTTCCTGAGGAAGGGCTCAGCAGAAAACTCCAGATAAAGAGGCCTCTGAATGAAGACACCTGGGCTAGGACTTCAGCAATGTATAAGAGGACCGCGAATGGAGGGCCTGAGTCTTTCACTGCAACTCCATTTGGAGGCTGTGTGTGTTGTGCTGGCTGTGCACCAAGACTGCTGTGGGGTGAGTAGCTTTTCCCCGTGAGGCCTGATGGGTAAATCCTTTGTAACTGTCTATGGTTGGGCCTGAAAAATTATACTTTGGTTTTTAACAAAGATCTAAACTCCTTAGGTTCCCTTCTCTGTGGTTTTTTTAGATAGAAGCTAAAGTCATTTATTTGCAACCTTTCTTCTTTCTACTATGGCTATTAATTGCTATGAATTTCCCCCCAATTACTGCTTTAGTGGCATGCCACAAATTTCAATATACTGTGTTTGCATTTTTATTCAGTACAAAATACTCTTTTATTTTCCTCTTAATTTCTTCTTTGAGCAGAGAGATTTCTTGTACTGATTTTTAGTTAAATTCTATGTGGACAGAGAACATATTTTGAAGAACTTTAGTATTGTTAAATTTATGAGACTTGTTTTATGGCCCAAAATGTAGTCTATCTTGGTAAATGTTCTGTATACATTTGAAACACATTTGTAGTTAGTTGTTAGTTGCGTGTTCCGGAAGAGCCTTAATTAGGACAAGCTGATTGATAATTGTGATCACGTTTTCTGTATCCTTGCCGATTTGTAATTTACTTGTACTATCAATTGTTGAAGGCATATATTTAAATCTCTTTTTTTTTGTTTCTTTGTGCAGTTCTATCAGGTTTTGTTCTTGCATTATGAAATTCTGTTATTAGGGACGAAAACCATTTATAGTTAATTATGGATTGATTCCTTTTATAGATGCTATTTTAAATTCAAAGTGTCTTTAACTACCTTATTTTAAAATACATCAAATTATATTTTAAAATAACTGAAGAATGCAAAACTGAAGATTACTGCATGCTAGACTATAGGTTATTTTTTTGGTCTAGCAGCATAGTGCTCTTTAAACACGTCATAATTTTAGGAAAATTCTCTTACATTAGATAATTGAAAGCATATGTGTTTAAGGCTGTTTTATGTTGGATTAATTTGACTTTTTTCTGTTTTTGATTAAATTTAGCTGCTTCAAGCTACGTGAATTTCTTTTTTGCTTTTTCTGTGATTATCACCATCCTTTTCTGTAGATCTGTGTTTTGATATTCAGTAGTGGTTATTCTCCTCATTGTGGTTTCAAATTCATTAATTATCTAAATGTGTTGCTTGGTTTTAAAACTTATTTCTTTAGGTCTGTAGTTTCATTTTCACCTCATTATTTTGTGTATTATTTTCACTATTATGGTTTTGTTTTAGCATACTCATGCTTTAATTTTGTTTTTCAAAAATTAAGACCACTTGAAAAAACTTTCTTCTTTTGAGTTATGTTTTCTTCTATATTTCTTTTGAATATTTTTATTTTGCTCATATATGGTTGGTATTTGTTGACATTTTATCTGTAATTGATTTGTTTGAGAACTGAGTATGGCTATTATTTATTTGTTTTTTTGGTAGACTGAGTTGAAACATTGATAAGTGGAGAAGATTGTAATAAGGCAATATACTATATTTATTATAATATTTAGTCTTTGTTTCTCTTCTGAAATTTGATTGTGTTCTTGAAATAAACTAACAGGGTGACAGCCAGAAATTTAGATATTTTTTCCTTCAATTCATTGAATGGTCACGGATGCTTTATATACGTATAGTTTGGAGACAGATGTATTGTTCATTTCTTTAACTCACTGGTTTCTCCCTAAAAGCTATTCCCATTATTTCTCAGTGTGAGAGAGAAAATGATAGATACCCAGCCTGTTTCATTGTCACAAAATCCAGGGACAATACCAAGAATTCTCAGGATCTTGCTGACCTGCCAGTCCAGGTTCTGAGAGTTAAGCAATGGTTGGGCATGAGCCCTCTCTCTATTCTTTTCTCCTCCTATTTGAGTCATTTCTTTGTTTGTATTTTCAAAGAACATTGTATAAAATTGTGTCCTTTCACTTGTTTAGTTGAGGATGATATTTTGTTACTGCTTCATTTTTAGTTCACTTATAATTTTAGATATCAGAGGAAAGCAATTTTTTGTTGCCATCTCATTTCAATATTGTAACCTGAATTCCTCATATTTTATTTTATCAAAATGGTGTTGGACCAATGTATTAGTTTACAACTCAGAATTTCAAATATTGAGTTTCAAACTAAGATACTTCTCAATATTTCAAATAATTTAACATTGCCAAGTATTATTAGCAATAAGCTCAATACAGGTAAGAATTATAGTTAAGCTTTAATATCTATGTATTAGCTTAATGAATAAAAATTTCCATTCTGCCATAGAACATCTTTGGATATTCGTAAATGTAGGAATAAAGTCTTTTCTAACCCTAACATATAATGCATATAATTGTTCACTTACTGACATAGCAAATTACTTTTTCTAATCATCAGAGGCAAATACACTATCTAGTTTACCTTCTAAAAGGAAAGGAAATAATTTGTAACACACAAGCCTTCGATGTTTATTTTTAATATTATAGCACTAATCTTTATTCACAAAATAATTTAAAATCAAGCTGTATATGTGAAGTTTTCATCAACGTAATATGATTCATTGCACTTTGTTTTAATGTCTAAAAGTTTAGACCAAATAAAGGTTGTATTTCAGTAAAACACTTTTTTACTTTCTCAGACATGCTGTTCACCAAGTAAAAGAATTTTCATATTCACACGTTACCTTTGTAGATGGGGGAAAAAGCAAGGAACTCATTATAGATGGTTGAGAAAAGAATAACCTGGGGGGAGATAGCATTGATCTAGCCATATGCTCAGCGGCTATTATGTTCTGCAAAGGGCATTGAGATCTACCCACACTGGAGTATGAGGCTGCCGACAGCTGGCTGCCTGTTTTCTATGGCAGCCAGGTGTAATTCCTGCTGCTTCTGAAGTTTTGGCTCTAGAGGCATCAGTATGACTCCAGGGAAGATCTCAGCTGGTAAGAGTGAGCATTTCCCTCCACTTTTGCACCCAAGAGGGTAGAGTAAAAATGTATTTCTGGCTCCAAAATAGAGTTACACTGATTGAAAATCACCCTTGATATTTACTCTCTAATTTAAACACAGAAAAGCACATTAAGTTGTAGGAAAAGTGTTGTATTATGTTAAAAATAGAGGAATTTAAACTCAATTTTTGGGAGCTCAAGTAAGAGAATACAGGCACTCACATAAACTGAAAGAAGAGTGTTTTTCTACCTGGGAAGAAATCAACAGAAGAGATGCAAACCCGGGTACAGTGCTCTAATCAACCAAATCATATACAATTATTTGATTAGGAAACATGAGGATATTAAATAAGAGCTAACAATTTAGACTACATGCTAGTTTGTAGTTAACCTGGATTTAATTTTTGTGTGTGGAGTGAGGTAGGGACACATGTAGTTTGGGAAGTGTATAATTACCAAAGGACCATTTTCCTCTCATTTGTAACATCAGCTTGGATACACATACATGTTTCCATATATATGGATCTGTTTCTGGTCAATTGATTTGTTTCTGTTTCTCTAAACTTTCAACACTATCACTTTTGTTAGCTGGTAGGAGAAGGCTCACAGACTAGAAAATTAATTGACTTTTACATATCAAGTTTGTGTGTATATGAGTACATGTGTGAACATATGTATTATTCAGTCCACAGCTAAATTATCTTACAAATTCTGATCCTTTATTAGTAGATGGGGCAGGAGGTATGACTCTATGTAGAAAATAATTTTTAAATCTTTTTAGGTAAATACCTATTTGTCTTTTTCGCTACAAAGTGGAATAAGTAATCACGCTGTATTTTTTCCTTGATATACAAAGGCAGTCATTTCAATATTTCACAACAAAATAACATTTATTATAGCTTTTTAGAAATCTTTCATCACATAAAAGAAATTTCCCTTCACCCTTAAAATACAAAGGGCTTTTTCATGAGTATATGTTAGAAAATATCAAACACACTGACAATATCTATTTAGATAATTATGTTTTTTCTCATTCAATCTCTTAATGTGCTAAATTGTGTAAATGGATTTTCTAATTAAAAGCAACCCTGTATTCAAAGGATAAATCAATTTAGTCCCTGTGTTATTCTTTTTGTAAGATGCTGAATTCATTTTTATAATTTACTTAGAATCACTTAATATACATCAATGTGTGACACTTGGCCTTAATTTTCTTACCTAAATTTGTGAGGAAGTTATGTTACATTAGTAAATTGGTATAGAATATTAAGGCTCATATATTAGTCTGAGGATATTTTTATATTCCCTAGAAAAATTTAAAATAAAATCGGCATTATTATTCCTTGAATATTTGATAGTACATTAATATCCAACTGGCCTGGATAAGAGCTTTCTTTGTGAAAGTTTCTCCTTAAAAATCTTCTATTGGCTCAATTTCTTTAATGAAAAAATCTGATTTTATTTTCTAATATTTTCTGAGATAAGTTTTGCCAGTGAAACAATTTTCTACAACTTCTTTGTTTTCAAAATTACTACTATAATTTTAGATAAAACTCTCACTGTTTAATCACTATGACACCAGTAGATATATATTTATATTGTTTCCTATTGTATATTAATTTTTCCTAATTTTTATTAACATTTTTAGATGTGTAATATTATTCTGTTTGAAATATCAGTTGTTTACATTGTTATTCCTTTCCATTCTAGCATTTAATTTCAATAAGTTTTGTTTTTATAATTTATTTCCTTTTATTCTGTTTGCATTTGTTCTGCTACATTTTTCCAACTCTTAGGTTGGATTCTTCCTTAATTTTGAGCTGTTCTTTATTTTAATTCATTTCTTTCTTCATTTCTACTGTAAGCATCTTAAGGATATGCTCCTTCCTTTACTAATTTTTCTCGGTTTTCTGGGATTTCTTTTATTTTAGACATTGAACCAGATATCTTTTATTTATCGATTTTTAAGTACAATAGTCCTGTGGTCTGAAGTATGCTTTGTATGATTTCAGTTCTTTAAATATATTGAGATTTGTTTCAGGGAGCAGAATATGGTCTATCTTAATGAATGATCCTTGTGATTAGAAAACAATATTCTCTTGTTATTGGAGGGGGAAGTGTTCTATGAATGGCAATAAGGCCAATTTATTGATAATTCTGTCCAGATCTTTTCTACCTTTACTGATACTTCTCTCTGCTTGCTCCGAGTTTACTAAGAGAAGATTTGAAATATACCAAAATATCTATTCTACCTTTTGACTAATTATTGTTCAATTATTACTTCATGGATTTTTAAGCTCTGTTGCTAGGCATATACCCATTTAGAATTTTTTTATAGAAGACACTACTTTCAAGGGATTCTTCTTATGTTTAATTTTTAATCTGTCTCGGTATATTTTTTCTTCCTTACTCTATCCCATTGGAGGAAATTTGGGCATACTTGATATATGGTTTGCTTAATTTTGAACAATTTTCAACCCTTGTTTTAATTTATCTTTTACTAGTTAAATAATAAACAACTTTATTAGAAGTCTGTTTCTGGTTGCCTCTACCTGACTTTTTGTGTGTAGTTTGTTCTGAGGCTCTGACAAAAAAAATCACTGTTTGATTTAGTCATATTATTTAATAGCCTTTTGACTCAAGATCTTCCAATCTGGAGAATATATTTCTTACATAGCGTTTTTTTAAATTAACTACAAGGATCCATGTCAAATAATTATAGACATATTTATAGTGGAAGGCTTTAATCTTTATCATTCAATGCTATTCAGAGCAATAGGTGCAAATCAGACTGATCCATATAATTCTTTGCCTAATATGTAGGATCTAGCACAAACTCACTGGGATTCTCAGGTGGATTGAGGTGGGATATTTTCTAACTTTTCTGCTGTCCTCTCTGATGTTCTTATTATAAAGTATACTATAAAATTATAGCTAATCTTTGCCCTACTAAACATGGCTCTTCTATTCTTTACACTCATTTGACAGAATTAATTGTTCAGATTTGTAGTGTACGAAGAGATTTATAGTCCAAACTTGTACCCACTGATCCCTAGATTTGCTTCATATAGTTCTTTTTTCATATGTGAATTGTAGTATGAGAGGAACTATGGGTGGAGTTGGAAAAAAATAGCACTCATAGAAAACAAAAGAAAACGACCAGTGTCATAGTTATGATTACAGACATTCAAATAAATATAAAGCATCTTATATTTGTTCTTTCTGTCTATGTTCTTTCAGTCTTGTAGATTTTTTTTCTCTTTTCGTGGGTAAATATGTACCAGTTTCTCATGATATCTAATAACTTAATGCAAGAGATTTTCCTTTAGTGGAATTTTGTCAAATGTTGGGTAAAAATTTGACCCATACTTTACTTTGTTATAGTTTTTCAGCTTACATGTCTCCCAAGATATTTTAGTGGAGACAAATCATTGTATCTTTAGGAAGCATTAGCTAAATCTCTTTGAAATTAGAAATTCCTGTGAATTTTGAAGTCATCTTGGATCCCATTCTTCCAAATTGAGTCAGTTTATTGTCTCAGCCTTTTCTACTTTAAATTTTATAAATCTACACTTTTGTTGTTGACAGTGGACATAATCACAAATTAAACTGCTTGCACTAAAGAGTTTTGAAAGTCAAGAGGATATTTTCTTCACATGAGAAGATGAATGGAAACCTGCTACATATATTCATATAGTTATTAGTCTTTTCTAATTGTCTTTATTTGAATGTTCACATTCCCTCACCTGAGTCCCTGTTCATGTCAAATTTGTTCAATTTTCTTGACTACAGTTAATCAATTCTTAAAATAAGAGTTTACAAGTAAATATAAATGGCATGTTGATGGCCATGATGGCAGTGCCAGCAGAAGACAGAATTTGCATATAAAAATGACCAACTCTGTAGTATCATGTTCCTACTTGGATCTACTCTCCTTCAATCACCTCAGTCCCCATCAAGCTTTCATGCCTTGTGTCCCAGTTCATCAGTGGATTTACCTCTCCTAAGGCAAATCAATTAAATTGGTGTAGTTATGTTTTGGTGATAATAGAATAATGCATTGCTTTCTCTCAATAACCAATTGTTAATTAAACAAAACCTATAAAGTCTTTGTAACAGAATTACTATTCTTGAGAACGTTATGCTTTGTCAGAGTTTTCAAGCTTTTAAAGATACTTCACAGATTCTACCTCTTCAGGATCCTAGAGTTCTTCCTCTGGACACTTTATATCTTAAGCCCATGACTTTTGGTTAATATTAATGCCAATCAGGTACACTTTTAAGCAGAAATAGTAACTTGCAAGGCTGTCACATAGGAGATACTCAATCGATAATAGCTACTTTCTTTCAGTGCAGGTAGCTTATCTTAAATTTTATCTCTGAATTCAAGAAACACTTATCTTTTCCTTCCCTGCCAAACCCATGTACCCTTCTAATTGTTTTCTTTGGCTTCCTCTACATGAGGCTGTATACTCTTTTGTTTTAGACTGGAGGTGGTTCTATTTTTTCTTCGCTTTGGAAAATGCAGAGTGACTGAAGGGCACTCAGAAAGGGGGATGTTTTTAGAGACCCATATTTAAGTTACTGCTCAAGGTGGTAGGGGAAAGTCTGTAGTAGTTAAACTCTGAATGAAGATGTTTGAATTTTCAAAAGAAGCTCCACGATTTTCAAGACTACTTAATCTAACTTTTAACTCTTATATGTATTTGATAATAACTTTAGAGAAAGGACTTGGCATAGTATGCCAGAATGTGCAATAATAAAGTATGAAAACGTAAGTAAATATATAAAATTACTTGAGTCTAAAGTTAAACTCCAAATACTAAAAATGACTTTGATCTTTTCTGAGTGACAAAAAAGAAAATCCCTTACTTAGGTAATGTTACTTGGTTAAGTGGTTTGGTTAAGGAACCAAGACAAAAATGACAAAATAATAAAACATAGTTAGTTTTATTTCCTCAAACTCTATCTGATCTTTTGCCAAACCAAACCATTTCAATTTTCTTTGCCGCTATCCTGCAATTAATATGCTAATGACAGTATAATACTGGCACAATAACGAGATACTTTAGGATTTAGTGGGTTCTACCTGCTCATTTTGTGTCCAGCCAGATGTATAAACAGCTGAAAATTATACTGTCAGAGAAGCAAAACCAGAAATGGATGTTATACTTTGGGAGCAAATTTACTAAAGGAAGACTGTTTTCCCCTCAATGTAAAAGGAACCGTTCAGAAAGAAATCTCAACTAAAGAATGTTTTCCAATTATTTAGAGTTTTTCATTGATTTAAGCTAAGAAATTTAGGTCTCTTTTGTTCAGTTTATGTCCACAATGCCTAGAATGGTATTCATCACATTGCAAGTGTTCAATTAGTATATTTTTGAAAGTGAGAATGACAAATACAGAAAAAGATGAATATTATACAATACTTATTGGAAAATGGATAATGTCGAAATCCACTTAGACATACTAACATAGTCATATGTATGTGGTCGTATTATATTTATTACAAACAATATTATTTACTCATGTGATACTAATAAGAAATTATCCTGATAGAATGCAAACAGGTTGTTACCATGATAGTTTGTTTCTTCTTTTTTCTCTTTAGTTATTTTTGCTCTGTGAGTGTGTCTATGTTCATTTGTGTATGTGTGTTGAGGTATATGTCTGAGAATTAAATTGACTAAGGGTAGAGACAAAAGCGATAAATCTCTAAAAGTATAAACTAATTATCTCTTGAAACTAATAGGTTTTGTATTATTCCAGTTTTGTGCATGTCTGAATATTTGTGCATATGTTTATTTCATGTGTGATATGTACAGGTGTATATGTGGATGAGGTAGGTATAGGTATGAATTGATATGGACTTTTATATAGGGATATAATGAGTAACAAAGTAATAAAATAAAGAACATGCAAAGGAAATGAAAACAGTAGAGAGTACGGAGTACTCGTCACAGAGAAAGGTGAGTGTGTTCCAGTTGGGGACCAAGATGCAGCTGATGGACAATCTAAAATCATAAATCAATAAAGGGCAGATCTTAGGAGCATAAGGATGAGTGATATGGAGACAATATATAAGAGTAGTAAGAATAAATATATAATGAGATGTTTTAATGTGATTACCTCAGACTATGAGTCTATACTCATGCAAAGAAGTAAAATGATTTTTAGATGAATATTTTAATTCCACCAATAAAAATACAAATAAACTGAAAGTGTACGTATGTAAATTTCAATTTTTGAGATTTCTCAGTTGAATGCATTTATGGGATAATTTTCTATTTATTTCACTTAGATTTTTCACCTGGGTGTAAAGACATGTTTCATGGAAAAACTAAAATTTATACAGTCTTGGACAAAATAAAATTGGATATTTCCCATGTTTGATCTGCTTCCCAGACTCATCTTTGATTATACAATGTATACACTTCTGATTGGAGACATCTGTTAAATTTATAAATTCATGGTTGCCTGCCAAACAACATCACGGAGGAGGAATGCACCTGCCGTAGGAAACTGGAAGTGATTCAAATGAGTGAACCCTGTCCAGATTACTAGAAATCTCAAACCCTAGATCCGTATCATATATATATTTTGGCTGAAACTACAGCTTTATAAGCCACAGTTTATCAATTGATGATGGATGGATCATGTTTTAATATTCATGACCAATGCCAGGAAGAAACATTTTTAACTCACATATAAGACTTTAAGGGATAAAAATGGATTTTATTCTAATATTCCCTTCTATGTATATACAGAGATGGTGAGTCCACTGTGAAACAAGACTCAGATTAGTCATGGTGCCCCACAGAGCCTTCTGGCACTTATCTGT
This sequence comes from Equus caballus, assembly GCF_041296265.1. NCBI lineage: Eukaryota > Metazoa > Chordata > Mammalia > Perissodactyla > Equidae > Equus > Equus caballus. The sequence continues at coordinate 27,460,757 of NC_091709.1, read as the reverse complement.
CCTTACTAGTAGGAGTGGGGGTGGCAGGCTCCCAATATCATGCAGGGAGATGTGTAATGTGTTTACCTAGATCTGTGAGGTGAGATTCTGTAGTATAATGAACACAATAAAAATCATAGTGTGAGCTGAACATTCATAGGCAACTAAGATTTATCAAGCTCTTTGGGAGACACATTAATGTCAATTCTTACCTTTAACAATTGAGGAAGGTATTATAATACTCATTGGACATGTCTCTCACACATGCGTGCGCGCGTGCACACACACACACACACACACACACACACACACACAATGGTCAAATCAAATTCTGACTGAATCAGATAAAGGAAGTACAGTCCTGACTTGCTTTTTCCTACATTTTCACAAGACTTGGTTTATTGAACCAATATTTTGTGGGATTATCTTGTCACGTTATTACACTCATGAGAAGGATTATTTTTTTTACCAGTCTAAAAGGAGTCATGTTCTTGTCTGGTGGTGGTTGTGTAATTGAAGTAAAAAAAAAAAAAAACTCATTGAAGTAGAGAACAGCAAAGTCTTGAAGGCAAAATATTTCTACTCAAAATCGGAAAAACCTTGGTTACTTTATGCATACAGCAGGTAAGACTTAAGAAGTTGGTCTATGGCTTTCTAGAAAAGTATTAAATGGACAAATAGAACTCATCATTTAGGAGTGAAGAAGAGACTAATAGCAAAGGAGAACTTTAGCCATGAAATCACCTTTTACACCAGGAATATTAAAGTAAAATTGAGAAACCATTTTGTGAGGGAGAATAAAAATTCGGGATAAGAATAAAAACCAGTAATGGGAAAAATTTACTTGGGAAACTATAAAAACAATTATTCTCAAAGCTTCACTTACTTCTTGTAAATGTCTGGTTATAATTACATCACAGTTACATATAATTTCTCTATCTTGGCTTACACTGGGTAGATATGAGGATATACATATCTTTAGCACACGTAAACAGAGAAATAACTCAATTAGCTTTGTGAAAATTTAATAGGTTAAAGAAATAATGTCTGCTTATTTTTATATTCTTTTTACCCAACCTTCAAATATAATATCAATAATTCATATTAACTGCTGTTAAATATTCTGCTGCTCAAGTGGAACTTGGAGTTTGAATCAGAAAACAAGCATTCCTTTTCATAGAACTGTTCCCATAACCTAATGTTGACCCATTGGATGAAATCTACAGTAGGCCCTGTGAGATTTATCATCACTTCAAGATAACAAAACTTTCTTCAGCCACTTAATTCCAAGAAACAGTCACTTTAGTAACTCTGTCCACATTAGGGTAATCAGAATTCTAAAATTCATCAAGTTTAGAATTTTCCCTGTCTTCTTCAGTTTGAACAGACTGCCTCGAATGGGTGTCATCTTTCATCTTTAACTTGTCAGGTCCTCCCCACCCCAACACAACTCCCCTGGCTCCACCTTGGACTTCCATAATGTCAGAGCATGGAGACTGTGGGGAGGTAAGAAGACGGGAGGAAATTAAAGTTTGGACATTGGAACTGATGGGCACTGGGTTTCTGTGGAATTGCAGATATTTAAAGCTGACTCTCAGGGAAGCGTTAATAGCTTTTTAAGAAACCCATCTTCAAGACTTTGCAGTTGTTTTCATTTAAATAATAATATTTTTTAGCATCTAGCATCTAGAGAGACTGCAGTAAAAAAAGTGGGGGACAGCCCCAGTGACCTAGTGGTTAAGTTCAGTTCATTCCACCTTGGCAGCCCAGGTTCAGTTCCCGGGCGTGGACCTACACTACTCATCTGTTAGTGGCCATACTGTGGTGGCAGCTCACATAAAAAGGAAAAAGGAAGATGGGCAACAGATGTTAGCTCAGGGTGAATCTTCCTTAGCCAAAAAAAAAAAAAAGGGGGAGAAAGGACAAAATACCTCAGTCTAAAATAAGCCTATGAGTTCCAGGCACAGGAAAGAAGCCAGTATGGTTGGAGCAGAGTGCGATAACAGAGAGAAGGTACTGAGGTCAGAGTGCATGCAGGATGCATAGAAAAAAACAGTGACTGGCCACATCACCCAGAGATTCTGATTTTTGGGGCAATAGAGACTTGCATTTGAAAATGTTTAAAATGCCCAGTTATCTTACCGTAGAGCCAAATCTTGTTACCACTGTTGAAGGATGCTGCCAGCTGTTTTTACTCTGAGCAAATTGGAGATCACTGAAGTCATCTAATCTAAATTATATATTTATCAAAAATATAAATTTATAAAATATTACGTATTGAAGTATATTTTAAAGTGCCTAAATTATATTTTTAAAGTATTGTTTTGATGAAAGGCATTAGGTATCAAGGACAGAACAGAGAGACCAGTTAAGTGGATATGGCAAAATTACACACAGAGATGACTGGGTATCAGATTGAACTGATAGTGAAGTGGGGAGAAATCATTGAATCTGTTTGAAGTGTAGCCCTGATGTGACATTCTGGAGAATCTGATATGTGATATGAGTAAAAGAAAGGAGTCAAAGATGACTTCAAACTTTTTGGCCTGAGTAACTGGAAGAATGAAGTTGCTGTTTACTAAGAGGTATACAAGCTATGAAGAGAGAGGCATAGGAGGAGTGATCCTGATATTTTCAGGTCAAATGGTGGGGGTAGGTATTTAGGTTGCCAGGAGTATTTTTAGAAGGAACGCAAAGTCAGAGGGGCCGTTCCTCTGGAACTTTTGGAATGGCAGAGGCCATGACAGGCAATTCACTGGGCACTCTCCAAGATCTCTGGCTCCTTCTTGAGTCTGACTGAAGAAGTCAGGAAGTCTAAGGAGCTGTTTAAACACAGTGCTCTCTGGACAATGGCTGATGAAGTGATGGAGGCCAAAGTAGCTATGGCTAAATTAACCCCATGGAGTCTCTTTTTCTACCAAATCTCTCAAAAAACTTAGGTATGGCACTTGAGGTCATTTCTTGGGGAGAGTTCAGTTTCTTTCTGAGCAGAGCTATCAATTGACATCCTGCCACAGGCAGGATTTTCTAACCACATGTTTGAATTTAGTGTTCTCAAGAATGAGCTGGAGCGTTTTATTACCCCCACAGTCTTTAGGGGACACAAATAAAACTCTCCACATTGTCATCTTGAAATCTGAATCAACTTTGAGATGAAGATAAAACCTCCCATTGACACCCACCCTCACTAGGGAGTGTGGGGTACAATATTCGCTTTATAGAAAAATTCCTGCATTTACTCTCCTTGAGGACCCTATTATACATTCTATATAGTTGAAGGGAATAGTAAGAAAACTCGCTTTCATTCACCTTTTTCTAGGTCAAGTTTGGTGGTGGTGTTGTGGCTAAATTTGGAAACTTGAAGGAGTTGACACATTGATTTGGGAGCTCTGCCAAAACTAAAATTGCAATAGATTCAATATGTTGTTGCATGCACGTAGTTTTTCTTTAACTTTTGTCACTTGACCTTCATAATAGCTTATGAGTCAAAGGTGATTGATATTTATTGTCTTCATTTACAGAGATGAAAATTGGACTCAGTTTAACGACTTGCTTCAGGTGATATAACCAGAAAATGAAGAAATCATATTTGAGCCCAGATTTTGTGATTTTTAGAAAAGATTCTAACAGCACAAGAATGGTACTCTTCTTAGTTTTGTTCCTCAAAAGTGAATTAAAGAACCAGTCATTTTAAAAGACAAATATCACTTTCTCTTAGTTTCACTGTATATCTTTTTATTGCAGTGCTATTCAAACATATACATATCTAGGTGATATAAATTTCTAAAGATTATTTCTGATATTCAATAATAAAACTATAAAAAGTCAAAGGAATATTTTATCTCTTGTAATGGGAGAGCAGCTTTTGACTAATTTTCTGGAAAACATTAATAAAATCTAGATACAATAATAAAATGGATTGTAAGGCGCAGGGCAACAGTAAAACATGGCATAAACTGTAAAGAAGTTAATGTTGAAAGAAAGGAACTACGTTGTATAAAATTCACATATAAATGGGTTTTAGTCACAGGACACTAAACAGTATAAGGTATGTAGAACTCAAAAAGAAAATCAGTCTTATTTGCTTGAGGAGTCAAATGATAAATTTTGGGGCAAAAGGAACAGTAAGAAAATGAAAAGCAAGATCCTACAAAGAGGGGAACCACACAGGCAAAGCTGCAAAAATCTGCTCATGAGCTTGCTCTAATTTACTGTTTGCCCCTGTTATGTGTATTTTTGAAGGAGATGCCAATCTATTCTCTGTATCTGTGTTTGTTTGTTTGTTGTTTTTGTTCCACATATGAGTGAAATCATATAGTACTTGATTTTCTTTGACTCATTTCGCTTGGCATAATGCTCTCAAGGTCCATCAGTGTTGTTGCAAATGGCAAAATTTCATCTTTTTTTATGGCTGATTGGTAGTCCATGGTGTATATATATCACATCTTTTCTTTTTTTTCTGCTTTTCTCTCCCCAAATACCCCCAGTATATATAGTTATATATTTTAGTTGTGGGTCCTTCTGGTTGTGGCATGTGGGATGCTGCCTCACCGGGGCCTGATGAGCGGTGCCATGTCCGCGCCCAGGATCCGAACCAGCGAAACCCTGGGCTGCAGAAGCAGAGTGCACCAACTTAACCACTTGGCCACGGGACCAGCCCCTGACCACATCTTTTTTTATCCATTCATCTATTGTTGGCCTCTGAGGTTGCTTCCAAGTCTTGGCTATTGTATATAATGCAAAAATGAACAAAGGGGTGCATACATATTTTCAAATTATCTTTCCTGTTCTTTGGATAAATATCCAGAAGTGGAATAGCTGGATCATATGGTAATTCTATTCTTAATTTTTTGAGGAATCTCCATACAGTTTTCCATAGTGGCTGCACCAGTTGACATTCCCACCAGCAGTATGTGAGGGTTCCCTTTTCTCCACATCCTCTGCAACATTTATTTCTTGCCTGGCTAATAATAACCATTCTCATGGGCATTACATGATATAGCACTGTGGTTTTGATTTGCATTTCCCTAATAATTAGTGATGTATAACATCTTTTCATGTGCCTGTTAGCCATTTGTATATCTTCTTTGGAAAAATATCTTTTCAGATCCTCTGCCCATTTTTAAATTGGGTTGTTTGCTTTTTTGTTGTTGAGATGTATGTGTTCATTATATATTTTGGATATTACCCCCTTATTAGATATACGATTTGCAAATATCTCCTCCCAGTTGTTGGGTTGTCTTTAATTTTGTTTATGGTTGCCTGTGCAGAAGAATTTTAGTATGAAGTAGTCCCATTTGTTTGTTTTTTCTTTTGTTCTGAGGAGACGGTATTCAAAAAGATACTGCTAAGATCAGTATCAAAGAATACACTGCCTATGTTTTCTTCTAGGAGTTTTATGGTTCCATGTCTTATATTCAAGTCTTTAATCCATTTTGAGTTAATTTTTATGTATTACGTAAAATAAATTTCTATTTTCTTTTTTTTTGTATGTGGTTGTCCAGTTTTCCCAACACCATTTATTGAAGAGACTGTACATTCTACGTTGTTCTTGGCTCCTTTATTGAAAATTAGCTGTACATAGATGCATGGTCTTATTTCTGAGCTCTTGATCCTGTTTCATTGATCTTTTTCTCTATTTTTGTGCCAGTACCATGCTGTTTTGATTACTATAGCTTTGTAGCATATTTTGAAATCAGGGAGTGTGATACTTTCAGCATTGTTCTTTTTTTCAAGGTTTCCTTTGCCAATTTGGTGTCTTTTAGTGTTCCATATAAGTTTTAGGATTCTTTGTTCTATTTCTGTGAAAAATGTCATTGGTACTTTGACAGGGATTGCATTGAAACTGTAGATGGCTTTAGGAAGTATAGACATTTTAATTATGTTAATTCTTCCAATCCATGAGTGTGGACTATCTTTCCATTTCTTTGTGTCTTTTTGTATTTCTTTCAACGATTTACAGTTTTCGGTATACGGGACATTCACTTCTTTGGTTAAATTTATTCCTAAATATTTTATTCTTTTTGTCGTGATTGTAAATGGGATTGTATTCTTGATTTTTTCCTGCTACTTCCTTGTTAATGTATGGAAACACAACTGATTGTTGTATATTAATTTTGTGTCCTGCAACTTGACCGTATTCATTTATTCTAATTTTTTGGTGGATTCTTTAGAGTTTTCTATACATAAAATCATGTCATCAGCAAATAGTGACAGTTTTACTTCTTTTCTAATTTGGGAACATTTTATTTTTTCTTCTTGCCTAATTGTTCTGGCTATGATTTCCAATAGTATGTTGAATAAGAATGGTAAGAGTGGGCAACCTTGTCTTGTTCTTGTCCTTAGAGGAATAGCTTTCAGTGTTTCACCATTGAGTATAATGTTAGCTGTGTGTTTATGGTATCTGGCATTTAGTATATTGAGGTACTTTCCTTCTGTACCCATTTTATTGAGTTTTTATCATAAATACATGATAAATTTTGTCAAATGCTTCTATGCATCTATAGAGATGATCATATGATTTTTATTCTTCATTTTATTAATGTGGTATATCATGTTTTTTCTGGATGTTGAACCATCTCTGCATCCGTAGAATAAATCCAACTTGATCATGGTGCATGATCCTTTTATTGTATTGTTGTATTCAATTTGCTAGTATTTTGTTGAGGATTTTTGCCTCAACGTTAATCAGTGATAATGGCCTGTAATTTTCTTTCTTAGTGCTGCCCTTGTCTGGTTTCAACATCAAGGTAATGTTGGTCTCTTAGAATGAGCTAGTAAGTTTCCCACCCTATTCAATTTTTTGGAAGAATATGAAAAAGATAGGTGTTAAATCTTTGAATGTTTGGCAGAATTCACCAGGGAAGCCATCTTGTCCTAGAATTTTGTGTTTTGGCAGGTTTTTGATTAGTTTCAATCTCTTTACTAGTGATTGGTCTATTCAGATTCACTATTCTTGATTCGGTTTTCGAAGGTTGTATAATTCTAAGAATTTATCCATTTCTTCTAGATTATCCAATATGTTGGCATATAGATTTTCATAGTATCGTCTTATAATCCTCTATATTTCTGTGGTATCTGTTGTAATTTCTCCTCTTTCATTTCTGACTTTATTTGAGCCTTCTCTTTTTTCTTGGTGAGCCTATCTAAGGTTTTGTCAATTTTGTTTCTCTTTTCAACCAACCAGCTCTTAGTTTCATTGATCTTTTCTATTGTCTTTTTAGACTCTATTTCATTTATTTCTGCTCGGATTTTTATTATTTTCTTCCTCCTGCTGATTTGAGGCTTTAACAGTTTTACTCGTTCCATTAAGTGTATTGTTAGATTGTTTATCTGAGATTCTTCTTGTTTTTTGAGTTGGGCCAGTATTGCTATAAACCTCCCTGCTTTTACTGTATCTCATAGATTTTGGTATGTCATATTTTAATTTTCATTTGTCTCCAGGTATTTTCGATTTCTCCATTGACCCAATAGTTGTTTAGCAGCATTTTATTTAATCTCACTTATTTGTGACTTTCAGGTTTCTACTTATAGTTGATTTCTAGTTTCATACTGTTTTGGTCAAAAAGAATGCTTGATACTATTTCAATCTTAAATTTATTGAGAATTGTTTTGTGGCCTAATATGTGCTCTATCCTGGAGAATGTTCCATGTGCATTTGAAAAGAATGTGTACTCTGCAGTTTTTCAATGGAATGTTCTATATATATCTACTAAGTCCATCTGGTCTAATGTATAATTTAAGGTCAATGTTTACTTATTGATAATCTGTCTGAATGATCTATCCATTGATGTAAGTGGAGTGTTAAAGTGTCCTACTATTATTGTGTTATTCTCAATTTTTCATTTTATGTCTGTTAACATTTGCTTTATGTAATTAGGTGCTCCTATGTTGGGTGCATAGATATTTACAAGTGTTATGTCCTCTTGTTGGATTGTTCCCCTTATCTATTATGTAATGCCATTCTTTGTCTCTTGTTACAGTTTTTGTCTTAAAGTCTAGTTTGTCTTTATTGCTCCCTCAGCTTTGCTTTGATTTTTATTTTTATGGAGTATCTTTTTCCATCCCTTTACTTTCAATTTGCGAGTGTCTTTAGGTCTGAAGTGTGTTTCTAGTATGCAGCATATATATGCATCTCTTTTTTTATCCATTCAGCCATCCTACATCTTTTGATTGGAGCATTTAGTCCTTTTACCTTTAAAGTAACTATTGATAAGTATGTACTTATTTCCATTTTATTACTTTTTTTCTGGATATTTTTGTGGTTTTTCTCTGTTCCTTTATTCTCTTGCTTTCTTCCCTTGTGGTTTGCTGGCTTGCTTTAGTGTTATCTTTGAGTTCCTTACTCTTTATTGTTTGTGTATTTATTATAGGTTTTTGGTTTGTGGTTACCATGAGGTTCATATATAATAACCTATGTAGATAAGAATCTATATTAAGTTGATGGTCTCTTAAGTTTGACCTCTTACTAAAAGCTCTATGCTTTTATGTCCCTACTTTTATGATTTTGATATCATATTTTCCCTCTTTTATTTTTGTGTGTCCCTTAATCTCTTATCATAGATATAGATGATTTCAGTACTTTTGCCTTTTCACTTTCATACTAGCTTTATGGTGGTTGATCCCCTATCTTTCCTGTATATTTGCTTGTACCAGTGATACTTTTCTTTGATAATTATTCCTATTTGTGGCCTTTTCTTTTCCATTTAAATACAGCCCTTTAACATTTCTTGTAAGGCTGATTTAGTGGTGATGAACTCCTTTAGTTTTTGCTTATTTGGAAAGCTCTTTCTCTCTCCTTTCATTCTAAGTGATCACCTTGCTGGGTAGAATAGAGTATTCTTGGTTGTAGATTTTTTTCCTTTCAGCACTTGGGATATATCATACTGCTCCTTTTTAGCCTGTAAGGTTTCTGCTGAGAAGTCAGCCAGTAGTTTTATGGCATTTCCTTTGTATGGTAACTTGTTGCTTTTATCTTGCAGTCTTTAGGATTCTTTCTTTATCTTTAATTCTTGACACTTTAACTATAATGTGTCTTGGTGTGGGCCTCTTTTGGTTCATCTTGTTCGGTAGTCGCTGTTCTTCCTGTATGTGGATGTCTGTTTCCTTTCCCAGATTAGGGAAGTTTTCAACTATTTCTTTATATAAGTTCTTTGCTCCTTTGTCTCTCTCTTCACCTTCTAGGACACCTATAATGCAGATATTAGTATACTTGATGTTGTCCCAGATGTCCATTAGACTGTCCTTGTTCTTGTTGGGTTTTTTTTCTGTTTATCATGGGTGATTTCCTCTCTTTCCTCCAAGTCACTGATCCATTCATCTGTGGCATCTACTCTGCTGTTGATTCTCTCTAGTGAATTGTTCATTTCCATTATTGTATTATTCAGCTCTGATTGATTCTTCTTTATATTTTATAATTCTTTGTTGAAGTTCTCACTGTATTCATCTATTTTTCTCCCCGGTTCACTAAGCATCTTGATGACTATTAGTTTGTGCTCTTTATCAGGTAGATGGTTTATCTCTGTTTTGGTTAGTTCTTTTACTGAGTATCTGTCCTGTTCTTTTATTTGGAACATATTCCTTTGTCTCCTCATTTTTCCTGCTTCTCTGTGCTTATTTCTATGTATTAGGTAGATCAGCTACATCTCCAAAACTTGGAAATGTGGTCTTATGTAAGAGATGCCTTATGGGGCTCAGCAGTGTATTCCCCTCTCATCACCATGCCAAATCTTCTAGGGGTTTCCCCTGTGTGGGCTGCATGTTCTCTTCTGTTGTGGAAGAGTTACTATTGCTGCAGGTGCATGGATACACTAGGCTGGCTCGTGGGCTGGCTGGTCATGAGACTTAGCCACGTGTGGCTGCTACAGGCACTTTATTGGGCAGGGTAAGCTCTGGTATTGCTGACTATGAGGTCAGTAGCACACAGCTACTGCAGTTTTGCTGGTAAATGTGTCGAGCTCCCAGTGTTGCTGCACACCGCCATGTGACTTCCTGCAATGCGCTGCTGTTTCTGTCTTGGTGGGTGGGGCAGACTTTAGGTGAGGCTAGCTGCAGGGTTGCAGATGTTGTCCACTTTGTTTGGGCATGGCTGGCCTCTGGCAAGAACTGGCTATGCTGATGAGTGAGGCAAGCTCCAGGCATTATAGTGCCAAGCCATTTCAGGGGTTGGAAGACAAGGCAGATCCATGTGGGTGTTTATGATGGCCAGCATCACAAGTCCATCATGGGCCCACAAGTCCACCATGGGCTTGCTGGTGGGCAGTGCTTGTCCCTGAGGCAGGCTGGTTGCTGTCTGGCTGTGCTTGATTGCCTGGGCTGCTTTAGTGAGTGAGGAAGAACCCTGTGCTAACAGACTAGATGGAGGATTCCAATGGTGCCTACCAACCTCTGTGTCAGTACATTATTCATGACCTTGTTCATTATTGTGAACTAGATCACAATAATGGCTGCTGCCAGTGTCCCTGGTAGATGGGCCCAGCTGCCTCCTGCTGCTCCAGGGTGCATTTCAAGCTTAGCAAGTAAGTCACTTTTACCAATGGACTATGCACTTTTCTATCTGGTATTTTTATGCTTGTTTCCAGGTCAGTGAGTCTGTGCATGGGCGTTTTTAGGAGGAGGTTTTCCTTGCCCTGAAGTTTTACAGTTTTCCTGGGCATATTCCCCATTGGTGTGCAAGACCAGCAAAGCAAGGTATTATGGGATCTTGTCTCTGTTGTCCTGGATCTAAGGGCTGGGATGCCTAATATGAGTAGAGCTCATATTCCCTGCTCCTCTGGGAAAAGCTCTGTACCTTTGAGTTTGCTCTCCACTGTGAAATCTCACTGCTAGGGTGTGCTTTTCTTCTTCTCAGGGCTGTATCTCTGCCTCTTCCACTGCTGTATGTGTTGTCTCCTATTGTGGAAGTTCTTTTTATCCAGTTGCCAGACCTCTCTCAGAGGAAATTGTTCTACAGGTAGTTGTAGTTTTGTTGTATCCACGGGAAGAGACAAGTTCAGGATCCTCCTACACCACCATTTTCCAAACTCCCCCCAAATTAAATTCTTAGCAGTTCCTAAAGTCAGAAGTCTAAATTCAAGGTGTCGGTAGGGCTGCATTCTTTCTAGAGCTTCAGTGAAGAATTGTTTCCTCATTTTTTAGCTCTTCTAGGCCACTTGTATTCCCTGGCTCATGGATCCTGCATATATCACTTCAACTCTCTGAATTCTATATCACTACCTGAGCAGTTTCTGCTGTTGCCAGCTTCAAGGGACAGAGAGTTTGGCATTTGAATCTAGTAAAGTTAATTACCTGCTAGATTAAAAGAAAATATTATTTAAAGGGAGAACAGAATCAGACAATCTATAGTGTATTATATACAATGTTTAGTACACAATCAAAAATTACTAGGCATACAAAAAATAGAAAAATGTGACCCACTGTCAAGAATAAAACCATTCAATGGAAACCAATAACAGGATGATGAAAAGGTTGTAGTTGTAAGACAAATTTGAAGACAATTTTATTATATTCAAGAAATCAAAGAATGGTCATTATATATGAACAGATTGAGGATCTTGTGTGGAGGAGAAAATTAACAACTTTATTCACCTAGCTCATATTTCATTTTTCTTGATTAGTTTTGCTATCAATTAAGAGTAATTATAAGAGTAAAATAAGAGTAAAACTAGTAAAAATAAAAAATCAGGGGCTGCCCTGTGGCTGAATGGTTAAGTTCATGTGCTCTACTTTGGCAGCCCAGGGTTTCACCAGTTTGGATCCTGGGTGCAGACCTAGCACCATTCATCAAGCCATGCTGAGGCAGCACCCCACATAGCAGAACTAGAAGGACCTACAACTAGAACATACAACCACTTACTGCGGAGGTTTGGGGAGGAGAAGAAGAAAGAAAATAAGATTGGCAGGAGAGGTTAGCTCAGGCCAATCTTTATTGAATTTTCTTTTTTTATTTTTTAATAGTTCTATAGACATTAAAACATTAATGTAAACCTTGATAATTTTTAGTCTAATAAAGTTGAAAATTTAGAGGAAATGGACAAATTCCTTAAAACATATGACAATCAAGCTGATTTAGGTATAATCTTAAACCTATTGAAAAGATATAGTCCTTTGTTAAAAACCTTCCCATACAGATGCCTCCAGTCTATGTGGCTTCACTAATACATCTTACCTGTCTTTTCAAAAGGAAATCATAATCTTATACTTTCTTTCCAAAGAAGTCCTTGCCAGCTCACAAAGGCAAGATATAATAAATCAGCCATAAAGGTTGGATTGGAAGAAAGAAAACTATTTGTATATATATATATAATGTGATTTACAAATAAAATTCTAAGAAATCTATAAAAATGATTAAATTTAAGTAAACTTACAACGTTTGTAAGATAAAAGGTCAATATAATAAAACCTACTGCATTTCCATGTATTAGCAGCAAATGATTGGAAAATGTAACAAATCTTTTAAAAATAGCATTAAAAAACAAAATTTCAGGAGTAAACTTAACAGATGTAAGACCTCTAAATTGAAAAATAGAAAATAGTGCTAAGAAAATTAGAGTATTTTGTGAAATGAAATGGTATACAATGCTTATGGATTAGAGGATTTGATATTGTTAAAATTCTCCCAGAATTTCTATATAGAGTCAAAGTAATCCTCACAAAATTTTCTATAGATTTTTAAAATAAAAATTGACAGAGTGGCCATAAATTTATATCAAAATTTAAATGTCTCTCTGCCTCATTTGGATATTTTAATGGCCTCTTTTCAGTTCACTAATTTTCTCCTTTGTCTAATCAGACATGACTCAGTTATCAGATTCTTAATTTGAGCTATTTTATTTTCAATTTTAGAAGTTCTATGTGCCTTTATTATAATGTCATGAAAATCTTAATCTCTCTCCTCTTTCCCTTATTTCCTTTGTTTCAGGGTTTGTCAACTTCGGGACTAATATTTTAGGATAGATGATTCTTTGTTGGTGGGGGTCTCTCCTGTGCACCGCAGGATATTTAGCAGAATCCATAACTTCCACTCACTAGAAGACAGAACCCTCCTCCCCAATTCTGACCGTCAAAAATATCTCCAGAAATTGCTAAATATCCGCAGGGGGATGGGGGAATCACCCCCTATTAAGAACTTTTTTATTTTGTTTAACATATCAATTACACTTATTTTTAAAGTTATATGTACATAGATGTGTGTATACTTGTTCCAATACTTGGATTGCTTATTTATTTTTATATTCTTGTTTTTCTCTTGGTTTTTGGTCATAAGTTCTTGTCTTGAATTTGATATATTTATTGAATTTAGCATATTGTTTATTTAAAAGAGATAAATTTGGGTTAACATTGTTTCTTCTGGAAGATTCAATCTTTGCTTCCTCTGTGCTGTTCTCCTGTGTAATTTTAGCCTCCAGTCCCAATTGCTTCTGGGGGTTGCCTATATATTTAAACAAACTTCTCTAAAATTGTATACATTTTCTATTTAATTTCAACAAGGATGCTGTTCTGCTCCATACTATTTCATCTTACCCAGAAGTAAAAGTAATCTTTTTAAGTTATTTATTTATCTGCACTCACTTAATTCTGGATAAGTCCCTGAGATACATATCCCTGGTTCATGAATAAACTTTTCAGCTATATCAAATATTATGCTCATAATATTCATTCTTTTTAAAAAATGAATCTGTAGTATGTTATTTCCAAATTCTCTAAAATAGTTTTTTTCTGTTTTCCTTATATGGTTTCATTTTGTCTACGTATTTTCTATTTCTTCCTTAATGTTTACCTCAATTGGAAATCGTATTTAATATGACTTTTAAGCCTGTGTATAGTCCAGTGTCCTTGAGTTGCTAACCTACAGCTTATTTGTTCTCGTTGGGACTGTCCTTTGAGATTGCAAACCTTTTTCAACAGGGTTCAGGATGAATTTCACTGTCACACAAGGCATGGGTACAGGAATGGGAGTCATCATGAAAATGGAAAACTCACAAGCCTGTTGCCAGCAAATAAAGACATTCAGCCTTAACTCTGTCTCCAACCAACAGAGTAATTATATCAGGGTCTGGATGGTCTTCTAGAGAGGAGTTTTGTGATACCTTCTAGTAAAGAGAATATAACTGTGGATATCCGTTCCTTATGGGGGAGAACTTAGAGCACAGTCCCGTGATATCCTTGCTATGTTTTGGGTTGTATTAAGTACTGTGCATTTTCTTTTCTAGCTTTAACTAAATGATTCTCCTTCTGGACCTTCATTACTCTGGGTTCACCTCAGTAAAGCGAGAAAAAAAGAATAGATTTCTACAAACTAGGAGTTTGTCATGTATTCCTGAATGAATTTAATATTCTTGCTTACAATGAATAATGATAAAGGATATGTTTTTATATACAAGATAGAGTAGATACTTAAAGTTTATGCTATACTGAATAACGTCAGTTTTTTTCACCTTCAATATTTTAAATTTCATCTTAGCCTTGTACTTTCATTATTTCTGCAGAGGAGATTTTTTTGTCATTGTCATCCTGACTTTGCTATTGTAGGGGAGGAAGACATTTCCTCTACCCTCTCTGGGTTCATCTGGCCGGAGAACGAATTAAATTCACATGAGACAGAATAGCAGGAGAAAATTACACAAAGCTTTATACCATGTATACATGGGAGAGGTCAGGCAAGCTGAGCAACTCACCAAAATGGCTAAAGCCCCCACCTTAAATATCATATCCAGCTAAAGACAAAGGAGGATGTTGGGGGTTGGGGGAGTCAGTTACAGGAGGTTACCAGAAACAGGAATAGGATTATTATACAGATTTAAGTCCTTGCATTCCCCATTGATTAAGAGTTTCTAGAGATAAGGTCATCTCCCTCTTCTTCCTGGTACAGAGAGGGAGGGACCTTTACAGATGGAGATTTCCTTTACAATGTAAATGTCTCTTAACAAAAGGGTAAGTAAATTCTACTTCTCAGCTGCTTTCCTGTCTCCAGCCCCAAGTAATCATCATGCCAAAGAGACATATCTTGGGGTGGCCAATTCCAGGCCCCCACAATATTATTGTTGAGAGATGTTAGTTGCCCGCTTACTCAGAGTCATATAATATATCAAGTTATCAAAGGTGTCATAGACCTATTAGAATTGTGATGAACATTTTTCTGACATCACTAAATTAAGGTATCAGTTTTCTTTCTTTTAAAAAATCAAGATTTTATTGCTGATGTCTGAGCACTTGTTTCCTTTTAAACAACAAATTTAAACCAGTTACCATGTGGTTTTTGTTGTTGTTAAAGTACTTCAATCACCAATATTTTATAATTCATCCATAAAGAACTATGTTCATCTAGGCATCTTTAGTAATGAGAGTTCTGAGGTTACTTTGGATATTTCCTTCGAGTTCATTTATCCATTTCCTTAAATATTTTATTATATACTACATGTCCAGCACTTGGATGAACAAAAAGATCAAAACTCTGATTTAATTGATCTTACATTATTGTGAGTTACAAATGGACAAGTCAGGTAGTGATAAAGGCAACAGAGAATAAAAACCAAGGAGAGGATAAAGATTTACAGACATGAGAGGGGGGATTGTTGGGGTTTTTGTTTTGTTTTGTTTTGGTGGTTGGTACAATTTTTTATCAGTATATCAGAAGTCATCCATAGAAGAACAGTTGAAAGGAAGGAAATCTGTAGTAAGTTAATAGAAAATGGAATTAATATATCCAAACCAAGAAATTTGTTATATATACTTTACTATTTCTAAAATATAAAGGAATCAAATAGTTCACTTTCAAGTTTTTAAGTGAGTTGAATAATACTTTTTTAAGGAGAAAAATCGTTAATTTGCTAAATAAAAATTGTACATATTTAAGCCATACGACATGTTTTGATATACATACATGTAGTGAAATGATTACTACAGTCAATCTAATATATCCACCTCCTCACATAGTTACCATTTGTGCGTGTGTGTGTGTGTGTGTGTGTGTGTGTGAGGAGAGCACCTGAAATCTACTCTTACCAAATTTGCAACGTAGGTTACAGTATTAACCATAGTCATCATGTTATACATTAGATCTCTGAACCTATTGATCCTGCACAGCTGCAACTTTGTTCCCTTGGACAAACATCTATTTCCCCCATCTCAGGCCCTTAGGAACCACTGTTCCACTCTGTTCCTACATATTTGACTTTTTAGAATCCACATGTAAGTGAGATCATACAGTATTTTTCTTTCTGTGTCTGGCTTATTTCACTTAGCTTAATGTCCTCCAGGTTTATTCACGTTGCTGCGAATGGCATGAGCTCCTTTTTTAAGGCTGAGTAATAATAAGGCTGAATTATATTTAAAAGTATAATCAGTGAAGATTTTACGTATCCTGTGAAAATTGGTGTTTAAATTGAGACAAAGGATATGAAAGGTACTTTTTTGGGGTCATTAAATTGCACGAATTTCAGTTGAGTTGCATGTTGTTCATATAGTTTTATGTAGTCATGCCCTTATCACAAGGTGACACTGTTTCACAATTCCTTTTCTATTGATAGAGAAATGTATTGGTTTAAATTAATCCTGGCTTTGCAAGGAAATACGTCATTGACAAACTAAAATTATAACCAGAAATAGAATTACCTAATTTTATTAAAACATTGTTTCATGCAAATGTTATGTAAATATCTGCTTTTAGTCTTTTAGGAAAAAAGGCAATTCACTAACTCATTTTATATCTTTGAATAAAGTCATACACACACAGCCACATACATATATATGGCCACATTTAGAAGGTTGTAATTTCAAATGGGTTATCTTTAATAATTCATGTCATCACCAAATTTATTCAACATGAAAATAATTTTGTCTGTCTTCTATTACAGTGTCTAATATTTCTGACTCATATTAATTCAGAATAGCTCATATCATTTGTTCTACTCAGTTATGTTCATGTTACAGATATTCAATGATAAAACATTTTGGAATGTGGTCAGACAGTGTATGATCTGACAGTCTGACATTTTGTGAGCTTCCAGAAGATATTTTGTAACTGAGACTTTTATATAAGGCTATTGAAGAAGAAATAGTTGGTGACTTAATCAAGTTTATTTAGCTAATTGATGACAAAGGCTGGCAATTTTCTTGATGATAATTGAGTACTTTATATAAAATATCCTGAGGATAAAAGGACAAAAGACTAAAGAAAAACAGGGAGTACCCAATATTACAACTCTGGGGGGAACAAAAGTAGCAATAAATAAAATTAATCAGAGAATGCTAACTGCTCTTCAGTATCCATTCCTATTTTAGTAAAAGAACACCTCTAACCCGGAAGTCTTGATGAGAATGAGGCTATGCTAATAGAAAATACATTTCAGTCTCTCTTAAATACTTTTGGATGGCCATACCAATAAATTCTGGCTATTATTATATGATTGGAAGTGATGGAAGCAATTTCTGTGTTGATTCTATAAAGAAGGTGCCTGGACTATGTTTCACCTCCATTTGCCTTGGTAAATAAGAATTGAGGATGATAGGGCCGACCTTAAACTGCTCACCTCTGTTATACTGACTGATGAAAATGTACACTTCTAGCTTCTCTAAGCCACTGTATGCTGGGGGTTCTTGATTATCAACTTAGCCTATCATATGCCCCCTGTTACAGGGGAAAAAAATGGTAAGTGCCCTATAGCATTCCCAATAAACACACACACTGCTGAGTTTTCTCTGCTATAACTATTAGAAGACTATTAGACTATTCTTTTCTCATGTGTGTATGCTGAGGAAGATTTGCCCTGAGCTAAAATTCATTGCCAGTCTTCCTCTTTTTCTTCTTTTTCTATGTGAGCCACTGCCACATCATGGCCACCAACAGGTGAGTGGTGTAGGTCCGAGGCTGGGATCTGAACTCAGGCCACTGAAGCTGAGCATGCCGAACTTAACCACTAGGCCACCGGAGCTGGCCCTAGAAAATTATTCATCAAGCAGATTCATAATTTTCTCTCTAAACTAGACGAAATGTAAAACTATGTGCTTCCCATTTCCCCCTCAAGAAAACCTACCTCTCATTACATATTTGATTTATATTTGCGTGTGTGTATGAGGAAGATTGGCCCTGAGCTAACATCTGTGCCAAATTTCCTCTATTTTTATGTGGGATGCCGTCACAGTGTGGCTTGATGAGAGGTGCTAGGTCTGCACCTGGGATCTGAACCCATGAGCCCCGGCTGCTGAAGTGGAATGTGTGAACTTAACCAATACACCACTGGGCCAGCTCCTGTATATTTTGGTTCTTACCCAATAAATAGTATATATAAGTTGGCACACAAAAATTAGAGTGCTCTAGGGAGGGGACTTAACAGCTACTTTTCCATCTGTAGTTTATTCTCAGATACTTCTCTTTGGATCATACATATAACGCAGTTCCAGTGAATTGCAAGGATAGTGAGTTTACATGTGCAGTAACAAGATGAAAATAAAGCAGAGAGAGCTGAGCTACATATTCGATTTATATTTACAATCACGATATTTACCGTTACAGTTGGAGATTTATTACTGTATTTCTTAGGATGTTCCCATGCAATGTCACACCACTGTAAAATCTTACAGATGTATACAATTGTGTGAATCATTACAGTATTGGGCTCACCAGGATGTTGTATTTTCTTATAATTGTTGATAAATGATCATGTAAAATGATCTGATAAAGAAAATTTGTCTTTGTGTGTCTCTTTGTGTCTGTCTGTATTTTGGACTCCTCTGATATCAAATGTGATCCCCCAGGTTATTGTTTGCCAAATGTTCATTCATTTCTCTTGATTTCAAAAGTCTTCATGATTGGCAGACTTGCTCTTGCATCACTTCAATCTTGAACCTCAGCAACCGGTACTGGGCATATCAGCATCCATACACTTTTCTCACCTAGGAAGAGCAATTTATTCTGGAGATTAGATTATTTTATTTCATAAAGCTTCGTTTGTGACCACAGCCCTTCAATGGCTTTAAAGAAAAAAATATGTTTATGTCTATTAGGATAAGTCTGGATATTTATTGCAATTAAGATCGGTGAGAATTCTTTTCATTTTTCTAAACCCTCGTGATAAGCAAATCCTCTAATAGGTTGCACGTGTGGGTTTGCTCTTTTGTGGCTTTTAATTATGTATGATGCAAATATTAATTATATTTTGTTTTCTACTATATGACATTATTCTCCAGCTCCTGTGTATTACATCTTCAACCCAATGTTTAATGCTGCTTTTATGTTACGCCAAATTGTTATATGACCATCATTTTATTTCTGGATTCTCTCTGCTAACCCATTCATCTATATATTTTTGTGTGTGTGTGTGTGTGTGTGTGTCAATGCCACAATGCTTATAATTGCTCTAGATTTCAAAATATCTTGATTAACCAGTGGATGAATACCAATTTCTTGTTTTAACAAATTGTCCTGGGTATTACCAGGGATTCAGTTTTCAAAATGCACTCTATGATTGGATTATAAAGTCATGTTTTTTGGAATCGAATTAGAATTAAAGATCAATTTGTAGATGTTAGACAGCTTGTCTTTATTGGCCTTCCCACTTGGAAACATTGTATGTTACTTTGTGCACTGCAATGGACTGTTACTGTGTTTGCGGTTATATTCTTGGTATTTTAAAGTTTTATACTTTAGAGAGTTTACTAATATCATGCATTGTAAACTTTTTTTATTGTGTTGCATACATCGCTATTGAATTTATGCCATTAATTTTTCTAAGTTGGTTTTGTATCTCGAGATGTTAGATTCTTATTTTTGTTCCTCTGAGAGATCTAGTATTTACTATGATAACCATATTTTTAAAAAATATAAAGATTGTGCTTCTTTATTTTAAAACTTTTAATGTGCCTTATTATTTTATTGGTGTGTACCTCTAGGAAACGGTTGGTAGGATGAATTCTTGAGTTTAATGGATGGCTCCTAAAGTTTTTTTATTTTATATAACATGTTAAGCTATTTAATAGATACCCTTTAAAAAGATACGAGGTTTTCATTATTAGGTGCTATATTTTATTAAAATGTTTTTCTACATCTGTTATGAAGAACTTATTTTTCTTTAAACTTGTTTGTGGCTAGATGATATTATTGGCCTTTATGTTGAAACATCCTATTAATTATCATGAGATTGGCACTGTTTATTATTGGGATTTTGTAAAATAGGTTTGTTTAGCCACCCACAATTGCAGCCTTCTGTAGTATGGATTTTTTTTTTCCCTATGGCTTGGATATTCTCTTCACGTATCTCAGTGATTCAAATCTAAAAATTTATAGTTTTCTAAAATTCTTTTTAGTCTCTTTAAAACTTAAGGTTTGTAATGTTTTTTAGGTATTTAAGGCTCTTAAATGCGTTCTGACTTTTATCTATGATCAATTACTTGGCTTCTGCAATACCTTTAAAGCTTGCTTCTGATCTCAGTTTTTTGCACTCTGTCTGTGAGCGTAGTTGAGTTACAATTTGCAAGGAGACTGCAGTGAGGAGTTCTGAAATCTAGGAATCGGAATCAGATTAGGGAAGATTCCAGCATTTGGTGAAGAGGAGGGATCACACACGTGTTGCTTGTTTTAAACAGGAATTGAAGATGAATAAAAATAGCCCTCAATGTGCCCGTGACTAGTCTATTCCCGTTTCAGCTGTTTTTATTGCCTACTTTCAGAAACCTTCTCTAGCTTAAGTGTTACATTTAGAGAAGCCCGAGGGATTTGGGAAATGCTGATGGGATACTTGAGCAGGAGCTGAGAATAGGGTTCCCATATACTAAATTAAAAAGAAGCTCTGTACATATTGTCTATTGCCTTACACAGCTCATGTATGTGGGAATAAATACCCCAAAATGTATAAGTTGAAATATTTGGCCTTAAATGTATGTGAGTAAAAGCTTACATCCACTGCAAATTGTCTCAGAGTTTAGAAACTGTCGACTCCCAGCCTCCTTCTCAAATGTGATTACCAGCAGGGCCCATGCCTCTGGGGTGATGGTCAAGGTAGAGAACAAACCCAGCAATCAACTCCCCAATTCAATGAATCCTTAGAGAAAGCATCTGTAGTGTGAGCATCTCTCCTTTCTCAGTCCTATTTTCTGAAGGCCGTTCACAAGATATTTCTAAGTAGGTTTCAATGACAAATGCTAGATATTGAGTAGATTATCATTACTTAATATTGATTTAAGTTTGCTGGAGATAAGAAACGTCAGCTGTACTCAGTAAATCTCTCTTGCATCCCCAGACTTGAGTCACCTGTTTTGTATCGAAGTCATATCCATTCCTTCCAGGCTTCCTTCTTGTTCTGAATGGCAGACTGCTGCGGAAATCTTCCACATACCTGCCTCCAAGGTGGTGATAGCTCATTCATTGGAGTTTCTCATCTTAATTAACTCGTAATTTCACATGTATTCACTATTAACACTATAACTTGAAGTTCCTATCACCAAGGAAATTGGAATGAGAACACTTAGTTACAATTTTGACCATGGGACTTATCTCCAACTAGTCAGAATAATAAGGTTCTTTTGACTGTGTTGATTCCTGTGACTAAAAGATTGTAAATTATTCCAAACATATACTAGATTTCTTCTTTAGTCTCCTTTCCTTGGCAAGTCTGGGTTACTTTACCTCTTTATGCTTAATTTACTAATTCAACTTCTATTTCAATGAGCTAACATTAATGCCTTGTCCTTCACCTATTCAATGGGCACACTCTTTAATCAATATTAAACTCTTCACAATCTGCCACTATTAGTTCCCATCTACAGTAGTCTCCCCTTATCTGTAGGGGATACAATCCAAGAACCCCAGTGGATGCCTGAAACTGCAGACGGTGTCAAACTCTACATATACTATTTTTTCTTGACATACATACCTACGGTAAAATTTTATTTATAAATTAGGCGCAGTAAGAGGTTAACAACAATAACTAATAGAACAATTGTAACAATATACTGTAATAAAAGTTATGTGGTTTCGATCTCTCAATATCTTATTGCACTGTACTCGCCCTTCTGATGATGTGAGATAGTAAAATGGCTAGTGAGGAAATGAATGAATGACGTAGCGTTAGGCTACAACTGATCTTCTGATGATATGGCAGAAAGAGGATCATCTGCTTCTGGACTGCATTTGACCGGTTGACCATGGGTAAGTAAAAACACAGGGAGTGAAACCATAGATAAGGGGGTGCTGCTGTACTCTCTTTACTTGGCCAATTGTGAAAATCAGATTTGTCTCTCTAGTTCACAATAGAATGTGCAGAATGAGTGCATATATAGAAGATGGAGAGAAAAATATCGAAGGTATCACCAGTTTTCTTTTTCCTCAGTTTTCAATTTAACCTAGGTTTCTGAAGCATGGCATCTAATTTATTAACAGGATAAGCAAATAAAATTGGTTGAATAGTTTTAGTAGAATTGGAAGGATAGTAGAAGAGTCTCTTACTTTTAACAACTTCTCTTATAGATGTCTTATTTATGCTGCAGTCGGTTAAAACCTGGGGAGATATGCAGGAGAATGCATGCATGGGTTAGCAAAGGGATATTTAGTAGTCTCCTTTTATTTTCCTACATCTATAGAGTTGGCAAATTCTGGACCAATTGCAGGTGTTAGCCTTCTACGGGGAAATGCTCTGGTAAGATTTAGTGCTGCTAATATTTGAATTCTTCTGCAGAGGGAGAAAAACAAAGTAAAAATCCATTTTTATTTTCCAAGATGACTCCTTTATTTTCAATATAAAATCAAAATAATGTAAGTTCCTCCAGGGGGAGAGAGTGACAGAAAATTGATAACATATCCTGTGAATAGTGCTGTAAAAGGAGAAGAAATATATTCTCCCTGACTATTCAAAGTCTAATTGTTAGGCATTTAAATCAGTAAGGTCTAGTGAATCTGTTAAATAGATTTTTTTAATCCTTTGGATGATGAAGCAACATGTATCTGGACGATTCCCCATACCATTCATTGAAAATATCTACCTAACAGAACAGCATGAACAAACATGTCTTTTTCTTATACATATTGATAAAATTATAAGCGTAAATATAATCATTTAAATCACTTCAAATGGTTTTAAGCCCTTAGTTATGATACGCAATGATGCTACCAATCGTCAATGTATTGATTATTTTCTTAGAGAAGATTTGTCTTTACTAAGAAGGTAGACAGAGAATGTAAGAAGGAAACTTACAGATAAAACCATAATTACTATGTGTGTAATCAGATCTTAGAAGCTTATACATACTTAAAATAATTTCCACAAAAACATAACTTTTATAATAAAGAAGGGCTGGAATGGATTTTGTTCTTTGTATTTTTCACAAGCTTAACTTTACATTTATCCAATTCTTTTATGTTTAGTTTTTTTTACCATGATTATGGTAAATTGAGATAACATTGATCTCATTACTACATTATGAGAATGTTCTGATATGATTATAGATGGATTAAATACAGTGGTTGTTTCAAAGCCCACTGTCAGCAGAGTGATTCCTAGAGATAAAAGGTGTTTTATCTCTTGATGCTTACAGAGGCATCCTAAAATTTAGTGGTTTAAACGTTAACCATTTAGTCAGCTTACAGTTGTGAGTCTACTGGCTGATTCTTCCGGTCTGGGAGAGCTCAGCTGGTAACTGCTGGTCTTGCTAATACAGCTGTTGTCAACTGGCAAGTCTGCTTGTGTCTGGATGGTCAAAGGTGTCCTCATTCACATGTATGACTTTTGCAAGCCGTTGTATGGGGTGATGGACGCACCTGAGTTTACTTCTCCCGTAATCCAGCAAGCTAGCCTGGATTTCTCCAAATAACGGTTGCATGGTTACAAAAGCTACGCGAGAAGCCATCCCCAATGTACAAGCACTTGTTAAACCTTTGCTCGTGTCACATTTGTTAGTAAAGTCACCTGGCCAAACAAAGTCACATGGCTGTTCCAGGTCTAAGAGATGGAGCGATATGTCCCATCCATTCATTCTATTAATAGAAAGAAAAGCATCTGTGGGCATTTCATGATCAATTACAACCAGCCTCTGGGTGCAATTTATTCACATTCCCCTCACGTGGAAAATATGCTCACTCTTATCCAGGGACCCAAAATATCTCATACAATACTGCCCTTAGGATTGAAGTTCTTGGATGTGTTTTTCTTGAGCTAAAGAGACAAGTTACTTGTGCCCTTCCCCCACAGACACAGTATATACAGGGATGTGCTAGCCATGTACATTAGACACATACTTCAACCTTCCAAATTAGAGCAGGTGAGAGTTTTGCCAGCTGTTCTACTACAAAATATGGGTCACCCTTTTTCCAGCTTGCTATATAATTTCCTCATGGATTTTTCTGGCTTTCTGTGAGCAGACTATTCACATTTTTCCAGCCTTACTTAATTGTTTTTTCAGTGCTTTTTTCCAGTCATCACTACCTCTTATTCTCAAGACCAACAATGCTTATTAGTACAGTATCTCTATTAATGATCTATTGCTTTATAACAGACTACCCCTCAAATATCAGTGGCTTAACCCAATAATCACGTATTTGGATCCTAATTCTGTGGGTCAGCAGAGAAGTGTTTCCTGACTGGGCAAGCCTGGCTGTTCTCTCCTGGGCTAGCTTATGCATCGGCTGGCAGCTGGCAGGTCAGCAAAGAGGTGGATGATCTGTGGTGGACCAGCTCATATGACTAGTACTTGGCAGGCTCTTGACAAGTTGGCGTGGAGTGAGTCATGTGTCTCTTGTTATCCAGGAAGATAATCTGGGCTTATTCACATGCTAGTTGAAAGGTTAAAAACAGCAAGGTAGGGTAAACCACTGCTCACATGCCCACTCATCCATACACCCTGCCAATGCAGACCCTCCCTGTGTGCGTGCCCTGCTAAGGCAGAGCCACTCACCCTGCTGCAGAGAAGCCACATGCCCACACAACCTGCCTATGCAATCTTACAAGTTCCCTAGGGGCTTGCTGTTGGGCAATGCCAATCCCTGGAGTGGATTTCCTACACTGGCTGTACTAGATTAAATCTGTACTCCAGTGGGTGGGGAAAACCCCTGAGCTAACAGGCTAGAGGAAGGAATCAAGTGATGGCTGCCAGTGTCCATGTCAGCATGACTGCACTAGGTGAGAGTAATGGCTGCCGCCAATGTCTCAGTCCATGAGGAGGTGGGACAAGTCCCCTCTTGCCTCTCTGAGATGTGCTCAGAGCTTAGCAAATGAGTTTCACTTTCCAAGGGACTATGCACTTTTCTCTCTGGTGTTTTTGTGTTGGTTTCCAAACCAGGTGACTTTGTGTGTGGTCCTTTTAAGGGCAGGCTTTTCTTTCTCTGAAGTTTGATACTTTTTCTCGGGGTATTCCCCATTGGTTTTAAAAGCTAGCAAAGCCAAATATTATGGAAACTCATCTTGGTTGTGCTGAATCCAAAGGCTAGAATGACTATTGTGGCATGGATCTCCTGCTCATATCTTCCCATTTCTCCAGGAAAAGTTTCGTACCTTTTTTCAGATTGCCCCTGGCCATGAAGCACTGCAGTTGGGATTTGTTTCTTTTCTCAGTAGAGGTGTATTTCTGCCTCTTCCAACCCTGTCAGTGTTGTACCTTGTTGTGGGGGTTCTTTTAACCATTCTACAGGTAGCTGTAGATTTGTTGTGCCCATGGGAAGAAGTGAGTTCAGAGAACTCCTACGCTGTCATCTTCCCAGAATCCCCCGGGAAGATGGAGAACCTAATAGGAGAAGATTCTCTCTGTATTTCTCAATGTTTCTGCATCGTCTGGGCCTTCTGAGCAAAGGAAATAAACAAACTAATAAATATGGAGAATATCTATACCTTCCCTAGTCCGCTTTCCTCCTGTCCCCCTAGAGACATTTACTCACATTCCAGAGTAACAAGTTAGAAATGCCTTTTTTCTCTCTAAGAATTTTGCTTACTTTCCAGAGTGAAAATAAGATCTCTATTTCCAGAGAGGAGGATGGGTAGTTGTGCTAGTGGATGTATATGTGTACTGAAGCTCATAATCCGGGGGTTCCTCTCCTATTGTGCAACACTACTGAATACACAGATGAACATCTGACCTCCATCACATCACTCTGTGGAGAAACCAAACACGATGCTTTGTAAACTGTTCTGATCCAGAGATCTGTCTTTTCTGTCAGAAGAGGAATATACAAATCTTAATAGATCAATACTATGCAGTAGCAAAATACTTGGTAAAGTTATCCCTTTTGGTATTCAACTAAGGCTTTAGTGAGTTTGTAAATTTGGGAATTGGGTTGGAAAATAGAATATTACAAATATGGATTTATAATTACAGGCTGCTTTTTAATTGTTTTTGGTGAGGAAGATTGTCCCTGAGATAACGTCTGTTGCAAATCTTCCTCTCTTTGCTTGAGGAAGATTGTCCCTGAGCTAACATTTGTGCCAATCTTCCTCTATTTTGTATGTGGAACGCTTCCACAGCATGGCCTCATGAGCAGTGTGTAGGTCCGCACCTGGCATCCGAACTCCTGAACCCTGGGCTGCTGAAGCTGAGCACACAACCTTAACCACTACGTCTCGGCACCAGCCCCCTGGCTGCTTTAATTGAATAACTGAAGTAGAAAGAGATGAGCTCAGACAATAAGAATTGGTTTATTTGTGAACTGAAAAGACAGAATATAGAGCATGTCAAGATCTTCAAAGCCTCAAAAGTATGGAAAGTATCTATTGTTTTCAGAACCCAAAGCATAGCAAGAAAGAATTAGCTTTTTTAATAAAATGAAAAAATGACAAAGAATGTCAAGAAATTTGAAGAGAAGCATTGATAAAGCTTATTTCTTTCAGACTTCAAGTTGTAGAAATGCCATTTTAAAACGTTTTAAATGGCAGAGTCCCATTTATATCAGCCCTGCCACAAAATGAGTATAAGATTGTAGCCTTCCTATTCCATCCATATGGCTTCAAGATTGCCATCATTAGTTCAAGGGTGGGGTGGGGTGTGTTTTAGTCCCTTTGAGATGCTGTGACAGAATGCCACAGACTGGGTAGCTTATAAACAACAGAAAGGGATTTCTCATAGTTCTGGATGCTGTAAAGTCCGAGAACATCAAGGTGCCTGAAGATTCAGTGTCTGGTAAGGACCCACTTCCTAGTTCATAGACAGCTGTCCTTTCTCTGTGTCCTCATGTGACAAGTGAGCTCTCTCTGAGGAACTGATCCCATTCATGTACGCTCCATCATTATGACCTAATTACCTCACAAAAACTGCACCTCTAAACACCATTATATTAGGGATTATGTTTTGACATATGAATTTTGCGGGGGGACACAGACGTTCAGTCTACAGCATGGAGAATCAAAGGAACAAAAATGAATTGAGGCCTATGGCTAGGAAAGAGCTTTATGTGTAGCTATAGGTCCATGGAACTAACTAGAAATAAATTGATCAGAAGTCTAATATATTTTATGGGAATCATGCTGCCAAAAAAATCAAAAGGCAGGATTAAGAGAGCTTTAGTTGTTTGAAATTTAGAACTTCCCTTTAATCCCCAAACTTATATGAGGATAAAACATAAGTTGTATTTCTCAGAAGAAAATTATATTTCCAGATTTATTTTTAATTTTAAGCGTCCATTACAGGATTTACTATTAATTATACAAAGTATGGTTTTGTAATGCATTAATCTTACCTATTTGTCAATTTGATACCACCCTTCTCCCTATTTTAGTTAATTCTGTACCTTATTTTTAACTACTTAAGCTGTCTGCTTTCTTTACATTATTCTTGGATTTGAAAATAGTAAATTAAAGTCCATGATTTTTAGTTCTGAAAAGAACTTGCTTAGAACTTCCAGAGGTTTCTGAAGATTTGCTTTCCTTTTTAACACAACTGTTGATCTTGTTTTATATTTTACACTTATTAATCACATTTTTTTGTTTAAAACTGTAACAATTGAGTTTTCCTTTTATAGTACTGTAACCTGATAATTCAACTCCTGTATGGTTTGATTTTCTTGATTTTTAAGATGTCTTTCACGTGACAGTTTAGGTTTTTATTGACTGAATGAGTGCACATTGTCTTTGTAGGTTTCTACTGATAGCACTTAACCTTATTGATAATATCATTCAGTTCCTGTATATAATTATTGATTACTTAATTTAAATTATGTGACAAAGACCAAATGGTACTGTATCTGTCAATTCTTCCTTGCTTGTCTTAGAGTTTCCTTATTTAGTTTCTATGGTGTTTACTGAATACATGCTTAAGGCTATAAATAGTCTGGTGGCTCTAAAGACTTTGCTTTTGACATTTGATCAAAATACTATTCTGGACTGTATTAGTATTGTTACCCGTGTTTTCATCATAATTAATGTTACCTAGGTATTTGCCAGGTCTATATTTGTAAGTATTTAGTTTTAAGATTCATGTGTCATTTTTAATTCAGTGGCTTTAATATCACAAATATATAAGCAGACCTTACTTCCTGTAGAATCATGTCAGCTGAAGGTTGGACATACCTTAGAGGACAGAGTTCCAATACACCCAAGTTTCAGCTAATGTGGTTCTGTACAAAATAGAGACTGCCTGCAGGTGAATTTTGAATTTCCTATCCAACATTGAGCACAAAATCTTTTATCAAGATACTTGAAAATATTTTTATATTTATGCATTTGAAATCCTCATCTATATTATATATTCACTAGTTTATGCTTTTTTTTCCTATTTTTCAATTATGGCTAACTAAATGAAACTATCTGTATCTTGTCAAATTGAAGGTTTTTCATTGATTCGAAAGGTGTTTGCAATATTTCTAATTCTATTAGAGGTTATGATTGCATTAATAGTCACTTTTGAATATATTTATATGTAACCCAAAATAACTTTAACAAATTTTACTTCCTTCAAATCCCATGAAAGATTTAATATTTTTGCCTCACCCTATCTATCTTTTCTTCTAAAATTCTGGTGCTGGTTACTCTCATCTGGGATGATTGAATTAAGTCAGCTTTTCCAGTACTCCCTGGACTAAAGGGGATATGTTTATTCAGATACTGAACAGTTATGTGCTTATTTATAAATAGAAAGATGGTAATTATTTGTGACACATTGACCTAAAAGCAAACAAGCTAAACAAATAAAAAAACATTCACAGACCTTATTAGCTACAAAATCATGCTGAAGCGAAGGTCTGAGGAAAGTATAAATCTGACCCTGCTTATTATTGAAGAAAAATTTAAGAAGTCAGTAATTATTTGTTTGGAATGCAATTACTTGCAAGTAATTACTTGTTTGGAATGTTTGAAATGACCTATAAACTCAGAAAATTGATAAAATACATTTGAAGAATTACATGAATAATATTATTGTCAAAAAGAATGCCACTTTATACCTGCTTATCCTCCATCAGATGCAACTATTTTTTTTGATATTTTCCAACTCTTTTGAAAGCATATAACCTAGGGTATTTTTAAGCTTAGCTTTTTATATGTATGTATAATTTATGTACTTTCCCTCCAATTTTTACACTTTAATCTCCATTGCCCCCATCTGCTGGTAATACAGTGAGGGTGCAAAGCAAGTCTTTTCCACAATTGGATGTCTTGGTATCCTGCCACATATTTCTCAACAAAAGGATTTTACATGGACTGCTAACTTAGATTTCATCCACACTAACATAAGAACATTATTTTCTTTAAGCATGATTTTTGGTAGGGGGCTGCTAGCCTGAATTTATTTTAAATTGACTTTTTCCACTACAATGTAAAATAAGTGTACAGTGTATAGGAAAAATGAAAGAGACCAAAAAGTCAATTACTTCCTCTATATAGGTCAAAAATAATCAAGAAATTAGAAGGAAAGAAATTTAGAGTGAATGAGTACATTTCCTTGCATGAATTAAGAAGTAAAATAAAAAAAAATAATAACCTGGGCCTGCTTTGCTTAGGGATTCTTGAGAGTCAAGAATAATTCAGTTTGAGTGTGTTACATGTGAAAGTTGAGTTATAATACTTCCCTGGGGAACTTATAAAATTATTTGTGGACTATGATATTCTCCAAGGTCTTCTAATAGGATCCCATGGGCCTGCCCTGCTAGATCCCCTCAAAAGAAATGTGATCTCTTGAGAATAAAATCATAGATTTAATGTTCTGTGGGAGCTAGGATGTTACCACAGTTGATTCTATCAGGAGGTTTTCCTGTTGGACCCTGAGTAAAGCCCAAGATGTGAAAAAAAGGGAATATGTAAATTCACAATTACCTGGACAGTGTTGTCATATCTCAGCCTCTGCCAGTTTGAACTTGAGTTGGACTTCATTGAAATAATCTGGATTCTTCTCTACTATCCAGTTATTTTGAAATTAGGAGAAACTTGTAAAGGGAGGAGTTGCTGTGTGTGCTGATGTTAAAACTGTGGGTTAAACCCTAGCAAATCGCACACTCTAAGTCATCAGATGAACTTCCTTCATTACATAGTCTAATTTCCATACTTGCAACAGGAGCCTACGTGCATTGACCCCGTTAAGGAAACTTCTTGGCAGGAGGGAATATCACACTTTTGCAATATTTCTCCATGAAACTGAAAATACTTCAAAGGTATAATAAAAAAATCTCTAAACTATGAGGTGGAACTAAAAATTACAAGACTCAGAAGGAAGTCTGCAGACAGATCGCCCTTGACTTAAGCACATAAGATATTCTCCAATGTCAGGAAACGTGACAAGAGAATGACTAAAATCCTAGTCGCAATCCCCAAAACAGCCCTACTCTTACCCTGACCTGAGAGATTTTCTGTTAAGGTATGCTTTTAAAGAGGTTTGTGGGTCTAAAATGAATATGTATAAACTAAAAGAAAACAATGAAAAAGCAGCTGACTATTTGAAAGAATAAAACAAGCCTTTGATAAACAGTTAGACATTGATGATGCCATGGGGCCTTCTTGAAGCAACAGTGCCTGCTTTTGGTTCTGATTTACTAAGCTGCTAGAGCAATAACATCCATCTCTATCAGTTAGCAGACCCAAAAATTGCCTTACCTTGTTAGTAATTATTGCATTTATTGTTAAGTAACAAAAGAAAAAACTTCTGAAATGAATCTATGGCTTTAAAGAATCAGAATGTGAAACCTAGGAAGACAATGTGGAAACTTCAGATGTACGAGAAATGGATAAGGCTGCCCCCAAATTTTTGCAGTTAAAAATTAAATGTCAAGGACCTAAAGCCTTTCATGTCTCTGCAAAGGCATTGTTTAAATGGTCAACAGGCATGTAAAAATGTACTCCCCAAATTTAGCGGCTTAAAACA
This sequence comes from Equus caballus, assembly GCF_041296265.1. Taxonomy (NCBI): domain Eukaryota; kingdom Metazoa; phylum Chordata; class Mammalia; order Perissodactyla; family Equidae; genus Equus; species Equus caballus. Next base: position 27,429,521 of record NC_091709.1, on the reverse strand, counting down.
CCAACCATTTATTTGCTCACAATTCTACACCATGGCCTAGATTCAGGTAAGGATAGATTCTGCTGGTCCTGGGGAGTCACTATGTGGTTACAGTGATCTGGAAGTTTAAGTGGGACTCAAAATCCAAGTTAACATATTGGTATGTCTGCTGCCTCAACCGGAAAACCTGAGAACTTCTGGGTCACCTTCTCCTCTTGCCCTCACCCACAGGGAAGCCAACACTCTTCAAGGTAAATCACACATCCAAGAAGGTGAAAACAGAAACTGCCAGGACTCTTAAAACCAGGGTCCAGAACTGGCACAGTGTCGCTGGCATCTGCTGGACAAACTTATAGTAAGCCAAGATTCAAGGGCAAGAGAAACTCTATTTCTCTCTGGGAGGAGTGGCAAATATCTTATTGGCATTTAAAATCCCCCAATAATTCACCTACAAACTGTACATTGCTGTGACATGCAAACTCACGTTTTTCTAAGATTCCCAAAGTTTCATCTTATTGTAACAATGCCTCTGGCTTGAAGTTTACGGTCTCATCACCTAAATTAGATCCAAATGAGGCTGAAACCCCTGGGTGTGGCTTCTTAGAGAAACATTTCAGATACAAATATCTATAAGATAAAAAGGACATGCTACTCAACTCCCCTGCCCTCTCCTGTAACAGACCCAACACACAAGTGTGAGAAAAGGACAGAATAATCAAAGTAGACAATCCCATTTGGAAAGGGAAAAGGGGAAATGGGAGCCACATCAAAATAACTGGTCTATAGCATTTCTGATATCCAAGCATGTGTGTGTCACCACTTCCCTTTGTTCCAGGGACAAGGAATACACCCTTTCCTCTAGTAGGCAACCAGAGCAAAGAACTGATCAGTGAGACTCATCTGATTTGTAGCTGGGTTCTGCTTAAATATTCTAATCAGTACTTGAGATACAAATATTTTAGACTATTAGAAGTCTAAAAAGATATTTGTTTGTTCTTCAGCACAGGCTCTGACTTTCTCTGCTGTCATTGGGCTAAGATCTTTGATCTTATCAGTAGGGAAATTCAGTGGAGACGTATTTGCATGTATATTTTGACTCACTTCCCTTCAGACTTCCACACTTTGGAGACAGAGCTGGGCTTCTTTTCTAGGAGGGTCTGGAACCAACCATTGAGCCTGTTAGAACTCAGACTCACCAATCTTTGAATGCATTGGACCTTGATTCTGTGAAATTGAGGCTGTTCTTTCTAGAGAATACTAGACTTTAAGACAGCAATTTTGTGAGTTGTTTTGATCATCTGATTGAGAATTAGAGACTGTCTAAGCATGAGACAATGAAACTTCATCCCAGGCAAATTGATGCAGCCCTGAAACTGAGGAACAAACCGTAGGACCATAAGAGCCCATTCCTGCGAGACTATGAGATTGTGAATTCTCAATATGCTTTCTATCCCACCCTGCATTATCTGTTTTCTTGACAATATTTCTGTGTAAGAGAATTACTTATTGAAAAATATTTTTTGTGGATGTCTCCTCGATATCAAATTCAACACTCCAGTACACAAGTTTATCTGAAGTTTTATGGCTTCTCTTCACCTGAGCAAAGACTGTCTTATTCTACCACCTGCCCTGCCTGAGAACTCAGCATCTATCACCAGCAGGTGAAGTGTCCTCCATAACTTGCTCACTTAGGGAGGCTGTATCATCTTGGAGTTTAGTCATTTGATCGTTTTGTGCATCCAGCACTTTGATGGCTTTAAAGAACAACGTCTTGGTCCATCTGGGCTGCTAAACAATATTATAAATTGGATGATTATAAACAACAGAAGTTTATTTCTAACAGTTCTGGAAGCTGAGAAGTCCAAGATCAAAGGGCTGGCAGATTCGGTGTCTCATGAAGACCTGCTCCCTGGTTCATGGATGGCCTTCTTGTCACTGTTGTTCTCACATGGCAGAGGGAGCAAGGGAGCACTCTGGAGCCTTTCTTATAAGGACTCCACCCTCATGACCTAATCATCTCCAAAAGGTCCCATCTCCAAATGCCATCACATTGGGTAGTAGGTTTCAACACATGAATTTGGGGGGGGGGGGGCAAAACATTCAGTCTATAATAAATAATCTTTTGGTATATCTAGTAATTCCTTGTTTCACTTTATTTTTTTAGTAAGAAGGGAGGTTTTTCACATCCTTCTATATAATAACTAGAAATGAAGCACAACTTGAACTCCATTCCACAGTGTGTGTGTCTGTGTATGTATCTATTCAATTACAGAAATTCTTTTTCTTTACAAATCTTCCTGGTATATTTTATTCACCTTATTTCTCCCTCATATGTAAATTCCTTATTTTTCATTAAAGAAACTTCTATATCTGATTCTGCAGGTGTTACTTCACTGAAATTAGCTTGCTTTCTCAACGTTTTTCAGTGGTATGTGAGTTCATATTTCTTGGATCTTGACCTATGACTTTTATTTAAGGATTTATTGTTTTTGTGAAGACAATTGTCCCTGCATTAATATCTGTGCCAATCTTCCTCTATTTTGTATGTGAGATGCCTCCACACCATGGCTTGGTGAGCAGTGTGTAGGTCCGTGCCTGGGATCTGAACCCGCGAAATCTGGGACGCCAGAGCAGAGTGCACAAACTTACCACTATGCTGCCAGGCAGGCCCTGAGAATACTTTTTAAAATTAATTTCTGTGAAGATTTGCACATGATTCTGCCAGGAGTCTGGTGGCACAATCTATGATGATTCTTCATATGCAAAAATATTATTTGACACCACACAGGCCTGTGCACCTAGGCTTCAATTTGAGTGCGACTCAAAATCAGAGATAGGAACTGCAAATAGGATTTCTCAGGAAAGCCTTTTTAGCTTTTCTTTTTACTCAAAGCAAACAAGAATTTTCTGTTGGTGGTGATGATTTGTTTGTTTGCTGGTTTGTTTTTGTCTTTTATTCCCTTCCTTACCCGTTGATGACGTTGTTCTCCAGGATGTCTCCCTCTTTGTGAAATTCCTTCATTCAGCCTTCTAACTTGCACTGCTTCAGTCTACCCTCAACTGCCAGCAATTACGCTTTCTTCCTCTTTGCTTTGCTTTATCTAGTATCTGATCAGTTCTTTTATTCTATCGTAAGCCTCATATATGCTTAAAAATGTTCCCTTTTATCATTCAATCCAGTATTTTTAGGTTTTCTTTACTTAGGAGATGTTGCTCTGCAAATGTCATCTGATATATTACTAAAAACGAACACAATTTCTCAGTTTTGAAAACATACAAAACTACATTTTAAGATGTCTCTTGTTAATGGGATAGCAAATAACATTCGGCATTAAAAAAGGATAGATCCACAATCAGTGCAAAGTAGCATCCTTACTCCATATTGCATTCAAGAAACCCATTTTGCTACCCCATCTACATAAAATATTTCTATAATCTATACTTTCAGACTTATTTTTAATATTTTCATTCAGCTTGTTATCACAATAAACTACATACTTCTGCTTAAACATATTTCAATATATCTCAATTATGTCCTGCACAGATGTCTAATTATTAAATCCTGTTCTTTCCATGACTCTACATGGCAAAATAGATTTTTGATAGTTCCTTGCTTTCATAGATCTGACTACCTGTCTCCTGTATATTTTACTGTAATAAGCATGTCTTAGACATATTTAAGTTATTGGATAATTTTGCTGGGGTATAAGCTGGAAAGTACTTTAGCGTTGCTCTCATGCATGCTTGTCTCTCCCCATCTCCACAGTTAATGCTATCTAAAGCAAAACCTCTAGTTACCTTTGGATATGAAAATCTGTAATCCAGTTCCATTTACATCTTTCATCTCCTATCTACTTTAAGCTTTACGTCTCTGCTCAAGGTTAGATTGGACTGATGACTCGCTTGTGACCTGTAGTAGGAAAGGGAAGACTGATTCTATCTTCTAATCTTGTCCCGCTTTACACTTCTATAGTTCTTCCCTATCTGAATCATCCATGGTCAGGTCATGGGGGAGAAGATTAGTCAAAGCACATTTAACTTCACTTGATGCTGCTAAATGGATGGCAAATAGATATCTCCAACTTAACTGACCCAAAACTGAGCTCCTGAGAGTCCCTCTTCCAGATCACATATGCGCTCACATTTGATCCACCCTCACACCTCCTCCTCTCAGTTGATAATTTCATCTCTCCAGTTGATGAGGTTCAAACTCAAGAATAGAGGTATCCTTGACCTTCCCTTTCAACCCCTACAATTTTCTCCCTCTCTAATTGATGTCTAATTTTTCACAAAATCATGCCAATCTTCTCTTCAAAATATAACCAGCAATTTACTGCTTCTTGCCACATACAATGGTGGTCAAATGAACCATCATTATTTTCAAGGATGATGTCAGTAGCATCCACCAGGTTTTTGTGCTTTTTTTGCCCATACTCCCTATAATTTATTCTCAGCATGTTAACCAGAATTGGCCCTTTAAAGCAAAAGACAGAATCTGCTACCATCCCTCCCTGTCAACCCTATGCAGTAGCTTTTCAAACTTATAGCCAAGGGTCTGTGAGACTCTACATACTGTGTGCATATTACCTCTCTGGTACCCTCTTCTACTTCTCTCCCCCTACTTTTCCTCCTGAAGCCAATTTGTTCTTGTTCGTGTGTCCCAGGCACTCCTGCTTTAGGACACATACTCTAGGAAGCTCTTGCCATTTGGCCAATTGCCTAATTTTCTTCATGCTTTTGCACAAATTTTATCTTCACACTCAGGTCTGCCTTGTTTACCTTCTTTGCTATTTTCACCTGCTCCTGTCCTGTTTGGAACTTCCAATTCCCTTTTACCTTGCTCTAATTCTTTTACTGACTTTATGGTTAAGTAACTCACACATTTTGGGTCATAAGTATATATTCTAGGACTATATCTGCCTTTCAGATTCAGATTGACTATAAGTCTCTTCTTCCCAGGCAACATACTCTAAGAAGACTCCTTTTCTCTATTAATAAATTAGCTTTTTCAGAAAGGTGCATTTTATCTCTATGAACATTGTATCAATTTCTGTTAACATGACACAAATGAAATCGCCAAAATTGATAAGTATATTAAATATGAATTATTGTGAAATTAATCTTATGTTTGAAAACTTGGAAAACAATCAACTTATAAGCAATCCAAGAGCAAATTTTTCTTCCTTTTTTCATCAGGTAAATTGAAGACCCGTGAAATAGATAAGTCTCATTTATCATTAGGAAATGAACTATAAAATGGTAAATTTGATATGGTGGTTTTTCTCATTGTCCTGTCACTTTCCATTTGGTTGACATTTTGGAGAATTCTTGAAAATTTCACTTGATATGCAAAATAAGTAACAGTATTGCAGTCACTGTGCCATTTTTGTTTACAATTTAGCTTTTTTCATCATCCATCAAAGACACAAGGAGACATAAAAGCAGAGATTACAAAACCTGCTTTTCCTAGGGCATTGGTTTTCCCAATCAGAGTTTGTTTTTCAGTTCAGTGGAGTGATTTACTTTTTTAATGGTTCACTTCACTGTTGCCTCAAAGGACACAATATAACAAAGCAGGAGGAATGTTTTATTTTTCTCATCAACAATTGATGGAAAGGGCCAAAGTTTTAGTTCCTATAATATTTAATATAATCCTATATACTTTGCAGTTTAAGAAGCCAATTGCGTTGGAATCGTGTTTTTCAGATTTTCTCCTGTCTACAGGAATTACATTGCTTCAAAAATGAATAAAGCAGAAAAGTTTTTACATGATTATACAATGGTAAATGTAGCATTTCCATAACTGTTTGGAGGCTTATCTGATTTTTGAATCAGAGTGCAGAAACTGTATCAATTGAGAAGAGGAAGTATTGCAATATTGCTTGGGATAGGAATACATTTCTTGAAATAGAAAGTGTTATGAGTTGAATTGTGTCTCCACCTCCCTAGAAACATATTGAAGTCCTGGTGCCTGTTACCTGTAGATGTGACCTTATTTGACAATAGGATCTTTGCAGATGTAATCAGTTAAGTGACATCATTAGTATAGGCCCCAATCTAACATGACTGGTGCCCTTGTAAGAGAGTAGAAGGCCACATGAAAACACAGAGATACGGGCACAAATGGCTGTATGAAGATGTAGACAGAGATTGGAGTTATGTAGCCGCAAGCCAAAGAATGCCAAGGATTACCAGTAATACCAGAAGACAAAAGAAAGGGATGAAACAGATCCTCCCCTGAAGACTTTGGAGGGAACGTGGTCCATGATTTTGGACTGCTAGCCTGCAGAACGTCAAGTGAATAAATTTGAATTGTTTTAAGTCACCTAGTTTATACTGCTTTGTTACGGCAGCCCTAGGAAACTAACACAGACAGGAAAATTTTCACTTCTCTGAGTAAAAGGGAATGGTTTGTCTATTTGCATCTAGGAAATATGAAATAAAGTGATATTTATTTAAAGCATGCTAAATACCAAGTTTGTGATATACATCTCAGTCATTTCTCATAATTTAGTAAGCAAGACACAGCTTCATTTCACAATTGTGTAAATTATATTGTAAAGCTAACAAATGATAGAGAAGATTTGAATGCACATCTCTCGGATGCCCTCCTTTATCAAATCTATTTTAAGATCTTACTGCAAAGCCCATGTGGATGATAATGGCATTCCATAACATCACGGCAGAGACACACTATTTTCCTCACTTCAGATAGAGCCATTTCTTGACAATTAGTAAATTGTGCTTAAATGGTACACATTTGGCCCCATAAACGTTTAAATACCCACTTGGGATATTTAAAACATAAGAAAACCTTTTTAAGATAGATAATCTAAAATAAAAGCATAAACGATCATTAATGATGGGACTTTAACAACTGTGTAAAGTGCAGGTACTTTCTCTTACATGATTTATGAAAGCATTTGACTGATACATAAGCAACGGCATTTAGCCAGAGTCAGCAGAATAGCAAATTTTACTTGAATTTTAAAGATTGCTTAAAAGCTGAATCAATTAGGCAAGTAAAAATGCACTACCATATTGTCTGAACACCATTAGTGATTAAAAGAACTTAGAAAAGATTGAAAAAAATTCTTGGAAGATAAGGAAGAAACACTACAAAGGGGAAAATAATCCATATTATTCTCTCTCCTTTTTAATGTTCTAAAGGTTTTATAGCATTTTTTGAACAGCCAGAAAATTTCTAAAATTTTTCATATAGATGCTAACAATCTTTTTTCTTAATAAATGACATTTTAGGGCCTTATTTGTCTGTCACATTTGATGCAACAGTTTGTATGCGTGTGTGGTGTGTCCATAGCTATTTTGTTGATCTGCCTTTATTTTTTTGCTTTTCAACAATTCAATAAGTATATATTAAGAATGGGTTATAGAACCAAATTAGGAGTAGGAGTGGTAATAGAAATGAGGCATGATTCTTCTTCCCAAAACCCTAACAATTTGGTAAAGATTAAATTTAGGATGCTCTAAGTCTTTTAAAGATTTAGAAACTTTAAAGTTCATCATGGCAAAAGAAAGTGGCTAATAAGCTTAGAAGTTTAAAAGAGGAGTTATTGGATACATATGAAGTATTTGACATGAGTTCATAAATGGTAGTAGAGTTTTAGAAAACCCAGAGACAATAATGACCAGAAAATATACTATCTACAACAAAAATAATATTTTAAGATTAATGGATTCATGAAATAAAGATAGCACAGTGCCTTCAATAAAATAATTTGTTAGTATGGATAGTTAACGTTTGAGGAGAAGATGCTGTAGCCACAAAGGACATACTATGAAAATTCTCAACTACTGTTAATACCATTTACCATATAGAGGGAAAGTATTTGAAATCTGAAGAGAATGACATAAAGATCATAACAAAGAATTCGGGAAGTATTCAAGAAGAACTTAGTAAGAGGTTACTTCACTAGTTTAGGTAATGGTTCCAAATTTAAAATTAACTTCACTCACAGTATATTAAATAACGCACACGTTATTACAGAATACCTCTTTGTACTATATTAGTAATTGAGAAGTATTGCTTAGCTAGCCAAAATACAAAGAAGGAAATGCTCCAGAGAGGGTAGAACATAGCAAATTCTTTAAATTATAGTTCAATGTGATGGATGTCTAACTATATAAGATGACTATATTTAAATACTTAGAAAAAGACGTGATCACTAGAATCCAGCATAGATTGACTAAAATATACGTCTTTTTACCATATATGATTACAAAATGGTTACATTTATAAAATTATCTGTATATACGCACACATGTATATAAATTTATAACAATTATACAAGATACTTCAAAATGTTTAACGTGCTAGAATCAGTAGATTGGCTTAAATTAATGTTGCACTTGGTTCATTGCAACATAGCTGATAAAACTTAAATATAAGAATGTAAACTTGAAGTATATATCTTAGCCACACTCTCAGATGTGAATTCACAGAATTCTTACTCATGTATGTGAAAATAAAAAGAGGTAAAGATGAAATAATGAAAGGATAAAATTAATGACTATATAAAATCATCAAGATTTGAGTAATGGATTCAAACAATTGGATTGATACAAAATTCTCCATTTGAGGAAAAAATATATCCAATTAACTATGTAGATTTGGTTTGATAGTATTTCATATAAGAAATTGAAAGAACATATTTTGATTTGAATATATGTGCTAATTTAACCCAACTCTAAGAAGGGAAACTGATATGACTACAAAGACAAATCAAAAATCAAGCTGCAAAAAGCTTTATTTCAGAAGTAGTAGGTTTATTCTTCTATTTTAATTCATATTTACTTTGCAGCTAGAGGATTTTGTTCAATTCTTGGTGTCGATTTTAATGGATACAAAATTAAGGCAGAAAGTATTCAGGAGGAAAATAAGCAGCATATTGAGGTGTAAATGCAACAATGAAGAACTATGGCGCATAATGTGGAAAACATTTTCAAATGCTTGAAGACATAACTTGCAATGTAATGGAGGATGACCTGGCATAGCTCCAGAGTTCAGGACTAAGACTAATTGGTAGGTTTTGCTTAAAATTAAGATCCACTTTATTCTTATGAAGTTTGTAACTGTTCAAAAAATGGAATGAGTTGGTTAAGCATTATTTGTGAGCCGTTACGGATGTTGTCCTTTGACCAGAGCTGTTCTCGCCTCAGGCCTACGCTTGACTTTGCTCCAGACAAGTGGTGTAAAGAGATTGTACCACTTCCCTAACTGCACAAATGGGCCTCTTCTTTGCTAGTGTTATTTGCTTATAGACCCTAGCACGATTCAGTGCTCCTGGGTGGGTTTTACATGAAGCAAACCAACAGGATTATTTTCCGTGGAATAATTTTATTGTGAATAATAATAGCATCAAGTCCTTCTGGATGGTAGGAATTAAATGATTCAAATTGGCACCTGTTGGTTCTTATATTCCCCTAGATAGAGGAAAAACATACACAGCAGGAGAGAATGAAGTCAGATATAGTACAAAACAGAGAGGAGAAAGCAAACCCTCTGAAGCCAATACTTCTTTGAAGTCCAGCTCTTTTCCCATACATCATATGAGTTGCTATTTAAATCCTTTAATTCCATTGGCTATTCTAACATTCCAGTAAATTATCCTTTGTCACTTTGCTGTTTGAGTTTTTCTTTCAAAGGGTATTGTCTAAAATACTTCTCTATTTGGGAAGGACTAGGGTAATATTTCTCAACTATAATATTGCAAATGGAAGGATACTGTGGAAGAGGGAATTGGACATCCGAAGGATGTATTGCTTTGTAACGGAACTCATTCCTGTGAATTTCATCCATAATTAAATTATAGCAAGTGGCTCTAAGTATAAAACCACACTCCTAATTTTCAGCATGGCTTCAATTCTCAGTTCAATATTTTTCTGTAATTTTTTTTCCTGAGGAAGATTGGCCCTGAGCTAACATCTGTGCCAATCTTCCTCTATTTTATGCGGGATGCTGCTACAGTGTGGCTTGACGAGGGTGCTAAGACTGCCCCTGGGATCTGAACCTGCAAACCCCAGGCCGCTGAAGCCGTGTGCAAACTTAACCACTACAGCACTGGGCTAGCCCATATTTTTCTGTAAGTTTAACAATACTAGTATATAATTTGATATGCATTTTATATTTACTTAATTACTATTTTCTTCAAATTATTTTGGAAGTAGAACAATAACTTGCAATTATTATATAAATGTTTTTGTTTCATAACTAATTTGTAGACATTTTGAAATGTTACATTTTAACACATGGCAAATTTTTTTTTTTTTTTTTTAAAGATTGGCACCTGGGCTGACAACTGTTGCCACTCATTTTGTTTTTTTCCTGCTTTATCTACCCAAAACACCCTGTACACAGTTGTATATCTTAGTTGCATGTCCTTCTAGTTGTGGGATGTGGGACGCTGCCTCAACGTGGCCTGACAAGCAGTGCCATGTCCGCGCCTAGGATCCGAACCCTGGGCCGCCACAGCGGAGCGTGCGAACTTAACCACTTGGCCACGGAGCCGGCCCCGTGATTCTTTGCTTAACCAAATAATCAAGCTTCTGAACCTTCTCATGGGCCCATATGTGCACTCTTATAAAATCCAGTTTTAGCAAGAACTCTGCAAAGTTAATTTAACCAGAACCCCCCACTTTTGATATCTGATTGTGTTCCTTACCCTCCACCATTCTCCAGATGATGTCTGATCACACTGGTCTGTCTTCAGCACAGAATCGTATTAAATCAGTTTAGCCAGGATCCCCAGTATCCGTGATGTTTCCTCTTAGTAATTCTCCATCCACTGACTCCCCACTCTGCTCCTGGGCTATAAATTCCATATTCCTAACTGAACCCAATTCTGTACTGAAATCACTTTTCCTCTACTGCAACAGTCCTGAATAAAGTCTGTTTTAACTGCTTTAAGCACTATCCAGCTTTGTTTTTTCTTTGACATATGCTTGCCATTTAGAAATTGTATTCAATTTCCAATATTTACATGTATGAGCGCCACAAACACATACACATGTGTGTACATATAATTTTGAGAGGTACACAATCAAGAGTACACTTGTATCTAACACAGGTGCGTGATGAGCAACATCAAGGCTGCAATTAATCTCAGCCCTCCCTAAGGCCTCTAGGCATTTCCAAAGGTCTAAACAGATGACTGGTAAGTGCAGAAACTTGGGCAGCCAAGCTCGAAATAGTTGACACCCAATGACAAGGTCACCTGTGCCATTGTATTTTAAGAAGGTAGAGCTACAGCAGAGAAGGGTCTGGTGGAGTGTAGACCCACGCTGTGACCAGAGGTGTACAGGGACTAGCTCTCCCACCCACAGGGGGCTGAGTAAGTAGGGGCCACTCCATCTGCTGGCCCTTCTGTTCTTGAGTCCTGACAATGAGTGAAATTTAGAGGAAGAGATTTAATGACTCTTATAGGAAGAATATCTCTTACAAATCAGCCAACCTAACCGCATTCCCAGTGTAGAAATTCTTTCTCCAAACTCATTGCTTGTCTTCATTATTTTTCCCCTTTCTCCATTAAATCTTCGCTCTGAGACACATTTTCACAAGATTCATATGAGATTGAAAAAAATATTAGGAAACTTGTTCCAGAAATTTATACCACGTTCTTCATCATCCATTTAATTAATTTGTTTTCTCTCTCATCGTATCCCTCTTATCTCTTCAAGAGGAAGACATTTAATCTTGAACCAAAGATGAAAATACAACCTTAGCCTCAAGACATTTATCTTCTGTCCTGGACATTTAAGTACCTAAAACACATGGTCTAGTTCTCTTTCTTTTTTCCAAGTCGTATTGTCGAAGTGGGTAGCAATTGATGAATCTGACACCTCTTGGCTTAGTCTCAGTCACAATTTGAAAAGCCATTCCAGGAAGATTGAATATCCTGATTTGTCGTGTCATATTGACAAAAGTCACTGGTGCTATCATCTCCACAAACAAAAGTATACTGCAATTCATGTGATGGTACCATATAAAGGAAATGACTTATTTTTTTGCTCAGAGGCTACCTTCTCTGAGGGGTCTTTCATAAAATATAAAGTAACACTCCCAAATATTCCCTTTTTTCCACTTGGTTTTTTTTCTTAGCATCAGCACCCCAGCTGACATATCATGATTGTTATCTGTCTCCCTCATTATGGAGAAGCTCCTCTGGAGCAGAGACTTGCTAAGTTCCCTCTTTGTCCTCAGCACCTAGAACAAAGTGTGAGTGTAGAAGGCACTCAGTAAACCGTAGATGAAAGCAAACTATTATGCTGTTTTTGAGAAAACGAATTCTGGAAATCTAGAAGAGGACTGCAGTTTCAAATGGTTTGCCTGCGATAGAAGTGACTGAACTTGGAAAGGATAGTTCTGAACAACTATAGAAAGCGTCCAGTATTGTCTTAAGAAAATCAAAAGGCACTTCAGTATTTTATCACTCTGAGCATATTGCATTCACATTTAGTGCTTAAACATTTTATATTCACGTGAAGAGTGTTGTATTTCCACCTGAGAAAGTAAAGCCAATGGTAATTGACTGTGCCTGGCTAAACGTGAACCTTTTCAAATGCATGTCAGTTTGTGATGAATTCCATTATCAAGGGATTAGTTGGCTGGTGCTGCCTTAACAAGATACCACAGACTGTGTGGCTTAAACAATAGGACATTTATTTTCTCACAGCTCTGGAGGCTAAAAGTCCAAGGTCAAGGTCGAGGATCTAGTGGGGTTGGTTTCTCCTGAGGCCTCTCTCCTAGGCTTGCAGGTGACAGGCTTCTCACAGGGCCTTGTCTTTATGCACGTGCATCCCTGGTGCTTCTCCCTCTTAATAAGGACACCAGTCATTTTGGATTAAGGCCCCACATTTAGGACCACATTTAACCTGAATTGCCTCTTTAAAGATTGTACTCCAAATATAGTCACGTTTGGGGGTTAGGGCTTCAAGCTATGAATTTTGGAGGAAAACAATTCAGTCCATAACAATCACTTTTCTGGAAATATGTAGCATTATAAACACTCACTTTTAGCATGGAATAATCTTTTTCAAATAAGAAATTGGTATGGAATATTTAAATTGCATCAAGATGTTAAAAAAATTGTAGAGAAGATTTTCTACCTAAAAGAATTTTTTGTGTGAATACACAATACTATTAGGAAACTTATTACAGTGTATTTGCCAGTTAAAATGAATTAAACTTAACATTGTAAACTGTTATCTAGAACATTCTATGTTTGAATTTCTTTAACAAATTTCCATTTAATTTCCATTTTCCTAGAAATTTAACAATTCTCATCCTTAAATTTATTTGTTTAAATTGTGAAAGGATTCTCCTATCTAGTTAATTACCACATCCATCACCTATTTGTCTATTCTGTTGTTGTTATTGAGAACATTTAAATTCTCTTAGCGAATTTCAATTATACAATACAGTGTTATCAACTACAGCCATGTTTTACATTTAGATCCTCACACCTTATTTATCTTGTAGCTGAAAGTTGATACACTCTTTCTGACTTCTTATTTTCACCTAGCCCCTGGCAACCACTTTTCCATTCCCTGTTTCTATGAGTTTGACTTTCATTCTTTTTTTTTTTTGACCTCACATATAAATGATACTATGTAATGTTTGTCTTTCGCTATCTGGCTTATTCCACTTAGCATAATGCCCTCAGGGTCCATCCATGTTGTCACAAATGGTAGGATTTCCTTCTTTCTCATGGCTGAACAATATACTGTTGTATGTACATACACCACATCTTTATCCATTCATTTGTTGACAGACACTTAGGTTGTATCCCTATCTTGACTATTGTGAATAATAAATGTAGGCATGTAGATATCTCTGTGATATCCTGTTTTCATTTCCTTTGGATATAGACCTGGAAGTGGGATTGCTGGAGCATATGGTAGTTCTAGTTTTAATTTTTTGAGCAACCTCCATAATGTTCTATATATTGGCTGTACCAGTTTATGTTGTCAATAACAGCACACAAGGGTTCCCTTTTCTCTGCATCCTCGCTGATGCTTATCACTTGTTTTTTTGATGATAACCATTCTTACAGGTGGGAGGTGATATCTCCTTGTGCTTTTGGTTTGCATTTCCCTGATGATTAGGGATGTTGAGCACCTTTTCATGTACCTTTTGGACATTTACATGTCTTTGAAAAATGTCTATTCAGTTCCTCTGCCAATTTTGTAATCAGATTGTTTGATTTTTGGCTATTGAGTTGTGATTTATTTATTCATTTATTTTGGATATTAACCTGTTATCAGATAAGTGGTTCACAAATATTTTCTCCCATTCCATAAAAGTACCCTTCTCATTTTGCTAATGGTTTCCTTTGCTGTGCAGAAGCCTTTTACTTTGATATAGTCCCACTTGTTCATTTTTGCTTTTGCTGCCTTTGTTTTTGGTGTTACATCCAAAATCTCATTGCCAAGACTAATGTCAAGGAGTTAACCGCCTATGGTTTCTTCTAGGAGTTTTACTGTTTCAGACCTTACATTCAACTCTTTAATCCATTTTGAGGGGCTTTTTTTGTTTTTTTTTCTTTTTCTTTTTTATTTTGGTGAGGAAGACTGGCCCTGAGCTAACATCTGTGCCAATCTTCCTCTCTTTTCTATGTGGGATGTGCTTCAGTACAGCTTGATGAACAGTGCATAGGTCTGCACTCTGGATCCAAACCCATGAACCCGAGGCAGCTGAAGCGGAGCACATGAACTTAACCACTAGACTATGGGGCCAGCCTCTTGAGTTGACTGTTTTTTTGTATGGTGTCAGATGGGTCTAGTTTCATTCTTTTGAGTGTGGCTGGCCAATTTTTCCAACACCATATATTGAAGAGACTGTCCTTTCCCCATGTATATTTTTGGCTTCTCTCTAATAAGTCAATCAAATATGCATGGATTTTATTTCTGAGCTCTCTGTTCCATTGATCTATGTGGGGTTTTTTATGCCAACACCATACTGTTCTGATTATTATAGCTTTGTAATATAGTTTGAAATCAGGAAGTGTGATTCCTTCAGCTTCATTCTTCCTTCTCAAGATTGCTTTGTCTACTCAGGGTCTTTGCGATTCCGTACAAATTCTAGGGTTTCTTATTGTATTTATGTGAACAATGCCATTAGGATTGTGCTAGGAATTGCATTAAATCTGTATATTGCTTTGGGTAGTAAGGACATTTTTGCAATATTCTTGCAATCCGTAAGAAAGGAATATCTTCACATTTTTTTGTGGCTTCCTCAATTTCTTTCATCAGTATCTTATACTTCTCGGTGTATAGATAGATCTTTCACCTCCCTGACAAATTTATACCAAAGTATTTTATTCATTTTGATGCAATTACAAATGGGATTGTTTTCTCAGTTTCTCTTTCTAATAGTTTGCTGTTAGTGTATAGAAATGCGACAGATTTTTGAATGTTGATTTTGTGTATCCTGCATCTTTACTGAATTCACATATTAGTTCTACCATTTTTTGGTGAAGTCTCTAGGGTTTTCTATATTTAATATCATGCCATCTGCAAATAGACACAGTTTTATTTCTCCTTTTCTGATATCCAAATCAGAATCCTTTTATTCCTTTTCCTTATCTAATTCATCTGCCTAGACTTCTAGTACCATGCAATAAAAGTGGTGAGAGTGGGCATCCTGGTCTTGTTTGTGATCTTAGGGGAAAAGCTTTCAGTTTTCACCATTGAGTATGATGTTACCTGTGGGCTTGTCATATGTGACCTTTATTATGTTGAAGTACATTCCCTCTGCACTCACTTTGTTGACAGTTTTTGTCATGAATGGATGTTCAATATTTTCAAATGCTTTTTCTGCATTGTTGATACGATCATATGATTTTTATCCTTTATTTTAAGTTTATTGAAGAGCATCGACCAAAGAAATCTTTTGATTATTTAATTATCCGAATATGTTGTGATTTCCTAATAACTATGAATGTCTTAATTTTTTATATTTTTATTGGTTAAGTTATTGGTTAAGTTAGCTAACACCTTGTTTTTATTATCATCAGATAATTACATTTCAGTTTATGTATTATTTCCATCATATTTTTGTCTTACATTTTGCTATTTCCTACCTTCGTCTTCAGTTGTTTCCTTATTCTTCCACAGGTAGTAGTTGTCTTTATTTTCCTTTGCTGAATATTTAAATCCATGCATTTCTTTTAAAAAAAATATTAAAATTAAAAGTTCTTTTAATACTTTTACTGTTACTCTCTACTCAGCTTTAGCTATGTTTCATTAGGACTGATAGAGAATTTTAATTATACGTGTGTGCACATGTGTGTATATTCTGAAGAATATCAGAATTAATTTGATCCATGAATGATTAATTATTTTCAATGCAATCATATAGCAGTTATTTTTTAAATTGCACTTTCTTTATCTGGTTATGTTGCTGACCTTTTATTTTAGTGTAAGTAGTTATAGTCTTGTCTTCAGTGTTTCCTCATTTTAGGATTTGTTGAAATCTTCCCTTGTGAGAGTACACATGATCTGTTTTTATTTCTGTTCCTTGAACACTTAAAATGAACATTGATACTATCTTTTGGGGTATATTTCCTTTAGTCCTTTATTAGAGTATTTTTCTCTATGGAGATTAAGATGCTGTGGGTGGAGGACAATTTAGTTCTCATTTAAACTCTAGAATTGATTGTATCTTTTTCCCTTCTCTCACTATCCTCCTTAGCTCACCCTCTTGAAGCTTTCTTTTCTCTCTGAGTCACCCAGAAGCACATGTATGTCAATTAATAATTAAATATGCCCTTCCGATGTGTATCCATACCAGAAAAAAAGTGAATTGCAAAAGAAGACAATTTCTAGCTCAAAGTAATGAATTATACCTAACGTAATTTTACAGACCAATATCTGTAACTCGGATGGTTTCTCCTGGTGCTAGTTGTTATAGCCATAGAACTCTCTTCCTAATTTGCATAAAAAGTTTATCACTTCTGGATTTATAAACAGTAAATTAAGAAATTACCATTTTTTTTCCTGATCTTTGGCAGGTGCTGAAGAATAGTTTTCTCTATTCATGGGTAGGGGGCAGGAAGAAAAAAACATAACTGAAGAAAACCTGCTTTACTGATACAGGCATACCTCGTTTTATTGTTTCTCTTTATTAAGCTTCACAGATCCTGTGTTTTATACAAGATCCTCCACCAGCAAAGAGATGATGATTCGCTGAAGATCAGATGATAATTAGCATTTTTTAGCAATAAAATATTTTTAGGGTATGTACATTTTTTTTTTAGGCATAAGGCTATTGCACACTTAACAGAGTACAGTATATAGTGTAAACATAACTTTTGTATGCACTGGGAAACCAAAAAATTCCCATGACCTGCCTTATTGTGGTTGTCTGAAACCAAACCTGCAGTATCTCCAAGGTATACCTGTATTTATTTCCAGATCTACAGATAGTTTAATAATAATGACTCCATATTTAGGTGGACATATTTAGATTATGGTGCTGACAAACCCAAATTAATGAACTTTTTTTAATTAAAAAAAGTTCAAGTCTTAGTTTCCATCTAACATTTTCCATGTGCATTGAACTCTGTTGCAGTTAACATGTCCTTTGTAGAACCAATTTTATACAAGTTGATTTCTTTTATGATTGGTATAAACATTCTAGATTGAAGATGCAACTTTTTTTTCTGATTTAAAAGAAACTTTTCACAGAATGCATTAACTGAAATGGATAGTGTGATCTTCACAAGCTTTGTGATAAGCATGAAAGTATTCACAAGAAACAAAGCTTGTGTTGTAAATGCTGATTGCAAAGCATGTTATTTTCAGATAAGTGACCCTAGCTGAGAAAAGTTAGAAAATTATTACTGAAAATTAATATTGTTAGTTTAACTGTGACTGAATACGGAATATATTGTCAATATATTTATAAAATCTAAACACAAAACTACAAAAATAAAATTCACACAACTAATCAACTTATTAAAAGATGTTTCTTTTTAAATTTAGGGAAATACAGATATATATGATTTTAAATTGCCATGTAAAGGGAAAGAATAGAAATCATAAAATGCTTTATTTATACTTCCACTTGGCTGACTTTAAAATAAAAACACAAAGGTGAAGATAAACTTCCTATTTAGGAAACAGAAAGAAAGCTCACAATTTTCTTGCCACTATATTTGCTCTTCTAGCACAAATCTGTGCTCAGATCTTTTGTGTTGTGGTTACTGTTGTCTCTTTTTTCATCACATTTATTTTTCTTTTCTCAAGACTTTTAACTGTCTTCACATTCTAGAATTGATACTTTCTGAAATCAGTATCAAAAGAAAGTTACATTAAATCTTAGTTTTAACATTAAGCCTGACATCGGTAACCAACTAACGTGCTAATTACCCGTCAAAGAAAAAAATATGAATTAATAATGCTAGCAAAAGGAACTCAACATTACATACAAAATTTTCTAGGAAAAGATTCACATTCTTTAAGTTTATTGATTTCATTAGTAAACCGTGGCAACAACCAAAGATAGTTTCAATCTCTGATACTTGTAATTTTAAGACAGAGATTACCTGACAGTTTTCTTTAATATGATTATCAGTGAGCTGAGGTTTAATCCAAATGTAACCATGGATTTGTAGCCTAAGATGCTCTGATATCTAAGTTTTCTTGTGAATGAAATTGGCAAAATGTGAGAGATAACTTTGAATTGAGAGCTATGGAGTTGTATAAAAGTTATGAATAGGTAAGACAAAATACAGAAATACATTTCTCATGTTCTTTAATTAACAGCACGCTGTGCTTTAGGCCAAATAGCAACTGGTGTGGGTTTGGTGGTAATGTGGTTCAATAGGAATAACACTAGATTGACAATTAAAACATTAGTTTTTTCACTGCTACTTCCCCAAAGTAACTGTAGGAACATACAAGAATTTATTTCAGTCCACTTATCAGATGAGACTAAATATATTTCCTTTAACTTATGGGAAATATATGGTAATCATAAGAAAAATTAAAGTGAAATCATTTGGCACCCTAAAAATTACTTGTGCTGCTGTTATTTCTTCAAAATTAGGGATCATGTTATAAAATGGGATACATCAAGCTTTTGCAGTACCTCCTAGTTGAATGTTGTTCCCTGGAGGGTCATAATGATTGAAACCTCACCCTTGGAAAACAGACTTCCTTGGTTCCCATCTCAGCTTTAAAAAAAAATAGACAAGTATTACTTTTAAATATTAGGCATTCACATGTTTCAGGGAAGGTTTGAAGATGAATAAACAATTTCTATCCAAATAGGTCTTAGATGATATTGTTACTTTATTTAAAAATAATTGTATTTGCTAACAAGCTTTTCCAGTTTCCAGGAGTGGGTGACTTTCTGTTAACATTTTTTTGCATTATTTACTAGTTGATTTTTTGGGAGACCGTGGACAGTAGAGCATAGTTAAGGACACAGGATTTGGCAGAAAAAATCTGCCACAGGCTAAGTGATAGATTGAAAGATTATTAAGCTACTTGGGGTTCAGGCTGTCTTGACAACTATAGGGATAAAGAAATAGTATTTTTTCTTATGGATGTGTTGAGCATTTCATAATGTAATCCTTCAGACAGTGCTCAGCTAGGGACTACCATATAAACTGCATTCATTATGTGTTAGTTATTGTATTTTTTGACTTATTGTCAAAGTAATATGAAAGCATGATAGTTTTTGTATACAAACCAATTTTAGACAAAGTTTTTTATATAAAATGTGAAACATACAGCATTTGTAAAAAGGACATATACAATTTAAATAATTTTGGGGTTTGTTATGAGTTGAACTGTATCCCCCCCAGGATTCATATGTTGAAGTCCCCTCAGTACTTAACAATATGACCTCATTTGGAAATCGGCAGTTGCAGATATAATTAAGATGAAGTCTTTTTTTTTATTTGAGGAAGAGTAGGCCTGAGCTAACTGCTGTCAATCCTCCTCTTTTTGCTGAGGAAGACTGGCCCTGAGCTAACATCCATGCCCATCTTCCTCTATTTTATACATATACATTTTTATATGTGGCACGCATGGCTTGCCAAGCAGTGCTATGTCCGCACCCGGGATCTGAACCGGTGAAGCCCAGGCCACCGAAGCAGAACGTGCGCACTTAACTGCTGCGCCACTGGGCCGGCCCCAAGATGAAGTCTTCCTGCAGTGGAGGAGGAGGACCTAATCCAAAATAAATGCCGTCTTTATAAAAAGAGCGGTTTAGACACAGACACTCACACAGGGAGAATGCCAAATGGAGATGAAGACAGATTGGTGTCATCCTTCTACAAGCAAGGAATGCCAAACCACCAAAAGCTGGGCAAGAGGCCTGGAACAGAATCTCCCTTGCATCCCTCAAAAGGAACCAGCCATGCCAACACCTTTGTCTCAGACTTCTAGCCTCCAGAACCATAAGACAAGAAATTCCTGGTGTTTAAGCCACCCAGTTTTAGTACTTTCTTATGACAGCCATACGGAACCAACGTGGGGTTAGATAATCTAGGATGCTACTCTTCATAAGTCTTTTTGGTTACGAAAATATGAATGATGTAAGCAGTAAGCACACGAGTGTCTTAGTATTCATAAGGGGAGGGAATTATTAATCAGATTTACAATTTAAGAATTTAGGAGAGTCATCTTGACTGACTGAACAGTTCTGGAGGGGATGTACAGGCACCAATGAGGAAGGGAAGATTTTCAGGCACCATTCCAGATAAACTGATTAATGGGATGACTTATTTCACAGCTCTATCACCATCACATGCACAAAATAAAATTAGCCAGTTGCACATGGATTCACCAAGTTAGTATTCAACTAATATGTAATTGGAGAATATGACAGGGTAACAATACTATTCTCACAATGTTGACCTAAGGAATTACAAGGTGTCGGAAACATAAAATGAATAGCTATAAGTTTATCTAAAAAAGAAATGATACCTATTTTTCTAGGCATTGCCCACAAAGTAAAGGAACAAGGGAAAATTGTTTAAATTGCTCTAATTTTAATTATTTTATTGTGAAAAAATCAAATATTCTTCACAGAAATCTATGATCAAACATTGATAATCACTTACCTGTGTAAGAGACTTATTTCAAAACCAAAAGTTGTATTTTATAATTAAAATGCTATAAAATTTAGCCTTTTAAATTGAACAATTCAGCATTTTTGTTTTGTTTTGGTATATTCCCAGAGTTGAACAATCATGAACACCATCTAATTTCAAACTATTTCATCACCTTAAAAATAAACCTGGAAGCTATTAACAGTCTATCCTAATATGTCTCTCCACCCTTCCCTGGAAACCAATAATTTGTTTTCTCTCTTGTTATTGTTCACAGAATAATCTATTTTAAGTCTTTTCTAGATCTTCCATACAAATGGGAATCATACAATGTATGGTCTTTTCTGACTAGCTTCTCTCGCTTAGCATAATGTTTTTATCCATGTTGTAGCATGTACCATTAATTCATTATTTTTGTTCCAAATAATACTACATTGCATGGATATATATACATATCTTATTTACCCATTCACAAATTTAGGGGCATTTGAGTTATTTTTGTTTGTTGACTATTATGAATAATGCCTCTGTGAACACTTGTGTGTGCATTTTTGTGTAAACATAATTTCAATTTTCTTGGTTATTTACATAGGAGTGGGATTCTAGGTCATATAGTAACTATGTAACATTTAGCAACATTTTGAGGAATTGCCAAACTGTTTTCTAAACCAGCTGCACATTTTGAAATCCCAAAAGCAATGTATGAGCGTTTCACTTCATATCTTTGCCAGCTCGTATTATTATCTGTTGTGGCCATCCTCGTTAGTGTGAAGTGTTATCCTGTGGTTTTGATTTGCATTTCCCTAATGATTAATATAAAGTATCTTTTCATGTACTTATTGGGAATTTGCGTATCTTATTGAAGAAATGCCCTTTATCAAGTTGAGGAAGCTCCCTTCTTTTCTTTGTTTATTGAGTGTTTTTATCATGAAAGGGTGAAGAATTTCTTTCAAGTGGTTTTTCTGCATCTACTGAATACAATGGCTTTTTTTTGTCCTTGGTGTTATTAATATGATGCATTAGATTGGTTGATTTTCTTAAGTTCAATCAATTTTGGCTTCTTGTGGTTAATTCCACTTTGTTGTGGTGTTAATACATGTATGCATATGCTGCTGGACTTGGTTGACTAGTATTTTCCTGAGGGTTATTTCGTAGTTAAGGTATAAACTTAGGTTATTGATTTGAGATCTCTTATTTTTAAAAAAATATAGTCATTAATACCTACACATTTCTCTCTAAGCCTTCCTTTAGCTTCATCTCATAATTTTTGGTCTGTTGTGTTTTTGTTTTTATTTACCTCAAAGTATTTTCTCACTTGTGATTTCTCTTTGGACCATTGGTTATTAAGAACAGTATTGTTTAGTTTCCGCATAATTGTGACTTTTTCTTATCCCTTTGTTATTGTTTACAGTTTAATTCCTTTTTATTAAAAAAGCATACTTTGTATGGTTTAAATAATTTGAAATTGATTGGGACTTGTTTAAAAGGAGAGAAGAAGGGGAGGAGGGAATGAAAGAGGAAAGAAACCCACTGATGATGGTGTTTAAACCTAGGTATGTCATATTGCAGAGTTTCTAGTGCTAGCCATTGTATTATCTTGTCCCTTAGATATCTGTTGAATATTGTCATGTTTTCTAGCCCTCTTCCACTTCTATAGTTTATACCAGAATGACGTTTTTTTCTCTATTCTTTCAACCACCTCCTAATTGATTCTCTGCCTCTCAGACCTAAATCTGAATCAGTTGCTCACTACCACACTGCTTAAAACACATACAATCAAGGGAAATCATTACCTAAACATTAATTTCCCCTGCAGCCTCAAACCCCCAAAACTCTCTCCTTCTTTAATGTCACTCAACTACTCTTAGGTCGCTGAACACATCAAGTGCTTCCTTGACTACATTCCAATGCTGGTAACACTCCACTTCTCTGTCCTCGCCTGGAAGATGCTATCTCATCCTTCAGGTCACAGCTCTAATTTCACTTATTTTCAAAAGCTTCCCTTACCTAAGAAAGCCTTGTCAGGTGCCAGTTTTTTCAGAGACTTTAAGTTAGGCAGCATCTAGCTACCTTGATCCAAAAGATACATGTTGAGTTAAAATTAAGGTCATATAGGATATTTCATGGGGAATAGCTGCCAGGCGTGGAGGACGCTGCATAATAGTTTCTCAGTTCAGGAACCAAATGGGAACTAAAGCTGAAATCTTTAAGTCCATTAGGCCTCCCCAGTAGCAATTTCTTTGCTGCTGAGCTCAGATTTTAGTATTTGGCCCTACCCATAAAATCAAATAAGGAATGAGTTAAAAAGAGCAAAAGAGTAGCATGACTACTCCATCACTATGGATAGTTTCTTCTAGGCCTCCTTATTTCAACATGTGGTTTATGCTAATTAGCCATTCTTGAAACTTGGGTTTGAAGATAAAAGGACATTTATTCAGGAGGAGATAGAAATAAAGGATGAGATGATTTAACTTCCTCATCCTTTCTTTCCCCACTCATAACTCTCCAATTCAAAAGTGCGTTCAAGCCTTATTACTACAGCTCCAAAGGCTTGTGGGTCCTCTGATGAAATGTCAGGTACCTGTCTAAGTATTAACATTGTATGCTTGATTTCAACCAGGTCCCTCCTACTGTCCTTAGGGAGTATGTTTTAACAAGACAGATGATATTCTTGCCTCTCAATTTGGAACAGGAAATACATATTTTCATATGCATTTTCTTGATGTCTGAGATGGGAATAATTCTATAGTTAACCGCAAACTTTTGAATTTATTTCAAGTTAATGGGCTGTCATCAGGCATTTCAAAGAGAAATCTCTAGTTAAAAGTCACATTGAATAACCAGATATTATTGGATCATGTTTCTCCAGGGTCACAGAAATAAATACTTTTATTAATCACACTTCTTTCCTATGGGGCTCCCAAAAGAATAGTAAATGGAGAAATACTGACAACTACCAGACTCATGCCAGCCCTGGTGGTCTAGTGGTCAAGATTTGATACTCTTACCACCATGGCCTGGGTTCGTTTCCCAGTCAGGGAACCACACCACACATCTGTCCTTGTCATACTGTGGTGGCTGCATGTTGCTGTGACGCTGAAACTATGCACTGGTATTTCAAATACCAGCAGGGTCACCCACGGTGGACAGGTTTAAGAGAAGTAGAGACTAAGACAGACCAGGAAGAAGAACCTGGCCACCCACTTCCAAAAGAACTGGGCATGAAAACTCTCTGAATAGCAGCAAAGCATTGTCTGATACAGCACCAGAAGGTGAGAGGATGGGGCAAAAAGACTGAGCAGGATTCTGCTCTGCTGTACACAGGGGAGCTAGAAGTTGGAATCGACTCAACTGCACTGACAACAAAAAAACAGAACCATGCTCAAATTCCTGAAGCAATACTTGCTGGGAAACTGGGTTTGGATATCAGCTTAGGTTTAGAAACCAAGAGAACCATTCTTTCTTAACTCCTAATGATAATCTTAAAATGAACCAGCAACTGGAGAGAATGAGGAAAAGTTACAGTGGGTCAACTTTTGGAGATCTGATATTAACTAAACAACTGAAGCCCACTATATTTGAAAAAGGAACTGCCATATGTTGAATTGTATCCTCCCTAAAAGATGCAAAATTCCTAACTCCCGGTACCTGTAAACGTGGTCTTATATGGGAATAGGGTCTTTGTAGATGATCAACTTAAGATGAGGTCATTAGGATGCGCCCCCAATCCAATATGGCTATGTCCTTTTAAAAAGGGGAAATTTGGACATAGGGGCAGATTCCCAGGGAGAATGCCTTGTGAAGATTGAAACGATGCTGCCACAAGCCAAGGAAGTTCAAAAATTGCAGGCAAACCGCCAGAAAATAGAGGAGAGGCATTGAAAAGACTCTCCCTCCCAGCCTTCAGAAGGAGCCAACCCCGCAGACACCTTGATCTTAGACTTCTAGCCTCCAGACTGGGAAACAATAATTTCTGATGTCTAAGCCATGCAGTTTGTGATACTTTGTTCTACAGTCCTAGACAACTAACACAGGAATGATCCCTAATTTTAATTAATAAGTTGGTCTATTAATGGATAATATAGTTAAATATAGGTTATTGACTGTTTCAGTTTAGATAATTTATTCCAATTTCAAAATTATAGAGGGATTCCATGACAGATATGTGCTGCACTTATTGAAAATGTATATGACAAATCAACATAAAATCAATCTGCCTTGATGTGAGCATATATTACATAGAATAAATTTTCCGTTACAACATTCTAAAAGTTTAGATTTATTTTGGAACATGATAGTTCAATATATTAAACCTTTGAGCCATTTCAAAATAGGCATAATAAAAGTGGAAACAAATAACAAATGTTATATTATTTTTCCTTGGCGTAAGAGAATCAGAATAGAATGGAATGCAGAAAAAGTGATATGAAAACTTGTTGCCTTCAGGTTAAAAAGTGTTTGCCTAATATGTCATGTGGAATTGTTCAAAAATAGATTTATATCTTTGGTAAGGTGATTCTATGAATCTGTCATTTATGTGATGAACTATTTGCATTCAGCAATTTAAAATGTATTATATAAGTTTAATGTCTTAATTAAATTTCACAAAAATAATTATTTCTTCATAAGTGATTTTGAAAATTTATTTAAGATTTTCCTATTCTTACTTACATAAATAAACATTTAGTTTTAAAGCACAGGTTTTTAACGGACAAAAAGACAAATCTTAGTTTAGTAAGTAAAATATTTTAAAAATAAAGCCTCAAGTATACATGGAAAGGAAAGTTATTTTTCTATACTTCAAGTTAATGAACATTAATTATACTAGGAGGAAGAAAATGTAATTATAAAATCTCCAGAAAACTCAGCCACTGTAAGCATTTTCCCTACCTTCTTCCTGGGATTAATTCTAAATACCAAAGGCTTATCAAGTCATGTGGCATCATTGGAAAGGAGCTGCCTACTCCTGCGTGTCAGTGTGTCCTGAAGTGGCTGCTAATCAGGGTACCATGACATCTCCTTGTTGGTAACTGTTAAAGGACCTACTACCAGACTGGATATCTGAATAAATGGATAACTGAGGCTTTCCTTCTTCCCATCTTCCCATCTTCTAAAAGTAAAAGACGTGTTTAGGCAGTATACTCAGGAGCTCTCAGGCCACCTAATGGCCATGGGAAGCTTCACCCATCTTCCATTTTTTGGAAGAATTTGAGGATCACTCCACTTTTATTCCATAAAGCAGACTTGACTTTACCATTTTTTCACCCTTCTGGTTTAGAGACTGTGTGCCACACCGTGGTGCCTCTGAGGGGACCATGGCATTGGTCTTTGCTATCTCATTTCCCTAAGTTTGTCTGCTGCACCTGTGTCATTCTCCTTACACTAACTTTGTAGTCAAGAGGAAGGTCTTTTGCTCAGAGACTCTCACTAATGACAATCTTCTCTCTCTCTCTTCTCCAATTTTCTCTCACACTTTCTACAACAGGGGTTCTTTATTGATTTGGAAAACTAGGTGAAGTGATAGCTAAAGACATGGCAGATGTTTAGCAATAAAATTCCCAGATTTCCCTCTTGTCTTCTCTTTTTTATCATTCTGTCATGATAACTTTCTCCCTAAGCAGAAGTGACTAAAATTAGATGCCTGGGCTAGGAAGATAAGCCTTAGTATCTAAACAAAAACAAAAACAAAAACAAAACACCTCACTGAAACTCACTTAAAATAAGAAAATTCAAGATAGATTATTTTAAATACTTATCTTGGTCCCAGGCTGGCTTCCTAGGCATGCCACTTGCACAGTTATCATCAGTCCCTGTGATCAGAAGGACTCCGCACTTGGTTTAATACTCTACTATTGCTGTCTTGAAATTCATAATTTTTGAACAAGGATTTTCACATTTTCCCTTGTACTAGACCCCATAAATTATGTAGTTTTTCCCATTTGGTATCCTAGGGATTACAAAATAACAGATCAATTTTCAGGCCAAACTAGGATAAGCTGAAAAATTATTATAAGTAAAATAATTTTTCCATTAAATATGCAGTTATTTTCAGGAACTGTAAACGGAATCCATTTATTTCATTGGAAGTGAAAAACACAGTTAAACATCATAAACAAAACATGATACCAATTAAAGAATATTCAAAAAACAATAATGGTTTATGTTTAAGCTGTCATGGTTACCACACTCAGCTGCTCAAGATGCTCGCTGTACTCTCCCTTGATTCAGTGGCATTGATTCAGGATATTTCTTTCTGTCCTCACCCTTTCATTGTCCGGGAGACTTTGATGTCCATGTAGATAAACAAACCGTTACCCTAAATCTGCCATTTCTTGAGTTCTTTATGTCCAATGATATTTTTCACCGTATCATTTTAGCCATCCACTTAAAACCACACCCTAGAACTTATCCTTCCCTATTCTTCTCAGTAAAATAATTCAGAAACTCAGATTTATATCTGAAGTGTCTTTTGTTCCATTTTGCTTGCTTAATTTCCCTCTATACCCTTTAAAATAATTAATGGAGGCATCAAAACATATCCATCATGACACTAAATGCTCTCTAATTAAAATCTAAATTAAAATACAGGGTTTTTCAAGTGGATTAAAAAGCATATCAAGTCTATTCATATAAAATACACACTGAAAACAAATTGGTAGGAAAGTATTCATAGAAACTCCTTGGCAAAAAGATGTGAGGTCAATTGAAAGGAAAAAAAACATAATATTTCCTTTTATCACAA
Organism: Equus caballus; assembly: GCF_041296265.1. Classification (NCBI taxonomy): domain Eukaryota; kingdom Metazoa; phylum Chordata; class Mammalia; order Perissodactyla; family Equidae; genus Equus; species Equus caballus. The sequence continues at coordinate 27,401,717 of NC_091709.1, read as the reverse complement.
AGGTAGAATTTTAGAAAAAAATTACTAAACGATTTAAAGACAGAAATTCATAGTGATTAAAATGTGTAATAATGAAAAAAATATAAGGAAGACATCTACAGGTACCAAGCAATCAACATTTAAATTCTAGTGAAAAAATGACTGAATAGTAGAAGCAAGTGACATCATTTCAAATTGCTTTTGGCTCACGAAGGGGTGGATGTATCAAAATAAAAATGGTCAAAATTAATCAAGTTAGAGTTAAGTTAACATAGGAAAGATTTGAAAATGATTATCTCCTTTTTCCTGACTTAAAAAACTGAACATTTCAATTTTATCTAAAGAATTTCAACTTATAGCTTTAGAAAAATGCTAATATTTCTCATACAAACTCTTAGATAGGAATAAAATAAATTACTAAATATCAGAAAGATCTTTTAGTGATATTAATGAGTAATTATTAACCTAAAATATAAAATATTAAAACCATGTCCATGAAAATCATGAATTAGAACCATGCTATTGCAATTATTAATGAGTATTATCAAGATGATACAATCAATGGAATAAGCTTAATAAAATTGAAATGATTATAAGAAAATTCAGCAAAATACCTTAACACTGGAAAAATAAGCAATTCCAGTTTAATAAATACTAAAATCAATAAAGAATTTTGGTGATCTGGTTAGATAACTGTTCAAAAGCAATATTTTCTTCTGTTCTGATAATGTGCACCTAAATATTGTAGTAGAAACTACATTTTCACTAATCAAAAAGAACAACTCTGCAATCTTGGACATAAATAAGACAAACCATCCAAATTAATAAAATAGTCAAAACTTATTGAATATTACAAAAATATGAAATAAAAATTTAAAATATGCTCAAGGTTGGGAAGATTTAATACCATAAAACGTTACTTCTCCCCAAATTTACCATTTTACTATTTCTTTCTAAACAATATTCTATTAATGCAGCCTGAATTGGCCTAAGGGTAAAGGGTACAAAGATGTGCATGCAAAGGCAAGACCCACCAGGCAATCTACTCACTAAAACCTGAAAATATGTCTGGTGTAACAAATCAGCCTAGAAATCTTCAGCAAGCGACAGCTCTGTGAAGGGGTTCTAACCACTCTGGTAGTACTAGGTCAGAAGTTGTCTACCATTCGGATTCAGGACACTTTAATTGCTCAACAATTATTGAAAGATAATTGTCCTTGTCTTGTGCAAAATGTCTTTGTTTATATGAGGCCTATCTATCAATATACTAAAATTTAAAACTGAGAAGTTTAAAAATATCTATTTTAAAAAATAATCTCAATATTAACATGAATTATATTTTTAGGAAAATATATCTTCTAAAATGAAAATTTAGTGTGAAGAGTAGCATTATTAAATATTTTCACAACACTGTAAAATGTCTGGTGTAATAGAAAACAGCTCATTTTCGTAGTCTGCTTCACATTCAAAATGTTGCAGGATGCTACTTGATTGATGTATTTGAAAAAACATATTCATATGACATTGAATAAGGAGCAAGTATTTGAACAGCTTCTTAAGTTAATCATGAATATTCCAATTTAATACTAGACCAAAACTTGACTAGTTGTAGTTTAAGCGTTAGTTACAATATGGAATCTAAAATCATTTCAGAGAACATTTGTTCTGTTTCCTTAAAATCTATTGATCTATCTTTCTCTGTGAAATTTTGTTTTGTCTATACATAATTTTGTAGTTATGCATTCATAATTTAAAAGTATAATTTTAATGATTCTACAGATCTTGCAAATATTGACATATTTCACTAAACACCATCAAGATCACATTCATTAATCACGACCAATGTCATCAGAAAATTCTTTAAGCGTTGAGATGTCAAGCTTAAGATGGCAGATCCAAGTTTTCCAAAATACTAATTTATATTTGAAAGCTTACATTTATGTCACTGGCAACAAATTTGTTCTTTTCCTTGAAATGACAGGCTCACTTCATTCATTTTCAAAAAAAATTGGCCAAATACCCAAATGTGAACAATCATAGTTTGCCTGTTCGTCGTTCTTTCAGAAGTGGTTTTCCTTGGTACAGTGATCGTACGTTGGTATGAAGCAGGAGTGCTTCATGTGTATTTCTTGTTTTGTCACATGGAATATTAAAAAGCATTGAGATTTAAGAAGATTAATGAGTTAATATTTATGGCTTTGTCCAGGACATTTGTTACTGAAACTGGCTTTTTAATGACCTTTTTTTCCTATATCTAGTATTGAAGATCATGACTAGTAGGTTGACTTGTAATTGCCTCACTTTGGGCACCAGCAGTTTTGCCCCCCATTGCTTTTGCATCAAACCAAATGTCAACATAGAGATAAAGGCAAATAATACAAACAACATCTTAGTATTATTATGAAATAGTTTTGGTTCTCACAGACCTCTGCTGATCTAGATATGTAAGGATAGTCACCTTTTGTTTTTTCTCTTCTCCCAGTTTCTTGATCTGCCTAACCCTAGTCTTACAACCTGTACTTCATTAAACCTTGAACACTGTTTATTCTCAAGGCCTGCCTTTGTCAACAATATCCCAAAGCAGCTACAAAATGATCAGTCTGGTTCCCAACTACACATGGGTCAAAGGGAGAACCTGCCAAACTAAACTAGAATTCCTAGGGTGAAGTATGGCAGTAGAGCCTTAACTGTGGGGCAGACAGAACATTCTGTCGCTTCATTCTCTCGAGGCTGTGTTCAAAACAGCATCTTGAACATGATGGAAGATCAAGTTAAGTGAGCACCTATAGTGACAGTTGTCATAATACAAGCTATTCTCTAGGGATCAGCTGCTGGAGGGAGAACATAGGTGCTTAAGTAGGCATCAATCAAGGGTGGTATATTTTCATTTCTGACATGACAAGAACAAGTAAAAATAATAGACGTTGTATATTGTTCCTAGGGAAATGTGCCTTTATCATGATATTTCGATTTTGTATGTAATATTATATCTATTCTTTAGATTTTCTCAAAGACAATGGCCGATGTCCTTAATCACTTTATTCTTCCTCCTCCTATCTGAAAATTGGAATTGTAGCACCAAACTATTGAAGAGTAGTGTCAACAATAAAGACCAATAATTTACATGATCAAAATTATTTTGAATCAAGGGACATCATTTTTGGGGTAGTATTAAAACGGTTTTGTTATAAAATTTTAATGTATTTCAAAGAAATAATCCTCATCTTAGCAGATTTCATACAGAGAATACACTCCTGCAATATCCATTTTATGAGGGGAAGCTACTTCACCATATGCTCATGTAGTTCATTAAGCTTAAAGTACCAAATTGGCTATTCTAATTTCTTTCCTTTCTAACCTATAAGAAATCTTTATTAATAAAATATCTTTAATTTTATTAAAATGTATATTTTAGGCCAATATATCTTGAATCTCTATTATCTTGAAAACAACTTCTTTTAATTTGATTTTTAAAAATTTAACTAGTCTTTATTCTGCAAGCAGCTAATTTTAAATGGTTTAAGCTGATTAAATATCTTTTATCCTTTTTGCTATATAATTATCATATTTTCCATTTATCTACCTCTGCATGAAAAGCAACCTAGGATATTATCCTATAATATACACTTCCTGTTGCAATTTAATTTACACATTATTGCCATGTTTTAAGAGAAAACAGCAGGTTTCATAATAGCAATTGCTTTTCATAGCTACTAAAATTTTCAAATATCTTTAATTTTTTTACATTCATCCACAGGGGTTCAAATACTCATTTTCTGCATGTTCCTTTAAGATTTGAGATCCACATTCACTTCACCCAAGCGATCAGTGATGTAATATCATATTCAGACATAAGAAAAAATTTTGCTTTGCCACTAAGAAGTATCCTGCATACTCCTCAAAAAAACTTTCCTAAAAGATCAAGATGAAATTCAATTTCCAAGGAAGAAGATTATAACACCATTTTATAAAATAATTGCCCCAAATAAAAATTAGTCATTGATTGCAATGTTAGGAACTATCAGTATGCATTTATTTCAACCTAAATATGCCTTCTTCCCAATAAGAATCACTTTCATATAATTATTTTGTGCTTTTACATTCAATCTACCATAAATTTATTTACATAATGATAAATCTATAAACAATATGCATTGTTATATTTTTTTAATGTGCGTGGTCTGTATTGCTACACAGTGATGAATGGTGCTGAGCTATTCAGCTTCTCATTTATTTTCCTCAGTGTTTCTTTGACCATTCAAAATTGCTTTGTGAAAACCTGATCAACTTATTTTGAAAGCTGTAACATTACATGGTGTGCGTATGCCACATTTTATCTATCCTTTCAAGAATTGAAGAACATTTATGGTTTTGCAAGTCTTTGCTATCACACACAGTACTCTGATGAATATTCTCACTCATGTCCTTTTTCATGACTATGCTAGAGTTTTATGGAGTATATTCCCAAGGGTAGAATTGTAGAGTTAAGGTTCACTAAATAATGACAAACTACTCTCCGAAATGGCTACTTCATTTCATGCTTTTGGCATCAGTGCCTGAACTTTTCCATTTCATCATTTCTGGCCTATACTTATTGTATCTATATTTTTGTTTTTAATATAAAGTGATATCAAATTGTTTCTATTTGCTTTTTGCTACACAAGTTTTTTTAGATTACTATCTTAGTTTATATTCTTAAATTCTGTATTCAGTTGCATTTGATATCTTTCATTTTTTTTTATAAAATATATTTCAGGGGCTGGCTCCATGGCCAAGTGGTTAAGTTTGCGCACTCCGCTGTGGCAGCCCAGGTTTCGGATCCTGGGCGTGGACATGGCACCACTCGTCAGGCCACGTTGAGGCAGCGTCCCACATCCCACAACTAGAAGGACCTGCAACTAGGATATACAACTATGTACAGGGGTGGTTTGGGGTGATAAAGCAGAAAACAAAGAAAGATTGGCAACAGTTGTTAGCCCAGGTGCCAATCTTTAAAAAAAAAAAAAATATTTTTCAAAACTTTCTCCTGATATAGTTGATATTTTGGATATAGGCCTTCAAGTCACTTATTTGGAAAGTTTACTGGTTATCTCCTATCTTTTTCTGTGCATAGGACCGAAGTCCCTTTTTCCAAGCTCTATGTATGTTGCTGCATTTGCTTCTATGTGGTGATGATTGTACTCCACTTTTGAATGTTTTTTTGAATGTTGGAATATTTTCTTGATGGTTTTAGTAATTTTAGGTAACTTTTTTATTACATTGCTTTTGTCTGTAATACTTTGCGAATGTTCAATTTTTAAATTATAAATAGCAAAGTTTTATCATCTTATTTATTTTGTTCATATCACTTTTTCTATAATTCCTATTATTCATAGATTGGATCAACTACTTTGGTCCTGCTTCTCACTTTAGTCTTTTCTAAATTGTGATCAAGTTTGAAAATGTTTTGTACTTGATTATCAAAAGCATTGGTTATTTAGAAGATAATGTATGTTACAAAGAAGGAAAGCATTTCAGGCTTTTAAATTATAATTAAAATGAACAAAGTCATGGCAGGCAGGGGCCTGTGTTCAAATCACCAAGACTTTGAGGTAGAAACAAAAACAAGTAAGAGGCATTAAAAACAAACTTCAGAATGTTACATTCTGTCAAAAACAAAAATAGCAGGGGCTGGCCCTGCGGCCAAGTGGTTAAGTTCGCGCGCTCTGCTGCCGGCGGCCCAGTGGTTCGTTGGTTCGAATCCTGGGCACAGACATGGCACTGCTCATCAAACCACGCTGAGGTAGCATCCCACATGCCACAACTAGAAGGACCCACAACGAAGAATATACAACTATGTACCGGGGGTCTTTGGGGAGAAAAAGGAAAAAATAAAATCTTAAAAAAAAAAAAAATAGCAGCATAAAAGAAAATGGTACGTTGAAAGAATAACTCGGAGGCCCCTTTTAGAGTGATAATCATATTTCATAATTACAAAAAACAACGCAAAATAAGTGATTATTAAGGACAGAGCAAAAGATGGTCCATTTGTTTTTGCCTTGTAAAATTTAAGCATGAGTTTGGGAAAGATTTGTGGCAAATAAAGAATATGAGGAATACACTAGGTTAATGTATAAAAGAACTAAGTCCAACATAATCATTTTTATGTAGATTTGCTCAAAACTCTGCCTGTAAATTGATTATTTCACATCTATATTATCTCACAGATACTATTCATTGGTCTTACAGGCTGCAAAAGACTTCAGATAGTAAACCCACAGGTGACTCTAGAATCATTGACCTTAGGATGATGCTCGGCCATTTTAATTTGTATATGACTCAGTAGTTAATTTTGTTTAAAAAAAGAAAAGAGCTTTTGATTCTGGAGAGTGGGGTCCAAGATTTTGCATTCTAAGTCATTCCTAGATGCTACTGCTCCAGAACCACACTTGGGTTACCAAGGATTTCCAGGATTAAGTTACTGTCAGATCCTTTCTTTTCCAGGAGTGAATGCATTCCCCAGAGGGTATCAACAGTTCAAGATTCTGCAGTGGCAACTTTTTGTTCACTACCTCCATCATAATTTGAAAGCAGAACTGTGTTCTTTTTTTTCAGTCCTGTGTACTTACTACTCATTTGATTATTTTTTTGTAAATACTTGTTTCATTTCACATATACAATATCTCCCTCAATCTTATTGAAGGTATTAACTCAAAAATCTTAATGCTAGTTATTTTTGTTACCATTAAATTAATTTCATAGTGAATTCTTTGTGGTTTTCACATTTCCTTTTTGGTGAGGAAGATTGTCACTGACCTAACATCTGTGGCAATCTTCCTTTATTCTGTACCTGGGATGCTGCCACAGCATGGCTTGATGAGTGCTGTTGACATCCGTGCCTGGGTTCCAAACCTGTGATCCCTGGGCTGCCAAAGCAGAGTGCAGTAACTTAACCACTACACTACCAGGCCTGCCCATGGTTTTCACTTTTAATGAAATTTTGACACTTTCTATTTGCTTAGCAGTTTTTGAGGCAGTCTATGCATTCACAACTGGTCTGTACCATTTAAATTAGATATGGGATCCGTCAGAACTCAGTATAGGCTCTACATGAAAGGATCAATTTCTGTATATATCTCATTTGAGAAAAAATAGTCTTATTTATATAAATAATACATTTATTTTACACTTTAGAGTTCTATAGTTTGGGAATGGAGGAGGGCGTTTTCTACAGTATATCTTCACAAAATAAGATTTTGTTTAGATCATAGATATTTATTTACCACCCCTTTTCTCATCTCTAATGTATGCTTTGTTTTTTCTGCTTTGCTTGAGTACTAAAATCAGGTACTTACTCTAACCTCACAGTTTTAGTAGTGAATTTAAATGTCGTTTATTAGACATGCAAATAGTTTAGTTCCCCCAGGTCCTTATAGTCTCTCTTGAATGGGATCTTCAGAAATCTATGGTAAAGGTTTAACTCAAATTTCCTCAAGGTAATCTTTCACTTTTTTGATTGGACAGTGAGCTATTTCATAGTATTTAAATAGGATTCCACCCTCATTGTTAATAGTAATGATTCCTCATGCATGGAATGTCACTAAATCTTATAAAGCATTTCCAGTGTGCTTGCAATTTTTCCAGATTTTTGTGTTTAATATTTTGTTTCAAGGATAACATGTGATGGGCAAAGTGTGTTAGATATCTGTTAACTTGTCTGACTAGATTCTGTTCAAAATTATTCTTACTAGGGTGATTTTGAAGAAAGCCAAATGCCTGAAGGGTAGAGTTAATTTTAATCAAATTTTATTGTTAAATTGAGCACACATATTGGCTATCTATATGGTGAGCCACAGATACTTCCATTTAAAACATCAGACATAACTGCCTGCAGTACTATATTATACACATTTAATCACAAATAGATCTTCTTAAATATTTCAATTGCACCTTTTAGATTTTCCCTATTGCTTTATTCTACTAATCATAGACCATTAGTGGCTGAGCTTTACATACTATTTTACTGAGCGTCTTTGCAGAGACTGCATTTCATACTGCCACCATGATAAATTAATAGCTAGCCTAAGGAGACAATTACTGCTGCTTGGATTTCTTAAGCCTATTCATGGTTGCTAGTGTGATTAGGAAATAATTGTTCGATTTATTTACTTATCTATGCAGCTTATAGGAAATGCTGTGCATTTGGCCATAACATATTTCTTAATGCACTCATGTGAAAATGTAGAATATAGCATAATTAAATCTCTCCATAGTTGACAATGGTAACTATCATCATTATATGTTGTTTGTCATCCACAATGTAAAACTAATCTGCAGGTTAAGAGAATTACAGAGTTTATCATTACTGTATTAATGACTGTATCTCAATTGCTTTATTTTTTGTTTATATATGCCTATGGATCTTGTGTAACCATGTGAAAAAGGTTTCTATAATTGTGATTTTCAGAGCATGTTCATGAGAAAAATGTTAAATGAAGCAAATGTTTCTATGTTTGTATTAAGCAAATTCGCGTATAGAAAAAATATATGATCAATAGAATATCATGGACTGCTAAAAAATTTACTAAAAAATATATGACAGATAACTTACTATAGTTTGTCAATCTTTCAATTATATATTACCACTGTATATGTTTTTAAACTATAAAAAACAATCATTTTTCTTTCTTAGATTTGGCTATTAATTGATTTTATTATAAACTAATATTGCCATTTTAGAGAACCCAAATTGAAATATAAAAATATTTGCCCTTTATTCACGTAGATATAGACATAAACTCTTTTTAAGTTAATGTTTCATCTGTAAATTCAGAAATTTTTATTTTTAATGCATTTTGTTGCAAATTTGAAAACCCACCTTAGAGAATTTTTGAAAATTGATGCATTTATACATTTATGAATTGTTGAAATTGTTGATTAACATCTAAGTATTAACTAATTGTTTGAGTTACATTCATAGTGACGATGGTAAGTTCAGTATTTTGCCATGCTTTCTAATATATTGACATTAAATGTTTTGTATAAACTTGTGGGATATTCTGACACTCCCACAGAGAGCCTTCTATAGTTAACATTAAATAGTGTAGACCATTTCTCCAAAACTTTTTGTTTTCACATGCAACTGTAGGAAACAGCTTTCTCATTCTGCTTCGTTTTTTCTCAAGTTTCACTTTCTCTCCTTAATGCAGTAATTTAAACAGGTAATGTGTCTTTAAATATAATTGTTTCCTCCTTGCCATTTATGTACTTCATATCTTTCTGTGATGTTTTTTCATGATTCAAACATAAATTACCTCAAATGAATACAGTGTTGACAATTTTTTCATGTGAGTTGAATTATCTATTTATAAAACAGTTAAAAATATCTTCAAATAATAATCAGTTATAAAGGGCCAACATCATTCAGAATTAAAGAATTGCACTGAAAGTTCTTTTTTTTTAATTTACCAAATTGACAAAGTTTAAAAGAGAATTAGTCATTTAATTGATGCATATATTAATCGACTTAAGCATGAAGCGGCTGGAGTGATACACTGCTGGTGCAGATGTAAATTGCTATCAATTTCCTGGGTTGCAGTTTAAAAAATTTTATCCTATTATAAAGCTTTAATAACCTTACTATCTGTGAAGATGAATAGTCATATACTTGTCCCTTTCTGGGTAAATTTTAAAATGAACAATAATGAAAATATTACATCACCACTGTAGCAAGATATCATCTACACACTAAAAGTATTTGAGATGTTCTGATAAATACAACATAGAGTGATATTGAAAAACATGTTTTTGCAAAATCTTTTTAGAGTGTCAGACAAAAGGAGAATCATGACATGGAAAAAATCTGAAGTCATTACAGAAAATCAGTTTACTCTGATTTCAAATATGTTACATATATTGATGTTTCCTATCATCATTATCTTCATCATCATGTGCTAGTTTTCTGTTGCTGCCGTAACAAATTATCACCGACAGTGGACTAAAACAACACACGTAGTGGGGAGGAAGAGATGGACAGGCAGAGCACTGAGGATGTTTAGGACAATGAGGCATTCTGTATGACACAATAATTATGGATACATGTCATCATACGTATGTGTCCAAATCCATAGAATGTACAGCACCAAGACTGAACTATACCGTAAACTCTGGAATTTGGTTGATAAAGATGTTTCAATGTAGTTTCATCAGTTGTAACAAATATAACACTTTAGAGATGTTGATAATGTAGAGGCTACACATGTATGGGGGCAGAAGGTATAGGGGAAATCTCTGTACCTTCCTCTTAATTTTGCTATGAACCTAAACTACTCTAAAAAAAAATCTTTAATTATTAAACAAAAACCATACAAATATACCATCTTCTGTATCTCAGAATCCGAAATGCATCTCATTGGGTTAAAATCAAAGTGGTGGCAGAGCTGTGTTCCTTTCTGGGAGCTCTGGGGAGAATCCATTTCCTTACCTTTTCCAGCTTCTAGCAGTCACCCACTTTCCTTGGCTCATGAGCTCCTTCCATATTCATGTTAAATATTTATAGTTGTCGGGGGGAAGGTAAAATTTGAAATTCCAGTATTACAAATTCTGGTATTACGATCTATTAGAGCTTATAAGCAAATGGACCCAAATATTTTTGTTTGTGAGACTCATATGGAAGAAAAGACACCATTCTACTTCAGGTTTTGAAATTTTCTCACACAGAAATGTTTTTGAGAGAAAAGATATTTAGATATTGCTACATTTTCATGGAGGCTATTGTTTGACTTTAATAATGACATGCCCTCTGTATTTGGTGCGATGTTAAGATAATTAAAAGGTGGGTCTGAAACTAGAATTTGATATACTTTCCTGATGTTTTATCTATCTGTGGATTTCATAAGACTGTTTATTAGCAAATGGCATTGTCTATTTTGACTGTCACAAATTCCCTGTCAGAAACTATTCAAAAGCATGCTACACTACTGCTTTATATATTGATAAATTTGGCCTCTAAAAATACATTTTGTGAATCAGATTCATGAATCCCTGGTAGTACTGATAGTACTTCCACTGCTAAAAAATGACCTTTTTTGAAACTGTCCTTGATGAACTGAATGTGGAATGATTAATTTTGTTAGTAAATATATTTTAATGTCCTCTTCAACCACTATGGCCATAACTTGAGCTCTTGTCCTCATGAACCTTGAGTATTGTGTTCTTATTGATCTCCTCATCTCCAGTTTCGAGAACAGCAAATCTATTCTTCATGGTGTCCCTGGGAAGTGTACCCTAACAGACCAGGTTTTAAAGTCTTTTAGAGGTTCCATAATTTCCTTGTCATGGCAAACAAAATTCCCTCTTCTATGAGCCATGTGTAATTTTTCATTTTATCTTTTTCCAATTCTCTTACCAGTTTACATTCCAGAAATGTAAAATTAATTAAATTCCTTTTTATCATCAGGTGCCCAGCAGAAGGAAATAGTTCATTCAAATAAAGTATTTGAGGAGAGTTTCCCACAGGGATTATTGACAAGTGTGTGAGCATGGGTACAGAGAAACTGTAAGGCATACTGCCACCTGCACGGCTGCCACCATGGGAGGGAGCGGAGCACTACTACCTCCAGGCTTGAAAGGACAAGGGAGAGAGCTGGGTATTGGAACAAAAACCTGGAAGCAGACAGAGCTGTAACCATTTCCTTTATTAAGACCCACAGCTGTGCTCCTCCTGAGTGATCCTTTGTTAGCACTCTCCCTTAGAGATTATAATTAATTATAGTTACAGCTATAGCCTACAAGGGCAGAACCATAAGGGGAGAAAAATCTGAGGAGGTAAACAGAATATCCAGTTCATTCCGCATAGTCATGGAGTGTTTTCCATGCTTTCATATGTGTTTCTCTCTTTCTAGAAGTGCTTTCTGTCCCTCTGTACACCACTCATCTGGTTGGCTACCTCATTTAAAACTTTGAAACACTGTGTAGGGATACTGTTTCTTTCACCAGCCAAGATGAAAGAATACATTATTTTTATTTCTCCCCACACTGTTTTCATCTCTTGTAACTTTTCATTTTATATTGGATTGTAAAACAGTGGTTAACATTTGAACTTATTTTTACCTTCCTGCTGCTTTTGAATGTTTCCAGAGTTGGTACGATGAATAATAACTATTTTGATATCCTATCAAAATGCTTATTGATGTTGTATCTAATTTCTTATTTTTTAAATTTTTGTCAAAGGCCCTTTAAAAATTAACATAACAAATATTAGATAGAATATAAACTTCACAGCAAGTTTAAGTTGTAGAGTATGTTTTGAATGTGAAACTAGGGGAAATAAGAATATCAGTTTAAAACGTTTTTCAAATGTGAATATATTATAATGTCCAAAATCGACTATTTCAAACTTCTGAAGCAGAGGAAAATAAAAAAGTTGAAAAAAGTTAGAAACATACTTAAGGCAAAGAATTTGCCATGTAGCTTTGAAAGTCTTCATTTTGCATGGATTCTAATATAACGTTCCTCAAGGGAAAGAAAAAAATGATAATACCTATGGCCATAACTCAGAATGTCTATAAATTTGAACTTGGTTGGAGAAACTTGCCTCAATATTTCTTGATCATGGGAATGAGCACATTCTGGAGAGAGTGCCAGAAAAAGATAATATGATTAAGGAGCTGAAAATATGAATTATTTAAAATGATATACTCAGATAATAATTAATGTAAAACTACAAAATTTCTCAAGCGATGTGTAAAATATGGCAAAAGTAAAAATAGCGCGTAGTAATTTTGTAATAAAATCCTTAATACATAGCATCATGTATAGGATAATACTTGCTAATATTGTTTCATAAGGAAGATAATGGGAAATATAGAAAAATTGTCAATGCTGCACTACTGTTAGAGCAGATTTGAGAAGAGAAAAAATGGGATGATACAAAATAAATTCATAAGGTGATATCATGAATATTCTCTGAATATTGTAATGCGGTCAATATTATATAAGTTCCCCATCATCTATAAACAAAAGAATTTAAAGACATTTATGTTTGAATGTCTCAATGTATATCCACACCTGTACCCTGTCAAACGTGTAGCATCTAGATCTCACTTTCTTTCCTCCGCAAAATATCTAGTCTTATACAAAAAATTGAGATTCTTATAAATTCTTATAAAATGCTACTGAATTTCAAAATTTATTTTCTGTGATTGTCTTCAAAGTATTGACTGTGACTTTCATGTTGTAATGTTAAGTTTCTATAAGGAAACCTATTTTTTAAATGGAGCTTTAGGGGCCGGCCCAGTGGTGCAGCAAAGTTTGCACTTTCTGCTTTGGCGGCCTGGGGTTAGCCAGTTTGGATCCTGGGTGTGGACCTACGCACTGCTTAACAAGCCGTGCTGTGGCAGGTGTCCCACATAGAAAGTAGAGGGAGATGGGCACGGATGTTAGCTCAGGCCAGTCTTCCTCAGCAAAAAGAGGAGGATTGGCGGCAGATGTTAGCTCAGGGCTAATCCTCCTGAGGGGAAAAAAAAAAAAAGGAATTTTAAATTCCTATTGTTAAAATACGTAAATCTTTGCCTATTGCAACTAAGAAATTGGAGCATTAAAATAAAATCAGTTATTTTATTTCACAAATCAGTTATTTCAGTTCACAAATAGAAATTGATCAGAATTTCATGAAATTCAACTGAATGACTAATATTTGAGAAGGATTATCAAAGTATAATATAATTTATGATGCTTGAACTACTCTTCAAACTATTATATTTTACTTGAGGTAACATTGGTTTCCAACATTATATAAATTTCAGTGTACATCATTTTATTTCAGCTTCTATACAGACTACAATATGTTCACTACTAAAGGTCTAGTTGCCATATGTCACCAAACAGATTTGCCCCTTTGTCCTTTTGGCCCTCCTTCCACTCCACTTTTTGTCTGGTAGCCACCAATCTGTTCTCTGTATCTATGTATTTGTTCATTGTTGTTGTTTTTATCTTAATATCATTGGCTTTCTCTGTCTGACTTATTTTGTATAGCATAATACCCTCAAGTTTCATCCATGTTTTTAAAAATGACAAGATCGCATCATTTTTATAGCTAAGTAGTATTCCATTGTATATGTATATATGTACACCACATCTTCTTTATCTGTTCATCTGTCATGGGCACTTAGGTTCTTTCCAAGTTTTGGCTGTTGTGAATAATGCTGCAATGAACATAGGGGTGCATGTATATTTTTGGATTAGTGTTTTTGTATTCTTTGGGTAAATACCCAGAAATGGAATAGCTGGATGATATGGTAGTTCTATTCATAATTTTTTGAGTAATCTCCATATTGTTTTCCATAGTGGCTGCATCACTTTACATTCTCACCAGCAATGTATGAGGGTTCCCTTTCCTCCACATCCTCTCTGACACTTATTTCTTATCTTTGTAGTGACAGCCATTCTGATGTGTGTGAGGTGATATCTCATTGTGATTTTGATTTGCATTTCCCTAAGAATTAGTGTTGTTGAACATCTTTTCCTGTGCCTGTTGGCCATCTGTATAACTTTGGAAAAACAGACTGACTGCCCACTTTTAAATTGTTTTTTGTAATTGTTGTTGAGTTGTATGAGTTCTTTACATATTTTGGGTATTGACTGCTTTTCAGATATATGATTTGTAAATATCTTCTCTCAATTGGTAGGTTGTCTTTTCATTTTGATTGTGATTGCCTTTGCTGTGCAGAAGATTTTTAGTTTGATGTACTCTCATTTTTAATTTTTTTCATTTGTTTCCCTTGCCTGAAGAGGCATATTTGAAAAGATACCGCTAAGACCAATGTTAAAGAGTGTACTGCTTTTCTTTTCTTCTAGGAGTTTTATGATTTCAGTTCTTACATTCAAGTTTTTAATCCATTTTGAGTTAATTTTTGTGTATAGTGTGAAATAATGGTCTACTGTCATTATTTTGTATGTGGCTGTTCAGTTTTTCCAACACCATTTATTGAAGAGATTTTCCTTTCTCCATGATATGTTCTTGGCTCCTTTGTCAAAAATTTTGTTTCTGGGCACTCTCTCACAGTTCCACTGATCTGTTTGTCTGTTTTTCTACCAGTACCATACTGTTTTAATTACTATAGCTTTGTAAGATTCTTTGAAAGCAAGGAGTGTAATGCCTTCAGTTTTATTCTTTTTTCTCTAGATTGCTTTGACTTTTGGGGGTCTTTTTTGTTTTATATAAGTTTTAGGATTCTTTGTTTTATTTCTGTGCAAAAGGAAACAAAAAGCTGAGGTAGGGATACTTATATCAGAGAAAATAGACTTTAAAACCAAAACTGTAATGAGACAAAGAAGGGCACTACATAATGATAAAGGGAACAATCCAACAAGAAGGTATAATACTTGTAACCATGTGCCAAACATAGAAGCACTTAAATATACAAAGCAAATATTAACAGACGTAAAAGGAGAAATTGACAGTAACACAATAACAGTAGGAGACTTTTACACTCCACTTAAATCAGGTTGTAGATCATCCAGACAGATCAATAAATAAACATTGGCCTTAAATGACAGATCAGAGCAGATGGGCTTAGTAGGTATATATATATAAAACATTCCATCCAAAATCAGTAGAATACATGTTCTTTTCAAAGGCACTGGAAAGTTCTTCAGGAAAGATCATATGTTAGATTCCAAAACAAGTCTTTTTAAATTTAAGATTGAAATAATATCAAGCATCTTTTCCAACTACAGTGGTGTGAAACTAGACATCAACTACAAGAAGAAAACTGGAAAAGTCACAAATATGTGAAGATTAAACACAATGCTACTGAGGAACTATTGGGTCAACAAAGAAATAAAAGGAGAAATCAAAAAATATCTGGAGACAAATAAAAATATGACATGCCAAAATCTATGGATAGAGCATAAGTGGTACTAAGAGGGAACTTTATAGGAATACAGGCCTACTGTAAGAAACAAGAAAAATTTTAATCTAAGAATACATCTAAATTAAATAGTAAAAGAAGAGCAAACAAAGCCCCAAATCAGTAGAAGAAAGGAAATAATAAAAATCAGAGTAGAAATAAATGAAATGGACACTAAAAAGACAATAGAAAAGAGCAATAAAACTAAGAGCTGGTTGGTTGAAAAGATAAACAAAACGGACAAACCCTTAGCTAGACTCCCTAAGAAAAAAGAGAAGGCTTAAATTAAATCAGAAACAGAAGAGGAGAATTACAACAGATAACACAGAAATACAAAGGCTCATAAGACAAGGCTATGAAAACTATGTACCAAGAAATTGGATAATGTAGAAGAAATGGATAAATTCTTAGAGTCATACAACCTTCCAAAACTGAATCAAGAAGAAGCAGAGAGTCTGAATAGACAGATCACTAGTAAGGAGATTGAAACAGAAATCAAAAATCTCTCAAAAGACAAAATTCCAGGACTTCATGGCTTCCCTGGTAAATTCTACCAAACATTTAAAGATAGTTTAAACCATTCTTAAGTATCATGAAATATTGATTTTGCCCTGAAAGTATTTCTACTCTTTTTCTGTGCTATAATTTAATGGATAATTGTATTCTCTGACTAATCACTCTAGGATTTTCAGTGCAACATTAAATAGAATAGCAGCTGCCTTTTAAAGCTTTTTTCAAAGGAAATGGCTTCTATGTTTCAACAATATGTATGATGCTTACTATAGATTTTTGCTAGATTCTTTAAGCAGGTAAAGAAAATTTCTTCTATTCCTAGTTTCCTATAGTTTTTTTTTTTTTGGATGACTTGGAATTAAATTTCAGGAATTTTTTCTGTAAAAAAATCACATATTTCTTTTATTTTTAATTTACAGATAGGGTAGATTATAAAAATAGAGATCCTATGGTAACACATTCCATTTTTGAGTAAATATTTGATCACAATGCCTTACTTTTTATTGGACAGTGTTCAGTACTAGCTACTAGTATTTTGCCAATGAGTAAGATTGGCCGGTCTTTCTCATTTCTTGTACTTTCTGGGACTCGTATCCATAGGAAGGACTCTTAAGTCTCATAAAATAAAATGGAGAGATCTCTTTTTAAAAAATTATTTGGACAAGTTTTCGTTAGA
Organism: Equus caballus; assembly: GCF_041296265.1. Classification (NCBI taxonomy): domain Eukaryota; kingdom Metazoa; phylum Chordata; class Mammalia; order Perissodactyla; family Equidae; genus Equus; species Equus caballus. Next base: position 27,384,659 of record NC_091709.1, on the reverse strand, counting down.
ATGGATTCTTTCTTGAATGTTTGGAGGAGTTAACTTTTAAAACATTGTGAGCAGGGTATATGAATAATTTGCATCACTGATCAAATGTTTTTAATGCTTAAACAATTCCAGCATTCTACATTTAGTAAAATTACAATGGATGAATTGCATATTTTCTTCTTCAACTGAATATTACAGTTTATTTACATAATATTGTTGGCAGAGCTTTCTTCTTGTCTCTGAATCTCTGCTGTAATTATTCACAAATCTCTTTCTCTCTCCCATCTACTATTATACATGCATTATATATTTGTGGCTGTTTCACTTTTTTCTTGATCTTTTAGGATTTCTCTCATTATTTTTAAATGACCTTTTTTTATACTCTATTTTCTCAATCATTAGATTTTGCTCTCAACTTTTTATTTATTTTCCTACCCTGTTTTGATTAGTCTCTTTTGTCTTAGACATCTTAAATTTTTTCAATATTTGCCCTTTTTAGTTCATACATTTTGCTTTCCTTCTTTTTAACTTTGTTACTCTGTTTTAGGGGTGTCTTTTCTAAAGAAGAGTGAAGTGTAATGCTTTCTATCTAGTCTCAATATCTATTATTAAAAACATTTACTCTGATTACATTGGTTATGATTACTTTATGTGTATATGTATTTATACCACCTTTTAATGTTTTCTATTCTCCTTCTACTGAATTCACTCCATTGTATACTGCTATCTTTGTAATCCCAAAGTCCATTTTTATTCTTTCAGTAACAGTTCTAATATTTTAACATATGAACCTCCCTCCAAATTCAGCAAATATATTTACTCTCCTTCCAAACAATACTAGAAATGTAAAGGACTTTCTCACCACCCTCACCTCCCCTGGAACCAATTAATGTGTTTTTATTGTTCTGGTAACCAGTAACTTAGTCTGGTCCTTTTGAGTATCCCTGTAATTTAGATACTGTTTTGTGAGTTTCATACCATCTGTTGATATTTTGACTTAACCAGGGGTTAACCAATTTCTGGGGTTAAGACAATTCTCATAGTCTTTCTATGTTGAATTTCAGATATTACTTTTGGGAACATTGCCCCTTTCTTTTTTTTTCAATTTATTCACTAATTTTTAAATGAGCATTTTACAGTGTTAAATTGCTTTTTATTTTCCTGAAAATGTTTGTTTTGCCTCACTTCAAAATTTTTAATTAAATTGATTCCTGTAGCATAGTGGATATGGCAGGATTTAATAAAACCTGCAAACAGTAGAGAGGCCTAATTTTGATCAACTGTAGATATAAGTGGGCAACTGCACAATAGTAAAAACTTCATACATAATAACCAGAGCAGCTGGAGCTGAATCTGTCCTTCTATAAATGTGACATTTATGTTCTATTGCACATGCTCACTGGTTAACAAATGTCTGAAAGCAACTTTCAGAGGGTATTCTGCCCTCAGTATCTCTGCAGAACGCGCATTGTGAAGCTTCCATTGGAATGAGGGAAGAAACTTCCGTGTAACCCCTGACAAGCCATGATTCTGTTGTTCTATAACAACTATTTTCTGTCAAATATAATGGATCCTTCAGAGACCTTTGCTATTGTGCATTTGTCCTGCAGTAAGTACACACTGCTATTGGATCAGCATTTTCTTTATACATCTTGAAGATATTTTCTCATTGACCTTTCCTTCTGTTTTCATTGTTGAGAAGTCTGCTGTCAATCTCACTATCATTCTTTGTGGGTAATCCATCATTTCATGCTTTATGTTACTCTCTAGTTTTACTACTATCTTAGTTACTAAAGTATTTTTATTTGTATTGATGGGGGGATACTGTGATTTCTGAACCATGGGTTTCTTCAGCCCTAGAAAATTCTCAGAATTCCAGCAAGAAATCATGGATGGAATTACCTCCTTGTCATCTTATTAGTATTGACTTGCTTATTTCCCCTCACCTTTCCCCTAACACTACTGATTTTAAGTCAAATTATAAAATAATATGAAAACTAAAAGTGTCAAAAACCAAGCTGTTCGTGTATGGAACTCTGGATTCAGAAGTGAAGTATGCCAGAATTACAGAAGTAATAGCTTCACTCCATGTATACATGATTTCTTTTAATAAACATTCTAGAACGTAGCTTTATTTTTTCTCCTTTAGAAATTCTAATGGACAAAGCCTCAAATTCTCATTTATTGTGCTGCAATATTCCAGCAATTTCACAATTTTTGACAAAATCTCCTACCCAGGAATGAATTATTGTAGGCAAAAGGTAGAATAACGTTAGTATTTATTTTTCCGTATAACTCTCCTTAAAACTTTCAAAGAATAAGAACTCATTTTCTGATAAATGTTTCTGAGCATTTTTAAATTCTTTTCTTCCAACTTTTCTCAATTGTCATTTCTTCTTTTATGTTCTTGTTAATAATTTTTCCTAAAAATATTGTAAAAATCCTACTGGGGATTGTTCTCGAAATACAGTCTCACCATGTATTTTAATATGAGGAATCAACAATACTATGTGAAAATGGTAAACAAAAGGAGAAATTGCATCTTGATTTTATGCAATATTTCTGCAGAAAAAGAAATACTTCTGTAACATACATATGTACAAAAAAGGTAAGATGATGAATCTGTTTGAAAGAAAATATCTAGGGCCAGCCTGGTGGTGTAGTGGTTAAGTTGGCATGCTCTGCTTTCGTGGCCTGGGGTTTGCAGGTTTGGATCCTGAGCACGGACTTCCACACTGCTCATTAAGCCATGCTGTGGCAGGCATCCCACATGCATAATAGAGGAAGATTGCCACAGATGTTAGCTCAGTGACAATCTTCCTCAAGCAAAAAGAGGAAGATTGGCAGCAGAGGTTAGCTCAGGTCAACCTTCCTCACAAAAAAATAAAAAACATAAATAAAAAGAAAAGTAAATATCTAAAGTGTGATTTCTCATATTTAAGGAAATTATTAGAATCATAGAGTGCATATGCCATACAAAAAGACCAGAGGAATTGCATTTTAAAAACGAAATGGACACTGATGGGACTTGTCATTGTCTCAATTAAGAATACAAGAGAATATTATTAGAAAGTTTGTGGACTATCAGTTTTAAAGGAGTAATAACGGGATCAGAATATCTGCCAGGAATATTTTAGATTTGGAGCATGAGATGAGGCAAATGCCTGAATATCAGAACATTCCTCCTAAGTCTGGGAGTTGATGTTTACTTGGAAATGATTTCACATGCCAACTAATCTTTAAAAGAACTTCTCTGAACATTTGTACAGGGAAAACACCTGAATTCCAAAGTCTAAGATGGAAATCAAATGTAGTTTTACTCAGCTTAAGAGGCCTTTTGTTAAAATCCCTAACCACAAAAGCTACTAGTAAAAGTGAAGACAATTGTTTGACAGATTTAATCTGTTTTTTGATTTTTCTTTTGCCAAACAAATTATAATGAAACTGTCACTTTCCTTCTTACCTTTTTTCTCAAATGACTACCAGGCTGATTTCAGTTGGTATCCCTCAATTTTGGAAATAGCTCTCTCTATTATTGTGATTATTTCTAAAGCTTGGGATAGTATTCATTTTTACATGGATTTAGAATGAAAAAAGCTTTTGTCTTATTGTTATAAAGTAAGATATGAGATAAATAGATGGCAAGAGGAATAGAAAAGGTGAGTGGAAGAGGAGAGAGAAAGCAGATTGACATGTGATTGTTTAAATGAGCTATAATAAATATGATATTATAAAAACTAAGCGCTTTTTAAAAAAACATTAATGGTGCAAATGGCAGAGGGTTAGTCATTGATGATTAAGTAGATAGGAACTAAAGTGTTTTTTTTCCTTTTTGCAATTACTGATTATAGCTTTTAGCTGTTTAACCCACCCATTGTTAACTGTGCTGCTCAGGCAATATGCTATCTGACTCCCACCAGGCTCCTGTAGATAACAGCTCCCCGGAGCCTGGGTCACCATGGTAATGGGCGTGTGAGCTGTTTTTCAGGAATTAGAGCTCCTTGTCCACTTCGGGATGGTTGAGACCACTAACTCATCAACTGGGCCCGCAGAGATGTCCAATAGGTGACCTTTTGATGTCAAGAGGCTAAAAACTCCACCCTCCGATCACGCTAATGCCACCATTTTGTGAGCATGGGTCCTGTGAAGAGGCGTGGAGTCTGACTACGCTTGCGCAGACCATCAGTTACCTCACCTCTCCTCACCTCCAATGACCTATCTCCACATTTCGGACCACCTTGCCCCCATCCCATAAATATCCCTGAGTCCCTGTTTTCGAGGAAGCAAATTTGAGGCTCGTGCTCTTGCTTCTTCACATGGCTGCCTTGTGAGTAAATTCTCTCTCTGCTGCAATCTTGTCATCTCAGTGTTGGGCTTTCTGGTCGGTGGGCAAAAACGAACCTGGTTCAGTAACGGTGGCAACACATATCTTTAAAATATGAATACAACATCTTCCAGCCCTAATTTGGATTTGGTGAATGATTTGAGGCAGGCGTCTACCTCTTCTAAGTTACTAACATTACAAAGGAATACTTCTTTTAAGAATATTACAATTAAATATATATTACTAATAAATGTCTAGCTGCAAAAGGTTGTGGGTGCTAACAGCACTACTTTGCATTTTGTTAAGCTCCATTTGAGATGCCATATATACTGTGCATGACTTAATCTGGGATGAGAGTAGAAATCTGTAGCTATTTTCCTGTGAAGTCTAAATACAAATGCAAAAACTATTAGATGCAAGTGAAACTATGAATGGAAATATAACCATTAGATAATACATTTTAAAGTAATTTTATTTTTTCAAATCAACTTAGCTTAAATGTAAACACAGAATCACAAAAACCATCAACATACGGTTTTCTTCTGACCTCAGACCAAATCTTTATCAAATACAAAGTTACTGTCACTACCAAAATAAATTCACTTTCATTAGCTATGTCATCCTTTCCTGTGTTATCTTTCTTTTTAGGATACATTCATCCACAACACAATCACTAATTCTCTGTTAAAAATATGTGCACTCTAAAACCTCTTGAGATGCAGGGATGGTTCAACATCCGCAAATCTATCAATATGATACACCACATTAACAAAATGAAGAATAAAAATCACATGATCATCTCAATAGATGCAGAGAAAGCATTTGACAAGATACAGCATCCATTTATGATAAAAACTCTAAATAAAATGGGTATGGAAGGAAAATACCTCAACATAATAAAGGCCATATATGACAAACCCACAGCAAATATCATTCTCAATGGAGAAAAACTGAAAGCTATCCCTCTAAGAACAGAACCAGACAAGGATGCCCACTCTTATTTAACATAGTATTGGAAGTCCTAGCCAGAGCAATCAGGCAAGAAAAAGAAATAAAAGGGATCCACATTGGAAAAGAAGAAGTGAAACTGTCACTCTTTGCAGATGACATGATTTTATATCTAGAAAACCCTAAAGAGTTCACTAAAAAACTAAAAACTTTTAGAAATAATGAAGGAATACAGTCAAGTTGTGGGATACAAAATCAATGTACAAAAATCAGTTGCATTTCTATACACTAACAATGAAGTAGCAGAAAGAGAAATTAAGAATACAATCCCATTTACAATTGCAAAAAAAAGAATAAAATACCTAGGAATGAACTTAACGAAAGAGGTGAAAGATCTGTACACTGAAAACTATAAGACATTGTTGAAAGAAATCGAAGAAGACACAAAGAAATGCAAAGATATTCCGTGCTCTTGGATTAGATGAATTAACATTGTTAAAATGCCCATAATTCCTAAAGCAATCTATAGATTCAACACAATCCCTATCAAAGTTCCAACAACATTTTTTACAGAAATAGAATAAAGAATCCTAAAATTTATATGGAACAACAAAAGACCCCAAATAGCCAAAGGATTCCTGAGAAAAAAGAACAAAGCTGGAGGTATCACACTCCCTGATTTCAAATTATACTACAAAGCCACAGTAACCAAAACAGCATGGTACAGGCACTAAAACAGACACACAGATCAATGGAACAAAATTGAGAGCCCAGAAGTAAACCCACACGCTTATGGACAGCTAATATTCGACAAGGGAGCCAAGAGCACACGATGGAGAAAGGAGAGTCTCTTCAATAAATGGTGTTGGGAAAACTGGACAGCCACATGCAAAAGAATGAAAGTAGACCATTCCCTTACACCATGCACAAAAATCAACTCAAAATGGATTAAGGACTTGAATGTAAGACCTGAAACCATGAGACTGCTAGAGTAAAATATAGGCAGTATACTCTATGACATTGGTCTGAGCAGCATATTTTCAAGTCCCATGTCTGACCGGGCAAGGGAAACAAAGGAAAAAATGAACAAATGGGACTATATCAAACGAAAAACCTTCTGCACAGCAAAAGAAACCATCAACAAAACGAAAAGACAACCTAACAATTGGGAGAAGATATTTGCAAACCACATATCAGATAAGGGGTTAATATCCAAAATATACAAAGAACTCATACAGCTCAACAACAAAAAAAACAACAATCCAATTAAAAAAATGGGCAAAGGATCTGAACAGAGATTTCTCCAAAGAAGATATACGGATGTCCAACAAGCGTATGAAAAGATGCTCAACATCATTAGCTATCAGGGAAATGCAAATCAAAACTACAATGAGGTATCACCTCACTCCCGTCAGAATGGCTATAATTAACAAGACAGGAAACAACAAATGTTGGAGAGGGTGTGGAGAGAAGGGAACCCTTGTTCAGTGCTGGTGGCAGTGCAAACTGGTGCAGCCACTATGGAAAGCAGTATGGAGTATCCTCAGAAAATTAAGGATAGATCTACCATATGATCTAGCTATCCCACTGCTGGGTATTTATCCAAAGAACTTGAAAACACAAAGGCATACAGATACTTGTACCCCTCTGTTCATTGAGGCATTATACACAATAGTCAAGACATGGAAGCAACCTAGGTGCCCATCAAGGGACGAATGGATAAAGAAGATGTGGTATTTATACACGATGGACTACTACTCAGCCATAAGAAATGACGAAATCCTGCCATTTGTGACAACATGGATGGACCTTTAGGGTATTATGCTGAGTGAAATAAGTCAGAGGGAAAAAGTCAAATATCATATGATCTTATTCATAGGTAGAAGATAAAAATGAAAAAAGAAACACATAGCATTGGAGATTGGACTGGTGATTACCATTAGGGAAGGGGAGAGGGGGAAGGGCAAAAGGGGTGATTAGGCTCACATGTGAGGGGATGCACTATAATTAGTGTTCGGGTGGTGAACATGATGTAATGTATACAGAATTCGAAATATGATGTACATCCGAAAAAAATAAAAATTAATTAAAAAAAATAAAAACCCTTCAAGTTTTTATATCCATGAGATGGTCTGGTATATAGAACTTGACCTGCCAAACTAAGACTTTTAAAATAATTATTTAGAGACAGTTAACTATTTGACATCATCTGTTTTAAATTAGCATGGCTTTAATGGTAGCTAGGCAACCCTTAGAAGGATGTTCAACAAAGGTCCAAGGATAAAGTCCTTGGTACTACACAAAATGGGGTTATCCTGCCTGATGCACGTAAAGAGCCAATTCTTATGGCATCAGCTTTTCAGAAAAGAAAAAACCTGTATTGCAAGATAGACCTGCAAGGAGACAAGAGGCAGCACTCTCAAATTCGTCTCCATGATTCAGGGCTTGGGACGAAATTTATGGGTTGAAGGGCAGGATGGTCTGAAGTGTGGAGATAGATGATTGGAAGTAAGGAGTGAGGTAACTGATGAACTACACGAGCATAGGCAAGCTTCATGGCTCTCCATAGGACGCATGTTCACAAAATGGTGGCATTTGTATGATCTGAGGGTGGAGTTTTCAGCCCCTTTAAGTCAAAAAGGTCATTTATTGGGCATTTGCACTGGCCTAGTTGATGGTCTCAAGCAGCCGGACAAGGAGTTTTCTGTCAATTCATGAAAAGCCACTCTTAATTAGTCTGTTGATAAGATGGGACCCATTGAACTGGTCCTATAGGGCCTATGGTTACATCGTCTCCAACACCCTTCAGCATACAAACACCAAGAAGACTGAATATTTTTGATAATTTGTGTATGTATTCTTCCAAAGAGTATATTTCCTCCTTCCCAGAGGCCAAATGCAAATTAATATATAAAAGTTGTAATAAAATATACTAGAGAGAGTTGGATAGATAGTCTTTTGAAAAGGACAGGTATAATTTTGACAATTTTGCACAAACTTTCAAACATCAATATTGGATTAAAGGAATATTTCTAATTAAAATGTTTGTGAAAATAAAGCTTCGTGGAGCTCTGCTTCTGGTAATGGTGGCATGAGATTAGGCAATTCCCTTGCACAGAAAACGTGTATAAAACTGGAGTGCATTGTTTAAAACAACCATATCAGTGCACGTGATAATAGTAGAGAATTATTTACTCACATCAAATTGCTACTGCCTCTGATAAATACTGCAAGTTTGTCACCTCCTTCCCATCTACTCCCCCAGTTTGAGTGGTGAAAACTTTACTAGCCAGGTTCAGGTAGTTGCAGAGCAGCCAGAAATTTGGAGTAGATTTTGGAATTTAGAGAACCATGGAAAGGTTGAAATAGTCTCTGATTACTGACAAACATTACATGTTCATGGAAGAGCCCAGAGACAAGTGAAAAATACAAGCCTCGAGGGTACTTGTGAACTTGGTACAGCTTTGAATATGTTCCTCAACTCACAGTTGGAGAGACGGACACCTATAGCCTTGATGGTTTAAGGCAGCTGCACATAATTATGGGTTGATAGTTACCCTGAAAAGGCACAGAGAAAATCTCCAGGGAGCCAGGCAGATGGATTGACAGATAGAAGATAAAGGCACACAGATACACAGACAAACTGAGCAGAGAAATCAAAGTCAATAGTTACTCATCATACAGGAGGAAGATTTTACAGTCTGAGTGCAGTCAGTTCCCTCCTAAAATATGTTTTCACAAAAGGAAGAACCATCAGAAGAACAAATAGTATCCAGAGTTGCTACAAACTAGTACACACAGTGCCCAACTTTCAAACTAAATTATTGGACAAGAAAAAAACATGAGAGCTAAACACATGGGGGAAAAAGAAAAGTGAATTTTAAAAAGTTAATAAAAAAGCAAACCAGACCATTTAGTAAAATGATTGTGACTATTTTTTTCTTTCAGAAAGATTAGCCCTGAGTTAACGTCCACTGTCAACCCTCCTCTTTTACTGAGGAAGATTGGCCCTGAGCTAACATCCATGCCCATCTTCCTTTATTTTGCATATGGACACCTCACACAGCATGGTGTGATAAGTGGGGTGTACGTCCACGCCAGGGATCTGAAATGGTGAGCCCTGGGCCACTGAAGCAGGGCACGCAAATATAACCATTACACCACAGGGCCAGCCCCTAAAAGGCATGCGACTGTTAAAGAAAAGTTATAACACTCTATGATTGGGCTTATATGCACTGTATGTTACATCAACAGAAAAAAGAAATTGATATATGGAGCTACACTAGTGGAAGTATAGATTTTACAGCAAGTAGGTGAGTATTAATTTGAAATAGGTTTTGATGGACATGGCAAAAACATTGCCACTCTCTCCAAGGTTTTTGTAGATAGAAATAGCTTGAGATCTCTCAATATGTTTATTTGTGTAATAGAACATTCTCACAAATCCCTAACTCCACCTCAAATTTTATTTCCTATCCAAGGGATTATTGCCATCTTCCATATGTATCTTGCTTTCCTGAAATTTTGCTCACTTTTAAAATAATTTATGATGAAAAGAATGTTATTTAACACTTTTATTGAGGTGTAGTTGATACAATATGCTGCATGTATTTAAAATGTATAATTTGATATGTTTTTAGATATTTATACACCTGTGAAACCATCACCCGAATCAAAAAATCGATATGTTGAGTGTAATCACCTACAAAAATTCTCATGTCCTATTGTAATTCAGATCACTACTGCTATGATTTCAGTCCCTTAGATCAGTTCAAGTTTTCATACAGTGTGTACTCTTTTTGCCTAGATAATTTCACTCAGCAGAGATATTTTTGAGATTTATCTATGTTGGCGCATGTATCAACATTCCAACTGTTTTTATTTTTGAGGAATATCCTTTGTATGGAAATCCAGAATTTGTTTATAGGGGGATTTTTGAGATAATCCCAAATAATTTAGCCAGCTATAAAACTGTTCCTTATGAGTATTCAGAAATTGTTTCATTTTATTTATTCAAACAATTAAATAATACAAATTGTCAGTGTGGATTTTTGACTGAGTTAACCAAAGATTAGCATAAACAGGTTGATTCCGAAATATTTAGACAAATCAATATTGCCAAGGGTCAGTTATTTGGCTATTAAGTAAAAAGTGATTTTTGTCACAGGAATTTTTATTCATGCACCCTATATTTTAGTGACAAAGTAGTTTCATGTGCTCTTGCATTAGGACCATTATTAATGAAACATTTATTTACACAACCAAATTGGCCAGTAGAGATTGTGAAATCTGAAACTGGAATGGAAACGCATCTTAAATTCAGAACCATTCTAAACAAAGGCAAGGATAATCAACTAGCAAAAAGTTAACTTTGGATAATGAAATTAATTTGAATAATTATGAAGTAGAATCACTAATTGTGTATAACAATGTCAGTGATGTCTAAGGGAGGGGAAGTGAATTTCATAAGTATTCGTGAACCAGTTTTTTAAAAAAATGTTTCATCTCTTGTTTGATTAATAGGAAAAGGAAAATGGAAATAATTTTAGATGATTTCCCACAAAGAAAGGGGTTGACGTGACTAAAGGAAGGGAGAAGAGATGGCAGCCCAAGTAAGATGTGTAATATCATATGGTTGTAAATTACACTGCAATGAAAATTCGAAATATCCTTTATTTCTTCATCTCTAGTATTGAATGTATTTTCTCCCTGTTTACATCTAATTGTTTTCTTATTGAAGAATGAATCATATATTGAAGGGGGAATTCATAGCAAAATCCATATATTTTGTATATATGGTATGTTCTCAGAGACATGGTAGAACCACACAGATATTAAAAATTGAAATTTCCTCAATTTTCAAATCATGCCGGTTTAAATTTGGTCCTTTGTTCTATGAATTTCGTATACTTTATCAAGATTATCAGTTAATTCTAAGTTACTCCATGTATATAATGATGAACTTTATAGAAACAGTGTAAATACTGATTCTAAATTGATACCTTTGAGAAGAAAAAATATTTTTGATTAAATTATTCCTTAAAAATATTTACTTTTTGCATAATAAAATAACTACATATGACTTTATTGTTCTATCTATGATTGAAATATTTAATTCCATATCACATTTCAAGGAGATATTCCAAACCAATATTTTGCTGCCTAAGAACTAGAAATAATGATTTTGTATTGATTAATGTTTAAATATCTCTATTTTGAAAAAGATAGTGTTGTTTATGACCAGCATGAATGTTAATTAGACAGTTGTTAAATACCAGTTTACACCTTGAAGACATTATTAAGGTTCACAAGTAAAACGATATGTCTAAAAGTGTCCGTTGAATATCATGTCACCTTTATTGTGGTTACATATCACTATAGAAATATGTCGCCACTGCCACATTTTCTAAACTTGATTTGCAGATAAAGGTGCCTTTTTTTTTTAATAATAATCTGACAATATTATCCACTTTCAAAAACATAATATCCAGTTTAATATTTATTAGTAAATATTCAGTGCAACTATACCCTCAGGGTATTTGATTAGTGCCTAAGTGTCATGGTTAAGTGGGTGTGGCATATGTAGAAATTGACTCTCCCCTGATTTTAAGCATATTCTATTTTTCTTTTACATCAATAAATATTTTTAGGTATTAACCTTTCCTTCAGTAGCTTTGATGAAACACTTCTTAGTGATCCTAAGTAGATTAACAAAGAAAGATAAACAGGTGTGACTGTGCCAACTTCTACCTTATTTCAGTCAGAAGCAAATCCAAATGTAAACCAGATCCCAACAAAACCAAAAAAGGTTTTAAATAACTCAATTACTTCTCAGTGTTCCCCCAGGGGTCCACCCCCTTCACCAAGTAACTCCTAATCTGTTTGAAAAGCACCCCAGCTTCAGTTCTGCTATATTTCATTGCTGGAGACAGCTGTAAAGTAAATCAAGCATCAAATAGACTGTAATTCACCCACCTTTCCACTGGTGTGCTTTTTCCTGCAAGGTTACATAGATGTCAGAGAATTACTTGATTAGTGTTCTTTTAGGGTGAGCAATACTTCAGTGCAAACCCATGAAGCTGAACCTAATCAATAAAGTTTGGTTGACATAAAAATGAACTTTATTGAACCCTACAGAGTAGTGCCTATGACAACATTCAGAAAAGGAAAGAAATGGAAAATATATTTCTTCCTTATTTTGTATTTCACTGTGAGAATGTTATTTTAAGGATGACTTTGTCCTGTCTTTTTTGTTGCCAAAGAAATCTCCTCCCACCCTGGCTTAGACGCTAGGAGGTGGTGGTGATCATGTACCTGCAGTATTTGTGGAATGTTGGATGATAAGCTTTTGAACAAGAGACTGATTAGAACAATTTTTTCTTTATCTCATATGTTTATTTTTCTTTGTATATTGGCTCCATTCTCTCTCATTTCCAACTAGCTTTATGGACTGATGGGGCTCACTGCTACTGATAATCTCCAAATTTGACATATTAGACATTCCAACAGAGAATGATGAGTAATCTCAGCTTCAGTTTAAAAGTTTCCAGGAAAAGATATACCCTTTCTATAGTCAACTATGCCCAATAAACAGGGAGTTGTATCAGAAATTAACAGATCGTTAGGAAACAGATGCGGAGCAGGAAGAAAGTACAATTACCACACTGAAAAGAGTACTGCTCTTCCAGAAAAAGAAGAGATGTAGCGTAGTTGACAGAAAAGGCATTTGTTCTGAAAGGGGAGAAATTGTAAGCAGCTAGGTACATTGGTGCTACTTCAAATTGAATCCACAGCTCAAACATACTTGTCAATTCTTTCTAGTAACACTTTTAAGTATTATTAGCCAATTTCACCCCCCCCCATTCTCCTCAAAGTATAAGGTTTAAATCTTTCTTTATACTCATCCCACCTTTACCATTCTTTTGGTGTTTTATTTGCATCCTGCTTTATAAACGAGGAAATGAGGTAGAACAGAGATAATCAAAGTGTGAGGGCCATTTGCCACATACATCATTTCTCTCCTTCCAATACACCTCCCAACATTAACCTGTTCCTTTTCAGTTGTAGAGGTTAATGAGCATTTAATTTTCTTGAGCCAAAGGTCTAGGAAGTACTAGAATAGACTGCATGTTATTAAAAGTACCTTAAAATCATACTACAACTGATAAGACCACTCTGAGAATCTTCCTCTCTAGATATAAATAACTGCAATTTCATTTATCACTATCAGCCTTGCTTTATGTTAAGGTGGTATAGTCCAGATATCCTTTCAACTACTTGTATTCTTTCCTTTACGTCCAAGTGGGTGTATGGGTGTGTGTTCTACGTGCTTTGTCCTGATCTCTCCTGCTATTTTCTAATCACAAAACCTTTAGTAATGTAGTCCCGTGTTACTTGAGATACGGTTTTTGAGGACCAGCAGCATAAGTAGCACCTTGGAGCTTACTGGAAATGCAGAATATCAGGCACTACTCCAGGCCTGTAAAATCTACATGTGAACTGGATATACATTAAATTTGGGGTTGAAGGAGGAGAAATGTCTACACTATTCTATCACCCTCTCAACTAAAAAGTTACCAATTAACAGAGCCCACTTTCTGAATGCCTTCCTTATGTGATTCCTTGTCTATTTCCCAATAGTATACCCTTTATTTAAATCTTCAAAACTTCTTACTTGGATAATTATAATAAGCCATTCAATTTTCTGCTGATAATAGTCTAAACTCACAAATTATTTCGCCCAATCAATTCCAGCATGATATCCATAAATATTATAATTATTTAAATAATTGATTAAATTGTGTATCAATAATTTCAGAGAAAATCTTTAGTGACTTCTTTTAGTAGACACATCCCTTCACGATCTGACCCCTTTCCAGTTTGTAAAGCCGTCCGTTGGTGTAGCCCAGTGACTCGCAGTTTCCTGAAGGTTTCGAGTGATTTCATGCTTGTCTGAATGCGCTTCTACTAGGCCCATCGCATGGCAGTCTTCATTTCTCAAAAACACTTTCACCTCGCTAATGGTCCTCAGTTCTCCAGGATTTAATTCGAGTGTCGCCTTAGCAATTACTTTAGTAAGCTTGATGTGCCACTTCTTGTTGTACCCATAGCAAGTTATTATAATTACTAATGGAAAATATTTACTCGTTGCCCTTCCTCTAGGAAATTCAAATTTACTTAGAACAGGAGGTAATTGCATAGTTGTCTTTTCATCCTAACACATAAAACAAGCATATCACAAAGTTAATGATCAGAAAATGCATGAATGAATAAAAACATGCTTTTTATAATAATCAGACCTTGCTTTTTCTATGCTTGGATGTCTCGACAAGGTATATTAGTGTTACTTAAACTGGCCTTCAATGATCCCTGTCTCCTGGTATTCACGCTCTTGTGTAATCCCCTCTTGTTGAGGTAGATTGGACTGGCTGTCCTACTGACTTGCTTCTCAGCAATAAAATATGGTGAAAGGAATGAGATGTCACTTCCACAATTAGGTTACGTAACATTGTGACTTCTGTCTTTCTAGCAGACTCTCTCTATTGCTTTCTCGGCTACTGCAGTTTGATGAAGTGAGCTGCCACATTAGAGAGGCCCATGTAACAAGGAACTGAGGGCAGTCCTAAGCCAAGAGTTAGCTAGAAACTGAGGCCAACGGTCTCCCACAACTGAGTTCTGTCAGTGGCCATTATAAACTTGAAAGTGGTTCCCAATGAAACCTTCAGTGAAGACTCCAATCCTGGCTGGCAAACTGATTGCAGCTTATGAAGTCCCTGAAGCAGATTGAGCTAAACTGTGCCCATTCTGGATCCGCAGAAGCTGTAAGATAATGTGTTTCTTTTGTTACTAATTTTGTGCTAGTTTTTTATGCAATCATAAATTCCTAATACAAATTCTCTAAAATATTACCTTACCTAAAAATTGTGAGGCCCTAAATAATTCAGAAGTGATAACTCAAGGATCCATATTATTTCAGATGCATTTAGAGTCCAGGGAAACTGTTACTTATCTTCATTCAGGTCATGGATGTTTTGGATCCTGACAGGAATTGTGTTTGAACATGTTGTCTTATGATTGTACATGACATGGGTATACTCACCATTTTCCATGATATTCTACAGGTATGAGACTATAATTGTGCTTTAGGCATTACTGATATTTTGTCATTATTCCTATTTTGATATTATTGAATTACAAATTACAAATCTAATGATTTAACTCATTTGTTTTCGAACATTTTGTTCTCAGAAATTGTTTTTCAAGAGCCAGAATAATTCAAAATTATTGAAGATCCTAAAAGGCTTTTGTTTACGTAGATTATATCTATCAATCATTATTAAATTAGAAAGTAAAACTAATAATTAAATTAAAAATATTAATTTGTTAACTGATTCAAAGATAACAATAGAGAGTTTATTTTCTGTAAACATAAAAACTTTCTTTTTTTCTCATGGTGGCTGTATTTTCCAAAATAAAAGAATTGAGAATAGTGTCATCTGTTTACATTTTTCAAATCTTTCATATACAACTTAATATAACTGGATTCTTATAAGTCTTTTTGCATTAAATCACACATTATTGCAGCCTCCAGAAAAGTTCACTGACACTAATTAGTGAAGGAAAGCAAAAATAGATAATCTCCTAGTATTATGAATATAGTTTTGAATTTTGGACTCACTGAAGTGTCTCAGGGATATGAAAGACTAGCAAGACCCCACTTTGAGAGATATTGATTTAATTAATCATCTATTTTTCTTGTTTATTCTGAAAACTAGCTAATAACCACAATAAAAATGAATAATTATCAAAATGATAATAGTAAAAGATATTAAAAAATTATATCCCAAGTAGAGAAACCCCTACCACAGAATGGAGATCTCCTTTCGGTTTCATATTAATTGGCATGCCTTGTTTAAAAATCATCCTACTAGTCTACAGCACTAGTAATCAGTTTTCATTTGTCATCTTGTTGTTGAGGAGAGATAGAGAAAGCTTTAGGAGTGCAGAAAGACAAACAAGTTAGTACTCTCTGTTTCTTTATTTTTCAATTTATAAGCTAGATTAGAAAAACAATTGATAACTGTTGGATGTAGTTGGATGTATTAGCATACTCCAGCGAAAAAGGATCAATATGATATAAATAGACAGAGATATATAAGAGGAGATTTATTATGGAAATTGGCTTATGGAGGCTGAGAAGTCCCACAATCTGCCCTCTGCAAGCTGGAGACCCTGTAATTCAGTTTGAGTCTACAGGCCTGAGAACCAGGGGCAGTTGATGGTGTAACTCCTGGTCCAAAACATAGGTGTAAGAGCTGAGAAGATGGGGGATTGTGGAACGGAGAAAATGGACATCCCAGCTTCAGAAGAGAGAGAGAGAATTTGCCCTTCCTCCACCTTGTTGTTTTGTTGGGGCCCTCAGCACAATGGACGATGCCCGCCCACATTGGTGAGGGCAGATCTTCCTTACTTGGTCTACTGACTCAAAAGCTAAGCTCTTCCTGAAATATCTCACACATCCAGTCAAGTTGAGGCATCAAACTGACTATCACAATGGATCTTAGCACATATGTTATAGTTCCTGATCCTTTCAACTTAGATTTCTAAGTCATGCTTTTTGAGGTGATGCTGGTAATTTAATGAATATTTAGCCTCATAATTCGTGTTTTTCTTCATTTCTGAAAGTGAGACACTATTTGAACATTCACCCTCTTTTGGGAATTATTTAAATCTTGGATGTTTTCAGTTATTACCAACAATAGTTTGATTTTGAATGCCTGGCTAAATTTCAGTACAAGAATATGAGGGTAATCAGACTATGATCTTTATTATTCTAGAGAATCAGCCTGAACCAGAAGGGAAAAAAATAAATCTTATTCTACCTAATTTTCTGTTCACATATTTTGATCTTCTATACTATTATGGCTACTATACAGTGCATAGTTCCAGGAGAATGTACATTTTTCTGAGGATCGTTTACCCTGATTCTATAATTCTGGTACCAAATTAGGTTATAATCTATTAAGCATGTTACAACCCAGTATAGTAATCACTAGGGAGCTAACTTATTCTTGAATATCTTCATTTAACTCACGTTCAAATAAATTGGAAGCCATTCATTTACATACTTCCTTACTTGTCCATGCGTTTAATGTATTCCTTGCCAATTATGGCAAATTTTGTATATTTTATATAAAATCTTCAAGCTACTGAAAGTATTTTTTTTTTTTGAGGAAGATAAGCCCTGAGCTAACATCTGCCTCCAATCCTCCTCTTTTTGCTGAGGAAGACTGGCCCTGAGATAACATCTGTGCCCATGTTCCTCTATGTTATATGTGGGATGCCTACCATGGCATGGCTTGCTATGCAGTGCCATATCTGCACCTGGGATCTGAAGCTGCAAACCCCAGGCCGCCAAAGCAGAATGTATGCACTTAACCGCTGCACCACTGGGCCGGCCCCTGAAAGTATATTTATTTTGAGTATTTGTGTTGTGAAAATTAAACCCTGTTCCCATTTCTATAAAACATATAAACCATGATATATGCTGTTAATCTGTATATATAATATGATGAAGGATGTAATATTTTTTGTTTCCTTTCCTACTTTGTCTAGTGTACATCTTAGAATCTGCATGAAAAATTACATTTTTCCATAGTGGAGAGATATCAGTATATCCCCTTATATCATAATACTTATTTTATAAGAGTTATTAAAGAAGGAACATGCAAGAACAACCACTTATTCTGTGTGTGCTGGAGTCCAAATATGTGTTGGTCCTTCTATATTAAGAATTTTCATAATTTGAAAATTTAGCATATAAATATTGCACATAGAATAGAAAGACATGGAGTGAAAATTACCTAGATGAGAAGAATTTGGAAATACCAAGGCATCTGGAAATTGAATCGATTTTAGTTAAGACATCTAAGTGCCATCTGCATTGCCCACCAAGGAGTATTTGATAAGGTCAACTAAACATTCTGACTCACAAGACCACAAAAGGTGATATTTGGCACCAATCTGCTCAAAAGGATATAGGGTGGGAAATTCGGTGTGTCCAAAGGGCCGTATCAGGTATTCTTCTTAGTGGGAGTCTCGTAGTAGTTCTTGCAGGACTCCATAAAGCTGTGGTGAGCTCTCTGCTCCCCAGGTAGCAGCTCAGGTTTATGAAGATAAAATCCACAATCTACATGTGTGGAAACCACCCTTGAATAAAAGCCTCATGTCCCACAGGAGCCATAATCTTTTGTATCATCTCCACAGGGAGACCTTTCACAGGCCCCACAAGGTAAGAGTCCAATTATGGAAGACTCCACATTCACAGGAACCTCACAATAGGGCTTCCTATGAAATATTTATTGTGCCCTGGTTTAATCCAGCTTACAGCTAAGGGTTCATTTTAGCATAAGCAATGTTGCTTAATAATTTAGTTGACGAATAGCATCCTTACATGTTTCTAGGGAAACAAAGCTAGGAAATTTAACTGAAGTTAAAATTCTCATGCAGAAGAGGAATGATTTTGTTAACCCTTTGCTAACACCATTAAAATATAAAAACAAAAGACTTACTGATTCTCTTAACTGTTCATTGTCTTGATAGTACACAAAAAACGGCTAAAATGGAAAACCATTCACAAATGCAGAGTAACCATGGACTGACGCGTACATGACAAACATTTATGTAGGATTTCTTCTTAGAACCAAGCAGTAATACAGTTCACCCTACTTCTATTGTGATATAAGACACTGTAGTCAATCAAACATAGATTTAGTCAGACTGGATTTACGTATGTTATGCTTAAGCCTTAAGAAACCCTACCAACAAAAGAGTTTTCATTGACATGAAAAACAAAGGAAGAGACCATTTGAAGATGGGAAGGGATGCTCACTGTGGAGCATCTACTTAAAATTCAAATAAAGATTGGAAATCTGGCATTTGTTAGTGACCTTAGTGAAAACCACTTCACTGGCATATTGCCTGCGGAATGGGATTGCCATGGGTTGAGATGTGACTGGAAGCTGAGGCAGTGGATATTACAACTATAACTGTGTGAAGGCAATAAACAATAAAGCATTGTAAGCTTAAATGAACTGTATTTCAAGTGATGAAATCAGAGCCTTTAAAGACTTGATGTGAAGAATATCAAAGTGTAAAAAAGATTACATCTCATAAGAATGGGATAAATTATGCCTAAAGAACTTGCAAATCATTATAAATTGTATAAACTTCAAAATTATCTCTAGGACATTGTATAGGTGTTGAGCAAAGACCACAAACAGATTTGATAGAAAGTGAATAATTTGTGGTTAGTTAGAAAATTCATTTACCATTTAACTCACTCACTCATGAAAGCCTTTGAGAAATGAATTTTATATTTGGTTCTCAGCAATGTGAAGAATGCTACAGAGTGTCTTTGAATTTTTCAAGAACAGAAAAATAATGAGTGTGAAGATATATATATATTAAACAGAGTGGAAAAACCATCAAATTATGGATATGTATGCACATATGTAGTCTTTAAGTAAAAAATATAATTGACACATGCACTTTAATATTTTATCTAGGTGAAGCAATTAACATGAATTATAAGTACATTTACCTTAGTTGTAAATAATCACCCAACTTTGTAAATTTTATTCCTATGTAGTATAATAGAATTTTTAGTGTTAGAATTATTATTACACATATATTTCTCTCAAATCATTGAGAAAAATCTGGTTTTCAAAAATTAGTATATAAGGCATTGAATATCTTTAAAAATGATAAAAATCGATAGGTAATGGGAGAGGCTATGTGTGTTGGGGAATAGGGGTTTATGGGAACTCTGAAGTTTCTGCTCAATTATGCTGTAATCTAAAACTCTAAAAAACAAAATTTACCTTATTCTATTGATTTTTAAATTATTAATGTCAGCATGCTGTCATAGTTGAAAGTGGAAATATTATATGTTAAAAGACTTAAACTAAGATGAATAATTTTCCATGTTAGTAGACATACTATTGAGTATCATGTAAACCAATACTTTAGAAGAAGGAGAACTTTAGACAAATTTCACAAAATGTAAAATTGAAAAATTAAGTCATATATTGTTAAGAATGCTTCTATGTGTATCATATGTTCAATAATTGTACACAATTTTATATTTTATATTCAAATTTCACACCAAATTAATTTTAAATGCATCAAATATGTGCTGTGAAATATGTTCAAACAGATCATTTAAGTTCACCTCTTTCAGTTGATGAATTATGAAGTCTTTGCACAAAAGCATCAGTTTAAAATTACTCTCTCTGACTTTGAACAGATCACTTAGTCTCATTTAGCAAATCACACCATTGAGAAACGAAAACAGATAGTGAGGATCAGCTTAAATAACACCTCATCTTAGAAGCCTGATCTGAATTCTCCAGGCAAACGTAAATGCATACCTATAGAACCTTTTTATTTGTCCCTATAGATCCTTCCATTTATATTTCTGTTAGGGAATTTACGTTCTCTGAAATAGACATAGTGTATGTTCTCATCATTGTCATATACCCAGCCCATTCCCTAGTACATTTACTATATTAGATAACTAATAAATATTTTGAAAGAATAAATGCAAGACTGATGACAACAAACCTGATTTAAAAATGGTTCTTATGTTGGTGTCAGGTTAGTGTAGTAAGATGTGGTTATTTTAGATCCCAAGAGAATGATGATACTGAAACTATAATCATTATTTTGGTTTTAAGTGAATTCATTCAATAGAAAGTGAATATAAAATTAACAATGAACAACAACAATAAAATACTAATTTTATTGACAACTTCTCTTAGGGGAAATGAGCTAGAGTTTATATTGTTTTATAAAGATGGAAATTAACACATATGCTAAGAATTTCAGTTTTTAAATTGTTTATACCATTTTTCATTGTTCGCATTTGATTTCAATATGTCTGCAGGTTTTGTCTTATTAGTGTTTACTATTTTACTCAAGTCCATCTCAGTTGTATTTCATATCCAGAAGGAAAATATTGTAATAGGATGACAAGTTTATCTTCAATAATCACTTTTATTTGAAGTAACTTAGTGCATGTAATAGATGAATATTGCTATGTTTTTGAAAGAGCATTTTTGTTATACAATATTTTTCTTGATAATCTTCCTATATCCCCCACACTCAGGTTATTTTAGGTGACATCTCATTCCAACATGTGTGTGTCCACAGACATTTAAATTAAAATGTGCTTATTTTTGAAATATCTATGTTCTTTTTATAGGAAAATATTCTTTTAACATGTAATTCATGTTATAAAATATAAACAATTACCCTGGTCAACTTTGGTTTAAGGACAAAAGGGCTGGAATAGAATTAACATTTCTATGAACTTATTTTAAGTTTATTAGGAAAAGTAGTAGCAAAAATTTGTCATACTGTTTAAAGGATGGAAAAATTTTTGAAATTATTAAATGCTATGCTTCATAAATTAGTTGTATCATTAGTCTGGTTTCTGCTTCAGAACGCATGGTACTTTGAACAGAAATGATTAAAGAGGTTATTAGTAAATCTACAAAGAACAGAGCACACAGTGTTTAAACATTACCCTATCATCTGGGCTACAAATGTTCAGCATCATTATGTTTCCACAATACCAATTTACTGTAACAATGAGACATAAGTAATCAATATAGCAGGTGGTACCTGTTACAGTTAGAGAAAAGAGTACAGCCTCTTCTGTTCCAATGTTTGCAAAATCAATAAGCAGTCTTCTCCATAAGGCAGCCTGTTAGTCTCAGTTTCAGATGACAGTGAAAGGTATAAGCAATAATTATCAAGCTAAAAACTGTTCCATTGTTCACCTCACTGTTTGCAAAATGTGATTTGATTTGTAAGTCAATGGAAATAAAAATAAGATGCATCACTATAAAAGAAACACCGCTTGAAATCATGATGATCGTAAGAATATTAAAATGCTGAATATGTGTATGTGCTTTAACTAACAGTGGAAATGTTGTATATGCGTATTGTAGGTATTAACACAAGAAAAAATTAGCAAGCCTAAAGTAAATATTCTTCAGCACAAAATATTGTACCTTATACTCTACCATATCCTCCAATCAATAGAGTTGTTGGTTTTCAATCTGTAAAATTTTAACTGGATAGCTATATCTCTAACATTGATAAATGCCACTATGTGGCATGATAAATAACGGATCTAAAGGTCACTGCCCTAAAGCATAGAAGGTGAGATTTCTATTGGAAAAGATCTTAGAGAAAATCAAGAATATATCTTAATTGTACAGATGGAAAATCTAAGGTCCTGAAAACCTAAGCAATGGAGGCAGGATTCATAAGTATTTTTCTGTGTCCTGACTGGAATCTGAATCTCTTGATTTCCTGTGTTTTCTCAATGTTTTCATGTTTTGTGGTGATGCCTTTCAAATTATATTGCCATCTTTGAAGCTGTAGTTGTACTGGATGTGGCTTATTCAAGCACCATTTGTAAAATAAACATTGCATAATAAGCTGCAACTATACCATGGTAAGTTCTGGTAACTCTAGGGGTCTTAGATTTTATGTTTGGTCTGATTACAGCCAAGAAGGTGTGGATTGCTAGAGACAAAAGTCCGTTTGAACGTAAGGGTGACAATGTTGAACTGTCTACAATAGCAGAACTCCAGCATCTATTATTATGCCTGTGATTATAATCAGTTAGTCCTCTTTTGAGCTCTATTATTGCAGATAATTGTAGCTTCTGTGGAATAGAAGATGGATATGTTGCTAATTTGTGAAATATTTTCTATTGTCTTAGAAACAAAAGAAATGTTTACAAGAGTCTATCAGCAAAGCTATATTAGATAAACTTTCTATTGCAGAATCTCTCCAAAAGTACACACAAATGCATTAGGAAATTTAGGAGGAACATGTGTAGACAGGTTGAATGAACTGTGAGATTCTATTCAAGGAAACTGAGAGTTGACAACAAGGCTTGAATGAGAAGAATGTAAATACTGTGAACAGACTTTAGAGCTGCTGTTCCTTGAGTTCATTTATTGAGTTCATATTTTTCATAAGCCAGATTTTCACTACAACCATAAGGATTGTGCAGTTGGTGGTGGTGAGTGTTAAGTTGGAATAATTGAATGACAGTCTGTTTTGGTTTTGCTTGTAGAGTAACTTTTAAAAAGTGTTTCGATGCCAAAATGGAGAGTGAACAGCAAACCAAATGACCCATGGCTGTTAAGCTTATTTTCTGAAAACGAAATTTGAGTTTCAATGTGTTCATTTCAAGTAAGTGTTAAGTACTAATAAATTTATAATGATTCTTTCAGAACACTTTTGTCTTCAACTGAATGTAAATTTGGTGAAGTTCATTGATTACATGTGTAAAACTACCCAATATTTCCCATATGGGTAATAGGTTTTAATGTAATCAGTGTTAATTAATAATTACCAACTTTGCCAGGTTTCTTCACAAATTCCATTAAGCCTGTACTGTTAATGATTTTCTTTGCAGAGAAAAATATCTGATTCCTAGTACATTTCTATTTATTACGATATTTCTAATTGATATTTTCTGAATTAATAAGGCCACATATTTTATAGCAGATAGGATTTTCTAAGATATTTATCATGAATCCATTGACACTTGAAGTGCTACAACCAGACTTGTAGATTTATGTAAATAGGGACAATTCTGGTGACAATGCGTATTGCTACACAAAAGATTTAACGTAAGTGTAAAATTGTTAATTGGCATTTCCCAAATTCAAATCCATTTGTTTAATACTAATGGCTCATTTCTTTCCTATATGATAGTCATTTAAGTGACGGAGTATATACTAGTATGAAATAAAAAAACTATGACAGAAAGAAGATGAATCATAATTACTCATCGTTTTAAAACATACTAGAAAGGAAACAGAAGGCATACTGACCATGAGTTTGAACTCCATTTTAGTTTCTGTGGGTGGGAGAAAGATTCAGCGGATTTTGTGTTTCATTTTTCCTTTTATTAGGTCCATGTTACTATTATTATCATATTCGTTACTCTGCTTAAAACCAGCATGTGTTTCAAAGCCCATAGGTATTTTGATGGTTATAAACTCCTACTTGTACTACTCATAAAATTTAATTTCCTTTATATGGAATAATGCTAAACATATTTCATGTCAAACTTATTCATCTTAGTTTTCTGTATTTACATATAAATATTGAATATTAGTGAATTTAAATATACATGTAAATTTACTCGTTTCTTATGTAGCATGCTGTTTTGAAGATAATCCATAATCCACTAAATTGTTTGGTTTACTTATATAATAAATAAATAATAGCATGAAATTGAAGAAGAGTGGCATAGATGCAAAATGTTTTGCAATCTAGGAAAGTCACAAATTTACTGAACCTTTATTCCCAAATCTTTGTAATGGGGAAAGAAGGATGCCAGAATCAATAAAGTGCTTAGAGCTTTAAAAGGCTGAACAATTTGATTTCTAGGATAGTAGCCCCCTGATTCTTTTTTATTATCACAGTGGTAGAAATTTAAGCATATGGCTATATGGATATTGAAAAATATGAATCCTTATCAATATATATTTACTTGAAAAAATATTACCAATGATATTCCATACCAAACCGTCTCATATTTCTGGTCAAAACACATAGAGTTGTTATTTTTTAATTTCTATCCAGCTATTCTCTTCTTTCTGTAACCAAATCTGTTGTCCTACATACAATCTTTGAATCTGTGTATTTGAACAAAACCACTGACTGAAATGTTGTATTTAATAATTGTTTCTATAGCAGTAGTCAACCTTATCATTCTCTTATTCTCTTTTTACCTCCTTATTGAGACTTCTACTTGTTTCATCCTATTGTATTTAACTTCTTTAATATTACCAGGAGACATACACTATTGCTTAAACTAGTTTCCCACAATTCTAATTTTTTTCTGTTTTTCCTGCCTAAAGATTTTTGGTCTTTGATCAACTGAACCACCTGCATAAATATCTTTTTCCTCTGTCACTGAATACTGCTAGAGAAAAATATACTATCTCACTTATTTTTATCCGAATCAGTGGTTTTCCTTTAGCAGGAACTTCAATACATTTCTTTCCCTTAGTCAAAAAATAAAATTTTTCAAGTGGTGCTTCTTCATTTTTTTTATTTTGCAGAAAGATCTGGAGTGGAGGTATAACCTAGGGACTATTGAAGCAAAATGATAATGCTAAAGCATAGGCACAAGGCTAGGTCTGGAAGACAAAAGTAGCCACCTTATATTCTACAATAGCAATGTCCTTGATTACAAAGGACAGGGATGATCCTCTCTCTAGAAGGATTACCAACCACTTTCATAGCAATATAACTCCTTGACTTTCAATCTTATTAGATAGTTATGTAGACTGGAAGGTCTAAACACACAAGAGCCTCATTGAGCAGACACCTAGTATGAATCCCTACCCAAGGAAAACAAATAAATTTATTAATTATTGAGAAACACACTCATAAAAGCTTCCAGTTAAATAATTTTATACTTGTGTTTTATGTATCAATCACTGATGAGAATTTGGTATCACTTTTCTTTTTTCAAGTTCATAGTCTCCTTGAGAGCTGAAAGTATGAAAATACCTAGGGATGCAGTAACAAAGTAGGTGGCTTAAATGAATAAAAATGTATTGTCTCATAGTTCTGGAGGCTAGAAGTCCAGAATCAAGGTGTCATCAGGGCCATGTTCCCTCTGAACCCTGTAGAGCGATCCTTCCTTGCCTCTTCTGAGCTTCTGTTGGTTTGCTGGAAATCTCTGGTATTTCTTGGCTTACAGCTACCTAACTCCAGTCTCTGCCTTTGTCATCACTTGGTGTCCTCTTGTGTGTCTGTCTTGACATGCCATCTTCTTATAAGGACACCGGTCATATTGGATTAGGGGCCCGACCTACTCTAGCGTGACCGCATCTGAACTTAACTAATTATACTTGCAATTACCCTATTTCCAAATAAGGTCACATTTTGAAGGACTAGCAGTTAGGAATTCAACATCTCTTTTCTTGGGTGGATACAATTCAATCCATAACACTTGCCATATTTGAAATAAGATACAGTTTTTTATTCAATAAAATATGAAAACAGGTATGGGAAAAATAGTTTCATTTTTGTATTAATTTTCAAGGACCATTTATTCAAAAAATCCCTCAGGCAGTTTTGAAGATTTAGACTGTTTTGATAGTCACGGAATACATCTGTTACAGAGCTTTTTCTCTTTCATTAGAGATGGAAAATTAAAATAGCTTAATGACTGACTGCCTGTAAAATCATTTAATTATGCCACAAATTGTGGCAATGTCCCTGAGTGTAAGAAAACTATAATACAATATTCATTCTGTTCAGTCAATTCAGAATTTGGGGTCTCTAGTAAACTAAGGATTTTCTCTTAGAGACAATAAACACTTCAAATGATTTATTGGCGAGTTCAGCAAACATGCTGATATTTTAAAGTGCTTCATCCATAGTCAGTGCTTTCTGAACTGATGTTTGATTCTGTGAGGAGGCTAGCCATTTTAGTTATTTTGATTATTTTCATTATTTTAGTAGATAGCATCATAAAGGCCTTTATCGAATTAGGTTCTTTTAAATTTAGTGTACATTTTGTCTATTGAAGTTGTAATTTGTTTCATTTTTGAAAAAGAAAATGAACTATACACTACATAAAATAAACATCTTGTGTAACAAGATAATAATTGTGTTAAACTATAGACATTTAGACTAAAATTGTTTAATAGCAGAGTAATGGTTTGTATCCAAGTTTGCAATAGATATTCTGTGTTTTCTTAAGGAACTGTGATGAGAATAGTCTTAATAATTTTCAATTTATTTATCTCCAAGAATATTCGGGCAATTGTACTCCATAATCTAATGATGCTGATCTTTATCTGTATCATTATTATAAAAAATGCTGTTAGTTCAGCAATCAATGTTTGCAGCTTCAACAATCTGAAGAAAAATCTGCTGAACTAATTTTATTTTAGTCAATTACATTTGGGCAATGAGGAATAAAACAGATGTTAAAGATTATACAGTTTATGTTGGGAGTAAAATACTGAATTCTTTTCACTAAACCCATATAATTTAAAGGGCAAAAAGGAAAGTCATTCTTCAGGAAAGTTTTCTTTTTTTCTTTAAAAATAGGAGAGGTAAAGGAGAAAGTTATCTTTCCAGAAAGGTAGATTTATTCTTTGCATTTTCCATATTTTGAACGTGCAATTTGTCAGTTAGTTTAACTCAGGGAAAATTGGAAAGACCAAACCATTTACCCAGGTGTTTTGAAAACAGCACTAAATTGGAGTTAGGAATTATAGATTTTAATTCTCTTTCCCTAAACAGAATATAATTTAAATCCCTGGTCCTTCCTTTCCTAGTGGATATAAGAGTTAGAAGTAGGTACGAGTAGATTCCTTCAAGGTTAATTCTCAGTCTAACATGTTATGATTTGACATTAAAAGATGTTCAGAGCATTTTTAAGCATTAAAATAGAGTTATGCGTTATGGGCTTTGTTTAAGTCAACTTAACCACACATTAATTGCAACTACTATCACCAGCTACAGAGAAATCACTTCCATTTGGTTAATCTAAGAATATGTGTTTTCTCCTAGGTGGTTTTCAGACATTCTTAAATATCTTAGTGATCACTGCAGTTTTCATAGCTTGAGGCCTCTTTCCTCTTAAAAGATTTCTTTAAGGGTACTATTTAGACCTTAGCCAAAAGATTTCTCCTCCTACATTAGCCTCCACAAACACGGTAAAGTTGTGCAATTAATAACTAGGGACCAGTTATGTAGCAATCATTGTTTTATCTTATTCATTGTGCATCTGTGTCTCTTTGATTCCTCCATGGGAAGGAGTTACAGTTTTTATTAACCCCATTATTTGGGCAGAAGGCTGAAATTTCAGAGTTTTAAGTAATAACTCCCCCTGTCTTTTGTCTGTGTGTATATGTCCTGGCGCACTTAAAATAGTTACTCTTTAAAAAAATTTAGTTATTAGTGCAATTTATAGTCATATAATCTACTATCTTTTGTTTTAGAAATTGCTTGTATTTCTTATAATAAACATGTATCATTTTATTGAAAGTCGCTTAGTCTGAAAAATAGTAGTATAGGGGGCTGGCCCTGTGGCCCAGTGGTTAAGTTCGCGCGCTCTGCTGCAGGCGGCCCAGTGTTTCGTTGGTTCGAGTCCTGGGCGCGGACATGGCGCTGCTCATCCAGCCATGCTGGGGCAGTGTCCCACGTGCCACAACTAGAAGGACCCACAACAAAGAATATACAGCTATGTACCGGGGGGCTTTGGGGAGAAAAAAGGAAAAAAATAAAATCTTTAAAAATAGTAGTATAGACAATTGCATTAAACTGAGGAATGGAAATAAAAAGACATTATGTAATTATCAACTTTATTTTCCAGAAATAACTTAAACTATTTTCATATAAGCATTTTTTTTAAAAAAAAATTATACTATATTTACATTAAAAACATTTTGGAGTAAACCTGTATTATTAGTTTTTCATTACTTCCTAACCTTTCATTTCTCTTGAGCCTCAGTGTCACTCACTCGTTTCTTGGGACTGAGAATGTCAGAGGCAGGTTTGGTAGAAGAGACAACTTCTTATAACACTGCAGCAGGGCCAGTGGCATTCCTAAAGATGGGTCACAATTTAGGAATACCTGGGAGAAGTTCTCCTAATCCCTGCTAGCATTATCTGTAAAATCTATAGATATCTCTGGGTTTTTTAGCTGCAGGCGACCAATGTTTACGCTAGCCTATTTCTTTTTCTTTCTCAAGGAAGACCAGCCCTGAGGTAACATCTGCTGCCAATCCTCCTCTTTTTGCTGAGGAAGATTAACCCCTAGCTAACATCTGTGCCCATCTTCCTCTATTTTATATGTGGGATGCCTTCCACAGCACGCCTTGATTAGCTGTGCTCGGTCCACACCTGGGAGCCAAACCAGCAAACCCTAGGGTGCCAAAGTGGAGTGTGCAAACTTAATGGCACTGCCACCTGGGGGACCCCTGAACCTATTTCTTTTCTTTTTTTGAGGAAGATTAGCCCTTAGCTAACATGTGCTACAATCCTCCTCTTTTTTTCTGAGGGAGACTGACCCTGAACTAACAACCATACCCATCTTCCTCTACTTTATATGTGGGACACCTGCCACAGCATGGCTTGACAAGCAGTGTGTAGGTCCGCACCTGGGTTCTGAACCAATGAACCCCGGGCCACCAAACCGGAACGTGTGAACTTTGCTGCACCACCGGGCCAGCCCCTAAGCCTATTTCTTAAAGTCAAAAAACATGAGAAGAAAAGTTATGATTTCAGAGTGAGAGTCAGAGGTTGAAATATTTTCTTTAGATCTCCATATTTCACCAGGGCTCCCGCAGTATATTATCTATAATAAGTTTTTCCAAAAAGCATTGATTTGAAATTTGCAAATGACACAACTCTAAAATCTGTTTTATTTTAATAAATATTGTTATAAATTTATCCTCCTTATTACGAAAAAGTGAGACATTAAAAAAGGGGTAATCAGTGTAATCCAATTATGCAGAAATAACAACTTTAAAGCCATTGATCCATATACCGTAGGCATTTTTCTATGCGTATGCATGTAAATAACTTACAAAAGAGGATTTTACACTACAAGTTTCATGAATTAATTATATATTTGATAATGTATCATGGTTATCTTTATGTCTTAGAAGAAAGTATAACTGATTGCTCTATATCATCCTTAGGAATCATTACATAGACATTAGTTAAATTGGCGCAGTATAATGTTTTTATTTGTCTCCCTACAAGCATGATGATAAGTAATACATTTTATATTGAATTATCTTCATTAAAAATGACATTAACATATATTTTGGAATAGACTGATATTAACATTTTTACACACATTTTGTTAGACTTGATTACTAGAACCGGAATTGATGAGCTGAACGTATTTGCTTTTATGATTACATTTTTTAAAGTTGGGTTTATGTTTATTATTTATATAGAGTAAAATAGATAAATTTTACTTTACAACAACAGTATAAGTTTAAAAAAATACACAAAAATTGTGTAACGACCACAGTCATTATTAGAACAATTCCATCACCGCCTAGTGTTTGTTCCACTTTATAATCAGTTTATCCTGTTCTCAGTCCCTGGCCATCACTGATCTGTTTTCCGCCCCTATAACATTGCATTTGTTGTCCCTCTTCATACAGAATGCAGCTTTTTGAGTCTGACTCCTTTCACTTGACATTATTTGAGATTCATCTACACTGTCATACGTCAGCAGTTTTTTCTTCTTATCGCTAAGCCATATTCCATTGTATGTATTTTTAAAAGATTGTTTTATCTGTTTCCTAATAGAATAATTAGGTTGCTTCCACTCTTTGGCTTTTATGAATAAAACCCAGTATAAGCATTCGTGCTCTTATTTTTGGTATGACCATATGCTTTCATTTCTCTTGGGTAAATACCTCAAAGTGGGATTACTAAGTCACTTGTAAATGCATTTTGAATTTATGAAAAACTACCAATCCGTCTTCCAAAGTATTTGTATATGCTCATTCTTTCCAACACTTGGTATGTTCATCGTTTTAAAATCTTAATCATTCTAATGAGTCTATAGTGGTATCTCTGCGTGATTTTAATTTGCATTTCCTTAATAATACAATTCAACATCTTTTCACATACTTATTAGTCATTTATATCTCTTCTCTGGTGTGATTTATATTAGAAACTTTTGCATATTTTAATTGGCTTATTTGTTTCCTTATTAATGAGTTCTGAGAATTTCTTTTTTAATAAATTCTTTATAAGTCCTTAATTAGATATATGTGTTAGAAATATTTTCTCCCATTCTCATTTTTTAATTTCATTATCTTAATAGAAATTCTTCATAGATTCTTTATGACAGAGTTTTTAGAATCAGAAAACAAGTTGGTTCTTAGACACGTATTTTGTAACTATTTTCTTTATTCATGGCTTGTCTTTTTCTGAACAATGTATTTCAATAAGCAGAAGTTTTAAATTTTGTCAATTATTATTTTTTAAGGATTATGTTGTTGTACTTTGTGTAATAAATCTTTGCCTAGCCTAACATCAAAAGGAAAGTTTTCCCTATATTTTCTTCTAGAAGATTTTTAGAGTTTTTGCTTTTAAATCAGGTCTTTATATTGTGTTGACTTTGCGTATGATGGATAGTATGGTTCATGGTTACTTGTTTTGCATATTTCATCTAATTATCTCAGGCCCCTTGTTGAAAAGACATTGCACCTCCATTGAATTGCCTTTTCAGCTATATTAGCCTGCTAGGGATGCCATAGTAAAATAGCACAGACTGGATATCTTAATGAAAATTCATTTCTCTCAGTTCTGGAGCCTGGATGTCCAAGATCAAGCACATTTGGTCAAGTCAAGTCAGTACGTTTGGTTTCTTCTGAGGCTTTTTTCCTTGTCTTGGAGATGGCTGTCTTCTTGCTGTTCCTCACATGGCCGCTTCTCCATGCACACACACCCCTGCTGTCTCTTCCTATATGGGACACCAGTCCTGTTAGTTTAGGACTCCACCTTATGACTTTGTTCAACCTTAATTACCTCTTTAAAAGCCCTGTCTCCAAATGTAGTTACATTGTAGGTTAGATCATCAACATATACATTTTTGAAGGAATGTAATTCAGTTCACAGCATCAACTTTGTCAAAAAAACAACTGATCAAATATGTACACACCCAGGCTAACATTGATCAAAAAAAGGGAGAAGTAGCTATAGTAATTTCAGACAGAGCAAACTTCAGAGCAAGGAAAGTTATCAGGGATAAAGAGGGGCATTATGTAATTATAAAGAGAGGTATAATATAACAATACTTAATGTGTATGTGCCTAACAGCAGAGCATCAAAATATGTGAGGCAAAAACTGACAGAACTACAGAAGAAATAGGTAAATCTTCTATTATAGTTGGAAGCTTCAATACCCCTCTATCAGAAATGGACAGATCCAGCACGCAGAAAATCAATATGGACATAATTGAACTCAACATCTCCGTCAATCAACTGGATATAATTGACATTTATAGACTACTTCACCCAGCAACAGCAGAATACGCATTCTTCTCAATCCAGTCTGGAATATTCACCAAAATAGACTACATTCTGGGTCATAAAACACACCTTAACAACTTTAAAAGAATATAAATTATACAATGTCTACTTCCAGACCATAGTGCTATTAAATTGGAAATTAATAATAGAGAAATAGCGGAAAAATCTCAAAATGCATGGAGATTAAATAACAGACTTCTATATAACATAGGGGTCAAAGAAGTAATCTTAAGAGAAATTTAAAAATATTTGATCTAAATTGAAATGAAAACACAACTTATCAAAATCTGTGGGATACCGTGGAGTGAGTACTTAGAGGAGAATTTATAGCATTGAATGTATGTGTTAGAAAAGAAGAAAGATCTAAAATCAATCAGCTAGGTTTCTACCCTTGGAAATTAGAAAAAGAAGAGAAATTAAAGCTAAATAAGCAGAAGAAAAATAAAGTTAGAGAAATCAATGAAATTGAAAACAAGAAATTTCTAGAGAAAATCAACAAAACCAAAAGCTTGTTCTTTGAAAAGATCAAAAAATGGATAAGCCTCTAGGCAAACTAAGAAAAATGAGAGATGACACAATTACTAATATCAGAATGGATCCTATGAACACTAAAACATAAGGAATACTATGAACAACTCTATGCCTACAAATTTGATGATTATTGAAATGGATCAATTCCTTGACAGATAAAATCTGCCAAAACTCACACAAGAAGAAATAGACAACCTGAATAGACTTGTAACTACCAAAAGTTCTAACAATAACTTTCCAAAAAAGACAGCACCTGACCCAAACAGGTTCAATGGTGAATTCTACCAAACTTGTAAAGAACTTATACTAATTTTCTTCAATCTTTCAGAAGACTGAATCAGAAGGAATACTTGCTAACTAATTCTATAAAGCCAGCAATACCCTAAATACCCAAAACAGGGAAAGGCATTACAAGAAAACTAAAGAACATGAATACAGATACAATAATCCTTAACAAAATATTAGCAAAGCAAATCAACAACGTATTAAAAGAATTATATACCACAACCATGTATAATTTATCCCAGATATATAATGCTGGTTCAACAATTAAAAATAAATTAATGTAATCCATCACATCAACAGACTTAAGAGGAAAACTCACCTGATCATATCAGTAGATGAAGAAAACATTTGACAAGATCCAACATCTCTTCATGATAAAACTACTGAGTAAACTAGGAATAGAGGGTAATTTACTCAACTTCATAAAGAATACCTGTAAAAACCTACGGCTAACATCATACTCAATGGTGAGAAACTCAAAGCTTTCCCTCTAAAGTCAGGAATGAGGCAATTATGTTCCCTGTCACCACTATTCTTCAAGATCATAATAGAAATCCTAGGTGATTAAATAAGAGAAGATAAGGATTTAAAAGATAGACAGAATGGGAAGAAAGTAATAAAACTTTCTGTTCACAGATGACCTTATCATCTTTGTAGAAAACCCAAAAGAATCGACAAAAAACTCCAAGATCTTATAAGTAGTGATAGTATGGTTGAAGGATACAAGATTACTATACAAAAGTCAATGCTCCTCCTATAGACCAGCAAGGAACAAGTGGAATTTGAAATTAAAAACACAATGCTCTTTACAGGAGCACCCCCAAAAATGAAATACCTAGGTATAAATCTAAGAAAAATACATTCAAAATCTATATGAGGAAAACTGCAAAACTGATGAATGAAATCAAAGTTAAAATATTCCATGTTTACGGAGAGGAAGACTCAATGTTGCCAAGATGTCAATTCTTCCCGAATTGATCTAAAGATTCAAAACAATCCAAGCCAAAATCCAAGAGAGTTATTTTGTAGATATTGATAAATTAATTCTAAAGTTTATATAGAGAGACAAAAGACCTGGAATAGCGAACACACTATAAAAGAAGAACAAAATTGGAGGACTGGCACTACTCCAAGACTTACTATAAATCTATGGTAATCATGATAGTGTGGTATTGATGAAAGAATAGACAATCCAATGGAATAGAATAGAGAGCCCAGACATAGACCCACATAGATATAGTCAACCGATCTTTGACCAAGGAACAAAGGTAATAAAACTGTACATCGTCATTTAAAAAAGAAAATGAATGTAGCCACAGGCCTTACATTCTCCACAAAAATTAACTTAAAATGGATCACAGACCTAAAAATTTAAAACGTAAAACTATAAAACTCCTAGAAGATAAAATAAGAAGAAATCTATGTGACTTTGTTTTGGTGATGACATTTTAGATACTTCACCAAAGGCACAGTCCATGAAATAAAGAATTGATTAGGTGGACTTCATTAAAATTTTCTAAAAACTCTGCTCTTCAAAAGACAATATCAGGATAATTAGAAGCCACAGGTTGGGAGAAAATATTTGTAAAAGGCCTATCTGATAAAGGACTGTTATCAAAAATATACAAAGAACTCTTAAATCTCAACAATAAGAACACAAACAGCCCTATTAAAAATTGAGCCAAAGACCTCAACAGACATGTCGCCAAAGAAGATATACAGTATTTAAAAAGATGTTCCACATTATATATCATCACGGAAATTCAAATTAAAACAATGAGATACCACTACACACCCATTAGAATTGCCAGAATCCAGAATACCGACAAGACCAAATGCTGGCAAAATTATGGAGCAAAAGGAACTCTCATTCATTGCTGGTGGGAATGCAAAATGGTACAGCTACTTTGGAAGACGGTTTGGTGTTTTCGTGTAAACCTGAATTTACTCTTATCATATCCTCCAACAATTGTGCTCCTTGTTATTTACCCAAAGGATTTTAAAACTTACGGCCATACGCAAACCTGCCCATGGATGTCTATAGCAGCTTTATTCATAATTGCCACAATTTGGAAGCACCAAGATGTCCTTCAGTAGGCGTTGGGTCACAACTCCTCAGGAGCTTCTGGGTGTAATCCCAAACCACCCTCATACTCACAAAGAGCAGGGAAAGACTGAAGAAAGAAAGAAGCAGCCTGCTCCAGATTGGTAGGTGGAAGGTTTAATAAACAAGGGAACCTAGTTATGAGATTTCTCTTGGACGGCAGCCAGTCCAGTAGATTTTCTCACCTGCCTACCAAATCTTAAAATTTAGATAGGGACCTTAACTGGGTTCAGATATGCACACAGAGGATCTTAACTGGGTTTAGTTGTGTACCCATTCCAGAGAGTCTTATCACCACATTACTATCTCAAGGCTGTATCCTTAGGGCAGCTTCTGGGAATGAGAAAGGCAAGTAGAATGTACATTCCAAAGACAGGGGCTGGGTATCTTCTAACTGCCTGGTCCAGCTCAGGGTCAAGGGGCAGTCATGTCTTCTTGATGACCTTCTCCAACTGTAGGTGAATGGATAAACTGTGGTACATCCAGACAATGGAACATTATTCAACACTAAAAAGAAATGAGCTATCAAGCCATGAAAAGACATGGAGGAAACTTAAATGCAAATTAACAAGTGAAAGAAGCCAGAAGCCAATCTACAAAGGGTGTGTACTGTATGTTTCCAACTATAGGCCATTCTGAAAAGACAAAACTTTGGAGAGAGTAAAAAAGATCAATGGTTGTTAGGGAGATGGAAATGAAGTAGAGGAGTGTGGAGCAGAGATGAATAGGCAGGGTATGGATGATTTTTAGGGCAGTAAAAATACTATATACGTTAGTATAATGATGGATACTTGTCATTGTACATTTGTCCAAACCCATAGAATCTACAACACCAAGAGTAAACTCTAAGGTAAACTATGGACTTTGGGTGATTATAATGTGTCAGTGTAGGTTCATCCTTGATTAAAAAAAACACCATTCTGGTGAGTGACATTGGTAAGAGAGGAGTCTATGCATGTGTGGGGGCAGGGTATATATGGGGAATCTCTGTACTTCCCTCTCAATTTTGTTGTAAACCTAAAACTTCCCTAAAAAAATAAAGCCTTAACAAATGTAAAAGCAAACAAAAAAGGTGACTTTATAAGGGAGAAATCTGGAAAATATCATCAATCGAAGATTAAGGTTAACAGTATCAGAAATGGAATTAGTCAACATTATGCGCCACCCAATGAGATGCATTGGGAGGAATAGCATTATTCCTGTGACATGGCTGCCAGACATGCATACTTTGAGCCTCATCATGGGATGATATCAAGCAAACCCAAATTGAGAGACATCGTACAATGGCTAGTCTGCAATCGTCTGAAATATCAGGGTCATGGAGGTCAAAGAAAGAATGAAGAACTGTTCCAGATTGAAAGAGACTGGAGAAACACAACTGAGTATAGCACGTGATCCAGGAGGGGATACTTTTTGTTGTGGATACAGTTGGGGCAACTTACAAAATTTGAGTGGGATCTCTGAGTGAGCTGTTTTTGATGATCTTGCAAATTTTCTTCAGTAAGTGTGAAATTGTTTCAAAATATAATTTAATAAAGGCCCCAAGCACAGGGAAAAAATGATTTTATTGTAGCAGAATAGTTTCAGAATATATGTAGTGTCAAATAACAGACTGTAATTCAGAGTATCTGAAATAGAGAAAATATTCAATTTAGGCAAGAATTCATGTGTAGTATTCAATAAAAGCAAAAATTACATACTTATAAGAAAATACCAAAGAATAGTTAAGGTAAAATACAACTATTCATGAATAGATTCTGTGCATTAAGTAATGAGTTAGGGAAGTTTACAAATGTAGAATCTGAAGACAACTTTAAATACATGATTTAGCTGACCAATAGGGTTAATTTGTTTAACTGATAATTTTACTCTTACTTTTTGCCATCTGTTTTACTAAGCGCTAGGCATACATTTTCATGTAATGCTCACAAAAATCCTATCAAATAAATAATATTAGTATCCTATTTAACAGAATTGTGTTACAGAACATTGAATTACCTTATTCGGTACAAACTTCGTGAAATTTACCCTAAATAACTTTAACCATAATGCTTAGTGATAATTACCATTGTTGTGTGGAAAACTGAAATATGAAAAATTTCAATGACTTGATTTTAACCCATAATAACCATGCTATTATGTAACTTATCAGTTTTATATAGTTAATTGATGTCTCAATTATTTTAATAATTGCTGTTTTGCTTTAAAATAAAATAGAAAATTGACTAATGTCAGTGTTTATGAATAAACGAATTGTAAAAGCTACAGATACTTCTAAAAATAATGAAAATATAAAATTATTTTTGTATTATGTATTTGTATTTTGTATTATAATGGGAAAAATAATTAGACACTATTATTTTACAATTAATACATTTTAAAAATCTTTAACAACACCATCTCTTTGAGTACAGCAAAATTTTTCTGTAACACAATAAAAAATAGTTTGGGCCTGATGGCTTTGCTTCTGTTTCTGTTTAGCATCTATAACTTTTCTCTTGAGTTACCCCCACCCCTGATGCTCTTAATGAGTTTAAGATGCACATTCAGCAGTTGTGTGTTACCACCTGCTCACTAGATTTCTGTCTTACATGGTTCTTAGAATATTACATGGATTCTTCAGAACCTGTCACTACTGATATTGTCAATCTTTTCACAGGAGCCATGTGAGTTGACAAGATGGTTAGATGCAGATATTATTACAAGTCAGTTTAAGATTCAGAGTAGAAAGTAGATAATGTAGGCCCTTTTGTTTGTTTCCATTTCAAAACATAAGGCAGAACTTCTTCTTAATATTGTTATCTTGTGCAATTAATCTGCATAAAAT
Source organism: Equus caballus (assembly GCF_041296265.1). Classification (NCBI taxonomy): domain Eukaryota; kingdom Metazoa; phylum Chordata; class Mammalia; order Perissodactyla; family Equidae; genus Equus; species Equus caballus. Next base: position 27,346,532 of record NC_091709.1, on the reverse strand, counting down.
ATAAGTGTTTCCAGAAGACAGAAAATTATAATAACTTGTTAGGATTGCAATTGTTGACTTGAAAAATGGAATCAATTGAAAAATAGTAGATATAAAGTGATTTAAGAAAGAGAAGTATGTTTAAAAATATGCTTTAATCAATAGCATTTTAATATGCCAGATATGGTGTGAAAATTTATGGACACTAAAATTTTCAGCGGGAGGTGAGCACAGAGAAGATAATTATGTCACAGTAAATGAGGTTCAAGTTACTATTTGTGGAAGCACAACTGTCTCTCCCCCCACCTTCTCTCTCTCACATACACACACAAACACACATATCTATACTTGAGTTAAAACCACTCCATCAATCTCACTGTTATGGAAAAAATATAACTGCAGAATACAGTTTGATGTGGTATGCTGAGGCATGACTACCATCCTTGTTGATCATCTCCAGACAAATACATTTTATTGATGTGCTCTCCTGAACTCTGAGATGCAGACTCTGTCCAAGGATTGCTTACAAGAAAACCTTTGAGAATACTGTTCAAGACCTCTTTGGCTGGTTTGTGGTCCATCCTGGCTATGTTTCTTTGTTTAATAACATCACTCAGTACAAAACCTGGGTCTGTTTTGGTGGTTTATGATTTAAAAGGCAGATATTCACAGAGAATCTCTCTATTAATGCCTCTTTTGTAAAGAGCAATACAGATGGTTACTTTTTTATGAATAATTTGGTGAAAAGATTTTATAGAAAATTCCTTTTATTGAGACTGTAATATAGACATGAGTTACACTATGGAGAAAGAGAAGGCTAGAGGAAAAGGAGACTGAAATCTATTTTTCTATTTGCTAACAGATATCAGTTAATAAAAATGTAAAGAGCCAAGGTGATAGTCTTTCATCATACTGCCACTCAGTACATTTGGAACCAGACAGACATGGGTTCTTTTTAGGTGAGATATTCACAAATACATTTTTTATTGTGAGCTAAATTAATTTATTCACAAACAATTGTAAAGTTCTCCCTCATCTACTAAAATGATTCTTCCAAATTAAGCACTTGTTAACACCAGGCAATATAAAATGAAAGTAAGTCAATTTTTAAAATACTCATTTTTTTTTTAAGGCAATCATGTTGAATGATTCTTATCACCCAATCCTCTAATGCTCCAGAGATAGAAGATTCTCACCATCTGAACGTTCTTTCTCTGGGGTCATGATCTCACTTCAATCCAGAATTGGCTATTTTTTGATCCAAAATGTGATTGTTTTGCTTGTTCTAAGTGGGAACTAGACGCATATATCTGGATCTCAAAGCTTGAACTGTTTAGCCTATCAAAGAAGCACCCTCAATCTTTTAGATGAAGCTAAGCTTTCTTACCAGGTTTCTCCCTACTGAAGAGTTAACCTCTCACTGTATAAAGTTCTCCGAGCTTCTGAAAGTGCAATTTCTAATCTTCCATAGATCTAAGTTTTTCATAAAGTACATATCTGGGAAACAATGTTTTAATTCCCACATCTTATGATACAAAATTTTCTGGAATTCTTTGTAAATTTTCAATCCAGAATATTTCACTGACTGAATCCTCAAAGGAAAATAGCCTAAATCATCTAGAGAAAGGGAAGCAACAACAATATCCAACACTCAAATATCCTTATCTTCTTTCTTACCTTTTCTTGTCTTATCCAATTGAGAAAACCACAAAGAGCATCTTAAAGACAAAATTATCTGATGTGTGTACAATTTTATAACTCTTAAAATTTCTACTTAGTTATTTTTTCACCTGAGCCGGAAATAGAGAACTGGAAGATTTTACTCCAAAATGTTTCTGTTTCATCTTCCTTTTACACACACATACACACAGCTTTTTTTTCTGGATTGTATAACATGAAAATTTATTGAACTTGGAATATGGCAGATTATGTAATTGATGCAGGAAAACAAAGATGAATACTTTATATCCGTGATCTCTCAGAGCTATTATTTAGTAGAATAGACATAGTATCTCTTGAAGACCATCATTTCACTTAGATGGAGGTGAATTTTTTTCTTAGCAAATTCTTGTTATTTAAAAAATATAGACCTACTTATTATTTTTCTTTCTTATCTCTTTCTCTTTCTTTCTGTTCCCTTTGCCCTGTGAATTGAGGATAGCCAGGAAGAGAACCGAAGTCAGTCTATTTTAAGAGGTATTCCAAACAAGAATCATGAAGGGCCTTTTTCTTTTAAACCAAATTGTTTTAAATGGAATACATTCTTTCAAAGCTTTCTCTAAATGAAAACATCACTTTCCAATTATTTTCCAGATTATCTCTTTCCTTCCACTCTTACATTGATATAGACATGCTTCTTGCAAAAGTTGTAGAAACCAAATTTTAAATGATTTTGTCTATTGAAAAGTAACAACAAAAATTATTAATGAGAAGGTATGCATAACATAGAAATAATGTCTTCAGTATCAATGCTAGAAACATAAAAAAATTTGTATAGTACTGATTAAAGGGTTATGTATGTCCTTAAATTTAAGTAAAATGAGATTTATGCAATATTCTTTTATATAAAAAGTATGCTGAATTTCTAACATACGCTCAAGTGTTTACAAATGTATATTTGGCAGAACAACTAGTTCTGAGGACTAACCATATGTATTAATGCATAAACAAAGGGTCGTCTGTCAAATTGTCTTAGGAATTAGTCTTTTAAGCAAAGTTTAACTTGTGGAACTCTTCAGAGCCTATTACTTGTTAAAATTGATTATAAATATCTGATACATAAAGATACATTCAAATTTTCCCCAAACTTTGCCTTTTCTTAGCAATTTCCTTTGTAATATAAAGCCACATGAAGCTAAGTTTTTGAAGAAATTCATTCAGTAAAAGAGAATCTATATCTCTATATGTATCTATCTATGTATAGACAGAGAAACAATTAATATAGATACACAAATAGATAGCAGCTCTTTATCTATTTGTACATCTCTATATATTTAGATCTAGATGTGCAAACCAAAATTTTAGAAAGCATATTCTCATATGCATCAAACTATAGTAAGTTCAATATAGCTACAGATCAAATCTGGTATATTGCTTGCCCCCAGATAAGCTGATATCCTAAAGAAAGTCAAAAGACACATCTTTAACAATCTTTGGTTACCACAGCAGAATATATAGTAAAGTGTTAATCTTTTTGAATAGGCAATTAGGTAAAAAGCAATAAATAATGTGCTAATTATATGTATCTAAAGTGTTAATGAGAAGATCACAGTGTGGCACAACTAGTTGTGATTTAACAGAAAAGGAGCAGAAAGCCAGCTGAGGAAGCAAATGACTTAGTAATTGGCATTGAATATCAAAAGCCATCTTTTAAAGTGACAGGGATTTAGCTACTAAATCTGTTCATAGAGATATACGGTCCATTTAAAATCTTAAAAGAAAGAATTAGAGCATAAAGTTCTCTACTTGCAAAAATCCTTACAAAGTAAAAATTATAAAATGTTTAGGATAGCTAATAATGATAACAATATACCAATTTAGAAAAAAAAGTAGAAATACAACTCAGGATGATCTCTTGAATAAAGAGTTGTTTAAAACTTCAAGCTAGGAATCTTTTTCACTGTCTATTTCTCTTCACTTCCCATCCCCTTTTCATGATTAATGCTACCTCAATTCAGCAAATTCATTCATTCCAGCATATGTTCAACACCTCTAGAGACCTCAGTAACACTAAATATATTTGGCTTTGCACCAAATTACTCCTGTCATAAAATTATTTTCATTTGTTCTAAAATCCTTGGTGGGAAAGACTTTATTTATCTCTATGCTTTGGATATCTTGTTAATATTTTGCATCTGTCATGCCAGGCAACTTGAGTATTTTAAAATTATTGGAAATTTAGCTGGTGACAGATGAATTTGCCAGTTGTTTATCACTTTAGAAAATGAGGAAGGTTTGCTTTAGGACCTCCAGTGTTCTGCTAATTCTCCTGTTTCCTGCTTTCAAACTCTTCCTCTTGCTTCTCTTGTCAGGTCTTTCTAGCCTGCGACAGTTTACCGTGCCTCTTGTCCCTACAAACTAAGTTGATTTGGTAATAGCTTATTTTCTATTTTATGTGGTATCTTCTCATTCAAAACCATAATATATTGAATCTAAATGAAGAAGGCTTTTCTATAGAATTTTAGGCAGCTTTCGGAAAGTGACGAAAACATGGGAGGGATTGAGCATGTGTAGGATATTCATAACACCCAAGAAATCTTATTAAATTAGGAATAACTTGCTCTACTTATAAGACAGTGTCCTGGAATTGCTATGGAAACCATGTGAAGTTGGTTGGTTTAGTGGTTACAAAATTACTCCTATCTTTGTCAATCGATGTTTCATATCCAAGCATTGATTCCTATGGAAACCTAATAAAGGAGTGAGAAATTAAGCAAATGTGAATCTGCTCATGCTGTTGGAAATAATGATTCGATATATATATCAACTAATAAAAAGTCAGTAGGTGTCTTTGTGAAGAATAATATTGACTACTTCATCATTTGAAATAATCTATTTATCCTTTGAATTATTATATATTGGGAAATGTTTTACAAGAACTTAAATGTTTTCCCCTACGTTATTAATCATTAGATAATATGGAAAGATTCCTGAACCTCAATCAGTTTAAATTAGAATGTTTCGTTTCCTGATAGGGTGTAAGTAACATCAGGCCATGGTTCCTTCTTCAATAACCAGAAATAAATGGAAACATTGAAATACGTCAAATTTTTAAAGACATTGGTGGGCTGTGGAAGAAACAATGTGTAGAGGAACTAAGGTTCAAGACAGGGAAGAGATGTGCCTCTTGCACTGGCTCTCCAGCCATTTCTTTGATAAATGTACGATGTTACCATGAGGACAAACTGGGAAAGGCAAACAGCGATGCTCTTTACTATATTTCCATCTCTTCTGTATGTTAAAGTTATCTAAAGATAGGCATTTTTTTAAAGTCAAAGATTTCCAGATGTGATTTAAAAAGGCGCAATTAGCTATGCACTGATTACAAGAGATACTATAAATATAAGAACATAGATAAAAACTAAAAGGAAGGAAAATATTATATATTGTGAAGTTCTATATTGTAAACACTAATGAATGGAAGAGTTTGAATCTCTTAATAACAAAATACATAAATCTTAAGACTAATGTATAATCTGTGTGAAGTGAAATAATGATTTCATGTTCAATCAACAGAAGCCCGTGGCATTCCTAAAATTCTATGCTCCTAATAACATACATTTGAATTCTGTGAAGCAAAGATATTGACAATATTAAAAAGAAATCTAAAAATCAACACACATAATTGAACATTTTAACCAAACTTTTTCAGTGACTGATAAATCAGGAAGAAAAAAAATAATATATACTCTGAATGCATGATTAATGAATCTAGTTAGAATCCCTGTTTAGAACACTACATCTAAAACTTTCAGAAAATTCTTCCTTCACTTTAGGAAATTGGTCATATGCTGAGTATGGAAAAAAAATAAAAACAAATTGCCATCATGCAGCGTATTCTCTGACCATGATGGATTTAAACTAGAAATAAATAAAAGATAAGTGAAAATCGCCAAATGTTTGAAAATTAAGCAAGATACTTTAAGCAATTCCTACATCAAATAAGAAAATACAATGTACATTACTAAACATTTTCTATGAAAAATTAAATCTAAAGAAATATGCCTGTTCAAAGATTGAGAAATTTTTCCATGAAAAATTAAAGAAATCTAAAGAAATATGCCTGTTGAGGGTTCAGAAAGAAATTTCTATGAAAAATTAAATCTGAATAAATATGCCTGTTTAAGGTTTGAAAGACTCCATACGGTTAAGCAGTTGTTTAGAAGACCCTTGCTTAACTTTCCAACATTTTATACATTCAATAAAATCTCAGCCAAATCATCAAAAAGCTTTGTTTTCTTGAGGAGGAATTTACATTAAAGATAATAATGGAAATTTAAAGGATAAAGATACTACCAGATTTAAAATTTTAGTGAAACTAGGGTCGTTGGAATTGAGTGGAGTTTACCAAAGACAGATAAATTGACCCAAGTAACAGAATAGACACACATACTGTCAATTTATTTACAGCAGTGTTGCCAGGGCAATTTACTTGAAAAATGATTGATCTTCTCAATCAGGTTTGCTTGGAGCAATTGATATACTAGTGGAAGAAAAAAGATAACTTTGATCCCCTAAAATGTCATTCATGAAAATTATTCAGGGTGCATTATAGATTTAAATGTGTGATCTTTGGCTCTCCTGATTCTAGATTAGATAATTAAACTTACTTCTATTTAAGTATTTTTATTTACAATCATGTATTTAATATTAAGTTCTAGAGCTTAATGATAACACACTTGGATTCCTGGACAATATAATTTTCCCTACTGGAAATAAAAATACTTGTTCTATATAATTCACTTCGGTTATTTAAAATTCTTTGGCAGAAACTGATAGAAACTGAATTTTAAATCACCTTGGCAAGAAATATTGTCTTGCTTACAAAAATACAAAGATTAGATGTTGAGCAGGCTTTAGGCAGTGTATTTCTCCTTTCTGATAGCTGTGATGTCTCAAAGACTACAAACAGTATTGATAGCACTTGCAAATGTACTTACTATCCTGGGAAACGGTACTTCAAGGCCTTCAGATGCATTGAACTGTGATTCAACAGTGCAAGTCATAGAAAGAAATAGTTTTAAAGGACTTGGGGTTGAGAAGATTCTCCAAATGCTTTGTTTTGTGCAATAGAGATGGATGGGAAACAATGTCATCCTCTTGTTTTCCCTCACACGGAACCTTCCTCTTCCTCCGCCTAATTGTAAATAAGTTGAGATAACTTATTATTAGGTCCACTGTCCTGGGTAACATTGTCACTTAAAGCAAACAAAATTCCGTGTTATTTTTGGACACACTATAGTTGATTTCACTAGAATGGAAATTGAAAGGAGTGTCACATTGTTGAATATCCTCTCAAAAACTTCATCTGTCATGATATGTTTCTGGTCATTTTCTTTCTCCTCTGAGATTTTGATATCCATTTATCTTCTGGAACTATGGTACCTGTACAGTTTTATCTGCAAATAAGAAATCAAATGGGGCACTTTTGTGATAGATGAGACTCATTTTTCTTCTCTGTTGACCTTGCCTTTGGTTCTCCAATGTGTGATGATATCCCACAGAAGAAATTTTAGTAAAGAACAACATACTATGCCACCAAACTCACTAGTTTAGCCGTCATCATTTCTGAATTTTTATAGTACTTCTGCCACCAACTTATTGTTTATTAGCAACTCATTTAAAATTCTCTGACACCATTTTCTCAATTGTCATATAGCTAAATATTCCTGCCTAATAGTAAAATTGAAAAGGCCGGTAAAATGAAGTCTATAAAAAAGGTAATTTCAGAAGAATTTGGCCCCAAATTAATTAATATTTAATTAATAATTACCGGTAACATTGAAAATATTATCTTAATGTTTATATTGTTAATAAATTTTAACATTATTCTTAATGGTATGTATTTTAATGCATTTATAGTTATCATTTATGCATCTAAATGCTACTGTTTTGTGTCAGTCCTTAATATATTGAAGACATATTTCTGGCAAGATGGGGTGTTCTTGAGGCAGCCCTGTATTATAATTAAAGGTTAAAGAACATAATTTTTAGAGTAAATACATGATGAAAGCAAATCTTCTCCTTACTTTCCCTTCTCCATAATTACATCACCATGCACATATTTGCTTAGGCCAAAACCCTAAGACTGATCCTTTTTCTTCTATCTCTAGCCCTTAACTTGACTCATCCAAAAAAAATAACATGTATTTTTTGCACTACCTCCAAATATAGCTCAAATTCTTCCCTTTTTCACTATTTCCCACCATCAAAAGCTATTCAATGTCAACAGCCTCTTACACATTACATCCTGCTGTAGGAAACTAACTGATTCTTCTTCCATCCATTTTTTTGTCTGACCAAAGTTAATTTTATACAATGTAGCATATAATGTCAAAACATAGATCAGATTACTCCCTTGCTCACTGTAACATTCCAATAAATTGCTATTGCAAATATCTTCCCATGCCATACACGTTCCTATACCTGCTGGTCTCATATCTTTCCCCAATGTAATTTCATACTTCTCTCTCTCGCATCCTCCACCATATGGGACTTTCTTCTGTCTCTTCAGTTTACCATGATGATTTCTATTGCAGGGAATTGTTTTCTTATCTCTAAAATGCACTTTCTCCAGATTTTCATATTGCTACTTCATGACTGTCTTCTCAGCTCATGTTACTATTTCAGACACCGTCTTTGCATGTTCCTTATCATTCTCTGTTTTACTTACTTTGTAGTAAATACACGTCACCGAAATTATATAAGTTTTTTTATTTTGTGTGTTTATGGCCTTAACCTCTGTTACCGGGAGGTTGTCAGTCTTGTTCACCAATGTATTCACTGTGCCAAGAACAGTGCTAGATGTATAGATAGTTGGTTTTCTACAGAGTTGTTAAATTATTTCAGGTGTCAGATTAGGTTAGAGTGGTGTAAAAATACAATCCCAGTAGAGTGGCCTTAAACAACTAGGATTAATTTCTCATTCTTGTTAACATTTTCAATTCAGACAAACTAGGGGCTGCGTCCTACATCTCCTCACTCCAGGGATCCGGGCTATTAGAAAAGCCATTAGGTTGGCATTTTTCTGTCGATGTGGCAGAAGGAAAGAGATCTCACTAGACTTTTTACTGGCAATTAAAAGCTTCCGTCTGGCTGTGATTCACACGACTGCCTCTTACAGTTTATTGGCCTAAACTAGTCAGATGGCTCAACCAAACCAAAGTAGTAAATGGTAAAATAACATGGACTAGGAAGGCAGAGAGGTGAAAATATTTGGCAAAAGAGTACAGTAACTATTAAAGTTCATAATAGATAATTGAGAGAAAGTTAGATTTACGGGGGCTTAGCTATAATCAGATATACAATGGGATATGGAAAGGTACTGCCAAATTTATCAACAAATCTCCCCCAAATAAAATGTTAGGGACACAGAAGTGGGCTAGGTGGAGCCAAGACACAATATTTTTATTAACATTTCTTATGTCTTTATATTTCCTACTAGCAAACAGATTTTTTCCTTATGAACTGCTGCTAATTTAAGAGGCAGAAAAAGTCTGTGAAGGGAGTTATCTCCCAACCTCTTAATCCTGCTGGTTTAGATAGATATTTTGACACTTTTTAGCATAACTTATTTTTGTCCCTCTGTCATAATATTGTACAATGAGGACATTACTAACAGAAATTTACTTTTATGGCATGATATTTTGAACTTCCAGACCTATATTTGCTGTCATCATTATCAGGTTCAAAAAAGCATTACTGCTATTATAATGATCCACTGGTTTACACAAAGGCAGCTATCGTTGCCCACCTCATTTACGTAAATTAGTTATTGATCAACTTCCTTTAAGAAAATTACATAGCTCTTGAATTTCCCTCTTTACAATCTGCTATTTACTGTAGGATAAAGATTATGAAAATATCTACCTTTATGGAAATAAGTTCTTATTATTTTATATTTTAATTTGTCTAATTTTATGAGAAGGTTAAATATAGGGCACATAAACAAAGGAAATATTTGAAGCTGAGTCCATTTTGAGAAATGTCCTAATTATAATGCTGATGCCAATCAATGCTCATTTGAATGGAATTAAATTAATCCAGGTTGCAGTGGTAATTAAGTCCCTTGTCAGTACCTACTGAGACTATGGAAACTTACCTTCCCATGATAAACAAAGTATAATGGGGTCAGGAAACATTGAAACTAAAAATGAGAAGCTGAACATGCACTGAAAAAGCTGGAAATTAACCTTAACTAATATTCTTAACTAAATGTGAATCATTTAGTGTTATATAATTTATTTTACAGACATCCAATTTCAAACAATGATGAATGCATTTGGTCTGCAATAAGCCACCTATTTATAAAACAAGAGATGCCAGGACTTCAATAGCCCAGAACAGAGTTCACTGAAATCTTAATGCTTTGTGAAATGGCCATCTTAGCTGGAGAATGGGCATTTAAATTTCCCAACTGTTATTCCTAATAACCCATACTTTGTTTTCTAAACTACTTTTTGTTCTTAATACTTCATCTTGTTATAAAACTACAATATTTTAACTTAGTTTCTCAGAGGATATTGGCTCTTTTGATCTAGATTCCTAACTTAAATGGTTCAAATAAGATAAGACTCAAGTTTACAACCTTGCATTCAGATCTCTGCTTAAGTATTTTACTTTAGAGATCATTGGAAAATAAATTTTAAATGGTAACATTTCAGTTTTGGTACAGAAAATGATTATTTTCTTTGGAAGAAGGCTTCTTTCATTTTTTTTCCTCTCTTGTCTTTGTCAAGAGATTTCTATAAATATATAATTGGTCAAACGTTGCGTTTCTGGCTCACGTATACATGTTTTTTCAATGTACTACTGTCTTACATCAAACGATTTTCAGAAATTATCTAGAATTCTTGTCATGATTCTATATGTGTTACGTGAATGTCAAAGGTATAAATCATTTCATCCATTCCATAAGCGATTAAATACAACTGAAGGAGCAAAAGCTTCCCTGTTACAGAGACAGATGGTTTTGTCTTGAAGTGACACACGTCTTTATGTTAGATATGTGGCCCACGAAGAACTTTACCTGCATGTAGTTGGTGCTAATTAAAAGAAAGAAGGTAATAATGGTTCCTGTGATGCCATTGAGCCCTGCTTTCCTCGCTCCGAAGCCACTGTGACATTCATTCAACAAATATGTATTGAGTGCCTACTGTGATCCTGGGGCTGCATTCGGATCATGAGCACTATGAACAAACAAAACAGCCCAACATATTTCTCATGGTGTTTATATTCTGGGGGACAGAAAAGGACAAATAAGACTCATTATAACATAAAAGTGAATTGTATGGTATGATAGGTGGCACTGTTTGTACTTAAAAACTAAAGAAGATAAAGATTGTGAAGGACAAGGAGGCATTTTAAATTGGGTCCCCAGAGTCAGTTTCATCTTTTGAAGGTGACATTTGAACAAAGACTTGATTGTGGAAAGGCAGTTGTTGCAAGATTTGTGGGAAAAATAATTCCAGGTTGAACGAACAATTAGAGCAGGGCTCCAAGGAAAGACATGGTTTGCAGAAGAGTCACAGGACAGTGTGCGTGGAGAACGATGTAAGTGGGAAGTGGGAGCTGACGCAAGATTGTCTAAAGCCTTGTTGGCCATTGCAAGAACTGACCCTTCTATCCTGAGTAAGATACAAGGTTTGTACAGGGAACAGACAAAAACTGTTAAATTTGTAGAACGTTGACTGCTGGGTAGAATATAGACTTCAAGGGAGTTTGGGGCTGGAGTAGAATAGAAAACAGGGGAAAGAGTGAAAAGGTAATTGGGTGGTTTTGCTGTGCCAGGAACCATGTAAAACTTCACTCACAATTGTACCCAATAATCCAATGAAGGTAGGGCTATTATCATTGTACAAACAGAAAACTGAAGCACAGATTAAAGAATTTTCTCAAATTACTATCGTTGTTCAATAACTAATAATGTGTTACAGTACAACGTATCAATGGCATTGGCATTTTAATCATGTTTTTACAATAACAGATGCAGGGAATATAAATCATATGTTTATATATAATATGTATTATATATATAACATATACATATATAGAGAGAAAAAGATAGTAAGATGATCCCCAAAGTGACAGTATATTCACGACATTGACGATGAACCTCACAGATCATTCCTCAAACATGGAGCCTACCGAGTTCCTACATGATTTCCTCAGAAAAATGAAGATTTATTTTCCAGAGAAAACATAAAGATGTAGAGGGCTGGAAGTTTTCTCTGGTTTGGGGTAGGCATATTGTTTACTACTTACAAGATTTGAGATACATTTAAAAATAAACAGAAATAAGTTAAATGTGTAATTTCTCACAACAGAAATAAAATAAATGTAAACTAATAATGAAGGAATAAAGTAATATTAGAATACAGATGATAACAGCATAAGTAGAAAATAAAATATAATACTAACTCAGCTTTTGTACAAATCAAACAAGATGGGAATTTATTGATATATTTCAGTCTTACTGTATTCTAATATAAATGTATCACACATATATAAGTATCTGTGTGTGTTTTTATAATATGAAGGAAAAAAATTCTTTCCCTGACTTTTTAACGAGAGGCTACCAATATTCCAGATTAGTATAGAAAGAGAATCATATTTGATTGGTTTAAGGGAATAGAAAATGCTGTGTTCCCCAAAGGAATTACCTTTAATACTCTTCTGAAGCATTTGTCAGTGAGCATAAATAATTTTTCCATAAAAAAATGCAAATAAATGCATCCCTCATAGTCTGTGCCAGGGGATCTCCTCTACAATATGAACCTGAGCAAAGAGAACCTTCATCCATGGTTTTCAGGTACCAGATTTGTAGCTCAGACTTCCTAAAGAACTTGAAGATTATCCTCTTTCTGCATGTAAGGGATGTATTGGACATTGATAATAAATCCAAACGATAAAAACTTATATAATGTAACACCAATTTTTAATGAAAGTATTTCTAATATTTTATAACCACTTATCACTTCCCACAACTTCTTTTAATGCTTCCGAAAACAATTGTTTGTGGTTACTTTGTTTAACACTATTTGATTTTATCAATCAAATTTGTTTGTTTCTTGACAATTCTATTATAACTTTATTCAGAATATTTTAAATGATATAAAGAACACTGATTATTAAAGAAATATTTAAAACCCTTTCCTATTAAGAGATTTAACTAAATGAATAAAGATCAAGGCAGTAAAATTAACTTTTAAATCATCTGAAATTATTTAGCATATTAGATTTTGAAAAGAAGCTTCTCCATTGCTCTATTGCCCTTTTTTAAACTAATGACTGTCATTCTATCTGTAAATGATTACGATATTAAATTAACAGATAGGTGCATTACAAAAAGATTTCTGATTAATATCTAACCATCAGCCACAATGATTTTATCAATGATGCCATGCTGTAAAATTTGCTTTAAAAACTGTTATGAAAACTGAACCTTGTGTAATTCAAATTAGACATTATCATTTACCCTTGATGATTAGCTATTTACTAAGAAAATTGATGCCAGAGATTCAAAACAGAGTTTATTGCTGGTTTATATTTTATAAAATATAGCAATAGTATGATCATATTGAAGCAGAAAGCTATCCACAGAGGAAAAAGAAAACAGAGTTTAGTAGTAATAAGTGAAAATAAATCTGCTTGAAAGATTCAATTTTATTTTAGCAAATTATCATTAACTATAAGTCACATTTAACTTTTCAAAGTTTACCACATGACCAGGAACATTTCTTCTTCTTTCTTTCTTTCTTCTTCTTTCTTCTTCCTTCTTCTGCAGAAGATAAGCCCTGAGCTAACATCTCTGCCAATCTTGCTCTATTTCATGTGGGAGGCCACCACAGCAAGCCTTGATGAGCCATGTTAGGTCCACGCCTGGGATCTGAACCTGCAAACTCCAGGACAAAGAAGCAGAGTGTGGGAACTTAACCACTATGCCATGAGGCTGGCCCCAGGAACATTTTTAGTAACCCCAAAAAGTGCCATTTTCAGAGTGATGCAAATATCTGTGCAAATTTTATGATATGTATGTTCCTTTTTATCTCTATTTTCTGCTGAGCCTCAAAAACAGTTTGTATACAAGAGCATAGAAAAGTTTTACTCCTTTATCCAGATATTTTTAAAGAGACATGAGGGCTGAGTCTCAGATGAGGAATTTATGGATCTTTAACACGGATTAACTGAGAACCACAGTACAACTGCCTTTATATACAAGTTGATGACAGAGATTAACATGAGGTCTTTGGTCACAATCGAATTTTATTAAAATCAATAAAAATAAGTATCAAAAAAGTCCCTAAATATTTGTCTATTTAGCAACCATGATCAAAATAACCCATTAGTCAGATTAATCAGACTGAAATTAGAAAATACTTTGGGTTGATTGTAATTGAAACAGCAAACCTTACAACATGTTAAAATTTGTGAGATAAAGCTAAATACATATTGAGAGAGAAATTTATTATTCAAAGGCATGTATGAGAAAAGAATAAAGGCTACAATCAATGATGTATACACGTGTCCCTAGAAACTAAAAATGAACAGCAATTTGACAGCAAAGAAATTAGAAGTAATTATATAATAAAGATATGAACCGAAACTAATGAAATAAGAAATAAATGTACAGCAGAGCAAATCAATAAAGCCAAAATTTGGTTCTTTTTAAAATCTAATAAAATTGATGAAGTGCTAGCAAGACTAAACAAAATAAAAATGAGTACAGCTACTAGTTCCATAAAAGAAAATGTCTTGCACATATTAAATAATGAGTGTCTTAATTTTTAAAAAGGCAAAAAAATTAGAAAATACACTGGTCTCTTTGAATCTACTCCAGTACCACACGAGTCATTCTAGCCTTCCCTCATCGCTTGCCTGTAATCAACTTTTCAACACTGAGAAACATAGCCCCCACCATCCTCCATCCATTTATTTGTTTTTCAATCCTAGTGTATACGTACAGACATTTCAGAAGTGCTACAAATTATTGCTATGATGAAAGACTTTATCAACTAGAATATAATATTTATGTATAGTTCCTTTGGTCTTTAGTCTTTTAAAATAAACAATGTTCCCCAAAGTTAGTTAGGTCAGCGTCCTTTTTCCCCCATTGCCTTCAATGTGGTTACATCATATATGTGTAATATAGGTAGATTCTATTGCCTGCTTTCCATTCTGAGATCCTCCTACATCCCAACTGACTTTTTAAATGTGCTGAAAGTACTATTGGTTTTGACAAACGTATAGCATCATGTATTCATACTACAGTGCCACATACAGTCTGTTCTTTTTATTCATAGTATTTATGTTCTGTAAAGTCACTGGGAACACAGAATTTTTGCATACGGAACCATTGATCCTAGCAGAAGCAAAGGGGAAGTTTTGTACGATGTTTTGGTCAAAATATTTTCTTCAACCAATCAATACATAATCTTTTTAAATGCGTATTTCCATTTAAAGGCATACATATATATGATTTATTAACATTGAATTTACAGCCAACAGCACTATGATTTGTGCCTGAATGAAGGTTTTCTAATACATGTACTTTCTCTGTAAGGCAGTAAAGCGCATCACAGGCTCTTTTTCCTTAGCAACACTACACAGCACTTCACCCCCTCATTTGGGGGTCAAATAATGAAAACACCAACAAAAAGCACAAAAACACAAAAAAGACATGACTCTAAATAGATCACAAAAGGAGGACTTGTTTAGAGTATAGGATCTGAAACAAAAAGGCGGAGTTCTCCTTGTTTGACCTCATTTGAGAACGTGTGCTGTGGTGACTCAAAATATTCATCACTCTGTGTATGTCTGCCAGTGACCTTGAAAGCGCTATGAATTTTCATTTTAGGATTGCAAATACATTTTAGTAAGTTGGCAAACTTGCAAACACAAAACGCAGAAATAATGAAAATTGATGGTAATTAGTTCCACCACCCTGAAATTTCCCCTTTCCTTCCCCTAGTCAAACATTACTTTCTTGCCACTTCCTTGGCAACCACTGATCTATTTTCCATCCCTATCATCCTTCCTACTTCAAATGGCATATGAATGTGTTCATACATTATGTAGCCTTTTCTGTCTGGCTTCTTTCACTTGTCAAATATATTTAAAATTTATCCATGTTGTTATTTTGAATTAATGGTTTATTTTTTATTGCTGCATGGTATTCCATTATACGGATGAGGTAGTTTGTTTAGCCATTTATATTAACATGTTGGTTGCATCTAGTTTTTAGAATTTATGAAAAAAAATCTGTAAACGTTCACATGCAGGTTTTATGTGGACAAATGTTTTTCAATAAGTTGAGTAAATACTTAGCAGCTCAACTGATGGATTTTAGCATATGTCTATCTTTAGCATTGTTAGAAACTGCTAAACTTCCTAAAGTGGCTGTATCTTTTTCCATTCTCCTAGCAATGAAGGAAAGTTTCTTATAGTACTCATCTTTGTCAGCATTTGATATTGTCAGTTTTTTTGGATTTTAGTCATTCTTTTAAGGGTTTAGTAGTATATCATGGTTTTAATTTGCATGTCAGTGATGATGAGCATCTCTTCAAATGTTTATATGCCATCTGTGTATCTTCTTTGATTAAGTATGTGCTCAGCTATTTAGCACATTTTTTAAGTTGGATTGCTTGCTTTCTTCTCGGTAACTTTTGAGTTATTTGTATATTCTACATATGACTCCTTTATCAGTTGTATAATTTGCAATGATTTTCTTCCAGTTGTTGATTTGTTTTTAATTCTCATAACAATGTCTCTCACAGAGCAAAAACTTTAATTTTCATAAAGTTCAATTTAGCAATTTTTCTTTCAGATTGAGAATTTGGCATTATAGCTAAAAACTTGTCTCTGGGCCCAAAATTACATATTTTGTCTTACAAATTTTTCTAGAAATTTTATAATTTTAAATATGAATTTAGGTCTGTAACACAGTTTGAGTTAATTTTTGTGCAAAATGCATGTATTAAGGTATTCTGGGTTTTTTTAGGATTTTTTTTTTTTTGGCATAGAGACGTCAGAGTTTTCCAGCATCATTTATTAAAATGACTATCTTTCTGCAATTGATTGCCTTTATACCTTGGTCAAAAATCACTTCACTTTATTTGTGTTGGTGTATTTTTGTGCTAGCTTGTTCTCTTGACCTATGTGTCTATTCCTTTGCTACTACCACACTGTATTACTGAAGCTTTATTGAAATCAGGTTACCTGGGCATTCTCACTTTGATTTTCTTTTTCAGAAATTTCTTTTTCTCTTGCTTATCTATTCTAGCACAGTCGCTATTCAATATACATTTTAGAAACAGATTACCAGTATTTACAAATCTTTCCTGTGGTTTTGACCAAGATGGCCTTGAAATTAGAGATAAAATTGGGAACAATTTTCATCTTAATATTTAGTCCTTTCCTCCATGAAAACAGTCTCTCTGCAATTATTTAGATCTTCTTTGATTTCTTCATCACTGTGTTCTAGTTTTTCATATGCAGATTCTGCGTGATTTTGTTAATTTGTACTTAAGTACTTTTTTGGTGTTATTATGAATGGTATTGTTTTCTTAATTTCACATTCCGGTTCATTATTGGTATATAGAAAAGTAATTGACATTTGCATATTGCTCTTGTATCTTATGATGTTAGTAAACTTGCTTAATAATTCCAGCTGTTGTTTTGTAGGGTCTTAGGGGTTTTCTATGTAGACAGTCATGTTGTTATAAAATTTAAGGTTTTATTTCTTCCTTTCCAATCAGAATGACTATTATTTTTTTCTTGTTGCTCTGGCTAGCACTTCTGGAAAACTTTAGAATAGTAGTGATGACAGAGGAGGACATTCTAGTTTTGTTCTCAGTCTTAACAAGGAAGTATTCATTCTCTCACCATTAAACATGGTGTATATTTTCTAGCATATATCTTTTTATGTTATGTAAGTATATTAGTTTGCTAGGGCTACTGTGACAAAGTACCTCAAATTGGGTAGTTTAACAACAAAAATTTATTGTCTCACTGTTCTATAGACTAGAAATCTGAAATGAAGGTGTTGGCAGAGTTATTCCTTTGGAAGGCGATGAGGGAAGGATCTGATCCAGGCCACTCTACCTGGCTTGTAAATGGCGTCTTCATGTTCACATGGTGTTCTTCCTAAATGAGGAGAGACGACTCATATTGGAATAGGGGGCCACTCTACTCCAGTATGACCTTATGTTAACTTAGGTACAACTGCAATGACCCTTTTTTAGATGAAGCTAATTAAATTTTATAGATTTATTTTTTAAATGACTAATTGAGATAATACTACACATTAAAAATACACACATTTTAAGCATACAATACATGCATTGACAAATAAATACAAATTTGCAAACACCAGAAAATGTTCCCCTATGCCTATTTGCAGTTAATCACAAATACCAGCCCGGTCTCATTTAACCACTAAACTGCTTTCTGTCAATAAAAATTAGTGTTTCCTATTCTAGAATTCCATGTAAGTGGAATCACATGTATACATTCCTTGTGACTTGCTTTTTCACTTTGTACATTATTTTTTCATATTCATCCAAACTTTTGTAGATATTAGAAGTTTAAACCATTTTTATTGCTGTGTAGTATTCTGTTGTGTGGATAGATCACAAATTCTTTATGTATTCCCCTATTGATGAACATGAGGGTCGTTTCCAATTTTTGACCATTACCAAAGCTGCTCTGTACATACTTGTGCATGTCGTTACGTAGAAGTTTTGTTTTTGTTTTTCTTGGGTAAGTGCCTATGAGAGTAATTGCTAGGTCAAATGTTAAGTATTCATTTAGTTTTATAAGAAATTGCCAGACAGTTTCCAAAGTGGTTGTACCATATTAAACTCCTACCAGCAATGTATGGAAATTCCAGTTGCAATACATATTCACCATCATACAATTAATATTGTAAGAATTTTTAATATTAGCCATTCTAATTTGGGCAGACGTCTATATCTTTTTGTTATTGATTTGCATTTTCCACATAACTGGGAAATACCTTTTCATTGGGTGTTGGACAAGATCCAACATCCATTCATGATAAAAACTCCCAATAAAATGGGTATAGAAGGAAAGTACCTCAACATAACAAAGGCCATATATGACAAACCCACAACCAACATCATACTCAATGGGAAAAACAGAAAGCCATCCCTCTGAGAACAGGGACAAGACAAGGGTACCCACTCTCAACACTCTTATTCAACATAGTAGTAGAGGTTTTGGCCATAGCAATTAGTCAAGAAAAAGAAATAAAAGGAATCCAAATAGGCCCTGAAGAAGTGAAACTCTCACTGTTTGCAGATGACATGATTTTATATATACAAAACCCTAAAGGATCCATCAGAAAACTATTAGAAGCAATCAACAACTACATAAAAGTTCCATGGTACAAAGTCAACTTAAAAAATCGATAGCATTTCTATACTAAAATAACGAACTAACAGAACAAGAACTCAAGAATACAATTCTATTTACAATCGCGATAAAAAAATAAAATATATAGGAATAATTTTAACCAAGGGGGTGAAAGACCTACACAAAGAAAACTATAAGACAGTACTAAAAGAAACTGATAATGACATAAAGAAATGGAAAGATACTCCATGCACATGGATTGGAAGAATAAACATAGTTAAAATTTCCATACTATCTAAAGCAATCTACAGATTCAATGAAATCCCAGTCAGGATCCCAATGACATTCTTCACAGAAATAGAACAAAGAATCCTAAAATTCATATGGGGCAACAAAAGACCCCAAATAGCCAAAGCAAGACTAGGAAAAACAAGAACAAGGCTGGTGGCCTTGCAATCTCTGACTTCAAAATATATTGCAAGCCTATAGTAATCAAAACAGCATGGTACTGGTACAAGAACATATGCAGAGATCAATGGAACAGAATTGAAAGACCAGAAATAAAACCACACATCTATGGACAGCTAATCTTCGACAAAGGAGCCAAGAACATACACTGGAGTAAGGAAAGACTGTTCAGTAAATGGTGCTGGGAAAACTGGACAGCCACATACAAAAGAATGAAAGTAGACTATTATCTTTCCCCACGCACAAGGATAGACTCAAAATGGACCAAAGACTTGAAGGTAAGACCTGAAACCATAAATCTTCTGGAAGACAATATAGTCAGTACACTCTTTGACATCAGATTTAAGAGGATCTTTTCGAATACCATGTCTATTCAGACAAGGGAAACAAAAGAAAAAAATAAGTGGGACTTCATCAGACTAAAGAGCTTCTGAGAGGTGAAGGAAATCAAGATCAAAATGAAAAAACAACCCACCAACTGGGACCAAATATTTGCAAATCATATGTCTGATTAGGGGTTAATCTCCGTAACATATAAAGACCTCACACAAATGAACTACAAAAAACCAAATGACTCAATCAAAAAGTGGGAAGAAGATATGAACAGACATTTTTCCAAAGAAGATCTACAGATGGCCAATAGTCACAAGAAAATATGCTCAAAATTGCTAATCATAAGGGAAATGCAAATCAAAACTACACTTAGATACCATCTTACACCCATTAGAATGGTTATAATCATGAAGACAAAAAACAACAAATGTTGGAGAGGTTGTGGAGAAAAGGGAACCCTCATCAACTGCTGGTGAGAATGCAAACTGGTGCAGGCACTGTGGAAAACAGTATGGAGATTTCTCAAAACATTAAAAATAGAAATACCATATGACCCAGCTATCTTACTACTGGGTATTTACCCAAAGAACTGGAAATCAACAATTCAAAGAGACTTATTCACCCCTGTGTTCATTGCAGCATTATTCGCAATAGCCAAGACATGGAAGCAAGCCAAGTGCTCACCAATGGATGATTGGATAAAGAAGTGGTATACACACACACAATGGAATACTAGTCAGTCATAAAAAAGATGAAATCATCCCATTTGCAACCACATGGATGAACCTTTAGGTCATCATCTTAAGTGAAATAAGCCGGACAGAGAAAGACAAACACCATATGATTTCACTCATATATGGAATATAAACAAGCATACAGACAAAAAGAATAAATTAGTGGTTACCAGGGGAAGGGAGGTGGAGGGTGGGCCCAAGGGGTGAAGGGGCACATGTATATGGTGTATGACAAACAATAATGTACAACTGGAATTTCACTGTTATAAGCTATTATGACCACAATAAAAAATAAATAAAAATAAGCCCAAAACTTCTAAGATTAACATATTGATGAAAACTTGCCTGGAATGTCAGAATCCCACATGTGTAAATACATGTATCTTGCGTTTATAGAACAACTCACTCAAGGGAAAAAAATGACTACAGATATCTATATATAGGTATATAGATATATAGTTAAGGCTTTATAATAAAATTTTATTTAATTTTTTTATAAAGGGTGTTTCTATAAATATTTTAATTGTAAATACTTTATATCTTTTGATAACTATATAAATGTCTCATTTCTAGAACTTGTTCATTGCTCATTATGACACTGCAAATATCTATTTTGTCTTGCAAAAGGAAAAAATTTTGAGGGTATTTGCTATGAGGATTGGCAATTTTGTGAAAACCTGAAATAAGCAATTATAGAAATCACCACATAAAACACAGAATTCAAACATAACATGACTAATTATGGACATAGGTACAGTTGCCATAGAAATCAGTTAAACTACTACTGTCATTCTAATAGGTAGTACAACCTGAAAAATGGTACATCTGCTTCTTCTGTTTAACCTAGAGTCATCTTTGTTGAAAAGAATTATATAAATAAAATGGTTTTGATGACTTTTAACCGATATCAAGAAAATTTGTACCAGTGTTGCAAAAGCAATATGTTTTTGAAAAAAAAGTATTTTATTTCCATATAGAATTCTAGATATCTGCTCAGAATAAACGGGACTTAGGGCAAAAAATTAATCTAAAACATATCACAAGAAAATTGTCAGATGGAATATAATTCAGTAATTCACATTTTCTCCTATGCCCCACTTTCTGGACATAATTCATTTATCATGTTCTATATTCTTTATTCAAAATACTCATAATTTAATGTAAAATAACATTAATATGAAATTAAAACATGAGTATTCGTGTCAAAATGAATTTGAAATTCGATATCAAATCCAAATCCCAATGTTCAAAATTATGAAACAGAAATGTTTCAAAGTAAATATATTTATAGAATCTATTTTTGTACAGAGTTCCTGTAAAAAGTGATGTAATGGTTATTGAGTAGAGATTTTATTACTTTCTATTGTATAGCAAAGGATAAAAAATTGATCTCTGTATGTTCAGCTCAATTCTCTTAAAATAAGGAGGCAGACTAAATGCATAATTATTTTGAAAAAGAATGTGTTTTTTCCTACTGCTGCTTCTGACGTTTCCCTGTCTCAGTTAATAGTGTCACCATCCTTACCATTATTTATAGATCCAACATTGAGGTGATTATTTCTGGAGCAGCCCTCTGAATATCCTTTCTCATATAGTCAGCTGTAAAATTTCCTGATTTATAACCTGAAAACCTATCATTTTTGCCCTTTCGGTCTCGCTTATCTGAAATATTCCCACTCTGGAAAATCTTTATGTAAAAATATCACCAAGCAAAATATGAGGCTAACACAGAGAAGAGAGAACAAGCTTGAGGGAAGATGACAGTAGGGAGGAGAGAGTGGTGAGGACAATGTACTCTCACGCAAGCCTGGATGTTCTGCAGATAGAGGTGCAAACACAGGTCTCTTTCCGAGGAGATTATAATGCATGTCAGGAAACACCAGTGGACTCCCGGGACATTAATCAACAACTGAAACATATACACAAAATAAAACAATATTACAGTTATACACATCTGTTCATAAACATATGCAAACATATATATACTCAATAATTTTGGTAAATTTAAAAACTAAAACAGTATGTTTCAATGTACATCTAGGTAGAATGACGTGCTTCAGAAATAAAGAGGTAAATGTTGCAGATTTCCTCATGATTAACATAAAAATTTCATGGTTAAGACATTAAATACAAAAAATTAGTGAGTCCCTATTTAACTGATTAAAATAAACTACAAATTTATATTTATTGATGAAAATGGTTTCTCTGGAGCATTATGCAAATTCTACAGTATAAAGGACAACCGAATTTTTTAAAGAAGAAAACATATAAGAGCATTTTTTTCTAGGTCTCTACTCATTTTGCTATATTTGAATGACAGTAATTAAGCCTTTGTTTTGAGAAATGCGTGAAAGTAAAGTGAATCATGCAGGGATGGGACCTATACCCTAACTCTGTGTGAAATTTGTCACTGTGCATTGAAGAAAAAGGACTACAGAACAATTGCATTGATACCCCACTCACTTAAAATAGCGTGAACTGCAGGCTGGTTGGGTGATAGGAGGGTCATTTGGTTATACATTCTGTTTGAATTCCAGCAGGTCCTTGTTAACGGGAACCAATACCATAAATTAAAAGTGCATCTATGTATACATGCATGGATCTATTAAACCGAAAGTAGTTGGAGAAAGAAATAAGCTGGAAGAAAGCTATTTTATTTTACCCACATTTGTTTCTCCCCTTGAAATTGTCAAGTTGGTACACGTCATGCAATGGCACACCCTGTGCCTAGAACCATGCCCCTTTTGGAGCTTCAGGAAGTTTTAGCTGTGAACTATAATAGTGGGAGTTCTGACAATTTGACAAGCTGTTGCCAAACTACAGAGTTGTTAAATACATCAGCATGCCTTCTTTAACATCCTGCTTCTCACTTTCCCTTTGTCAAGATATATACTATTTCTCCATGAAAAAAGTTGCTTTAGTAGAGTTCAAGAAATCGTTTACAGACTAGCTTCATCTTTCGTTGGTCACTCCACTCCTTCAAATATGATGTAGGCTTATTGTAACACATTTATTATGTAAAATGGAGATATGCACACTAATTTGGCACACATTTATATTTGTTTAAACCCGCAATCTCTCTTTGAATGCAAAAATAATTAGGAGAGTGATTCTTAAGAAAAAGTGGTACTGTTTATTCTGGATTCCTCAAAGTGATTCCTATGTTATGTAGAATGTTGATTTTCCAGTTTGGTGGCGTAAGAGAATTACCTGTGAGATTTTTTAAATACTGATACTCCAGCCACAAGTTAGTCATTAGTATTTTGTAAAGCTGTCTATCTAGTGTGCTAGATATTATAATGCTAATATGCATAGGTCTTGCCAGAGGTTAATGGGTTGAAGAATTTTAAATGGTGGAAAAAATACATGTCCATATTTTAGAATTTATTTGAAATATGTAAATTATGATATAACATATTTGTGTATGGGTACTACACACACGTATGTGTAATATGTCATATCATCTCAAATATTTATAATTATTTTTGATATGTTTTTAATATTTGGGAGATGGATATATTTTAACAGGACTTATTAAATTTATTTCATACTTTCTATCAAAAATTCACACTATTCTGCATAAGGATAAATTTATTTCAATATTTATGAAGCCAGTTTAGTCTTCATCCATCCAATCTGAGATATGCTGTTTGCTGTGATGTAAAAATAAAATAGATCCAATGAAATTATGGCTATTAAGACATATATTTACAGTATTATGAATTCCACTTATTATCCTAGCTTGTTTATGCCAATTTGTAAGACCATTGAAATTAGAAACAGGAGCTGTTTGAATCAAGCCCATTTGAAATGCTATTGCTAATCTCTTTCTGTGTCAGTTCTCATCAAGGTTGACCTTCCTGATTGCCTGTTACAGCTTGATATAAATGCAGTGCCACCACCCCAGGGCTGTAATTGACCTTTAACGACAGTACAGTCATGATCCCTTTCCATGAACCAATAATTCCATGGCACAAATATCATTCACATATTTCAGTAATTATTGCTGACATTGTATTGTATGTATCTTTAAAAACAGATTGAATAAGAATAGAGAGTGAATTTTGTATTTCATCCAAATAGTATCACTGAACTATAATATTATACTGCATTCCTTTAGAATAAAATATATTTGTTTTTCATTTGTGCAGGTAGGGGACAATGGGGAGGCATTGGAATGTCTCTGACTATAACTTTTGTGTGTGTGGTAAAAACATTTAACATAAGATCTACCCTCTTAAATATTTAAGCACACAATTCAGTATACTGTTAACTATAGACACAATGTTGCACCGCAGATCTCTAGAACTTAATCATGTGGCATAATTGGAATTTTATACTCTTGATTAGTCAGCCCCTGGCAACCTCCATTCCACTGTTTCTTTGAGTTCAGATTTTTTTTAGATTCCACATTTAGGTGAGATTATATTTGTCTTTCTCTGCCTGACTTATTTCACATAGCATAATGCCCTCAAAGTCCATCTATGTAGTTGCATATGACAGAATTTCCTTCTTTTTTATGGCTGAATAATATTCCATTGTTTCTCCATTCATTCATTGATGGATACTTAGTTTGTTCCTGTGTCTTGATTATTGTGATTAATGCTGTAATAAACATGAGAATTCACATATCTTTTTGATACTTTATTTTATCAAATTTTTTGGTTTTCATTGTTCACTGATTTTTATATGGTGATTTTTATATCCTGCAATTTTACTAAATTTGTTGATTAGTTCTAACAGATTTTTTGTAGTTTCTTTGGGTTTTCTATATATAATAAGATCATGTCACCTGCAAACGGAGACAATTTTACTTCTTTCTTTACAGTTTGGATGCGTTTTATTTCTTAATAGCTGTGGCTTGTAATTCTAGTACTATGATGAATGGAAGTGGTGAGAGTGAGCATTCTTGCCTTGTTCCTGATCTTACAGGAAAAGCTTTCAGGTTGTCACCATTGAGTATGATGTTACCTGTGGGCTTTTGACCTTTATTATATTCAAGTACATTCCTCTTATACCTAGTTTGAGAGTTTTTATCACAAAAGGGTGTTGAATTTTCTTAAATGATTTTCCTCCATCTATTGAGTTGGTCATGTGATTTTTATCCTTCATTCTGTTAATGTGGTGTATCATATTAGTTGATTGGCAGATGTTGAGCCATCCTTGCCTCCCAAAGATAAATCACACTTGGTCACAGTGTATGATCCTTTCAATGTGCTGTAGAGTTTAGTTTGTTAGTATTATGTCGAGGATTTTCGCCTCTCTATTTATCATGATGTTGGCCTGCAGTTTGTTTTGTTTTTTTGTTTTATCTTGTAGTGTCCTTGTCTGGCTTTAACAACTCATTAATACTGGCCTCATAAAAATGATTTTGTAAGTGTTCCCCCCTCTTAATGGTTTGGAAGAGTTTGAGAAGGATTGGCCTTAATTCTAATTTAAATATTAGGTAAAATTCTCCAGTGCAGCCATCTGGTCCTGTTAGATCAATTTGGTATACAGTGTTGCTTAAGCCCACCGTGTTCTTGTTGATTTTCTGTTTGGAAGTTTTGTCCATTATTGAAAGTGGGGTATCAAAGTCTCCTACTATTATTGTATTGCTGTCTATTTCTCCCTTCAGTTGTCTCAGCATTTGCTTTATATACCTAGGTGCAGTAATCTTGGGTGCATATATGTTTATAATTGTTAGATCTTCCTGATGAATTGACCCTTTTATCATTATGTAATGAATTACTTTGTCTCTTGTGACAGTTTTAGACTTAATGTCTATTTTGTCTGTTAAAAGTATTGCCACTCCTCTTTTGGGATCTCTTTTTCCATTCCTTAAATTTTAGCCTGTGTGCGTCCTTAAATCTAAAGTGAGTCTCTTATAGACAGAATATAGTTGGATCTGTTTTCTTTAATCCATTCAGCTACTTTATGGCTTTTGATTAAGGAGTTTAATCCAGTTATGTTTAAAATAATTATTGATAGGGAAGGACTTACTATTGCCATTTTGTTCACTGTTTTCTCTCCATCTTATAGCTATATTTCTTTACTTCTCTTGCTGTCTTCTTTTGTATTTCATTTTTTTTTTTGTAGTGACATGCTTTAATTTTTTTTCTCATTTTCTTTTGTGTATCTCTTATAGGTCTATTCTTTGTGGTTACCATAGGGCTTACACAAAATATCTTATGGCTATATCAATCTGTTTTAAGCTGATAACAATGCAATCACATAAAGAAAATCCCTCCCAGAAAATCAGGATGTTGGACATTTGATCCGGTGCTTTCCTTCGCTCTCCAGGGAGAAACTGGGAGCTGGGTGTTTCTTCCTGATCATGTGGCACTGTGCCAAGAGTAGGGATTATAGAAAGAGGATGTCTCATTTTCCTACTGGCTTCCTTGTGGCTGATACCATGCTTGTTTAGGATGTAGGAACCTCTCAAATAGTTTCTGGATTTCTCAGAAAGGGAAATGGTCTGTGTATTATTGTTGAATCGTCATATCTGTGGGAGAAAGGAGAGTCCACAGCTTCCTATTTCACCATCTTGTTGATTTCACCTTCTGATTATATCTTTATAATAATTAATAGTTGATTGTTAAAATGAATTTTAAAAATATACATTAAATTGTATACCATGTTTGATAGAGCATTAAGACCCTAAGTCTCACGACACAATATGATTTATTTAGATAAAAATTAATAAAAATTGTTGTTTATAAATCCAGAGACAACTCAATTGCTCAGATTCATTCACAATGTTCACCCTGAATCTAAAGTCCATCCTAGGAACTCTGTTTAACTTTTATCAAGTAATAATTTTCAATTATAAACTTAAATATGACGGTTTGCTTCCATAGGCTTTATTACATTTTATTAAATTTAGAGAAAAATATTAATCAAAATATATAACACAGATTATGTTTAAAATTTACAACCACAAAGCTATGAGCCATTGAAGAATGGCACTACATATGTTTTAGCAGAGCTTAGTATGTTTGTTCTAACCAAAAATTTTTTAAAATACCTTTGAATTAGCTGAAGTTGATTTAACAAGATCTACTAATGTATCATTTAAAAGATAGGCTCATTATTGGAACGATGGCATGGAGGAAGAGAAAGTTCCGCTTGTTAAACCTCTTTTTAAACAAAATACAAACAAACAACAAACAGTGGCATAGTTGTTTCATGACTACTGGGAAAAGCAGGACTGTGCATTTAACAACAGAAAGCAAAGTTAAGGTAATGCCAGAGTGATGCGTTAACACTAGGTTAGAAACAGCGTATCTTAAGAACTTTGTTTATATCAGCCAAGCTTGGATTAATGAATGGTTTGTAGATCCTTTATAACTTTGTTTGTCTCGGCATTAGTCAATCTTTATAAAGTGAATTTAACAATTAAAATATTATTCATTAAAATATTATTCATGTTGTGCTTCTAAGTCTTATCCTCCTAAAAGCAAGTTAACGGTTTTATAGTATGTAATATAGCATTTTATATTTTCTTATAACTTAGTATAAAATTATTTCAGCATTATGAGGCTAGAAATTTTTATTTATTTCAAGTAACACTCAAGTAATAAGATCTTGGGAAATGAATGAATTTGGTGGTATGAGAAAAAAAAAATATATATATACCTATAGCTATATTTTAATGTGGTTTTTTGCAGGAACGGGCATTTAACAACATGTATTATATCTGCTTTTCTCTTCAAATTTTTCATACCAGTTAAATAACTTTAAGAATATATCCAAGTAACATATTTTAAGGCAAAAAATAGATTCTTGTTCTACCTTGTGTTAGGATGTGAAAACAGAACTGTCACAAAGTTTTGATGTTTTCATTGTATAGTCTTACATTTGTTTCTTAGCAAATATCGTTATAATTTAAATAGCACTAGCATAGTAAAGAAAAATATCTGGTTAAGGCTGCATTTAAACACAAAAATGTAAAGAAAGAAAACAGACTGTTTCCTCTATGTAATGCGAGTCATCAATACTAATGATTACAGATTTTAATCAGTGTTAATGGTGTCCTACACGGAAAAATTTTATAGAGTATTTGCAAAGCTGAGAGGGAAATTGTGCTTCCACATTAGCTAGTGAAGTGTATTCATTCTACCATATATATCTGATTATTTGTGCTGCAGGTTTAATGGAGGTTTAGCTTTCCTCTTTGTAAGCTGTGTTTGAAGACAATAATGCTTTTCAGGAAAAGTGGTCCTAAAAATCTCCTCAGTTCTTCTATTGAAAAAGAAATAATACAGCAAATAAAGTGGAGGATCAATCAAAGGATTCTCCACCCTGGTTCTATAAAGTGTTGATAACATCTCAGTCATAGGACTATTTCAAGGTAAAATTGGATGATATCTGTAACTTTAAAATGAAATATAAATATAGTTTTTATGTTCCTTTGATGCAGAATGCTTGGGTCTAGTCTTACAGGAACCCTGGCCAAGGGTGGGGAGGGGGTAGGAGGCAAAGGTTAGAAAGAGACGTAAGATCTAGTTATAATCAGAGCAGAGAGAGGACTCAAAATGTTTGAGATATAAGATGTCCAGTACCTTCTAGAAGTTATGTGCTTTCTTAGTCATCTAGAGCTTCTCTTTACCATCCACCCATCTTCTGGATGTTACAGTTGAAAGAGATTATCTGGAGGATGTCCCGGACACTCTTGGGAGCTAATCTTAGTAAATATCTCTTGAAGAATTGAAATGAGATGAGAGAGTTAGTCCTGAGAATTTTGGGTAAGATGTGGCAGTGGAATGGAAGAACAGCTGTTTTTTAGTAGCAATCCTAGGATCTCTAATGAACATTCCAGGTGAAGAAAACAGACATAAATTGTATTTACTTATATTTAAAAACTCCTAAGAAACATAAAAAATGACTTTCTCATTTTAGTTTGCAAAATAATAATTACTTGGATGAACAAAGAATGTAATTGTGGTACCAATTTTGGAAACGCAACTTTCCTTTAATCTATCCATAATGTCCGTTTGTCTGATGACAAGACTGCTCACATAATTCAATGTGACCATAATTTTAGGCATTTTAGACACAGATATATAACATCTGGTTGCCAGGAAAATGCCCATGAAATCAGTCTTCCATGCCTTCTTTAAACCATTTATGCAAGTTATCACCTTATAAAACCATAATTTTTATGTTCACCTGTGTTCTAAATAAAATACAATCACTCCTTGAAGACTTGTTAGCTTTCAGTTGTAACAGTCAGTGCTTGCTGGATATTAAAACTATATGCCAGACATACTGATAATCTGTTTCTCCTCCTTTTTTACATATAAGCTTTTCTATATCAATGATATTTAAATCGTTGAAAGAAAAAGAAAAAAAATCATAAGAAGTTAGTGAATAAGAGAATTTCCCTGAATCTGGAAATATACTATTTTAAAAACTCAGAGACTGAAATATAGCTCCACGAAATACCTTCCTTATAGGATTTGTTGTGTACAGTTATGTATGAAGATTGCTTAGAAGTGTGCCTAAAATTTAGTAAGTCACATAATATTTAGCAATGACTACATGCATTCACCAATGATGATGGCTCAAACTTGCTTTGCATTGGTATATCCAGTTTCGCAGGACGCTCTGCATAGATTAATGCTTTGCATAATGCAGGTCATGACCTATTGTTGGGTCACAACACAATTTAGTGAGTTGCAATCTCCATTTTTTAAAAAATATGAAATAGAATAGACTGTAATTGAATAGAATAAATAATAGTGTACATTGCATAAAGTATAGATATTGTTTCTTAAATATTTTCTTTCAGATTATATCTCCACATCATAGGCATGCATGACCTATGTGGTTGCCCTATAAAATATTTTTCTTCCTATGGTCAAATATAGATAAAATTCACAGATTCTAGTTAAATCATCTAAAGATTTAAACTTAGATATGTCTGATATTCTTCTTGAAACTTTATTCTCTGAAAAAGGAAGTCATCTAGTTTCATTTTGCAGAGCATTTTTTTCTAAGTAATTGATAATAAAATGTAAATGTCAAGAGAAAAGGAAGAAAATTAAAGACACTTTTAACATATTTCTTATTGATTTATTCTTTCACTATACAACACAATGATCATTTTCAATAGGACTAAATAAGTGTTGGGAGGGAGTAGCTGTGGGAATAAATCCTAAAACTTTCTGGTAATTCAAAATAAAACTTTGCAGGTATGCGTTGTTTTCCTCTAGATTCTACTAATTTGAAATTAGATTTCTATCTGTTTCTTTGAGTTTACAATCTATGTTAACAACTACTTTTGTATATTCCAAGGAATTTGTCTTAATCCTATTTTATTTACCTTTGAAAGAAACTTCATTGGTAATAGGAGTATGGAAGAAATAGAGCTCAGTATTTTAGGGTCAACTTGATTTTTTGTAGGGAAAATTTTCAGTTTGATTGTCCCCAATAAATTGGATTATTTCTCTCTAAAAGAATGAGAAAGTGCTGTTAATTAATCTACATTTCATTGTATCTAATAAAAATATGTAAACCTAAAACTGCTCTAAAATATAAAGTTTGTTAATTTTTTTAAAAAAAACCTAAAACTTGAAATGATCCAATTGATTCCAAGTAACTTAATTGAATATCATATGAAAACCACGATTATTTAAAATAACTCAACAAAACCCAGCATGCAAGAACATGACCGATGTACATGTAAAAGACTCATTAGACTAGACTAAGAAATGTCAAAGATGATAGAACTAGTAGAAAAGTACTTTAAAATGATGATTCTAAACATACTTCTTATGTTAAAGAGGATGGAGTTAATACAAACATGGCAATGAGAGAGATAGAAAAATAACTCAAAAGAAACATCAAGTGATTAAAACCGCAATATCTGAGATGAAAATGTCAGTGGATGCAAGTCATAGGAGATTAGACACTGCAGATAGAAAGATTGATGAACTTGAAGATATAGTAATAAAAGTTATGCAAAATTAAGGAGAGAAAGAAAAAACTAGAGAAATCAGTGATCTGTGACACATTGTTAAGCAGTCTAAAATATAAGTGTTTGGAGTCCCAGGAAGAAAAGTTAGAGAAGGGAGAGTAAAAAAATACATTGAAAAATTAATGTAATTTATTTATTTATTTATTTATTTATTTATTTATTTACAATTTAATAAAAATTAACTCACAGGTATAAAACCTTCATGAACCCAAATCAGAATACACCTAAAGAAAGCTCTGCTAAGGCACATCACAAGCAAATTGGGGAAAATAAATGTAAATTAAAAAAAAAACCTCCTAAAGACAGTCAGAGAAAAATGACATATTAGTTATAGAAGTGTAAAGAAATGAATAACAACAAACTTTTCTCCAAAGATTGCAAAGAAGGAGAGTATTGGCATTTTTAAAACATTGAAAGAAAGATCCTGTGAACGTAGAATTTGTTAGGAGCAAAATATCTTTCAAAATGAGGGCAAAATAAGTACTTCTTTTGCATACAGAAAGCTGAAATAATTCATGTCTTAGTATGCTCAGGCTACTATCACAAAATACCATAGCCTGAGTGGCTTAAACAACAGAAACATGTTTCTTACAGTTCTGGAGTCTTGAAGTCTGAGACCAGGGTGCCAGCAGGGTCAGGTTCTGGTAAGGACACTTTCTGGCTTGTAGATGGCCATCTTCCAGCTGTCTCGTCACATTGTGATGGGGAGAGAGAGGAAGAGAGAGAAAGCTCTCTGTTCTTTTCTCATAAAATCACTAATTCCATCAGGAGGCCCCCACCCTCATGACCTCACCTAAACCTAATTACCTTGCAAATGTCCCACCTCTGAATATCATCACGTTGAGGACTAAGGCTTCAACATGTGAATTTTGGGCAGACACAATTCAGTTCCTAGCTATTCATTATGTACAGACCCACACTGCAAGAAATATCTCTACTTCTTTCTCCATTTCAAATTAATTGCTAGGTCTGACTGATGTAGCCTTCTTTTTGTATCACTAATAGATCTATTTTTGTTCATTTCCAGTGTTATTACCTTACTTATAGTCACAACCATTATGCCTTAACTTTTTCTTTCTGGGCCTAACTTTTTAAACTCACACTCTTTACTTATATTATACTCAGATCATACTACCTTTGTTGTTACTTAAACATAAGCTGTACTCACTTAAGGCTCTTTTTCTTCAGCTTCTGGTGGGACCCTTCTGCAGGACTTTCCATGGCTGCTCTCTCTTAGTCAATCAGCTCATCAGCCACCACCACTGAAGAGTGTTCATCAGCCACCACCACTGAAGAGTGTTCTTTGTTACCAATGTTTCTTACTTCCAATCACTGTATATCCCATTTATAAGATTTGCTACTATCTTAACTTGTCTTGTTCATTTATTTGTTCATGTTTTAGTCTCAGGATTTTCCCTTCAATGGGTGCGAAGGTAGCAACTATCTCGTCTATATATCTGGTACCTAGAAAAATATCTTGGAAGCAACTGTAGTTCAATAAATGATTACATTTGTTTATTTTTGTTTTTACTTTCTAGACTTGTACACCTGTGAATACCGGATTACTTTGAGCTTACACTACCTAGAAAGCCCAACCTGATCCTCTACTCACCAATATGTATGCATCGGCACAGGTGCATGCACACACACATTCATACGCATCACACTTACATCCACATGCTATTTTGGCTTATCACCTCAGCTTCCAACTTACACACAGCTTCCCTAAACACTGCCTCACCAAGCCACCGCCCACCCCAGACTGTAGAAGGTGATTCCTTATGTTCTCCTGTAGGATCCTCTACTTTACCTTCCTATGGCACAAATCACTCTGTAGTTTAAATGCTTATCTCCACGCAAAATTGTAAGTTCTCAGAAAACGGATCTTTTTTATTTTCATTCCTTCCTCATTTTCCTTTGTACTTTGCATGTCATAAGCAACTAATGTATACCCAATGTCTGAAAGTATCCTAAATCTCTCTTCTCATCTCCTATTCTTGATTATAAGGAAACTGCCTCACAGAAATCTATCTGCAAACTTCCAAGGATACATTGCTCCCCCCCCCACCTCATCATGATTGATGCAATTTCCTATGTATGATGCATTCCTGCCCTTCCACTCAGACTTTTGATTTAAAAAATAAAAACAAAACCAAAAAGCTTTATGCCTGAATTCAGGCTTTATTCCTCTGTTCTGTGATCATGTAATCATCTATCCATAGAGTAAAGTTTCTTCCTCTGATTCTTTACATATTGGTATATCATATTCATCAGTTTCAATTGACTGCTTCATATTATACTTAATATTTATTTGGAATTCTCTTAATGCATCTATATGGATCATATTTCCCATATTTCGTATAAATGACTACATTATTCATTGTTTTGAATTCTGATATTATCCAGTGCACTACTTACATAAAAGGGACCAAACACTCTTAATAAATTACTCATATCTGATTTTCTAATTTTAGATAATCATACCATTGCCTGTGATCCCTATTAAAACCAGACTCCTAGGGAAACTTGCACGTGGACTCAAAATCTTCACAAGAATCTCTCTTTCCAACAAATACTTCAAGTGAATTTGAGGAAGAGAAAGATTAGAAAACACTGGATTATTATTTTTCTAATATCCTAGTCAATTGGTATTCTTCCCTACTTACTCTTTCATACTTTCTCCTCTCTCAATTTCTCAATACCTACTCTCCATTCCTGACTCTCAGCTAACAAACTTACTTTGTATTTCAATGAAAAGTAGAAGCAATGAAAAGGAACTTCCACATGCTCCCTCTACCAAATTTTGTGACCTACTTTCTTCTTACCTATATATTCTCTAACTTTCTTCCTCTTATACCAGCTGAACTGTCCACGCTCCTAAGGCCACTATCTTCACTTGACCTTCTCTTCCAGCTTCATCAATTTTCCCTTCTTTAAAAACAAACAAAAAACAAACCCTCACTGGATTATTTGATTTCCTGCTACTGATGAACTGAAATATGTTTATTTAAATACAAAATCCATGCAACGTTCTAGCTCATTTACGTATTTGAACTTTAAGTATGAACTCTATTGAGAGCATTATGATGTTTTTAAATTTATTTGCTTTCTATAAATTTTATGTAATTTTTCTTTCCTTTTGATCCACTTGTCTGAAAATACATTGTGCTATTTTAATTATCAACACACATACATATATTCATATTGCTTCTTTACAACGTACAAAAAAATAATTAAATTGATCTCACTTGCACTATAAATTGAAATTTTGACTACTCAAGATGGGATGAAAAAGATTTAAAGGTAATTTTCCAATTTTGTTTGTTCTTTTCTTAATGA
This sequence comes from Equus caballus, assembly GCF_041296265.1. NCBI lineage: Eukaryota > Metazoa > Chordata > Mammalia > Perissodactyla > Equidae > Equus > Equus caballus. The sequence continues at coordinate 27,311,627 of NC_091709.1, read as the reverse complement.
AGAAAATAATCCAAAAATATTTAATGCCCTAGTTTTCTAAACAGAATTACATGGCATATTAATATTATTATGATAATAGCAACAGCATAATAGGAAGGAAAAAATATTTCAAAGAAAATTCTATTTCTTTAACTGCTCTTGTTTCAGCACCTTTTACTCAGAAAATATGACAATCTAAATGAAACAGCAGGGGTTTCTTAAGAAAAAACTGAATTTAATAACTTTGAATTCAAAGTAATGAAAATTAGATCAAAGACAGCACTTCATTGTACTGAGGATGTCTAGCCCTTTCAAACTATCTATTGAAAAGTTTATGGTTAATTAACAGGAATTTTGCTTTTATCAATTTGTAAAGCTTGTAAAAGCCTTGAAACAATTTTTTTTTTTAAAGTATGTGTCTCTATAGATAATCTAGACTGCTGGGTACCATGCATTGCTTCTGAAATGCTTCAGCTGAGCCTGTGTAAGCAAGTCCTCCTCAGGCTGGAAAGAACATCCGTGAAAGCTCTTTTGACCTCATCTGTCAAAGTGATCTCTCAGTTACACAAAAACTTCCATCTGCATCAGACATCCATTAACCACTGATCCTAAATAACAGCGCTAACATAATGGATGGCTGAGTCTCTGCTTGGAATTGGGATTGTCTTATAAGGCTGACTAAGCAAGCATACTAAACGGAATGGAACCAAGATAACTTAGACAAAACAGTCAAAACAGTAACGGGTGAAATATTACTTAAAATATAAATTGATTGCAATTTTAACCTCAGAATATAGAAATCCATTTGGTTATGTATGTGTTAAACTATTGTTTAAAATAAGACTAATAGTACCAATCCCTTCTACCATGTTTATGACCGTTCTAAGAGCTTTACAAGCATGAACTAATATAAACCTCACAAAAACCCTTCGAGATGAACACTTTTCCCATCCCTATTTTTACAAGTGGAGGAACTGAGATCCATAGATTTGAGTTATTTGACATAGTTCGCACTGCTAGACAGTGGCAAGGCAGGGGTGGTGATGGTGGGGTTAAGATTTGTTCTCAGACATTCTGGCTCCAAAAACCATGCCCTTAACCTTCTCACAGTACAATCTTTCAAATCAATCATTAGTAAAATGTGTTTGGTAAAACTATGTCAGATTATGTTTCATCTAAAATAAAAGATCAAACAGGACAGTAAGTACATGCTTTTTATAAGAATAACTGAAATTTTAGAGCTTGAAAATCCAAGACCCTGATATCATACAGTATAACATGGCAAAGACTGAGGAACATAAGTAGTACTACATTTGGCAGATGAATATTCTAGCACAATTGAAAATAAAAATGGTAATTGGATATTTCCAAATATATTGAAGTGAATTGAAGATTTAAATAGAAAAGTTGCTACAAAAGAATGTGTCATTCGTAATGTAATGAAGCCTAATGATGGATATAAGAAAGCACATTGGCTTTCATTTGAGAAACTTCTGACCTCAGTTGCATGCAAAGCAGTTCATTGTCAAGCAATCAGTGTGTCCTGCAGAAATACTTCATATTTCTACCACTGACGAAGCCTTTCTTTTGAGACCAATTTAACAGGGTAGCAAAATAAGTGAATTTGAAATTATTATCTATCTGTTTTACATGTATATAGAAGGTAAATTATTCTTTAACATTCTACGTGATTGCTTAAAGTTTGCATTATAACTACGTAAATTTTTTTATTTTTAAAGAATCTTTTGAGGCTATTATAGCATGAGAGTTTTTGATTAAATACATAAACATGATGAAGCTTTTCTTTTATATTCTGCTCATAAAGAGATTGGGAATACAGTGACAAAATTAGAGATCAAAATGTTTTTTAGCTATGTATGGAGATAAAAAAACTTTTAAACACACACAAAATATATACATATTTATACATACACAAATTGTCAATTGACATGAGAGTTATGTAGATGGTTCTCTGGGAACAGAGAAAAAAATAACAAATTTATTTGGGAAGGGAGCGAAGGACAAGAGATACAAAAAAGGAAATACTTGAACTAAAACTTTCTGTGCAAGTTTTTCTAATATAGTATGTAGTGGCTATTTAGGAAAAAAGAAGGAAATTAAGTAGAAGATTGTAAATGTAAGGAAAATGCTTATTGTGTAAATATAAAATGATCTTAGTATGAAATAGGTTTTATTGGATGGTCTGCAACTATAAGCTCTTGTTGAATTATGAAGGGTTTTGTAAGATATGTGAAGACATTTTGGTTTTATACCCATAGGGAAGGACACACACATACACACACAAATATACACATATGCATCTATGAATGTATTACATAGTCGCACATATATAAATGTACACACATGGACGCACATTTCTTTATGTTAGAATGATAAATATGGTTGCTGTAAGGATAATGAAACAAGCTGGCTGCGATGAGTTGCTGCTGAGCAAACACGGTAAAGTACTGATTTTTAAGACAGTGGTAGTAGGGATAAAGAGTCTGACAGAATTTGAGAAATACTTAGTTGGGAAACCTATCAGTACTTGGTCATTGATCGAGAAGGGTAAATGAGAGGAATATAAAGAAAACTTCCAGATCTGTTGATAGGATACACATCAATCTCTTTCTATCCTCCAACTCCCTTATTTAATTTCATGTGGTTTTCAACTATATATGAGTTAAGCAAGCTACCTATTTTTGATGCTTTATTCAATTAAATAAATTTTATGAAGATAAGCAAATTCTCTATTAGCCTGTATATTTACTATTTGGTAACAAACTGACTTTGAGAAAACTGTGACAGAATCATTATATATACATTTATTTATCACTGTCCTTGACACTTGATATATAAATAATTTTGTACGAAAGTAATTAATTTTTATAGTCAGTCTGTTTTTCTTTTCTTATCAATGATAAATATTATTTTTAAATTACATAAGGAAATAGTATTTCCTAGTCAAAACAGTATCACTGTTTAATAGTTATATATTCTTAAATAGCACAGCTTATGACTACTTTCCTTTATCACTTTAAATGGTGTAATGAAGTAAGCCATGAGTGAATCAGTTTGAGGTAACCAATATCATGCTCATTAAATGCTCACATCAAGAAATATGAGGATTGAAATTTTCCATGTGAGATGGAACTAGAACTTAAAATAAATATTTCAGAGATAAACATTTGTGAATAAACCAAATATGATTTAGAAATGAAACTTTAGGCTAGGTGGTACCAAAGTTATTTCCGATTACCTAAAAAGAAGTGAAGCAGGAAATTTTCCCTGGGCCCTTTAAAAATGAGAAACTAATCATTCCCTTGGTGAAATTCACTCATTCAGCCATTTGCGAAATATGAATTAAGCACCTCTGGAGGACACTTAGGTAACACAATTAAAATCTATTGATGTTATTGCCTTTCAACATTTAACATAGGTATTAGGAATTAAAATATAAAAGGATAATTTTTATCTTAGAATGCCATGCAAAGAACAACAGACTTTTAATCAGAGCACGTAACACTTAAAATATTTGAGATGGAAAGAAATAAGTAACTGCCATCAAAATTTTAATGGCTTACTTCATGCAAAAGTCATCTGATTCCAAACTATTAATTAAAAGGGCAAGGCAGTATTATTATTAATGCCTAAAGAACTCATTTGTTTTAGAAACAAAAATAATATTATCTGAAGGAAAAATAAATTGTTTTGGCCTTTTGGGAATCTCACAGAGTGGAGAGAAGCTTTTTGATCACCTGGGTCCCAGGAATGGAGGTGAAGACCCCATCTACCCAAAGCATTGTCTCATTGATTTTTATTCTTAGCTGTCTCTGACTCATTCTCTCCCCTGGTCCCTTCCCTATCAAGAAGCATTGTCTGCATTGTAGAGCGTCAGAGTCAGTCAGTGTTTATATATAGTCCTAGCAAATAATTTGTTAACACGGAGATTTTTATCCACTGCTTCAATCAATCACTTTGGCCAGAAGATTGAATACCCACATTTGTCAAACAGATCATTTTTCCATCCCTATCATTGACAGATTGGTGGCAGGTACTGAGTGCAGATTGAGAGAGTAAGAGGACACAGTAGGGGGAGAACCATCTCCTAAACATGGGGAATAAAGTTAGGATGAGAAGACAAAAACGAGTATATATGATACTAAAAATTTTGTACAGGAATAAATACCAGATAATGACAAAAAATGATCTTGTTGGATGCAATGGACAGGGTTAAGTTGCAAAGCATATGACACAGCATAGCTAGGTGAAACAGAGTGACTAGGTATTGGGCAATAAATCACTCCTAATATCAGTAAGAGAGATGAGCAGATAGACTCAAAGTGAGTTTCAGCAATCACTCTCTAAACTTGATTTGCTGCTCCTTTTGCCATGAGGAAGGAGCTGCCTTTTGAAATGAGAATCTATCAATACAGCTACAGTCCCCAAAGCCACCTTCCCCACTACAGCCCACACCCATAAGATAGTCTTCTGCCCTGCGTCTCTCCTCCATTACTAGAAAATGAATTCAAGCTTCACACTAAAAGCAGAATGAAAACCAAATCCAACACCTGAGCTGTAAGGGGTCTTTGATGAAAAGGGATCTGTTTATATTTCCAATCTCGGCAGCATTGCTATCTTCTCTTTGAGCACTTCATCTTAGCAGGCATCTTTTGGAAGATATATGAAAGGAGCTTGGACTGGATGTTGAGTAAGCCCATTTACATGATCTGCCATATTGGGCAACTTGATTCTCCTTTAATAAATCACTTAAAAACATAATTTACAAAATAAATTACCTTTTCTTTAGAGAAGATTGGTTGCCATGACCTTTTGTGTTTGTTTCTTATTTTAGAAATGGTAAAGTGGCTTTCAGATTTTCTTTTCCACCATCTGTGTTTATGGCTAATGGATAATTTGTCATCTTCCTTTCTGTCTTAGATAGAATACTATTAAAACCAGTTTTCTATATATAGTACCCTATCTCCATCAATTATTTTTCTTTACAGTGAAAACCATATAGAATAAAATGCTAATGAACAGTTTTCTTTATTATTGATGATTATTTCAAGAATGAAAGGATCATTTCAGAATACTTTTGTAAGATACAGCATAATAATTCTTTGAGGAATTTTGAAAAACAAAATGCAAAATACATTTATGTGTATATTCTTTATCCAAGGATTTTATCCAGAATTTTCATGAGATTGTTTAAGGAGGTCTAAGACCACTGCAGTTAAAAAGCACTAATAAACAATGTACTTCTTACAGGAAATTATTCTATATTTATACAAATCATGAAGATTTATTAGTGTGAAATGTGAAAGGAATTTTTCTAGCCACTTTGCCAAATGAAAAATATAATGAGATCATAAATACTATGGTTTGTAAAATAAACTTGAAAACGCATTTAGGATGATTTAATTTCAATAAGAATCACACAAAAGTTATATGTGAAAAAGGGGTTGTGAGGAAAAAAAAACTTACCATAACTTTATTTAACTCGTACATTTAGATTATAAATTTCGAAGTTTGCAAATTTGAAGGCAGAGTATCATTTTATCATTGAATCTAGATAATTACCATCTTTTATATCAATAGACTGGTGCGCTGATTTTCTTCTAAATGGATTTTTACAAAGAAATTATGCACATAATTGACCAAGTTCTTATTTCTTTCCACAAAGCATTGATAGAAAAATGTCACAGTGTAAAACAAGAATATTGTAATTATGGTACTGATTTAAGCTATCCCCTTATATTTTATCATGTATTATAATAATGACATATCAAAGAAAATATGTATGTGCATAAATTTAATGCACATGTGTAAAGAAACATATACATTTATGTAAAGAAAATCTAACCTATTTTTAAAATCAGCTATCAAATTAAAATGTCTTTAGGTCTAACTAGGGAAAAACAGCAAGTTTTAATTTTCTACACAAATATATACCTTTTAAGAATAATGTAATTTCGCTTTAAAAGGTACAAATAGCTTTCTTCTTTTTAAAGATCATCTGTAATATGTCAAAATGTTGACAATATCTAAGAAATATTTCGTATTGTGTCAAGTGGTGGTTCTATTTTGCTAATCTAATTGACATCTCTTTTTCTTAATACACTATCCTTTATTGTAGGCTTATCAGGCAACAATGCTTTCATTTTCCATGGTGTACATGATAAAAATTCAAAACTCTGGCATTTAATGGGGAGTGTAAGTTCAGACCTAACTCTGCAGTCATCAGGTAAAATGAAAGAAGCAGCAATTTTGAAAACTGAAATTGGAAAGTTAATAGGAATTTTGAACTTTAAATGTTTCTATATTTCCAGTTGTTACGTGTTGTAACCTTTGGTTCATCTGTTTACATTGCATTTGGGAGTAAAAAGATAAGAATGTAGTAGGACATGTTAAAAATTGCTCGTAAAGTGGTTATGATTTTTAGCTATAAAACAATCAATAATTTTATACATCTGAATGCATTCAAATACATTGTCTTTTTTACAATTTTTATTTAGTTATTAAATATCAAGGATATCAATTAATAATTTTTAAAATCTGAATGTTAAGTATTTTATGATTTAATACCATTTAGTGCATTTTCTTTTGAATTCAAAGCTTTTGATATTGTATATAGTGCTTAATAAAATTTAAAGGGAGAATGTGTTTCTTTGTGCAATATGCTATTCCTGTACTGTAGCATTGTATTTTCCTATAAATATTTAAAATATGAATAACACATGCCAAGTTTATTATATGGATTTCAGTTATGAGAAGCTGATGTTATCTTTATATAAATGGCATAAAATCATAACATGAGTGATAGGTACATCAATATAATATGTAGTATAGCATTAAGACTGTTATGTTCTTTAAAAAATGGTGACATCGAAATTCTAGGAGTAAAATAATCTACTTTCATTGTGTTTATTATTTCCGACCACTCTGAAAGGAAGGTTGTTATAAATATTTTACAGATGTAGATGCTGATAGAGAAGTTGCTTAAAATTACTTATTTTTCCCCATTTATAGAGAAACTGGTACTAATCCTAGTATGTCTAGTCACAGCATCTGTGCATCTTTTCCTGTTCGTTTCTAGAGTGAGTCTCTGAAGATAATTGGAAGGAAGCTAAGAAGTGACAAAAATGCATTTTACTGTTCAGCTTAGTTAAGTTGACTCAGGCCAAAAAATAAACTGCTCATGAGAGAAATCAAAATAATTATTGAAAATGACATACAGTGAAACATTAATGAAAATATCACAACTTGTGTTTGAAGTGTTAATTCTTTGCATTTGATTACCTTGTTGACATCGCATTTGTCCCTATATGGAAAAATAATATTAATAATGTTTCATTATAAGCTAACTTTTCAACCTCCTTTTAATTATATTTTTACAGGAAAAAGTTTTCATTTAAACCTGGGCAAGGTATTTAGCTTGCGTTTGATTACATTTCCTAATTAGTTACACTTTTCAATATATCTAATGGAATATTGATTTTCAAATAAAATGCTACAAGGTGAGAATAATGTCACGTTATGTTAGGAAGAAAACAAGGAAACTATATAACTCTTTTGATGTATTAGAATTTATATGTGGATCACAAACTATTTAAGTTACCAGAAAAGTAGCAAGAGTTAAATCAGGTTCAAAAATGCAAACCAGTTAATACAGGTGCCCAACATTGTAAACAGTGTCAGGTCATACATAATACTGATTGCAAAATACACAAATTTAAAAAGAACTACTTTGTGTAATCTGTTTTAGTAATCTTGGACCTGTTTTATCCATTAAATTAATTATTTCTAACATATTTATGAGATAAAATTAATGTACAATTCTAGTTACACATTTAAAGTCTCCACTTAATGGCTATACTAACAGTTATGCAACCATTGCCATAATCAATTTTAGAATATTTTCATCACCTAAAAAAGAAATCCTATACTTATGGCAAATTACTTCCCATCCCCTCATTCCTCAGTCCCTAAGCAACTACTCATCTACTTTCTGTCTTTATGCATTTGCCTATCCTGGAGATTTCCTATAAATGGAAACTCATAATAAGCAGTCTTTTGTGACTGGCTTATTTCATTCAGCGTGATGTTTTCAAAGTTTGTCTATATTTTCACATTATATTAGTACTTTATTTTTATTTTTGGATAATATTGCATTGCATAGCTATACCACATTTTGTCCATCCATTCATAATTTAATGGACATTTTGGACTGATTTTGCTTTCTGAGTAATATGAATAATTTATTAACATTCATGTACAAATGTTTATGTGGGTATATAGTTTATTTTTGGGGGGTATACTATATCTAAGAATGGAATTACTAGTAAACGTAGGTTTAACATTTTGATAAACTGCCAAAGTGTTTTCCAAAGTAGTCACATCATTTTACAGTTCAGGTATGAGAGTTCCAATTTCTCCACATCTTTGCCAATAGTTGTTAATATCTGTCTTTTGGTTATAAACAACCTGTGGGTATAAAGCGATATCCCATTGTGGTTTTGATTTTCATTGCCCTGATTGCTAATGACGTTGAGCATCTCTTCCTGTGCTTATTGGCTATTTGTGCATCTCTTCTAGAGTAGCGTCTATATAATTCCTCTGTTCACTTTTCAACTGGATAACTTTTGATTGTTGAGTAGAAAGTATTTCTTTATGTATTGTGGATACAAGTCCTTTATTAGCTATATGATTTGCAAATATTTTCTTCCATTCTTTGAATTTTCTTATTTGTTTTGATGTGGTTTCTGAGTAACAACATCTTTAAATACAATGAAAATGTATCAATTTTTATTTTTTTATACTTTTCTCTTTAACTAGTGCTTTTGGTATAGTCTCTAAAAAGGCTTTTCTATGCCTGATCCAAGGTCATGGACTTTACTTCTAATTTTTTTTTTTTTAAAGATTGGCACCTGAGCTAACAACTGTTGCCAATCTTCTTTTTTTCCTCCTGCTTTTTCTCCCCGAATCCCCCAAGTACATAGTTGTATATATTGGTTGTGGGTCCTTCTAGTTGTGGTCACTTCTAATTTTTTTTAAGAATTTCATAGTAACAGCTTTTACATTTGGGTATATGATATATCAAGTTAATTTTTGTGAATGGTCTAAGGAATAGTTCAACTTTGTACTTTTGGAGGTGTATATCCAGTTATCCAATAACTATATGTTCAAAACATTATCCTTTGCCTACTGAAGTGTGTCCTTGTAACCTTGTTGAAAGTGACGTATTTATTACATTACAAATATTTATTGAAAAGTCCCTGAAAAAGTATGAAAACATTTCTAAGATTTTATGATCTATTTTTAAAACAGTAATGTAAGCAGAAAAGAAAGATACAATTCAATAACTTCAAAATGGAAAAATATAAAAAACGCAGTATTGCATATAAAAAAAATGAAAAAGACAACTAATCCTAAAACTGACCCTTGAGGTATTTCAGCCAGGAAAAAGAAAACCATGTGCAAAGAGGTACAAATGTGTGACAGAATGTGTCATATTGAAAAACAAGAAGGTGCAATGTGTTGCTAGAAGATAAACCTGTATTTCTAGAGGGTACATTCTAAGAAAGAGAGAAATAAAATTTGGGATTTTTATGTGCCATTCCAAGGGATTCAATTTCATCTTGTACATAATGCAAAAGCATAAAAACATTAGCAGCAACGTGATATGGGGGTGCATATCATAGTAAGATCACTCTAGGGTTGGATGAGAGGACTGTGAGATAGAAGGTAGAGGAAATGTTAACGTAGATTTTACAATAGCAGCTCCAAGAGATGAAGAGCATCAGTGAAAGACAATAGCAGATGTGACAAAAATAAAGTGTGTCTAGTAAGCTATTAAAGATAAAGGGCAAATTGAATTCAGTAATGGATTAGATATATAGTCTACTATGGGTAGCAGAAATAGAATTATCCTGCTCTGAATTTTTCCATTTTATGTGAACTCATACAATATTGATTCCATGTAGAATATGATAAATTAAGAAAGCAAATTTTAATTTCTTGAAAAAAGTGACCACATAGCCAAGTACAAATAAAAGGGTTAGAATGGAATATTAAAAACACTATTGATGGCGCCATCGCAGTGGTGTAGTGGTTAAGTTTGCGTGCTCTGCTTGTGAAGCCTGGGGTTTTGCTGGTTTGGATCCCCAGGGTGGACCTGGCACCTCTCATCAAGCCACTTGATAAAATTGAGGAAGATGGGCCCAGGTGTTAGCTCAGTGTAATCAAATTAGAAATCAAAAACAATAAGACATCTAGGAAATTCTCAAATATTTAAAACTTAAGACACTTCTAAATAGTTCATGAATCAAACAAAATCATGAAGGAAATTAGAAAAGATTATAAACTGAATGGTAGGGAAAACACCACACATTCAAATTCTTGGGATGCAATTAAAACAATGCTTAGATCTTTATGTTTGTGATTACTTATATGACAAAAGAAAGTTTCAATATCAATGATGTAAACTTCCATATTAAAAAGTTAGAATGAAAAGTGAACATTAAACCCAGTATGAGAAAGGAAATAATAAAGTTTAGAGTGGTAATTAGTGAAATAAAAAGTACAGAAACAATAAAAAAAAATCAATGTAGAGTAAGCTGTTTTATTAATTATTAAAAAAATCATAAATATTTAAATCAAGAAAAGACTGAAATATAAATTATTAATATGAGAGGACAGAGGCCAAGTCATTATAGATTATGTGAATTTAAAATGGTAAAGAATATTAAGAACAACTTAATACCAACAAAATTGACATTTTAAAAAACTTTAATGTAGTATGAGACAATTTAATACAAAATATATAAAGAACACCATTTGGGGATTACACCAGCCATGAGATTGAGTCAAGATTAGAAAACAAATCATTGAAATGCATAACCTTAATAGAATAAAAGGAGCAAAATTATATGCCATTTAATACCCATAAAAATAGGTTTGGAATACATTTAATTACCATATTTCACGATTATAAGACTATTCAGGTGTATTATATATTCAATCTCTTTTAGTAATAATTTTTAAATGAATTTCACCATTTTGTCTATGTTTTCCACGTATTAGCATAACACTTTATATTGATTTATAATTATACTTAAAATTTCTGCAGTGATTGTGTTTATATCTTTTGTAATTTTAATTTTGCGTATTTGACCCAGTTCCATTTTTTCCTTGATCATATTTGCCAGGGTGTTGCCAATATTGTCATTCCAAAAATTCATCTTTAAGAGTCCTATTGACCTTTTTTGAATTGTCTTCCAAACCAACTAGAATATTTCAAAGATTATTTTCTACCTGAGAGCGAATCTTCAGTGTTTGTTGAGACATACTTTACAGCATAGTACTGTATTTGATTTGATACAAATCAAATCTTTTGATACAAAAAAATTGTATTTGATACCAAGTACTGGTATTTGATTCTTTGCTTAAGTAATTCTTATGCTTTATGTCTTTTACCATTTTCATTTAACATCTGAGCGTTTTCATTTTAATTTAAGTATTGATAAGTAATACAATTTATATTGTAAAAGTTGATATTTTATGTTGATTCTCATAATCATTTAATATGATATTTAAATATAATATATGATTAAATATAATATAATCATCATATTTAGTGAAATCTAAATTTCATAGTAATTTAATACCCATAGCAATTTGTTTTAGAAATAAAAAGGCTTTTCTTTAACAGTGGGTAATATTAAATTTTTTAAATTTCTTCTTGAACTAATATTCTTTTCCATTTTTCTCATACAGATATTTATTCTATGACAACGTCACTTGACGCTTGAAATTATTTTATCAATCTTCTTGCCTCACTAACAAATATGAATTTAAATTATATTTTAATTTCAATGATGATAAAGATCTAAGAGTTTTCAGGGGAGTTGAGTTATCTTTAACACAATTTGCCCATAATTGGTTGAGTTAGCATAAATATATTGAACATTTTTGATAAGTAGATATTAAGTCTAAATAGTAAAAATGTGCTGAAATTCTACCTTGGGAGGGAGCAATGAATCTGCTGCTCTTCGTTGATATCCTTAGATCAACATGTCGTGTTGCTGCACTGACCAATTATCATTAAGTCCATGTATCTTTTAAATTTTGCGTCATAATTTGTATTTTTCACTTTTGTAATATAATTCCTGAGTCTACATTAACATGAAAATGGACTTTTATTTTAGTACCGTTAAATTTTTAAATTCCTATATGCTGAATTTCACATAACTATCCTTCCTCAAAAATGACTTTTGCTGATTAGCTTAAAACTATGCGGTCATTCCTAAATAAATAAATAAATAGAAATCTCACTATAGAAAGAATTTCTTACTCAGTCTTTAGAGTCATTATTTCATCAGTTTCTGGAAGCGTAAGAAAAATTATTTTTACATGACATGTTAATGTATTACGTAGTTTCTAAGATATCCCCTAAGAAGAGGTCATCCATTATTGCGTGTAATGCTAAGAGGGCAAAATTAGGTGAATTAAGATATATTATTCTTCCTAATTTTCAATTATAAAAAAATCTTAATTTTAGTGATGCAAAAAATGTGAAAAAAAATGTGTGGTTTAGAAGAAATTATAGAAATACACCTGTTACATTTTCACTCAGGGAAATTCTGTTTAAAACATATACGTCTAGTTTTAGAAAATCAAAATATGTTTTAAATTTCCATATCATGACAATAGTATATCTTATAAAATATTTGTATGTTATCATATGTTTTAAATTTAACTTTCTAAATATATACAGCTACAGATTGATTTCATTCCGTGGAAATTATCTGCCTTATAAACTAATCAGCGAAGTACTCTATGTTGTCAAAACAATCAGACTTAGTTTTCAGTCATGGAAAAAAATCTGACCTGATTCTTCAATACATATAAGTGCATCAATCCACAAACAAAATCTCACTCATTCTAATTTTAAGATAAATCTTAAACAACTTTGCTACTTTTTTTTCTTTTTTCCTTGTCACTGGATTATTCTTGTAAGCACGCAAACGTGCTCTTATCTCTTCACTACTATTTAAAAAAGAACAGAAAAATCTTCTCTTGACCCACCTCCCTTCTGCTTCCCTGTGAGTCAAATTTATCTAAACAATGGTCTATATGAGTCCAATTCCTACTCTGCTAGTCAACTCCAATCAGAATCTTGCCTCCCACTTCACTGAAATTGACCTTGACCTAGTTGCCAGTGACTTTCATAGTAATTAAATGGTCATCAATTTTGAGTTCTTATCTCACTTAATTGAGCATAATCTGATACTGTTGATCAGTTTGCCTTCTGATTATATTTGCTTCATTTGTCTTTCATGAAAAAGAAATCCTTGTTCTTTTTCAGCCTCGTTGACTTCTCAGCATCTACCTTTGGTTATTACTCTTCTCTCAGACCACTCGATACGAAAATCCAAGGGTTATTGAATTTCTTTCTTTGTCTAACTAAACTCACCACCATAGTTTTTCTCATCCAATCGCATGGCTTCAAATACCATATAATTTCTGATGACCTCCTACCCAGAGATCCTTCTGGAAATCCTATCTTCTGTATTCAACTGCTTCCCTAGCCTCTCCACTTAGATATCTAAAAGATATCTCCCATATTTAAAATATATATCCAGTATCTGATCTTATTAACACCACTCTTACAACCTTTTCCAAGTCACCATCGTAGTTTCCCTGGAATATTGCCGTAGCTTCCTACTCAGAAACTTAAGTTTTCTATGCTATATTACAAACCACTTAAAAAAATGTAACAGAGTGAAACAATAATTCTATTATGCTTGCAGATTCTGTGGGTCAGGAAATCAGGAATGTTTCAGCTGGGCAGTTTTAATTCCTCCTCTTCAATCTACATGATTCTTTCTATGCCTTATTGCACTGGCTATGTCTTCCAATACAGTACTGAATAAAAGTGATGAGTGCGAACATCTCTGCTCTGTCCCTAATATTAGAGGACTATCATTCAGTCCATTAAGTATGGTGTGAACTGTAAGTTTTTGTTAGGTGTCTTTATTTAGGTTAAGAAAGTGTCCCCGGATTTTTACTTTGCCAGATATTCTTATCATGAATAGGTGTTGAGATATCACAGTTTTAGTCTGTTGATATGATAAAACACATTATTTGTTTTCTAAAAGCCACATCAACTTTACATTCCTTCACAGGCTCCATTTAGTTATGATGTGTCTTTTGTTGTCGGATATGATTTGCTATAATCAATCATCCATATTTGTGAGTATGTGTCTGTATTTTCCTTTTCAATAATGTCTTGTTCTGGTTTGGGTATCGTATTAATGCTTGTGCTTACGTTGCCAGTGCTCACATTGTTATAACTGTTCTTAATTTTGAAATTATTATAGATTCACAGGAGGTTGCAAAGAAATTTGCAGGAAGGTCCTGTGCACCCTTCACCATACCTCCCCCAATGTCGACAACTTACTATAGCACAATGGTAAAACCGGAATATTGAAATTGGTACAAACCAATGAGCTTATCCAGATTTCATCATTTATGAATGCACTCATTTATACATGTGCCACACGTGTGTGTGTGTGTGATTCTATGATTTTATATCACATGTATAGCATCATGGAACCACCTGCACAATCAAGATTACAGAACTCTTCCATCACCTTAGGGCCCCCTCATGCTACCCTTTATAGACCCGGTCACCACTACCTCTTCTCCCATCTGTAACCCCTAGCAACCACCAATCTGTTCTTTATCTACATAGTTTTATTTCAAGAAAGTTGTATAAATGGAACCACACAGTATGTAATATTTTAATACTGAATTTTTTTTTCACTCAGCGTAATGTTGATGTCCATCCAAGTTGTATGTATTAATAGCTTGTACATTTTTAGTGCTTAGCAGTATTTCATGACATGGATGTGCCACAGTTTGTTTAATTTACCCATTGAAAGAGATGTGGATAGTTTCCAATGTTTGACTATTACAAATAAAGCTACTATGAATATTTGCATGCAATTTTTGTGTGGACGTAAGTTTTCATTTTTCTAGGATAAATGCCTAAGATCATAATTGCTGGGTCATACGGTAGATGAATTTTTATTTTAGAAGAAACTGGTAAATAGTTTTCTAGAGAGGGTATACCATTTTCCGATACCAGCACAAATGTATGAGTGAGCCAGTTTCACCACATCCTCATTATTTGATATTATCCCAATTTTGAAGCCATTTTGATAGGTATATATTAATATCCAACTTTAATTTACATTTATCTAATGATTAATACTTTCGAAATCTTTTCCTATGGTTATTTGCCATCTGTATATCCTCTTCATTGAAACATCTCATGTCTTTTGCCCATTTTCTAATTGGATTTTTAAAAAATGTTGATTACTGAGAGTTCTTTAAATCTTAATCTTGACATCATATCATTTGTCATTTGTCATTTGTTTTTTTCTCTTTTTCAGTAATTTCTTTTTTTTCTTGACTTCCTGTAGATTACTTAGACATTTTTAAGATTTTGTCTTGATTTATTTATAGGATTTTCCAGTATATTGCTTGATAGAATTTTGTTAATGGTTTTTCTAGGTAGCACAACATATATGTGTAGTATCACAGCCTACAGTTTATATGGCACGTTGTTTTACTAACTTCAAGTGAAGTATTAAAACTCTACTTCCATTTTGATCTCTTACTCCTCATTTTAAAAATATGATTGTCCTGAATATTTCCTCTGTTTACACTAGTCACCACATCAGATGTTAGAATCTAATATATCTTAAGTAACTCATAAGGAGAAGAAAAACTCATTATATTTACCTCTACTTTTACTTTTTCAATTGTTCTTTCTTTCTGAAGTTCTCGCCTCTTCTATCATTTTCTTTCTGTTTTGAGAGGTTCCTTTAACCATTATTAATGATAGATCTCCTTGCCATAATGTCCGCCCCCCCCCCCAAAGATTTGGGAATGTCTTGATTTCCCCTTTATTCTTGAAGAATATTTTTTTCCGGGTATGGAATGCTGGGTTGATAGTTCTTTACTTCCAGTAGCCTAAAAGCACTGTACCACTTCTGGTCTCCACAGTTTCTGTTGCAAAAACCACTGCCATTCAATTGTCATTCAAATTATTTTTCTCTCACAGATAGGATGTTGTTGTTCTCTTGCTGTTTTCAAGATTTTATTTTCGTCTTTATTTTTCAGAGGTTTAACAATGACATGGCATGGTATGGATTTCTTCAGGTTTATTCTATGTGAATCTTCTTAGGTTCATATATCTCTAGGTTTACGTCTTTTGCCAAATTTGGTGAGTTTCCAGCCTTTATTTCTTTCAATAACTTTTCAGCCTCACTCTTTTTCTCCTGTCATCCTAGGATGCCAGTGAAGCAAACTATAGAAGGCTAGATTTATTGTGTAGCCTCACAGGTCACTGAGGCTCTGTTATTTTTCTTTCTTTTTTTTTGGTCTATTTTCTCTCTGTTGTTCAGATTGAGTAAATTCTATTGATCTGTCCTCAAGTTCACTGATTCTGTCCTCTGTCATCTCCACTCTACTATGAAGCCCATCCACTGAGTCTTTTTTGTTTTTGATTTATGTTACTTTGCTTTTCCGTTCTGTAATTTCTACTTAGTTCTTTTTCTATAATGTTAATTTCTTTGTGGAGATTGTCTAGATTTTTATGTTTGTTTTAATGGGATTTGCTATCACTTGTTGAAAGAGTTTTCTCATGGCTGCTTTAAAATATTCATCAGATATTTCCCACACCTGATTCATTAGATTCATTTCAGTATTGGCATCAGTTGACTGTCTTTTCTTATTCCATTTGTGATTTAATGGTTCTCGGTATAAGTGGTTTTTTAATAATACCCTTGACATTTGAGAAGTTATGTTAGAAATCTTGGTAGGCTGTCTCCCTGATCAGGTTTAGTGTGTACGTTCTGGAATACTTTTGTAGGCTGAAATTCCAATTTAGCATTCTGAGGCCTGGTAATACTATTCGGGTCTGCTTTCTTCTTAGGGCTTCTCTGGAGCACCTGTTGGATCCATACTGGTTCCACCTGTGTTGGTGGCACTATAGTTTCCTTGGCTACCAGTGTTGCTAGGTGGGGAAGGAGATGGATGCTGGACTTGAAGAGCAGAGAGCATGGCCTTGGCTTGTTCTCCAGCGTCTGAGTGCCTGTTGCTCCTCACCTTATCTCTGCCAATGACCTCAGGGAAGGGAAGCAACTACTTGACCTGACTCCTGACATGGGGAGAGAGAAATGCCTGGCCTGTGTTGTCTTCCGCTGCTCAGCGGATGGCCAGGAGTAGCTAGATCTATGTAACTATGTCACGGGGTGGAGGATCATTGGTGTACTGGAACTAGTTTACCTTTTGCTGCTGGGGAGATGTCTGGGAGTTGCTGGGCCTGGGTTGCCTCTGGCCATGAGATGGAGAGTCAGAAGAAACTAGGTCTCATGGTAATTCCTGTTCAGTCCAAGGGGCTGTCTGTTGCTCCCTGTTGTGGAAAAAGATCTAGTTCTCCCCACTTGAGGTCGTTGGCTTTGTGGTGGGCATGGATCAGATCCACCACATTTACTGTGTGTTGGGTGGAAAATTGGTTGCTCCATCTTGTCTCTGGTGAGACTGCCTGTCACTGAGAATGTATTGGAGCTGCTGTTGCCATTTAGTCTGGGGTGGAGGATGTGTTGGCCCACCAGACTCCACGGACTCTACAGCTGTACACTGATGGCATCTACTACTGCTAGTGGGTTTGGGGTGAGTGAGGCATTGGCCCAACTGCCCAGCTGATGTTGCCTCTGAGAGCAGATTAGTCACCTCTGCTGATGACTGTGACATATGGAGGTGGGTCAGCCTAGCCAGGCTCTGCTGGCACCAATCTCCGTGGGGAGATCAGCTCCAAAGTTATCCCTGGGTATGGTCATTAGATGAATAACCCGTCTAGATCTCCAAATGGCTTTTAAATTCTGGTACTTAGACCAAAGAGACTAGGCTGTTCTCATTATTTTTTTATGTTTGCCTGTTTGATTTTGTCTACTCCTGATAGTTTTTCTGGGTTGGAGTCCTCTGTGGTGCACAATTTTGTCTATATGGAAGAAAAAATGGCAGATAAAACAAAAACAAGAGTCACCACATTGTCATTCTTCAAGTCCTGAGCTTGCCAGTCAGCTACCTTTTCTTTCTACATCTCAGAGTCCTTTCATGGTTATCTTTTGAATTATTTCCAGGGTATTTAGTTGTAATGGAGGTTAGATGGGGAAAAACTGAGTCTATGTCATATGGTTAAGGACCAGACATCTAAGACAAAATAGTATTTATTCTAAATCCAAGTGTAGCTCCTCTACAGGTCCTTACATTTTCTTGACTCTCTAATCACCTTTTTCTTTTCACGATTTTTGTTTATCAGGGTAACTCCTTTCAGGTTTTCATATGACCCATTATATCAAGAGATCTTTGAATCTCCACCCCTCTCCCAATGCACATGCATAACACATACATGTTTTCTCCCCACACCTCCAGAATCCTTTTACCCAGAGCCCATAGTCCTCCTGCTCCACTAATGACTGCTCTTACTTCTTCTGCACAGCCTCCTTCCTGAGGTTTTCTTTTAGGACATTACAGAGTTTAATTAAAAGTTTCCTAAATACCACAGTGTTTCTTTATTTTTTTGTCCTTATTTTGTCAGAATACCTTCTTCATTAACTCTGTGAGAATAAAGTCGATCCAGATCAAAATCTGTGACTACTTATGAGGATGAAAATCAACTTAATTTACTCTCATTAATTATTTAGTTGGGTATGGAATTCTAAATTAAAAATTATTCATACTCAGGTACTTTTGCAGTGGTCCTGCTGAGATATATTACACACAGCATATTTCATTTGCACTCTTTTATGATTTCCTATTATTATCTATTTGTATGTCTATGTACATGGGTTCACTGCCACTCATCTGTGAGTTTAGTGCTCCAGAGGATAGAAATGAGAGAGAGAAAATTCCAAAGGACAGATTGGATGAATAGTTCCAATTTCAGAGAAACTCACACAAGGAAACAGTGGAGAGGAGACAGTGCTTTTTTCCTAGTTCATGATTTCCACTATACACACCATACCTTGATGTACATAGATTATTAAGAAGATCAAAGCAACAAAATTGTTTTATTAGACAAAATAACTTGTCCAAAGTCAGCGACAGAAGCAGTGAGTCTAGAATATCATGAAAGATCTCAAAAAGTCTGGCCTATGTTGCAATATTTATACAAATTCTATAAAGACATTTTTGTCCTTTCTGTTACTTTAGCCAGGATTCCCCCTTTCAGTATAGCTCTGGAGGCAGTGTGCTACTTACATCTGGACCCTATTAGCTTCATATATCCACATCCTTTTATTAACATATCCTTAAAATACGGGCAAAGGAAACAATTTAGTCTTCTTCATAAATGTCTTTTTCATCTATTTAGTCTTTCTATTTGTGATAACTCTATTTTATGGTTTAATTTCATTTTAGCTTTTGGGATCAAACATATGCCAAGAACAGGAATTTTATTTTCTAAGATTGCATTAAAACTTCTCCCCGACTCTTTACAAATTGCTCACTGCAAGATATTTTCCTTCAGATTGTGGTTTATTTAGTTTTTTTTTTTTTTTTTAAAGAATTTGTATCTGAACATTGAGGCATATATATGTTTTAAATTTCAACCCTCATTTTACTGCCTACGAATATTTGATAATGTCCTTTATTTTCTTTGTTCTCTCCCTGAATATTATAATAGACAGACACTGGATTCCCAGTTCTCTAATTCTCTCCTTCTCTTTCTTTCACTTAGTATTTTATTTCACATCGAGGTGTATCTTTCACTTGATATTCCAACTCTTTAATTGACTTATGGCCACTGATACTTCATTCCTTTTTCCTATTAGAATTCCTGTAGTGTCACTTTAGTAGTGTCTTGAGAATTGATAGATGGATTTGATCGATAACCTTGTGTAATAAAACTCTATTGTGAAAAACAGAATATACAATTCTGATGGGCAAAAGGAAGATGGATATCTGTTGTACATTAAAGTGCTTTGAGTACAAACCAAGAAATTGTAAACAAGATAACTTCTTTCTTTTGTCCTACAAACTCTGTCAAATATACCAATATGCATGAAAAAAGTTCATGGCAAAAGGCATTAACAATCATAAAATGATAGCCATACACTATACTGCATTCGAGTCTAGAATGAGTCTATTCAGGTCATCTGAAAGATAAGATAAAATTCTTAAAATAATAACTCCTTTTTAAAAAATTATTTGTTTCTGCACCACATGAAACTGGTTAGCAAATACATAATACTTCAAATAGTTGATAGTGAGTGAATTAATAAGATTTTTTCATTATATTTGTTTAATTCTTCAAAAACACCATTGCATTAACTTATTTTGGCATCTAGTAAATGAAAATATGCCACATTGATCATATTAAGGTGTACAGTAATATTTAATAATGTGTAATACTTTATTCATTTTAAAATATGTTTGTAAATAAAAGATATATAAAATAAAACTAATCATAATAAAATTTTGTTGATATATATATAATATAAAATATATATAAAAAATATATATAATGATATCTGTGCCCAATATTGCTTATATTTATTTTGTGAACATCTCCCAAAGTCAGTAAATTTGTCTGAACATATTATTTTCAATAACGATATACAATTTTGTCATATATATCAACCTTGCTTGTCAATACTATTTTCATGTTTTCAAATTACTTTTGCTGTCTCCAGATTTTCCTATTACAAACAACAATCAGAATTACCCAAATTACAATGAAATATATCCTATTATGAGTTAACGGGTGTTCACAAACATATTGGATAGAACTTTTTTCATGCATATTGGTATATTTGCCAGCGTTTGTAGGACAAAAGAAAGAAGTTATCTTGTTTACAATTTCTTGGTTTGTACTCAAAGCACAAAGTCATGCATGGTTCTATAGCACCACACCACCATCAGAGTTGAAAATAATTGCATGTAATTGTATTTGTATTAGGAAAATGACATCTTATTTTAATTCACTTCATTGCATTTTTACATGTATATACATGTAAAAGTATATTTGAATAAAAATCAACTGTTAAAATATAACTTTTGTCATGTTAATTATTGAAAATAATTTCAGAGAAATAAATATACAAAATATCCAATCCATACAATTCAAAGAGAATTCTCACTAATTTCCTTACCTGAGTAATAATGTGTTTGGTCAGGATGAGAGTAAAACTTATCAAGATATGCTTCTGTACACAAGGCTTTTTAGAATACCTGGGCATGAAGCTTTTCTATTTGTTTGTAAACATTTGCATTAGAGATGCAAATTTTCATAGTTAAAATATTCCTAGAGTTCTACCAGTCAGATAATGGAAAACAGCAGCATGTTCGCATCCCTCGCCTCTCTATCTCCCATTTTCAAGAGGCAAAAGCTTTACAATCTTTAGCTACTTTCTGAATATTTCTCCATTTCTCAAAAAGAATATGTTTATATATTTTAGTTTATCTCTTTTGAAACATTTCTACTGCGGGAAACTAAGAAGTCTCACTAAGGAAAAAATCCAACTAGCTCTTTATATCTGTGCTCGTATGCACATCACCCTCCACATACTGTTAATATCCAGTGGTCCCCTCTACCCACGATTTCCCTTTCTGCAGGTCGGTTACCCACAGTCAACCATGGTCAGAAAATGTTAAATGGAAAATTCCGGAAATAAAAAAAATCATAAATTTTACATTACACATCATTCTGAGTAGTGTGATGAAATCTCACACTGTCCCCCTCTGTCCCACCTGGGACGTGAGTCGGCCCTGTGTCCAGCGTATCCATACCCTACCCTCTCCTTAGTCACTTAGTCTCTGTTATTAGACGGATTGTAGCAGTATTGCAGTGCTTGTGTTCTAATAACCCTTGTTTTACTTAATAATGGACCCAAAGAGTAAGAGTAGTGTTACTGGAAATTTGGATATGCCAAAAAGAAGATGGAAAGTGCTTTCTTTAAGTGAAAAGTTTATTCTCGAATTAATAAGGAAAGAAAAAAATCATATGATGAGATTACTCAGATCCTCAGTAACTTTTATTACAGTATATTGTTATAATTGTTCTATTTTATTGTTAGTTGTTGTTAGTCTCTTACTGTGTCTAATTTATAAATTAAACTTTATCATAGGTATGTATGTATAGGAAATAACAGTATACATAGGGATCGGGACATCCACAGGGGGTCTTGAAATATATTCCCCATAGATAAGGGGGGACTACTGTAATTGTATCATAATTTTATACTACTTTAGTATTACATATTAGCATTATAAATACCAGGTAATTGTTACTTATGGATGCAAATGTACCATATTATGATTTTATTCCTTTATGTATACAATTTGTACTTTCCCTCAAATTAGTAATAGACTCATTTTCTGTTTGCTTAATTTTCCTATGCATCTGCAATAAAATATACCTTAACTGTCCACCCAAAGTATAACTCTCCTCTCAGTAATTTCAGCTAGTTTAGCAATTTTGTCAATCTCTTGGAGAAAGTTCTTTTCAAGTCCTTCTCACTGTTTCTTTGTAGAGTCTACTGGTGTTTTGCATGGGTAATCTAATTAATATTATTTTTCTCAGGATATTAATATTATCTAATTAACTCTTCTTTTGAATTTTTCTTTTTCCTGATTTTCTCTTTCCTTGGATTCCTTTTATTTGTCTGCTTGCTCTAGCAGCTGTGTTTCGTGTTAGAGGTTTTCTGCAAATGTCTGATGAGACTTGGCTCTCTCTTCATATTTAGCAGTAAGACTGTATCTAGCTAATTGGAAGTTCCGTGTAGGTTGATGAGGTTCATTGAGTTTTTATTTTATTTTAGAGTGATCTTTCCAGACCCTTACATAAAGGATACCTCAAAACGGGACTATCTGTGAGTTTTTTCTTATATGGATAAGTGTTACCAGAAAAGAGTTTTTTCAGTCTTCCATGTGAGATTTTATACCTGGCTACCATGCGCTCATGGCTAGTAGGAGCTAGTCTTCAGAGTTATCACCTCAGTTCTGAGGATCACCTTTCTAATTATTTCCAGGTTTAAAGTATAGTACCTTTAAGTTCAGCTGTGCCCTGGGACCCCTTCTGAGTCTCTCTGGTTCAGTGTCTCCAGAGAGGAAATTTACAGTCTACTGTCAAAGGAGAAAGGGGCAATTTACCAGTTGGAATGGATGTTAAAGAATATCATGGGTCTACTTTCTATTTTTATAGATTTCATATGATTTCTGTTGTCAGCTTCACAGGCTTCCTACAATTTCAGACATATTTGGCTCATCTAATTCCTGATCCATTCTGAGAATCTCAGCCTTACGCACAGTGTCCCATAATTTCCATTTATTTATTAATGTTCTTTTGTCCCTCTGCTTTCCTGTTTCCAAAGCTTGTTTTTTCCTTTTTTCCATTCTCATTGTCTTGGTCATTTGGGTTTATTTATTGTTTAAACCCACTACTTTCGTGTAAATTCATTTTTTAAAGAGCAGCTATAAACTGACATGCCTATTCTAGAATGCTTTAACTAACGCCCTGTATATCATCTTATAGTGTTTTATTGATTTTTTAAAACTATACTAAACTACCTTATTCTAAGATCTTAACAGCATACAACAAATGGGGATTTTGGGGGGATAAAAGATACTTCTTACCATAAAGGACAGTTTTTAATTCATTTGAGAGATTAACATCAATTGTATTTTCATAGCTTCCCCAAATCAAGTAAATTATAAGATACATTAATTTGCCATTTAATCTTTTCTGTCACAGCACTAAAGAAATGCTGTTGATGCAATCGTGTACAAGACATATTGTCCTTTCTTTCCCAGAGCCTACACTCTAGTGTGATAGACAGTCAAATAAACTACGAAATATGTTATAAGTTTTAGTAAAGGTAACATGCAACATGCTGCGAGTCCATTCACTTTGACCAATCAGTTTTAGAGATCACTAAATCCTTGATTATAAAGTAACATTTATACATATATTTAAGTAGCAAATTAGAATTAACCAAAATAAAAATATGGAAAGACTATTTAAGACAGTAAGTAAAGCATGCCCTGAGTTAAGAAAGAACATAACCTATTTTCTCCTAAGGAACATGTATAAGATGACTATGGAATGAAATGTGTGACTATGATGAAAGCACGCAGGGAAGGTACAGGGATAGTCATGGCATGGAATGATACCATATAATAGATTATACATCCTTAATAATTATAACAGATATGATCACCTTAATAGTGTTTCAAATGTGAAGCACTTTCACTATAATAAGAACAAGAATGATAAAAAGAAACGTTTACTCAACAAACCTTGGTGGTGTTTGGCTAGGGGATGTGTGAGTTCATTGGTAGAAAAGAGAAAAAACAGCTATTATAGTGGCCAGACAAAAGAGTTTGTTGATTTGGGCCAAAAGAGTGAAATAAATAGGTGAAAAATCTAGATTATGATGAAATAGAAGTGACAAATTTGTCCTTATTGGATATGGGGGAGGAAGGAGAAAGTGGAATCAAAGGTGAGTCTCAGTTTTGCAGTTTGTGCAGGGATGAGGGCAAAGAGATGTGAAAAAGAAGCAGCTAAAGAAGCAGGAGACAATCAGGAGTGTGAGGGCTCTGTCCCCCAGAGAAAAGTGTATTCCGAGGAGTAAGAAGTGCACTGCAGGGGCAAGCCTGGTGGCTCAGCAGTTAAGTTCGCACGTTCCATTTCAGCGGCCCGGGGATCACCGGTTTGGATCCTGGGTGTGGACATGGCACCACTTGGCAAGTCATGCTGTGGCAGGCGTCCCACATAGAAAGCAGAGGAAGATGGGCACAGATGTTAGCTCAGGGCCAGGCTTCCTCAGCAAGAAGAGGAGGATTCGTAGCAGTTAGTTCAGGGCTAATCTTCCTCAAAAAAAAACAAAAACAAAAACAAAGAAGTGCACTGCAAAATCAAATTAGAAAAGACCTAAAAAATATCCATCTGACTAGCTATCCAATGACCCTCACTCCCGCCATCCAATCATGAACCCTGAATTCATTTTCTGCCTCTTACATTTTCTCTTTCCCCAGTGTTTTTCTATCAATAGATAAAAATACAATATGTAATTAAGAAAATTCCATAACATAGGAAAAAGAAGTCAATGTTTGAACGCTGTTGTCTACGTGCACATTTGGTAAGTGTGGAAATATTAGTATTATTTTGGCTTATTTGTGCATTAATGAAAGGCATAGCTAGTTGTTTTCTAACGACCCACTTTTGTTAACTGATCAGCTCTGATGAGAATATTAAAATGCTGTGGTTTTAGTTTGAATGCTAATATTCCTTTCAGACATTTGAAACACCGTTTATATTATCATATCTTTTGTTTAAAAGTATGACAAATATTCAGCTCATTCGTGAGGCTTAGGGAGCATTGATTTTGTTCTTTTCCTCTAAACAGGAAGATTTTCCATGTTAAAGGAAAAAAAAAGGAAAACCTCCTGACATCTCTTTAAAATATGTAAGACTAGAAATGCAATATGAGGTTTTTTTATTGTTCACAACAATTAAATAGGCAAAAGATATTAGTCACACCAATAATGGATGCATATAGATAAAACATAGACACCTGTAACATTAGATTCCCTAAATTTGATTCCATCCTTAACCAGCCACCCCTCCTCTCAAAATTCAAGAGAGACATTTATGCACAGACGATGAAGCGTGACCAGATGGTATTTTCATTCTGTCTTGATATCTGACTCCTAAATTTAATATACTATATGACTCGGCTGTGATTTTGAACGGAGAGGCCTCATGGTATGCAGGCAGTAGTAACCTCAGTAGGGAGGTTTGCCTTCATCTGCCCAAAGCCCACAAGCTTAAAATGTGAATCAAATTCCATCACTGAAAAGAAAAAAATCCTAAAAACATCTAATAGCCAAAAAAGGTTTAGGAAAATGTGAGTGCACACCACATGCATTCAAAAGTCAACCGCAGTGAAAACTTCACATCAGACAAAGGGAATACCTAGACAAGGCAGAGGGAAATACGCAAATCCTGACGCCTTGTTGATGCTGAGTGATAAAATAAGAGAGAAATAAAATAGGTACTTTTAACTCTGAGCCAAAACTTATCCTGAATGGCTGACTGACTCATCGGTGTAGTTTTGGGGTTTTTTTTCCCCTCTTCTTCTTCTTCAGTAACCTTAATGGAATTAATGGCTGAGCCATTGTCTTCTAGGAGTGTGGTTAATTTCTAGGATCTGGATTGGAGTAGTAACAACCATGGCATGTGCGAGAAATCATACACTTTTCTAGAGACATTCCCTTGTCAGAGTCACTGTTTCTATTTGATTCAGGACTTTTAAGAATTTATTTTTGTCTTTAATATTTTATCGAGGTAACATTGGTTTATAACATTATATAAATTTCAGGTATATATCATTATATTTCAATTCCTGTAGAGACTACATTGTGTTTACCATCCAAACTCTAATTGCCATCCATTCCCCTACACATGTGTCCTTTTATCCCTTTCACCCTCTCCCCTCCCACCTTCCCCTCTGGTAACCACCAATCTGTTCTCTGTGTCTGTGTGTTTGTTTGCTTGTTGTTGC
The DNA here is from genome assembly GCF_041296265.1 of Equus caballus. NCBI lineage: Eukaryota > Metazoa > Chordata > Mammalia > Perissodactyla > Equidae > Equus > Equus caballus. Next base: position 27,285,006 of record NC_091709.1, on the reverse strand, counting down.
TGTCATTTTTTATCTTCCACATATGAGTGAAATCATATGGTATTTGGCTTTCTCCATCTGACTTATTTCACTTAGCATAATGTCCTCAAGTTCCATTCATGTTGTCACAAATGACAAAATTTCATCTTTTCTATGGCTAAGTAGTATTCAATTGTATGTATATACACTGCATCTTCTTTATCCATTCATCTGGTTTTAATGTTGCTCCCAAAAGCCTCTGAGATGAATTAGAGGAAAGTATGAATAAATTAATCCTAAGGCCTATTTTAACCAACACAAGCATCTATTCTAAAGAGTTACATAGTGCACATCAGAGAAAATCAGAGCCAATTTCTTGTCCCCACAAAGAAACAAGAGTTCTATGAAATATTTCTCCCTTTCCTTGTACTGCTAGATAAACCGTAAATGTCTCCAATCCTCAGTCTATCTTAATTTTCTGCTTCAGTAATAAATCTACTTCCTCATTTCTAATTTTTTCTTACTCCAAAACTGTCTCTCATTGTGTCTTAGTTTTTCAGTGTCAGAGAATTAATGGAACACAGTTTGCTGACCTGTCCTCAAACTTCTTTAAAGAGTTGTTTTAAATACTCTCATTTTTTCACCTCTCGTTCTCTCCTCAAGACACTTTGAGTTTCATCATCTCCTTGTCACCAAGGCTATTATTTGTTGATCACCAGTAGCTTCCATGTTGACAAATCCCAGTGACTTCCTTTCTGAAACAGTATTAATCAACTTCCCACCATTATTTGAAGCAAGAGATAGCTCATGTGTTCTTGAAATATTTTATTTTTCTTGTTCCCAAGATCTCAAAGTTGCGCCTCCCCTGCCGTAGTTTTCATTTTTTTTTAATTTCTAAGCACTTTTATTTAAGAAAATTTGAATTATATCTATACATACACAAATACTTATAAGCACATTAAATACTGCTTTGCCAAGACAGCTAAGCATACTTCAGAACTCTTAACACTATTCTATATGGAATGCAAAATACCCTTATCTGAACTAACATGCATCATAAAACAAATTTAATATATTTCAGAATAAAGAAATTGGAAATCTGTAGGAAAGATGCTAAGATAGAAGCACCAAAAATCAGCTTAGTAGATATTGACCGCGTTTATTTTATATCTTTATAAAACTAGAACCTACAAATAATCTTAAGTAAATTTTTAAAGTACTATGGTTTTGCCCTGATGCCATTAGTAACAGTGACATAAGATAATTGCTACTAAGTTAGCCTTAATTTCTCATTTGCAAGACAAAACATTAATTCAGTTTTCTACTCAGTTTATAATTAAGTGGCGGGGATCTAGAAGTCTCGTTCAAGTTATGTGAGTTTTTTTTAACTTTGAGTTATCTTCATATGTGAATATCTAATAGGAAAAACAGAAAATGTTGATTTAAAATCTTAATCCTACTGCTTAGTGCATGTAATAAAAGTTAATGTAAAAAGTTACTGTTTATAAACAAAATTTACATATTTATATTTCCCTTTGTTTAGCTTCCAAAATGAACTTTAAAACCAAAGGTATAAAAATCTTTAATTTCCTTGCTAGAAGGTTTTTTTCCCTTTCAGGCTTGCTTTGGTGTTCAGGATCTCCAGCGATAAATGTAGTCACTCATTTCCGCATACCGTAAAGATGATTTCCCCAGTAACAGTATTTGACTCAATTGGTCCACAGTCTTAGGGTGTAGTCCATAATTAGCAAGCTCCTCATGAACAGTCTCCTTATCCAGTACTTTATCCATGGGCAGGCAGATATTAAATAAAGCGGTTGGCTCATGTCTATATAGTCCTTCAGAAAACAACCTACTGTGTGAGTATTTGAATAGCCCAGTCACAGAAGGTAGAAAATGAGGCACAATAGGACCCGTAATCTCCAAACTAACTGATCTCCCATCCAGAAAGAGTTAGTGTCTTCTCCTTTATACTGCATGCATTAAGTATTTGCATTGTGGTACCTTGGAAAGCCATAAGGATTAAGAAGGTGGGTGGAAGTCCTGTCAGGGACCTAAGGTAGCAATGAAACTCTTACAGCAAAGACGTAGATTCCATTCGCCAATACAACAGACCCAGGTCTGTGATCCTTTTGTATTCATGTTTCTCTTTACATAGCTTGACAGAGAGTATGTCTGCTTTTTTTAAAATTTTGTCTTGCACACCTATCTCTTTAAGCCAGGAAAAACTTTCTTCTCCATCTTCATCATCTTCATCACTGATTGCTCGTTCCTCCTGTCCCTTTGTCCAGAGGCTTTCTTCTATTTATGACCATTTTCTTTTATTAAAGGTAGAGAAAACGTAGTACTTTCATTTTTCCATACCTTGTCTTACACCTCTAATTGTAGGAGATATGACAGCCAGGAGGATATCATTTCCTGCTAATCCTGCTGCATGGAACAGGATAGTAAGCTCATAGATATAAATGTAGAACTTGGGATAAAGTTTTGTCTTCAGCAGATTATACAGAGAATTAAAGCTCACAGACGAGTTATTCATTAAAATACGTTGCACAGTTTCATCATTTGCCCAAGGACTTGTCTTTTCCGCTATTTTCTATCAGTTCCAACATCGGGGAACAGTGGTAGCCAAGGCAAGGCAGGGTGGAGCCAATAGATAAGACAGTGCTGGAATGTACAACGGAGCTCAGGGAAGAGTTTCGGATCCTGTGTACTTTGAGGCAAAATAACTTCTATTGTCCTACAATGCTGGACAATACCTTGAGCCTTTCCCTTTGCTTTCAAATGATCTCTCAGATAAAGTTGAGAAGAGGTGAAAGGAGTCAGGTTTTAATACTGCAGTCCACGGGTAACCCAGTACTTTCTGAGGATGGAATATCAGATCCGAGAATGATACATCTGGAGTCTAGAGTAATTCAGTAACTCTTTCACCCTCTGAGATCTGTTTATAAATATTGAGAAAAGCAGGGACTCAATCCTGTTTCGCTTTTCTTTACCTTCTACTTTCTTTCTATAAGTACTTACCTGTGGTTCACATTGTATTTCAAAGACTTTCAAATTTATCTCAAATCCGTGAGTCTTGTATATTCAATCACCTACTTGATACACTTAAACGAGAAATTTATTTTTCCCCAGATTTGTTCCTTTCCCAAACACCCATTTTTGTTAAATTGAACCCATTTCAGCCAATTGTCATACCTAAAAATTAAGCCATTTTGATATATCATTCCTTTTCACTCCCCAGTCCATATTGCCTTTTAGTTTCTATTGATTCTAATTAGAAAAATTTTTTTTTTTTGAGGGAGGTTAGCCCTGATTTAGCTTCTGCCAGTCCTCCTCTTTTTGCTGAGGAACACTGGCTGTGAACTAACATCCATGCCCATCTTCCTCTACTTTATATGTGGGGCGCTTGCCACCACATGGCGTGCCAAGTGGTGCCAAGTCTGCACCTGGGATCCAAACCAGCAAACCCCAGGCCTCCGAAGTGGAATGTGCACACTCAACTGCTGTGCCACTGGGCCACTCCCAGAAAATATGTCTTCATTGTGCATGTTCATCTGTCTATACTTCTCTAGCACTCATATCCAAGGATTTGCACTCACCTATAGATTACTCTAATAGCTGCCTAACATGTCTCTCTCCTTTCACTCTTTAATCTTTAAAGTCAATTGCCCATCCAGGGGATAAAGAAATGTTTTAAAGATATATATAAGATCAAAGTGACAGAAGCTACAAGAAGAATGTTTTGTTATAGAGGAAATAGAAAACTACATCAAATGATGCTGACAAGCTGATAAAGATGTTGACAGACTAGCAAGCATGAAATTTGGCAATAGGAGTGTCATTAGTGATCTTGATAAGAGCAATTTAAGTGAAATGGTGTAGAATGGAATGAGTTATGAAGAGAAAGGAGGTGATAAACTGGAGAGAATAACATAGTCCTTTCAAAGAGATTTGGATGAAATAAATAAGGAAATGAATAAATACTTGTAGTGGAATGTGAAAGAAGAGAGCGATTTTGCATAAGTGCGTTTATGTGTGCAGATGTGATTGTGTGTATATATTTCATTATAAGGGACATTAATATATGTCTGTGTAACGATGGAAAAGTCTAGAAAAGAGAGAAACTTGAGACGCAGAAGAGAGAAATGGAATGAGGAAACTGAGACTTGAGTTCATGATAGCCAAAGCAGCTAATTCTAGAAACAAAATCATGGAGAGGAGAAAACTGATAAAACTAACCTCAAATTATGCTAGCTCACCCCTCTTCAAATATTTGCTTACATGTAAACTACTTATATACGAGGTGAGACACCAAGAATTCCAGCAGAAAGAAGTAGTGAGGAGGCTGAAGGCTAAGCAAAAATTTCAGCAGCCATGAGCTACTGGTAACACAGACGACGGGATCCATAGCACACAAATATCCCAGATGTTCAAGAGAAACACAAGATGGTCACATCCTGAATGGACTATAGCTTAGGTTTAATGGGAAAAATAAACCCACCAGTCTGAACAAAGTTTAAAACCAACTCTGAATGGAGTTTAATCTGTATTGTCTGTCTACTGGAAAAAAACAGTTCAATAAAAATATAGAAACTAAAAAAAATGCTGAGACGTGAAAAACATTCTAAAATCTGAATGATAATTGTAAGCATAAACAAATTTGCAGAATTTACACAACCAGGCTTGCTGACAAATAATGCAACTATAATAATTAAAACAATGTAGTATGGGTTCAAGGATAGACAAATTAACCAATGGAACAGAATAGAGAATCCAAAAACAGAAGTTCAAAACTATAGTCACCTAATTTACAACAGTTACTTAATTTCACTGGGGAAAATATGATCTTTTCAATAATTTGTGCTGGATATATTGACTGTCTTTGACTGAAAAATATGAACTTTTACCCTTAATTCACACTGTACACAAAAATTAATTCCAAATGTTTGGTAAAGAAAATCCGAAATGTAATAAAATAAAGCTTGTAAAAATAAACATAAAGAATATCTTTATAAACTTGGGGTAACTTGGGATAAAGTTTTCTTAATTAGAATGTAAAAGGCATTAGCCACAAAAACATAATTAATCAAATGGATTACAATCAAATTAAGAATTTCTGTTAGTGAAAATACCCAATTAAAGGAATAAAAAAGCAATTCATGGTATTGTTATTCCCTTCCTGAAAAACACATGCAGTTTTTGGTAATACATATATCCGATGCTGTGTAAAAATATATTAAAAAAATCCTTATGTCCAAAAGAAAAAGACAAAGATAATAAAAACGAGACAGAAAAAGACAATTCACAGAAAAGTACTATTTAAATGATCAATAAATATAAACTTGCTTTCAGTGTAATTATTCTTTAGAAAATGTAAGTTAAAACCAACGTGTTGATTTTGACTCCTAGTGACCCTGTGTACAGTAGAGCAGAACCATGCCCTGTCTTTTTGTGCCATCTTCTCATCTTCCAGCTCTGTGTCAGACAATGCTCCATTGCTATTCATAGGGTTTTCATGGCCAATTTTTTTGGAAATGGGTGACTGTTTCTTTCTAGTCTGCATAGGTCTGGATGTTCCGCTGAAACCTGTCCACCACGGGTGACTCTGCTGGCATTTGAAATACCAGTGGCAGAGCTTTCAGCATCACAGCAACACATAGCTGACATAGTATGACAACCAACAGATGGGCAGTGTGGTCCCCTGACTGGGAAATGAATCTGGACCTCAGCAGTGAGAGCACTGAATCTAAATAGAAATACAAAAATAGAGGCAAATAGAAATAGAAATAGAAAAAAATAGGATAAATAGAAAAAATAGCTACATGCAAAACATTGATGGATCTCACAAATACCATGTGGAATAAAATAAGTAAGAAATTCCAGATCAGGCAAAGCTAATTTCTGGTGATAGAAATAAAAATAGTCATTATATTTACCAGGGGAATTGATAGTGCCACAGAGGGAGCATGAGACAGGATTCTGAAATGCTGAAAATATTCTATCTTTTGTTGGAAGTGGGGGGATTGCACAGGTATATAGCGAACACCAAACCATACACATAAGGTTTGTATACTGTCTACATGTATGCCGTACAGCAATTGAAAAGCAAGCAAAGAAGCAATTGAAAAAAATTTGCATATCCTGTATTTCCCTTGGATTAGTCAGATCACGACCGCTATTTGAATTAAGTATAGCTGGATAGACTGGTTTATTCCTCCTTTTATCACATGCAAACAAGCCACTAAACCCTGACCCCTAGAAAAGAAAGAAGTTTGTCTTTGTTGCTTGATGTATTCCAATTTTTGAGCAGTAAGATTTAACAGATATGATCAAATGATGTGTATTTTCCTGACAGAGTCTTTTGGGTAAACATTCTTTTACCTGTTAAACCTCAGTTTCACTCTATACAGTATGAATATGAATAACTTTGGAGATAGAAAACACCTTACCTCAAGTGTTCAACTTTATCCATTTATTAAGTCTGTGAATTTAGGGACACTCATGGAAATCTCAGCAGTTACCCTAATACTGGTTAAATAATTGTCAGATTATCTACATATTTGGTAAAGTGACCTCTAATATCAAAATTAGTATCTCGTCACAATTTTGGGCAACTTGTCTGTTATAGTAAAATCGAATATGCTTGCATGATTTTTGAACATCTAGTTGCTCTTACGAAGTGTATAATTTGCATAAAATTTAAGGCTAGTGATATTCAAGATAGAGAATGAAGGCAAGAGACAATTCCCCAAACCTCCCCAATTTAAAAGTCCCTTATGAGGTAGGAGCTCTGGACGTGATTTTTAGTTAATCCATAAATCCACAAATCTATGACAATGATTGCAGACAAGTCCAGGGCTCTTGTATACATTGCTTAAGTCCTCCTGGAACTACACGGAAGTTGCCTTGCAGTGTGAACCCTGATACGTCCACCGGTGTGACAGTTCCAAATTTACTTCTTCCAGTAATGAGCTCCAGAAAGAATATATAGTAGGAATGTAGAAGTCTATTGGGGCATGGGGCCACATTGCACCTTAATAAGTGGGAAAAATAATAGTCAATCACTATTCTCTCCGACCTATAGAGACGCTGCCATTCCCTGCTAAATCATACGGATTTAATTTTTTCCAATAACAATTCAAGGACTGGATGTAACATTATCTAACAAATTAGGCAGATCTCATGTGATTTCCAGTAATTCATTCCAACTCAAACTTTTGCTTGTGTACTTGTCATCAGTCGATGTGCCTCTGAGCTGCTCTCACACAAGTGCTATTTTAATTCTACTTAAATTATTTTTCCCATCCTTGACAGCAAATATACATAGCCTCTCAAACTCACATTCAAAATTAATATAATTTTAGACACAAAGGGTACTGACCCAGAAACTTTCAATTTTCATCTTTTTTTACCTTCCTCCGGGTTCCCTTACCACAGTGTCCAGTTGACATCTTTTATCTAGAACAAGAGGTATGTGATGTGTTCCTGTAGTCTGCAGTGGGATTCAACTTAAAGGTCAAACAAAGCTTCCGGAAGTGTCATTTGGCAAGTGTTTGAGGTTGGGGGAATTAAAAATTGTACTTGGATTTGACCTATCCTGTCCCCTACATTTCTTCACTTCATCATCCCAGTTCCCTACAGGTCACCAAAACCCCTTACATAATGCTGGTATTAATCATGCTGCCAAATCTACAACGAAAGTGTCTTGCATTTCTACCACTCTCATTCTCTCTAATTCAACTGTCTGGAACAGGGGATATGTTTAGTTATGCCTTTTCCCTCAGTGCCACTTTGTATGCCTTCAGAGGAATGTGACTGTCGGTTGCTCAAGCTTCCTTGGAGAGATTGGGAGATGGAAGAAGTTTATCTCCTAGACATGCTCAATTAGTCTTACAAGTGTAACAATCTCTCCTGTAGGACATTTTCCAAACACTTCCTAGGTGTGGCATTCTGGTTCCTATCTGCACTCGTGCCGCATACCCAGGCAACACTCAAGCTCACATAGTTAAGATATCTTTCATTTGTTTTCTTCTTCTACAATGCTTCAGTTCTTGTAGTATTCTCGTTATATTTTCTTTTAAATTTCACTTTAAAATTGTCATCTTATTTAAAATATGAACTTCCTTTTTTTTAAAAAAAAAAGTTGTATAACTTAGGTTAGGCTTAAACAGTCAAAACTCCAAGAGAGTATCCCATTTTTAGTGAATGTTTCTTTTTTTTTTTTTTTTTTTTTAAAGATTTTATTTTTTTCCTTTTTCTCCCCAAAGCCCCCCGGTACGTAGTTGTGTATTCTTTGTTGTGGGTTCCTCTAGTTGTGGCATGTGGGACGCCGCCTCAGCGTGGTCTGACGAGCAGTGCCATGTCCGCGCCCAGGATTCGAACCGATGAAACACTGGGCCGCCTGCAGCGGAGCGCGCGAACTTAACCACTCGGCCACGGGGCCAGCCCCTTTAGTGAATGTTTCTTAGAGCCTTTACAATGTCCTAATTTCCATTGTTGTCCTATAGTAAAGCAAGAACTATGAGAGAGAGAGAATGAGAGTGAGAGGAGGGAGGGAGAGGGAAGGAAGGAAGGAAAAAATTTGAAGCGGAAAGTTGTCCAGGCTACCAGCGCACGTTAATTGTTAGGGCCCTTTGATGGTTGTCACATACTTGAGTTAGTTGGCTCCGACAGCATTGGTTTTAGTCATTTATTTATTTTTGTGAGGAAGATTGGCCCTGAGCTAACATCTGTGCCAATCTTCCTCTATTTTATGTGAGATGCCACCACAACATGGCTTAATGAGTGGTGCTAGGTCCGTGCCTAGATTCTAAACCCATGAACCCCAGGCCACCACAGTGGAGCACACAAACTTAACCACTACACCACTAGGCCAGCCTGTAGCATTGGTCTCAAAGGAGTTTAGGAAAAAATGGGTATGTAGCATTGTAGGGGTCATGTGCTTCCAATTTACATGTTTTAGATAACTCGAATGAATAAAATTTTATTATGCAATTTATACCTTTGTACCTATTGTACCTGCAATACAAGTTTATTTGACCCTTATAATGTATGCATTTCAAAAAAATTAAAATCAGCACAACTACTTAGTATAGACTAACTATAAAATTGGTTCCTATATTGATATCAAAATTAACGCATTATTAGAAGAAATGAATTACTGAGATTTTGGAAAGAACAAAACAAAAGTCAGTAAATCAGTGTCTGCATAGGGAAATGACTTCAGTTGGAGGATACGTAGCCCATTTAAAGTGCTTGCTGAGCAATCACCCCTTTAATTTGATGAATGTAGACAGTAATTTGTGATGATTTAAGCCTCGAAGTTCTATTTTTCTCTCAGATTCATAGAGTTTCTTTTACTTTAATATTTGGGTCATTGCCTTAATTCCCCATTTAACATTACTTGTGAAAAGACATTCCTATTTCTAAAGGGTGGCCTTTTTAGCGAACTTCTTTCCACTACAGACTTTAACCTTTAAGCTCACCATGTTATGGCACTATATGTAAATAGCCACCTTGATACTGACATTTGGCAGGACTCCAGAAAGAAGAGTTGCGGGAACACAGTGAACTGAGCTTTCGTTCCTTCAATTTTAAGTGTATATTGTACTGTAGCATCATTTCTCCTGGAATTGGAAAAAATATTCTTGGGTATTTTTTTCAGTCTCTCTCTCTCTCTTCCTCCTTCTCTTCCTCTCTTCTTTCTTCCTTTGTCCTGTTATATTTTGGAGTGCAGTTTAAGAAAGACTCAATTATATAAAAAATTTTGGACTTCTATTTGCTCAGGTCTTCATATTATTTCCTGAGCTATGTTTTAATAATTATACAGATTAGGTCATAAATTGGTATTAATTTGACATTACATTTACTTCTTTATTAAAGGTGTTTAAAATATGACATTGAAGTTTTTCGTTAAAAACTTAAGCACCTATATATTTATATCATCAAAATTGATAAAAAATATAAATGGGGCTTAGTAATTTAATTAAATGTGAGGTTTTGGGTCAAACTAATATTCCTCAAAAAATAAAATTTTGTTTTATATTAGATTCTGTTTTATAATGGCATACTTATGTGGCATTGGTCTTTAATCTTATTCAGTTTAAAATTTTCTTCTTGCAAAATTTTTATTGCACCACTTTTTGCCTTTCTGATTGATAGATGTGTATGCATTGAGGACAAGAGTAATGAATTAATTTTTACATTTAATTTTCATGTAATTACTAATGATAAATAGAAATAATTAGGATGTCAAACTTCATAAGCTTAATTTTAGTTTTCATTTAACTAAATTTGAATTGTCTATCTTTATTTTGAGACAGAACAACAGGAATATTTTCTTTAAAGTTGTTAAGCAAGATTTTGCAATATCTAGTTTATGCTTTAGGGGTCCAAGTTGATCACTTTGGTCTATTTTTATGAGAGACTCGAATCTTCTTGGAGGATATCTACTCTGAGAAATATAAAAGTAAATAAAGCTATGTTTGATATAGCTACACAGATTATGCATCCTCAAATCCTTGAATTCCTCTCTAAACATCTTTTCCTCTTGTCTATTCAGCCATTATTCCATGGTGAAACCCTAGATTTTGTCATTATCAGTAATAACAACATTCATAGTGCCCAGTATCCCACACTCCACTTTCACTCATGATGTTCCAGTGCATCCCCTCTAGTTTTCCGGTATTTGAATCCCAAAGGTTTTTGGATAAAAATATATCCAAAATGAAACAGGCAAAACTACCAGAATTCTTAGCTGTCTTCCTCCCCTCTTGATGGAATGATGAGACATCTACTGTCCTGTGTAAGGCCAGGTGCTCTTGTGTACTTGATCCAATGCTTGTTTGATTATTTGATCACATTACTTACGCAGTTGTTCCTGTTTACTTCTTTGTGATTGACTATTTCATCTTTATGGAATCAGTCCTGTAATTGCACAAGCCAATACATGACAAAACAAGAAGAAAAAGCAAGTCCCTCTGATGACCCTACATCTTCTCCTATTGACTCATTGACTCCTCTTGCCTACTGACTCATTTCTCTGCTGATTTTTACAGCTATAATATTTCTATTCTCTTCTGAATCCACTCTGAACAGGCTTTTGTCTCCATCATTCTTCTCAAAGAACAGTTAACCTCTAAATGTTGAATCCAATGATCATTTCTCAGAAGTCATCTTACTTAGCATGTGAGCAACATTCAACACAGTTGATTCTCCCAATTAAGGAAACACAAGCATTTATAACAAATTGCCTCTGTCCAAAGCCCCCTTGTGGTACAAGATATTCCCGTCCAATTATCCCTTTGTTATGGCACAAGATACTTTTCCCAACTCCGTTTCCAAGGCTTCTTATGGCATGAGATAGCCTTGCCTAATTGTGTTCTATGGCACAAGATAACTCTGCCTACAATATCACCTGTGTCAAAAGAAATCTCTCTGTACAGAGTAAATAAGAACCATCTACCCACAATGAAGTGCAATTCTGTCAAGAGATCCTTCATTCTACTTAATAGAATGTGTCAGATGCAGAGTATTTACTGGTCACTTGCTATTCGTGAGAAGACAGCATAAACCCCTTTCTCAGCTTTCCTCTGAAATTAGTTTAGTGCCAGATGATTGCATGCTGGTCAATATTATGTGGGAAGAAGTATATGGAACTCTGCAGGTATAGGAATAATGACCCCTACACATGATATTCTATATTTTCTATTACTCTTTGTGATGGCTACATAGGCCGTGTGTTTAAGACAATGGCATCACAAAATGACAGGGACAAGAACACCCGATCCATTTCTTGGAGAGTCTGCAACAGATTCTGAACTGTGAATTAAGAAACATTGTTATGTTAAGACACAGAGATTTGAGGGTTAATTCAGTCGCCAAATACATAAAATCTCTCATACTTTCCTCCAGATATTGACCCTCACATATTTAACTGCCATCTGAAATTCCACTCTTGGAAATCTAATTAGCATCTGCAAATTGAAATAACCAAACCTAATTCTTGATTTTCACTTTTTCCAAAAAATTAGTTTTGCCCACAGTGTCCCTTCATTTTATGTACCCTTTAGACTAAAAACTTTGAGTTGGATTTGACTCTTTCTCTTGTGCTCTCATCCTATATCCAGCATAATCAAATTCTTTTGGCTAAAACTTAGAATATTTATAATCTCAATCCAAACAGTTTCTCTTCCCATTGTTATCACCTTAACCACATTACCTCTTACCTAGAACATTGCGATGGGCTTCTGACTGATATATTGTTTTTTCAAGTTTTTAAAGATTATTTTATTGAGGTCACACTGGTTTATAACATTGTATAAATGTTACATTGTACATCATTATATTTCAGCTCTGTATAGACTGCCCAGTGTTTACTACCAAAAGTCTAGTTTCTATCCGTCACCATTTATATGTGCCCCTTTACCACTCTTACCTTCCCCCCACCTCTGTCCCCTCTCATAGCCACCAATCTCTTCTCCATATCTATGTGTTTGTTAATCTTCCACATATGAGTGAAATCATGTGGTATTTGTCTTTCCCTATCTGACTTATTTCACTTAGGATAATATCCTCAAGGTCCATTCAAGTTGTCACAAATGGCACGATTTTGTCTTTTTTATGGCTGAGTGACATTCCACTGTATATAAATACCACGTCTTCTTTATCCACTCATCTATGGTGGGCACTTAGGTTGCTTCCAAGTCTTGGCTATTGTGAATAATGCTGCGATGAACATAGAGATGTACATATCTTTTTGAACACATCACACTTCTGACTGAATCTCTACAGTGAGTTTTCATCTCTTTCAGACTAGCATCCATACCATAGCCTAAAAGTGTATGCTGGATTTAGCTCTGATGTCATAAGGAAACATTGCTGGGAGTCATGGAAAAAGATGTGACCTAAGAATCGATACCCATTTGTATCAGGTGGTAGAAGATTACTGAAGAGGGCAGCAGGCATTCTTTCACTCTAAAAGATTCTGTAAGACTGTATGAACTGTATAGTTTCTCTTGCTTCTGAATAGATAGTTCCTACAGACACATAATACTTAATATTGAAGATATTGGTACAAGGTCTCAAATAACTCTATTTCTAACTTGTTTGTGGTATTCCTTGTATTTTCCATGATATCCAGGACCAACGTTAAATATGGCAGAAGCAACAAAAATATCAATTATCATGATGCAAGATTATTTGGGAGATATATAACTAAAAAGAAAAACAGTGTAAATCTTTGCATGTGATGCTACAGGTATAAAAACATATTTATACGGGCTACAATAAGTAACAATACTAGCTTTTGGAAATTTGGTGGCTTGTGTAACCATTATCTGATGTGGACTCTAAAAAAGGTAGAGAATATTTTCTCACTTCTATATTATCAAAGATCATTTTAACTTAGACTGCAAAAATCAAATTGGAAATTTAATTGCTGCTCATAATCTAAATGTCAGTAGTGGCAAATGGAAGTTGGTGATATGTATGGTCTGAAATACATTTTACCCACTGCAACTAATTTTTTTTTTATTGTTCTAACCACATGAACAAACAGCTTAACATACCAAAAAAAATCAGTGTTGAGAGAAAAATTATCAGGTCCCTGATTCTAATGAGAGTTGCATAGTTGGATTGTCTATAGCTTTTAAATTAAAAATCTAATATCTTTTCACGTACAGTTAAGTACAGTTGCTAAGTAAAATTGGCCAGTGATGTAATAACTAATTTTGGCCATTCATACAAACACACACACATACATACATGAACTTATATTTCAGAAATCATTTAGCCTTACACCTGGAAATCACTTAGTGAAGATGTAATTCAGGCCTCTGTCATGCAGCTGGAAACAACTGTGAAATACAGATGCTGTAAATACAAGATAAAATCATGGAAACAGATTAAAACTACCATTCTCATTTTGCAATATCAAGACAAAGCTTGGTTAATTTGGCTTTGTTAATACATATTAATAATTAAATCTTCATCAGTTAGCTCCTATTTAATTCTCTCAACTGGCTACAGGGTCTCATTGTTTTATCAGGCTATATCACCATCTTATTTAAAAAATAAAAATATTGGAGGCTAGCCCTGTGGCCAAGTGGTTGGGTTCTCAAGCTCTGCTTCTGTGGCCTGGGGTTTGCCAGTTCGGATCCTGGGCACGGGCATACGGACATGGTTCGTCAAACCATGCTGTGGTGGGTGGCAACCCACATAGAGGAACTAGAATGATCTACAACTAAGATATACAACTAAGTACTGAGGTTTGGGGGAAAGAAAGAAAAAAAAGAGGAAGATCAGCAACAGATGTTAGCTCAGAGCCAATCTTCCTCACCAAAAATAAAAAAAAATAAAAATATTTATACAAAATCAATTTAATTATTCTTGTGGAAAATATCAGCTGGAAGAATCAGAATTAAAAACAAAATAGATACCATGACTATAGATCCATTACAAGACACTATCTTGATATTGGCAGGAAGATAAAAATCAAAGATAAAAATATACATATTACTACTGATATTAGGTACTAATAGTATTATACCTAACACATTGAAAGCTCAGGTGCCAAGTACTCTTCCAAGTGGTTTATGCTGATTATATGGAAATTCCAAGATGGTCCTTAGGTGGCAGTTTTTTTACATGTGGAATGGAATTTATAATTAAGTTTTTCAAAGATACACAGCTGGCCAATGAAGGAATTAGATTTCAAACCCAATTATCATATACTGGTTTTCTTTATTTGTAATATTTCTAATATTTTATGGATAGAAATAATTTCTGACTTTGGTCGTGGAGACATTTGGCACCAATGATTTTAAGATTTACTTACAAAGTATGCCTCAATGAGTTTGTATTTCTGTTTAATTGTTCCTTCAAACAATTAAAGCAACTGGGAATCCTGACACTTGTGACAATGGCTGACATAGTTTTGAGCTCCTATGGGCTTTGCTTCATCTGGTGCAGTGATCCTCAGACCCAGCCCTACAGATTCTGATTCTATTTGGAGTGAGGCTTAAGTACTGGCCTGTGTGTGTGAGTGTGTGTGTGTGTGTGTGTGTGTGTGATGACAAAGGGTAAAGGTATGTAAAAAAAGTCCAGATAGTTGATTATATAGTTAACAATATGTGTATCATATATACATATTATATATATAAACAGTTAAATATCCAGATATTAATGCAGCCAGAGTTGGAAGCCACTGATTTAGAAATTTAATTTGAATATTTGTTACAGTGTTTACATTCTGGTAATGGGATAAAAACGATAAACAGGTAAGGTACCACATAAATACCTGAGAGTGGCATTGATGATTTGTATATTAAAAATAAAATTGTATATGCCAGGGAAATATGTATGGTAATGGATGGAAAACTAGACTTCTGGCGGTGAAGCTGAAGTATAATAATGTACACTTGAAATTTACACAATGTTATAAACCAATGTGACCTCAGAAAAGTAATTTTAAAAATTCATCCTCTAAAATAAATTATATTTATAAGAAACCCCAAAGTCTTTCCAAAGTGGTTGTATATTTTTACAATTCCACCAGCAATGTGTGAAGAAAAAAATCATCCCATATCCTTGCCAAGAATAGGTACTTTCAGTCTCTTAAATATTATATACCCTTTGGGTGTAGAGGAAGCTTATTGTAATTTAATTGGCATTTTCCTGATGATTAAAGGTGATGAGCATACTTTTATGTGCTTATAAGATATTTCTGTATACTTAGTGAAGTGTCTCTTCAAAACTTTTGCCCATATTTTAACTCAACTCTTTGTCTACTTGAGTCATATTGTTTTCTGTATATTCTAGATACAATTTTGTCATACATGTATATTTCAATTAATCTCTCCACAGCAAAAGAAAGTATAATTATTGTCTAGTATAGTAAATAGAATATATTCTTCAAGAGCAAAGAAAGGCATGTTTCCTGCCCATTTTAAAAGATCCAGGTTTCCTAAGCTCAAGTTCTTCTTTTATAATGCAACACAACACGGCTGCTGTTGTCATTGGACTCTCTTTACCTTGCCCTATGGAAATTTGGCCTTGGGAGGTTGGTAAAAATTGCTGATGATCTGGCTACTACCATTTCCATGAGGAGTAAACTTCTCTTCATCTCTGTCAAACTCAGGAATCTTTTGTCAACTACCAGCATCCATGAAACCATGGCAGCCTAACTTGTTGGCTTGCAAGTACTTTAAAAATCTCAGACCTTTTATAATTTTTGACAATGATTTCAACTGCATGGAAGGTGTTTATGATATATTTAGATTTCTCCATCCAAACCTCTCTTCTGGACTTATGGATATTTCCAAAGAAATTTAAGGAAAAATAATACAAAACATTTTTCAATCTTGTCTTCTGGAAGATTCTGGTACCAGTTAAAGAGGTCTGATGATGCATGGTAACCCAGTATTTATATGGTTATGTTGGAAACAATGGAAAAATCCTCCCAATGATTAGAATGTCAAAGTAGATGTTGGTGCGTGCCTTCCTTAGTATAGAATATGACCAGAGATAAAATATACATTTATTTATAGCCAGTAATTGTTTGATGTATGGTCATGGACTCGTTGATTTGAAGATTAGTGACAGTTTTATGTCAATAATAACATAGGTATTTCGAGTATATTTTGTGTCCTATTTGAATGTACACCAAAGTTTACCTACTATAGAGGAGCATCTTGGTAATCAGGAGAACCGAATATTCAGTCTTTGTATAATTGTTAGCTTGTTTTCTCAACCAGACCATACTTGTTCATTAAGTCATATCTAGCCACAATATCTGTCACCATTTCTGAGTACCCTGTCAATGGTAGAGACCAGTGCTGAGCCACTAATATGCCATCTCTCCAGGAGAGAACAAACTAGCTACCTTGTAGCTGGTTGATTACATTGCATCTCTTGCAAAATTGACAAAGCGAGCATATTTTTCTTTATTAGAAAAGTGAATTAATCTTAATATGGACTTACCTTCCTTGCTTCTGATCTTCTGTCCACATTGTCACATGTGGATTTAGAGAATATCTTATTCATTCTCTTGCTACCTCACACAACATTGCTTTTTTTTTTTGAGGAAGTTTAGCCCTGAGCTAACTACTGCCAGTCCCCCTCTGTTTTGCTGAGGAAGCCTGGCCCTGAGCTAACATCCGTGCCCATCTTCCTCTACTTTATGTGTGGGATGCCTACCACAGCATGGCGTGCCAAGTGGTGCCACGTCCACCCCTGGGATCCCGGCCGGCGAGCCCCGGGCCGCCGAGAAGTGGAATGTGCTCATTTAACTGCTGTGCCACCGGCTGGCCCACAACATTGCTTTTGACAAGTCAATAATTGTACAGCAAAAGAGGCAATGAACAACACCTTGTGGTGGTTAATGGTCTTTCTGTATACATATCATCTAGAAAGAGTTGTAACAGAATATTGACATATGAGTCTAAAATATAGTACTTTTTTCAAAGCCAGAACTCAGATATAAGAACCAATAGATGCAAGCAGAATGCTCTCTCACTGCAACCCTTAATTACACTCTTAATTTTCCTTAATTCTTATTCCCCCACTTTTGCCTTCCTATGATTTAAATGTTTTCTCCAAGATAGTAGCTCTTCCACTGTGGAACACAGCAATGATTCCAGTGAACTAGAGATTAATACTACTTCCTGTCCATTTTGATCTCTTCATACCATCTGGCCATTGGGGGTTCCTTATGCCACTGAAGCATAACCAATGGCTGTGGTGATTGATCCTGAATATCATGAAGAAATGAGACTGCTGTGTGGGAAGGAGGTATATTTTTGGAAAGCAGAAGATTCTTTGGGGCACCCAGAGATGGCTCCCGTGATTGACAGATTTTGTGTCTTCCCTTTTGGGGAGAAGGGCGATTATCTGTTCTTTTGCACAATGATGTTTGTATCATATAAAGTGGAAACATGATGCTTTTGGTTATTATCGTTTCTATACTTTAACGTGTATAGAAGGATGTGTTTGAAAGCTGAGCATCTAGAGAGACAAACTGATTGTGTAGGATGCTTTCTTTTCATGTTAAAACCTACCATTGCCTTCTAATATCTTTTCGTGTATCTAGTATCCCAGACTCCCTTGACTGCAGGATCCCAAATTCAAATCACATTTGTGAGATTTGGAAATTGGAAGAAAAGCAGAAGCTATTATTCTCCAACACCTTCAAAAATTGCTAAAGGCTTGGGCAGATGGAAGAAATGATGCTTGCAGTAGCTTCCAGGACATCTGTAGTGAATTGCCTTTTTAAGTGATGCAGGCAGCTGGGCCACTGGTAGTTTCTCGTAACTTCTATACTTCCAGATCTTCTTCTATGATTCCTCGTGATATCTGTTCCCCATCCCTTTGCACTTGTTTTGAAACCAACAAATTTCCTGAATAAATCCCATTTTATTAAAATACCTGGAGTGTTTTCTGCTCTTATAACAAAACCTTGATTAACATATCAATCATCAATCTATTTTAGGAAATTAATAGTTTCCCTTTGAATTATGCATTAGTTCTTTTTAGATTGTTTAGTAGGGACAAATATCTGTAGACCTGATGATCTGTAAGTTAAGATATCATTTAAATGAAAATAAACACAATTTCTAATTTGCAAAATTTGCTGAGTGTCATGCTGAGTTCTATGCTCAAAAATCTCTATTTTACTGTATATGTTAGTCATTTTCAAACTCTTGGGTAGATCAGAATCACTTGCAAGATGCATTAAAACAAATTTCTGGGCCTCACCCTCTGATTAATTTTCAATAAGTTTGGGGTGGGCTGCAAGAATTTGGATTTCTAAGAAGTTCCCAGGTAACGTCAATGCTGCTGGTTCAGGGATCACTTTTGAGAAACACTGCTCTTTCTCTCTATTTTAATTTAATAAATATTTAATGGATTATTTTATATTTTTTTAGCAGACCTTATATTTTCTTTTTTTTTTTCTGATTCAGACTTACTGTCTGTCACTAATTCCTCAAGAGTCTCCTCAGCCAGCTCATTCGCCCAAACCTAATGGTCTCTGATGTAAATCTTTTCATTATCGACCAGTTATTTTTATGAAACAGCTTTATAGACATTCAGAAATGTGAAACTCTCATGTTAAACATGAATTTTGAAATGATTTGTGGTGAACAAAGTTAAGCATAAGAGAAGAAAACAGAAAACTCAGTTTGGAAACCGTGCGTATGTGTACTTCTGTTGTGTATATTAGTTTTCAAACTTGGCTCTAATATTCTTTGACATTTCTCCCCTTAAGTCTCGGCTTTGTGATCGGCCTTCAAAGAAGTATTTCTTTGAAGCCTAATCCACTATTTAAATTGGTCAATTCAATTCAACAGTCAATAGATTCATTAGGTGTTCTTACAAGGAACTGATTATTCCTGTGAATGTATAAGTTGTCCTATACCAGTTCAATATCCTTTAAGGAACCTTTCTAATTGATACTTTCATTCATAATTTCATTTCATTTCAAGGTGGAACAGAAAAACTGATCAATTTTGTTGATCACAGGCAACATAATCTTTAATAGTGTTTAAATGTAATCTTTAATAGTCTGATCCACCACCTTTCCATTGTCACCCCGAGAGTAAATTTAGTTAATGTATCTGTTTCATCTCTCTTGTCTAAATGATATTATTAATTACTAAATTAATTTCTAAAATCATTATTAAGTATTATTAATACATATAATGCTATAAATGAGTAGATAAAAATGCTGAGAGATTTAAATAAACATTAGTTGCTACATAAAAACCCAACCGGATCAGATGAGACTTTAAATATAAAATATTGTCTGGATTTTGTAATTTATTTTCTGATTATAAGAAGGAAATACAGAAAGTTATAAATACAGAAATCTGGTAGTGGATCCTGCATGCCATATGAGATTATAAACATATTTTATCTCAAATAATATAACTTTTTTAATTACAGGATTTGTCAAATTTAAAATCATCACATTTTTCACATAAATTAAATATTTTCTGAATCTCTCAAAAATAGATATCTGGGAAAATTGAGCCTGGATGATAAACTCACACCTGGCTGCGTTCTTCCAGAACAGCTGCCTCTCTGAAATGGCCTCAATTCTCCAGTCCATTATCTGTAGTCGACTTCATTTATTTTCATGATTGTCTCAACTTTCTATGTATCCACATTTTGAAAATGTGATGTGAGAAGTTTAAATGTTTTGGGTCAGATTCCATAGAAGCAGAGCCTAAGACAAAGATCCAAGTGCATAGAGTTTGTTGGGAGAGGGTTCTTCAGGAAGCGCCTACAGCGAGGAAGTAGGCCAGAACAGGAAAGTAAGACAGAGCTGAGCAAAGATTTGGTGTCAGATAAAGCCTAGCTTTGGCCCTATCCACTGAGGGACCCCTCTGGAGCATCAACTGTACCAAAGAGTTATCCCTGCTGAGGGTCTGGTCCAGCCTTTGTAACCCACATCAGGTAGCCATTGGCTGCGGGCTGCTCATGGGCGTGGAACTTCCCTCGTGAGGCAGCTCCATTCAGCAGAGGACAATTCTCCAGAAAAGAGGCATCTATGAGACTTAACAGCTGACAGAATGGAAAAACAGAAACTATTGAGATTATGTTTGTTTCCTTATTTGCTTTAAGACAATACCTTCTAGTGAGGAGAGTTCAATTTACTGTTTAAGAGTATAAACGCTGAAGCAAATCCTTAAATTAAAATTCAACTCTACCACTTAGGGATTGTTAGGGGCAGGTTAATTAACCTTTTATGTCATACATTTTTGAATCTGAAAAAACACAGATGATTTTGGAAGAATATCTTTATCACAAGGCGCTTGTAAAGGTTAAATAAGATCATAAATGTTAAGAATTTTGAACTGTTTGACCTGAATTAAGCAGTACATGAATATTGTCCATTATCATTATTATTTTTAATTCTTTATGAAAATATGTGGGAAGATAGGCGGGTAACTAGAAAGTGTATTAGGTACTCCACTCAAAAAATAGGAGAATTCCAAATATTTTCTCGCAAACTACTTTTATAAGTAAGAATTAACTATATCAGGTGCCTTTTCATATATCCATAAATATAATAATTTTGGTCAATTTTCCATAGATAGTAACTTTAATTATTTTCTATTTCAGAAACTGTTAACAATGTTGTCATAAAATTTTGCATATGATTATTATGAATATAGAAATGTTATTCATTTTTATTAAATACCTATAAGTGGAATTTCTAAAAGAACACATATTTTAAAGTTTTAGGGGACTTTTATCAGATATTCTTCTAGAATTTTGAACAATATTTTACTATAAATAACTGTGTATCAGAAAGTTTCTCCTCAAAATATACACTTGTCCCGCAATATACACATTACATATATATTTTTTACTTTTTGTAAATGTAGTAGGATAAACATATATTTGAAATTTCAATATTGTTTTTGATCTTTTTTACTACAGTGATATTGAATATCGTCCTATGGCTTTCTATCCTCTTATGCAAATGTATAAACTTTCTGATTCTGTTGTCTGTAATTATAACTAATCATTCTCAGTTTATAAATTTTTAAGAAATTCTAAATATTACTATGTTGACGATTATATATCCATTTTGTAATGCCTCCCATAATTTTGAAAAAAAATCCCCAAAAACTTTACTCACATATCCCCTACCGCCAGCCATTTCCCTTTTTTTGTGAACAGCATATTTCTTCCAATGTATCTTTTTATACCTACTATCTCTAGTTTCTCACTTCTATTCTCTGTCTTAAGTATAGATAATTTTTGACTTTTTATGGTGAAGGTAAAGAGTATGAAATATTAAGGTATAGCTTAATATATTTATTATTAAACACTTCTGTAATTACCACACGGAAAGAGAAAACATTATCAGAAACTCAAAGCTCCTCCTTCGCTCTATCCTAACTTCTATGTAACTACTCTGTAGCTCTTCTTTCGAGTTTTTTCACCTATGTATTTACACCTAAAATTACAGTTTAATTTTGCTTATTGATAAACTGGACATCAAGGAAAGCATGAAATGAATTTCTTTGTGCCTGACTTCATTGATTACATCTGTGAGATTTTATCTTTGTATACAGCTTGAAGGAGTCCCTTATTTTTTATTGCTAAATAAAATTGCATTATATGAATATATCCCAATTCATTCTTACATTATATCATTGATTGACATTTGTGTTGTTTTAAGGTTTAGCTACTTAAAGTTTTCAGAACTGTCTTGTACATATTTTTTGGTGCAAATGGGCATCCATGTCAGAGTATGCACATGTTCAACTTCAGTAGATATTCCTGAATGTCAGTAGTTATTTTTACCAAGTAGTTGTACCGATTAACTGTTGCACCGAAAGATCCATTGATCCATATCTTCATGAATTATTTAGATTTTCAATCTTCGATATTTTAGTCATCAGGGTAGGCTCGTTTTTCAAATTTTGACTTTCCTGATAAATAATGATGGTGAGGCAATTTTCATATCAGACTTTGGGATGTTCTCTTTTTAAAGTGGCTGATAACATCTCTTGCTGATTTTATAGTTTGATATTTTCCTCATATTGTTATCTATCTGTCTATTTTGTTGATGATATTTTAGTCAAGTAAGTTAAAAATACATTTTCAAAAGCATGGCTTTTATTTCCACTTTCTTCTTGGTCTTTTGATGTTTTTGATATTAATAAAGTTCAGTTTATTAATCATTTCATTTGTGGGAAGTGATTTTTTGAGTATTGGTTTAAAAGGATCTACAGGTCAAGAATGTATTTTTATATATTATGATATACAATTTACATGTACAATTTAAATTTGAATTTAGACAAACAATTCACTTAGAATTATGTTCGGGCAGAAGAGAGGAGTCAGGGTTTATTTTTTATATGTGAATATTCAATAGCCTCAGTATCATTTATTGAAA
Source organism: Equus caballus (assembly GCF_041296265.1). Classification (NCBI taxonomy): domain Eukaryota; kingdom Metazoa; phylum Chordata; class Mammalia; order Perissodactyla; family Equidae; genus Equus; species Equus caballus. The sequence continues at coordinate 27,262,133 of NC_091709.1, read as the reverse complement.
AATATTTTGTCTACTGCTCTATTCAACTAATTTTTTTTTCATTTATTCATGTCCTAATTTACACACTTAATTACTTCAGATTTATAGTAATCCCTGATATCTGGAAGAGCAATTCTTTTCTGTTTTCTATTCTTTAAGAATATTTTGGTTGTTCTTGTTCCTTTTTTTCCCATCTATGCTTTAGAATCTACTTATTAGAGTTTTTGTTATGATTGACTTGAATCTTAGATTAGTTTAGTGACAATGAGCATCATTCTAATATTCAGGCTTCCATATACATGATATATTTATTAACTAGATATTTTTTCTTAATTTCCCTCATTTGTGTCTTATAATTTTCCTTGTATGTATCTTGCACATTTTGTTGAATATTTTGGATGTTTTATGTATTTTCCTGAAATGTGAATTTGTATGCATTTACATTCCCAAGTCTTTGTGGTTTTATGGAAACTCAGTGGAATTTTCTATTTTGATCTTGTATCCTATACGATTTCTAAACTCAGTTTTATATCCCTAAATTTGTCTTTAGATTTTTCAAGTGTTCCACATCTTCATGTTCTACATCTTCATGAAAAATGGGAGCTTTATTTCTTCCTTTCCCATTTTTATAACATCATTTCTTTTTCTTGCATCACTACACTGCCTAGAATCCTCAATATTGAATCAAAGAGATGATAATTGGTATCTTTGTCTTCATTATTTTTGCTTGGTACGTATATTATTTTAGTATTTTTAAAAACAAACATTTGATTTCATTTGCTCCAGTGCAGTTCTCTCTATTTCATCAATTTTTGTTTTGATCTTTTTATTTTCCTCCTTCCACAAATTTTCCTAACTTCTTAATATGAATATTAGCTCATGAACTTAAAACTATTTTTCTTATTTAAATTTGCCTCTAAAGTAACATAATTTACTTTGGCAGCATTGCACACATGTCGATAGGTATTCCTTTTTTTGTCATTCAGTTAAATGTCATAATTTCAATTAGGATTTTTTTTAATGGTTTATTTAATTAGGGTATTTTGTTAATTTACCAAACTATGGGTATTTTCTAGTTACATGTCAGATGCTAATTTCAAACTAATTGTTTCGTATGCCAAAATGTAAGCTGTGTGATTTTGACCTTATGAAAACTGTTGAGATTTGCTTTATGACCAGTATATGATCACTTTTTTTGCAAACATACTGTATATTTTTTAAAAGAATGTGAATCTGATGATGTTGAAGCTACATCTCCATGATTCTCCATGTAGTTTTTGCATTAAGTTTCTGAAACCATATTAACAGGCATATCCAAATTTAGAATATCTTGTTGTTCTATTACTAATATGATTTTGTTAGAAACTGGATCATCCCTAAATAGCCCAGATTTAACAGATCAACATGTTTAATTTGTACTTTTACTATATTCTCAAGTGCAGTATTAAACTTTGGATACTTTATTCCATTATCCTCATCCTCAGGAGTATACTTTTACTGTCCTGTATTTTAATTAAATATATAATTTATCTCACTTAAACTGTAATATTCTTCTAATTATTTATACCATCGTAATGATCATAGCAATTTACTATATATATTGGTTTACATATGTATATGTTTCCCAAGTAGTATTCCAGTAGCAATTTCTCTAAAGTTTTATTTGTATGTGTTTGGATTGCAAATCTCTTTAAAAGTTATTTAGTCATTTTTTATATGGATGCCATTGGATGTCTTTTTTTTTTTTTTTTTTTTTTGAGGAAGATTAGCCCTGAGCTAACTACTGCCAGTCCTCCCCTTTTTTTGCTGAGGAAGCCTGGCCCTGAGCTACCATCGTGCCCATCTTCCTCTACTTTATACGTGGGATGCCTACCACAGCATGGCATGCCAAGTGGTGCCATGTCTGCACCCGGGATCTGAACAGGTGAACCCCGGGCCTCAGAGAAGCAGAACGCGCGAACTTAACCGCTGTGCCACCGGGCCGGCTCTACCATTGGGTGTCTTAATTTTGTTGATATCTTTTAATAATTTGGGGAAACTTTATGTCTCATTAAATTACTTCCACCACATTCTCTATTTTGTTTCTTACCAAGAATCCAACAGTATGTGGTAAGCCTTTGTAACCCTTCCAACTGTCTCATGAGGGCTGTCTCACCATTTAAGACTCACTTTAAATATCACTTTCTGAAAAGCGTTCCTTGTATTCTTGTTTATGTGAGCCCTTTTTCTTAGTCTTCTTAAGATGGTATCTTATTTTTTTTATTTACCAATTATTAGTTCGAATCCAACATCAATTCTATGAGAAGAAGTACGTAATATATTTTGTTCTCCAATGTATCCTGAGAGTCTAAGAAAACAACAAACACCCAGTACACACTAAATAAATATAGGTTGGGTAAAAAAAACACATAATTGTTGTCAGAAGTTAAACTAATTTGAGATCAAAGAGGCAATGAAGTGCAGTATATTTCAAGAAAATGTATCAAATCCTGCCTCTGCCACTTAATAAAATAAATCTGTACTATTAGCAAACCACTTATTATTTGAGCTTTGGTTTCTTTATCTGTAAAATGAGGATTAAAAATAACTACATCATATATTGTGGTAAGCATTACAATAACTAATATTCATATATTATTTTATTATTTAATATAATTTCTGCCACATAAGTAAGGTTTTACTTAATTTTGGCCAACACTAGAATAATATTATACCAGCAATTACTGAGACAAAATTATCATTTAATAAATTTGGAGATGTGATCAAAGTTTACTTTCCTAACCTTAGAGTTGTAGGTTATTAATTTGAAATGATTAGTTTGAACAAGTTCATGCAATTCTTCTATTACAGATGATAAAATAAAGAACCAGGACTATTTTAAAAAATTTACTCTCGACAGTTTCATAGGCTCTTACTTTCACAGGTGTACGACTTTTTGATGGGCAGCTCAATAGCATGCTTTATGTTTTCGGTTATTTTTATGTCAAACATTACATTCTAAGATTTTTTTCAATAGTGTTCCAAGAATTATTTTTGAGGTTAAAATAATAGTATTCAGAGCTTTGAAACTGCATTTTAACCCAAACACCACATTAACATTACCCGTTTTGGTCGAGTCAAATTCTGTACAGCAAGATCCAAGTTGCTGTTAAAATTAGACTCCCGTCGGTGTTTTCTTCTGGGCTGTCTTGTGAAGAATGGAAGGTTGAACACAATAGAGATGGGGGGACAAAAACCATGCGATTATTATCATGCAAGTTATTAACAGTGTCAGAATAGCAGCCATAAAAATGTGTCACAGGGAAAAATGAGTGTGTGATGGGATTTATCAGCTCAGTAGGCATGTAAAGACTATTTGTTTTAATGGCATATTTTAACACAAACAAGGAAATGCATTTTGTGGCAACAATTTTAATTTGTTTTTGGTCAAGCTATATTCCTTTCCAAATTTAAAAACAACAGCAATCAGAATACTTAAAATTAATTTTGATAGTTCAGATTATTCACTACCCGTTTTAAAATGCCAACCGTCTTAATCACTGAATCCTTTCCATGCAACTATAGACATGCTGAGACCTTCCACTTGCAACCATTTGGATAACCTCATGACATTCATTAAATGTATTGCACAAATATTTCCTACAGTGTTTCTAGCCCTGTACATTTATATGCTTGTGCTAATAACTACTATTTGAATCTAAGAAACAACAGTATTTTGAGTAAATTGCTTGAGTCCTAACAACACTCAATTGATCATAAAAGCCTATCACTGGAAAATGTTCTCAATTTGCAAAATTATACAGTTCAGAATCAGTTTATACTACGTCAGTAAGTTAAAAGTGTTTATCATTGATTACTATAGGGATATAGGTTTCAACGGAACAAATACAATCTCTTTCAGGCAGCCATTCAATAAAAGATAAAATCAAACCATTGTCTATACCACCACAGTCTTATTGGCAGACTAAAAACTCTAGTCCGACTCTAATTGAGATGACATTTCAAACTTATTTAATCTCCTGTTGCCTGAAGCATATTTTCACATTTACTCACATGGATGTTAAATCCATAATGATGAGTGTTGTTCTCCCTTTCCTTTTTTTTTTTTTTTGCTGAGGAAGATTCACCCTCAGCTAACATCTTTTATCAATCTTCCTCTGTTTGCTTGAGGAAGGTTTGCCATGAGCTAACATCTGTACCAGTCTTCCTCTATTTCGTATGTGGGTCCCTGCCACAGCATGGCTGCAGTAGAGTGGAGTAGGTCTGTACCCAGGAACAGAACTCAGGCTGCCACACAGAACTTAACCACTATGCAGTGGAACCAGCCCCTCCCTTTTTCTTTTGATACCCAAATATAGCTCCTTGCCTTGAAATGGTACTTTCTCAAGCATTTGGTTTGATTTTGTTGTTTTAGTAGATCAATTCACGTTGTCTATGCTTATTTCTCTTAAATTGTAACTAAGGTTATTAAATCACCAGCTGAAAATCTTATCTAATTTTATCATCCTAAAATCTCAATGACCAATTTTTGATGTCAATCTCTTGCTTCTACTTTGAATTAATGGAAATTGTGACCTCTTCAAAAGAGAAGTGTAAAAGCTAAATCAGCAGACCACAATAAACATATACCCTTCCCCTCGGCACTATGTTTCAGCCCTTTGGACTCCTTGACCCTCAATGTCAAGGTGTGCACTTGTCTACAGTGCCTTCCAGATTCTTCCTCTCTTTAGCACCCCAAATCTGGAAAGACAAAACCAAGAACTAGTAAGAGGTTTTCTTTCACGTAAACTTCCTCCAGGCACGTCTCTGCCACTCTCACTCTCACTCTCATAGTTCCACTTTTTCTCATGGAAGTGATTTTCCTTTTTTTTTCCAAAAGATTTTCCCTTCCGTAAAGAATCCAGTTCATCTCTGTTCAAGCCTCAGGTTTCTCAAGTATCTCAGGCCTCTCTGATACTGCTTTTGTCAATCTCAGGTTCATGGCTCTATTTCGGTACAACTTTGCGATTTCAGGGAGACTGAAGCTGAGAGGTGAGGGTTCTTCTTCATACACACAAAAATAATGGTGTCTGAAACTCACTACTCATTCTTTTTTTTTTTAACAATAAGGATCTAGGCTCAGGCTCAGCTTTGCATCTTTTTAAAATTTTTTTAAAGATTGGCACCTGGCTAACAACTGTTGCCAATCTTTGTGGGTTTTTTTCCTGCTTTATCTCCCCAAACCCCCCCATACACAGTTGTATATCTTAGTTGCACATCCTTCTAGTTGTGGGATGTGGGACTCCACCTCAACGTGGCCTGACGAGTGGTGCCATGTCTGCGCTCAGGATCCGAAAGCTGGGCCGCCGCAGCCGAGCGCACGAACTTAACCACTCGGCCATGGAGCCGGCCCCTCACTACTCATTCTGAGTGTGTCTAATTTACAGTGGAATGCCATTTGACATCGACTGGTGAAAGCCAATTGTCAAATGGTAAGGAAATTTGTGAGCCAGCCAAGATGGGTGTATTTATGCCACGTGAATGTCACAAATCACGTCACATGAATGCCTACCCCTGTCCCTGAGAACTAGTTCTTGAATCCCACTGACATTGGGCCATATAGGAGGCTATTTGTGGAAAGAATCTTAAGATTCCTAAAAGTCTTTTCACCTAGCTGAAAGGGTAAACTATGCAACACCATAATTCTTTAAGAGGTCTTAAGAAATCTTAGATTCACCCTTAATTTAATCATTACACTGAGGCCAGTTCTTACTTTGAGAAATTTTTTTCTCATGCAGAGACTGGGGAGGACAAACAGCTTTATTTTTTAACCCAATAGATCTTGATTGCAACTAAGAAGAGCCAGTTGGCACTTCTTTCATTCTACCAAGACAGTCCTTAGCCAGGTACATAGTCAATCTGGCAAATTTTCCATTTTTCCAAGTTGCTGGAGGCAAAATTTTTGCCAATTTTTCTGTCACTTTGTAGCGTGTGCTGCTTTTTATCTAACCTTGGGTAATTATTTCCTCGCTCTGCCAGCTTCTACCTGTGGTCTCCTTGTGGCCCTTTCTAACTCCACCTGCCACACAAACCCAAAGTAAATGCCACACGTTTTAAAGCACCAAATTTAATTATCCATTGCAAAGTGACACATCAACTCAAAACCTTAGTGACTTACAACTGTGGTTTATTAGTTCTTAAGGTTCTGTGAGTTTTCTGGGTGATTCTCAGTTGGTTTCACCTTAGCTCAAACATATGCCTGGGATGAAAGTTTGAAGATGGTTTCATTCACGTCTTTAGCAGGCGGTGTGCCTGTCAGCATGTTTGCCTCGGTCCTCTTCTGTGTGGACTTCGTTCTCTATACAAGATTCAGCAGGTATTTTCTGTGAAGGTCCAGGTGGTAAATATTTTAGGTTTTCTGGGCCGTAGGGTCTCTGTCACAACGTCTCAATCCTGCCATTGTAGTGTGAAAACATCTATGGAAAGCATGCAAACAAACTGAGCATGAGCCAATAAAGCTTTATTTATAAGAACAGGTAGCAAAACGGATTTGGCCAATGGGCTGTACTTTTCATCTCCCTGCTCTACAAGGCTACTCTGGCCTTACTTGACAGTCTCCAGGCAACATTTAAGAGAAAAAAGCCCTAAATGCATAAGTCCTTAAACTTCTGCTTGTGTCTCATTATCCTATTGGTCTAAAAAAGTCACATGACCAAGCCCCATATCAAAATATGAGAGGACTGAAACAGGGCATGGATACAGGCGCCTGATTCTTTGAGGACTATTCATGAAATAACCTACAAGAGATAGTTATTTTTATAATTTTATTTAAATTATACTTTATGTAAATTATAGTCCTTAAGCTCTCCACTGACATCTATTACAGCAAACATTTATTCCATATCATATACACGTTTTAATGGTAATCTTTAAAAAATGGCAGTATCTCCTGTTAATATTCATATATTTAAACTTAATATATGCTTAATAAACATTTATTTAAACATATATATGTGTTTGTATGTGGCATATATATATATATTTCTTGTATATATATATGGGAAGCTATCATACTAAGGGCCAAAATTTCTAGGTAACCTACTATCTTCACTGTCAAAATCTCAATATTATTTCTACTATGAAATTAAAGTTTATGTCCATTAAACCCTTGAATTCTTTTTCATTTTTAAGTTTAAATAATATTGTGTTTATTATTACCTAAAACAGAAGTTGGCGAGCATTTTGTGCAAAGAGCCAGACACTAAATATTTTAAGATTTAAGGACCATATGGTCTCTGTTGCATGGTTTTCTTTGTTTTTGTTTTGTTTTATATTTTATAACCCTTTGCTAACATGAAAAACAATCTTAGCTCTCAGGCCATACAAAACCAGGCCACAAAGTGAATTTGCCTTGAAGATTATAGTTTGCAAACCCCTGTAAAAAAAAAAAAAAGAAAAATGGTATTATTCATTTTCATTTATAATTACCTCAATTTTAAGCAATAAAGAAAAATCAATAGCTTCTTTATCATTACAAATTGATTATGTCTACTTTATAAAAGAATATATGCACACATATATAAGCCTACATTTGTTATCATTGTTGTATTTAAACTTAGGATGAATGCTTTTCTTGAAATGTTTGTTTTACAGAATAAGATCATTAAATAATTTTTTGTTTAAAGTTATATATTTTGGCCTCAATTAGAATTTGGAAAGTGGGGACTTTAGATGTTTTCTTTAGAGTGTGAATTATTTAAGTGGTGTGTCTGCTCTTATTACCCTCCAGAGTCTTCTCTTTGATGCTCCATGTATTTGTGGTAGTTACCTGTCCTTTGTAGGCCTTTGAATTCACAATTCTTGGTATAAATGGGCAATAATTCCTTGCTTGAAACAATTTACTGCCTTTCTACTTTTCTCTGGGTAAAACCACACTGCACTTTGTTTCTTCCCCATTTGATCTTCTCCATTCTAAACTATCTCAGGTTTTCTGTCTATTCTTTGTATTTCTGCCATGCTGGAATTCCTCTAGTTTTTCTAATATGCTTTGCAACCAGCATTCCCTTTGTCTTTAAATAGTCCTCTACCCCATTAATTTTTCTAGTTAAATTCTACTCTCCATATTTCAGCACAATCCCCACCAAGCCAGAAATAGTTCTCTCATAAACCAGAGACAGTAAATAATAGTTAATAGTTAATGATTAATAATAATAGTTAATATTTTTATCCTCTTACCAAGGACCAGACAGTTCTCAGCACTATACTTGTATGAACTCATTTCATCTTAACAAAATCCCTAAGCAGTTGATACTATTATTATCCCCTTTTTTCATGATCCAAGGCTAAAAAAATAAAGCTTCTATATGGTAATACAATTTTTGAGCTAGAAGTCTGGTTTTGGGGCCTATGATTTTGGCTGTGACAGGTTCATCATACTGAGCAGCATAGCATCACACTTTATAAAAAGGCAAATTATAACAATAGTTGAAAGAACTAACATATACTAAGAGCTTACAACATAATGGGCCCTGTGCTAAATAAATTCTATTCATATTTTCACCTCATCTTTACAATAACACTCCAGAAACTGTGTCTTTTAGTAAAGGAGATAAAGTAATGATTCTTTGGTGTCTTAGTAATTCATATTATTTTCTTCTCAAAGACTTCAAATTCATGTTGTTACAGGAAAACAAATGACTTGATCTCAATTTTTTTTTCTACTTCCTTAAACATAGTGCTAGTTGCTTTCAAGTCATCCTGCCCACTAACACTGTGTCTCATGATACATGTTACCCTCACCAATATCTGCTCCATCATTTAAATCTCAACTCCTTCACACTAGCCTGGAAAACCTTCAACTCCAGAAGAATATTTTCTTTACCTTCTCCATATGGTTTCCTAAGCAAATAAAATTTGCTGGATAAAAACCCATTCTAAAGCAGATAGTTTCACCCTAAATTTGTAATCACAAGGTTCACCTTAACATTTGGTACTTCTCATACCATATTTTATGTGAAAGAGTATAATACCATTTGAAAATTCCTTTTTTAGTGATGAAGCATATAGTAAACTATAGAGCTGTGTTGTAGACATGAATCACACATATCTAAGTTTAAATTAGTTAAAACTAAACAATTTAACAATTCATGTTCGTAATTGTATTTGCCATATTCTCAATGTACAATTGGCTCACGTAGCTAGTGGCTATCATATTGAACAGTGCAGATAACAGAACATTCCCATTGCCACAGAAAGGTTCATTGGACAGTATTGCTCTAGGATAAACACTATATAATAAGTCAAAGAATTACAGTTAAAAGCCAGTAGAAGATATTTAAAGAAGAAACACTTAGAAATACTCAATTAAACCAAGAAATGCCAAGTAAATTAATAAAAAGAATCCACAAATATATCCAAATAATTTAATGATTCTGCTTATGTAATAGAAAGAAAGAGAACCAAAAAAGTGCTTAAAGCATAACAATGTTCTCCAAGCCCTAACCTAATTCACATTTATAGAATACTAAATGTAATGACTTTTGAAAACCCCTTCATTTCAAGAATGTATGCAACATTCACCAAAATAGATCAACATTCACCATGATAAACTATATACTAGGGCATCAAACCATATCTCAATGCATTTCAAAGGACTGAAATAATGTACCATGTATTCTTTAACAACGCTAGTAACAGAGTAAAACCAGTATCAATTGGTTATATGGAAAATCCCCAAATAATTAGGAATTAAATTATGCAATACAAAATAATGCATTATTTAAATAAGAAACCCCAGTAGAACTTATAAAATATCTCCAACTCAACATGAGAATACATTCTATTCAATTATGTATGATGTGGATAAAACAGTGCTTATCGGAAAATGTATAGATTTAAATGGCTGTACAGGAACAAAAATGATATAAATAATAAGGTTTAAAATCAATAATATAAGTTTTTATCTTTAGAAACTTGAAACAGAACAGCAAATTATGCCCCAAATAAGGAGAAGACAAGAAATAATAAAGATAAAATTTGAAAATAAAAAGTATAAATCAAAGAAGCAAAAAAACAAAAAAAGGAAAAAGTTCCTTCGAAACAAAAATAAAACTGATAACTCTAGCAAGATTATCAAGATTTAAAGGAGAGGAAACAAAATTTCCCAAATCAGAAGTGAACAAGTAGTTATCACTAGATAAGGGACGGAATTTAAAATAATTGAGTAGAAAACATGCACACATAGCTTTCTACCAATAAATTCAACACCTTTGAGGAAAAATCACATCCCTTGAGAAATACAACTAACCAAAAATGACATAACAGAACATAAAAATCTAAATAGCACTTCATTATCTATCATAGAAATTTCAATTTACAGTCAAAACTTTTCTGAAAGGAAAACTCTAAGCCAGATAAAACTGTTGAATGCTACCTAACATTTAAGTAAAAAAGAAAAATTAGCTTATACAAACTCTTTCAAAAATGAGGAAAAAAAGTATAATTATCAAATAATTTTATTGATACAGTAAAATTGATACAGTCATCAATTTTATTGATGACTCTGACACCAAAACATGTTAAGGATATTAGAAGTATAGAAAATTATAGATCAATATCTTTCCTGAACATAGATATCCTTAGCAAAATATTACCAAACCTATTTCTGCAATATAGAAAGAGGATGAAATACTATGTCTATTTTAGGTTTATTCCATTTATCCAAGATTGTTTTAATTATAAAAATAAAGTGTAAATCAGTACATTAAGGAAAATTTGTAGGAGTAATATAATTATCTCAATAGAAGCAGAAAATAAAAGGACAGATGCCAAATCCATTTATGATTATAAATTCTTATCAAACTAGGAATAAAAGAGATCATTTTCAGTACAAATCAGGGGAGTCTAAGAAAAACATTTATCCATCATCATACATTAAGCTAAAAGTTCAAACATTTCCCATATGTTTGAGCACAAGGCAAAGAAGTCTGGTCTCACCCCACTCATTAACATTTTACCAAAGCTCACAGTCAATGAAATTCAGCAAAACAAAAGAAGCAGCAGCGCACTATTTTCAGAAGGTGCATTGAGTACACAGAAAATACTAAAGAAATTCTGAAAAAAATAAATTCTCATAGTGAATTTCAAAAGGCTGCTGGGCACATATTTGACATAAAACTAATTATATTTCTAAAAATATATGAGGAATATATGAAGAATTCTTCATGGCATTGGATCTGGCAATGATTCTCCTGGATTTGACACCAAAAGCAAAGGCAACCAAAGCAAGAAAATAGATAAATTGACTACATTGAACTAAAAAGCTTCTGTACAGAAAGGGAAACAACAGAGTGGAAAGGCAACGCAGAATGGGAGAAAATATTTGCAAATCATATATATGATAAGAGATTAATATCCAGCCTATAGAAACGGCTCCTACTACTCAAAAACGCAAAAGCAAATAACCTGACTAAAAACCGGTCAAAGAACTTAAATAGAAGTTCTTCCAAAGATGATATGCAAATGGCCAGCAAGCATATGAAAAGATGCTCAACATCACAAATCATCAGGGAAATGCAAATCAAAACCACAATGAGATATCACCTCACACCCATTAGGATGGCTACTGTTAGAAACAGCAACAACAGAAAATAACAGGCGTTGGCAAGAATGTGGATAAATTGAAACAATTTTGCACTATTCGTAAGAATGAGAAATGGACCAGCCACTTTGAAAAACAATATGATGGTTCCACAGAAAGTTAAAAATAGAATTACTTAAGAGGGTAGATCTTATGTTAAGTGTTCTTAACACACATACAACAAAAGGAGCCCAGGGTATGCTGAGAGAAATTAGATATGTCTATTACTTTGATTATAGTGATGTCATCATGAGTATTTGCATATGTCCCAACTCATCAAATTATACACATTAAAAATGTGCAGTTCTCTGTATATCAATTATACCTCAATAAAGCTATTAAACAAAAGAATGGCTCAGCAATTCCACTTCTGGGTATATACTGAAAAAAAATTGAAAGCAGAGTATTAAGAGATATTTGTACACCCACATTCATAGCAACATTATTCACAAAAGCTAAAATGTGGAAGCAATCTACATATCCATTGATGGATGAATAGATAAGCAAAATGTAGTATACACAGACCATGGAATATTATTCAGCTTTAAGAAGGAAGGGAAATTCTGATACATGTAACAACGTAGATGAACCTTGAGGACATTATGCTAAGTGAAATAAGCCAGTCACAAAAAGACAAATACTGTATGAGTCTACTCACATGAACTATCTAGAGTAGTCAAATTCATAGTGACAGAAAGCAGAATGGTGGTTGCCAGGGGAGACGAGTAGGGAGAAATGGGAATTTATTGTTTAATGAGTGTAGAATTTTAGTTTTGCAAAGTGAAGGAGTTCTAGAGATGAATGGTGGTGATGGTTGCACAACAATATGAATGCACTTAGTACCACTGAAGTGTGCACTTAAAATTGTTATCATGGTAAATTTAACTTTATATGTATTTTACCATAATTAATTTTTAAATAGTTGAATAATAAATACCATTTATATCTGCAACACAAATAATTACCAAAGAGTAAATATAAAGAAAAGTGAACAAGAACTCCACATTAAATGCTGGAAAACATTACTGAGAGAAGTAAAAGAAAATCTAAAGAATGGGAAGATATGCTGTACTATTTCCGTTGTGTAGACGACTCAGTGTTGCTAAGGAGTCCATTCTTTATAAACCAATCTATAGTTGTAATATCGATAAGGATACCAGCAGGGTTTGTTTTTGTTTTTTGACAGCAAATGGCAGGGTGATTGAAACAAACGTGGCAAGAAAAAAAATACCCCAAACATTTTTAATAAAAACTTAAAAATTTGGGGGGCAGCCTGATGGAGTAGTGGTTAAGTTCACGTGTTCTGCTTCAGCCGGGGGTTTGCAAGTCTGGATCCCAAGCGCAGACCTACTACACACCACTCATCAAGCCATGCTGTGGTGGTGTCCTGTGTACACAATAGAGGAAGATTGACACAGATGTTAGCTCAACAACAATCTTCCTCAAGCAAAAAGAGGAAGATTGATAACAGATGTGAGCTCAGGGCCACTGTTCCTCACCAAAAAAAAAAAGGAAAAATTTATACTCTCTAAAGTTAGAAAATAGGTGGCTGGCCTGGTGGTGCAACGGTTAAGTTCGCATGTTCCAGTTTGGCAGCCCAGGGTTTGCTGGTTCAGATCCCGGGTGTAGATCTATGCACTGCTTGTCAAGCCGTGCTGTGCCAGGCATCCCACATATAAAGTAGAGGGAGATAGGCACAGATGTTAGCTCGGGGCCAGTCTTCCTCAGCAAAAAGACGAGGATTGGGGGCATATGTTAGCTCAGGGCTAAACTTCCTCAAAAATAAATTACAAAAATAACAAAAGTGCAGTATTGGTTTAGGTATATACTAATGGATAGGGGGAATTGAAGAGATTCCAGACATAGAGGCACACATAAAGAACACTTGATTTTTGGCAAGGCTCCAAAGTTCCAACAAAATCTAATAAGGACAGGATAATCTTTTTAACAAATTATGCTTCAACATGTGGATACCAGTATGAATAAATTAAAACTCAATCCCTATAGCGCTGTATATATAAAAATTAATTCACGGTTTATCATAGACCTAAAGGTAAAAATTGGAATCATAAAGCTTCAAGGAAAGAATATGGGAATATCTTTGTGAATCTAGGGATAGGCAAATCAATTTTAGACAGCTCAAAGAACATATAAAACATACAAATATGTAAAAGGAATTTATCAAAATGAAAAATTAAAGTTATCAAAAGACACCATTTAAAATCAATAATCAATTGCACACTGAAAAACTATTAAAAACACATATATCTGAAAAAGAAATTTTGATCAGGATATATGAAAGACACTTAATTTTTTAAAAACTCCAATAAGATAGAGCCAAAGACTTCAATTGACAATTCACAAAAGAAGATATGGAAATTACCAATAAGAACATGAAAAATTATCCAACATCATTAGTCACCAGGGAAAATGCAAATTTCAACCATGTGTGATATTATTTGCACATTCTAAACTGGACACAAATTTAAAAGACTAATAATACCAAGGTAATTTCAAACATGGGCAAGATTGCAAGACCTACTATAACTCATACATACCTGAAATGTAAAATTGTAAAAACACCTTGAAAATTTGTTTCAGTTTCTTATCAGTTACATCTACAACTAGCTCTGTGACCTAGCCACTCAACTTCTAAATATTTGCCCAATGAAATGAAATCATGTGACCACAAAACACTTGTAACAATAAGGTTGGTCTTACATTATATTACCTATAATAGCTCAAATCAGGAAAGAAATGTGTGCATCAACAGGAAAACATGTATCAAGAGAAAAATGATTAAATGGGATATTTTCCTACAATAGAATAGTGCTTAGCAATGAAAAAGAGCAAACTAAGGAAGAGCATAATGATATTCAAGAATTTCGAGGTCAATATGTTGAGAAAAATGTCTGGTACAAAATGAAGGATTCAGATTTTTATGCAGCCCCAAAAACTGTAGCACTAATCTATTGTGATACAAATCGGAAATTGGCACTGATGCTTCTGTGTAGGGATTTTGAGGAGGCAGACAAAAAAAGGGATGTGAAGTGGCTTCTACAACTTAATTTAGGTGTTAATTACATCAATAATTTTATAACTTAATTTGACTGTTGTTTACATTCATGATGATAATCATCAAAAGTCATTGTTCACTTAAGTTCTGTGCATTTCACTGTGTGGAAATTATAATACCAGAAACAGTTTTAAAAATGAAAGTGTTGGGGCCGGCTCCGGGGCCCAGTGGTTAAGTTTGCACGCTCCGCTGCGGACATGGCACCACTTGTCAGGCCACTTTGAGGCAGCGTCCCACATCCCACAACTAGAAGAACGTGCAACTAAGATATACAACTATGTACAGGGCAGATTTGGGGACATAAAGCAGGAAAAAAAAAAAAAAAAAAAAAGATTGGCAACAGTTGTTAGCCCAGGTGCCAATCTTAAAAAAGAAATGAAAGTGTTTTCACCATTCCCTGTAGTTATTGCTTCATTTTCTCTGTCCATAGACAAATGCCAAAAAGAATCATCCGAAAAATATCATATTCACCACTTCTAATTCATGAGAGAACTACAGTGAGCCGTCAAACTGGCCAATAATCTCATATTGCCAAGGACTCATCTCACTTGACCCTTCATCAGTATTCTTCACAGTTGACCTACTGGTCTTTTATTTTTTCTTCCCCCTTGACTATTTCTGCTTCAGCTGGTCTGACACCACACTTTTTTTTTCTCCTCTGGTTTTTCCTTCTCTAGTTACCTTTTGTTTTTCCCCACATCTACCTCTCTTCTTCGATATTTGTCCTCATTGTCAATACTATGCTTCCTTTAATCTCTATGTTCTATTTAGATTATCTCATCTATTTTTATGGGTGTAAAAATAATCTCTGTGAAGATGACTATTGTTTTGCCTTCTGAGCATGTTGAGAGTCACAGATCCTATTGATCAATCGGTGTGTTTGGATGTCAGACTGATTTCTCAAAATTTTTACACATCTAAAAATGAACACTTGGATCTCCCCTGAATAGACCTTTTCCCAAACTAAAATATTCCTCTAAATATATCATCTAAACAGTTACTCAGTGGAAATAATCAGAAGTCACTCTTGATTTCTTCATTTCTTTCATGTTCAGTTTATCCAATTCTCTTAGTCATAGACAGATAAATACGTAAAATGATAGAAAGGAGACATAAATGTAAATTTATATATGTAAAATAATATATATATCATACTTTATGACAATTATGGCTTATAGATAATAAAGATATATTTTATTAAAAACACAAAATATCATGTTAATAACATTACATAGTTACTATATTTTATTTTAAAGAAGGTCCAACTTAAAGGTAATTAAATGTGATCTATTTTAAACATTAAGTTGAAATTATAAGGTTCTATGTGAGCATTAACAATAATCAGCCAAGTCAAAATGTAGTTTCACTGATTATTTATATTTCTAGAAGAGGAATAAATATAATATGGCATGTTTTCAACATGGTTACATAAGTACGCTAATACATCTGTTCCTTCGTATTCTCAGCACAGAAACTATCTGTGTAGACTCATCTAATTCTTGACTAATCGAGTGATCAGCTTCTGTTTTCTTAACAAATGCGATATGCCATGCAATTTAGTATACTTCTAGCTCTCATGATAACTAGGAGCCATTTCAGATGAAAGTAGTTTAAAATATTATGGTGGTATGTGAAGCAAGATAATTGCTGCTCAATAATGCATAAAATTAACGTCTATCACCAGCATAAATTCTGGACTAACACCTGAGGCACATTTCTTTGCCCTCTAATTTATTAGTACAGTTTGCACGTTATGCCATGGTTAAATAGCATTAAGAAAATTGCTAGGCTCCCAAACTTAAAAATAGATTTAATTTACACCTATGTTGCATGCATTGTATGTTTGCTTCTGTTTAGTTTGGTTGAAAGCATGGAACTTTGCAATTATCCTGTAGTACCAATTTTTATGAACTCAGATTACATAGGAAAAAAGTTAACTTTTTGAAATTTGATTGAAGGTTTATAAAAAGGAGAAGACATTCAAGGCCTGTTTTGTTTGATACATATTTTTGTTTCATTTGTCATGTAAAGAGTTACTGTTTCCCACATAACAAGTAGCAGGAAAAATAAATTATGAAGCCAAAATGTATTAAAATTGCAAACCAATACATAAGAAATAGCTTTAGACTATGTAGTTATGAAAACGAATAGCTCTTCTGTATCAATGAAACATATAATTTTGCAGGAAAAAAATGAACAATTTCTAGTTTTAATTTTCATTGGCACTATCATTAATTCATGGAACCATTTAACAAATTTAACTACTCATACTAGTAATTTCATACTCATACATTCATATTTTCATAAAATGAACACTTCACAATAATCATTTATTTGAATGTTTCCTTTGAGAATTGTGATAACAACAGTGAATGTTTTCCCTTCTTTCTCCATTATTGGCTATATCACTTAAAGGAGATAAGAGCCCACCAGCTAATTACTTTGTGGATACAGAAAATTAAGTTTTCTATCTGGCAAACAGTTGTAAAAAATATATTATTAGCTTAAAAATGAATTTTAGATCAAGGAGAAGAAATTAATTAGGTAATTACCCAGTTAGGGAAGTTAAATTGACTTGAATAAAAGTTTTTTTCCTGATATTAATGATTTTCTATATTTTAAAATAAATTTTTAAACTTATGAATTGGAAGAAAACTGACTTCAAACCCAATATTTTTAAAGGAAAAATCAAAACATTTATATTTAGATGCTTCTTAGATTTTCCTTAGTTTGCACTTTGGTCACCATCTTGCAAAATCTCCATCCTGAACTTTCTGGACTATAATAGAAACCTGCCAAGTTATCCTGGTTCCTGACTTCATCCACAGAAACATTTAAAAGTGATTTAGAAGATGAATAAATTCTGAGGGTCTAATGTACAGCATGGTGATTATAGTTAATGCTACTGTATTACATACTTGAAAGTTGCTAAGAGGGATCTTAAATGTTCTCACCACAAAAAAGAAATGGCAACTATCTGATATGATGCTGGTGTTAGCTAAGGTTTTGGTGGTAATTATTTTACAATATATAAGTGTATCATAGCAAGTACACCTTTGTATAGCCAAATCTTACAAATGTTGTGTGTCAATTATATCTCAATAAAGCTTGGAAAAATAAATTATAAAGCAAAAATTAAATAAAAACAAATGAGTGAATGAATGAACAATGTGTTTATATATCTGCCATGTGGATAGCAGATTTCTCAGTCCTGGTCTGGTTCCAGCACTCCATCTTCAGTGCTAGAGCAGTAAACTGCTAAATCCCATACAATAAATGCATGAGGCAAATGAACACATATCTTTATATGTTATGTAAATAACACAAAGTCACAAAATTATCTGAATGACAATTTTTCAAAGAAAAACACGACTGACCTAAACCTTTTGCCCTTTAAACACCACGATGTATCATCTCCACATTCAGAAGAGGGCCTAGCCTCTTGTGACCACTAAGTGTCCACTACGCTTTTGATTATTGTCAAATTTCATGTTTTGTTATAAAATCCTAAATTTCATGGTTGAAGTCACTGTGAGATTCAGAACTACTTTGTAACGTAGACATTTTCTTATGAGTGATGATTCATGAAATGCCTCAAAAGTAAAACTCTCTCTGAGAAGAACCATGGATATTCACTGACTTTCAAATTATATCTTTTTTTTTTTTCAAAAATACCATCATAGATGATTATGTCTAATCCAATGTTATGACAAATGTATTTTGTTATTAAATTTGAAATGATGAGTAATATAAAGCAAACATTGTTGAAAGTGTCAGAAACAGTTTTCACATATAACTTATGAATAGTTTATTTACTTGCCTAGGCTAGAATTTTATGTATCCAATCATTTAGCCTTCTTTAATCTTAAGTCTAAAAGAGTACATTAGATTTAAGAAAGATGAAAATGCAGTAATATTTTCTAAAATACTCTAAAGGAAATTAACCATGAAAAATTTTGTAAGACTGAGAAAAAGTATAAAATTATTTTCAATTACATGATAAATATGATCTGAGATGGTTGCCAGACAAAAAATAAACATATAACCAGTTTCATTTTATTGATAGGCAACCATTCATTTACTCATCCACTCATTGATTCAGCAAATATGGGTAAAGTACGTGTAATTTAAGTGTGAACCAATGAACATGATGAAAGTACAGTGATTCATTTCAGAGTTCAGTTACAGTAGTTCTACGGTTAACTACGAATCAAAATAATATACACTACTATTGTTTGTGGTCAAATACAACTCATGTTGAAATTCATTTCAATACATTTTATTCAATAATCATACTTAAAACTAAGGATCATTAAAATCAATAATGGAAGAACATTTTTTTCTTACTTATTGGATTTAAAATGAGAGAAGAGGGGCCAACCCAGTGGCACAGTTGTTAAGTTTTGTGTGTTCCGCTTCAGTGGCCTGGGGTTTGTGGGTTCGGATCCCAGGCACGGACTTACACCACTCATCAAGCCATGCTGTGGTGGCGTCCCACATACAAAATAGAGGAAGATGGGTACAGATCTTAGCTCAGGGCCACTCTTCTCTCCAAAACAATAATAAAAAATATTAGATAAAATGATAGAAGACTCAATGAGAGAAGAAAATAGGTAGGATTGATGAAATTATTAAGAGATCTGCTTATGTTTGTAATCTTTGCAGTTATTTGCACTAATCGTAGTAGATTGAACATTTTCCTTACATTTATTTTGCTGCTGTGATATTCTCATGAAAATAGTATCTTCTGAACTCAGTTTTTTATTCATTTGAAAAGTCCACTATCATAGTGGCAAAATATTTCATCAGATTGCTTATGAACAATTCTGAGAACAAGTTTTTCTACACGTGAAAGTTAGTTAAGAATGTGCTGTAAGAAACATTGCAGGACTGGGAGTAAAATTGAGCCCCTCCTAAGTCATCTCTTCAAGAGCAAAGGATGGAACACTACTGTTAACTTTGTCACTAATAATAAATCAATGTATAAACTAATTTGCTAAGAATTTATAATCATATAGGTTAAAATTATTTTTCTAAAAATATGCCTTATTTTTGTGTGCCCACCTCCCTAGATCTCAAACTTTTACATTTTTTCTAATAGCAGCAGTTATTTTTATAAATTTAATCAAGCCTACACGATGTATTTGAAGATAATGATGGAGCAAAAGAGACTGTGCTTTCAAATTTAATATATATAACTCTTTGTTATACTACTGTCTTTATGACTACTATACAAAAGTTGAAACCTGGCTCGGGAAATTATGTGTTTACACCAACTTGAAGTATACCTGTGAAAGATGATTCCAATTCCTTCGAAAACCAGGTTACGGCTGCTGTTGTTGCTTTTGCAGCTGTTGACCTGGAATTCCATTGCTGGGGGATCTGCAGGTGGTAGTTATTACTATGCAAACGTTAATTCAAGGGAAGAAAAATTACATAAAAATATATTTTATATTCTATGTAAGAGTTGTATTTTAAAAATTTATATGAATATAAACATATACATCATTTTATGGAGTTTTAAAAAATCTTCCTATTAATAAACTGAATTTCAAAGCATAAACAGCATTCCTGAATTTTCCATTGAGAGCCCCCAAATGGAATATCTTCAGCCATTCAGCTGTTAGTTTTGAATAAATCTTTTCAGTGCCTTGACATGATTGAAAGAAAGTTTTGAATATGGTGAAAGTTGATATTTTAATATTTTCCAATAAAATAAAGAGTAAAGAGATTGTCTGTGGTCTTTAAGTCTCTGGACTTGGGCATTCATCTCTGCCACTGTTCCCGTTTTTAAACAAGTCAAGTTGAGGCTGCATTGTCAGATCCTTGTACAGAAGCAGGGAGAAGAGAGCAAGAATGATTGGGAGAATGGCTACAAAAGTTACCATTTCCCAGAAAAAACACATTATTGTAAAAGGTGCTCTTATTTCTGAGCTGTACTGTAGATTTTGGAGTCAGCAAGAGTCATTAATGAAAGTATTTTTAGTTTGAATGTTTAAAATAGAAATAAGAAATGTGGGGGAAAAAAAGGGAACCAAAAACGTACTTTTAATAGCCTATTGTTTCCTTCATTTGGGCAAAAATCACGTTAGAATTTAACCAGTCTTAGTACCGAGAACATTTTACTTCACTTCATTTATCTATTGATATCACAGAGCATAGATACTTAAGTTATTTGCTACTTAAACAGTGATCAGCAGAATGTCAGCGTGGGTGTTACTAAGGAGTTTGAAATTCGTCTTAACCTCTATCCCCTACACACTGAGTCAGAATTTGCCTTTTTAACAGGATCCCATGTGGTTCATATACACAGTAAAATCTGAGAAACACTTTCTGGAGTACCTTGAAGGTCGTGTAATTGCATAAATATAAAATTCAACTCTGCAATAAATTATATGGCTATTTATACCACTGTTTTCATAACTTGTGTGGGTTAAAGTATACTTTGCACCCAGAAAATCAAACAAAAGATACCAGCGCCGTGTTATCAGGGACACAGTTATCAACTGGGATGTTTATCAATTATAGATACAATTTAAGTGATCATGGTAAAAACTAAACATATACTTTTTCTAACCAATTACATTCTTTGTATATGTTCCTGGCCTTAACTCATTCATATTTTAATAAATGTTATATAATAAAATATATCATAACAGAAAAATAATCATGGCTAATATATAGTTAAAGAATTGATAGTAGAGAAGATTTAACACGTTTGTTCATGCGAGAGGTGAAAAATATGTGTGATTTCCTTAGAGTTTTTTTCATCAAGTTATTCTGACTCATTTGCCCTTGGTGTCTATTACCGATGTTGGCCACGAGAATAAGTCAAATTTCACTGTGGCAAGGTGAATGATTTATAGTTTTCATCCCGGGATTTAATACCTGAAAGTGATTGCATTGTCACAATAAACCATTCCCAGACCATCCCTCTCATCGAATGCCATATACCAATTGTTTATTTTACAACAAACGCCATTTAAAGTTTTGACTCAACTAATAACAGTTCTCTGAAACAGTGAATCTAGGAAGAACTATCTTCAATTTTTATAGTGGAAGCTATTAAGATTTGAGAGCAGGCCTTTATTTTTAAAGCACCCTTTCTACTCTAGATCCCATGTTGCTATTATTATTTCGGTGACTGGAATGTAAATGGACAAATGCAAAGCCTCATTCTCTCAGCCCCTACCCTCCATAGGAAAGAGTAAATTCTCACAGATGAAGTGTTAAAGTAAATTGGTGATCTCTTCCCCACTGGAATATATTTCATCCAGATACAGTCTCTCCACCTGAACATTCCAAGAGAAATATGAGTTGCTTTGACATTGAAAAAAGAAAAGGGTGAAGTTCAAAAACACAAACTTTATTATTCTTCTTCTGCAATAATTTTCCAGCAAGTACACTTTAGAAAGTACGCAGCACCCTCGTATGTTCAGAAAGGTATTATTTTAATGCTAAAAGTCACTACTATCCATCAAGCTGCTATCTTTCTCTACTTTGATTTTTATCAATTTCCACTATAAGCAATGAAATTGAGCCATAGTTCCTCAATTTAAATATTTTTTCTAAAAGATCTCAAATATGTTCTCAAAGAACTGGTCTTAATCTCTTTTTGAATTAGTGTTTGAAAAGAAAATTAACAGTTATCACAAACGACATTTAGACTCTGGTAATTAACAAGAGCAAGTTAACAGCTGGAGAGAATTTAGGGTTGGGTGGAAATATCTGGAATTAAAACCCATCTTCATTTAGGGACACTAAAACGAACCCTTGCGTTTTGGTCTGTAGAGCATGCCTAGGTAAAGAACTCTCCTCATTTTCTTATAACCAATTCTACCCAAACCCCTTAATCTGAATCGACACTCGTCTACCTTTTCTTTGTTACTGTGAATGAAATAGCCCTGGTACTACTTAAGTCCAAATTCTTCACATGTGCCATGGATACCATCCACTAGTGGCTTCTCAAAGGCCATCTTCCATCACCAGTTTCTCTCTCAACCTTTTCACCATCATAGAAACCTGCACACATTCCCTCCAGCTACTATTTCTGTTTCCCTCCTTTCACAGAAAAACTTCTTCAGGAAGGTGTCTATAATCAATGCTTGTATTTCCTCCTCTACATTTTTATATCATCAAGCCAAAATAAACCATCCCTCCTCCCTCACTATCCCAACGGATTTCCTGGTCATTATCACCAATGACCTCCATCTTGCCATGGTCACTTCTTTGTGTTCTACTTATTTGACCTAAGAGTAGCATTGGGTACTCCTCCTTTTTTAATAACCTTCTATCCTTGGATACCATAATCCCTCAGTATCTTAGATGTTTTCCCCTCCATATCACTAGCTACATACCCTAAGTCATCTTTACTATCTTCTCCATTGTAAAATCTTGACTGTGAAGGGCCTAAAGTTTTCATCCTCAGCCTTAATGTTTTGCTATATTTAATTTCCTGCTATTTAATCACACATAGACATGATTTTGCATACTATATATGTTAATGTTTCCCAAATTTGTATCTCTGGCCCTCACTGGACACTAGATTCTTATATCCTCCACTTAATATTTCAGCCGAACTCCACATTGCCTCACCTAAGTATACTATATACGTAAGAGTAGTAATAAAATTATTAGTACCAATAAACTAACCCTAACCAAAATTCCTCATTTCAGAATTTGGCAGACTTTTTCTCAGTTGTTAAGCCACAGAGAAAGGAGTTAGCATGTATTCCTCTTTTTCTCTTATTCCCTCCATTCAGTAAATCAGCAATACCTACATCTCTGCCGATCAAAATACATCTGGAACATGCTGACTTTATTCCTCTCCTCTTACACTTGCTCTTGAGCAAGCTAGCGTTAATAACCATCTAAGCTATGCAGTCACCTGATTGCCATCTTCTGGGCTTTCTCACTACTCACAAAGAAGTTAGAGGAATACTTGAAACCATAAGATATATTGTTTTACTCACCAAATCAAAACTATCCAGGCAATGGATTCAAATGCATTCATCATAAAATCTAAACTTTTTGCTTTAGTCTGTGAGGCCTATCATGGCTTGGCCCAAGACTCCTCCTCCGAAATGTCTCTGAGCTTCCTCTTCATGACTCACTAAACTGTAGCTGGTTAAACCATCTAGCCACATTGCTTTTCTCTCTGGTCCTTGATTGCACTGAATTTGTCATTTTAAGGCCTTCACCCAATTTTCCTGCCTGACAAGTTACTCCGTTTAAATATCCAGTTCTTTCTAACAGTTACTTAAATGCAGCCTTCTCCAATTGCCTTTCCTGACCATCCAACATAGAGTAGTACTCGGTTCTCTCTACACCTACTATTATTTGATTTCATTTATCAAAGCAATTATAATAACGTGTTTTCTTGTTTACCCCATTGTTTAAACTGCCCATTGGCTGTCTCTGTTAACTAGATGATATTACACAGGAGAAGAGTAATTTTTCTGTTTTGTACA
This sequence comes from Equus caballus, assembly GCF_041296265.1. NCBI lineage: Eukaryota > Metazoa > Chordata > Mammalia > Perissodactyla > Equidae > Equus > Equus caballus. The sequence goes on along the minus strand of NC_091709.1, from coordinate 27,237,991 downwards.
CGGTTGTATCCTAAATACTTTAAAAAGAACAAGCACATAGTTACTACACTATAGACATTAATTGAATAAATTAACAGGATACATTCAGTATTTAAGCTACATATGCTATTATTCCGACTGGGTACACACTGGGCCCACAGATGAAGGGTCCCTTGTATCTAGTTATCAGAAGCTATTAGAAGTCAGAGTAACCAAAATCAGATAAACCATTCTCTAATTGGTATAAGTTTTCCTCATAGTATGCATAGTCAAGTAATATTACAATTCAACTTTTTTTTCTGATATAAATATTATTAGGCTCAAGTTCCACTCCTCTGGTAGTGAGAAACTCAATCTCAGTCACGTTATTTCGAGTCCTTTCCTGCAGATATAGAAAAAAAATAACTAAATAATATAAGAGTTTCCTGGGACTTTATCATGGTCAATTTTGCTCCTTCTTCATGGCAGATTCCTGACAAATAGTGGGCACTGAAAGCTTTGGTGAGTATAGGAGCTGTCCATCACAAGAGTACAGGTTCCAAAACAGAACAAGATCTTGGGGAAATGATCCCACTTTGCAGCATTTTCAGTTTTCAATTATGCAACACAAAAGTTATCAGTAGCCCCTCAATTTGTGTCCTAGTACCCAAACACCTAGGGTTAGCCACCTTTTTGGGTGACAGAGAAGAAAAGAATAAATACCTCATTAGTTCATAGTCTCACAGTAGAAAGAAACAAATGGTAATATCTCCATAAATTACCTTGTTACGATTATTTATTTTAAATGTCTGGATGCAACATCTAATCCAATTTGGGTTAATAAAGCATAAAATTTTTAGTATGGCCCATTTGTAATAATCTTCTCACTTCTCATCCTCCATTATCAAAATGTTAACATTACAGTCCTTTGATATATATGTTTACCAGTTTTGTTTTTACAATTAATACATTACTGTTTCGTGCTTAAATGATGGAAGCTGTGATCTAGAGCTTTGTTTCCCAGTGCTTATTTAATGTGCACGAATGTGGAGTGTGAAAGAGCCAGGCTTTACTGAAGCTGTGCTGCATCTTCTGAAGGGGTCAGTGACCTGTGAAAATCAGTTCATCAATGAATAGGGATCATCTAGGATGCTGGGGACCATTTCTAGCTATCATTCAAACTAAGAGCTATATTCTCTTCTAGCCAAAGGCCAAAGAAGCTCAGTAATGACATCAAGTTCCCACCGAAAACCCTTAGAGAAGAGGAAAAAGATCATCCTTCTAAGGAGCTGGAACAGACTTCAGTAGAAATTTTCATGCAGGCAGGGATCATGTGTGCCCAGAAAAATAGCTGGTACATGGCAGACATGTAGATAACATTTGTTCAATAAATGAATGTGAGGGTCAACAAATGAATAAGGATGATCTCATCTCCAGCATTTGTAGAAATCTGTACAGTAGGAAAAAATTGAGTAAAAAATGTGAAGTACAAATAAAGAGCATAAGGGTTGTGTAGGGGTGTGTGTGTGTGTGTGTTGTGCCTAGAGTCCACTAGTATCTACTCTATGTTTTCTTTCTCCTCGATAAGACTACTGTTCAGGAACTCCCATACTCTGTTCATTTGTCTTGTTCACTTCTACTTGCTTTTCTCTATTTAAAGTTTATATTTTTCAGTTTTAATTTCCAGTATATAATTTTTTTCAGAGGCTTACTGATATAATTTATAAATTAAAGATCATACATTCCATAGGCCTAAAACCTCAGAAGAACAACTTAAAAATGTTTAAGCGTTTTAAATACCCTTCTGCATTATGGAACTACAATACAATACGCCGCATAAATGATTTCTATCTCTTGTCTACTTTTAATATGAACACTAGTCCAGTCATCTTGTAGACTTACTTATGTATCTATAAAGTTATTAAAAATATCTATATATGCATACCTAAATAAAATGCCTTACTCTTTGATATTAAAGTTTAATGCCTTTTCATTAGTAATTGTATGGAAGTACCAATTGTTGTATTAATCACTTGGAGGGAAGATGCAACATCACTGATTAGAAGAAATGGTTATAACTATAAAGCTTTTAGAAAAAGCAAAACAAATATGGTTTAAACTATGTCATAAACAAAACTAATGCAGACTTTTATTTATTTTTTAGTAATTTCCTTTTCATCTATTCAAAGAGACATGCATTATTTGTTATCTTAATGGCATCTTTGGAACACTGTGAATCACTGTCTATCCTTATTAAATCTATTTTCACTTAGTGTTTTATCTAACTCTCAGAGAAATTGATGGGTATGATTAACAACAGAATAACTGCATTTTTGTGGATATATTAGATATAGCAAAGAGAGGTCAAGACTGTTTAGTAAGCAATAGAAACAAAGAGAAAAACCATCAACCATTCAAGGTTAAAAGAGACTGTGAGGAAACAATATTTGCTTGGTATTAAATGCTGAAATGACAGAGTTATGCTACTGAAAAAATAAGCTCATGTTTTTATACCTGCACTATTGATTCATATCATTTTTCTTAATAAAATAGTCGAATTATATATTCATAATAAACTGTTTTATTCTAGAACAGTTTTGGGTTTACATAATTTTTGAGAATATAGAACAAAATTCCTGTATACTCCACACCCAGTTTCTCCTATTATTAATATCTTACATTAGCATGGTGGATTTGTCACAATTAATGAACCCATATTGGTATATTATTTTTAATTAAAGACTGTACTTCATTCAGATTTCCATATTTTTCCCTAACATCCTATTTTTGTTCCAGGATACCATATTACATTTAGTTGTCAGGTCTCCTTAGGCTCCTCATGGCTTTGATAGTTTCTCAGACATTGCTTGTTTTTATGAAATTGACAGTTTTGAAGAATACCATTGGGATTTGTCTGATGTTTTTCTCATGATGAGTTTGCAGTAATGGTTTTTGGAAGGAAGACATGGAAGTAACGTGAAATTCTTATCACACTATATTGAGTATCTACAAAAACATTACTTCCACTTTTGATATTGACTTTGATCACCTGGCTGAGGTAGTGTTTGTCAAGTTTCACCATGGTTAAGATACTCAATCCTCTTTCCATACCTTATTCTTTGTAGGAAGTCATCATGCGCAGCCCACACTTAAGGAATGGGGAGTTATGCTCCACCTTGATAAGGACAGAGTATCTACGTTCATTATTTGGAATTCTCCTGCACAGAATTCTATTTATTTATTCCATAATTTATTTATATTAGTATGGAATCATGTTAAATTATCTTAGATCCTTGGTGTCATAATTCGAACCTCCCTGCCATGTCTGGTTTTGATGCTTGCTCTCTCTCTCCAAATTGTGTTTTTGCCTTGTGTAATGCCTTGTAATTTCTTCTTGGTAGCTGGACAAGGTGTACTAGGTAAGAGGAACTACTATAAATAGGCCTTAGTGACGTGATGGTGAGGTGTGCAGGGAGGGGAAGCGTTGTACAGTTCTAAGATTGGGTCTCAGTCTTAATGAGTCTGTATCTCTGGACTGGGAACATCACAAGTGCTTCTCAATTTTTTTCTTCCCCCTTAGGTGGGACAGGCTGGCTACAGCAGGCTGGAGTTGGGTATTTCCCTTCTCCCAGGTCAGTTAGGTTCTGATAATACCCCAGCAGGTTAGGCTTTAGTTAACTAGTTTCCCCCTGGTCGGGGGGGGGGGTCCTTATTAAGAAAAACAGTGTGCTCTGGGGTATTTCAGAATGGTTCCTCTTCCCCTCTCCCTGCAGTAGCAGAAGGGAATTTTTTCTGATATTTATTGGGGGAAGGTGGTAGAGCTCCCAGAGGAAAATTTCACAATAATGTGGGGCCCCCATGACTAGGTCCTCTTGGAATTTTTAACTCTCAGACTTGTCCACACAGAGACTCCAGCGATTCATCAATTCCAGCCCAGTTTTCTTGCCCTGGCACTGGTTCCCAGGGCAATTTCCCTGTCGTGAGTCTCTGCTCAGGTAAGCTATGTGTTTAGCCACACACCCAGCTGGGTGAGCAGTGCAGGATAGGCTGCCAAGAGACAGAAGAAAAGACCTAGAGATGGCGAATGAGACATGTGGATTTATTAGGAGTTACTTACAGGGAAGATCCAGTGGTGGGTGGCTGGATGGAAGCATACACTGCTACCCACCCCCTGAGAGAGGCTTGCTTAACTAGGCAGAGGAATAAAAGCTGCGTGCTTGCCAAGGAGGACTATCCTTGTATGACCTGCATTCCTAGGCCCAGAGCTTCCTGAGGGCCTCTGTGTTCATTCAGACTGTGACGGTCTTTGTACTAATTATCCCACAAGAAACAACCAGGTTGGCCAAGTCCAGGATTGTTATCATCATGAGTGCTGGAGTGTAGCCCAGACAAGGGACCCCAAAGACACATGGTTTAAAGGGCATGTAGGCTAGTGCCTCTACACCATGACTCTCCGTATTTGCTTGTCTTTCAAATCTTGGCAGCAGAGGTTTGCCATGTGTCCTCCCCTCTCTTTCTGATCTAAGAAAAGTTTTGGTTTTGCTTTTTCACTCCACCAGCTTTTTACTTGTTGTTAAAATGAAGTGGTGACTTCCAAGCTCCTTTTATGTGGAGCTGGAGACAGAAGTCCCTTAAATTGTTTTATACAAGTATTTCGCCATTTGAGTTCTTTCCATTTGTTCCTGGGTCCTTCTGATGTACTCTATCATCATAGGATTTTTTAAAACAAACCTTTTGTTATTTTCTGCTCTGTGAGACACTACCTAGATCAACTTGTATATTTTCTGTCCAGACCTAGATTCAGCAGTTGCAAGGATCTCGGGCTCTTTTTTTGGAGAATGACATTAAGAAAACAAGATCTGGCTGCTAGTTGTACTCATTGCTACAGGAGTGTCATGTATATAGACATATCATGTAGACATGTCATGTCATATAGAATTATCTCTATATGGAATCATCTGTGTCTGTATTAAGCTAAAACAAGTTCATACTGATGTCTCCAATATATTGGAATCCATTAACACATGAGTTATTTTCACTTCTTCCACTTGTTTTCTGTAAACTCTCACTCCAACAGTGAGAAACCTGGCCTGGCACACCCACCATCAATTTACTTACTTATTCAATTCCAGTATATATGTGGAGTAGATTCAGAATAGTTAACCTGTACCCTATGGAAAACAACACTACTCTGTGCTTATGTGCAGTTCCATTGCCTTTATCTTACAGACTCCATTCATATCCAAAGTTGATTAAATTATTGCTTTATTGCCCTACTCCCTTTATTGAAGTTGTTTCATTGATTTGTAATACATTTAGATTATTTGGTCACATTCTTCATTCCACCTTGAAATCTCCAAACTCTGAATGAATTTTTAAATCTTTACACTGATTAAGGTCACTCTTTGGGCTGTAAAATTCTTTAGATTTTGACAAATGCTTACTGTCTGGATTTCATCATCATAATATCATACCCAATAGTTTCTCTGCCCTAAAAAATCTTCTATGCTTCAAGGATTTATCTCATTTCCTCTGAGTCTGAAGGAACCACTGATCTGTTTACTGTCTCAATAGTTTTGTTTTCCCAAAAATGTATATAATTGAAATCGTAAACTATGCAGCTTTTTCAGACTGGCTTTCCTCACTTAGCAATATGTATTTAAGTTTCATCCTGTCTTTTTCATGGTTTAATAGCATATTTCTTTTTATTACTGAATAATATTCCACTGTATGGATGTACTACAGTCTGTTATCCTTTCACATATTGATGGATATCTTGGTTGCTTCCAGATTTTGGTAATTATGATAAGGTTCTATAAACATCTGTGTGTAGGTTTTTGTGGACACAGGTGTTCAACTCAGTTGGGTAAATATCTCTGATCTTGATTGCTGAATCATATGGTAAAACTATATTTAGTTTTATGGGAAACTGCCTAAATGTCTTCCCACGTGGCTGTACCGTTTTGCATTCCCTCTAGTAATGAATGAGAGTTCCTGTGCTTGTATCATTGTCACCTTTTAATATTGTCAGTCTTTCAGGATTTTAGTCACTCTAATAGGTATGTGATGATACCTCATTGTGGTTTTAAGTTGTGTTTTTCCAATAACAAATGATGTTGAGTATCTTTTCGGATGCTTCTTTATGATCCGTGTATTTTCTTCGCTGATGTCTGTTCAGATCTTTTGCCCACTTTTTTAATTGGCTTCATTTCTTTAATATTGAGTTTAAATATGTTTTTTATATTTTGGATACAATGTTGTTTTTCAGATATATATTTTCTGTTAGCCTCTTGTTTCTTTTTTCATTCTCTTCATAGTGTCTTCTGCAGAGAACTTTCAAACTATAATAAAGTCCACATCATTTTTTTTGATGGATCATGCTATTTGTGCTATATTTAAAAAGGCAACACCAAACTAAAGATCATACATGTTTTCTTTCACCTTTACTCAAGAAATTTTGTAAATTAACATTTAGACCTAAAATCTGTCTTACATTAATTTTTGTGAAAGCTGTAAGCCCTATGTCTAGCTTCATTTTTTTTTGCATATGAATCTGTAATTGTTTAAGCATCATTGATTTAAAAGACTACCCTTTTTCATTGACTTGCATTTCTCACTTTTCAAAGATCAGTTGACCAGTATGTTTCAGTCCATTTGACCTATGTGTCTATTCCTTCGCTAAAACAATGCTGTATTGATTACTGAAGCATTAAAATCTTGAAGTCAGGCGGTGTGCGGTGTGAGTCCTCAAAATTTGCTTTTCCTCTTTAGTAGTGCTGTTCTGACTATTCGAGGTCTTTGCCTTCTCATAAAAATTTGGAATCAGTTTGTCAATATCTGCAAAAGAGTTTACTGGGATTTTGACTAGGATTAGATTTAATCTATAGATCAAGTTAGGAAGTACTGACATCTTAACAATAGTCTGTCATTCAAATCATGACCACTGATTATCTTTCCATTTATTTAGAACTTATCTGATTTTTTCAGTGTTTTGTAGTTTTATACATATAGGTTCTATATATTTTGGGGGGACTTATATGTAATTATTTAATTTGTGGGCTGTTTTATTGCAAATGGTAGTGTTTTTCCCTTCAATTTCAAATTCCAGTAGTTCATTTCTAGTATATAGGAAGGTAACTGAATTTTACATATTAACTATCTATCATGTGACCTTGCTGTATTCATTTATTATTTCCATGTTTGTCTGGTTTTTACTTAATTCCTTGTGATTTTCTATAGCAAGTAGAAACAATTATCAGCAAGTAGAGACAATTCTTTCTTTTTAATTGTGCATCTTCTATTTCCTTTTATTGTGCTATTGCCCTAGCTATAATTTCCAGTATGATATTGAAGAGTAGTAATGGAAAAGGACATCTTTGCCTGCCTGTGGATGTGGTGGAATGCTTTGATTAATAATCAAATGTTTAACCAGTCTTGAAAACTCGGCAGTAGTGTATAATTCTTTTTATACATTGTTGAATTCATTTTGCTGATACTTTGTTGAGAATGTTGTATCTATGCTCATGAAAGAGATCGGTTTGTTGTTTTTCATGTTAGCAATATCTTTATCTAGTTTTGGTGTTAGGGTAATGCTGACCTCACATGTTCATAAACAACTTTTTCTTCTTCTTCTAGTTTCTGGAAGAGATTGTGGAAAATTGGTATAATTTTACCCTATAACATTTGGTAGAATTCTCTGGTGAAACCATCTGGGCTTGGTGCTTTCCTTTTTTTGGAAGGGAATTAAAGGCTGATTCTATTTCTTTAGTAGATACATGTCTATTCAAGTTGTCTATTTCTCATTGTGTGAATGTTGCTAATTTGTGTCCTTTAAGGGAGTTTTCTCTTTCACTGAAGATATCAGATTTGTGGGCATAAAGTTGTTCATAGAATTCCTTTATTATCATTTCATTTCCATAAGATCAGTAGGGATGCTGCTTATTTCATTTATGATATTAGTAGTGTTTTGTTTTTGGGGTTTTTTTTTGTTGTTTGCTTTTTTTTTGTTTGTTAGCTTTGCTAGAGATATAGCAATTTATTGATTTTTTAAAAAAGAACTGGCTTTTGCCATATTGTGTCAATCTTATGTTGATTTTTTTCTACTGTTTTCCTGTTTTCAAGTTCACTGAATTCTGTTCTAATTTTTGGTTATTACTTTTTTGCTTCCTTTAAACTTAAGTCATTCTTTTTTCTTTAGTTTCCTAAGATGGAAGCTCCAATATATATTATTTTCCAATACCGCCAAGCAATTCTGGAACACCAGCTGGATATCTTACAATTCAACTCAGTTCTGATACTGCGTATCCACAGGTAAAGGGCTCAGTCCTACAAGACTTCACCCCCCAACAAACGACTTCAGACACCAATCACGAGTCCAGATTGTCACTTGTGCTTCTGACCTATCGGCTTTGGATCAGAGGTCATCAGAGGTTCCCATGATCCTCCCTGCCTTGTGTTTGATTAATTTGCTAGAGCAGATCACAGAACTCAGAGAAACATTGTATATACTAGATTACTGGTTGAGTATAAAAGGATATAACTAAGAAACAACCAAACGGAAGAGATGCATAGGGCGAGGTATGGGAAAAAGGGGGCAGAGCTTCCGTGCTCTCTGCTCTCTCCAAGCGTGCAGCTCTCCCAGCACCTCCACATGTTCACTATCCTGGAAGCTCTCTAGACTCTATTGTTTTGGGTTTTTATGGAGGATTCATTACAGAAATATGACTGATTAAATCATTGGCAGTTGGTGATTAAACTCAATCTTCAATGCCTCTCCTCTCCCTGTGTGTGGGGGGTGGGGATTAGGGGGCTGAAAGTTCCAACCCTGTAATCACTTACTCTTTCTGGTGACCGGTCCCATCCCAAGGTGCTTTCCAAAAGTCACCTCCTGGAGCTGAAGGGGTTTGTTATGAATATCCAGTCACTTTTATCACTTTCATCACGTAGGAAATCCCAAGAGTTTTACAAAGCACTGCCAGAAACAGGGACAAAGACCAAATATATATTTCTTGTTACAAATCATAGTATCACAGAAGGTGAGATCATTGATTTTAGAACTTTCTTCCTTTCAAATATCTTCATTTAATGATCCCTCCAAGAACAGATTTTGCTGCGTCGCACAAATTTAGACAAGTTGTATTTTCATTTTTATTGAATTGAAAATCATTTTTAAAACTTCGTTTGAAACTTCTTTGACACTTTTGCTACTTAAAAATATGTTGTTTAATTTCCAAATATTTGGTTTCCCAGCTATCTTTCTGTTATTGTTTACTCATTTAATTTCACTGTAATCTAAGAATATACTTTATGTAATTTCTATTTTTTTAATTTGTTAATGTGCGTTTTGTGTCCCAGAATCTGGCCTACCTTGGTAAAAATGTCATGCAAACTTGAAAAGTGTGGGTTCTGCAGCTATTTAATGGAAGTATTATATGCATGTCAATTAGATCAAATTGATTGATAGTGCAGCTCAGACCAACCTTTGTTGATTTTCTTCATCCTCAATCTATCAATTATTAACACAGAATGTTGATGTCTCCGCCTAAAATAGTGGATTTCATATTTCTTTTCAATTCTATCAGTTTTACTCCACGTATTTGGAGACGTTGTTAGGTGCAGACAAGTGTAGGATGGTTACAACTTCTTAAAAAGAAATAACCTCTTTATGATTTTGTAGTGCTCTTCTATAAAGAAGGTAACGCTGACAATTTTCCTTGTATGGAAGTGTGATTTGTCTGAAATTAATATAGCTACCCCAGATTTCATTTGATCAGTGTCAGCATGCTCTATCACTCTCTGTCCCTTTACTGTTAAATTATCTGAATTTTTAAATGTAAAATAGGTTTGTTGTGAACAACATGTAGTTAGTTCTCCTTATTTTATGCATTGTGACAATCTCTGTCCTTTATTGGTATACTTACCATTCCTACTTAAAATGGTTATTTATATATTTGGATTAATAGCGACCAATTTGTGATTGTATTCTATTTGTTGCCAAAGACCTATTTTTCTGTATCCTCAGGTTTTAATTTTGCTCTCAGATTTTATTTTACCTCTTGTGTAGTGCAGGAAATGTCTACCAGTATTCCCAATCCTCTCCCATCCCTTATATATCACTGTCATCCATTTCACTTATTCAAACACTATAATCATCCAATACATTATTACTGTTATTACTTTAAATAAAGCTGTTCTTTAGATAAATTATGAATAAGACAAATGAGATATTTTCTTTTCCTTCATTTAGTCCTTCTCCAACACTCTTTCTTTCTCTATTTAGATACAAGTTTCTGACATCTAACTTTTCCTTCTGCCTAAAGAAAATCATTGACATGTCTTACAGAGTAGGTCTGCTGGCAATGAATCCCATCAGTTTTTGTTTGTCTGAGAATGTCTTTATTTCTCCTTCATTTTTGAAGGACAGTTTCTCTGCATATAGAATTCTAGGTTAGTGTATTTTTCTTTCAACACTTTAAATACTCCAATTCACTTTCTACTTGCTTTTGTGATTTGTGGTATAAAGCCCATGGTAATTTCTATCCTTGTTCCTGGCCATTTATAGGTAATTTTTCCCCCTTTTGCTTTCTTAAATATTTTCTTTCTGTTTTGGTTGTCTGCAGTTTGAATATCATATGCCTAAATGTAGGGGTTTTTGGGGGAAAGGGGTATTGTTTTGGTTTACTTATTCTGCTTGGTATTCTCTGAGCTTCCGGAGTGGTTTGGTATTTCTCATTAAGTTTAAAAGTCCTTATCCATTATTACTCCAAATATTTCTACTGCTCCATTTTCTCTTTCTGTTTCTTCTATTTTGCCATCAGCACGTATTTTACATCTTTTGAAGTTGTCCCACCTTTCTTCAAAGTTCTGTTCTCTTTCGTCCATTCTTTTTCTCTTTGCATTTCAGCTTAGGAAGTTTCTGTTGGCGTATCTTCATGGTTCTAGTTCTTTTCCTTGTTGTGTCCAGTCTACCAATGAGCCCATCAAAGGCAGTCTTCATGTCCGTTACACTGCTTTTGATTTCTATCATTTCCCTTTGATTCTTAGAATTTCCATTTCTCTATTTATACTACTGATCTGTTTTTATATGCTAGTTCTTTTGTTACAGCTCTTAATATATTAATCATAATTATTTTAAATACTATGCCTAATAATTCAAATATCTACATTATACCTGAGTCTGGTTCTTGTGCTTCTTTGTCTCTTCAGACTGTTTCATTCCTTTTGGTGTGCCATATATTTTTATTGCTTTTGTTGTTATTGAAAGCCAGACCTGATTTATCCCGTGTTAGGAATTAAGGCAAATGGGCCTCTGCTGTGAGGATTTACATCAATCTGTCTAGGAGTTGTGTTAATTGATTATTTGCTTTATCAATAGTTGCCCCTGGTTTTAGATTCTTCTCGTGTCTATGTTTTTCTCTTCCCTCTTGACTTTGGGCTTCCCTTAGTAATCCTCCTCAGAAAGAGTCTGTTTCTTGCAACTCTTTCAGTTGTTTTCATAGTTTCCTAGGACGGCTATAACAAATTAACAGCATTTCAATGACTCAAAACAACAGACATTTATTCTCTCATAGTTCTGAAAATGAAAAGACAACACCCAGACTGGGAGAAAACATTTGCAAAACGTATATCTGACAAGTGATTTGTGCCTGTAATGTATCAATTTCTTGTAACTCTAGGAATTAGGAAGACAATCTCACTGAAATATGGGTAATTTTAAACAGAATTCATCAAAGAAGATATCCAGATGACAAATAATAATGTGAAAACCTGCTTAAGATGATTAGCCTTTAGGGAAATACAAAATAAAACCAAGATATATCATTATACAACCTCTAGAATGGTGAAATTAAATGACTCTCCACACCAGCTGTTGATATGAATGATATTTTCTTACCTTCAAACCCACAGTAGAGAATCTTTGGGTGTGAAGTGTCAAGGGAGATCAGTAATACCTTTGTCCAAATAAATGCACAAATAATCTATGTGCATGTTCTCAAACTGAGCATTCCTAAAGAAATAAATCAATCGGCTTTCTGTCAGTATAAAATTGGTTGTTATCCCCAGAATTTTTATTAATGGAGTCATACAATATGCATTGATTTTTGTCTATTAACTCAATATCTTTCTTACAAATGACAACATCCGGAATATATAAAGAACTCCTAAAACTCATTAATGAGAAGAAAAATAACCCAGTATGAATGGGCAAAATATTTAAGCATACACTTTACAAAAGAAGGTAGAGCAATTGATCATTACATGAAAAGATGGTCAACATAGTTATTTTGAGATTCACCCTTGTGTGTTAATTGGTTTTCATTCCTGCTATTCCATTCTATGGATACTAAAATGTTTTCAGTCATTCAACTTTTGGTGGACATTTGGGTTGTTTCCTCTTTTCATCACTCATGAATAAAACTGCCATGAACATTTGTGACTAAGCCTTCATGTGAAAATATGGTTTCATTTCTCTTAGGTAAATTTATTCAATCTAGTCTTTGTTAATATTATATTTTTGTGAATTTGGATAATAGAGGCTTACTTTGTCAAGTATCAAAATTAAGATTAGCAGGAAGATTAGTTACTTGGAAATCACGTTGATCCTTTCAACACTTATATTAAGGTTTGATAAGATGTATTTAATAGCAAACATTACTTTAAGGCTGATTAAGCCCTAATATTAGTGAATGGCTTTTTTATTGTCTATGGTAATCACAGTGAGTGTTTATTCAAGGTGTTTCTCCTTTGGTTAGACGGAATTCAAACATCTTCCATTCTTGAAAGATTATTTGAAGAGTTGTTTCACTTATATGTCTTCAGTGATAATCCTTTGCTAAGACTGAGGGAGTTTCCCCGTACATATGTACAGTTTCATATTCAACCAAAGACTCAAGATGACACCTATGAAAACTTTTGGAGCTCTGCATCTCCATAGATTCTTCCTCTTTAGCAGTCTACCCTTCAAATTCCATCTCCCTTAACCTCCAAAAACTACCATATTTGTGTCCTCAAGTCAGTGGGACAGCTATGCTCTGTTTTAATTACTTCCTCATATGCTGCAGTCCGGAAACTTGGTACAGGCAGAAAGACTTTGTGATAGGAGGACTTACCTTGTTACCCTTTTCTCAGGGTCACAGTCCTGCAATGCTTGTTCATTTGCTAGAGTTGCCATAACAAACTACCACACACTGGTGGTTTTAAACAACAGGAATTCATTTTCTCACAATCCTGGAGGCTAGATTTCTGAGATCAAGGATTGGCAGTTTTGATTTCTCCTAAGGCCTCTCTCCTTCACTGGTAGAAGGCTATCTTTGTCCAGTGTCATCACATGGTCTTCCCTCTGTGTCTGTGTCTTAATCTGCTCTTCTTATAAGGACACAAGTTATATTGCATTAGAACCCATTCATATGACCCTATTTTACCTTTATTAACTCTTTAAAGCCCAATCTCCAAGCAGAGTCACATTCTGAGGGCCTGAGGGTTGAGACTTCAACACATGAATTTGTGGGGGTGGATGGGACATAATTTTAGCCCATAACAAGTCCTTATTGTCTAAATATTTGAAAATAGTTGTTTGTATATAAATGTGTCTATGTTTCTAGTTGTTTATTGCGGTAGCAAAAGTTCTTTACCACCTCGTGCCCTCACCTTAAGGCATATCTTGGCCTCGTACAATGATGCGAGAAATGTTCATTTCTTTTCATTTTTTCCTTTGAATACGTGTATACTTCATTGGTATTTTATCCCGAAATATTCAGAGCTTTAGACCAGTTGAGTCATCCATTCCTGGATTTTCTTTGTGGAAACTATTTTAATTATGAAATTATCTCTTAATAGATAAAAGACTTCTGTATTTTTTAAATTCTGTTTTTTCATATTTCAGTTTTGTAAGAGAGTATTTACAAAGAATTTATCTGATTTACATACATTGCCAAATGTATTAACATAAAGCATTTAAAAGTCTCTTTTCTCTTTTCTTTGATAATTTATAGAATCTGTCTATGATGATGTATTCTTTTCTCAGTTTTGATATTAGTAACTAAAATCTCTCTCTTTCTCCTGACCAGTCTTGCTAGATATTTTTAAGTCAGTTTTTTGGGATATACTTTATATATAGTAAAATTTTTTTTAGATGTGCAGTCCTATAAATTGTGGGGGGCAAAGTGTACAGCTATTTAACCATCACAAAAATAAAAATAGAGAACATTTCTATCACACAAAAAATGTTTGTGTTTCTTTGTGGGCAGTCATCTTGAAAACCCCAGTTCCTGGAAACCATTGATCTGGTTTGGCTTTTCTAGAATGTTAAGAACATTGAATCATATATATGTAGACTTTTTAATCTAGCTGTTTTCATTTAGCATAATTCATGGGATTTATCTATGATGTTGCGCATGTATCACATGGTGTTGTGTGTGGTGGTGTTTGATGTATCACCTTTGTGATACCGCTGATCATGTGTGATACGTGTTGACCACGTGTGAACCATGTTGCATGGCTCCCTTATTTTTATTGCTGAGTAATATTTCCTTGTACCACAGTATGCTTATTTAGTCATCAATTGAACATTAGTTTCGATTTTAGTTTTGTGTAATTGTGAATAAAGTTACTATAAACCTTCATATGCAGGCTATTTTGAGGACACGGATTTCCTTACTCTTGCATAATTCCCTAGGAAAGAAAATGATTCGTCATATAATAAGTGTATGTTTAATTTTAAGAAGTGTCCAAACTACTTTGGCAAGTAACTTTACAATTTTGTATTCCTGCTGACAGTGTATGAAATTTCTATTTTCTCTGCTTACGAACCAGCAATTGATACTGCCATTTAAAACTACAAAAAATGTTTCAATCATTCTATTAGGTAGAGAGAAGTATCTGTTTGGTTTTAATTTGTATTCCTTTAATGAATAACGATGTTAAACCTATTTTTATACATATATTTACCACTCATATATCTTCTTTTTGTGAAGTGTCTGTTGAAATATTTTCTCATTATCCACTTGTTTAAATTATTATTATCAATATATATTTAAATGATTTTTCAGATGTGTTTTCAAAATATTTTTGTATTGTTTGACTCATTTTCTCATTTTACAACAACGTCCTTCAAAACAAAGATTTTTTTTATTTTTATGAAGTTCAACTTGTTGATTTTTTTCTTTTATGATTTGTGGATTTTGTGTTCTATCTAAAAGAAAAAAAACTTTGCCAAGCCAAAGCTGAAAAGAATTTTCTCCCATTCATCCACATATTTTCTAGGTTTAGCTATTGCATTTAGATCTATGATCTATTCTGAGTTTGTTTATTTTTAAATTCAATGTGGATTATCAGTTGAGATTTTCTTTTACGGATACAAAATTATTTCAGGACTGTTTTTTGAAAAGACCATTTTTTAATGGAATTGCTTTGACTTTTGATGAAAATCAGTTGACTACTTATAAATGGTTTCATTTTTAGTCTCTATTCTATTTCTTGAATCGTGTGTCTGAGCTTTTGCCAATATGACACACTCTTGATAATTACGTAGTATGTGTTCTACAGTTTTTTAAAATTAAAATTGTTTTAGCTATTCTAGTTTCTCCCTTTTTTTTCCTCTTGAGGAAGATTATCTCTGAGCTAACATCTATGGCAATCTTCCTCTGTTTTATGTGGGATGGCACTATTGCATGGCTTGGCGAGTGGTACTAGGTCTGTGCCTGGGAGTTGAGCCTTTGAACATGGGACACCAAAGCAGAGCTGCAAAGTTAGCAACTACACCACTAGGCTGGCCTCTTCTTTTACATTTTTAAAAATTTGTTTATTTTTACGAAAAGACTACCACGATATGTTTTCTTATTTTCTAGAGGTTTTTTTTTTAACTTTTACTTTTGCAATAATATATACATATTTTAGAAATACATCTTGATGAATTTTGGTATATGTAGATAGTGAACACACACATCACTACAAGAAGTTTTCCTGTGCCTCCTACCTCTTTATAATACATTTCACTCTCCCGTCTTCTGACTCCAGGCCACTGAGGAGCTGCTTTTTGCCACTATACATTAGATTGTATTTTGAAGAATTTTATATAAAAAGAATAGTACAGTATGTGTCTTTTTTAGCTTTTTAAAAACTCAACATAAGTGTTTTGAGATTTACCCTTGTGTGTATCAACAGTTCATTATTTTTCATTGCTGTGTAGTATTCCATTTTGTAGATAAACCAAAATTTATTAGGTTGTTTCCAAGTTTTTGCTTTTACAAATAAAGCTGCAATAAACCAAATCTTTGAACAGACACATATTCATCTCTCTTGAGCAAATGTTTAGAGTATGATAGCTAAGCAATTTGGTAGGTAAATATTTAAATTTCTAAGTAACTGGAAAATTGTCCTCCAAAGTGTTAATGCAATCATCTCTACACTACATATGCTAGTGTTGCAATTGCTCCAAATCCTTGCCAACAATTGTACAGACAGTCTTTTTACATTTTTACCATTCTAGAGGATTTGTAGTTGTATGGCATTGTGACTTTATTTTGTGTTATCCTAAAGACTAATTTTGTTGTACAGTTTCCCACACGAGTACTTGCCATCCATATATCTTCTTTGATAAAGTATCTATTCAAAAAATTTCCCCTTTTCATGGGGCCAGCCCAGTGACACAGTGGTTAAGTGCACACGTTCTGCCTCAGTGGCCCGAGATTCGCTGGTTTGGATCCTGGGTGCAGACATAGCACCGCTTGGCAAGTCATGCTGTGGTAGGCATCCCACATATAAAGTAGAGGAAGATGGGCATAGATGTTAGATCAGGGCAGGTCTTCCTCAGCAAAAGGGGAGGATTGGCAGCAGATGTTAGCTCGGTGCTAATCTTCCTCAAAAAAAATTTCCCATTTTTAGGTGACATTTTATAAATTTTTATTGAGTTGTAAGATTTTTAAATATATATTCTAGATACAAAACTTATATAATCTATATTTTGCAAATATTTTCTCCTATTCTGTGAGCATTCTACATTTTTCTTCTTAAATGAAGGAAATATAAAACTTTCTTTCATATAACCAAAAACTGAGAGGATCTATTACCAGTAGACAGAGAATGTTAAAGGAAGACCTTCTGGAAGAAAAAAATATGATACAGATATAAACTTGGATCTATTTGAAGAAATGAAAATCTTAGGACATGGGGGAAATGAATTTAAATATGAATAACATTTACTATTGTTATCATTCTAAAAGTTAAATGGTGATATAAACATTAATGCATTGTGGTATTATATAACATATAAATGTAAAATACCACAAAAGGTAAAAGAGAGGAATTAGGAATGTGTAATTTAAAGTTCTCACATTGCAATTGAAAATTGTTTGAAGGTACACTCTGATTAATAGCATATATATCTCTCAAATGTCTTTAGAATGTAATTTTTTGTGTATTCATTTCTTCTAATTATTTCATAGGAAGCATTGACCTGCTGTGACTACTACATCCTCCTTGAAGGTAGATATTTTCACACCTAATTTTGACCTTGTAACATAAGATAAAATTCTACTGATAATCTTAAACATTACAAAAATAATGAAACATACACACCTTACAAGTCATATTTACCACAGTAATCTGCTTTTATATGGTAACAAAAATTCTCATCTCAAAAGAGCTAAATCCAGCAATATGCTCTATAAAATAACATGAATTAAAACAAAGCAATCATTCAAGAACAAACAGAATACAAATAAAATGATACTGTTAAAACCATAAGTTGATTTCAAAATTATTTCCAGAATAAAATGTGTAAACATGAATCAAGACTGTTATAAATATTTTACCAGAACAACAACAGAAAATCCTACACACCAGAATTTAGAACAAAATAAAACAAAACAAAAATATAAGAAGAGCAAAGCAAGTTTACATAAAGGGATTTTCATCGTTTTAGCTTATTTAGTTGTATATTTGAAACTACAGAACCTCTGCCCAATACTCATGGTATATTAGTAGAGTAGAATACTAAATAGACAAATATTATTTTTATATAGTTTCAAAAACAATAGAGTTCCATCGCTTTCAAATGGGAATATTTTGAAAAAGGTCACTTTCAAATTGAAATATTGTAATGTAAATATGTGGTTGAATGTATAGTAAGAATTTCCCTTTGAAAAGAAAAAAGTGTGCAAAATAAACTCATATAAGCTACAGGACTAGCAAAAATACATGCTGATAGTTAGGTTATTGGGAAAACATCCCAAAATTCCTGTGGAGTAATGTCGTGTCTTGGTAAACTTTGGGATTGTCCTCTAGTCATTCTATTAGCTGAGTTTTAAAAATAACCTAAATATTTCATATTCTTTTCCACGGCAATTTTCTTTACGCTAGTAATTCATGTTTGGATTCCCATTTAGGATCTAAATAGCACATAGCTTTCGTTGCATTTCAAATGCTCTTGTCTCAAAATAAAAAATGGTCTTTGAACTTGTTTTCAAGTACATTTTAAATGATATTGGTAATATTTCAATATTAGGAAATCTGAGTTTGGAAATTATAAAATGATGAAAAGTTGAAGGCCTTGTGTAAATAACTGTCTGGTAACTCTGAGTGTAACAAGTTATTGAAAGAGAAGAAAATATACCCAAACCTATGCCCCATTCCTGTATTGGTATGGTGATCTCAGTGGGCAACTTATGGGACTGAGACTTGAGTAAAGAAGAACAGATATAACGGGATTAGAGAGTATTGTAGTTTCTCATTGACCTTGATGATATTAGGATAGTTATGTTGACACATGAATGGAATTTTTGCTATTTATTCTAAAGGAGAATGTTTCACATACATTGCTGTTCTTAACAAAAACAATTTCATTCTATGAATCTGAGTAATGTTTTGCCTTTATTCATTGTGTGTTGGGATAGATTTGGTCAAACGATAGAGGCGGCAATAAATATTTTTACCTGAATTCTTTAAGGGCCTGAGAATTTTAAAGGGTTGAAAAGAAAATCCTTGGATAGAATATCTTCCCCTAAAATTCCAGGAAAATAGTGCAGCACACATACACTTACAAGTATCCTAAATCACATCAGTAACTTTCCTTTGAAAGTATTCCCTGTCAAAGATGAATGCTTTTCTAAAAAAATAAATAATACAGTTTAACTTAACATACAATTTTTATGTCAATGGTTCTTTAATATATTTACAGGATGTCAAAATACTTTCAAAAGTAGCTGAAGCTGTATGAGACTTAATGACCATAATTTCCTGTCTGCACTTTTAGCAGTTAAACTCTTTGAAACTTTTGAGTATATTCACAGTTGTGTTCTCAGTAAAATTGAATATGTTGAGTTGATTGAATGTCCAGAGGAACCAATTAAAGGTGGGATATTAATATTAACGGGAATGTTTCATAAATTATGACATTATTCCCTACTTTTTCACATTGGTAGATAGATTGCTTTCCCTCTAGAGCTAAAAGCTTTTTAAAATTTTTATTTGTTAAAGTATGGGTTTTCTTTAAAAGTGAGGCTAGAATAACTGTACATGTAATCATCCTAGTTGGAAGTAGGGGAGAATGAACCCTGTGTAAAGTCATGTTTAATCTATCCATCTCTTAGAATCATACAGAGAAGAGTTACCAATGGAAATTCAATCAAAAACAGTTGTGCACAGGGGCCAAGCTCCACTTTAGGAAATAACATTTCCTGATTATGCATTTGGGACCATATTTTATAGAGGAAATTATACAAATGGGATTATTCTACCTAAGTTTTCTGTCAGATAGCTTCTTTATTTGAAATGTCTGATATTCATTGGTTTGCAAACGATGGAAGGGTACCACACATAGTATAAATACAAATGTATATAATCACATCATTTTAAAGATAATTTAGTTTTTGGTGCCTAGATACTCCTAATTCAAAATGAATCTAAAAGGATCTATAAAAGTGAGGCAAGTAATACTAGGAAGTTATGTAAGAGATATTTAAATACGTTTCTAAAGCTCCTGCACTGGCTGTTCTCTGAATCAGCGTATTCCCAATTGCCATCCTGCACTCCTGCCCTCAATACAGTCATTATTTAATTGAAGTGAGAAAATTGACTGCTTACTATATGCTATTTTTAGATTATCACAGAAACCATATATCGCTGTTATTATATTTTATTAGCTCAGTATAATAGCCTAAAATGCCATTGATCCACTATTAAAAGTTGAAAACCTTAACTGAAGTAAAAGTAAAATGAAAGGAACTAAACATTTGAAAACAACTTTAAAATAATATTTGATGTGAGATACAGCTAACAAAGAAAAATGCTGCTTATTACCACTAAAATCATGCAATTAATTTTATAGTCAAATACAATTATGGCCAAATGATCAATTCAACTTCAATATTATGCCACATGTTATACTCTGTTTATAATTTAATATTCTTCTTAATTGTTCCCATTAACATGACCTAAGTATTGCAAACCATCCTTAATCTTAATTTATTTCTTATTATGTAAACATTCTTAAGTTACATTATATGCCTCCATATGACTTACTACTTCATGGGGCAACTGGATTTTTCTTCCATCAATTACCTGTATCAGTGGTTAAAATCAAAGTAGTATGAATTGGCTCTTAGAAAATTTGAAAACACTGATTTGAACTTCGTTGAGCCATTTTCTCCTATGATCTTTTCCTAAAAAATACATTTCAGACACACACACATACACACAGGAGTAATTTTAACTTTTCCTCTGTAGAAAGTTTGTTATACTTAGTATTTAATAAAATGTTTCTAGGGTGTGGAAGAAATATTGTTATGTTACAAAATCACAATGATCCTATTAAAAATTCAAAACCATTCAAATATGTTGCTATCATGCTCTTCTACCATTCATTAAGGTTACTAAACCAGAGGTACCAACCTTTCATGGTTTATAGCACCCTTACTTTCTCAGTAGTTATTTTTCATTGCTGCACCAGAAGAAATGACTAATAGCTCCATTTGTGAAGTAGTTATGAATACTATTAGAACACACAGAATCCAAAAATCTCACCGTATTTTGCTAAAAATTTAAACTATCCCTTAGTGTCCCTTTGAGTTAACTGTGAGGTCTTGGGTCACATTTTGAGAACTGCAGGATTAACTGGCGGAGTTTCTATAATTATTAGGAAATTATTGCAAAAATATGTCTACTTATTCTTTCATAGGTACAGAAGGAAAATCCCGTATGAAGAGTTTTCTAAATATATAAAAGTTTTAAAAAATTCTATATCATCATGAAGTGAGGTTTAGTTAGTTCCTAGACTGAAAGCCTACCCTGAATATAAATATAAGCATAAATATCCACCCTATGTTATAGTATCACCAAATTTGGTAAGCCAAATTTGACTCTGCGACACTACAGGTTTTCTTTAAGAGACTGATGACTTATGGCATATATGTGACATATATGTTACTCCCCATGAACTTGTTCTCAGTCTGTGATTAAGAAATGGCTAATTATTTAAATTTCCTGGAAGCATCACATTATCAAAAAAATAAAGGTTAAAGTTTTTATGGGTTCTAAAAGTATTTTGTAATTAAAAATATTTACATATTTTGATGTGATTAGAGAAAGACACGACATAGTTACATATACATGCATGCACATCTGAAATAGTAACTCAGAAATGTAAGTAATTTATCATCTCAGGATCTGATTTGATCTCCTCCTCAATATTTAATTTGAAGAATCATTATAATATCTCTGTTAGTCCCTCACCCTTGAATTTTCTTCCCTTTTGTGCCCACGTCATTTACTTTAAATAAAACATATTTCCATTGTCTTATACCATACACAAAAATTAACTCAAAATGAATGAAAGACTTGAATGTAAGACCTAAAACCATAAAACTCCTAGAAGAAAACATAGGTAGATTGTTCTTTGACATCAGTCTTAGCGTATCTTTCTAAATACCGTGTCTGCTCAGGCAAGGGAAACGAAAAAATAAACAAATGTGACTATGTCAAACTAAAAAGCTTTTGCTTGGCAAAGGGAACCATCAACAAAACAAAAAGACAACTGACCAACAGGGAGAAAATATTTGCAAACCGTATTATCAGATAAAGGGTTAATATCCAAAATATATGAAGAACTCATATAACTCAAAAAAAAAACAAAGCAACTTGATCAAAGAATGGGCAGAGGATATGAACAGACATTTTTCCAAAGAAGATATACAGATGGCCAACAGGCATATGAAAAAGGTGTTCAACATTACTAACTATTAGGAAAATGCAAATCTAATTCACAAGGAGATCACTTCACTCCCATCAGAATGGCAATTATTAAAAGACAAGAAATTACACGTGTTGGGGAGGATATGAAGAAAAGGGAATCCTTATATACTGCTGGTGGGAATGCAAACTGGTGCAGCCACTATGGAAAACAGTATGGAGATTTCTCAAAAAATTTAAAAAAATTATATGATCCAGTTATTCTACTTCTTGGTATTTATCCAAAGAACATGAAAACACTAATTTGAAAAGATATATGCACTCCTATGTTCATTGCAGCATTATTCACAACAGCCCAAACGTGGAAGCAACTCAAGTGCCCATCAGTGGATGAATGGAGAAACAATGGAATACTACTCAGCCACAAAAAAGGACAAAATTGTGCCATTTGCAACAACACGGATGGACCTTGAGGGTATTATGCTAAGTGAAATAGACAGAGAAAGGCAAATATCGTATGATTTCATTCATATGTGGAAGAGAAACAAACAAACACATATATAAGAAGAACAGGTTGATAGTTACCAGAGGAGAAGGGAGTGTGGGGAGAGTAAAACGGGTGAAGGGGAGCACGTATATGGTGATAGATGGGAACTAGACATTTAGTGGTGAACACGATGCAGTCTGTAGAGAAGCTGAAATATGATGTACACCTGAAATTTACACAGTCATAAACCAATGTGATTTCAATAAAATAATAGAAAGAAAAAACATTTCTCTCACAAGTTTTTAATAAACATAATCTTTAAGATAGTTTTAGGTTTATAGAAAAATTATGAACACATTATATTGATTTTTTTGTCTACCTGGCACAGTTTCCCCCATTGTTGGCATCTAACATAAATATGGCACAATGTTTACAATTAATGAACCAATATTGATCATTATTATTAAAGTCCGTATCGAATTTCCTTAGATTTCCCAATGTCATTTGACTCTTCCAAGTTATCATTCGAGATACTACATTTTGATTAGCAGTGTTGTCTTCTACATGCCTCTGTGCCGTGACAGTTTCTCAGACATTCCTTGTTTTTGATGACTTTGGCAGTTCGAATCCTGGGCGTGGACATGGCACCACTCGTCAGGCCACGTTGAGGTGGCGTCACACATGCCACAACTAGAAAGACCTGCAACTAAGATATACAACTATGTACCGGGGGGATTTGGGGAGACAAAGCAGAAAAAGAAATCCAGTTAGCATCTATCACTATACATAGTTACAAAATTTTTTCTTGTGATGAAAACTTTTGAAATGTACAAGTAATGTTTTAATATAACTATAAAAGTAGTTTTGACTTCATGGACCTCCTGAAAGGAACTTCAGGGCTCCCTGGGTCACATTTGAAGAAAGATTCTTGCCTTAGATAATGAGCATGTCATAGAAGTGTTTAGATTCCATTTATATCAGATTTCTAAACATAGCGTAATGCCTGTCACATTGTAAATGACTAATATAAATATGTAATATTAATTTACTAAGTAATATTAATATAGAAACAACTTTTCAACTTAAATGCAGCTGAAATTTGTATTGATGCTTGTTAATATTACCGGAGAGTAATGATGAAAGAAAGATCAAAACTAGAAGTTATTCGTGGGTTATGACTGAATTTTCATAAAATAGTAATTTATAATCTGTTATGCATCATAAGCTAAAGTACCCCTACTCTAATATTATGGAGTTTATTTAATTATCTTTTATTTGGTGATTTTTTACATAATTTCTTCTGAGATTTTAGCTCAACTATGGGTTTGGGAAATTAATTCAGTCTTTCTGCCTGGAAATTTTATTTGAAAGAATATGTACACATAATATAGTATTTTGGTTATGGTATTAATCTTTGTAATTAATGCAATTATTTCTGCTCTGGGGCTTCTATTAGAAACATAAGAAATTAACACAGGGAAGAAGAAAGATGGCAGAAAAAAATACTGACTCCATTTACTTATGCTAAATAAATCTTATATGATCATCCATAAAATTACCTATGACTTCCTTCATCATCTTCAATTCAAAATAATGCCAATATCCCTTTCTCTTGATAGAATATCTTCACATCCCTTTCTGATAATTTCCTACCTTCCAAGCTGTACGTGATGTTGGGTTGAGGGTGTGACCAGCACACTGGGTTCTTGTCCCCCAGGATAAAAATCAAGAGAGACAACAAACAGGAGCAGAAAAGTAAAAGTTTATCAGCTTATGCCCAGGAGAGGCACAAGGGAGCCAATGCAGAGAGGAAAGGGACGGGTGGCTGGCTGTTTAGGGAGTGGGATTGTGGGGCTTTTATTAGGCAAAGGTTGGGGAGGAGGGCCTTGTCATGGCATGTAGAGGTGGGGTTGTGCTTGTGCCTGAGCTGTCACATAGCATGCTATTACATGCCACGTATGTATCATTAGCATGTTAGCTCTCCACCCCTGGGTGTGATTTTTACTATGCTAACGGGGCTAGTGGTCCACTCAGGAGTGGACTCCTGTGTGTTAGGGCACATGGGTAAGTCCAAGAAAGGCCAAAGGCTGTGGAGTGAGGATCTTGGTGGTCTCTATGTGATTCTCCTAGCTTGTGGGTTGGTTAGTGGCCTTATCTTGTTAGGCCAGGGGCCTTGAAGGTGGCCCTGTCTCATTAGGCTGGTTCCTGTCTCAAGAGGAATTTAAGGAAGAAAAATCAAAAAAGCAAAGTTTCAAGAGTATTCTCTCCACTGAAATCACCACCAGGTACAAATAAGAAGATAGTAGTAAAATCTCAGAACATAAAGGGAAGATAGAAAACATTAAAGGCACCCAGAAAGGAAAAGAAGATTATAAAATACAGTCATTGGATTTTCCATCAACAACAAATAGATATAAAAGACAACATAGCAATTATTTCAAAGTGCTGAGGGAAATAGTTTTGAGTGCAGTATTAGATAATCGATCAAATGCTTATTCATGTTAGAAGAAAAAATACGATTTTTATAATACAAGAAGTTAGATTATAACTAACCCTTACACAGCTCAAAGAATAAACAACAATGAGGAAAATCAGAATGATAATAAATTCAAGAAGGTAGTGTTAGGATGTAAGACACAATATTAAAATATATTTTCATTATTTTTTGTTAAATGTAATTAATAATTGATGCCAAAATTTAATATTGCAATATTGTAAGTACTAATTTTGATTTAAAATTCCAACTAATCTATACCGAAGGTAGGGACTAAGCAATGGAGAGAATAGAGGGAAACAAAACCTCATATGGTGTGGCCACCAAATACAAGTAGCAATTGAATTCCAGACATTTTGTGAAAATTTGAATTTTAAATATTCATATGATAAATACAGAGATAAGCACTAAAAATAAATATAAAATATATGTTCAAAAGCAATAAAATCAAACAAGCAGTGGTCAAATTACCTTATACAGAACAGCATAGGCAAAAAGAAAACACAGAGACATACATATTATTTATTATTAAAATACTGGAAACTTAGATTTGGATTTTAAAAAACTAAGATATAATTCTTATAACTTTCTCATGGTTATACAAGGGGCAAGTCAGTATGAAAGCAATGCTTATAAAATGTTAACTCTCTTGTCCACAGGCATTGAGACCTTAATCATAGTACTTAGAGAGACTATAGATGGTTATAGTTATAATGCATGTGATTCAATGACATAATTTTGTGATATTTGTAATATATTTGATCATTTCTGGAGGCAAAAGAAAATCTCCAGTATTAATTCTTTTTCTGTGAAATTATCTTGTCCAATTTATAATAGGCTTTTGGAAAAATCTTGAAGGAAAAGCAGACATCAAAATAACTATTTCAAGCTAAAGCTATCCATTTGGATGACATACGATGACAATTTCATTTTGCCATTGTTGTGAAAAATCTACTTATCACTCTAATTAAGAAACCACTGACTGTTCGGATCCCAGGTGTGGACATGGCATCGCTTAGCAAGCCATTCTGTGGTAGGCATCCCACATACAAAGTAGAGGAAGATGGGCATGGATGTTAGCTCAGGGCCAGTCTTCCTCAGCAAAAAGAGGAGAATTGGCAGTAGTTAGCTCAGGACTAATCTTTCTCAAAAAAGAAAAAGAAGAAGAAACCACTGACTATGAAGAGATGAGATATGTGTTTGAATACATATGTATGTCCTTTATTGAATATTGTATGATGTTAGTGGTGTATTAAACGTCCTACTTAAAAATACTAATAAATCCAGTTTTTGACCTACTGTTTTCCTTCTGAGATTTGACATAACAGAATTAAGATATTTCTGTTCTTTCTGCAAGTTTTCATTCGCTCGTTTGACCTAAATATTCTCTGCAATAACTATGTAGGTGATCCCCGGAATCTTCTGCAATTGACAGTTATAAGGTTTTGTAGGTGAAGATAAAAGGGAATTAGTGAACGGTTGTTCCCGAAACAAGGAGCAGGAATATCACACAGTATATTAACTATTACGTTTAATTATTAATATTCTCATTTTTATTATTTATATTCATTAATAGAAAACAAGTAATGATAAATTATTTCAGGAATTTTAAAGAGTAAAACATCAATTAAACATGACCAGCTGTATATTCTTACCAATTTTAATGAATATTGAGTAAAATAAAAATGAATAATGAAAAGTAGCTTGAAGATAATAATTTCAAATTCAATAAATATATTTTTCAGAGCTTAATTTAACATATAAACGGACCTTTCAAATTTGACACTGGAAAATTCCGAAGCAACAAATTATCCTATTCTTCTCATTGTATCAGAGAAAATTAAGTACCTTAAGATACAAATTATGCTTTTACTTTATAATATTAGGTGTAACAAATGAGTGTAATTTTAGACTATATGTTTTAAAGTAAATATTGGATGGAAGAGTGTTTAAAGAAAAAATAGTTACGATAATGTAGAACCTGCAAGAAAAAAACAGAAACATGAATTAAAATAACTATTGTTAACATCATTCATTGCGTGCAATAAAAAAGCTAAAAACATAATATATTATTTAAATTTTTGTTTGTTACAGATATTAACTGTCTAAAGTAAAAAAGATTAGTCATGTTGTGTGAGTTTTTAGCATATATTAAATTAAAATTTATGCAAAAAATATCTCAGGGGATTGGAGAGCAGCAATGGCAATATGCTGTTAAACAAGCTAATTATGTGAAGGTAGACTCTGAATAATTAAAGATGAATATCATGAAATCTAGCCCAATAACTAAGTTTTAAAAGAAATATAAATAATAAGGCAATAGTGGAGACAATAAGGAATCTTTAAAAATGTACAATACAAAGAATGCAGAAAAAGAGGAAAAATAAAGATTTAATGGAATAAGTAGAAAATAGTCAAACAGTAGATTTTAATCCAATAATACTAATAACTACAATAAGTATAAACAGTCTAAGCGCAGCAAGTAAAAACAGAGGGTACACTTAAAATATATGTCTATAGATACGTTAAAATGTAAAAGGTGACAGAAGATGTGCAAATCAAATACTAACCAAAGGATATGGATATTATAAAAAGTTGACTTGAGAATTTGGAAAATAACCAAGAAAAAGAAGGACACTTTTATAATGATAAAGAACCTATTTTCTAGAATAAATAAAAATCCAGAATGTATAAGCACCTAGTAAGAGAGCTGGAAAAATATAAAACAAAACTGAAAGAGAAATAGTCAGATTCATAACTATAGTTGGGAACTTCAAAATTATTTTCTTAGTAGTTGATAGAATGAGCAGATAAAATATCAGAAATTACAATAATATACTTCAACAACACGATAAACCAACATGATGAAGTTGAAATTTATAGAACACTACAACCTGACACTAAGAGAATGTATATTCCTCTCAAATTCACTTGAAACATTCACAAGATGCACTATATTCTAGGTCATACAATAAATCTTAACAAATTAAAAATAATTAAATGTATATAAAGTGTGTTCTTGTACCATTTCTGAATTACATTCGAAATCACAAGGGAAATTATAAATTATTGTGAATTGAATGAAAATAAAAACAAATATATCAGTTTATGGGTTGCAGCTAAGCCTGTGCTAAGAGGGAATTTTGTTGCACTAGAATTTTATATTAAAAAGAAAGAAAGAACTGAAATCCATGATCTAGGCTACCAGTGTATGAAACTACGGGAAAAACGAGGAAAATAAACCTAAAGGAAGTAGAAAGCAGGAAATGATAGAGATAACAGAAAAATCAGAGAGTAAATACAGAGATACAGTAGAAAAATATTCTTAAATTTCTTTATAAAGATCCAAAAAATTGTTAAACTTTTAATCAGATGAGTAGACAAAATCAGATAGAAGGTGCAAATGGTCAATATCAGTAATGAAACTGGGGGCAGGGCTACAGATTCTACATATTTTAAAAGAATAATAAGAGAATATAAGATTATACTAAAAAGTTACCTATAGAGATGAAACAGACAAATTCCTTCAAAAGATATGACCAGCAAAGCTCACAGAAAGATAAATTACCAAAATGTCACTATATATTTTTAAAAACTGAATTTTTAGTTAAATACATTTATACAAACACATACACACATACATAATTCAAGCTGAGATGGTTTCAGTGGTGAACTCTACCAAACATTTAATGTGAACTTAATCCCAAATCCTACACAAACTCTTCCAGAATATTGAAAATCATTCAGAGGTTCAGCATGCCCCAGATATGGCAAAGAAATTAAAAGAACACACAGCTAGACACCAATACCCCTCATAAATATAGACACAAAAGTTATCTTAAGAAATAGTTGAAAATTCAATTTAACATTCTATAAAATGAATAATAGATACAGCCAAGAATGTTTTCTCCTGTGAATCAAAGTTGATTCAACATTCCAAAATCAAGCAATGTAATTCACCATGTGAACAGACTAACCAAAATCAACGATAAAAAAATTCAGAAAAAGCTTCTGAGCAAATTCAACATCCACTTATGATACGAATATTGAGTAAATTGGGAATAAAAGAATATATTAAGTTTATTAACTATATCAAAGAAAATTTTAAATTAATTTCATACTGAAGAGCGAAAGACTAAGATCATGAATGAGAGAAAAATATCTACTCTCTTTAGTATCATATTGAAGGTCCTAGCAAATGCAGAAAGACAAAGACAGAAACTTTTAAAAGTAAGATATAAAAATGTTTGCTTACTAACAGCCAAATTATATGTTTAAAAATTTCTTTAAAAATCACAAAGTTACTGGAACTACAATATTAGCTAACAAGTCCCTATAAGGCCAATACAAAACTCAATGTGATATCAATGTAAAACTGAATTACATTTCTACAACAAAGCAATAAACAATTAGAAACTGAAATAAAAATAAACACTATCATCTACAGTAGTGCCAAATGTAAAATAATTAGGTGTAAATCCTACTGCATATGTACAATACAAGTACACTAAAATCTTCAAAATACTGTTAAAATAAATCAAGAAAGACAAATAGAGATGTATACCATGTTCATAGACTAGAAGACTAATGTTAACTATCTTCATACTGATCTACAGATTTAAGGCATTATAATTAACCTCACTGTAGGATATATGTGTGTGTGTGTATATTCACACACATATATATATATATTAGCAAACTTACCTGATATATTTGGAGAAAGGCAAATAAATTATAATACTCAAAACACTTTTGTAAAAGAAGACCAAAGTTGAGGGACTTTCACTACCTGAGGTTCAGACCTATAAGAAAACTATATTATTCAAGAGAGATTGTTACTGGAGAAAGGGTAGACATAAAGATTGATGGAATGGTAGAGTGAATCCAGAAGATTCACATACATATTGTCAATTTATATTTAATAAACACAAACTGTACTGAACAGTGACATACACATGCAAATAAAAGAACTTCAATCCCTGCCTCATACTGTATAAAAAAAATAAGTAAAAATCAATCAATAACCTGAGTGTGAGACCTAAATCTATGACTCTTTTAAAAGAAAACATATGAGAAAATCTTTGTGACTTTAGGTTAAGCAAAAATTTTGTTAGATATGATGCCAAAAAACCTATCTATAAAAAAATGATAAACTGAACTTTATTAAATTCTAAAAAAATCTGGTCTTCAAATGAGACTGTCAAGAGAATGAAAGAAAAGCAATACACTGGAAGAAAAATATTACAAATAAATTTGATTTTAAAAATGTGTTCATAATACATATAAAGAACACACTCCATTTAATAATAACAAATCAAATAACCCAATTTTAAAAAGGCAACAAAGATTTAAACATATCTTGCCACAAGAGATGTGGATAGCAAATAAACAAATGAAAAGATAGTCAACATCATAAGTCATTAGGGAAATGCAAATTAAAACCATGAGCTATCACTGCACAGCTATTTTAATGGATATCATTTTAAGAAACTAAAAAAATCATATGAAGTGCTGGTGAAGAAGAGGAAAAATGAGTCCACGTGAGTCGATGAAGGGAATGCAAACTGCTATGGCCACTCTCAAAACTGGCAGGTTCTTACAAAGTCAGAAACTTACCCAAGTGAAATAAAATCCTGTGTTGACGCAAGTACTATCTGGATGCAAATGCTT
This sequence comes from Equus caballus, assembly GCF_041296265.1. NCBI lineage: Eukaryota > Metazoa > Chordata > Mammalia > Perissodactyla > Equidae > Equus > Equus caballus. The sequence goes on along the minus strand of NC_091709.1, from coordinate 27,207,200 downwards.
ATAGTGGCTTTATTTGCAATGGCCAAAACCTAGAAAAAACATAAATATATCTCAGGGAATGGATAAATAACAAACTCATAAAAGAGGCAACAACATGGATGAATCTTAAATGCATTATCATAAATAAAAAACAAAAAAGCAGGCAAAATTATACTTATTATATAATTCCATTTATATGAATTTCTTGCAAAGGCAAAACTTTATGTGGAGAAACTAGAACAGATTGGCAGAGCCTGAACGTGGGGGAGGTGTTGTGTACAAATGGGGCAGGGGAATTTTGTGGGTGATAAAGAGTTCTATCTTTGTACCAACCCTGTGTCTAAGACTGGTATCAAATTCCTAAAGATAGAATTTGGTATATACGTGTTGGACCAGGCATCCACATCTGCTCCAGTCAAATGGAGCCGGGTACAGAATAACATATTGATAATTTTGGCTGTGAGAAGAAAATGTTCTAAAAAATATACCACCCATTTAACAAGATTCGTGATTTCATTAAAACTCTTTTCAAGGGAAGAGAGTAAACAATCTAGTTGAAATTGCCTATTTAAAAATAATTACAATAACTGTGGTAATGACATAATTTCCCATGAAAATTACAATGATAAAAATTTTAGATATTCTTTGTTCTACGAATATAATATCTGTAAATATGTAAGGGGTAAATTTAGAAAAGTATCTAAATTTGGTATGTGCAAATCAATCCTTACATCTTTCTGGTATTCTGCTAATTTTGAATCTACTAATTATCTATTGCTGCGTAACAAATTACTCAGACATTTAGCTGTTGAAAACAACAAATATTTATTATCTCACAGAGACTGTGGGGCTGGAATCTGGGTGTGTCTTAGCTGGGTCCCTTGGCTCAGGGACTCTAACAAGGCATAAGACTGCAATCAAGTTGTTGGCTGGGGCTGCAGCCATCCCAAGATTCAACTAGGGGACAAGGCCACTTCCACACTCACTGAAGTCGCTGTTGGCAGGCACTAGATCTACACTGGCTGTTTGCTGGAGCCATCAGTTCCTTCCCAGATGAGCCTCTCTCCACAGCGCTGCTCACAGCGTTAGAGCTTCCTCTCCCCAAGAGCCAAGGCTGTCTCCCTGGAGAGAGAGAAGGAAGTCACAGACATTTTATAACCAAATCTCAGATATAGCATCTCATCACTTTTATGTTCCCCTCGGTAGAAGCAACAGAGTCCACCTCACAGCAAGGAGCGGGTATTACAAAAGAGGCAGCATGTCAATGGGAGCCATTTTAGAAGCTGCTTACACTTGGTAATACTTGTTTTCAGAAATATAAAAGCCTCAAAGATAAATTCCCAGAGTATAAATATAAATATATGTCATCAGACTAATGGGGATCCAAGACAGACAGATCAGAAATATAAAGACAGAACAATTTCCTCAGTGAGAGAAAAATGAAGCCATGCCTTGCATCTGGCAGAAAGGATACCTACAGCAAAATCAAGTTCAAGAAAGGGGTGACCTTTCAAATTTTCTGAGCAACGTTTGAACAACACAATGCCTGGGTATTCTTTAGGGTTATTGCTACCAGGCTGAGGAGGAAGACAGCATTTAAGATGGCTCAGTGAAAGAATAGAAAGAGGCTGAAGTCAGATGATATTATTGAGCGCTAATTACTGCTACTGCTACTGCTAATGCTGCTATTACTGCTAGTACTACACTATTATTACTACTGCTGCTGTTGCTGCTGCTGCTACTAGTACTACTACTGTTTCTACTGCTGTTAACCATGATAATACTACTAGCTAAAATATAATGAGTTCTTACTGTGAGTGGATTTTGGTTCCAAACGCTTTACAGAGATATTTCATTTCACATACATCCATTTCTATAAAGAAGTCACTATTATGTTAATACTATAGGGAAGTGTCACATGAAGAGATTTAGCATATGACCAGAGAAGAGATGTATGACCTGGCTCCGAGTCTGCCCTCTGTCTGTGGTGCTCCAGTGTGTTCTTGGGCCTCACACTCTGGACAGGCTTTTTATGAGTTAATCATGATTGTTTATGCTCCTCTGAGCTCAGTTTCTGTTACTTTCAGCTTCTGGTAGCCTAACTTGTAATGTTCTAGAGATGTTAATCTTAAAGAAAAAACTCACTTGAAGAATGAAACGCACACTATGTCTTGTGAATAATCATTTATTAACCTTAGAAATATTCATGTATACCATATTTTTAATTATTTACCATCTCTTACAATGAAGTCACTATTTAAGGTGACTCTGCCTTTTCATTTCTGTGAGACAATGGTTAACGGGCTTGCTTCATAGGAGAGAATATGCCTGCAAAGGGGAAATTTGTTCTCTGTCTGCCCCTCATGGGTACTAGGTTCTGAGATGCATTTCTCATGGCCTGGCTCTATCAGCCCCCCTTGGACACACATCTTTAGCTCCATTTCTAATCAAAAACAACATTGCACTTTTCCAAGGAAACTTTTCAAATTTCTTCTCAAGTAGAACTGAGACATTTTCTGTTCCTCTTCCATCTGCTTCATTTATGTGTTCTTGTTATTCCTTACATTTCATTCTCTCTTTAGAGTTATCTTCCCGAGAAACTAAATCCAAAGTGAGAATATATTGGAAGATAAGCTGTTATAATTGACAGAAATGCAATCAGAAATGTAGTAATTACATGAGAAAATTTTGCAAAACTCATTATATACAACTTCTTATAAAATTTTATTGAGTGTGGCATACCCATAACAGAGGTAAACAAACAGAATGCATGTAATATCTGAGACTGATTTAAAATATTGAGGAGATGAAATTATGTGTGAATATTGTCTTAATTCATTTGGATAGGTAGATGATTGTGTATAGTTTAATTCTTTATGACTATTATTTTTATAGCCTATAGGAAGTCAAAATATCATACATATTTTTTCTTTTTTTTTTTTGAGGAAGATTAGCCCTGAGCTAAAATCAGCCTCCAATCCTCCTCTTTTTGCTGAGAAAGATTGGCCCCTAGCTAACATCCGTTCCAATCTTCCTCTACTTTATATGTGGGGTGCCACCTCAGCATGGCTTGATAAGCGGTACATAGGTGTCCATGCCCTGGACCTGAAACAGCGAACCCCAGGCTGCCAAAGCAGAACGTGCAAACTTAACCACTACACATCTGGGCCAGCCCTCAAAATATCATACATATTTATATGAAATATCCACTTTAGATTCTATCATTTTATTCCTGGGTTATTTTCAAGAATAAACTAATGGTTCAATTTTGTCGATTAAAATAGATTTTTAAAATATTTAACAGCACAATATAAAGACAAAGTAAAAATTGTCCCAAATCCAACTGTCAAAATAATCTTTCTGGTGCGAAAGCAAAAGCAATAGATGTATTTTGAACACCAAATTCAACAGACAAATCCTTCCTTCCCTCCAGTAATACAGATCCTATGTTGGTTTTTATTAATATTTTTGTATATAATTTTCCACGAACAAAATATGTCTGTGAATGTACCACATTGAAGTACAAATTTTGTGCCTCTGCATACTACTACTTAAGTGAGTGTTGATAGCTAAATAGGATAAACAAGACCCAAAATTAGATCTAGTTGAGATTTAGATCTATATATTTTTTATAGCTATGCATTATTTTAATGTTGGGGGAACAAATGTGTCCTGTACATCATCTGCGTCTATTTTAAATAATAACATGCATAGCAAAAATATAGCATAGAGATTATATTAGTAATATATTTGTACTTTTATTATTTTAAGGCAACATGATATTTCATTATGTTATTGCATATATACTCAACTATTTCCCTGCTAGAAAGTGTTTGGTATAGTTATGTTTTGGTTGTAGCTATGCTGCTGTGAACAATTGAATTGGTCTTTAAAAAGACATGAGAAACCTAATTTGTATGATATTTTTTTAATTATGAAAAAGTGAAAATTTCTTAATTATCCATATATAATTAGTTTATACATTGGTAGGGCTTTCAATATTCTACTTAAAAAGACACTGCATGCACTTGAAAAAAAGATCATGTTAGAGAAAATTGAGAATGAATATGTCTTACTTTATTCTTCAATGGAAATAAAAATGAAAGGTACAATAAAAGGGTCAGTGACCTAAATTTAAAATGCAGTATCTTTTGAGAGAAGAAAATGATAAGCGCAGAGCTAAGTAACCTCTTTATACAGCTATGGCCTGACTAGTAAAATAAAACCTCAGCGTAGCACTCAAAATAACTCTCATTATGCTCTCCAATATTGTATTATTCAAGGACTCATGAATTTTTACATGATAGCTTGACCTAAAAACATTTTTAACAGCTTACAAATCATATTCCAATGTGTCATTTAATATTTTGATGGGATAAAAAGACAAATCTGATATCTCAAGGGCCATTTAAATCAATATTTTTCCTTAGGTGTTTTTCTATACATATTCCACTATTGAACATTTCATTTGTTTCCAGATTAGTTCTCTTTAGAAAAGAAAGATTGCAATCAGTCTTCTTTTATAAGTATTCCTCTTAGGAGAAAACAAACCTCTGAACTGTCTAGGATAGGCATGCATTTCGTTTAATTGAAAAACTTATTTCCAAAGGATTTGTAATATTTTACATTCCAATCAGCAATGCATAAAATTTCTGGACGCTCTACTTTCTCATTGATATTTGGTATGTCAATCTTTTTTGTTTCATCATTCTACTTATCGTATCCTTAGTTGTCTTATTTGTGTCTTTCAGTGTTTTATGTTTTCAAATTGTTTAAGCTATTCTGCTTTCATTGCATTTTCATATAAACTTAAGAAGCAACCTTTCTATTTCTATTTAAAAAAAGCCTTACTGGTACTCTTATTAGAATTGCATTGAATCTATAGATAAATGTGGGAAAAACTGATATCTTAATAATATTGTCTTCCAATTCATGAACATGCTGTGTCTTTTTGTCATCTTTAGTTAAATTTTTGTACATTTTACATTTATAGTTTTGTATTGTTACATATATTTTAAATTTACTTGTAAATATTTGATATTTGATGACAGTATATAGAAATAAAATGCAGCTGTATAATTATACATATATATAGAGAGAGAGGTATCTTCTATATGTATATTGTATAGATAATATACATACATTTGTGTGTGTGTGTGTATGTGTACATGGAGGAGAGAGAACACGTTTTATCCATAGCTGCATGCTACTTTAAAGCATTAAGAGAGGCCACGTCAAAGGTGAACTTAAAGTGCTATTTACTAAAGTTGTAAATTTATGGGAAACAAACCTTTCTTGCTAAGTCTTTGAATATTCTTTTTCATAAATGTTGTCATTTAATCTCGGAAAGAGAAATATTCAAACAGACCAGAACCTGCTCCAGAAAAGCAGCGTTTCATTTTGTTTCTCAGTATGAATGCTCGTAAAATGCATGCTTATTCTCCTACAATCATTCAAAATATCGGGGATATGTTATGTTTTACATATTTTTTTCACTACACATGTGATATCTACCAGATAAATGTTAATAGTGTATATTTGATCTTTAATTCATTTCCACTTGTAGCAACATCATATTAAGGAAGTGTATTGGTTTGTATTTTTTAATTTTGTCCTCTCTTGTCCTAACCTGATGCTATCATATAATTTTTATTTGTTTTTGTAAGAGCTTTCTGATGACTCAGTGATTATAGCCCATTGCTTATATAATCCTACATTTCTGAGGATGCCCCAGTTACCACCATCCCTATTTGTTGATAAGCTAAATATGAGCCGTTGCTCTTTATGTAATGATGAATTCTGTTAGCTGAATAAGACAACATATATTTCCTACAGGCGTTGTTATTGAAACTTCTATTAGGAGGCATTCTGAATCTCTGTGTGAGCAGATAGAGAAAAAATTATCCCATTTTATACCATTGTTGTTTGGTTTGTTTCTCATCTTTAAGGTATGGTTTTACTCCAAGTTTCAATATTTTTACTGTTTAGCATAGACAGTATATTTGGAAATTATGAGATAATAGAGAGGAACGAGATGCAGTGTGTGTACTGGTTGAGAATATTACCTTAAAATTTAGACTTGAGTTTGAATTATTTGTATATCTTTCTAGTTTTGGAAGTTGGACATTTTATCTCTCTCTCAATGTTTCGATATCAATAAATTTGAGATAAGAAAGTACTAAGTTTATTACTTTGAGGATTATTAGGGGCAATAAATGTAAAATATTTAGCACATTGCTTACCAATAAATATTGCATACTATTTTTATTATTGGCTATTATTCAATGGAACTATAGCAGAGTCTCTTGGACAGATTTAATTTTACTTAAGAAACTAGATGTCTTGGAGATTTACCAGCTATCCTTTCCTGCATAACAAATTACCACAAAGTCCTGTAGCTTTAAACAGCCAATTTATTTTCTCATAATCTTGTATGTCAGCAATTTGGAATGGGCTTACATGGGCACGTCTCCTGTTAATCTTGCCGGGGGTCAATCATAAGGCCATAGTCATCTTGCCACTCTACTGTTGCTGGATGTTCTAACATGGGCTTACATGTCTGATGTTTGTTGCTGGCTGTCAATTCTAGAGGGACTCAGCCAAGAGAGTTCTGCTTAATGTGACCTATGATCCTCCAGTAGGAGGATAAGGGATTTTTACACGGCAGCTTCAGAGCGTTTTGCCGAAAGGGTGAGAGTAGAAACTTCCAGTCCTCTTCAGGCCCAGTATCAGAATGCCCTTAATGCATTTCCGCTGCCTTTTGTCAGTCAACACAACTCGCCTGACCAACCCTGATTCTACTCGATGGAGAAATAGACCCCACCTCTTGAGAAGAGCAGTGGGAAAATCGCATTGTAAAGCAGAAGGAGGAATTTGTAGCCATTTTCTATGTCAATTAAATACACAAGTGTATATCCTAGGCTCTATTTCTGAAATCTGTATCCTCGACTCATTATGCTAAGAGTCTTTGCAATTTTCTATCACGATGAAATCTCTCTTATATTTTCTGAAAATGACAGAAAATTCCTGAATATCTTCTCCCTCATCAAGTGAGAGGATGATGGTTAGTAATGGTAGAGTATTAATAAGAAATTTTAGGTTTTATTTTTTCTATCAGAGAAATAACCTCATTTATATCTACAAGGTTTTTTTTTCATGGAATTATTTTTATCAGTGTAGCTATAAACAACATAAGTGTATGAAAATCAATGAAATATTTTATACACAAATTGTAACAAATCAGTAATATTTAACATTTTGACCCAGTAAATTATGTTTCTAAGTGCTTAAAGAAGTGCTTACATCTATCTGTCAGAGAATGTGAATTGCATTTTTATGTTCTTTATGCAATAATATTTTTCCTGATTCTACTTGTATTATCAAGTTATTCATTTTAATCAGAAAATAAAACAGCACTTTTGAAATATTTACATCATTTCACAATTTCATTATTAAAATTTGAAAAACACAATAAAGAATATAAAGATTTTCAGTAATTTAATTATTAAGACCGAGCCACAGCTAGCAGACTGTTTAAATATCCTTTAAGTTTTTCATACTATGGCTTTATCCATTTTATACACTTGAGGGTGTACAATATATTAACTTGTATATCTCACTGTTCTTACGAAACTTTTGCATGCTTTCAATTTTCCATGTCCTTTTCTGTTAGAGCACTTATCATCATTGTAATTATGCATTCGATTAATGTCTCTCCCTTCACTGCACTGGAAGCTTTCTCTCTGAAGACTGTATTTACTCTATGATCATCATTGTCCCCTGTGCCATGGACAATGCTAGCATATAGTAGCACTAAATATGTATTTTCCCTAATAAATGTTGAATAAAATATTAACTGAGTACTTTAAACCATATTTTTCTATTAAAACTTGAAAACAACTTTTATTTTCCTAAAAGAAAAGTTTACTCATTATAAAACATCTAGTGGTCAAGAAGTGAAGGTCATAGCTCTCCATAATGAAGGAATAACGAGTAACTACATGGTTTAAGATAGTAATGTATTTCTCAGTACCAGGGGCCTAAAGCTGCTCTTTATTTTCCTGCAATTTGGCAGTGAATGGGTAGCTCAGAGGGCAATTGGCTTTTTTATCTTCCTTTGGTAATAAGACAGAGTCATTACTACCTTTGTATTTTTCTCCTTCTCTTGTCAAGGGCGAGCATCTTGACACTGTACATTTGCTACTTATCCTATTTAATAGTTGTGGCCAAGCAGAAAACAGGCTAGACATGGCTTTTGCACTTGAGCTTTCCACACCCTATTTACCAAAACACAGATTGATTTAACCTCTCACATGCTTTCTTTGCTCACCCAGAGATGTGCCAGAATCAGCAACTCTAATGAGCTCTAGAGGTCACAGCATGAGAAGAAGTGAAGGCTGTGTCCAATTTGAGCTTCCAGCTTTGAAAATCTCTGCCCAAAGAATGAGATCATGTTTTTGGCTTCATCAATATTTTACAATTGTTATTACATCAGACAATAGTGTCTGTGAAAAGTTGTAGAAGAGACTACTCCTTTTCTGTGAGTAAACAGGAATGGGATAAAAGGCATCTAGGATTTATTTTCAAAAATAAATGAAGAAGGGGCTGGCCCCGTGGCCAAGTGTTTAAGTTCACGTACTCCGCTTTGGTGGCCCAGGGTTTCACTGGTTAGGATCCTGGGCACGGACATGGCATCTCTTGTCAGGCCACACTAAGGCAGTGTCCCACATGCCACAACTCTAAGGATCCACAACTAGAATATACAACTATGTACTTGGGGGGTTTGGGGAGAAAAGCAGAAAGAAAAACAAAAAAGAAGATTGGCAACAGTTATAAAAAAATAAAAATAAATAAATGAAGAGAATCATTTTAGAGTTACACATCAGCCACATATGCCACATGTGAAAGAGTCTGCAATCCATTGGGGTTATTTTCCTTTTAATATTCCTTCATGAAAGCATTGTTTATGGTTCTTCTGGGGAGACAAGGCTGGATAAAGAGCTTAGAAAAACACATTCCATTCTATTCTGCATATCTTCCTATGTTGCGATATTTCATGATCTAAGCACAGCTACTAGTGTCATATACTATATATGTAGAGAGTAGAATGTTTGGAGTGAAGTTTTCCCATCCATAATACATAATCATGTGTGGTTTTAACTTAGGTATCTCCTGGTGTAAATGGTCAGCCAATCTCATATAATGTTAAGTGAATATATCCCCAGAAACAAAAACAAGGAAACAAACAAAAACAAACACTAAAAAACTCCTCAGTTCATTTTTATATTATATCATGGAAAAGTTGGACCAGATAAGTTAAACAGGCACCAGAGACTTTATTCAAGGCTATTGCAACAGAGGAGAGAGATCTAACTTAGCTCCACTAAAAGAGAAGGCAGGAGAGTTTTAAGCACTGGTGTAAACTTGAGGAAAAGGACTGTCAGCAGGGAGATGGGTCAATGGGACTAGGCCATCAGAATTTGTTAGTTGGTGCTTCTAGAAGTTAAGCTCCTTTCCCCTTACAGAGATAAGAAGATAAGGGCCATCTTTCTTGATGATTACATTTCAAAGAAATGGCTCCCTGGGCCTTGAGAAAGATATTTCTAGGTTGTAAAATTGCCAAGAGGCTGGAAGAAGATTTACATCTCAAAGGGGCAGAGAAAGAATTTGTTCTTAAAAGTTTTTGAAAGTAAATGCTCTAAGAAAAGAGAGGTCAGGAGCCTATGTATGAGGAAGAAATCTGTCTAAAGTTTAGTCAAGCTGAGGGGAACATTAAGGACATCTTGGTCAATTATAACTGCCACTTCTGTTCACCTGGACAGAAAAGATATATCCCCAAAATCAATTACATAGAACAACTAAAAATAAGACCAAAATACAGTTTTTTAAAAAAAATATTGTTTTATAGTCACATATTTTAGTGCTTTCATCTCCAATCTCAACTCTTTTACAAGATTTCTATGAACATTTTATTTTAAAAGTTTCATTGCTGTACAAAACTGAAAATTTGTTTTACTTTGATCTGCCTATGAAATCTGTATCATAAATAATTGGATACAGAAAACTTAAAATATAATAAATTTTACTTCTCTTGAATCTTGTCAATAACCAGAATATATTTACCGTATATTAATATTATTTTAAAATTTAAAATTTTCTGGACAACTGTCATTATGGACATAATAATTTGTGTAGACTGAATTACCTCATGAATAACGTATTAGCAGTTCTTATAAACCTGGTAAATAAATAGAGTTGTGACCACAGGAAGCTCACAGAAGAACAGGAATTGTCATCTAATTTATAAACAAATTGGTCTAAGGACTGAATACATACACACACACAGAGAAATGCGTAAATATAAACCCATATTCATAAATCCATTTGCTTCTGGATGATATAATAATGATATAAATAATAGTCTCAAAATAATGAGTATGCATTTAGTCCTTATTATATACCAGATATTCTTTTTAATGCTTTATATGTATTTGAAGTAAGTGATCTTTTATTATTACAGGTGAGGAAATTGAAGGAGTGGGAGGTTATGGATGTTTTCTAACATCTCATAGTAAATGGCAGAGGCAGAGCTTAACCTCAGGACTAAAATAGAAATCAGTATTATCCACCCCAAAGTGATCTCCTTGCATTTCACATTTTAGTGGGTGCTAACATTAATTGCCCTTTTGCTCATTCTGAAATCATGGAAGTTACTCTGACTGCTTTCTATATTTTATGGCTCATCTCCAATCAACCACTAAGTCTGGTTGATTTTATCATGTTAACAAGTTCCCAAAGCCATTAACATACTATCACCCTCTTCCTTTTATTGAAATTCAGACTCTTGCCTGCCTTAGCCCTGAGCTAACATCTGTGCCAGTCTTCCACTATTTTGTATGTGGGATGCCTCCACAGCCTGGCTGTGAACCTGTGAACCTTGGGCCTCCAAAACAGAGCACGGGGAAATTTGACTATTCAGCCTAGGAACAGCCCCTCCTTCCTCCATTCTTGTAACCTTTTCCTTTCATTCATTACTTCAGAAAATCTTTGTTTAATAGAAATTGCATACCATCACATGAACAATTATTTACTGGATGATAACCATGGCACTATTGTTGGCCTACATATTGGTAATGCCTTGGAATAATAAAATAGAATGTGGGTCAAGGAGTGCAGCATGGAAGGGTGTTTGCAAATTTAAATAGAACAGTCAGGGGGCCGACCCTGTGGCCAAGTGGTTAGGTTTGAGCTCTCTGCTTCAGCCACCCATGGTTTCTCTGGTTCGGATTGTGTGCGCGGTCATGGCACTTCTCGTCAGGCCACACTGGGGTGGCATCTCACATGCCACAACTAGAAGGACCCACAACTAAAATATACAGCTATGTAGTAGGGGGGACTTGGGGAGGAAAAGCAGAAAAGAAAAAAATGATTGGCAACAGTTGTTAGCTCAGGTGCCAATCTTTAAATAGAAGAGTCAGGAAAAACCTCACTGAGATCCTGAGATTTGTGCAAAAACCTAAAGCATCTGAGGGAATGATCTCAGTGAATATTTGGATTAATGCGATTTCAGGTACAGGGGACAACAGTTGTTTTAATAGTTTGGCTTTTAGGCTTAAGTGGGATGGGAGGTTTATGGGCGGAGGAATGACTTGATAGTACTTAAGTCTTAGCAGGATTACTCTAGTGGCATGTTGCAATGAGACTGTAGGGGATGTAAGGACAAATATAAATTAACAATAAACTCTCCTTTTGAAGATAAAAGAAGAGAGTTCCCTGCCTTTCCTTTTCTTGGAGCATTAATCTAAGTAACTGTAAATTCTAAGTAATTGTAATCTAAGTAATTATTAAGTTCTTTTTTTTGTCTTTAAAATGTATGTAAACCTTTTTGAAAGATGACCTCTTTCTAGTTTAAGAGCCAGAAATGTCTTTCTCAAGGACTTGGGCATTATTTCTCTGAAATGGAATCATCAAGGAAGATGGGATCACCATCTCCCAGTTTCTGTAGGAGGCTAAGTGCCTAACTTGAAGCATCTTTGCCTCAAGTGAAAAAACTACCAGCTGTTATAAAGATATGAGAAATTTATTTTTCTTACGAATGAAGCAAATTAGCAAACACGGCCATCTATCTCCATTACCAGGTGAATCCAGGATGAACTACATGCGACAAATGGTGCTGTCAATTTGTGTTACTTCAGGACTAGTTATTATTTATTTTGAGAAAATGTCTGTAATGAGTTGTGTCTACTTGGCTAGATAAAAGGGTAAGGTTTTTGTCTGTTTTTGCAATGTCTTAGAAGATAGCTCATTGTGCACATCACATTCTGTTTTAATACTTATTCAGTAATAGACTTGTTTTCTTTCTACCTTTGTGAAGAGGTTTTCTGGATTAGAAAGAAATTTTGCCTTTAATTCTATTTGCTCAACAGAGAACAAGATTGGAAGCAGCCAGAGGGAAATCTCGACAACTCAAAATTATTTTCCTACTATCCCTGTGTGGAACGTCGTTCCATCTTCTCCCTCAACTCTTACCAATATGGTGCATTCATAATGTCTGGTCATCCTTTAGGGCTCAATTCAGAATAGTTGCTTCCCCCCAATTATCTTATCTGCTCCTCCTATGAACTCCCGCAGTCTTGTGCTGTAGAAGTGGTCACAACCGTATGTAGGAGCTAATAAGGTCCATAGTTAATACATGAAACGCGTCTGCGTGTAATCTTGATTGTCGGGTTCTCTGAAGATCTCCAGGAATCACATTCTTTATAAAGCAGTCAGAGAGTGCCATTCAAGATATCAGGTCCTGACTTCTGGTGCCGGCCTAAGTAGGGTGAGCTGACCACAGTGCATATCTGCCAACTGCCTGAAGACTCCAAAAAATGAACAATAGCAGACAGGATAGGGATCAAGGACAAAACTTAAATAACATACCTTAATAAGAATGAGTGTTTTGTTTTTATTTTACTTTTTGCCTCAGGAATGTGGCAAATCACAGAAGTGAGCAGCTAGCTGGGCAGCATAAATTTCAGGAGAAAACCCAAATTTCAAGCAGAGAACTTGGAAAAGGGACTTCTATTTGCCAGAGTGTGAGGGGAGTCCTCTTTCTTTGTGTTTATTTGTTTGATTTCTTTTTATTCTCTCCCAGTCCTGTCCTGAGGCCAACTCCACTTGCCTAGTGTAATTTAGATAAAGAATCAACAGCATTGTCACCTGAAAAACTAAAAGTAGAAACTTCTCCATGATCAGAGGAACTTGGAAGCAGAAACCTTGATTTGTGAAGATATTAAACATCGTTACTTAAGAGGGAAACACAAATTAAAGCTATAATATAACACCACTATATACCTATTAGAATGGCTTTACAATAAAAAAGGAACATATCAAATCCTGTTGAGCATATAGGGCAACTTGAACTCTCATATAGGGGAGCCACTTTGGAAACCCATTTGGCAGCTTCTTATAAAAGTGAACATAGGAGAAAATCTGGATGACCTTGGGTATAGTGATGACTCTGTAAATAGTACACCAAAGCCACTATCCATGAAAGAAAGAATTGATAAGCTGGATTTATGTCATTAAAGTTAAAAACTTTTTCTCTATTAAGGACATTTTCAAAAGACTGAGAAGACAACCCACAGACTGGGAGAAAATACTTGCCAAAGACGTACAGATAAGAACTGTTGTCCAAAATTCGCAAAGAACTCCTAAACCTCAACAGTAAGAAAACAAACTACCCAATCAGAAAATGAGCCAAAGACTTCAACAGACACCTTACCAAAGAAGATATTCTGATAGCAAATAGCATATGAAAATATGCTCAACCTCATATATCACTGGGAGAATGAAAATTAAAACAACGAGATACCACTACACATCTACTAAGAGGACAAAAATCCAAAACACTGACAGTATCAGGTGCTAGTGAAGACTTGGAGCAACAGGAACTCTCATTCCTTGCTGGTGGGAATGCAAAATGGTACAGCTACTTTCAGAAGACAGTTTGGTGGTTTCATAACAAAACTAAACATACTCTTACCATACAATCCAACAATCACACACCTGGCATTTATCCAAACAAATTAAAAAGTTATATCCAAACCAAAGCTTGCACATGAATGTTTATTGGAGCTTTGTTTGTAATTGCCAAAACTTGGAAGCATCCAAGATGTCCTTCAGCTGGTTAATGGGTAAATAAACTTTGGTATATCAAACAATGAGACATTTATGGAGTGCTAAAAAGAAATATTCTATCAAGCTGTGAAAAAACATGGAGGAATCTTAAAGGTGTATTACTAAGTCAAAGAAACCAGTCTGAAAAGTCTACATATGGTATCATTCCAACTATATGACATTCTGGAAAAGGCAAAACTCTTGAGAAAGTAAAAAGTTCAATGTTTGCTAGGAGTAAGGGAGGAGCGAGAAATGAATAGGCAGGTCACAGAGGATTTTTAGGTCATTTCCCAAAAGAAATGAAGACTTAGGTTCATACAAACATGTCTATATGAATGTTGATAGAAACTTTGCTCACAATTACAACATTGGTCAGTTACAACAAGGCCACTGAAATGCCCTTCAACTGGTGAATGGATAAACTGTGATGAATTCATACAATGAAATATTACTTAACAATAAGAAGGAACAAACTCTTGAACAAGCAACAACACAGATGACTCTCGAATATGTTATGCTAGTTCAGAGAAGGCATCTGTCCCTATATACTCTGTGATTCCATTTTAATCTAATTCTGCAATAGACAAAATTAGTGAGAGAACAGATTATTGATTGCCAGTGGTTAAAAGTGGGGAAAGTGTTTGACTACAAAGGGGCGGCACAAGGGAGATTTTTTGAGGGAGTGATGAAACTTTCTCTATTTTGATTGTGTGTATGGTTACATGACTCAGTACACATCAAAATTCAGAGAATTGCACACACACACATATCAAAAAGAGTGAATTTTACAATATATAAGTTACACACACAGAGAGAAAGAAATAAAGTGGGTCCATGGTGTCCATATTTCCTATTTTTCAAGGAAAAAATGGAAATTATTTTTTTTACCTGCTGATAAATAATTACGGCTTATATTCTAAATATTCTGTAGACTAAACAAAGTGTATCTACTTGTCAAACACAAAGTCTGTAGGCCATTAAATTGTAACCTTCTTGTAGAAGCCTGTATTTCAATTGCTTCTATAATATACTCTCTTAAAAACAAATTATGTTTTTAAGACTGTGTTTTATTCATGTTATGTCCTTCATATCTAACATGATGCTTCAATAACAGTGAAGCACAGGACATAGGTATCTGGAATAGTCTTCGCTTACATACGCAGTGACTCTAGAAGTGTACACACAAAGAATTTTATCACTTTGTTGTCACTAGGAGAGGGACCTTATGGTAAGATGAAAAGGGATGGAGGAAGACATTTTGAATTTTGTAAGCTATATTATGACTTAAAAAAATCAATAAGATTTCATTAAAAGAATGTAGTTGGAGTGAAGCTTAATACAATCCTGGTGCCATTTTAAACATATTAAACTGAGTCTTGTGAAATAAGACTAGTGTTTTGCAAAAACTAGACCAAAGAAATCTATGCATATCATAGAACACTACATTGTGTTGTACTTTTAGGAAATTTCTAGTATAGAGAAATGATTAGTGGAACTGAAAGTATATTTTAATACAAGGATATGGAGGCAGAAGCCAGATCACAAAGGGATTTGTATGCAATGCTAAGTTGTTTCTATTTCAGCTTGAAGTTAAGGCACCATTAAAACCTGTTAAATGAAAATGCCATGATCTGATTTGTCCTTAATAATGATCCATCCACAGAGAAAAGAATGACTATATTATAATAGCCTATGTAAATGAAAAGAAGACTAATTTAGAAGATACTGTAAAAGACCAGTCAAAACAAGATGAAAGCCTAAGTTGTTAACTTGTCAATGTTACACACAATTATTTAATTAATTACTTTATGTTTAAGTGTAATTATGAGACATGATACAGAAATACTGAAGAATTTTTAAGTAATGCCAAATTTGACAACTAAGAAACAACTTAAATGTAAATCTATGAAGTAGCAGCATTTCATTTATCCACAAGGTTTAGTTTTCATTTATTCCTGAAACTCAACAGAATGTGTTTAGAAGTATACTACTGAATTATGTATGTCTACATCTATATGTCATCTATCTATATCATCTGAATCTATATCTGTCAACATCTATATTTGTATCTACATCTGTATCTGTATTTATATCTCTATCTGTAGAAGTATATTTTAGCAATCTGGTGATTCTCGTATTACCTCACACTTTCTTTTACATGTTCACTTTCTAAAAGTTCTGGGGAAATTTGTGAAAGTGAGTTTGAATCTATGGATTCACCTATCCTTCTCCACTTTCCCATTACCCTGCATCCCTCCTACCATCCTCTGTTCTCTCATGCCCATATAGGTTTTGTCTGGTGTGTAAGCACAGATACAATTATTAAAGCCCGAGAAGAATTTCTATCGAGAATAATCTAAGGGAGTAATTTCTTCCATTTTTAGAATTAGGTAGTTTTGTTTCCTATCACATGCACCCTCACTTTTCACAGGTCGTAGTAGACTGAGGTGATACAAATTCAAATTTTAACATAAATATACCAAATTTTCCTATAGCATGAATATCCCATTAAATACAGCATTTCCAATATCTTTAATAGCACAAATACTCTAGGCCACCCCTAGTGGGAAAATCCTGATTTCCAGAAGAAGACTTATACAGTGTTCCAAACTAAACCATCTACTAAAGCTCAGCACACAATGGGACAATTGTTAGCATATGATTCAGGTACCAATAACCATAGTACATGAAAGCACTTAACCGCTGTTGTACTTGGGGGTCCTTTCTTGGGGCCAGAAAGTATGGATTTTCTGTTGAATAAATTCCAGTAGTGTCTGGTCTGTAGAAGATCACAAATCATCAGCAGAAAACAAACTTTAGCCTAAAATCTGAAACACAAGTACACTTGGAGCAAATTGCTTCTGAGGCCTTAGTCCTTGACATCATTAATTGTCAAGTATTATTAAACCTTTGGTAAAATTATGGTTGGGAGAGAAAGAGAAAAAGAGAGAGAGAGAGGGAGGGAGGGAGGGAGAGAGACAGACTCTGACTTTGCTTTAAAACTTTAGGCACTCTGTCCTGAACATGTGTCCCTGTTATTTAGTTTTGTTTGCTTGAAACAGCTACCCTGTTGCTCAAAGTTAATAGGTAATTTGATTCAGTTTCTCAACAGTTGACAACTGATCTCATCTTATTTGGAAATTGAAAATCTCTTTGATGTGTTTATATTTTCCTTTAATTAAAAAGTGCAATCGTGAATTTTCAAATTTATATTTGAGTATTTCTAAATAAGTGTAACTTACTAAATTCTACTTCTGACTAGAAAGTAAACAAAGGAGGGAAAGACTCCTGATTCTTGTTTATAAATATTTTTTCCAGACTTTTTTTCTTGACATCATGTTTGCTTGGGTACTCAAATTTTCTCATCTTTCTTGGAAAAATAGAGCTGAGAAGGTTTTTTTTTTAATAAATGGGAGAATTGACTAAATTGAATTCTACACTAAAAGGACAAAAACGGCATGTCACAGAAGAATATGATAGAAGTCTAGAATGGGTTTGTTATGGGGACATACACAATGAGATAGGAAGTAGAGGATAGCTTTAGAGAAAGCAATGAGAAGATGAACATAAATGGGAAAACTGAAAAGATTTTGGGTGAAAAAGTAGGAAAAATATTTTGGGGGAGCAGATACCATAATATTTGAAATTTGAGGAGACACAATGACTAGTAGAAAATCTAACCTTAGACCTTTTTATAAAACTTCAATAAAAATTTAAATTATGTGCATTTGCTTTGGATGACTGACAAGTGTCTAGATGATACCAACAATAATTTCATATTTACTTTTTTTGTTTTTCTAAAGATTGGCCCTGAGCTAACATCTATTGTCAATCTCTTTTTTCTTCTTCTTCTTCTCCCCAGAGCCCCCCAGTCCATAGTTGTATATTCTTGTTGTAGGTCCTTCTAGTTGTGCTGTGTGGGACACCGCCTCAGCATGGCTTGATGAGCGGTGCTAGGTCCATCACCAGGATCCGAATGAGCGAAATCCTGGGCTGCCAAAGCCAAGCACACGAACTGAACCACTCCACCATGCTGCTGGCCTCTTCATATTTACTTAATTATATTTATTATATGATGTTTCAAGTCTTTGAATGCCTTTTTTTAACAATTTATGGCCTCCAAATATTTTGCATAATAAAAAGATTAAGCTGCTCTTTACAATAAACATAATTACAGGTTTTTTTTTTTCATTTTTTTTCCAGTTTTTTTTTTTTATTGAGTTATTGATAGGTTACAATCTTGTGAAATTTCAATTGTACATTAATGTTTGTCAGTCATGTTGTAGGTGCACCACTTCACCCTTTGTGCCCACCCCCCACCCCACCTTTCCCCTGGTATCCACTAAACCATTCTTGGTCCATAGTTTTAAATTCTTCATATGAGTGGAGTCATACACAGATTATCTTTCTCTTGCTGGCTTATTTCACTTAACATAATTCTCTCAAGGTCCATCCATGTTATTGCAAATGGAATGATTTTGTTCTGTTTTGCAGCTGAGTAGTATTCCATTGTATATATGTACCACATCTTCTTTATCCATTCGTCTGTTGATGGGCACTTAGGTTGCTTCCACGTCTTGGCTATTGTAAACAGTGCTGCAATAAACATTGGGGTGCACAGGACTTTTGGGATTGCTGACTTCAGTCTCTTTGAATAAACACCCAGTAGTGGGATGGCTGGATCGTATGGTAGTTCTATTTTTAGTTTTTTGAGGAATCTCCATACTGTTTTCCATAGTGGCTGCACCAGTTTGCATTCCCATCAGCAGTGTATGAGGGTTCCTTTTTCTCCGCAACCTCTCCAACATTTGTTGCTATTAGTTTTAGATATTTTTGTCATTCTAACGGGTGTAAGGTGATATCTTAGTGTAGTTTTGATTTGCATTTCCCTGATGATCAGCGATGATGAGCATCTTTTCATGTGCCTATTGGCCATCAGTATATCTTCTTTGGAGAAATGTCTGTTCATGTCTCCTGCCCATTTTTTGATTGGGTTGTTTGATGTTTTGTGATTGAGTTGCGAGAGTTCTTTATATATTACGGATATTAAGCGTTTGTCAGATATATGACTTGCAAATATTTTTTCCCAGTTAGTGGGTTGTTTTTCTGTTTCAATCCTGTTTTCATTTGCCTTGAAAAAGCTCTTTAATCTGATGAAGTCCCATTTGTTTATTCTTTCTATTGTTTCCCTTCTCTGAGAAGGCATGGTGTCCGAAAAGATCCTTTTAATACTGATGTCAAAGAGTGTACTGCCTACGTTTTCTTCCAGAAGCCTTATGGTTTCAGGTCTCACCTTTAGGTCTTTAATCCATTTTGAGTTTATTTTGGTGAATGGTGAAAAAGAATGGTCAATTTTCATTCTTTTACATGTGGCTTTCCAGTTTTCCCAGCACCATTTGTTGAAAAGACTTTCTTTTCTCCATTGTATGCCCTCAGCTCCTTTGTCAAAGATAAGCTGTCCATAGATGTGTGGTTTTATTTCTGGGCTTTCAATTTTGTTCCATTGATCTGTGCACCTGTTTTTGTACCAGTACCATGATGTTTTGATTACTGTAGCTTTGTAGTATGTTTTGAAGTCAGGGATTGTGATGCCTCCCGTTTTGTTCTTTTTTCTCAGGATTGCTTTAGCAATTCGGGGTCTTTTGTTGCCCCATATGAATTTTAGGATTCTTTGTTCTAATTCTGTAAAGAATGTCATTGGGATTCTGATTGGGATGGCGTTGAACCTGTAGATTGCTTTAGGTAGAATGGACATTTTAACTATGTTTATTCTTCCAATCCATCTACATGGAATGTCTTTCCATCTCCTTATGTTGTCATCCAATTCTCTTAGAAAGGCCTTGTAATTTTCATTATATAGGTCCTTCACTTCCTTAGTTAAATTTACCCCAAGGTATTTTATTCTTTTTGTTGCGATTGTGAATGGTATTGTATTCTTGAGTTCTTTTTCTGTTGGTTCATTACTGGAGTATAGAAATGCTACTGATTTATGCAAATTGATTTTATACCCTGCAACTTTGCTGTAGTTGTTGATTACTTCTAACAGTTTTCCAATGGATTCTTTAGGGTTTTCTATATATAAGATCATGTCGTCTGCAAACAGCGAGAGTTTCACTTCTTCCCTCCCTATTTGGATTCATTTTATTCCTTTTTCTTGCCTGATTGCTCTGGCCAGGACCTCCAGTACTATGTTAAATAAGAGTGGTGATAGAGGGCATCCTTGTCTTGTTCCTGTTTTCAGGGGGATGGGGTTCAGTTTTTGCCCATTGAGTATGATGTTGGCTATGGGTTTGTCATATATGGCCTTTATTATGTTGAGGTAGTTTCCTTCTATGCCCATTTTGTTCAGAGTTTTTATCATAAATGGCTGTTGGATCTTGTCAAATGCCTTCTCTGCATCTATTGAGATGATCATGTGGCTTTTATTCCTCAGTTTGTTGATGTGGTGTATCATGTTGATTGATTTGCGGATGTTGAACCATCCCTGTGTCCCTGGTATGAATCCCACCTGATCCTCATGTATGATTCTTTTGATGAATTGCTGAATTCTGGTTGCCAAAATTTTGTTTAGAATTTTTGCATCTATGTTCATCAGTGATATTGGCCTGTAGTTCTCTTTTTTCGTGGTGTCCTTGTCAGGTTTTGGTATCAGCGTGGTGTTGGACTCATAGAATGTGTTAGGAAGTGTTCCATCTTCCCTAATTTTTTGGAATAGCTTGAAAAGGATAGGTATTAAATCCTCTCTGAAAGTTTGGTAGAATTCCCCAGGAAAGCCATCTGGTCCTGGGGTTTTATTCTTTAGGATGTTTTTGATTGCTGTTTCAATCTCTTTCCTTGTGATTGGTCTGTTCAAATTGTCTGCCTCTTCTTGAGTGAGCTTTGGGAGATTGTAGGAGTCCAGGAATTTATCCATTTCCTCTAGGTTATCCATTCTGTTGGCATATAGTTTTTTGTAGTATTCTCTTATAATCTGTTGTATTTCTGCAGAATCTGTTGTTATTTCTCCTCGCTCATTTCTGATTTTGTTTATTTGAGCTTTCTCCCTTTTTTTCTTTGTAAGTCTGGCTAGTGGTTTGTCAATTTTATTTATCTTCTCAAAAAACCAGCTCCTTGTCTCATTGATCCTTTCTACTGCCTTTTTCATTTCAATAGTATCCATTTCTGCTCTGATTTTTATTATTTCTCTCCTTCTGCTGACTTTGGGCTTCATTTGTTCTTTTTTCTCTAGGTCAGTTAGGTGTGCTTTAAGGTTGCTTATTTGGGATTTTTCTTATTTGTTAAGATGTGCCTGTATTGCGATGAATTTTTCTCTTAATACAGCTTTTGCTGTATCCCATATGAGTTGGTATGGCATGCTATCATTTTCATTTGTTTCCAGGTATTTTTTTATTTCTTCTTTAATTTCTTCAACGATCCGTTGCTTGTTCAGTAGTGTGTTGTTTAGTCTCCACATCTTTGTGCCTTTCTCAGCTTTTTGTCTTGTAATTAATTTCTAGCCTTATAGCACTATGATCTGAGAAGATGTTTGTTATTATTTCAATTTTTTTAAATTTGTAGAGGCTTGCCTTGTTTCCCAACATATGGTCTATCCTAGAGAATGTTCCATGTGCACTTGAGAAGAATGTGTATTCAGCTCCTTCAGGGTGGAGTGATCTATATATGTCTATTAAGTCCAATTGTTTTAGTTTTTCATTCAGCTCCACTATTTCCTTGTTGATTTTCTGTCTGGATGATCTGTCCATTGATGTGAGTGGGGTGTTGAGGTCCCCTACTATTATTGTGTTGTTTTTAACATCTTCCTTTAGGTCTGTTAATAGTTGCTTTATGAATCTTGGTGCTCCTGTGTTGGGTGCATAGATATTTATAAGCGTTATTTCTTCTTGATGAAGTGTCCCTTTAATCATTATATATTGTCCCTCTGTGTCTCTCTTTACCTGTCTTATTTTGAAATCCACTTGGTCTGATATGAGAATTGCAACACCTGCCTTTTTTTCCTTGCTATTTGCTTGAAGTATTGTCCTCCACCCCTTCACCCTGAGTCTGTGTTTGTCCTTGGGGCTGAGGTGTGTTTCCTGGAGGCAACAAATTGTTGGATATTGTTCTTTAATCCATTTTGCCACTCTGTGTCTTTTTATTGGAGAGTTCAATCCGTTCACATTGAGAGTGATTATTGATGCATGTGGACTTAATGCTGTCAATCTGTCGCTCATTATCTTGTTTTCCTGTGTTTCTTTTCCTGTGTGCTTTAGACTACCCATTTAATACTGCAATTTCTTATGCTGGGTTTCTTAGATTTTTCCTTATCTATGATTTGAGACTCTGTTCTGTACTTTATTTTAGTGTCTACCTTGAAGTTTGTATTTAGAATCTCGTGTATAATATAGTCTATTCTCTGGTGGTCTCTTACTTACTCAACCAATACTGATTTAGACCCTTTGCTCTTCCCCTCCTAAATAATTATTTTCATTTTTTATTCCAACTCGTCTTATTAATTTGTAGTTAGAGTGCTAAGATCGTCCTTGTTTTGGTAGTTTCCTTATTTTTACCCTAATGCTATAGTTGAATATTTGCTATCCTGTTCTGGTTCTATCCATCGGTCTCCCTAGTCTGTGGATTGTGTCCCCTTTCTCCCTTTTTTCTTTTTTCAAGTATGAGAGCCTTCTTGAGGATTTCTTGTAATGGAGGGCTTTTAGTTACAAATTCCCTTACCTTTTGTTTGTCTGGAAAAGATTTAATTTCTCCCTCATATCTGAAGGAAATTCTTGCTGGATAGAGTATTCTTGGCTGAAGGTTTTTATCCTTTAAAGCTTTGAATATATCACTCCATTCTCTCCTAGCTTGTAGGGTTTCTGTAGAGAAATCTGCTGACAGTCTGATAGGGGCTCCTTTATAGGTTATTCTCTTTTTTTTTCTTACTTCCCTGAGTATTCTTTCCTTATCATTCCTATGTGCCAACTTTACTATTATGTGCCTTGCGGTGGGTCTTTTTACATTGACAAATCTAGGAGATCTAAAACCCTCCTCTACACACATTTCTCCGTTGATCCCTAGATTTGGGAAGTTCTCTTCAATAATTTCATTAAGCACACTTTCTGCTCCATTTTCCTTTTCCATATTCTCAGGAATTCCTATGATCCTTATGTTCTTACTCCTCATTGAATCCATTATCTCTCGGAGATTTTCCTCATTTTTTTAAATTCTTAGTTCTCTTTCTTCCTCTGTCTGGCACCATTCAGCCTGTCTGTCCTCGATTATGCTGATTTGCTCCTCTATGTTGTCTACACGGGCATTCAGGGAATCCGTATTCTGTTTTATCTGGTCCATTGTGTTTTTCATCTCAAGTAATTCTGTTTGATTCTTCTTTATGATTTCAATCTCTTTTGTGAAGTAACTCCAGAACTCAGCTTGTTTCTCTATCTTTCTCTCTACCTCATTGAGTTTTTTGATTATAGCTGCTCTGAATTCATTATCACTTAGTTTACCTAATTCCAAGTCCTCAGGACTTAATTCTGTGTTTTTATTGTTTTCCTTCTGGTCTGGGGCTTTTATAAATTGCTGGATGGTAGAGGAGCGGTTTTTTCTCATGGTGGTAGAATTCAGTTGCAGTTACAGCCTGTCACCACTAGATGGGGGTCGAGAGCGGCGTGTTAGCTCTCCGCCTTGGGGCAAGATGGCTGCGCTCACTGGCTTTGTTAGGGGGGAGGGGCTGTTACACGCGCCGGTCTGGGTTCAGATCAGTTCTGTTCTCTGGTCTCCCAAGGCCCTTGATTTATAGGGTCCCCGCAGACGGAAGCTTTCCCCCCATCAGCGGGTCTCCACTGAATCAGAGGCAGGAGTCCTGGATGATCCCCCGGTCGTGCGGCCCCTCCCCCACTCCTTCCCGACATGCGCCACAGCGATCGCAGACTCTAGGGGAGGGAGCGATGTTCTCTCCTACCGTTCCAGCACCTCCGAGGGTGTAAGCAAGGTGTATGATCTCTGACTTCTTGGTGTTGTAGGTCTCTAACGAGCTGGCATTATGTTTATTCTCTGAAATTCAGTTCTTCCAATCTTTTGTTGTATTTTGGAGGGGAGAGAATCCCAGGTCAGCTCACCCCGCCATTTTGCTCCGCCGAGAAGTCCCATAATTACAGGTTTTAAACTACATCGTCTCTGACTCTACAATTGCTTTCAGCAGTTACAAAAAAGCAAACATCATCCTTGTTTTATTATCAAGTACTACTTTGAAAAAAGCTTTAGAAATCTCCTTCCCAAAGACTAAACTGCTGAAATATTTTAAAATACAAACATATGTGATCAAGATTATATAATTATATAAAAATATATTACTGTATATATTTAAATATATATAAAACTACACACACATACATTTATAAATATATATTTCTCTTCAACTCTCGAACTTGATATATTCCTGTATTGCTTCTGATTTACTTTTTCTGTTGTTTCCACTCACAGTGTCAAGCACAAAATTCCATTAAATAAATATGGCTGTTTCTACATATTAGTGTTTCATGGCAATATATGTGATTGGCTCAAGTTAATGTTTTATGTTTGCAAGAAGACATATTTGAAAAAAATTCATTATGAACATTGTAAGGGTTTGAGCCTATCAGGCTTATGTCTTCTAATATTAATTATTTTAAGATGTAAATAGCATATTATCTAAGGTTCATTTATACATAGTAAGATATGATTGAATAGTAAATAATTTAATATTTTTGCATGCTGAGGTCAAAATAAAAGTGTGTGGTACAACTTTTCTCTCCTTAAAATGATGTATTTTATTAATCATAATTTCGATATGTCAGTAAAATTTAGATTACTGACAACATAATTTTTTGAAATTAAAGCAAGTTGTCAAAATATATGAATGACAAAGGGGCAAGTGCGTACTCTCAAATTAATTGTGAAAATTCAAAGATCAAAAGAAAGAAAGCTTATTCTAGTTAGCCATTGAGTAGCACATGAATATATATTTATAGTATAACATTCAATATTTCTAACTCTGTTAATTAATTCGGGACATGTGATCTTTGGGGCTTTATTTTATCCGTCCCAGTGATAAAGATCATTCACATCAAACTGAAGAATTACTTCTACACAGAACCCTTCCTTACTCCCTGTATAGGTCAATCACAGTATTATAAATTCTCATAAAAAACAAATTTCTTTCCTTTAGAGTTCTAATATTAATTGTAATTTTTAATTTACTTACTATGTATCTGCCCAATTAAACTGCATGAGTTCAGTGACAAAGTCTAAGATCTGGCACATAGTAAGAACTTTATTTATATAAAGTGTGTACTTATTATTTGTTTAAATTAAATTTTGACATAAGGAAGGATTATTTGAAGAATATTTCATGACCACCTACAAACTATTAGTTTCATTGTACCTACTCTATGGCTTACTGTTTCCTTTATGCTGTAGAATAGAAAACCATTGTCCAGGAATTTAGTGCCATGAAAATGTCTCCCCAAGTAAAATTGTGGGCTTCCTTTTAACATAACTATATAACATTGCTTTTAACTTTGGCCATGACTACTAGGAAGTTGGGAGATAAAATAAGTGGTTAATTGCTGTAAAGATCTCATCCTAGGTATGGATACAATTATTTTTCTTCCCCTAAATTGTTTTTGTAATCTTCATTTTAATGATAAATATTTCAATCATATTTACTTGCTATTTTGATGAGTGAAAAAATAAAAGTGTCCATACAAGTCAGTACCAGAAAAATCTTAATGTTGTTTTTGGCAAAGGATGTAAGAATGAAAGGAAATATGGAGGATAAGGGATAAAACCAACTATACTTGATTAAGTAATGTTTATCATAATTTCTACTGAATTCTATTATATAATAGAGAATTTGATATGTTGCCTAAAAGTATTTAAAACACGCAGATTCCAGTTAGCTATGTTTGAAAAAGTACTGTAAGAAAAGATATCACAAGGAGGAGAGAAATTCAGAAGAGAATTGGCCGGTCTGCAAGCATACACGAAAGTGAATAAAGGCACTACGAGATTTCAGTTAGTTGTAGGACTGGAAGAGGCACCAGACTCTTATCTTCA
Organism: Equus caballus; assembly: GCF_041296265.1. Taxonomy (NCBI): domain Eukaryota; kingdom Metazoa; phylum Chordata; class Mammalia; order Perissodactyla; family Equidae; genus Equus; species Equus caballus. The sequence goes on along the minus strand of NC_091709.1, from coordinate 27,180,986 downwards.
AATATCAAAATATAAACTTGAAAATGCTTGAGTGACAAAGACTGATTGATTCTCAGTCTCTTTGGAAAGAACAGAGCAATTTTATGGTTGGCATATCTATTTTTAAAATCTCTGAATGAATTAAGTTGTCTCAGAATACAAGTTTAATTTAGGGTAAGGGCTCCAGAAAATTACTGCAATTGTGTTTAATAGTTTAGGGAAAAGCCCAGTGGCATGGCTCTCCTACAGAGACTTGATAGAGTCTAATTTGCCACCTTAATGTGGGAAAGAAAAAGAATCGCACTGTGGGAATGAAACCAAGAAAACACAGCAGAAATAAAAGTTCATCCAGCAAAGAAGCATAGGTGTGACTATTACAAATAGAGCTGAGTGAAATTATATAGATAAAAAGTTATGTTTTGGAGAGTTGTATGCTTTCAAAAGGATCTCTGTGACTTTACAAGACTAAAATGTCCTATGGTCAGCAAACATATATAGGCAGGAAAGAGACTGAGAAAACTTCCCAGTTATAAAAGAAGGAGAGTCACTTAATCTGAAGGAAGAAAGCATGGTTGTCTCAGATGCGTCCAGGGAAGTAAAAAAGAATGCAGGTCTAAGAGGTCAGAACAAGACCATGGGGAACATGAACTGGGGAGTTGATTCACAACCTAATCAAGGAACATTCTCTCCTCCCATATAGAAGAGTCTTCAAAGTACCTACAAAGATTTATATGGATTAATCACTCCTGCATTTCCAATCTACCCTACTGGAAACAAATGTGTTTATTGTGGGTAAACTTTGTATATTGCAAGAGGGGAGGAGGCAACTTTCCTAAATATTTGATGGACCTGATGGAGAGATCACTGTGCATTAGCCAAAGATCCTGGATTTTGATGTGGTTGCGGAAAATGAGTAGGGCTTCAAATTGTCTCCTTTGAGGTGAGAGAGAAGGTATTGTGCAGTGTATTAGTTAGATTCATCAGAGAAACAGAACCAACAGGATATATACATATATACAGAAAGAGATGTATTACAAGGAATTGACTCACACAATCATGGAGCTTGAGGAGTCCCAAGATCAGCAGGGTGAATTGGCCATCTGGAGACACAGGAGAGCTGATGCTGCAGTTCAGTCCAAGGCTGAGGTATGAGAACCAACAGAGTTGATGGTGTAGTCTCAGTTTGACTCTTAAGGCCTAATAACCAGGAGACTTGATGGCTTAAATTCAACTCTGAAAGCCAGCAGGATGGAGACTCAAGAAGAGCAGATATTTCAGTTCCAGTGGGAAGGCAGGAAAACTCTTATGTCCCAGCTCAACGAAGTAGGCAGAAGGAATCCCCTCCTACTTTAGGCAGGGTCAGCCTTTTTGTTCTATTTCATCCTTCAACTGACTGGATGAACCTAACCTACAAAGGGGCAGTGCAATCTGCTTTACTGGTCTATCACTTCAACTGTTAATTGCATCTGAAAAAACTTTCTCACAGACACACCCAAAATAATGTTTGACCAACCATCTGGGCACCCCATGGTCCAGTCAGGTTGCCACATAACATTAACTACCACATGCACATAGGAAGGAGAGCACAGAAAATACTTGGTGATTGGAAGGGAAAATTATATCAACCATTAGAACTAACCACGGAATATTTTCACTTGTACTTCCCCACCATCTTAAAGTTAGATGTGGCCATGTAACTTGTTTTGACCAAAGGAATGTAACGAAAGTGATAAAACAGGCAAATTTGAGGAACCAGTGTGCAACTCATCACTTTGTCTTTCCTTCACTCAAAGGGATCAACAGTACTCCAGGTGGTGTCTGCTCTGGTATCTGGGTCCTGAGTGAGGACAAGGCATAACAGAACTCTCAGACTACTCATCGTGAACATGTAACAGAGAAACTAACTATCGTTTAAGCCACTGAAATTCACTGTTTGTGTATTACCACAAAATACATTAGTAGTAAAGCTTCTCTTTCTCTTTCTAAAACATAATTTGTCTTAGACTTAAAATTTTCATTAAAGGTAAGTTTTTTTAATTTATATTTTCTTCTAGCAAATTTTTCATTTCATGTAGTTTTCAAAATTACTTCAAATACTTAAAGTAATTTTCCTTTGTAGCTTATTGATCTTACTTAAATTTTAATGTTGATTGGTCAAAGTCATGGGTTACCCTTATCATTTCTCTTCTAAAAGAATAGATTCTTGTATTTATTTATTATTAAATCTACAATTTTCCTCTTATCTAATCCATTAATTTCTGTTTCACTCCTTCACTTTTAAGGGCTCATTCTGTTTTCCTTATTATTATATAATTTATTATTATCCCTTACTATTAAATTATTTCTATAACTCCTTGAAATAAATGCCTTTTTTAAAGTTTTTACTCTTTTTAGCTTTTTGGTACAATACATCGAGGCTATTGACTCTTTCTCATGAATAACTTGAGTCATTTAATCGGTTTAATAGGATCTGCTATGAGATTTTTTTATAAATAAGTAGTGTAAAATTTGTATTTTGATACAATTACATCAATAAATTAGATTTATCACACTGCATGTCATCCACAAATTAGAGTAGGTTTCTAGGATATATTATACTAGTGTATTTCATTTGAATGTGAGAAGAGGTTAAATACTATATTGTATTTCAGTAGTTTGATGAAGTAGAATTTAAAATTGGCAGTTTTAGTTCAATAGTGCATGTGCAGTAATTCTATTATTATTTATGTGCTAAAGTGTAATTTGAATTGTAGATTTCAAAATAAACACATTTGTACTTTTATTGGTGGTAATAAAAATTCAGGATGAAAATATTTGATAAATGCACATTTCCAATGAACTATGTAGTAGCTTATTACTCTATTTGTATTGTTATCTATTTTTCTATCTGTATTGTCATCACTTAAGCAATATAAACTTTTGACATAAATATTGGTGTTAAGCAGTTCTATTCAAATTTCTGAATGTGACTTGTTTTACTCTTTTTCAATATTGGAACACAAAAAATATCAAATATTATGTAATAAAAGTCTTTACCTAGGTTTATGAAGCAGGAATTTTTTATAAGAAAGAATAATTAAAAAATAATTAAATAAGGGCTGGCCCCGTGGTCGAGTGGTAAAATTTGCGCACTCCGCTGCAGATGGCCCAGTGTTTCATTGGTTCAAATCTTGGGCGCGGACATGGCACTGCTCATCAAACCACGCTGAGGCAGCGTCCCACATGCCACAACTAGAAGGACCCACAATGAAGAATATACAACTATGTACTGGGGGGCTTTGGGGAGAAAAAGGAAAAAAATAAAATCTTTAAAAAATAATAATAATTAAATAAAAATAATTAAAAATAAAGAATATTGATGAAATTAGGTAGTTTAAATTTAACCTAGGGAGTGTGCTACTATTGTTGTGTCTTCCAAGTAATATCTCATCTGATTGTTACAAAAATCTTTTGAATTCTGTACCTTACTCGGCTCATTATATTGATAAGAAAATTAAATATTAAAAGGATTAGCAAAGTTGACAATTTTGTTGGTTGATACATATTAACACATGAATGGGACCCAGGCATTTGAAAACCAGAGTTCATGAATTAACAACTACAACACTTTCCATGTTGAAGGATACATGCACTTTTATCAATTTATTATTATATCATGACATCACATATTTTTAAATATAATTTAGGATAAGGAAAAATAAATACCATGAATTTAAATATTTTCCTTTATTTTTAAATACATTGACTTTTGATAGGGAAAATGTCAATAGAATGAAACATATATATACTGGGACTCAAATACTTAATTACATTTTGTCTTCTGATTCAATGATATCACATTTTTTAATCGATAAAAATGTTTCAAAAGTCTTAAAATGTCTTGATTTCATAAATTCAGTAAAAAGAATGTTAGCTTATCATAAAATGTTTATGGATATGTATATATAAAGAGAAAAAAATGATGCATGCTAATTTATGTTACACATGTATTCAAATCAAAATGGAATTTATTTGAGAATTTTATTTGTTTATACTGAAATTCCAAAAAATAAGGAAATGGAAGTTAGGTTTGCTACAGTAAGAATAATTATAGCAATTGAATTATTCTGAATACTTGATAAAAAATGTTACAGGTTACATTCCAAATAAGAAAAATATTTATAGGGCAATATTACTCAGATTTGGATTGCTTGCATATAAAAGGAATATTACTTACCTTCACTTAAAAAACATACTTCCTTTTATAATGTTAACATTGGTCTATGGCTTGAGATAAAATAAGCTCATAATGTGTTGATACTAAACAAATTATCTGGAAAGGAAATTTCTCTAAGTTTTATCATGATTATCCAAAATGGAGGTGATTATGAAAAAATAAAATAGATTGGAGCCTAGTTTTATTTTTGTAGAGAATGCTAACTCTTTTCCCTTTATGATTCAAGACAGAAAAGTTGTATTAGTCATGTTAATTACACATAAATCAAATTTTTTTAAATATGTCATAAACCAGAGCTAAACACACTCATCTCCATGAACTGACCAGTAAAGTACAATATCTGACATTAATAAATCTGTTCTCTTAAGAAAAATAAAGGAACAGAGGCAACGTTGATTAATAGCTCATTCTCTTAACTAGGTCAGTGTGAGACTTTGGGTCCTTCTTCAGAAAGAACTTGGTAGGAAAGGAAGTGAGGAGGAGAAATTAATGCATACTTCAAAGCTACAAAGGACAGGCTGACTCTCTTGTTAGCTACTGAATCTTATTTGAACTAAATTTTTTCTTTTAGGTTCTTAATGAACCTAGCCTGTAAACACTAAGCCATGCTTGAAACAGTTTTCTCAGACATCTTTAATAAATTATAGGCTTAATTGTTATAATACATAACTCTCTGGTTATCATACAAATTTTAACAGTTGCTTTGGGCTTGGGCAGAACATGACTCTCTATGTCCAATCTCCAGGAACAATTTTCTTGCTATCTCCTGTCTGGTGCTGAAGCCAATGCCACTTGTATTAGGTTTTAGTGACTGTATCAGGCCACTCCTTAGACAATTTTCATACTTTTAAGCTCTTACTAGATTATGCTATAGTAACAAATAACCCAAAATCTCTTTCAACAAGTGGCTTATTTCTCACCTATGCTACATTTCAACTGCAAATTGGCTTTGGCTCTGTGCTGTGCTGCTCAGTTCTGCTGCACGTATCTTCTTCATTTAAGAATCCAATCTGAAAGAAGAGTCCAAAGCTACGCCATGCTGTTAGTGTGGTGGATTGGAGAAAGCAATGGTACAACCATCAAAAGGATTTTAAGGTTTCTTTCAGAGCAATACACATCCATTGTTTTTACATTTCGTTGTCCAAAGCAAGCCATTAGGTCAAAGTTGATGTCAATGAGAGAGGTGGAGAAGTTCCTGCCATAAAGAATCCATGAAGGTCACATGGAATTTAGGGGAGAAATGTAATTAGACGAAGGGCGTCGGTAACTGGGAATAGCGTAATCAGCTATAACAAGTGTCCATTTAATGTGTTACTGCTAGACATACTTTGAGTCTTATGAAAACTCTCAGTAAAACCATAAGTAGTGAATTTTTTCATTTCAATTTTCATTTAGGAAGCCACTCTTTCTCCCAAGCAACAAAATAACATCTTTTTTCTTCCTTCATATGCCCACCCACTTTTCCTCTGCCTGTTCTTTCTTCTCCCCTCAACCCTTTCCTGTGTGTCTTTGTTAATTGTCAAACACCTGAGCCAACTAGATAGAAAAATAATTCAAAATAGGGGAATTCATAGTTTAGGGAGAAAAAAAGCAACATAACCATGGAATTATTTAGACTTTCCAAGGAAGCAAATCATTCGAAAGAACTCCATAGAGAATATTGTGAGGAAGATCCCATCCTACACACACCACTGATATTTCATTGATACAGTTGAGAAACTGAACTCAAGAAAATATTGAAGTATTTTCAAAAGAGATTATAAAGACAAATACATCCCCGTGAGGAACTCTATATGATCATAAAAATGAACATTAAAAAATAGGAATAGACAACAAAAGAAGAATTCAAAAAAGACCAGAAAAGACTCTCCTTTCAACTAAAAATTTTTACCAATTAATAGTGTAAAGGAAATGGAGTATTAACATTAGAAATATTTTGAATAATAGAACTTATCTCTTTCTATAGCAATGTGTTAGATTAAGGAGTTAGCCCTATAACCCGTGGGCCAAGTCAAACCATCTACCTGTTGTTGAAATAAAGTTTTATTGGAAGACAACTATGCTTATTGATTGATTGATTGATTGATGCATTGTCTATGCATGTTTTCATGCTGAAATGGCATAATCAAATGGATGCAACAGAGACTATATGACCACAAAGCCTAAAACATTTACTGCCTGGCCTTCTACAGAAAAAGTTTGCTAAGCCCAGGTTTCTATAACTACATATTCAACTGTTCTTATTCCAAAAGTAAATTGACAACATAGAATTGTTTTACATTATTAACAAATATTGTATCTTAATGAAGTCTGAGAGTAAAACATGACCAAAATGTAAAATTCAATTATTCTTAAGGATACATTTCTTAGCCAACTCTAAATATTGGTTTTAAGATTCTGCTTTTCAAAGTGGACAACTAAAAAAACCCAAAGCTGCATGTGTAACGTCAACTTACACAGGATTATCTCTGTCTTATCATGCTGCTTACTACTTACTAATCAATGAATTTACATGAAATTCAACACCACAATTGAAATTTTAAAAATATGTATATATATATATATATATATATATATATATTAAATACAAAGTAGTATGGGAAATCTGAATGTGAAACATATTTGAATATCACCAAAGAGAGAGTGAAGTAAAGAAGATAAGACCAATGCACCAATAACAAGTAAATATTTGTTTATTTTTTTTAATGTATAGATATATGAAGGAAATCTAAAAATTGGTGGGATTAGTGATACATTTTCTTTGACATCTTAACATTGCAGCTGTCATTTGGAACAAGTTCAGAAGTCTGCTTAGAGGCTCAATTAAAAAATACAATTTTATTTGCAAGGGGAAATGATAAAATAGGAAAATTATAGCTTTTTTTCATTTTTTTATCAGTAAAATTCAAGCCACTGTCATAAGTTTGCAAGCTGTTTTCATACTGATTGCTCAGTGTTGCATCATCTAAATTATGCTGAATTTCCACCTCATTCTCAGCAGGAGTTTTTCTGATGAGAAATTAGCAGATGTTTAGTCATTAAATATTTCAAGGTGGTTTTCAGTCACAGACATCAGTAAAATAATGCTAACATTTCATTTTTAAAAGAAATGTCTTTGAAGATGTTTATCTACCGTATTTTAAATATATATTTATATTCACAGAAGGAAATAAGAAGTCTGATATTTTCCTGTCCCAGTGAATGAGTCTTAACTAGATGTGTGCTGCCTTGAAAAGATCCTGTGTTTTGTGGGATATCTAAGCTGACTAATTGACACAAACAAACCTACCCTGGGTGTGGGTTTTCTTAAACTGTGAAAGATCCTTTACACTGTGAAGATATGCTGGCATTTTCAAATGCCAACCTTAGCCAATGTAGTTAGTTAGGCATATTTAGACTTTCAGAGAGTGAAAACGAGGTTAAAAAGGAAAAAAAACTTTCTGCTGTCGTCTGAGGGCATTAAAACTTTAGTGACAGGACCAAAGAGAAGGTAGTGTGACACCAAAATATGCATTTCTAACTTTAGATTCGGGTCAACATACTTCAAAAGAGACTTAACAATGTTGCAATTTCTTGTATGACATATGCATGCACCCTAGTCTTTGGTTGGCAGGATTTGTGAGAATTGAGGTGATAACCTAGGAGGAAATAGAAAAAATAAAGGTAGAAGCCCTGAAACTGTTTATTCAGAACGCTTCTCTCTTACTCTCAAGTTTCTTTTCTATAAGAAAAAAAGAAAAACTACTTTGCTTCCTGATTGTGAGTGCAGTACGTAATTATTATAAATAATATGAAAAATAAAAAATATATTTCAAAAACGTAAAATCTTTCCCTATTTCTACACAATACAACAATTAACATTGATTGCTCTTTTTCTATCAGTAATCTGTTTTTCTCCCACTAAATATAATGATAATGGGTAGAGGAAAAAAATTTTCGACTTTCATTTAATTTTTTTTTTACGAATGACACTAAGCTCCATCTCTCTCTGTCTCTCTGGAGTATAACTTTGAAACATTGTGACGAGATGTTAATTTGGAAATTTCCTGTGAATGTCTGAGATAGCATAGGTAGCAGATTCCAAAGTGAGTTGGGAGACTGGCCAAAATGCACATTTCCAAGGAAACAGTTAAGCATTCCACTTTCCAACACTTTTGAAAAACCTCACTTAAATCAAGGATATAAAAAGTCAAGAGGGGTTTTTAAAACTGTGTGTTTCTGAAGATATGTCCTTGAGGAAAATTATTGCCATGCTCTGAACGTACCTCCAAATTCCAAATCAACTGTCACCCCCAAGAAATGAAGGATGAAGGTGACTTGTGACCCTAAACTTGATGAGAAGCCCTGCAGGGAGATCACTCAGAGAACCGCAACGTGGTGCCCTGCAGTTCTGGGCTGACCCAGGAATGATTTTGGACACTTGCCTGAGGAATCTAGAGATACCAATCTGTGGCTACCTGTCATTGGCAGCACTTTGGGTAGAGAAGAGAGGAGAGAAAGAATGTGGGCTTCCAGGGGGTTGTTGCTTACTTTGTAAATCACTGCACTTCTTTCTAACAACTGTAAATAGCAACTGAAACATGAAACCCAGGGAGTAGTCATGGTATGCATTTTAAAAGGGAGCCTGCCTCAGACTATCTTCTAGGCTAGGATGGCAGGATCATAAAGCAGGTCTAAGCGAGGTAGACAAAAGAAAAATCACGTATTGGAAAGGGAGCAGGAGAAGCCAGATGAAGGAGAGGCACTGCTTCTGAGTGAGGATTCTCTGAAGTGCCCACTAGAAAGGACAGAGGCAAAATGAGAACTTGGCTATATGCTTTCCTCCTCCCACTTACCACCACCATGTTTGAACTCTGGCAAGGTATGAAACAGTTTTAGTGAGTAGAGGGGGAGGACGGCAAGGAAGAGGGAAGAAGGACCATATTCCCCGCATGGAGGGCAAGTGGAAACCTCCAGGTTCTGGAAGTGAAGCGAGAAATCTCCCCTTTGATCAATGACTGAAGTATAATTAACATATCGGATGAACAATCTCATTTCTTGGAGACTGTGTTGTGAAACTTAACTGTAAGTCTATTCTCACATCTAATATCAATCAAAAGCCTTTGGCCTGCTGGAGTTTCCATCCAGTGACATTGAAGGAGTGAGAAGGGAAGCAATAGATTTTAATGGCATTCTTTGGTTAACGCATATAGCCTATCGGTTATTATATATATTTATATATATATATCTCTCTCTCTATATCTTTGGGTAATATCATTTTCCTGTTATAAAGTTTGTGTTTAACAAAGTAGATAGAAACTTAACACTTACTGAAGTCAAGTTTGATGAGCAGATAATTGTTCTCATAGGTTAGCTATTTGTCAAGGTAAGCACACTGTTGGCCTGATAAGGCAACCATATGCCCAAATAAGAAAACCATTTACCCAGAAAAATTGGTTTGTAAGAGTTTTCGGAAGCAAATGAGAAATTATTTATTCTTTTGCCGTCTTGACTTCCTAGACAAAAATATCCTGGTGCAAACAGCTAAGTAATGCAGACTCAGGCAGCCTCGATTGTCAGTCCCCTCCTTGTGTACATTCTTATCCAGAGTTGGAGGATAAACACCACCATCTGGGATAGTGAGTTCCGATGTAGAGGCTGCATATCAGTGTCCCACTGGCGGTATTTTATTCTCTGCGAGCGATCAGTTTTCTCACTCTTTTTGTTGCATGATCCTTTGTTTTGGCTTACTTGACAGAACAGAGATTGCAAAATAGCATTTAAGACTCTGGAAATCACATGTTTGAACATTGACACCGACTAATATTTGGAGATTGATTGTGACCAGAATTTTCAGTCCACTACTAAGCCCAGAGTAGACAAATGAAACCGAAGAAGAGCACCCTTCCTTAATCCCAAAAGACCACAAAGCCCCGTATATGATGTCCTTGCTTGTTTCCTAGATGACTTTTGTAATATTAAAGACACTGGGAATGCTTATAATGATGTATGTAAAAGAATGTTCTCCGTAGATGAAACATATTCAACCTAGAAAGGACAATTTTATATTCAGGACTGCTCTGTTTTACACTCTGTCAACTCCCATGCACCCCTCAATCTTTTATGGCTTTTGGGTTATTGGTACCGCCTCTGTTTTCTCTGAACCATAGCTTGCAGGATTTTCCCACTTTCTGAGCCTCTTATGCTTTGTGAAATAAAGCTTTACGATAAAAGAAAGAAATTTAATTCCGAATTCCCCTTTAGTCGTTAAGGTGCTATGCTTTAAATCAAGGCCTACCTGTTTATGTTTTCATTTTTTTCTTCATTTTGAACTAACTTAGGTAGCGATCACCTTTTCCAAAAGGGAGAATTAATCAATCAAATTTAACCCTATGTGCCATGAGGGTCTGGGCTGAACTTAAGCATGAGTTGACCAAGATAGGAAATTCCTGTTCATCTTTCTGCTAGGAGCCAATAGTTTTTTCAATTTTTAAACTTTATTGTGAGATAATTGAATTACAATAAACTGAACATGTTTAAAGTGAAGAATTTATCACTTTTGATACATATTTCCACCCCTGAAACAATCACCACAATCAAGATAAATATTTTTGTCACCACCAAAACTGCCTTAGTATACCTTTTAAAGCAAAGCTCCCTCCATGCGCAACCCCAGGCAACACAATGACTGACCAGCTTTCTTCTAAGTAGTTTGTATTTTGTATAACTTTGTATAAACTGAATACAATATATATGCATTTTATTGAAGTATAATTGACATACATTATATTACTTTCAGGTGGACAGCATAATGATTCCATATTTTGTATATATTGGGAAATGATCATCACAATAAGTGTAGTTACCTGTCACCGTACATAGCTATAGAATTTTTTTTCTTTTGATGAAAACTTTTAAGATCTAATTCTTAGCAACTTTCAAATATGTGCTACAGTTTTATTTACTGTTGTTGTCATGCTGTACATTATATCCCATGATCTATTTATTTTATAACTGAAAATTTCTACCTTTCGATTCCCTTCACCCATTTCACCCACCTTCCATCCCCACCTCCAGTAAACACAAATTTGTTGTCTGTATCTATGAGCTTGGGTTTTGTGGGATTTTATTCGGACTCCACATATAAGTGAAATGATATGGTATTTGTCTATCTCTGATTTATTTAACTTAGCATAATGTCCTCAAGGCCCATCCATGTTGTCAAAAATGGCAAGATTTCATTCTTCTATGGCTGAATAATATTCCATTGTATAGATATACCATATTTTCTTTATCCATTCATCCATTGACGGACTCTTAGGCTCTTTCTGTACCCTGGCTATTTTAAATGATGCTGCAAAGAACATTTCAATGGATGGAAATACAATATATATGCATTCTTGCCTGGATTTTTTGACTCAGTATAATGACTTTGACATCCATCCTTGTTGATTCGTGTGTCAAAATTTCCTTCTATTTTATTGCTGAATGGTTATCCATTATATGACTATGCCACCATTTGTGCATTCACACAATGATGGACATTTTAGTTGTTTCCATTTAGGGGATACTATATATAAAGTTGCCATGAACATTTGTGTATGAGGCTTTGTGTTGATATGTGTTTTCATTTTTTGAGGGGGCTGGTAGGAATGGATTGACAGGTCATATAGTAGGTAAACAATGATCATTTAAGAAACCGTTCAGGGCCCAGCCCCATGGCCAAGTGGTTAAAGTTCTGCTCACTCTGCTTCAGTAGCCTGGGTTCGTGGGTTCGGATCATGGGCGCGGACATATTCCACTCACCAGCCACATTGTGGAGGTGTCCCATATGCAAAAGTAAAATAGAGGAGGACTGGCACGGATGTTAGCTTAGGGCTAATCTTCCTCAAGCAGAAAAAGAGAAGGATGACAATGGATGCTAGCTCAAGGTGAATCTTCCTCGGCCAAAAAAAAGCAAAACAAAACTGTCAAACTTTGTACCATTTTATATTCCTTCCAGGAATACATGAGAATCAAAGTTGCTTCACAAACTCACCAACACTTGGCATAATCGATTTGTTTTTTAATATTAGCTCTTCTAATGGGTGTGTAGTGCTATCACATTGTGGCTTTAATTTGCATTTTTCTGAAGGCTAATGACGTTGAGCGTGTTTTCATGTGATTATTTGCTATTCTTATGTCTGGTGAAGTGTCTGTACAAATCTTTTACCTGCTTTGAAATTGTGGTTTTGTTGTTGTTATTCTTCTATTATTGACACGTGTTTTTAAAATATTCTGGTTACAGAACCTTTATCTGATACACAAATTCATGATACTTTCTCAGTCTGCATTTCTCCATTTTCTTAAATGTATCTTTCAAAGAACAAAAACTTTAATTGTGATGAAATTCAACTTCTCATTTTGCTCTGTTTTACAAGTCATGAATTTTTTTTACTAAGAAATCTTTATTTACCTCAAGGTATGAAAGATATCCTCCTACTTCTGTCTAAAAATTTTATAGTTTTCAGTTTTTCATTTACGTCAATGATCCATTTTGAGTCAATTTTTCTCTATGGTATGAGGTGAAATTTGATGTTTGTTTCTTTTCCAATGGATATTTTCTTGATCCAGCATACTTTGTTGGCTTCATTTTTCCTATGAAATTGCTCTGGAATCTGCTTTAAATCAGTTAACTATATATGTGAGCAGATGTGGAATTCTTGTTCTTTACCACTGATTTACAAGTCTATCTTTTTGCCAGTACCAAATCACTTTGATTAGTATAGAATTATAATTTATGGTAAATCTTGGAAATAGATCAAGTCCTCCAATCTTTTTGTGTTTTAATTTCTTTGATTATTTTATGTACTCTTCAATTAGGCTTATAGCTTATAGTCAACTTGCTAATATTCACCAAAAGCCAGTTGGAGTTTTCATTGGTATGGAATTGAATCTATAGGTAAATTTGAGAAGATTTGCTGTTTTAACAAAAATACAGTCTTCTAATTCATGAGCGTTACCTATCTTCCCATTTATTCATGTTATATTTAACTTCAATATTTTGTGGTTCTGAGATCACAGGTTGTGGACATCTTTTTGTTAAATTCATCTCCAGGTATTTATGCTATTGACCCAATTATAAATGGAATAATTTTTAAATTTTTCTAATAGTAACCAGAGTACACGCAAAATATTGATTTTTATATATTAACCTTGAATTCTATGACCTTGCTAAATTTATTACTTAGTTCTGGTAGTTCTCATGCAACTTTCTGGAATTTTTTTGTAAAAATCATATCATAAACAATTAGAGAAGTATTTACTTCTTTTTTTCTTCTCTTTAGGCCCTTTATTTATTATTTGCTTTGTACAATGGATGGGACCTTCAGTAAAATACTGAAGAAAAGAGAAGAAGGTGGGCATCCTTGCCTTATCCCTGATTTCAAAGAGAAAAATTTGAAGTCTTTCACCATTGAGTATAATGTCAGGTGCAGAGTTTCATAGAAGCCCTTGAATAATTTGAGGAAGTTTCACCTACTTTGTTAGCGTGCGGAGTCAATTTCGACTCCTAGGGACTCTGTGTATGGCAAAGTAGAATGCTGCCCAGTCTTTTTGCCCCATCCTCTCACCTTCTGGCACTGTATCAGACAAGGCTCCACTGCTATTCATAGGGTTTCCATGACCAATCTTTTCAAAAGTGGGTGGCCAGTTCCTTCTTCCTAGTCTGTCTTTGCCTAGAAGCTCCACTGAAACCTGTCTCCCATGGGTGATGCTACTGGTATTTGAAATACTGGTGGCATAGCTTTCAGTGTCACAGCAACACACAGTCATCACAGTATGACAACAACCAACAGATGGGTGGTGTGGTTCCCTGACTGAAACACAAACCCAGGCTGTGGTGGTAAGAGTGCCAAATCTTAACCACTAGACTACTATTCCTGATTTATTAAACATTTTTATCATGAATGTGTTGAATTTTTTTCAAATTTTTTATGTATATATTGAAAGGATCATGTCCTTTTTTCCTGTTAATATGGTAAATTACATTGTGCGTTTTCCAAATGTTAGACCAACTTTTCACTCTTGGAATAAACAGTATTTGGTCCTGATGTGTTACCCACTTTATCTATAGTTAAGTTCAATGTTTCAACTTGTTGATTTTTTTGAAAGGATTTTTCCATCTGTAAGACATACTGATGTGTAATCTCTTTCTCTCACCCTTTTACCCTCTCTTTATCCTTCTCTTCCTTGTTTTCAATAGTTTAGTCAGTTCTTGATATTAAGGTAATGCTAGCCTCCAAAGGAAGAAAAAGGAGTTGGGCTGTAATACTTCATCCAACAGTTTCTGAAAAAGCTTATGTAAGATGGTGTTATATTTTCCTATAACATTTCAATAGAATTTACCGTTGCTATCATCTGGACCAGCAAGTTTTTTGGAAAAGTTTTTGATAATGTAATATTTTTTCTATGTTAAGATTTAATGTCAAGTGTGGTAAATTGTGTATTTGAGGACATTTGTCTATTTCATCTAAATTGTTGAATTTGTTGGTGTACGTTTGGTCATACTGTTTTCTTGTTAATCTTATAGTATCTATGGAACCTCTATAATAACCTCTTTCCCATTCCTAAGAATGGTGATTTGGGTTCTCTCATTTTTCTTCATCAGTTTAGCTAGAGGTTAGTCAAACTTCAAATCACTTGACTTTAATTTTCTCTGTATCTCTCTGCTTTTAATTTCATAGATTTCTGCTCTTATTTTTTTATTTCCTGTCTTCTACTTATTTTGGATTTATTTTTCTTCTTTAATTCTGATTTGTTAATGTGGAAAGTGAATTCACAAAATTTTGCTCTTTCTTTTCTTATATAAGCACACTTTATATGTTGTAATCTTTTGTCATTTCAAAGTGTGTTCATTTCCCTTGTGATTTCATCTTTGACCCATAAATAATTAAAATGCATATTTTTAATTTCCATATTTGGAAGATTTTTCTAGATATTTTTATTGTTTTCTACTTTGATTCTGTTGTGGTCAAAGTACACTTTGTATGATTTTGATTCATTAGATTTATTGAGATCTCTTATAGTTCAGCATATGGTCCATTTGGTAAATATATCATGTGCACTTGGAAAAAAAGTGTATTTTGTTCTTTTGGAATAGAACAAAGTAGATAATGTTTTTTCCTCTGTATTCATGAAATTTTTTTGTACAGCTTTTTTATCAATTACTGAAAGAGGTATTGAAATGTCTTACTTATAGTATAGAAGTATCTATTTTTACGTATTTTGAGGCTGTCTTATTAGACACACACATTTATGTTTTTCTGATAAATTGTCCCATTCATCTTTATGGAGTGTCTCTTTCCTTTTCTGGTAATACAGTCATTTTTCTTGGTATCAGCAGGGGATTGGTTTCAAAACACCCCCACATGGAGAATACCAAAATCCACAGATGCTCGACTCCTTTGGTTGGTCCTCCACATCTGCTGGTTCCAGACCCGCAAATGCGGAACCCAAGTATACAGAGGGCTGACTGTACTCTTTTCTTGAAATCTATGAGAGCCAGACCCTGGCTGAGTGGTTAAGTTCACGCACTCGCTTGGTTGGCCCAGGGTATTGCCGGTCGGGATCCTGGGAGCCTACATGGCACCTTTCATCAAACCATGCAGAGCCGGTGTCCCTAATAGCAGAAGTAGAAGGACCTACAACTATAATATACAACTATGTACTGGGGGGCTTTGGGGAGAAGAAGAAGAAGAAAAAAGAGAAGATTGGCAACAGATGTTAGGTCGGGTGCCAATCTTTATAAAAAAGAAAAGAAATCTATGTTATTAGATATTAAATTTTATACCCTAACCTTAATCTGTTTACATGACACATTGTTTAACATCTGCTTACTTGCTACTCATCTGTGTCTTTAAAGTATACCTATTGTAGTTAGTATATATTTGAATCATGCTTTTTTTAAAAATCAAATATGTCAACATCCACATTTTAATTGCAATGTCTATGCTATTATTATTTAATAGCCTAACTGGCTAATTCCATTAGATTTACTAACCAGTATTACTAATCAACTAGACTTAGGAACATCATTTTATTTTTGCTTTCTGTTTGTCACCTCTGGTTTTTTTGTTGTTGATTGTGTCTTCTATTCCCCTTTCCTGCCTTTTAAATTATTTGAAAAAATTATATATATTTATATATATTTAATATATATGTATATATGGTCTCACTTTGAGAATTCATTGTTTTGATAATTACTAGTACTACCTGGTAAAATCTCTTCAGTAGGATTTGAAGCAATCTTTTTCACATGTCTTTTCCAGAAGAGGTTTGACATTATCTGAGACTTTACTCGTTTTGGTTTAGATTTCTATATTTTGTTTGTCTTTTGCCTTTACTGTAAATTGGGGCAATATGGATGGGCAGGTTTCTGAGTACATCTCAAGTCTTAGTGAAGCTCTTCAATGTGTGCCTGGTGGATGGATGGTTAGGTTGGAATTTCCCACATGAAATCAAGAAAATTTTTTCACTGTCAGTGCCAGAGACTTTAGAAAGAAAATTATTCAATCCATAATGAGAATGAATAAGCATTAATCACACCATATTTAACACAATTGCAGGCTGCAGTTGTATGAAATCTATTTGGAAGTCTTCCAAAGGACCATGAGGCTTGTTTGAGTTCTTTTCCAAATTTTGTCTTGATAGTCTTACCAGCTTTATGTTGGTGACATACAAGGCATGATCCAGAGACATCCTCACCAACTTTCTAAGAATTTCCCTCCTGTGTTGTTTGAGTACAGTGGCCAATTTGACCTTGCTGTGATGGATAAATTCATGAAAAATTTTAAAGATTTTTATTTGAGATCCTCTGCTGCCATTACACAGCCACCTTGAGGTTGTTAGGGATTGTTCTTGTATAATTTGCATCCAGATATTGTCCCATAATTTTTTTTATATTCTGGAATTGATTAATGACTTTCTATGACCTGTTTGAAATTTTCAAAAATATGAAGTTTTGGGGTAATACAAAGGCTAAGATTTAGCGAGAGTTGTCTCTTTAACATAATGATCAGCTGGGACATTTTCCGTATTCTCCATGTTATGTCTCCCTTGCCCTGCCCTCACATACCCCACGGTGGTTCTTTACAATAGCCACCACCTTGGGAAATATTAGTATACTTTATAGTTCTTTAATCAGTTGAATATTTTAAATTGGGGTTCCTGCTGAAGTGAAAAAAATTCCCTTGTTTTCAAAGCATTCCAAAACTCTTATTTACACGCAAAATACATATTTATCTTCAGATTGTTGGCAATTTCTTATGAATGGAATAAGTTACAAGTCTTAGATCTTATTCTAAGGATGAGTTGAGACATACTATGGTGTAAACAACCTAATAATATCTTATTTCAGTCACAAGATAAGACCCATCAATAAAAAAAGATATTAGATTTTTTAGAAGATGTTCAATAAATATGTTTTGTGTATGGACAGCTCTTCGACAGAGGCTAAGTAGTCATGAATTTCATGCCAGTTTTAAAAATTTTAAAATAATGGTTAGTGGGGTCAGCCCAGTGCTGTAGTGGTTAAGTTCAAGTGCTCCACTTCATCTGCTTGGGGTTCACAGGTTTGGATCCCAGGTGTGGACCTACTCACCACTCATCAGGACAGGCTGTGGCAGCATCCCACATGCAAAACAGAGGAAAATTGGCACAGATGTTAGCTCAGGGCCAATCTTCCTCATCAGAAAAAAATAAAATAAAGTAAAATAATGGGTAGAAACGTATGGAGGAGATTTATAATTGAATTCCATTGGAGATAAGTTTACTTGATGAGAATGCTGCCTCTTATCAGTAAGCAGTGAAGGTTGCACAGTGTAAGGCACCACCAAGTTTGAGGGATGCCTTAAAACCAAGTTGGCAGATGATTGCATTAATTTCACTATAGCTGCTCTTTTGTTAAACAAGGTAAGTAGACTTTTGCCACAAGGTCAAGAGAAAGAGTGCAAAAAGCTGTTGGTCTCTGCTGACTTCCATGAAGTTAGAGTAACAAGGGCTTATCTGGGGTATTCATAAACAACAACAGCAAATTAAGTTTCATGATAGTTATGCAGGCCCAGGCTGGAAGACTGTTTAGAGCTAATTTTAAATCACAAAACATCCCTCTCATGTTCAGACATCCAACATTCATCTCAATCTGTTTTCCGAGTCAAATATTTTCTATCCTAATGCATATATTCTAGGTTTTCTTGAGTTTTAATAAAAACACATCAGCAGATTTAGTAATTGATTTCCCCAATATCCATCCATCTTATGTAGCAATAACACAGTTTGAGGAGTTAAAATTTGCTTAAGGGTTGGGACTAATTGGTCTGCACTTGCCACAACTGGTTTAGGATGGTGGGCAATAGCTTACATTTCATTAATTAATTTTACATATCATTAAGTACAATTCATTAGTTCTTGCATTTCATTAAATGCGAGAAAGTTCTACTTAAGTATTTTGTGTATTTTCTTTACTTGGAAATATTTTAATTGAAAGATTAGGGAAGGAAAATCAGATATTGTTATCTAGAGAGCAACATAATCTAGGCTTTGTTTCTATCTATCCGAAAAAGACTGCAAAATAGAATGTGTTCCCTCACACATCAAAATAGGGTTTTGTGGGGTTTTTTCCTAATTTCTGAGACAAAGATCAACAACATTTTAAGACTTCTAGAAGACTTACTTTTGTCAATTGCAAGTTTATCTATGCTAGGAGAAAGATAAATATATATTCAGGACCAAATAACTTGCTATTCTACTTGGCACCTTGATTCTAGTATATATTTGTATTTCCTTCACATTTACACCTCAGAAAACTAGAGACCCATTATTTCCTTATGAAGATCAGTGCTGGCAAAATTCACTCTTTTATCTAAAGAAGAAGACAAAGAAAATGTTTAACACTGCTATGAAGGCTACAAGCCATTTTTCTGTTTTCAAGATGTGAAGACTTGAAATCACCTTTGATGATCTCTTGCTTTGTAAAGCCACTAAATGTGCCTTTTATCTATGCAAATATAAAGCAAATAGTCTTTTCTAAAATGGAGTTATTGTATAAAGCTGAGGCCTGTAGGAGTAACTGCTTCCACAAGAGTGAAGATGATTTTTCATACTGAAAAGCGAGTTACTTCTCTTGGAATCATGATTCATTTGGGGAATATATACATATATCCCCAATACATACATATATATATATATATACACCTCCCTACGCACACATATATGTATATATACATATTTTGATGATATCATGTTACAGCTTATTATTTCTGGTTGCCATTAAGGTATCATTGTGTATTTGCAATTCCGCATATAATTTGGAAGAGTTAGTGTCATGAAGCTATGGGCAGAAGTTATACAGGTTGAAGTTCATGTTAAGGAGAAGAGGTTTAGTACATTCTGAATAGAATTGAAAAATGCTCTGCTATATAGAGAATGGAACCACTGGAAGATTGCACTTGTAGTGTGGTCATTGGCTTTTACTAGCTTTCATTATGTGATTTCTCAGGCATTGAAACTTCAAGGAATTTGAAGCAGAAAGGAAATGTACAGTGGCATAACATAAGAGATAGCATACACAAAAACAAGAGAGCACTTTTGGAGCATTTTCTAGAAATAGTGTACTTTGTGAATAAAGGAGCTTCCAATAGGTACACAGAACAGAGAATATTGAGTGTATCAGTGTGAATATTGCATAATTTATACGGAAAGAGTAAGCAGTTCTTGAAATATTTGAGATAAGGAAAAGTATAGCCTAACTTGCGTAAGAAATATTTTGCAATTCTGAACCTGTTTTATAGACATGCCTTTGTTGACATTGTCATTAATTTCATATCAGAGTAAGAATGATGAAAATGATATGCTCTCTATGTTATATTTTCTCTAACCCCATGATTTCTAGGTCCACCACTCACTGAGGTGCATCCATAGTGAAATTAGCTGAGTATCCTCAGACTCAGTGTCTGAGCCTATAAAATGGCACTAATGTACCTATCTCATAAATTTGTCACAAAGAATAAATATAATATTACCTGTAAAGAGCTTAGCCAAGTGCCTTTTTTCTTATTCATTTTCTTGTTATTATTTTTAAATGATTTATCTATGCCTGCAAAGATAGCTTGAAAGTAAAAACAACCAAGTATATAGGGGTTCTAAGATATGGTACAAAGATAAATAAAAATAGTTTATTTTTACTTGTGTCTTAATGATTATGAAATATGACATTGATGGACCATAAGAAGACAGAATTTGGCCCGAGTAAGGCACAGTGAGAATTTTTTAATGGTGCTTCCCACCATGTCAAAGACCTCACACAATGGAAGCCTCATTTTAAGTCTATTCTGGGAACTTTGCCCAATACACATACACTCACACACACAAGCTTTCTTACAACTCTCTTCGCATTGAACAAAGCCTGCAAGGGATTTTCCACTATACAGAATTCTTTTTAGTTTTTACCTGTAACAGCATATTACGTCAGTCTCTTCCCAGATCCATTGAAGAGTCCTAGGAAGCTTTTTCTATGCTATGTGTGGTCTAATTCTGTAACATTTGCTGAGTGACTAAAAATTGAGATCTAAAAATTGAGGTCTAAAATTGAGGTCTAAAAATTGAGGACTAATAGTGTGAATAAACAGCTCTTCTATAGTTGTCAGTGATAGCCACACTTTAAAGAGTTTTATTTTTTTCTGTCCATGGTTTTACAAAAGGCCGGCTAGTAAGTTGGATGATAGGGTTCAGGAAAGAGTAAAGTGTAGACTTAGAATTCGTGTAGTCATTAAGGACCTTTTTGGTCACAGCTACTATCTTATGTCTGTCTATGTAGTACCATATATAGCAAGATTAAAATAAAAATGATTTGCTTAAAAAGTGGAGTAATCAAAAAATGACAAGAATATTGTTACTGCTAAGTAAAAGTGTGCTTGCCTATTCTATTTTAAAGCACTAGGTTTTATCACATTAAGTTCTAGCAATGCTGTGGGTCATCTTAAAACTTTTTCAAAATGGGAATTTTATAATACTAATCAACCTTTACTTATAGGAGAACATTGATATTTAAAAATTAGTATATTGTCTGTGCACTTAGCTTCCAATAATATAAGATAAATTGATCATTATTTTATAATCATTTTATGCATGCTTCCACTTAAGCATGAAAAAGAAGCTTGCTCCTTAATAAACACATTGTAGGTACATAGAATGTCATGGTCATGTTCTGCAAAGAAGAGACACAATATTTATTTGATAGATAAATCCTATATATTTGCCCATATATTTAAATAAAAATTCATGCTACCAGTGAAATAAAGTGATGGAAAGTGGCTGTACTTTGATATGAGGATTTTTAAGAACATATTTTAAAAATGTCAGACGAGGCTCTTAGAAAGGAGTGAAGACCATCAGACAAAGACGCCATTCAAGTTTCAGCTTGTGAAATGTGAATTAACCAGAATCGGCCACTTCCTAATATGGGACTCGAGGCAACTTACTTAAAGCACTTTGAGAAATATGTTCCTAATAATTAAGCAGGTGCAATGATGTTAATGTCTTTCTTATGGGGATGTTTTGAGGTTTAAACGTTACAAAGTTCATATAGGTACCTATTAGAGTGACTTATACATTGTAAATGCTCAATATATATTTTCCATCTTTGCAGCAATCAAGCTGTTCTGTTCAGAGAAACCTCTTCATTTCTTGGGCTCTCCATTTTGTCAAATGTGAAATGAGAAAGTTGGTCTGTGTGATTTCTTGGGTTTCTCTCACTTCAACTATAAAGTTCCAATTTATATTACTTATCTATAATGAAATACTCCATTAATAGTCCTCCCTTCATTTACTGCTAAAACATGTGTGTGTGTGTGTGTGTGTGTGTGTTTTACCAATGGATTTTAAGACAGTAATTCCAGGTAAAATTAGAATTGCCGTTCTTGATATAAAGAGTTTCCGCTCTTTCAAGTTATAAATTTTCAAGACAGATTTGTAAGGGAAAATAAATCCAATTCTGTGATATCACATGATCAGAATCTCCAGGAAAATATTTTCTTATCATTGGAGTTGCATGAAATTTTTATATCTTCTTTAGAAACAAAAATTATAATGCTAGGATATTAATCTAGATCCTCAGACAAGCACGCCAGGAAAGGATTAAATGTCAAGGAATTGATCAAGAGGAATACCTGTACGAAGGAGGCTAGAGTGGGTGCCTTCAGATTGTACAGTGCAATTCTGCCCCCAAGTAGGGGAGAAAAAGAACAAAAAAAAGTCTTGCAGACTACCTTTCATGCTATGGGGGGTTCTTTAAAGTTATGACATACTCAAGCCAAATTTGGCTCACAAAGTAGTCTTTAGTCTTCTAGAATGAGTCTCCTTTAGCATCTCCACTGCGCTTCATAATGGGTGTCGTGGCCTTAGCACAAACATGGCGATGGATTTTCAAGGCATAAGCCAGGGCTCTTGACCAACTGTACTCCTTATAGGAAGAGGTCTGCTAGTGTGCTCATGTGGCCACCATGCCTGTTGCTATTGCGTTCCAAAACGATCTTTTGGCAGCAAGAGTCTTGGAGGGTCTTAGAATAATGATGAAGACAGAGACTGGATGGTGTCACTCTGTATCATGAAAACTTTTTGGGCTTCTGTGAAAGCTGTTGTCCACTGGCATCGTGGGAATAAGATATATGCCACTTCAAACCTAATTCAAAGGGCAAGAACTTTCTCTGAAACTATCTATAAATATTATTAAGATTAAGATATTTTCCTATGAAATATCCCCAATGATTTAGCCTATCCTCTCACTATAGCAACTCAAATTTAAAGAAAATCAAAACTAGCTTTGCTGCCTTTTGAATAGCTCCTATTCCACTATAACTATGGCTAAAAATATTTTTATGTCCCTCATATTCTTTTATAATATTTTATTGTTATGCCGTTTATTTTACACGTGACTTTCAATCAAGATCCCACAACCAGAAAATCCTGCACTAACTCTAGCAGTTATCATTTGTCAGACACTACAGTAGGAACAGTTACTAAAAGGATACATAAGGTATAGTGTCAGCCTTCCAGATGTTTCTCTTTGTGTTGACTACAGAGATTTACCAAATCCCTTTAAATCTGTTTTGTTCTTGTTTTCTTCCTAAATCTTAATATTTTAGAAATATATAATTTGCCACTAATGCCCCTTTCTTTGTTAACTAATTGTATTCAAAGATGGCAAATATTTGGTATAATTGGACTAGAAATATTTAGAACATTTAGACAGTTACTAGACTTAGATGCGGTCATGATTTACAAATTTAAAATGTGATACAAGTTATTCCTAAGAAGAGTAGCATAATATATTCAAATGGCATTTTTTCATTGTCAGTTTATTTTAATTATGGAATTTATTCTACACCATATGTGCAAGAGCTATTATGAACTATAATTTACTCAGGGTACTGAAGAGAAGAAGGTAGAAATAGTAAAATCAGTGAAATAAGCAAATATATCTTTTTTATGCCAGAAGATTTCCTTTACTCTGATTTTTAATTTCTTCTTGCTCTCGGCCTTGGATTTTAGGAATTTTACCACTATTAAGTAAATAGATCTGGAATCTATGCAAATTTCATGTAAACCTTGCTTACTAACTATTAGTAAAACAACATATATACACAGTGAATGGGCAAGGTTGCTATATCGTAACCATAGCTGTAAGAGAATAATTTTAGTTACTTCATTATAGCAGTCTCAAAAAGTTGCAGTCCTTCAAGTCTTAATTTCTTAGTAACCTGACACCAGAGAAAAATTCCCCAATGTAATGAAAATAATTATTTATCACACATTTAAAAACCAATAGCCTTTAGCTAGTATGAACTATATAAATTTTAGAGAAACACAGTATAAGATTAATTGGAATACTTAGAATAATGGCATTCATCCTCTTCTAAAGACCAAGTCAAAAAGTGAACACACAAATAACAATGAACTCCTTAAATATAGACCCCCATGAAAAAATAAATATAAACTATGTAGAAAATGAAAGCATGGTTGGTTCAATTTATTTCAGCCTTGCGCATTGATT
Source organism: Equus caballus (assembly GCF_041296265.1). Lineage (NCBI taxonomy): Eukaryota > Metazoa > Chordata > Mammalia > Perissodactyla > Equidae > Equus > Equus caballus. The sequence goes on along the minus strand of NC_091709.1, from coordinate 27,156,726 downwards.
TGTATTAACTTCCCTCCTCCTTCTGCCTTCTCACTGGTGCCTGTTTCATGGGTGGTTTATAATTCATCATTACATTCAGTGAAGCATATGGCTCCTTCTACATGCACAAAATGAAATGCATGTTTGGGGACTCCATCACTAAATACGGGCCTTTCCTTCCTAACTGGGTATTCAGAAATCTCTATGAGGTTACAGCTGCAGCCACATCTTTCACAGATCGTCACACTGTCAAATGCATTTAGAAAACCAGTCAAATGGGCATAGGCAATTTCAGCAACATGGAAAGAGTTTTGTCTGATTTTTAATTGCTAGAAAAAACTGCAGGGTGTTTTAGTCATGAAGAAAGTGCTAAAGTAGTATTTTCTTCTTTTTCCAACTTTTCTGTCTTCAGTATGCCACGAAGAAGAAATATGATTATACATTCTTCATCTTGTAACAATCAGTGTGGGAAAGATATTAAACTTACCTATGAAAAATATAAGATTGCAGGTTGAGTATGTAAATATTCCTAACTCAATACTGAGTACAAGAGACATAAAAAGAAGTGATTCTGTAAAGCTGTATATAAAGTCACAGACAAAGTAATTTGAAGCAAGTCTAAGTAAAACTAAAGCATGAATCATAGTCTTATTATCAGATAAGGGGAAAGCATAAAATAAGACAACATTAGATATGAAAGAGGCATTTTCTAAAGTTAAGATACAACTTAAAATACAAAAATTTAAATTATCTATGAGTCAAAGAACACAGCAAGATTAATTTCAGAAATTATAAAGGAAAATAAAAACATTCAAGTAGTCAAATTTAATTTATTTTCAAAGTTGAGGCATATTTTACATGCTGTGAAATTGACTTTTTGTGTTTATAGTACCATAAGTTTTCACAAATGCATCCAGTCATGTAACTACCAGCTCAATCCAGTATAGAACAGTTCCTACCCACCCCTCGCCATCCCCTCATGATCCTTTGTAGTCAATCCCTCCACATAACCCCAGGCCCTGGCAAACTCTGGTCTGTTTTCTGTCTCTGTAAGTTTGCCTTTTCTTGAATGTCATATAAAAGGAATCAGATAACATGTAGCCTTTTGAGTTGGGCTTCTTTCACTGAAGAGACATGATGCATTGGGATTCACCCATGCTGTTGCCAACACTTGCTTGTTACTGGGGACACCGATCTCATGTAAATGGATTCCATAAATTTTCTCAGAGATTTTTATTCTATAGTTGGAAACAGGGCATGAGAGACTGTACTTTTAGTAAATGGTCTCAGATTATTTGATACAAGAGGGCTATGGAATATGCTATGAGAAACCCTGAAGTAGGCAAGGGTCAACTCCCCCAAACTAACTCAGAAGACTGTTTGTAGGTAAAGAGGGTAGAGACTTAAGGCTCCTGGCACTCTACTCATTCCTAAAGCTAACAGAACCTTCAGGGAGCATGGATCCTAGTTTGACGGATAAAATACTCATGCATTAATAAAATACCTTGCTCTAGAACAGAAGGTACATCGCTAAATCACAGATCTTACATTTGGCAAAATATAATTGTCTTTGCAAAAAGGCAGAATTTGTTGTTACAAGCAATAGGAATGCCCGTAATTAGAGAAGTAAAGCAAGTATATTAAAATTATTTTATTTGTAGTAAACTAGCTAAACATAAAATATAATTTTTCAGCTCTGGTATCTGGAATTTTCAGGATTAGGATTGGCCTGTTGTACAACAGGACCTACAGATTCAAATATTTCTCCTTTTATCTCTTCCCTTCCCCTTCTGGCCCCATGTTATGGGTGGACCTTGACCCCCACCCCCTAAAGACAACAGATATGTTGAATTCCTAACCCCTGGTACTTCTGAATATGACTTTATTTGGAAATAGGGTCATTTTAGATGTAACTAGTAATGAGAGGTAATAGTGAAGCAGGATGAGTCCCTATTCCATTATGACTGGTGTCCTTATAAGAAGACGGCCGAGTGAAGACGAATGCACACAGAGTACCATGTGATAACAACAGCAGAGACTGGAGTTATACAGCTGCAAGTGAAGGAATGCCAGAGATTACTAGGAAATGAGAAGCTAGGAAGAGGAAAGGAAGCATTCCCCTATAGGTTTCAAGGAAAACGTAGCCCTGAGAACACCTCGATTTGAGACTTCTAGTCTCTAGAACTGTGAGAAAAAGAAATTTCTCTTGTTTAAAGTCCCCAGTTTGTGGTACTTTGTTACAGCAGCTATAGGAAACTAATATATCCCTGTACAAACAACCTGGGTGGTTTTCTGTCTATGTTAGCTTTATTCTTGTGGTTTCCTTCTGAACCAGAAGGAAGGAGAAAGCAGGAGGCATGATCACAGAATATAACAGGTTTATATCACCTCAATGTTTTTTTGTTTTGTTTTTGTTTTGTTTCCATCTCCAGAGAGAAGTGATAATTTCCTGCATCTAGTGTCTGTATATAAAGTTCAAGGGAAGAATTATGATTGGTCAATGTGATTGTGATAAAGGGTAGTGTTATCCACAGACTGAGACATTTAATCTCCCCTGTGGCAAGAAGAGGAAGAAGGTGGAGTGATTTCTAGTTCCTCTAGCACCACGTGGGGTAGATGTGTCTAATGATGAGGGTGAATTTTGAATGGGACTTAGGAAAAATTGCGTTCTTGGTTTGGAAGGCTTAGCAAACATTCAAAGTAGAGCTCTATGACTAGATAGATGGACAGAGAGATAAATAGACAGGTAGATGGATATGTATATTTATGTAGATATATGTACACACACATACACAACAGTGAAACAAATGCATTTTTACACAAATTCTAGGATACTACGCACATTACCATTATCATTTGTTCAAGAGAATGGACAATCAAATGTATCATTTTACATTTTATAGATAGATTCAATTGAGGCATAAAGTGAAGATTCTCTTTTGCCCTGAGAGCAGAGCCTAGTGATCTGACAAGCTTTGAAATCAGAGAGACTTTGATCCTAATCACAGCTCTGCTACTTGTCATCTGTGTGATCTTCTATGAGTAACTAGCTCTCTTAGAACTTCAGTTTCTTCTCCATGGCAATGGTTATTGGGGTTTTTAGTAAGTGGTTAACAAAAGTCAGCTAAAGTTTTTGTCATTTTAATTTCCCATTTCCAGATGGGACAATGGCTTGCAACAAGATTCTGTTCTTATTTTTTGGTCATGTGTGTCTGAAGTCAGAACATGGGAGGAATTTGTTTCAGATTTGGAATAATGGGAAAATATTACCATGAGTGTTGAGGCTGATGGTATAGGGCTGCTCTCTTAACTTTCTAGAATTTTGGTCAATGATGGTTCAGATCATTCTTGGTACACCCAGAAAGCTGAATTTTGTAAAGGACAATTTCATATCACGTTTACCTTACCTTGTTCACGTTTAGTATGAGAAGCCATTGTAGAAATAGAAACTTAATTAGCTTGTGTGCTCTGCTGTCTCCAGAGAGCTCCCAATGTCCAAGAGGAGACAACATATACTTAGACTGCCTATGCCTGCTGACCACGAGCGATGTCATGATGCCTTGGGAATCCAGAAGCAAGGGATTACATGAAGCAAAATCTCTTTAAATCTCCAGAAAGCTACTTAGGCTTATATCCCCTAAACCTTTAAGCCTGTATCCACGGATATCTGAAGCTTCTCCCCCTTGCCTTTTTATTTAAAGTGTCAATAGATTTTGCTCTTTTGCTTAAATTCCAGATGACCCCACTGACTATAAGACAACAATAATAAGGCATGCACATGTTTATAATTATGATAAAATCATAAATGTTAAGGAAACATACATTCATCACTCTTCATGTTTCCATATGGAGAAATTTTCCTCAGATAGCCTCCTTTTTCCTCTCCTCTTAATTGCTCTGAAGTGTCAAGATGCTTATCAAATCTATATTTTTAATAAATTACCTGGTTAAAAAAAGGTTTCTAAGTAAGCAAAAATATCAAATATTCAGAGACACCTACAATCTGTGTTCTTAGCTCTAGTTTTTGTTTAAATATCATTTTTTTAATTTGAGAGTACACAGAGAAAAGATTATAAATTTGATTTTATATATAAATATTTATTTGCTTAATTTTTTACATTACAAATTCGTTATTTGTATGTTTCCAGTGGATTTAAAATGGTTTAACCAGCTTTTATATATCCCCGATAAGAAACTCCATTTGAATTCAGAGTAAACGTGAGTGATGTAAGATTTATTCCTGCAGATATAAATAGATACATTGTAAAAGGAAAATCAGCTGCTTCTCACTTAAAACTTGTTTTTCCTCACTTGCATGTTTCCTTCTTTACCTCTTTCTTCCATTTTTAATCTTCCTCTCCTTATCCTCGCTTATTCAGCTTAAAATTTGGCACACACATAAAGAGGACTTAACAAAAAAAACCTAAGAATAAGAATAGCATATATATAAAGGAATGGCTTTTTAAACCAGACTAAGAATCTTAGCTCCAACACTTCTGACTGCAAATCTTAGCCAACTTTCTTAATTTCTCCATGACTCAGTTTGTTTTGATAATTGAGTTAATATGTGTTCATTTAGAAGAGTGTCTGAGATATAGTAAGTGCTAAAGAAGTGGTAACTCTTATTTAGCAGGATTAAAGATTGTTTAACATCAAGAAACATGAGAAGATGGGCTTAATTTTAGAAATTACTGTAATTAAAATTAAATATTAATTCACACACTAATATATTTGCATATATCATCAAGGTATCATCAATTCATTGGTAGCAAATAAAAATTAATTTAGAAAATGTTTTGCATAAATATATGAGAACCATTTCTTTTTGTTTTTTAATTTTTTTTTGTCAGGGAAAGATTCGCCCTGAGCTAACATCTGTTGCTGATCTTACTCATTTTTTTTCCTCCCCAAAGCCCCAATAGACGGTTGTAGATCCTGGTTGTAAGTTGTTCTAGTTCTTCTATGTGAGCTATCACCACAGCATGGTAACTGACAGACCGGTGGTGTGGTTCTGTGACCAGGAAGTGAACCCGAGCCGCTGAAGCAGTGAGGGCCAGACTTTAACAAGTGGGCTATCAGGGCTGGATCAAGAATAGTTTCTTAAATTTTACAAAACTAAGTGAGAGTCAATGAGATACCACTAGTCACCCATTTAAAATGCCTGTAATTATAACCATGGACAATATCAAAGGTTGGTGAGTTTGTGAAGGAACCAGAAGTCTTTCACACTACCGGTGGGATTGTAAAATGGTACAAGCCCTCTGACAAACTGCTTGTCAGTTTCTATCAAGTTAAATCTACACTTATTACGGGATACTCCAATTCCACTCTTAGGTGTTTAACAATGAGAAATGAAAATATATGTCCACAAAATGATTTGTGCATGAAAGTTCACAAAACTTTATTCAAAACAATCAAAAACTGGAAATAACACAAATGCCCATCAGTATGAGAACAGATAAGTTGTAATGAATTTCTTTAAAGGGAATACTTCTCAGCAATAATTGACATGAACTATTGATGCACTCAATATGAATGAATATCAAAAACATTTGCTGGCAATGACAAAAATTTCGTACAATTTTAATTCATTTATGTAAAATTATGAAACATGCAAAACCAATCTGTTGTGACAGAAAGAACTACACTGTTTACTGGGCCCCAGAGTGGGGAGGTATTGACTGAAAATAGGAGTGAGATAATGGAAAAGTTCTGTGCTCTGTATTGTGATCATGGTGGTGGTTACATGGGTGTATGCATTTGACAAAACTCATTGACCTGTACACTTAAAATGGGTGCATTGCATTGTATACAATTTAAACCTCAATAAATGACAAAAAAGTAGAACTATGCTCAATGTTAAAGATGAACTAAGGCAAACAAATACTACTTTTTAAATTTATTTGTCCTGTGATGGGCAAGAAATCAACTAGGCTTGATGGTATTGGTTCTGATTCAACAGAGAAATCATTATGTGAGGCAAGTTAGGAATATAGAAGGATTCATTTGCTTTATTAGCAAAAATCACCTGGCTCCATAGTGTTTTCCAGGTATTTCTGAACATGTTTTCCAAAACTTATTTTAAATATTTTAAGAATTGACGCTTATTATTTTCTGACCCTTGCTTTTCTCAAGTCACCACACTATTCTTTCTATTGATGGTGGTTACCGGATAACCACTCTGTACGGAACTCGGTGATCATCTCAGGATTGACTTGGCAGTATCCTTTCTGCCTGAGAGGGGAGAATGCTGATTGCATATCTCTATCAATACTCCATTTCAAGTATATGGCAAAACAGTTTTTATTCCTCCTAGCAAAGTAGAAAACAGGTTATATCTTCTATTGAGAAAGCTAAGTAATTATGGCAATGAAGTACCATGTAGAGTAAATTCCCAGTGCTTGGGATTCCTAGGGATCCCCCAACATAGAGCATTTCTGTTTTCTTCTCAGATCCTGAACAAGCTGAGATATGAAATAAGGAGTAAATATCAAGGCCAACATATTACCTTTATTATGGATAGACCCCAGTAAAACGACATAGATTAGCATAAAAACAAAACGGCCTCTCTAATGCAGAGCTAGGAAGACTAGGCCAGGCCATCAGAGGTAATACAGATGTAGATCAGTGCAGATTAGAGACCAGTATAGCAAACAGAGAACACATATTTTCCATGGGCACACTGAATCCTCAGAGAAAAAAAGCATCAGTTATTCATTCCAAATTTCCAAATCATACATTTCTTTCTACCACATGAAGGACAGAGCAGAGAAAAAGGAAAGTTGAAGGAAATATTGAAAGTAGTAAAATAGAATTCTTCCCATGAAGAATATTTTCCTTTTCCTCACAAGATCCAGTCTCCACATTTCTCTATCCTGATGAATCTTCCAGGAAGCTGAATTTATGGATTAAATTGGCAGAATTCTGTGACCTCTGGACCCACTGGGTTTGGCTACTGGGAGACACTGGCAGGAGATAAGAGGCCAGGTATAGGGTGAGGGCAGCCAGTGGCTTCACTTCTCTACAGAAATCTAAAGTCGTTACCTGTTGCCCTTTCTAAAGCTCCAGCTCCAGTTCTTTCTCTGGATTAAACCATATTTTACCCCTTGACCCTTCTTTCCCACAGATAGTAACATCTCTCTTGATTTGCCCTAACCCTAGCCACTCAGGTAAATAATCCCTTCTTTAAACTCTTCCTGATTACCTGTTATGGTGCCATTTGTTTTTGTTTGTTTGTTTTATTTTGCTTTGCCAGCTACTATATCAAAACGGCAGTTTGTTCCCAGTTCTCCTGGTTACAACAGAATGAAATCCTAACATCCAAGTCTCTCAGGATCCTCTTACTATTAAAATGACAGAGAAAAATTTAAATATCACCATGACTAGCAAACGCAATCGAAATTTGAATATTTGACAGGATATAATGATATGCCAATAGAGTCCTGGTTATAAATATGAGTAGTTTATTAAGTATTTGGTGTCAAATAAGGAAAATGTAAAGTTCTTTCTAAAAGTCAGTTTGGTGTGCTTACAGTTGACCTGTAGCCATGGTACGCTGATAATTGATGATAGCTGTAGACTAGATCAGTGTTTTTTGGATGCTTTAGTGTAGCCGCTGCTGTAAAGAGAAATCACTGCAACTTTGGAGGGTATTCTTTATTCATTATTTTCTGATCCAAGAAATGTGAACATCAGTCAAACCCACAAATTCATCAAGATACATTTTTCTTTGAAATAGTTTATAAAGACTTGCAGAGAGAAAGTCATTTCATGTGAACTTTGCTGTTCCTCAGCCATGATATCTTATCATTCTAAAATATGCATTCTTTTTATCAGACATTATTACTATGAAAAAAAACCACGTTTCATCTACACAGACAGAAGGCCAATAAAACAATCTCTTGTCTTTGCCACACCAATTATAATATGGTTAGAATGATTAAAACTTCATTCCAAATACAGATAAAAGTAAACAACATTTTTATTCACAAAAAGACATTTTAAGTACTTTGTAAATTTTAGACAACTTTAGGTGGTGTCAATTTCCATACCCTTAAGGCAGTTTCAAGTTGAACATTATCGAGTCATGCAGGTTGTGTCTCCCTTCTAGACTGAAGTTAAATAAAATTGTTTCATTACCATATTCACTGCTAAATTGCATGAAACATTAGCATCTGTTCAGAAGTGAAGCTTTCCCCGGGGCCATGTGCTGGAGAACTCTGTGTGTCCCAGTGACTCTGAGAGAAGACTTCAGATCTTCAAAATGTCGCCAAAGTAATTTAATTTTTAGCGGTAGGAAGTCTTGGTCTGAGGAAGAGAGCTCTTTGAAAAAATTTCACTTTAATTACAAAGATTAGTTATTTTCATACAAGTCACCATTTAGAGCAGCATTTTTTCTGTTCTATAATTGCATCCCCAAATGATTCACTTACTAGGGATGATAGACTGAATGTGTATGTTTAGTGAACAAATTATCAGAAGAGATCAAAGTAGTGGTGCAGAGACTAAATGTAACAATTTTTCTGAAAATGTAATAGTTAGAAGACATGGGCCCAGGCCCATGGCTAAGTGGTTAAATTTGTGCCTGTTCTGCTTCAGTAGCCCAGGTTTGTGGGTTTGGATCCTAGGTGTGGACCTGCTCCACTCATCAGCCATGCTGTGGAGGCATCCCACATACAAAATAGGAGAAGATTGACATGGATGTTAGCTCAGGTCTAGTCTCCCTCAAGCCAAAAAAAAAAAAAGAGGAAGATTGGCAAAGTATGTTAGCTCAGGGTGAATCTTTCTCACATGCACACACAGACAAAACACTGTAACCTGGAGAAGTGTGTAGAAGCACTAAATATGTGCTAAAAGGAATTAAAAAAAGATGCAGCAGATAGACAGCTGGCTGAAATAAGAAAACATTGAAATTGAAATCAGAAAAGCAGAGGATTTTTTATGTCTGATGTTAACTAATATAATTTTTGGCAAGTCAATTTTTGTCTTCTCTGCCTCTGCTTTCTCATCTACATGAAGAGGAACTGTTCTAGATTATTTGCAGGTTCTGCTCAGCACTTACATTCTGTAAATCTACTGATAATTAACTCATCAAAAGGCAACATAATAATATATTCTCTATCCTACAGTTCTTTTTCTCTTTTTGCTTTGATTTTCATGGAAATTGATAATGACGAAAATGCATAAAAGAAGTGATATTAGTAGGTATAGAAAATTTTAGAACTTAAAGACATATGATTAAGTATTTAGTCCATTGTTCATTGAATATAGTCAACTGGTTGAGCCACATCAGTTGCTTTCTGGTTCTAGGAAATGTAATGTTCACCGACTTACCTAAGGGCACTCAAACTATGTCTAGAGTCATTCTCTCCATCCTTCTTCACCTAGTTAAAAGTAACCTGCCTTTAAATTACAGGTCTAAATGTCACTTTTCAGGAAGAATTCAGACACCACGATCCTCTTCCCACTGCTTATGCTAGCTAATTCATTCATGTATTTATCATATATTTTTAGGGAAAATTTAACAATGTGGGTACGAGTTTCCTATTGATACCTTAGCAAATTATCACAAATTTAGCGGCTTCGAACAGCATAAATGTATTATTTCACAGTTGCATATGTCAGAAGTCTGATTAGGTCTCTCAGGGCTAAAATCAGGCATCTATATGGCTATGTTCCTTTCTAGAGGTTCTGGGGTAGGAACCGTTTTCTTGCCCATCAAAGTCATTGACAGAACTGGGTTCTTTTGTAGGAGTTAAATCCCTGTTTCCTTGCTAGCTATCAGCTGTGGACAGTTTCCAGCTTCTAGAAGCTACCTACATTCCTTAGCTCTGTCTGCTTTCCATGCTCCATCATGAAAGCCAGGAAGTATGGGACTAGTTTCTCTCATACTTCAAGTCTCTCCTTTTTCCACCTTATTTTTCTCACTCACCCAGGAAAAACTCTCAGATTTAAGGACTCAGGTGATTAGATTGGGCCAACCTAGACAATCCAGGATAATCTCCCCTCTCAAGATCCGTAACCTTAATCACATCTGGAAAGTCCCTTTTGCACTGTAAGGTAACATTCTTACATGTTCTTAGGACCTGTAATGTCTCCCAGGGCATCTAAGACATACGCTAATTTGGTTACTACACTTTGGAATAAGAAAAAAAGATTACTTGATATTCTCTCAATAGAATGCTGTACTCCTTAAGGAATTTCTAAAGCTATAAGGATAAGTTATCTCCCCTAATATCACAATTTATAACAAGCTAGTTCAGGTTAATAGTAATTTAATTTCATTAATATTTAAAAATTGCTCTCCTATGGAGCTCTGTTCTCCCACTCTTTTATGCTATTTTTTTTTAAAAGATTTTATTATTTCCTTTTTCTCCCCAAAGCCCCCCGGTACATAGTTGTATATTCTTCGTTGTGGATTCTTCTAGTTGTGGTATGTGGGACGCTGCCTCAGCGTGGTTTGATGAGCAGTGCCATGTCCGCACCCAGGATTCAAACCAACGAAACACTGGGCCGCCTGCAGCGGAGTGGATGAACTTAACCACTCGGCCACGGGGCCAGCCCCCTCTTTTATGCTATTTTTGATAACAAATCATGTCTTTATACATTGTGTACCCATCAACGCAGATTGGCAATTATTACTTTATGCAGTTTGTTTTAGAAAAATAAGGGCACTTTTCTTAAAAATAAAAACAGTGAGGCCTAGGGAGATGTAACCTGTCACAGTTTAGGGGAAAGAGCTATGGAACTTACATTTTTATACCTAAAAAGTATTGAATTTCTAGATTGAAAGAATGTACTAACTGCTAAGGAAAATGGAGAAAAATAGATCTATATGTAGAAAATTATGATATTTCATAGCATGGGAAGCTATGGCCCTGTATGAGGGTGGGGGAGAGAAAGAGAAAGCGGGAGAGAGAGAAGACACATACAAAGTATTATAAAATAGAATGACTTCAGAGCTTTCATTGGAAACTCTGGAAGTAAACAATGAAGCAGTGTCTTCAAAATTAAAGAAAAGAAAGAGCATTTGAGTTAAAATTCAATACCCAACCAACAGTCAATCAAAAATGAGAAGTTAATTAAGAGAACATAACCTAAAGAATATTACCTCTCTGGGGGCTGGCCTGGTGGCGCATTGGTTAAGTGCACACATTCCGCTTCAGCAGCCCAGAATTCACCAGTTCAGATCCCGGGTGTGGACATGGCACTGCTTGGCAAGCCATGCTGTGGTAGGTGTCCCACATATAAAACTAGAGGAAGATGGGCACGGATGTTAGCTCAGGGACAGTCTTCCTGAGCAACAAAAGGAGGATTGGCAGCAGATGTTAGCTCAGGGCTAATCTTCTTCAAAAAAAAAAAAAGAAAAAATTGCCTCTTATGCACTCTTTCTCAAGTTACTAGTAATGGAAGCACCAAAATGAGTAAGGCATGGGAGAGAAAAAGGAAAAGGAAACAGAATATTCTATCCAGGAGAGACAGTGAATAAAGTTACCAAAATGACAGTAAAGCACAAGACCCAGCTAACTACCAACCCAGATTAGAGCTGATAGAGATGCTTCTTCATGTATTTTAAACTGATAGATTATTTGATGCAAAATAGCTTTAAAGAGATATTGTTGGTGAAGAAGCTGAAAGTCCCTGTCTCTGGGAAGAAGAAATGGATGAAGAGAGGAGAGGAAGCTGTTGTTTTCATATCAAACCTGCTGAGCCATTTGTTTCTTAAAAGAATGTACATATGTAAATATTAAAAAAAAGAAACTAAATAAAAAAGGAGAAGAAAACAGAAAAGACTTAAAATAAGAAAGTGTTAGTGTGACCCTTTCTTCAATTGAATAAATTGAATTAAATAAAACAGGTGTCCATCTCTATTATGGAGCACGTTTCCCATCTGAACAATTCCCGATTTTGACAGGTAGGCTACTCTTTGGTGTCATCCAAACCTGACCTCTATGGAACATTCATTGTCCTGATTCCTCTAGATGAGAGGGCTGCAAATGTTTTCTTAAAATGCCAGATAGTAAATATTTTAGGCTTGCTAGCCAAGAGGAAAAATTTAAGATATTGTGTACCTACTTATATAACCACTTAAAATGTAATCAATTAAAATTATTTTTTAAAAAACATTGTTCAATTTTGCAAGCGGTACAAAAATAGGTGTTGGGACAGATTCGGCCATCAGGCCATCATTTGGTGAACATCACTTAAGTGAGAGTGAGCTGTTTTTGCATATCCACTACGTATTAAGCTCAGAATCCATTTTGAAGTAGAAATAAAATATAGATCTTTATGGATCAGAAAATGTAAACTATTATGCAGCCTGTGCCTCTGAATACTCTTCCTCTCCTTTTTCTTTTTTCTCTAATTACAGTATTCTTTTAGTCAATTATTGAACCTGCTAGATTCGTTTTTAAATTTTAGTTTTCTGTTTTCCATGTGTTTTGTGTTTTTTTTTCTCTAATTTATCAGAAACACACTTAACTACATTTTCCAAAAACTTGTACTGATTTTTCTTTAGTCTACCATATTTTTAAAATTTTATATGGAAATAAGTATAGATTCATAGGAAGTTAAAAAAAAAAGATACAGAGAGGTTTCATGAATTTTTTGACTAATTTCTCCCAATGGTAACATCTTGCATAACTATAGTATAGTATCAAAACCCACACATTGTCATATGCGCATCGTCTTATGCACGATCCACAGAGTTTATTCAGATTTCACCAGTTTTACAAACACTTTTGTGTGTGTCTGTTTGTACACGTGCGTGTATGCAGTTCTATGCAAATTTATCATTTGCGTAACTACTATCACAATCAAGACACAGAACTGTTCCATCAACACAAGACTCTTTTGTGCTATCTTTTTATAAGCATACCCATCCCCTCTTCTCCCATCACTAACCCCTGACAGCCACTAATCTGTTTCCATCTCTAGAATGTTATTTCATGAATGAGATGTAAATATAGTTACACAGTATGTCACCTTTTGAGATGCGTTTTCACTCAGGATAATTCTCTTGAGATTATCCAAATCTTTATATGTGTTAATAAACTGTGCATTTTTTTGTTACTAAGTAGTATTCCAAGGCATGGATATGCTACTGTTTATTTTACCACTCACCCACTGAAGGACATTTGGCCTGTTCCACTGTTTGGTTATTACAAATGGAGCCGCTATAAACATTAGTATACACATTTTTGCTTGAATTTAAGTTTGCATTTGTCTAGGATAAATGCCCAAGAATGGTAGGCTATCATATTTATAATATCCAAGAGCTTGTTTTGTTTTCTTAATCTATACATTTTATAGCATGCTGGGTTTGTTTCCTCGATTATATTTTCCTCTCATGACATAAATTATATAATTATGGAAGTCTCCTTCTCACAGAATCTCTTTTCCTTCAAGTCACTTTCATTCATTCACTTGTTTGATCTCTTTCTTGCTTGTAGCTTTCCAACGATAACTGCTGATGCTTGTATTTTGCTTGTCTTAAGCATACTGCAATGTTAAAAAAGAAACATTGTAGGTAAATGTACCATATTAGCTTATGGAAAATAAGTATATTCAAACAACCACTAAGTATTCATTCATGGTTGGTAAATAACTTTGTAAAACAAATTAACAGAAAAATGGGATGTAGGGCGAGATAATCATTTCTACTTGTCTCAGTTTTTAATTAACCTCAGTAATGCTAAAAGAGCTATTCACCCTTGTTATTGTAGTACCTACCCACCCACACAATCACACATACACAAACGTATACACACGCACAAAGGCAACTGAGCGATAAGAATAATTAACAGAGCCTAAGACAGTTTAATTAATGTGCCGATGTCTCAGCACCACCTCTGAAAATTAATCAATAGATAGATCCACAGTGTGACGTTATTTGATGCTTTCTTTAAATGGACAAAACCATGAAAGTCCACTTACCTTCTGTTCTTCTCCATATCTCATTAATTTGATTATACAATAGATATATCCCCATACTTTCTATAAAGTTATGCTTTTATATATCTATGTTTAGTTAACCTGAATATTTAATATTCCTGTCCACTTAAAAAGAGATAGGCCAAGTTGAAATAAATCCTAAACAATTCAATCATGAAAAAAGTATCTAAATGTGAAGTTCAAACCATATACATTGGTTAGTGTGCATAACCATTTATAATAGATATCACATCTATGCAGTCTCTCATTTTCACTTTACAGATTAGATCCCAGGATCCTAGGGAGGTTACATTCTCTAGATATGATCCAAGGTCATCTGACTCATAATTGGCAGAATTGGATCCGCTCATGGCTTTCTGAATCAGTTTGTATTGCCCTTTTCCTCTATGTAACAGAAAATACGTATCCAACATTTGTTTGCCTGCCAAATTAAATAAGCAGAATTTTCCAGCTAGAAAGATGAATATACTAGTAATGCATTAATTTACAATATTTCCCTGTTTCTAATGAGTCCATGTAGGAGCTCACTTTTATTTCACACTCAAATACAAGTATTTTATTTGTAGAAATTTTAATTTGTAAAACAATTTTCGCAACCAATGTCTTCATTCTGTATAATGCATCTGACACATCATAATGTCCTAATATAAAGGTGTAATTAAATGATAGTGCTAATTACAGAGAAGTAAGTGATAGATATTTTCTAGCCATGGGTCTTATGAAGCCTCTCAAATTATACTACAAAGTCCTATTTATTTAACCTATATGTGAACATTTATTTTTACTGATTCCCAGTTAAACTTCCTATAAACAATCACAGGGAATACAGACTTAAAATTCCCAATGACTTTTGCGAAAATTTTGTGACCATTGCTTTTCGGTCTTAAACATGTTCCCTCTGTAAAAGGGACTCAATCCCCAGAGCTGTATCCAGATAATGACAGCCATCATTCGTATAGGGCTTACTGTGTTCCCGGTACTAAATACAACTATGGCAAGACGTTACTCACTGCTTCAAAATATCAGTTCTCCCTTCCTCCTTTCCTGATTTGCTTGGAAAGACCATGACCTCATTTAAAACTACCTGCCTGGTGCATTTGCTGTGTGCACAGTTCTGGTCAAGGAGTGTGAAATGGTTTCTGAAAGAACATTTGCCTTCCTGATATGGGCACTTTTGTCTCTTTCTCCTCCCTTCTTTCTGAAACATGCAGATGCTATAGCCATCCTGAGATCATGAGTTACGGATCATGAGTATTAAACTTAACATACAAAGATGAGTGATGGAGCTAGAGCCGAATTTCATAGTGTTAGTAGTGCTTCACAGTGTCTGTAGGGTTTGCTGTTATTTGCAGCTAATTAATAGAGTTGGGGATATGATATCACATTTATCCTCACAATCATGACTTGAGTTAGATATTTTATTACCAGTAATTTGCATATTAAGAAAGGAATAAGCCAAAGAAAAGTTAATTACTGATTCAAGTTGCCCCCAAAAAGTGGTGGAAATGGAAATTATATATATATGTTTTATATTTTTACACATAAATACACATATTTATAAATATATTATATTTATATATAAAATTATACACATACACACACAAATTATGATTTCAAACGCAAGTCAACTGACTTTCATAGGTTTTTCTCCATTCATGTCCTAAAAGCAAAAAACACGTTTTGTGGTCTTTAATGCCAAGAATATCTGAAAGCAAAAGGTTAGGGGCACCATAGAATTGTATAACTATATAACTGCAAAGTACAAAATCTAGGCGGGGCCAAATAATATAAAATATAATATAATAATATAAAAAAATCAAACAAACATCCAAGAGACTTGACATGAGAACGTTTATGCTCAAATGTCAGTGTGCAACTTATGAGGATAGAAACTCTTCAATTCAAGTTACTTTCAATATTTCTGTATTAAAACAACTCAATGATAGTATTTATTAAATAGGACTTCTGATCAGTTTGTGATTAATGCAATTGTACTAAAATTTAGAATTCTAACCTAAAGCAAACAAAGAAATATCTTGCAGTTTCAATATACACATGTATGTATTCCTACCAAAAAGTTAGGTGTTTTTCTACTAATTTGTTGGAAAAAGTTAATTTGATGATTCTTAAATTCAATAATAAAATTTGTGATTATTTGGTACCTTAAGAAA
Organism: Equus caballus; assembly: GCF_041296265.1. Lineage (NCBI taxonomy): Eukaryota > Metazoa > Chordata > Mammalia > Perissodactyla > Equidae > Equus > Equus caballus. Next base: position 27,140,623 of record NC_091709.1, on the reverse strand, counting down.
GAATGGATTTAGAGATTCGTGTTCATCTCTACTGTGAAGTTTTATGAACTCAGGAAATCATCATATTTAAAAATTGCTAACTTCTTGGGGAAAAAGTAATTTTATTTTCCACACAAATGACAGGGTATGTATCACCAATTTCTGAAAGCTTCAACTGCAGCAGTTAGTAAAAAAGTTACCTGTGACATTTTCTTTGAGTCAGTGTTTTCTAGCTATAAAATAATTATCTGTCAGTGCTATGACAATGGAAATGGTTTACCCTAGGGGAAAGAGCAAAGAAAGTGTTATCTTTTTGAACATCTTAAGACTAATCTTAAAGATATCCTTGTTACCTCAGAACACATCATTATGTGAAATTTAAGCTTAAAGTGAAAGGCACATTTTACCGGTGTGGCTTCCTTTCCATAAAAACGTAACTGTGAAATGCTGATTCTATATATCAATACTATCCCAGTTGACTGTGAGTTAAGCTTTCAAATTTAGTTGGTTATTCTATTAAAACAAAAGACCCTCAGAAAGGTACTCGTGTTAATGAGTAATTGGATTATTGAGCTTGGTGCAGCCAAAGAGGACGCTGTGTGGAGGAACTCTGGGTAACCCTACAGGGTTTAGTGGAAGAGAGTTGAAATCTTTAAACTAGGCAAGTTGCTCTAAGGCCGGATTGTCAGTGGTTTTATTTGGAACCTATGGGTGGGAAAGATCTGGTTTCAAGAGTTCAAGCTTACATAGTCCATGATACACATCATGAGTTAGTTTGTTCTATCTGTTTTGAGAGTCAGGGGGTAGCTAAGTTTGCAAATTGTGGTTTTTGATTCAATCCTCAGTTAACTTTCACAGTCTTGTTGCCAGCAGATCTATTTTGCACTTTTTTTCTGGCACTCTCTTCCAGAAGGGTAAATCATTATCTTTTGAAGTCCTGACAAATCCAGATCTGCACTACACTGCAACGTTGATAATCATGGATCATGTTTTTAATGGACGTTGTTTTGACCTTTATCAGCACCGGACCTTATTTTTCTTTCCATTGGAAGATAATATGTTGAATCTTCTGAATCTATAGCAGTTGCTTGTCACTAAAACAAGGATTATTATTGAAGTTTGAAGCATGGTTCATATGCCCTGTAATCTCTTTAGATCTTCTTTATATCCAAGTGATGTTTGATTTGATATCGGTTGTTTTTTGCCAAAAAATAGTCCCAATCTCATGATTACCAACCCTAAGAGTCCTGGGAGGTCCACAAGTAAAGGATGGAGATGTCCACTAATATTACAGAAGCTTGAAGCAGTAGGGAAAATGGTATAGAGGGCAAACAACAAAAAGCAAAAACAGAGACATGATCTGAGGAGTCTTTCCCCATGACCTTGGGTGAAACAGTCTACCTCATGCACTCTTTGCCAGCCCCCCCAAAGATCCACGGTTAGATGTGTGTGTTTGTGAAGTATTAACCTCTAGACATTTTCTAGAAAAAATTGAGCTTATAGGTTCTAGTATTTACATTTCCAATTTTTATTGGAGAATGTTATTTTAGCATAGAAAACGTGTATCCGGGATCAGTCCCTTAGAGTTTTACTGTTCAAATGTTAGCATTCTTTGATGAGTTTCTCTCCACTGAATTTCAAATTCTTTTTTCTCTGGAGTCATTTCCGAAGTACCCAGCTGCCGAGTCTAAGATCATGTAGGAGTGGATTAGGCTCCTGAGGGAAGGTGATCCATACATCTCGATCAGTGGTAAGTCTGAACAGCTTTGGGTATTTAATTGCTAACCACTTTGTCAGAATAGAGAATTGAATCCTCTGTGGGGGTATCACATAATTTATAAGATTAAATCTCTAGACATTTAATCTATTACATAAACTATACTACGAATGTCCCCAATTTATAAGCATATTCAATAGGGAGTATTTTTAGATAGTATTGAACCTGTCTTGCATACAAAATTGATTGTTTGATTCAGCCAAAGGATACATTTTAACTAACCTTTGGTTAAAGTTTCCTTTAACCAAAGAAGGACGCAATCATTGCAACATAGTTATATTAATGTATTTTACATATACATAATTGATCCACCAATTTCTATTTCAATGTGTTGGATTTTTTCCTCTGTTTTATCATAAGTTAGTAAAACAAATGAACCCTAAAAATACCTTCAAGTTTTTGACATAATTAAAATTTGGAGTATGCCAAGCAAATTTAATCATTCTTGATACTACTCCTTTTATAAATTGAAGTAACAAAACTATATTTTGTCTAATATCTATTCAGTAAACTGAGTGATTTTTCCTTGTGAAAGATATGCTGACATTTTTATTATTCTGCATTTAGGGCATGAATTTGGGAAAGACAAAATCAAAACAAAAATGACAAATAGTGGTCAGAGGAGGTAGATATGCTTAAGGCAAGAATTACAATGGGATACTTTTAAAACACAGCTGTAAATGACAATGACTATTAGAAAATGTAACTCTTTTAAAAAATAGGGAACCTTTATAAAAAATTAATGTAAAGTATTTAAAAAAGCAGGAAGTGTTAACAGCACATTTTTAGTGATTGAAAGAACTGCTTCACCCTGGGTAAAGAATGAGTTGTGCATTTTTAACAAAAAAACCCCTTAGTTTTATGCTTTTTTGTTAGCGTCCATGCTCACTACTTATAGTAAAGTATTTATAAGCCTTCTTCCTTATGATAAACCCACCACAATTAACTATATTTTTAATTTAACACATTTAATTGCACTTCACAAGCTCGGTATTTGTAGCTATTACAAAAGTAAGCAAATTAGCACACTTCCATTTAGATATTATACCTTCATAATATACTTTCCAATATATCTTTTAATGTCTTCTTTCATAGTCTAGAATAATGAAGACATTTTACTTTAAGAAAGTCATTTCTAATAAAAAATAAGAAAAATTAATTTTATGACTTCTTAAGAAAAAAGAAAAATTAATTATTCTATTACCATAATTTTCATTTTTAACATTCCTTTCAATAAGAACATATACATTAGTATAACTTAAAGTTACTTCTACATCTGTTGACCTAAATAAAGAGATAAACTGAGGCAAGCTCAAAACTGTCCCAAACAGATGAATTTCTTTGGGAATAGCAGAGGAATTACAATTCAGGAAAGGGATGCTGTAGCAAGCTGGAGGTGAGTTCACTGGGAATTTGGAATAGGCTGTATTTATGGGCAGGGAGTGTAAAGAGGGGAGAGGTCAGTTAGAGTCTGTTGAAATCAAAACAGATAGCAGCTTTGAAAATTCCCCAAGCAGCGAAAAACCAGACCAGTCATATAAACGAAGCTCAATTCAGCTTATTTTGCAAGACCAATCCAACCTGGGTCATTTCTTATTCACGCCTCTGGAAACCATAAGAAAGATTTTCCATGGGGCTGGCCCCGTGGCCGAGTGGTTGAGTTCGCGCGCTCCGCTGCAGGCGGCCCAGTGTTTCGTTGGTTCGAATCCTGGGCGCGGACATGGCACTGCTCATCAGACCACGCTGAGGCAGCGTCCCACATGCCACAACTAGAGGAACCCACAACGAAGAGTACACAGCTATGTACCGGGGGGCTTTGGGGAGAAAAAGGAAAAAATAAAATCTTAAAAAAAAAAAAAAGAAAGAAAGAAAGATTTTCCATGGTTGATATGAGACAAGCCCTGGACAACTCCCTATCATTTAAGAAAATTACAATATTATTAGTTTTTCTGTAAATCAGGCAGTTAAGGGAAATCAGTCTGTCAGTCCTTTAAGTTTTGTTTTCCTGAGAGCACATGCATGAGATTTTCCATTTTATATCCTCTGGTTCCATTTTTTAGTGGAATTCTTTCACACATTCATTTCATATAACGTATTAAATGGGAGTACAAGAATATAAAAATTATGTTGTCCAAATATCCAAAGGTAAATTATCAATTAATACAATATTATTTTAAGGTCGTAAAGTTAACTAATTATCTTAAAATTACTATTTAAGGTGACATTAAGTCCTAGTTGTTTGTAGCATCATAAGAATTTATTTTTTTAAATGTTGCTATTCTAAGTTATTTGCACTTCAGTATAAATTTTAAGAATCACCTTGCCAAGTTCCAACACTTCTGCTGAAATTTTGATTGAGAAGCATTAAATCTTTGGGTCCATTTGGGAATATATGACATCTTAATGAATTTGAGTCTACCGATCTTTAAGCAAGGCATACTTTAAATATTTACTCTTCTATAATATTCTTCAACAATGTTTTGCAGTTTTCAGTTTACAGGTCTTGCAAATATTTTGTTAAATTCATCTCAATGTATTTCATGCTTTTGGAGGTTCTATCTTAAATGCAATTGAATTGGTTTTATTCTCACATTGCTTATGCTACTTTATAGAAATACAATCAATTTGTATATATGAATGTGTATCCAATCTCTTGCTTAATTCACTCATTAGTGCCAGTAGCTTATCTAATTAGATTTCTTAGGATTCTATATAAATGATAATGTTCTTTGGGGATAAAGACAGTTTTGCTTAAATCTTTCCAATAGTTTTGCCTTTGATTTTCACTGGATAAGAACTCTAGAATAGTGATAAGTGGAGTGGCGAGGCTTGTATTACTTCCTCTTCCCAGTCTCAGGATGTAAACATTAGTCTTTCAACATTAGTCTCCTTAGTCAACAATGAGTCTTTCAACAGTAAGTGTGATATTAGCAGGTTTTCCATAGGCGTCCTTTTTGTGGTTGAAGAAAGTCCCTTTTATTCTTAGTGTTTTGAAACTTTTACCAAGAATGAGTGTTTAATTTTTCAAATGTGTGTTTTCTCATCTTAATGCTTGATCAGGTTAGACAGAGTTTTGTAACGTTTTATTGATCCTTTTGTAAGACCTGTGCTATAAGTATTTGAAGCTGTAAGTTTTTATTTAAGCACATTCTAGCTCCCTCCTATTAATTTTGATATGTCAAGTTTTCATTGTCATTTAGTTCAACATTTTCTACGTTCCCTTATGATTTCTGCATTTACTCTTGAGCTGTTTAGACTGAATTGTTTAATTTTTAAATATTAGGGACTTTTTTTTAGATGTTTCTAGCATATTTAACTTCATTGTGATCAAGGAACATATTCTGAAATATTTTAATGTTGTGAAATCTATTGAGAGTTATCTTATGGCCCAGGATATGGACTTTTATATTGAACATTTTATGTGCATTTTCTAAAAAGTGCTATCAGCTGTAATTGGGTGTTGTGTTAGATGCATAGGGTTATCTGAATTTTCTACAACCTTACTGAATCTTTGTCCAACTTTTCTAACAATATCTGGGATGAGGTATTAAAACCTCCATCTGAGTTTTGCAGATTTGTCTATTTCTCCTTTTAATTCTGTCATTTTTCTTCATATATTTTGAAGTGTTTTTATCACATTTATAATTGTTATATATTCGTGGTGTATAACACTTTTACTGTGATTAAGTGCCTCTATCTCCCTTTATACTTCTACTTTAATGGCAATTTTCCTGATGTTAATAGAGCCATTTCAGGTATAATATTGTTAATAGTTAATGATGTATCTTTTTTTCCTTTCTTCTATTTCACCCTATTTGTGACATTTATTTAGTGTGTATGTGCATCTTGTAGACAGCATATAGTTGAGTCTTGTTCCTTTAGGGTTCTAATAATCTCTGCCTGTAACGTAATGTTTATTTCCCAGTTTACACTTAATGAAATCTGTGATATGATAGTATTTAAGTTTATCATTTGGCTATTTGCTTTCAATTTATTTTATCTGTTTTTGTTTGTTTGTTCATCTGTTTCCTTCAACCGTCCCCTTTCTTAGTTTTTGTTACTTCAATATTTTATGTGTATTCGATTTTTATTTGTTCCTTGGTTTTGTTTCAGCTTATTTTTCTTTAATCATTTAGTCATTAAAATTACAAATTTAAATTTAATTGAGAGGATATTATTATATTTAATATATTACTTGGTGTTTAAAATGGGGAACTTGATAATTTATCAGTTTATTTATAAACCTGTGATCTTCTGTGATCTTGTGATTCTGTATTCTGTGCTCTTGTGTCATGTATGTTAATTCTACAAATGTTATAAACCCCACAGGTTGTTACATAATTTTTGCTTTAAACAGTCATAGGGCTTTTAAAGAATTTAAGGAGAGCAAAGACAAACCTGCGTGTGTATGCATACTTTTTAATTTACCCACATATTTACTACTTCTTTTACTCTTCATTCTTTCGTTCCTCTAGATTCATGGTGCCAATCAGTGTTGTTTCCCTTCAGCCTGAAGAACTTCTTCTATCATTTCTTGTAGGGCACGTAAGCTTGCTACAAAACCTCTCAGGTTTTGTTTATCTGAACATTTCTATAATTTTCATTTCTTATCGATAGTTTCCATGGATATAAAATTCTTAGTTGCAGCTTGTTCTTCTAATGCCTTCTGGCTTCTAGTCTTACTGTTTTGTCTGCCATCTCCAAATTGCGGTTGAGACAATCTAGTGAATTTTTCAGTTTCATTAGTGTATATTTCAACTATAGTGTTTCCATTTTTTGTTTGTTTGTTTTGGTTTTTTTGAGGAAGATTAACCCTGAGCTAACATCTGCCACCAATCCTCCTCTTTTTGCTGAGGAAGACTGGCCCTGAGCTACCATCCATGCCCATCTTCCTCTACTTTATATGTGGGACACCTACCACAGCATGTCTTGACAAGCGGTGTGTATGTCTGCACCCAGGATTTGAATGGCGAGCCCCAGGCAGCCAAAGCAGAACATGTGAAATTAACCACTGCGCTGCTGGGCTGGCCCCTAGTGTTTCCATTTTTTTATTGACTTGCCTATCTGTAACTCTTTAAGACTGTTTTTCCTTTAATACTTTGACCACATTTTCCCTTCATTTTTTGAATATGTTTATAATAACTGCTTTGGTTTTTTCGTTCAATAACAAATCTACTCCTGCTCAGATGTGTCTTTGACTGAAGTCATTTTTTTTTCTGAGCATGAGTCACGTTTTCCTGATCCTTTGCCCGTCCAGTAATTTTGTTTGAAAACAGGCCATTGGGAATAACGTATTTCTGAAAGTCTTGTTTACATTACGTTCTTCTGAGCATTTTTTATTGTTCTCACAACTTGCAGAGGCAGATTTACGTTTTCAGCCTGCCTCCTGAAGCTCCCCTCTGTGTATGTGCAGTCCGTCTAGCAGTCAAGGATTTGGACAGAGCATAATCTCAGTAATTCCCTTGCTTCTAGAGAGTCCACGTAGTTTTCAGCTCCTCTCCCTGTCAGTTTCTGTCTTCTGGCACATCAATTGAGCAAGGTCTCACCTTTCAGTCCCCTGAGCGGAACACTGACTGGGGAATCCATTCAGTTAAAATAACAACACAGACTCACAAATATTACCAGGTACCACTCTGTCTGTCAGTGGCAATTTCTTGTCTGGTCCTACTTTTGGGCCTGAGCCCCTGGCAACTACTTTGTGTGTGTATACTGTAGTGGTCACTTATGAATCTAGGCAGAGTTTGTATTCACATTTTGGATATCATGTCTTCTGAAGGTCTCTCATTTTCAGAACTTTTATATTTCCAGCTGCTTTTCTTCCTTAAACTATGTTCTTTGCCAACTGTTGTTGGTTAGGCTGTGATTTTTTTGCCGTTATGGTCAAAGTATGCCGAGGCAAGAAAATCACAAACAGACCATTCTTGTTGCAATATTTGAAGAGAAACTCTTCTCTGTTTTTAATCTGGTTTAGGGACATTCACTAATATTTTTAAATATGTTTTATATTTATACTCACATTTCATAATTATTATCTGTAGGAAGATTCATGAAACCACTTCATACTCTTTAGTTATGTTTTGCTATAATTGACATTGACTCTATCCAACATTTGAGAAAAAAAAACACACATAAAATGAGCTCGTCACTTTTCTCCAGACTGAATTCTCCATATTCTAACAGGTCAAACAACTATAAAGCTAATATTTTATTTACATTCTTTGTAAACAAATATGAATTCCTTATAAATCCAAGCCCCTTAGTTCTCTATCTATTTATCTCAGTACTTTTAATTTCACGAGAGTGCTCTGTAATTAGTTTTGAGTATCACCTATAGTTCTATATTTTTCAATTTAGTGTTTCAAATATCACTTGACCTATTTTGACTTCATGCTTTGGTTCTTGATTTCCATTTATTCCACTTATTTTTCTGTGATAATTTTTTCTTAATGTATTAATACATATTGTTCATGCTTCTTCAATACTTCCCAAGAAATAGATAATTACTCACTTATCATTCTTACACTGTACAGCCAGAGGTAGGAATAATCGAGCATCTCTGTCTTGAGACACTAGCCAGATAGGGCAATCATCTGCAGAACGTAGAAAAACTTCCCTCCACATTACCTATGAACATTGGAAAGGAATCATTTGTCCTGGTCTTGCTTCCGTCATACAGATACAGACTTTGGTTTCTAACCTACCAGATATCTTCCACATGTTCTGATTTCTCGATAGGGAAAATCCTTAGTCATGATAGGAAGAAAGGAAAGACATTTCAAGCACTTTCCTGTGGTGTCTCCAATTTTTTTCTTCCTCACGTTGCTAATTTCTTGAAAACCGTTACTCAAATTCTCTTTCCAAACACATCACAAATGGAGGTTTCAGATTAAGTGGTCAGCTGAATATCAATGATCGCTTGGCATATTTATTGAAAAACAAAATAAAATAAAACAAAAATCAATTATTGATCCATACAAGAGCATCTTTACTCCATGTTCAGGTATTTGAAGAGCAAAACTTAAGAAATTAGAGTTCCAGGGAGGTAAAATTACTTGTTATACATGACAAGATTATAGGACTTATTTAGTGGAAGAGGCAAAGAGTTTCCAGATATCTGCATGTACTACATCAAGTTGTTGGATTGTATTTTCTCAGTGCTACATTATGTCTCATTATAGACCACTGCACAGAATTCTGTGCTTTACTTTTTAAACAACAATAACAACAAAACGAAAGGGTGTTTCTAAACAGGAAAACATTCTAGATACTAGGATCGCCTTTTGAAATGTGTATATCAAATATTTCAGCTTTATCTATATAACTTCCTTTTCCACACACACACACACACACACACACACACAATCTTATTTTATATATCCAGATGGAAAAAGCCATATATAAAACATGGTCCAATGCTAATAGCATCGTGTAGCCTGAAATTAAAGTACCAGTCAATATATGTTACCAAATTATACAGCTAAACATATTTAAAATGAAAATTTGTACTAATGAAATAAAACAGTTTATCCTGTGATAAGACACAAGGCAAATAATATGGACTCAAAAACTAAAGAATAGTCCATACATTTTGTTTAAACTTACGCTCTTTGTCTATAACACTAGCTGATAATAAAATAATAATATATGTATAAAGCACCTGATAATTTTAAATAATTTTATATGGATTGCCTTATTTAATGAAATTTCTTTGCATGGAAAATTAATACTATGCTAAAGGTCTAAATTTAGTCTAAATATTTAGCTTGCAAATTAAGACTTTATGTGGTCTTAAATTACCTTATAAAATCCGTGTTCGCAAGTTACAAGCCATACCTTATTTAATGGAAATGAACCAGTGACATATTATTTTTCCATGTTATTCATTTTCTAGGGTGATTTACTTCTAATGTATAACCACAGATATTATTTTTCATAGCATTACAGAGAGACTCTCAAGATGCATTAACCTAAAGTGAACTAATCAAGCTTTACCATCTCTAATTTATATGAAGCAATTCATCTTCTTGAATATTTTACAGATGCTGCTGTTCAGCATGCATTATCTAATTGTGCTTACCAGATGCAGAAAAGGATAAAGCGTGTGCTGAAGATAGAAACCATGTATTATACTAATTGTAATCTAATTTCTTAAACTGTAGCAAAACCAGATATCTTCACATAGGAAAGTCTGATTTAAACTTGTTTCCTGATCATATTATATATTTTAAAATAATGGATATTGCTGATTTGAGTAATATAATTTCAAGGCCTTGAGGTCACTATTAAAAGAAACCATATCATTTAGAATAATTTTCAGCATGAAAAAACATTTGTGGAAAAAGTTCTAAAAGAAATAAATCAGATTTAAATTACCCCAAATTGCAAAGCTGTAATTTTGTGTGCTCACATCTTTTATTCTTCTCCGGCTCTGACAGAGTAATCTCCTGATAATATTTTAATAGATAGATTTCTAAGCCAGTTTGGAGCAGAAAGTCAAAATTCATTTTGTGATTCAGATGCATTATAATTTGAATCCCTGCAGCCTTTAATTATCATTCTCTTTTTTGCTAAAAGTCTGCATTTTCTCTTTCTGTTTCCACTTCATTATGATATTAAACAGCAAACTCTGGGTAAGCCATACTTTTATGAATACTAACTTAACTGGAAAGTATTTTTACATTAAAATAAATTTCATTGGGTACTTTGCAAACAACAGTAAAATCTGTTTTATTGGTTGTGCGTTAAATATCATTCCTCCTTGACAATTTTACATATGTTCTAAAATTTTGATTTGGGCAACTATAATACTGACTAATTAATAATATTAAGTTTACATAGCAAAATATTCTAATATTTAGTTCTATTAATGTGTTTTTATGTTGTTTACTCTTACCACGTGTTGAATTTTGTACATATTCTTTTTATCGTTTTTTCTATTCTAGCAAATTCTATAACACAGTATGGAATTTGAAGCCTGGTGGAAGAGGAATATTCTAATTTCGTGTGATGAAAGATATTTGGTACTTCTTCTCTTAAGTCCCTTTCTTTATCAATGGCTCCACTAAGTGGTCCATGACAGGAATCTGACGATCATTTTCAGCTCTTTCTCCTCATTTACTCCTAGCATCAAATGCGTTACCAAATCTCGCTGATCCCTCCTCTTTAATAACTGAAAAACCCAAAGTTTCCTTTTCACTTCTATTGCTATTGCCTTGGTCCTAATGCTCATCACTTTTACCCTGCATGACAGCAGTAGATACTCATCTCTTCTGACCTGTAGTGTTGTCGCCATCCATTAAATCCTGCACATTGCTACCACAAGTAATTCTAAAATGCACCTCAGATCATCTCACTTCATTGATATCACCTGAAACTAACACCTTTTTATATTCAGGTCGAAAGCTTAGTCTATTATACAAGGACCTTCATAGTTTACCCTGTGCCTGACTTGGTAGCCTTGTCTTCTGCCAGGTTCTCAGGTGTACTCAGGATTCTAACCACATCAATAATTTGTTATCATGTTTCTTATTTGCTGTAAGAAATTGAGAGTCCTCTGATATATTCACACAAAATATGCGTAAAGAAATCTTAAATGAAATCGTTGCCTTTATCAACATACTTTTTTCAAAATTACCCTTTGAAATAAATCTGTTTAGTACTTTTTTCCCTTATAACAAACTTCTGTCCCATGTTTCCTTTACTGTTCTGTAGTAAAGAGTTGGTTCTTTATGGTTCTTTCACTGGAACATTGGTGTTGCAAGAGCTATAAATCCAGATGGCTGGGAAGCACCCACGAGCACAGATTCAGCATCACAAGACATGGAATGAGATTTAAACAAAGAAGGCATTGTGATAGAAGCATGGGGTCATATCAGTCCAATAACAGAGTGAAGAAAGAAACAAAGTCAAAGAAATAAGTTATTACACCCAAAAGATATAGCAAACGTACCAGCAGTGTATTAGTATGAGAGGGCGGGCATAGCAAAATACCACAGACTGTGTAGGTTCAACAATACAGATTTATTTCTCCCAGTTCTGTAGGCTAAAAGTCCAAAATTAATGTTTGGGCCGGTTGGGTTTCTCCTGTGGCCTCTCTCCTAGGCTTGCAGATGGCCATCTTCTTGCTGTGTCTTCACATGCCGTTTTCTCTGTGTGCATGCATCCCTGGTGTCTTTTCCTCTTACGGTAAGGACACCAGTTCTATTAGATTATGATTCCATCCTCATAACCTCATTTTAACCTTAATTACCTCTTTAAAGGCTCTATCTTCAAATACAGTCACATTGGGAGTTAGGGCTTCAGTATATGAATTTGTGAGGAAATCCAATTTAGTCCATAACAGTAGGTTATGGTAGAGAGTATAGTACCAGGTGTAAGTTCTAGAACATTCTCAATTGTTATCTGGCTCAATGATCTTAGTCAAGCTTTTTTATATTTGATATCAATTTCTTCAATTGCAAAATAAGAGGCTCCAACCAGATCATTTCTCAACTCCCTTCACTTACTAGGATTAATTGTAATTAAAATTGGTTGAAGTATAAGAATTTAAGCTTTATTTATTCATTTATTTTCTTTTATGGGTAACGTCTTAAAGCTGGGCATCATGTTCTCTCTGTGGTAACTGCTTAAGCTTCTATGGGTCTAATAGCATTTCTCTTTAATTATGGGCTATTATTGAGACATCTGCCTCAATGGACAGAGTTGGCGCAGATCTAATACCAGAGAGTTCATGTTGTTTAGTGACTACATAGTAAGCACTATCATTTAAATCAGTTAATCATGATGTTGTGTTATTGTATAAATATTCCAAGAAAAATCTTAGATTTCAAGAGACCATTAGAATAAAATGTTAGAACAAACATCTGCTGGTGCAATGAGAAATATCCACAAAGTTATTTATGTTATATGTTTAAGATTGGCAAATTGTGTGTAATAAGACTACAATTATTCAAAAAAAAATGTCCACATACTCAGGACATTAATAAATCCAAAATAATGAAATATGCATTAATCAAAGGGTTACACATTGTGATGTTCAGGTATGACGAAATAATTTTTCACTTTGGACAATAATTCAAACTCATTTATGGTGTACATTCCCTTATGGCGTGTAAATTTTTTTCAGGAATTTGGTATACACATAATTTATCATGAACTTGTCTGTTAAGTAAAGTGAAACACATTTCTACTATTACAAATTTCCCTATGAGGGCTTGACATAACGGTTTTTACAATAAATCACTTTTTAATGTAAGTAATAACTAAATTTAGATTTTTTTGAATTTTAAAAATCAAAGAATATTCAATGCATTTATCATTTTGTTAATAAGAGTATTAATGGAACAAGCTATTATAATGTTAGTAACAGCAGTAATTTTCACAGGAGACATAAACCAATTTTAAATCACATAGCCTATTTTATTTGTATAATTATGAATTTATATCTTTCAAAGGTTAGGCATATTGTCTGATATATATGACAGTTTTTCATGTAAATATTTGTACAGATTTCGTTTTTAAAATTGCTTTCCATTATATGTCCTAATTTACCTGACCCTTTGTGGTTATAGTTGGAAAGCATGCAATTTACTTCAAAAACTACGAATGTGATGGCACAGATGGATGCTTTATTTTCCTAAGCTGTGTAATTAATCAAGACTTTTCCAATTACAGTGTTGAGTGGTTAGCATAAATATTGTTAAATTCTTTTCTAAATCTTAATCATTATTTATCTGTCTGATACACATATGGCATAGAGGAAAATATAGTGAATAGCTTGTAAACAGTGGTTGTAAAAGTTCGTAACCACAATTTTGAAGCCAATTTTGTTTTTGCGCTTTTTTTTGTTTTTCTCTGTTTTGTGTCTTCTGCAAGCCAATACCACTATACGAAAATCCTAAAACGCTTCTGTCTTACTTTGAGAATTCTGTGACATTAATATTTTATGTGTTATGTTCTAGATCTGTTTTATACAGTTGTTTTACTTCCTGCTATTGCTAAGAATAATGGTTAGTAGTTGAATTTTAAACACCACCAACAACAAAACTGGCTTTGAAGCCCAGCTCCTCTATTCAGTTATTCTGTTGTACCTTTAGGCAAGTTATACAGTACAGGCATATCTCATTTTATTGCACCTTGCTTTATTGCGGTTCAAAGATATTGTGTTTTTTTACCAATTAAAGTTTTATGGCAACCCTGCATTGAGCTAATCTATTGGCACTATTTTTCCAATAGCATTTGCTCACTTTTTGTCTCTGTGTCATATTTTGGTAATTCTCATAACATTTCAAACGTTTCCATCATTATTGTATTTGTTATGGTGATCGATGATCAATGATCTCTGATGTTACTATTGTAATTGTTTTGGGGCACCACAAACTGTGCCCGTATATGACAGTGACCTTAATAAATGTTGAGTGTGTTCTGACTGCTCCACCAATTGGCTGTTCCCAGTCTCTCTCTTTCTCCTTGGACCTCTCTATTTCCTGATAACAATATTGAAATTGTGCCAGTTAATAACCCTACAGTGACCTGTAAGTGTTGAAGTGAAAGGAAGAGTCCAATGTCTCTTGCTTTAAATAAAAATTAGAGATAAGTAAGCTTGGTGAGGAAGAAGGCATGTGGAAAACTGAGATAGGCTGAAAGGTAGGCTTCTTGCGCCAAATAGTTAGCCAAGTTGTAAATACAAAGGAAAAGTTCTTGAAGGAAATTAAAACTGCTCCTCCGGTGAACATACAAATAAGAAAGTTAAACAGACTTATTGTTGATATGGAGAGAGTTTGAGTGGTCTGGGTAGAAGATCAAACCAGCCACAACATTCCCTTAAGCCAAAGCTCTAATCCAGAGCAAGGCCCTAACTCTCTTCAATTCTACAAAGGCTGAGCAAGGTGAGAAAACTGCAGAAGAAAAGTTTGAAGCTAGTAGAGGTTGGTTCATGAGGTTTAAGGCAAGAAGCCATCTCCATAACATAAAAGTGCAAGATGAAGCAGCAAATGCTGATGTAGAAGCTGTAGCAAGTAATCCAGAAGATTTAGCTAAGATAATTAATGAGGGTGATTACACTACAGAACAGATTTTCAATGTAGATGAAACAGCCTTATATTGGAAGAAGATGCTATCTAGTACTTTCATAGCTAGAGAGGAGAAGTCAATGCCTGGCTTCAAAGCTTCAAAGGACAGGCTGCTTCTCTTGTTAGGGGCTAATGTAGCTGATGACTTTAAGTTGAAGCCAATCCTCATTTACCATTCCCAAAATTCTCTGCTCTGCCCATGCTCTGTAAATGGAACAACAAATCCTAGATGACAACTCATCTGTTTACAATGTGGTTTATTGAATATTTTAAGCCTTCAATTGACACCTGCTGCTCAGGAAAAATTCCTTTCAAAATATGGCTGCTCATTGACAATGCACCTGGTCACTCGAGAGCTCTGATGGAGATGTACAATGAGATTAATGTTGTTTTCATGCCTACTAATACAACATTCATTCTGCAGGTCATGGATCAAGGAGTAATTTCAAATTTCAGGTCTTATTATTTAAGAAATCCCTTTCTTAAGGCTATAGCTACCATAGATAGTGATTCCTCTGAAGGATCTGTGCAATATAAGTTAAAACCCTTCTGGAAAAAGTTTATCATTCTAGGTACCATTAAGAACATTTGCAATTCATAGCAAGAGATCAAAATATCAACATTAACAGGAGTTTGGAAGAAGTTGATTCCAATCCTCATGGATGGCTTTGTGGGGTTCAAGACTTCAGTGGAGGAAGTAACTACAGATGTGGTGGAAATAGCAAGAGAACTAGAATTGAAAGTGGAGCCTGAAGACGTGACTGAATAGCTACAATCTCATGATAAACATGTAATAAATAAGGAGCTGCTTTTTGTGGGTGGACAAAGAAAGCAATTAAGTGGTTTCTTGGGATGGAACATATTCCTAGTGAAGATGCTGTGAAGACTGTTGAAGTAACAACAAAGACTATAAAATATTGCATAAACTTAGTTGTTTGAGCAGAAGCAGGCTTTGAGAGGATTCACTCCAATTTTGAAAGAAGTTCTACTATGGGTAAAATGCCATTAAACATCATTGCATGCTACAGAGAAACTGGGTGTGAAAGGAAGAGTCTGTCAATGCAGTAAACTCTATTTGAGGTATATACATTGTTTTTTAAGACATCTATCACACACTTAAAAGACTACAGTATAGTGTAAACAATCTTTATGTGCACTGGGAAAGCAAAAAATTTGTGTGATCCAATTCATTGCAACATTTGCTTTATTTTGGTGATCTTAAACCAAACCCACACTATTTCTGAGATATCCCTTTGTACATGCTGTTTTGTAATCTGTTTATATTCATGTAAAAGACTAGCATTGAAAAATTTCCCCATTAATGTATGAACATATCACTATCATCGTAGTGGTCATATAACATCTGTGGCATGGTTAAACATAATATTCTAATCACTACTCTATTGTTGGACATGGGAGAGTATTTGAAATTCAGAACATTTTAAATAATATTGTGATTTTTTTGGTCTGATTTTCCTTGATATTTAAAAATATTTTCCTTATGTATTGCATAGATGTTAATCCTGCTGTGACATATAAGTTTTCAGATATTTTTCTAATACTACATTTGCCTTTCAATTAGTTATTATCCTTGTTTTTTGAAATACACAGTTTATTAACTTGCTCAATTATTTATATTTTAGTCAAATCTATTCATATTTTTCTTTCAAATTTTTTGATATTGATTGATTGCTTAAAATACATGTATTCCAAAATTATATTTAAAAGACACTTACTGAAATTTTTCTTCCTTTTCATTGATGATTTGCTGTTTTTCCTTTTTTTGTTATAAGGGCATTAGGAACATGCTTGTTACTGTGATACTCTGGGATAACGTGCTATGGACTGAATGTTTGGGTCTCTTCAAAATTTATGTTGAAAACCTAATAAACAAAGTATGGTATTAGGAGGTGACACCCTTGGGAAATGATCAGGTCATGAGCATGGAGCCCTCATGATGGGATTAGTGCTCTTATAAGAAAAGACACAGAGTGATGATTTCTTTTTCTGCCATGAGCTATGACTATTCTAGGTCTTTTACCCCATTTTTTGTTTTGAACTTATATTTGGTTGGCCTTAGTTTGTAATTTGTTTCTGCTGAGTGCTTCTTATCAGAAATTACTTTAACCTAAGTATTTGGATGGAGATTGTCCAGAATCCACAGATATTGTTAATCCAAATCTCCAAGTGTGCATAAGGGCACAGCTATTATTACAAGTTCTCATGGGAGATATTTTTCAACCTTGAGCTAAGACCAATAAAGATACATTTTCTTGATTACTAACTTCAAGGAGTGGATTTTGTAACCTAGCCATTTATTGTGTGAGTAGGTCTTTAAGCTCTCCCACCTGTCCTTCATAACCAAGAACACAATTTTTTTCTTACATCCAGGGCGGCTGTAAACTCTGATATGGTCAAATCCCTTTGAATTTTGACCAGTTTTAGCTCATGCACATGATCTTCCTTTTGTACTCTCCTTATTTTTAGTTTTGTGAATTTATTTCTATAAGCTTAGCCTAACTATATATCTAATAGGTTATTTGTTGCATTTTGTACAGCTTGCTAAATTTTTGAAGAGGAATCTTCTTTTAGAATATATAAATGGCCGTAATGCCAAAGGATGAATTCTTTTCTTTTTAAAAAGTCTTCTCTTTTTTGTCCCCATTTAAATTCCTCCTCAAATGAGTTTTGTTTTCTAAATAATGGTAAGTTTGAAATAATGACACCAAATTTCTTAATCTCAAGTTTGTGTGCCTGATGTGCAGTAAGGCACTCACTGAGACACCAGTGCTTGGAGATGGAGAAAGTTTTATTCAAACTGGCCAAAATGAGAAGGCGTGAGGATAGGTTCTCTCAAGTCACCTTAAGAAAAGAAGAAAGCAGGGGGTTTTATAGAGCTAAGGGGCTTGAGAGGAGGAGTTTTGGAGAAACAAAGGGAAAATCCTTCTTTCTTTCACTCCAAATAAGCCCTTGGGCAATCAGACTTCTGGGCATCAACAGCAGCTGGGCACTGGTTATCTGGTGATTGTAAGTACCCCGAAGACATTCTTTTTCTTCTGTAAAACAAGCTCATAAATCTTTGTGAACTGTAAGTCACACCTCAATTTAAACAAGAAAATAGGAAATTAACAGCATTAACTTTTGCTCATCTGCATCTGATTTGGGAACAAGGCTGCAGGGTAATCATTTTCTTATTGAATATTTACAGTAACCCTCAGGTACCCAGCTTCAATAACACTCACATGGATCATATATCACTGATCAAATACATTTATCTAATTAAAATAATTTGATTTTATATACATGTTAATTATATATTGTTATATGTTAGTTTTATATAATATTAATTACATCAACTACAAAAGTTATATAAATTGTATATGTATGTATATTATATATAGGCTATAAGTATTAATTATATAATACTAATGTAATATATTTTTATATATGTATATGCATGTGTGTGTGAATGTGTGTATTTACCTTAAAGCATCAGAGATTAGAGTGATCCATTGATAATTACAGTCATGGTCAAAATAATAATGCTGCATAAGAATACTGAAATGTATTAATTTATTGTTATAACCATGTGAAGACAAACGCTATATCATTGTGAGAAAGGAAATGATTTTGAAATAAAATTCTCAAAATGATCCTATTGTATCATTTAGATTTTACACTAAAATCTGTAATTCTAGATGGTAATAACAGTTCACACTTCTGAAATATTTTTTTACAGGGAAGCAATGAACTCTAAAATTAACAATGTAACATTTTATACATAGTAATGTTATTTTTATTTATTTTTGCCTGTTCAAAACTTTATTTATTTAATGCAATTTTAGTGATGATATAAGATTACAAATTTCAAAACCCTTTCCATTTTATTTAGTTTTTATTATGATCCTCACTGCATAGGTAAGCAATTATAGAAGTTATCTCCAAACTTAGAGGTTGGGAGCTGAGACTCAGAAATTCTGTGTATCATATTTAGTAAGCTGGAGAATTAAGACTCAATCTGGGTCTTCTTACTCCAATCCAATATTTTTTCAGTTCCAATTTTTATTTTTAATGAGACTGAAGTATATGTAAAGGGGTCTGTTAAATAAAGCCTTAGTAACATTTTTGCATTATGTATTATGGTCAAATATCCTTTAGTCCAAGCAGTGTGGGCTATCTGAATAGAAAGTGCTTTCTTTATCTTAACAATATAACCGTATTCATGGAACTGTGACTCTTGCCTGATAAGGCATATTTCATCAAAACAATAATGCTCACTATTTCAGTGTGCTTTGCTTGTGAAGGTTTTAGCTGCAGTTTATCTATTCTATAGACATGTTGTTCTTATAAAACTAGATTATTTTCAACATAAATACGGTTTCTGAGTGCTTGATATTTCTTTTGTCCTCTTTAACTATGTCAGGTGTTTCCATAACAAAGTGTAAAAGACTTATGGGAAACTTGGCTTTGGTTTTCTTTATTTCAAGCTTTTCTTTTCTTTTTTCCTATAAAGGAATTACAGGCACCCAGTCACAGTGTAACTACCTCTGACAGTGATATAGCAGCAAAATCCCCTAATAGAAAGCGTTGTAAAAAGAATAGCCATCCTATTTTGGACAGAGACCAATGGAAATGAGCCAAATTTTTTATTTTAACCCTTCAAAGATCACAGGCATCAGCTTTCATCCTAGCTATCCCCACATTTACTAGCCGGAGACATTCAACTATTTAAAAAAGGAATCTGGCAAAAACATGTGTACTATTGAGCACAATCTGATCACAAAGATTGGAAAATTAACTCTAATATGCAAAGTTGGTGCCAATTTTAATAGCAGGGTTTTATCTCTTTTTTGTCTTCCTGTTCATTATGGTAGTTTATTTCGTATTCTCACCATCCTGCTCTGACTAGGTCATCTGATATCATGTTCAACAGAAGTGGAGATGGAGGGCATCAATTTTTTTCTAAATCTCAAGTGAAATCTTTTCATTTTTCATCACTAACAAAGCTGTTTTCTCTAGGTTTTTTGTTGACCTTCTTTACTCAAGAAATTAAAACATGAAACTCTGAATTACTAAAGTTTGCTTTCTTAGGGTAACCCTGCATTCCAAAATTGCAAATAGTTTAAAAGACTTTGATTCCATTTATGTCTTTCTAATTTGTATGCCAGTTATGTAAGGTATTTTAATTCTATAAATGTATATTTTCAAATCCCATAAAACATCTTTGTTTTTTACAAGGAGCGTTCACTTAGATTTACCTATATATTTGATTTTCAAATCTGCACACATTTATTTAATTTTCATAATTTGTTAAACCTCAAGCTTCTATCTGATGTTAGTTTCCTTCTATGTAATAGTCTTGAAATTTATTATACTATATATTTGTTCTGTGCCAGTCTCAGCTGATCAATAACTAATGTTGTGGTTGGACCAGTCCTTGTGGCTCTTTTTATGTTTGCAAGATGCTCTTCAGTAATAACCTTTAGGAAACTTGGAAAACATAAATGTTCATTATTCACAGGGCCTGGAAATTACACAGCACACTTGGGACCATACACTGAGGTTGGAGAGGGAGAGAGAGAGGGAGAAAGAGAGGGAGAGACAGAGCGTGTGCACAGGCACAGGCCTGGGATTCTGCTTTTATTGAGGTAAAGGATGGGGGCCTAGGGTTTGGAGGGCTCATTCATTATTGGTGAATTTAAAACATAGGAGGGGGAATTTGAAACATGGGAAGAGAAAAAAAGGAGCTGAAATGATCAGTTACTGAAATCAACCAAGATGTCTGAAACTAAGGAGCCTCAGTGGGGCGAGGCTGCCTGGCTCTTCATTTAGTTCTTCTGTGGCTGGAAAGTTGTTTATTGTAGATGGCAGTCTTTGAAGTGGGTGTCTCTTTGAAATGGAGACCTTCCTCAGGAATCAAAGCTTCAGTCAGGTACTTGCATTATAAAAAAAGAAAAAAAACAATGGTCAGGATCTACACTACAGTGTCTTTTAGTGGTGACTATAATTTGGTTTGTTCATCTAAAAATGTCTTTATTGGCTCCCATTTTTGAAAGATGTTTTTCACAGGGATGGTGATATTTTCTTTCAATACACAGAACTGACTGACTTGGATCCCTTGACTTCCTTCACTAGTTCTGTTGAGAACTCAAGTCATTGGAATAATTCTCCCTCATTTAAGCCAGTCTATCTTATCCACTACCCTATCTTTGGCTTTTATAAGTTATTGTCTTTGTCCTTGATTTTCTGCAGTTTCATTATTAACTGTCTAGGTATCATTTATTTTTATTCTTGCAATTTTGTTTTTTGTGGGCTTCTTGAATTGGTTGATTACCCCAGTGCTTAGTAGGAGAAAATAAAATCCTCTCTAAAACAAGCACAGAAATAAAAAAATAAATGAATAAAAACTTCTATAAAATGGAGAGAATTATATCCTGTTTTTAAAAGTCTAATATCAATTATCCTCTAGATATACTTGGTGACATTTAGATAATGATAATTAAGAACTTGAAATACAAGATCTAACTTTTTAATCTAAGTAATCAATAACTTGAAATATAAGATCTAAATTTTTTATTTATATAATCTGAATTATTGATATAATTTATATAATGTAAATTATTCTTCTATAGGTATGAGTCTTTTTCTAGTCTTATTTATGTAAAATTGGATATTGACTATGGGATACAGGAAAACTATCTTTGTTTCTTTTAAGGAAGATTAGCCCTGAGCTAACTACTGCCAATCTTCCTCTTTTTGCTGAGGAAGACTGGCCCTGAGCTGACATCCATGCCCATCTTACTCTATTTTATACGTGGGACTCCTACCACAGCATGGCTTTTTGCCAAGCGGTACCATGTCTGCACCAAGGCTCTGAACCCGTGAACCCCAGGCCGCTGAGAAGCGGAACATGCGAACTTAACCATTGTGCCACATGGCTGGCCCGAAAAATTATCTTTTGAAGAGAAAATCCCTATGAAATAATAGCCTCGGAACCAGAAGTTATAGTTTTCTTACTTTTTATAGTGGTGTGATATTGGGCAAGCCATATCTCAGTTCTCTCTCTTCCTCTTCCTCTCTCTCTTCCCCACTCCCTCCCTTCTCTCTCTCTTAACATCATATGGGTTGCAGGAATCCTTCCAGGTATAACTGACAGTAATCATTGTGTAGTAATATCTACCTTACTTTGCTTCTTTTCCTCTTTCCTTTATTAACTGCAAAAATCAGAGCTACTTTCATCATAAAACTTTCTCAATGTCAAGATAATGTATCTCAATGAAGAAGTAATTTTATCTATGGTTAATTCAAATCATAAGGTGATGGACAGAAGAATGGAGACTTATTATATCCTGATAAATTTTTCTGTAGCACCTTTTCTATTTGAGATTAGTTCTGAATGGTAAACAAAAAAACTATATATTTTCTATTTGCAAACATTTTTGCCAACTCACAAGCAATATAAGCCAAAAAGAGGAAATACAATATAAGCCAAAATGTATTATAATAAGTACACGGACAGGGAAATGTAAGGCTTCAGAAGAGTTATTTTAGTGTGAGAAAATCATTCAAGATTGAACGTACAATACTAAAAGATGGGATGTTATGTCAACAGAAAGATATGGAGTTGATTAATGTTCTAAGAAAAATAACCAAAGTAAGAAATGAGTGAATATTGCTACAGTCTATGTGATGTGCAAGAAATGACATGTCATTTTAAATTGTAACTGGGGCACAATGTAATGTCGGAAAAAAGAGACGAAATGGTAGGGATAAAGGCTCCTGGATTTGATGCAATGGACAACAGAGAGACTACTGAATGTAATCAAGTGAGCAAACCAATCATATAATTAATCTAAAGAAGTTTATCTGGTAGAGAGATGGAAAGAGAGAGAGCCACTGGAGGCCAAGAGATTAGTTAACAGGCCTATTCAAAAGCTCAAGGAAGATCTAACGTGTATTTCCATCACGTTTATACTAACTCAAAAGTTGATTAGATTGAATCAAGATCAGACTTCCAGGTAAAAATTAGCCTCAAGTGATCTTTTTACATGTAACTATTCATATGTTGACAAAATAAATGTTTTAAAAGCCAGTGGACTAAATTTAGAATGAAGTTTCTGTGACTTACTTCCTATTTTAATGTAGAGGTCAGACACAATGGCACATACAAAGAATGCAGCCTGCAGAACTTTTGTATGGCTTATATACTGCCAAAATAATTAAATAAATAAATTAGAATACTTTGAGAATAAAAATGATCTCTCTAGTTCATTAAAATTCATCAACTCTCTATTTTTCTATTTGTGTCCAAATTATAAACTTTACTCAGTGAGTTTTATTCTGACTATTCTAGTTAAAAGTGCTCTCATTCTCAACTCTGTCCTTCAAAGTCTACACACCTCATTATGTACTTTAAATTATTTTATTATTTTTTAACTTTTTATTTTTAAATAATTATTGTCTCAGAAAAAATTGGAAAGCATATAGAAGTCCAGATATATCTTTTTCAATTTTAATTTAGTTTTCTTAGCACTTACATAATAATTAGTGTAATGTAGTTATTTAATATTTTTTGCCTATATCTTCTTTCTCCAATGCATCCCACTAGGAAAATTCCACAATGAGAAGGATCTTTATTTTGTTCACTCATTTATAGTGCTGAAAACTTTGCCAACCACAGAAGAGCCTCAATAAATATTCATTGAATGTGGCTAATATAATAACTAATGCTGATGTGATGTTTATTATCTTCCATACATAATTCAATAAAACATGTATATTGGCTCACACTGTAAGAGTCAAAATCCTGTGAGGTCAGTACTAACAATATCCTTACAGTTATCATTTGTGGTCTGGACTCAAAGTCAACTGAATTTCATATCTATGATTAAAATGCCCATCGTACTTGCTGTTTCAAATTTGGTACAGAATAAGGGAAAGACTAATGGCACTTTGCAGGCGATGTAAGACATTCAGGTTTTAATGGACTTGATATACTCTGTATATGAAATTGTATTGTCAAATACCAAGTGTGATGGGTGGATGGAGGATGTACATTTTTTCTCTTATCTTACTTTGGCTAGAGGCAATATGTTCACTGCTAATTCACATAGACTATTAATGGTACGTGTTACATACTGATAGGTAGTAGCAAGAATGAAGTAATTTCTCTGTTTCTTAAAAACGTATTATATAATTTACAAACAGGAAAAGACCAACTGTAATACAGAGTAGAATCAAAAAAAAGGAGCAATGTGTTATAAGAATTAACAGAATTGAATACCTATGCACATTCTGGATTTTTCAACTGTCAGGTGGATGTTTTGTTGCCATAAAAATTTGATTTAAAGAATATATAGAATATAGATGATATTATTCAGCACTTTTTCTGTTTGAGGAAATTTTGGCTATATATTTGTGACCACAGGACCAGTTCGAACTGGCCCTATCCTATCAATAACAAATGACAAAGCTATCTTGCAGGGGTAGTGAGCCAAAACCGCAAGTCGTGTACCTGAAGCACGCACAGAGGAGAAAATTTTGCCTTGAAATAACACCTGGAAGCAAAGATCCCCCTGGCATGGAAGCAGACAACTGGGACATGACTGGAACTTGAAAGTTGGGACCTTTTCACAAGCAAGGGGTATGTCCAGGAAGATCCAGTGTTCAAGGCCCTTTTCACACCTTACCATAAATGGTCTTGTTTAAAGTCCTTTCAATCCAAATCTGTCCTGCCAGCACTTCCCCATACCCGCCTGCCTTCCTTAATCCCTTAAATTTTATCCTAAACCCTGGATTGGGGAGACAGACTTGTCTACCTGTCTAGCTCCTGTCTCCTTGCCTGTCAGCCTCACAATAAAGCTTTTTCTCTTCTCAAAAGCCAGTGCCATAGTATTGCCTTCTATATGCATCAAGCAGGAAGCCATTGCTCAGTAACATGTTCATTCAGAAGAAAACTATGTCAACTCACGTGCCCTTTAGACTATATTTAAACTATATTTTCGGTGCTTATTCATTAAGGCACCAAAGGTGAAAATACTAATTTTGATTCCATAGTTTACAAAAGTCTTTATGAAACCGTTTAAAATCTTTGCAGCCTACTGACACTGCAAATGGCTCTGGAGAAATCGAAGGCAAAGCTGGCGTTTTCTTTTATGACTTGGATGAACATTTGATTTGGTATCCAAATCAGGAAATTTTTGGAATTAAAAGGGACATTATTTATATATTTACTATGGACATTTGTGAACTAGAGCTGTCCTATGCAATTTTGATATATAATTATTGTACTTATAATTTTCTTAGGTCTTTTTTATTTACAAAGGAAGAAGTTCAAGTAATTTCTTCTATTTTCAATGTCTCATAAAAAGTACTAAGATTTCTTTCTATTTTTACAATTAAGAGTCAATAATTCCTGGCATACTATGTTCTCTTTCAAATTATAAAGTCAAGCCCACAAACTCATATTTTATTTCCATGTTTGTTACGCCTCCTCTTCTCTGTGTTCTTGCATGTCTGCTTCATGATCCTCCTTCATTAAAGTGATTTATTCCTCTTTTATAACTCATTCTATAATATTTAGTCACAATCTTTCTTTGCTTTAGGCCAGCATTTTTCTGGAGAGTGTTTTTCTCCGTTAATACACAATTCTCTTTCTTTTAGCCTCTTTTCTTGTTATAGTGTACCCTAATTTTGCATAATAACCTTAGCTTTTAGATAAATTGGAGAAAAGCTAAACATGGGAAGATTTAAAAAACATGATATAAAAGAAGATTTGCCCTATTAAAATTTGGAAAAATAATATATTTTGACCAGGCATTGGAGAAGCATAATGGTGAAATACTTACATAATATGATTCCCTTACTTGTAGTCCTCCATAGCTGTAATTAAAGTTTTACTGTATAAATTGATGTCTCAATAAAAATCATGCTTAAATATATTTTGTTTAAGAGGACTATAAATCTTATTAATTTGAATGTATTTAGATGAGATATGCTACTTTGCAAAGAGTCACCTAGGATAAACAAGGTGACAATGGAGCAAGGCATTGTAAGTCTTTTCCAGTTTCTCTGATTATTCAGATTCCAGCAAATGTCTCCAATGATAAATTCCTTTCTAATTCCCACTTCGCCACATCATTATATTTTCATTCTTAAAAGAAAATGAGATGTTTACTTTTGTGTGTTATACATATATATAAAATCATATACAAAATTATATATGCATATATACACACTATATATATATGTAATCATTTGCATGCAATAAGCAGTTATCTTATATTTGATCTTAATCTATGATTGTGTGGGTGTCTACACAGCAATATATTGCCCATAGTATACTATTCATAAGAAATGCATGAAAGATTTAACAATCTAAGTTTGTGCTTATGAGTTTCTGACAACATTTGTATCATGTCCTCTATTCGATAAGGTTATTTGATTTTTAACAAAGTAGCCATTAGGAAATTCTAGCAAAAGAAAACAGTAAGTAGTTATTAGAAGGATGTAATAGTCTTTAACAGGACCAAATAAAGAGATTAATAACTATTTGAAAAAATATATATGCATTTATGTATATTGCAGATATGTAACTAATAACTCAGAAAATGCAAGAGCTCATTCACCCTTTTTGAAACACTATCTTTGGGTCACTTTTAAACAGCCATCTAAATCTCATGTGTCTTTACTCAGAATTCCTGTATTCAGGTGAAATAGTCTCATTGGTGAGCTTGGACAGCCCAGAAAACACGGCAACTGTGTCTCTTCTGTTACTGTGTGCATTTGGGTTGGAGGAAGGGTCTGATGTCCTGATTGATCGTCTCAAACAAACTACATGGAATGCAAACAAAGACATTTCTTAAAGGAGTGGTGCTAAAAGACAAAAGAACAGCACTGTGATGCATCCACTAGGGACATATTCCAGGTTTGTTTTATCCCTAAAATATGAGCTCTCTGGTCAGCCGCTTAAATAAATGTTGAATTTTCTTCAAAATTGATAGTGTCCTTTCTCTTTATTTTTCACTCTTCACCCTTTAGTAACCTTGTTCTTTCTTTTTCTCTTTCATAACTTGGGCTGTTTACAGATCATGGAGAGTCAATAGATGATAGCGAACTGTTTCCTTCAAAACTCATGTTATGTAATCTCAACATTTCTTCTTGCCCAAAATGGAATTTTACTGTAGATATTTCTTCATTCTCAATCACTAGACTGATGTTATTTTTTCCCAGGTAACTTTGTTACCCAATTTACTTTAACTATAAGTAAAACTAGCTTATAAATGTTCAGATTATACATTATTACAGTGTTAGTCTTTAGCATCTTTTCATGCTGTTTGCATTCAGCCACTTCATCATATTAGCCTCCTTGCAGAACAGTGAAGGTAGAGGAAAATTACTATAGAAAGTGACTGCATATAATTTTCACTTGGGCCTCTTTGCTAAATTGGGATTTAGATATACACGCTCCAAATCATGACATCATGGTTCTCCTGTACCCACCCCATTTTCATCTGAGAAAATTAGGCCTCCTTAGTTTTACCTGTCAACTAGTTCTTAGATTTATCAGTATCCTGATTTAAACATGCTCAAAACAAGTCCTGTGGGCCCTTTAGTTCAGATTTCCTATTCTTGCTCCTACTGCTGCCTGTGTCTCTGGCCCATGTGGGACTGTCAAGGTGCTGTGCCCAGAGTGGTCACAGTGCTATAGAGAACATTGGACTCTTCATGAGCCTATACATCACCACAAATTTAGGCATAAGAGTATCCTTAATTTCTTTCATAAAAAATTAGAACAAGGTTAGTTCCTTTAATGCACCAACATTAAAGACTTGTCCATAGCAGACAGGAATTACAGTGAAAAATAACTTATAAGTCCTACATAGTCTAAAACTCATCATAGGTCTCTTTCCAGGCAACCTGCTGGCCTGGCTCTTAGCATCTCTCCACCTGGCAAAGGAGAGCTCAGTCGTGCCACAATCATGGAAGTGTCTCAGGTCTTTCTGGCCATCGTGCAGCATGGGGGTCAAACTAACTCTACACGTTAGAAGGAGGAGGAAGGAGGATTTTTGTTGTCTTTTTTTCTCCCTTTCTCTCCAGTCTGTGGTCTCTCTCACAAAGCAGGATTTTAGATCCTAAATTTTCACATTCCACAAATGCCTGTCCATTGGAAAGTCTATTTCCCTTTGAGGAAAGTATCCCATCTTTGCCCAGAGGAATATTATCTGTTCCCACAACCTCAAAAGAGGGAATCATCAGCAAAGCATTTCCCAAATCTGGCTTTTTAACACACCTTAGGTAAACTTGCATAAGTTAGTCCTCTTCACTCTAAAAAAAGTTTATACACTTTATATAATATTTCTTCTGGTATTAGGTAAAGAAAAATTCATTTTATTTTCACTATTTTCCATCCAAGCTCCACATCTGCAAAGAGTTATATGAAGAAGAGCAACCCCCCAAAATTCACAAGGTAATTTGTAAGAATAGTACAATTCAAATAACATTGAGAAATATAAATGGTTTCTGAAAGAGCATCATGTGCAGAGGTAGAGTGCTGTTAAAAGTTTACTAAACAGAACAATTAGATTGTTAAAGTATCTGTATTTCCAGCACTTAATTTTTCTCATTTTCCACAAGAACGTTGGGTAGTATACTCCTTACATTTGTATCTGAAAAACTAAATCACATAGCTAAGTTTTAGAAAGCTAATAATAACATATTTTTTTGTAGAATTATTTTTAGATTCTTGTCAAATATTGGACACAGGAATGAGAATTAGATAATTTAGCTATGAACCAGAAAACTAAAGGTGAAAAGAAATCAGATAATAAGTCAAAATTCCCAAATAAGTAATAATTTATATATAGACTGGCATAAATACTTTATTAAATTTTTCTAATTAAACCACTACTATATTAAACTATAACTAGGATAAATACTATATTAAACGTTATAATACAAAATATTTTAGAATCTACTCTAGTAATTTTGTACCACCAGCTTGAAAATACCTTGAGTTTAATATTCAGACATATCTCGGGGACAAGGGTCCTCCACTATCATTTCATGGGAGACTCAGGAATTTTCTTGGACGAGGAAAATAGAGGAAGAAAATTTTGAGAAGAACATGGTCGCTGCCCTTTATGTTTGTTGTTGACTTAACCTCCTTTATTATGCCTAATTTTTAATTCAAAACACTGTAAACAAAAGTCAAATGAAGGGAGATGCTTCAATATTGACATGATAACAGTTATTGGATGAGGAGGGGTTTCAGGTTTTAATGCATTGAGAGTTGCACAATTGGGGAAGAGGGTGGCTCAGAGGAGAGCACAGCTGAAGTGAAGGATCAGCAGAGGCAAGGGTGGCTTCATCAATTATCATGATACACATACATTCAGTGGTGGAGAGATTTGGCAAGGACAGCAGCTATGAAAGCAGCACAGGGCACAGGCTCAGTACCATATCAATTGGACTTATCCCCTGGATCTGCCACTTGTTATCAGTACGATCTTGGATAAGCCCCAATTTCTTCATCTATACATCGATGATGAATTGATGATAGAACCTGGATCCCAAGGAGGCTGGTAGGTGATCCTGGCCAAGTGTCGAACACAGTGACTGATACACGGTAAGTACAGTAAGTTCTCTGCAAATGGTAGCCATTAATTTTTCTCTGTTCTCAGCAGTGCCCTTGGAGAAGACAGCAGTAGCATTGCTGCAGTGACAAGTTTTCTCAACACTGGTGCTTCATCAAGTGAACACTACATCTCACAAAATCTGGTGGCTTGTGCTTTCAGTAAGGTGCCTTCACAGGGCTCTGGGTTGCAGATATTAATGTAGCAACAGAGATGACAATAAGAAGAACAGAGAAAGAAACAAGTAAAAGTCAAGATGGAAGGAAACAGCCATGTTCCTTCAATTCAACCATAATATTGCCTTTGAAAGTTTAATCCAACATCTGTTGTATTCCTTGCCTCTATTTTCTCATTTCACACGATTTGACGTTCTGAAGTTTTACATTTCTATAAATCAACGATTTTACCCCTTTGTGGTTGATTTTATTTCTTCTAAATTCTAAAGTTTCTAGGCTAAGTGTTCAAAAAAGTTAGATATTTAATGTTTCTGATTATCTTTGTGGATTTTGTATTCCAATAGTAATAATTGCTTTTGTGTGACACAGCACACATCTAAATAGATTATTTTCAATGAAGTTTTCCTTCTCCATAAGATTGACAGTGAAACCATCTGCCATCCAATCAATACCAAATCACTAAGTGAATGACAGCATCATTTTGGGGCAAAGTATATATATAGTTTGAGACAGCTGTTTATATGTTTTTCATGGCCCCAGCCCACAGACACCTACACATATAACCATAATTACTGGTTTAAAATTTTATTTCCCTAAGAAACTTTCAAATATATACTACTTTATCATTATAGTTTTGAATATGTATGTGTTTTCATTTCACATGGCTTTATAGATCCCTAAAGGAAACACAAGAAAGATTTTCAGGTTCCAGGTGTCTATTTTTTATCTTCCTGGATGACTGCATTCTATTATTTTAGAAAATATAAGTAATCTATATCTCTGAATATTTTATTTTTCAAAGTGATCAATTATAATCACATTTAAAATAGGTAAATAACATATATTTTGAATGTTTTCCCTCAAAATTAGCATCTATAATCACATTTTATAAATTAACATATGGCTATGAAGAAACGGTATTTTTATGTCTAAGTGGAATGCAGTGTTCAAAGCCAAGTAGTTGTCGATGGTCCGTGGAAGCATCCTGGAATCCTCTCATAGGGCTTAAGTAGCGCAAGGGCAAATAGAAATTGAAAATAGAGGCCTAATTTTCCCTGTAGAAAATAAGGGAAGAAATTTTTCCCCACTTCCCTTTCTTACAGCATTTATTTTAGAAAACTTGTAAGTTTCTTTTCCCATGTTTTGAAATGTATATAAGTCTTTTTAAAAGCTAAATAAGCCCCTTGCCATCTCCAGCATCCAGAAATATCTTTTTCAGGGGCCGAGGAACCATCTCTTTGAAATGCAACCAAGAAAGACAGTACCCCCATCTTCTGGTTTCTCTAAGAAGGTAGGAACCTAACTTCAGCTGGCAACTCTCCAAAATTCCAAAAATACCTTTTGTCATAAAGATATGAGAAGTTTTCTTTTGTATAAAGCCAATTAACTAACACAGATGATCACCATGATTTCCATGTAAATTTAGGATGAACTATGTGTGATAAACGGGAGTATTAAGTCCTCTTACTTGAGAAAGAATTCTATCTTGAGAATGTGTATATAATGGGTTGTACTTGCTTCGCTATGCAAAAGGGTGATATTTCTCTCTGTCTTTATAATCTCTTAGTGCCTTGTCTATGATGATCATAATATTCTGGCTCAATGCTCATTCGATAATAAAATTTTTGTTTTCTATTTACTACCTTTGTGAAACTATTTTCTCGATGGGGAGAAGAACTTTTTAGAATTATATTTCCCCAACAGGAGGCAGTCTGTGTTTCATGGAATAACGTAGGATAGGAAGAAGAATGGATGGAAGGAATGAGAGCCTGAAAGAAGAAAAAGCAGTTATAAAACGAGCCTAAACCTCAAAAGTAAAAGTTAGTGGAAAACTGAAATTTTCTTGACCATGAATCATTCTTTTTTCACTCTTGAATGCATGGAATGAATAAGCATCAACTCACACATGCAGCTAAGGAAATATTTCAGTATCAGTGTTTCAATATCAAATATATCAATATTTGATAATACCAATGATCATAACTAATCAGAAAAGTTTAAAAACAAAAGTAAGTCACCAATTGACTGATTCATTTTGATTAATATTTCCAAAATATAACAATACAAAAAATTAGAATTTTTTTCCATAGTGAGCTCTTCTGTGAAAGTAACAGTATCCAGTACTGTCATTCCTACAAAATAACGGTCTAAAAATATTCTTTACCCAATCAAATTACATTCATGCAACCAAGCAAAGATGACTAGAAGGCAATTGAAATTATCCAGAATGGGCTTCAAAAGTCTAATTCAAATGTCTTCAAATTGACTACCATGCTCAGAAGTTGTTTCCTTTCCTTAAAAATCATGAACTTTGAAAAAGTTTTAACTATGAATCTACATATAGAAAATTATTAACTCTTTTTCTAAGATAGTGAAATATGCTTAGTAAAATGAATGATTTCCAAGAGATTTATACTTTGATGAGTATATGATCCTTACATTTATGTCATTTTAGAAAATAGCTAGTGGCAGCTCCTTTCACCTTGATGCAAAGGCTAGCTGTTGAGAAAGCTACCATGTGGTTCACTAACTATGCTGCTCCCACGCTGCTTTTAGGAGGCTCATTAAGAGCCAGGTTATAAGGCATTTTCAAACATGGTTCAGTTAGATAGAAATAAATGAATGAAAAAGAAAAATTTTAAAATTTTCAAACCTTGCTGTTTTATTCATCTTTAAACAAGAATATATCTTACTTTTTTTAAAAAACGTTATATTGCAAAAGACATATCTGATACAGGACTGTTACCTGAAATATATAAAAAACTCTTCAAACTTAATAAGAAAACAACATGATTAAAAGATGGGCAAAAGATGTGAACAAACAACTTACCAAAGAAGATATACAGATGGCAAACAAGCATATGAGACGGGGTTCAAGGTCATGCTTCATTAGGGAAATGCAAATTGAAACAATAAGATACCACAACACATCTATTAGAATGGCCCAAATCCAGAAAACTGACAATACCAAATTCTATTGAGGTTATGGAGCAGCAGGAACTCTCCTTTATTGCTGGTGGGAATGCAAAATGGTACAAGCACTTCAGACAATAGTTTGGAAGTTTCTTACAAAACTAAACATATTCGTACCATGTGATCCAGCAATCACTCTCATTGGTATTTACCCAAAGGAGTTGAAATTTAAGTCCACACATCACCTGCACACAAATATTTAAAGCACCTTTATTCATAATTGCCAAAACTTGGAAGCCAGCATGATGCCACGCGGCATCTGAATGGATAAACAAACCTTGGTACATCTAGATGATAGAATATTATTCAGTACTAAAGAAATGAGTTACCAAGCCATGAAAAAGCATAAAGGACTCTTTAACACATGCCACTAAGTGAAAGAAGCCAAGCTGAAAAGGCTATATACTGAAACAGCAAAACTATGATGTCAGTAAAAAGATCAGTGGTTGCCAGAGGTTAGCAAGGAGAGAGGGATGAGTATGCAGAGCACAAAGGATTCGGGGTCAGTGCAACTATTCTGCATGATACTGTAATGGTGTATACACGTCATTATACATTTGTCAAAACCTATAGAATATACAACAGCAAGAGTGAGCCCTAATGTAGACTCTGGGTGATAATGACATATTAATGTAAGTTCATCAGCTATAACAAATGTACCACTCTGGTGGGGGATGTTGATAGTGGAGGAGGTGGTGTGGAGGTATGATGAACATACGGGAACTCTCTTTACTTTCCATTCAATGTTGCTGTGAATCTAAAACTGTTCTAAAAAATAAATTCTATTAAAAATCATTGTATACACCAAATTTTATGTAAATCTATTTGTACGATATTACACATAAGCTTATCTTTAAATGCAAATTTTTCTTTCCAGTTTGCCCTACTTCTCCTTCTCTTTTGATCTACTGACCAAAAAATACCACTTATAATTCCAGCTGAATTAGAAAAATTCAAATTTATTTTTTGATGTCTTTATAATATTTTGGAGGGATGCATATACCATATTTATTTTCAATTACTCCTCTATTTTTTGGTATTCACTTTGTTGCCAATTTTTTTCCTATCACAAATTGGGTGGCAATATATGTCCTTGCAAAGACTCCTTTATTTCTAAAGATTGCCAGGAGTGAGTTTACTGGGTTAAAGGCCATGTGTAATTTTAATACTAAAAGGTGTTGCCACAATGCTGTCTGAAAATGTTATTTATAATGCCACCACTGAATAACAATAAGCTTTCTTTATCTCTCTTATTCATTAGAGCCATATTTTGCTTTAAATCTGCAATTCTCTTAACTGTACCAATTTTATATAACTTTTCATGATTCTTTTCTTGATTTTAGACTCTAGCCATTTTTGAAGTTTCAATTATGTGAATTGTCTCTCTATAGCCTTTGTCTATTTCCTATTAGGTTGTTTATTCCGCTCTTGTTAACTTGTGAGATCTCTATATAGATATTAACCTTATCTCCTTCATCTGCTTTAAGTTTTATTTCCCCAAATTACTCATTTATTAACCAATTGGGTTAATGGTTCTTTTTTCCCGTTAAGAAATTTGGCATTTTAACTAAATATAAATTTCTCACATTTATTTTATAGCATTAGGGTTTCTGTCTTTTGCATTGTCCATGAACCTTTTAGATATTTTTAAAATGTAGAGCTGTGTTAGCATATTTTATGTGAAATTTATTTCTGTACTGTGTATAAGGCTTTTATTCAGTTAATTTTTTCCTGGTGGATAGGCAGTTGTGCCAGCACTATTTAACAATTTATTAATAGCATTTACTTTATCCATTGCACTGAAATACAGCTTTTCCATATAAAAATCCGTATTTATACATATACATACAAGCACCATATATATATGTGCATATATATATGTGACATATTAATGTGCATATATATATATGGTGTAAGGTAATTTCTAGAAATCAACAGCATACTTGAATCTTTACAGCTGCTTTATGCACAATGAATATTTCCACTGGCTTCACTTCATTACATGTGCTCAGGTTATTCATCATCTATTAAAAGCATGTGGAGAAAATGAAAAAAAAAAAACCATAGAAAATAAATGGCAATAATAAATGGATAAAAACTTCTTAAAAGGAAAGATGAAGGAAATTTAGGCAATTATCTAGAGAAAGAAAAACTCTATCAGAGTATAAATTAAGAGTTTCAGGGCACTGACATGATGGTGTAGTGGTTAAGTTTGTATGCTCCACCTTGGCATCCCAGGGTTCACAAGTTTGGATCCTGAGCGTGGATCTAGTACCACTTGGCAAGCCACACTGTGGCAGCATCCTACATAAAACAGAGGAAGATTGGCACAGATGTCACAGATATTAGCCCAGCAACAATCTTGCTAAAGAAAAAAGAAGAAGATTGGCAATGGATGTTAGCTCAGGGCCAATCGGTTTCTTGTTCATGGAATTATCCCCAACACACACACACACACACACACACAATTTCAATAGATAAAGTAGGATGCCATCTGTTTTTCTTGGTTTCCTTATTAACTAAATATGATTGCTAAAGTTTCCTTCTGTTCTGAGTGTATGTATAAATTAAAACTATAGAAGATGAAGCAAAGTTTGACAAATAATAGGTATCATGTTATGTGTCATTTTGCATAGATGTCTACATATGATTGTGTGTGAATGTGTAGATTTGCTATATATGCACTAAGAAAAACATATTGATGACTAGCCATAACTTCTGCCCTCCAGCCTGGACCCCTCAATCCAGCTGCTGAGTTAAAATTTCCACTTGAAAGTCTCCTAGGCTTCTCACACTTCACACTTTCAAAACTTGACTTTTGATGCCCCTTCCCCTAGGGCTGTCCCCTGCACAATTGTCCTGTTTCATTTAATGGTAACTCCACTGCTCTTGCTGCCTGAGGCGAAACCTTGGAGTCATTCTTGTACTTGCTCTTCTTTCTTCCTGAGTATTAAATCCATCAGTTAATCCTATCAGGTCTACCTTGAAACACATCCAGAATTCAAGTTCTTCCCACAATCTCCACTCTGACATCTTTAGTCGGAGCACCATCATAGTTTGCCTCCGTTGTAACAATGCCTTCTAACAGGACTCCCTACTTGCACTCGTGCTCTGCTGCGTTCTATTACATACCTAATTATCAGGTGATTTTTTTATAGTGAATGTCAGAGCATTTTTCTCCTCTCCTCTCATCGAGTGTCCTCTGGACTCATTCACAATAAAAGCCCAAGTTCTACAAAGGTTTACGTTGCCCGCCACCCTACCTCTCTAACCTTATTGCCATTACTCCCCTCCCAATATATTTTTAATCCAGTCTTGCTGCTCTACTAGCTGTTCTTAAGAAGTACACTGGGCAGTCTCTTTCCTCAGGGCTTCTGCTTTTGCTTTTCCTTCTGCCTGCAATATTTTCCCCACGTTGTCCAATGGCTTGCCTCTCACTTTCTGTACTCAAATCTCAGTCTATCAATAAGCCTTCTCAAATCACTGATAGAGCCACCCTGTATAAAATAACACTCTGTCGTTCTTAGTTTCTCATACCCTTCTTTCCTTTTCTTTGTCTTATTTATTGTCATCCACAGAATGAAATATTTCTGTTCTTTCTCCCTCTAAGACATGAGCTCCAGGAAAGCTCCTATTAAGTGCTCTCTTGCTCTCTTCTCGGGGACTGGAATTGGGTCTGGCACACAGTAAATAATCAAAATATACTTGTGCAAATAAATATTTAATTGTCCCTAGATCATTTCTTCATCCTTTGCAAAAATTGCTTACTGGCTACTTGATTTGTTTCAGAAGCTGAATATAGTATAAATCAGTGAGCTTTTACACAAAACTTGGGTCATGACTCTGTATAAAATAACTGCTCTAACTGAACACATAGCCTAGAGAGTAGAAAATTGCAAAATGATTTTCTTGGTACATAAACAGCTGCATTAGAACGGTATATTGAAAATATCCAGAGAATTCAACCAAATTGAAATCATCGTTTCTGCCAATCAAACTAAGTGAACAGACACCTTGGATGAAAAATAATCTAGATGATTCTGTAACATGATGCTGGGCTTCTAGAAGCCTGTATCAATCAATTTTGCATTTGTAGTGCATAGCACGTTGTCTAACACATAATAGGATTTATACCAACAAAAGAGTTAGTTGAGTCAAAGAACACTGATATGAAACAAGAATCTTTTTAACTAGAACTCAAAAGAAGATTAAAAACTAAATGGAAGATATAACTATCTTCATAAACATAAATACTTTACATTTTGTTCATGGTTTCCTTTGCCTTGAAGAAGAGTTTTAGTCTGATGTAGTACCATTTGTTAATTTTGTTTGTTTCCCTTGCCTGAGTAGATGTGGTATTCAAAGTGTTGCTGCTAAGACCCATGTTGAGTGTCCTGCCTATATTTTCTTCTAGTAGTTTTATGGTTTCAGGTCTTACATTCAAGTCTGTCATTGATTTTGAGTTAATTTTTGTGTATGGTGCAAAATAATATCTACTTTCGTTCTTTCACACGTGGCTGTCCAGTTTTCCCAACACCATTTATTGAAGAGACTTTCTTTTCTCTATTGTATATTTTTGGGTCCTTTGTCGAAGATTAACTGCCCATAGATGTGTGGATTTATTTCTGGGCTTTCAATTCTGTTCTATTGATCTGTGTAGTTATTTTTGTGTTAGTACCACAATGTTTTGATTGCTATAGTTTTGTAGCATATTTTGAAGTCTGGGATTGTGATGCCTCCAGCTCTGTTCATTTTTCTCAGGATTTCTTTGACTATTCGAGGTCTTTTATTATCCCATATAATTTTAGGTTTCTTTGTTCTATTTCTGTGAGGAATATCATTGTGATTCTGATTGGGACTGCATTGAATTTCTTTGGGTGATGTGGACATTTTAACTATGTTTACTCTTCCAGTCCATGAGCATGGAATATCTTTCCATTTCTTTATATCTTCAGTTTCTTTAAATAATGTCTTATTGTTTTCAGTGTATGGATCTTTCTACTCTTTAGTTAAATTTATTCCTCAATATTTTATTCCTTTTGTTGCAATTGTAAATGGGATTGTATTATTTACTTCTCTTTCTACTAGTTTGTTATTAGTGTATAGAAATGCAACCGATTTTTGTAAGTTGATTTTTGTACCCTGTAACTTTGTTGTAGTTGTTGATTATTTCTAACAGTTTTCTGACGGATCCTTTAGGTTTTTCTATATATAGAATCATGTCACCTGCAAGCAGTGAGAGTTTCATTTCTTCCTTTCCATTTTGGATTTGTTTTGTTTCTTTTTCTTGCCAAATTTCTACAGCCAAAATCCTCGTGCTATGTTGAATAGGAGTTGCAAGAGTGGGCACCCTTGCCTAGTTCCTGTTCTCAGAGGGATGGCTTTTAGTTTTTCACCATTAAGTATGACGTTAGCTGTGCGGTTATCATATACGGCCTTTACTATGTTGAGGTGCTTTTTTTCTATACCTATTTTGTTGAGAGTTTTTTATCATAAATGGATGTTGGATCTTGTCAAATGCTTTCTCTGCATCTATCGAGATGATCATGTGATTTTTATTCCTCATTCCGTTAATGTGGTGTATCACATTGATTGATTTGTGAGTGCTAAACCATCCCCGCATCCCTGGAATAAATCCCACTTTATCATGGTGTATGATCCTTTTAATGTAATGCTGTATTCAGTTTGCCTGTATTTTGTTGAGGATTTTTGCATCTATGTTCATCAGTGATATTGGCCCGTAATTTTCCTTCTTTGTATTGTCCTTGTCTGAGTTTGGTATCAGGATAATTTTGGTCACATCAAATGAGATGGAAGTGTTCCATGTTTGTCAATTTTTTGGAATAGTTTGAGAAAGATAAGTACTAAATTTTTGAATCTTTGGTAAAATTCTCCAGAGAAGCCATCTGGTCCTGGACTTTTGTTTTTTGGGAGGTTTTTGATGACTGTTTCAATCTCTTTACTTGTGATTGGTCTATGCAGATTCTCTATTTCTTCTTGATTCAATTTTAGGAGGTTCTTAGTATGACTCTTAGAATTTATCCATTTCTTCTAGGTTTTCCAATTTGTGGGCATATAATTTTTCATAGCATTCTCTTATAGTCCTTTGTATTTCTGTGGTATCTGTTGTAATTTCTCCTCTTTCATTTCTAATTTTATCTATTTGTACCTTCCCTCTTTTTTTTCTTAGTGAATCTGGCTAAGGGTTTCTGAATTTTATTTATCTTCTCAAAGTGCCAGCTCTTAGTTTGAGTCTCTCTGCTGTTGTTTTAGTCTCTATTTCTTTTATTTTTGCTCTAAGTTTTATTATTTTCCCCTTCTGCTGATTTTTGGGCTTTGTTTGTTCTTCTTTTTCAAATTCTGTTAGGTGTAGTTTAAGATTACTTATTTGAGATTTTTCTTGTTTGTTGAGGTGGGCCTGTATTGCTATGAATTTTGCTCTTAGGGCTCCTGTTCTCTAGCCTATAAAAGTTGGTAAGTTGTTTTTTTATTTTCACTTGTCTGCAGGTATTTTTTAATTTCTCCTTTGATTTCTTCACTGCTCCATGATTTGTCAGTAGCATGTTGCTTAGTCCCCACATACTTGTGACTTTCCCAGCTTTTTTCTTGTCACTGATTTTTAGTTTCATAGCATTGTGGTCAGAAAAGATGCTTGATATGATTTCAGTCTTCTAAATTTATTGAGGCTGACTTCTTTTCCAAAATATGGTCTATGTTTGAGCCTGTCCCATGTGCACTTGAGAAGAATGTGTATTCTGCTGGTTTTGGATGGAATGCCTATTAAGTCTGTCTGATCAAATGTTTCATTTAATTCCACTATTTCTTTGTTGATTTTCTGTCTAGATGACCTGCCCATTGATGTGAGTGGGGTGTTGAGGTCCCCTACTATTATTATGTTGCTGTTAATTTCTCCCTTTATATCTGTTAATTGTTGTTTTATATACCTTGGTGCTCCTGTGTTAGGAGCATATACATTCATAAGTTATGTGCTCTTGATGGAAAGTCTCTTTTATCATTATATGCTGCCCCTCATTGTCTCTCATTGTCTTTTTTATGTTGAAGTCTGCTTTGTCTGATATAAGTATGGCAACACTTGCTGTCTTTTGTTTGCCATTTGCTTGGAGTATCATATTCCACTCCCCTACTCTAAGCGTATGTTTGTCTTTAGAGCTGGGAATTGTGTCCTGGAGGCATCATATTGTTGGATATTGTTTTTAAATCCAGCCACCCACTCTGTCTCTTTTAATTGGAGAATTCAATCCATTTACTTTTAGAGTGATTATTGATAAATGAGGGCTTAATATTGCCATTTTATCACTTGTTTTCTGGTTGTTCTATGTTTCTGTTGGTTCTCTTCCTTTGTATTTCTGACTGCCATTTCATTCTGGTGGCTTTCTGCAGAGGTTTTCACAGTTTTCTCTTTTTTTAATGAATTGTGGCTCTTTTCTGATTTTTTGTGGTGGTTACCTTGGGGCTTATATAAAAGATCTTGTAGATGAGATACTCAATTTTCTGAAAGCCTCTTATCTCCATTGGCCTAGGCAGATTCCATCCCTTTAGTCTTCTCCTTCTGAGTTATTATTGTCACAAATTATTCTGTTTTGTGTTGTGATTTTGTGACTAATTGAAGTATTTATAGTTATTTTGATGCTTTCCTTCCCTTTATCTTTTAAGTTATAGTTGTTTTCCTGTTCTGAAAGAGAGCTGAAGTTTTCTAATTTTGTCAACTTCTCATTTTGTCCACAGCTACTTTCCCTAGTCCCTAAAAACATTGTTACTTGATCATTCTTTAATAAACTTCTTGTACACAAACATCAAAGTCTGAGATTATGTTTTACGTACACACATATGAAATAATATTCTGCTATTACTTACATTTCATTGAATTACCCACATAAGAAGAAAAATTACTTATAATTAGGATGATCTATCTTTAAAACTTTTAGTTTGAAATGTGTATTACTTGGGACATACTTCAAGATACTATAACAAAGAATCTACGAAAGATCATGAACATAAAAAGATACAATTTTATTTTTCTGTTTTCTAATATCCAGAGATTGGCTACTGAGATTTAGTAGAACAGCATGCTTGATGAGAACATCCAGTGACCAAGACTCTCCTTTCCTTGTGTTCTGCTTCATTAACCCACAGTTGCCAACTTGTGGTCTAAGAGGAATATTCTAGCTACTGCCACCACAACTTTTTTTGAGAGAGAAAGAAGCAGTAAAGGGAAAAATGAGGGCATGATCTTTCCCATTAAGGGCACGATTCTTAAGTTGCACACAATATTTCCTCCAAGTCCCATTGGGTGGACCCTCACATGTCCTCATTAAATTGCAAGGAAGTCTGGGAAATGTAGCCTCTAGCTACATTTTAGCTGTTCCTAGATAAAATTTCTATTATCGTTGAAGAAGACTCAGACCAATATAGTAGAACAACTGGCACTGTTGCTATAGATCTCATATTTGTAACTATTGCTTGATTTCTTTTCTCTAGGTACCTTCAAGTTTATGGCATTTCTCCTGCTTATTTGCAACCTAGGATTTGTACCATATCACAGTTTCAGCTGTTTTGGGAAGTGACTGCTCCTGTACATAATGACCCCCACTCTTATTCACTTAAAGTTAGTTTCAAATATTTCATTTAGCTTATGAATTAAATTGGATGGTATGAACATACCCGAAATTATAGAAGCTTATTCACATTTTTTACCTGATACCATATCAAATAAAAATTAAATTAAATTCACTCACATAGACTAGTAGGCAATATGCCTATTTGTTGTTAGTGCCATGGAGTCGATTCCAATTCCTAGTGACCTTGTGTACAGCAGAGTGGAACACTGCCCAATCTTTTTATGTCATCCTCTCACCTTCTGGCTGCTATATCAGATAATGCTCTGCTGCTACATATAGGGTTTTCATGACTAAATTTCCTGAGTGGCCAGGTTTTTTTCCCTAGTCTATCTTAGTCTAGAAGCTCCACTGAAACCTGTCCACCATGGGTGACCATGCTGGTATTTGAAATACTGGCAGCAAAGCTTTCAGCATCACAGCAACATGCAGCCATCACAGCATGACAACCAACAGATAAGTGTGGTGGTTCCCTGACTAGGAAATGAATCTGGTCTGCAGCACCAAATCTTAACCCTAGACCACCAGAGTTGGGTAATATTTTTATATTTTAGAGTTTTACAATTGTAGTGAGGTTAGATAAATAAAAACTAGCATGCTTACCAGTGACACGCTTATTATAAGGAGGCTAAATAAATTATTGAATGATGAAATCTATTTCAAACTTCTATTTCAGTTTTCAAGGTGGAAAAATAACTGATCCTTAATCACTAGCACTCATATATAGTTAGATAGAGCAAATTCATTTTGATTTTTTTTTTAAAGAATGAATGGGACAACTTTCTTGATTTTTCTCAAATATTTTAAAATATGATCAACTCATAATTTTCAGAACCTCATTGCATTTAATGAGGAAGACATTTAAATACCCAGGAACTTTGAAATAGACATATGCTGATATCAATCAGATGGACGACACCAAATTTAAAATATATATATTTATACGTGGATGTATTTATATTCCTTGCTTTCATTTATCTGTGTACTCTTTCAAAGTTCACTTAATATACTAATTGAAATCATATCTTAAAGTATAATTTGAAAAGAGATTAAGTGCTTCTGAGAGGTTTTGTAAAATACTACTTCTAAGTATATGAATTCTAATAGGTACCAGAAATAATTCTAGAAGCTGGAAATATATACATCAGAGAACAGAAAGATGTCCTTTATTTCACTGAGCTTACTTTCTAGTAAAGATGGATAATAAACAACTAACAAATCAAGAAATACAGCTTTTCAGGATTTGAAATTGCTATGGAAGGGGCAGAGAATGGGAGGGTAGCTATGAGATATAGGCAGGGTAGTTAATAAACTCTCTGAGGATGTGATATTTCAAAAAGGAATTGCATAAGTGAAAGAAATCATCATGTATAATCCTATGTCAAATCACATGTTGAACACCTAAAACCAATAGAATGGTACGTGTCAATTATATCTCAATAAAACTGGAAAAAAATTAAGTACCACAATATCACTTGCACATTGGCTTGACGAGCACAACTATCTGAAAATTTAAAAAGTATATTCAAGTTATACTTTTAATTTAAAAAATCCAATAAAAATTGAATTTAGCCTGCTTTTGTTTCTCAAGTAACTTGTGTGAGTTTGCAGAGAGAAAAGTAATGTGTATATTACACACAAAGATTATGTCAGATACAGTCAGACGAAGCAGGGGAAGAAACAAATGTCATCAAGAGTTG
Organism: Equus caballus; assembly: GCF_041296265.1. NCBI lineage: Eukaryota > Metazoa > Chordata > Mammalia > Perissodactyla > Equidae > Equus > Equus caballus. The sequence continues at coordinate 27,097,679 of NC_091709.1, read as the reverse complement.
AAGTTTAACAATAAAATAAGAAAATCATAACAATAAAAATTTATTCAAGATTTTCTATGTGCCAGCAGGCTTATGAAAACATTTCATGTTTTAACCCACATCATTATAATCATAATCTCATAAGATAGGTACTATTATTTTTCCATTTTATTGATGAACAAATAGAGATCTACAGATGTTAATAATTTTCCCAAGACTGTAAATATAATACATGGCAGACCTGGGCTTCTAATCCATGCAGTATGGCTTCAAAGTCTGTGGGAAAGTATTATCCTCAATGCTTAATGAGAAAATCTCTGTGTAAAGAAACATGTACAACTCACAGGTTTAGAGCCAGAAAACACAAGTGAAAAAAATGGGAAACCTAGAGTGATGTAATTCTTCCAGGACAGTGCGGTTCTGAGTTGTCTTGTGAAGCAGTAGATATTAAAGAAAAAGCTTCAAAAGAAGTGAGAATGCACATAATTCGATTTGTTTTAAGGGTCTTAGAAGTGCACATTGAATCATCCTCAATCACACAGCTGGGCACGCTAGATGGGGAAGGTTTGTAAAATTGAGTGATTGTACAGTCATATAAAGCTGGATGTAAAGTCTTCCATCCGGAGCTAAGTTTTTATATGAATATGACCACATAACAGTTAAGTAGAAGAAAATAAGGAAAACTAAAAACTATAATCTGGGGTCTTTCTTTTGCAACTCAAAGGAAACATTGGAAATGAAAGAACCAAGGCAACAAGACATCAGTTTTTATTGATATTTATTGATAACCATATGCTAGCTACAACTTATCTTCATGTAGGCTATACTACTGCCATATGAATTCTTGGGAATATGGTGGGGAAAACTGATTAACAGTCTAGATTTTAGAATTTAGAACAGTACCTCAGAAACCTTCCATCATCAGGGCCCCTTTATACCCTTAAATATTACTAAGGACCACAAACATCTTTTATATATACATATCTTTCAAAATGGACCAAATTGGGAATTAAAATTTAGAAATATTTAAACCTAGTTATTCTATCTTATTCACTTTAAATAACTATAGTAACCATGTTAACAAAAATAACCTATTTTAAAAATTACATTTTTCAGAGTAAAAATGTTTAATGGGGAAAAGAACTTTATTTCTTTTTTTGCACATTTCTTTAATGTTTTGATTTATTTCAAGACAGCTGGATTTTCATATCTGGGTATATTCAGTCTTTTGTGATATCATATATCCTGTCACTGCTGGAAGACTTCACCATACTCTCTTGAGAGACTGGAAATGAAAAAGGCAGCTACCATCTTAGAATTATTATGAATTTCTTCTCACCTCTCAGGGTCCACACTGAGAACTGCTGGAATAATACCCTGACAGAGAGTAGATGTTTAAATAATGCTTTCAAAAGAATGAATGTGTACCTGGGTTGCATCTTGCCATAAGTTTGCCCTGAAATTGCATTAAGTGTTATCTTGGGAAATGATAAGTTAGACAAGTCCCTGTGTTCAGACTGCCACGTTCAACAAAACTCTTCATATTGAGAACCCTTGAGAGAGTTGACTACCCTTTGTTGTTATGAGCTGAATCTTAGGGTAAGAAAAAACAACTAAAGGAGAGAATAAGTGACATAAAACTTCAAAATGAATATGCAGGAAGGAATGTCACTGTGGCTAAAAAGCTTTTTGAACTCTTAGTAGTAAACTAGTTAGAATTCTAGCCTTCATGATAGAACTCCCAAAGACATCAGAGGCTTATTTCAATATAAATAACATTTTACTGGTCATCTACTGTATGTATGTTATAGCACATATCGTTAGGCATTGTATTAAAGTTAGAAATATATAATGCTAAGTATACATAATCCTAACACAAAAACTACCAAATCTTAATATCTGTGTGTATATATATATATATACACACACACACATACACGTATACAAACATATATATGTATATATGTAAATTTTAGGTGAGCTTAAATAGATTAAATTTAACTTAAAATTATGACAAAAGATGTTAATTAAGATTTGAGACTAAAAGAAAGAGATCAATTTTCTACTATAGAAACTTGACAAACTAGTCGTTTAAACATAACGACTTTTTGTTGTGCCATTTTCCTTTCCCAATGTAATCTCTGCACTAATATAAAATATCAAAATCTTAATGTCTTCCGTATCCTGGGAAAGGTACTTTACTACTTCAACCTTTTCAATATTCCATATTTTGATTGCCCTGCCCTTCCATTCCACTTATAGTTTACAGCCTCAGTGAACTGTGGGGAAGAAATTAGATTGCCAAGAAAAAAAAAATCAGAAAATGCTAAGAGTTAAAGACGTCAGCTATAAGTATTAAATTGTCTTATTTTATTCACCAATGTTAAGATTATTAATGATTTTGGTGGTCTTATTTTGGGACAGATTTTGAACTAAACAGATAATTCCATTATGATCTAAGGTGGTGAAATATATGCACAGGCAAGAATGCACGCACGTGCGTGTGTAATGAACTAGCACTCTATAGAGTCCATCTTATGTTTGGTTGGCAGGCTTGTGCAATAGTCTGAAAGCAAGGATTCAAATTTCAACGTACAGAGGAGCAGGCGCGATTGCCGTGTTGAAGAAACTCAATCTAAACCCATCCAGTCGCGGTCAGGGGGATGTACATGGTCTGTAAGGACTCTAAATAGCAGCTGTATTTGCCTAAGTGAAAAGGAGAAAGTGAATATGGTTGGCAAAGAAAACTCTTTAAAATACAAGGCAATTTCATCGAATGTAACATTGATGTTGATTGCTGAGGAAAGGCTGTTATAATTAGATCAGGAAATCAGAAAAAGAAGGGCTTGATTTGAGTAGCTTTATACCAGGCTGAAAAGAAGACAAGAAAGGAAATTAAAGCTGTAGAAAAAGTTGCCTACAGCCAAGCTCCTCACTTACATTCAAACTCCTGGGAAACAATCTTCTCAGACAAAGAAAGCCTGCAGGTTCTCCTTGCTCACAAACGCATTCGCATGCATTCTATCTTCTGCCTTCTCCTCTCTGCCTTTCTCTGTATGCATTTGCAGACGCATATATCCATCTTCATTAAAACTCAGTCAAGGAGAACATTTGTATTTCTTGCTGAGAAACATTTTTCATGGCTTAGTAAGCAAACTGCTTTCTTCTGTGTATATCATTGTAATGTAACTCAGAGAATGGCATTCGATAAGACATTTCTTTCCATGTTTTGTTTAAACCAAGAGATTTTAAGGAATAAGTGAGATAAAATGTATACATCTGAGGACTTAAAGACTGAATAATTACTGTGCCCATGGAAACTTCAGTAACTCATACATGGGAAGACAGCACTTTCCCATAACCATATGCGTTCCAAAGCATATTTTTTTTATTCCCAGAGAAATAATGGTATGTTTTCTCAAAAGATAATGCCCTTTGAACTATTTATAGGGAAAAGAAAGTTCATATTCCAATTCCTTTGTTAATCCACAAAAGTCTTCAAAACACAATAACACAAAGTGTATATCTTTGCACCTGTTTGCAAAAACGTGTATGGGAAGAGGAGTATTTATTAAATCATAAAATCATTCATGTTAGAATCATGCAGTCATGTCAGGGTTGTGCCCAAGATTGCAGAGAAAGAAGGTGTTAGTGTCCAGTATTATCAGTAAAGGCCATATCCATAGCTCTATTATAGACTGTCCAAAAAAATCATACCCCCTTAATGGTGAGCTATATTGTCAAATGAGAAATTAAATATATAGATATATTTCCTATGAAATGCATTTAGTTCCAATTCTTTGATAATTTTAAAGATATAATAGAGGCAGCATCCATAATTATAACTTTAAAAAAATCAACTTTTTTCTTAAGAACTTACTAACTTTTCAAAGTAAATAATTTCTAACCACTTTAATACATCCCAGTATATGAACAAGCTTTCTTTTTATAAAAATGCCTCTGTATCAAAATTCAACATATTTTTATTAAATATTCATATTAAGTATGTATTTTATCATAGATGGACTTTAACATAATGAATCTCTCCTTGTATAAACCTCTATTGAAGTAATTATTATCAGATCTTTAAAGATATCTGGGACAGGTCCTGAAACTCAGATATCTAGTTTTTCAAAACATATATACTAGCTAGTTTTTCTGTGGGATAAGAACAAATGAATCAAAACATCCATTTACTAAAACTGCTGCATAAGTAATTCGCCTCAATCCTACCATCACTGCTGCCTCTTTCTACCGTATTCAGTTTCTTTCCATCCCTTAGCTTTATGGGCAACTGGAATAACCATCCTCTCCTTAGTCCTGGCTCCTTAGTACAATATTTGAAATACATCTGAGTATGGTGGCAGATTATTAAAATAATCCAAAATTATTATTATTCTCACCCCTTATACACTTTCTTTTACTCCTGTTTTACTAAAAATATAAATTATGTCATAAAATGCATATGTAAATTAAAATATGTCAAAAATCAGCAAAATTTTGTGAAGAGCAAATAAGCATTAAAAATAAGTTTGCATTAGGCTCCTATGCTAAAATATAATGATGATGAAAATGATAAGTGAAATCATTAACCAGTGTTTCTAGGCTCCTGTTACTCTGTTTTTCAAAATGGTTTCTTGTTTCCCTACAACTCTTTCTTGTGTGCATCTCTTGAAGTGGAACCTTGTGGTGGAACATCTTCCCACAGTGCAAGAGAATCACCAATTGCTGAGAAGTGCTCTCTGCCTGAGGCACCAAGGCCCTTCTTTGCCCAAGCAGAAAGAGACTGAGGAGGAACAATCACATCCCTCCTACTTTTCTGCTTCCTTGGATCTGTAGCTTCCAAACACTAATATTTCAGACAGCTCTTCAGTCTCAGATAGGGATAGTCCTCCCTCAGGGAGCTTGAGTAGAGAAATTTATAGTTGTAGGAGATAAATTCCTAAAAGGTACTATGGCTTCCATAGAGGAATCCAGATTGTGTTTACCCCAGCCCATCAGGAAGGTAGCAGGTACTGAATGTTCAACAGCCATTCCCTCTTCCACCAATATCCTAATAGTCACTCTCATAGCTCTGTTAAAGCAAAGTAGACGGCAAGCGAAGTTAGCAGAATATAAAAGTCGGGATCCCAGAGCACAGAGCAGAGTGGAGGAAAGTGCATAGTGAAATCGAGCGGTCAAGGTAGTGAAAACTGGAGGCAATGCTAGGAGCAGAAACGCTCAGCCATGAAAATTTATTTTTTCTCTTAAGTAACAAAATCTCCCTTTACACAGTCACTTATTACCACCCCTCTAGGTAAAAGGTATTAAAAGGAAGAAGCAATCTCCTAGATTCTGGAACAGGGATAGAGAACAGAAGACCAGCTTCAGAACCATTGAGTGATGTTACTTAACTATCTCTTGACCTTGAGTGACAGAAGCACAATTTTATAGTAGACTTCATTTTCTACTGAATCTGATTGATGGAAAAGCATGGTTTCTTCTTCCTCTGACAATCCCACTTTATATTCCACGGAAGAGTCTCTGCAAACTTGCAGAAAACTAAACGTATCTTAGCTGTCAGAGGAAGAGCAATTTTTGCAGTGACGATAGCTGAAATGATTTTGCAGACTCTAAGTCGAAGTTGTGCACCTATACACGCATAGAATGGTGGAAATGGGAACCAAGATTGCTTCTTCTAACTGCCTCAGGATCAAGGATTCACCCGCTAAGTGGCCTTCTTGCGCCTTATCAATCATGTCTTCCCAGGGGGATACATTTAAGTGGGTAGTTGGGCCAGGGGGGATCTCAGTAGCAACAGTAGGTTCACTGTCCCTAAAGCAGGGATCTGAGTTATTTTACTCATTAATGTGTCCCTTAAAACTACAAACACCAAATGATATTATATTCAATAACAGATTCAAAAGGTATCATTAGTTCAAAGAGAATGTACAAACGATGCACATATCAGAGGATTGTTATAGAGTGCAGACCCATACTATTTCAACCTAGCAACACCGTGCTACTTTCACAATTAAGGACTCTAGATCTATTAGCTACATTTATCTCTCATTTTACAGACCTGAATTCAAAACTTAGATAATAATGTTTTTGGAAAGGCAAAGTCAATTTACTTATGTTTTTGCAACTGTAGAATCATGCAAATACATAAAACTTTCAACTCCATGAAGGTGGAAAAGTGGGTAGCATGCCATTGCCCCATTGTTGGTTACCAATACCTATTTGTTGAATAAATAAAGCAGAGGAAAAAGCAAAAAAAGAAAATACTCACTATATATAATTTCCAAAAGGACAGAATTTTGTTTGTCTTTTGGTGTTGGGGGTGGAGATTGGCCCTGAGCTAACATCTGTTGCCAATCTTCCTCTTTTTTGCTTGAGGAAGATTGTTGCTGAGCTAACATCTGTGCCAATCTTTCTTCTCTCTTTTTTGTGGGATGCCACCACAGCATGGCTTGGAGAGTGGTGTTAGGTCTGCACCTGGGATCCAAATGTGTAAACACCCTGCTGCCGAAGCCGGCCCTTGTCTGTCTTTGTTTTTTGTAATTAACTTCTGTATCCTTGGAGTATAGAATAATACTTGGCACATAAAATGTAGTCAGTAAATACATGTCAAATAAACAAGTCCTAGACTATTTCAAATTATAGTACGCTTGAATCAATCTATTTTCTAGGTAACTGTACAAAAAGTTGATGTATTTGTTTTTATGAAGTTTCGAGAGATATGTCTGTGTGCTCCAATTTCCTCTGATTTTTTCATGCTTTGTATTTAATGAATCTGGCTATTTGACTCATTCAAATCATCCTCAATCTTCATATTCCCCTTAGTGGAAGATATAAAGGTCAGGAACCCTCATTGTTGAGTCGTTTGTAATGTTTTCTTGGAGCTGCTTTGTTGGCAATATTGTTCACAGTTACATAAAATGAGAGTTTGGGAGAGCAGAAATACAATTGATTAAAGGCTTCTGTGAGGCAGCTGCAGCCCTGTTGTAGATTGTTCTTATTTAAAAACTGAGAGAATAGTGCTTCTGCCATGTTCTACGGAGCAGTATCACTAAAGAAGACATTTTGTACTTAGAGAAACCAAAGCTTAATTTTTATTGACTTTTATACATTTTAAATGATTCTAACGTTATAATGTCATATTGCTTCTCATATAATTACCACTTTTGACATTTCAGGCTTTCATAACCAGGTAACAAGAAGGAGATAGATGCTCATTTGAATTAACTTGATGATTTTTGTTTGTTCATTAAAAAAATAGGTAGAGAGGTATACTGTACCAAAATATACATTGTATTATTAGAAAATGTTCTATTATTTTCTCGATTTGCGTTGCTTTTCTTCAGTTTCTCTCCAATCCTCACATCTACACAGACATATTAATATAAAAGTCATTCATCGTAATGAGGATAATAGATATCATTAAAGAGATACAGTATATCATTTTTCTTGGCATTGGATTCAGTTTTACAACATTAACTCAGATATGTAAAACTATGCAATTTTTTTCCCTGCGTAAAATTCAACTTCCTCATAATTTCCCTTTCACACTCTGTATCCAGCAAAATAAGCATTATATTTAGTAGTTAGGTCCAGTTAAAATAATGATCACTTTTTTTTTTTTGAGCAAGATTAGCCCTGAGCTAACATCCACTGCAAATCCTCCTCTTTTTTGCTGAGGAAGACTAACGCTAACGGGTGTTAGCGTGCCCACCTTCCTCTACTTTATAAGTGGGACACCTATCACAGCATGTCTTGCCAAGCAGTGCCATGTCTGCACCAGGGATCCAAACCACTGAACCCTGGGCCACCAAGGCAGAACGTGCAAACTTAACCACTGTACCACTGGACCAGCCCCTAATGATTACTTCTGATTTAACTCAGTAACTTATAGATTTATTCAGTCTCTCTTTTGGTTATATATTTAGTCTTCCAGAATTTCTAAATGATTCCTTTATCCAAGGTTATAACTTGGTTCACGGTATTTGCTCTGTGCTGTGTCTTTAGACTTCAGTCTCTTTTCTTATGACATCTATTGCTGAAGTGCTAATGTATCTCTGTTGGCACAGTATCTCCTGATTACATCCTATTCTCAGGCCCAAGTGAACCTTGTTAAAGTAATCAGGTTAAGTCCAAAATGGAGTCTCTCATGCTAAGCCCCATGTCAGCAAACCAAACCTTAGAACTCATTTTCTAGGCTAGGCTCTCCCAGAAAAGGAAAGTCTAGGTCAACCAATCAGCCCTTCCCTGCTCAGCATAAGTTACCTAACCCAGCACTAGAGTTCCCCTTTGCCCCGTATAACGGAAGTAGTTCTGCTTTAAGCAATCGGTAAGTGCCTACTATAGCTTCCTTATTCCTTCTCCCTTTGGTCTATAAAACCTTTCACCTCTACAGCTCTTCAAAGCTTCTTTCTATCTGATAAATTGGATGCTGCCTGATTAATGAATTGTTGAATAAAAGCCTATTTAGATCAGTAAATTTTTTGTGGGAAAATTTTTTTTAACAACTTGCACATAGACTTTCAGGAAACTCACTAAACCAGTACTATGAACTGTGCTCCTCTTTGGGGCACACAAGAGTTTCTTTGCTCTATGAGAGCAAAACAAAGCGATAGTGAGTGTTATAGAAGGCAGAGAAGAGTAGGATGTCTGTCGGGTGGGGAGTGAACAAGCTCTGAGACTCTCTATCCTGCTATTTCCTGACACCTTTGTATCTCCTAGACTTCCCCATTTTGTGAGACTGACTCCTCTAAGGACCCAAGGGAGAAATTGGAAATTAATCCTCTTTGCTATTTGAATCCATAAGTCTATGAGGGTTAAGATATTTTTATAACTAAGACTTTCACATGCTAAGATTCCGATTCTCAAAATGGATTAGTGTCCTTTTGTAACCAGCACATTGAGTTCTTGTTGTCCTCCAGGACAGAAATCAAGAGAGACAACAAATTGGAATAGAAAGTAAAAGTTTATTAGCTTGTGAACAAGGGAGGCACAAGGGAACCAGCACAGAAATGAAAGGCGAAGGTTACTGGCTTGTTAGGGAGTGGGATTGTGGGGCTTTTTATCAGCAACGGCTGTGGAGGAAGGCCTTGTCATGGCATGTAGAGGGGGGATTTTATCTTGTGCTTGTGCTGTTGTTCAACATGCCAAAACATGCGACACGTGTATCACTAGCACAGCAGCTCTCCACCCCTAGTAATGGGGCTAGGGTCGACTTTAGACAACTCCTGGGTGCTAGGTCACATACATAAGCCTGGAAAAGTCCTGAGGCTGGGAATGTGGATCTTCACGGTCTCTATCTGATTCTCTTAGCTTGCCAATTGGTTAGGGGCTTTACCTTGTTAGGCCAGGGGCCTTGCAGACTACCCTGTCTTGTTAGGCTGGTTCTTAACTCATTCCTCCCTGAGAGATTTCATCTTCCTTAATCTTAGTGATCACAGACAAAGGTCTCTTCTTCTGAAGCTACTTCCTGCTGACAAGGATCATTGAGAAGGGGACTCTGTATTCAGGAGGACTAAAGAATTTTTCAGCTTGTTCCAAGGTCTGGTAGGAATGAGAAGGAAGACCAGGTGCGTTGGCTGCTGGAATTGGCTGGAATCCTTGCATAACCATCAGTTTTATGTGGAATCATTGGAGCCTAGAAGATACAAACTTGACAAGAAGCTTAAAAAGACAGGAACCAAAAAGTAATGGGAGTAGGATGATTATCAGGGCTCCCAAGAGGAGAAGGAACCAGGTGAGGTATGGGAGGGTAATCTTGATCCCGTGACTGACCCTGAATAGGCTCTGTTCCTTGGTTATATCAGTGAAGCCAGGACACCTGTTCACATATTTCCTGAAGGTTGGGGCTCAACCTTCCCTGAGTTATTAAGATAAGTCATTTCTAGATAAGCAAAATGACAAACAAAGTTAATAATGGTGGGAGCAAATTATAGACCAGTTTCTGAGCCTAGGCAGCAGCTCATCAAAAATATTTGTAGATGCCAGAGTTGAAGCATCATTTTGTAGTTTGAAATATCTCTGATGATGTCATTGGGTGTTCAGGTATCTTTTTGAGTGGCTTACACAGCAACTGACATGAATCGCTCTTAACTTTATATCAAGTTGTCCAGCTCCAGTTTGCAGGGCTTCAGGGAAAGGTTCAGTTCTCAATGAATCCAAATAAAAATGAGGAAAAAAATTGAAAACATTAGTTTGGAGATTTTTATCCAGATCTTTCATGAGACTAGAAGAATTCAGGATCCAGTGTAGTTTACATATAGAAAATAAAAACATCAATGATAATTATTGGAGGTAGAACCTAATATCCACAAATGTATACTATAGTTTCTATTGAAACATAATTTTTCTGTCTAAAATCACCCTCAGTTTTATCAAAGATAGCCGACTAAGACTCATTGATTTGTAAAATAAGTTTAGTTTCAATAAACTTGGCCCATTTATTTACATAAACACAGCAAGAATAGCAATTGGTTATGTAGGCTTCTTTAAATCTGCTTTGCTGTAACTTTTGATACAGAATCTCAGATTGAACTTTAAAGGTCTCTTGAGGCCAGGAAAGCCAAGCCAAGGGCTTGTCATCAGACTTTGCCTTCAATACCTACATATTTGGGTGGATTTTTCTCTTCTCGATGTCCCCAAAATATTCTGAGATTCCTGGCACCTGCCAGAGAAGAGATCTTCTTTACTCACCTGGTAAGATTGATGGGAACCCTGTGAACAAAGTACCAGGCTGATATTTCCAGTGACTTTATTTCATAAAGTCCAATATTTGTTCCTCAAAAGCTGTCTTGTCACATCTGATTATGCATATTTCTCTCAAATATAACGTTCCAGTCAAATCCTTGGTGATAGAGCCAATGTTTCTAATTGTATCTTATTATAAGGAGAACAGATTCATATTGGACTTATGCAAAAAACTGTATTGTCATGAAAACAATATTCACTTATTCAGATTTTGCAAATTCTGGAGGGATTAGGTCGGGAGAAAAGATAAATGTTTCAATTCTGTTTATAAAAGTATAATTTACCAAATTGCTGTAAGTCATAGTTAGGGAGGGAACAAAAGGTGTTTTTGAAATCTGGAAAAATAAAACGTTAAAAATCAGCAATATTTCAAACAAGTCATAAAAATTATAATTATCCTCATCAATTCATTCAGTTCTGGGTAATCAATTGTTGATCTTAATTTTCCATTAGCAGTTTCATGAAGTCATCAGTTTCAGCATTAGTGTTCTGTAATTACTTATGCAGATCAGTTTTATTATCTGAAAGTTTATCAGAAACCTGTATTCTAGAGTAAGTGTCAGAGTCCTTTCCATGAATCTCTCTGAAGATGAAACATATTTGCAAAAGCATCAGAGTAAAACAAGTACCTGTGAATAACATAAGACTCAAAAAGGGCAATTGACAAATGAGTTGGATATTTCTGTGACATTCAAAACTTCAAGATAATAATTAGAATTATGGCTGATAACAAAGACAGTTCAGAATTTTAGGAATGTTACACAATTTTTAAAACATTTATATCAATAACATTTACCCACATAATAACACCAAGTAAGGTTTATCATCACTTATTTGACAATATTTCCCACATAATTTAACATACCAAAGAAGCTCAATTAGTTTAATATCTTCTTCTTTATAGGAAGAGAGAAAATGAATTTCTTTGAGTAGTCCCAGAGGGTCCTCTGTAAATTCTCAAAGAAAGATTTTTCTCCTTCAGGTCAAAAGGAAGATTTCATTTAGGATTTGAATTTGGGGGGAAGCTCACCAAAAACATCAAAAGATTTAGGGCTCCTGTTCTACAAACCTTCTATAACTTTCTTTTTACATCCAGAATTTGTCCCATGACTTCTTTCTTCCCTTCTAGCACTTTAAGACAAATTTATCTTTCTTAACAATCAAAAATACTTCCATTCTTTATACCTATTTACTAAAAGCATACATCTTACTTTTCTTGAATACAAAGATGTTTTCCTTATTAACTTTTAGTAGAATTTTTAACCCTTACTGACCTCAGTGAAAACTAAAAACTAAGCACATATGAAACATTTTACATTAGCATTATGTGACTTGGAAAATTTATAAGTATTTTTTTTACAATTTCTAGAAACATGAGACTTCAAAGTATAATCTCTTAATAAATATACAAGACATGTTTACTAATAGACCCAATATATTTTAGTTTCTTTGTAATAAGAAGCTAAATTAGATAAACTTAGACATGTTTAGGGATGATGTTTCAGTATATCTTATTTGAAAAATGACCCATACATTCACTGAGGTTTTTTATAATTCAGTTTTACCTAGCCCAACTTCAAAATTTCAAGTTACCAGAGAGATTTTGGAAGTTATCTTAAATATACATACCACAACACACAATTATTTTAAAAAGTTCACCTAACACTTTTATCTTTTTCCCATCTATTGAGTTCATTGATTCCCAATAATTATTTAGATTGCCTCCGAAACTTCATGAAACATTAGACAAAATTAGCCATCATTTTAAGTTATTATTTTTGTTAACCAGTTTTCTAATAGAGATAACATCAGCTTATATGCCCAATAAATGTAGAATTAAGGCTACATGTGTGTATCATATCCAATGCTGTTAATTCTAAAGACATGCCCATTTTAATTAAACCAACAATCTTAAATAAGCTTTTAGTTACCAAAGATGAATTTATATCACATTAACTTGAAAGACACTTGGGTTAGTTATATTTAGAAATAATTTATGTAAGTGCTTACTTTAAACCAATTGAATAGAGCTCTTTAGAAACTATACCATCCAGAGGTAAAAATATCACACATATATAGCACGCATATAGACACACATATATGGAGTCTCCAGAGCTAATTTTTTAAAAAAATTACTGCCATCTATCAGGTACAGTAATACAAATGTCCCTGGTTATAGATCCAAATTTTGTTTTAAGCCTTTTTTACTGATATTTTTGGAGAAGACATTCAAGCAGTTAGAATTTTGGAGAGGGCACTCCTATGGCTATTTTTATTTCCTTTTCCCATTTTTTCCTTAAGTCCTATGAATTAGGGATGAGTTAGATGTCCCTGGAGGGTTTGCAGGCTCTTTGAGACAAGGGAAATGGGTGGAACCTGAACTGCCTTTAGAGCTGCATTTCCAGTCTTACAAAGATTAGAGAGGTTGACCCACCCTTTCAGATACATTTTTCCAATTGCTTCTTTATATCAGGAAGAGTTTTAACTTAAGAGGTTAATCAAAATATTTTTATGTTCTAAAACTTCAGGACAATGTATCACACCTTTAAAAGTCTGCACAAGGTGTTTAGTAAAGGCCCTCTTTCAGAGTGCACAATTGAACTCTAGACCAATTTACCCTGAGGTAGGGGGTGTGTGGAGCTTTCATTAGTGTCTTTAATACCAAGAGAGGAACTGAGACTCCAAATTTTATTAAGTTCCTAAGACTAGTCATTTCAAGAGCACTCTGATTGCGGCCACTTGGTGTTTAAAAGAATCTCACATTTTCCTGTTTCATGGGCTCATAGGCAGAAGTCACCCAGTTTGTGAAAATGAAGTTTAGGGGGCTACAGGTGGGGATCCAATTAGTGTTTCCCATTGTTTCAGAATTTCTATATGACTGGTCAAAACTGTATTTATGCTTCAGCTAGAGCCAGATCTCAAAAATTTGGAGTATCCCTGAAATCAAGACCCTTACAATGAAGACCCAGGCAAGGCTTTCTTCAAAAGGCCGATGTAATTCCACTGAGCCTGACAGCAGTTTGGTAGGACCCTTAGGCACAAACGAGAGTGAAACCTGCATTTCTGTCCAACCATCTCTGACTGCAAAATGGAGTGCAACCACATTTTTTGTACCACTGTAGTTTTGGGAACCTCCAACCAGATGATTATCAAGCCAAGCCCTCAGGACACAACGCAAACTTAGGAAGATTCTACAGTTCTCTGTAAACATTTACAGCTCCTAGAGTCTCTAGGTGGAAAGGTGGAGCCTTGACTCTTTAAAGATGTCCTTGTTTCTCAGTTCAAAATCTCAAAAGGAGCACAAAGTACCCAGAACTCAGAGACATCTTGATCCAGAAGCTATTTCTTCTTCCAAAGGAAAAAAGAAAAACACCTTGGGACCCGGAGCAACACCGTGAGGAAACAGGAATCTGATCAGTCAAGCCTCTAGATGAAACTGTTTAGGCAGCCACTGAGTGTCAATGAAAGACCCCACACTCCCCAGGGGTTCCAGAGCCTTGGGTGGGCAGTCAAAGGACCTTAATCCCTTTTGCTCACCAATTGTTACTGCACAAAATTGGGGTTCTCTGCCCAATGTGCATAAAAAAGCCAATTAATTATGGCATCAACCTTTGTGGGGGAGAAGTCAGCTTTTATTCTGCAGGATCGATCTGCAGGGAGAGAGGGACATGTGCAACCTCACACAATCATGCAACCTGGGATCTATCTCCCAGATTCAGGATTTGGGGCAAAGTTTAAGAGGTTATGGAGAACAGGTTAGCACACAGAAACACTGGTGGGACAGGTTTTGAGATTGGTGGGCTTCAAGTACTTCTGGTAAAATTATAAACATTTATGACAGGGTTATAAACCTTTATGATGGGGTTCTAAACATTTTTGATGAGGTGGGGAAGGAATTTTAGTACTGCGTCTTCCCGAATGAGAGACCCTTAGCTTCTGGTAGGAGTCTAACGTTCAAGTTCTGGGCCTGTCCTGGTCCTTGGGTTCCATAGGGAGGAGCTTCTTTGGTTCCAAGGTCATTTTGTCACTGACTGGTTGCCCTGAGGAACTCAAGGGTAGGTTTGGAAGCATTTAACTATTGTTCTAAATTCTGTTTTCCCTTTTGTTATGTTAAAGAGATGCAATCACCAACCACCCTGAACCAGACCAAGCCTCAGCACAAGAGCTACACCTATGACCTTTGCCTTATTTGAATTCTAAGATCTCTCCAGGAGGAGCTAAGGCCTTATTACTGTAACCTACAGTGTATGTGGAAGAATTTTTTCCAGGTGACCCCATGCAAGCTAATACCCACTTCTCCTTTTTGAATAAATCTATTCCCCATCTGAAATAATGTCCTTGTTTCCCTCGTTTTGGGGATGCCATGACTTTGGAAATGATTCCTCATAGTCTCCTATTTGCTGCAAATATACTTTACTTTGTGAGACAAGTACTTCTGGTGTAGAGTCTGATTTGACTTGCTAGGAGGGAAGTTCTGGCAAGTCACTTGTTTCAGTAACAATTTCAGGACATAATTTCTTCTTTTGTGCATGCCCTGGCTACTTGACTTTGCAGTTTTTCTAAAAGACAATTCTTAATCACTCTGTTGATGAGAGATGGGGTCAGTTGAACCGGTCCTGGAGGGCCTGCAATTACACATTCAAAGAACTTCCCTACATAAAATTATTTTACATACTCACATCACTGTTTCCTTTTCATCTTTCTTGATTATGTATTGCAACTTTAATGTCTCATACAAACAATCATGTAACTTCAGTGGCATAGAGCAATAAACATTTATTTAGCTCAGGAATCTAAGGAGCTTATGTTAGCAATGAGACTCTGCTGTTTAAGTGTTGGAAGGATATTTATTATCTATGATAGTTTTGGCTAAGACAACTGGAGCCTCATGAGTGTGGTCGATATATTTCTCATACTTCACCTGGAACTAGCCTGGGCATGTCCTCTGGATGTAGATAACAAAGGGCAAGAGCAGGAGTAGAAATACTCAAGTGCTCTTCCTTGTCTCTGTTAACATTTCAAAGTGAGAAACTTGAGTGATCCAAGTCCAGAGATGGTTCAGAAGACACTTCCCAGTGTAGAGTGCACTTAAGGTTACACACCAAAGGGTGTAGACAGAGGAAAGGGCAAATGCTTAGAGCCAGCAGTGCAATCAACTTAGTAAATCCTTCATTTTTCACATTAGTAAGATGTCCATACTTCTTGAATCCTTCATCCATAATTATTCATTTTAAAACACTATGCCCAATTTTTTTCAGTCTGTGTATATTCAACTAGGAATGTCATTCATTCAGGAGAAAGCATGTTTCTTTCTTTTTTTGAAAAAATATAATTTGGCTCTTTCAAGTAAAGTGACTTATTTGGGGGAAAGATGTGTATACCTTCTCATCCATCAATATACTAAGTCAGTCCAATAAATTCTATTGCAGCAGCCTCAAATTTGTCTTTATGATTCTACTCTTCTTTCTCCACATTCTGTACATGGCAACGAGTTACCTTTTTAAGGCATACATCAATTTTTGTCACTCTCAATATCCCTGTGTCTACCCATTTACTGTAATTTAAAATCCTTGTCATAATTTAGAACGCCCTTCAAGACCCAGTCTCTCCCTGCTTCATCCTCTACTGCTTCCCTCCACTATTGCATTCTCGACCCTCTAACCATCCTATTTCTACAATCATACCACATGATGTAACACAGTCATACTAATGTTATTCTGGCTTTCTCATTTTTTCTTCTTATTTAATGGAATGTTCTTCCACAAACATTCATGAGAAAAAAGATCTTCCCTAACTACCATATAAAAATAGGTCTCTGTCATTCTCTATCTCCTTACTCTCGTTAAACATTTATGAAAACTTAAGATAACTATGTTAATTTTGTCATATTTGAATTACAAGCACAAATCACATAATTTTCTTCTATTTTGTTCAGCTACTGATTGACATCTCCATTTAGATTTAGGACATGAGTAGAAACACTGTAAAGAAATGCTTAAATATCCACAGTCTGATAAAAAGTTCAAAAAGCAATCAATAATGAGCAAATTCATGAAAAGTTTAGAGAATTATCTAGGAGAATGGAATCAATATTATAACTACTATACCATCCCAAAGCAATAGAGAATAATAAAAAAATCTTACATGATTTGAGAGTGTTATTTTGCAACATTTGCTTTAATGTTGAGGGGATTCATTTCAAAAGAATTGCTTTTTAAGTGGTGGCTGAGAAACTTTAAATTTTTCTATTATCTTTCTAGCCCCAAAGTCAGATTTCTACTACAATCTACAGTTAAATGGAAAGTAGAATTTTTAAAGGACAAACTTAGAGATTTAACAGAGGAAAATTTCAAGCAAACGTTGAAGATGTAGCCTATTTTCTTCTAGCTGCTTATAGTAAAATGAGAAAGGAAAAAGATACACTGAGGGAAGAAATGTTAAGCAAAAGAGAACCAGGACTTGATGTTTTGGGAAATTCTCTGCCCATCCAGATTGCAAAATGCACTAAAACTAGAAGATCTACTTTTAGAAAAGAGTTTTCTGGAGAGAAAGCTAAGAGTGTGGCTACCTCCTGTTATTGCCTCAGAAGGAATAAAAAGTCACAGTATTCAGGTATGCTGAAGTCTGTTTGAAGAGATGTGGCACGTGACTCATGGATCTCCTCAGATATCTCAGGAAGCCAAAAGTTGAAGTTGATTATCTAGGAAAGACATCTAGAGACGACTCTTGTTTTATGGAGTAAATTCCTGTGACATACATGGGAGATCCACACATTTTTAACACTTCATACCATCAGAGCTGCCAGCTTGGACTGAAAGAGATAGAGAGATGGCAAGAGGAAAGAAAAAGGCAGATTTCCAAAATTCTATAGGCAGAAAATATGCTGACAAAACTATTCAGCTGGAAACACATGCTACCCCTCATGAAAAATGAAATGTGATGCTGGACGAGCCACAAGCTCAATGTAGAACTTTGAACCACAGAGGCCCTAAAACCTGGAAATAATTCATAATAATTGAGTTTGTCTGGATCCGTTAAGAAATTGTTTCAGAATGGACAGTGGTGTGTCACAGAATGTAGAATATTGAACACATTGAAATGTTGACAAAAGTGTTTTGCCATGGTCTAATCTTTATAGGAAATGACTACTCCCATGAAGGAAATTGATGGGCATAGAGGAGTTGAGAAATTTAGTGTCTTAGTGGAGATGAAGAATATGTTTGTGGAGAGTAAAGGATGTAAGGAAATTTAAAAGAGAGAGAGGGAGAAAACATAAAGTCTAGGGACTGATTTACTCTAATTCAGGATATCATCCACTGTGGCACTAGGAAATGCCTTCACCTAATCAATTTGTCATCCTCAAAAAACTTCTCTTCACTTGCCTAAAACTTTTCCCTCTATTCAACTTCTTGTGAAAGCACTGCTATTAAAAATGTTCTGCCAACCCTAGGGGATTTCTCCACACTATTTAAAATACAATGTCTACCACAATGATGTTCTTAACACTGAGTACTAGCACTGTTTATATATATATGTTTACACATATACTTATGTGCATATATAATATATATACACTATGTTTATATACGTATACATATATACACACACCTGTATGTGTATAATTGTACATATTATTATTATACATAGTATTAATAATTATATATATATTATTATTTTTGGCAGGGCATCTATCTACCCAAACATAAGCTATAGATGCTGTTCTTCTGGACCTTAGGATTCTAACCGAGTTGATGGAAGAGGGCCACCACCTTCCCTGTGTCTGCATGTGTTTCCGTGTAGCCCCAGATCAATGATAACTCACTGCCGTATAGCACTGTTTGGCATCTTCTGGGTCTTACTACTTTGGGAATACCAGTGTGAACATTTGGAATGAGTAAGATTTCTCTGACAAAAGGTAGTGCATGAAAGAAAAGAGGTAAAGGTATAATCATTATACAATTTTATAGGCCCTCTGAAACAACTTTGTACAATTTGTTTATAAGAGAGACGCCAGAGATGCTAGGATATAAAACCAGAGGCTATGGGTGGTGTCAAAAGCATGCCACGTTCACAGTGATGAAGACAAGGTTAGTCTTAAGCTAGCAGCTGTGGCTATAAATGTTGCTGTGTACTCATTTGTACCCACAGGCCTATGAAGACTTGGGAAAGTGGGTTAGTAAAGAACAGAGAGATAATGTGTGTCTTATTTCCCTCTTAAAAGTGTCAGCTTTAGGTACTTAGAGTTTGCCTAATATTGAAGATGAATATTTCTGGGTATCAGTCATTTGTTTGAAAATGGCATATATAATTATGGAATGAAATATTTTTTCTTTTAAAATTAATTTTAAAACTTAGATAGTTGGTGGAAAAGATGCTTTGAATGAAGAATCAAAGTGACTAGACCCACAACCAGAGGCGCTCACAACTAGAATATACAACTATGTGCCGGGGGAGCTTTGGGGAGAAAAAGGAAAAAAAAAGTGGCTCGACCCATAAATACCCTTACAATCCCCTCACATCCTTCACACATACCAACATGCAGAAAACTATTTGCATATCTTCTCTTCTATGATCTTGTATTCCTCAGTGATTGTCATCCTTCTGGTTTATAATGACTTGGGGTTGAATATGGCAATTAAACATTTTCATTTGTGTTATCTACTTTCTTGGATAGATGAATATATTACCTGATAGAATTTTTACATTAAGAAACTTCCTAAAATATGATGACTGGCTGTTATGTAGAATGTGTAAATGCAGTCGGAAAATAGTTTGACTTTTAAAACATACTTTTCTAGCTGGAGAAAGAGGCTGAATGTCAGGAAATGACTTCATTGTGTGGAGAAGATAGCAACGTCACTAAGTCCTGGAAAGCAAGGTTTGTTACAGGTAATCTATAACGCAGTAATCCCAGGAGATAATCAAAAGCTAACTAGAAGTAGAAAATACATTGCGTCTTGGCAAAGAACTTGAGGAAAAGTCTTTCAGGTGGAAAAAACAAGTAGGCAATTAAATAGGAGGCTAAGCAAACACCTAGACTTAAAATGCCCTCAAATAAATTGAATAAGGAAAATATATTTAAGCGCAATTGAGTCTTTAAAAAAGTGAATAGCAGCTAAAAATATATTCACCTACAAAATTTATTTTTTTTCAAAATATTCCCATATTTACGATGTTATAATCACTCAGCACTGGCCCAGGCTACAGAACTACGTTTTAATAACAATACATAACGTATGTTAATGGAATCTAGAAAAAGCAGTTACTAATATAAGTTGATAAATAAGGAATATCACTATCATATTACTTTTATTATTGGTATCATAACATTGCTTATTATATCTACTATATTATTACTTAAGTATGTCTTTAATGAGGACAGCGGTTTGTTATATATATATAGTCATGCGCTGCATAATGATGTGTTGGTCAATGATGGACTGCACATATGACTGCGGTTCTGTAAGATTAGAACCATATAGCCTAGCTGAGTAGTAGGCTATACCATCTAGGTTTCTGTAAGTACACTTTGTGGTGTTCACACAACGATAAAATCGCCTAGTGACGCATTCCTCAGAATATACCCCTGTCGTTAAGCAACACATGACTGTCGATCAAAAACTGAGGCCTCTTAGTGTCTAAAAAAAATGTGGTTTGTATTAGATACTCAAAAATTAATTTCCATATGAAGGAATAAATGAGTGTAAGAGAAAACACATAGCAGAAGGCCACCGATAGGAGTCACAAACAGCTAGGGGACTCTAATAACACAATAACATTCTTAGGTAAAAAACATCTAACTTTCTCACCTAAGCGAGACAACAAAACCATCTCTTCCTGCTCAGTGGGGGCAGGGAGCAAAAAAAAGTTTGTGGCCAGAAAATCCTGTAGTACTTCTGACTGACTTCTGACTGTTATATCTGTATCTTTATGTTTAATGAACGTAGTTTGAAATTTAAGGAGAAATTGTTTCATTCCTCTCACTGTCCGGGGAAATATATATATAGATATATATATATCTATATATCTATATACATAAGTTCTCATTTCATCTGCTTTTTAAGTGGCATTTTGCAGAAGTTTAAATTTATCTGCTTGAACTTTACAGAAAAAAATAAGCCATTGATCTGCCTTCCTTGTGCCATGACTACAAACTCAGAGGACATCAACCAACCACTTAGGTCTTTAGACTTTGATTTATTGCCGATTGTGATGACTTTACTTTTAAGATGGAAAAAATAAGATCACTGACAATTGCAGTTATTCTGCACATTTTTCTCAAGTCAGTGTAAAATCCAGTGATAATCTTTGCCAAAAATAGATTTATTTTTCCTGGAAATAAGTGAAGCTGGCTTTTGTGTAAAAACTTTCCTATATTTAATTGCTTTATATTATACACTATTTACATAAACACTGTCACAACAAAGGCTGTCACAGCTTTTTGATAGAAAATGCTTCTTTAAAATACCCAAATGTGTACGAATCAAAATATTTTTAGAGCATCTTTAAGCACAAACTGTCTCTTCATTCTCATTGAGAACGTTAGTCCATTGAACCATTCTGGTTTTTTTTTTTTTTTTTGGATCATTCTCTCCACAATTCTACAGGAGCACAAGAAGGATGTATTTCCTTCTCACCTTAGCCTGCACAACAGGTGCATAATAGCTCCATTGGCAACTTTCTTGATAGAACTTCAACTTGAAAATTTGCTGTATGGAACCATTTCCATTTCCTGCCTCACACTACTACAAAATAGCCTCTTCTTCACAACTTTTCAAAAAATGCTATTACTAAGATGACTCATTACCTAATTGGTATACTATTTGTTGACAAAACACTCGAGTGCTTATTCTGCAATATTGAGCAATGTTGATTGTAGGGGAGGTAAAAGTTTTCCTCAACCCTTTTAGGGTCCTTGGCTAGGTCAGATAATTAAACTGACAAGGACAGATTAACAGGAGAAGAGCACAAAAGTTTATTATTTAATATAAGTGTTAAGTGATATGGAAACTTTAAAAGGAAATGAAGACTTGAAGAAAGAGTTATGTCTAAGTATTTTTATGCTAGGTTTGATGAACAGTGGACAGTCGTGAAGGAATGTGACAGGTCAGAGACTATGAGGTAAGTATGGTAAACTCAGGGAAACTTAGCAAGGCCTGTTTGTTAGGATTCTTCTTGGTGTTCTTATGTCTTCAGAGATGAGGATGCTCTTTTCTTGCAGGTGTAGGGAGGGTCCTTTTCACACGAGGGTTTTATATCTGTTTCAGGAGAGGATGTATCAAGGTGACCTTGCTTCTTCTGCTGTTTTCTCAAACTCCTTCAGCTTAAAATATTCAATATGCCAAGGTACCATATTTTGGAGTAGTGTATCCTGAACTGCATCATGATATTTTTTCCCTCTTTAAGGAGCTGCCTTGGATTCCAGTGCTCTGTTTCCTGGTTCTCCTCCAAGATTGCTGATCATTTCTCTTGGTGGCTTCCATTCCAATTCCTTGGGAAGTCAGTCTGTTGATTGCATACTTGTCCATTAAAGACCTCCATTCCTTATTGCTCCAGCTATCGTGAGTGTCTTGATGGCTTTCAAACCCCAGATTAACATACCTAAACACCAATTCTTTGTTTTCTGCCTCATCAACCTTCTTTCTTCTCTGTATTTCTTGTTTTAATAAATGACACTGCTGTCTGAATAACTACAGAAAATTTAGATTTCAGACTGACTGATCATTTTTTAAAAAGTGGATGCCATGTTCTATCAATTTATCTTCTAAAACAGAAAGCAATTTTCTCACCCTTATCACCGCTACCAATTTAAAACTGATTTTCTTTTCTTTAATCTTAACCAAAGTTGGTAATTCTCAATAAAATCATCAGTATATTGTTATTACATCACAAAACTTATCACAGCATATTTGTTAAAAAATATTTCAGCATTGTCCCAATTACTTCAAACATCTTCAATATAACCTGTAAAATACTTCATAATTTGGACTCTTCACTCTGTAAACCTCATCTTTTTGATCCACTCTTGCTGAATCCTCCATTTTTGTCTTACATCTCTACATTTGCAATTGTATTTTATGCTTGGAATGCTCCCCACAATCCATTGCCTTGATTTTAGCCACGTGAACCTGAACTCATGTTTTCCCTTTCAGATCAGGTGTTATGTTTTTTTATCAAGAACACTCTGATATGTCTTTCTCTCCAGAGTAATAGGGTAACAAAGAGTATTATATTTTAAAGTTTAGATATCTGTCTGCTTCTCTCTCTCTCATGAGTTTATTTGGCACTCATCCTTAATTTTTTGTTTCCAGTACATAATAACACAATACATTTGTAACAACATGCTTCTTGATAATATATGTTGTATGTGTTTGTACGTGTATTTGTGTATATTATTAAAGAAAATAAAATATTCATTCTGACATGTTAGGAAATGATAAGGTGGACTCTATCAAGGAGTCTATTGCCACGGGTGTAGGGACCACTGCAATGAAGTTTTGCAGTATGTAAGGGAGAGAGATTGGGCTTTACTACAAATACAAGAAGGAAAAATGGCGATTATATATCTGAGGAATGGGAGAGAGGGATCGGTGGATGGAAAATTACTCAGAGGAAACATCAGGGGTAAGAGAGGATTCTAGCCTAACTGACCTAACTGGATTTTTGATGAACACAGGTCAGGGTGATCAGACATCACCTGGGAGATGGTGGGGAATGAGGAAACTAATAAGATAGAGAGAGTGATCAGATATCAAAGACAGAGGATTCTGGCTAAACTGACAGCAGGATTCTTGCTAAAATTGGACAATGCAGAGACTAACGTGGAAGCCCAAAAATGAGGCTTATTTGGGAAGAGGATTCAGAAGAACCTGACTAGGGCTTGGTCAAGTAAAGATTTATGTATATATTAATATGCATATTACATAATATATCTTTGTATGAGATCTATTTATAGATAGATTGCATATATAGAGATATTTTATATAACTATATTATAAATATATAGATAAAGATGTATATCTCTTTATATATTATGTGTTTATATATATACCTTTATATTAAGTGTGTGCTTGTATATATAATATGATATTTAAAGCAAAATTGGCAATTCTAAAGTGACTTATTAGAAGGAAGAAGCATGTAAATATATATTCTAAGGCAAAAATGTTCTTTCTTCCAGGGACATTTAGGAGACAAACTAAATCAGTATTGTTGTAGTATAGTTCCACTTCATATAAAAAATACTTGCTGTTATATCCATTTAATTTTCAGATACTCTTTAAAACATTTTATTGAATTGGAACTATGATTCCCAATTAGTAATATATATTAACTCAAACAAACTTCTGTGAAAAATTAAAAAGCAAACAAAAAATATAGAGCCAGCCCTGGTGGCATAGTGGTTAAAGTTCAGCGCACTCCACTTTGGTGGCACAGGTTCTATTCCTGGGTGCAGAACCACACCACTCATTTGTCAGTAGCCATGCTGTGGTGGTGGCTCACATAGAAGACCTAGAAGGATCTTCAACTAGAATATACAACTATGTACTAGGGCTTTGGGGAGGAAAAAAAAGTCAGAAAGAGAGAGAGAGAGGAAAATTGGCACCAGATGTTAGCTCAGGGTAAATCTTTCCCAGCAAATAAATAAATAAATAAATAAATAGATAAATAAAACAAAACAAAAAAATTTGGCTCATGAAGGGAAATTAAAGGGGCTTAATTGAAAATAAAATTCAAATCAAACAGTTTCATCAAGTGTTTGCCTTGAGCCAAACTTTTATATAGATTTATACACACATGCACACTCATAACTGCATACACATTCTCACAAACATATTTCCTTATACCTTTCTCTCCATCAGCTCTGCTTTTTTCTATACTAGCCTCTTTCTCAAGCAGTTTGCTCCACACTGGGAAACTGCCCTTTGTCACTTCAGGCATCCAACATCTTTAGCACTCTCCATGAGAAAAAGAATCCTGTCCCTGCTTGAATTACTTAGCCACCCCCAGGACAATCACTGTATCCAAGGAGATGCGATGTACACATATAGGCCAGCTTGGGTCTCATCTGCATCTTTATAGCATGAAGGCAGGATCCTGGGATTGATAGCTTCACCCTAATTACATGGAGGAATGGAGAATTAGTTCCTCAAATTCATATACAAGGAAGACAAAATACAGACAAATATACATTTCATGTATTCATTTACCAATTTCATATCTTGGACAAAACTGATAAATTCATAGGTTTAATGTACCCAGTGACTATAAGAATAAGTTGTTCCCAACTAGGTTTGATGAGGACATACTATTTTTATAAAAATAACTTGTGCAATTCTTTATAAGATTTAACCTTCTAGCACATAGGAAATAATGCTATATTTCTCATATTCCAGAATCCAAGGTAATTAAGATATACGAGGGTAGCATCATTTCAGTCATTCAATGAAACTCACTTTGAAACTGGAGAGGTGTGCACGCTTTATATAAATAAAACACATGGAGTAGCTTCTGAAAGGCTTGTCTAAATTATTCGTATGTGTCAACTTATAATTATTTCCCCACTCTCAAATCATTCCTAAAAGACAATGTGGCAATTTGATTGAAGGATCTGATCACTGTTAATATACAGCATCTCCCAACAAACTGAAAACTATCATATACTTTAACATTTTCACTCCCTCCAAAAATGAGTATATCATGGTACACATTTCTGTTAAGCATTTTTTAAAGACTAAAGAATACTAATCAGGTAAGTAATATCAGAGCTAAGAAAAAGCTAGTCAAATTTAATAGGATAACTCTGTGTTACTTAAAAATAAAAGGGCCATTTGTTATGTGTCATGTATGAAGAGGAAGGCAGGTGGTTTAATTATGAATCTGAACTTCTTGAGCTTGACATTTATCTCCTTGGTGCACAATTTTTTAAAGCAGTAATCCATGCAATATAATACAAAGATGCTAAAGTACATAAACTCACATACACACAAGATACCAACTAAGAGCCCAATTCAATTATGGATAAATTACCAAAAGAGTTTTGCCATAGAGAAAACCTATTATCTTTACACTAAATATGCAAATAATGCAATACACTCATTGAAAGAGGAAAGAATAAAGCCTGCTAGACAAAATGTCTGTCACAAAATGTCATGCATTTCCATATTCTTATCAAACTGCGTTGATTTCATTATCAAAAGTAATAATACTATTCATTTTTATAGCTATTAATCACCATGGCACAGGAAAGCAAAGTAAAATAAAAGGCTGAGGTCACACACATGACCTTGGTTGTTTCTACCCAACATTCTTCTTAAGCAGCACATTTTCCCAGAAATAACATTTAAAATATAAAATATTCCTGATAAAATAAGGAGTATAGTATAAGAAGAGTACTCTATGATAAATATTTCAAGTAAGGAAATATGTGGTTTTCCGGATAAAAATTCTGCTGTCTCCTTAGCCATATGCATCCATATTTTCTAACTGAAGAAATAATTATTATTTATTATTAGCTGTACAAAAGCCCTAAATTGCTATTAAATCTAAGTTAAACAGTCTATTGGGAGTGTATGTGCGTGTTTGTGTGTGTGTGTGTGAAGCTATAATCTTTCCTCACATGAACACCTTTCACTCATCTTAGCTTTTTCCAAGCTGGATTTGTTTTTCTCTCTAGACTCATACCATAGTTTCAAAATCCTTTGCCTATAGTTAACTTGCTTAATTAGTTAGAATATACTTTTGTCTATTGAAACATGACTAATACCACAAGGGAAGAAAATAACGATAACATATTCTTGATCTCTATTAACTAGAAATGTCTGTCCTCTGAACTCTGATTACTCTTCATCCATATTTCCGTTATGACTTCACATAAATCTGTATTTTATGCAGCATCTATTCTTTGCCAGTCCAGGTACTTAGGCACTTTTGAAGCAAAAATGAAGAAAATTTGAATCTGATTTGCTTTGATTAAGGAATTACTAGCCTGTGAAAGAGAAGATACCTATAGAAATAACCAATAGGATTGATTACCAAATGCTTGTGCTGGTGCTAAAAAGAAAAAAGTTACATCTGATTGAGGTTTCACAGAAGGTCTAAAGGAAAGATGACCTTTATGAAAGAAAACCCAGCTAAAGAGAAGCACATTGGTAGAAAAATGGAATCCCAGAACGTCAGAATGTGCGCTGGGAAGAACACAAGTAGTACATTGCTAGAGTGTAAAGAACATTGTGTGCAATATGGTGGTGGTTGGGAGAAGGATGGAAATAGATGAGACTGAAAACATAAGCTGGAGAAAAACTGGAATGTCTTATTGTTTATGCTAAGTAGATAAGACATTATTATAACAGTTAATGAGAATCTCTGTAGTACATCATATAGAGGACAGACATGATATCTAGAAAATTGACTCTAGAAGCAATATATTTGTCCCTAGGTATCCATGGAGGATTGGCTCCAGGACCCCTGCAGACAACAAAATCTGAAGATGCACAAGTTTCTTACATAAAATGGGCTAGTATTTACATATATCATATGCATATCCTCTTGTATACTTTAAATCCTCTCTAGATTTGTTATCATACCTAATACAATGTAAGTGCTCCGTAAATAGTTGTTATACTGTATTGTTTAGGGAATAGTAATAAGACAAAAAAGTCTGTACATGTCTGATACCCAGTTGGTTGAATCCATGGATGCAGAACCTGCGGATATGGAGGGCCGGTTGTACTGCTAAAGACTAAACAAAAAGGATATAAGATCAGAGCAACAACTGATAAAAATGTTGCTTACCTTCATCCTGTTAAAAGATTATAAGACTATTAGCAGATGAAATGGAAATAAACAATTAATCAACAGATGTTTCATCTCTAAGCTGATAAATTTGCTCTCTAATTGCCCACTAAGCCTTAAAAAAAGATAGTGTTAACTTCCTCCCAAGTTTTCTTGTTTCCAGAGTTGAGTAGACAATGGTGTGATTAAATCCACATGGAAATTCAAAGTGAGGTTGCCACATACAGCAGCAAGAGAATGGGAAAAAGGAATGGGAATATTGTCAACTTTCAGCACATTGAGTTTGAAGTACCTGCTCAAATTTTTGTATAAATAGCCAACAGATAATTATAAGTCTGTACAATGAAAGGATGTCCCAATGAATTAGTAACTCGGAAAAATCAGGAATTATTTACATTAATGACAGCGAATAAAGGTGGAAAAATAGGACTAGACTAACACATTACTGTATATGACAGGTTCTCCTTGTTTTCTATCTCCTGTCCATTTTCTTTCCAAAATAATTCAGATTTTATTTGAAGCATACATTTTCCAGGCTAAAAAAATAGGACAAAGAACTGATTCTCTGGGTCCCTCCAAATGCCAATAACTATGTGACATAATTCTAGCCCATGATATGTCAGAAGTTGTGCTCTGGGTGGGTATTTCAGAAAAATTGTATTCCTAATGAAAAACATCAAACTCATCTACCTAAAAATGTTGATCTTCATACTTCTTTCTTAGTCTTCTCTGAAACGTTAAAATGGTGCTAGAGATAGAACAACCAACTATGAATACTGAAAAGAAAGCCACATGCCAAGGATCATGAGCAGAAAATAGGTAAAACCTAGGAGCTTGAGAGCATCAAAGTGTTACTGTACAAGTTTGGGCTATCAGCATCTGACTTTCTTGTTATGTGACAAAAGTACTTCCACTGGGATCTTTAAGATAAAGGTAATGATACCAACCCTGACATCAGTTCCCCCACATTAGACCCAGCATATGTGGAGTTAAAACCAAAACACTCATTCCCTGCTTACTCCTTGGCTTCCTGGCTCCAGAATCTGCTATCCTCCATGGAGACAGACACAGCCAAGGACAAGCACCTGGACCTGTTACCTCTTTCCTGCCAAGGAGACACAGGCTGATGGGAAAGCTGCTGACCAGCAAGGTCACAGGCTCCCTCCTCTCTGCAAGTAGTCTCAAGGCCAAACACAGGCTGATGGGAAAGCTCTGACCAATAAGGCCATATGATCCCCCTCCCCTACTTAAAAGCCCAAATAAAAATCCTTCCTTATAGTTTTTTGAGGAGTTTGGGATTTCAGCGTTAGCTGCCTTTCTCCTTTTTCAGTGCTGTGCAATAATAAAGTCCTACTTTCTTCCACCACACCCGGTGAAAGCTATTGGCTTGCTGTGCAACGGGTGAGAGAACTCACTTCAGGTTCAATATCAGTAATGAGTTCTTCCTCTCCCCTACCTGGCTTCCTCCCTTCTGAAAGGAAACATGAGGTTTCTGGATCAGAGAACAGATCATTTATTACTCATAGAGCATCTCAGTGTGATTTTCTTGAGCCCCAATTCCCGTGGGGTGATGTAATGAAGGTATGATGTCACCCTCTGTACGTAGCAAGGTTACACAACAAGAGAGGAGCTCCAAATTATAACACTAAGAGCTTATACAGGTCAGCTGGTACAACTTTCCCCCCTCCTCTCAAGAGAGACAGAGGAAGAAATTAAACACTTTACTCTGAAAAGTAAACATATCTCCCCCAGGGGGTGGGAGGGAAAGGTCTCTAGCTTAACCAAACTAGGATGTAATACAATAGATCCAGAAGAGATAATTCTCTAAATCTCTCTGGAGCCACATATAATCTCTAGATTCCAAGGTGCCTTAGTTTCCTCTTGCTTCTGTAACAAATCACCATATATTCAATTGCTTAAAATAGCACAAATATCGTACAGTTCTGTAGGTGAGATGTCAAATGCAGATTTCACTGGGTTAAAATCAAGGTGTCAGTGGGATGACATTAATTTCTGAAAACTCTAGGGAAGAACCCTTTTCCTTGTCCTTTTGAGCTATTAGAGTTGATCTGCATCCCTTGGCTCATGGCTCCCTTTTATCTTCAAAGTAAGCAATGACTGATTGAGTCTTTTTCTTGCTGTGCTACTCTGACCACAATTTTTCTCTCTCCCTCTTATATGTTTAAGGATGCTCAAGATTATATTAACTCCATCCATATAATACAGGATAATCTCTGATTTTTGAGATAAGCTGATTAACAGCCTCAATTCCATCTTTAATTCCCCTTTTCTATGTAATATAACATATTCCCAAGGAATGAGATTAGGAAATAGACATCTTTGGAAGCCATTATTCTGCCTACCACACATGGAGTATTTGCTATTCAATCATCTTTAAACCAAATTTGCCAGTACTCAGAAAGCCCAGACTGAAAAAAGGTAAAAGTATTTGTAGACAATTGTCTTTACAAAAATTAACATAAATGGTTTATAAAGCTACAAGATAAAATGAGGTTAATTAGGGAGTCATTGCACGTGGCACTTCAATATTAGAGTTCACAGAGATGAGGAGAAGCCAACAGAAGAGATGGAGACAAGGGTATGAGTAGGTAGTGAAGGTTAAGGATGAGCAAAAGAGTGTGTTCTCTTGGAAGCTAAATGAAGAAAATTAAAGAGAAGGGAATGACCTAGTTTTTCAAATGCTATCAATAGGTCAAGAGAGATGTGGATTGAAAAACAACCATCAAATTTGGTAGCATAAAAATAATATGCCATCTAATATAAGACATTGGAATAGGCCATAGCTGCAGTAATTCATAACATTTATCTCACTTACTTATATCTGTATCATGCTATCCCTATTAATTTTGGCTTTTTAATGACAAATAAGTAAAGTTAAAATGTTGAGTTAAGCCACAACTATGTCACATTTCACATTTATACTGTAATCCAACTTTTCTTTGTCACAAAGCTCACTATGTAGGGAAAATATTTTAACAACCATATGAAGCTAATAGAACACAATAGTAGTTGAGAATTATGGATAAGCCTTTAAAAAACAAATTGCAACCATGATGATTGTAAAATTGTAGGAAAAATATAACAAAAATCTCACAATGCAAAACTTTAAGCCATGTATAGATTTTAGGTTTAGTTGTAGAAATTCAGACAGCATATTTCTATTGGGAAAATTGGGGGAAAAAATTGTCTGCTGTTTACATTTTGTTAGCCCAGCAATGTTTGTAATTTTTGACAAATGCTATAGCTAATTTAAAAATTAGTTATCCATATAGGACCTTTATTCTTTTACTATAGTTATTAAATGTCCTGATGCAATAATTGCTATGGGTTATTGCACATGGAGGTAGTTAAATGTCACACATATAATTCTTGCATGTATTTGCTTACAAATAGATATTTTCATGCTTCATAATATAGTATATATAATGACCTCTAAAACACATTCAAATGACAGCATTTTCAAAAACTGTTCTTGCCACTTATATTTATAATTTTAAATCCAAAAGAAAATAAAAATGACAGTCTTCAGTGAGCACTGGGAAAATGTTTCTTCTTTTATTTTTTTTAACACGTGGCATTATTTTAAATAAATTTATGAAATTACTTCACAAGTTTTAACAGGAAGCACTTGTGCTGACTATAGTTATTTTATTTCTTTTAAGGTTCTAAATACTAGGAACTGAAAAAGGACTGATCTCTCTGACTTCTTCATGGTATTGTTTTCCATCACCATCGTATTGTACACAATGTACTTTACAGTGTAGCTGCATGGTATTGTGCTCTTCCCAGCACACATCCTGAGGTTCTGGGCCCTCATTTTTCTTCACTTCTTCATTTTTCAATAGCCCCTCATTTTTATAGTTCTTGTCCACACTCAAGGGAAGGAGATTATAAAGGATAAATATACCAAGGTGTGGGAATCTCAGAACCATTTAAGAAATCTACCTGCCAGAATTTAAGCAGCACAAATTAATGCCTATAGTGGATTGACATACATCAAATATACATATGAAAAAAATCAAGACAGCACAATTATACTTTCAAAAACTAATTTGTTATCTTCAGAGACTCCTAGGAATTCAATGAATTCTTTGGGATATTGATAAATACAGAGAAAGAAGCAATCAAGCATTTTTTCTACCTTCCTTATACAATTTGATTTCAAAATAACCAAATAGCTGATGACAGAGAGTTCTTTATTAAAGAATTCCAAGTAATAAATTCAGAAAGAATCACAGAATTAGAGAGCTACCTTTTTGCAAATGTTAATGAAATAATGGATCTAGAAAACTATCATGGATCACTGTTAAACTAATTCTTGAAAGATTTATGGGAAAATTGTCCACAGATAAAGCTGACAACATTGATCCACACTAACAGCACTAAAATCAGGATGACCAGTCAGTATGCACCTCTTGAATGATGCAATAGGAAATTTACAAAATGACGTGCACATTTATGTCTCCCAACAAATTGGACCTGACTGTAATCTAAAATGCTATTTTATGGAATTATGAGGATAAAAATATGGTGAGCACTCTGATGATGCAAATTGCCAAATCAAGAATGAGATAGTCAATAGGACAAATAACTTGTTTCTTTTACCGAAAGTGACATAAAAATAAAGAAATGAGAATGCCTATGAACTAGAAAAGATTTAAAAGATATAGCAACCAAATGCACTATGTGGGCAGTCTGGATCTTGATTCAAAAATCAAGCATAAAAATACATTCATGAGATAATTAGAAAAATTTGAGCATGGACAAGAATTAAATATTAAGAAATTATTTTTAATTTTGTTACATATGTTTTATGTTGATAATAATCCTATCTTTTAGAATTACTCACCAAAGAATCTACAGATGAAATAGTAATATAGAATTTGCTTTGAAATGGGGATGGATACATAAAACCAGATTAGTAATATGTTGACAATTTCTGAAGCCAGATGCTGGCTAACAGGGATCCATTATTCTATTTCCTCTAGTCTTGTGTATGTTGAAGACATAAATCCATAGCCAGAGATTTGCTGAATTTGGTTCACTGGCTATAGTGACTGAACTCCTCACCAAACAATTATCAACTCATTGATGAGGATTTATTAAAACCAATACTGGTAGTAATTCTGGTTTTCAAAACTTTATTTGTACTATCTTGTGACAAGCTCTCTTGGAATTTGAGATTATAAAATTGATGATATTATGACTGCCCTGAAGAATCCTGCAGACAAGAAGTGGTATAAAATACACACACACATATACTTACACACAAGGGAGCAGTTAATTTAGTATTTTGTATATAAACAGCCTCAAAATATTCATACTGATTTACACTGCAATGCTATCTTATATCTTATTTTTTTATAGATTTGAGGTCTCACAGCAAGTAAAAACTTGATATTTTCTCCCTAGATATTTCTGGTCATTGAATAAAGTTGAATTATACTGCTTATTAATTTAGGTGTTATAGTCAATTTTTCAGGTGTGGCAACCAAAAAGGAAGAGATATTTTTATTTTCTTTAGCTTAGGTTTTAAGAACAAATGGCTATTAGGCAGCATCAGGGAAATTAACATAATGTAATGAAAGTTCAAAATGAAACACTCATTTTGTGTCTGTAAGCTAATTATCAAACACGGTGGAGGGACGGGGGCGGGGTGGGGGTGCAGGGGGCGGGGCGGGTGGTTGTGCTGGTGGTGATATGTGGATGCATGGCAGATGAGAAGGGATTCCTTGGCAGGAAGGAGCCCAAGTACTTGCCAAAATGTCCACACATCTGGTGCCAGAACAGAGTTTGAGAAATTGGTCCACTATCCACCCAACAGGAGTTCCTGTCTAAGTGTTAGATATTAAGTGG
Organism: Equus caballus; assembly: GCF_041296265.1. Taxonomy (NCBI): domain Eukaryota; kingdom Metazoa; phylum Chordata; class Mammalia; order Perissodactyla; family Equidae; genus Equus; species Equus caballus. The sequence continues at coordinate 27,064,283 of NC_091709.1, read as the reverse complement.
GTACAAACAGAAATAGAAAAAGTGCTCACCCAGAGATATTTGATATTTCAGGCCAACACTCCCTTTATTTAACCAGACAAATTGACACCAAACACACATAAACACTTTGGGTGAGTATAAGACAGTGGAAAAAGATTCTCCACACCATAGCAGAGCAGTTTTAGTATAAAGCATCACCGGCAAAATGCTATTTGGGGGGTCAGTAGTATGCATGAAGCAACGCTACTTAGGAAGGCAGTACTGGGGCCCCTGTAGATGGCCTTCCTGGCAATATAACAAAGGTATATCCCGAGGGGAAAGGGACAAAAGGTGACACAGTATATATTTCAGGTGACTGTACAATTCAGTAATTTAGAAGTAATTAGAGGAACCAGGGTAGAATTTGGAAGGGAGGACAAAGAAATATGGGCTCTGTTATATTTCAATTATTCCACTTCAGTATTCAAAAGAGCATTACAGTTTCTAAATACCAGTTATTGCAGTTGCCATTTCAGCTGTGTTGTCTGTTGGGCCCATTTATGGGCCATCTCAAATTCTGCAGTATGCATATCTAAACTATTTTTAACTACATGTGATTTGCGTTACTTACCATTGCTTTCATTTTCCTAAGACACATTGTTCTCCACTATTCAATTGATCTATATCCCTTGATTACTCCCTGATACTGTTTTTCCTGTCTTTCCTCAAAATTGAGGGAAATAATTACCTTATAGCTTGAAATTTTCATTAATGAAAACTGTATATTAGCACATGCTTTAAAGTATTAGTTCAAGTTCTAATATTATTCCAAATTTTAACCCAGCAACAAAATTGAAAATTGAGTCTTCTGCTATAATTGGAAAAATTTATTATAGTTGACACCTTTACAGTTGTTAATATACCTACACAAGAAATATTGCTTATTTTTATAATCCATCAAATAAAAAGATCCTTTAAAGGGTCATACTTCTATTAAAATGGAAGTGACAACAAGTTTCTAGAACTCTGCCCACAAGAGCTCATACATTGATTGTTTATTTTGCTTTTCTTGCCTTTTGTTTCTGTTTTGTTTTTAAAGTCTAAAAATCTAGATAAACGAAGCATATTTGTGTCATTACTGGTTTTACCTGTTCCTGAATTCTATTGTAGATAGCTCCCAAACACTTTGAAATATTTCTATGTATGAGGACTCAACTTCATATAAACATCATTTTTTAGTTCTATTTAAAAGAAATAAATAAATATTGCAACAGCTGTCAACCCCCACTGGTAGTTTATTTTCAGAAAAGTCTCATCATACTGTCCAAGGAGAAAAAAAATCTTCTAAATGTATTGTCACTCAAAAGTTTTCAAAGTACTTTTAATATTTTACCAATATGCTCACTCAGTTCCTAATTATTTTTGGATCCTGCTGAGTAATTTTCTCAGCTTCTTAGTGTGGTGATTTGCATTCCTTCTCACATCTGGGTTCTTTTTCTGCCTCTCATTTTATATTGTTTGGATTGACATAGGAGCTTCATTTTCTCTTAAGAAGACAAGATAAAACTTTTCTTAAAAATGAAACTTTCCTGCAAACTTGTGAGTTGTCTCTAGACATCTTATGTTTGCACGGTTAAAAAATGCAGCAGAAAGTATTGCCTTGTTTTTCTCTGTCAGAGCAAGCTGGCTCCTGGGTTTTGAAAAAATAAAATATCTACTCTTAGTTTCTTTAAAGAGGGAACTCATGTAATTTATTTTTAGATTAGATGGATGGCCTCCAAGCAGTGATGGAAATATCTAAAGAAAATTCGTGAAATTTATTTATTTTTCTTCTGAAAGGATTTCCAATGTGATATAAGGCTATCTGTTCCAATATAAGGTTAGGTTTTTTTAATCATTTGTCACTGAACTATAGTACTCTTTAACATAAAGGATTTCAAACATACCAAGATGACAGCTATGATAATGATGATGATGATGATGATGACATCCACCTGCAGAAGGCTGCTAGTATTTCTTTTTGTTATATTTGATATGTAAAATCTCAAAATAAAATAAAATCACTATACTTCAATGATTCAACTAGTTCAAGTAGAAAATTGAACTAGGAGTTAGGAATTCTGACCTCATCTCTAACTATGTTTAGGAAGTACCACTTTAAAGTCAATCTCCTAGTATTTATAAGCTTATAATTATTTATATATTTTCTTGTGTATTACACATTTGTTCCTACTGACTTGGAGCTATATATGGCCGAGTCATACCTTTCCCTTTTTTCAACAGTATTTAACTGGCTCCTAGCATATAGAGAAAAGAAGTTTCTATAAATGATTGCTGAATGAATTAATGGATCTCCAACCTGGAACATATATTTGATATTTTATGGCCATTAAATACTAAATCAATCAATACTAAATTACTGTTAATTTCTTCAGCATTTTGAACATAAACCAAAATCTTCTTTTTAGAAGGATTTACAGCCCAAGGTCGTGTATCCTATTTTGGACAAATGTGCAAAATATTTTTTTGTCAAGGTGCCTATCTGTATGGAATACTCAACTATGTAATCGAGTATAACTCAGTCACTTAAGAAGTTAAAAATTTATTTGTAAACATTCAACAAAATGAACCATTTGGGAATAATTCACAATCAATTTATAAGCAAGTGCTTAACAAGCCTGATATTGAAATGACTCAAGGATTAAAATACTAGGAACTCTTAGGATGGAATTATAAACATCATAGAACAAAATTAAAGCCATAAAAGCATAAAGCTGGGAGTAGATTTAAGTATCCATGCAAGATCTCTCTTTTTTTTTTTGGCATCTGTAATTATAGTAAAACATATTGTGGTGAGTTATTAAACAGAACAGAGAAAATTGTGTTTGATGAATTCGTAAGGGAGGACCCTTTGTATGAATTCATGATGTATATTGCAATCCCTAGGACAACCACTATTTTTTTAAAGAAGTGTGAATGATAAGCTAATAATTGAGATAATACAGAGCTATAAAAAATGCTGAATAAATCCCAAAGTGGAAGAAAAAGTGGGAATAAAGAACAAAGACAGATGGCATAAATAAAAAACAACTACCAAGACAGAAGGTTTGACTGTAAATAAATCAATTATTATATTAAATGTAAAGATTTAAACCACCACATCAGGAAAAAAAAATAGATTGTCTGATTGAATACAAAAGCAGGACCTGACTGTACACTTTTCAGAACAACTCACTTTATTTATAAAGATATGGATATATTAAAAGTAAGAGAATGGAAAAACATACATCATACACATATTAGTCATTTGTGTATTTCCTTAAAATAAACAAAACCAATTATTCATGTAAATGCTGGTCAATTACTGGGCTCTGTTGAGTTCCATTAATTTATGTCTGTTTTCATAAGACAACTTTTTTGATAACTTTAAGTCCCGAGATCAGGTAATCTAAGTTCTACACTTTTGTTATTCTTTTCAAATTCTTTTGGTAATTATAGGTCTTTTCTATTTCCTTATAAGTTTTATAATCAGATTATCAATATCAACAAAAAAAGCCTGCATAATTTTGATTTTCATTCTGACAAATCTATTACCAATTTTGGGAGAATCGACATTTTTATATATATAACAATATAGAGCTTCCAAACTTTAAATGTGCTACATCTCTCCATTTAATTAAGTATTCTGTAATTTTTCTCAGTAATATTTTATAATTATCCATATGCCAGAATTGCATAATTAAAAAAAATTTATCCTATGTATTTAATATTACTTGATGTAATTTCAAATTTTACCACCACCACCAACAAAAGTGTGCCATGATGTGCATTTTAAACCTAAATGCAATGACTACTTGTTAAACTAGATGATTTAAAGAAACCAGTTCCTTGTAACATGAGGTACAAAATATCTGAGGCAGAATTACCCATCACAGGGGCTGGCTCCGTGGCCAAGTGGTTAAGTTCGTGCGCTCCGCTGTGGCGGCCCAGGGTTTGGATCCTGGGCGCGGACATGGCACTGCTCCTCAGGCCATGCTGAGGCGGCGTCCCACATCCCACAACTAGAAGGACCTGCAGCTAAGATATACAACTATGTACTGGGGGGGTTTGGGGAGATAACGCAGAAGAATAAAAAGATTGGCAACAGTTGTTAGCTCAGGTGCCAAAAAAAAAAAAAAAAGAATTACTCATCAAAGCAAGAACCAAGGAAATCTCAGCTTGAATGAGAAGAGACAATCAATAGACATCAACTGCAAGATGACACAGATGTTGGAATTATTGGACTAGGATTATAAAGCAGCAATAGTAAATAAATTATTCAGGAAGCAGTAGTGAATACTCTTGAAACAACTGATAAAAATAGAATATCTCAACAAAGGAATGAACATGCAAGGAAGAATCAATTTGAAATTTTAGGACTGGAAAAATACAATAACCCAAATATAAATCTCACTAGATGGTTCAATAGCAGGATGAAGTTGATAGAGAAAAGAATGAGTGAACTTGCATTTAGATTAATAGAAATTATCTAATCTGAATGAGAGGAAAAGTAATTTAAAAGGAAGAACTGATCCTCGGACATGTGGAACAGTAAGAAAAGATCAGAGATCCAGAAGGAGAAGAAGCAGAACGTGAGCAGAAAATATATTTGAAGAAACAGTGACTGAGGGGCCAGCCCGGCGGGAAGTGATTAAGTTTGCCTGCTCCAATTTGGTGGCCCGGAGTTCGTGGGTTTAGATCCCAGGTGTGGACCTATACATTGCTCATCAAGCCATGCTGTGGTGGCATCCCACATACAAAATAGAGGAAGATTGGCGTGGATGTTAGCTCAGGGCCAATCTTCCTCCCCAAGCCCCCCAAAAGAAACAGTGGCTGAATACGTCCCAAATTTGGTGAAAGACACAAACTTACAGATTCAGGAATATTAGCAAACCCTATATATTGTAAATAGAAAGAATTCCATGCCCAGGGACATCATAATCAAATTCTGAAACTGAAGACAAAAAAATCTTGTAAGCAATCCAAGAAAAACAATGCAGGACCTATGGGGATCAACAATTTAAACGACAGTGGATTCTGATATGAATGCCAGTAGGAAGTGGCACAATATTTTTCAAGTGCTGAAAGAAAATAACTGACAACCTGGATTTCTATCCCCAGGAAAAATATTCTTCACTAGTGAAGGTAAAATAAAGACGTTCTCACATGAAAGAAAAGTAAAAGAGTTTGACACCAGCATACTTGTTTCTAAAAAAATTGACAGACAAAGAGGAGTTGATAATAGAATGAAATTGGAACATCAGGAAAAAAGAACAGCAATTTGATAAATATATTAAACGTAGATTATGCTTTTCCTCTTGAGTTTTTAAATTGTATTTTTGCAGTTGAAAGCAAAATTGATATATATGAATACTTGGGTAAATCTTAAGCGAATTATGCTGAGTGAACACAGGCAATTGCAAAAGGTTTCATAATATATGATTCTATTTATATAATGTTCTCTAAGTAACAGAATTATAGTTATGGAGACTTCAGTATTTGCCACGAGTTAGATTTGGAGAAGACTATGACTATTAGGGTGCAACACAAAGGGATTCCTTGGGGACGATGCAGCAGTTTTGTATTGTGGTTGTGCTGACGGCTACGTGGAATTATACATGTGATAAAATTTCATAAAACCGTACTCAAAAATTCAAAAGGAGCACATGTAAAAACTGGTGAAATACAAGCATCCAAACATGGTTTCTGAGTTAAGTTGTATGCCTATGTCAATTTCCTGTTTTCTACAATGTACTTCGCTTATGTAAAACATGATCACTGGGGAAGTTGGATGAAGAATCCTTGGGTGATCTATGTACTACTACTGCAAATTTTTGCATGACAAACCATTTCAAAATAAAAATATTAAAAAATGGGTCAGTATGTATTTTGTCTCCTATTTTCTGATAGATCTTTTGTTGCATTAGTATTTTTTCTTCCTTAAATGTTCAGCCAAGTTTACCAGTGAAGTCATCTGAATCTGGAGCAGTCTGTGGAAAAATGTTTATTGGTTCAATATCTTTATTAGATATATGACCCTATACATTTTCTAATTTTTATGTGGTTTTGGTGTTTTTTGTGGAATTTGTCTATTTTATAAAGTTGTCTAACTATTGGTATAAAGTTCTTCGAAGTATTTAATTATTATCATTTTAATATCACTACATTTAATACATTGTCATGGACTGCCTTTCGTTAATGATTTTTGTAATTCATTGTTTCTTGTTTTGTGTTGATGAGTTAGCTGGAGTTTTATTACTAGTCTATTTAAATAAGTAGAAGTTGAGTTCATTGATTTCCTATATTGTTCATCTGCTCTCTATTTTACTGATTTCTACTTTTATCTTTATTGTCTCTTCTCCTTACTTTATGATAAATTTAGTCCTCTTTTTTTCTAGATTTTTAAGATAGAAGCTGAGATGATTGTTTTCAGATTTTAAACTTGTTTAATAGAAAACTATAGGCCTATAGACTTTTCTCTATGCACAACTTTAGCAGCATCTCACAGTTTTTGATATGTTGTTTTTATTTATGTCAAGCTCACAGTATATTATAATTTCCTTTATTTTATTTTTTAGCCTATGTGTTATGTCTTTTCTACAAAGCACCATACGTGCAATATAATTTAAAAAGAAAATTGAAATATAAGGACCAAATTGGCAAATTTTTAGATATATTGATATATTCAAAACTATAGTGTGATAGATTAACCTAGTTCCCCCTGAAAGTGATATATTAAATAAGTAAAAGCAGTCAGGATATAAATAACTTGTAAAATATTAAAACATGATAAATATGTCAAATCCTTCAGTAATTGGAGTATATACACTTGTTAATAATCATATGTGGTCTATTTCAATTGTCACCCATATACTAAGCCACAAAAGGAGGCTCAATGTAACCCAAAGAACTGTATCAGAATCCACATTCTTTGACATCAATGAAAACTTAATTATGGTTCTAGATTGTCGCAGAAACTATAAAATATTAAAATATACTCATAAATAAATAACAGGACAAAGATGAAAGTAATATAAAAATCATGAGCAATTTAGAACTGGAAACAATATAAATTCAATAATTCTTATGAGTTGAGGCAGGGGAGTAAATAGAAGGAAATTTGCAACATTAGTGAAAATGTTTGGAAAGACTCAATATTAATAAGTTGAGCGACTATGTCAAAAAGTAGGAAAAAATGACTGAACCACACCAAGAAAGTAAAACTAAGAAAGCAAGAAACATAGCAGAAATTAATAAAATAGAATGTTTCAAATCTCCCTCTCGTATGTCATCATCATTTGTCCAAAATCGGTTTAGTACCATGAGTTTCTTTTTCAGTCTTTCTCCTCCCAGCCTCACACACTGGGCTATCTTAATTCTCTCCTTTTTAACTGTTTTAAGAAAAACATATGACATCACAATTTTTCTCTAAAGCTTATTAATTGTAGTATTTGCTAAACCCTCTAACACAGATGACTACAGTGCTGACCTTTTGCACAGTTGACATGCTGGGTTTACTTTTCTCTCCTGCTTCAGATCTATTTTTTTTAAATTCATCTCATGCCTTCTTCTATCTTAGATTTTTTTGGTTTGCTAAAGTACATACATAAGTAATTATAAGTAGTCTATATGATACATATATTTTCTCATTTATTTTAGTCTTAAAATCATAAATACATTTCCCTCAGAACTTTGAAAGTGTTTTCTAGTAACTTCTAGAATCCTTGCTGAAAAGAAGTCTACTGTTAATCACATTTTGTTTTTTTGTTGCTAGCTTACATATTTACTTTTAAATTACCTTCTTGCTTTTGAGTTATATCTCAATATTTTAAGGCCATTTTTTTGCTTATTCTTTTTTGTCCTTTCCCTATTTTGCTTTCTATTTTCTTAAAATATCTTGTAAAATTTAGCTCTATTTTTATTTATACGTGAAAAGATATATTGATTAATAGAAGTCCTGGCTGTCACTTCCATTCCTCTGCTAACTCTCTCCCCTTAATACAGCTCACTTTCAGCTTGTTTTGCACAGGGCATTTTCATGATGATCCATTTAATGGTGCAAATTAGGTCACAGACAAATAGATGCACCAAAATGAGGAGAATACAGTTCTGGTATTGACTTTCCAGAAGAAATATGCCAATCCAAGTTAGATCTCTGTACAGTTATTATAAAGTTATTTTCCAATATAAACCTAGGGCTAACACAAATTTCATTAACAGTCCTTCAGTCAATTATTTTGATTTCTCTAACTTTTGCTTCCACCAAGTTGCAACATAGATCATCCTTCTTTACATATTCTGAAACAAAGCTTTGTCAATTTAGTTTATTGATTGTGGGGCCCATATTTCTCCTGTTTCCCCAAAATTCATCAGTCCTGGGGCAACTGATACCACCCTTATTGCATTGGTTTTAAATGTTTTCCTCTGCATATGTAATCATCATGTTACTAATATTTTGAAACAATAGGGAGGTAAGTTCATTTGATCAGTCCATCACCTTAAATTGGAAATGTATCCTCTTAATTTTAAGACTAATATTTTGTAAAAAGTCAGTAGTATCCCCTGTCAGTTCAATCAATATGTAGAAACACTTCCAGCTTCTAGATTGTAGCCAATTTATATCACTATGTTTCACTTTTTTAATCCAAAATTACACAGAGATATACATACATATTTGGTCTATGTGTCTGTGTTTTCATCAGAGTTTGGTAATAGACAGGGTTTTTATTCTTATTATGTTTATCTATTGTTAAATAATTACTTTTAAATTTTCCTTGTTTACTACATATTGGTTACCAAAGCACTCATTTCTTCTTTTTCTTTTTTTGAGGAATATTAGCTCTGAGCTAACATCTGCCACCAATCTTCCTCTTTTTGCTGAGGAAGACTGGCCTTGAGCTAACATCCGTGCCCATCTTCCTCTACTTTATATGTGGGACGCCTACCACAGCATGGCTTGCCAAGCAGTGCCATGTCCACACCTGGGATCCAACCTGGGGAACCCCAAAGCGGCCAAAGTGGAAGGTGCTAACTTAACCACTGTACCACCGGGCTGGCCCCAAGATCATTCATTTCTAATCCAAGAAGAAAGCTATAAGTAGCTTAAGTTTTAACAACCAATACCAAACGTACCCTGTTGCTTGGAAAATGATTTATAAATAAAAATTACTGTCATGACAGGGATAAGTTTATAAGCTGTATGAAAATAAGATATGATTTTAACAACTTAAAGTAGCACTAAGTTCGTACATAAAATTTGGACAAATCATGATAAGTATTGTAATTTCTACCACCAATTACAGTTGTGTAAAAAATACATGCCAATACAGTGAAGGGGATAAGATTTCAATTTATTGTTACCAAGGCTAATGGTAAGTGGTTTGCATTTGAAGAAACCTTATCAATTGATAGAAGCAATAGCAATCAGTGGGAAAAAGATGGGAGTTGCACTGGAAGAAACATAAGAGCCAAAGAAATTTTCTGTAGAAATATTTTTTAGTCATATAATGACTGTGAAGAAAAAATATTTTTGTATATTCCATGACATATTGAACTCTGGATCTTTTTAACAGGCACAAATTTGGCTATTATTTCTTGTAAATTAAATAAAAGTGAAATTTATAATCATGATTGAGCAGTGAAATTTCAATTTGTTATGTAATGGTTGGTATTTATTGCTTTGATATAAATTAAAAAGGAGTTATTTGAATTTAATTATTTGATCAAATCTTCTTTTGAAAAATAAACCTTGCAATATATCTCTAGTGCCAACTTGTAAATACAGAATGGTAGCATTTCAGCAAGTTCAACTATTCTAATTAGTCACTACTCTGGTATATCACTATTGAAATGAATCATGGATGCATTTACATGTTAAAAGATGGGTTTTGCTTGCTAACGCTGTTTCACAAGTTGAAATTTTTTTAAAAAAATTTATATTGCTTTCTTCAGTAAAGAGAGCTTTGTCAGTAAGGTTATCTTTATAATTTAAACCTTTGCTTACTTTTGGCTTTAAGACTTACTTGGGTTGGTTTACTAAAATGTGATTGATTAATTTTTATTTATACTTAGAATATTCAGATTTACTGATAACATAGTCTACCTTCTAGTCCCATTTCATGATTTCCCTTAGTTCATAGTATAACAATATAGACTTCTCTCTTTCACATTGTGCTTCTTTAAGGTGATAAGTTAGAAAACATAATTTACTCCTGATATACTGGTCTTCCACTAGCACTTCACCTCTCCCATAAATCACCTGTGAAAGCTAAATATTTTGCATGATATACATTTTAAAGATAAGATGATAAATGCCACTCTTCTATCCCCTTATTTCTATCCTAAAGGAGGAAATTTAGTTAGAATTAAGACAGATCTATGTAAACTGGGCTTTTGCCCATACTCCCTCTTTTGCCAGTATTCAACTCAACACTGTCAGATTTTGCCTTATTCAATAAAGTACACGTGAATAGACTCAGCAAGGAAAACAGCTGTTTGTTAAGGAAGAATTCCTGTTAGTGTCCAAAGGATTTAATAAGTAGATTCTTTAATTTTACTTCTGCCACTCTTTTAAACTAAAGGCAACAGTGTCTCAGGCATATGTTCTGAAACACTTCTTCTGATACCAATACCCTTTTCCTTGGCTGTCTTACATTTCTACACTTCTCTCAAAGCAATTACTGATATTACAGGAGACTTATAAGAGCCTTCCATAAAGGCAGATTTTGGTCAATTAAAGGAAGCATCTAACCTCCCTCCTGCCTGCACCAAGAGACTATTGAGACCAAATACATCAAGCCTTTGATCCCTTCAATTTGTACTGTGAATAATGTCATCCATCCTTAATAGAAGTAAGAAATATGGGCAGAGTTCGTAGGTATAGTCTGCCATAGCCAGAGCAGTCTTGATGTAACACATATGTACCATCTAAAAGAACTCCACCGGGGCCAACCTGGTAGTGCAGCAGTTAAATTCACCCACTCATCTCCGGTGGCCCGGGGTTCACCAGTTCAAATTCTGGATGTGGACATACGCACTGCTTATCAAGCCATGCTGTGGCAGGCATCCCACATATGAAATAGAGGAAGATGGGCACAGATGTTAGCTCAGACCAATCTTCCTCATCAAAAAGAGGAGGATCGGTAGTGGATGTTAGCTCAAGGCTAATCTTCCTAAAAAAAGAGAGAGAGAGAGATCTCCACAGTCTCCAGTCGGTGAAGTGATACTAACATGTTGAGATGGAAAGCTACATGAATCAGTGAATGCTGAGTTATATGCATAGATCTGCAATTAGGTCATCAGAAGAAATGATAATATTACTTTCACAGGCAGTGAGATGAAAAGGGAGAGTAATCTAAAAGGTTGGGTGCCTCCAACATTTGAATCTGAGCTCAATCAACAGAAGCCATGAGGAATCTGAGTGTCTGTCTAGCCCCTTACACAATGTCCTACATGGAATGGTATCAGCTAGTAGAAACAGGTCAAAGGAGGAATTCATGCCACTATATGGTTTACTAAGTTTATGGACATAGCTAGAAGACTTGGGAGAAACACTCTGCATTCCTTCAAATAGTCTCTGACACAGTATGCAGCTTTATGAACTCATTCAAATCATCATCATCATCATCATCATCGCCCTCTGTTTTATTCCTCCCTTTAAATTCCACTAGATCTCCATTAGTACTCCCCTAGGGGAACTTTTCAGGACCATCTCTATTTTCTTTGGTATCATTTCATTTTAATGTGGGAAAGGTTTGTTACCTTATACCACCTTGTTTACTGTCTACTCAGTCCTTTCTTGATCCTATTACCAATTGGTTTTCTTTTACATGTATGCAAACTATAATAGTGACCAAAACTACACAAGCAATCATAAATTTAATTTCTATGAACTTTCCTTTTTTTGAGGGACATTAGCCCTGAGCTAACTGCTGCCAATCCTCCTCGTTTTGCTGAGGAAGACTAGCCCTGAGCTAACATCCGTGCCCATCTTCCTCCACTTTATACATGGGATGCCTACCACAGCATGGCGTGCCAAGCCGTGCCCTGTCTGTCCCCAGGATCTGAACCGGTGAACCCCAGGCCACTGAAGCGGAACGTGCACACTTAACTGCTGGATCACGGGGTCGGTCCCTCTATGAACTCTTATAGACACCAAGTGGATTAAGTCATCCTGGGTGTTTCTTTCTTGTCTGTCTGTAAATTTGGTACTATTTTTTTTATTACAAAACTCTTTTTGCTAAACTGATTAAATCTAACTGTGAATACTATTTGTAATGTATGGAGGTACAATGCTTAAAAAGAAATACATACAGATATAGATCCATTCTCTACTGTATTAACATTGCCAAAACATTCTATATTACTATCCTCTTACCCCATTTCTAGTTTCTCCCTCACCTTTTCTCCACAACCAAATTCTTTTACTGTGGCTTTGAAACTGCTGCTCCATATCCAGCAAATGCAATAATATCATAAGCTGCCATTTTAAACTGCTGCTTTATCTTTTCACCTTAACTGAAACTTAACTCTTTTCCAAGGAGGTACCTTTTCCTGCAACTCTCCCAAATGGTATTCTGTTCTTCCCTATTTCGTACAATTCAGGATTGCAATGAGGGTTTGGTGTCCTACATGCTCACTATTGCCATATCATGACTATCATTTTTTTATCAAATTAAGAAAAAATTTTTAAATCTATGTCATCCTCTCTACCTACACAAATCTTTCTGATGCTTCCTCTCATTTATTAAAGACTTAGAGACATGGCTTTTTGTGTTTCTCTACTCTAGGCTCAACTATTTTTGTAGATGATTTTTTTATCTGTATGGATGACTAATCTAACACTCAGAAAAATAAAATCCCAGAATTCTGGTCGACTCCACCTCATCTTCCTGTTCCCCAGGTCACATTTTGGAAAATTGCATAATATAAACTGGGATAATCTGTATCATTTATCATCTAAATTGGGACACTTCTGAGAGTGAAAATTGGCAGTAATAATTATTATGGCAGGAAAACAGGCATAAGTGAGTATTTTCCTGGACACCTGGCATGTATGGTCACTCTCTCAGTAATTGTCCTATCTCCAGATATGATCAATGTAGCATCCTCTCTACTTGTAAACAATCTACTGTTCTCACGAGCCATATCATATCCAAATAACATGTCCAATAAATAGATCACATAAATTAAAAAGAAAAAAGTAACAACATTTTATAAGCATATAAAAGCTTATTTGGATTACGTGGAAATTTTTAATCATCTATAAATGTACTTTTTTGATTGGACATTACCAGCAGAGAAGACTCTGTGTGACCCTGGAGCTTCCTATGATCACTCTGTTGTCTAGTTGTCACTTTCTAATAAGTTTAGAGGGGATGTTGGGTCATCATAAGTGCAAACTTCAATTGTCCAGTGATGAACTATGATAATCAACAACACAAGGATAAGGGTTTCTATTTCAAGTATTCTTGGTCAGTAAACCAAGTGAGCTGTTCTTATTAACCTGCTGGCTCTGGCTGATGATGCCTCTATGTCTGAAGTGTACTCCCTAGAACCAGTTGCTATAGCTCTCAAAACTCTGCTGAGTGAGCTTGTCTCTTACAGAAGGATTAATTGCACCCAGAAATGGAGAAAGACTATGTTGACTTAGGTGCTTTTTTGTCATCCTGCTGAAAAGCTTCCGTCGTCACATAAAAATAATGAAAGTGCAAAGATGCTTCCTGAAATAAGGGTAAAATGAAACCAGCCAAAATAGAAGTTTTCCTGGTCTCTTTTTTCAAACTAGGTGATTTCTATGTCAAAGATGTTTATAATGGGGCCTGCCTGTGGCGCGGCGCTGAAGTTCACACATTCCGCTTTGGCAGCCCGGGGTTCGCTGGTTCGGATCCCGGGTGCGGACATGGCACTGCTTGGCAGGCCATGCTGTGCCAGGCATCCCACACATAAAGTAGAGGAAGATGGGCATGGATGTTAGCTCAGGGCCAGCCTTCCTCAGCAAAAAGAGGAGAATTGGCAGCAGATGTTAGCTCAGGGCTAATCTTCCTCAAAAAAAGAAAATGTTTATAGCACTTTACATGCAACCACAGCCTCGTGGTAGGAATGAACCATCAAGAGCGTAGGTGGTTTCTTGAAGAAGGAGGAGCTGAATTTCTTTGTCAAGGCTTTGAAGAGCCCAGAGAAACCCTACCTACCCATCTGGAGTATAGCTAAATCTGTAGACAGGAACCAGTTGATTGTCAATATGATGACAAAGCCAATAGCATAATTACTGGGGGTAGAGTGAATTTATTCTCCTTTGGACGCTCAACAACATAGAGATTTATGCTTCCATGTTTAGATGAAGAGGGAGCTAAAGTCCAGAAATGAGAACATGATATGAAGATTACTTTGTCTGTTGACTTTGCAACTGCTATCAAGTTTGGTGAGAATGCCAAAATCACCAAACTCCTATGTTCTCTGGCCTAACTGCTGGCTGGATGGACTTAGACAGAGGTCCTGAAAGCAGCAAGAAGTATGCTAATGCTGTGGTCTAGAGAGAGCAGACTGTATGGAATAGACCTATGGGGGTATTTGAACGGGAAGTCATTGCCAGGAACGGGAACACTCATGGATAAGGTGGAGAAAAGCACTTCCTGGTGCTGCATCACCATCTCAAGTGGCAGAGGCACTGCCATTGTTGTACTAAATGGAATGGGACAAAGTTAATCATGTGAGTAGTACGAATGGTGCCAGTCTAGAGAATCTAGAAGGTAAATTCTTACTTTCTTGCTTCCTGGTTCCTGTGCATCACTCCTATCAAACTGATGCTTTCTACATCTCTTCTTGACTTTAGTTAATATCTTCCCACATCAATACTCAGCTAGTGACCAAGAGATGGAACACAGGAACTCTTAAATGGCATACAGCATCTTAGCCCCTTGGATTTGCTTGTAGTTTTCAAGATCCCACTTGAACTTCTTAGTGTGTATAAACTATTATACTTTCTAGAGTGCATATACTTATATTTTCTAGATTAAAAAAAGGTAGTCATAACCTGTAATTCTCTTTTTTGAATTAACTTATTCTGATCAGCTTTACATTTATCATCATAGCATGGGAACAAGATAAATTCTGGTTGTGGGTAGGGTGGGGGACAAAGTCGATAATGTATTAAATAATAATGTACATTTAATTATAATTTAAAATTACTTTAAATAACTTATTTATGTACTAACATATGATTTATTTACAAAAGGGATGAAAATAATCAGTACTCAAAAGACTCAGAACCAGAACAGCATATTTAATTGGAAAATGTCTTTCTCTATTACCTGCATGATTCTGGCTAGTGATGACTACAATTTTGTCTGAGTAAATATTGTCAATGAACTTTCATTTTTCTCTTTTAGTAATCAACTTTATTATTTCTGTCATATTGCTTTTCAAATTTTAATATTAGCCATAATGTTTTCATTATCATTGGTAACTTGCTTTTAATCATTTCAAAAGAAACCTGTTGTTTCAAATTAGAACACCAATGGGGACATTATTTGCATAGATACAGTGGAGGAGTGATTAGATTAATCAAAATTCTCTGATTAGGAGAATACTTCCAGTGTCAGTCTCTGATAATTACTCAAAAGCCATCATATTACATGATATTGTAATTGAAAATATTGTTGCCTATGCTATCTCAGCTCCTTCACTTCCTATGAATATGTGACTATGCTTGCTGCTTTAGAGTTTATGAAAATATTTTGGATTATTCATGCCTACAACCCATGAATCTGTGTTTAAGTTAATTATCTGCTGTTAGTCTCAATTACCTATTTTTATAATCAAGGAGATGCAGCCATTTATTAATCAGAAGGGCTCAGAAACAAATGCTGTATATTTGCTTTTATTTTTAAAGGAAAATAAGGAACATACAAACCCCTGGAAATCTTATCTATATTTACATGAGCAAAGAACTCTTTCTGTAGTGGGACATAACTATCTCTGTTTTAGAGCTTAGAGGAAATGATTTCAGAGGGTGTAAGTTAATATTCCTTAGGGTAATATTTGCCTATTTTAAAGTTCTGATCATGCATAGAACTAGTGCACAATGTGTAATTTCTTTTATTTAAAAATAATGTTTTGAATATGCTAATACTCCTACACATCCATTACTCCCAATGTCTCTTACTTCAATGAGAAAGGAGAAGGAGAAGCTGTCAGACTGAATCTTGTTCATCGTTGTACATCAAATCATGAACTTATGCATTTGTAGTAATAACATCCACCTTTTCTATTTTTAAAAATGAAGTTTCTCAACTATTAAGGTCTTCTGGCTGCTATGTAAAGGCCGTCCATTCATCAAATTGTTTTCTGGTTCTCATGCTCTATACCCTTTGCAAGAACTTTACTCCAGCATTTATACTCCTCACTAACTTGTATCACCAATGGCCCATTTTCATTGGAAAATTCCCATTAGCATATGAACATGCTACAAGAGTTCCCAAATAAAACAGCAAACAAACGTGCAAAACCACCCCACACCAGCAGCCACTCCGTTTCTGTCTTCATCATTCATATCAGCACTTGAGTCAGATTCTCTCCTGAAGCCTTTTTAATTACATCTCCCTCCTCTCAAAAAATCTGCCTAGAAACGGCTTTTGTTTCAGCTCTATATTGAAAAATGCAGTAGTTCCTTTTCTCGGATCATTTTATGTTACCTCTTGTTAGTATTTGCTCTCTTATTTTGAAACTCTATCTAGTATTGGCCTCTGTGATAACTTCTGATTGAAATCACCCATTTAATCATTTAAATTATCTAACCTGCTGAGAATAGTATGCTATATGGATATAACAAGGCTCATACCTGGAGATTTGAATGTGACATCGTCTTAGATTATCATAAAGGTGAAATTACAATATCAGCAGCAGACAAAGCCCTCTTTTCCTATTACATTTTTAGCAATGGTCACATTACCAGTTATGATTATTCATTGCAGCAGGTAAAGAGTAGCTTAAATTGGAGCTATAAACTCTGTTGGGCTCAGAGAGGTTTATTTCTCTTTTATTCTGGGGACTAACACAGGCAATGTATTAACAAAGATATGTAAATTACCACCTAACTCCATCCATATTCCTAGAATTCAATAAAACACTCATAAAAGTAAACTAAAATAAAGGCTAACCCCATGATATGTAATGTGTAACCCAAAATAAATTTAATACATGCTTATTAAAATTAAATGCATTTCTCAAAAACTCCTGTCCCAGCAGAAATATATTAAAATCTATATATAGATTAATTATAATCATGAAAAATTATAAGAATTTTGAAGAAAAACAATGGACCAAAGTATTTACATCATTGGACTCAGAAAGATAAATGATAGGTAAATCTGTACTTTCCAATAAATAATTTGTTTGTCAGAATAAACTTAGACATTATTGATTTGTTTTAGGTAGAAAACCCAGAAATGTTGGAAAATTGTTAAAATGTAACAAGCATTTAAAACCACATTCTGACCACTGTTTCTCAAATCCCTACTTTTTAACTTGAAAATAAAAAGTACTTGTGTTTAAATAACTTTAAATAAATGTTTCTAATCACATTTTTAATTTAAAACATACCTTTGCAATAGGATTTTTATATCTTTCATAATTCATTCATTCTACAATTCCTTTCTGACATTGACACAAGAAGAAAAATGATAGAATTTCTTTGTAATGAAATATTAAACTTATGGATCTTTTGGAATGCAATCAAGTGTGGCCACCACTCTGTGCTACTCTTTCATGTTTATACATGCATTTTATATATAACTATATGTGATTGTTTCCAGGAAAATCAGACCGAAAAGTTATAAAGCAGAAACATCTTCCAAATGTAAGGTGATGGGAGCAGTCTCCCTACAGGGATATGGAGTAATCGTTGGTGGATAAACACACCAGTTTCCTCACCGTTCAGGTGGGAAAGCTCTGAGGCTAGTGGTATACAGTCTCCCAGAGGCCTCTGGTTATACAGTTACACCTGCTCACTGATGTGGTCTCTATTGCCTTTCTTTCATTCACTCTTCACTTTCCATTGTCCCAACACTGTTTCCAGGAATTACTTCCTGAATGAATGCAACCAAATTCTACTTCTGCTTACAGAGTAGAGAGCCACAAGAGGCCAATTCTCTTACCCCAAAACAAGAAAACAGGAAAATCAGCAGAATCCTAACTTTTCTCAAGTCCATCAGAGAGCTGAGGTTGCACAGTTACCAGGTGAACCAGAGTCACAAGCCTCCCCAAGAAGAGACAAGAAAGAGCATGGCAGAAAGAGGCAACCATCCTAAAAAAGTGTGAAAGAAATCAACTGAAATTTAGAAAATTCTTAAATGCCAAATATTGGTATAGTGTGACAGTTTAGAATTCCTTGGAGCCCCAGATGCAAGAGAAGTTCAAAGTAACTTGAGAGAGTTTTTCCAATTCTGTAATCAAACAGATTAAGGGCAAGGCAGAGAGCTGGAGAGAAGCCTCAGATGAGCAAAGGTATGAAGCCCTGACTAACTTAGGCAATGGCACACAGCCCTGACCATTTTCAGGAACCTTCTCTCATAGAAAAGCAAGCACCATAAGTACCCTGGTTAAGAGCAGGAAACTATTCTGTTCCAAGGGCTGCAGCCTATATCCACTGCCTTACATAGAAGCAAAAGCCATCTACCCATGGAGGAAGGGGTAAGAAACAAACTCTGCTCCCACAAACAAGAGATTTCATTGGGAAAGAGGCAGGAAACGACCATCCTGGCCCTTGTCCCCTGCTTCTAAGGGAAAGATAGAGGCAGTAGCAGTCTCCAGTGGAAAGCAAGAAACGTACCTGGACTGAGAATCCTGTACTGATTCAAGAGAGATTGGTATAAACATGGTGAAGAATGAAAACTCATTCCTTCTCAAGATCCTCTCAGACACAAGGCAGACTTTGGCTGCTATAAGGAAGACAGAGAAAACCTCACTCCCAGAGGCCAAAGCCCTGAAGCTGGAGAAGTTGAAGAGAAAGCTACCATTATCTTCACCTTAATGCCTTCACCCTAATGCCTTCACCCAGAAACAGCAATGGCAGTGTACGGCACATTTTAGGAGGGGCAAAAGTATATAGAGAGAGATTCTCTGTGACAAATGCATCTTCAGGTGAGAGTGGAGTAGAAAGACTCTCATCCCTTTGACATCCCGGGTCCCAGACTCAGCATGTGGTACCAGCTGCGTAAGGCTGAAAGAATTGGAAGTCTCAGTAAAAGGTGATAAATATAGCAACAAAAAAACCCAAAACCAAATCAACTCCAGACAAGATTGATTAAACACCTTACAATTATGGCTTGACAAAAGAAAAGTTATGCCCATTCCAAAGGGTAAGTAACATTTACCTCATTCTTTACTCTTCATTTTTACACAATTTTCATCATAAAATCTAAAAAGATGAGTGACACACAGTGTATATATCAGCAAAAAGAGACTGAAATCCAGTTGCTACCAATTTAGGGTAAAAATCAAGTGAAAAATTCAGTCAGAGATTCCAAAGGAGGAAAGAGTTTCAAATGGAAGAGATGAATGAAAGATGAAAAAATAAAAACGAGGATGATAAGATGCAATTAGTTAGATGAGCTGTCTGCTGGGTCCCTGTGCCCTTCTAGGTAGTAGTTTTAGTGAAAGGGTAGAACAGGTCAAAGTTAATAGATGTTTCACAGTAAAAAGTTAAGATAATGGGATTTTTTTAAGGGGAACTATTTTTTGAGTAATTTAATAGATTATAAATATACCTAAGAGAAAGAGAAGACTTTTATAATCATATACCCCTTATAATTTAATTCACTTCTATCTAATAAGATAAATGAAAATTTTGTACCCATAAAAATAAACACCAAAGACCAACAGATTTTAGATAAACTTATTTTTGTAATTTAGAATAAAGTGTTACAGAATGGAATGCTTAAATTCTAGCGTGATCAATTTATTTTTAAAACTCGATCTAATTGTTCAATAATACATATCTATAAAAATAGCAAAAGAATAATAAAATTCTAAGTAAACCTGAGCTGCATCACTATACGTTCAATCAAAGAAATAAGGACTGTAACGTTTTACTAATAATATTTAGCAATTTAAATTTTAGTTCTCATATTTAAACTATATTTCAATTTAACCATTGAATTCTTTTCTGAATTAGCATTTGTGTGGAGAATCTCATCATTAAATTATTTATTTGTATTTAGTAAAGAACTAGCAAATTAGATGGGGAATTATATATACATACATATTTATACATCTTTTTTATGTGTGTGTGTGTATTTGGCCATTCTGCTTCTAAAACACAATAAAAAATGAAAACAAAACTTTTACTCTGATTTCTCTCAATTTACTTATTGCTATTTTCAGATATTTCATCAGAATTAAAATTAAAACACTGTTAATTTACTTCTGTTTTTGTTTTTATTTTGAGCATCAATAAAGTGTTCATACTGCTAGTATCATTCAAGCCTGGATTCATTTTTAATCTGTCCACCAATAATGATCTATTATATGTTCTTTCTAAAATAATGGATATATTTCTTCTTCCTTACAAAATCCACAGGAAATGATATATAAAAATCTTTTAAAATTAATTTTCACTGATTAACTCATGAATCTACCATTTATGTTGCTAAACATGCTGCAAACAGACATGCTCGAATGGGGAACTTTTTATCCCATTTTTATTGGTTTCCAAATAGATACATAATATTCTGTGCTAAAGAATGTTTTATCATGTATTGGGAATCCATGACAAAATTGTGTGCTAAAGAATGTTTTATCATGTATTGGGAATCCATGACAAAATTGTGTTGTTTGAAAGTTTAAGATCATTGCCTATGTGAGTTGGAAATATGTAACATTAATTTTAAACAAATTTCCATTGGGAAAAGTAATCTAGAACATAGATGCCTGTTTTTATCCTGAAATTTAGAAATTCTTCTCCTATTACCAAAATGCAATTGGACTGAGAGAACTTACGTTATTTATATATGTCATTATGTGAAATACTAGAGAAATTTCTACAAAATGGAATAAATCAAGTGATTCATAGAGAATCTCAACTCTGCCCTATGTCAGCAATGAGAGGCTCCTTTTCCCCTCATATTAGAATTCACTGGGCATGTATTCCCAAATCTCCTTAACTTTCTTTGGTTTGTTGCTACAGATTGTTTTCCAGAGATTTTTAAACATATCAAGAATAAATGACTTCATAAATATCATTTTTAAAGAGTGATAAATGGATCTTAGTTCATGGAGGTTAAAATCCAACATGGCAATATATTATAATCATAATAAAAGCTTGTTTTTTATATGCTTCATTTTATTATTCCTTTTTTAACCATCACAAGAATAATTCTTAGTATTTCTGTTCCTGAGGCAAAATCATAATATACTCAGCAAATCTTAATGGAAATTTGGAGAAGTAACTATATGAAAATTTAAAATCTGGGCAGGAGCTTCACTATTTTAAATTCAGAACAGATATCCATAAGATTTATTTTTAATAACAGTACACAACAAAGTCTCACATAATACTCACATGGTTTTACGCACATTGACATCAAGAGACCTACTTTTGACAAATCTCTTAGAAAATGCGTTTGTGAAATAACTGTATCTTCCTAAAAGCCTTGTAGTCCATTGACTGATATATTTTTTTTGTACATCTATCTTTCAGGCCCTCCCACACAATCTAAAGCATATAAGCTCTGCTTTTTTTAAAAACATGTCAATACCTACTAATTGCTTCCTGAGTAGGTTTTGGTGTTATTTCAATGAAAGGTATAATTTAGCAAACAGATTTAGCAAGCAGCAGATAAAACAATTAGTACAAAGATCTTTTGTGGAAGAAGTGGCTGGCAGTACACCCGCAGTGAAAGCTGATTTGTAATTTAGAAAACAGATTTAGCAAGTGGCAGATAACAACAATTAGTCTAAAAATCTTTTTGTGAGAGAAATAGCTTGTGGAATAGGAAGAGGGAAGACAAATTTGCATAAAAATGATATGTCAGCTTCACTGAAAAGCAAATAATTTTCCATCTACACCTCTTAACCTTTCCTTTTCCTTATGGTTTTCTTTTTTCCTTTTATATTACAGGTGGTCAAGGCACTAGGATATTTCTAAAGTCATGACATAAGTGGTGTTGTCTCATGTAGTAGTACCACTAAATTTTTAATGAATACACCGCTCAGTGGGCCACAATAGCTATTGGATTGTGGAAGGAAATGAACCCCTTTCTCTTTTCCCTAATGGGTCTATGTTTCCTTGGTCATAGCTTGGATTTCACAAATAAAATTGACATATTAGTCACAGTTAAAGTCGAAACCCAAACCAACATAGATTTCCAGTAAGAGTAACTATCTAGGATATCGTTCACTATTAGGATCCTAATTTAGATGCAAAGAAAGCATTAAAATAGTACAAATGGAGCAAAGAGTGGGTTCACAGTAAGTTTTATTGAAATGCGTTAGCTTCAAATTTCTTCCCCTTACTTAAGAAAGGACGTCAGTGGTGTGGATGCTGGAACATCAAGGGTAGGGCCCTATGCAACTCTTAGATTACAAGGGCCCCTGATCAAAAAGCAATGAGATTTGTTAAAGCAAGAGGCACTGCTCAGCAAAGGAAGGCCTTACGTACATGTTGAACTGAGCTACTCTACGCAAAGTGATGAGAAGTCCTCCAGAACCCAGACTGTTGTCATGGACCTCTCTTGACATTTACAGTTATAAATTACTTGGAGATTATGCTGTATTAAACAACTTACTGATTTCAGAGACCGGATGTCAGATTCTCAGATTTAGAACTTTTTTCTAAAGAACTTTGTTCTTTGTTTTTCTCAGGTTTGTTGAATTTTGATGCATTCGTTGTCAATAACTGACCACTCTTGTTTTGTCCATAGTATTTAACCATCAAGCCCTCATGGGTGATACTGCTTGCTCCAGCTCACAGACAATAGGAAAGAGCTCTCAACCCAGACTGTTTTTATAACCAATGTTATACACATACAAATAATTTTCATTTATGTAATTCTACATTTGGAATCTGCTCAATTTACTCAATTCAGAAAAATCCCTTGTACAAAATACACATTATTCATTTTCCAAGTTCCGTTTGTTACTCGTGGTTTCTTTAGCATTTTGCTTTATGTTGTTCAATGTTGCTGTTTTAACTGTTAGTTTAATTCCTCACTATTTTCGGAGAAGGAATTGGCAAATTGTTTCTCTACAAGGCTTTGCAGGCAATATGGTCTCTGTCGCAACTACTCAACTGTGTCACTGTAGTGCAAAAGGGATCTTAGACGACTGGTAAACAAATGGGCATGATTGTGTTCCAATAAAACTTTATTTAAAAGACAAGAGACATGATTTGGTCTGATTGAGCCATAGTTATTCAAGCCCCACTTTAAGGAATCATTAATTAGTGTTAAATTGTCTGTGTTTGCTCATACTCTATTGGCTCTGGAAGAAACTTCATTGACCATGTACTTAGAGAATGACTGCTCACTCTAGGGCAACTCTGTGAAATATGAATTCGGTATTTAAAAACAATAAATCTCCCAAAGCATCATCTTTCAATTTAGCGAAAAATCTTGCAAGCTTTCTTGTATTATGTGGTAATGGAAAAAATAATTTTATTTATAAAACAATTGATGTACTATAAAATGTAAATTTATGGTATATTATATGATACGATATAGCATATATTATAATATTTATATATAACACAATTTCAAATGTCTTTAAGTTTTAATTATTACTATATAAGCACAATCATTAAAACTTTGAAACAGAGAAATTTAGAAGTAAAAGAGATTATAAAAATGAGTTAATCCAAACTCTGTATTCCTCAAATAGAAAGCAGAAACCAACAATGCCATAGTTTTAGAAAAACCAAAGTTAGGATCTGATTTCATTGAGTCTCTATTATTATTTTAATTTATTTTAAAAAATTTGCCATTTTTTCTTCCAAAAAAATTGATCAGCTTCTGATGTAGCACAAATTCTATCAATCAGCAGCTTACATGATTAAATATGCTACTTAGTCAATTGACCTAATACCATAGTTCATTCTTTTCTTAAATGTTAAAAACCATAGCCTATATTTTAACGTAAGCATGGTTTATAGAATTAATGGAGTTAAACAGTGATAAGCATATATTAAATTCATAGGACTTAAATTTGACCACTATATGATTATGATTTCCTTTGTTAGTAAGACTAATAAACTGAAATGGCTTCTACTATAGCAAAAGAATCCTACTGTAGTTGGTTTATTATTTATATAGTATATTGGATTCAGGTTTTTATTTTTGTAATTAATATATTGTATATTGTAGGTAGTTTATATGTTATATATCATATATGTGGGTTTTCTTGATAATAGATTTGTCCTATAAAAATAGTTGAATCCATCTGCAGAAGACTTAGACATTAATTTTGCAGCATTACTGTTAACCAATATTGAAAATAATCAGCCCATTCAGCATTTCTATAATCTACGTATTAAATAAACCCAAGAAATTGTCCTTCATTTGAAGGTAATACAAAAGAGTTAAACTTTAGATGATATTAACACTAACAAATGCAAACCAAAGGATCTATTTTACTTAATTGATTCAATAGCTGAGCTGGTTGATTGAAAATATGCATACTATGAAAAGTGGAATAGTGCCACAATCCTAACACAGCATTATTTATAGAAAAGGGATGTACAAGCTAGCCACTTTTTAATTTACTTAGAGTGAATTCTCTAGATAAAAAGAAATATACTTTCCAAATGACCAGAAGTATAATGGTTTGACGATCTTAGCAATAGTGGAAATTATTAATGTACTTATCTATTCTCTTATCTAACTTAGCAGTTCCTGCATTTCTGCAAGTCCAAAGTCCACCCATTCTTCAGCTGTAGCACAAGGTTATGAATTCATCATTTTTGCTTCCTTGTAAATATTCTATCCATTCTCAGGGCTCCTGCAGCACTTTATCTTCAGGATTTTCATATGATAACATTTGTGTTTTGTTATAAATATTCATATACATACAGTAGGGGAAACGCAAGGGGTAGGTTCCAAGACCCCCAGTAAATGCTTAGAACCTCAGACACTATGAGCCCTATACATACTGTTTTTTCATGTACTAAGAACTTATCATGCATGGTGGCATAACTTTTGCAGTTTGAGGTGTGACAGCAAAACTAGCGCGAGTTTCTTTTTCCTTCTTCGCAATTTCAGGATAGAAGTTTTGTCCTTACTGTACATCTTTGCAACCTCAGCATGCAGTTTTTTTACTTTCCTTAAGTCAAGACCTTTCACCTTTTCACTTAAAGGACACAATTTACGGCCTTTCTTTGGCATATCCAAATTGCCAGCATCACTATTCTTGAGCTTTGGAGCCTTTATTAGGTAAAATTAAGGATGCAAGCACAGTGATACCATGGACAGTTGATCTGATAACCAAATGGGTACTAAGTGACTAACCAGAGGGTGGCATATATAGTGCAGATAAGCTGGACAAAAGGATGATTCATATCCCAAATGGGATGGAGCATGTCAGCAAGAGATTTCATCATGCTCCTCAGAATGGTGCACAATTTAAAGCTTATGAATTGTTTATTTCTGAAATTTTCCATTTAATATTTTGGACAGTTGACCACAGGTAACTGAAACAGCAGAAAGCAAAACTGCAGATAAGGGGAGACTACTGTATTCATATGTATATTTCATCTCCACTGAGCTCAAAGATCTTAGAGATCAGGATCCATATATCACTAATATCTGTACATTATCTGGTACCTAGTATGTCTATTCATTTATTTCTAAAGTTATTAAATGTGACAGGCCAGATAATGGCTCCTCCAAAGATGCCCATATCTTAATGCCCAGGACAAATGAAAATATTACTTTACATGGTAGAGGGGCTCTGTAGATGTAATTAAGTGAAGGATATTGAGGTGAAGAGACTTCTTGGATTATTCAGGCGGGCTCAATGTAATCACAGTGTCCCTATAAGAGGGAAGCAAGGGTCAGAGTCAGAGAGAGGTCTGAAGATGCTATCCTGGTAGTTTTGAAAGTGGAAGATGGCGCCACGAGCCAAAGAATGCAGGCAGCCATTAGAAGCTAGAAAAGACAGGGAAACAGCTTCTCCCCTACAGCTTCTAGAAGGAATTCAGCCTTGCTGGCACCTTGATTTTAGGACTTCTGACGTCTAGGGCTATATGATAATAAATTGTGTTGTTTTGGGCCACTGCTCACTACCTTTGTGATAATTTGTCACTACAGCGATAGAAAACTTTGTTTAATGTGTACCTTAATAGGTGTATCGATCCATATATACATGTGCATTTATAATACGTACATTTATGTATCTACCTACATGATTTATTAAGTGGCTTGATTCAGAAACTGATTTTCATTTGGGGTGGGTTGTTTTTCAGACGTGTTCTGAGAAAGTACTGGTGAGTGGCTCATGATACTTATTTCAACAATAGCAAGAGTGTTGTAATAATGCCTAGGACAGATGTGTATGTTAAAGATCCTCTGGAAAAAGGGAGGAATTCTCTATAAATCAGAACAGAAGGAATAGAAAGATAAAGCATGAGGTACCTCTGAAGAATGAAGAATATATGACAGGCCAAGACGGTAAGCAGAAGAAAAGGTTATGACAGAAAATAAGCCATGGGTCAATGTAAATCATCATTCACATTCAGGTAAACTTAATTCGACTGATTTCCTTGGATCTAGTGGCAAATGGAGAGGAAATAGTAGAATGTGAGCTAGAGAGTTAAGAAGATGTCAGATCATTATTCACCATATGCAAAAATTTAGAAGTTTCAACTTTACCCTGAAAGCCATAAAAATCATTAAAACTTTTATGATCAGTTAATACAAAATGAGAAAAAGCAGAAACGAGTAGAAATCTTAACTGAAAAAACTGAGCCTTCTTCATTCAAATGGTGGTGTTGCCATTTATTGAAGTCAGTAGAGAGAGGGATTCTGTGAGATGCATTTAAAATAGTTTAAATAGGAATTTGAGATAGTATTTTATGGAATATGAACATTTACATATGATAATAATGTAAGGAGTGTGTATAGGAAGTGAGAAATCTACTTACCTTAAAAAAAATCTTCAGATGCTGCAGAAGCAAAAGTGGCCGTGCCTTATGCTGGTTTTGTTTGTAGACCTACCGGATAATCTTTCAAGTAGCAGACCTCTTCAATGACCAAGGGTTCTTGGCCCAAACAATGCCAGATACTACACGCACACCTATCATGAAATATTATAGACTCTCTCTGTTATAACCGACAAGTGAATTGCCACCCTACTACCCAAACCTGACACTGTGCAATTCCTTACTCACAATTTTTGTATCATGAAGTGATTAAATACCTGTTAGTTGCGTATAACTGTGCCCATCAGCACCCCCTTTCATTTACGAACAGAAATAAGATTTGGTTGTTTCCATTTTAAAATGAAATTGGCCAGTTGGTATGATAGGGAACAGATGTTCTGTTGATCTAATAGATTTAAACAGGTGCTGGGTTTTGAATTATGATTAATTAAAAAGAGAGTAATATTGATAGAAAATTTAAGATATAACAGGGAATAAAGATCAGGGAAAAAAGAAGAGGAAATGCCGGCATGAAAATGTGAAATCAACATTTTGAGAGACAGTAAGAATTTTTCAGTTCACAGAGTTATAATGTTGGGCTTCCAATCATTTCGATAAGAATCAAACTCAAGTGACAAGTACAGGTTTAGCAACATGATCCATTCATTCCGAAAACTATTTTCTACAGTTAACTGATGCTTCTCATTTAATTAATAAGATATTTTATAAAATGGAAGCTTCAAACAGATTTAGACGTTTTTGGACTAGTAATGATCAAAATTATTGTCTGGGTTTACTAAATTGTTAAGTTTTGCTTACGTTATTCTATTTCCTTCTTAGCCACTAACAAAGTCTTGTTTTTCTGCTTATTCTTAAGTTTTTGATGTAGCTTAACATCAAAATGCCTGCTACATTGTGTGTGTTCAATATCTGCTATTTGAATAAGTTGAATGGATTGCATGTTATTTAATAAATAAAGACATTGTTTCAGAATACTTACAAGGAAATAGCCAGGAACTCAAATCTGGCAAACACATCTGTGATGGTTTTGTACCATTTATAATAAAGAATTTTTAGGGAAAATTAACAAATAACTTACAAAATTACATAGAATACAGTTTTTCTGTGGGTTTTTAATTTTTTTATAACTTGGATTTATAAACCTTCTCTTACCAGTTTTGTATAATTCTCCATCCCTCACTTTCAATATCTGTACTCAGGTTGTATTTAAATATAGAAGACTTTTGTGTCAAGGAAGATGGTTAATATATAGATTTCCCAAAATTGACTACAGCTAGATATTAACTAGTCATTCCTAAAGTGTTAATGGGTAGCAGAAGGTAGTGCTGGCAAGTGGTGAGATGAAAAACAATTTATGATCATATTCCTTTCCCACTGTCACTAAGATAAATGGCATGGATTGCTTCTACATTTTCACCTTCTTACTTCTATAGTTTTCCTTTTAATAACTTCTTTTCTATCTAGGGCTGCTCATAGTGATTAACAACAAATTTCCTTATTGTGGAAAGAGAGGCAAGAGGAAAAGGCAATGTGATGTCTACCATTGAACCAAATATTGGGTATCATAGGATACTTGGAGACAATTTTAGCTATTGTAACAGCTGGAAGCCTAAATTAGAAATAGATTGATATTCAGATATCACTAAGTGTAATCCTTTCATTTTACAAACTAGAAAAGATCGAGGGCACCGATTGACTTATTAACATCATCTAGGTATTTAGGGGGAAAGTTAGTACTTACTTGAACTGCTCTGCCTACCAGACAGTGTTCTCAATTCATGTGTTTACATTTATTTTTCTGACATGCAATTTTGCCTAATTTTTAGGATGTTCTCTAACATTTCTTTTAATTTGTAAATACAATTTCTTATTTCAATACTTTACGTTGCTATCAAGAAACCACAGTAAAAACTATTAGTTTTTTGTAGTAATTTCATTTTTTTAGAATTTTGTATCATTTCACCTATATTAGGCAATATCTTCCCCCTTTTACTCATATTTCTCTCAATACCCTAGTGGATGAGACATCCACCCTCTTTACGCATGCAGATAGTTTTGTACTTGAGTTCTTCCTATTACCAGCTTCTCCAATGGCAGGAGGGGTGTCTGAATGAAAAGCCTTACACTCACCAGGCCACCTTCACTGCAGAGTGGGAGGAAATCCTGAATTAAGGGCAGGGACAAGCCTACATCTTCTCTTTTTCCTCATTTTCCATTTCCTGACCTCATGCAACAAGCACAAAGAGACAGCTCTGCTTTCTACATACAGACCATATGAACTCCATTCATTCAGCTGTTTCATTAAGTGGACTTGCAGTGAATAATAGAAATTCTTCTTCAGATTTAGGACCACTTCTTCTCTCCAAAAAACATATTCTGGAAACATTTTAGGAGTTATAGGAAGCAGTGTCATCTATATACAGCTTTACTACCTTTCCAAGCAGGTTAGAGATGCTTAGACCTATATTATCAGTGACAACAACACAGAGGAGAGGTCAATGGTACCTCACACTGTACCAATGAGACTCTGGCAATAAGATTTCAGTATAGGTATGCCAGGAATTATTATAATTTACTTTTTGCTGATGAGGAAATGGAAATAAGATAACTTATCAAAACAGATCCAAGACTCAGACCCAAGCCTTCTGATTTAAATCTGCCTCTTAGACTATATTACACAGAACAGCTGATACATTAATTTTAAGAATAGAAAGTTTAGGAAATTTAAAATTACCAACTTGTTTTTGGAGTTGCAAAATTATCTTTTCAGTCTAAAACTTCAATCTTATTTCTCATGTGCATAAACTTGTACCCTAGCCCAACAGGTATGCGTACTTTTCTAATTCCCATGCAGTTTGCTTGGCCTGGAATGCCTTACTTTAACCAATACAGTGTTTCCATGCAAGGTTAATTTCAAAATTTGGGATGCCTACTGTAAACACTGTAACATATTAAGAATTAAACAATAATTCCTCTATTAATTTCACATATTATAATTAAGACTTCATGAGATTATGAATTTGAAGTAAAACACTAAGTTCTACATCACTCTTTTTGTTATCCATAATCAATATTAATAATAATTAACCAGTATTAGTGATAATAACAGTAAATGTTTGATCCATAAGATCTTACAAAGTAACTTTAAGATATGTAACAAACAGAAAGACAATATTCAGAAGCTGACACAGTTCTGTGATCTATTGAAAGCAAAGTGATAACATCACATGCTCAAAATATAAAAGATGGCATCCCAAGGAAATTCATCTTTAGATCTTTTCTTTTTAAGGGCAGACACAATATGTCATTCATCTAGATTGCCAAAAATACTATACAGACGGACTCTTAAAAAGTATTTTTGAAACAAGATGTAGATGAGTGTAGAATCCAGATTGCAATGAGGTAGGGACTTGGTCAGTAGCCAAATTCGAGTAAAGTTAGGTCATAAAATAAGAATTCTGATAAGAGCTGAGTCAAGGAAAGTTTTGATTTTGTTGTTATTGCTGAGTTTTGCTTGTTGTTGATAGAGGAGACATGAACTTCTTAGAAATATAAAAGGCTACATATATAGGTGAACATATAAGATTTTTGGCAGAGAAAATACCATTTTGGTAACACTGAGTGTGCTCGTCAAACTCTCAGTTTATGCCAAAAAATTGTAAGGACACATCTCTAGAGCTTTGCTACCTAATATTGTAACTACTAGCCACAGGTGGCTATGCAAATTTATATTTAGATTAATTTAAATTAAACAAAATAAAAAATTCAGTGGTTCAGTTGAACTACGCACATTTCGTGTGCTCTGTAGTCATATGGGCCTGGGTGCTACCATGCGGCGGAAGAGATGTTGATAGATGTGCAGTGTAGTGCAGATAGATGTATGTATCATCACAGGAAGTTCCATTGTTCAGCAGTAGTCTAGACATAGATATAAGCAAACATATGCAGTTTGGAATAAACCATAGCTTACATGAAAATTACCTGCCACAAGCACAAAACCTAGTGTCCCCTTGGCATTCTACATTGCACATGTTAGATATTCATGCATCATGTTAGAGAAGCCCATCTCTCAAGGGAGCTCCAGTTCATCCTCAGAATACTCCTACACTTTTGGTGTATTATGTAGAGAGGATAAAGTATCTTGCAACTGTATGACATTCTTTCTTTGGATTCACGCCTTGAAGATCTCTTGCATTGACTTCTTTGAAGTATTCCTGCTATAAGAAGAATGAATGAGCTAAAAGAAGCCCCAAGTGATTCTTTGGATCAGGGCTTCCTGCACTGGAAAAGTACAAGTTTGGCTATATTTTGACAACTTTCCTCTTCCATAGAGCATTTTTTCTCTTTCGTACTCTTTTACTAGGCATTTATGTTTTAATGAATTCAATTTAGGAGATGAAGGCATTGTATGAGTGGGCTAAGAATGTTGGGAAAGTCAGAGAATCTGATAATTAGGGAACCATTTTAAAAACAAAGGTAAGTTTAGTGTAT
This sequence comes from Equus caballus, assembly GCF_041296265.1. Taxonomy (NCBI): domain Eukaryota; kingdom Metazoa; phylum Chordata; class Mammalia; order Perissodactyla; family Equidae; genus Equus; species Equus caballus. The sequence continues at coordinate 27,032,647 of NC_091709.1, read as the reverse complement.
GGGTGAGAGTTATAAGAAGAACAATGACAGGTAGCAATATTATGATAGGAAAAGAGGAATACAACTTAAACTGTGTGCTTTGTGATAATCATGCTAACCTAAAAGGAAGTTAAAATTTTACAATCTTAAAGACTTTGAGGGATCTTAAAATCAAAGACTCAGAAGAGTTCTCAATGTAGATGTTAACATCTATGGATGATTGCCAGGGAGTGTGTAAAGAAAAATATTCTATAACTGCAAGAGAATAGGCATCCAGGATAAGTGAAAAGGGTGGGAGATACTAGCTCTGGAGTTTAAACATTTATAAGTGAAGAGAATCATGGACCGATGATCTGGAAGTGGCACTGAGGGACAAGAAGACAGTTGATATCATAACTAATATCACTGAAACTCCAAGACAGTAGAGAAGAAGGACCCACAATGGAAGCCTCAGGGCACAGCATCGGAAAAAAAACATTGTATGGGATATTTGTTGAAATAAGAGCAGTTTCACTTTGGATTATGGTGCAGACAATTACAGGCAGAAGAAAAGGGATGAGAGAAGACTTAAAAAAAATGAATAAAAAGAAACAAAAACTATTTGTGTATAGGGAACTTATGCGAGCAAAGAGATGAGAAGTTCATTTGCACAGTGGTAGATGTGATGAGCAGGGAGGATTGAAACACTTGATTAGGAGAAAAATGTATTCTGACATTTTAAGTCTGATTTACTCGACTGAGAAGAGAGAGTTTATCATCACCTGGGTCTCTAAACTAGGATGTGGCCATCTGACTTAAACGATTTTCTAATCTTCCTCCACCAGAGTTAAAAAAAAAATGCAAATTCAAGCTGTTGTCATGAGACAGGATGAAATCATTTATATAATAACATATTTACATGTTAAAATTCTATTCAACCTTCACATCTCAGCTCCAATGGTTCCTCTTTAATGAGAACTTCATTAATCTTTGTTCGTAACTGGGTTCACTTTTATATAAGCGGCATAGAACATCAAATTATCTGACAAAAAAGGAAGTGATAAAGAGTCAGACAGGTGTCACAGATAAGGAAATAGATAAAAAGCCTGACAGAGATATGGTAGAAATCAGGGTATTCCAGGTAATAATGACAGGAGACCACATATTATGGCTCCAGCATTTGCAGCACTGAATGGAGTAAAAAGAACGTTGAGGGGAGACTCAAGCATTGCCTCTTGTCCATTCAATTGATGATTTTGATAAAAACATTAATTGAAAGAAGAGAAAAGGCAGAGCAGAAACTTCAAGATAACTCTAAAGTGATCCCCTGACAGAAGTAATTTCTTTCTCATATGAAATTCAAAAGAATTTTACCTACAAAACAACTAATACATTTATTAAAATTGCCCCTTGATTTAGTAATGAAAACAAATGTCCACCCTTGTAAACATGCTTGCCTTGAGCGAAGGTCAACCAAGTATCCTTTAATTGTCCACTCCAATATCCTTTGTTGGTTCTTTGTCCTTTAACCAATCTGTGAGTGTTGCAGTACCATAAGACTCATTCTTTGCTCTTTGCTCTTCTCTAACTGCGTTCACTCCCGCTATTATCTTGTCTCTCCCCATGTCTTTGAATGCCATTTAAATCTGATGATGTCTGCCATATTTTATTTAGTTCCTATCTCCTCTGTGAACTCAAGACTCAAATATCTGAAAAACATTTAACATCTCAGTTTGGATGTCAAGAAGCCTCTCAAAAACACCGTGATCCTAACCGGTTGTTGAACTTATACCTCTCCAAACCTTCTCCTCCTTTCTTTTCCATTTCAGCAATTCAGCAATTCAGCAATTGGTGATCATTTAACCCAGTGGCTCCACCCAAAAACCTGGTCACCAGGCTTGACAGCTCTTTCCCTCATTGTATGGTATATATTCCAGTATTCAACACATCAGAAAGTCTTTCTGCTCTAACTTCGAAATTGTATCTCCAATCCATAACAATTCTCTCGTTTCCAATACTATCAAACTAATCTAAGTAAGATTGCTTCTTGCCTACAACAGTGGACTTCTATCTACTCTGCCAAATTCTCCGCTGACTCCTTTCCAATCAGTGTCCACAGAATGGACAGATTAAGCCTCCAAAAACTGGAAATCAGATCAGACTACTCTTCTGCTTTCCAAATAGCTCTCAAACTCACCCTGGTGTGTGTATATTTACATAATCAGGCTATTTGCCTACTTTTGACATCATCTCCATCTCAATGTTCTTATTTCTATGATCAAGCATATTTTACAACATCTAACACATTTTAATCACACTTATTTTGGATTAAACTCTGGGCTGTATGTAGAAATGCTGCTGTTTCAACCATTTAATATTCCCAAGACCGTGTGTGCCTGTTGTCATGCTGTTTTAATAAGTTATGCTTTCCTTTTGTGGCTACTGTATGTGGAAGCTATTCTTGATCATTGCTTAACTTCTAAAGATGATTCTTGCAGGGGAGGATACAATCTACTGTCCAGCAGTTATTTACATTTGTCTTTCATTTTAAAAATAAATCTTGGGTTGTAGGTATATGTCAGCAACCTTTCTTTCTTCTAATGCTATTTATTTCTTATGACTTAAAGTCACTGGGAAGTAATAACTGATGTTCTAGAGATGTTTAAATTTCAGTGCTGATAAACGTTATAATCTTGGGGCCTTCTCTGGATATTAGGTTTGCAAAGTATTTTTGACATATGACTCTTTTAAACTTAGCATTAAGTATCTTAATACTGAGAATGGACCAGTCTGATAACATACAGGTCATAATGTGAAAATTAACGATGCAATGAATATTTCTTGAATGAATATGCCAGATTTTTAAATAAATATTGTGTATTTCTGAGAGGAATTTGGTGTAGGAGAATAAATACAACAGCTGCTTTTTAATCATATGTAGAAATTATGATTCTAATCTGTTACATTTAATAGCACAATACATTTGAAAGAATACACTGCTGAGTATTCATCTTACTAAGCATTTTCGTACAATAAGCATCACTAAAATAACTCATACTCTCCATTTTAGAAAACATATTGGCTTTTTCCCCCCACTGGACTCATTTTTTCCCTAACACACAGAACTAGCAAATAAGCTTGAGCTTGGTTGAAAAAAAAGGCTTTCGCCTTTGTTTTCTTAACTCTTCAAGTTAGCCATCCATATCGATTGCTATGGGTGGAAGTCTTGCCTCTGGACAAGGGACACACCTATGGTAGAAGTCAGGGGTTAATGCCCTCTTTCTTCAAACACTTCAATGTGAGAATGTAATCACTGTCACTAGAGGAAACAATAAATCTTACTACATTAAGTGCTTAAAATAATATTGGAAATGGTGGTAATATTGACAATAACACCCTCCATGCCAACATTTGTGGTTATGGTATTAATATATCTTATTTTAAAACTTTAACCCTCAGAATTCACCATCTGAGTCCAATAATCCCTTCATTTATAATGTTGTTATCTTAGGAATAAATACAAAAATAAGAATAAAGTGGTATTGTAAAACAAAATTATTAGAAATTTTACAAACAATTTAAACATAGTAAACACAAACTTTTATTCCAAATGCTCCTGGTCTTAAAAACATATTACAGTATGGCAGACTGGAGAACTGGCAATCCCTGTATGTAAGAATAAGCAATAATAAAACTGCACAAAAAGCGTCTAAAGCAACCACTTCAGGGTTACAAAAATCAACAAAAGGCATTCACCAAATTGGGATGCAGTTATTTATGAAAAACTACTGAATTTTGGGTATGAACAATGGAAATCTGTCATGTTATTGCCTGGTGTTGCTCCTCTTTCCTGCCTAGCTCTATAACATGGCAGTTTAACCACAGCAGGATGTCCGTGAAAATCAACCTCCTCATTAAAGGAGGATGTCACTTGATTACAACAGAGTACAAAACACTCTTCATCCAGAGGAATTATTATAACAGTAGCAATCACAGGGGCAAATAATGGGAACAGTGAGAGACTCAAGGAGCCTGGAACTGTGGTCCAGGTTGGGGCAACCAGTAGCCAACTTGCCAGGTATTTAGCAGGGAAATCCAGAAAACATGGCAAGCAAAAGAGGATTTGCTAAGGTTAACAGACATCTATGACTGACTAAAACAGCTTTACGTAGACACGGGAGAGCCGGGAGAGGGCACAGTCATCAACACACTGAACACATCACTGGATGTCCACATGACTGTGTGCACATGCAGAGAGAAGCTGAGACAGTCCTGTGAGAGGGAAATACCAGGGAATACTTGAAAGTGACCTGCAATTTGGAACTGCTCTGAAACCAAGCATAGATCATTAGCGAAGCGTAAAAGTCTTACCAGCTTGAGGGCTGGCCCCGTGGCCGAGTGGTTAAGTTCGCGCGCTCCGCTGCAGGCGGCCCAGTGTTTCGTTGGTTCGAATCCTGGGCGCGGACATGGCACTGCTCATCAGACCACGCTGAGGCAGCGTCCCACATGTCACAACTAGAAGGACCCACAACGAAGAATATACAACTATGTACTGGGGGGCTTTGGGGAGAAAAAGGAAAAAATAAAATCTTAAAAAAAAAAAAAAAAGGTCTTACCAGCTTGAAGTGTTTGAGCACAACTTATGAACAATAATTGACTGGCCAGTAAGCTATACTAAACACAAAGATGACCTCTAAAAAGCCATCATCATCATCATTTATGGATGACCAACAAGCACACAAAAATATACTCGACATCATCATATATTATGAAAATGCTTATGAAAACAAGATACCACTTCCTCCACAGCAGGATAATAAAAGGGTAGGTAATAGCAAGTGTTGGCAAGGACATGGCAGAATTAAAGCCACTACATATTGTTGGTGGAAATGTAAAATGACACAGCCACTTCGGAAAATAGTTTGGCAGCTTCTCAAAACGTTGTACATATAGTTATTATATGCCCAATAATCCCATGCCCACATATTCAATAGAAAGTAAAAAGATGGAAAAGTATGTATAGATTAAGCAAAAGAAAGCAAAAATGAGCAAAACATCTAGCTTCTACTACTTTTGAGTGCCTAACCTGTCCCAGCTAAAAATTTATATGATGTCATCTCTTGAGGACACTGTCCAGACACTTGATGACAAGTTTGTCATGTCAGAGTGCTTAAATATTTTTTTCCTAAACTTGATATTACAAATTACCACAAACTGCATAGTTTAAAAGAAAAGAATTTTGTTCTCTCACAGTTCTGAAGGCTGGAAGTTCAAAATCAAGACGTCAGCAGAACCACACTCCCCGTGAAGGGTATAGGGAAGAATCCTTCCTTTCCTCATCCAGCTTCTGGTGGTCCCAGGCAGCCCTTGAATTGTTACTACGCATTTCCCATCTCTGCCTCTGCCTTCACATGGCCTTCTCCTTCTGTCTGCATCTTCTCCTCTTCTTATAAGGATGCTTGTTGTCAGATTTAGGGCCTACCATAACCCAATGTCATCTCATTCTGATCCTTAACTAATTATATCTGCAAAGACCATATTTCCAAATAAGCTCACAGTCTAGGTAGTTCCAGGTAGATATGAGTTTTGGGGGGACACCATTCAACCCACTCTACCTTACAACATGTAATGGCAGCAATTTATCCTTACTTGGAATTGACGCCATGGGCACCGCACATATCCTTACAGAATGCCTAACTTCACAACAGGGATTCTGCACAACATTGCCTCAGACCCAGGACACCATTTGTTTGAAAGAATTGCACCTTTTTCTTGTAACAAGTGGACCAGTTGTCCACTGATACAAGTACATACAACATCTCTAGGAGGCAGGCAGATTAATAGAATAATAGAATAACCTTTTGTAAATACAGCTAATTTGTCAACTGAGGGACAATACCTTTGAAGTTCTGTAATTCAATATGCAATACATTCATTTAACTAACGACCACAATGTAGGTACCCAATAGCAGAATAAATGGGTGAAAACAAGATTGGCTCTTCTCACTGCACTCCACTGTTCAAATAGGTGAATTAAATCTTCTTACCCTTGGAATCATGAGCTCTACTAAATCAGAGCTTCTGACTCCCAGAGAGGAAAGCCATGGTTACAGCTAAAGAGTGTGGGAAGGGAAAAGTATGTCAGGAATATTTCCTCTAGATGTTTGAAGGTTCTGTAAAAACTGTTCACAAACAATTTTTAGTAAACTATGTCCTGCCAAGTGTAATATGAATGTTTGATTCATACCACCTAGAACACCCATTGTTGGAAATCTACAGTGTCCTCAAGAATAAAGTTGATGAGTTTCAGTTATGGCCTCAGGATCAGTTACAACATCAGTGAGTGTTTCAACAATCATCTTGTATTGAGTCTCTTGGTGAATTTGGAGCTTGTCACCTCCTTGTAGATTCACTGGAACAGACTTAATGTGGGACATCAGTTAGTTCGAGTGGTACAAGAGGTGTACCGTAGCAAACTTCTGGTACTCAGAACACCTCCACTTTGTGCATCTCTCATTTCAGCAGATGGCTCTGCCCTAGTTCAGACTCTCCTCAGGCTGACAAAATACTACAAATACGTGCAACTCCTTTTTTCACCTTTTGCTACGGTGCTTCTTTATCAGTGCAGAAACCATTCATCATGAGCACAAGCACAACCTGGTAGTGTGGAAGAGTTAATATTTTACAAACATCAACCAGTGAGGCAGAAGATACTTAATGAATGCTTCAAAACTTCTTTCTTTTAATTTACAAGTCAAGAAGGTGAGCTATATATCACTTAGGAAGTCCTAATAGAAACAAATTCTGATAGCCCAGGCATGTCCTCACAACATACTCTTTCCTCTTCTTGTCTCACTCTACCTGTGTCTCACTTTTGCTCTCTGAGTTCATCATCCAAAAAAGCTGACCTCACTCAAGCCCTGCCTAAATTTCTACCTTCAGCAGGAACACAATCAAAGTCATACGTGCCGGCCCAGTAGCACAGTAGTTAAGTTCCCACGTTCCGCTTCTCTGCAGCCCGGGGTTTGCTGGTTTGGATTCCGGGTGCAGACATGGCACCGCTTGGCAAAAGCCGTGCTGTGGTAGGTATCCCACATATAAAGTAGAGGAAGATGGGCATGGATGTTAGCTCAGGGCCAGTCTTCCTCAGCAAAAAGAGGAGGATTGGCAGTAGTTAGCTCAGGGCTAATCTTCCTCAAAAAAAAAAAAAAACAAATGCCATAAAGCTGTAGCATTTCATCATTGACTCCAATAATTAGAAGCAAGTGTTATGACAATCTATGTCTGAACATTCTTTTCTCAAAAATAAATCCAGTTTTCAATTCTGTTAACCATTTCTTTTAGTGAACATTGCTATATAAAAGTAGCTCCAAAACATAAAATCAAAAGGCCAGATCCAATTGAATATATTCACTGCAATTGCTAGTTCCATCCTTTTGGGGAGTTCTATAAATATAAGTAATGGCATGTGAATTCATCAGGTTGAAATTTCAGTTTTTATAACCACTGACTCATATTGAAAGGACTTCCAATTTGAATCACCATTATCATTAATAATAGGACTATGGGGATCTGGAGATAATTACCATCAATCTGCCCTGTATTTCAAGTTATTAGTTGTATCTGAAATGGAACTTACAAACTTCTCTTTCAATTTGTGCCTTTTTCAGAAGCAGAGAAGGATCAGTAGGTAAAAAGCATACAGGATATAAGTACAGAAATATGGCAAGTCTTGGTTTATTCAACTGCTCCGACAAAAGCTCAGCTTAATCAAATAATCATGTCACTTACCCTTATATCCATCATGGATTGTCTACAAGATGAGATCTTATTCTGCTTGAACTGGTAATTAACTAGAATTTAACAATTCTTATTTAAATCTGCAAAATATGAGGAAAATTCTAGGAGTGATAGGTACTCCACTAGTGAGCAGAGAGAGGGATTTCTTTCTGAATATTTCCAAATCTTTCCAGATATGTAGACATGGTAGTCTTGATTGAATTTAGATAACTTGTTGGCAAGGGTCATTATTTATTATGTTATTGTCCCTTCAAAATTCTAGAGTATTCAGAGATACTATTTTAAATTGATGGGTTATATGATAACTCATCTGAGAAGATTAATAAACTTCTTGCACTACTAGAGAATTAGTATGAGAGGGCAAATCAGACATGTCCAATATTGCTCTAGCATAGCGATTTGTAACTATTTTTACACCAAAGAGACTTAGGAAGTCTGATGAAGCCCACAGACTTTCTCCTTACATATTTTTTTTATTGTGGTAAGATATACATATCATAATATTTAACATCTTAACCATTTTTAAGTGTACAGTTGGGTACTGTTAAGTGTATTTACACTGTTGTGAAACAGATCTCCAGAAGCTTTTCATATTGTAGAAACTAAACTCTATACCCATTAAACAATAACTCCCCTTTGCCCCCTCCCCTAGTGGCTGGTAATCATTTTTCTACTTTCTATATCTATGAATTTCACTATTTTAGATACTGCATATAAGTGGAATCATACAGTATTTGTCTTTATGTGACTGGCTAATTTCACTTAGCATAATGTCTTCAAGTTTCATCCATATTGTAGCATATGACAGGATCTCCTTCCTCTTTAAGAATGCACAGTATCCCATCATATGTATATACCATGTTTATTCATCCATTCATCCATTGATGGACAGTTGTGTTGCTCCTATTTCTTGGCTATTGTGAACAGTGCTGTTATGAACATAAGTGTGCAAATATTTCTTTGAGATTCTGATTCAATTCTTTTCAATATATGCCCATAAGTGGGCCTGCTGGATCATATGATAGCTCTATTTTTAATTTTTTGAGGAACTGCCATCCTCTTTTCCATAGTGGTTGCACTGTTTTACAATCCCACCAACTATGCACAAGTGTTCCAACTTCTCTACATCCTTACCGACATTTGCTATTTTTTGTTTTAATGGTAGCCAACCTAATGGGTGTGAAGTGATATCTTATTGAGGTTTTCATTTGCATTTTCTGATGATTACTGCTGTTGAACATCTTTTCCTATATTCATTTATTTGTATATCATCTGTGGAGAAATATTTATTAAAGTACTCTGCCTATTTTTTTAATCTGATTATTTGATTTTTTGTTGTCAAATTGTAAGAATTATTTACATATTCTCTATATCAATCCTTTATCAGATATATGATTTGAAAATATTTTCTCCCATTCTGTATGCTGCCTTTTCACTCTGTTAGGTGTAACCTTTCACGAACAAAGATTTTTAAGTTTGATGTAGTCCCATTTGTCTACTTTTGCTTTTGTTGCCTGTGCAGTTACTATATTTTTTTGTAAATTCATAAAATAAAATATTTAGGATTAGAAAGGAATCCAATAATATTGAAATGCATTAATCAAAATATTAAAGCTTTTAAAAATGCAGTTATATATGTGTTTATATTGATAGATAAAATGAATACTTGAGGCAGGATGAATAATGTAAAATTTTATAACATTAAATATTATAATTATAACTATATAAATTAGAATATATTATACTATATAAATATGAATATGAATACATAAATAATATAAAAATATATAAAATTATATTATATAATAATATATATCTTATTATTATACATTTTAGTATTATGATAAAATATAAATGTAGTGATGATTATAAACATATTTCAAACATCTGCAGAAATTGTATGCAATGTGAATATATATGCCATTTTAATTGGTGACAGGTCACAGGCTCTCCAATACTACTTTTCATTGCTCATATCTATTTAACATGTGCTAAATTTTAGTTGGATATTAGTGAGCATAAAGATGAACTTTTTCTCCCCATCAAAGTTCATGGACTGAATGTCATTGTGGGCTGCAGAAAAATAAACTGCTTTGTAGGGCTGAAGGGTGTGATCTAAGAGCTCCTATTAAGAAAGTTGGCCTCTTCATCTCCCACACCCCAGTGCTCATCACGCTTTTCAGGAGCCTGCTACTAAAATTGCCCAGGAGAGAATCCCATACCTAAGGACATTGGAAGCCACGTGGTGTGGAAGGCAGGTTGCTTAGTAGGAGAAACAGCTCTGTCAAAGTGCTTTTTAAAGTCCTTTAGATGCTAGAATTTTTATACTCACAACAATTAAATCAAATTAACCTTACAAATACACATATTTTAAAATTTTTAAAGAGCTTTACTAATATTCTTTTTCTCATAGATTTTGATAACAAGACGCATGAAGATTTAACGCCATTCAGTATAACAAATTTGCACGACAGGCATACATAAATGCTTAGCCTAGAAAATCTCCATATAGGCAATTAAAAAAATAAGTTCTTGCCAGAAAGGATATCGATAGGAGAGATATAACTCGCCCATATGTCTCATTCTTGGAAACTCAGTCAGAGAGCCAAGAATAATACTGAATAAAATCAAAGTTTTCATGGTTTATGAGGCAGGGAAAATGGAGTGAATTAAACACAAGACTCCAGAAGCTACTTACATTGAATAGAGCAGCAGGGGTTCTTCAGCTGGTCAGGTGCCCTAATGAATGCAGTCTATTAATTAAACAAAACTCTAACAAAATGACTTTTATAATGCTGGAAAATGGTTGACAGGCAGTAAGAAATGTGTGTGAATGTGTCTTTAAAGGCTTTTAAAACATAAGAGCAATATTTTCAAAGGAACTTTGTAAAAATATAATTTACAGGAATAATTGAATGAATAGATATGCTAAGAAAGTAATTTAATTACCTTTGACTTACTTTTGCGATTGAGACTTTGTTGATACTCTGTCTAACTGTTTTAGAGATTTCTTTCCATTTCAGAGATTTTTTTCCTGAAATAAAATGGCTGAAATGTTAAACTTTATGCTTTTTACTTGAAATTTAACTGAAAAGAGTTCGTAATGCTATAGGGCAGCACCATCTACCTAGATATCTACACACCAACATATATTACATATATATCGCATAAATATAAATATATCTAATTATATGTATATGCCTATATAATTTTAAAATCTCAGTCATTGAGTTCTTCCCTTTCCTTGGTAATGTCAAGTTCTCAGAAGTTAACACAGCTTCACAATAAAAATAAGGTACTGCTAAAGAGTATTTTTAATGTCCTTAAGAGAAGTAACTTACAATTTTCACCATCAGTGAGTAGTAGGCAAATTTATTTGGGGATTCTACAGTAGAATCAAAAGTAAACAAAGCATACTTTACCCAGACCTATTTAAATAGTTCAGACCAATTCCTTTGATGTAACTTTTGTTGCATGGCACTTATTTCATTTGCTCTAATTTGTAGCATATTTCCTTCCTATAACTTATAATTGCCCTATGTGAGTTATAGGTTGCACAAAGTAGATCAAATTCCAGGTGCACTAGTAAAGCTTCCCTTTGGACAGAACCATTTGTTACACAGGTAACTTTTATATGCTTATACATCAAACATATCGCATGGATGAGAGTTTGCTCTTAAGTGTGTGTATATGTGTGTAAGAAAAGTTTCTTATAATTACTTTTATAAGGAAATATATTTTTTTACACACACAGATAACTCATCTTGATTTTGTGTATTGTCTTTTTGATTCCCTGGAGTTCTAGTTACATAATATTCATTCAGTAAATATGCGATAATATTATATTTGAATTACATTGTTCAACTGTTCCATCAATTTTATCAGTTGAGCATGAGGGCAGATAAAGAAATGTATATATATATATATATATATATATATACACACACACAAAAGTAAATGGTTGATCAAATCAATAGAATGATAGATATATAGATGGATTGATCAATGGGAAGATAGATGATAGAAACGTGGATGAAAGAGAAAGAGTGAGAAAATGACAGAGAGCTTGAGAGAGGAAGAGAGATCATGACACAGCATTTTAAAGCATAGCTTTCTAAAAATCACATTCCTGCATTCAGATTGCCTCAGTTAGAGCCCTAGCTTTGTCATTTATTGATTCCGTGGTTATGGAAAAGTCATTAAATATTTTTTAAGGCTCCTATTCTTCTCCAAATAAAAATATCATAATAATTAAAAATAGAAATAAGAAAATCAATTTAGCATGGTGTATAAATGTCTTTAAAAATTGTTCTCGTCAAGATGGCGCTGTGAGCTGACGTTGAACTTGCCTCCTCCCACGAACACAACCAGGTTACAACAATTTTGGGAAGAATCACCCTGGATTGAAAACTGAAAACTGGATAAAAAGAACCCCCACAACTAGGGACAGTCCTGATGAAAGCAGAAGAGGCAGTAACTCCAGCTGGAGAGGAAAAAAGCTATCTTTGGGAGCAGCAGAGCTTCTCAGCTGGCCAGGCGGGAGCCAACCTAAGGTACGCAGCCCTCCCTGGAGGAGTGAGGTCCAGAGCGGGGGCAATACTGCTATAACCATCCTTCGGACTCAGCCCAACTGAGATGGGGTCTTACTGTCTGGCTTTGCTGGCTATTAACTGCAGCGAGGACACCCCAGAAAAGCTATCAGCTGAAAGCCAAAAAGATCTGGGTCTTAAAGGGCCCAAGCACAAACTCATTCATTGCAGCAACCTAAAATCACCAGAGAGAAGGCTGACTGTCCTTTGGTGAAACAAGACTCACCTGGTGGACTCTGGGGACATCTTGGTGAGAGGAGGATCCTCTCCTGAGACTGAGACATTGGTGGGGGCCGTTGTTCTGAGCTGGTCTAGGTGTGCTGATACAGACACCTGTGGGCCATTGAGGTGCGTCCCTTGGGCTGTTAGCCCAGGGGTCTGCCACACCCACTAGAGCACAGATTTCATCCAGTTCAGCCAGGGCAGGCAACCCACCCTAGGGACTGGCCCCACCTAACAGCAAGCCCTCAGGCTACTTTTCAGCCTGCATTGACTGAGTGCCTTGATCCTCTACAGGCAGGCAAGGGTGTCTGCCTCTGTGGGTCAGGGCTTGTGTGAGGACCAGGTGAACTGTGGGGGGCATTGAGGCAGAGGTGGGGGCCTCTGCAGTGTGGTGGTGGGGTACGCTCCAGGGAGTTGAGAAGTGTGCATGGACCAGGACTGTGCTGACAGTGTATGTGGACCAGAGGGGGATGAGGCTTATCAGCAGCAGAAGACTTGTGCTTCACAAATAGCCAGAAAAAGGATCAGCCCCACATTCCAAAGCCTGAAACAACTGAGTGCCTCCATGCTAAGGGCTAGCCCCACTCAGCTGCACTCCTAAGAGAACTGACATCAGCCTTGTTGGCCTCAGGCCTATCACAACTGTACACCCCTGAGCCTAGCAACCAGCTACACTGGGTACCAAATCAATCAAGAGAACACTTGCAATAAGAATGTGCTAATAGACTCTGTAGCCAACAGTGCTGAGGCCCCTCCAAACCAGATTTACAAACAGCTGGTCAGGGAAGGAAAGATCAGACTCCCTGGGTACCTGCAGTGGGAGCAACCCCTTCCACAGCAGAAGAACACAAGTAGCCCACAAAGGGGTCACTCCTGGTTCTTATGGTCTGGTGACGAGAGGGAAGCACACTGTTGGGCCTCATAAGGCATCTCATACATAAGGCCACTCCTCCAAGATCAGGAGACATAGCCAACTCACCTAGTACAAAGAAAATAGCACAGAGAAAGAGGCACATTGAGGAGGCAAAGGAATACTTTCCAAGCAAGGGAACACTACAAAACACCAGAAAAAGAACTAAGTGAAACACAAACTAGCAACCTCCTTGACAAGGAATTCAAACAAAATATAATGAGGATGCTCACAGATATGCAGAGAAGAATGGATGAACACAGTGAGCACATCAGCAAAGAATTGGAAGATATAAAAAAGTACCAATCAGAAATGAAGAATACAATACTTGAAATGAGAAATTCAGTAGAGGGTCTCAATAGCAGAGTAGAGGAAGCAGAAGAACGGATCAGCGAGCTAGATGAAAGATCAGAGGAAATCACCCAAGCACAACAGAAAAGAGAAAAAAGAATTAGACAGAATGAGAACAGTGTAAGGGAACTCTGGGACAATATCAAGTGTGCTAACATTCTAATTATAGGGGTCCCAGAAGAAGAAGAGAGAGACAGAGGGGCAGAAAATTTATTTATTGAAATAGTAGAGGAAAATTTTCCTCACCTGAGGAAGGAAATAGACATCCAAGTTCAGGAAGCACAGAGAGCTCCAAACAAGAGAAGCCCAAAGAGGCCCACACCAAGACATATTATAATCAAAATGTCTAAAATTAAAGACAAAGAGAGAATCCTGAAAGCAGCAAGAGAAAGGCCACAAGTGACATATAAAGGGAAGCCCATCAGGCTGTCAACAGACTTCTCAGCCAAGACCCTACAGGCGAGAAGAGAATAGCACGACATATTTGAAGTGCTAAAAGGAAAAACCTACAACCAAGAATACTCTATCCATCAAGGCTGTCATTCAGAATGGAAGGAGAGATAAAGAGCTTCCCAGACAAGCAAAAATTAAAGGAGTTTATCACTAAGAAACCAGTTCTACAAGAAATGCTAAAGGGACTTATTTAAGTGGGAAAGTAATGACCACAAATAGAGATAAAAGAAAAAAATTATCAAAAAACCTCAAAACAGCAACAAGAAAAAACAGGCAATAAAATCACTTGTAAGGTAAAAGTATAGTAAAGGTAGCAGATCAACTACCTGTGAAGGTAACATGAAGGTTAAAAGACAAATGTACTAAAATTACCTATTTCAATGATAAGAGGGTAATGGATATACACACTAAACAAAAGACTATATATGATGTCAAAAACATATAATGAGGGAGGAAGGGAGTGGAAAAGTAGAGCTTTTAGAAAGAGGTCAAGATAAAGACTCTATCTACTCAATATTGAGTGTTATATGCATAGTATATTAAATAGGATCCTCATGGTAACCACAAACCAGAAACCTATAACAAGCAGGAATAAAAGTAAGACAAAAGGAATCAAACATATTACTAAAGATAGCCATCAAACCACAAGTGAAGAGAGCAAGAGAAAAAGAAAAGAAGTGAGAAGAACTACTAAAACACCCCAAAAAAAGAAAAAGTGACAAAAGGCAATAAATACATATTTATCAATAGCTACTTTAAATGTCAATGGATTAAATGCTCCAATCAAATGCCATAGGGTGGCCAACTGGATAAAAAAACAAGATCCATGTATATGCTGCATACAAGAGACACACTTCAGACCTACAGACACTCACAAACTGAAAGTGAAAGCATGGAAAAAGATATTTCATGCAAATGGCAAAGAAAAGAAAGCGGGGGTAGCAATACTTATATCAGACAAAATAGACTTTAAATCAAAAACTGTAATAAGAGACAAAGACGGGCACTACATAATGATAAAGGGAACAATCCAACAAGAAAATATAACACTTGTAAATATCTACGCACCCAACATAGGAGCACCTAAATATATAAAGCAATTATTAGCAGACATAAGAGGAGAAATAGACAGTAACACAATAATAGTAGGGGACTTTAACACTCCACTTACACCAATGGATAGATCATCCAAACAGAAGATCAATAAGGAAACACTCGTCTTAAAGGACACATTAGACCAGATGGACTTAGTAGATATATACAGAACATTCCATCCAAAAACCACAGAATACACATTCTTTTCAAATGCCCATGGAACATTCTCCAGGATTGATCACATATTAGGCCACAAAACAAGTCTCAATAAATTTAAGAAGATCGAAATAATACCATGCATCTTTTCTGACCACAAGGTATGAAACTGGAAATCAACTACAGAAAGAAAACCAGAAAAGCCACAAAAATGTGGAGATTGAAGAAAATGCTGCTGAACAATGATTGGGTCAATGAAGAAATCAAAGAAGAAATCAAAAAATTCCTGGAGACAAATGAAAATGAAAACACGACATGCCAAAATCTGTGGGATACAGCAAAAGCAGTTCTACAAGGGAAGTTTATAGCAACTCAGGCCTACCTCAACAAAGAAGAAAAATCCCAAATAGACAATCTAAAAGTGCACCTAAAGGTACTGGAAAAAGAACAACAAACAAAGCCCAAAATCAGCAGAATGAAGGAAATAATAAAAATCATAGCAGAAATAAACGAAATAGAGACTAAAACAACAATAGAAAAAATTAATGAAACCAAGAGCTGGTTCTTTGAAAAGATAAACAAAATTGACAAACCCTTAGCTAGACTCACCAAGAAAAAAAGAGAGAAGGCTCAAGGAAATAAAATCAGAAATGAAAGAGGAGAGATTACAATGGACACCTCAGAAATACAAAAAATAATAAGAGAATACTATGAAAAAGCTATACGCCAACAAATTGGATAATCTAGAGGAATTGGATAAATTCTTAGAAACACACAACCTTCCAAAACTGGACCAAGAAGATGTAGAAAATTTGAATAGACCAATCACCACTAGGGAGATCGAAACAGCAATTAAATACCTCTCAAAAATTAAAAG
This sequence comes from Equus caballus, assembly GCF_041296265.1. Classification (NCBI taxonomy): domain Eukaryota; kingdom Metazoa; phylum Chordata; class Mammalia; order Perissodactyla; family Equidae; genus Equus; species Equus caballus. Next base: position 27,016,236 of record NC_091709.1, on the reverse strand, counting down.
TCCAGGACCAGATGGCTTCCCTGGTGAATTCTACCAAACATTCAAAGAAGAGCTAACACCTATCCTTCTCAACCTCTTCAAAAAAATTGAAGAGGAGGGGAGGCTTCCTAACTCCTTCTACGAAGCAAACATTATCCTGATACCAAAACCAGACAAGGGCAACACAAAAAAAGAAAATTACAGGCCACTATCACTGATGAACATCAATGCAAAAATCCTCAACAAAATACTAGCAAATGGAATACAACAATACATTAAAAAGATCATACATCATGATCAAGTGGGTTTCATTCCGGGATGCAGGGATGGTTCAACATCCACAAATCTATCAACGTGATACACCACATTAACAAAATGGAGAATGAAAATCACATGATCATCTCAATAGATGCAGAGAAAGCATTTGAGAAGATACAGCATCCATTTAGGATAAAAACTCTAAATAAATTGGGTATAGAAGGAAAATACCTCAACATAATAAAGGCCATCTATGACAAACCCACAGCAAATACCATTCTCAATGGAGAAAAAGTGAAAGGTATCCCTTAAGAACAGGAACCAGACAAGGATGCCCACTGTCACCACTCTTATTTAACATAGTATTGGAAGTCCTAGCCAGAGCAATCAGGCAAGAAAAAGAAATAACAGGGATCCACTTTGGAAAAGAAGAAGTGAAATGGTCACTCTTTGCAGATGACATGATTTTATATCTAGAAAACCCTAAAGAGTCCACTAAAAAACTTTTAGAAATAATAAAGGAATACAGTCAAGTTGGGGGATACAAAATCAATGTACAAAAATCCATTGCATTTCTATACACTAACAACGAACTAGCAGAACGAGAAATTAAGAATACAATCCCATTTACAGTTGCAACAAAAAGAATAAAACACCTAGGAATAAACTTAACAAAAGAGGTGAAAGATCTGTACACCAAAAACTATAAAACATTGTTGAAAGAAATTGAAGAAGACACAAAGAAATGGAAAGATATTCCGTGCTCTTGGATTGGAAGAATTAACATTGTTAAAATGTCCATTCTTCCTAAAGCAATCTATAGATTCAACGCAATCTCTATCAAAGTTCCAACAACATTTTTTACAGAAATAGAACAAAGAATCCTAAAATTTATATGGAACAACAAAAGACCCCGAATAGCCAAAGGATTCCTGAGAAAAAAGAACAAAGCTGGAGGTATCACACTCCCTGATTTCAAAATATACTACAAAGCCATAGTAACCAAAACAGCATGGTACTGGCACAAAAACAGACACACAGATCAATGGAACAAAACTGAGAGCCCAGAAGTAAACCCACACGTTTATGGACAGCTAATATTCGACAAGGGAGCCAAGAGCATACGATGGAGAAAGGAGAGTCTCTTCAATAAATGGTGTTGGGAAAACTGGACAGCCACATGCAAAAGAATGAAAGTAGACCATTCCCTTACACCATGCACAAAAATCAACTCAAAATGAATTAAAGACTTGAATGTAAGACCTGAAACCATGAGACTTCTAGAAGAAAACATAGGCAGTAGGCTCTATGACATTGGTCTGAGTAGCATATTTTCAAGTCCCGTGTCTGACCAGGCAAGGGAAACAAAAGAAGAAATGAACAAATTGGACTACATCAAACTAAAAAGCTTCTGCACAGCAAAGGAAACCATCAACAAAAGGAAAAGACAACCTAACAATTGGGAGAAGATATTTGCAAACCACATATCAGATAAGGGGTTAATATCCAAAATATACAAAGAACACATACAGCTCAACAACAAAAAAACCTACAATCCAATTAGAAAATGGGCAAAAGATCTGAACAGAGATTTCTCCAAAGAAGATATACAGATGGCCAAAAGGCTAGGAAAAGATGCTCAACATCATTACCTATCAGGGAAATGCAAATCAAAACTACAATGAGGCATCACCTCACTCCAGTCAGAATGGCTATAATTAACAAGACAGGAAACAACAAATGTTGGAGAGGGTGTGGAGAGAAGGGAACCCTTGTTCACTGCTGGTGGCAGTGCAAACTGGTGCAGCCACTATGGAAAGCAGTTTGGAGTACCCTCAGAAAATGAAGGATAGATCTACCATATGATCCAGCTATCCCACTGCTGGGTATTTATCCAAAGAACTTGAAAACACAAAGGTACAAAGATACTTGCACCCCTATGTTCATTGCGACATTATACACAATAGCCAAGACTTGGAAGCAACCTAGGTTCCCATCAGGGGACGAATGGATAAAGAAGATGTGGTATTTATACACGATGGACTACTACTCAGCCATAAGAAATGACGAAATCCGGCCATTTGTGACAACATGGATGGACCTTGAGGGTATTATGCTGAGTGAAATAAGTCAGAGGGAGAAAGTCAAATACCATATGATTTCACTCATAAGTAGAAGATAAAAACAACAACAACAAAAAAAAAACACATAGCATTGGAGATTGGACTGGTGGTTACCATTGGGGAATGGGGGAGGGGGAGGGCAAAAGGGGTGATTAGGGTCACATGTGAGGGGATGCACTATAATTAGTGTTCAGGTGGTGAACATGATGTAATGTATCCAGAATTTGAAATAAGATGTACATCCGAAAAAAATAAAAATTAAAAGTAAATTATGATATATCAGGGCTTAAAATTTTCACTAAAATACTTGTAGTGACTCCAGTGTTGATTAAAACTCACAATATTGACATTAAAACTAGGAAACAAGCGTTTTCAGAAAAATGGGGAGGAGATAGTTATACTTTTAAAGCGTTCCTAATTTTATTCGCATGCTTTCTTTCTATATTAGTTCAAAGACCACATATTCCTGAAAACACAGTGCAAGGAGCCATTTCACTTTGAAGAATGAGAGCAGAAATGTGTAGTCTTGATCAATAAAACAATGTCGGAGGAGGAGAGAGTGTTTGAAAGAAATGAATAGTCTTGGAGGTGGTGCACATTGGAGATTAATTGCTTCCTCACTTATATTCTCAAGTTGGTATGTCAGAGAAGTAAGCAGAAATCAGAACAATAGAATATATATTTGTAGATGATACGGTCTGAAAAAATTAACTTCTTTCAGAGATAAATGTATGAGAATATTCAAATAGGGGAGTTTCTGTGAGGGAAAAGCTGAGAAAAAAAGATAAAGGAATGCAGAGTTAAAATTACTGTATGGAAATAGTATATGGAAGATTCCACAGAAATTTTTAGAAATTTCTTGGCAAATATTCCTGCAAGGGTAGCCTCCATTGACGTGGACTCCACTGTCCCTGTGGAGGGACTTCCTCTATAAGAACGTTTCTACCTTCTTGCTGTGCCTCTTAGGCATGGAGGTGAATGGCATCTACTGGTTCACGTTTCTTGATTGGGTGGAGGAAATTTAAAAGCAGCAAGTACTAGTATATCATTCACGTTCTTGGTTTATTGCCCTTCCCTTTTTATCAGTCAATTGGCTAAATGCACCAACCTTGAAGATAATGACTTCCCCAGGTGAGAATTCCTGGTGTCTAGAATGCTACTGGCAACAGTCATAGAGAGGGATGGTTTGCAAGTACTTTGGCCACAGATGTAAATACACTTTACCAAATTTGTTTTTCTATACCAAAGCTGATATTTTTATTCCGTGTAACTGTCTCTGTACTTTAATTGTCAGGTTAGCCTAGACTTGAGAGGTGAAGAAAGGCACATTATTTTTACCTGTGTTTATGAAATAGGACAAAAAAAATCACACAGAGATAACTGCTTGATGTGAAAATACAGTGCCTGAGATCGAAAATAAGATGAATGGAGAACAGAATTATTGTCATCACAATTAGAATGTAATAAACAATTAATTTAGAATCATATAGATGTCACATAAAATTGAATTTGTAAAGAAGAAAAAAGCTTGAAATCATGTTTTCATAGAACGTAGAGAATATGTAAACAAAACTGAAATAAGCACTGATATAATGGAAAGATAATGGCAGCCTCCTAAAAGATTAATAAATAATCTTGATTGGTAAGATTATTTAGAAAATAAGCATCAATTCTTCATTAATTAAAACAAAAATTTTTAGAAATAGAAAAAATCTGTAAATGTATATAGAAAGGTAGCTGCATATTTTTTAAAAGAGAAACAATTTTTACAAAGTAGAATTTCTACTTTGTAATTTCTACACCTTTGCAACACTGGCAAATCTGAATTAAGGAAAAGCATAGAGAAATAAACACCAGAGTAATAAAAGTCAGATTCACCTAACATTTTTTGCTGCAGGAATAAACCATAGAAAACCCTGGGGCAACATTTCCAAATTTTAGGGTAAAACGTTTTGCCCCAATACTGTAATATTGAGATAAAGTTGTCTTTCATATCACCTCAGATAATCTCAGATATCTGACATGTGGGAAAATCCAAGGAATAGTGACTTAAGTTAGGCCCCCTGTAAGGAAAGCCTGAGATAGAGATTCTTGTAAAGGTAATTCTTGACACTCAGAAGAAGAGTAGAGAAGCTGGACAGGGCAGGCCACTAAGCAAGCATGAGATCTCAGCTAGAGACAAGCCTTAGCCTGGCTTCATGGGGCAATCTGCACCATGAATTAACACAGAGTTGGACTCACTCCGAGGGCACATCATTGGCCTTTTACACCCCTATATCAGTCAGAGAGACATTAGATGGATGGTTGTGTTGGAGGAGTGGCAGCATACCTTCCTGAGTGAGATACCTCTCCTTACCTGAGGACCATACTCTGATGGAAACAACTGGCAGCCACTAGCAGTCAACAATCAAAGCAGCCAGGAAATAAGTGCAACAGCTCAGTGAAGGGGCTCTGGGTGGGATCCAAGTCAGCCACACATTTGCTCCCTTACAACGCTCAGATTAACTTGTTTATCAACAACACAATTGTTGACAACTCCTGTGAAAAGTAATGAAAGGAGCATTAGCGTGACCAGCTAGAATCTCCACTGCTTCAGTTGGTCCCAAGGCTATAACTGACCTATGTCATCCCCCTTGTCCTCCTAGATCCTAGATTCCCTTTCCACACACCTAACACTTCTGGAAACACTGCAGAGCCACTAGATGGTGGCTTTCCCGGTGGGGTAAATCTACAGGAACCTTATCCCTGCAGGGTCTGTGCTCCTGATAACCACGAGGCCCTGTAAGGCCCTGTCTGCAGGTGAAATTTTCACAGCTAAATGGGTCATAGGAATTCTGAGAGCTCTCCCACTGGACCCCCTGGGTGTGCCATCCTGCTGGGAGGCTACTAATAAATTATTAAAAGATTAAAATATAGAGTTAATTCCAAACAAGTGTCATAACAATTAAAATAAAAACTTATAGATTGAAATATATGCTTGAAGGACAAAATCTATAATGTAAAAATAATAATTTTCAAATTGTAATCTGGGTTAACCTCCATATTATACATATGCATTCCTGGGAAAAGTTTGGAAAGAAAGAAGGAAAGAAAACTATTGCATTTCTAGTCTTTAATTGGAGTGGAAATTGGGAGAGACGAGAGCATGTCAGGGATACTGACTGACATTTCAAAATATGCAGTAACTTAACAATGTTCATTTGTTTGTTAACTGAATGTAAATAGTGAGAGATTTCTAAGTAGGAAAACAGATTTGCAAAAAGGTAGGAAAAAAGAAAAGAGGCATAACAAATCTACTTCACAATAGAAGACTAAAGAAATTTTTAAGTAACCATAAAAAGATGAAAGAAGTAAGTGGAATATTCCAAGTGTGCCAATGAGATCCAACCGTCACATGTTGAAAGCTGAAAACCAAGGTAATTTAAACACATAAATGAACATTTCTTTATATAAAGCAATTCACCAAGGTGAAAAAAAAATAGGTAAAGGGCTATGAAAAGATGCTCAAACAGAAGCAAAAATAAAGCAGAGATGGCATTATCAGCATCAAAATCAGCAGAATCCAAGGCCTAGGGTATTTTGCCTAACAGCAAAAAGGGTAAATTTATACAGTAAATAGCTCAAAAGTGAATAAAGCTAGAGTTATCAACTCAAGACCATAAGTAAGTATACATAATATGTAAAAACAAAGCTTATTTGAAACAACAGAAGAAACAGAAGGAAAAAAAGTTGCCTTTCTCACGCTGATGGATCAAGAATTCAAAGTAAAATTAAGATATAGAAAATATTAACAAAATTATTGTCTTGATTATAAAATATGAGTTTCCATATTTTTCACAATCTTAAAATAGGCATCATCACACAATTTATAACTGTGTCATCTTTGTCTAAAAGCTATATTAAATCAATGATGTCATAATTGATGTTTCAGAATTTATAACATGTTTAGTAAACATTTATATCACTTGGGAAAGTGATTTGGCTGCTATGACAGGGCAAAATATATGTGCCTGAAATAAAATGGAAGTTTATTCTTTCCTCATATAATATTCTGAGCATAAAACATCTAGGGCTGATAGGATGTTGCCATGAAATTATGGCTCCTGACTCATTCTATATGGCTCCTCCACTTTTCCTAAAATGCAGCTTCCTTTTTGGATAAGATGGTTTTTCTTATGCTCATTTCATTTCACATTAACTTTAAAGCCAGTGGAAAGCATTGAAGAGGGAGAAATACATTTATATATAAGCAAAACCTTAAGAATAAAATTCATAAGAAAACTTTATGATTTATATTTTAAAAATATAAATACTGAATTAATGGAGGAGCATGAAGAACGTTTTTGTATCAAAACAAAGCAGTTTCAAAAGCACCTACTCATTTTTTTCATATATCTGTTGGTCATTTGTATTTCCTCTTAGAAGAAATGTCTATTCAAGTCCTTAGCTCACTTTTAAACACCAGGTTAATGGGGTCTTTTTGCTATGAAATTGTAGGAGGTCCTTACACTTTGGAGATTAACTTCTTATCTGATATACGGTTTGCAAATATTTTCTCCCATTTTGTAGGTCGCCCATTCTGTTGATTGTTTCCTTTGCTGTGCAGAAGCTTTTCAGTTTGATGTAGGCCCACTTGACTATTTTTGCTTTTGTCACCTGTGTTTTTTGTGTCATATCCATGAAACTTCTACGTCACTAATCATCAGGGAAATGGAAATCAAAACCACAATGTGATGTCACCTCACACCTGCGAGGATGGCTATTGTCAGGAAAACAAAAGGCCAGTGTTCACAAGATTGGAACACACGTACACTGTTGGAGGGAACGCAAAATTGAGTGTCTGCTATGGAAAACACTATGGAGCTTCCTCAAAAAGTTAGTAATAGAACTACCACATGATAAAGCAATGCATCTTTTAGGTATTTATTCAAAAGAATTGAAATCAGGATCTCAAAGAGATATTAGCGCTCCCGTTTTCACTATAGGATTATTCACAATAGCCAAGATGTGGAAACAACCTAAATGTCCACTGACACAAGAATGGATACAGAAAATGTGGTATATACATACATTAGAATATGATTCAAGCCTTAAAAAAGACGGCAATTGTGCCATATGCAACAACGTAGATGAATCTTGAGGATATTATGCTAAGAGAAATAAACCAGTCACAGAAAGACAAATACTGCATAATTTCACTTATATGAGGTATCTAAAATAGGCAAATTCTTAGAATCTAAAGGTACAGAGGTGGTTACTAGGGGCTGGGGAGGGGGAGGGAACGGGGTGTTACTAATAACAGGCATAAAGTTTCAGTTAAGCAAGATGAATAAACTCTAGAGATCTCCTGTACAACATTGTACCCATAGTCAACAATATTGTGTTGCATACTTACAAATTTGATAAGAGTCTCATGTTAAGTATTCTTACCAAAATAAAATAAAGTTTTAAAAAAGGATCTACTCAGCAGGATAAAAGTGTAATTTTCCTTGAATTCTTATAACTGTTCACAAGCTCCAATTTTTTTCTAGAGGTGGGAAAATGTAACATAGCTGTAAATAATAACTCAATTATTTCTCATTTAAAATAGTCCCTCTGAAACAAATATTGGTTCATATACCTCCTATAATAATTTGAGGGCCAAATGTGAATATGAAATGAGAATTTTGTCAGATTTTAGAAATGTAGTCTATGTTTTCTGAAATGTCCATCGGGTTCTTGGGCAATGGACCATAATCAAACACATTAATATTCCTGCCATAAAATTTATGACAATTCATATGAAGTGAAATCAATAATGACTTTCAGTAATCTCATTTTCATCAAACTATTTTGAGAACTAGTTGCATGTTGAACTGTGGGCACAGAGCTGTGAACCTGGACCAAGTCAATCAGTGTTTCTTTACTATTGCCTTTCCTTTTGTTTCCAGCTGGGTTGATCTAAATTCCTGTGGAACCTGCTATCATTCCTGTTTTGAGGGGATGATTGGGTTACTTCACTCTTTTCTCCAAAGTTTGGTCTTTGCTGCAAATAATTTTAATACTCCCTGTTTAAGAACTGAATGATATGTCAAGGAAAGTACAGTGGAAAATGCTTGCAACCGCAGGTACGTGCTATTAATCTCTTTACGGCCAGAAACTACCCTCCCTTTTTTGCATACAAACACAAATGTTTTTCTAACATTATCACGGTGATGGTTTTTTTTAGGTTGACTAACGTAATTTAAAAATTCCATAAATAATAGTAAAATGAACATGCATATATTGACTACTATGTGCCAGGCCATGTTCTACGTACTTTATAAATAATAATTTAATAGGCATGAATATTTCACTAATCTTACCCATTTTTATGCAAAGAAGTCAGTTCACAGAACTTAATGATCCCAAGGATCACATAACTATTAAAAATGTTTTGATTTTTCTTTCGTGTATTATTTTATGTTTTTAAATTGTTTATAGAATTATCTCTACTACTTACTTGTGTTTTCTATGTTACAGGGACTTTATATACTCAGTCTTAAATGCAACCAAACCCTAAAGCCCTGTTACTTCAACCTCCGTGCTCTTTTCTGTTCCATTTGTTCTTCTCATTATTACAAGAAAGAACAGCCTTTATTAAGAAAGAAGATATCAGGACAGCCCTGATGGCCTAGTGGTTAAAAGTTTGGTGTTTTCACCACTTCAGTGGCCCAAGTCCATTTCGTGGTTGCAGAACCACACCACCCCTCTGTTACCATGCTGTGGCAGCGTCTCACATAGAAGAACTAGGACTTACAACAAGGATTTACAACCATGCAATGGGGGGCTTTGGAGAGTTTAAAAAAAAAAAAAAAAAGAGGAAGATTGGCAACAGATGTTAGCTCAGGGTGAATCTTTCCCTGCATAAAAATAAGAAACAAGATATCATTCTTGTCATTTTCTACACTATGATTTTAAAAGATTCCATATTTTTTTGGTTGGTCTCTCGAAGCATTTAAATTGTGTCTTCTCCTTTAACAAATATCTTGAAAATATCAGTCGTGATTATTTCCCAATTTGTAAGCTACACAATGCTCATCAATAATAATTCTTAAAGTAACAATTACACTTTTGAAATATGTCTTCCACATAAACCACTCTGAATCCTTTCCATTAATAAGCAGGGGAACAAATAATAGAAAAAGAGCCCACCTCACCCAGAAGTGTATTTTGGAATTCAACAGAAGAGGTGGAAAAGTAGAGAAAATTACATGATTCCTCAGCTAATATCCATTTTTCTAAATACGAACAGCGATGGCTTAAAATGTTCTCTTTCAAAAGCATAGCAGCTGCAACTTTATTGCTTTCCTTGAATTGAATGTGCAGCTTGTAATATGATATAATGCTCTGTGTTATTTTTTTTTTAATTTATTCCTTGTATTCAAGCAGCTAAAGTTTCAGACATTAAAACAAAGATGAAATTTTCGGTTTCTATGTCATCTAAACAAGCTGCTATTTTTTTCCATAAAATATACTTCAGAAGCAAAAATCAGAGAAAGAACCACATCTATTACACTCGAGACAGGAACAAAACAGAGGCCAACCAGAGGTTTTTAAAACTGCTACAGTCCTGCCCTGTAAAACTCCTGGGTCACAGACAGAACATTCAGTATTAGAAACATGAAACTTCCTAGGTACAGTCAACCAGATCATTAGAAACCAGGACACAAATACTGTCTTAGCAGGGTATTTGTTTCAACGGGGATTTTAAGCAAAAAGGGGGAAAATGAGTCCTGTGAAGTCCGTTTCATTTAACAGGACCACCAATTCCCCTTTGTCTCTGCCAGTACTTCTTTAAATTATTCTAAGACTCTGTCTCTAATACTTCCCCTGACCCATGCTCCCTGCTCTGTATCCTCCATTTCTCAGTTGAGAGCTGAGAAGGGTGGGGCTGTCAGGATGAGCAACTGTGACTTCAACTTTCTCCAGTTTTAACGCGCAGGAATGAGTCTTCAGGTCTTCTGCTGTACTGTCAAGCTGGGCATGTCTGGGCTCTAGTTAGCAAAGCACTAAGTTAATTTTCAGAAACTGTCTGGAAAACAATTGCCTACTCTTTTTGTGGATATGAACTTTAATGAGCTCCCACTGAGAGTCCCATTTTCTTGTTTTTATTTCAAATTCCTTTAGGGTTAGGCCAATTATGTTAGTTCTACTCATTAACAAAGCAATAAAGTCTCATTTTTCTTTGTGGCAAGCTAGTTTTTAGTGAATTTCAAAAACAAATTTTCTGAATCGCACTAAAATCTATTCAGTTCTTAGAATATTTTACACAATGAGAACATTGTGGACTATCGAAAAGATGAAACTATTGGTATGTGCATGAAAAAATATTTAAAATAAAGAAAGTAAAGAGAAACTGATATTTTTTGTTTAGTCTGATATTTTGTAACAAGACAGACAGTGACTCTTTTTCCTTAGATCATCACATTTTAGATCTAATGAAAGCCAGGGAAGTTCAGTTAAGCACAACTAAATGACATCTACAAGCAATGTGGTACAATAGTTAAGCATATGGTCTCTGGAGTCTGACTCTGGATTAAAATACTAATTTCACTGCATCCTAGCTGGGTGGTCTCAGACAAAGTAAAAGTAAAAAGGGGATTAAACCAAAAAATCAACCATCTATAACATTTTAGTTACTCTATCATGAAAGAAGACGACATTAAAACTGCAATATGTAAACAAAAATAGTCATTATTAAAACATTAAATCTCAGAATTGATTCAATATCTTTAAAAGAATATTTCTGGGGCTGGCCCAGTGGTATAGTGTTCAGGTTCACATGCTCCTCTTTGGTGGCCCAGAGTTTTCCGGTTTGGATCCCAGGTGCAGACCTACACACTGCCTGTGAAGCCACACTGTGGCGGTGTCCCACATATAAAGTAGAGGAAGATTGGCATGGATGTTAGCTTGACAATCTTCCTCAGCAAGAAAAAAAAAAAACCAAGAATATTTCTGTGAGAGAGAAACAAAGAGAGACAGACAGAAAGAGACAGAAAGAAAAAGGGAAAGCATATGAAAATAAATTATCGAACCCCTTATTTTTAAAAAATAAATTTGTTTATTAAGAGCAAAATTAAGAAAATATACTTAAAGCAAACTTTTCATGACTTCAGGGGGAAAAAATAAAAATAAAAATGTATGCAACCATGTAAATAGGAAAATAAAACAATAAAAAATGCATATGCTTCAATGTAACTTCATATTTTTAAAAATGAGAAATAAGTAAAAATGCACAAAATTACTATGAGAAAAGGGAGATTACTACAGACACAACAAATTAAATTATAAAATTAAATATGTTAATTAGATTTGCCAAATTAAAAAACAAATCTGAATTTTTCATAGAACCTACTAGTTTCTAGGAAAATATAAATGAATAAAATTCATCCAAGAAAAATCCAGAGGTGAAGGAGAAGAAATGAAGTCAGGGGTCTAAAGGGGAAAGGATAAGAAATAGATTGTCCTTCCATAGTTGGAATAAGACAAAGATGACCTCCTCACCTGATTACTTCACATTGATCTTTGCTAACCAATCTATTGGGCAAAAGGAAAGAAATAATAGCCATTCAAATTTGAAATACAGAGAAAAGTGATTTTTTATATGAAATGCCTGATACTTTAAATTCCCAATATAAAAAACTGAAAATTAATATCAACACGATCTGCATTCAATAAGATTGGATATATAATGAAAATAGAAATTCAATATCTTTCCTATATACCATGATAATAAGCTAATAATATAATGGAATTTCATATAATTCAAAATATCAAACAAAAATAACAATACATTATACAATAATAAACCTAAGAAAGGTAATCTATTTGAAGAAAATTGAAACTATTGAGAAATGTTAAAGAAAATTTGAATAAAAATATTCTTTACTAAGAAGTTAACATAATAAAACAGTGAATGCGTTCTCCATTGACCTAGAAACTCTGGCAAGCCAATAAAAGATGGAAAAGAATCATCACTGACAAAATGATTATAAAATATAGAAAAAAAGTGAAGAATATCAAGGAAATTTATTGAAAAATTATGTTAGAAAAGCATAACATTTTCAAGTATTGTAATTAAAAAGAAGATAGTGAGAAAAGTAGACTGTTAAAAAGATAAGTGGGGCTGGCCCGGTGGCACAGTGGTTAAGTTCACACGTTCTGCTTCTTGGCGGCCCAGGGTTTGCCGTTCGGATCCCGGGTACGGACATGGCACTGCTTGCCAAAAGCCATGCTGTGGGAGGCGTCCCATATATTAAGTAGAGAAAAATGGACACGGATGTTAGCTCAGGGTCAGTCTTCCTCAGCAAAAAAGAAGAGGATTGGCAGTAGTTAGCTCAGGGCTAATCTTCCTCAAAAAAATAAAAAAGAAAAAGATAAGATAAATTTGCAAAAAGGAGCCCAAATTCATGAAAAATTCAAAATATGTTAAGAATATCATTTCAAATTATTAGGTAATATGTTGATTTTTCTGTAAATCAAATATAGGAACTGTTGGTTCATAGATTGGTCCCTGTATACGCAGGGCAAAGAGAGACCAAAGAAAGAGGCAGACCACTCCAGATTGGTAGGTGGCAGTTTTAATAATAAAGGGCACTTACATACAAGGCTTGTCTTGGGCAGCCACAGGAAAAGTAGATCTCCACACCTGCCCACCAGAATCTTGAAAGTTTATACAGGGGCTGGCCCGGTGGTGCAGCAGTTAAGTTCCCACGTTCCGCTTCTTGGCAGCCCCGGGTTGGCCAGTTCGGATCCTGGGTGCGGACATGGTACTGCTTGACAAGCCATGCTGCGGCAGGCTTCCCACGTATACGGTAGAGGAAGCTGAGCATGGGTGTTAGCTCAGGGCTGGTCTTCCTCAGCGAAAAGAGGAGGATCGGCGGTGGTTAGCTCAGGGTAGATCTTCCTCAAAAAAAAATAATATACAGAGGTCTTAACGGGGTTCAGTCATGTACACAGTCCAGATGGTCTCAATAATGCCTTGCTCTCTCAAGGCTGTGTCCTTGAAAATGATTCCCACTGTGGAACTGGTGAGCAGAATGACCTCTTCCAACAGGAACAAGAAGCTAATTATCGGGAGTGAAGGCGTGAATCCCTGCCTCATACTTCAAAATAAATTCTAGATACATTAAAATACATATTTAAATATCAAAACATAAAAATCTGGAGAGTAAAGTAAAATTTACAAACTTCGGGTCAGTGAAAGTAATATATTATATTCAGTGGCCAGAAAGGGAAAATAAATATATTTCACTAGACGTAAATATAAAAATTCTACATAGAATAAATATATACATTATGCACACACACACACATATGCATAACCAAAGTTAAAAGAAACATAAAAAACTAGACGTGAATACTTGCGGTGCACATGATTTTTAAAAGACTTTGTGACCTTTTGCAAATAAGAAAAGCTTAATTCAAAATATTAAAGGGGAAAGACTGATGGAAATTTAGTCCAAAGAGAACAGACATTACATTATTAAATGTTGCTCAAATGTACTGTCATTAACTTTTGATGAGCATGTAAATTAAACAACCTGTGGAAAGTTTTATAGAGGCTGCTAGTCATCCCTCAGTATCTGTTCTCTTGCTGGTTCCAGCTAAGCACAAAGTTGACTGGATTATAGCTTACATTTCCTAGGTTTCCTTAAACCTAGAAGTAGCCACATAAATAAAAATTTAGACAATGAATGTTAGTAGGTTTCATGTGCAACTCACAAAAGGTAGTATCAAAGGAAGAAATCTCTCCTAGTCTTCCTACCTGCTATTGGGCAGAATGCTGAGGTGATGATGTGTTGGGTGGCCTGTAGCTGGGGTATTAAATAAAGAATATGCAGATCATGACCTGCTGAATGAGAACACACAAGCCACCCACACCAGATTTGCAGGTAGCTCCCTCAGCATCCGAGCTCTTGCTTTGGGGAAGTGATAACCTGGGGTTGTTTTAATTGAAGGCACAATTGCAATACACTTACACAAAAGAAGTCAAGTCACAATATTTATAATTTACAAATCCAAGAAATGGGAGTAAGGAGGGCAAAATGAGCCAGAACAAGAACAATCCTTCATCTCAGGTCACCAGCGAGGTAGCAAGCACCTACTACTTATAAGGTGGTTGGTAGGAGTCACTAATTTTTGCAGGCTCAACTCTAAGTGGTTATTTTAAAAGGTGCCCTGGGAAAAGCAAAGCGAGAACTTATGCCAGGAATCCTAAACTCAGATCCTCATGTAAATGTGCAGATTCTGGGTGTGAGCAGGGTTTTCATACTGTGAAATGCCCAGACAACAACTCAAATATCTCTTTCCTCATCACAGAGGAGTAGGAGGCATCTCAGACTACATGATAGACATTGGAAGTTACAGATGAGAAGGCAAAAATGTAAAGATTCTTCATTCATTAGGGTACTGGAGACAGGATATCTGGCCTGGACCGCTTACATTTTACAGGAGAGAAGAGTAAATTTCTGTCTTATGTTAAGCCTCTATAAAAATATTAAAAATGATGCTCTAATCTAAGAAATACAATAATACCAGGTAATGACTTGGATTTAAGATAGTATACACTACCAGGAATATGTATGTGTCCCCTTAAATCCAAGTCACTATTATATTATAGTTCTTAGTTGTTTCTAATCAAGTAGGTGTAAAATAGTATCACATTGTGGCTTAATTTACATTTTTCTGATTACTAATGAGGTTGCACATCTGTTTATATGTTTGCTCAACATTTGTTTTCTTTTTCTTCTGGCATATCTTTTCCCCACTTTTTCTTGCTTTTGCTTGTATTTTTCATATTGATTTATAGAACTTCCTTATGTACTCTGAATACTAATCTTTTGGCAACTATGAAAATCTTTAAGGTTTAGGCTTGTCGTTTCACTTTCTCTTGATAAAAATAAATTCATAATAATAAATAATAAATAAACAATAAATAACAAATAGCTTCAATGTGGTTAAATTTGTTATCCTGTTATTATATGGTTAACAGAATTTCTGTCTTGTTGAAGAAATTCTCTCACATCCTAAACTCAGAAAAATATTTTACTATTTTCTTTGAAAATATTTAGAAATATTGCTTTTACATCAAGATGTTTGATCCACAGGGATCGACTTGTGGTTATGAAAAGTTGTTCTCATGTCTGAATGCGTGTCAGCATCACTTGGATGGTTTGTTAGAACACAAATTGCTGGACCTACTCCTAGAGTTTTTGATTTGGTCATTACGGGCTGAGGCCCAAGATTATGCATTCTAACCTGTTCTCAGTTGATACCGATGATCTGGACCAGAGAGTACACTTGGAAAATCAATAATACTGAGTATGAGGTTGGAAACTAATTTAATTTATTTTCCACAAGCATCGCCAATTGTTTCAGCACCATTTACAGAAGAGTCTGTCATTCCCCCAGTGACATGATAGGCCAAATATGTCATACGTAATTTCTATATGTGTGTGTATACATATATATTTTTTTTTTGATTGATCAATTTGTCTGTCTCTGTTCAATGAGACATTGCTTTGTGTGCATAACTTCATAGAATGGCAAGTCACCCAGCATATTCTTCTTCAGAAGGGTTTTGATTATTCTTGGCCCTTAACTCTTTTGTATACATTTTCATAATCAACATGAAAATTTCGCAAAGAATCCCATGGGCTTTTTATAGGAATTGCACTAAATAATAAAACGATTTGCTGAAATTTGATAGCATCGCGCTATTTAGTTTTCCTATCCTTTCTCTTTACATAACATGCAATTTAATTATGGCTTTCAATAAACTTTATAATTTTTTGCAGACAGGACTTAAACATCTTTTAAAATTTTAATTTGTCACTATCTTTCTATCTATTTATAATTTATAAATAGGAAGAATCTATAGCTATCTCTCCTTTCTTAACTTTTTATTCTGAAATAAATATATATTCACAAGAAGATGTAAAAATGGTATAGAGCAACAATGCGGACACTTGACTTCATTCCCTCCAATGGTACATCTTAGTAGCAATAATACAATATCAAATTCAGGAGAAAAGCCTTGGTAAAATCTACAAAATTTATCCAGATTTCAGGAGTTTTACATACTTATTTTTCCTTGTGTTTATACTTTATGAAGTTTTATAATATGTGTAGATTTGTGTAACCATCACCACACTCAAAATATTGTTCCAACATCACAATTCTTTGTGCAATCTCTTTAGAGACATTTCCATCCCCTGCCTTGTCTGTCCCTAACACATATCAACCAGTATTCTTTTCTCCATCTCTATAATTTTGGGATTTCAAGAATATTATATAAACAGAATCAGAGGAGGCATGCTCTTGAGATTGAAGTTTTTCCCTCAGCCTAATTCCATAGAGATGCGTCTATTTTGATTTATCCGTGGAGTTGATGAATTTGTAGACTGTTAGTGGTGGTTCTAAGCATTACATTATAAATATGTAAGATACGTGTGTAATACTGGTGTCAGTATTTTACTAGTTCAAATAAACTATAGGAATATTACTTCCATTTAAATCTCTTTACCATCCTCCTTGTAATGTATTGTTTTAAATATTTCCTTTAAATACATTGAGAGTGACATCTGACAATGTTGTAATTTTTAATTCAATCATCTCACAAAATTAAGAAAACTAAAGAGGAAGATGTTCTATTATATTTACCCGATTTTTACTCTCTCTTTTGTGCTTTCTTCTTTCCTGATGTTCAAGTTTCCTTCTTTCATCATTTATTTTATGGTTAGAGGACTTCATTTAGCCATTCTTTTAGGATAGGTGTGCCTGGGACAAGAATCTTAGTTTCCCTTCTTTTCAGAATGCCCTGAGTTCAATTTCATTCCTGAAGGGTGTTTTCAATGGACATAGATTTCTTAGTTGACAGTTTCTTTTTGTTTTTGTTTTCTTTCAGGACTTGAAAAATCTGTCATTTAGTTCTGGTCTCCGTTGTTTCTGATGACAAATTCATGGTATTTATAATTACGATTCACTTACAAATAATGCTTTTTTCTCTGTAGCTGTTTTAAGTTCTTTTCGTCGTCTTTAGTTTTCTGAAGTCTGATTATGATGTGCTTTGGCATGGATATTTTTAGGGTTATTTTGTTTGAGGTTCAGAGCTTCTTGAATAGATAGATTTATCTCCTTTCTCAAATTTGGGACATTTTCTGCCGTTATTTCTTTGAATACCTTTTCAGCCCCACACTCATTCTCCTCTTCTTCTGGAATTCTGATGTGGACATAGATATTTTGTTATTGTCCGCAGGTCTCTGTCACTCTGTTCATTCCTTTTCAGTCTATTTTCTCTGCTGTTCAAATTGGTTCATTTCTACTGTTCTGTATTAAAGTTTACTGATTCTTCTGTTATATTCATTCCACTCTTGAGACCTTCTCTTCAGGACTTTTTGGGTTTTTTTTGAATTAAGACTTTATTTTTATAACAGTTTTAGGTTCACAGAAAAATTAAGGGGAAGGTACAGAGATTTCCCATATACCCTTTCCCTACGCATGCCTAGCCTCCTCCATTATTAACATCCCTCACTAGAGTGGTGCATTTACTACAATTGGTGAACCTACATTGACACATCATTATCATCCAAAGTCCATAATGTACCCTAGGGCTTACTCTTGGTGTTATACATTCTATGAGTTTGGACAAATGTACACCATTCTGGTATTATGCAGAATACTTTCACTGCCTTAAAAATCCTCTGTGCTCCACCTACTATTCCCATGCCCCCTGACTCCAACACCCTGGTAACCACTGATGATTTTACTGTCACTATATTTTGTCTTTCCCAGAATGTTACTTAGTTGGAATCATACAGTATACAGCCCTTTCAAAATGGCTTATTTTTCTTAGCAATATACATTTAAGTTTTCACTCTTTTTATGGCTTAATAGATCTCTATTGCTTTTTAGCACTGAATGTCCATTATCTGGACATACTAAAATGTATTGATTTACACATACTGAAGGATGCCCTGGTGCTTCCAAATTTGGCAATTTAATTTGCAGTTCCCTGACACCATGTGATATGGAGCATATTTTCATATGCTTATTTGAAATCTATATATCTTACTTGGTGAGGTATCACTTAAGGTCTTTAGTCCATTTTCTAATTGTGTTGCTTTTTTTTTTTTTTTTTTTTTTGAGAAAGATTAGGCCTGAGCTAACATCTGCTGCCAATCCTCCTCTTTTTGCTGAGGAAGCCTGGCCTTGAGCTAACATCAGTGCCCATCTTCCTCTACTTTTTATGTGGGACGCCTACCACAGCATGGTGTGCCAAATGGTGCCATGTCCACACCGGGATCCGAACCGGCGAACCCAGGGTCACTGAGAATCGGAACGTGTGCACTTAACCACTGCACCAACAGGGCGGCCCCAATGTTGCTTCTTTTCTATGGTTGAATTTTAAGACTTTGCTATATATTTTTAGATAACAGTCTTTATTAGATGTGTCTTTTACAAGTATTTTTACCCAGTCTGCTTTGAATTTTCATTCTCTTGACATTTTTTTCTTATAGCAGCAGTTTTTAAGTTTTAATATGAATGAAGTCTAGCTTATCAATTTTTCCTGTCATGAATGCTGCCCTTAGTTGCATCTAAAAGTATCATCATATCAAAGGTATGACTTTTTAATTTTAGTTGTTTCATTTTTTTCCATTCAAAAATTTCCGTTTAGTTATTCCTTACATCTTATTTTCTTCACTGAGGCTTCCCATTTTTTCGTTTGTTTGAAATGTGTCTCTATTTTCTGTCAAATCATTTTTACAACGGCTGCCTTTAAATCCACATCAGGTAGTTCTATTCTCTATGTGATTTCTGTGTTGGTGACTGTTGACTTCTTTTTTTCATTTAAGCTTTGATTTTACTAATTTTGGTAGGGTGAGTAACTTTCAATTATATCCCGGACACTTTGGATATTACCTTGTGAGACATTCCCATTGCCCCCCTGATACCAGCTTGTCAATGGTGGAGGGAGGGGGTCGATGTTGCTCTCACCATTTCATGCTGCCAGGCGAGGGTAAAAGTTATGCTCTTTACTTGGACTTACAGGCAAGGCGCCTGGGAGAAAGTGGGGTGTGTATTAACACTCCCTCAAACTTCTTTATTTCACCTCATTGCTTTCACTTTTTACTGTTTTATCTAACTTTGTCTTTATTTTCCATTGCTTAATGTCACCTGAGATTTCTCTGTTTTCTTTTCAAATAAGTAACTCTTGGATTAGATGATATTCTTTGTTATATATCTATTTAATAGATCATTCAATAAGTAAAAGCAAAGTTCAACAATCTATTGCACACAGGCCAAATTGGCCTGTTGCCTGAGTTTGTAAATGAAATTTTATTGGACTGCAGCCACTCTCATTTGTTTAAATATTGCTTACGGCTGCTGTTATGCTATCGTGGCAGCATTGTGTAGTTTTATTGAGAGTTTGTGGCCTGCAAAGCCAAAGACGGTTGCTGCTTGTGCATGTGCAGAAAATCTGATGCCATGCACTGGATGTTTGTGCCCTCTGCGCCCCTCCCCCACCAATTCATATTTTGAAGCCCTCATCCCTAATGGGAGGGCATTTAGAGGTCGGGCCTCTGGAGCAAAATTAGGTCATGAGGGTGGAGCCCTCACAAAAGAGATTAGTGCCCTTATAACAAGAGACATGAGGGAGATTCTGTCTGTCTAGCTGCCATGTGAGTATACAGCAAGAAGGCAGTTATCTGAAAGCCAGGCAAAGGGCTCTTACCAGAAGCCCATTATTCTGATATCCTGATCTTGGACTTCCCTGCCTGCAGAACTGTGAGAAAGACATTTCTGCTGTTTAAGCCACTCAGTCTGTGGTATTTTGTTGTAGCAGCCCAAACTGATTAAGACAATTGGCCAACTCCCAGTTAAGAGCACAAGCTAGAGCCAGTCTACCTGAGTTTCAGCCTTGGTTCTGCTGCTTATCGGCTTTTTGGGGGTTTTGTTGGGGTTTTTTGGTTTGTTTTCTAGCTCATGTCTTCTCAAAAATCTGAGAGCATAAATCAATTATGTTTCTTCTAGAGATGATTCGTGGTTCCTTTTACCAGAGCAAGGGAAGAATTCTAGATCTAGCACCATCTTGGGTCCCTTCCTGTTCTTCTACTTAAGCCAGGGGATTGATCCCATTTTTTTTGCTGCTGGTTTAAAATTCATTGACTAATATTGGCACTTGCTCTCAGGGAAAATCCTCCCCTTGCTAGTGCTTCCTGCATACTCTTCAGATTTCAGTCTATGGCTTTTTTTTCTACTTTTGATACATTTCACTTCTGGCTTGTCTGCAAAACTATCTACACACACACACACACATTTTATACGAGATATTTTTTAAAGCATGAAAAACTAGCCCCTCACAGTGTCAAAATTCTGTGTTTTACACTTTAACCCAATGTTAACTCATTTTATTGTAATATTAATGTTGAAATAATTTAAATATAGGGATAATTATGTTTTGTTGTCAGTCTTATAATCCTAAACTGTGTTTTTACATCCATTTTTTTCTTCTTTTCTTTAGTAATGTTTAAGTCTTAGAATTAAGAAGATTTATTAGTGATTTTCAAATCTTAGTTGATGAATTAATAAAGACATTATTAATAAAGACGTATGTCACAGTGGAGAGTGAAGTATTAAGGTTAGTTTGGCAGTTCTACTCTTTCAGTGATATGAGGGAGAGACATAAAGCCAAATCAATCACTTTGTGGTACACTTTTTAAAAAATATCTTTGAAAATGTTTGTCTTTACAAGTTTTGGGGAACATTTCTTGCTTTTTGTTTTTCTAGAACATAAGTAAACCTAATTACTCATTTAATTGGTGGCTAATGAAAACTTTTTTTGTTTATAAAGAAAAATAATAGCACAAGTACTTTAGAGCTCAATTCCTAACACTTTCCCATTGTAGTTAGAGTATTCTACCTTCTGACATCATTAAAATGGAAGAGGAGCCTCATGTATTTTATCTAGTTTTAATTGCATTTTATTATACTTAATGTCATTTTCTCTCAATTTGACTTACATGTAATATACATTGCTATCATAATCAATCACATTTAATGAATTTAATAACGTATGTGCACCACCTTATATTCAGACACTCATTTAGAACTTACATCCATCTTACACATTTTCACTGTTTTACTGCAATTGAAAATACTTTACAGAGTCTTAGAGGTGCAGAAGTGGTCATGAAGCTAAATTGGCCATTGAATCAGTTCTATGAGGATTCTCGAGCTCATGTTCTTTTCAGAGATATTTTGTAGGTTACACAAGTTATTCATGGGAGAAAGGACCAAATAAGCGAGTATTTGGCAACTGAAATCTAGCTGACACTCTGCCCATCAAGCCATGACACCTAATGGGCTACCTCTGCTCAGAGGGTCACCTTTTCTGATTTGTAATCTAACAGATGAGGAATGGACTGGTGGCACCCATGAAAACATGTGTACTATATTCGGGTGTCTTCCTATGCTGTTCTACAGTAGGAAAACTGGAAGTAGCTGTCCTTTATTTTTAAGTATATTCTGTTCTATTTCCCTTGTTCTTGTTAATGAAAACTGGAAAGTATGGATATAGAAATATTCAGCCTTGAAAAGTAATCATATTGAAAGAACTAAAATAAAAAGCTTTTAAATGCTTGCCAAGTCCCATAATTTTATGTGAAGTTTGGTAAAGGGAAATATTCAAAGTAAAGACGATTGTGGGAATAGGATTTACCCTTAAATTGTTAGGGATTAGTTATACAAAGGCATGGATGCCATTTTCATTTCAATGTTTTTTTTATTCTTCGATAAGTATACAAATTATACATTCAGCAATGACAGCTATAGCAAATACATAGGACATTGAGATTTTACCTCATTTTCCTAAATTATCTATTTTACATTTCTTCTACACTTTAATTCTCTGGGAGTAATGCCTTATGTTGAATGCTTATTTATTTCGCCTTTGGAGTAAGTATATGAATATGAGTAAATCAGCTTTTGATGGGGTGTAGTGAATCTTTACTCATTAAGAATAGCTGTATCTGTTGAGTAACTTTTTAAAAATACAACAATAAGTTGTATTTTTGTCATGAATGAGAACTATTGATTTAAATTTTCCAGAAAATAGGAAGACCCAGAGTCAAAAATTACTTTTAATAACATCTTATTCTGAGTAAAAAACTAATATATTGTTATTTTTTAAGCTACACAGCAGAGCAAATATTTTACCCATTCTGCTGTCCTGATAAGAAAATTGGCTTGGCTCAGTTAAAATGGAGAAAAAGCTGAAAGCCACTGATGTATGTCCTTGCTTCCAGTGGCTGGATATTGGACCAGAAAACATTTATTTGCACAGCCTTATTCCTTAGTGCTGGCTACAACATGTAGTTTGTAATAAGGAAAAGCAGAATATCCAAAAGGAAGAAAACATATTAGTATATGCAAGGATCAGAACAATAGTTTGAATCAGATATTCTCCTGAAAATATTTCTGATCAAAGACGATCAAAGAAGTCTTTCCTAAATGATTTTTTTAAATCTAGAAGGGACTTTACCAGATAATTTTCTCTAACCCCATGATTTCATCAACAGAGATGTACAACTAAGACTCAAACAAATCGAGAGAATTTTAAGGTTAAATGTCAAAGATTTCTACCACATGATTTCCTTAAGACATCAATGAGACTCTCAATGATCATAAATTAATTAATGATAAATTTACTAAAAATCACATCAAACAGAATTTATTAGAATCAGAGCTGAAACTGTATATTCATTAATATTATTTAAACAGAAAAATATTAACATTTTTATAAAACATCTTCCAAATTATAATTAGCCAACCTTTTATTTTTGCTTCAGTATCCAGTAAAGGTAACCACAATAAAAATTAGCACAAAATTGAATTTCCTCTTCAATTCGTTGATATTGAAGTTGATTCTTTGCCTTGTGACTGCTTATGCTCATATTATTTTTGTCAACGTGACTTTAGTTTGATCTCAGAACTGTGGTCTCTTATCAAGTGTCCATAATGAGCTTTACCCATTTTACAAAGAAGATGTAAATTGGTAGAGAATAACTTGTTCAAATGTTCATAGGAGGCCTTCAACACTGAGGAAATAGTTCAATAAAAATGCTTAAACCAGCATATTCTGCAACCATCAGAGGAACTTTCCCGTCAAAATGTTTCTTTCCAGTTAAGCAGAAAGTTTAAAAAAACAGCCCATTGATCCATTGTGAATCTTTTCTAATTGTATTTCATTCCTTTTACTTGTTCATAAATGACATGTTTGAAAAATATACGTGCACTTGGTAAATTTTCAATAGCCTGGTCAAATTTAAAAATATTTTTCAATTAAATAATCTTACTTTTGAGGATTATTTAGAATTGTAAAACCTTCTAGTTCTAAATGCTGATTTTTATCAGTTAAGAGAAAAGGAGAACATTTCTTCCTTGCTTAAGACGGATCTTTTAATTTTCAGTTTTTGCTTTAATTCAGAGTTCCTTGTTGCAAAAATAGAAAACTCTTCTGGATAATTTAATTAGGTGAGAAATCATTAGAATGCTAGAAGATAGTTCTTTGAATATATGGAGAGGCTAGAAGAAAACTTGAGAAATGGGGAAGAGACTAGAGTCTAGGAAGGACAGAACCCACCCTCCTGTGTTCCTAATCACACCTATGGATTCAAAGACCCATGAGGGAATGTCTGATTGGCTGAGATTGTATATTCTGTATTTGACTGAGCTCCCAGAATCTTTGGAGGACTGACTTGCCCATTTAGTAATGTTAATGATTCCTCAAAACTGTAAAGAGAGTTCAAATGCTAGGCAAATATTTGCTTTAGTCTAACCCTTGGGATATCTAGTACCGAAGGGAAATGTTGGTTGATGTACCTACTCCTTTGCCAATTTATTAAAACTGATCCTTGTCTAACCCAAACACATTTAGCCAAAGGAAGCCCAAAGTCTCATCAGTCATGGTAGCCAAATCCAGGTTTAGAACCCTGAATCGTAATCATCCCTCCTATAATTTGCCTTTACCTGAATAGTCTGCTTTTATAAGAGAAATATCTTGGCAAGGAATGATGCAGTTGAAGTAAAAACAAATCTGTAAGTTTAAGATCACTAAAGTTCTTTTAAAGATCAAATTCAGAAGTCTCCTTGAAATTGTGCAAAACATAGATTATGGTGTTAGCAGTAAATTTTCGTAGCAATCCTTATCAGTTTGGGGAAGTTGCTTTAATTCTTAGTTTAATTCTTTAATTGTTAACATATTGTGAATTTGTGACATGGTTTGGTTTAAATATAAAGTTAATTATCATAAAAATATACAAGGTACATAGCGGGGGTAAGTAAAGGCTATAAAGTAAGCCTAATCAGTGGCTTAAGTATTTTTTAAAGAGTTTATATCATCGTTCGTATTTTGTTAAATATCTCCATTGATTACATAAAAGCTATTGTATTCAATAAACTTCCTACTAACAACTGCTTTTGACCAGAAAAAGGCATTGTTTGCAACTCCAGACTGGGTATAGTTCCACTTGCACCATGGCGATTTCCTTTATAAGAATATAAAGCCATTTTCAAAAAGAAATTTGTGTAATTCTCACATATATGTAAAATTTAACCTTACTATATGTAATTTACTTTTTTAAGTGGAAAAAATCAGCTAATTTTTGGTTTTAAACCAGATATCTGAAGCAATGTATAAAAACTTACAAAAATAAATTTTAAAATGAGAAAAATCTTAACGTCCTGAAAGCTCTGAAAGTTTGTGAAGAAACGGTATTGAATATGAGGACATATACAACGAACATCGTCAAATGTTCAAAGAAGAAATTATCACTATCCTAAGTACAACTAATGAAGTCTTCAAGCCATCACGACCTTTAATCAGAACTACATGGTACATATTTAGATGATTATTTTAAATCATTTTTGTTATTGAATAACTTGGCTAAGCAGAACCTCGAATTCTTTTGAAGGAAAGCACTAAGTATTTGCCTTTATAAAACTCACAATTTTGCAGTGACCTTTTAAAAGATGCAAAATTGAAAGGAAAATTACCAGGATGGTTTTCTTTTATAGAGAAACATCTTAGCTAGGAATGACGTAATTGAAGGAAAACAAATCTTTAAGTTTAAGATTACTGAATTTTTTTTTAAAGATCAATTTCCGAAATCACCTTGAAATTGTTACAAACCATAAATTACAATGTTAGTAGGAAATTTTTTTGCCTGCCCTTATCATATTGGAGAAATTGCTTTAATTCTTAATTTGCTCAGAGTTTTTATCAGAGAATGTTGAATTTTGCCAAATAATTTTCCTGCATCAATGGAAGAACACCCTTTATTGTATACCTACTGCCTGTATGTCGTTTGTAATAACATGGTTTGCAAATTAATAATCTTGCCCTTACGTACTAAAAATGCCTTACCTTCTTTCCTGCTTTGGGTTTAATTATGAAGCTTCTTCACATAAAATGATACTGGGGCATCACGTCCAAGTTAATTCTCTATGATTGCCTAAACTTCTCTCTCGACCACAGTAATGGAAAGAGAAAGAAAAAAGTAGAAAGTTCAGTTTATATCACCATATTTTCACTGCATTTTTAATACTCTTTTACTTCAGAATTTTTTATACTTACGGAAAAATTACGAAGATGGTACAGAGAGATCTCACGTACCCCTCACCTAGTTTGTTCCGTTGTTAACATCTTATATTACCGTGGTTCATTTGTCAAACTTATTCATTCATTTCCTAAACTCACTTATTAGTTCTAGAACTTTAGGCTAAGAAACTGACATTTATGCTACCACACTGTAATGCTCAGATGATACTTCTAATAATAGCACACCTTTCGTTTCTCTCCTTTTCCCAGGTAATTTCTGAGAATCCGCCTCAGTAAGGCTCACCTGATCGACATATTTGTGCTGTTGACTATAGTACTCTCTGCCAATGTCAATTTCAGCCCTGTGTGGGGCAATGAAAAGGCTAAAGTTGCCTCTGAGATCTCATATCATTTCTCAATGTCTTACTATTTCCTTTTCTGAGGATGCCATCTCTCGCTGTCCAGATGCTGTGACTTGGCACACAACCTCCTTCAAATCTATCAGGGAATTTTACACATGAACTCACCCTCAAGATCTCTTTACTTTCAGCAGGCTCCGAGTGGGAAGGAGAAAACCACCTGTACTTTTTAAATATGGTTTTCTTGCACTAAAGAATTGATAATTCTTGTGATGGTTTAATTATTCTTGTGGGAAATATCTTCACTGATAACTTATAAACACTTACAGATCGATGTATGTTCAGCATTGTTACACGAACAATAAATTTAAAAACCCACAAGACAGTGCTTCATCACAGCGTGGTGAGCTTATGGTGGTCAGACGTTCTACAGGGGTTTGAGGTTCCAAAAGTGAGTGACTGAAGAGAACCATAGGGGAACTGTATGATACAACCTCAGGAGCCACACAGCATCATTTCTGTCATAGTCTACTGGTGGCCGTATTCACAAGGCTCCTTAAATTAAAGAAGTCTGGAATCAGAAACCAGCTTTTAACAAGAACTCACTTTTTTTAATTCTTGGCAAATAATTTACAAATATGTTTTAATACTGCCCCCAATAAGGTGGATCTTTAATTATAAGTAGTCTGAATTTCTAATTTAAAAGGCAATTTCTTCTAAAACGTAAAAAATACGGAGTTTGCATCCAACTATTGATAACTCAAATTTCCATGTGTATATAGGCCCCTGACAGTTCACTATTGGGTTACCTGAATTTAAATCCTACCCATCTAGCTATGCGTAGTTTGCGACTATTGAATATCATAACATCACTTCTCCTAGCCTACATTTTGTATTACATCTGTTTTGTAGCAAAGACAAATTTCTGTTCAAAGATATTTAGTTTGTAATCATATTCATGTCTTTATCATATTAATCTAAATTTAGTTGCATTTCTATATATAAAACAAAGCCATTTAAAAAACGACCTCTTAATTTGGAGATAGTCTATATATACTATTTAAATAATAACTGTTTCTTTAGAGAATAGAATCAAGAAACAAATTTATGATGTAACAGGTGGTTGACTAACATCTTTGCAGAATCTGACTGTGATTTGCAAAGATCCTTTCTAGCACAAATCCCAAAGAACAGGTTACCTTGACAACAGACAATTTAAAACAAGATATCAGCCACCCTATAATGCTGTTTAACTTTTATGAAGATTTGGTAATATTTGTTTTGGGAAGTATAGATACTATATTAGACACTATTTTAAGAGATTTGAAAACTTTCTTTCTCTTTGTCTCATTAATTCTAAGTGATAACATTTCTGGTTTGTCAAAAATGTGAATTATTTACTAAAAAATTGGGCAGCAGTTAATAACACTCATGTAAGCCGATGCAAATTGTTGATTTCACTAGAGCACTTTCTCACGCTTCAATTAATGATTTTTCTGTATTGCTGGCAGATCTACAAACACTATTAGGTTCACTTAGCAGATGAAGTAGCAGAACCTCAGATAGGTTGCGTGATTTTGCTTGGATTTCCCTGTGAGCAAGGAAAAGCTGGAAGAAAATATTCAGAAGTATACACTTATACTTTTCTCCATTGACACCTGTAAAGATAATATGAGGTGTTTGACAAAAATAAATGCAATGCAAAATAAGAAAGATGCAAATAAAGAGGTGACATAAAAAGGCCTCACGGCACACGAAAGGCTTTGTGATCTGGCTAGCGAATTCTGCAACCTCACATATCAAATTTTGTTCCGCTTGTACTAAAATAATCCCAAATCTCCAGACACACAAACTCTGCTCTTTCTCATGTCTAATTTTCGGCCAAAGACCCTCCTTCTTTCTGATATGTATTTTACCTCTTCAAAGATTTTCTAAATTGCTCTCATTCTTTACAACTCATCTTACATGGCACTCAATCTGGAAGTTCATCATTGTCTTCCCCAGTTTGGGATCGTTGCCCCTGTTCTGTGTTCTTATATTAGCTTGAGCATATCATGATTTTACTGCCAAGCAAAAGTCACGATCTATTGGAAATCTTGCTAATTTGACTGGGCCCCTCACTAACCTGCTAACAATTTGATAGAAAGATTTGTCTTTAAAGAGTACTTTTTAAATGGATTTACTAGTCCTACCTAGTACATTAGCTAGCCCATAGCTTACTCAGAATGACAGAGTGACTGAAAATTAAATAGGAACTTATGGGGCTGGCCCAGTGACTTAGTAGGTTAAGTTCGCATGTTCCACTTCAGTGGCCGGGGGTTCACAGGTTTGGATCCCAGGTGTAGACCTATACACTGCTCAGGAAGCCAGGCTGTGGCAGCATCCCACATACAAAATAGAGGAAGGATGCCACAGATGTTAGCTGAGGTACCGTCTCCCTCAAACAAGTTACACCAGTGGCTTTCCTATGTCTCCAGTTTACAGACAGCAGATGGTAGGACTTCTCAGCCTCCATAATTGCAGGAGCCAATTATGATAATAAATCTCTTCCTATGTATATTCTATTGGTCCTGTTTCCCTGGACAGCCGTGATTGATACACCAATAAAAGGTTAAAATATTCTTGACAAAAACCTGAGATGCTTTATAGGATATAAAAATGCTGCCTTGCCTTTGAAAACCATCTATCTGCCATTTATTTTAAAATAATAGATTCTTTCAAACCTGTTCCCACTATACACTAAAACATAATTGTTCTCTCCTTTTGTCAATCTAAGAGACATCTCAAATGTGCATTGATAAGAAAACATTTTTTATATTCCCTCAGAAGACAAAAACCTAGGAACCACTTTTCCTCTACTCTTAAAGTTAATCATCAGGGGCCGGCCTGCTGGCACAGCGGTTAAGTTCGCATGTTCCACTTTGGCACCCCGAGGTTCACTGGTTCGGATCCCGCGTGAGGACATGGCACCACTTGGCAAGCCATGCTGTGGTAGACATCCTACATATAAAGTAGAGGAAGATGGGCATGGATGCTAGCTCAGGGCCAGTCTTTCTCAGCAAAAAGAGGAGAATTGGCAGCAGATGTTAGCTCAGGGCTAATCTTCCTCAAAAAAAAAAAAAGAAAGCTAATCATCAGTGTCTTGATAATTTCACCAACAAAACACATGATAAATCTATCCACTTCTTTCTCTAGTACTAGAATCCAAACTCAAGCCTGTATCATCTGTCAACAGAGCTGTCACAATAGTGTCTTAACTTTTATCCTTGTTTTTAATATTATTGCTCTAAAATCCACTCTTCATACAGCAACCAGAATGATCTTTTAATCATGTCACTCCACTGTCTAAAACCCTAAGATGCCTTCCCATTATACATGGAATAAAATGTAAACTGAGATTAAAAACTACATGGTGTGACAGTGCCTTGGAAAGTACCAATCTAGTTTCTCTTTTAGTGTCTTAGATCTAGATATAAATCCCTGAAATTCATAGCTCCATGACCCCAACCTTTTTTTCTTATCCTTAAGATGTCCATGAGATCTTGTTCAATACTTAAATAAATTGTCCACCACGTCTCTATCACTTCACTCTATTTTAATTCTCTGTCATTCTTGAGGTTTATTCATTAGTTTAGTATTTGTCAACCCATTAGAATGTAAAGCAAAAAGAGCTGTGACTTTGTATGTCTCATTTCCTGTTATAGGCAAAATATCAAAACATAGAAACTCCATGAAATGTAATAGGTGTTCAATGACAAAACAGAATGAATAAAAAGTTGTAACTATGCCTATAGTTCAATTAACCCTTACTTAAATTTTACTTCTGTTATTTGACATGCACATATATCACTTTTTATTAAATTTAACTTTACCTCAAATATGACTATTGTTTTCTTTTCATGTAAATTAGCAAAAAATGTTTATATATCATGATAATGGCATTTCTCTCTACAGTCTTTATTAGCCCATGTAATGTAAATCGAATTCATCACTTTTAAAGATAAGCCTTGTCTAATTACAAAATTAAAAGGAAAAATGTAGCCTTAAAAATAAAAAATGCATCACTTTGATCTTCATTAAAGCATCTAGTATTGTCAACTTGATTAAAGGCTAATTACCAGCTCAGAGAGTAAAAAGATAAAATAATAATGTAAGGATGATTTGATGAGATTCCTTCTAGTTAGTTTTCAGATAAAAATCAACTTTCGCTAATGCATGTTTAGTCTTGTTTGGGAAGTAGAAAAATCAAGCAATTTGTCCTTATTTATAACTGCATTATAAGTAAAAATAATTAGATTAAAAAGCTTTTTTTCTACTGAAATAGGTTGTGAGTTGTTTGTTTGTTAGCTTTTTAAGTATACCAGGAAATAACTAAATTAGGATTGCTTAGTCGAGTCATAAGTGTTCTCCCAGATTGCCAGTTGGATAAAAAAATAAATAAAATTATATAAGAAACAGATTATTTTTTGTTTCAATAATATCTCTTGCATACATAAAAGGACATATTATGTACTTGTACCCTTAGGAGTAACAGACTATTTAAGGTTTAATTTTGCCTAATCACTGGCCTGGAATATACAATAAATATATACAAATATTATTTTCTTTTCTGATTGTCAATACCTATAAATAAACACTTTTATAACTATAAATGTATACAATATTTACATATATTTAATTATCTTTAAAAGTTCAGAAATGCAGACTGAATCCATGACATTACCAAAGTAGTTTTCAAATTAATAATAAACAAGAAAATTCAATTATGAAAAAATCTCTGTATCTTCTTGCTGTATGATTTTAATTACACTTAAAGGAAAAAATATATCTCATCACATTTGAGAAATATTTTTAAATCAATTTACCCGTAAACTCTTTCCATGGGTTTACTTAAATATTTCTTAAATATAACATAGTTCATTTAACAGGAACTGATTTACAGAAGTCATATAAAGTATTGTCTCAAGAAAATATTGACAAATTTAGACTAATTCTGATTTGGCCTTGATTATCTAAGTTAAAAGCTTTTGAAAAATTCATTAAAAAGCTGATAAAAACGTTTAAACAAATTCTATTTCAACATTTTGGGAAAGATCTTAGAAACCACAAATGATGCTTTTCTCTCGTATTCAACATATTTACTAAAAAGTCAGATGAGTAAAGAGAATGAAATGTTCAGGAAGACAGAAAATAAATGAGAGAGAAATGAATGTAGTGCAGCTAATGAGTAATATTACGTTATATAAAGATAATAATTCAAAAAATATTATTTAGGATTCAGAAGAGATCAAGAGACTTTATGGTCCAGGTGTTGAGCAACGTGGAAGAGGTTAGAGAGTGAAGAGGAACAGATAGAGCAACATATCACTATACCCCAGGGTTTAGAGACAAATACCATAAAAGAAGACTAAAGTGGTGTGAATATTCACAAGACAGATTATATCTTGTTAGAAAATCAACAAATCGTTAGTAAAAGAGAGTTGTCTTGGATGGTTTTTGAAATATTATTATGCAGTTCTAAGGGATCAAGTTGGATAGGAAGAGGCTCTTGGATGATGTAGATGGCAGGAGTACATGCCTGCCATCATGGAGGGTATTAGCTGATCTCAGCTAGGTTAAGCTGACAGTAGCTTAAGGCACCTGGAAGGGTATAATGTGAACAAAGATAAATCGAGTATATTCAGATAAACCATGGATTGCCTTGAAGACCAGCATTGTCAGAATTTTTCAATCTATTGGATTTTTCCATTTTTCTATTGGAGATGTGGAACAAAAGATTCGTTTGTCATCTGGAAATAGCCTTGCATTAAGTTGTTATGGAGGGCTGCCCATCTGAGGCTGTGTGTTCATGTTCTGTCCACATTCTTGTACTAGAGCTAAATTTCAACAGTTTATAATGAAATCAAGAGAAATTTTACTACTACTTATTTGGGAGCTTGACAAGTTCATATATCAAGCAGGTTGCTAAAACTGCTTAGTAATGCTTTTCTCACCTTTAATTGATTCACTCTTGACTGCTTCACCATAATTCTTTCAGAACTTCTGTAGTCTACACAAAATACACTCTTACTCTCTTCTCCCTCTCATTTGGCTGATGACTGCACTGTCTATTTTACTGTGAAGACTGATTTCATCTGACAGAACTATTTTTTCAAAAATTTTTGTTTTTCTTTTAAATTTTTCTAAATTCTCACCAGTTATTTTCTATTTTCTTCCACATTTAAAGTGGGATTATTTCATCTCTACTCTTCAAGGATCTCTTCCTGCCTGTACTCTATTCCTATCTCCTCCTTAGCGCTATTTCAACTCTCATGCATCTTGAGTCACTTAATTTGCAATTCATCTTTCTTTGACTGACAAAAATTACCAATTCAAAAAAAGATTTAATTAGCATAAATACTTTCATTCAAACTATATTATGGTCTCTTTCTGGTCTTCCTCTTCAATTATTTCATGAGTAAAAATAACGATTTAATGTTAAGTAATGACACGGAGGCCCAAAGAGAATAGACTGCAGAACTACACAAGCATTTTTGAAATACCTTTCTCTTTCCAGAGGTCTACTCCTTTGCCTTCTTAATGCTATCATGCAGCAGTTTATTGGACCAATTATAGGTTTCAAAAACATTAGAATCAGGTAGAAGTAGGTGCAAATTTCTGTTTAATCATGTATTATCTGAACAAACTGTCTTATTCCTTTGAGTGATGTTAACTCATAAAGCTGTTGTGAAGTTGAGGCAAAATAATGATAAGGTGAATGGATTAGTGACTTTCATAAATTCATCTCTCAACCCTTCTGTGTTTCATTGAACTTCAAATTGCATTTACATAATCTACTTGCATAACTCTCCACTTCTAAGAATGACAAGCTTCCTGAAAACCTTCCTTGGGATCTCTTCTGTATCACCTTCTCTTTGAGCCCAAGATAGTTGGCTGCTTAGTCAGCTGATGACATTTTTTATTATATTTTCAATTTCCTTTCCTAGTTGATTGGAAATCTGTGAAAGAATGGTTACTTTGCTTTTAGGCATTTTTAACTTAACTAATCAAAACATTGATGGTGATTATATTGATTGAAAATTAAACTTAACGACACATCTGAACACAGCTTCAAATAGTTTTTGCTTTAAAACAAAACAAAGCAAAATGATTTGCAAAATGATGCCCTGTCAAGAGGTTCATTTTTCATGTCTTCACATTCTTCTTTAAGGTTAATGAATAATTTTACAGCACTATAAAAGTTTGATTATTTTAAGTCAATCAACTCCTATAATTTCTCATGAAGAGGTTGTCTTAAAAAACAGTGCATTACCCAACACTGGCCAATGAAATGTGAGGGAAGTCTGTCACTGTGGGATTTGGGGAGAATTTTTCTTTCCAGAACAAGATCTGGTCTTTTTTTTGGGTTTGGAATTTTGTGTGTGAAGATATTCTTCTTGCTCCTGCAGACATCTTATAACCTTGAGGAAAACTGAATAACATCATAAGGATAGCAGAAGAGAAATATGGAAAATACCTTGGTCTCTGATGCTAGCACTGAGCCACTAAACTAACCAAATCTGGAGCTTCGTTACCTCAGAACCTGATTTAAAGTGAGAAAATAGATGTTTCTTTCTGGGAAGGCAATTTCAGTTGGGTTTTCTGTTGTAACAAAATCATCTCGGCTGAGCCGGTTACTAAAACCTAAAAAGGAAAGTAAATGCAGGACACTGACCACAGAATTCAAAAAAAAAAAACACTAGAGCACAAAGAGAATCCATAGAAAGTGCAGTACCTAAGAAGGAGGAAGTACTGAACACTTTCATAAAGGTGCTATCAATGAAAAGGAATACATTTATTTTCTACTTATCATTTTCTGATAATATAAATTAAAGAAAGGGAACACTTGATAACCCGAGCTTCTGCTATGTGTTTATCTCTTGGTTATGGAAATAAAGATCATCTGATTAACAGTCCCACAAGACAGTATTTAATAGAACAGAGAGATTTCCTTTAAAAAAATTAAAATATTATTAAAGATGGTAGGATAATAATATCAAAAACTTAGCAAATTTCCATCGTTAAGTTCTTCCAATGTGTGAGAAACTATGCTAAGCACCGGAATTTCACTAGGGAGTCACCAGTTCTAGTCCCATCCTCGTGGGGCCCATAGTCAGCAAAGTAGACTACAAATTGCAATAAGTTCCATAAACACATGTATGGAGTATAGAGGTAGACAATAATGATGGTTCTTCAATGGACACAAATTAAAAGGAAATTTCTCGAACAAGGCAATATTCAACTGTGAAGGACAACCAAATCAGCATTGTGAAGACATGTGGCAAGTGTTCCAGGCAAAGCAAAGAGCACAGGTAAAAATTCTGAACCAGGAAACTGTTCAGTGTTTTTCAGGAAATGAAAGGAAGCTATTGGGCTTAAATATGGTAGGACCAACAGAGAGTGGAACAGCATGTGTTTGGAAAGTTGTGAAGGGCCCCCTTCAAACACAGATTCTAGTTCACAGTAATGAGGTTGGATTCTATTTGAAGTTAATGGAAAGCTTTTACAAGATTTTATTCAGCAGAATGACATGGCCTATTAGTAAATTTTAAGAATATGTGTAAATTTCATGTGGAAAATAGATATGAGGGTACCAGGAGCGAAATCAAGACGACATGTAAAGATAATATTTGATTCTCTAACTGAAGGAATGAGGTCCAATTTTTGAAGCCCTAGGCAGGACCAGTTTGGGGGATGGATTAAGAGCTGAGTTTGAGAATGCCATATCTGAGATGGCTGTAAGATGTCCATATGCGAATATGTGCATATTCAATATTGACATAGCATTTTAAGGCATGGGAATGTATTAATCACTAAAGGGAGAAAGAAAAGGAAGCGAAAACTCAGAAGAAATTCTGGTGTTCAGATGTAACATATAGAAGGAAGTATCAACATGAGAGTAATATGTGCCAGAGAGTTCAGAAGAAAATCAAAAACAAATGATACCAGTGAAAGTAAAGACAGAATAACAATCCAAAACAGATGTTAGTGGAATCTCTTATTCCTGGCTCTGAGTTTAATTTTACTCCCTTATCCTGGTTCATGGCTTTCACCACATTCTGGAACATGGGTAAGAAGAGCAACTTTTGACTCCTTTCTTTCTCTCTTGGCGAGGAAATTTATAATACGCTACGGTTGTAGTACTTGGCTTTGTAATTTTCTTTTGGAAATCTCCAACAGCGTTTTTTGGTCAACTTCTGCGCTGTAGTAATCTAGTCCAAAAGGCTGGACTGGATACAGTCTTCCAGCACAACATTCAATAACCTCGAACTGAAATTAAATAGCATTTATTAAGTACTGAACTAGGCTGCATGTAATTATACTGATGGAAAGAATAGGGAGGCATGGTGTGGGCTTCCAGTTCAATGAAACTAGTAAAAAGGGCAGCCTAAATCAAACAAGAATGTGAACACATTTCCCCAACACTCACATAAGCACCCTTTGCTTTATCATCCAAGCATATTTCTTTCTCTTTCCGTTCAGAATGAAAATGCATCCCATCATTTCCAAAGACAACTTTTCCTTCTTTCCTCCTTTATCCCTATGACGATATTAAGATTCTGTCAGAGCTCGGTATGAATGGTACCAAAAGTAGATTTGGGTTGCAATTTTTTTTCTGATGTTCATATCTAAATTATGATATTTGAGTAACAAGGTTCCATTCATGTATGATTTATGACAATGTATCTACTTTACCTTAATCATCATATGTGTTTTAAAACCACTTAGTGACAAAACATTTACGTTTAAAAATAAAACAAAATAACAGAGTTATATTTAACATTCTTTGAGAAATCAGAGCAAAAGTTGAGTTTCTCTAGTTTCTACAGCTAAGTACAACATACCCAACAAAATGTGCAGGGAAAGCTTTTCAGCATTTTGTATTTAACTCTCATGTTCCTCAGTTTCAAATACACTGCACAATCATTCCCTTTTTCGTCGTTTAATGTTAAATGTGTTGAATCTCACAGCTTGTCTCATCACAATGCCAAATTAACCATTCTGAAAAAACAAGTTAGTTCATGAAACCATGAATAGACATTTCTTAAAAGAGAATGATGCGGCTTATTCTCCAAAGCATCTCATCAAAATACTTGTTTCAAACCAGTATGTTGTGTATAGTAAAGTGATGTTTCTCTTCTATAGTCCATTTTTTTTCTCTATTTTTTTAGGAATGACTTTCACTGCGTTCCACTGGAGAGCGAGAATCCTATCCCTGTGTGTTAAAATGAAGAAAACTTCAATCAGTATGAGTGGGGTAGAATTTGCTAACAATTATACAACAGCATGGTCCCAGAGAAGATTAAAGATAATGCCTTAATTCTGTAAATAATATTCTAGATTTATTCCTTAAGATTTTAAAAACCTTCACTTCTTTTCAGTTTAAATTTTGAATTATCACTGTGAAGTAACCAGAAAGACTAGACAAAAAGAAATGAGACATCAACGCAGTCACTAACTAGCTGTGTGACTGGAGTCTAGTCACTGAAAATGGCAAGGTGTCAATTTTGTGTTGGGAAAATAAGAGGATTTAGACACAACGTCTTTTGAGTCTCCTTCCAGCTCTTTAATTTTCTCATACTGATTTTCTAATCACTAACAATTTCCAACAAATTATTTTCATAGTCACATCTTATACACACACATCCATCCACATGTGTGTATATGAATATATGTGTACATATGCATATGTATACATACACATATATTATATATAAGCTTATGAAAATTCCTATTTTATGATACCCCAGTTCTAAACAGCATTATAAACAATTCTACTAATTAAGATACAAGATCTCCTTGCAGTTCTCTTTTTCTGTTATATCCTACTAAGGAAATACAGTCGAGTACTGAGTCCAAAAGTTACTTAACTGAATTTTATTTTTTTGTGTTGGTTCTATTATCAATTTGAAAGCTATATACATTACTACCATTTTTGTGTTCAATTATAGTACTTGCTTTTAATTTTTTCATTATTTTTTATTTATATTTTGATTATATAAATTTGTGTGTGTGTGTGTGTGAGGAAGATTGTCCCTGAGCTCACATCCACGCCATTCTTTCTCCACTTTGTATGTGGGGCATTGCCTCAACATGGCTTGATCAGCGGTGTGTAGGTTCATGCCCAGGATCCCAAACTGCAAACTCTGGGCAGCCAAAGCGGAGTGCACAAACTTAACCACTACACCACTGGGCCGGCTTTATATAATTTTTTTTATCTTTTCCTTTTACCAGGTTGAAGGGCAGTGTCATTAATGGACAGTGTTTGGAGGAATTGGTTTGCTTCCATTTAATCATGCTTTCGGTACCTTAATTTCCATCACATGCTTTCTTCTTTGCTTTCAGTACCATGTCTACAAAGGATGCCTTTTGCTTCCAAGTGGATTTCTTTTTGCCGAGGAGCTATACCCTCCAAATATCACTTCTTCTTGCCCCTCACATTTCAAGCCTATTTCTTTCAGAAATACACTACACTGTGTGTGTTGACAGTATAGTGGTGAGCATAGCTGCCTTCCAAAACTATGCTGCACTAACTCACTTGATTATAAACTTCCTCTCAGTATTTCCCACTCAGAGTGGGATGTTCTATATCTGGGGAGATTTTTTTCTGTCTCATCACCACAGGGCCCTCTCTGCACTTATTTCTATATATTCATTTATTCATTGAACATATTTTCTGCTAAGCATGCTTCTAGGAATTAGGAATGCAACAGTGAATAAAGTAGATGGGAATGTCTTCCCTTAGAGAAGCTACATGACAGCTTGTGTATATACAAGTAGAAATGCATAGAAGTCTGTAACTAATCAACCTGATGATAGTATTCCTCCCCCAAAAAAAGAATGGTCAAGAGATTTTTATTTTGTTCTGTTTATTTGAATCCTCTAAGAACATTACATTTTCTGTGCTATGTAACTGAAAAGGATAGAAACAGATAAAATAATATTTGTAAAAAATATGTTTTAGGATAAGAAAAATAAAATTTTTTATTACTACACTATTTATTATTCTAAGGAAGAATTCTGACGCAGACATAGGTATATTACGGATTTTAATTTCATGCATTGAATATGTTCTTGGAAGATTGTTGTTTTATGTTCCAATTTTAGATATTTAGATATTATAATGATGATCTTTCATAATATCAGTAATTTCAAATATTTTTAAGAAGTGAAAATATGTCATTTTTTTTCTTAGAGAAGTATTAATTACCTTTCAAGATTCTTTTGGCAGTAGCACTAAACTTGTTTTTACAGGTAAAGGATGTAAGAAATAGATATTTAAGAAATGTTGCCCAAAGTTTCATAACAGTAGGAGAATATGCTTCATATGTCTGGAGAGATACAAGTGGAATAAATATAACTGTGTAATGAAGTCTGAACAAATATCAGAAGCGATTCAGAATCCCCAGGTAGGTAAAAGCACCTGCATAAGTGGCTTTGCCCTGCTCCACTCTCAGATGTAATGCTGTCCAGCAATGGCCCCTGAGCCTTCATCTGCCCACACAGAGAGAAGGCTGCCTCTAATCTTCACTGTACGTACTTCACAGGGATGCTAGAATAATTTTCCCAGACACTCTTTGTCCCTGCTACCAGTCTGTTGGCAAACCTTGTTCCTCCCATGACCCGCACAGTCTCCTTCCATTCTAACTCCCATTCTAGCTGCTTATTCCTTCCTGTGAAAACCTTCCTCTCTAATCAGATAGCTGTTGCTTCACAACCTTGGGAACTTCCCAGGCAAAATCTGAAACCAGCCCCCATATGAGGAGGGCAGAGAGAGATCAAAGAAAGAGGCAGAACACTCCAGATTCATGGGTGGCAGGTTTAATAAGCAAAGGAACTTAAATACAAGGCTTGTCCTGGGCAGCCACAAGATGAGTAGATTTCTGCACCCACCCACCAGAATCTTGAGAGTTTATATAGAGGACTTAACCAGATTCAGTCACATACACAGTTCAGATAGCCTCATCGCCACATTTTTATCTCAAGGCTGTATTCTTGGGGCAGCTTCTGGGAGCGGGGAAGGAGAGTGGAGCGCACATTCCAAGGACAGAGAAGGGGATGAGGAACCTCCAGTTGCCTGGGTTCAGCCTGCGGGTCAACTGGTGGCAATGTTTTCTTGATGACCTCAAATGCTAGCAATGTTGACATTCCCTTAGATCCAAACTTAGAACTTGCACACTTTCCCTAATCACCACCACCCCCAACAATCCTTTCTTAATTCCTAAGCTTTCTTCAAATTCTTGCCAAAGCTTCACTTCCCCAGTGATATGTCCTTTTTGTCAATTCAGGTATAATTGGCATGTAACATTGTGTAAGTTCACGTTGTAGAAGGTGTTGATTTGATACATTTATAAGTTTCAATATGATTACCACCATAGTATTAGCTCACAATGCAATCACATCATATAATTATCATTTCTTTTTTTGTAGTGAGATCACTTAAGATCTAGTCTCTTAGCAACTCGGAAGTTTATAATATCATATTGTTGGCTATAATCACTATGCTGTGATAGACCTCCAGGACTTGTTCATCGTCTCGTTGCAAGTTTGTGTTTTCTAAATATGTGTTTGATGTTTTCAAAAAGATGAGACAATGTCTTCAATGATTTTATTTGTTGGTTTTTCCCTGGTTCTTGGTACTTCATGATTTCACGTAAATAGTAGATGCAGAAAGTATAGTTGAACTCAGCTAAAGATTTTGCAACCTAACAATCCAGTTATCCTGGAGTTTTCTAATGAGTGATGCCCTAGGAATTAAAAAGGAGAATCAAATGTCACATCTTTAAGACTGTGTGGTCAGAGAGCTGCCTTTTTCCGCCCAGAAATAAATGCATTTTAGCATAGGCACTGCTCAATAAGAGAGATTGGTCTGATCCAACTACCATTTTGCATTGAGGGGATTATACTTATCATTTTCTAAAAAAAGAGTTATGTTCATCACTCCATAAAAAAAATCAATAAAAATCAATGAATAAAATAATCTTTAATATAATAAGAAAAACTATGAACCAAACGGTTTTCACGCTTCAGTATTTGCTGTGCTGATGATTGCATGTATGTACTGTTCTTGGCAATATTTTTTGTTAATATCAAAGAGTACTTATTTTTAGCCTATTAAAAAGAAAGCATAAAATAAAAGATGCTGCAATCTCTTAAGAATTAGCCGTTTAGATAACAAAATTATTTCTCAGCATTGGGTCTGACCCTATCTGTCCTAAAGATTCATCATGGAATTTTTCATTTTTATTTTCCTTGGATAAATAACACATAATTACAAAATACATTTGCTATCGTCAAAAAAGTCAGTGATTTTATTGCTTTGAGTTGCTATTCAAGATGTCATTTTGGGACATCGTGTCATCACATTGCCTGATGTTACTGAATAAGTGAACAGTGTGATATCTCTTTCTAACGAAACTCTCCTGGCTCCCTGCTAAATGGTGTATCTCTGTGTTTATTTTAGAAAGCTTACATGAAGTCCTATGCATTAAACAGGAACTGTTTATTTCATATTCATTTAATTTATTCTAAAAGTCTGCTTTCTTTTCTTGTCATTCACTTGTTTTAAATTCTTGATATGTATGGATTGAATTCAATTTTTTCTTTTTCGCTGCTCAAAACTTAAAAATGACTCAATTATTACAAACTCCACAGGTAGTTAGGAAAATTGATTAAATAAATGAAAGAAGATATATATATTTCATGTACAATATCTTACACTGATTCAACCACTCACTTTTCATTAAGGAAATCCGTATAAATTCATGATGTCTGGATTCAGAGTAATCCTCTTCCTGTAATACACAGGCTATACTTCCCTAGTTAGGCACTCATTCAGTTATCTTTATATTGAAATGGTAATGAATAGAAATGTTTTTTATTTCCTTTCAAAATAGATGGAAGTATGTGTTTGTAATCTATTCCCCTATATCAGAAACAAAGTAAGCAAACTGTAGCTCAAAGTATTTAGATTACTCCTCCATGGCTGATACAGAAAGAAGTGAAGACAGCTCTGAACCTATAAAAGTCTCACTCCAAAGCCAATACACTTTCCACCCAGCCTTGCCAGCTCCAGAGTCAGTCTCATTTCCAAATTCAATGATTCCGAATACTAGTGACCAAAGCCATGGGAAACCTAAGCCAACATAAGGAAGGGAATGGAGGAAAGCACAGTATTTAATTTACTTAACCTAACTTTTTCATAATTTCTTCTATTCATTTTTGTGTTGTTTTCTTTAATATTATTAATAACTGTTTTCATGATTAAACATTATTAGAGACATACCTGTTTCACTTTCACTTCAATTTCTTCTGTTAAGATCAAAGAAATATAATATCTATATTGGAAAATAGAATGAATGGTAACACCCCCATTGAAATAAAACTTCTCATTCTTTTTCTTTTCCCAGCGATTACTCTATATGCACATAGGTGTAGAAAATGTCTCAAATGAATGCCATCTAATGTTAATGATGATTTGGGTCTATTAAAGAATAAAATTCAACTAAGGTTTAAAGATCTCATTGGCTTTATTCAGCCATTCATGAATCTGGTAGCATCCAATCAAGCAGATAGAAAGAAACTGAAGAGCTGTACAAGGGGAGACATTTTTACAGACCAAAGTGAACAGGAACAAGGAAATTATTTTGGGTATTTGCTGATTGGTTAAAGCAGGCTAATGTTCTATATATGGAGCAAAGGGAAGTCTTGGGGCTGGGTCAGGTAACTTATAGAAGCGGTAAGTGCTGATTGGTTGACCTGGGCCTTCCTTTTCTGGGGAGCTGAGCTTAGAAATTTAGTTAGGTTTTAGTTTGCTGTCATGGGGCTTATCATGAACAGTTCCATCTTGGGCTGCAACTAGTTTCTTTAACCACCTAAAGTTGTGGATTTGTAGTGAGTGTAACATTTTTTTCTCCATAACTTGAATTCTTGGTAATGATCATAGTGAAATCTAACCCCCCAAAATTATTTTTTAATATTTAATTTTTAAATGTTCAATTCTGCTAAATATTTAAGCATTTAGTCTATTTGAGAGAGAAAATTTAATTTTTAAGACTTGATTGGTCTCAGCATCTTAAATTTAGTACACTAGTTTTATATTCAGATAATATATAATCACATTTCTCCTCTTGGCATTTTCCTGAACAGATTCATTTTCATGCATCATTTCTTTAGTTTTATTTATTTTTTACATTTTAAAGATGGTTGGTGTCACTTATACTGTAACTGTATTGAACATATTTATGCAAATCCAAAAAATTTCTTTGCAATTGAACTTTTATGTTTGAAGGATAATAATACTTAGTGGTCTGGTGAGTAATCATGAATATAGTTATTATAAAAGCATTAATAAATTAATTGATAATATATCTGGCAAATCTGACGGCACAGAATCAAAATATAAGTCTTCATTATTTCAACTCAAATGTATCGAGTTCCGTCTTTGTCGCTGGCTTTAACTGGACCCTAAGATGAGTCCACCCAGTGTAGAATGTGACAGTCTAAAAAGGAAAAGACAAACATAGCAGAACGAGAAAATTAAAAAAAAAGCAGTAAATTTCTCAACAACACTAATGCAATTCTGTAGTTTCCTTATGTGTTATAAAGTCTTCTTTGTGGTATTAGAAGTAAAGAATGTAAACCATTGCATTAATGTAACTCAATGATATGATATTAGAAATTTTGTTAATTTTTTAGTAGATGCAGCGTAGGTTCCAAAGCTTCTTGCTTGAGGTAATGATATATGGACCTATGGATATTTAGGCCTCAGTAATGCCTGCCCATTATTCACTACAAGCTAATACATCTTTCACCTATTGAACAGATAGAGGTGATCTCCTGTATCTAGAAGAGAATGTTACTGAAAGTCTTAGGGCATTACAATATCAGGCATATTATATGTGTTGTATCAATGGATAAAACCATGTGTTATTTTCAATCTTTACAAATTGCCACATATCATTAGCATGTTTGCATGTTTGTTACTTTGTAATAACAATAATAGAAGAATAGAAAAAATCTCTCTATAACTTAAATAATAATGTAAATATTGTAATTAGGTATCATCATTGCCAACCCTTTCTGCAGTAAAAACAAGAGAAAAGAAATAGACAAATTTATATACACGATGCTTGATGTCTGAGGATCTTCCTGTCATTTATAAGACTGTTGTAAATAGGGAGGTACCCAGTTCTCCTGGGTCCTTTGTAGCAATTCAAAAAAGGTTCCCTTACAATAGTAGAAGTGTTACAATAGTATAATAATATCAGATTATTAATTATTATCTTAATTAGTAGATAAAGAAAATATGTGTAAAAGTCCTATCAACTACTATCTGTTCCTTAGAGTTCTGAAACTTTTTTTATCACTAATTTATAAAAGAGTCAATTAATTTGAGATCTGGCAAAAGAAGGAAGCTACTTTGATTTTTGGCCAATAATTTCCAGGTAACACGGTGATTTAGTAATCTGTGAATTTTTTTGTTTATTTGGTGGTTGTGGTTGGGTTTTTGGTGGGGGGGGGGGGGTTGGTGAGGAAGATTGGCCCTGAGCTAACATGCTGCCAATCTTCCTCTATTTTTGTATGTCAGACAGCACCACAGCATGACTTGATGAATGGTGTAGGTCCACGCCCAGGATCCAAACCTGCGAACCCCAAGCCACTGACATCAAGTGCATGAACTTAACCACTACACCACCAGGCCAGCCCCAGTTGTTGTTTTTTAATTCCTTCTAATGTCAGTTTTTACAAGGGTCACTTAGCCATGAATTATGTTGCCAAAGAGTTGATTCTACCATTACAGCAAAATCTAACATTCCCCCTAATAACCTACATAGAATTTCAGCATACTCCCTAGCAATTTTTAAGAGCACTCGAGTTGTCATTAGTAATGATATATTTCACGGGCCACCTGTCTTC
This sequence comes from Equus caballus, assembly GCF_041296265.1. NCBI lineage: Eukaryota > Metazoa > Chordata > Mammalia > Perissodactyla > Equidae > Equus > Equus caballus. The sequence goes on along the minus strand of NC_091709.1, from coordinate 26,971,936 downwards.
AACTTCCTAGTTAGTCACTCACAGTAATAAAATCTATTGAGAAAATGAATGTTTGTCTGAAATCTGTGCCTCTGCATCGTGTTGATACATGACCAATACAAAGAGAAACTTGTTTCATTGTCCTAACAACTGAGCTTAACAGCCACTTTGACTGCATATTATAAAACACATTATATTGTTTTCCTTTGCAAATTTATTTATATGTTAGTTTAGCATGAGGCCTTAAGCAAGGAAAAAGTGGGAGAGGATCCCTACATATTTATCTTTTGAGAGAGAGAAGATAGAGAGAGAGTGAGACTTCTTAAAGGGGTCAATCTTCAAAAATAAGAACAAAAATGAGAAAACTATACTCTAATAACTTCAAAAGAATGCTCTTTTAAAAACAACGAAAACAAAGCTTTTACCTTTGTAAATCTCCAGTTTCTAGGACAGGCCTACTAAAAGTTAGAGCCAATTGTTTGAAAAGTGAAAATAAGTTAGAGGATGAGTTGATTCATGAATTATTCCACTGATTTGACATTCTGACCCATGTGTTTGTTTGGACCTCTTGATAAAAGCACTCTGAAATGCCTGCCACAAAAAACTAATGCATTTTGCATTAGACCGAATCAGCTGGAGATTCAGAATGTTTGTGTTTAAATACCAAAGGGATAATTTTCAATATTGTTTTTGGGAACTACATTTCCTTTTGTTATATTAAAATTTTTCTGTCAAAAATCTCAAGTAGCCTATGTTTTAATTAATAACCACTTAAAAGCACATATAAATTGCTCCAAATGGTAGATTTAATGAAAGTTTCAAATTAAAAAGAATCCTGTTAATTGCCTCCTCATTGTTAAAGCCATAATTCTCCTTATTCCCTTGTCTAAATGTAAAATAACTAATTTCTTTGAGAATTCAATAAGAATTTGAGTTTCTAAAAACTGTAAGTGTTTCTCTCTCTTAATTTAAATTTCCAGGTAAATTTGAAGTAAATTGCACTTTTAGTATCAAAAATTAGGATTTATTAAGAATTTCAATTTTGGAATTTTCTTCTATAATTTATAGAAATACAATTCTTTGTTATTGCATAATATCCATAATATTCAACTGTCTTCTCATTATGTAATAATGTTTTCATTTTACTTTCAACATGTCTACTTTGATAATGATGTCGAAGATTCATAGCGCTAAAAAGGATATTCTCACTTAAACAAGGAAAATATGCTGTTACATCCTAATATAAGAGAATTGTAAATGGGAACAGAAACATGGAACTCATGGAATAAATTAGAACAAAGGGTGGTAGTCCAGTCAAACACTGTGGTTTATGCATGGTTCTCTCCTCTCCTTTTGTCTTGTTTGTTGGAAAAAATGCCAAGATATTGAGTGTGCATCATTGACCTTTACCCAGCCTGGGGCACAGCTGCAGTGATTCTCTCATTGAGACCATAATCATGAGAGAATTGAAGGGTGAAGGAGGTTAGGGTCTTTTCCTCCCATTTGTAGTAATCTGAGTGGTGAAAATTATAGCTTATCAACTCAAGTTTGCATATGTTATCTTTAGTACTCATCACAAGCTTAAAATTTGGCATCATCTACTTTTGACAGGTCAACAAAATGAAAGATGAAATGTTAGGTTATTTGTCCAATATCCCCTGAGTAGTAATTTCTAAGGCTGAGTTTGCATGTTGACCCACTCTGTTCCCTGCCACCCCATGTAGCGCCACCACACGTCCCAACAGTTCCCTTCCAGGTCAAAAGCCCTCTTCCTAACATTGGTGTATCTATTGGATACACTTCTTTTCTGTTCAGCGATGAAACTTTTATTTAAAGATAGATAGTCAATAATTTTTATATATGTATATAGACACTCATGTATATGCCTGAAATAGATTATGTAATATTTATAATATAGAGAGAGCATATTTTCAAAGAAGTATAAGGCAAAGTCAAAACAGAAGAGAAAAATCATGATAAAAGGATGTACACACGACTCATCAAGCCACGCTGTGGTGGCATCACACACACAAAGTGGAGGAAGATTGGCACAGATGTTAGATCAGTGACAATCTTCCTCAAGCCAAAAGAGGAAGATTGGCAACACATGTTCTCTCAGAGCCAATCTTTCTCACCAAACAAACAAACAAACAAATAAATAAATTGAAGTCTCTGTGGTATGCAAAAGTCCCATTACAAAGGGGCTGATAGCATGTTACTATTATTCTAAATCACTTCTCGATGGAAGCAATGGAATAAATAACAGTTTAACTTAATCTGGGTATTTTATTCTTCACACATTGTCATATTAAATCAAGTTTAATAAATTGCATCCATTTAAAGCATATACTTTGATTAGTTTTGGCATACATATAAAGTCACTGCCATAAATAAGATGCAGAACATTGTAATGATTCCTAAGAGATTTTTTGTGTCCCTCTGTGGCTGATCCCTAACCCTGACTTTGGACTCAGGCAACCACTAGTAATTTGTTTGCATTTTATTAAATGTTATGGAATTTAAATCCTACATTATATATTGTTTTGTGTCTGACTATGTTCCCTCAGCAAAATAACTTTAAGGTCCATCCATGTCGTGTGTTTACCAGTATTTTATTCCTTTGCATTGCTGAGAGGTATTATATTATATGAACATAGCACATTGTATTTATTTACATGCATGTTAATGAACACATGAGTGGGTTCCAGTTTTTGGTTAATTATAATAAAAGTTCCATGAACATGTATATACAAGGTTTGTGTGTAAGTATGCTGTCATTTTTCATGGTGAAATGCCTAAGAACGGAAAGACAACACTGTAAGTAGATAACTTTCAGAAATAAATACTTTTCAAAATAGTTTCCCAAAGTGGAATATTTTATATACCAGGAGTATTTTAGATTAGAAATCCTTATCAGCACAGGATTAGTGTTAATATTTTAGTCATTCTGGTACATGTATATTAACATCTTACTGTGATTTTAATTTGAATTTCTATGATGCCTAATGTTTTTGATCCTCTTGACCTTTTGAATAACTTTCTGCTGAGTTCTGAACATTGTGAACACTATGTCGTGGCAACTGGGTTCTTTTAGATTCCTCTGAAGAAAGTTGATGTATTTGTTTTAGTAGGCAATTAAATCACCTAGATTAAATGTACCCTTTCTGTCTGTGGTGGATGTCAGATCTCAGTCGAGATTGTGTTTAGCCCACCATGCATATACATGGTTTAGGGGTCATCCAGAGACTAAAGTATTTTTAATGCACACAATTTGAAATCTCCCTTTTAAGATTATTTACTTTCTAGGAGAACCCCCTCACATTCCAGCTTCACTTGTTGCTACAAGTTCTTTCCTTCCGTTCCTCTGGCCAAAAGACAGTGGACTTTCTCTAGATGTTTTAGCTGAACTGCGTCATACCAAGATGCTTCTGATATTAAGGCAAAGCCACAAAAATGTGGAACTATCCCTGTGCCACTCTGTTCTGAAGTTTTAAAAATCCTCCTAATTCTATTTTTATTCACTCTTCAGACCACTTAGTTTAATTTCCTTTTCTTTTCGGTATTTTTTCCCAAAGTTTACAGTGTTATCTGTGACAGTGTGAGTTTGCTAGGAGCTTTCTCCTCCATATGGAAATAAAAACTGCTATAAATATTCTCATAAGGCAGCTAGCATATTTTTAAGATAGATAAAAGTAAATTGATTGCCTTAAGATTGGTAATTTTGTCTCCCAGATCAACTGAACAAATAGGTAGAACGGAGGAAATAGTTTCAGCAGCCACTGAAGGCTTAAAGAGAGTCAGAGCTATACACATAAAAGATCAATGCATTGACAAAATTCAGCATTGCCAAAGAAAATAGAATCAGTACCCATTCCTTCTTCTGTCACACAATAGTGATGATGCTATTTGATTTTAGATATGCGTTTTCATATGTGAGTCTGGTTGGGGAGGATAAATCTCACTATATTTAATATTTTTATGCCTTGAATGTCTAATTTCTGGTTGTCCATGTGTTCTCAAGTTTTAGAGCATCACCTGATATTGAAGTAGAATGGTTTAAAATCTTCCACTTTGAACCACAACCTCATTCCATTAAAAAAAGAAGAAGAAGAAGAAAATTAGAACTGAAGAGTATCTATAAAATAACTCTTTTTAGACATTAGACAATAGGCTTTCCAGGACTGCAATCCCTGAGGAAAGGGAAATGTATGACATTAGCTCTATAATTGCCCTAGATTTATGTTTGGAGGAATTTTTCTGGAATACTGGCTTAGGAAGTCGAATCCAACTGAGTCCAGCAGATTTGCTGTGTGGACGAGAAAAATATCAGAGTTCAGCGAGGCTGAGACTACAGATGTAGCAAGGCAGAGTTCTGGAAATAAGCAGCCAGGCGGAAAAAGAGCTGTAGAAATCCACACAGGGCCCCTCCTTGGTATTTACCAAAATAAAATTGCATGATGGTAAATTGAAAGCCAACCATATTTTAATCATATAAAATATACATGTTATAAACATTACAGTTAAAAGAAAAGTTGGAAAACTGGGGCAAAAAAAAAAGCAGGTCTCAACTATGTGTTATCCACAAAATAAAATGGTTTGTGCCATCATCTTTTGCACTGGATGTCATTCAAATATCTCTTCAAATCTTTGGAAAATAGTACCTAATATTTCTCATTATTTTGCTGCAATTTTCTGACCCTTCCATTCAATTTTGATAGCTATTAGGTTCATCAAAGTGTATTCATTATTATTTTATCTCTCTTTAAATCTATTATCTCATCATAATGGATACAGAATTATGGGTGTCATCTTTTCTATAAAAATAAATTGCTTGTACATAAATCTCTCAGAGATAATTTATGTTGTGTAGTTATAAAGGTTAAAGGAATAATGCAGAATGCAAAGAATAGAAGAGAAAAGAATCTACTTTGCTAAGCTGATTGATTTTTTTCTCCTCATCATCTTGCTGTCGTTTCTGCTTAAGCATATAGACTAATTTAACTGAAGAGTCAGGGAGATGGTGGCACGTTGATGTGTTCAGACTTCATCACAGTTTGAGATACTCTCTGATATATCACTTAGACTTTGGGCTTTCTCTGTGAATTTAAAATGTCTATATGAGGCTACTTGTTCCAGGTCAGAAAGACAGTGTAAACACCCAGGAAAAGGTAGAAACTCACGTGCAATGAAAAAGTATGGCATCATTTTTCATCTAGGTTGTAGATTATCAGGCTTAAAGAATATAAACCAATAAATTTCAAAAATATGCTTATACATAATTAACTTAACATTGTCATATCATCTAGTATACAGAGATTTCTAATGGAAAAATGTAGTCCTACTAATTACAATCATTTTTTATTGAGTTCATAATAGGTTACATCAATGTGAGATTTCAATTGTACATTATTTGTTGACTGTCACCACATAAGTGCTCCCCTTCGCCCCCTGTGCCCACCCCCAAGCCCCTTCCCCTGGTAACCACTGAACTGTTTTCTTTGTCCACGTGTTTGTTTATATTCCACATATGAGTGAAATCATCAGGTGTTTGTCTTTCTCAGTCTGGCTTATTCTGCTTAGCATAATTCCCTCCAGGTCCTTCCATGTTGTTGCAAATTGGATGAATTTGTCTTTTTCTATGGCTGAGTAGTACTCCATTGTGTATACATATACCACATCTTCTTTATCTAATCATCATTCGATGGGCAGTTGGATGATTTCCATGTCGTGGCTATTGTGAATAGTGCTGCAACAAACATAGAGGTGCATATGTTACTTTGGATTATTGATTTCAAGTTGTTTGGGTAGATACCCACTAGTGAGATAACTGGATAATAAGGTAGTTCCTATTTTTGTTTTTTTGGGGAATCTCCATACTGTTTTCCATAGTGGCTGCACCAGTTTGCATTCCCACCAGCAGTGTTTGAGGGTTCCCTTTTCTCCACACTCTCTCCAATGTTTGTTATTGTCAGTCTCAGTGATAATAGCCATTTTAACAGGTGTAAGGTGGTATCTTAGTGTAGTTTTGATTTGCATTTCCCTGATGATTAGTGATGTTGAACATCTTTTCCTATGTTTATTGGCCATCTGCAAATCTTCTTTGGAAAAATGTCTGTTGATATCCTCTGCCCATTTTTTGATCGAGCTGTTTGATTTTTTATTGTTCAGTTGTGTAAGTTCCTTATATATTATGGAGATTAACCCCTTGTCAGACACATGAGTTGCAAATATTTTCTCCCAATTGGTGGGTTGTCTCTTTGTTTTGATTCTAGTTCCTTTTGCCTTGCAGAAGCTCTTTAGTCTGACAAACTCCCACTTCTTCTTTTGTTTCCTTTGTCTGAGAAGATATGGTATTCAAAAAGATGCTTTTTAGTTTGATGTCAGAGTGTACTACCTATATTATCTTCCAGGAGTTTTATAGTTTGAGGACTTATCTTCAAGTCTTTGAGCAATTTTGAGTTTATTTTTGTGCATGGCGTGAGATAATGGTCTACCTTCATTCTCTTTCATGTAGCTGTCCAGTTTTCCCAACACCTTTTATTGAAGCTGGGAATATATTTTCTCCATTGTATGGAGAAAAGATAGTCTTGTCACCTTTGTCGAAGATTAGCTGTCCATAGACGTGCAGTTTTATTTCTGGGCTTTCAGTTCTGTTCCATTGATCTGTGTGCCTATTTTTGCACCAGTACCATGGCGTTTTGATCACTATCGCTTTGTAGTACATTTTGAAGTCAGGGACTATGATACCTCCAGCTTTGTTCTTTTTTCTCAGGATTGCCTTAGCAATTTGGGGTCCTTGGTTGCCCCATATGAATTTTACAATTCTTTGTTCTATTTCCATGAAGAATGTCATTGGAATTCTTACTGGGATTACAGTCAATCTGTAGATTGCTTTGGGTAGTATGGACATTTTAACTATGTGTGTGCATGGAATCTCTTTCCATATCTTTATATCATTATCAAATTCTTTCAGTAATGTCTTATAGTTTTCACTCTATAAGTCCTTTAACTCCTTGGTTAACTTTATTCCTAGGTACTTTATTCTTTTAGCTGCGATTGTAAATGGAATTGTATTCTTGAGTTCTTTTTCTGTAAGTTCATTATTAGAGTACAGAAAAACAACTGATTTTTGTAAGTTGATTTTGTACCCTGCAACTTTACTTCAGTTGTTAATTATTTCTATTAGTTTTCCAATGGATTCTTTGGGATTTTCTATATATAAGATCATGTCATCTGCAAAGAGTGAGAGTTTTACTTCTTCACTCCCTCTTTGGATTAATTTTATTGCTTTATCTTGCCTAATTGCTCTGGCCAAAACCTCCAGTACTATGTTGAATAAGAGTGGTGATAGTGGGCATCCTTGTCTTGTTCCTGTTCTTAGGGGGATGGCATTCAGTTTTTGCCCACTGAGTATGATGTTGGCCATGGGTTTGTCATATATGGCCTTTATTATGTTGAGGTTTTCTTCTGTCCCTATTTTTTTAAGAGTTTCTAATGTAAATGCTGTTGTATCTTGTCAAATGCTTTCTCTGAATCTATTGAGGTGATCATGTGGTTTTTATTCCTTAATTTGTTGATGAGGTGTTTCACGTTAATTGATTTGCAGATGTTCAACCATCCCTGTGTCCCTGGTATAAATCCTACTTGATCATGATGTATGATCCTTTTGAGGTATTGGTGGATTCAAGTTGCCAAAATTGTTTGAGGATTTTTGCATCTATGTTCATCAGTGATATTGGACTGTAGTTTTCCTTTTTTGTGTTGTCCTTCCCAGGCTTTGGTGTGAGAGTGATGTTGGCCTTGCAGGATGTGTTAGGAAGTGTTCCATCTTCCTTAATTTTTTGGAAAAACTTGAGAAGGATAGGTATTAAATCCTCTTTGAGAGTTCGGTAGAATTCCCCAGGGAAGCCATTTGGTCCTGGGCTTTTATTCTTTGGGATGCTTTTGATTACTGTTTCAATCTCTTTCTTTGTGATTGGTCTATTCAGATTGTCTGTTTCTTCTTGATTCAGCTTTGGGAAGTTGTAAGAGTCTAAGAATTTATCTATTTCCTCTAGATTAACTATTTTGTTGGCATCTACTTTTTTGTAGTGTTCTCTTATAATCTGCTGTATTTCTGTGGTTTCTGTTGTTATTCCTCCTCTTTCATTTCTAATTTTGTTTATCTGAGCTTTCTCTCTTTTTTTCTTTGTAAGTCTGGCTAGGGGTTTGTCAGTTTTATTTATCTTCTCAAAGGACCAGCTCTTGGTTTCATTGATCCTTTCTACTGCATGTTTTGTCTCAATAGCATTTATTTCTGCTCTGATTTTTATTATTTCTCTCCTTCTGCTGAATTTGGGCTTTGTTCTTCTTTTTCTAATTCAGTTAGGTGTAATTTGAGATTACAGATTTGGTATTTTTCTTGTTTGTTAAGGTGTGCCTGTATTGTGATGAATTCCCCTCTTAATATAGCTTTTGCTGCATCCCATATGAGTTGGTATGGTATGTTATCATTTTCATTTGTCTCCAGATATTTTTTGATTTCTCCTTTAATTTCTTCAATGATCCATTGGTTTTTCAATAGCATATTGTTAAGTCTCCACACCTTTGTTCATTTCTCAGGGTTTTTCTTGTAATTAATTTCTAGCTTGATAGCATTGTGATTGGAAAAGACGCTTGTTATTATTTCAGTTTTCTTAAATTTATTGAGGCTTGCCTTGTTTCCCAACACATGATCTATCCTTGGTAATGTTCCATGTGCATTTGAGAAGAATGTGTATTCTGCTGTTTTTGGATGGAGTCTTGTATATATGTCTATTAAATCCAACTGGATTAGCTTTTCACTTAATGACACTGTTTCCTTATTGATTTTCTGTCTGGATGATCTATCCATTGATGTGAGTGGAGTGTTGAGACCCCCTACTATTATTGTGTTATGATTAATATCTTTTAAATTTGTCAATAGTTGCTTTATGAACTTTGGTGCTCCTGTGTTGGGTGCATAGATATTAATGTGTTATTTCTTCTTGATGGAGTGTCCCCTTGAGTATTACGTGCTGTCCCTCTTTGTCTCTCTCTACCTGTCTTATCTTGAAGTCTAATTTGTCTGATATAAGTATTGCGATCTCCTTTTTTTGGTTGCCATTAGCTTGGATTATCATCTTCTATCCCTTCACTCAGAGCCTGTGTTTGTCATTGATGCTGAGATGTATTTCCTGGATGCAGCATATTGTTGGGTCTTGTTCTTTAATCCATCTTGCCACTTTGTCTCTTTTTATTGGAGACTTCAATCCATCTATGTTTAGGGTGATTATTGATGTATAAGGGCTTAATGCTGTCATATTATCACACATTTTCTGGTTTTCCTGCATTTCCTTTGTTTCTCATCCAGTGTGTTTTGGTCTACCCATTGAATTATGTACTTTTTTAATGATGTTTTTTAGTTTTCTCTATATTTATTATTTGTGTCTCTGTCCTGCCCTTTTGTTTAGTGGTTACCCTGAGGTTTGTGTTCAGAATCTCGTGTATAAGATAGTCCATTTTCTGATGGTCTCTTATTTTCTTAGTCTAAACCAATTCAGTTCCTTTCCTCCTCTCCTCCTAAGTTGTTTTTCTCATATCTTATTCCGTCTTGTGTTGTGCGTTTGTGGTCTAAATGACAGGTTTATCTTTGTTTTCCGTGTTTTCCTTCCCTTTAGCTTAATGCTATACTTGAGTATTTGCTATCTTATTCGGATGCTGTCTACTTATTTATCTCCTTACTCTGTGTTTTGTGACCCCTTTCTATCTTTTTTTTCTTTTCAGGTATGAGGGCCATCTTGAGGATTTCTTGTGGGGGGGGGGGCGTCTCATAACTACAAAGTCCCTTAGCTTTTATTTGTCTGGGAACATTTTTATTTCTCCCTCATATCTGAAGGATATTTTTGCTGGATAGAGTATTCTTGGCTGAAAATTTTTGTCTTTCAAAGATTTCAGTATATGATTCCATTCTCTCCAAGCTTGTAAGGTTTCTGCAGAGAAATCTGCTGAAAGCCTGATAGAGATTCTTTGTTAGGTTGTTTTATTCTGCCTTGCTGCTCTCAGTATTCTTTCTTTGTCATTCATTTTTGCCAGTTTTACTACTATATGCTTTGCAGTAGGTCTTTTTTACATTGACGTATCTAGGAGATCTGGAAGCTCTTCCACACAGATTTCCCTCTCTTTCCCTAGGTTTTGGAAGTTCTCTGCTACTATTTATTTGAACATGATTTCTGCTCCATTCTCCTCCTCTTCTCCTTCTTGAATACGTATAATTTTTATGTTGCATTTCCTCATTGAGTTGGATATTTCTCAGAGACTTTCTTCGTTTCTTTTTAGTCTTAGTTCTCTCTCCTCTATCTGGAGCATTTCAACATGTCTATCTTTGATTATGCTGATGCACTCCTCTATGATGCCTGCTTGAGCATTGAGGGAATCTGTATTTTGTTTTATCTCTTCCATTATGTCTTTCATCTCTAGTATTTCTGATTTACTCTTCTTTATAGTTTCAATCTCTTTTGCAAAGTAGCTCCTGAATGTGTTGAATTGTTTCTCAACATTCTTTTATACCTCATTGAGTTTTTTGATGATAGCTATTTTTAATTCATTGTCATTTAGATTATATATTTCTGTGTCCTCAGGACTGAATTCTGGGTACTTGCTATTTTCTCTCTGGTGTAGAGATCTGATATAGTGTTTGATGTTGCTGTCGGTGGGTCAGATCTTACACATCCTGATATTATTTGGATGTACTTACCGCCGATTGCCACTGGGTGGGGGTTAAGAACCACGTAATCTGAGCCCTCCACCTTCAGCCAAGATCCCAGGCAGTGGAGTGGGTGTGGTGTGGGTGGGGGGAGGGGCACTTTCTCCTGCATGCTCACCCAGCTTTCTCACTCTGCTCTCGCTCTCTGATATCTTGGGGTGTTGGCTTGATGAGGTCATCCACTGCAAATCTTTTGCCCTGGTAGAGGGCTTCCCTCTAGGCAGCAAAGGCCCTAGGGAGTCCTTGATGTTCCCGTGAACGCATATCCCCGTCCCTATTCCTGCCCTCATGAAGCCTCTTGCTGTTGTGGATCACAGTCTTTAGGGGAGGGAGCGAAGTTCTCTTACCCCATTCCAGCTCCTCTGAGGGAAGCTGTAGCCTCTCTGCCCTCCGTGATATGGCTGCATGTCTTTCTGACGATTTGTGCTGTGTTAGGATGTCCTCTGTTGGAATACGAATGCCGCTTTTCACAGTACGTTGGAAGGGAGAGAGTCCCAGGCAAGTTCACTCCACCATGATGCTGAAGTCACTCCCTACAATCATTTTTTTTTAAGAAACCTGTATTTGAACATAGTAGATAGGAATTATTTTACAGTTTATTGTATTCCTGTTCTTTTGTCCTCATATATGTATTTGTTTATTCATTTATTTATTTGCATTTAAAATATCCTCCAATACTAGCCAGGGATTCAAGCGTGCATTAAAAAAAATGGAACATTTATAATACTAGCTGTGTATCAGCTGCAGTGCTGAGGTAGTTAATTTTAAAGGTTTGGTAAATTAATAGGAAAATAAAGTGTCAAATCATAGGATAAAACAATAACTTCTACCTTTTAAAATAATTTTCCTTGCTTGGATGTCTACTGGAAGTGTTTGGCCCTGCTTGTCTTTGCAGGTAAAAACCAGGGTGAAAGCATTCCTTTTCATCTGAGTATTTTAAGAAATTAAATTAGCATGTAAGGTACTCTCTAGGAGAATGTCCTGTTATCTTTTGTCAGCATTCTCCCTTTCATGACCTTTGAAAACAGTTTGATTTTCAGCCACATCTTTCCTCCAACTGTTCTCTAGAAAATAAATTGGAAGTTCACCTGATGGTGATCATCTAATAATAAATACTTTTCAGTGTCAAATTGAAACTGGAGAAGAACATTACAGCATGTTATGATTTTAGATATATTTTTTTCCTCAGAAGCTGATACATTTTTCTCAAGACTTCTGCTTTTTCTCCTTAAAAATTAAATAAAAACACTTCTCTCACAGGGCTTTTGAGTGAATTAAATAAGGTGCTGTGTACAATGCTTCCTAACATAGGCCCTGATTTATGGTTTTAGAGAGAAATAAATAAATAAGGTTGTTTTTTCTTCGTTGCCTTACACTATAGTTATTTATGTGTTTGCTTTATCTTTCCTATAAACCTGGAATCATGAGGTCAGGCAACATGTCCATTTTATTTGGACAATTTTTCAAAGCTAATGAAATGGTGCATTTCATCTCTGAAGTATTCAGTAAGTCTTTATTGGTGAATGTAACATGTTACATTCATTATAAGATTTATTGGTAACTTGATGGTCATAAGTTCACTGTTTATGCTGATTATCTGATGAGAACTTGTGAGGCAGGTGTCTTTTTTCTCATTTCACTGATGAGTAACAAAGGTTTTCAAATATTAAGTGATACTCTAAACAAGGTCATAGGTTTAGTATGTAAGTAGTGTTTCAAAGTTTAGGATACATTTTCACATCCTATCATTTTATATTAAATGATTTACAATAAATTAATGTAGACACAAGTGTGCCATATACTATTTTAAAACAATATCTCATGAATAAAATGTGTTTTTATTCATAATTAATAGCTGTGGTATGTACAATATTTTAGAATGAATCACAGGGCAGGGAAAGCCACTGGGCAGCTTATCCTCTGACATTGGAATGTGGCCACTTTGGTAGGTTTTTACTAATACCATTTTACCTGAAATACCAATAAAGGAGATGGAATAGAGTTGATGCTCAACAAATAGTTGTAGAACGAATGAACAAAATGAAAACATCCCCAAATTTCATATTATGATGTCAAATCTCTAATATCTGCATCATTTGTCAGATGTAGTCAATTTCTCAAAGACGTACTGCACCCCTCTGCCCACAGAAATGTTCTTCTCCTTCCAACCTAAGCAGTTGCTTTTACTCAGTCTTGACTGGCTCTTTATTTCATGCTGCTCACGTAGTAATACTTGGCTGCAGATGATGCCTATGAAATAATCACATTCAGGAATTTTAGAGGAAAAGATGCACATTAAACAGAAAATGATCAGCATTATATTGTCATCAAACAAATTGCATTATGATAGGAACATAATGCTGTTATTTGGAAATACACGTCAGAGGACATCTCCACACACAGAGAGAAAAATCTAGGCAAATTATTTCAAGAATAATTGAGTTAGACATGTTACAAATACATGCTAAGTCACTGTATTGACTGACAATAAAATATAATGTTTTGTCTTGTTTGGGTTTTGCTGTTTTGTATAGGTGTTTTAAAACTGAATAACGTGAAAATATCTGTAGCGTATTTACCCCCACATACCCAAAGGTTAGGAATTCTTTTTTACTCAGTTCACTGTTCTGTGCTCAGTATATAAAACTTCTGGTTTCAGATCCAGTATATAAAGAGTATAGAAGACATTACTCACTTTCTTACAGCAATAAAAAGCTTATTTACCTAAGTTCCTATTACCTGATACAATATGCCTCACTTTCAACAAAAATTACAAGGCATTTTAGAAAGAAGGAAAATACAGTCTAAAGAGACAATGCAAGCACTCAGATCAAACTCAGATATGACACTGATGTTGAAGTTATCAGACAGGAAATTTTAAATAACTGCATTTAATATGTTAAGGCTCTAACGGTAAAAGTAGACAAAATGAAAGAACTGATAGGTAATGTAAAAGAAGAGATGGAAACTCTAGCAGAGAATAAAAAATAAATGCTGGAAGTCAAAAACACTCTGACAAAAATAAGAAATGCCTTTTGGATGTTCAAGGAAAGAATCAGTGACTCTGAAAATGTGTTAATAGAAACTTCCCAAATTTAAATTCAAAGAGAAAAATAATGAAAAGTAAAACAAGACTAAGCACCCAGGAACTGTGGGACAATTCCAAAAGGTGTTAATATATGAATAATAGGAAGACTAAAAGAAGAAAAGAGAGAGAAGGAAACAGAAACAATAGGTTTGAAGTAATAATGATTCAGAACTTTCCAAAATTAATCACAGCCACCAACCAGAGATGCAGGAAATTCAGAGGGAACACCACGTATGGTAAAGATCAGAAAACAAAACAAAACAAAAAAATAGACCTAGGTACATTGGATTCAAACTGAAGTAAACCAATGACAGAGAAAATCTTGAAAGAAGCCAGAGGGAAAAAACACCTTACATGGGGAGGAATGAGGATGAGAATTACTGAAGATATTCCATCAGAAATCAGGCAAGCAAGAAGACAGTGGAGTGAAATATTTTAGTGTCAGCAGAAAAAACACCAATCTAAAATTCTATAACAAATACAATATCCTTCAAAAGTGCAGGAGAGAAACAAAACTTTCTCAGACAAAGAAAACCTTAGGGATTCATTTCCAGCAGACTTGCCCTGAAAGAAATGTTAAAAGAAGTTCTTCATGGAGAGGGAAAATGACATAGGTTATTAACTCAAATCTACATAAAGGAAGAAGGAGTGAAATCCAAAGCTAGTTCTACAAAAAGATCATTAAAAAGGATAAACTTCTAGGAAAGCTAACCAAAAAAAGGGAGTGCTGAGAAAGAGAGAAAGGAAGAGAGAGAGAGAATACAAATTGCTAAAATTTGGAAATAAAACAGTCATCATACTGATTCTGTGCACATTAAAATGACACAGGTATACTATAAACAACCCTATGCCCACAAATTTGATGATTTAGATGAAGTGGACCAATTACATGAGAGATACAAACTACGAAAATCCACATAGGATAAATTTATAATCTAAATAGGGCTCTCCCAAACTTCATGAGTTAAAGTCCTAGCTCCCAGTACCTCAGAATGTGACTGTAGTGGCAGATAGAGTCTTTTAAAGAAGAAGATAATTAAATTAAAACAAAGTCATTTGGGTGAGCCCTTATCTCACATGACTGATGTGCTTATAAGAAGAGGAAATTAAGACACAGACACCCAGAGGGGAGACTATGTGAAGACACAGAGAGGAGATGGCCATCTGCACACCAAGGAATGAGCCCTCAGAGCGAAAGCCACCCAGCCGACACCTTGACATTAGATTTCTTATCTCTAAAACTGTGAGGAAATACATTTCTGTTGTTTAAACCACCCAGTCTGTGGCACAGGTTTATGGCAGCATTAGCAAACTAATACACAATCCAATTAAAATGGGCAAAAATGTGAACATATGCTTAACAGTAAAGATATATTGATTACAAATATGCATATGAAAAGATGATCAACATCTATCATTAGAGTATTGCTAATTAAAACAGCAATTAGATATGACTATACAATTATTAGGACCAATAAAATTCCAAAACTTGACAATACCAATTTCTGACAAGGATGTAGATCAAGAGAAACTCTCGTTTATTGTTGGTGGGAATGCAAAATGGTAGGCCACTTTAGAAAGCATTTTGGCATTGTCTTGAAAATATTCTTACCTGACAATACAGCAACTGTGCTTCTAAGTATTTACCTTTCTGATGTGAAGACTTATCCCCACACAAAAACTTGCATGTCAATGTTTATAGCAATCTTATTCATAATGCCCCACAACTGGAAGCAACCAAGATTTCCTTCAAAAGTGAATGGATAAAGAAATTTCGGTACATCCACACAATGGGATATTATTCAGCAGTAAAAGAAATGAACTGTCAAGTCAGAAAAAGACATGAATGAATTTTTAATGTGTGTTGCTAAGCGAAAGAAGACCAACTGAAAAGTCTACATAGCGTATAAATCCAATTATGCGACATTCTGGAAAAGACAAAGCTATAGAGATGGTACAAAGATCAGTAGTTGCCAGGGTTTAAGGTGAGGCAGGGAGGGCTAATAGCCGAAGCACTGAGGATATTTTCAGGGTTGTGAAACTATTCTATATGATATTGTAATGGTGGATATATGACACCAGGCATTTATCAAAAGTTCATAGAATTTTATAGCATAAAAAGTTAACCTAATGTATTCAAGTCGTAAAATAATAATAATAATAATTTAGGATATCAGGGGGTCCTGGGACGGAATAAGACTTCATAAAACTATCTAACTATATTACAAATCCATGAAACAGTCTTATTGAAAGTGGGGAGGAAGGAAGTGTGACCTAAGTAACTCTAGAAATGAGTAGAGTCCATTAGACTAAAGATAAAAAGGACTGTAACTAAGCATTACATTCTAGTTGATAAAGCTGTATCCATGAGGATATGGGTTAACAATTTTGATACTGCTACATATGCAGAGTGGAATTGAACAATTAATTGAATGAATGGCAGATGATGCTTCTAGGTTTCTCACAGTTGGAGTGAAAGTTTACAGATAAGTTAGGGGAGGCGGCTGGAATAATCCTATGGTTATGAATTATAGTTAGCCATACCAGTATTAACTCATGTATAGATAGAAATATTTACTTATTTAAATATTTATGGATAGCTGTATATACGCAGTTCAGTATTCATACGTATATTTTCTTGTTCTCTCAGCTGAGAGGGCGTGGGAGCAAAAATACTCCACTAGCAATGAGCACACTTAAAAATCAGATCTCGATTTCTAATAGCATTTTCCAAAAAGGAACTAAGATCCATGAATAAATGTTTTATTTTAGGATTAGGGCAGAAAATATACAAAATAATCCTGGAGAAGCTTGTAGTGCCAGAAAGTAATACAGTGCTTCACACACACACACACACACACACACACACACAATGAAAAAGGTATGTCAAAGGAACACAGGATCCAACAGAAAAACAGAAATACCCCTCCAGCCAAATCTGTAACAATTTGAGCAGGAAGAAATCAAGTAGCATTGGATTATAGCCCAAAGTAAAAAATGAATATGGATGATTCCATACTAATGTAAATAAATGATGGACTAAGTAATAACTAAATAAATGAGAGAGAATCAGCTAATGTCTGGTGAGGAAAAATTCCTAATAATTAAAGTAGATATTCTGCCTTGAAGGAGGGGGAACATAACTCCCACCCTTTAAGTGTGGGCTGCACACAGTGACTTCTTTCCAAAGAGGACTCAATGGAAATAGGTGAGGAGGGAAGAGTAGCTTCCCAGTGGAGAAATGTGACAAACAGTAGCTCAGTTAGGTGATCAAGGATAATATCAGCAGTGATAAATCATGTTGATAAGTACTTTCATATGATATCATGAAAATAGCAATTTGCCTCTCCATTGTTGACGAACATAACCCATAACCAATCTATAAAGGATAATTTGGGTGAGTTTATTCTGAGCTAAAATGTGAGGACCATGGCCCAGGGCCTTTCTTCTCAAAGGAAGAAAGGACACTCAAGAAGTAGGGTGTACAGAGTGGCTATATACCCCCAAAGAGGATGTTTCACATATGATTGAAATGTCCCTTTTATAATAGTTGCGAGACTGCTCTGTCGGCACAGAGATTGATGGACACAGCAGGTAGATCTGCTGTCTCAGTGGACATAGCAGGGTGGCAGATCTGTTTTCTCAAGCTGGGTGATCACAGGTGAGCTGGGTGGTCAAAGGTGAGTGCAGCAATCAGTTCCTAGCCTAAGGAAAGATGCTTATCCTTAAGGAAATGCCAATGTCGGGGGAGTTGCACCTTTATCTTAAGGGCATTTGTTCTTGCCATAGTAAATGTTTAAAGCAGATATACAATGCTTACTCAATGGCCATGTCAGGTCCTTTAGGAAAAAACAAAGTCAGGATGAATCATGTTTACACCAAATGGCTTCCTCATATACTCTGATATATCCTATTGCTTGCCATTTCTATCTGTCACCATCTTCCTACTAAAAATACACAACCCTGGGCCAGTCACGAGAAAGACATCAGAAAATTCCCAATTGTGTAGCATTCTATAAAATACTGACCAATACTCTTCAAAACCATCAAGATCATCAAAGACACATCTGAGAAACTTTCACAGCCAAGAGGAGCTTAAGGAACACGACAATTCAATGCAATGTGGCATCCTGAATGGGATTCTAGAACAGAAAAATGGCATTAGATAATAACTAAGGAAATCTAAAAAAGAAGGGACTTTAGTTGATAATAATGCATCAATATTAGTTCATTAATTATAGCAAGCTACCTTACTAATAGAAGATGCCTAAAAATTCGAGGAAAAATCTTTCTTCATCACTGTCAAGTTTTATGATAAACCTAAACAATTTTCTTGTATCTAGTTTATTTAAAATCTTAAAGGGGGATAGATACATTTTATTCAGGCAAAGAAGATACTTCCTCTTTCTTACATTTTTATAAGTCACTATCTCAGAGCTTTAAATTATTTAACTGACTCACATGCTTGCTGACGGTGACATCTTTTCAATGGTACATCAGTTAAATAAGGATAGATACTGCCCTGAAGGTTTTATTTGAATAATAATATCACTTTATATTGGTATGACACCTGTAATATCCAAAGTGCTTTTATATTCGTTCCTTCATTTAATTACAAAAAGGAATATTTCAAAAAGTCAGCAATCTTTGAAACTATTTCCATTTACATAGTGGCTTTTCACGTTATCGTTATTTACAGAAATGCCCTTTCTAATGTGGATGTTGTATTGTGCTTCTCGTGTCTTTCCTCCAGGATAGAAACATTCTATTCCCAGGCACTGGGAGTGGTTAGTGCTGACAGCTCACAGGGAAATGCAGTCTGGAAGCTGCCTGTCTCATATTATGCACCCTCTTGGGGGCAGTCTGCGTCCATTTAAGATTAAAAATTCCAGGCCTGTTTCATTAGTAGGAAAAACTCTGAAGTCACATCCCAATTCCAATTATTTCTGTAGGATTATATGAGTCTTTGTATCTGCACCTTAGTTCAACATTTCTGTTCTTCCGGTTCCGTTTTCTTTTGTACCCTGAAATTGTTGTTATGAAGAGAACTCTCCAATAAACCTTTTACCTTCCTGATTCATAGTCTGATATCTGGGAAAATCCTCTCAAAGAGCAGAGATTCAGGCAGCACACCTGGTTATCCAATTTGTGCAGAAACACAAGTGATGCAAGCGAAGAATAAAGAAACCTGTGGATAGTGAGAAATAACTTAAATGATTGGTCAAGAACCTGAAAGGAAATGTCTGAATATTAGGTGTCTAGATCTGTAAAAGTAACAGATGGGTGGATCTACGTGAATCAGAACAAGCTGTGAAGATCTTTGTATTACATTTTAATTCCAACAGTGAGTACCTGCTGAAGAAGTTAGTCACTAAACAACCACAAAGAAACAATGACTTGGAAAACCGTTATTAGCCACGCTCTGTCATTGGTCACCCCATAGCAAGCACAAAGTGCATACATAGAGTAGATATAGTATCAGAGATAGGGGCTATCCATGGCTCAAGAAATATAACTCCCCATTCACGCAAGCTAATCTAGCTAATGCTGCTACTGGAATAACAAATCTGCAAGGAACTGAGCCTAGCAATACCCTTGATATGACACCAGTTTTCCAAGGATAATTTCCAGCTACTTAATGAAAATTTGGTTACATCAGATACTCTCAATCTGGAAGGGGAGCTGATTTGTCATTATTATAGCATGAGTTTGCCTCTCCTCTGTGGAAGGCCTTGGCCCATACTACTCTCAAAGGGTTTACAGAACAGTTGAACCGCTGACCTGGTGATCCTGCAAAACCATTCTTTAGACCAACAGAGCCACTTTACAGCAAAGGAAATGTGATAGTAGGGATATGACCATGAGACCATAAATCCTATTATGTACTGCACTGCCAGAGATCAACGGGTAAGCAAAGGAGCCAACATATGGTCAAGGGTAATTGACCCTGATCATCAGGGGGAGGTAGGGTTGCTGTTATCCTATTGACCCAAGACTCTTAATTTAAAAAATTGTCCTGTGTCTACAATTCTGCTTTATTATAAATTAGTGCCATCTATACCTATGTCTATTTCTAGAGATTCTATTCTGTTTCATTATTTGTCTCTCTTTGTGATAATACTACATTTCTTTGTTTATTGTAGTTTATAGTGAACCTTGTTATATAGTAGAATATATCCTCCACTTTGTTCTTAAAATATGTCCTAGATTTTCTTGACCCTTTTTAATCTCTTAGAAATTTTAGAATTTATTTGCCAATGTTCACAATAAATTCTGCTGGAATTTCAGTGTGATTGCATTGAATCCACGATTCTGTTCAAAATAATTGCTGTCTTTAAAATGTCTTCAGCCTATTAATATTATACTGCTTCATTTATTTATTGAATTTATCGCATTTACATTTCTCTGTATAGACATCTAACCCATCTTTCTTTGATTCATTTATAACTCTTTGATATATTTCTAAATGGTATCTTTTTCCTAAAATTTTATTGTCCAAATATTATTGCTTGCATGTAGAAGTAAACTTGATTTTTACAGCAAGTTAGATGTGACCTTATATTCAATATTGTAAATTCACCTTGAATTATAAAAATTCTGTAAGTTACAAACATTTTTGGATTTTCTGTACACACCATGAGTTTGTCTGTGAAAAATGACAGTCATATGTTTTATTCCAATTCTTACAACATTTATTTCTTATTCTCATTTTTTTTGTCTGTTTAAAAACCCCAATAGAATGTTGAATTGAAATGGAGACAGTAGGCAGGAGTCTAGCCCAGGGAAGTGGTGGAGCTTAGTTTCTCTCTCAAGGAATTAAATTATGCATGATTGATAGTATCCATTTGTATGTGGATGAAGGCCATAAGTGGTTGGTAGCTGACTATTGTACCGCTCAGTGTGGCCTTGAAAAGAATGGTGATGGAAAAGCCTCTCAAGAGGCAGATCTTTAGGTGGCGTACCTGCTCTTACATGTTGCAGAATTATGAACAGACTCCTTCTTAGTGGGATTGGTCTGGCCAACTGATTAGGAGTGCCTCAAGTGAAAAATATGGTAATACTAAAAACAAGGAGTTCTGGAAGGTTTAGTAACAATCAAGTGAAAAAAATAGCCAGGAAATTTCATGTCAGCCATCCTTCATTTTGGGAGATACCTATATTAGTATGATGAGCACATGAACAAAGTGGCTTCAGTGGTAGAGGTGGAGGCTAAGCATAAAAGATTCTGCATGACTGTTCTAGCTATTGGCCACCACATGTCTATCCTGGCAACAACAAATAACCAAGGCTAAGCTTGGTCTTCAATTCTCAAGAAGATCAGTTGGTCTCTTAGTTACAAGTTGTCTACAATAGTCCTTTGCACTCTGGACTGGTGAGTGGTTTATTCTCATAGAAATGCACATAAATTTTGGATATGAGTTTTTCTTTCCTACATGCAGAGACTCAGCTGGCATCAATATGAATGCTACTAGCATAGGATCCCATATAATGTCACATAAGACCAGGACACATACTTTATAGCCAAGAATGAGGGAAGGGGCTAATGACCATGGTATCCACTAGTCATATCACACGCAGAAGCTTTTACCCTGATAAGTATTGTCATGGCCTGTTGACAGAATAGATGAAGTACCAATTGGAGGTAATACTAGGCAAAGACGGAATGCCATACTTCTGGACACAGAATACACATAGAATCAAAGACATTGTGTTCCCAGTAGGAAGTACCCATAAGTCTGATGTTATGTAATAGAAACATAGCATTCCCACTTATTTTCACTCCCAATGACACATTGGGTTTGTGCTTCCTATTCTTACATTTTGGAGTTCTGAAAGATTAGAGGTCTTGGTCTCTAAAAGAGGCACATTTTCTCTAGGATACACAGCCAAAGTCCCATTTAATTACATTTTATGGCTGATGTCTCTGAAATTTGGACTCCTTAGGTACAGGGAGCAGTGGGCTCAGAGGAATCACTGATTTGGCAGGAATGATTGATTGATCATCAAGAGGAGGTAGAGTTGTTCTTGCTCAGAGGGAATACAGAGAAATATGTGTGGAAACCAGGTGACCCACTTGATACCTTCCCTTGGCTAAATATGAATGTAAATGGACAGGTAAAACAACCACTAGGGATGTGGTGGCCAAAGGCTCAGGATCCTCATGAATCAAGATGTAGGCTACCACACTAGATGAGCAGTTGAGGTCAAATAAAGGACTAGCTTAAAGTGATGGGAGTCAAGAATGGATGGTCAAAGAGGAATATAAGTATAATCAGTTGTGGTTCTGAGACCAGCTATGGTGTCAGAGGCTGAAGTTAGTCTCACAAACTTTCTTCCTCTAATTTTCCTTTAGGAGCAGAGGCCCACCGTATTCATAGTAGAGCTGCCCTTGAATGTATACGCAGAATTGGAAATGATTGGTCCAAGTGTTAGACGGCAGTAGCCAGGATGATGTGTTGCCTACATCCTCATTCAAGGGAAATTGTGTCCCATGCCTCTGGGGAATTCACTCAGCAGAAGCTTTCAACCATCCATCACTTCAGGATCTTCCGAGGGTGCAGAGAGCTTTCTTGCCCAAAGTCACAATCTTCCCAGAGTACAACCTAGGTGAGGATGTAAAGGCCAGCCAGTTTGGCCTCATGGAGGACAACTGTCATATGCAAATCTCAATCCATGCTCTCTGCTGGGTTGTTTGCCCATTTCTCACAGCTCAAATGCTCCTTTCATCAGTACTGCTTTTCCCCATTCTTTTCACGGTTGTTGATCCTAATAAATGTTGTGAGCCCCAAATTCTATCTTATTTCCTCCTTATGGAGTCCTTACCATGAGGCATTCACTACAAAGAATGAAAAGAATCAGACTTTTCTATAAGCAACATCTGTTGCAGCAAGGCAACATGCTCTGCTCATTTTTCTGGAGTTTCCTAGGCAAAGATGGCTCCAAGCAACATCAGATAATGTTGAATTTCTAAAGGTAAACACAACTTACGTATTTTAGAAATAAATGGACTACAGATGCAAATTTGCTTGTTTAACAAAACACAACATTCACTTCTAAGACAACTCAGAAAAATAAAGTCCTTGGGGAGAAAATTTGAACATGCTTGCTACATTCAACAGCTTAAATCTATGTGTGATGCATTTAGCACCAAATGTCAACATTGACACTTATCTGAAAAAGCATAAATGTATTATTTCTTGAAAATACTCCCCCTTCATTATGGTTCATTCACAGGGCAATATAAAATTCTTGAGTTATAGAAGTAAAATTTAAACAATAAATTTAACAATTTAACTTCTTGGGTGATTTCAGTCCAATTTATTATATTTCTACATAGATAGATAAGAAAGCGTGTTACTTCATGAAAGTGATTTTACAGTTATTGTCATCATTCATCCCAATTTTTAAAAATTGATTAATTCATTTATTTGGTTTCACACCAATGTTGTTTTCATGTAAAGCAAACATTTGATCTTTGACTACATTATACCTCCTTCTACATATTATGTTCACCAAGTATATTTATTCTCCTTTAACTGAGCACACAGTAAAGGTGGCAGTAAATTGTCACATCTTATACAAGGGATTATTGAAGACGTGAATGACTAGAACTCAACATTTTTCGACATTACATTTTCCCTTTTTTATATCTAGTTAGTTATAGGTTTGTTGTAGGTTCTTTTAGCGTTTTTTGATGTGTTTCATCCATGCATCCCAAAATTTTAAAAATATAATAAAATTAGTATTTTACTTTATTTGTGGACAGGGAATGATATTAAGTTACTTGAATTACACTTTTTTCTAGTTTCCTTGTCATTTTCCTATATTTAAATATATATTTAGTATAAAGCTAAAGTGAGCATTATTTTTATTTTATACAAGTCACATACACTGTAAAGGTGGATATACCCATACACAGAACTTTCACAGAATTTCAATTCCTAGGTATAAACTCCAGATCAGTTTGTTCACACATGTATAAGGCAACATAATATTCAAAGCAACAGATTTGTAGACACACACACAAACACACAAAATAATAACAAAACCTCATTATTTACCAATGATAGAATGGTCATTAAATTGAAATGTATTCATAGAATGGATTTCTATGCAATAATGAAAAAGAACCAGGTAGGATGGATATATTATAATGTTATAACATGTCCAACTCTATTATTCTTGAAAAGTTAACTTGTCTACATTTTTCTGTATGAGTGTGGAGATGTATCCTCTGGCACATATTTGTCTGTTTCCAATAGTAGCATTATGTTGCCATGATAATGCAGTAGCTTTGACAACAGTATATTACTGATCATTTTCTATTTAATATGCATCTTCTCTGTCCTCTAAAATTCCTGAATGTGGTTATTTCATAGATGTCATCTGAAGCCAAGTATTACCATCTCAGCACCATGAAATAAAGGGCAAGTCAAGACTGAATAAAAGTAACTTCTTAGGTTAAAAGAAGGGGGGAGAACATTTCTCGGGAGAGGGTAATGCAGTAAGTCCTTGAGAAATTGACTATCCTAATGATGCAGATATTAGAGATTTGACATAGAATATGAACTTTGGCTTGATTTTCATTGTATTCATTCATTCTACAACCATTTGTTGAGCATCAACTCTATACCAGCTTCTTTATTGGCACTTCGGGTAAAGTACTATCAGTAACAACTTATCAAGGTGACTGCATTCTGGGGCCGGCCCGGTGGCACAGCGGTTAAGTTCACACGTTCTGCTTTTCGGTGGCCCGGGGTTCGCTGGTTTGGATCCTGGGTGCGGACATGCCACCACTTGGCATGCCATGCTGTGGTAGGTGTCCCACATATAAAGCAGAGGAAGATGGGCAAGATGTTAGCTCAGGGCCGGGCTTCCTCAGCAAAAAAGAGGAGGACTGGCAGTTGTTAGCTCAGGGCCAATCTTCCCCCCCCAAAAAAAAAAACAGGTGACTACATTCTGATGTCACAGGATAAGCTGTCCATTGGCTTTCCCTGCCCTGTGATTCATTCTAAAATAATGTACAGGCCACAGTTATTAATTATGAATGAAAACACATTTTATTCATGACATTGTTTTAAAATAGTATATGACATACTTATGTCTGCATTAGGTTTTGTAAATCATATTATATAAAATGATAAGATGTGAAAATGTTTTCTGAGCTTTGAAACACTACTTACACACAAGCCCTATGACCTTGTTTAGCATATCACTTGACCTTCGAAAGCCTTTGTTATTCATCAGTGAAATGGAACTAAAGATACCTGCCTCACAAATAATCAACATAAACAATGAATTTATGACCATCAGGTTACCAATAAAGCTTATAAACAATGTAACATGCTACATTCACCAATAAAGACATACTGAGTACTTCAGAGATGAAACTCACAATTTCAATAGCTTTGATAAATTGTGCAAATAAACCAGACATGTTGCCTGACCTCATGATTCCATGTTTACAGGGAAGATAAAGCATACACATAAATAACTACAGTGTAAGGAAAGGAAGAAAAAACAACTTTATTTGTTTATTATTCTCAAAAACCATAAATCAGGGCCTATGTTAGAAAGAAAAGTACTTAGTACCTTATTTAATCCACTCAAAAACCCTGTGAGAGGGTCTGGCCTGGTGGCATGGCAGTTAAGGTTTGCACGTTCCGCTTCAGTGGCCCGGGGTTTGCCAGTTTGGATCCAGGGTGTGGACCCAGCACCGCTTGTCAAGCCATGCTATGGCAGGCATCCCACAAACAAAGTAGAGGAAGATGGGCACAGATGTTAGCTCAGAGCCAGTCTTTTCTCACAAAAAAAAAGAGGAGGATTGGCAGCAGATGTTAGCTCAGAGCTAATCTTCCTCAAAAAAAAAATAAATAACCCTATGAGAGAAAAGTTTTTTAATTTAAATTTTAAGAAGAAATGAATGGTGAAAAGAAATATTAGGGAATGAGACTAGAGTTTGATCAGGACCGAGCAGCCTGATGTGGGCGGTGATGGACTTGTATTTATTTGAAATATCTATAAATGGTTAGATTTTTATTTTGTTTTACTATTTTTCATAAAAAAGGAATAAATAAAAAAATTCACACTATATTTAGATGAAAGTTCCGTGAGTCAATTGACGTTCTTCATGTTATATTGAACATTTGAATTGCCTGACAACAGTAGATTCATCCAACAAGTTCACACAATTAAAATGGAGAAATGAAGTTGCCTAAAGCATGTTGACCTTCCTAGACTGGTTTCAACTGGAATCTGCCAAGCTTTTTCATTTGCTCTCTGATGTTCAATTATGACCAATGTTTTGATGTTCCTTTAATTTCCAAAAGCAATTAATCACAATTAAGCAAGTAAGCATATGTGAATTATGCCTGAATTTTAAAAGAACATATTCATAAAATGTATGACTAAAATAACAGGTTGCCTATCCAATTTTTTTTTTTTAAAGATTTTATTTTTTTCTTTTTTCTCCCCAAAGCCCCCCGGTACATAGTTATATATTCTTCATTGTGGGTCCTTCTAGCTGTGGCATGTGGGACGCTGCCTCAGCGTGGTTTGATGAGCAGTGCCATGTCCACGGCCAGGATTCAAACCAAGGAAACAATGGGCAGTGCGTGAACTTAACCACTCGGCCACGGGGCCAGCCCCTTGCCTAACCAGTTTAGTGCATGGTTAGCCAGATAAATTGTTTCAAAGATCTGAGAAAGATATTCAGAGTGGCACAAATGGATTTGTTGTGATTTTATTGACATTTAAAATGTTATAATTAATTTTAAGTTTTCTCTATCAAGTTTAGGATATAAACAACCAGTCGTATATTTTCCTCCATACCTTGAGATTTGATAATGAAAAACTTGTTTTAAAAGTCACGTTTCTTTCTTTCTTTGTGTGTCTTACAAAGAGTTGGATTGGTACTTAACGCCTTCAACAAGTTTAGAGAGGCTAGTTTTAACGAAGACTCCTTTAGCTGTTACCTCTATAGTCTAAATGATCTTTTGGTATTTGAGAATCTTATTTGACATATGTAGATGTAATGGTCAAGAAAAAAATAACTTTAAAAGCTTTTTCCACTATTGAAAAAGCTAATTCAATTAGCTCTTTAGAAACAATATGGTCAAATATGGCAAGTTGAGAGGCAATGAGCTAATGTTTATATTGCAATGATTGCAAATCTATTCAAATAATACTAAAGCTTACATTGTCTCAACAGCAAACTACTGAAGTATAGAAAACACTTTCTTTTTTTCCTTCTCTCTCTCCTCCTCCTCTCCTTCTCCCTTTCATTCTCCTCCTCCCCACTCTTTTTCCTCCTCCATCTTCTGTTTCCCCTCCCCGCAATTTGGCAGTAGTGGAACAGCCTGCTTATGAATGCCAAGACAATAATATTAAGGCAGGTTGTAAAAAATCTAAGTTACTTTGAAGCATGCAGTGTGAAACATATGTGATCATCTTCCAAGAAAACTGCATTTGGATATGAAAACTCTAATCCAGTGTCTACATCAGGTTTATTCTATTCATTGCGAAGATTTTATATTTTTCTCCTTAATTTTCTAGAATTTATGTTGTGGCTCTTTTGTAGGAAATCTGGTATGACGAGCCACATGGATTAGACTTTTTTAACAGAAAGAATAAAATACACAGTCTTTCAGTATACCACATGACCAAAGAGCATATTCAAATCACTTAATTCCTCTGACCATACCTGCTCCAAAGATTCCTTTTCTCCTTCTCTCTCCTGAGGTTTCCGAAGGAACATCTGAGCCAAAAGAGTTGATCATATTAATTTGAAAACTAGCACAGAATATTACTTCTCCGAATCAAAGTATAAATTGTTTCTGCTTTCCAATTCCTTGGAACCCCAAGTGTGACTTTAGTTTAAGTTATTGGGATAATTATCTCAATTCCTCATTTCTCTGGTTATGAAAATTCAACCTGGGTGTTTCGTATGAACAAGAATATGCAATTGAAGTATTAAATGAATATAAGTGAGGCCATTTAAAAATTTTAATAGAATTATTTGGTGTGTGCACTTAATACCACCAGAGCTTTCCATCCATTTATTTAGATGCAACTACTAATCACTTCTGTGAGAATGAACTGATATGTCAATAGCATCATCTTTGAACTCTTGGGGCTTCCATCTTCTGTATGAGGTACTTAATTTCATGCTCTAATAAAATTCCCTATTTATATTCTCTACTAACTAATCCTTCTAACTTTATTCAATAGTAATTAAATTGTATAGTGTTTTCCAAAAAGATAATTTTAAGCAGTTATTGGACAGAGAAAAGAGTTGCTTGCATAAATGTAAATTTCTTTATTGTTTATTAAATAGCTAACATTCCTCACTAAATTGAAATATACTTCTGTAGAATGGAAGAATATAGGCACTTAGAAACTTTTCAGAGTTAGTTTATGCTCTATACTTTCATTATGATTTAAATGCAGGATTTAAATAAACCAACTGACAGTTTCCATTATTTCTTTGGCAAAACAAATCAAACTATTTGCAGCTGATGATGCTTTTGCGTAATTTTGCATAACTCCAACCAAACAAAACTGCTTGTCTGATTCATGGCCTCAGTTTGATCTTTTGTTAATTTTTAAATCCCATAGTAATATTGTGATTGTTATTTAATTCCTTGATGTTTTTCATTTTTGGTTTATAGAATTCTAGCTTCATAACAAGCTCTTTAAGACCAAAATATCTGATTTTAAGAACGTACTTTCAAATATTTGTTGGTGATATAACAAGGATTAGTGAGAATTACTTTTCTAGAATGTAACTCGTTGAAAAGTTTTAGGCATATTTTGCACGTTAGTTCTATGTATAACTTTAATAAATTGGATTGAGTTTTGGAGGGACCTAGTAATGGTCTGTGTTTGGGGAAAGAATACCATTTCAAATATCTTCTTTAGGAAATAATTCAATCATACCTCCGTTTTCACCTACATCAACTGTGTGCGTGTGTGTGTGTGTGGGTTTTCCTTTATAACACACTGTGCTGGATGCGTGTAGCTTTATCTTCTCTTGTTTCTATGAAGATTTTGCCTTTTACTGTATTTCCTGCTTTTTGTTCAGTCTATCTGCTGCAATTTGTTTGTGATTTAGCTTAATTTTATTTTCTTTGGCAGTGTACGTTTCTCTCCAGTTTTTGGTGATCTTAGCTGCCTGTCCACGTTGAAGAATAAGACTCTAAATGAGACTCCTGTACACTGGTACTTGCACAGCAAGGCTTATTAGAAGCATCTTTACTCTAAGGGTGATATTACTGGGTTTTCCCTTGGAGAACAACCAAATGTCCTTACTTAGATGTTTTTTCTTGGTCTCCTAGTTTTCTTGTTAGAGAAATCTACCATTCTTCTTAATAGAGGGTAAAAGCTTGAGTATCAGAGTGCCAGGTGCATGGCAGGAGAACAGGGCTGGGAGAATGGCCACACCATTCAATTAAACGTTTACCTCTAGTCCTGTTGTCTACATGTACTCCCACCTCACCTGTGCCTTAAGGTTGTATTTTGTCTAGTGGGGAATTCTCTAGAAGTTTATCTATATCTTTCAAACGTTCTTCCTCTTTTAAATTCTGTAGCTACTTTGAAGGTCATCCTTAAATGGGGGTCATGGCTTTTAGGTGTCATCCTAAGTTCCGCAGGGCACTCAGAGGACGTTTGAGTTTCCTATTGTTTTTTCTCCTTGCATTCTCAGTCCAGGCCAGGTATCACTGATCAATTCGCTTATCAGCTTTCAAGAAAAATGTCATTCTGCCATTTTTCTCCTGCTCCCTTTGCCCTTGTGAGATTTACGTTTCTCTTCTTTTAAGATCATTTTATTGTTTTTTTGTTGGGACTTGAGAAGGTATTAAGGAAAATACATGTGATAAATCTACCAACTTTAACTAAAAGTCTTTAGTCTTAAACTACTTAAGAAAAAAAAAGAGAGAAAGTTATTTGAGCAAAATATTTTTAAAAGGTAAAATATAGTATACACATTTCCTCAATTTAAAGAATTTGATGCGTTCTTTACGGAAAAGAAAACAAAGAGTTGTATATCCTAATTTGACGAAAGTGTACCTTTTTGAAAGGAAACTATCTTCTTGCTTGTCCTTTTCAAGAAACTTTCATTGTTAGTACCAATATGATCCTAGAAGTTTTAGATTCTAAGAACAGAAAAAAGTTATGACATGATTCTTCCCCTTATGAGGGATATGAAGAAGTAAGAAGTATAAGTGTCACTAGATTTTTCTTTTCATCTTAATTTTTGGAAATGCTTAAAAATTAACTGACATTTTCTTTAAATTATCTGTTTCATGCTGATATTTGATTGGAAATTCAGTTACTTTGTAAAGTTCTAAGTAAAATTTTCAACATTGATTTTCTTGTGAAATAAAAAAAATATATATAGTTTCATGGATGGTTTTCCTGCCCCTACAAATTTCTTAAGCTCTTTGGGGAGGGTAGTGGGTCTGTAGACACTCAGACACATATTAGATCAAATGAAGCTTAACAAAACGTTAGATACTGGTCCTTTCAGGATTCACATCCACTTCTCCATCATCTTAGAACCCTCAAAAATACCTTTGGAATTGTGTATATTAGTTGAATAGCACATGAATCTCCTAAATCTAATGAAAATGCTATTTGATATTATTAGGTCATTTAAAAAATTTCAGGGAGATCCAAGCTGCCTTGTTGCTATAATAGATTAAAATGTTCTGCTTGTTTGTTTTGCTTTGTTTATAAATAATGTTCTCTCAGATTTGCTATATGTTACATGGTATCATAAAAATTATATTTGATTGAAGGCTTTTAAAAAACTTTTTGGTAAGACATTTAGATTTTGTAGGAAGATTTTCAGATTCTCCAATCTTGGGAATCTCTTGGATGCTTCAGAAATGATCTACATAAAACAAGTGAAATGAAATGGAAAAATAAATTGAAGGGAAAAATGAAATAAAGTAGACCTCCAATTGAAATGTTAAAGTTCCCAGGAAAGCAAGGATAATTGTGTTTGCAACTACTCTGTTTTAGGCTCTCTTTTTACAGTAATTTCATGGTTAAATCAGTTTTGTAAAATCATCCTATTCTTTGCCCTTTCTTTGCTTATATTTTCTTTTTTGTTTTTTGTGAGGAAGATTCACCCTGAGCTAACATCTGTTACCGATCTTCCTTTTTTTGCTGAGGAAGATTGTCCTTGGCTAACATGCGTTCCAATCTTCCTCTATTTCGTACATGGGATGCCACCACAGCATGACCTGATGAGTGATGTGCAGGTCTGTGCCCAGGATCCGAAAATTCGAACCCCAGGCCACCAAAGTGGAATGTGTGAACTTAACCACTACACCACTGGGCCAGCCTGCTTATATTCTTTTTAAAGGGTTATCAAAGTAGACTATTGCCTGTAGCCATGGCATGGTCAGCTGGCTTTAATGTAGGCTATTACAACCCCATCTCCTGTGGTTTTATTGGTCCAATGTGACTCATCTATTAAATCAAGAATTAAGAATGGGAGACTTCCTCTTGATGATGCAGAAGAGTCACTCACATGAGGAGACTGAAATGGGCTGTTAAGCAAGGTTTACTTTAGAGAGTAGGTGGCTCTGATTTCTGTTCTCAATATGGAATTTTAAAACTCCATTGTCACTTGGGCATCACCTTCATCAACATGCCTACTTTGGAAATATGAAAACAAAATGAAGAAACAATCTTGCCCAACATCACAGAGCTTACCACGAACATGGTGAGGTGATGAATCCAGAAATTCTGATGTACCAGTCCATGGATCTTAGGTTTTTTAGTGATTTGTGTTAAACAAAAATAAGCGCCTCACAGACGCTTTAGGCTATAACCATTATGTCAATGACAGATTAATATGCCTTGTATTAAAAAGGTCTTTATCAGACAT
Source organism: Equus caballus (assembly GCF_041296265.1). Taxonomy (NCBI): domain Eukaryota; kingdom Metazoa; phylum Chordata; class Mammalia; order Perissodactyla; family Equidae; genus Equus; species Equus caballus. Next base: position 26,940,208 of record NC_091709.1, on the reverse strand, counting down.
ATTTATAAATCCCTTAAAGGGATAGAAAAAACAGTAAATTAGAAGTGATTCAGACCTTTCTTATTAAACTATCCCTTAAAATATATTTATATCTTTAAAACATGTTTTAAACATATGACATATAGGGCTATGTCAAAAGACAAAAATGTTTATATTATTATTATAGCAATCCTTTTTGTCTATTGGTTCTCTCAAAAGAATTACTGAGTAAGGATTTATGATTGTAAAGAACAAAGCCTATCTATTAATTTTCTTTCATATTTTCTCTCCATGCATACAAATATTTTGTCCCAGAATGAACTCCGCATTAGAATTCAGAAACTGGGGTCTCTCTGTCTCTCAGAATTGATATATACATATATATATATGTGTGTGTGTAAATATATAAAATATGTATATAAATATATGATATAAATAAATATTAGTATGTATAAAGCAATTCACTTTCTTTAAAAATTTGCTTTGTCATCTTATATTTCTTCAATTATGCATTCTTTAACTCATACATGAATTACCTAATTTTTTTTCTATATACATTTTTTAGTTATATTTGTTTTAGTTTTGATATTTTCTTTTTATTATTTAGATGTCTACTTACCAATGCCAATTACTCTAAATGTTTAAGGGAGCCCTTTTTTCTTTTTGGTTTAGACAATTTAAAGGTATTGCCTATACATTTGAAGTATCAGACCCATGTTCCTCTCCACTTTTTTTCTACATTTACTAATCCTACCAGTACAACTGAATGAATTTTGTAAACTAAGCTGTAGCTAGAGATTATGATTTAGCATAGTCTTTTACTGGAACTGAAGGCCCCCAGCATTGATTTACATACAAATTTATTTTGGCTCTTTAATTTTAAGAGAAGAATCTCTATAGATGTATCCTTGTCTTTCCTTGAAACGATGTAGAAATAAATAACACATTTGTTTGCAAATATATTACTGAAATAGTATAGCAAAAGAAAAAAGTTTCTGATTAGTTGAGAATTTAGTTCCACCCTGAAACAGAAGTCATTTTAATAAAAAAGTAAATTAATATATCCCTTGGAGTAGATTTTGAGATCTTGAGTCACTGAAAGTGAGAGGAGTTAATCTTCTCAGCATTAGAAATAAAATGGATTCAGGGCATAGAATAAAGCAGACTCAGAAAGAAAAAGAGAGGGATGAGATACAGAAAGCATCCTTCACAGGTCATTTTATATGGAACTCTTGTAAAATGAGACCAGTGGAAGGGAGGCAATTCTCCATAGTCCTCTCTTATTTCTCTGTCTCTTTTGAATGAAGTCACTGACAGCTTTTGTTGTGGACTACCTTTTCAAGTATATTTGTACAGCAAAATGCTGTGGAAAATAGAGACACTCTCTCCCTTCAGAGCAGAGGACTGATTTGTTTTGCTGTCCAGGATAAGAAAGCTAATGTTTCCCTGTGTTGCAAAAGTTGGGCAGGTTTACTTGAAGTCCCTTTACAGTAATTGGCAGTTTTTAAGCTTGGGCTTCCTTGGCCAAGGCCCAAAGCCACTGCGTGGGCAGCATCCGACTAGGCCAACTTCTGCAGCTCCCCAGTGGAACTTGTGGGGCAAGTGAAATCAATACAAACATAAAGCTCATACTTCCTGCTTGACCATGAGCAATACATTTCTTTTCTCTAAACCAATAAGCTGTTGTCTTCTGCTGGCATCCATGAAACTGGCTAACAATTTAGCTTGCAAGTCAGGCAAAATCACAAACCACTCACAGTACTTAAGACAATATTCTCCTTGAAGATCTTTTCATTTCTGTGATGAATTGTAAACTCTAAAATTCCGTTATTGGATTTGTTTGCATGCATTTTTTTCCTTTTCCTCTTTTTCTTTCTTTCTTTTCTTTTCTTTTTAAGTTGTTTGTGTTCTTGTTTTTACTAGAAATCAGAGAAATAATCTCAGTTACACTTCTGGATTCAGATGACCCAGAAGGACAATGCCTGGGTCAGAGTGATATGATAAGATGCATAAAGTATTCTGCAAAGTAAAATCATGATGTCCCCAGTGAATATGAACTAGTGGAATTCATAAAAATATTGGGAGGACTGTGGAATTTTCTTAGAAGCAGAGAAAGAGTCTAAATCTATCTGTTGTAAATGTTTAAGGGAAAATTCATACTGCTGATGTCTATGTTTCACTCCTTTAGCACAAATAATGAAACAATCTGTGAGGACGTATTCTTTAATAATAAATGTGAGCTACACTCACAGCAGAAATTTAGAGCATACTATACACTTTTTTAATTCATGATTTCTAATATTGGTTTCACACTTTCTGGGACTTCCACTTTACTCTGCCTTAGATTACTTTCAACAAGGAAATCAGTTAACACTGATGATTTCACTTGCTTTACTTTCAAAAAAATTTCTCTCCAAAATTGCATCTCTACCTTGTGAATTGGCCTGAATTAGAAAACAGAGAATGAATTTCCCTTCCCTTTGTAAAAACTCTTAAGAGAAGCTACAACACTAAGTCAAATCAGATCAAATATTCTCTGGGGCTGTTGCTGGCCTTCCAGATCATTCCAGTCTACCAATAAATCATTGTCATAAATAGTTATGCAAGTGGCTAGATGCAGAATTATCAAAATGCATATTGTAGAACTGTTCAAATTCATTGATTTATCTGCTGTAATTCTTTTACAAGTCTTGGAAAATTAAAACAATACAGACAAAAAAGAGATATTTGTAATGACCTATATGAAGTCAGATCAAATGGGAAATAGTAACTGAAGATTTTTAACAATAACTGAGAAAATTTTTTTTTCACAATTTCACGATGGTATTTTTCTCCTTCCCTTTTTGTCATTAAAGTCTTCTGGGATCCCTTCAATACAATGTTATTCCTTCAAACTATTCAAAGTAACTTGAAATAATATTCATTAGAACAAACTTTGTCTTATCTTTAAATTATTTTCCATTCAAATCATAAAAGTTCCTAACTAGACTAGACCCAAGAGAAGTTCTTGTCCAAATTTATTATTGTACACATAATGAGATAAAGGAATTGAAGGATGAAGGAATATTCCCTAACCCCTTTCTCTGCTACTGAGAATTCTAGTGGTTGTCAGCATCCAGTCTATTGCACTTTCTACCATATCATCCTACCTTGGAGATACCACCTTGTTGTGAATTCAAGAAAACAATGCCTCGTTTGTTCTTTGAAGTATTCCTTACTCTCAAGAACTTTCATGTATGGTCTCTTCTAATTTTCCTCTGATATTTTACAATTCAGCCAGAAACATATTGTAAAAATATATCCTAGAATTTCCAAGATTATATTTACTACGTTGAGTAAGAATTGAGGTGATTATTTATTTAGCAGTTAATTTATGCCATGCTATAACAGACTTGAAAAGTTACACACACACATACACACTCACACACACACACTGGAAGTCTAGATCAGGAAACCATTAAATAGATTATAGAGATTTATTAGAATAGAAAGTATCAAGGGAGTACTAGGAAGAAAAAAATATCTTCGCAGAGTAGATATAGATTTAAAGACCCAAATGAGGATGTGGCCTGGTGCATAATTAGTCTTAATATAGTTTTTTAGCATTGCTGTAATTTTTTTTGTTGTAGTTGGGTAGAAAAATAGACAAATAAAATGAGTTCTTATCTTTGGGAAATCATTACTTTCTAAAACGCATATAACCAAAATAAATATTTTGTTAAAATGAATTCTTATAAATCATGTGCTGTATCTAGGTAGCAAAAGTTGAATCCTGGTGAGTTCTTTACCAAAAAAGCATGATATAAGACTTGTCCAGAAAGAAGTGTTTTATAACCTGAATAATCTAGACAATAGAGCCTAAAGTGAAACTCCAAGGCTGATATTTAGTTGTGGGCTGCAATCTCGTGGCACTCAGTTTTGAAATCTAGGTCTTGACTGACAAAAAGCTGCCTTCTATTCTTCTGCAAGCGGGGCAATTGCTGCACTTTCTCTGCTGAGAGCAAGTGAGACCATGCCAATTTGGACCAAGTAGAAAGCAGGTGCAAGGGGCACCAAAATTGGATCCAACACAAAGTCTTTAGTTTGATATTTGTTTTGTTTTCTGTTTACATTCATCCAATAGTGTTTATGTATACTCCAAGTTTATTGGATAATTTCTAAGCAAACAGTTTACATTGTTTCTTATGTCTAGGAGTACACAATGATCAATGGACTTTTATAAAGCAATTTATATGTCTAGATAGTACATGTCTACCGCTGTCATTCAAGGTGGGTCCTTTTGTAAGCTCCCCATTTTGTGTACCAGGACCCAGAAAAACATCTGTATCACTTAATGTGGGATAAGGACGAGCAGGAATTCCCCCATCCTTTCATCATACCATGAGAGCACGCTGATAGCTGGGTGATCTGTGGCACATGCAGTCAGTTTATACTCCAGGGCAGGACTCCTCAAGCCTGTTGCTCACCAATAACATTAAAAAATATAAAACTTTGCACAGTTTTTTAATATACACTAGAGACTAAAAATAAGAAAATAAAAAGTAAATACCATGGAAACAATTATGTAAAACAATAGACCCTAGATATTTAAAACTCAAAAATATAAAAGTAATTTTGTTTTGTATGGTCTGAAAAGATATATAGAAAAGATATATTTTCTTAAGAAATGTATAAGCTTATTAATTTCTTGCCATGTGTAGGCCATATTAATAAAATATAATGGGGAAATTATATCATATGTGACATAAATAATATTATCTTTTGGCTTCAATTATTTGAATAGTTTATAGATTGAAACCTTCTGAGTTTTAATCTAAATTAACCTGTTTATATTATTTACATCAAAAATAACATATTTTATGTTTTGACATAAATAATCCAAATGGATTAATGTTTCACCCCATATTGTGAATATAAGCTTGGTGTTTGATCTGACTTCTAAGAAAGAGTTCTAACTTCGTTAATTAATATGATAGTCAAATACATAATAGATTTTACAGTGAGAGAATTTTTATTCATTTTAAGACAGTTATGTTAGAAGGAGCCTAGAAACACCATTCTAAAATATAATGAATATATTGCTAAAATATCTACCTAAAAATTCAGTGTATTTATGTAAAATTATGCAAGACACAAAACCTCAATTTTTAAAATAAATGAATGACAGATAATTTTTATTTTCCCAGAAAATTCTAAAGTTTTGTATTAATATAAATATAAATGTGTACTTACATATACACACATATATTCCCTTATGGGAAGTCAACATTTTCAAAATAAGAATATTTTAGAATATATTAGTGACAGATTCTAGGTGACATAAAAATATGTAGGACATATTGTAACCTGAACTTTTTTCTCTTGTAATTGCACTTTTCACATTATTCATTAATCAATAGTTTACAAAATTAATTTAAATGTGTAAGTAACTGCATACATTTCAGACAAGTCTTATCTATCTGAATATTTGTTGTGTTACAAAAAGGAAAATACATTCTTTCTGATAATGTCTTAGCTGTATTCTTGAGAAAACTTATATTCTCTAGAAAGATCTTAAATTTTTTTCCTCAATGAGAAAATGAGAGACCAGAAATACAATAGCCAACTTCTTAATTTAATAACTTCAGTAATAACCATTGTATTATTACAAGAAAATCCAAATTCAAAAGGTCAAAACTGAGAAAATAAAAACTGATCACTTCCTTCTTTTCCCTTCAATCTGTAAACACATTTCTGTCACCTTTGGACCTAACCTTACTCTATTTTTGTCACAGCCTCGTTTACAACTTGCAAAAAACCCCAGAAGAATGACAGGGTCAATGATGGAGCTGTGAATTCCCCTGACTTTTCTGACTTGCAAGGTGTAGTTTCCTTTTGTTAGGCATTAAAACCAATAGCAGTCTGAAATATATAATTTGTGATATCTCATTAATCAATCATTTTTATTCAATGTATAAAAACTCATGCTGTAGAATAAAAAGCTGTATCATGAACAAAACTGGAATGCAACAAATTGCTTTGAATACCACCCTAACTGGTAGGCCAGGAAATCATGATTTCTCTTAAGTGTCCAAATTAATTTGGAGCAAGAATAAAAATTCCCTTGAGGAGGCCAGACCATGGGGAACAACAAGCAGTCACTTCCACCTGGACTTTTCCAATGGCGAATGGCCCTGGGGCTTCATCAATCAGAAGCCATCAATGATTTCTCACTTCTCTGCTCTCAGAATTCTCATCCTACATCTTCCTCTGTGGTACTACAATACTATACAGGAGTTATGGCATTTATTGTGATGTATCAGAATGTATTTTTTCGTTTGTTTATCTTTTCCACTGGATGGTGAATTATCTAAGGAAAAGGAATCAGTCCTATGCTGGTTTATTCACAGTATCTTCTATCTAGGCCTTCCCTGGAAGAATGAGGTGCCCTGGGGGAACTCAATCCATCTGAGCTTGCCCAAGAAAATTGTATTTGAAAGAAACCAGGCACTGTTGCTATTTTCAATGGATCTGTTGGATATCACTAAAAGAAGAAATTTTGAAATAAAAAGGAAAGCCACGCAGTCCAAGCTTTGGGTCCAGAACAGTCTTTCCAATTGAAGTAGCTAGCCAAAGATAAGCCTGCCTGACAGGGTTTTAACATATTTCCAGATCCACAGCTTTTGGGAATTTGTAATATAAAAGCTGGTAATTTCGTTATTTAAATAGTTTCTTCTGCTCTCTCCTTCTGTGAAAGTGAACATCCATATTGTGAGGGATCAGAATTTGCCACCCCAAAATCTATCTCTTTGGCTTGATTATTTTTAAGCATAAAAACCTTGGAAAGAAACTTTGACCATTCCTTTAACTGCATAAAAGAATTTAAGATAGAAGGCCTGTTCCAGGAAGGAGCTATCACCATAGATAACTCTAGGTGTGGTAGACTGGGAGAAATCTTGCCAGGCCCATTTTTATCCAAGTTCTTTCTTAGGTCACCCTGTCTATAGATGGCACAGCAAACATTTGTTTGTCAAACACTTGCTTTTCCATCTCCCTGTGAATTGTCTTCCTCCCCTTTGAAGTCCCAAACTAGTATCCCCAACATCCTCCTTTGCCTTTAACTAAAGATGGTATTTAAGGTGGTGGCTTCAGCCATTTTGGTGAGTTACTCAGATTTCCTGGGTTTCTCCCTTGTATACATGTTATTAAACTTTGTCTGATTTTCTCCTATTATTCTGTCTCATGTTAATTTAATTCTTAAAATCAACCAGAGGAACCTAGAGGGTAAAGGAATAGTTCTTCCTCCTCTGCAATAATGATTTTGATTTTCGTACACTCTGTGTCAGTCTCCTCCACTGAAACTCAAAGAAAATTGTTGATACGTTGAAATATTGAAACTAAAATTAGTTTCTTCCTGTAAAGGAAATACAAAAACCTTCTACTGGAAAGCAAAGTGGAAAATTGTCAATTAAATGTCAATGAAAGTTTAATATGCTGAATTAGTTTGCTAGGTATGCTGTTACAAACTGCTGCACGCTGGGTGGCTTCAATAACAAGAAATTTAGTTTTTCAGAGTTCTGGATAAAGGTAGAAGTCCAAGATCAAGGTGTCTGCAGGATTTATTCTTCTGAGGGCCAGAAGGGAAAGATTTGTTCCAGGCCTCTCTCCTTAGTTTGTAGATGGGCATCTTCTGCTTGTGTCTTCACAGAGTCTTCCCTCTGTATATCTGTACCCAAATATCCTCCTTTATAAGGACACTAGTCATATGATATTGAGACTCACCCTAAAGACCTCGTTTTAACTTAATTATCTCTGTAAAGATCCTATCTCCAAAGAGTCACACGTGAGGTACGGGGGTTAGGATTCCAACATATGAACTTTTGAAAAGGCACACTTCAGCCTATGACAGTCGCTAAATCAGTTCTCTAAATGCTTCCAATGGTAGATAGGTTTTTCTGAAATTATCCAGAAATTAACATTATATCTTCTCTTCTCTGACAGCAGAGTTCAATCTTACTGATTGAATGCTAAAAATAAAAAGTGATTCCTTTCCCTGAAGATCAGACTTATAGAAATGCATTTTTAAAAGTTTATTTTGGGGGCTGACCCCGTGGCCGAGTGGTTAAGTTCATGCGTTCCGTTGCAGTTGGCCCAGTGTTTCGTTGGTTTGAATCCTGGGCGCGGACATGGCACTGCTCATCAAAACACACTGAGGCAGTGGCCCACATGCCAAAACTAGAAGAACCCATAATGAAGAATATACAACTATGTACTGGGGGGCTTTGGGGAGAAAAAGGAAAAAATTAAATCTTTAAAATAAAAATTTAAAAAAAGAGTTTATTTTGGACAGCTGTATTAAAGGGATGCAAAGCTGCTGTCACTTTATACCATCATATTTTCATTTACTCACGTGGAACACCATGTGCAAAACTTTAGAAATGCACTCACTTTGGGTATAAAAAATTCACATAAGGCTGCCAGTTCTATTACCAGTTCATCTTCCTTCTTCTGGATATTTTGTTTCGCACATTAACAACCGATAATTTGACAAGTACTGACAACTGCTTTTTGCAGAATCACCTATGCTAGGTAATATATAAGCTAGTAAAATCTCACATCAACATCTGGTTAGAAGAATCTGATATAAATGTGTAGACACATCATTTTGTGATTTTACTTGTATTTCACCTTTATTTGCTAGCAGCATTAAAATGGATTGATTGTATATATATTCCTTCCACCTGGATAAAGTGTACTTAAATGTCTTCGAATATTAGTTATCTATTTCTAAACAAATGAACTAGTCGACTAATAAAACAAATAAACTGCTAAATAAGCCAGACAATCATACAATCTATAAAGCTATTTAAAGCTTTCAACTTTCACAATCAGGAATCTTGCTTTTAGGAAATGGTAGTGAATGCGTGCTATATGCCAGGCACAGTTTGAAACCCTTGAGATATATATTATTTATTAATGTATGTCATTTTTATAGTTAGCCTATCAAGGAGGCCCTGTTATTATCTCCATTTTACATATGAGGAAACTAAGGCACAGAGGGATTAAGTAATTGATGCGACATCACACTAGTGGTTATAAAATAGTGCACCCACAATTCAAACCAAGGCAGTGTGACTCCAGAATTAAAACTCTTATCTACTGCACACACTACCATCTATAAAAACCAATGAAAAAGTACTGAGATTTAAGCACATCAACTTTTGATCATGAGACGAATTTTAATACTAGTTTTATGGCTTATTATCTGTCTAAAATTTGAGTCTGAAAATATTCTTACCATACAGTGTTAACTAAACTCTCCATCTCTACCCAACACAGATCTTCTTATTTGGTGTCACCAGTGTCTTTAATGTTCATTCTAGACATATGCCTTCAAATATATTATAGTTCCCCTTAAATGTTAATGTGTCTCATGTATCGTGATTGGACAAAAAGTGATAATAAATTTGAAAAGCTTACTGTGGTTCCAAGCACAGAGTGAACATTCAATAATTCTTAGCTATTATTATTACTAACCTTTTTATCAATGTTGCTACCATCCTACTATGATTATTTAGCACCTGTACTGAAGATAATACTAATACAATTGAACTGTGTGACTTAAAATAAGTAATTAATTTTAATATTGTCTAATGTAAATCTTCTAATGTCATATAACGTTCAATAGAATACATATGTTTTATACATATAACTATCATACTTGGGAGATAGTCAGAAGAGCTTGTACGTTAAAACCTCAAAAGAAAAACTGTTATAGTTTGGAGACAAAAGGAGGAATTTTCTTGCATTGCCTTTGACTTCCACCAACATTCCCTACATTGCTTTCCTGGGATGAGAAGTTCTTTGAAGAGTAAGAAAAATTAAGAATGCTGTTTTGACTGGATCCTCAATATATCAGTGGATCCCCAATACATATCCCCAATGTAAGTACATTTATTTTACTGATAAATACAGATAAATACACTTACTTTAATGATTAACAGTCTACCAAAATTGGAGTGTTCAAAAGTTTTAGGAAATCCTCAGCTACTATTATCTTTGTACTTTTGAATAGTTTGCATTATTTTATTTTTTTACAGCTAGCATATAACTCAGCTCATGATGACAGTGAAGAAGTCTAGGGATTTAGATTATTTTGAATTTTAAAAGCATAAATATTATCTACAGCTGATGATAAATGAGTTCTGTTATTAGAAAAATAACTCATTATTAAGAATATTCACACAAAAATATGACAAAAGAATTATGAGACAAATACGTTTTCCCATGTCAAGGATGGAATCTGCAGTTTAAAAAATGTAAACAAAATAAGAAATTATTAATGTTGTCGTAGTTACTAATGATAAAATTTATTTTACAGTAGGATTACTTGGAAATTTTCACTCTTTCTTTAAAACGATGGTGATTGTAATAGTGATAAAAAATAATATCCATTAACATTTTACCATATAAAATATAGTGCTGTTTCTGAAAAAGTTTATATATTAATTTGTACATCTTTATTTGGATTCTTATCTTGTTACGTTACTGAGAAAAATCAAAAACCAAATAAATGTAAAATAGCTCTTTGGAATGTAAGTTTCACTAATGCATGTAGTTATAAACATTTTACTTACGTAATATCCCTAAATTCTGACAAACGTTTGACAAATATTTGATGCTTAATAAAGCATCTGTATCTGACAAATATTTGGTGCTTAATAAATATTTTTGAATAAATAAATGGTTAGTATTATGAAAAATTACATTGTTTTATGGACCTCATCATTAGTTAGTGAAGAAATCTCAGATAAACAAGCTAACCTAAGTTTTTTTAAGGTAAACTAAGTTTTTTTTAAGTGCCTCAATATTAGTATTACAAAAATTAAATATTAAGGAATGTTTTTATTCCCTATAGTTTCTTAAAAAGAATTACTGTGTGAGTTACAAGTGAACAAAGAAGACTCTAGTGATGGCACACCTGGGGACTACTCTGAAATGCCTTGATAGGTATTAAATAAAATATCCCTTTTTTCTTCTGACGGTAAATCTATGAGCAAACCAATTGCAAACTAAATGTGGAATTAAGAGTGGGATCAATATCTTTAGTGTTCATTCCGCAACATTAAAATGTAGACACCAAATAATTTCACTTGTGGATCAAATATCCTCATGAAATAAGTAGAGGACCAAGACAGACAAATATTTAAAACCTATACTCATAAAATTCACTTATAAAGAATATCCTCATATAGGCTTGCATAACAGATAATGAGAAGTTCTCATTAAGCTTGAGCCAAACATGAAATCCATCTGGGGACAAAGTGAAGAAAGGAAGTTAAAGAATGAATCAATCAATTAAACCAACATTCCCGACTCTTGGGAATGGCACCCTTTCCATGATACACCTGCTATCTGCTGACAGGTTGATCTCTTGATGAATCTGACACCTTGATCTGGTCTGTCAGTTAACAGAGTTGTTCAAGGCAGTGGCATAGACAAGCGAAATATGTGCTGAAAAGCAAATATCATTTATTCCCAATTCTACATGGGCTATTACTTGTGTAAAATATGATAAAAAATAATTAACTAGAAAAAATTAAATAAAAAACTCATAAATATACAATCCAGACCCATTTTTTAAAATTATTGAATTCTAAAGCCATAAAATTACTCCCTTGTATTGTTAAAATGTTCTAAATGTTTATTCTTAGTATATTTACTTTCTGTACTTATATTCTCACAGATTGAGAATTAACTCAGTCAACCAATCACAGTGAGTGGCACATGGCTAGACCAGGTAGCAGTAACTACACATGACATTAGAGAATTTAATTAACAGAAAATTATGATTCACAGAACAAGTGTTTTTGTTGTTGTTGGTGGCGGTGGTTTGCTTGTTTTGATGGTTGTTTAATTGTGTTTTGAGGTTTCTATAAATCTAACCATCCAGGGAAAGATATTTATTAAAGGATCAAACCTTCATCCTACTCCCTTACCAATTCTCCTTCTCATTGTCAATTGGTAAGAGAAGATGCATATGTGTGATAGTCAATCAGTAACATGACCCATAGCATGGAGGCAATATTTTATTCTGGTGTGATGAAGTCACATGTAATCTTGCATGGGATTGTAGACATATCATGACCACAGTACTCTACTGTTTATCCAGACAAATTGGAAATACATTAATCAAATTTGCACAGATTCTTTTCTTCTGTTTAATTAATGTTACATATTCATGGAAAAGTTGAAGCAGCACTATACAAAAAGTAGTTCATACTTGGCAATTTATGTTTTCCAGAAAAATGAGAACTTCATCTTATTCTATTAGATGTAACCTGTATCTGCATTTTAACTGCAAACTGATATCGTTAAGATTCCTTTCCAACTTGTTGCCAAACTTGCGACTTCGCAAATGCTTTAGAAAATTCATGAAAGTACCTTGATGAAAACTAATTTTAGTTTTGGTGTACTTGCTCCTTTTTATGTGGCCCCTTTTTACCTCCTTCTTGTACCTAAGCAATGTCTACATGAGGGCACAACACAGAATGAAAGAGATGAAGTACAGCCCCCATGGAAACTACATTCTAATGGATTAACTCCTATTAATTTTTGGAACAGTAATCTGAATTGGATGGCATGTGGATAGGGACAGATTTGGAAAAGGTCAAACATTTCAAGACACCAAGTGAAATATCCACTGTGAGGGGTTTTACTGACAAGTTGTCCTTTACTGCTTTGATTTAAGTGCTTATTATTTCAATGACATTTTTTTTCCTAATTAATGGAATGAACAGCAATTTATGAAGTTAGATAGATCACCTCATTCATCTATATTAATAATGGCACCTATTTTAAACCATTTAAAATCTTCTGTGTTCCAGAAGCTGTTCTTGGAAAAATGTGAACAGATGTAGATATTCATACATTCATGTATTTTATATATACTATTAAGGATTAAGGACATGAACAGTTTATTTTAACCCCTAGTGATATCAGAAAGAATATCAACCAAAATATTAACAATAGTTAACTGATTATCATTGGTTTATAGGTACTCACTTATTTTTACTTTGTCTTCATATTTTTGATTGTTTGAATGTTTTTCCATTTAACAGCCTAAAAATTTTTAAAGCAGGAAAGATAATGCTATTTTAATTTTGTAAAACGTAAATATGTTGCCAACGTGTTGGATAATTATGACAAACTAACATCGATAGTGATTTCATTGGGGGAAGATAGTAAAGAGAATGCTTGTTAATCATGCTCCATTATGTCTCTAGGCAATTATTGATGACCTTCACTAGTAAACAGCTGTGCTGGCCAATATGGTGGGCACTAGCCACACGTAGCTCATGAGAAATTGAAACATTGCTAGTCATAATTGAAATATATTTTAAGTATAAAATACATAATTGATTTTGAAGATATAGTATGAGGTAAAGAATGTAAATTATCTCATTAACAATTTTATATTGATTTTATATTGAAATAATAATTTGGATATATTGGTTAAATAAAATATATTAAAATTAATTTTACTTGCTTCTTTTTACTTTTTATTTTGTATTGTTTTGCTGGAGAAAGATTGGCCCTGAGCTAACATCTGTTACCAATCTTCTCTTTTTGCTTGAGGAAGATTAGCCCTAAGCTAACATCTGTGCCAATATTTCCTGTATTTTGTATGTGGGTTGCCACCACAGCATGGCTTGATGAGTGGTGTAGATCCATGCCTGGGATCCAAACCCACAACCCCAGGCTGCCAAAGCAGAGTCTGCCTAACTTGACCATTATACGACTGGGCAGACCACAACTTTTGACTTTTTAAATGGAGCTACTAGAATTAAAATTTCATAAGTGATTTACATTATATTTCTATCAAACAGCACTGCTTTAGGGTGTGTAGTTTTCCCATTTTCAATGTCACACAGCTACCATTGCTAAGCTAATGAAACTGACGTTGATTCAGGGTTGCTCCCCATTCATTCGCCTTTTCTTTCTGCAAAGGAGATATTTCAGAAGTGTTCTATGTGGTGAGTCTCCACTATCTTGGCACAACTTCACTCTGCTCCATGTCATTACACGTCTACATACTGAGAGGAAGGAGGTTGGTGGCAAGGGTCTGCTTTGAATCGTCAACAGGATCCACAACCTAATGGTTTTATCAATACTCCTCAGCTCTTTATGGTTACAATTTGGCATCAACACATGAAGAGATATTTAAGGCATTTTCTTAGACTTTGCAACATGCAGAATAGCTGGACAATGTTGTTCTCTTTTATTTTATAGTCATTTTTTTTAAATGCTTGGTCAGATAACACTACATCAAAACAGTGCAGAACAGTCTCTTTGCACTCTATTTGTATACGTTTGGTTTGGGTGAGAAAAAGTTCATCATAGATTTCATGAGTTTTCATTGATCTTTCAACAATAAGGAGTGTTGTATCAGTGCTATGATAATTCTCAAAATTATTATGCTAAATCTATTTCCAGTCTGTGAATTTCGGGACCTCTGGTCCTGTCTTAAGTTCCCTGAAAATAATGGTTACATAAATATGGACATAATAGTTTGTTTTATTTTCAGTGGTGGTTACATTTCTTAAAGAAGAATTTTCACCCAAATCTTGGAATTACAACATTAGTGAGCGGCTTGAATTTAGAAGCTATAAATTGCGCCAACTGTGGAAATTTGTTATCAGCAATTATTTATAATAGATTTAACTAGTTGATATAGAAGAACAGCAAATATCTAAAGGAATCTGAATCTTCTTGACACATACATTTTTCTCTTTGTTTTAGGGTTAATGGCATGGGTTGTATTCCATAATATTAAGCCATGGATAATATTGCTATATAAGCCATTCAGCACAGCAGACAATATAGAAAAGCTGAAAATAATGTATCCATTAAATTATAACATATTCTGCTATGATTTTTCTGTTTGTAGGAACACATAAACGTTTTCTCATTGCTAATTCTAAATTTTAATATGTTCTTAAACTTATATATGTACATAAATAAACACCATAACTCGAAACAATCTTAAGACATCAATATAGGTTCTCTTATAGTCAAATGAAAATAATCTCTTAAAACTAAAACTGTGCTGAGGTCATACCCAGGACTCACTAAAGTAAATGTCTCCCTTGTTCTGGAAAAATAATTTGTTTTATAGCATGAAGCTTCTGTCTTGGCCGCTATCTTATAACAGAAATAGCTATTTCTGTCTTTAATTACTGAAAGTTGAGCCTTAAGTGAATGAAAATTATGACTTACAGAGACAAGTGAAATCTAAGTGTTTGCATTGCTTCTGCAGTTTCGGATTTAATTAGCTACTTTACAGCTTTATGAAATGCATGAAGGATTTGTCCAATGAAGATATACTTGGCAAACACAGTTACCGAAACATGTCTTTACAGTAAGTCGTTTTAGGTAACAAAAAAGAGGGGAGACACTGCTTTGGGGCTGAGCTTTTCTTCTCAACCTACTCATCACTTTATGGAATATTTTTCCTATTATTGCTACCATTGACCATCAAATATATCTCATGCTTTTATTACTAAGGTTAAAAAAAATCTCTCAACGTTTTGCCACTTCATATCTACTTAGATAACACAAAAGCACAGCTTACCTTTACACAAGCAGCATTGAATATTCATTCACTCAGATAGCCAATACAATCTGCTAGAAATTACACACTTGATAGATAAATGGGAACACACTGCAAAAATTCATTGAGCTTATGATCTGTTCATTTATCTTCTTGATATGCTCTATATCAATAAAAGTTTTAAAAATCAATAGTATTTCTACACACTGGCAACAAAAATAGAAGATAAAATGAAAAGTTATCCTTTAATAGCTGGAAATAAACATCAAATACCTAAGGTATATATCTAACAAAATTGGTACAAAACATGTACATTGAAATATATGAATATTATTGTGAGAAGTTAGGACCTAAATAAATGGCGGGTTCATGGATTGAAATGCTGTATTTTAAAGATGTCAATTCTCTCTAAATGTGTCTCAAGATTCCGTGCAATGACAGACCAAAATCTCAGCAAGCATATGGACTTATTCAGTATTTCAGTATATGTAGAAAACAATGAGTATCTTTTATCGCAAAGGTATTTTTGATGTAATAGGTGCTTTTTATCTTTTATCTTGTATATGAATTTTATAAGCATGTACGTGATCTGATTTTATGATTGAAGAAATGAACTTCACCTCGCTGTCATCCATATCTCATCTAAACAGTTTCCTGACACTTGAATTTCTACAATATTTTCATTTCTCTAACTTAAGAGCTTTTGTTTTTTTACTCCCATTCAAATCCAACAACCCTTGAGAACTACAGCTATTTGAACTGTAACAATAATTTATAGCTAACAAGGAAAATAATTTCAGAGCAGAATTTTTATTAGGGAATAGGAAATAGAGAATAGAAAAAGAGTCCACATGCAGTTGATTCTGAGCTGAAAATTTGCATTTGTAGCAAAGGAATTGAAATGCTGGTGCACTGAAGACAAACTTTGGCTTTTTTACAATTTTATACAGTGAGAATGTTTTTTGACATGCATTAATTATAGTTGTGGAATGTGTTATTAATGTACTCTGTTAAATATATTGTTCTTCTTCCTCCTGGAAGGTTCAAAGCATAAAAAGGAAATAATTTTTAATTTTTGTCATAAAATTAAAGATTTTCATTTTCACTGTCACAAAACTATTGAATAAGACTCATGTATTTCACTTATAACATAACAAATCATTAACCTTCATATTTAATGATATTTGACTTTTGTCTCTTCTTAACATCAATTGCACACACTTGTCCATCCTCCTCCTTGGTAAATACCACCTGCTAATCAACATTAATATGATTGCTATATGCTTGCCTTTATACCTAAACTGTTTTTGGAACTGAATATATATAATTGTAATTTGTTTATCCTTCACATATGCAATATCTCAGCATTGAGCATGTTTAATTCCAACAAAGTTACCACTCTATAGAAGTGGTAAAGAAGGCAAACTTGTAGAATCCAAATATTTTCAAAATTACTTTTTCTTAGATCATTGAGTAAACTGTCACATTATCCTCTAACGTCCTATGTTTCTGGAAGGAGAGCAGCATGATTCATTTTCCTTACATGAAGCCTCTACATTTTCTCTGTAGACTTTTGAGATTTTTTCTTTCTGTAGGAAACTATCAAATTTCTAAAAGATATATTTAATTGTAAAGAAACTTTAATTCAGTTTTTGAGCATTTGTTTAAATTTTTCATGTTGGAAAATAGTTCTTTGGGTGTGGGAATTTTTTAAATCTTTGATTATATGTTCCCCTCATCTTGTTCAATTATTTTGCTTTTCTGCTACTGTATTAGGTGGATGTAACCACTTGGATTTGCCCTCTGTATCTCTATAGTCTTCACTTATCTTATTCCTCTGTCTTTTGGTTCCTTTTCTGGAAGAATCTCTTGCTCCCCTCCCCCCTCAATTCTCAATTGATTTTTCAAAAATATTATATTTTTAACTGCAGTAAAATTATTAGTTTCCTATGGAAACCAAGCAAACAGGAGGATGTCAGCATTTCAAATAAACTCATATCTATAATGTGTTTTATGTATGTCTCATGGTAACTACAAAGCAAAAACCTACAGTAAACACTAAAGATAAAGAGAAAGGAAACAAAGCACACCACTATAGAAAATCGTCATTTCACAAAGGAAGAGAACAAGAGAGGAAGAAAGGAACAAAGGAATTAAAAAACAGCTGGAAAACAATTCATAAGATGGCATTAGTAAGTCCTTACCTATCAATAATTACTGTAAATGTAAATAGATTAAATTCTTCAGTCTATCTCCAATAGAATGGCTAAATGGACAAAATAACAAGACCCAACAATAGGCTGCCTACAAGAGACTCACTTCAGCGTTAAGGACACACATAGGCTCAAAGTGAAGGGATGGAAAAAGATAGTCTGCAAGTGGAAACCAAAAGAGAACAGAGCTAGTTATGCTTATATTAGACAAAATAAACTTTAAGAAAAAAAATGTAACAAGAGACAAAGAGGGTCATTATATAATGATAGAAGGTTCAATTCCCCATGAGGATAAAACAATCATAAATATACATACACCCAACATCAGAGCACCTAAATATATTAAGCAAATAATAACAGGTCTGAAGGGAGAAATAGACAACAATACAGTAATAGTAGGGGACTTTAATACACCATGTTCAACAATGCCTAGGTCATCCAGAGAGAAAATCAGAAAGGAAACAGTGGACTTGAACTAAACTTCAGACCAAATGGACCTAACTGACGTACAAAGAACATTCCTTCCAAGAGCAGCAGAATACACATTCTTCTCAAGCACACATGGAACATTCTCCAGGATATTATTCCAAGTACAGCTGTGATAGGATTTTTCACGTCTTTAGAGTCTGGATTAAGTTGACAAAGTGTGGAGATTATCTGTGAGGTTTACTCCAATCAGGTGTCAGATGAGTCTTTAAAAGCAGAGAATTTTCATTAGCTGGCAGTAGAAGTCACAGACATTCAAAAAACAAAAGCGATTTGATATATGGAGGAGTCACATCCATGTATGATGCTGAGATGAAGGGTCTCAGAGCATCAGCTCAAGGATGAAAGTGGCCCCTACCTCACAACCAAAAATTAAAACAGGACCTGAGCCCTACAATTAGAAGAAACTGGATTCTGCCAACAACCAGAATAAGTTTGTTAGTGGTTTAATCCCCAAAGACTCTGGAAAGACCTTAGGTTGGCTGACACCTTGATTTCAGCCCAGTGAGACCCTAAGCAGAGAAACCGATCAGGCCTGGACTTCTGTACTGTAGACCTGTGAGTTAATACTTAAGTTTTGTTTTGAGCTGCAAAGTTTGTGGCCATTTGCTACACAGCCATAGAAAACTAATGCAATCAGCCATCTGAGAAGGACTCTTTCCTCTAAGTAGAATTATGGTTTATTTACTTTCTCATTCCATGGGCTTTCCAATACAGCAAAACAATAATGTTTGTATTTTATCCACTTTTCACTTTATTGTAGCAGCACTAAGGTCTACCACTACCAGCAGCATTCCAACTGGTATCCAAATTTCCATTCTTAAATATGAACAGTTGAAAATAAAGAGAAATATAAGTAAAACCAGTATGGTGAAAGAGAATTATTATAAGAAACTGAGGATAAGAATAAAGGGAAAACAGAAATGTCAGAGAACCAAAAAATAGTAATAAAAAAAGGATAAAAATATTTTAAAAAACCTCCTACTTAGTTACCTTGGAAGTATAATAACTATAAAAATATGCTGATTTTACTCCTAATACTTTTCCTGAGTTTTATATGTATGAGTTTGCTAATTTTCAAAAGAAACTTATAGAAAAGTTACATTTTTATCTGTGTTTTGGTAGAGAAATTAAAACACAAGTCAAAGTAAATAATTTGCATAAATCCAGGCATATAGGTAGAAGCAGAGCTAGAAATTGACCTGAAATAGTTTAAATCTAGAGCCATGAAGGAGAAACACTACAAAATAAGGAATATTTAGAAGGAAAACATATTCATATGCATATATGTGTATGCATGTATACATATATATATATATATAAATTTTAGAAATTACAAAAAAATTGTCAAAACGTTTAGAGTGGTAACCAGACATAAGAACTATAAACAAACAAAAGGGAAAATATATGAAAAAAATAGAGACAGAAAATGATCTAAATATTATGAGTTCTATGAACTGAAAATATAGCAGAGGAAATCATTAAAGAAATAACTGAAGAAACCTTTCTAGATTTGAAGGTCATAGCAATTTTCCAACAGTACTGAAATGGATAAATCATAGACCCATGCCAGCACATACCTTGGTAAAATTTTAGAACACTATGTTAAAAGAAAAAAGTCAAGGGGGCTGGCCCTGTGGCGGAGGGGTTAAGTTCACGTGTTCCGCTGCAGGCGGCCCAGTCCTTCGTTGGTTTGAATCCTGGGCGTGGACATGGCACTGCTCATCAAACCATGCTGAGGCAGCGTCCCACATGCCACAACTATAAGGACCCACAACGAAGAATATGCAACTATGTACTGGGGGGCTTTGGGGAAAAAAAAGGGGGAAAAAAAGTCAAAATATGCTTTCAGAGCAGAAAAAACATGGCAGAAAAAATGGTACTTAAAAGATACTGGAATCTAAGTAGCATCATCTAAAAACATTTTCTTTTGAGTGGTCCAGGAATTGCAATAGCAGATTAATGTACCTTTAGCTAGGCAGTGAATTATATATTCAATGTTATGATAATGTAAATTAATTTCAATTTTTTATTTTTTAGAATCATCTATAGCCAAGGTCCAGAAAACAGTTATCACCATAGAATAGAATGTAACTATTAGTAAATATGAAAACATAATATACAAAAAAGGGACAGATTGACAGCCTGAGGGAATGGATTTTTTTACCTTTCCTAAAAAGATCATTCCCAAACATTCATGAATAAATACATATTATATAAAATTGTGATATAAATAATAAAGGCATGCAGCTGAAAACTACACATAATTATACAAACATCAAACTTTGGGATGGAACTGGGAGAGAAACAATGGAGATGTAAGTCAACTGCCACCTATCTTTCATAGCAGAAAGTGAATATATATGTGATAATATGAAATAGTAACAAATAGACATTCAGGCTTATTGTTAAAATTATGGAAGTAACAATTCTGAGGGTAAGTGTGGGCTGTGGGGAAAAGCTATTGTTTCTAATAAGTAATTACGTATTTCCCTGATAAAATAGATGTTACTTCTTACAGAAAGTTTTTTGAATAGGCTTTCATCAAATTACATATCTCAATAGCTTTCTAGATTCAAGTACACAAGTACAATCATAGGTCATGTCTTCTTGATTAAAAATAAATTAAGAATGTTATGAGTAATGTTATTTTTTTTATTCTGTGAAAAAATTCTGTGCCTATATTCTATTCTAAATTCTGTTAGAGTTGATGAATTTAAAAATTAATATTTTTCCCGCAAAAAATATACTTTTTAAGATCGATAGAATACAGTGTTGGAAAATTACTATATGACTTCTTGCAGTATTACCTCTTGAAAAGTCATTGAATCAGGATTATATACTTTAAATCTTCCACTTATTATTTGTAAATTATTATACAAGTATCCCAACTATTTAGCATCTTAAGACCCATCTATAACATAGAGTGATAATACTTTACCAACTTATCTGTACAATAAAATTGATATTCAAATAAATTTACCATACCATCTGGAATATAACATATTTAATAACTATTTTTGAGTATTTTACTTATCCATTTGAAACTATTTTTATACATGGTAAAATTCTACACAATGTTAAGTAATTACTAATGTTGGTTTAGTGAAATTCATCCAAATTTGAGCATATTTATTCAAGAAAGGCTAACGTGAAAAGATAATGAGTGGAGAAATTTACAAGGTATGGATTGATCACCTTTAATTTAAGCGCAAATAAGCAACATAAATCTTTTTAAATTTGAAAATGTTAGGGATACAACCCAGTTTTCCATTCTGGAATATGACTGGAAAACAGTTTTATACATAATTCAAATTATTTAACAGAGAGTAAATGTTGTGTTAAAAATATGTTATAAATGTAGCCTAGAGAAAAAAAGAATTATACAGCCATGGCACACAAAAAGAGAATTATACAGGCATTTATACAGGCATTTATAGTAAGAGGTAACAGCTTTTTATATGCTCAGGATATTGTCAATGAGAGACAAACAGCTCACAACTAATGAATCATAATCAGTCATGTTTGTCCTCAAAAAAGTAGGAAAATAGTATACTGATTTTACATCACTTTCTCCTTAATTAGAACAATACACGATGGCTAAGTAATCATTCACGGTTAAAAGACCTTTTGAATTAAATTATTAAGTGTTTCAAAAATGCTTGGTTTCATTAACTATAGCAGCTAAGCACATACAAAATAACCCAACTTCAAGATACTTGGAAATGATCAAAAATATAGTACTTGTCAAGTGCTAAACATATTCTAAGTACTTTCATATCTAAAACTGCAATTTACTGTACAACACCAGGAAGTAAATCAGATTATGTTCTGAACACTACAATTGAGCAGGTAAGAGATTAAATCAAATATCACTGTGATTGGTATTGACACCAACCAGGCTGGTGTTTTCCAAAATATGGAAGCTGTGACAAAAATATAACATCTATGTCCAAGTGTTTACATACATTATCTCATTTTATCCTAATACAACAATCATATTGCAGTTTGTAAACTTGTGAATACTTAACACCCACATCCACATTGTATAGAGGAGAAATAAGGCCAAAATAAACCCAGTGGTTACTCTAAACCTAAATAAACCCCTTGAGAATTTCTCTGTTCCCTGAACTATCACATACTTATTGATAGATTATTTCTTCCAATTTTTAAAGAGCAAGGTTAGTTAAAATTACTTTTCCATTGAAGAGGGCTGCCATGCGCTCTGACTCTTTGAAACAAAGAGAGCATTCTGCATTAGCTCCAGATAATGTACACATTTACTTAAGAATTTTGCATTTCAAATTTAGCATATTCTAGGGAACAAAATAGCATTTATGAGAAAAAAGTCTTCAGTAAAAATGAACCCTCCCAAAACCAATTAGATTAGTGCTTTGTGACTTATGATATATCGGCTTCTTTTAGAACAGATTTCATCCATTTCAAGTCATTTGTTCAGCCTTGAAAGTATAAGCATTTGTACCATTGTTTTCTAAAGGGCAGGTCATGCCTTTGCTATTTGGTATACTATTATCAAAATGTCACAAAATGGCAAAGAGAAAAGAATCCTAGAGACCAAGAGAAACAAGTTTTGCATATTTAATTACAAAGGGAGAGCAGAAAAGTATTTCCAAGGCTTTCGAGCAATGCTTATCTAAAATATACGTGAATATTTCATTTATGGATATATTACATAGAGAAACAATTATCTCTTGATTACATGTGCACAGAGATTGTGCTTAAGTATATTTATGATTGAAAACATTTAGAAATACTATTCTAACTGAGGGCATGGTCAGAATAAGCATTGTTCCCAAGTCTTCACTTCTCCACATGCCCACTCCCAGATCTATTAAATGAACAGTACACATTGTTAAATTATCATCGCACACGTAACAACATCAAACATGACCCAAACCAGACTTTTAATTTCCTCTATCAGGATTCTGCTCTCTCTGGAATTCAGTAATCCATCTATGACATAACCAGTTATTTTCAAACTGAAGCCCTTGGAGACATTATTGGTTCATTCATTTCCAGCACTTCCTCATGTATCAGTCTTAAAATTCTTTGTTAAATTTTCAGTCTATTTATTTATATCTGCATGGACTGATAACTTTCTATTTTCCCAGTTATAATCTATTAGTATCACTATTTGTGTTGTTGGTAAAATCATTCCTGACTTAGTCAATGGGGGCTCCAAGAGCTTCTTTATCCTTTTGACATTTCCCCACCACTTTTTGAGTGCTTCTTTGCTTTCTAGCACAAGATGTGCAAGTTCATCTTATACTTTTGCTACCCTAGACCTGGAATCAGTCATTACTCCAAGGAAGTCGACTTCCTTAAGTGGAGAAGAATATTTAGAATTTCACAAGTTTGATCATCACTGTTGGGATGTCACTACTCTCAGGTCTTTTCAGTGTTCAAATTTAGGATACATAAACTCTAATAGGATACATCCATATCTATATTCACAGTAAAAGTCACGATATTTTCACCCATTCATGATAAAAATTCTCAGTATGCTAGGAATACAGGGAAATTTCTTCAACTTGATAAAGAATATCTAGGAAAAATCTACATGTAACATCATACTTCATGGTAAGAAACTCAAAACTTTCCCACTAAGATGAGGTACAAGGTAAAGATGTTCCCTCTCACTACTTCTTTTCAACATTGTACTAAAAGTTCTTACTAAAGCAAGGCAAGAAAAAATATAAAGATTGGGAAAGAAGAAATAAAACTGTCTTTGTTCACAAATGACATGATCATCTATGTAGAATATACCAAATTCATCAACAAAAAATCTTCTGGAACTAATAGGCAGTTATAGCAAGCTTGCAGGATATGAGGTTAATATACAAAAGGCAATCACTTTCCTATGTACTTGCAATGAACAAGTGGAATTTGAAATTAAAAGCACAATACCATTTATATTAGCATCCAATAAGTGAACTATCTAGGTAGAAATCTAACAAAATATAGACAAAATTTATATTAAAAACCTGCGAAACTCTGGTGAATAAAATCAAAGAAAAATTAAACGAATGAATATTCCATGTCCCTGAGGAGAATAACTCAATATTGTCAAGATATTAGTTTATAATAATTTGATCTATAGATTCAACACAATCTCAAACAAAATCCAGGCATGTTATTTTGTGGATATCAACAAACTGCTTCTAAAATGTATATAGAGAGAAGACCCAGGATAGCAGACACAATATTGAAGGAGAAGAAGAAAGTCGGAGGACTAACACTATCTGACTTCAGGACTTAGTATAAAGCTACACTAATCGAGGTAGTGTGAAAATGAAGAAAGAATAGACAAAGACATCAGGAGAACAAAATAGCGAGTCAAGAAATAGACCCATAAAAATGTGATCAACTGATCTTAGACAAAGCAACAAATTCCAGACAACAGAGCAAAGATAGTCTTTTCAACAAATGCTTTTGAAAAAACTGGGCACCTACTTACAAAAAAATGAATCCAGACACAAAACTTACATCCTTTACAAAAATTAACACAAAATAGATCACAGACCTAAATGTAAAATGCAAAACTATACAACTCCTAGAGGAAAACATAGGAAAAAATCTAAATAACCTTTGGTGTAGTGATACTTTTTAGATACAACACCAAAAGCATGACCCATGAAAGAAAGAATTGATAAGTTGAACTTTATTTAAATTAAAAACCTCTGCTCTGTGAAAGATAATGTCAAGAGAATGGAAAGATAACCCCCAGACTGGGTGAAAATATTTGCAAAAGTTACATCTGATAAAGGACAGTTAGCCAAAATTTACAAACTTTTAAAACTCAAAAATAGGAAACCAAACAACACAATTAAAAAATGAGACAAAGAGGGGCTGGCCCCGTGGCCGAGTGGTTAAGTTCGCGTGCTCCGCTGCAGGCGGCCCAGTGTTTCGTTAGTTCGAATCCTGGGCGCGGACATGGCACTGCTCGTCAAACCACGCTGAGGCAGCGTCCCACATGCCACAACTAGAAGGACCCACAACGAAGAATATACAACTATGTACCGGGGGGCTTTGGGGAGAAAAAGGAAAAAATAAAATCTTTAAAAAAAAAAAAAAAAAAAAAAATGAGACAAAGAACTTAACAGATACCTGATCAAAGAAGATATGCAGATGACAAATAAACATATGACAAGTTGCCACATCATCAGAGAAATGCAAAGTGAAACAACATTGAGATACTACAACACATCTCCTAGGAGAGCCAAAATGTGGAACACAGACAATACCAAATGCTGGTAAGGATGTGGAGCTACAGGAACCCTCATTCATTGCTGGTGGGAATGCAAAATGCATTTTAGAAGACAGTTTGGTAGTTCTTTACAAAACTAAGAATACTCTTATGTGATCCAGCAATCATGCTCCTTGATATTTACCCAAAGAAGCTAAACACTTACGTCCACACGAAAACCTGCACACTGATGTTTACAGCAGTTTTATTCATAATTGCCCAAACTTGGAATCAACTACAATGTCCTTCAGTAGCATAATGGAGAAATAAACTGTGGTACATCCAGACAATGGAATATTATTCAGTGCTAAAAAGAAATGAGCTATGAAG
Organism: Equus caballus; assembly: GCF_041296265.1. Classification (NCBI taxonomy): domain Eukaryota; kingdom Metazoa; phylum Chordata; class Mammalia; order Perissodactyla; family Equidae; genus Equus; species Equus caballus. The sequence continues at coordinate 26,914,341 of NC_091709.1, read as the reverse complement.
CCATGAAAATACATGAGAGAATCTTAAATTATCACTGTGTTAAAGAAGCCAATCCAAAAATCCTACATACTCTATGATTCCAAGTATTTGACATTCTGAAACAGGTAAAAGTACGGAGACAGTAAACGAGCAGTAGTTGACAGGGGCTGGTGGGGGGAGGGATGAATAAGTGGAACACAGAGGATTTTTAGGGCAATGAAAATACTCTGTATGGTACCGTAATGATGGATACATGTAATTACACATTTTTCCAAACCCATCAAAAGTACAACAGCAAGAGTGAACTCTATGATAAACTATGAACTTTGAATGATTATGATGTATCAGTGTAAGCCCATCAATTTTAATAAATGTACCATTTTCTCTGGGGATGTTGATATTTGGGGATGCTATGCATGTGTGGGGGCAGGGCATATATGCGAAATCTCTGTACCTTCCTCTCTACTTTGCAGTGAACCTAAAACTTCTCTAAGCAAATAATGTCTTTAAATAAAAATTTTTAAAATGAGTGAATTCATGTCAATTTTTTCAACTCTTACTTAAGGTCAAAGGCTTCATTCTACTTTTTTTCTTCTTCATATAATCCAGTGAGAAAAATTACCCTATTACTCTTAATAAATTTAATTATTTAATCAAGTCCACTATATGTAATCAATATACCTCTGTGACCCCTCTCTTCTCTGTGCAGATTACTCTCTCACCCCGCTCATGCTCTGACCCCCTAATTCACTGTACTCACTTTCTAATACCCCACATCAGGCCCATGAAAACTCTAATCTCATCCTGCTGGAGCTTGAACTGTTCACTCCAAATTATCAGTCTGTCTGCATGGATGCTCTTCCCACCTTGCTTGAGATCTGACATTTTGGACAAGGTCATCTCCTTACATTGATGCTATATTGAGGCCCTCCTCACCCTGCCTAGGCTTAGACATGGCCTTGAGCTACCCTCACTCATCGATGCTTCCCCGCACTGCTCTGGCTTTAACATCCTACCTCCATGTGGATGCCCTTATTCAACTATTCAGGCTATGACACACTACATCCCAGGGCCCCCATGTATGGATGCCTGGCTCCCGACATGTGGCCTTTACCTCCCCATGCTGGACCATTCTCTGGGTGGAAGCTCTCCTCAATCTCTCTTCAGGTTTGATTCCCCATAGTAAGTAGGTCTCCACTTGGGATGCCTTATCCATCCTTCTCAAGCTCGCACTTAGTCTGCATGGAAATCCCTTCCACCATTCTGGAGTTCTTTTACTACACTCAAAATCACCCCTTGGCATCCTATTTGGGTCTAACTCATCTTGCCAGCCATGGAGATGCTCTTTTCACCCTGCTTGTGTCCTGAAAACTCTGTGTTCTGTGCCACAACATCTTAGTTAGACTTAGAAATGAATACCTGGCTTGCTCTGATCCATCTAATGGCTTTAAGACTGAATTATTCAATAATGAAAGGGAAGATAATGGTGAGAGGAAAAGATTCTATTAACTTCATAGGAAAATCTTTTCACGTATATTCGTTTGATTGTTTTGGGTAGATTCTCTTGATATTACAATATTTGCCTTTAGGAAATCAAAGTACACTTTCAAATAATCCTATACTACTTCATTAACAAGGTAAGTGTCCCACTCACCTTTATACTCTTGCTGTCATATATTTTAATTCTACATGTTATAAACTTCGTAAGACATTTCTATTATCTTGCTTTGAACCACCAATAATCCTTTAAATAAAATAAAGATGGATAAATACATGATAAAATAAGCTTTTATTTATGCCCACACATTTTGTCTTTCTGGTATTCATTCCATCTCGTACCATCTGGTATATTCCCTTAGCCTGGAGAGATTCCTTTAATTTTTCTTATAATGTGGATATGCTGGCAACAAATTATTTCAGCTTTTCATCTGAAAATCTGTTTATTTAATATTTGTAACAACAGATTTTGTAACAACAAAATATTTTTCTTGGATAAATATTTTGGGGTCCATGTCTTTTTTTTCTTTGTCATCCATTGTCTTTGCATTTATTCCTAAATTGATTTCTGTTCTTTGTATTTATTTGAAATGGATTTTGCTCATTTTCCTATATCTGTGAGTTGCTATTTTGAACACTTTGGAATCCACAATGTTACAAGGTTTTGAGACTGTCACACTGTGAGAATGTGAGACTTCAAGATAGTAAGGCTGTAAGATCGTAGAACATGATATTATGGAACAACTGATTGCAAGACGATAAGTATGAGATACTGTCTTACCAGCAGAAGTCAAGATTGCGAATCCCCGATGGTGCCAGACTATGAGAACATATGGCCACTTTTCATTTTCCAATCGTAATCCCAACTTCTACTTAAAAGAGAATTACTTGTGGAAGAGAATTAATCATGTGTTTGGGGTTATTTCAGATTACAGCCAACATGCCATCGCAGAGTTGGTCAAAATGTGGCTATTTTTCCAAATGCTGTCTTTCCTGGGCTGTATGGCTCCCATCTCTGCTCTGATCCCAACCTCAGCAACTAGACCCACATATAAAAGTGTCCCCATCCCTTGTTCATCTATGAAAGGCATCTCCCAGTAGAGACTAGTTATTTTAGATTTCTTTGTATCCACAGCTCCTTATTGTGACTTTAAAGAAAAGTATTATTTCTTTTTTCATACTATAACTTCTTGTTGTTTCTGTAAGAGGTGAAGGTTATCCAGGGCCTTCTACAACCTAACCATAGTGGAACTTCTCAAGTCCCACTTTAAAATGTATTTCTGAGCTGGATTGCCTGATCCTGTGCAAATAGGAGAAATACTAAATAGACTGTCCATTTTCTCTGTTAAAAGAATTTGGTGTTGATACACATATTCTTGCATCCATTATATGGTATCTACCGCACCGTATCATCTATCCCTCAATTTTTGAACTAGCTATCTACTTCTCTATCTTTCTATATCTGTCTGTCATACATAAGGGGCTGGGTCTTATTTTTATATTTCAAGTCTCTATTACATAGTACAGGCTCATGAAATAATTATTGAATAAGCAGATGAATGTATAAATGAACAAAGAATGTTCTACAAAACGTGTTTATCATGACTCAGTTTAAGTGCCTTAGATACATGCTTGCAAATGGGACATTTTTAAAAACTATACACAATGTTTTATCTTTGATTAAAATGTTAGGAATCATTTTCTGTCTATTACGGAAAAGCTAGGATGGAAGATTAAACATTATCAAAGAGAAAAATTTAAGAGTAATTATTGCCTTTGGACACCACTCTATGCTCCTCAGGGTGAGTCATCTGATCTTTTTACTTCAGCAGACTAATTTTTACCCAGAGATTTTGATCAGAACTCAGCAGGAAGTGAACAGCAGTTTCTTTTTCAAGAAAGAAGTTCCTCAATTTAAGATTGCTTTTTACTGATGTCTAATTTTTTTTTTTTCTGACTGGTTTATGTAATCATTGACACTCTTACTTTGACTTGTCTCTGGTACTTATGTGGTCCCTGCTTTTGAACACGTGAGTTCAGACTAATGTATAAGTGGCAGCAGGTTAGTACTGCTCAGATGAGTTAGGGGGATGGATTTGTTAAGAAGGGAACCAGCATATTCTAAGGTAATAATGTCACAATGTTAGTTCTTATGTGGTTCCTCAGACATGAAGAATAAGAAATAACTTTCAGGAAGAAGAGAATGTCAACAGGATGGCTTTCTAGTTCTGGTGAAACTGCTATTGATAATTAAGATTGCCTGCATGTCAGCTCTCCCAAGCCTCCCCCACCACCTCTATTCACCAATTTGCTTATCCCATGTCATTTCTGATTAGTGTTGAACACACAACTATTTTTGCATACAGCTGTTTTGTATCTTTCCACATCTATTATTATCTTCTGCCAGATTCTTGGTAAATAAAGATCAAGATCTGAGGTAGCATAAGAGAACGGAAGGATGAGGTAAATATTCCAAGTCTAGCTAGGGCAGAGGTCAAGTCCAGCTGAGACAACCGAGGAGCTGATGGGAAAGACCATCAGGTGGCACACACAGTGAGAAGGAGCGCTGAACAGACCTCCCTAACCTGATCACTGATTCCAGAGTCATGATCCTGCTAGCTTTAACTCATCTGGTGGATACATGTTAAATGTAAACACAAAGTGTTTGAGGCCTACAGGAAATTTCTGCCTTTGATTAAGACCAGCAGTGGCGCTGCCTGATATTGAACCGTATTCCTAACCCTTAATTCCATTTGGACAGAATTTCTGGGCACTGCTAAAGACAGGAGGTGTGTGGTCAGCAGCTTTCGTTTGCTGCATTATTTCCATGTGCAAAGGCCTGGCTTAAAAGCCTTTTTTAAATGCCCAGAGTCCTAGTGCATCGTTATCATAATTTCCAGATGGGCTTTGGAATGTGTCACTAGATGAGCAATAAGATTTAAAAGGTTCTATTAGAGAAAAACATTAGCACCATTAAGTTTGCAAAGGACAAAGCTATGGGTATTATGACAACTCTTTCCTTACACATGCAAAGTTACAAAAAAGGTAGTATCTTCCTAATGAGCTATTTTCCCGTTCTGCAGTGGACTGAGAAGTGGAGAGGCTATTACAACAGAAGAATGGATGAAAATTAACTACGAAAGAAAAGGACTTTCACAGTAAGGCCCTTTTTAAGTGAAATGAACTAATACATTTTCCTTCCTTAAGAAAGAGGCTAACATCACGGAAATGTCGAAAGGAACTTTGTCTGTGTTTGATTAGGTGATCACAGGCGATCCTTTTAAATTCCTTAAGTACAATTCTCCCAGTTGTGAAAGAGATAACTAATGAACTGAATGCAGAGAAAAACACAGTCTAATGCAACTAGAAAATACTGCCAGTGCTACATACATCTTAAGGTCCTTTTATTTCCCAAATGACTATGTCCAAAGGACAAAGAATAATATTTTAAATGTTACATTTGTCTATTGAAAGAGAGGCTTACTTTGTATTTTTCCCTCTAGAAGTCATTTAAATGTTGTACAATATACCCATGGATGATTAAAGTGATGCAATATTTTCACAAATGTTATATGTCACTACTTTGAACATCTACCATCATAATAGAAAAATTAACATTTGGCATTATCCAAGATTTTGATATATTTAAATACATCTGTTTTTAATACACAGCATTCACTAGGAAAATGTAAAAATACATATTAGTTATTTCTTTCTAACAATATGAAATTATTTACGTGAAATTACGTACCAACAAAAGTAAGATTGTTTTTCAAAAGAGCCGAGAATATAAAAAACCAAAGCGAACACTTTTACAGAAAATTAGAAGTTATAAAAGAAGATAAATAAGGTAGTTAGACAAAATTAAAATCAAGTTTTACTATAATTAGGGCAAATTAGAAAATTTTGCTCTTTTGAATGCTATTCTTTCTGCTCTATAACAACAACTCAAGCTTATCAAAGCAGCAATTGTTCGTGAATTCAACATTATTGACCACATGATGTGTTGGGCATTTATGTGCTTATTGTCCTTCTGTGGAATAGTAGTCATATTCTAGTTATTTTATTCCAAACTAATAATAAAATAAGCTATAGTATGCAGATGAAGACTTCATACTGCCATGAGAGAGAAAATTAAAGTTTCAGGATTTTCTGATTTGCATATTAATATTTGGCTAGTGGAAATAATAGTATTCTATATAAATTTTTGATCAATTCAATTTATTCACAAGTCTCTTGTTATGCAGGCAGCAGGAGAAGTAGAAAGAGCGTGGATTAGACACCGCTGAAGACCCTGGTGCTCGGTTCCTGGTACAAAACTTACAAAATATTGGATTCAAAGCAGGTCAGTTGATACAGTGAATCTCAATTTTGGGTTGTAAATGAGTAAGATAAAATATTTCCTAGTTACCACACAGGACTATTGGTAGAAATAAATGAACCAATAATGTGAAATCTTTCAAAAACAGTAAAATCATGAATAAGTATATAATGTCATTATTAAATGCCTGCTCTCTACTAGATACTCCTCATTTATGACTCAATAAATATTTGATCAAAGAAAAATTTTAAAAGTCAAGATTAGAATATATTGTGAAAAGTATAAGATATGGAACTGTGATAAAGATAAGAGTAATGAAAACATTAGTGTGGGCTATCAGTTGGCCATTGGAGAAAAAAGTAGAAGAATGTACCACTCGTTTTGTACCATTCATTTAGAAATTAACATCTTATAACGTATAAGTGCATTGAAAACTATACTATAGAAAAACAAATGCAACATTTTCAAATCACTAGAAAATTATAATTATCTGTCAAAAATATTTTCCATACTCTTTTATCAAATTTATATGTTGGAAATCAAAATGATAGCATTCTAAAATTTTATTTAATAAAATTAATCACAGTGTATTTCATGAAAACCGGAGATGCAGGCAAAATACACCTGATATGCTATATTTGCTACAAACGTAAAAATATTTAATCTCAATATTTTCTTTAAAATTTCATATAAACTGATAAGAAAAGGATTTAAATTACAAATATAAATAGACAAGGATAATGAGCAATTTCTATAAACTGTGCTAAATAATTAAAAGTTAACAGGCAAAGATAGAGCAATAGTAATACGAGGGAGGGGGAAGTTCATAAGCAAATTAAAACAAGGGAGGGTAGGATTCATTCAGGAAGACTCAAGTAGTTCTCTGTAAGCATGTAGATTTTAAGGGTGTGTAGTGGTGAGAGTTAACTTTAAAATGTAAGCAGCTACAGTTTCATAAATTATGGTGTTCATACCTTATGTTCTTTCCTTGACAACAGTGCAGGGATCTGTCTGACAAATGAGAATGAGAATCATGTTTGCAATTTAAAAATATCACCCAGGAAATTTATACCAAACGATAACTTAGGAAAATATAATAACCCAGAAAAATGACTAGCATTAAAAATCAATATTACCTTGAGAGCATTTGTGAATGAGAATAACACAGTTGCAAAACAGCTGAAAGTTATGCAGCTTAGCTACTTGTGAGGGACAGAAGACAAAGCCCAAAGCACTTCTCGGGGCAGACTCTGAGTCTCCACCCACTCCTGCTTACATGTACAGCATACATCTGGGACTCTAAAAGACTGTATTCTAAGGATAAGACTGAATGGACAAGAAGCTTCGAGGCCGGCCCCATGGCACAGCGGTTACATTCTCAACGTTCCTCCTCTTGGAGGCCCAGGGTTCGCCCTTTCAGATCCCGCGTGCGGACATGGCACCGCTTGGCAAGCCATGCTGTGGCAGGTGTCCCACATGTAAAGTAGAGGAAGATGGGTGTGGATGTTAGCTCAGGGCCAGTCTTCCTCAGCAAAAAAAGAGGAGGATTGGCAGCAGATGTTAGCTCATGGCTAATCTTCTTCTTCAAAAATAAATAAATAAAAGTTCCACGTGGGATTCCAGGCTTGCTTACTCCTTCATGGTCATAGGAACCATGATTCTTGAACTTGGATTAAAGTTATTCTGGTCTTGTAGGATATGCACTCCTGGTAGATACTGGACTTTTGACCAACAGCAAAGGTAAATTCTCTTCAGCAGAAGATACATTCATACCAGACTTCAAATTATTTCAATGACTGATTTTTCAAATAAATGGCTGGTGTAAGGTCAGAGATAACAGGGACACAATAAAAAACAAACAGCCATTATGAGCAAAAATCAGCAGAAAGAGTCCTGCTTCCAAGTTAGAATTTTCATACAGAGAATATAAAAGAGCTATGTTTATAATGAATAAAGAAATAAAAGTAAGATTATAAATATCTTCAGGAAAGAGGTTACTGTGAAAGATTTTATAGCAAATTAAAATAAGTGTAACTATTTGAAAGAAAAAATATAAGTAAAATTAAGAATTCAATAACTGTGATTAATGGTAGTTTAAACAGAAGTGGGAATTAATTAACTAAATATAATAAAAAATAAAATACTAACAGCTCTGCTCTGACAACATAGCTAATATTCTTAGAAAATAGTAATAGTCTCATTTCATACCTTATTATTAAAGTGTTTGTTTAAGTGTGTGTGTTACATATATGAAGTGTGCAATTTATATAGTAGAGTCAAATATCCAAGAGATGTTTCTTCCAAATACATAATACATGTATAGAAATTTAACCAAACTAAAAAACAAATTTGCTACATTTGTTAAGAGGTCTTTTTCATAATTTCAAACAGATATAAAATGGATATCATAGATTATTCAGAAAGCAGGAAAACCAAGAAAAATACTGCATCTGTATTCAACATTGCCTATTTATTTCTAGAAATATGATAACAAGAATTAAAACACTAGTATTTGTTTCCCTTGCCTAAATGCACAGTTCCATGGTGCTAGAAGTTGTATAAATACAGAGATATAGAATTTAAGAAGTAGATATAGTTTTATCTTATTGATCAAGCTTACAAAGATGAATTTAGACTCCCGGGGTATATCTGAGGATTTTATGGAACTCCAGCGATGAACTATGTTTGTTGCTTATGGCATTTGTCTTCTTCCTGCCAAGTATAGGAAGTCTTACGACTGCTAAATTCTTGGGTCATTAATGATAATTGTCAAGACTCTCAGAGTTATCATGTCATCTCATATTTGTAAGTTGTTTTCTCATAGTAGAAGGGACATTTACAAGAAATATCATGAATAGATTTTCTCTTCTCATACCTTTCTTCCTCTAGCACAAATGTTTCTATAAAAGCAGGCTTTAAAATCAATGTGTTGGTGTCTTCCCACATATGAAATAAGCCATTTTCCCCATATTTATTTGTAATTCTAGAATATAATTTGTCTTACACATTATAGACATTTTATAAAAACCTTCCATCTAAGTATTTGTTGATCATCATTTCTCAAAAGACAAAAAAATAAATATTGAGCTCCTTGAACAAAATGCATTATTAAACATTTCTTTTTAAATGGATTGCCCCCACTGTCTCTGTTCTGTGATCGTACATGTATGCGTATTGGGGACAAAACATCCCAGTACCTTTACCTAAGAATTATGCTTGAATTTTCTATGAATTCATGAAATAACACAAATTTGACCACTTTAAATAATTTTGAGGGAGCTGAATTTTTAGTCTTGCTGTCAAGAGTCTAATTATTTAGAACTGTGGCTGATAACATTCTGGTACTTTCTTACCTGATTTCTAAGAAGAAAATCAGGAAGAGAAAATAAAAAATATCTATTTTTCTGTAGTTTTTTATTTACACAGGATTATCACACTCTGGGAGAACCTGTTCAATTTCTCGTGGTTTGTGTGTGTGTACACTGGGAGTGGGGGACAGGCATGGGGAGATTGGATAGGGATAAACTTTGGTTAATAAATATCCTCAGAGTTGGCATTCTTTATCTAATGATGAGATCTCCCCTCCATATAATCTTAAATTGGAAAAAAAATTTACTTTAGAAGAGCAAAGCATGATTGGCAAATTTAACATAGTTAATACACTTGAAACTGACTGACTCGCGACATTTGCACTGTAGACAAGGTTACTGTCCCTTGATCAGAAGGCTATGAGCTATATTGCATGGACAGACTGCTCCAAGGTAGTCTTAAAAGATTTAGTAGACCTTGACCTGATAATACAGAAAGAGCTGTCCGATTTTAGCTCTCTCTCCAAGAAGAAAATTATTCCTCACTGGCCTGGCCAAAAATGTTTAAATTCTCTCTTCATACAGCTGCAGTATGAGGGAGACATATCATGCTGGTCCGAAAGAATAATTACATAAGAAGAACCCTCTTGAATGCTGGGTTCAGTGGATGGACAAGGTCTGAGAGCACTGTATGACAATTAAGAGCAGATGGGACACACAGATCAAATCAGAACTATGATATAAACCACATTAGCTCAAGAGTACAAAATTACTTATTTTAACATCACTCTTATGATTTTAATGAAGACATGGAAAGTGACATCATAACTTAATCTACCGTAGTTCTGCATAGAAGGGATGTTGAAAGCACTGGCTTTGAAGCCAGACTGCCTGGTTTGCAACTCAGGTCTACCTATGTGGTCTTGTAAAAATCACTTACCTCTTTGTTCCTTTTAAATGTCAATGCAATCATGAGAATTAAACCATGTAAAGTGCTTAAAACAAGATTTGACACATTATAAATATAGATTGCTTATTAGTCATATACAGCTAAATTTACTCACTGTTACATTGGTGCTTTTATATGAAATAGTTTATAATATCCTCTCCCAAGCCACAAAGAGTAAGCATGATTACAATGTCTTCTGAAATTAGAATGATGCAAGGAAACTGAGTCATAGAGAGCTCATGTGATTTGCTCAACACCCATAATCTGAAAGTGACAAAGCTAGGACGTGAACTCAGAGCTTGACTACATTTCTTGTTAACTTAATAACTTTTCCATGCTGTCTGTTATTTTGAGAACTGTAAAGATTAGATAGATAGACAGATAGATAGATAGATGATTGATAGATAGATCGGCCCATAAATATAGATATAGATAGATAAACAGACAGACACGGACAAAACCAAAGTTAGCAGAACAAAGATAAGTAGAAGAAAGCTGAGGAAGGGAACAGTATTGGGGAATTCACACTATGGCTGAAACTACCAGTCTGCCTCTTCTTGCTATGGATTTTAAGACCTTATATACAAAAGTATATTTTCACATTGCTAAGAAAATAGTATATTTTCACATTGCTAAAAATTATATAGTGCTCTTTGTAGCCCTAACTAATAATTTGATTGCCTTTCCTTTATAGTTCAATCATAGTGTGACTTTTTTGCGTTATTTGGCAAAGAGTAACTGGAAGTACACTGACATCACCATTAAATTACTTGTGACAGTGGCTGTAGATGAATACAAATGTCTTTCCCTCAAGGACATGCTTGTAAAAATCCAACACCAAGCAGTAAAGGCTAAGAACCCGTCTGGCCTGTAAGAGGAAACATAAAAGATGACTATATTAACATCCTTGGTATTAAAAAATGGTACTAACATTGCAGTTCAGATAAGAATTTTATCCTATAAAACAGAAATTATTAAAGTAAAGAAAATTGAAGATTTTGTTCCAATTGATTATATTAAGGTCTTATTACAACAATAGACATAAATAAGAATGAAATGTTTCATCTATTTTCCCTATATTGAATACTCTTCTGGAATTTTATATTAGTGAAGAGATTTTCAGGAATAAATGATAAAAAATGATCAAAATAGTACTTAATTTTTATCAAATCATAATGAATAAATGAGCAAAAGAATAAAAGATCTGATGATGATGCATTCATATAACATTCTGAATTTCCTTTCTTGAAATTTGTTATTGTTACCCTAAAAATCTTGAAGAATATATACCATATAAAGCTTACGTTTAGGGGCATTACATGAATATGGTGGGGCTATTCCAAAATTAACCACAGACATAGTTTTTTTTTAGTATATATGTTTTGTTGTGACTTTTATTGTTTGTTTTATAGGATATCTCAAGTTTATACCTGTTGGGGTGAGACACTAATAATAATTGTAATTACTAATAATCTAATTAATAATAGAGCACAAAAGTGTGCCTATTTAGACAATAAATTGCATGGTCACCCTATTCTATCTATAACCTATCTGTCTATCATCATTGTCATCATCTGTCGTCTATGAACCTATTTTATATGTTGCTTGTAGAAACAGACTGGCAATAACTTCTAAAATAGAAAAATCACACACTGCAAATCTCTAAAGACTATCATAAGCATCTCTCTAAAAGAAATTTGTTCTCAAGTTTAACAGGAAAAACATACAAGAATGTTCGAGGAAGCAAATTTTAGAACAGGTAAAACCTGAAAACCACTCAGATACTCACAAATCAGACAGTAGATGTTTAAAGCATGGTGTATTTTTACCATGCCATATTATATAATAGTTAAGAGGAATAAATAATAGCAAAATCATTGTTTAAGGTTTCATCATAGTACATAAGACATCTGTTATTTAAAATGCTAAAATAATTTAAAGAAAAATATACTTCGTAAGTATAGATGTGGATGCTATAAATTTTTAAGTGAGATAATAAGTAGTACTAGTTTTTAGATAATGGTCTTATCAAAGTTGGGGTGGGGTAAGGATGCATAGAACAAAATGGAGATAGATATATATATACATTTCCCCCACCTCAAGACCTCAGTTTATGGGTGTGGGTGGTTTTATAGGTTCTTTTAACATCACTAAAATAACTAATTAGCAATAAAGCAGATTTTGCATGGACTTACAATGGATGCGGTTTGAATCAAGAACTATGATAAATTCTCTTCTGTGGACAAGATGCCCCCCCAACATACACGTACACACAGACCACAAACATACACACACATGCACACTCAATGCCAGTTAATACTGACGACATATTCAAAGCAAATATGACTCAATATCTCTAAACATGATTATCATGAGAGTTGTTATGATCAACCATAAAATATTTAAAGGTTTATTTAACAAATTACCCTTATGAATTGCACAATAGTTCTGGTCGATGTCTCAAGTTGAGGTTATGAAAATGAAAATTCAAGTTCCGTTTTGGAATTAAATAGATATTCAAAGGATTTGTATATCTCTATAATGTAACTATAATGTTCTCTCTCACAACAAGTTGTATTGGTTAGATTCACAGTAATAAAATCGATAATTTTGCCACTAACAGATTTAATTGGTCTCTTTTAAGTTATATTATTTCTATTCTTTTTAAAGTACACAGTGAACTTGACAGATGCCCCTTCACTTTTAAAGCATTTGAACATATTTATCTCTCTCAAATAATCAGTTTTCTCTCATAGAAGCAATTAGGTTGCATAGCCCTTCTTCAGCATGCAGTACACAGCTAGCTTCACAAATATGTTTTTTCCTTCATAGCTTAGAGCTCAACAAAATGCAGAAAACCTTTACGTAAGGCACTATGTCCTTTAATGAATAGAAATCACTCTAAACTGTCAAGCATCGAACACATGAATGAGCAGATATCCAATCCAAATATCTGGTATTCAGGCCATTTTTAGTTGAACTTCCAATTATTAATATTTATCCAACACTGACAGTGATATTCTCAGACTAGTAAGTTAATTTGTGAATTAGTTAATGAAAAGTGAAAATAGTAAACTGATTTATTTTTATATTGTAACCAAAACACAAAGAAACAAACAAAACATGTCTTGTGTGAATTCACACGTTTCTTTTTTTTCTTTTTAATTGTGGTAAAATATACGTAACACAAGACTTACAATTTAACTCTTTTAGGTGTACTCGTCGGTACTGTTAAGTGCCTTCATTTCGTTGTAACCATTACTACCACCCATCTCCGGAACTCTTTTCATCTTGCAAAACTTAAACTGCATCCACTAACAATAACTCCCCGTCTTCCCCTCCCCACAGCCCCTGACAATTACCTTTCCCAATCGTTTGTAGTGGTCTTGACCACACCTAATTGATAGCATTTATTTATTTATTCATTCATTCATTCAAACAACATACATTTATTTCTCACAGTTCTGGAGACTGCGAGGTCCAAGATCAGGGTGCTGGTAGATCAGGTGTCTGGTGGGGGTGCTCTTCTGGTTTTTTCTTCTCCCTGTATCCTCACAAGGTGAAGAGCAGAGAGAGAGAGCTCTTATATTCTCCTCTTTCGTCCCCCTCAGCTTTTTTGAGGTATAATTGACAACCAAAAATTGTATATATTTAAGGAATACAATCTGATGACCCAATTGTCCTGAATTCACAGAGAAACACATTAGTTTTCCTTTAAGCATGTTACTATATTCTCTTCTAAATGAGTTGAGACTTATTTTAAAGTCATTGTTATAATAAGCAACTTTTACAAAATTAGTTTCAAAAACACTAAAATGTATTATTTTAAAAGGTATTGAACATAGATTTCTTCAGCGTAAACAGAAAAATTTACAAATATAGAATAATAAAATTTGTATAAATGTTTCAGTATTTTTTTCAACTTGAATATTTCAGTAACAAACAGGTAGGAATATTGCGTTATAAAAAGAATATGTTAAATAAAAGAATAATGTACTAGAAACTCCATAAATAGACATGATGTAAAATTCCCCTTCAATGACTTTAGTTACTCATGTTCTCGTCAATTCTAATAATTTTAGGAAATATGTATTTTAAGCAAACTGCATTTGATGCTTTGCACTGGATCAATTTAGATTATCTCAAATTATGTTTTCCAGAATATTCAAGGTTAAATAGTTAACCTAGGACGGTCCTTTTAATAATTTTCTATGATGCTGATTTGAACCCACATTTTCTTTCCCTCTCTGTTGACCTTTTTTTTTAAAATTTTTGATAGGAGAATATAGATGATTTTAGATGGTAGTCATTATAAATAAATTAATCGAAAGAGTGCAAATCAGATTTTTAAAATATCTATACCTGTGGATATTATTTTTCATTTCTTTTTTAGAGCTGAAATAATACATGCGCATTTATTTCTAAGGATTTTATTCTAAGACACCTCACATACTGCAGTTTCAATTATCCACACATCCATGGACTGATATTTAACCTTGGGTACAGGATGTTACATTTAACTCTTAGTTATACCAAACTTAGCTTTCTTACTTTCTACTTTTAACTATTATTTTGTTGATTGTGATATTAGATTTCAAGAAAGAGGGAAATTGAAATGAGTCCGAGAAGGACCGGCACAGTGGTGCAATGGTTAAGTTCTCACCTTCTGCTTCAGTGTCCTGGGGTTCTTTCAGATCCCGGGTGCTGACCTATGCACCTCTCGTCAAGCTGTGCTGTGGCAGTCGTCCCACATACAAAGTAGAGGAAGGTGGGTGCGGATGTTAACTCAAGGCCAGTTTTCCTCAGCAAAAAGCGGAGGATTGGCAGCAGATGTTAGCTCAGGGCTAATCTTCCTCAAAAAAAAAAAAAAAAGAAAAGAAATGAGTCTGAGAATATTTCTGGTGAAAATAACAATGAGGCAAGAGGTAAAAATATCACTGTGAATGTCCTACCTCATCTCTGTTTAAAACAAATAAATATTTTATTCTTTGAAAAAGGGCCCGCTGGTCGGAAGCTGACAGTCCTTTGTGGTACCAGAATAGTCCACGTGTATCTAAGTTGATATTGGTGTTCTGTCAGTAGTAACATTCCCCTATTGTATTATTTGGATCACCTTTGCACCCACATTTTTATAAACAACAATTCTTAGAGTTGTTTAATGACCCACTTTGTTGTTCCGAATGTCATATCTTTGGTACCATCTTGTAACAGAGATAATATAGTAACTACATTTATGTTCCTTATAGTTTCATTTTACACCTTCAAAATAAACTTAGCAACCTCTTAATAGATAAAAGAAGTATTTGTTCCTCTATTGTTTCATGAAAAATTTCCCTGAGAATATCATCTCTACCATAAATTCAAGCTTTAATTAGGAAGCCTGATGTCTCTTTTATGTGTTTTGATGGATTTACGGCTCCCACTATGGACGTGAACCAAACCATGCAAAGCTAACCTTCCTAGTAGGAATAAACCTCTAGAACAAGACAAATGAAAGACACCTAAGTAATAACGATTCCCTATGTTCTTCATCAAATGTGCGGGGAAGTGTTTAATCAAAGAAAAGTACCACATCATGTAAAACAGAAGTATTCCTTTATACACCAAAGAATGTCTCAAAATCCTACCACTTAGAGAAATCTGTGTATAGAGCAGACAGACACAGCAATTCAACCTTGGCATTTAACCTTTAGTTAATTTTCTCAGAATATTTTTCAGTGTCACTACTTTTTTCAACTTTTATAAAATAAAATTCCATAATAACCTAGCAGGATTGCACAGTTCGTTAGCTTTTCCTATTTATAAAACATGTTAAAGCATTCATGAGCATTCTCTTCTCTTCCCCCACATAATCCCTTTAACTATCGCATAAAAGAGCATAAACAGACATTCAAAGAGCAATGAAGTGATTACCAAATATGTGCGAAATAGAGACTCCCCAGAAAATAGTTCATGACATTTAAATAGTTGAGGGCAGAGACAAAGTGGAAAATAATACTGGAGAGAAGATATGTGAGTCTGATAAAAATTTTGGAAGTGTGGCTTTATGAATTTTATTTCTCTCTTTAAATATGTTTGCTCTGCTTGACATCTTCTCCATATTTGACATCCTGTCTTGCCGAAATTCCGTATTAAAATTACGATATTTCTTCCATATGCTCATGAATATTGAGGTCATTGCATAAGTTCGCTTTGTATATTCCTCATTCCATTTATTTCTGCATATCCCCTACACTAGCTCTTAATTCAAATCTCTTACTGATTTTTACTTGCAATATAGTTAATTTTAATGCCAAAATAATATTCTTCAATTCCAAAAATAGGTAAATTTTTTTTGTTGTTTTTACCAGTCTTTACATGCTAAAGTTATCACTAAACTGACTACCCTTAACCAAACAGTTGTGTCTATTTTAGAAACGTATGTAATGGAAGCCATATGGTCCACACTATTTAGTGGGTGGCTTTTCTTGTTCAATTTCATTTCTGTGAGATTTACCACTTTGAGTGTTTGTGTGTGTGTTTTTATGTAGCAATATGTTCTTTTCTCTTATTGATGTATGGTATTAGATGGGATGAATTTGTGGCATAATTAATTATATTTATTTTAATTAATTATTAATTACATTCAATCAATCAAGTTGCCAGGTGTACCTTGTTTTATTTTTTCCTAAATTTTATTTCAAGAATTTCAAATTTAGGGGCCGACCCAGTGGCAGAGTGGTTAATTTTGCACACTCCACTTCAGCAGCCGGGGGTTCAGCAGTTCAGATCCCTGGCGCAGAACTATGCACTGCTGTCAAGCCGTGCTGTGGCAGGCGTCCCACATATAAAACAGAAGAAGATGTGCATGGATGTTAGCTCAGGGGCAATCTTCCTCAGAAAAAAGAGGAAGATTGGTGGCAGATGTTAGCTAAGGGTTTATCTTCCTCAAAAAAAAAAAAAAGAATTTCAAATTTAAAGCAAAGTTGCAAGAATATTTGCCACGTTTTTCTTCTTTTTTCTTTCTTTCACATATACATATAGTTTGTTATTTTGCTGAACCATTTGAGCATAAGTTGTAGCTCATTACATTTTAACTCTAAATACTTTAACATGTTTCTCCTAAGAGAAAAACCAAGTCTCCTACATAATTGCAACAAAATTACTACATACAAAACGTTAAAGATATTACTGAACTCCTACCTAATATAATGTCCATATCCAAATTCCTCCAACTGCTCAGTTCTGTTATTTTTCCTTTATAGTTCTGTTTTTGCTGTCATTGTTGTGTTCTCTCTTCTCTCTTTTTGTTTATTTATTTGGAGAGGGGGTATCCAATGTAAGATTATTACCTTGCAGTTAATGTCAAGATTGCTCAGTTCCCTGTAATCTAGAACACTGCCTCTGATTTCTTTTATTTTTCGCTTTTGGCCATTTGTGTCCAACACATTTGATTAAAATAAGATAAAACAAGGCAAAGCAAGAGGAAAAATACCGTGTCCTCTGAAAGCCAAATCATTTTGTTTAAGAAAGAGTTGCCATTTAAAAAGCAGAGCAATTCTTTACTTCCTAGTAGAAAATGTCACTACTGAAAAGTAGTCTTTAATCTCTGTAAGATTAAGAGAAGGTGAAAAAAAAATGGAATTCATGGCTAGTTGTTATCTTCTCCAGTGTGGTTGCTGCTGAGTCAACTCCCTGAGTGTCCTCTGGGTTTCTGCTGTCACTGGCGTTCTCCACCTTGTCACATCTTCTTTCTGTGTCCTCAGGCCCAAAGATCCAGTAACTTCAGGGAAGATTAGAAAACCTAAAAACTGCAGAATCAGTATAATCAGAGCTAGGAGAGAGAAGACCTCCCATGAGGTATTTCTTCTTTAAGGATTTTAATATATTTGTAACAAAATAACTTGAAACTGTTAACTCAAAATGCACAATATTAAACCAATCGATGTAAAATGTAATCTTGTAATTGTTTTTATCTTTGTATCATTAGTATTCTGTGTTGTTCCCTATGGCGCTGGCTCTATTCTTTCACAAAGAAGATGGAGGTCTTTATCACTTTCTGATAATCTCTAATTTTTATATGATGAAACAGAAAAATTGAGGGCATGTTTGAGTCAAACTACTGTATCTATAATAGGCTCTGGCTTCATCCTGCTTTTATTAGCATTTTCCAAGACATAGCATTCATTTTGTTTCTTCATAATTGTTTTAGATTTGCATATATGGATCTTTGTTGTTTTTTTTATTTCTGATTTCAAACTAATGTTCCAGAGAGTAAAAACAAATTTGAATCCCCTAATGAAAATTCATACGAACAATTTGTCATAAGTAGAATAAACACAATGGTATTATAGTTCTCTAGAGGGGGAAAAAGTACTTCCCAGTAGCGTTGACTTTTTAATAGAGTATGTCTGAGTTTTCTACATTTACTTTATGTAAACTTGGCTGTAAACTCTGTTTATTTTCCAGTCATTTGAATAACAGATTCTGTGTTAAGTCAAAATATGGGGTAATTTGTCATATAATGTTAAAACCCTTTCTTCATTGAATGATGCCCCAAATGTTGATATGAACTACGTGATGTTTCCCTCCGTGAGCATCAGAAAGGAACAAAAATGCAGGCAGACCAGGAACAGATCTCATCCAGCTTTACACAGTAAGGATTGCCCTTTTTCAGGGAGGTGTGTCATTTAACCTGGACATATACATGGCTGCTTTATATGAACTATACATTATACATTAAGGAGGATATTTATGTGTATATTTTCAGGTAACTAAAATTAACTGTTTTACAAACTAGTAGGAGATACATGGGTAATCTGTGGTTAAACAGAGTACGTTGTCTTGATATTAAAAGAAAATATTCTGTCAAAATATTTATGGAAGACGTCATGTGATATCCAGGATTTCAAAACAAAACACAATAGATAGGGTTGGGCAGTGGCAGGGAAGAGACAAGACTGACTTTGTGTTGGGAACTATTGTAACTGGATAATAGGTGCCTAGGGATTCACGTCAATTTTCTCTATTTTTGTGTAAGTTTGAGATTTTCCATTAAAAAAAATGACGGGCATAAGGGAGAGAGAGAGAGGCTCTTAGTTAGAGAAGTCTTTTGTTCAATGAAAAACCATATAAACAACTCTTGGGTTTTGATACCAGCTTCTGAGTCCAAGGCTTTGTTTTCAATGATGATGCAAAATTCAACAATTATTCTCAAAATAAGTCTCTTTGTCTTTTAATGCTGCTCTCTGATATGGTCATCTTGCTAAAATAAAAGACAGGGATCTCTGTATTAATAGGAGCCTATTCTCCATGATAATAACATCAAGTTAGTCAACGAAAGATCAGGAGAGAGTGGAGCAGGAGGTAAACTGCCAGGTACAGAGATTAGACAAAAATGGTGCAGGAGAAATACAGACAAAGGAAAAACTACTCCAAAAAATGCAAAAATAAAGGGGAAACAGTAAGATTGGATATTTCTGCTTTTTTATGTTTTTCAATTAGTAACAACTGACCCCATTCTGCTTGGTTTCAAGACTTGCAAATAAAGCGTGTTGAGCTGTATGAGAGACTGCATAGAATAGTCCTGTGAAAAAGCGACTAAAGGGAGGTCACATTATTTGGGTAGAATTTTCTAAGAATCCTTTCTTAAAATACAGCTGGTTCTTATTAAAGGTTTAAACAGATATACACCCTCTGGTTTGGAGAATGTTTTTAAAAATTTGGCCTTAAGGATCCTAAAGAAATTGCCCCAAAGAGTAAGAGTTTCATCTTATTTTTGTTGTCTCTATCTCTCACTATCCTGCCAATTTCATGTTGGTCCCAGGGGACACTGCCTCCCTATTCACCCTCAGGTTAAACCTAGTTCTTGGCTTATAGTAGGAGCTGATTCTAGAATAGAATCATGTCTATTTGAGAATATATATATTGTAGCCATTAACCTAAAGGCTAATGTTCCAGTCTTTTCAAGACACCTGCTCACCTTATTAGAAATTTCTTTCCCCTTACCATGTTAATAGTTGCCTTGCTTCTGATCAGTATACATCGCAGGTCCAGCCCACTCAATTTACATTTAGACTTGATGACTCCCTTGGTGGTGTCCTGGCTGCTTGCCCAGAATGTCTTGTTGGTGACCCTGTTGTTCTCTTCTTTAAACACAAAGTTAATTATGACTTGTTGGAGCCTCTAATGATATCTGATGACCTTTGAGACATCATAGAGTCCCTTGGTAATCTTCTAACAAGTAGATCAGATTCCATGTGAGAAAGTACCCTCTAAAAAAGTGCCAACTCAGGCTAAGACAAAGCTAAATAGTCTCTTCTGATGAAGTGACAGTAGAGACAGTATGTTTCTGAGGACACATATCCTTGAGATGGGATTGAATTAGATGTTATTCCAAGAGACTGGAACACTCAGTTCCTCACCTCCGATTAGTATGTGCTGAGTTAAATATGAACTGGAGTGATAAGGCTGAGAAAAGAAGATTTTACAACACTGGCTAATTTTTCCTAAGGAGTCTGGTTTTTTACACTTTGCATAATATCTCAGCTCTAAGTTTGACTCATTTTATTGGTTAATTTTGTTCAATTTGCATCTAGATGGTTTAGATAGAAACAATTTTAGGAAAAGATATTAAATTTTGTTTTAGTTTTAAAGTGCCTCACATAAATATTAAAATATGATATATGTATTCAGCATGAAAAATATGTTTTCTAAGAAACTATTATGGAATCCAACACAGTAGCAAGTTTAAAAGATGGAGCCATATTCATATGATAGTCACAACTATGTGGTTGGAGAAATTTAGCAAAATATATATCATCTCATTTAATATTTTCATGCAAATACACGTAGTATTTGCTATCGATATATGAATATTTCTTCATGTAGTACATCTTTCATTTGTTGTAGAGTAAAACTGAGGTTATTCAATAGGAATATACTTTTACTTATTCAAGACATTCCTAGATAATGGAGTACAACTGTTGTGTATTGAAATCATAAAAAATAGAAAAACTATTTTGGACCTGTCCATTTTATTAAAGAGTAAGAAACATACATATATTAAAAAGAGCTATACCTCCATTCATCACAACCTGAAATATATTTATATTTACTTTACATCTATGACATTGATAAGTCTGAATTTGAAATGTCATGGATAAAGAATACATATGCACTTAGTTATTATTTACTGTAATTGTATTACTATCACTTAGATGCATGACCTGTAATATGACTGCATTAATCAGAAATTAGTTGATAAAACTGCTGCTCCAGAATATGGCATTTATTCTGAAAAAAATACAAATGAGGTTTAGAAAATGCATGAAAGGGTAAATAATGCAAACAAGATGATAACCTTACTATGCAACTAAGGGTAGTAAACAGGCTAATAGCAGCTGAGGCAACAGGGCGGAAAGAAAAATAGATGGCTTTGAGAGACAACAGAATATTGAGCTAATAAAGGCAGCTTATTCCTAATGAGTGGACATGGGGTGCCAGTGGAAAAATGTCCCAGCCTTTTATCCCTGAGAGTGATAAGTCTATAGTGCATTCTACACAGGGATTGAGTCACATTCTGCACAGTATTATCTGCCTCACTGACACACATTTTCTCTCTCTTTCTCCGTCTTACTCTCCCAGCATCCTCATTCCTAGTTCCTTATATCCTCTCCCAAACAGACTACCTACACTCAAATCTTTGTCTTAACCTCTGCATTTAGAGACTCCAAACTAAGATAACCTATAACTGAATATTGATGTTACCAAAAAGGGCTTGGGACTTCACTAGAAAAGGAACAAACATCACTCCAAGATGGATACTCCAGAATACAGAACTATAAACTTTCTCCTTTTGAGGCAAGAGTGATCACATCTTTATCACAGAGGAAGGACCACATCCCATATCATAGACAGAAAATAGATGCCTTATACCAGGCTGAAGCATGATTTTATTACATTGTTATTTAGAAATTTAAAATTGGCAAAAGTGAACTGTATGCATCTTCAATTGACAAAAGAGTGGCCTTTCCTTTACTGTCTGTTGTCAATTCAGTACCACTTCCACCTCTCCACTGAGCTATCTTCTGACTTTCATGGGCAAAGCCAGGAGCTTCACTTCCCTAAGTCCTCTCCTCAACCAGCTTGGAGTCAAAGTCTGTCAATGGGAGGTCATCAGTCAAGGTTTAGAAGCCTGAAGAGAAAGAGAGACCATCATTCTCGGGAGGCAGTTGCAGATGTCAGGTTCCCTACAATTTCCTGTCAGATTTCTTGAGAGCATTTATGTGCATGCTCCAGATTTTGATCTTTGGGAGCTCTGAAAGTTTCTTAAGCTTTGCAAGTATTTCTGAGAACCACCAGAACAACGACTTTGGTATTGCAAACTGAGAACATGAGTGATGGCTTTGCTGATCTCAGTCCCAATAATGAGTCAGTAGACCTATATTTCTCTCCATTGAAGCCTTTCATGTCTGGAACACATAGAGGGGCTTCTAATTTCTGACTGAATGCTACAAGGGGCTGTGCAATAGTGCAAATGAGTTCACTTCCACACTTCTCATGCCCCCTCACCCCACTCGGTGCCCACAAAAGTGAAAGACACCTTAAAATAGAATTTTGATCAGGTCACATCCCTGATAAAAACTCTGTAATGACACTCAATTGATCTGAGGAGAGCGTTCGGTAGGATTTTTCTTCTGATCACCTCTTCAGCCATAATGAGCCTCTCTCTGCAAGCTCTCTGTGATAAAGCCATCCCATTTTATTTCCGTTTCTTATACATACTGAACTCATTCCATCCACAAAACACAAACTAGTTGAACTTTCTTTTTAATATATTTCTCTCCACCATCCGTCTTTTTTCTAATTACTTTTCTTATCTCAACTAGTAAATCTCCTCCTTAGAGAAGGCACCCTAACTCCCCAAAATATATTGTCTCTCATTGTATAATTTCATTGTATTTATATAACTATAATTAAGCCTTTGCATATGTATTTTTCTAGAACAATTATTAGTGTCTTAAGAACAGAGACTATGTCAGAGTTATTTTTCTTTTTTTTTTAGGAAGATTAGCCCTAAGCTAACTTCTGCTGCCAATCCTCCTCTTTTTTGCTGAGGAAGACTGGCCCTGAGCTAACATCCGTGCCCATCTTCCTCTCCTTTATATGTGGGACGCCTACCACAGCATGGCATGCCAAACGGTGCCATGTCTGCACCCAGGATCCGAACCGGCAAACCCCGGGCTGCCGAAGCAGAACATGCGAACTTAACCGCTGTGCCACCAGGCCGGCCCCTGACTTATTTTCAGTTTCTCTCATATGCTACAATATTTTCAATTTTTGAAATAAAAACTTCAATAAAACTACTGATATAAACGAATGAATCCATGAATGCCAAAAAATATAATTACGTAAAGGAAACCCTCTAAGGTGGTGGAAGTGCCTTAAGAAAATTTGTAGACTTAGGAATAAACTCAGTGTATGTAGCAGGCTCTTAGGGGATCGGCTGCAGAAAAGTAAAATAGCCCAGAAAGACAGGAGGTACAGGAGGAGGAAACATGAATAGCAAGGTGAAGAATTTAAATTTGAATGAAGTGCAATAAGGATCCAAAGATATTTGAATAAAAAATTCACTCTAAGAGAGTAAAATCACATTGTATATAATTTTCCTTTTTTATTTCTCTGGTATTTCTGACATTGACTATTTTGCTTTATTATTATGAGATCCCTCAAAAATGAAATAAAAATGCTGTTATAACTCAAGCACAGGAAGAAATATTACTTGTCTATAAATTCACCTGTGTTATAACAAGAAGAAAAGTAAAGGAAATCTTCCTGGATAAGGCAATTTCCTTTTTAGTTAAGTTTTACAAAAATCCAAAACATAAGGAGAAAATACCAAATGAATGACAGACCAGAAACTTAAAATAAGTGAATATAAATGGGTTTTAAAAGGTTTTCCATTAAAAAAATGATTTAGAAGTTAAGGTTGTTTTGGAGACTAAGGGGACCACATAAGAGGCAGCTGTGAAAGCTGATCTCTCCATCTTCTCCCAGCCAATAGTAATAATAATGATAATAGAAAGACTGAATACTCTGTCACCAGTGGCTTGACATTAATGACTGGAATGCCATGTGTATTAGACAGCCCCAACTATTACAGCCGGTACTTCCTTCCTCTTTCTAAACCTCATCTACTAAAATGCACCAAAACCTAATGGAGAAAAGATATATTACCAAGTCTTGTTTTAACAATTTAAATGATTTTCCATTCTTGGAATGCTATTAAGTCAAGTTAATGCTACTTACAGATGTTGCCCAGAAGAATTCTTGCTCGTTGCTTTCTTCTTATTTTGATGTGCGGTTTCACTAACTGATATCATACATCACTTGTGGTCAGGATCAATGTTGCATACACGTTGAACTTGAATTCTGAAATGGCAGCAGCGGTACATTTCTGACAGAAAAGGGAGAGAAAGATAAAGAATACAATTGTATGTGTGGGAAATAAGATGATGTTTAATAAATTAATGAATAGGTCAGAAAAACAGTGATTCAGGAATAAACAAAAAGGAATTTAAGAGTAAATTTAAGGTGACAAGAATTAGAGACCTCCTCCTTGGTGACCATTTCAGATTTATTGCCACTTAGAGGAGTAGAACTGATTCACTTAGGGGCTTTTGAGGTTATTTCTCCAAGAAAACTAGGAAAAAAGAATGAAAATTAAATTGTGTTGAGTTGGTTAAAATGAAATCCATAAATAAAGGTATAGTATTCTTTTTCCTAAGAAGCAATATTGTGATTTTATTCTCCTCCAAAGACAGACACATTAATTTGCTAACTGTATTAGTTTCCTACGGCTGCTGCAAAAAATTACCACAAACTTGGAGGTTCAAAACAATAGAAATTTATCTTACAGTTCTGGAGTTCAGAAGTCCTATATGTGTCTCACGGCGCTAAAATCTAGGCCTTGTGTCCTGGCTGTATCCTTCTAGTGGTTCCAGAGGAGAATTGGTTCGAGTATCTTTCCCATCTTCTAGAGGTTATCTGCATTCCTCGGCTCGTGTCCCTTCCCCCATCTTCAAAACCTACATCTTCAAACCCAGCAGCGAAGCATCTTCAAATCTTCCTCTAACTCCGCCCCTCCTGCTCTATCTTTCACTTATAAGGACTCTTGTAATTACCTTGGATCCACGTGGATGATCCAGGATAATCTCCCCATCTCAAGACTCTTGGTTGATTATATGTAAAGTTCATTTTGCCAAGTAAACTAATGTATTCACAGGTGCTGGAGATAAAGAGGACATCTTTTGGGGACTGTTATTCTCCTACCACATTACCATTATTACTTTCAAAGTCTACAAGATTTCTCAGAAATATACATAACCCTAATTAAAATGCATTCCCTTTCAGTGCCCTTTGTCCTCACTGGTCTTTTCATTACTGTAATCAGTCTGTTTCTTTTCGCTGAAATGTTCAATATAAGACTCCTACAAGAGTAGCTTCAAGAAAAATTATAACAGAAAAGAATCATGAGAACTGTGATGGTTAATTGTGTATGTCCACTTGACTGGGCCACAGGGTTCCCAGATAACTGATAAAAGATTATTTCTGGGTGTGTCTGTGAGGGTGTTTCCAGAAGAGGTTAGCATTTGAACCAATAGACTGAGTAAACAATGATCAGCCTCCCCAATGTGGGTGGCCATCATCTACTTTATTGAGGGGCTGGGTAGAACAAAAAGGGGGAGGGAGGGCAAGTTTATTCTCTCTGCTTGAGCTGAGACATTCTTCTTCTCCTGCCTTGGACATCAGTGCTCCTGGTTCTCAGGCCTTCAGATTTGGACTGAATTATACCACCAGCTTTCTTGGTTCTCCAGCTTGTAGACAGTCGATCATGGGACTTCTGGGCCTCTGTAACAGTGTGAGCCAGTACTTTACAATAAATCTTCTCATATATTTATGAGAAATTGTTGTTTCTGTTTCTCTGAAGAAACTGACTGATACATAAGCTAAAATAGAACACAATTTTATGTGAATTTTGTCATATAATGCAAATAGTAACCTATCATCATGTATACTGACTCTACATGTCTGAGGAGTCATCCTGATAAAGACATTATTATAAGTAAAACTAATATTACCTGTTGTCTTTCTTGAGCTCCAAATTCCCTAAAGATATTCCATTAAAAAAACACCATGTTCTTTTATTCCAGAGGAGTTTTTGTGCATTTGTTTTTTAATATTGTAGTCTCTAAATGTTACAAATTAAAATAAAAATATATTTGAAATTACAGTAAAGAGACTTGAGCTTTGTCAAAGTTGGGATAAACGGATCAAGATATTGAAAAAGACCACAAGGTCAATGATTTTTGTCGTGTTTTAGAAACGAGAAAATTAATATTTGATGGCAGGCAGAGACTGCTGTCTATATGTCTCTGGAAATTAAAAAATAAAATAAAAGTTTTACACTGCCTTTGAAAGGACAGAATTAAGTGGTAAAAAGGGCCCAAGAAAGAGATGTCAATATTTGAGTGCAAGTCAAAATTAAATCAGAATAGAACTATTTGAAATAATACTGTAAAAAATAATAAAAGTCACAGCATAATCTTCCAGTTATACTTTTTCGGCTTTAAAATAGAATACCAAGTGGCTATGTTCTTACCAGCCTACAATTAGTTTGTTCAAAAATTACTTCTGGGGGCCAGCCCTGTGCTCTAGTGGTTAAGTTCAGCATGCTCCACTTCGGTCTAGGCTCAAGGGTTTAGACCCGGGGTATGGACATACATCACTTGTCAGCTATGTTATGGTGGCGACCCACATACAAAATAGAGGCAGGATGGTACAGATGTTAGCTCAGGGCTAATCTTCCTCAAGCAAAGAAAGAAGAAGGTTGGCAACAGATGTTAGCTCAGGGTGAATTGTCCTCAGCAAAAGAAAAGAAATAGTTCATCACATGTGTATTGATGGCTTACATTGTGGCACACATTGTATTAGCTGAGGATAGATACCAACAAGACAGACTTTGCTTATAATCCAGTGGAGGACCTGGTCAATGAAATACTATTTAGTAAGGGCTATGATAGGAGAAGTTCAGGGGCTATATTTGCTCATTCATGGGAAATCTAACCCAAACATTGTGTATCATTGAAAGCATCTCATAACTCATTTCAGACAATTTGTTCAAAATTTTCAAATTAAAAAGATGAAATCAATTCTCTAAACATATGTAAATCCATTATTATGTTTGTATTTATATATGTATTAGTTTGAAATCTCAAAAGCAGAATTTTATTCTAACATATTTTTATTCTGGTATGTCTTTCATTGCTTTAGCCCAGAACATCAAGTTGTTTATTCTGGAGCAGTTCTGTTTACTAGCTTTCTGAGTTCTGGATCTGCGAAAGTCTTTATGTTGCTTTCATTCAAGACAAGATATTTGCCTGGGTGCAGCATTTTGGGTTCACAATTTGTCTTGAGTTTTTTCTTCAGATTTCTGTAGACCATTGTGTACCAGCATTTATGTCATGAAGAAACATTTTAGGGCAATCTGATTTGTTTCCTTTTTCAGCACCTGAATTTTTTGTCTGAATATTTGTAGAAGTCTTTATTCTTAATGTTTGAAAATTATAATACAAATTTTTTTCCTTCCCCTTATCTCCACTCTTAAGTGTATTACGTTGTAGAAAAGCATTTTCTTTTACAAATAGAATTTTTCTTCTGTATCTCTGGAATTTAAATTTTCCATATGACATGTCTCCTAGATTCATTTTCCTTGTCTTACATATTTGATATTACTTTTTTCATCTATTTTTTCTTAATTTTACATTTTTTTCTTTAAGTTCTTATGATAATTTTTGAGTTCTTTTAAAATGTGATGTATTATTGGAATAAAATTAAATCTGTTTCTCACTGTTCCCATAGTGAATGTAATTCATTCTCTATCATTTTTATACATTTTAGTGTGTTGATAAGCCTTTTATATTCAATTCACTTACCGAATTAAAAAAGTTCTCAATAGCATTTGTCAAGGCTTTTTAATGTTTTTGATGGCTTTTTAAATATCATATTAACATTTCAATGAGCTGAGACATATAGCTTATGCACTGAAATATGTTTATTATGCATTTCATCTGAAATATCTTTCACAAATAGTGTCATTTTTAAGAAAAAAATCAGAACCGTTCTTAGTACCCTCAACAGTTTCATGTCTCACTGGATTAAAAGCCAAAGTTTCTACGTGGCCTCAAAGGCCTTCATGATTTGCTCTCTCCTAACGCCTCTACAACTTTGAGCTCATCACCTAAAAACCCCTCATTTTCGCACTATGCTCCGCCCACATTGGCTTCCTACTCAGCCCAGACCAGCTCAGGGGCCTTGCACTTGATACTGCTTCTCATGGAACACTTCGCTGTCTGGTACCTGTGCTTTATTTCCCGACATTCTTCAGTTTTCTGCTTAAATGTCACTTTGAGAAGGATCTTCTGACCACCCTATCTAAACTAGAACCCCTTCTTCCTGACTCATCAAAACTGTCACTCTCTACCTCTCTTTTATTGTTTGCTTTTATTTGGAGCACCATTCACAACCTGAGATCTTATATACTGTTTTCTTTCTTTGTTTGTCTAACCCACAAAAATATAAACTAGCTATAAAAGCACTATTGTTTTGAATATCTAGTGTTTTTCCAGTGCTCAGAATAGTTGTGACATATAAAAGGCTCTTAATTAATATCTGTGAAATGATAGAATGAAACAGTTGTATTATATTTTGTATTTCTAATAATTACTTTGTTCAGAGCGATATGCCAACACTATTTGATATTAGTTAATCTGATAAAAGTATTTATAAAGAAGTTACTGAAAAATGTATTCTCTAGCTAAAGCAGTTTTTTCGTTCTGAGATAGTAAATAAGTTACGACTTCCTAGTGCCTCAACAAACTGCCAAAGGATAATCATGGTTACAAGAAAATAACAGAAGCTTGCGTAAAGTTAAACACTGTGTATGTTATAAATCAAGAGAGCCACCATAAATTCCCTATCCTTTATACCACAATATAGCAAAAAGACACTGTCTAAATCAAAGCTTTTACTATGTACGCAGTAAAATTAATCAAGCCATTTACCAACACAACGTGAAGTTATTGAAGAAAATGTCACTTCAGTCAGAAACCTCCTTTGTAAACATGGCACCATCAGGGTAACTTCCACCAAACACATAAAGAATTTCAGGAGCGTGGAGTGGATTTATAAATAGTGCTCCTCCAAAGGAAAATTTCACTTTATGAAAATGACAACACTCAGCAATGTAGCAGCTATTCTGTAACGCTAGTCATCTAAAAAAGTAATAGAATTTAGATGATGATCTATTCAAAGTAGAAAGAGTCTTAATGTGACACTTTTATCAAGAGAAACACAACAAAATATCAGAATAAAGAAAATAAGCAACGGCAAATCAAATCCTTTCCTCTTGACTGTAAGATGAATGGGAGTGAATCATTAATCTTCCTAAACTGTATTTTGAAAGGAAATTACTTTGCCAAATGCAGTTATTACTCTACTTGGTGTTGCACTGATGCACTATTAATATACCACACATTGGTTCTCTCTTCACAGCAGCAACTTTCATTGCTGCTTCTCATTTTCCTACTGTGGCTGAAAGCGGTATCCTGATGAAGGTGTTATCATAGGAAACAAATATTTTTATATGGAAATGACAAACTGCCCCAATATATCACAGTACAATTACTCTACTCTAGAGTAGCATGAGTTAAGTCGTAAATAAAGTCTTGCTTCTGCTAAACAAAAGAAGAACATCAGTGACATTAACTGTCCAGTTGGAAAAACATGTAAGTAAATATTCCCAAGGGACACCTTAGAGGTTAAAAAAAGAGGCCAGTCACTTCTTAAAGACTCTAATATGAATTCAAAACTCAACTCTTACAAGTGTCAAGGTCAAAACATTTTCCCTATGTAAGTTTATTGTTTAGATAATGCAACTTAAGAATACAAAGTGATATTTGCACATGGTTTTTCTAACCTATGCAGTACACTTCAGAGATCTCTAGTCCTAATCATAAAATCATATACATTTTCAATATAGTAGTAATTTTTTGTACATAAACTCATTTTTTTCCTTTCAAATGCCATTGGCCAAGGGGAAAATAAAAGTTATTAGTTATAGTACACTCTTGGTTTATCCATCTGTGTGATTTTTTCAGCCAGAAAGATAAAGGGAGGCCTAATCCTGGTGAATGAAAATATATGCTCAAATGTTTACTTTGTTCATCGTTTTACTTAATTGGATTTCCTGATTTATCTCATCTCAAGGTGGTATAAAATATAAGAATATGAAAATAAAATTTTGTATAATTTTATGTAATACTTCACCTCTTTATAGATGGTCTCACTCCACACAGATTTTGAATACACTGAGGACAAAAGCAGAGACCAAAAAAAAAAAAGGGAAGCTTCTGAGTAGAAATAAACCTTAAGTGCAAAGAAAAATATAAATAAGTACGGAAAGTTAAAGATAGAGAAAAGCACATCTATAAGAAGATTATGGAACTGGTCAAATTAACCTTGTTTCACTTTTAGCTTCCTAAAAGTTGAAGGAAATGGAGACGTGGTCATTGCATTGATTTTGGTAAAAAGAGAGGACTCTGGAAAGCAAATAATTAACCTATCACAGAGATCTCAAATACATTAACACATTGTATCTCACATGTTGACAATCAGGAATATATTGAGCCAGACCATCAACACTACTGCTATTTTTGTTTTTTGGTGTTTATTTTTTTTGAAGAAGACTGGCCCTGAGCTAACATCTGTGCCCATCTTCCTCTATTTTTTGTATGTGGGATGTCTTCCACAGTATGGCTTGATGAGCGGTGTGTAGGTCTGTGCCTGGGATCCAAACCAGCAAACCCTGCGCCACTGAAGCAGAGCATGCAAACTTAATTGCTGCACCACTGGGCCAGCCCCCTCTTGCTGTTTTTTGACATTTGGATTTTATATTATTCTTTATTAATATGGTTTTTGATCATATTTGCAGTAAAAATCACTGCAAAGTTATTTGGGGAGAGCACATGATAATATTGTTTTAGTAAATTGCTTTGTGTGTGAAGAAAATTCTTACAGTACCTTTTACATAAAGGGTAGACCTTTTTACTGCAAAAGAATTTCTATTAATGCCATAGCTATATTTCTATTGATGCCTTTTAAAAAGCTGGATAGAAGATAGTTTTGAAGGAGCCTGCTCAGAACTGGAGCCTAGAAAAAGAGCCAGCCCAAGTGCTGGGTGGGTTTGGCTGACGATGTGCCTTCAGACAAAATTAAGATTCTTTCTTCTCATAAAGGAAATATGGATTTAGTTGAGCACATGAATGACTGGCTAATTAAATACCTAAAACTGTGAGTCATACAGGATGTTCAGGATAATTTTAGTTTGACAATTTTCAAAATTCGTGTCATAATCAGTAGCTTACAATGGCATAAGGGTGAAAATGATCAATAATTCTTCCATGAAAATTTAATTTTATGCAACATTGTGTCTTGATGATTCCTATAAAAATTGGTTGCAACAGATGTCTGATAAGTGAAAAATTTGAACTGCCATATACAGTTAGCAAAAACTGACTAAATATGGAAAACATATAAAAAAGGAGATACCAATTTTGTATAGTTCATAAAGAGAATTTTTTCTATGGTTTCATAGCCATTACTTATTTTAACTGGTAGCTAACTGTATCAAATCCCGGTTGATGACTAGAACAATACGTAGAATTTGTGTGTACTAGTTATCTACAATGGACAGGAATAGTTTCTGAGTGTGGTAATTACTCTGGGGAAGGGGGGATGGCAAACTCTGACTTGTAGGTTTGCCAATTCCAAGGTGCTGAGACTCGCACCATAGCTGCCAATGTGATGTCTCCAAAAGTGAAGTTGGGTAGAGATGCTCAGTAGCACACTATTATATAGTATTTTCACCATACTGATTTCAGTACAGATTTCACCACACAGATACAATATATTTAAAAAACCTCAAGAGTTAGATAATAGTAAAATGTGATAAAATAATCATAAATAATGAGTTTTGAATATTTGTTTATTCATAAGTTTATATTGTTGGGGTTTTTTCCCTGAAGAAGATTTGCCCCATGCTAACATCTGTTGCCAATATTTCTTTTTTTTTGTTTGAATAAAATTAGCTCTGAGCTAACATCTGTGCCAATCTCCCTCTATTTTGTATGTGGGTTGCTGCCACAGCATGGCTGACAAGAGGTGTAGGTTGTGCCCATCTAAAGGCAACAGAATATAATTAAAGAAATACTTTTAGGGGGCGAGCCCCATGGCCGAGTAGTTGAGTTCACGTGCTCTGCTTTGGCGGCCCAGTGTTCGGATCCTGGGCGCAGACATGGCTCCACTTGTTAGGCCATGTTGAGGCAGTGTCCCACATGCCACAACTAGAAGAACCCACAACTAAAATATACAACTATGTACTGAGGGGATTTGGGGAGAAAAAAAAAAAAAGCAGGAAAAAAAATGATTAGCAACAGTTGTTAGCTCAGCTGCCAATCTTTAAAAAAGAAAAAAATAATGAGAGGAAGGATGGGCAAAAAAATGTCAAAAATATATTGACCCTCACTTTTCTAAATAGAGTAAAAATATAGATAGGATATAAGCCTTAGTGAATCAGATTATATACTGCATCTTGGCGACAAAACTATAGACGCAAAGCTATTCTTAACCAGAGTCAAAGGTCAAGAAGAAGTTTAGAAACAAATATCTACAAAGCACATACATGTGATGGGATGTGGAAAGAAACTTTTCCTGTTGTCTTAGAATTGTAGCTAAATCCACAAAGGTGAACCCAGCTTAGTGCCTCTTCATTTTAAAGAGAACTTCCAGGCACACTCTTTCATTACTTATAAGAGTTTGCAGAACCCGTATGCTACTTCATGAAACTACCACTTGACAACTCTTCAATCAGAAAATAGAGGAACTCAAGATCAGTGTGAAGAGCTGTAGACCTAAATAGTGCAATAGCTCTCCTGCAACCTCAGCCACCTCTTGCTCATTTTCTTTTTCCCTTGGACCAATAGATGTGTTGAGCAAACCAATCAGACATTCCAGAGGCAGATGTCAAACATGGGAATAATTTACCAGCATTCCCTTCTTGTAGGGACTCCTGTTTCTACAATCACTTCCACTGATGGCACAGATGAGAAGTCACGTATTCTCTCACACCCAGGAAATGACTGCAGGAGCACTAGACAGGTAAAACAACAGATGTTTTTCCCCCATCTTCCCTCCCTGCTAGAGACTGAAAGTTCATGTCACCCCCAAATTCGTATGTTGAAATCTTAACCCCAATGTGATGGTATTTGGAAGTGGGGTTTTAAGAGGTGATTAGGTCATGAGGGGATAGTAGCCCTGTAAAAAGACCCCAGAGAGTTCCTTTCTCCTTTCTTCTACGTAAAAGTACAGTGAGGATATGGCCATTTAATAGCTAGGAAGCAGGCTCTCATCAGACACTGAATCTGCCAGCACCTTCATCTTGGACTTCCAGCCTCTAGAACTGTGAGAAATAAATTTCTGTTGTTTCTAAGCCACCCAGTCTAGAGTATTTTTGTTATAGCACCCTGAGCAGACTAAGACCCTCCCAGGCTTTCATACAGTAAAAGAGAGTGAAAGACCCAAGAGAGAAGGGGACAGAGTGAAAGACCAGCTTGTCACACTTCCCACTGAAAATTCCTCAAATCAGGCTAGTGATGAACAAGAAGATATACGAATGTCAACCCAAAGGTCAAAAATTTGAAATTTATGAACTATCTTATGTCCAAATTGTCAGAAAACCAAGGATATCTGTCCACTATGTAATCAAATGAAAAGAGGAGCTGACAGTTCATGGATGAAAATGATGAAGCAGGAAAAACAAAACAGAACATATATATGAAATATTCCTATATCTTTAATATTGCAATTAATAAAAATGCAAAATCGAGGTGAAGTACAGTGGTATGAAGGTACTGTCTCTTAAAAATAAGATCTTCCAGACCAGATCATAATGTATATTTCACTCTAGACATCCAGACCCGATTATAATTATGGAATTATTTGGTCTCCACTCTTAGTAAGTATACCTCCTAGATACATATTCAGGAAAAACCTTTTTATTTATGCTTCCATTTAAGATGTTCTCTGATGAGAAAAACCAATATTTAAAAGGGATACTAATGAAATGCTTTAATTTATAGCTCATTGATTTCATATTCAAATATAAAACCCTGACTTAAATATTAATATTGTCCTCTTTACTATCCTGAGATAAAATATATAGCTATTAAACTTACTTAAGCACACATTTAAAAAATCGACAAAATGTTATAATTTTAATATAAAAAATTGTGAGAAAAGTGATTTATAATAAAATAAGGCTCATTTCAGTCTGTAAAGG
This sequence comes from Equus caballus, assembly GCF_041296265.1. Classification (NCBI taxonomy): domain Eukaryota; kingdom Metazoa; phylum Chordata; class Mammalia; order Perissodactyla; family Equidae; genus Equus; species Equus caballus. The sequence continues at coordinate 26,879,851 of NC_091709.1, read as the reverse complement.
AACAGAAATAAATCACTACAAGATGTGATGAAGACCCCAAGAGCTTGAAGCTATATGTAGAATCGCCGAGAACGTTACAGTGCTATAGACTGAAACAGGTATTATAGGGCACTCAAATGCCACAAGCAGAACTGCCATTGGGGACAAGAATTTTCCAAGATGGTAAACCACTCTCGATAAAATTTTGAATCCTCTCTTGATTTAAAGGGAATTTTAAGTTGTGGAAAATTTAGTATATATTAGAACTTGAAAAATACTTTGTGTTGATGTCTGTTGTAAAAATGTTCTAAGTCAGATCACTATGAACTGGTGTTTCACTTCCCTGAATGTCCAGGTCATTTGAAATGTGAGCGGAATGTAAGGCAGGACTGTCTGTGCCGTCTTCTGTCCTTCTCATCCACAGCACACTAAAGGACAGTGGTGCTCTCCAATATTTGTGACAACTGGAAATGAGTCTATAAATTTGCAACTATGCCCTGCTAGTAACACCACATCCCCTAACACGCACTGGTAGTGAACAGTATAATGAGAATCAAGATCCTAGTCTATTAAATGGCAATAAGTGCCTCCGTTAATCTCTTACCTAAAAGATTGTCCCAGGTGTTAAAAATGTGATTTTTGATAATATCAAATTAATGAAAATAAGAGCATCCACAAATTGTAAAAAGATTAATTTCCATTTCCTCCTAGTAACTCAGAAATTCATTAGAACTAAAATTTATACATGAATGACATTCAACAAAAACCTAGTTTCCCCAGCTATGTACTGCTTTTATTAAAGACAGCCACAATGCGCAGTGATGATTGAACTTCCACCATTTGTTGAGGTTATATTCCGTGAACCACTTAGAGCCAAAAAAGACATAGGCATTGATTTCTGTAAGTAAATTAGGTTTTGAGTGTAAAGTGTTTGTCCATGTGATTGCTCCCCCATTTAACAAATGACATCTTTGAGTACACTAATTGCTACCTCGGTTAATTCATCTCATGGATATACCATTAGCCACCTAAAGAAACAAGCGAAGTGCAGGACATAATTGAATCTTAAAAATATAAGTGTAACCTTCTGTATCATTCTAAGCTTCTTTTAAGACTATAAAATAAAACATGTAATTTTCAATAGCTTTTAAAGCAATTGTGCTTCCCAAATAGGCAGTTACATTCTAGTAATATTTTCAAATACTTCACACAAATTAAAAAATAAAACAAGCTATTTTCCTCATTGACGCATAAGTTATTTCCATTTCGCAAGTCTAAAGACTTTTAAACTATGCAACTCTGATTGTTTTTTCTGATCCATTTAATATAAGCAGGCAAAACACTTTCCCACATAGATTCAACTTTAGATATTAATCCACAATTATGGTTTATTGATCAATGGATATTTCTAAGTGAATTTCAGACACTATGCCTTTTATCAAGATCTCATAATCTTGTTGTTGGAGCAGATTCATAGAGATAATTTGAATACAAAATATGAAATGTTCATCAAGCATTAAGGAGTCCAAAATTAAGAGACTATATAAATTAAAGTAACACAAGTGGCTTTAAAAGGTAATTCCTGGAATGTCTATGTGTTCACATAATAAAAGTTTCTTTTTCACTCACATAAACCTCAAAAACAGTATTCCTGATCAGTGTTCAGGGGAGTCAGAGGTGGGGGCGCACTGTGCTCCACCGAGTCACGCAGGAATCAGTCTTCACCGCTGTTTCTGGGGTCATCCTGGTGATGACTTCAAGCCAGCAGAAATGAGACAGGGTGAAAAAGCCATGGCTATCTGCCTAACAGGCTTGGTTAAGACCCAGTCATCTGGTCATTGTGTCACTTGGTCATTGTTGATTGTAAAATAGGCTGGGGAGTGTAGTCTACCTGAGATTGAAAGAGACAGAGAGAAAAGGAAGGAAAGAGGGGAGGGAGAGAGGGAGAAATGAAGGAAGAAAGAAAAGGAAGTCAGTTTTTGGAGATTACATAGCATTCTTGGCCACTTTCCTGTGTGTTAAAACTAAAAAAAAAAAAAAAAAAAAAGTTGAAAAAACCCACAGCTGTAAGCAATAGGGGATTTTAAAGGAGTTTTGCCAGAGTCCAGCTCCAGCCGGTAGGGTTCCTGAGGGAAGAAAGGCGTCGGTGAAGAAAGAAGTTACGGTGAGACTGAAAGTGAGGTTTCCAAGCCTGATTTATTCGAAGCATTCAAGCACTTATATAGGGTCCAGGTCATGTGTTTATGATTTCATGGAATTGTCTCAACACATAATTTTGGCAAGCAAAATTGGTACATAAGTATATCTTGTCACAATATTAGCACAGTATATCTGTGAGAAGTAAGCAACCTTTGTTAAATATAGATATTGACCTTTTCTATATGTCTATTAAGCGTCTAGATGTCTAAGACTGATTGCAAAATGGGGTGTAACGTCTAGATTCAGTTCCTCGGTCGAATGGCCCTAAGCCTCTATCTTTATTCCTGTAATAATGAAAGCAGAAGTATTGCAAAGTGTAAGGGGACCAAAATACACACAGGCCCCCAGCTCCGTCTGATCGAAAGCCACACAGGCACAGTGCTTGGGGTTTCTCTTTTACCATCAACTATTTTATAGGGTTCCCAATCCTCATCATAATCCCAGTTCCCCTGTGTCAATATATTATGATATTTCTTTGTAACTTTGTCAGGATCATGAGTTGCCTTAGGAAGGGGTAGTTTTTGTAAGCCTCTGCTCCTGGGTGGGTGTCATCATTTACCTCCTGTCCTAACAGGCCTAGGATAATATCTACTTCCTAGAAGGACCTGAGGAGGGAATATTCTCTTTTGAGGCTGATTATTAGAAGGCTTCCTCTTTGAGGGCTGTCAAAATTCCCTTACCGCCTCTCCAGGAGGGAGTCAGAACGTTTTTTCCCTTCAGGCTGTTGCTCCGCTGAACCTTCCCTAGAAGGCCAGGTTACATCAGCTTCTTTCCCCTGCTTGGAGAGATTTTCCCCAAGATATCCCCATGTACAGAAAAAGAACAGCAAGAGTAATATTGCTAAGATTAGTAGCATGAGTAGGATCAGGAGCGGGCGACCGCCATCTTCTGAGGGTCCACCGTGCATTCCCTCATCTCTCTCCCTGACCATTGTCCTTGGGTAGAGGCTTAGCTGACTGGTGGGCGGCTCCTGGCAGAGTTTTAATCAGAGAAGTACCATGTACAATTGATACTGACCCTGATATCAGTTTCCCCACATTAAACCCAGCATATATGGGGTTAAAACCAAAACACTCATTCCCTGCTTACTCTCTGGCTTCCTGGCTCCAGAATCCTCTATCCTCCATGGAGACAGACATTGTCAAGGACAAGCACCTGGATCATTTCTTCCCCACAAAGAGATACAGGCTGGTGAGAAAGCTGCTGACCAACAAGGTCACAGGCTTCCCCCTCTCTGCAAGTAGTCTCAAGGCCAAAGACAGGCTGGTGGGAAAGCTCCAACCAGCAAGGCCATATGCTTCCCCTCCCCTACCTAAAACCCCAAATAAAAACCCTTCCTCTTAGCTTTTCAGGGAGTTTGGGATTTCAGCATTAGCTGCCCTCTCTCCTTGCTCAGCGCTGTACAAAAATAAAATTCCTACTTTCTTCCATCACACCCGGTGTCAGAGATTGGCTTGCTGCGCAACCAGTGAACAAATTCTCTTCAGGTTCGGTATCACAATGGTCAGTTGCACATTTTAGATAGACCACTCCGGCATCTGTGTGTAAGAAGAAATTTGGGGGCAGCACATTTCTGGAAAATTATAGTTTCATCCATCAATTAACAGCAAGCCTGAGCAAGGAGAAATCAAACATAGCACAAGTGTCCTCATCTAAATATTCTTCAACTGTGAAGTGAGTACATAATAGAAAAATCATTTTAGTGGGGTCAGATATTTCCATTAAACTTTGCCACCAACTTTTTGTCTGTAAGATATCAACTCTCTGAGTCTTAGATAAATGAGAAAATTTTGACCAGGTAGGCCAGCACTTCCCTTCCAATCCTACTAGTCTAGTAAATCTTGAGAAGAGTCCCACGGGATGAGTTGGGGCAGCTCTAACACTGCCCACTGGGCTTTTTGAAGACCATACAAAACAGTCAGAGTAAAAGGATTTTTTGTTCTAAATAATTCCAATGGGGGGTGGGAGTTGCCCCACAAAGAGGCAATTCTCGGGACACCAGCTGGGTGTCCCACAAATCATCTCAATTCTGACACTATCTACCCAGAGATAGCATCAGATTCCACAGGTTAAGAGTTCAATCTTACAAGACTGCCCTTATCCCCAGCAGAGTAATCACAAGTCTAGGTTGTCACCTGGGCTTCTGAGCAAATGATTATAAATCAGAGGTTCCCATAACCCCTCTTTGGGTTTGATAAATTTGCTAGAATGGCTCACAGAACTCAGAGCAACATTTTACTTACTACATCACCAGTTTATCACAAAAGGATATAACTTAGAAACAGCCAGATAGAAGAGATGCAGAGGGCAAGGTGTGGGAAAAGGTCAGAGCTTCCATGCTTTCCTCAAGTATGCCACTGTCCCCAAATCTCCGAGTGTTCACCAACCCAGAAGCTCTCTCAACCTGTCCTTTTGGGTTTTTAGGGAGGCTTCATTACATAGGTATGATTGATTAAATCATTGGCCCTTGATGATTGATTCAACCTCCAGGACCTCTCCCCTCCCTGGAAGCTGGAGGTTGGGACTGAAAGTTCCAACCCTCTAATCACATGGTTGGTTCCCCCAGCAACAAGCCTCCATCATTAGGAGTGGTCCAAAAGTCATATCATTAACACAAAACCAGTTGTGATAGAAAGGGGCTTGTTGTGATCAACAAAACACCTATTTCAGCTTTATGGATCTGAAGCAATTTCAGAAACTGAGGACAAGAGACAAAATTTTATGACAGAAGATGCTCCCGCTGCTCCTATCACTCAGGAAATTGCAAGGGTTTGTGAGCTGTGAGCCAGGAAGCCTGGAAGAAGACTAAACATATATATATATAAGAAATACATTTTTGTCATCTGAGCGACCAAATATATACTTCTTATACATCACGATATCACACAGAGTAACTCCAGGATGAGTGACAGCAAAATTTATGGTGGTCACTACACCCTGAAGTAGAAGAATTGAGAAACAAATATGTGATTTGATTTTAAAGGAAGAAAGGAAATGCATTGACGACATGACCTAAGGCAACTCATTTAAGATAACGTCTGTCAGTTTCCTCCTCTGTAAAATGAGAATTGTAATAGTATTTACCAAAAGGAGTAGCTCTTTTGATTAAACTAGACCATCCATATAAAGCTATCAGCATATTTCATAGTATATGGTAAGTAGTCAACAAAAGCTAATAACTGTACTTATAAATTAGGTATGTCCCTTCTTTGCTCACCAGGCCTAAAAGGGAGTTAGTTGTCAACTTTGCACCTCTAGCTACTTCTAGACCAATCTCCCTCCTCTGTTCCTAAAATCCCCAGCTATAGATCTCACCTCGTTGCCCTATACCAGTGGTACTTAAATTAGTGTGCATCAGCGTCATCTGGAAGACACGTTAAAATGGAGATTGCTGAGCTTACCCCAAATTTTTAATCAGTAGTCTTGGAAGAGCCTGGAATATTACATTTCTAATAAAGCCCCAATGATGCTATTGTGGCAGATCCGGGGACCACACTTTGAGAATCACTGCCCTATAGCATGTACAATCTCCCTTTGTTAGTAACATTTACAAACCCCCAGGTCTTTCCTCATTTCCTGAGGGTTTTAGTTCCTGGCTCACTCTGACTCTCCCCAAAATGCTTTGGCACAATCCTTACTAATTTCAATAACCCCTTAAAGAGCTTTTGCAAATCTCAAGACTTGGAGCTTTGTGATTGCTCTCTTTAAATAACCTTCTTTTCTCCTGTGCTCCAAACTTTCACTTGTATGACCCTACAAAAGAACATGCCATTAGCCATAACAACACCTCCATTATCTCAATTTCACACATCCTTCTCAGAGATCAATACTTCTAGCATTTCCGGCTCCTTTTCACTAATGCTCTGTCTCTGACAATCTTTTGGACCTGCATTCCACTGATGCCACCAACTTTTCACTGCCTCTCATCCTTGTCATGAATCCATTTGCTCCTCCAGCTTAATTTCATAGTCAGTTATGGTTGTATAATCTGTCGACTTTATTGCTTCAATTTCATTTGATCATACTCGCCCGGAAAAAACAAACAATTAAATATAACTCCTGTCCTACTACAAACCACATTTACAGATCAGAATGCAAACGGAGGGAAAACAATGGACATACTGATTACTGCACAGTAAATTCATGATTGTTAACTTGAAGTGCACCCTTAACACTGTGTGACCATCGAATTACTTTTTCTTTTTTTTAAAGATTGGCTCCTGAGCTACCAACTGTTGCCAATCATTTTTTTCTGCTTTTTCTCCCCAATCCCCCCAGTATTAGTTGTATATTTCACTTGTGGGCCCTTCTAGTTGTGGCATATTGGACACCACATCAACGTGGCATGACAAGTGGTGCCATGTCTGTGCCCAGGATCGGAACCAGGGAAACCCCTGGGCCGGTGAAGCGGAGTGCATGAACTTAACCACTCAGCCACCGGGCCAGCCCCTCAAATTACTTTTTCTTATTGTTTACTCTCTGAATAACTATTTCATACTTTCTCCTCTCTCCTGTAGTCTCTGCTCTCCCCTCTGCATTGTCAGTAGTGTTTCTCATTTTACTTGTAAATCATCAGAAGTTACCCACCTACCCTTCCATGTACCTAGCAGAATTTACCCATAAAACCTGACTCCTATGATCCATGAGCTGCCAGTTCTACCCAAAGCTAGCTCCTTATTCATGCATTAGAGCACATCTACTCTCACCTACTCAAGGACAACACTAGCAGCTTGCCCATGTCTCTCCTGGTCAGTAATATTTCCTCTCTACTGGGTTGTTTACTTCAGAGTATAAACACACTTTTATATCTCCCATTCTAAAACAAACAAAAAAATCTTTCATGACCATTTTTGCCCTCCCAGCTACTGCTATGCTATTTCTCTGCTCCTTTTCTCCAAAATTCATTTAAAGGGCTGTCTATACAGTTATGCATTGCTTAACTATGGGGATAAGTTTCTAAGAAATATGTCTTAAGGTCATTTTGTCTCTATGCGAACATCATGAACTGTACTGAAAGGGAAGAAAATTTTCCATCCCAAAGTGTGTCTCTTTAACATGAGGATTATTTTAGGCTGATTATTTTTAAGAAACAAAAAACTCAAAGGTTTTTTTTTTTTACCTCCCCCTTAACTGCCTAAAAGAATTCAGGTAAAAAAATCTGTCTCAGGAAGTGATCTACCACCTTAGCAGAAAATGAACAAGGCAGTAGACAGGGAGGAACCTAGAAAAGCCTGTTTGTTGGGCTCCCCTCTGTGTTCTTCTGTTTCTGTGTGACCAAACGCTTGTTTTCCAAATCTCTGCTTCTTGTCACTAACGCGTGAATTGCCTTCCTTCCCTTTGAAGTCCCTGACTCTCCCCAGCACCAACATCTTCCTCTTTAGCTGACGATGATAGTTGAGGTGAAGGCTTCAGCCATTTTGGTGAATTACTCAGTTTTCCTGGGTTTTGCCCAAGTATACATGTTAGTAAATCTTTGTTTTCCTCCTATTAATCTGCCTTCTGACAATTTAATTCTTAGACCAGCTGGAAGAACCTAGGAGGGTAGTAGTAAATTTCTTCCTGCCATACAGTACTTACACAAACCTAAATGGTAAACTCTATTACACTCCTAGGCTATATGGTACAGGCATGCTTCATTTTATCATACTTCACTTTATTGCATTTTGCAAATGTTGCATTTTTTTTCTTTTGAGGCAGATTAACCCTAAGCTAACATTTGCTGCCAATCTGCCTCATTTTTTTGCTGAGGAAGACTGGCCCTGAGCTAACATTCATGCCCATCTTCCTCTACTTTATATGTGGGACGCCTACCACAGCAAGGCTTACCCAGCAGTGCCACACCAGGGATACAAACTGGTGAACCCTGGGCTGCCGAAGTGGAATACGGGAACTTAACCACTGTGCCACTGGGCTAGCCCAGAAATATTGCATATTTTTACAAGACCCTCCACCAGCAAAAAGATTATGACTTGCTAAAGGCTCATATGATGGTTAGCAATTTTTAGCAATAAAGTTTTTTTTTTTAAATAGGTTTGATTTTTTCTTCAGGGAAAGATTCATCCTGAGCTAACGTCTGTTGCCAATCTTTCTCTTTGTGTTTTCTCCTCAAAGCCCTAGTGTATGGTTGTATATCGCAGTTGCAAGTCCTTCTAGTTCTTCTACGTGAGCCTCCGCCACAGCATGACAACTGACAGACAGATAATATGGTTCCATGAGAGTGAAATGAACCTGGGCCACTGAAGCAGTGAGAGCACCAAACTTTAACCACTAGGCCATCAGGGCTGGCTCAATAAAGCATTTTTTTATTAAGGTACATACATTCTTTTCTTAGACATAATGCTATTGCATACTCAATAAACTATAGTATAGTGTAAGCATAACTTTTATGTGCACTGAGAAACCAAAAAATTTCTGTGACTTACTTTATCATGATACTTACTTTATTTCAATGGTCTGGAACCAAACTGCAATATCCCTGAGGTCCGCCTGTACTAATCTTTTGGGACCACCATCATATATGTTGTCCTCCATTGACTGAAACATTGTTAAACACTGCATGACTGTGCTCACTGCTTCCAATCCTCTCCACTGATTCCCTCTAAACCTATTACAATTAGACTTTACCCCCACCATCCCATCACACCTGCCCTCAACAAGGCCAGTGACGACCTCCACTTCATTACTGCAATGGTCAAATTCTCAGATCTCACCTGACATGCCTACCAAATACACGTTAAAACAGTGATGAAATTTCACTAGGCTTATAGAACACCAGTCTTAACTGATTCCCTGCTACTTCTCTCACAGCTAATCGTCAGTTCCCTTTGGTGGTTTTGTCTCATCTACCTGACATCTAAATGTCTGTTTAATTCTGTTATATCGCCAACATCTAAAATAGAGAATGGCACATAATTAGTGCTCAAACATAGAAACGTTGAAATCATTATTTTATTTAGCAGAGGATCAATGTATGGTTCAGACTCTATAGCCAGACTTTGATGGATTTGGATCATGCCTATATTCATTAATGCCTGTTTGATTAAAGCCACTTAATCTCACTATAATAGTTTCCTTATTTGCAAATGCCTACCCACATATAATAAGAATTTATCAACATTCTCATAAGAATTAAATTAGATAATATAGGAAAAAGACATAGTAGATTAGCCATCATTATTATCAAGTTTATTTTAATTATTATTATCTCCAAAAACAAATTTATTAGATAGATATTATTGCTCCTAATTTTCAGATGAAAAAACCTGGACTCCAAAAGTGCCTGTACAGACCTACAGCTGGTAAGTGTCACTTTATTTTGAATTCTGATCTGTGTGATGTCAAAGCCTGTGGTCTTGCCACATGTAGTAATAATAATAGCTGACACTTCCAGCACTTCATATGCTCTAGGTACTTGAATTAGTTATCTCTCACTGCAAATAATATTACCACAAATTTAGCAGCTTAAAATAATGCACACTTATTATGTCACAGTTTCTGTGGATCAGCGGTTAGGGCACAACTGCATTAGATACTCATTTCAGTGTCTCAAAGCAGAAGGCCACAATGAATTATTGACCAGGTGGTCTCATCTGAAGCCCAGCTGGGGAAGGAGCTGATCCCAGCTTGTGTGGTTGCTGGCAGCAGTCAGTTCCTTGTGGACTGTTGAACTGAGGGCTTCAGTTTTCTGCTGGCTGTCAGCAAAAGACCATCCTCAGTTCCTTGCCATATAGGCCTTCTCAATATCTGATTTTGTTTCCTTATAGCTGGCAAGGGAGAGAGAGTCTCATTAAAAAAAAAAGAAATCCTGTACATCCTGTTAACTTTGCTGGATTCTACTGACTAGAAGTAGATCACAGGTTTCATACACACTCAAGGGGAGAGGCTCACATGAGAACCTGAACACTAGAATGTTGGATCATGAGGTCACCTTAGAGTCTGTCTGTCATAGGACTATTCTGAGTAATTTAATTATGTTAACTTGATTTTTTTTATCCCCATTTTAGAGATAACACAATCACAGAGAGTTTAAATAACTGGCCCAACCCCATACTTTTAGTTGTGTTACAAGGGAGGCAGTCTGCCTCCAGCTTCTATTCCCTTAATAACTACACTGTACAAATTTGACCATTTCATAAGTAAAGATTCATCTAGACTGAAATTATTAGGAATTTAATTTTATTATGAAATTAAATAAAAACAAGTTGAGGAAATAGACCAAAGTTTGTTAAACATTATAGTCACATTAAAACGAGGTATTGTTATTAAATACAAATCAGAGAATAAGATTAAAGAGAATATTAGTGATATTAATTAAAACAAATCTAGCCTATTCAATTTATTTATGCAATACATGTGTATTCATCACTAGTAATGCCAGTATTTTAAGCACTGAGAATGCACTCATAATAATTGTATCAGAAATGACTAAGGTTTCCAATATTCCCCAATATAGTAATAACTTTTGACTTTTGTTGGACACTTGAGCACCAAGGTAAAGGTTACATTTCCTACCTCTTCTTTGTGGCTAGCTATGGCCGTTGACTCAATTCTGACCCAAAAGATGTCATTGGAAATACTGCATGCGAATTTTATAAAGGGTCTGAAGAAGAGAAAGGGCATAGACTTTTCCTTCTCTTTTCTCCCTTTCTTGCAGAAATACTGAAACGAGGGGCTGGCCCTGTGGCCGAGTGATTAGGTTCACGCGCTCCGCTGCAGGTGGCCCAGTGTTTCGTTGGTTCGAATCCTGGGCCGGACATGGCACTGCTCATCAGACCACACTGAGGCAGTGTCCCACATGCCACAACTAGAAGAACCCACAACAAAGAATATACAACTATGTACTGGGGAGCTTTGGGGAGAAAAAGGAAAAAAAAAAAAAAAGGAAATACTGAAACGACAGCTCCAGTCAGAGCAAACATCTTGGAACATGAGTTGGAAGTGCATTCTGTGGGTGGCACACCAAAACCAAAGCAAGAACCAGAGTCCCTGAGGTTCACAGGACTGCTGTACCATATGTGGATTTTGCTTGTGAGAAAAATAAATTTTAATTTTATTTAAGTCACTATTATTTAAAGCTTCTTGACTAGTCAAAGCAAAACCAAATTCACACTGATACAGTAACATGAAAAGTAATAACTGACATCTGGAACTGTGCTTACCCTCATGGGACTGTCAGTTCTCATTTACAATACAGTTTAAATAATAACAATATTTTAAAATCCTAAGAGAATTCCTGTTAACTCTTTAATTCTAATAGTTATTTAAATAGATGTTTATATTTAGCTGAAGGATTTGCATCTCAAAGACATTATTCAAAATAATAGTGAAACTGCTTCTCAGAATACTTTATTAGAATGCAATATGACTTGCAGGAAATATGCTGTAAAATACTCTATAATTATATAATTAAGGTGTAGACATGTCCTACAAACTATTCAAGCAGAAATCCAAATTCTTAAAGCTCTTGACCATATAAATGCATTCCAGTAGACTGTATCTGTAAATTGAACACAAAATTAATTTTATGTCAGCAAATTACTGTTTTTAGCAAGTTATACAATGCATAAAACCATATAATTGTCCTGCTCTTGAAATATGCTTTCTTTCAAATAGAGGTGATGAAGACAGCTAAAGAGCAATGCAAGAAACAAAATCGCATGTAATCTGTTCAATGAATTCTACTTTACAGGTGGTTGGCTGGAAAATTAGCAGACCCTATTTTCTGTGGTAATAAATTCTAATATTTGAAGAAAGCAAGCGCAGATGGATTACCAGTTCATTGCCACTTGCCACAGTACAATAAAGATTTAATCGTTATGGTGAGCAATTCAGTTTTTATACAACTGCTATAGTGATTTTTAAGAATAAAATGTCATCATTTCATCTGCAATGTGAATATCACGCTCCTTCATAGTTTTGTACAATGAAGTTATTGGCATTTTGGATAACGTTGCAACTTTAAATAATTACAATGGTGCTTGTGTATGAGTTATACACAAGGTTTCAAAATGGGAAAAGGTAATTATGAATGTTAAATAATCTTAACAAGTTTCCAGTGTGTCTGCATGAAAATTTGCAAAACTGTTTAAAAGGCAAATACACTTGTGTCAACACAAAATGTTCCAAGAGTTCCACTTATGGGAATAAATGATGAATCAGCTATTCTAAACATTCTCCTGTGTCTGATCCTAGACTTCTATTGCCCAGTTCTTCATGACCTAATGAATTTTCAATGTTTAAATAAATGTTGCTTATTCTTTCAATCATGTGGATTTTTTTCAATCTATCTTCAATGGATGATTTTTTTAATTTCTAAATAAAAAGATAATTTCCTAGTTAGAAAGTCCAGCTTTATAGGTGAGAAATTAAAACAGTTAAATTCAGAAGAGATTGAGATTCTGTGCAAAGGTGGGCTGAAGGGTCTCGGGGGGAAGGGAGTTAATGTTGTAGAGGCATGGGCCCCAGCAAATATTTTTACACAATGTATTGTGTTAACAAGTGGAAGGTGATGTTTGTCTTGCTAAAATATATTTACCTATCTATATAAGCTTTTGGTAACACTCTGTAACACATGAGGACATTTCATCTCATCTCTGTATAAATCATAGATCAAATCTTAAAGCTGGTCATTTGGATGCTGAGCATTGCAACCTCTAAAATGGAATTTTGCTTTTGTATTCCTTCCAATGGTCTCTCTTTCTCTCTCTCTCTCTCTCACACACACACACACACACATCTCTTTCTTTCCCACCTCTCTTCTCTAATTGTTATACTTGTAAGTTTTCCGGGTAATCATACAGTCATTAAATTTTCTTTTTCAATGTAAAATACTTCAGTAAACTCTTCTGAATAATAGTCTTCACGTCGTTTCCATCCCAGAGGTCTGTTTGTTATTCACCAGTTGCTGCCATCTGTTTTGGAGATGTTTCTCATGACATCTGCAGCCTATCAGTCATTGGTTTTTTTTTGTGTTTGTTTTATTTTCCTTTCTTTCTTCCCATTGTGTAAGGAAGTATTGAAATCTATTTTATAATTGCACTAAAAATATAGATTCTAAGTGCCTAATTTTCTGGGCCAGAGGACATCCCACATCTTTTCTCCCTCTTTGCATCACAGATGTTGGACTACTTGGTCACAGTATTGTTTCTTCCTCAAGTGAGTTAATCAACTGAGGCTCTTTGATTGATAGAATCATGGTTTAGCTTTATTTGTAGCACCCATTGAGTCCTTATACAGAGTGAAAATCTTTAAATCTCCCTTGACCTGTTTCTTTGTTTCATACCCAGTGTGACCATGCAAACTGGTTTGCCTGGGGCATGCTTGGTTTTTTCCTATTTTTCCCAGGGTCTTCTCCAATTTAGCTTTTGAACAAGACTTTTATTTGTAATGAAATAATCTAATCTTACTAATAGTTGCATTCAATTAAGGCAAGAGGGATTTCATTCTGTATATTCGTTCATACACATTCTGCCATGATCTCGTCTATTGGTGATCGAGATACACATGCAATGAACAGGGTTCTCAACTGAACTCATGTCATAAAAGATGCATAGTGATAATCCATCTCTCTTTTCTCAAAACTTTCTGAACTAATCATGATAAGCACTTCTTTTTCACGCATACCATGCAGGATGCTCACTCATAAAACAAGTAGCTCTCACACTCAAGTGCCAAGAAGCAGCCAAGCCCTTCCATCTTCTGGTGGTAGAGGGACAATGATGACACAACTGTCCTGGCTAGTCTCTTGTCCAAGCCAATGTGCCATGATTTCTCCAGTGCTCTGCGAGTCTTCAGGTTGTCAGTTGGTTAAAACCAGTGAGAAATGAAAAAATTATCAATTAGGTAAGCATAAAACATGTGCTGGAAATAGACATGAATTGTTACTATGGGATGTGAAGAAAACAGTCTGAACAGTCTTGAAACATTGCTTTGTCCATTATTATATATTCTAAACCTTCACTATTTTATTAAGTATGCTTTTTAAAATGTTTTTTTCAAAAAAATCCTTAGACAGAAATTCACCCAAAAAAGTTGAAGTGCATATTAAGTGGAAAATTAAATATAAACTTGTGTCTTGAGAAAGTAGATGTTGAATATTTAATCTGCTTCGTATCTTTACTGATATTAATCATCCACTTTGGGTGTCCCACTGATAACCACATGAAAGCCAAAAGAAGTAGATATATTTGTTTCTACTTTAAAAGTCAATATTTTAAGAAGCTTATCCTCAAAAGGGACAATTTCAAAAATTCTAGCCACAGAAAATATGTTTGCGTATCATCCTGTGAAGCAAGAATTTTCATTTAGGTCAAACAATTGATTTCCTAAATTGATTTCTCTCAACTTTTTAAAAATCTAATACTCTGTTGCACATGGAGAAATTATATGATATCTATTAGTGTTCTAGTTTCTTGAGTAGACTTTCATGGTTAAATGAAAGCTCCACCGTCATCACGTGCTTCAGATAGAAAATCAATTAAGTAAATTCCATTAATGAATCATTTTTTTTCATTCAATTCAGCGATTCACATTAAACTTTTGGAACATATTCTTTCAAAGATGAAATATCTGATATTACATTAAATGCTATACTAAGTTGTAAACAATGTTAAAATTTCAGGATTGAAGATAAAATGATTAGTTCCTGCACTAATAATAGAAATACTAGATTAAGAAATCTATGCAAGAGAAATGTACTTTGAATTGATAGTGATGGCCATATGATTTACATTGTGTTCAAACAAGCATAGATATTTTGCCAGTCAAAATAAAAGCCGTAGTTTTCAGAATTTATAATTTCTTAAAATTATACATATATAAAGTATTGAACTACAAAATTTTTGTGATGAAGGTTAATTTCGAACACAAAAATGCCTTCAGCATTGCAAATGTACTTTTTTTATTTTACTGTTCATTAAGAAGCAAATTTTTGAAAATCTTTGAAGAATTACTTTGTAAACCAACTTACATGTCCCATTAATGATTTTGAACATTATTGCAAATGAGTCCTCTAAATTAAGCTTCATTTTATTTTTCTAAATTAGTTGTGAATCTTTAATCAAAGTATTCAATAAGTGTAATGCCTCAAAATTTCCTCTTTGGAAACTGTTAGAAAAATTCACTTACTGAAAATAATGATTGCAAACAAAAAACTCAACCTTACAGCTATACAAACAAACAGAAAGAGAATATCTTGACCTGTGGAAAGAATCATTGGCCAGAGCTCCTATTTTTATCTGGAGTAATTTATATTGCGTTTTGGAATGAAATAAAATTGGTAACTTCTTTTAGATTTTATTTAGCAATAGATTTAAATAATAAAGATAACTTATTCGAGAAGTTTTGTCTTGGAAAACCATTTCTTTAAAAATGGCACCATGAATAAGGCAAAATGATCTACTTAAAATATTTAGACTGAAATATTAATATTGTAAGATTTTAAAAAGTAACATAGAAAATGTATTCTAGAAGAATTTTCTCTGAGTTTACAAGATGTCTCAGCTTCTACAGAGAATAATTTCTCAATGAAATTTGTTATGTCATAGAAAGTAGGATCAATTGTGTCACAATTTTAAATTTATTAACCAAAAGAAGGCAACTCTGAAGCTTATTGTAGGCAACTATATGAAAATAACATTAAACATACACAGTATTTTTAAAGGAGATTAGTTAAAAATGCAAGTGATATAACAGACAAACATCACTAAGAAACCAATTAAAATATATGAAAATGTATGAAGAATAATTATTCAGTTATTTTATATTTCAATGCTCAGATAATCAACATAAATTTCTTTTTTATTTTAGCTTTATGTATATAGATCTGTTTTATTTATTACACTTGGTCTTAGCCAAAAGACCAAGAAGTGATCTGTTCTATTTATTAAAAAGGAATTTTTACTTAATTTTTTTTTCAATACAATATAGGGCCACTAGTAAAATAAAAACTATTTGTTAGTCAATAAAACTGTATAAACAAAAACAATTGTCAATAAATAAATTAAAATTTTCAGTATATTATTTTAATTATTTTACTATCTTGTTCCACTTTCAAAATATCTCAGTGGTCAAAATATTATATGGTCTCTTTATTCATATGTTGCATCCATACAGAATCAGGAAATTCTGGCATCAGGAAATCATGTTGCCTCAACTCTCAGTAATGGACCCCTTCTCTCCGTCTCTCATGCCCCACCATTCCAAAGCCACTATACTATTTTACCTAGATATCTCCAGTAGCCGACTAACATATCTTTCTCTATTTATCCTTGCCCGCCTAAAATTGGTTGTCCATATAGCAGCTAGAGTGTGACTTTTCAAATGTGAATCTGTTCAAAAATTTGCAAATGCCCTTCATTTCACTCATAATAAAAAGCCAAAGTCTTTACTGCAACCTTCACGGCCCTATAAGAGCCCAACCCATTACCTCACAGACTTTATTGTCTGCCCGTTATCACTCCGTTTTGGTCACACTGACCATTGACATCCTTGCTATTGCTCAGATGCAGTAGATCTTCTCCGTGTAAGGGCTTTGCTCTAGCTATTCTCCCAGCAAAACCCTGTTTGACTAACTTCTCCCATCCTTCAGGTTTTGATTCAAATCTCACTTCATCAATGATCCCTACCACCGCCATCGCACCCTCCATGCACATACCCTCTACACCACCTGCTCTCCCTCAGACCAGAGAACTTCAGGTCCACCTCATCCTGCTTTCCACCCCTCCAACTCCATTTCCCACGGCTCTTTTCATCTTTTAATATACCATATGATTTACTTAGATATTGTATGTAATGTTTATGGACTCTCTCACCTTCTAGAATACCTCAGGGTGGTACATCTGTTTATTGTTCACTGATAAGTCTCATGTAGCTAGAACCATGCCTGGAAAATTGTAAGTTCTCAGAAAAAATATATATATATTTTTTAATGAAATTCACATTTCTTTGTCACTTATCAGAACTTATTATGAACGTATGGTAAAACTATATTGCATATACATATATATATATATCCCTATATATACATATATCCATATATATATATCCCTATATATATATATATATACTCTCCCCAAAATACACACACACACACACACACACACACACACACACATATATATATATATATATATACATGTTTCTATGCACATTGTGACTTCGTGGCAAAAAAGCATTGCTTTGGAGATACATAGAGCTATATCCATATCTATATCTTTACATATTTACATATATAGAAAGATAGATCTATATGTATATATAGATCCAAATACATATATAATATCTATATCTATTTCTATGTCTATATATATAGATAGATATGTGTAAATAGATATCCAAGGCCATCCTTTTTCGCCATCAAATAACAATCTGTCGTCCAGGAAAACTAATTTGAACAAAATTTGGAAAATTTTCAAAACATGTTCTCCAGTTTGCAACAGCTCAAAATTCATCTATAGGAGCCAGGCCAGTGGCTTAGTGATTAAGATCATGCATTGTGCTTTTGGGGCCTGAGGTTCACCAGTTCGGATCCCGAGTGCAGACCTACACACTGCTCACTGAGTCATGCTGTGGCAGCATCCCACATGCAAAATAGAGGAAGATTGGTACACAAGTTAGCTCAGGGCCAATCTTCCACATGAGAAAAGCAAAGGATTGGCAGCTGATGTTACTTCAGGGCTAATTTTCCTCAAAAAAAGAAATAAAATAAAAACTTAAATAATTTATCTATAGCTATATGTTTAATATAATAATTCAGAAGCAGAGTAAGGGATTCTTCTGTTTGATAAAAAATACTCCAATTACCTTTGACATCCTAAGTAAGAAAGCAAAGTTTTTTTGTTGTTTCTTTGGTTTTATGTTGTATTTTAGCAACAACTTAAAAAGAGTTTAGAATTTATGATTCAGTAATTGAAAGATTTCATGTAACCTATAAAAATCAGAAATGGAGTCCTGGAAACATAATGGTTCAAATTATGTATTTTACGCTAAGTTTTTATTTTCCTACTCATAAACACAACATAGCCAAAAAAGAAAAGAAAAAAACACAAATAAACAGGAGTATATTGTGGGATGTGGAGAATGAACATTCAATTACTTGCAATATCTATTATTTGTCAAGGATGTTAGAAATTGAGTTTTAAGACTAATTTTTCTTAATTCTTTAGTCTATTTACTATAAGCCTTGTTGCCACATTTCTTAAATTATACTTTCAATTACATTGAAATGTTTTAAATATCTGCATTTTCCTTCCTCATTATGTGAAGATTCACTAACATGAGTAATAGAGAACAATATTTTGTCGTTATTATTAAGGGACAAAATACATTTACTCTTATCCTTTTGAATGTATTCTGCTTAACATTTTACAAGGTTTTATTAAATTTTTCTTCAGTGAATAGAATATCTATTTCCTTGATAAAAATGATAGAATTGCTGGAGAAAAGGTGTCCTAGAAAAGTTTATCTAGACATTTCCTCCCTCTCAGAACAACCCTTCTCAAGATTAGAGTATGTTGATACAAACAAATTAGTGAGAATATATTTTCTACCAAAAGTTTTTTTTCTAGTGATGGAACTATTCTTGAGGTACAGAGAAATTTAAAATTAAATGAAGTATTAAATACTATAGTCTACAATAACATGAAAACAAATGAACTATAATCAATAAAAATAGGGAAATTAAGAATATATTTACCTACAAATAGAGAAGAGTTTCAGGAAAGTTCTCAACTCAGTGAGGATTCTTTCTCTCCTTTTCTCCCTACAACACTGTGGAGCATTATGTTAATGCAGTTGATAAGTATTTGTCTTAAAATGTAAAAATTATAAATTTTCATGTTTATTTATATTGGTAAGGATATAGAGACAATAATTTCAAATTCTTATTTAATCCAAAATATGAGAGAGAGAGGTGAAATTGCCCGCTAAGGTAATATTAGCTCTAAACCACATAAAACTGGCCTGTTGAGTTGGTATCTTCAAGTAGGAAGAGATGACTTTGGGGGTCCAGAACCAGATGAGGAGAATGCACTTTGGCTCTGGACTGGAGACCAGGAATGGTCAGATCTCCTGGAACGAACACTTCAAGTCAGTACTCACTGTGCTCAAACCTTCCCAACATGCAGAAGTTTCCTTGGCCACTTCCATCCAGCTATCCTTCCGGAGAGCTCTGCTGACTATTTGCCTCCAAGTCCAGAGCAACTGATGAGGACTCTCCTGTCACTCCTGGCCTTCACCCAATCCTCCGTCTCTCTTTTCTCTTGGCCCCAAAATAGCCTTAGAGCAAAATGTCTGTTACTGTGAGAAGGATAAGGCACTTAAATTAGAGTTTAAAATTCAAACCCAATACACTTATTAAAAATTCTGTGTAATCTGAAGGAAGACAGAGCTCATCGTTAGGAAGAAACTTTTCGTTACCTATCAAAATTCATTTTAATTTTAGGTGAAGTCATATGCAAAAAGATGCAACCACAGGGCTAGAAGCAACAGTGAAACCAGCTGATTCAGATATATATTCCAAAGGCAGAGGGAAAATGAGTCCCTTAACAGTCTTTGTCCTGCTTAGCATATGAAAAGAAGAAGCAGGGAACGGCAACATGAACTAGATAAAGACCACACCAAGTGAGCGTAGTATTGAGGTAAATACCCTGAAAATAGCCTGAATACATACCTACATATGATTGAGCAAAAACTGTACTCACTTGGTAAATATATATCTGATATTCTGTTATTACTATCAACTATATCAAGCTTGACCAATAGGAGCAATATTTATCTCAATATATTTGGGTGTGTCTGTGCCCTTAAAGTGCATAAAATTTCATTTAATGAAAGCAAAATGGAAGAATAAGTAGTCGTATAGCAATATTCATTTTGCCTGTTTTACAATGCAGTGTTAGTTGCAAAAACTCTCGAAAACCTCCTATGTTTGATTTGATAAGTGTATTAGTTTTGTACAGCTGCCATAACAAATTACCACAAACTGGGAGGCTTAAAACAGACCAAATGTATTCTCTCACAGTTCCAGAGGCTAGAAGTCTGGAATCAAGGTATAGACAGGCCCCTGCTCTCTTTGAAGGCTCTACGGGAGGCAGGATCCTTCCTTGCCTCTTCCTAGCTTCTGATGGCTGCTGGTAATCTTGGCATTAGTTGGCTTCTGATGCATCTCTTTAATCTCCATCTCCGTCTCATGTGACCTTCTCCTCTCCGTGTCTCTATGGCCAAATGTTCCCCTTCTTAGAAGGACATTCATCATCGTGTTCAAACTCACTCCAACACAGAATGACCTAATCTTACCTGCTTACCTCTGGGCAGACTCTGTTTCTAAAGAAGGCCACATTCACAGGGACCTGAAGTTAGGACCTGAACATATCTTTTTTGGGAGATAAAATTCAATGCACAACAACAGGTTAGATAGGGAAGAATGACTAAAACAAAGAAAAATACTAAAAAGTATATTGTAGGAAGAGCTGACAGTTCACAGTCAGAAGAGGAGAGTGGAAAAGCAAGAATGAGAGACATACACTGGGAAAATAAGAGCTGAGATGAAGAAGATGAGAATCATAAGATTCATGGACTTCATCTACTTGAAGACAAATAGCAGGACTGTAGAAAAATGTAAAATCCATCTTTATTTAAACCCAACAACTGAAATAGTAAGCCAGTAAGAAGGCAGCTCTGTTGTGCCTTTGTTCCCATTACTATTAACTGGAATCTTGAGAACCTGACATTCTCTAATAATACCAAAGACATATAGTTCTTTCTGTTTAAAATCTGTTTGATTAATGAGAAATATTCCAAACCTATTTTTTTCATGCAAATTTAATTGTGCCTTTTGAATTTAAAGACATCTAAGAGGCCGTGTATGAAATTCTGGTCTATACTTTTTTCCCTCCAGCTCTGTTAATTCAGGTCAGATAAGTTAATCTAGTACAAAGATGGCTAATAGAAAGGCAGTAATGTTTGCATAAAATGGATCCTTCTCTTCCTCTTCTTTTGTGAAAATGCAAATGTCAATACCATCTCAAAACGAAGGGAACATCCAGTTACAAGTTCAAATTTCAAACATTTAAAGGTAATTTAGGAGCTCATTAGAATTCAATTCAAATTTTTCACACTTTTTTATAAAAAAGCTTCAAATTTACTATCAATGTGACATATGAAAAATATGTTGTACTTCTTTAATATACTAATCTACGTATAGCTGTAGATGCATAGAACTCAGTGAAATACATTTTTTAAAGGTTATTTCAGGTTATACTAGGATTGGAAAACACTGTCATTATTCAAAATTACTTAAAAAATCCTGAAGACAAATATTGATGTTATGTAAATCTGTCTGTTAAATTTCAAGTGAATTATCATAATGAACTTTTCTCATATATCAGAGCATGCACGTGACAGGTAGATCTTAAGTTAGCATGAGGGAAGCCATCTTAGGAAAAGGGAGAAACATTCTAAGCATATTTATGACCCTGACTCACTAGTCTCTGTGAATGCTTTCTAGCCTGCACGTAGCCTATACGATTAAGCACCTCTGGCTTTTGCAATATACACGATCGGCTAGTTCTATGATTCTTGCTTACGCATATTTCCCAGCTGGGATAAGATGATAACTTTGTTCTCTGAGTTTCCCAGGAAGGTGAGGACCTCTAGAAAGAAAAATTCTGCATTGGTACCCATCACAAATGACAGAAGAAAGAGATAATGAGGCGCCTTGAAGTCCGTCACATCAGATAGTCAGCATTCCTAAACACCCCCTCTTGCCCATTTCCCCTGTATAACTGCTTTAGATTCTGTATAGTTTTAAGATGGTTCCTTAGGACGCTAATCCGCCATCTTCTGATTCTGCTGGGTAATCACATAAACTTTTGTTTCTCAACCACTGACTTATTTGCAATTGATTGGCACCGGGTTATGGCGAGCAGAACGAGCCCCTATTCTCTTGGTTACAGTGTGGAATTAATAAAATGATGATTCCTATATCACCTAACAAAAATACAACCAAATAAAAATGTACCTGTGTAGAAACATATGTATTGATATTTCAGCAGATATTATGTAAAATCATATTTCTATATAAAACCATATGTATTTGGATATATACGTATAAGCATGTCTGTATGCATGAGTGTGTGTGAATATTTTAACAAATATTGAGCTGCTTTTTTGAGAATCTTGAATGCCTATAAAGAAGGGATGATTTGCTTTGCTACCCTGCTCTGCAGTAAGGCACTTGTTTGAGGAGAAGCAGAGGAAGCACTTTCTGGTCCAATTGGACCTCAGACCAGATGTGTGGGTGACTCACTCTAAGTCAGAGAGATATCAGAAGATTCCCTCAGCCCCGTATTTAACTTTGCATTTTAATTAGTAATAAAAAGGACATTTTGATTTCCACCTTTTTGATGGTCATTATCTCCAGGGTCATTATCTCAATAGATTCTTAACTTGTACAGTAAAGAAAGGTGTGATTTATGATGAGGATTTTAGGCTGGTTAATTTTAAAACTTCAGATGAGAAGCAGGGTCTGAGGAGTGGAATTTGCTTGCCCTTTGATCAGAGACAGTTGCATTTGTGGAGGAAATCTCCATGCCTCCCTCTCTGTGCTAGGAGGAAGGGGGGATGGCCTTATCTGTGGAAACTCTTAATTGGGAAGGCAAGAACTTAAGTTGTTTACTGTCTGGCAACCTCATGTAACTGACCCCCCCCCCCCCCCCCCCCCCCCGCCAAAATCCTCCTTTGTCTTTAGCTGAGGATAATATTTAAGTGGTGACTTCTGCCATTTACTGAATCCGGTTTGATTCTTATCTAAAAGTTGTGGGACCGCCCAGTGGCCGGACCCTACCTGCACTGGTACCATTTTAACTTTTTTTTGTCTCGTAAAGAGATAACTCACGTACCTATGCCTTAAATTTAGCCTTACTCTCCACCCATGTTGGCAACAGAAGCAGCAGCAGCAACATGCCGGCAGCAGCTCTGACTGCCCGTGGGCCCTGTCCCCACGCAGCAGCCTGACTGCCCATGGGTCCTGTCCCCATGCTATTCTATTCTCTAAATAAAAGAGCACTACTGCCAGATCTTAAGAGTCTAAGAAATCTGTCTTTCGACTCCTCTGCTCACCGACCCCGCATCAATTTATCCACTCTTTAGTATTCCAAAAATATATACACATATTTAAGACAAACCCAGATATACAGATTTATCTAATTCAGAAATCTCAGAGTTGTCTAGAATTCTTTCCTTAGTTTCAAATTGATGAAACTAACTATTCAGTCACCAACTCGTATTGATTTGACCTCCAAAATAGATATTTTTTCTCAATTGCATCATATTTTCTCCATCCCCATCCCCATTGTTTTGGCTTAGTTTTTATCATCTGTTATCAGACTATTGAAATTGCTTTCTTGCTTCCAGTCTTTCTCTTACCCACACAGCTTGGAAAGTATTAATAACACCTAAATGTAATTATGCCACTTTCCTGCTTAAAATCCTTTCTCACCCCCATCCTTAGAGGATAAAGTCCAATCCTTCTCCAGTGGCATCTGAGAACCCTCACAAGGCCTTCCACTCTCGTCTCCCATCACTTTTCATATCACTCTATGTAGACATCTTACATGGAATTCCTTGCAAAGGTTACGCCTGGAATTACCTTCCTCCATTTATTCACCTGGCGAATTCATATCAAAACGTAAGTCAAGATATACACAGGCAGTGACACTTTCTCCAGTTTTCTCTTTAGGCAGAACTATGTGCTGCCTCCCTGCTCTCATATTCCTCTCTATATGGCTAAAGTGTGGCACTCACTATTTTCTAATTATCAATTCACGTGCTAGTCTCCCCTAGGAGACTGGTAAATAGTTGAGGCAAAGAACTAAGCATTATTTGTCTATGTATTCTAGTATATAACACATCTTATTAGGTGGCCAGTATTATAAACATTTTACAATTGAAAGAATGAAACCAAATTTTGATTCCAAATTTGACATTCAAATCTGAGAGTATTCATAATTTTAAAATCTAGGGAAAGCACTTAATAAACTCCTATTTATTGAAAATTTGGAAGAGAAAAATCAGTATGAACCGGAGGAGGTTATGTCTCCAGAATTCCACTGACTCCCTGCGATGGGACACATCCTTAAGTCTGTTGAACAAGCACTATGGCAATGTAGTGGAGAGTGAAAGCCAGAGATGAGAGGTCCTCACTAATATATTGAACACAGTGGTCACAAAATGCCATATGAACATATGAATTAATAAATGCTTTTTATAAACACTAATGCATTGAATTTACCCCTTATGACTCCTATGGTTATGCCATATTTCTGTTAAGATCTCTGAAAAAGATAAATCTCTGCATTTCGCCTTCAGTTATTCTGTTGAGATATAATCAACCTACAGAACTGTGTAAGTTTCAAGTGTACACCATAATGACTTTACTTACATATATAGCATAATGATTACTGTGAGTTTAGTTAACATCCATCACCTTGTATAGATACTAAAAAAAAAACCAAAAGGAAGAAAGAAAATTTTTTTTTCCCTTGTGGTGGGAACTTTTAGGATTTGCTCTCTCAGCAACTTTCAAATATACTACACAGCAGAGTTAACTATAGTCATCATATACGTGACATCCTCAATTCTTACTTTTTTGATTTTTTAATTTACTTTTATTAACATTACGTTGGTTCATAGGATTATATAAATTTCAGGTGTGCATCACCATAGTATATCATCATATTTTGACTTCTGTAGAGGCTACCTCATGTTCACCACCAAAAGTCTAGTTGCCATCTGTCACTGTACACACGCGCCCCTTTACCCAGAGAGAAGAGAAGGTCCTTACTAATATATTGAACACAATGATCAATGATCACAAAACTCATTGGAAATACCAAACTGAGCACAGTGAACATAACGGTCACAAACACTTTTAGATAATGTATACAGAAGCCTGTGACACAACATAATTGCTTGGGGGTAGGTAGGGAGGGTCATTCTATATTTTAAACACACACACATGCACAGGACCAATCAGGGCTCTTGAATAGGTTGGGCAAATATTACCTTGTTAAGATATTTTCAGATATAATAAAACCATATTTGCTTCAGCGCATTCTCCAAAAATTACACTTACTTAGAAAAAACAACTTTAAATTTCTGACATTTACCATCCTACTATTTTCATGCCAAGTTTTCAGTAGACGGCAGTTTCTAGTGTGACATGCATTACGATAAATCGCGGGGTTTTCGTTAAATACTTCTCCAACTGCCACGCTCAGATGCAAATTCACACACATACACACAAATGAAATCCCAATTTTCCCCTCAAATTTTCTATCATCTCTTCAATTAGCATGCACTATTTTAACTTCTGTCACAGCTCTTTCCTTTCCCCTTCTGGGACACGAAAACCACTTAGAATACTTTCAGAGCAGAATGTCTGTTTTAAAGTATATACCAAATGCTAACTCGTGCCTTTTTAAGAGCTACAAGCATTGTGTTCTCATTAGAAGACAGTTTCAGTTTCCCCAAGAGCATAGTAATCTCAAGGAGGTCTCTCAGTTTGTCCTCTGGCACCAAAAAAACAAATTCTCTTAATGATGCCAATTAAGAGGTGTGAATGTCATTTCTACATCTTTGTTCTGTTTCAGGTCAGCAAGTCCAGGGCTCAAAACAAAGTCATGACAACCTTGTTGAAGCTTAAAGACTTTTGTAACATTTGATCGGGAAGTCAGGTATTTCAAAATAACTGTAAATGTCTTACGGAATTCTCAGTAAGAGATTACATTATTTATAATCTATTTGTACTTATTTTTACTTTCCCTCTATAAGAGAAAAGAAGAAAAATGCATGAAATGTTTCACTCTAATCTTACCTGAATTTCTCTTGTCTAGGCACTATTACTTGTGAGTTGAACTATAAGAATTGTTTCCTTAAATTCTTTTAAACAAATAATGCAATTTTTATATAATGTTACTTTGATTATTCTTTTCAAGAATGACAAAGGCAGCCACTGTTTCATATCTTTTTATTGTCCTCCCATCTAAAAATGTTGATTCCTTATTTAATGTTTACATGGGCCTATTCAACAATAATTTGTCATCTTTATCTGGATCAGCCTGTGTCTAAGTGCCATTCAAAACTGGTTCTGCTCAATGAGGCACTCAAGATCTATGGCTTTTGGAGTACTCTGGCTGAGAACTCCAAAGGGAAGGAGGGAAGGGGTTAGGAGTATTTTGTAGAAGCATTTTAATCTTACAGAAAAAGAAAGAACTGTGCCCTTTGCAGTAAAAGCTCGTGGTTTCTTTGCATGTAAAATTGTCTCCTAATGACAATTGAAAAACAAATATTGATAGCATAAATTTTTACAACTAGCTTGAGTTATTTAATTAGATTTACATAAGCTAATTTTATAGTATATAATTTGGTTTAGTTATGAAAATAGTATAACTTTGCATAACATTTAGATAGTTTGATTTTTTTATTTTTAAGCACATAGTAAAGCAAAAACGAAAATATTTGGATTCATATTTACCCTAATTAATATCGTATCAACAGTATCAATTATCTCAAGCATAATAGGTCAAAAACACTCTTGCAAAGAGTTTCAGATTGAGAGTGTCTCAATTTACTTTCTCAAATCAGTTGCAATGTGTAATCAGTTTTTTAAAGCAGTTTTAAAATTCTATAGTTTATACAATCAGCACTCAACACTTTGAGGCACATTGGGTCATTATCCTTATTTTCCATATGAGAAATCCAAAACCCATAAAAGTTTACATGATTTTCCATGATCACTAAGGAATAAGTTAGCAGTTTTGTAGCTCAATAAACTCTCAGAGACATAATTATATTCAGGATCCCATATATTATTTACCTCAAAATTTGATGAAATCTTTTCTGAATTTCAGGAAATAGTTTGTATATAATCAAATTCTTCATAATTCCTCCAAGAAGCAATTGTAAGTTTCATACTGGGGGTTATATTCAATTTTTTTTAGCAGAACTACTCAGGAATATACTTGTATTTCCTAACTTATTCGGCTTTCTTTTTCCTCATTAAAATCATTTCTCTTAAAAAAAGGTAAAGCATAAATATAATAAATAACTGTACTTTAAAATGAAAACTAAATTTTTCTATCACAAAAGTATCAGACCCACTCACTCCTCTAGAAGTGAGCACTCTTAAAAATTTCCTTGAATATCTTTCTACAATTGTATATACAGAGAAATATACACACGTGTGTCTAAACACACACACTATGTAATATACACATACATGTGTATATAATGTTTTTTATATATTTACATATATATTTTTTCCAGCTAATCATATATATCAAAGATATTTCCATATGGGCACGTATAATTTTACCCTATTTTTTCTAATGATAACATAGTATTTCATCATCTTTAAACATTGTACATTATAGCAATTGTTTACCCAATCATATTATATATATAAAATATATGTATAATATGAATTTCAGATTATATAAACTATCATATTAGTAGTTGTTTTAATTTCTTCAATAATGAACAAATTTCATAGTAATTTATGAATTTCCTGTTCATGTTCCAGGTCCTTATTTCTGTCATGTTTCTGATGATTTGGGGGGGGGGGGTTTAGATCATCGACAACTTTTCCAATTTCTTTCCTGGTCCTTGACCTATTTAGAAATCCCTCACTGCTCTTTTCTTGCCATAGATGCTCCATCAATGACTAAGCATCACTCAGTTCTTTGCCTTTGGTTATTCCTCCTCTTGCCTCAAGGCGTTTCCCCATGCACAGATACCCAGGAGGATGTCAGTGCTTGGAGCAGTCTTCCTGTCCATCAGTTTGCTACCATCCTACTTCAGATCTTGTCTTTCTGATAACTTTCATGACAGGATTTTGGAAAGCTTCAGGTTAGCTTAGATGTCCCTACTCTACCACAGCATTTAACATTCTTTATTAATGTTTTTTTAACTCTTATTCACTATAAGGCACAAGTTTCAGGAACGAAGCTGGGGATGCTTCTGTATCCCCAGCCTCTTGTGCAATGCCTGGCACATAGTAGGCATTCTATAGACAGTTATTTATCTAAGTAAAATCTCCATTGGATTAAATACATCCTGAAGTTTTTGTATACATGTAGAGCAATTAAAAAGGAACAGTTGTATTGAGATTAAATTACATTATCTGTTCGTTCAATTATTCATGTATGTAATCATTCTATAAATATAAATAATCACCTACTGTAAATTTGACATTAACAACAAAAATTGCAAACAGCAACACTAAACTGTTGAGTGAATGCTTTTTATGTACTAAAATCTTTGCATGCATTTTGCATTGATTCTTACAAAAATCCTATGAGGAGTAGAACACTAATTATAGAGATTTTACAAAGGAAAGTGAAATTAAGAGAGCTTAAGTGATATGTCTGTATTGCAGACCTCCTAGGTAACTGAGTCAGAATTGAATTCCAGGTTTCATTGATTCTATTGTCTAAATTTTTAACCATCTCAATAAAAGAGATATTACCTCTATTTGTTAATAGCCAACAGAGACTAAATTACATATAGGATAATTGGAAACATATGTCCATTATGGCCCTTTCGTCTTCAATATTGTATGTGTCCCTTTGTGTTTTTTTTTCTATATCTGCATTTATTGAAACAACGTTATGATTCATTTTTTAATTCAGGTAATGTATTCAAATACTGTGGTTGATTTTACAATGTGGAAACTCCCTTGAATTACTGGGATAAAAGTTTCTTGGAGATAATTTATTAAAATGTTCATGTTACTAGATTTGATTTTCTAGTATTTTATTAAGCATTTTTGCATCTATGCTTATAGAAATTTTTTTTAAGGTATGCTTTTTTTTTCTTTTTTGCTGAGAAAAATTGGCCCTGAGATAACATCTGTTGCCAATCTCCCTCTTTTTTTTCTTCTGCCCAAAGCTCCCTAGTATATAGTTGTATATTCTAGTTGTGAGTGCCTCTGGTTGTGCTTTGTGGGATGCTGCCTGAGCGTGGCTTGACGAGTGGTGCCATGTCCGCGCCCAGGATCCAAACCAGGGAAACCCCAGACTGCTGAAGTGGAGCCTGTGAACTTAGCCACTTGACTGTGGGGCTGGCACCTTAATTTTCAGGTTTTTAAAAAATCTTTTTGTTAGGTTTGTTATTAGGTTTGTGCTGGCTTTGTAAAAATCAGTTGAGAAGTGTTTCCACTTTCTACACTGTCTGAAAGAATTTGTGAAATGTTGATATTATTTCCTTTTTAAATATTATAAAAATACAAATGTACACATAAAATTATGGTCCAGACAAGATGGCATAAACTCCTTTCTTCCTGGTTTTCCCTGCTTAGTACAATCACAAACCTTGGAAATAATGCAATAGGTAACAAAAGAGAACTCTAAAAAATGGAAAAAGGAAGGCAGACTGGTTAGAGATTTCAAGACTAGAAGAATAACCCATGAAGTCCCACCCAACAGAAAGATGTGACTCAGGCCTGCTGTTTCCAGTCCTCCAAGTTAACAAGAGAAAGTGACCACGTATGCTCAGCACTGGCCTAGATCAAATGGGAGTAGCACCCACAGTACCAGGCGAGCCTGGCAGCACTGGAAAGAGGGATCAATAGACACTCCACTGACAATGATCAACCAGAGACTCCATATGACCAGAATCTCCCCTCCCCCACATAGAAACACCAAGCAGTTGGTGTCACCAGCAAGTGGGAATCCACCGAAACAAGCACCAAACCAGGGAAGAACTC
This sequence comes from Equus caballus, assembly GCF_041296265.1. Classification (NCBI taxonomy): domain Eukaryota; kingdom Metazoa; phylum Chordata; class Mammalia; order Perissodactyla; family Equidae; genus Equus; species Equus caballus. Next base: position 26,849,910 of record NC_091709.1, on the reverse strand, counting down.
TCTGTCTCCTGCAAGCAGGAGGCATTCACACAAAAAGAAACCTTGGCCAGGAAGACTGTCCTTGTGGGCCTGAGTCTCCCCACCCTATCTAGAGATACCCGGTGGCCAGTAAGCCTCAGCAAAGGGGATCACCCCACAACAGCATTCAACTCTGGAAGCATTTTTCATCCCCATAGACCAGAGACCCACTTCCCTCACTGTGGCCCAGACTGGCTAAATACCGTCTGTCCACCCAGGAACTACCAGTTGTGACCAGTGGGAGCTCTAGTGGAACCAAATAAACCAAGCCAACAAAACTAGCCATGCAAAGACTCTAAAAAGCAGATGGGGTGGGGCCAGCCCATGGCCTAGTGGTTAAATTTGATGTGCTCCACTTCAGTGGCCTAAGTTTGGTTCCCAGGCACAGACCTACACCACGTGATGGCAGCCATGCTGTGGCAGCAACCCACATACAAAATAGAGGAAGACTGGCACAGATGTTATGTCAGGGTGAATCTTCCTCAGCAAACGAAAAAAGCAAATTGTCATTGGAGCCACAGCCCAAAAATAAAGGCCAGAACCTGTGTGGGAAACCAAAACAGGCGACTTCCTGCTAAAATGAAAGATTAAATAGGACTCTGAGTCTCCTAACATAACAGTCAAAATGTCCAGGATATGATAAAAAATCACTCATTATGCCAAGAATCAGGAAGATCACAACTTGAAGGAGAAAAGACATTTGCCCAACACCAACATCAAAATGAATCAATGTAGGAATTATCTGCAAAGTATTTTTAAAACAGCACAAATAAAAAATGCTTCAACTATCAGCAATCTTGAAACAAATGAAAAGTGGAAAACATCATCAAAGAAGCAGAAAGTATAGAAAAGAATCAAATGGAAATTACAGAAATGAAAAATACAGCCACAGAGAAAGTAAACTTCTTGGAAGTGTTCAACAGTATAGAGGAGATAATACAGGATACAATCATTGAACTTGAAGACAGAGCAATAGAATTTATGCAATCTGCACACAGAGAGAAAAAAGATTGGGAAAATATGAATGAAACATCAAGAACCTGTGGGAAAATAACGTAAGATTCAATATTCTTATGGGAATCCCACTTGGAGACATGAATATGGATGATTAGATACATAAGCTGCATGACTAATCTCTTTAGCAAATGGTTGTCCCTTGGGCTGTCTTCCAGTTTGCTATTTGGGTAGGTGGAGAATTTTCCAAATCAAGTGCTTGCTCTTTTTTACCCAGCAAGTCCTTCTTTAACATATCTCTTTCCTCCCACATTTTACTATAGGCAGCAAGATACATGCTGTACCTTCCACACTTTGCTTGGAAATCTCACCGAAATATCCAAGTTCATCATTTTCCACCCAACAACAGAATACGATTTAGCCAAATTTCCTGCCATTTTGTAGTACTGATTCCTGCAGTGTCCAATAATATGTTTCTCTTTTCCTTCTAAGGCATCACCAGAAGCACCTTTAACATTTATATCTCAACCCACATTCTGTACATGATGATATATTTGTTCTTTAAGATGACAGAACATTCTCTGTAGCTCTTCTCATGTCTTTTTAAACCTTTGCTAGAACCACCTTTAATGACTATATGTCTGCCAATGGTCCCTTCAAGATAATCTCGGCTTTTTCCATTAAGCATTTCAAAACTCTAGCTACCCTCTGTCCATTTCCCAATTCCAAATCATTGCCACATTTTTAAATATTTATTACAGCAGCACCCAGCTTCTCTGTACAAGAAGATTTTTATCGTACAAAAATCGACATTACTTTGCTAGGGTTGCCACAACAAAGTACCACAGATTGGGTGGCTTAAAGCAACAGAAATGTATTTTCTCACTGTTTTAGGGGTTAGAAGTTCTAAATTAAGGTATCAGTCTGACTAGGCTCTCTCTTTGCCTTCATTGCCTTTTCCCAATCAGTGGTGGTTGGGAACAATCCCTGGTGTTTCTTCGCTTGTAGGTGCATTTCTCCAATCTCTGCCTAGTCACATGGCCTTCTCCCTATGTCTGTGACTCTGTTCTCTGTCCTTATAAGGACACCAGTCATTGGAATAAGGCCCATTTTAATCCTGTACGACTTCATTTTGATTTAGCAAATACGGTCACATTCTGTAGTTCTGTGTTTCTGGGAGACACTACTGAACCAAGTATATTATCCTTCTCATGAGTCTTATAAATATTTGATGATTGAAACAAAAATTGTAATATCACCTATACTAAAAATGATACAGTTTAAAAGTGATGAAAGTAAAAGAACCTAAATGGATTAAAGTCTGTACACTTCATTCCAAGTGTTAAATGTCATAAAGAAATAACTTCTGAAACCTTCTGGGCTGAAAGTATTTTTTGTGTTTTTGATTATGAATTCAATTTCTTTAATAGATTCTTTTTTTTTTTAAAGATTTTATTTTTTTCCTTTTTCTCCCCAAGGCCCCCCCCCCCCCCACCCCGGTACGTAGTTGTATATTCTTAGTTGTGGGTCCTTCTAGTTGTGGCATGTGGGACGCTGCCTCAGCATGACTCGATGAGCAGTTCCATGTCCACGCCCAGGATTCGAACCTATGAAACACTGGGCTGCCTGCAGCAGTGCGCGTGAACTTAACTACTCGGCCACAGGGCAGGCCCTGTAATAGATTCTTTAATAGAGTCTTCAGATTCCTTATTGATTCTTGGCTTAATTTTGCTAAGTTAGGTTTTTTAAGGAATTGTTCCATTTTATCCAGGTAATCAATGCTATAAAGTTTTCCTTTTCCTTTTAATATCTGTATAATGAGTAATGATAAAATCTCTTTTATTCTTTATGGTAATTTGTGTTTCTTCTCTTTTTTTTTGTACTCCTTGGTTAATCTTGCTATTGGTTTATCAATTTTATTAAAAACTTTAAAGGAATGAACTTTTTCCTCTTTTCAATCCCTGTCGTCTATTTCATTGATTTCTGTTTCCACTTTTATTCTTTTCTACCCATTATTTTTTATTTAATTTGCTCTTATTTTTTGAGCCAATTGGGTAAGAACTTATATAATTGCTTTGAACATTTATTCTTTTAAAATATAGATATTTAAAGTTACAATCTTGCCTTGAAGTACTGTTTATGCTTTGTCTACAAATTTTGATATTTTGGATTTTTCTTATTTACTTTGCAATATTTTTGAATATCCCTGGGATGTTTCCTTTGACTCATAGGCTTCTTGGAAATGTGGCATCTAATTCCCTAATATTTGGGAATTTTCTATTTCTTGTTTTGTTGATTTCTAATTTAATACAGTTTAGTCAGGTAAAATACTGTGTAGGATTTGTATGCTGTGAAATTTATTGAACCTTGCTTAATGGAGCAGGATGTGATCTTTTCCATGTGTATTTTAAAGCATGTCTGGTTGTTGCAGTTGCAATTGTAGGGTACAGTTTCCTGTAAATGTCAATTTGGTCAATTTGATTGATAATTTTACTCTGATCTCCTATGTACATACTAGATTTTTGTCCATTTGCTCTTTTAATTACTGTGAGAGGGATGTTAAAATCTCAAATTATGTTTAAGAATTTGCCTGTTTTTTCTTTAATTCTCTTAGTTTTTGCTTCACCTATTTTGAAGTTCTGTTCGGTGCATACGTATTTAGAACTGTTTTGTCTTTCTAGTGAATTACCGTTTTATCATTATGAAACGTCACTCTTCATTTCTTGTCCACATTTTTGGTGAAATTTATTTTGTCTAATAATAATATAGCCATAGGGCTTTCTTATGCTTGCTGTCTGTGTGATATATTCTTTTACTTTCAAGGTAATTGCGTTTTTAATTTTAACGTGTATCTTTTGGGCATTGTCCCTACTCCCAAATCAAATCCTTTCCATTGTCTCTGGCTTCAGGCCCTGAGGATTAAGGAGTGGCTAATGAGCTCTCTCCCCTCGGGATGGGCTGAATCTTTAATGTCCCTCATTCAAGATTTGTTTGGCCTCTCTTATCCCTGTTCTCAATTTGATAACAACTGCTCTGTTGTAAGCTTCATGCCATCTTGCCCTGCACACTGCCAGCCAAGCACTCATCGAGGATTTGCAGAAGCCCTTATGTAGACTTCTGCCTCTCCATCCTCAAGCTTTTGAAACTACTTTCCAGAGCCCTGCCCTGCAGATTCCACATTGCTGGTCTGAACTCTGATTTCTGCCTCTTGGGTTCAGTAGCACCACCATGCTCCACTAAGATTCCCGTTTGCTGTGCTGGTGGAGTTTTCACTAGGCAAAGAGTCAGAATGATGAGTGATCTTGAGGTTCATTTCTTGAGATTTTCTTCTCTCAGTGATCAGTTTGTTTTTTTTTGTGAGGAAGATTAGCCCTGAGCTAACATCTGCTGCCAATCCTCCTCTTTTTTTGCTGAGGAAGCCTGGCCCTGAGCTAACATCCGTGCCCATCTTCCTCTACTTTTTATACATGGGACTTTCGCCACAGCATGGCTTGACAAACTGTGCCAGGTCTGCACCAGGGATCCACACTGGCGAACCCAGGCCACTTAAGTGAAACGTGCAAACTTAACCACTGCGCCACCGGGTGACCCTTCAGTGATCAGTCTTTTATTGCTTGTTTTCCCTTGACAGAAAACAGTTGTGTCATATGTTCTGTCCAGCTTTAAAGATGTTTACTTTGAGATGGCAAGTCTAGGACCAGTCATTCTCTCACAGTTGGAAAGAGAAGGCCCTGATTTTTGTTATTGTTTCACTTCATCTTTGCAACCTTTATATTGCTGGTGGGAAACTAGCTTTGACGCTACAGTTTAATAAGTTCTGTGCCATCTTAATATCCTCCAGGGGGAGCCAAAACCTTAGCCTGTAGATAGGCGGCACCTGGATCTCTGAGGTTCTGCTGACCATGAAGAGATTGCAGAGGAAAATCTTACTAAGAAATACCTTGTAGTTTTTAATCACGACGGATATTTCCACCCAAATCAAGACACACACTACTTACAGGACGATTTCCTCACAAAAATAGCCATCACATCAAAGTCACATCTGTGAAGACAATCTATAGCTTCAGAAGAAATTCAAGGCCTCAGGATCTGAGAAGGAATTTTGAATCTTTGAAAATAAAGAATGACAAATCCATTATTTGATAGCTTCTTGCCATTCAACTGTTAATGATTTTAATTCTTTTATTTGAATGTGTGCCGTAATAAAAGGATAAGCTGGTTGTAAATGTGGTGAGTACATATATTTTATGTAGCATTATTTTTTTAAGTTAAGAATATTTGATCATAATTCTTTTGGAGTTTAATTTATTTACATTGACTGAATTTCACTTTGAGTTTTTAAAACTCCCAGGCCACTTTCCACATGTTCTTTTTGACACTGCCCTTCACGTTGCTTTATCTACCTACTTGTTTCACAGTTACTTGTGTCTTCCTCTCACTGCCAAACTCTAGCTCTGGAGATCTAACTATTGAAGTTATATTTGATTGTGAAAGAAGTCAAGTTACAAATGGTTAATATCTGAGCAGATAGTAAGAAAGTTGTGATAAAAATGAAAGACACTCATTAGGTGTCCTGTTGTCCTTTCTTAACCAGTCTCCACAATGCTAATTTGACCTCTTTTTAATCCAGCCTCCATATCTCTCCTACGTGTTCCTTCTAAATACAATCCTATTTAAGTCTCTCCATTGTGTCAAATCTGGCAATGGCTGACATGACATAAGAATGAAGTTTAAGAAATTAGGAAGGTATGATGTAGGCTTATTTCTAACTCTCTCTTCTCTGCCTGTTCTATGCTCCAGGCATTCTATAAAGTATGTTAAATTCCTCAAAGATCTGTTTTCTCATAACTCTGTGTTTTTATTCATACCACTCCTCAACCTAAAATTCCACTTCCAATCACATCCATCCATATAGTGCCTGTTATGGTTTGAAAGTCTGTGTCCTTCCATAATTCATATGTTGTAATCATAATCCCCAAGGTGATCGTATTAGGAGGTGGGGCTCTTGGGAGGTGATTAGGTCGTATGAGTAGAGTTCTCATGATTGGCAGTAGTGCCCTTATAAAAGAGGACGTAGAGAGCTCCCTAGCCTCTTCTACTACGTGAGGATGCAACGAGAAATCTGTGACCCAGAAGAAGGCCTTGGCCAGAACCCTACCATGCTGGCACCCCGATCCTGGACTTCCAGCCTCTGGAACTGTGAAAAATACATTTCTGATATTGATAAGCCTTCCAGTCTATAGTATTCTGTTATAGCAGCCTAAACAGACTAAAACAGTGCCTACTTCCTTCTGTATTACATTTTTTCAAGTGTTGCTTTTGATTTTTAAGACTTTATTCGCACACTCTTCCTCTCTCAAGGAGTCTATTACTCTTTCCTTTATTATAAACAGCATTCTATAGACATTTCTACTGTAATAAGGTGCTGAAGTCATTTGTGTAATTTATGCACCCTATTAATAGTTTGTGATTCTTATACCCTTATGAACTGAGCCCCATATTATTCTAAAATTCTCAAAGTCTAGAACTCAGTTTTATTTATTTTTATGTCCCCAACACCTTGCAAAACGGCCTAACACATAACAGATGACCTAGACCTAGTAAGAGAATAAAGGAAGGATGGAAAGATCCCTGTTCATGTATAAACAAACTAATATTGAAGTCAAGTACAGTATAAAACTCCTTTTTAATATAATAGAAGTGAATCGAAACTCAAACTAAATCTATTTTTTAAGCATGATTTTGTTCTCGGTCATAAGTAGAAACGCAGAAGATGACTATATGATGAGAAACCAATCTTAATGGCCCTGGAGGATAATTTCTTTCCCATGTTGGTAGTTGAACAGAGATGACTCAACTTACCTAAGCATTCTGCAGAGAGACAAAATCTTTGACTGATCTCAGTGTTCCTGCCATGCAAAGCTCCTGACAGCCCTCTGAATGTAGACATGGTCCTTGTTATGCACATTCCCTATATTCCTGAGCCTTGATATTTCTTGATATATTTCTTGTTTCTTAGAAAAAGAATATGTTACCTAGCGCCTCTTGGCCTATCCTTTAGATACCAAACACAGGGTGGGAATAGGGCCTACTCTCTTTCTTGGGATACTCCCAGGCACAGGTCTAGTCTGCTGGCCCAGGCATGCTCCTGTTTGGAAATTCTGGCAAAAATGCACACTGCCATGCCTGGTCCAGGCTGTAGAATAATGAGTTGGGAGGACAGCATGCACTGTGCTTCACCACTGCCTATAAGCTCTCCCCAGTAAAATGTGGGGAGCTGCACTATGAGGCGCTACTGGTGTGTTTCAGTCACCCCCTCAGAGACGAGTTGGCACTCAATGTAGGTCACACTCTTTTCATCCTGGTGCAATGCTTTTGTTTTTGTTTTTTGAGGTGAGAGAATTTTACTGGGCTGTCTCATCACCTTGAGATAATGACAGGTAACAAGGAAGTGTTGTGACTTGATCTATAATCCAAAATTGGGCAGATAGGCAACAGTGTCCACTGGCCCCTGGGCCTCAGGCGGAGCTGCTGAGATGTCTTCTCAGAGTCCAAGAGGAGGCAGGGTGCCCATCGATTCCACTAGCCCAGAACATATCCAGGCCTCAGAGATGTCTGCTCCAGGTCTCAGAGGGCATGGAACAATGATGCAGAAGTCTGTCAGTCATTAAAACTCCTAAACAGGTGGGATAGTTGAAGCCAAAGTGGATTTGTCACAAAGGAAAATCAGCTAATAAAACTGCTGCTATCCAAGAAGAAGAAACCAGAATGAAACTGCAAAATATACATGCTTTTTGGCCAAAGACTAGGAGACTGTTAAAAAATGAAAGGAGAAACAGCTCATTGAGATGGGAACTTAGAAACTGAAAGAAGTACTCTGTGGATAAGCTGATACCCAAACCTGGACTTGATTTTAGAAAATTATAGCATGAGATGAGCCAGGGATAGGTATAGGGCCAAGTTCACCTTTCCCATCCCAAACAAAGACTGCAAATATTCCTAAACTTCCTAGGATAACAGGGCATAGATAGGTATCATTTCTACTTTTGTGCCTGCATATATTTACTATTCTTTTGTCAGCCTGTGTGGATGACAGGGATGTTTTGGTGATCAAATGTACAGAGAATTTAGTTGATTGGAGTCAATGGTATCCTCATCTTTGGCTTCTACAAAAGTGAGTAGATTGTATAGCCAAATGTGGTCTTTACTTGAGAAGCTTGCCAGGATTGCACTTGAAAAGATGTCCCAGATTATGAGAAAAAGAAGTCCTTAGTCTTTTTTCAGGAGAGTTATAATGGATTGAGTTGTTACAGTGCTACCGAAGGTTATCTCTAATGTAACATCCCTGACAGGCCAACGGAAGCCACTGGTGCTTGAAGCTTAAACAAGAAAGTAGCCACTACTGTTCCCATTTTACTTGACATCATAATGGTGACTTCTTGTGCTGCCACTATTGACATTTGTATATGGTCTTGGTTATTATTAATGGTTTATTTTTTATGCTCACTGAAAAGAAAATAAAATCAGTTTACCTTTACATGGAAAGGCATACTAATAACAGGCCATCAATGGGTTGGACAAACCCTAGGACAAGATGAACTCTTGGTGGATGAGGAGATACTGTCTTACAATGGTGGCTTTTGATAATCACTTCTACTGAGAAAACTATTTGTATCTTTTGCATGTCTTCCTGGCACAAGTGACTAATTGTGATTCTGAATAGAGACAAAGTTCAAGTCCCCACCATACAAGTGATCATTTGGAGTAACACAAAGAAATATTAAAAATGCATTATTGTCTCTACAACTGCCAACTACCAAGAAAAAAGAACGAAAATCTAATCAACCTCTTTGAGTATTGGAGATAATACATCCCACATCCGCAAATTTTATTCTAGACTCTATACCAAGACACCAACCAGACAGATAGCTAAATTTGAATGGAAATGGCCACAGCTAGAAGGCTTGAAAGAACCCAAACAACAACTCAAGCTCTGCTCTGGAGCACCACATCTCCTTCAAACCCATTGAAATTACAAATACACAGTAGATTGAAACTTCTTTCAAAGCACACAGGACAACTTTTGTAACCTCACAGTAGATTGAAACTTTTGCCCAAAAAGACTCCATAGTTCTTCCTGCTGCCAAATGTCTAGATCTAGACTCTTCCTGGCCCCTAATACGGTTCACAAAAAGAAAAGTTAATGTCATCAATCTGATATTCTCATCTTATAATTGAATCTCCAGTTAAGGACCCATACTGGCCCTCAAAGCCTCAGCCACCATTACTAACTGGTGGCTGCTCACTCATTGGACACAGACATAACGTTACCTACTGCTTTAGTAAAACCACCAAATCAATGGCTTCCTTGCCCTCACATCTTGATGCTTAAAAATACAATGTGATTTACTGATAAAAGAGTGTGTCTCCAAGATGAACATACCCATTGGAATGCAGCAGTCATCAACATAAAGAGGCAGACTGTGCCAATATCTATGGGTAAAGATACTTTGCTTAATGGTCAGAACTTCAAATGATGTTGCTGGAAAGCATACTACCCCAAGATTTATTAAAGATTTATGCAAATCCATGGACCAAACAATAATGGGCTAATTCTATGGTCAGGCCACTGGGCCGCTAAAGAATATATTAAGAATGACACATGCAGGTTCAACAATTTGCTCAGGTACTTAAACTGTATGTGACATGAAGAAAAGCATGGGTATTATCAAATATGTGCACCGATCGCCTGCACTGTAGCATTTTGACACAATGGATACTACTGTCACTGCATGGTCTTTATTATTTGGCAACTATACCAGCTTCTCTAACAAGAAGGCAGGCATCTCTAGTGGAACCTTGACCAGGGAGCACACAGAATATCTATGTGCAACCTAGGCTGTAGAATTTGAAAGTTGGAAGACAGAGTGCACTCTGCTTCTTCCCTGCTAGTACATTTCCCTGATAAACCCTAGGTCATATCTGCATCATGTGGACCCAGTTGCCTCTGTACATGACACCCCCTTGCACAAAAATATGCAACCATATGTACAAGTTTTGAAGACATTACTTTCCATTTAATATGTATGAACATGTATGGAATAATTTAGAGAGTCACTCATATTTATACAATGTTTGCAAATCTTGGGTCAAATGGGAACTGCGTTCAAGTTTGGAATAATATGACATGGCAGATAATTAATTTTAACATGTCACCTACCATTAAGTTAACTAGCTGGAATGGTATATGTACTTTCATATTTTATTTTGACTAATGTAAGAAGATTACACAGCAAATTATTCAGACACACGACCTGACAGTGTGTGATTATTAACAAGTGTTATTTATCGATGACGAGCATTGGTATTCACGCTCTGGGAAATGTTCAAAAATAGTATCAATTGTGAGTTCTGTATGATGCTGTGCAGCATGATGATGACAAAGTGAAATATTTAAATGATGGCTTGTGGCTGTTTGGGGAGAAAAATGAACTCTGGCAGCAAATCTCTGTAGTATACATGCAATTTCTACTGATAAAATACTTCCTGACCTTGGTAACTCTTAGTTGCTTCATGTTTTTTGAAGTTATATACTTCAATTGTTGGAATCAATAACCTAGAACTGTTTCTACCAGAACTGTAAAATTATGCTACTCAGAAGTGTCTTAGGGCCAGGTTATACTTAGGATCCTCCTTGAAAGAAAATAACCTGGTAATAATTTTGTATATGTTGGGATGATACTGTTTATATGAGATCCAAGAGGACTCGCAGTAAATAAATTTTGGACAGTTCCTATTTAAGGGAAATTCCATAATCCAGTATCAAATTTCATTGCTTTTATTGTATGGTTAGATTACTTTGGAAATGCCCTAAGTATCAATATGTATGTTAGCCATTAATCATTATTATCAGTATTTTCAACATTAGTTTGTTACACTTGACATAATTCATTAATTCAATATCATTCGTTATATTAAATATAAATAAATGTTTTACAGAATCCAAAATTCTGTTCATTTGAAGAAACAAACACAATAAATATATTCAGTAGAGAGGGATACTGTTATTTTGTTCTTCAGAAATAGCCTAGATCTAACTGTAAATCTAAAATGTCTACGACCTTCTTTTACCCGTGCAGTTTGAAACAAGCAATTACATTTGTCTCTAAGCAATTCTTGTCCATAAAGTTTTTACAAGCCAAAGCAACATCATTATTATCACATTGTTTCTTATGTTCTTCCATTCTCCCTTTTGAAAACAACAGTATACATATAAAGAGTCTCTGCCTAGATTCATAATAAGGAATTTCAGAATATTTATAAAATATTCTACACAACATTGTGAAATTACAATATGGTAAGGGTGAGTTGCATCAGAAGAAAACAAGCTTTTCTTTTTCAATAGAGTCACATTTTTCTTCGCCTTTTAGCTTATCTTATAGTTTTTAAATCCCTATTATTCTCGATTGGAGCAAGGACAACTATGCCAAGAGAGGTGAGGTGCCCTCACCCTGCTCACTAGGAAGGAAAGCACCCAAGCTGCATGCAGTTATCGCTCGATTGACTGTCTGTCAGCAGATGCTCATTGAATTGAAAATGTTCTCTGAATTCACGCTCTGCCTGTATTCTCTGCTCCTCAGTGTCTTTCTTCCGAGGGGAATTATAGGGATAAGAATCTTTCTCTCTTATAACTAATGTTTTAGAGCTCACAGAGCAATACGTCTTTTGCCCCTCTCTGGGGAGTCATTTGTCTCTCCTGAAGCACGATTTTGTTATTTTGTTTTAAAGAGCCAGGTTTGGGTGCATGTAACCCATTCCGTTATCAGGGTTAGATACAATTATTTCCATCTTCCAGGGGGCCTTCCCCACACGAGGAGTGCTTTATACATGCTGCGCTCTGTGATTTCTGGCTTTGCTATCTACTCACTTAGAGAAAATCATTATTCATTCTAATGCACACTGCATGCATTATGAAAATCTATGGAAAATTACTTTCACCGACAATATCTCAATTAGATAAGCTGGAAAGAAAGAAGCTAGTTGAAGAAACGGGGTGGCACAAGTACATTTTGTAAACTCTCTAGGCTCCTGCAGCTGCATTTTGTTCAGAATTTGTGTGTTAAATTCTTTTGTACCTGTTTGATACGCTTGCTCTGATATTCCATACCCTTCTCTCTCTCTCTCTTTCTGTCTCTTTCTCTTTCTCTGTCTGTCTCTCTTTCTCTCTGTCTTACGATTTTGCCCATTCCCTTTTCATTAACGTATCTGTGGATTATGGTGGATTAAGGTGCTAAAAAGCTTGAAGGTGTTTAAAATACACCTTGTCTACAGGAATGTTAGTAATACATCCTACTACTAGTGCTACTACTACTGGCAACAATACCAATAAAAATACTTGATATATAATATAACAAGCCTGTGAGGTAGGCAGAAAGTACAGGTATTCTTATTTCCATTTTACAGAGGAGAAAAGCAAGGTTAAACTACTTACCCAAGGTCACAGAGTGGGAAAGAACCAGAAATCAGATTTGACTCACTTCTTTTTTTTTTTTTTTTTGCTGAGGAAGATTCGCTGTGAGCTAAAATCTATCACCAATCTTCCTCTATTTTGTATGTGGGGTGCCTGCTGCAGCATGAGTGATGAGTGGAGTACGTTCATGCCCCAAATCTGAACCCATGACCCCTGGCTGCCGAAGAAAAATGTGTGTAACTTTAACCACTCGGCCACGGGGCTGGCCCAACCCCTTCCCTTTTAACTCAGGAAGATTGAAAGAGGTTTCCTGCTTGAAATCACTTGATATTGGCGTGCATTCTAGAGTGGTCAGGGATGTGTTCTTTGCCTTACATACTGAGGTTTATCATGGCTCTGTTTTTGTACCCGTAACGTATCCTTAGACTGAGAGCCAAAGGAATGGATCATTTGCGTCTAACTCGTTAGTCACAACACCTAGCAGAAGACGAGATTCATGGCGGGGTCTAAACACAGACTTGCTGAAGGAGTACATCAATGGTGCCAAATTGCTCTTGAAAGAATTCACAGCACACGTAGGGATGTGGAAACTTTCACACAACAGCTTGTTGAATGAGATTGTTGGCTGACTGAATACTTGTAATCTTCAAAACATATACAGGTTGTGTTCAAAAAGAAAAGAAAATGAAAGAAAAGAAAGCAGTGTGCAGGTGAGTGGTTTTTGTATTTGATTTATCTTCCCATAAAATGTGTTCTAAATTGTAGTTAATTTCTCAGGCGAGAAAAAATATGACTTTAAGCGAACAGTACACATTATGATACACACACTTCTCTTCCAAGTCGGCTTTTGTCTAGATTAATGTACGATTATTGTGAGAGTTGTTTATGTGTGTGTTCATGTGTATCAGATATACATTTTCTCAACATATGTCTCTATTCTAAGATGACTGTTTCTACATATTTTAATGTTCAGTTTGTTTCTAGAACAATTGTATAAAGGAGATGGCAGGGGGTCATTACCATATTTGGATTGATTGTGAATATCTGTTAGCATTTAGAATACTCCTTCTAACTATGGTTATGCATAGGTTGGGACAGCAAGTATTGTTTCAGTACAAATGTCACCAGGACGCCCTGTTTCCTGGAGAGTGAACAATATAATGTTCTCTTTTGCTTATCTATCAGAGCATTTTGAATTTCTTTTCAGAGGAATCTCCATACTTTTATACAATAGCACTGACTTGATTGCAATCAACTACCTCTTCAACCAAATACATACCTAATATTACAACATCTGGAGCACCGTCGTCAATAGCATTTGCCAAAGGCTTCATTTCAATTCTCAGTGTAGGAAAAGATTTGAAGTTATAACCACACTGAAGAGTTTATCCAGTACTTGTGAAGGCATGAACGAGTGTAGTACAGCTACAATGCGATGAAGTTTAGATTAAATGAAGCTCCTCCCCACGCCTTGAGTTTATTTAGAATGAGAGACCTTTCTCAGTAAAGCCACCAGTTTCTATTGACGCCCCTGTCTCATTCACATGCCTCTGTCGAATCAGTCATAATATTATTTTCTTTTAAATAGTCTTTCTTCTCAAAGCAATTTAAGCTGTCAGAGAATCACACAGCGCTGAGGTAAAATCTGAGAAGAGCAAGAAATGAGAATATGAAAGACTATAAATCATTTGGCTTTCAGTTGACTGAAACCATTAAGGGAAAAAAAATGTATTGAAACAATCTGCAGTTTCTTCCTCTGTTCTAGAAACAGTTCTGCAACCAACCCCACTCCCAACCTGAGGGAAATTATTCTAGTATTGTGATGGATAAGGATTAAAAAATTGTCACCAAATTGTTAGAAATGTGTAACCAAACACTCCCATAATTGCTATATCTTCCTTTGTCAATGATACTTGGGGCAGAAAAATAGCAGACAGCTAGCTACATCAACAACACGTAATATCTGAAAAGGAAGTTAAAGTTGGCAGACATGAACTCTTTGTTCTTTCTTGTTCTTACAATGTCTCATAAGTCATTGCCAAAATGATGGAATTTGTGGAACATGAAGGGTTTTTTAAGATTACTTACTTGAAGTATGTATCTGCGTGCATACTAAGTCATTAGCAGTTAGTTTATTTTCGCAAATGTTTGTATTTTCAAACTCTTTAATATTCTAGAAACTCAGCTTCTAAAAATTTTAAAAGTTTCTACCATCAGACTCAATCTAATTCTTTACCTTAGTTTTATCCTATTTCACCTGCAGTTTGTCCCAAATTTCAATGTATTTATTTTTGGTTTTTTATTAAACTACCTTAAATCTTTCTACCTCAGTTCTCCTATAAATTCCAGTCTGATGTGATCAGTTAAGTAATTCTCCTCCTCAAAAAAGGAGAAAGTTATTTTTTCACTTCACACTATTTAGATAAATAAACTGTATATATATATATATATATATATATATATATATATATATATATATGCATGTGTATGCCATAGAGTAAATTAAAAAAATTAGTCTTAAACTTCCTTTGCAGACACAACCTAAGACTTCAATTTTCTCCGTGGGTCTAAGTAAATTACTGATACACAGTGTCACTGGAAAGGAAAACAGGAAGGAATGTGACAAAGAAAGAAAGAAAAAAGAGAGAAAGAGTAACTACATGAATTAGCTGAGATCCTCAGAAAAGCTATACAACATCTTTTTGAATTAACATATTTTAAAAATTTTCTTGCTACTTTAGGTTATTTGCCTTTTAATTTTAAAGAGAGACATATCAAGAGAAAAATGAAGCATGCTATAAACTAAAGACAATTTTATCTAGTTTGTCTCTTTTATAAAGTAAGAATTATTATTATTATTATTTTTGCAGGGAAAGATTTGCCCTGAGCTAACATCTGTTGTCGATCTTCCTCTTTTTTTCTCCCCAAAGTCCTGGTACGTTGTTGGACATTCTAGTTGTAAGTCCTAGTTCTTCTATGCGAGCTGCTGCCACAGCATGGCAAGTGACAGACAGGCAGTGTGGTTCCATGACTAGGAAGTGAACCCAGGCTGCCGAAGCAGTGAGTGCTGAACTTTAACCACTAGGCTATCAAAGCTGGCTCTCAAAGTAAGGATTCTTAAAGACATTAGTAAATTAAAAGCAAATTATAAAATTTATTTACTTCCAAACTATATGAACTGAAGTTTTAATTTGCCTTTGAATTACTTTTTTTCCCATAAAAATAATATTTTAAAATTTCACTAAAACTTATTTAAGTCCAATGCAATGAAAAAGTTTTATTTTGTTTTGCTTTGTTTCCGTTAATGACTTCAAGTGATCAAGGTTACATTCTTGCAATGTCTTTATAAAGGGCCTCATGGTCTTTACTACTTCATTCCTTGGTTGCTCAATATTAATTCTTTATTGGTAGGTAACACCGCTTGTTTATTGCCTGGAGATTATTAAAGAGTTCACCTTTTCTGGTCAACTTAATGCCTTTCTATTCTACCTTGGAAAATGTATGAGAAAATTATAGTTATTTTTTCATTTTTTTTTTCTTCTCTCTTTCACCAATACTTACATTGAATACTCCTCTAAAAGTGTGAAAGTTTACTACATAGTTTTGGATAAAAAATATGGTTGCTTCTGTGGAATAACTCTCCTTTATAGTTTGGTTTATTTAGAAATAGGCTTAAATGTCTATTGGTTAATTGGTTATATTTGTAAATATTTAGGTTAAATTTTAGAATAATTGGGTTGGTGTATATATTTTTTATAGCCTGCCCTGCCTGGAAGCATACTAGGAAAGGGGTTTCTCGAGAATGTCATTTAGCTTAACCAAGCTGATACAGCACAAAACTATCACAACGTGACGCCAGACTTTTTTATTCTGAGGCACTGACGCTTTTTCAGTGAGCCATTCTCCCATCTCCCCCATCCCCAGCCCACAGCTATTAGAGTGAGCTTGTATCCTTGTCCTCAAACCATTTTCTTTATCCTTGAGAAGTTAGGTTGAAGACAAAAATAAAACACATTTTTAGAAGTCATTTATACAGCAACCAAGATGTCCTTCAGTAGGTGAATGGATAAATAAACTGTGCTACATACAGACAATGGAATATTAGTCAGTGCTAAAAAGAAATGAGCTATGAAGCCAGAAAGAGACATGGAAGAACTTGAAATGCATATTACTAACTGAAAAAAAATAATCTGAAAAGGCTACACACTGTATGCTTTCAACTATATGACATTCTAGGAAAGATAAAAGTATGGAGACAATAAAAAGATCCGTCATTGCCAGGGGCTGGGGGCAGGTGTAAATAAACAGAGCACAGAGGATTTTTATGTCAGTGAAACTACTCTGTGTGATACCATAACAATGGACACATGCCGTTATACGTTTGTCCAAACCCATAGAATGTGCAACAACGATAGTAAACCCTGATGTAAACTACTAACCTCAGGCAATAACGATGTGTCAATGTGTGTTCATCAGTTACAACAAATGTACTACTCTGTGCCGGATATTGACAATGGGGGAGGCTGTGCATATGTGGGGGCAGGGAGCTCCCCAGGAAATGTCTGTACCTTCCTCTCAATTTCTTTGTGAACCTAAAACTGTTCTAAAAACTAAAGTCTTTTAAACAATAACACCACCACCAACCACAACAACCAAGTCATTTATATCAGAGGTTCTTAAAGAGAAGTCCCAGGCCAGCAGCTTTAGTATCTCCTGGGAAATTTTCAGAGAAGCAAATTCTCAGGTACCTTTCCAGCCTTACTGAATCAGGAATTCTGGGAGTGAGACACAGTAATTGCTGTTTAAGAAGCTTTTCTGGTCATTGTGACGAATGCTAAAATCTGAGAAGTACCACTTTCAATGATGGAATTCTACCCCTGGCTTACTTTCATGTCTGATTTCCAAATAGTTTTCTCCTTATGCCCTCGATATTCTATCCAGAGCTTCAACTCTCACTTCTTTAAGATGAGAAATATTACTATTTAAAAAAAAAAAAATCTTGTACATAGTCTTAGAATTACACTTTCCCCACTTGCCAGAAAATTGTGTATTAGCTCGTGGTATCTTCTCTCAGCTTCATCTAAATTTCATTGTATCAAGTAGATATTTCAGGATGTGTGGGATGATGATGAGAACTTGTCTAGTTTTACTGTAGATGAAGTTTTCATCTCTATTTTATTGTGATATATATCACTCTTAATGTCTGTCAAACAATTTTGGAAATATGTACCAACTCTCCATCTTTCTTGGAAGTCTCTCAGTGCACTGCATATTTATTAGATACTAACACCTAATGGAATGTAACTTCTTTGCTTTAATATATAAACTTCCTTGCAATGTCATGGTTTCAGGTACACCTGAGAGCTATTTCTGTGCATCATTATCTCCACTGAAATGGAAAAGGGATCTAGGGGTTATTTCTCTCTAACAGCAGAGAGGTATACCAATCACGCTGGGAAGTAGAGTAGATCGTCTCCAAATATTAACCAAAAAGAAAGTGACACTTCTAAAAAGCAAAGTCCCACTGCATATTAGAAGGCTCTGAAGAACCAAATTTGTTTTTTGCTGTCTTGCTAAGAATTCAGGACACATACCGGCTTCTCGCTGGTGTTCTTAATAAGGAAAAGTATGCTAAAGAGAAACTGGAGAAAGAAACTACTTAGGTTAGATAAAAAGAAATGCATATAAAACAACTGTTGGTAGAAAAACACCTGCTCTGGCAGGCAAAATCTAGAGGGATATCTACTCTAAATGCTGCACTGTAAAGAAAAACACATGAGACAAGGTGGTCAGCAGCTGCCCATCCTCCTCCATTTTCTCACTTTGTTGTCCCTTTCTAAGAATCTCTGCTTTTCTCTTACTAGGTTTTGGCTCTGGATTTACTTTCGTTGCTTCTTATTCTTCTTTGTATTAAGACCTTTACAAGACTTGCCAGGAAGTTCAACCACTGCACTTTTCTCATAATGACATACTGATGCTTTTACTAGGATATCAAATGTGAAATTTTTTTGAGTAATGTTTGGTCTTCTGCATGCACTTAAGCCACTGGCTATATAATCCAGCAGTGACCATGAGTAATATATTTGATCCTCAGATCAAAATCTGTATATACACCAGTTACTGCCTTTATCTGGGGAACATTGACCTTCATATGAACATAAAGAATGTCATTTAGGAAACACCATGTTCCTTGTGAAGGGAATGCATGTCTGAAGCAAAATTCACCTTAAAAATTGAGAGATGGAGAGCCAGTCCTGAAGGTCTAGTGGTTAAAGTTTGGCCTTCACCACTTCAGTGGCCTGGGTATGCTTCCCAGTCACAGAACCACAGCACTCGTCTGTCAGTTGCCATGCTGTGGCAGTGGCTCACATACAAGAACTAGAATGACTTACAACTAGGATATGTAATCATGCACTGGGGCTTTGGGGAGGAAAAAAAGGAGAGGAAGATTGGCAACAGATGTTAGCTCAGGGTAAGTCTTCCCTGCAAAAAAAAAAAATCAGTGTAATTCCAAAAACAAAAAATTGGGAGATAGAGCAGTAGGGGATGAGGTAAAGCACAAGGCTAAGGAAAGTAGACAAGAAAATGAGATTTTAAATGTGTTTGAGGAAATAGACTTATGTATTATAAATAACAATGATAATATTGAATATATTAACCAATTTTATATATTGCTTTGCTATTTATGTAAACATTTAACTAATATCATATAAATAAACTAGTTAATATATTATGATCTTTCCTGCTCCTGCCATGTTTTGTATACACAAATAACCTTTCATATCATTGACAATTCTTTACAAACTTAAAAAAATACAATCATGCTTTGCTTAATAACAGGAATACATTCTGTGAAAGGTGTTAGGTGATTTCATTGTTGTGCGAACATCATACAGTGTACTTACACAACCCTAGATGGTAGAGCCTACTACACACCCGAGCTATAGGGTGCTAATCTTATGGGACCAGCGTCACATATGTGATCTGTCATTGACAGAAATGTCATGTGGCACATGACTGTATGTTGATTATTTATAGAGAATACCACAATCTCATAACTTATAATGGGCTCATTTGGGGAAATTTAGTATTTTCAAATCATTTTATATACAATAACACTTTTGTAGAAAAGAATTTCAGAGATAAGATATTTCGGGTACAAATTAAAACATTCTCTGTTTAAATTAACTCCTAATACGCAACAATCTAACTTTTCTCTTACAGTGAGCCAAATTGTTACCCCAAGTAATATAAACAAAATTTATATACAAATAAATTTTTAAGTATCATTAAGTTAATTAAATATAAAGGATAATATGTGAAAAATTTAAACATAAAGTTTAGTATAATATATTTAAATCTTATGGTAATACCTTAAGATTGAAGAAGTGTTAAAAAAAAGTTTCTTAATGAAATAATTATTTTTATGCAGCATCAAATATATTTAATTTTGAGGGCTCCTTGCATTATAATGTAATACCATGATCCAATGTAAAATTCCCATTTTAATGATATAACATGATATGGTAAGAAGAACATGTCTCTGTAATCCAGTAGAAACGGTCATAAAAGTTCAGCAATGTATTTTAGTTATGAGACTTCATGCAATTATCTTTCTGATCCTCAGTGTTCTCGTGCATCTCTCCAATTTCCATTATGATTTACATATGTAGACATGGCTTATATAGAAATGCACTATGGTTCTTGTTTGTCATTTTTATATTCCCAAAACAAAGCAGCAAATTCATGAAATAATTGGTGTCATAAATAACAGATGCCCTTGCTGTACTTTTTCACTTGAATAGGTACATTTATTTTTCATCTGATGTTAGATAGTGCTCTGTTTATATGTACCCTTGGGAAACAATAGAGTTATCTCTTTGTACCTAGAGAAAAACTAGACTTTGATAAACAGAGTGAAGAAGAGCTCGTGCACCATAGATTTCATATATCACTTTTTGCAAGTTTTTTTTTTTTATTTTTAATACGTGATATCAACACAATTTTTTTTTTTTTAAGATTTTATTATTTCCTTTTTCTCCCCAAAGCCCCCCATAGTTGTATATTCTTCGTTGTGGGTTCTTCTAGTTGTGGCATGTGGGACGCCGCCTCAGCGTGGTCTGATGAGCAGTGCCATGTCTGCGCCCAGGATTCGAACCGACGAAACACTGGGCTGCCTGCAGCGGAGCGCACGAACTTAACCACTCGGCCACGGGGCCAGCCCCTCAACACAATTTTTTTAAAAAAATTTTCATTAGTTATTAAGTTGCTATAAGGAGTAAGTTCCCAAGTACAAGTTTTCGATCAGGTTGAAAATTTTTCAGTAGAAATATTCTTAGGTGCAGGAATTTTTCCCAAATAAAACAGAGGATACTTTTATATATTACACAATGTGATGAACAAAACGTACTAAACTAAAACAAAACCTTCAGAATCCATGTACTGTTACTGCAACCTTGCTTTCCACAAATGAGTTACAAGTGTGCACAAATGGGTTAAAACCCTGCAAAAATGTTTATTGTCCCAGGTACCTAGTTAGCTGAACAAGACTTGAAATGTTAGGCTAGCTGCCTCTAACATCAAGCAACTTAGGCGTTTTTTTCCAATATGTCATATAATTTGAACATTTTCTATGCATGTCATAATATGAAAAATTTGAGAAGCAGTTTAATGAAGGAAACTCTTTAAAAAAAGAATTAAATTGCCATCTAAACTATTTTTAAATATTTGAAGTAAATCATTGATCTGGTATTTAAAAAATGTAAGGTAGCTGCGAGACCAATAATAAAGTAAAAGTGAGATTCTTGGGAGGTAAGCAGACCCCAAAGGAAATGTTCTCTGTGTCACTTTTGGTAAACCCTGGTGAAATTCAGTCTGTGTAGGGCAAGGAAGAAAAGAGAATACCCACGAATGCCTAAGAAATGCCCAAGAACTTTGAGAAATGACTCATGTATATAGTTGGGCATCAAAGCCTTATACCGTTAGTTTGTGTGAATATATCCATGAAATAAAAGATAGCAGCAAGGAATCTTGACCTTAGTACTAGGTTGAAAGATAGAAAAAAATCTCTTCTGAGAAATGATGACAAGCTAACCCGACATAGGTTTTTTTTTTAAAGATTGGCACCTGAGCTAACAACTGTTGCCAATCTTCTTTTTTTTTTTCTGCTTTATCTCCTCAACACCCCCCCCCCCCCGCCCCCATACATAGTTGTATATCTTAGTTGCAGGTTCTTCTAGTTGTGGGATGTGGGACACCGCCTCAACTTGGCCTGATGAGCAGTGCCATGTCCGTGCCCAGGATCCGAACCCTGGGCCACCGCAGTGGAGTGCGCGAACTCAACCACTCGGCCACGGAGCTGGCCCCCTGACATAGATTTTGAACTGAATTCATTCTACTTGCAGGTCTGAAAATGTTAAGTGAAGAATTAAAATATTATGTGGCTGATAATGCCTCTGGCAACAGGCAGAAAGAAAGACAAATTCTATTTTAAGGGACACAATTTTAACCTAGACCTCAAACAACTGCCAAGATTAGAGTTTCAAGAAAAACATAACAGCACAAGTTTAAAAGTTATCAAGAAAACAAAAAAGTAGAATAACATAATTACTAGAAGATGTGATAGACATCAGAATCACGAAGCTTTTAGAATTCATGCTTGTTAGAAATAAAATGTAAAGTCAACATTTAATCCACTTTAAAGGATAATCGTGAGGCCTACGTATATGGAGAAAGAACTTGAATCTAAAAGAAATAATGGAAGTATTTTTAAATTAAAAAAACACGATAGACTTTTTTGAAGGAATAACTGTAAAATTAGAAAGCCAAGATTTAATAGATTGGTTAATCAGCAGATTAAATATATTGAAGAGGAAATCATTGACCTGAAATATAGATCCAAAGATGCACATGTAGTACAAAAAAGACAAAGACGATCCCTCTATTTTGCTTATTTAAAACAGATTAAACTGGGGCTGTCCCTGTGGCATAGTGGTTAAGTTCGCATGCTCCACTTTGGGCGCCTGGGGTTTGCAGGTTTGGAACTAGTTCCACTAGTCAAGGCATGCGATGGCAGCATCCCACATAAACTAGAGGAAGATTGGCACAGACGTTAGCTCAGAGACAATCTTCCTCATACAGACACACAAAAAAGATAAAATTAATTACAAGGAAATTTTCAGACTAAATTAGTTTTAATATCCATGGATTATTTGCTAGGGAGTTAATGAAACTCAATAAATTTAGCCTGTGTTAAGATAACTAGGCATATTAAACTATGGGACAAATAAAGCAAAGACACCAGAAGACAAATATGATTTTAGAAATAAGTCCCAATAGATCAATAATACAATAAAATTTAACAGATTAAACTTAAAAGTCCAAGATCAGAAATCACAAAAAGTAAGCGACCCTCGCCAGCCAAAGAAAAAGATTTTCAGAATGTAAACAAAAGGAAAATTCAGCTAAGCTTATGGGGGAAAACATTCCAGAGTCAAATAATTTCAAACTAAATTTTAAAGACTACAGCCACTCTCACTTCCAGATACTGGGGAACATCCAACTTCATATCCTTGACATATCACAATTTCAGATTTTCTTTTATACATGAGAACAACCTAATACCCACTCCAAAAATTGTCCCATAGGCAACAGTTGAGGAAGAATCTTGTGATATTTAGGGAGGAAAGATGAGAACTCTGGGAGCTCACAGCATTATCAGATCCCATCTTTATTTAAAATTTCAGTTTTTGACATTTTGTTCATCATAGATTTTGTATTAATTTTGATTTTTAAAGTTTTTGGCATCCTCTTAAATTTTGCACCCAATGCTAGTACCTCACCTGCCCAAAGCTGCTCCTCGCCCTCCTTATGGATGCTGTAGGTTAACCCACTCTTTCCTCCAGGATAATGCTCCCTCGAGGTGGTGGTAACCTATGTGTGCCTTTCAGAGCTTCCATAGTCTCAGGTAGTATCATCGACATGCTGAGGAGTCTAGCATGTGTTTTTGGTGGAGGTGGATTTGATATGGTTGTGACTAATGTTTCTCCTAACTCAAGCTTAAAGTACAGAGCAGATTTAAAAGGTGAGTATCTGCCATATTCCATTGCAATATTTAGTCATGGGGATGCATGAGGCAACTTCAAAGGGCCTAGCCAACTTGTTGGCCAGGAGCTTATTTTGCTGGAAATCCTTTACATAGATTCGGTCCTCCAGCTGTAATACTTAGTTAATGTGGAGTCCAGAGTTAGCCTATCAAACAGGAAATATGCTAAAAGTGTTTTGATATTTTGTGAATCCTTGAAAATAAGATATAAAATTAAAGAGTAAGTGGGTAACAGGCCTCCAACTTCTGTTTTACTCTATATGTTATTTGCACAGATTTCTCCGTGTTACCAGCAGCACAAGTAAGTCAGCATAAACCACAAGAATTTCTGTTGACTATGAAGGCCACTCTCGTCTCTACTGTATATTATATGAAAGAGCCACAGAAAACAGAGAAATGAAGAAAAGTTAAATATAAAACAGTAAAAGGTTTTAGTAAGCAACTACCAACGTAAAAGAAAGAGAGAAAATTTAAAGTCCAACATATTAATCTTCTTTGAGTCTTAATATAATAAAATGTTATAAATCCCCATTGAAGAAATAGAATGTAAGTATGTACCTATAAAAGCTTAAAATAATCTGTTGCAATAAGATCTCTCAATGAGAAACAACACCCCCACACACAAAATGTCAGAGGTATTAAAAAATACACATATATTTAGCTCATGAGTCTATAGATCAGCTGTTATGTTTGGCTTGACTATGCAGTTTTTCTGGTCTCAAATAGGTTCACTCAGATAACGCGTCATTAGCTAACTGCCAGCTAGTCTGGATGGTCTTGCTAGAATGTCCCAAAAGGACTAGCCAGGGCATGATCTCATGTTAATCAGCAGATGACAAGAAACAAGCACAATTGCTCAAGTGCTATTCAAGCTCATTTCTTGTTTGCTACAACTCCATTGACCAAAGAAGGCCAAGGCCAGAGTCAAGCAGGAGGGCACCAGAAGGCACTGTAGGGTGCACAGCAAGGATGTGGACTCAGGGGGAAGTGAAGAATCAAGGTTACTAATGCAACCAACCTACTTTAATTATAGAAAGCAACTACAAGAGAAAATCAATAAGTCCCTTATTATGTGCAGATATTTTAACACGTTTCTCTCAGTAACTGATAGATCCACCAAAAGAAAATTTAAGAAACAAAATTTTTTAATAAATTTTAATCTATTCCTGCTAAAATATTCACAAGAAAATTACTACTCTGTAACAGCAAATGTGAGTGTATGGGTATGTACATTTGTGTTGAATTTTTTTGTTTTTTTGTTTGGGGGTTTTTTTGCTTGAAGAAGTTTAGCCCTGAGCTAACATCTGTACCAGTCTTCCTCCACTTTATATGTGGGTCACCGCCACAGCACTGCTGACTCCAGGGATCTGAACCTGCGAACCTGAGCTGCCAAAGTGGGGCACGCTGAGCTTAACCACTACACATTAGGGCTGTCCCCAATGTGTTTAATTTTTTTATTGATTTACATTTGACATATAACTTTGTGTAAGTTTAAGGTGTAAAACATGTTGATTTGATCCATTTATATATTGCAAGAGGATTGCTGTTGTAGTGTTAGCTAACACCTTTATCACATCACATAATTATAATTTCTTTTTTATGGTGGGGATAATTAAGATATAATCTCCTAGCAAGTTTGATGTTTATAACACAGTGTTGTTGTCTATAATCACTATGCTGTGATTATCACTACGATCTCCAGGACTTATTTATCTACTAATTGCAAGTCTGTGCCCTTAAACAACCTCTCTCCTATTCCTGCGTGCCCCAACCTCTTGGTAACCATCATTCCACTGTTCTCTTTTACAAGTTCAGTTTTTTTAGATCCCACATGTAAGTGATATCATACAGTTTGTCTTTCTCTGTCTGACTTATCTCACTTAACATAATGTCCTTAACCATCCATGTTGTCACAGATGTCAGAATTCTCTTCTTTCTCATGGCTGAATAATATTTCATTGCATATATATACCACATTTCTTTATCCACTCATCCATTGACAGATACTTAGGATGTTTCCATAACTTGGCTATTGTGAATAATGTTACCGTAAACATGGGAGTGTATATATCCCTTCAATATGCTATTTTGAGCAATGAAATATTTGAATAACACAGTATATTTGAACATTTGTGGAACATAGAAACACCCACATTCTTACCCAGCAAACCTGGAACATTTATCAACAATTCGCATATGTGAGGCTATAAAGCAAAACCTAAACAAAATTCAAAAACTGGTATCATTTTCTGTCTACAATGAATTGTTAGAAATCTACAAAAATATAATTAATTATAACAAATAAATTGGGATTAAAAAAACTTCAATTTATGGTTTAACAAAAAATTCACAATGGAAATTAGACAATACTTAGAACTAGGGTTAAAAAAATACATCATGTTAAAACATAGGAGATGGAGCCAATGAGTAAGTAAAGGGAAATTTTACTTAAATAATTAATTTACAAAAGATATATGGATCAAAATTAATGGAGCAAATAACCAACTTAATTTTAGAAAAGTATGAAAGTAAACAGCCAAAAAAAGAAAGAAGGAGGGGAAGAAAAACCTACAAACCTAAAAAAGAGGAGAGAATAATGAGTAAAAGAGGGGAAAAAACACAAATGAATTAAAAGAAAACAAGGTGTAGGAGAAGAGAAAACCTTAAAATGTGATATTTACCGACAAAATAAACCAATCTCTGGAGAAATGACCAAGTAAAAAGTAAAGAGTACACATAAAGAATTTAAGCAATGTGTGCAGCACAGATTTAAAACATAGTGTATATGATATAAAACTTCATATAAATACATTTGACAACATGAGTGAAACATATAGAGTCTTAAAATATTAAAACTCATCTTAACAGACTCAGTATGAAATAGATAACCTAAACATTTCCAGTAATTTAAAGCTATTGGTCTGTAATTTCGAATATTCCATTAAAAAACCCCACATTTTGGTGTGTTTACAATTGTTTTATGTATTATTCACAGAGTTGATCATTTCAGTGTAATACAAACTCTTCCAGAAATCAGAAGATGAGAGATTATCCCTAAGTGAATGGTACAAGTCTAGCATGAACTTGAGACAGGAAGGGAAATACATATGTTTTTCTCAAAACACTAATTCAAAGAATAATATCTTTTAGAGTAATTCTACCTGCCTAGATCCTTTTTTCTAGTTCTTCAAGCAAGGACAGCCTTGCACATAGTCTGTTTGGGTTTGCTTTTCCTTTTTCATCCTTTGTAGATTATTTTCTTACAGCCTATGGGGAAAAAGCATGGACGTTAGGCTGCAACACTTTTACTTATTAGCCCTGCATTTGCTTTAACAAGTCTTATATTCTATTATCAAAATGTATTATGAAGAAACAGGCATGTTATCTATGCCATAGTAGGTAATTTCATATATTTTAATTTTTTTAAAAAGTGACATTTGTTATTTTAAAATACTATATTCAACTTACATATTTTATATTTTATCTTATATGTAAACATACATTTGTTTATTTACAGTATTTTAAGGATTATTCCAAATAATTCAGATTGAGCAGAGCAGTTTGATTTTATTAATTTCTACAGAGAAGTTCCAATATGAATAGACCATGACACAGTAAATAATACTATTTTGAACATTTTATTCGTTGCATTGTTTTGATACTTAGTCATTATAATATAATTCCATTTAAATCATCAAAGACAATCTGAATTGTTAAGCTGATCAAACTCTGCATATTTGCAATTTATTAGATACATCTTTCATCCATATTAAATAAGTCAAGGTTGCCACTGAGATTATGTTTACTCAACAGACAGAAAAGTGGAGCTTAGTAATTGTTTGGTTAGCTGACAATCAATAGGAGATTACAAGCACTAAAGTGAATTGAGGGTGAAGGTGGTACGAAATTGTCTGTTTGGTTACGGGTATTGATCAAGTTAATAACATAACTGCAGAATCTCCACTTCCTTCTCTAATATGCATTTAATTCCAAGTGTTTTACTTCATTTACTCCTTCAGGAAATGTACAAAGGTTTATGATGATCACTTTCTCTTCGAAAATATGTCATTTTTATGTTTCTCTCTTTGTTAAGAGAGGCATCATAAGCCTGTATTTTGTTCTCTGACATTTTATCCTTACTTCATTATTTACTCATCGTTCACTATTTTGCTCCATTTTCTCACTTCTCAATTTACCCATTCCTTCCCTATTTGAATTCCTTACCTTGCTTCTCTTGATTTTTGTCATCTTGACCTTATCACTTTCCCACTATCCTGAGGTCTTCCTCATTCTCAGGGAATTATGGTTTGGTAGGACTTCATCACAAAGAAAGTGAAGGAGCAAGGATGTTTTGGTTACACCGAGACTTGCCACATGGTTTGTCAGTTAAAGGCAGAGCTAGCTCTTCCTGAGAATGCAGATCTCCACACTCTTTGCTGTGTTCTCTGGTTGTAACTTGGAAAGTCAGAAATCCTGCAACACTTGATTAAAATGGAACTTAGTATCTTTGTTACAACAAAACTTCTGTGTGACTCATAATTGAGCAACCTACTTAATGCATAAGTCCTGCTCTGTTACAATCTACCTCTGTTCTGCGGTTGCAATTGGCAACTCTTTTGTATAACATTTGGTTGGCTTTTCAATTTCTCTCCCTGCTCCCCAAAAGCCCAAAACAGAGAAGCTGCAGATTTCTACTGTTTCTTCAGGTTTTATTAGAAGGTTGATGAATAGAAGCTTGGGTAAATAAAAGTACAGTAAACAGAAAAGTCCTCTGGCATGCTTTCGACTTCACAAGTTTTAACATTTAAATCGATCTTTCCTTTGTTTCTACCCCATGGGGTTTAGTCCCTGATGTCTCATTTCCACCTACATGGAATTAAAGCCTAAGGTGTTTGTATTTTATTTACGGATGTTACGTCAAAATAAGGAAGAGTGTGCTTCCACTTGGTTCATAAGTAGGCTGCTTCTTTTAAAACAAATTTTCAACATATATATTACAATAAAAATGGCATGACAATCACAAAATTAACAGAATGTGGTGAAAAACTTGATTTTCATAGAATAACATTCTCAGTCATCAATTTCTAACTCTTGGGGATAGAATATTCTATTCAAAATGATGTATTAAAATAAGCCTTGAGTTTTTAGATTTCTTTGACTTAGAACATAAAAAGATCTATGTTATGGTTGAGAAAACAATGTATTAGAGCTAATCTGAACAAACCTTACAGTTTAACAAGATTTTATATTTTTTCTCAGAGAGAAAGCATGCAGTGTGCAAAACTGGATCTTCTTGAGTTCATTTTTTTCCCTTTATATCTTGAAGATGTTATCTTTTTTGTGTATTCCATTTTAATTCATACATAAATGCATAAGGTTCCCCAAATCCTTATCCATAGCTCTTTTATATGCAATACAGTTTCTCACTGCATAAAAACCAGAATTTAAAAAACATATCTCTTGGACTACTTAAACCTTGATAATAGTAGGTTATTGATACTTTGGTTAAGACTATTTTCCCCACTGCTGCCTAACAATAAAAGCAAACAATTTTGTCACCTGTTCCTCAAATTGGCACTGTCTGGTGACCAATGCTATCAATCCACCCCTTCAATTGAATCCACCAACAATTGCAATGACTCTTTTCTACATGCCTTTATGAATCTTTCCTTTTACATCACCACCAGCTGAAGCACAGATTTAAAATCAAGCATCCATGAGTTTGAATTCCAGTTCTTACACTCCTTAGCTGTGGTAGCATGAGAAGTTGACGTTTTCCTGACTTCTCTCAGTTTTACAAGTTTGGGTATACTGTAGGAAAAGAATCGATCAATATGACGGAAAAGTTTGTGACATCATAAATTTACTCTCCCAGTTCTGCAAAGGTGTTACAGATGGCCCAAGACTTACCAATCTAAAAGAATAGTCATGTTCATGGAGATCACCATTTTTTTTTTTTTCAATAGAACAAATGAGACATCAGTGATCTCACTTTTGGATTTCAATATTTTTCTCAGGAACTTTGGGACAAATGTCATATACCACTATTCTTTGATCTAAGCACATTTTTACTACATTATTGAATCTAGCCTTGGATGACTTTATTGATTAAGAAGATAACTTTATAAACAACAACATTACAAAGTACAACATTTTACTGGAGAAAACATCCTTTAACAAAGAAAATCTGGCTTTCTGAAACTGTGTGATATTAAGCAAGTTATTTCTTCTTTCTAAGGCTCAGATTCCACCTAAGTAAAATGGAGATAAAAATATTACCTATTGCAATAAGATCTCATGAGATTTAAATGCAATAACCCATGGAAAGTACTTAGCTGGTGACTAGCAAAAGTAAGAGTTTAAGAAAGGTTGGCTACTATTATTGCATGAGCTCTATTTTTATTATTAAAAAAAAACATGGTATGATTAAATTTACAAAACCTAGTGTTCTTCCTCTTGAAGAACTTTCACTTATCTGTCATAACTTTAAATCATATGCTAAAGCGAAGAAATTAACTTCTTCCAAAAGTACCCCAAGGATAACCAGCCTCTTTAAGTATGAAGACTCATTGCTTCCAAGATACCTTTTGTTTCATCTGGATTTATGCAGTAATGTACAGTTTAGATTAACTTTATATGAATATTATTTAGATCACACGTTGATTATGTATATAAAACATATATGTGATTTTCTCATCTCAGTGCCATACTTTAAACTCTTTAGGGGAAAGGAAATAAACTACTCTCTAAAAACTATAAATACTTTAACACCAAATATAAAGATATACACTCTTTGGGGAAGTTGATTTTCAGCTGTTTGCTTGCGAAGAAATTTGTATTGCTTATCCTATTTATAAGAGAAACTGAGTCATTCCCTCCCACCTCTCATTGTAATATAGAAGAGAGTCACATTCCCTTTTCCAACCGCCAGTGTTGGCAGAGTTAGCCGCCTAACCATCCTCCACATGGAAAACTAAGCACTTGGGAATTTGGCAATCTTTTTGAAATTTGCAAAAGTGTTCTTCTGAATTTTAAACTTTTGAAAGCATAAGTTGAGCACACTTATTTATTTATTTTTTGTGAAGAAGATTGGCCCTGAGTTAACATCTGTTGCCAATCTTCCTCTTTTTGCTTGAGGAAGATGGTCCCTGAGCTAACATCTGTGCCAATCTTCCTCTAGTTTTGTATATGAGATGCCACCACAGCATGGCTTGATGAGTGGTGTGTAGGTCCATGCAGGCCACTGAAGCAGAAGATGAGAACTTAACCACTACACCACCAGGCCAGCCCCATAAGCTGAGCACTTTTTATCAGAAAGAACATATAATTTTGCACTTTGCATTGTTTTGTTTGAAATTATATTGTAATCGTGTTCATATGTTATAGTGCTTAGTTAAAATTTTAAATGCTGCATAATATTCTAACAATTTATGAATATTTAACTAAAATTATTATTCCCAGTATTTCACTATTCTTGATATTTTGCGGTAATTGGTACCTTTGTGCATATAATGTTTAGTTTCTTAAAATTTTTTAGGATACAATCTCATGATTATAATTATTAAGTTAGTAGAATTTTTACTACTCACTAAAAGTACTTTCCAAAGTTGATGGACATTTACATGACATACCTTGTGTTTGACAACTTATTTTTAAATGTTGCCTAGCCCTAGAATGAACATACCACTAGTATTTTATTTTATTTGACTATCAAGAGATGCTTATGCTATTCAATGCTATTTTAAATCCACATGTTTAATAGATAGAATATAGTTGTGACAAAAAGTATTTGGGAGAATCACACGTTACCCAGAGGGAAAATTTCACATCTAAGTTACAGGATAATAAATTCAATTTAATTGAATTCCTATTATCTACTGAGGACTTGCTGAGACTAAGGTAATGTTTTCAACACTTATGCCACTACAATTAAACAAAACTTCCAACTTAGTTTAATTTAAATATTGTATCAATTAACCAGCTTGTTTGTTTGACTTGTAAAGGCACATCCACCATGGTGCTGTATGTACCTTATTTCCTCTGTACAATATTGGTAGATGGTAGAGGACCAGGAAGCTTTACACGTCTCGTAGCTTAAAAGCTAGCTCAAAAACTCAAGTTTTTAATTAAATTAGTAATTTACTTATTCATCCAACACATTTATTGAGTGCCAATATGTGCACAATAATATTCCATGCACTAGATTTATTAATACAAATGAAAAAAAAAAACTGCCAGCGATGGTACTAAGTACTAATATATGATACTGTAGAGTGCGCTGTAATGGGAGATGTGTGTGTATCTAAAGTGGGCTTGAGTAAAGAATAAATTTGATCTGAATATTTGATCTGATTTGATTTTAAACACGTCAAGCTATAACACTGAGAGTTTCGAAAGGGAGAAAGGATAGAAGTGACAGCAAGAACAAAGCCTCAGAAGCTGGATTAGAAAGGCTGATGTGTGGACAGTCCAACACTCGTGTAGAAATGAGCATGCTTGGGATTAGTTAAATTTTCATACCTCCAAATGTACAGATGTAAGTTGGTAAATGACAGAAAGTTAATAATAGACAATATTTGTGTATTAAGTGCATATTCTGTAGCAAGTGTTATCCCAAATATTTTACACGGATTATCTCATTTAGTCCCATAACAATCCTATGAGTGTGATTACTTTCAAAGCCGTTTTACAAATGAGAAGACTGAAGCTCAGCTAGATGAACTATTTGTGTCTGAGATTATATTGTTGGCAAATAGCAGGGCTGTGCTTTGAACACTCCTAATTTTAGAGTCTGCAGTCTTAGAGTTGTGACCTGGATGTGACTAGCCATCTCAGATATGCACGTGCTGGCAAGATCGACCTGTCTGTAAATGTTAAAAGGAAGTCCATTCTGCTCTAGAGAAGAACCACGTTGAAGGCTAAGGAAATGGAGATAATCTTTTATACCTTGGATGAATTTTTCAGAAAATGTGTTTATAGTATAGTTGAATGTATCATGTCTTTATATATATGCCCATCTTTCTAAATTGCTAATTTCTCCAAAATAATGTATCATTTTGTGTACTGGGACAATTTGGAATCATCACTGTGTTCGTTTATTTGCCATAATCTTGTACAAGTTACGGTTAAATAAAAAAGGTAAGCAGGCCATGATGGTCTAGGCATGACCAAATTATAATTAAACACATTTATTCTGCTTTATGTTTTTCCTGAGGAGATAAGTACTGTAGGAATATTACCTAATTATTTAGCTCATAACTTTCTCTTTCTATTTACAAGTAAGAAGATTAAGCCCATGCCATGTGCAATGGCAGAACTGTTACTCTTAGTAATATCGAATGGTTGCCAAAAAACCCACAATACACCAAAGTTGACTCTCTCTTATTGCTACAATGAAGATAGAATCATGTCATTTTATTTTCCACTGAAGGAGAGTCACATTAATGCTTCCGCTGTGCTAAAGTAGAAAGGTCCTTATGGGTCAAATCAGTCATGGAAATTAATAGATGCATTTAAACTTGTTTGGAAATTGACTAGCACTTTCTGCTTTGGTTTTCAAAATCAATATTTGAAAAATTTTCTTAGGTTGTAATATGGGAGGTATTTGATTATATGACAAATACTATGTGATTAGGTTTGTGAAATATAAAATTTTTTCTCTTCATATATAAAGTTGAAATATAAGACCATAAATTTCCTTAGTAGGAAATTCATGATAAATACCCTCAGACCACAGATAAAAACAATTTTCAGAGATCTGATCTCCTTAGTCGCAGGTCTAAGAGATAGACCTTACCTTAGGTTTGGGAATTGTGGTTTGGAACTGATGCAATATATTGCATCTATAATAGCCTATTAAAAAGCCTGGTTATTTCATCAAGTGTATTTGCTATTGAGACTTCAAATCTTATATTTAAAAAAATCAGTAACTTGGAGAATGTTTTACTCAGTGAGGTTATAAAAACCTAAAAGTGTGGAAGATTATATACCACAGGGAAAGCTAGAGTGCTCCATATTATATAATGCTGTATAAAAGATTTTAGTGGAGTAATAAAGCTATAGTTTTACAAACCAACACTAATGGTGGTGGTAAAAAGGATGTCTACATGACTCAGAAATACCATAATTTTACTTTATATTGAGTTAATGAATATCAACGAGGAAACGTAATCCCTTACTTTTACTAAAATGTATTATATTTATGATTTGAATTAAATGATACATTTATATTTTATTTGTATTAAACAAGATGTCTAGCAAAAAAATGGAAAAGTGAAGGAAAAAATTGAATGTCAGATCACCGGTATTTTTACACTGTACATTTCTGGTTTATAAGATATTAGAAGAGCTGTGCAAATTTCTTAGTTCTATGCTTTCAAAGCCATCTTGATCTTATTGTGGATATGTCAACATCTAATGATTTTGATCTGTTCCATATGAGAGCAAAATATGCAGGGCACAGTTTTCCAATAGCGATTTTCAACTGCTTTGAAAATGAACAGTTATTTTCTAACCTAGTGAGAATGAATTTTTACTTGTCTTCTTCAACTCCTACTTGTATTAGCTGAAAAAAGGAACTCTAATTAAACAAAAAAAATAAATGACATTTATACTTGAAATGAACTGGTTTATTTGAGGTTATTTGAGGTAGTACGCTATTAACTTCACTCATTTTTACCTGTATAAGAAAACTCTCTCTTTTTTTGCTTTCATAAAACTAATTATTTTGGAGTTTCTTCTTTGTTTTGTTATTCATCTGTTTTTCACTTGATGAGGGGGAACCTTATGTAGAGGAAAAAGCATGAGTTTTGGGGGCAGAAAAGTTGAATTAATTAGTCTCAAGGTTTAAGCACTAAGGAGCTGTGTAACTTTATGTAAATCTTTTTTTTCTTTATGTAAATCTTTTAAACAAAATGTGAAACCAAGGATCTTGTGAATATCAAATGAGAAGACATAGATGAATGTAGCTTATAAAATTCAAAGGCACCACAAAATTGTTGATTATTACATTCAGAAAGAAATATGATTACTTTGTGTAAGGTTAGGAAGAAATAAGGTAACTAAAATAGTTTAATATTAACAATTAATTTAAACTCCTACGAAATCTACTGCACTGCATCTCAGTGTACCTGGTCCTAATTAATATCATCAGTGCTTGGATGTCTCAGCCAATTAGATTTTGATCTTTCAGCACCACCCAACTTAGAACTCTGCCATATTTATGTAGAGTGATCTTTGTGGTGTATTACTTACATTTATGAAGTTACTGCAATCCAGCAGTGTCAATGTTGATGCCGACAGACCGAAATCTCCATAACAGTTTGTAATCTCATGCAGGGATGGCAAAATTTCTGTGAAAAGCCAGACAGTAAATATCTTAGGCTGCAAAGAATGCACCTAATATCTGCTTCTTATTCTTCTCAATATTTATTTGTTTGCTTATTTACTTTTGTACACCCCTTTAAAATGGAACAAAATAACAAACAACTTTAGGGTGAGGGCAGTAGAAAAACATGGTGTGAACTGGATTAGGCCCAGGGGTCATGTTTGCCAATCTCTGGTCTTGTAGAGCTAATGCCATCTGGACCTGCAATACCTTAATTCACAGGTGAGAAATTACATTACACTTAAGAAAGGTTGACCTGCTTACCCAAGGGCAGACTGTCATTTAAAAGACCAAGTCTAATCCACTTCTCTGAATATATACTTATTTTGAAAAATCACTCCTTGCTTTTTTTATTTGAAAATTATATTTGATATAAAAAATTTCAAGAGCTGGTGAAGATGAAATCAAATTAATGTTCATTGTTGAAAGCATGTAACTTAATAGGTTTCATGAGGCCGTGATCTAGGATTTGTATAAGAATCAACCACTGCCTTATCAATATATATATAAGTGTTTTCTCATTTCAGTTTCAAGCATTTTTAACAATATCATTCTAACAGAAGACAGGTATCCTATTTCTGCATGCACATGGGAAAAAAGAACTAACGTGATTCTATGCAGTGTCATCAAAGAGAAAATAGCAGAAGTTGGAGTAGAATACATTGTGACATCCAGATTATATCTGGATTTAACTGCCCATAGATGCTAATTTTCAACTTTATGCCAGATGGTGGTTAAATTAATAAAATCTTTCATGTGTATTTTAGAACATCAGAAAAGCCATCTGGCTGTTGACTGTCACCTTAATTTTTAGTCTTTATTGTGAATTTTACAGTCTGGTATACCATTTTAATGCCAGGGAACATTTTGTCATCCATATTTGATTATTAAATGCCTAAAAGCACCAACATTTTGCAACCAGATATGATAAGACTGACTGAGATCATTCATTCACATACGTGCCAAACAGTGTGTTGGAAAATTCCTTGCAATTCAACCCAGAAGACTATTGATCTGAAATAGGCAGGCATCTTCTGTGGAAATATTATGTAATTTGCATTATATCTGTTTGTATGGTGATTCCCCAAGTCACTGTGTGTGTATAGACTAAGTTATAATGTATCGTTAAGTTGCTTCCATAAAAATTCATGAGCAATAATTGTAGCATGGAAAGTATAATAGATATACTCAGGTCCAAGAACTGAGAAAATTTTCTGACTTGAATACAAGTTGGTTATTTGAGAGTAAATTATATCTAATGAAGAATTCATCTGATGCTATTAATATGCTCAAAAAATTAAGGATGCTATATACTTTGGATAGTAATTAAAATGTAAAGTCTGTATTTTGTTGTATTTTACGATTTCTATTTTTATTCTAGAAGTGAGGAAAATATTTGAAAAGATCATGCCCCCCTGACACACAAGGTAAGAAGTATGATTCTCTAATCAACATCTAGAAAGAGATACAGCAGTTTGGAATTTTATGGACAAAGTTTGAATTTCTATTTTGTTTATGTAAAAAGACAATTCTTCTCATGGTTTTTAGTGTTTGTAAAGAGCCAGATGAATTTATTGATTTAATATATGAAGAAAGCATGTCAAAAGATACCTGTTTAGAGTGATATACGCAAAAAAAGGAAAGTCTGTTTTACCATTTAGAGCCTAATAACTTCTACTTTTAGGCAGGGGAGAGGATGCTGTCAATACTGAGTGGGATTTAAAAGAGGAAAGCAGTTTAAGATGCTCATGATCTGTTGGAGAGACCAGAGGCCAGGACCTGTTTTTGCTAAAGTATAAACAATCCCTATAGTTTATCTAGATTGCCCACGATGGCTTTCCGTAGGTGGTGTAACATAAAGGTGAGCGCTGGAGCACAATGGAGTAGAAGCAATAGTGAAATCATCGGTACTCTTAAGTAGCACTTACATTGATTTGCAATTTCCTTTCTTCCTCCCAGCCAAATTAATACTCCTTAAGGACTGGGATGGTGTTTTATTTGTCCTTGTTTCTCCAACACTTAGCACCATGCCAGACAGTGTTCTAAATGCTTGACAATATTTGGTGAACTGAGCTGCCTAAGAAGCTATAATCACATGTGGCATAGAATTCACTATCAGGAGTTTTGAACTGTCAGAGAATCGAGGCAGTATCAAGAGAAAGCAGCCAATGCAGAAGAAATAATCAGTCCAGAACTCCACCACAATTTATGGTTGAATAAGGGTAGCAAGACTCATAGAGGTGGACTCAGATTTGAACACTGAACTGTTGACATTAGCGACCCAGAAAGGTGAGAGCAGTAGAGGCCGTGGAACCAGAACAAGATCCAGTGGAAATGGTGGCATTTGAAGGAGCTCCGGTAAAAGTAAAAGAAGCTGTCCATGAATACCAGCAGTGGTCACATAACTGGTGGAGAATTAGAGAGGAGTAAATTATAAAGGAGTGGGTTCTAAGAATCCATTAATCAAGACAAGGTTAGAAGCATCCTTAGAATTTATGGATAGGAAGAAATAAAGCAGAATTAGGATAAAGTTGCTTCAGGACAAAAACTGATTAGAACAATGTACAAAGACCCAAGGTTGCCTCCTTTGGCCCAATTAAATCAGTATCCAAGGCAAAGGAAGAATCTCATAGAACATTTTCTCTCCCACTAGAAGGTCGAACCCTGGAAAGTAGTAGACATTACTCATTATCAAGGACAAGAACCAAGAAAATTTTCTAATTCTAATTCATGTTTATTATTTTGAGACTGAAATATAAATACCAAAATGAGACCTGGAAATTCTGAAATAAAATCAGAGATTAAACCAAAATATATTAAATGATTATCTAGACATGTATTTGTCCCCAGAATATGAGAATAAATGCAAAACTGTTATTTTTCCCTGCATATTATAGATATGCAGCTTTTTTAGCTACATAATTCTAATTAGGCTTCCATAAAAACGTACAGGTAAAATTTCTTTTTAAAATTTTTATTGTGATAACCTTATATAAATTTTGGGTAGACATCATTGTATTTCAATTTATATGTGTATTACATCATGTTCACCACCCAAAGACTAATTATAATCCATCACCATACGCAATTACCCCTTTTGCCTTCCTCCTTCTCCCATTCCAATCTGGTAATCACCAATGGAATCTCTGTCTCTATGTATTTGTTTGTTGTTGTTTTTGTCTTCTATAGATAAGATCATAGGGTATTTAACTTTCTCTCTCTGACTTATTTTGCTTAGCATAATACCCACAAGGTCCATCTGTGTTGTCACAAATGGCAATATTTCATCTCTTTAATGGTTGAGTAGTAGTATTCCATTGTGTATATATACCACAACTTCCTAATCTGTCATCCCTTGATGGGCACCTAAGTTGCTTCCAAGTCTTGGCTATTGTGAATAATGCTGCAGTGAACATAGGGGTGCATATATCTTTATGCATTCATATTTTCATGTTCTTTGAATACATAACCAGCAGTGGAATAGCTGGATCACATGATAGATCTAATCTTATTATTTTTTTTTTTTGAGGAAGATTAGCTCTGAGCTGACCTCTGTCACCAATCCTCCTCCTTTTGCTGAGGAAGACTGGCCCTGAGCTAACATCTGTGCCCATATTCCTCTATGTGGGCCACCTGCCACAGCATGGCTTGATAAGCAGTTCATAGGTCCACACTGGGAATCCAAACCAGTGAACCTTTGGCTGCTGAAGTGGAACATGCAAACTTAACCACTGTGCCACCAGACTGGCACATATTCTTAATTTTTTGAGGAATCTCCATACTGTTTCCCATAAAGGCTGCACCAGTTTACACT
Organism: Equus caballus; assembly: GCF_041296265.1. NCBI lineage: Eukaryota > Metazoa > Chordata > Mammalia > Perissodactyla > Equidae > Equus > Equus caballus. The sequence continues at coordinate 26,811,164 of NC_091709.1, read as the reverse complement.
ACCACCAGTAGTGTATGAGAGTTTTCTTCTCTCCACATCCTCTCCAACACTTACTATTTCTTGTCCTATTAATTATAACCATTATCATGGGCATATGGTAATATCTCATTGTAGTTTTGATTTGCATTTTCCTAACAATTAGAGATGCTGAACATCTTTTCATGTGCACATGGGCCATCTGTATATCTTCTTTGGAGAAATGTCTGTTAAGATCTTTTGCCCATTTTTTAATTGGGTTATTAGCTTTTTGTTGTTGAGATGTATGAGTTCTTTATATATTTTGGATATTAGCCCCTTATCAGATATATGGTTTGTAAATATCTTCTCCCAATTGTTGGGTTGTCTTTTTATCTCATTGATGGTTTCCTTTTGCTGTGCAGAAGCTTTTTAGTTTGATGCAGTCCAATTTGTCTCTTTTTTCTATTTTTTCTCTTCCCCGGTCAGACATGTAATTGAAAACATGCTGCTAAGAACAATGCCAAAAAGGGTACTTTCTAAATTTTCTTCCAGAAGTTTTATGGTTTCAGGTCTTATATTCAGGTCTTTAATCCATTTTAAGTTAATTTTTGTGTATGGTGTAGGATAATGGTCTACTTTCATTCTTTTGCATATGGCTGTCCAGTTTTCCCAATACCATTTATTGAAGAGATTTTCCTTTCTCCATTGTATGTTCTTGGCTCCCTTGTCAAAACTTAGCTGTCCATAGATGTGTGGGTTTATTTCTGGGCCCTCAATTCTGTTCCATTGATCTGTGTGTCTGTTTTTGTGACAGTACCATGCTGTTTTGGTTACTATGGCTTTATAGTATATTTTAAAATCAGGGAATGTGATACCTCCAGCTTTGTTCTTGTTTGTCAGAATTCCTTTGACCATTTGGGCTCTTTTGTTGTTCCATATAAATTTTTGGATTCTTTGTTCTATTTCTGTGAAAAATGTTGTTGGAACTTTGATAGGGATTATATTGAATCTGAAGATTGCTTTAGGAAGTATGGACATTTTAACTATGTTAATTCTTCCAATCCAAGAACAAGGAATATCTTTCCATTTCTTTGTGTCTTCTTCTATTTCTTTCAACAATCTTTTATAGTTTTCACTGTACAGATTTTTCACCTCTTTGGTTAAACTTATTCCTAGATATTGTATTCTTTTTGTTGCAATTGTAAATAGGATTGTATTCTTAATTTCTCTTTCTGCTACTTCGTTGTTAGTATATAGAAACATGCCTGATTTTTGTACGTTGATTTTGCATCCTGCAACTTTACTGTATTCGCTTATTATTTCTAAAAGTTTTTTGGTGGATTCTTTAAGGATTTCTAAATTTAAAATCATGTCATCTGCAAATAATGACAGTTTCATTTCTTCCTTTCCAATTTGGGTTCCTTTTATTTCTTTTTCTTGCCTGATTGCTCTGGCTAGGACTTCCAATACTAAGTTAAAAAAGAGTGGTGAAAGTGGGCATCCTTGTCTGGTTCCTCTTCTTAGAAGGATAGCTTTCAGTTTTTCTCCGTTGAAAATGATATTGGCTGTGGATTTGTCATATATGGTCTTTATTATGTTAAGGTACTTTCCTTCTATACCAATTTTATTAAGAGTTTTTATCGTAAATGGATGCTGTATCTCATCAAATGTTTTCTCTGCATCTATTGAGATAATCTTGTGATTTTTATCCTTCATTTTGTTAATATGGTGGATCACCAGGTAAAACTTCTAAAGGGACATTTATGAAATAGCCTTAATATATTCAGAAGTGATTGAAAAGAACCTGAAACTACTTCTCCTTGTGAGTTTGCCTAGATTACTTTTATCTCCTTAACATTTTTTTAAGGAGTACAGATTGTATGTAACAATATACCAGTAATAACTTAAAGTTCTAATTAGTGGGACTTAGTTTGTGTGCATGCACACCATCTAAATATCTAGCTGAAAAAGAGAATAATGAGAGTAATTATGAAGTAATGTCATGAAGGAGTCATGTCAATCAGTTAATAATAGTGATTCAGCATACATAGTTTTTAGGAGTATGAATAAAATACCATCAACTTTTCCTGTTTTTAAAGATAGAGTCTATTTCCTTTACCACTGAGAGACTTGGTTCTCTTCTCCGTACCACAATTACTGATACAACAGCTGAGCTTCATTTATTTCACTGCATCAGATGCTTCCTATTGATATTTCCCTGATTCTTTTGCACCATATTACATAGGAAATTCAATACACCAGAGGACCTTTGCTAAAAGTAGGTTAAGGTTTTCTCACTTAACCTTCTTTTATAATCACTGTATCCACTCAATAAAACTTTTGTTTATTGGGAGAGGGGGACTGTTAAAAAATTTTGTACACAAGTATACAACTTACAATTATTATGAAAGCTGAAAGCAACACTTCCATATTGTGGTGGAACGTCCCCAAATGAAGCATTTATGAATTCGATAGAGTAGACAGCTGGCAGCCCATTAAATTTTCTTAAGAGGCTAGTTAATATTACATGAAACTTCACAGAGGAAATATAAATATTTATTTATAATGATATATTCACTGTGAATTGACTGTTTAAGTGGGGGAAAAAAACTGGTAGATTTGCATAAAGAGTTCAACAAGTATTTCCATAGATAAAAGTTAATTTTCCCAGTGCCGGCTCATTTTAAGTACATCTCAAGTCCCAGAACTATAGTTTTTCTTCCTTTCAGAGAGCTCTGCTATCTGTTTTATATATGAACTATAACTTAGGGTCTATAAAACACAGTGAATAATTAAATTATATCCTTGTCACAATAATTTCTTATATCTTGCTTTCCTAAAGCAGTGTTCTGTGTTGAAGGGGACACTCTGTAGCTATTTTCTTTCTTCTCCAGTATGGATATACCCTAACATCCTTAATATGTTAAGATCTTTTGCTTAGACCATTAGCTGAAAAATTAGGAGGTAGGTTATGATTCTAATATGGACTGATAAATGTAAGCAAAGGAAGAAGGCTGTGAAAATGTGATCTTGGAGATTGAATATGTGTCAAGTTTCATCATGGGGAAAAATTTGCTGAGAGAACAAAACCATAATGAATGGATGGCACCATTCAAAGTATCCTTCAATATAATTGTAACATTGATGTGATTTATACTAGTCCTTTTTCCTTTTTTTATGTATTTTGAAAGCAAGAGACCATATTGAGGACATTATCTGCCCAATTCCCTAAAATCAATAAATATTTTGAAAAGGGAAAATAACCTTTAAACATTGAATGAGGAATCAAAAGCTCTAAACACAATGCCTTCAGTTAACATAACCCTACAAAATTTAACTGGGTCAACTTTCTGAAACTCACACACACTTATGTCCGCCCCCCCCAACACACAGTGCATGTATTTATTTATTTTCATTTCTATATACCCTAACTAAACATTGAAAATTCCCATTCTCTCTAAAGAGAGGAAGGTTCTACTAAGTAGAGAAGTAGAATGATTGCAATAGGAACAAGATAAGAGAGAGAAAAATAAAATTGGCGCTCTTCATTTTCAGTATACTAATTTGTATCTCAGGGTATTTTCCTAACAAAGGACACAATCTTTAGAGCCAACAGATACAACAACTACATCTGCACCCAGCTATATAAACATGAACCAGGCAATGATTCTGAACCATTAAGAAACATTTGCAGTCTTCTCCTTCAAGTAAATACCAAAAGGTCCCACGCTCATCAACCATGATGTGCTGGTAGAATGGCTGTCTGAAAAAAGAAAACAAGTAGTGTTTTCCAATTTCCATCATCTCAAAAGCCCCACCATGGCCAATTTATCAGTGGATATCAAAGTCCTTCCAAAATTCTTGAAAATTGGACAATTAGCTCTGGTGATCTGGTACAAACTAAGACCAGCACACTCCTGGCTGGGTTGAGCTCAGGGAATATTGAGTGCCTGTTTATAGAACAATTAGTTACAGGAGGAAAAACAAATATATCCCAGTACCTTTTTGTCAAAGGTCGGATGATCCCAACTTCAGTGTAAAACTAAAGCAAGGACTTGAATTATTGTTAACTCTTTCACATTTTAGATGGGAAAATGAAAAGTATCAAGGTCATAAATTATGGCAAAAATCTGGATATCACAATCATAAATTTCTTTTGCTATGCCATGAATCTTGGGCAAGCAGTGGCAAGCAAGGAGCTGTTGATCACTTCAAATGCACCAAGTGAAAGTCAGCATTCCTATAATGTCTCTCCTTGTGCAATAATTGTGGGGTTTCAGAAACAGGATAGAAATGGAAAAATATGTCCAAGAATAGCTTATTCCATCCTCATTATTTTTTAATTTTATTTTTTATTTCTTTTAACAATAAAATCTACCATCCTATGTACCCCTGTGCTAAAAATTTCCTTTCCTAGTAATGAGTTTTCGTTTGGGAAGAGAACTAAATTTACTTATTTTACCTACTACATAAGAATGAATTCTCTGGTTTTAAAACTTAAGAGTGAAAAAACTGGAGGAATGTAAACAACAGGATGATATGGACAGTTGTATGTTTTATCAGACACAACTTCACTCATCATTTATCCATGTCAATATGGTCAATTTTTTTGCATCACAAAGTGATATCGAGGCTCTGTAATAATCTCATATGGTACAATCATTAGCATGTGATCTCTAAGAGTAATTTGCATTAAAAGTATCAACTTGGAACAAATATCTTAATGGAACATTTCAGGAGGTTATTATTTATAAAATAGAAGAGGAGTAAACACGATTTTCAAGCATATTATTGTTTTTATTTGCTATGCATTTCTCAGGTAAACTGAATTAACACTGATTTGGCAGATGTATTATGTAATTTAGGATGAAATAATGTCATCGGGGAAATATGTTGTCTTTATCCCACATTAAATTAGACTGTCTCCTATCGTCTTAAGAAAGCATTAACTGCAATGAATTGTTAAAAATATCTATAGAAAATATGTAACAATGTACACAGGATTAAAGCTTTCAGCCAAATCAGTATATTATGCTGTATTATATTTGTATAACTAATTTTGTGGTTTTCTTATGTTGTAGCTTTCTAGATTGAGAAATCTCATATTTTGAACATCTATAAATGCGGGGCAGGTTTTCTATGTTATAGGTAAAGATATCATTTGTCACACGTTTTGGTGTTCCAAAAGGTTTAGATATGTTTTCTACATGGTGAAACTGTCCATGTTGAGAGTCCGTCTCTCCACAAGATAGAAAGTTGTCTAAACAGAATTTCCACCAGGCAGTATTCAGCCATGTGAGATGAGCCCCAACAATCAAAAGTCTCACTTGAGCATTTTATTAATTAAACTAGAGAAGCCAACAAATGGCGATGCCCCCAAGCCTCCTCGGCAGCAGTAGAAGCAGAGCTTCCAAAAGCAACGCACTGTGCCCAGTTTCTGGGACACACACTGAGCTATCTGTGCCCAGCTCAGTTGTTTGTGCCTATGCATCTGAAGAACAGTTCTGCCATCTGGTTTGAGTATAACCTCTGGTTGCATAAAGTCCAAAACTGATTCTCCAGCCTTTTGTGAGATATCAAATATCATTTAATACATTTATGTTCTCTCTAAACCAGTTTTTTTTTTTTAATGATTTAAAATAGTGTTTTTCAAACTGATGGGTCATGAAATCAATTTATCCCCCTCATATCAAAAGAATTCAGTTCTGCCTCTTGTTCCAATAGCTTTTCCTCTCCCAGCAGTACCAAAAAGATGTAATTGTGCTCATTCTAAAAAAGTGGCTTCATCTTGTGGCATGATCTTGGCTTTTTCTTTATCTCAGAGATAGAAAGCTCTTACAATTCTCTCTCAAAATGATAGAAACTATTCTACACCATTATATAAAAATATCAGGAGATTTTTTCAGTGAGAAGATCATATCCAACTTGTTCAAGCTATTTCATTTTATAAAGCTCGAAAGTTTATTTCTTTTGTGGGTTCTGTGCTCCTTTCTGTTTGGGAAATTCTCTTGAGAATCATGGATATGTAACAATATTCCTGGGCAGACAAAGTGCCAAAGATCTTCACATCTAGGAAAGATGCTGTCTGGCGGGACACGAATACAAGTTAGTAGCATCAAAATAACAACAGCAAACACTGAAGAAAATAAAACACGTGTAAACCTTCAACTCATTGGATATGATAGAAAATGTGTGATTTAAATGTAATTGATTTTTTTGAAGAAGAAGATTAGCCCTGAGCTAATAGTTACTGCCAATCCTCCTCATTTTGCTGAGGAAGATTGGCCCTAAGCTAACATCTGTGCCCATCTTCCTATATTTTGTATGTGGGACGCTGTCACAGCATGGCTTGCCGAGCAGTGTGAAGGTCTGCACTAGGGATCAGAACCAGCGAACCCTGGGCTGCTGGAGCGGAGTGCGCAAACTTAACCACTGTGCCATCAGGCGGCCCTATAACTGGTTTTTAACATGTTAATTTGGGTTTTAGACCAATAGGTAATTATCAGATAGAAGTGTATCCACAACCAGGGAGATCATTATTGTAGATATTTAAAAAAAAAAATTATTTTTTGAGGAAGATCAGCCCTGAGCTAACATCTGCTGCCAATCCTCCTCTTTTTGCTCAGGAAGACTGGCCCTGAGCTAACATCTGTGCCCAACTTCCTATACTTTATATGTGGGACATCTGCCACAGCGTGGCTTGTCAGGTGGTGCGTAGGCCCACCCGCGGGGTCTGAATCAGTGAACCCTGGCCCGATAAAGCAGAACATGTGAACTTAACCACTGTGCCACCAGGCTGGCCCCATCAGTACTGTAGATTTTGACATTTGGGGGGTGAGTATATTTATGGAAGGGAAGAAAAAAAGAAAATATTTTTATAATGAAATATGTTATTAGTTCACATTTATTTATTTCCTCTCCATTCTTGCCATGCTTCATTGGGGGAGTATATTCTATGCCCCATTGACTTTAGGTTTGGTCAAATAACTTGACTTGCCCAATAGAATGTGAATAGACATGACATAAGTTACATTCAAATTAGAGCTGTAAATGTACTTGAGTGGTTCAGGTCTGCTCCCTGCTCCTCTCCCTCTTCCAGCATCTGCTCTCAACCAGAAGAATACCTTGCTCAATATAGAAGTTGCTCCTTCATCCTGGGACCTAAAAAAGAAAGAAAGAGAAAACACAAAAACCTGGATCCAGCCCAGCCCCACACCATCGAGCTGCAGAGTAAGCATTTCCCTCACTTAATGTGAGTATGAATATAATGAAATCTACTGAGTTTTGAAGGTTGTTTTTTGTTGAATCAAAAGCTTATTAACACAGAATGTAAAGTAGTGAAGATTTTCTTGGATGTTTTCTTGTATTATGTAAAAGAAAATAAAAAATATAACACAAGAAAAAACAAAAAGAACAAATTTTTAAAAATCTGTGACAATTGAGAGCAGCTGCTGAATCCGTGTTTTTGTGCATGTGAACATAAAATTTCTCTACATTTCTAGAAATGTAGAGACGCTTATGATCCAGAAAAGAAAAGTATCTTAGTAAAGAGAGAAGCTAGAACATGAGTTTTGCTTTTTAAAAGGCGTATTGACCCTCAAAATGCCATGATTGCCCTAACTAGCACATTGACTTCAAACATTTATGCTGTAAATAAGAGACATATAGGAAATAGTTTAATCTGTTACCTGAAAGGACAAAATAAATATAAAATTTTAGAAGCTCTTCTTCATAGACTGTTAAATTGAGGAAATAATATCAGTCTCAGAATTTCTTTCGGTTTAGAATCAAATGAGAAGAAGTACATGGAACAAGGTTGTATTAGAATATTTACAATCACTATTCTCTATTTTGGTTATACACTTGAGAAAAAAAGCAATATTTGTCTGGGTCTGGCACTGTGGCCAAGTGGTTAAGTTCTCGCGCTCCACTTTGGTGGCCTAGGGTTTCATGGGTTTGGATCCTGGATGCAGACCTAGCACTGCTCATCAAGCCATGCTGAGGTGGCGTCCCACACAGCAGAACTAGAATATACAGCTATGTACTGCAGGGCTTTGAGGAGAAGAAGAAATTTAAAAAAAAGCAGAAGACTGGCAACAGGTGTTAGCTCAGATGCCAATCCAAAAAAAAAGAGTAATATTTGATGGTGAGCATTTGGAGTGCACTGAATTTGAGTGGATAATTTTAATGTCCTATTCAACACCTGCAGATGCATACATAATCCGAGTCTCAAACTTCACCTGTTCCCCGCACCTACTCCCCCAAGCCTCCTCCTGCACCCTGTAATTCCTCAGCTACTGCTTATTTAATTATTCTTTTTGCCAAAGCCACAAATGTTGCTGTCATCCTTGACTCTTCATTCTCACACAGGTCTAGTTTTCAGTGAATCAGGTTGACTCTATCTTCAAAACATATCCCAAATTTGGAAACTTCTCATCAACTCAATAGTCACCATCCCAGTACAAGTCATGTTATCTCTCACCAGGTTTATTCTAAGAATCTGATAACTCATCCTCCTGTTCCTTCCTTTATACTCTTCAGAGTAGTCTCAGTGTAGAGATCATGGTGACGATATTAAAGCATAAAAAGGATCATTGCCATCCTTTGCTCAAAACCCTCCAGTGGCCTATTGTCGCATTCAGGGTAAAAATACAATAGCCCTTCTTAGAACCTACAAGGTCCACCAGTGGTATAGTGTATTTCTCTGCTCTCACCGCTTTCCTTCTCTTCACTTCCTTAAGTCACTTCATTCTACTCCATTGACACTGGCTTCTACAAGCTTCCTTGAACATCCTTGCGTGTTCTTCCCTCAGGGCGCTTTGAGTATGCTGATCATTCTGTCGGGAAGGATCTCCCATATCACTGAGACTCATTCTCTCTTCTTGTTAGGTCTCTACTCAAGAGTCATACTCTAAGGGAGGCCTGCCCTGGATGCCTCTATTTGAAATTTCAACTCCACACGCCCTTGAAGATATACCTTATATTGTCTTTCCTGCTTATTTTCCCTCCTTAGCACTTATCACCATGTAGCACACTATGTATTTAACTTTTATTTTTCTAGTTTATAAGCTCAATGAGGGCAGAATTTGATTTCTCTTTTGTTTCCTAATATATTCTTAGTGAAGGCAGCTAGGAAGCACTCGATAAAAATGTGTTGCTTAATGAATGAACCTAATAGGACTTGGAAAGAAATGCTAAAAATTGGTGTTGGCATCCTTACCCCACCACAACAGCAAAGATGAGTAAGGATCAAACGGGTTAAGGAGAGAGGGAGGTGGTTTGGGGGAGATTTTCTATGAGTATGTCATGTCAGAAAAATATCGTTTAGAAGGGGTATTGTAAACAGTCAGTTTGGGAAAGAATAGCTTCCCAGTCAAGAGGCTATTAGTTGGAATTTCATGGGATGAGGGATCTGAGAAACCGCAAAAGAGCCCATGATAGAAAGAACCAGCTGTAATCATTCACCAAGCCAAAGCCAGCTCCTACATTCCCTGCCATGTGAGAATATGTCATTTCTTTTAATCTTCCATCCATGAACCCAATACGTGGAGAGGTGGGAACACTGATAAATTTGTGCGTGTGTGTGTGTTTGTATTGGGGAGATAGGGCTAATACATCTAAGACAGAAATCAGAAGATGACCTCGCCCACGGCTCCATTCCCCCATCCTTAGTCTAAGGCAGCATGCAGCTAGAGGACGGGAAATGATCTAAAATCTCTGACTCACAGCAGGTGTTCAGTTCTATTTCTGGAGAATTGGTAATACCAGTGAGTGTAGATCCTCTGCCAAAAAGAGAGGAACAAACAGTATGTACTATAGTTTAGAAAAAGCATATCAGCATTAGCTAGAGTGTGAGAGAGGTTTAATGGAGAAAGGGGTAAAATTGTCATTGACAGTCTGGATAGGAAGAGAGAGGTTTGGGTTTTGGGAAAGAGGAGGGGGCATTGAGAGGCCTGGACTGGTTACCCTAAAGATTACAGGCACAGAAGGAAGAAAACTGCATTTGTAGTGGACTGAGAACTTTGATTCTTTTCTCTGAATTTCTGATGATTATGTTCAACTGCCTTATAAATCAGAAACCCACGAGTTTGGGATTGTCGTATTTGAAACAAAAAAAATAATAAGTAAATCAATGTTAAATTCACAACTCCAACAATGTTAGTGGTTCTGGCAAAAATAGTCTATGTTGATTTATGAGTCGATTTGTGTTCTGAGACTGGCTAGCTGTTTTATGCATCTTATGTTAATCAGGCTTCTGATGCGTAAAATGTATGATTCAATCTCAATTTCATCACCAACAGCACTAAAGTATTTTTTTAAATGACATGGTTTCTCTTAAACTTTTTGTTTATCAAGCTAGCCACCTAATTGGAGTAATAAAAGGAATATTTGACTATCATTAGCCTATAATTAAGAACTAAAATGAATGGTCATTTATGATCATTCACGGAATAATTGAGTGATCAAGAATGTTTTCTTTTTTATCCTCTTATGTGGCAAGATGTGCCTGAGTATAGCTAATAGCTATAAATTTATTCAGAAAACATGTACCAGGTTTCTATAAGGAGCAAGACTAATCTCTGTTTTAAGTCATGAGAAAAACAAGCACACTAATTAAAAATAAATTAAATCTTCTAGTTTCATGTTTCCATTAAAAAATCCTACAAGGCCCCAGCCCCAATGGCCTAGTGGTTAAGTTCACTGTGCTCTGCTTTGGAGGCCCAGGTTCGGTTCCCTGAGTGTGGACCTATACCACTTGCCTGTTAAGGGCCATGCTGTGGTGGCAACTCACATAAAAACAAAGGAAAAAAAAGAAGAAGATTAGCAATGGACGTTAGTTTCAGGACAAATCTTCCTTCACACACACACAAAAAATCCTACAATACTATCCCATTTAAACAGGCTAATAACTGGAGAATCCATCTTGCAGAACAATAGAAATAAGAGCTAGTCTCCTAGCTTTATGAAGATTGCCTTAAATAAATTATTAGTGTACCTTGAAATAAGTTGAACACCTTTACATGTTTATGGTAAAATGCTTTTTTGTATTTTTACTTATGGGTTGTTAAGCACATATTGTGCATAAATAATCTTGATAAAAATTTTGAGAGAAACTCATAATGTGCTATTGATTTAACAGAAAGGTGGCTACTTTTGTCATGTCTCATAATAATAACTTTATCTTTGTCAGAGAAGAAACCTTGAAAGCCTCAGTTATTGTAGCTGCAGAAAATTGTTCTCACATCTGTATGTTAATAATAAAAAGTAGAAAGTAAAATTTGAATGTGCAAATATAACTCTCGAAATTATAATAGAATTAAACATGAAGACATTATGTTTCATACATATTTAACATTAAGCACTAGGTATGTGCTGTATCTTCAATTCTCCGAGCATATTTGCATATTAAATTCTTCTTAGAAGTGGTTCACAAAGACATCACAGGATGTCATACAGCAGTTGCCGTATCACAAGGAATCATATTAGCGTGGAACATCTTCACAGGAGTATGACTGACATTCTAAATTCCTGTTTATTTGCATCTTTGGTAATGACCTTGGCAGTCGTATTCTTGAGCAGCCAAACTGGTTTGATCACCAGTACAAACCTCAGCATGTTATGAATGACAAATATTCAAATCCTCTCTGCAGTTATATCTCTGAGGCATGCACATAAATTCTCGGGTTTACATTGGGGGCAGTGAGTTATTTTCTGTGCCCAGCTCCTGTCAGTTCTCATGACCAGCAAGCATCGGATGAAACTCACTTGTGGGGCCCAACTCCCAAGTGGAAAGCACATTTCTTTGCTCATTGCTGAGTCCGACAAGTATTTTAATTTTTCTTTTTTTAAACACTACAGATTTTCTTCAACAATTGGGTCAGGGAGTCAGCAGACCCAACAATGCAGTTGCAATCATCTAAGTCCTCCATAATTAGCCATTATTAAAATTGCTTCATTCATGCTTATAAAATGGGATTCTACGTCCTTTGGGAATTGCATTATTGATCTTATTTCTAACAGTGTAAATACTATCTCAAAATTTTGAATGCCATTTATGCATTATAAAGATGGTGCAAATTCAATTTGTTTGTAATTTTTGAAGTGAATACGCTGAATTGATTAAGACAGTTAAAAGTAAGTTTAATAAATTCTTAGAAAGTACTGATGCTGATATCGGTAATGTCCATGGGTTTTAGTGTATGAGACACCTATTTTTGGGACTGAAGAGAGCTAACTTCTGAAAAATTACTTAGTTTTAAAATAAGATTTTAAAGTTTTTGAATAGCCTTTGTGACAATATTAAGCCATAGGATTTTTATTTAATGGAGAAGATACAAAGGTGCCCAGATTTTGAAATACCAAAAAGTTCATTGCGTATCTATCACTGTTTCTCAAACAATTAAGAACAACAGGAAGCAACTTTTTTTTTAATTAAAAAATCTTGGTCATCACCTTTAAAAACGCTGATACAGTAGGTCTGGTGTAGTGTCCAGGAATCTGAATTTTTTCTTTTTTTTTTATTTCCTGAGGAAGATTTGCCCTGAGTTAACACCTACTGCCAATCTTCCTGTTGCTTTTGCTTGAGGAAGATTAGCCCTGAGCTAACATCTGTGCCCATCTTACTTTACTTTGTATCTGGGATGCCTCCACAGCATGGGTGATAAGTGGAATAGGTCTGCACCCGAGATACAAACCCACTAACCCTGGGTCTCTGAAGCAGAGTGCACAGAAGTTCAACCAATGAAACACAGGGCTGGCCCCCCAGGAATCGGAATTTTTAACCTCAAGGAATTAGTACTCAAGTGATTGCAGTTTAAAAACACCAATGGGAATTACACTCCAGAACATTCTAGATCTCCCTTAAGTTAACAGAAAATTGAAAATATATTTATTTTGTATTAAAAAATTAGAAAAACAGAAACAAGAAATTTTTTAATAATACTAGACATACTCAGGATAGATATCAACTGGTATTTATTTGCTTACATGTTTTTGTTAGCATACATTTGGCTGCACATAACAGAAAGCCCTACTTGTCTGGCTTAAAAAATAAGAAATATGTCATCCTGCTCTAAAACAAAAGGATGGGAGATAAAAATCTCCAGGATGATAAATTTAGCTGTTAAATTATTTCATTAAGGACCAACGGACCTTTAAAAATCGGTGCTGCCGTTCTTAGCCTGTTGACTTGTCCACAAGCAAGCTCTTCTCAAGACCACAGGAAATCTGTTGCAGTTCTAGCCAACACATCCAGAAATGAAAAGGACCAGTGAATGGGGAGGGAAGATGTTTTTAAAGATGATAGAAATCTATTCCAGAGATTCCTGGGAAACATACCTTTTTATCTAATTGGCTAGAATTGCTTCACCAGCCAATGCCAAAATCCATCATTGAAAATAAGAATGGTACCTGAGTACCACTGGTACAAACTGATCAGGTATGAAACCTGGAGCTGGAGACAGGTGACTACTTATTGAGCTGCTGAAGAATGAACACAAATATTTGATCTTGCCAGCAAAGAAGTAAATATCTATTGATCAGGCCACCAAAAGTTTCTGCTAGTGGTTATTATGCTTTTCTCCAAATATTTTATAAAAGTTGCGTGGGTTTCACTTGGCTCCCACAAAGCATTAATAAACCAGCTCTCTGTTTTGTTTTGCTTGGGTTTTTGAACGGATAAGGCAAATATGTAGTATGAGTTGAATTTTTTGAGTTCCTCTTCTCAAATTTTAAAATGTTTGTACTATCATCATTGGCAAAGTCTAATCTGAAGGATTTAGAGGTTCCTTAAGAGTAAAGCTTGCATTTGCCCTCAGAGTATGTGAGTCCAGCACGTACTGTTTTTTTGGCACCACTGATTATTGTTCTGGGAGAAGGGGAGATAACTGATGAAGCCAAGAATGATGAATTACATAAGATAAGATAATCAGGCTTTCTTTTTTTAATATAATATTTCTCAGTCTTACTAGATCCCTCGTTTGTCACTATTTTCTAGATGCTGTCGACCTCAAAGGGTATAAATCACTAGTTAATCACGTTGCTTTTTATCAGCCCCTAATAGATCAGCGTGTGTTTCACCCTGCACTAGGCCAGCATGATCAGAATATGGAATCAAGGGGTTTTAGGATGTTATGCTTTCTCAGCTGGTACCTGTGATTGATGCCGTAGTTGCTAACATGGAATTCATGCCTGCTCCTATCAACATAAGACAAGGGGAACAGATAGCTGAAGTAATATTAAAGTGATAAATAAGCCTGTCATCTGAAAAATCACACCTTTCTTTAAAATCTACCCCTAATTTAAAACACATTGTAAACCACAAAGATTATGAGGCTTAACACGGTAAACTAAGATTTCTTTCCCTTAAAATGCACACATTGACCGTGATGATATTAAATTAGGTCAAGAACACAGTGAATTAATTTTATTGGTTAACAATTCCATTTGAGCAAGAGAAATGAGCTCCAAAACAATAGTTTAAAAAAATTTAACTTTTTTTCATTTATAGAAACCTTTTTAAAAAAGAAATCTGGGACTGATGCTGTGGCTTCAACATGTTTTTAAAGCAAACCAGTCCATTCGGACATAGTTTGTTTCCATCCTTGTGGTATGATACTCATTTTTATACTTGTAATATGGCTGCCAGAGATCCAGCCATTAAGCTGATATTTGCTGAAGTAAGAAGGCAAACACAAATGGGGCTCATGTTGAATTGATGAGCTTCCTTGAAAGGGATCCTAATAACTTCTGCCTTTATCTCATTGGTAAAAGCATTATTACGTGTCAACAGGAGCTGCAAAGGAAACTGAAGAAACTTTTTTTGAGGGACGTGGGAGAAACTTACTAAAGCCACAAGTAAAGCAAGTTCTATACTTAGGAGAAAAGAGATATTGGGGAGCATCTAGCTGTTTTGTCACATTTTTCAGAGTGAGAGGTGCCTGCTTTTAGCAACTTGTGTGTGCAAAAAGAAACAGATAACATAGATGAAATAAAGTTCACACTCAAGCAGATTTTTGACTGGGATGCTAATAACATTATAGCCAGAAAAGAGCAAAGGAGAGTAAAATACCTCCTAAGCCTTCCCCTTCAGGCCCACTAGAATCTCACACATTCCCCTCATCCATTATCTTATGGACACAGACACCTATATACCCCAATGTTGACTAATTTATATTGATATGTCCAAAACTGAATCTGATACATTTTCTGACTTCTTGATAAGTGTTACTGGCCCAACCATTCTCTCTCAAGCAGGATTAAAATTCTATAGTTAACCTTAATTCTGTATTTCCCTTCATTTACATGATTAGCTCCCAGTCCTACAGATCACATCTCCAAAATTTCTTTCCATAACCCTTTCCTCTATCCTTACTGCTGTTATTCTCATGTATATCCTGGATTTTTCAAGAGCAAACTTTTCCTCAGCTTTTTCTCCTTCCATTGTACAATCCTTTCTATAACAAATGGACAGATCTTTCAAAAATCTTGTGTATTAGTCAGGGTTCTCCAGAAAAACAACTAATAGGATATAGATAAGAAGAGATTTATCAAGGAATTGGCTCACATGGTTATAGAGGATGAGAAATCCCATGATCTGCTCACTGCATTCTGGAGACCCAGGGAAGCCAGGCTGTAATTCCCCTCCAAGCCTGAAGCCCTGAGAACCAGGGGAAACAGATGGTGTTAATTCCAGTTCAATGGCAGAAGACCAATGTCCCAGCTCAGACAGGCAGGCAGGAACCAAAAGGGGCAAGTTTCTCCTTCCTCTACCTTTTTATTGGATTCATGTCTTCAACAGATTGGATGATGCCTACCCGTGTTAGGGAAGGCAATCTACTTTACTGAGTAGGCTCATTCAAATGCTAATCTCATCCAGAAACACCCTCACAGACACACTCAAAAACAATGTTTAATCTGGGAGTCCCTTGGCCCAGTCAATTTGACACGTAAAATTAACCATCACCCCTTGTTACAATCACATTGTGCCCTTAATGAAAATTACATAAGAATCACAATACCTAATAAAGTAAAAACATCTCAAGATAGGTTTCTACCTCTTAATAATATCACCCCAATTCACTTTGCCACTGTTAATTTTTAATGTCTATTGTGTAATATATTCCAGCTAACAGACTACTTATTCACCAAAAAATCCCTTTCTCCTACATCTGGACATCTGCTCCAACTTTCTGTCTGGGAAACAACTTTCTAGCTTTATCTGTTGACATTTTATTTGTCTTCAATTTCAAATTCAAATGAAGCTTGTTCCATAATGACTTTTTTTCTCATTTATCCAGCTGGTTGTAATTTTTCCTTTTTCCTTTTTGGACTCTAGTAGGACTTAATTTTTTACTCCTTTTAAGACATTAAACTGAAGATCTTTCTTATTCAAGTGACTAGATACAGTATTACACTCTCCTCTGTGTAGAGTTTTATATGCCCAGAATATATAATTGTTAATAATACTAATTATTAATGTATGTCCTGATATATTAACCACAATGTAGAAATCTACTCACTTATATGCTCACCAAAAAATACTGACATTTACAGATTGTGAATCAGGTCTGTGGCATGGCGCATAGGATCCAGGTTCAATATCAGGGACCAATTATTTATCTTCAGACCAGATGTAAATTACCTCTGCTGCAACATGAAGATAGTCTACCTCAGTGCTAGTCAAACTTTAATGTCCCATGAATTACCTATGAATCTTATTTAAAGTGCAGATTCTAATTCAGTAAATCTTTGATAAAGGCCGAGATTCTGCATTTCTTACAAGTTTCCCAGGAATGATGATCCTGCTGACACTAACCACACTTTACAAAGCAAGGGAAATGAACAAAAGAACAGTTCAGGGGAAGGACATTTGAAAGATTTATTTTCATGTCTAAGTCTACACAACTATATATGGTACATTAATAAAAATAGTATCTGCCTCACGCTGTCGATGTAAGTATTCAATTAAATTAGGGCAAAGAAAATGTTTTAGAAACATCATTGTGTTATTCCTTTAGTCAATATACCAATGTGAAAATAGGTGCAAAGTTTTCTTTAGAGAACTGAAATTACATATGTTAAAAACATAGACACGGAAGTTGTTGATAAATCATGTATTGCTTTAATTTTAAACATTTAAAAACAATATTGTGCTGTTCCTTGTAAGATCTCTTAAAGATCTTTTTACTTCAACTTTTTGAATCAATCAATGTTTTGCATCTGAAGTCCCTACAAATGTATGATCACATCACTTTAGAACTGCGGACCCTAGGCCCTAAGCTCTAAAGCTATTCTAAATGACTCAGTAGATTCGTATCTTGTTTAAACCTTGGAACAACTTGGAAAACTTACACACAACAGAGAGTAAGATATATAGAACCAAAAAGAGAATTTATATATACACTGAAGCCTTGTCAGTGTCTCAAACCAGACAAGCCATTTGGCAATTAGCACTCATAGTCACAAAATGCCAACTAAATCTAGAAGCATGTTCCCCTCATCAAACAGTCCAATTGTTTGTATTGATGCATGGCTTAGTCATAGACCAGGTGCTCTGAGCTTTAAATATGAATTCACTTGCTGAAATTAAGTCTGAAAACCTAATGAAAAAAAGCTGATTGTAATTGCAAATGACACATTACATCATGACAATTGCCAGTTGTAAGTGATTCAAACAGCAATTGAATATACCTCTAACTTGTTTGATATAGATAGTGGGAAGAAATTCCTTTAGCTCAGTATGCTTTTCGTGCTTTACAGCTGCATTTCTCAGGACCATAGAGCCCATTTCCACAACTAAAAGCCCAATAGATTTTCTCTGTATTAACACTCCATTGCACCGCCTAACCTCAGTGGGGATACGCGTTGATCCTATTAAAAAGATATATTTCAAAAACCCTCTCAACATTGCAATGAAAATTGCAGTAGTTGTTGGTAAAGATGATTTCTGTTTTGCTTTTTCACTAAATTAAATGCTTCTTTGTAGCCCAGCATGGTGCCTTTTGTAACCTTTTCAACGTAAAATGAGCTGTTTACTGTTTACCAGAGAGTTTATTTTTAAGACAAATGAACTCAACTGATTGAACTGTGGTAAGCAATACATTCTTTCGAATAAGTAAGAAATTTATTTGTCCTGTTTTGCATCTCAAAGGAATTTTATGCTTTGAAAAATTATTGCTCTAAAAGATGCTGTTTGTTTTAAATAAATGAAGTCATTGACAACATTGGAGTCTTTAATTATGAAATAACATATTTATTAGTAACTTGATGAATGAGGAAAAATTGTACCACAGCCTTAAGGTTAAGTTGGTATGTTAATGTTGGGGAAAGTCAAAGGAGTAAGGATTTTATACAATTATTATATAGTGTTCTTTTTCTATACTTTCGATACTCAAGAATAATTCACTTATCTGAGTTTTTAACATACACATATATCTGCTCAGTCATTCTCTTCTGAATTTACTAGACATTTCAAGTAAAATTTCCAATTTACTTTCCCCTATATATTCCAGAATGTATTAGGGAAAAAATGGTGATTAATTAAAGATTATTTTCCATCCTGAAAATTGAAGTATATGTTTTAAAGCAATCACACGATTATGATTTAGCACTCTGTGAATTTGAGAATATGATCAACAGCTATAGTCCTAAAATATTCAATGCTACATCTATAAAATCTGCACTTAATCCCAAATTCTATTATTCCATTAAGCCAAAGAACAGTTTGGCAGCTAGGATAAATTAGTTGTGTTACCTAATTTTATCTTCAATATTCCATATGCTATACTGAAAGAATGGTTAACTCTGATTTGTTGTGATTATAAGACCTTAAGATCAAAGAGTACATACTCTGTACATTTTTTTGTTTCTCCAAAACAGTAGGAGGAGTGCTTAAACCCATTGAGATCATGCCGTTAGTTTCATTGGATCTCAATCTGAAGGCAACAGTGGCTGCTAGTTTAGTGAAGCAATGAAGTTAGAAAGCATACTCCAACACTCTCCACAAGCCTTATCATCTTTAAAAGTTTTATTAAATCAGTGTTTTGGGGTCTCAATGACGGGCATGAACATTATGGTATAAACACATGTGTGAAACAAAAGGAGGATCAAAAATCTTACGAAGTATTATAAAAAGTAGCATTCATCATTCTACTTCCTATTATACTGGTTACTATAAAAAGAGTTTAATAAAGTTTGTATTTTTTTTTGATTTCAGAAAAATAGTACTGAACATTTGTATAATTTAAGGTCAACGTACTGTAGGAATAATTGAAATTTTCGTAGGGAGCCTGCAGGAAAATGTGAATGATGATGGTGCCACAGTGACCCAGGAGGACAGTAACTATATCAGTCTGCCTTGAAGGGAGCACTCAATTCTCACACTATCAATTTGAAAGTACCCTGACATTGGAGTTCACACTAATAAAAGAATGAGTGTGCATTAAAAATTGTAATTCCTGACAGAGTGAAAATAGTAACAAGGAGAAGGACAGGAAAATCAGTTCAATTATCGATGGGATATTTTGAGGATGAAATAATGAAAATAAGTTCAAGTTGCCAGATGAAGAATCATAGGAAGAGAGTATTTACTAAACACCTATTATGTGCTAGGAATCTTTATGTGATAGAAACAAGGAAAAATGAGACCTTACTTTGCTATCAGAAGAGCTAGGGCACGTGATGCGTTGAAAATGTAATAACAATGAAGTAGTTTTGAAGGATAGAGGAGATGGAATCTAATAAATAAAAAGTTTTAATCAGTTCCTGTCTGAGTTAGCTCAGGCTGGTATAACAAATTACTATATACTGGGCGGCTGAAGCATCAGGTATTCATTTCTCTCAATTCTGGAATCTGGAAAGTCCAAGATCAAGGTGCCAGCAGATTTATGAAAGCCCTGTTCCTGGCTGTTAAATGGCTGCCTTTTCACTGTGTCCTCACAGAGAGAGCTGTAGTCTTTTCCTGTCTTTATAAAGACACTAATCCCATCATGAGGGTCTACCTTATGACCTCATCAAAACCTAATTACCTCCTGGAGGTCTCACCTCCAAATACCATCACATTGGGGGTTAGGGCTTCAAAAAATTAATTTGAGAGGAGGAGTCATGGAGCAATTCAAGAATAATATATAATTCATTGAGAATGAAATAAGAAAAGTCAGCTTAAAACTAGAACTTCTATAAAAATAGTAAACATATGTATATGTATATTTATATGTATATACTAACATATACATATATTTATATATTAAAAACTCAGTGAATTGGTTAAAGTACTCTTTAAATGAAGGTAAATTGAAAATTAATGACCTGGAAGACTGAGCTAAAATTATATAAAATGCTGCATAGACATCTAAAGAAATGGAAAATTAAAATTGATATAGAGAAATATATAATACTAAATGAGAATGTCGAACATACATAAAGTTGGAGTTCCAGATGCATAACATATTCAACCTAGTTGGATACATGGCTGTATCTGCTTCTTTCCACCTCATTAAGTATCAATTTTATGCAAGTCATAACACCAGCCGGAAAATCCACTGACACTTTTTTTCAGTCTCTGTTAGGATAGGAAAACCATCTCAGATCCTGACTTCAAGGAGTCAGTAAGGTCCCACTTTTCAGGTACCCCTTTTCATTTCTATTACTCTGAAAGAAACTTCATTTCCTTCTTCCTCTGCTTGATTCCAGATTCTGAAACTAGTAGGCCTACACATTTAAACCCATGAATTACTTTGTGTTTATATTCTATTTGTTTTAGAAGATGTTTGGTAGAAAATGGGTAACAGATTCACAGTTTATATATAAATATCTACATATCTATATACACATATCTATAGGAGAAAAGTATTACAAAATAAAATTTTGTTAAAAATAAAGCAGAAATAAAGTTATTTTCTAGCATGCAAAAGCGGAAATAAGTTATCAGTACACACACTGCAAGAAATGTCAAAGGAAAGTTGTTAGGCAGAAGAAAGATGATAGTAGATGGAAATATGGATTTATATCCACAGAACGTAGAGCACCAGAAATTGTAACTACAAGGATAAATACATGAGATGTATTTCTTATTCCTTAAATCTCTTTAAAAGATAATTTGACTGATTAAAATAATAATGTATTGTGAAATTTATAACACAAATACGTACATACACACACACACATATTTGGCAACAACATTTGCATAAAGACCAGGAAAAAAAAAATGAAAGTATTCTATTTTATGGTTCTTATAAACTATGTAGAGTGGTATAATATCTCTCAAAACTAAAAGCAATCAATAAAATAATGAAACAAAAAGATATAACTATATAGACTATAGAAGAGATAAAATGCATATATAATATCACTCAGTTAATCCAAAAGTAGGCAGAGAAAGAGGAAAAAGTGAATTGAGAAAAGATGAAGCAAAGAGAAGACCAACAGCGTGATGCAAGATGCAAACCTGACTGTATCAATAACATATTAAATTTCACGGTCTAAATATTTCAATTAAAAGGTAGAGATTTCCAAATTGGATTCAAAACTAAGCTTTAAATATATGCTACCTATGAGAAAAAAAAACTATAGGTATAAAACTACAAGAATATTAAAAGTAAAAGAATTGGAAAAGATAAACCACACAAACACTAGTCAAAAGCAAGGTGGAATTACTATCAAACAATAATAAATTCAGATCAAAGAATATTGCCAGGTAAGAACATAGCCATTTCATAATGATAAAAGGGTCAATTCATCAAGAGGATATAATAACCCCATATATTTATGTACCTAATAACAGACCTTTAAAGTACATGCAAGCAAAATCAATATAGTGCAAGGAGAAATAGAAGAATACACAATTATAGTTAGAAATTTCAATTCCCCTCTTCCAACAATTGAGAGATAAAATAGATTTAAAATGAATGAGGATATAGAAAACTTGAACAACAGTGCCAACCAATTAGACCTAATTGACAATTATACAATACTCCAACCAACAACAGTACACACATTTCTTTAAAGTACACATGAAACCTTTACCAAGTTGGACCATAAATCAATTCTGAATAAATTGAAGTGGATTCTAATCATGTGAAGTATTCTTTCTGACTATAGTGGAATTAAGTTAAAAGAGAAAGAGCTACGGAAAATCCTCAAAATATACAGGAAGAAAAAAACATTTAGAAACAACTATGTGGCAAAGAACTTTAAAGCGATATTAGAGAGACTGCCCCATTGTGTAGTAGTTAAGCTCGTGTGCTCCACTACAGCTTCCTGGGTTCACACGTTCAGATCCTAGGCACGGACCTACACCACTGGTCAGCCATTGCTGTGGTGGCAACCCACGTACAAAATAAAGGAGGATTGGCACAGATGTTAGCTCAGGGCTAATCTTACTCAACAACAACAACAAAAAGTGATATTAGAAAGTATTTTGAAGAGGATGAAAATAAAAGTACACATATCTGAATTAGTGGGATGCTGCCAAAGTGATTTGTAAGCAAAAATTTATGGTAATACAGAGGGAAAATCACAAAGCAGTGCTCTCAGCTTTGACTTCAAGGTACTAGAATGAGAAGAATAAATGAAGTCTAAAAATAAAGCAATAAGAAGGAAACAATAATGATCAGAACAGAAATAGATGAAATAGAAAACAGATAAG
The DNA here is from genome assembly GCF_041296265.1 of Equus caballus. Classification (NCBI taxonomy): domain Eukaryota; kingdom Metazoa; phylum Chordata; class Mammalia; order Perissodactyla; family Equidae; genus Equus; species Equus caballus. The sequence goes on along the minus strand of NC_091709.1, from coordinate 26,788,561 downwards.
CAATGGAGAAATATCTATGGAAATAGAACTGGTTCTATGAGAAAATGAATAAAATTGATTAAATCTCTAGGCAGAGTACCCAGGAAAAAAGAAGTCACAAATCATTGTTCTAAGGAATCGGAAAGGTAACAAAACTCTAGAGGCTTACAGATAATTAGGAAATATCATGAACACCTTTATTCTAACAAATTCAAATTAAGCTTAACATTTCAAATTCCTTGAATGACGCACACAACCAAAGTTGACTGAATTAGAAATAGACAAAAATAAAATAGGCCTGAAAAGATTTGGTTTCACATAAATTGAACATTCTATATCAATTAAAGACATAGAAATTTTAGTTAAAAATATTCCTACAAAGGTAACTCTAGGCCTAAATTTTTCCACTGGAGTATTATACCAATCTTTTAAAGAAGAAATAATAGCAATTCTACAAAAACTCAGAAAATTGAAGAGAGTGGAACATTCATTCTATGAGACCAGCATTACCTGAAAATCCAAGCCAGACAAACACATTGTAAGAAAAGAAAACTACAGGTCAATATCTCTCTTGAATAGAGATGCAAAGAAAATGTTTATCAAAATTTTAGCAAATAGAATCCAACAATATATAAAAAGGATATTTCACCACGATCATTATCTTGGAAATGCCAGGTTGGCTTCACATTCTAAAGCATTTAATGTAATTAACCATATTGAGAAACTGAAAAAGGAAAAGGAGACACATAAGATCATCTCAATAGATGCAGAAAAATACTCAAAATAAACCAATACTTGTTCAGGATAAGACTCATAAAGGGGGAATAGAAAAGGCGTTCACAATCTCATATAAGGGAATAGGTAACAAGAATACTGTCCCTTTCCCCCAAATTGCCTCTCTCCTAAAGCTTCTAGAACCAAAGAACTAATCCGTGAGTTTATAATGTTTACAGGACACAAGACAAGTATACAAAAATTAAATGTATTTCTATATAGCAGCAACGAAAAATCAGAATTATTATTTTTAAATCCATTTATAGGGGCTTCAAAATATGAATTGTCTAGGGATAAATCTGACAAAATATGTGCGTGACCTGTCTGCTGAACACTACATAGACTTGCTGAGAGAAATTAAAGGAGATCGATTGAAAGAAAAGGAAATGTTTGTTCCCTGGTCAGAAGCTTGACTGTTGTTCATTTGACTCCACCGTCCCCAATTGTTGTTTGATAGATTCAATGTAATTTCCAAACCCTATTAGGATTATTTTTGGTGAAATTATCAAGTGGATTCTAAAATTTATTTGGAAATTGGAAAAGTCTGGAATGGTCAAAACAACTTTGAATAAAAGCCTGTGCTAAAGAACAAAACTTGGAAGTTGAAGGGTGATTGAACAGAGACCTCCAGAGACAGATACAGTGCTATCTCGCTGGAGTGGAGATACATGTTTGCATTTCAAAAGGGAGGAAACATGCGATAATTTCTCTGTATTTCAAAGGATTGTAAAGTAGGGATCTTCACCTTCTCTTCTTAGGGTAGATTTGTTTCTCTTGGGAGACAAGTTCTCTCTCTCTCTCTCCCAATCTCTCTCTCTCTAACTTCAATGTAAACCCAAACTTTATACATATAAGAAAAAGAATTAAAACCCAGATCATCACACGTTAGTTCTAATCTATGCATGAAGTATAATTAATATCTGTAATAAAATGAATTTGAGAACAAATTTAATCTTTTTTTTTTTTTTAAAGATTGGCACCTGGGCTAATAACTGTTGGCAATCTTCCTTTTTTTTTTTTTTTTTCCTGCTTTATCTCCCCAACCCCCCCCGCCCCCCACCCCCCCCCCGTACACAGTTGTATATCTTAGTTGCAGGTCCTTCTAGTTGTGGGATGTGGGACACCGCCTCAACGGGGCCTGACTAGTGGTGCCATGTCCGCGCCCAGGATCCGTACCCTGGGCTGCCGTAGCAGAGCGCGTGAACTTAACCACTCGGCCACGGAGCCCGCCCGAGACATATTTAATCTTATAGGCACTGCCAAAACATGATGGAACTTTGTTCATTTTTTCAACAAGCTTTTATTGAGATTCTACTATATTCCTGCACTTGTCTTGGAACTGGCAGCACGTCCGTGAAAAGTAACTAGTATTTTCCATTCAACAAGTTTAGATTGAAATGGTGAATATGGACCAAGAAGACAAAAAAGCAAACCAAAACAAGAAAAACATACAATCCAATTCAAACTGTGGTAGATGCCATAATGGAGATTACATAGATGGTACACGAGCAGCTGAATAAAATTGCTAGAAAATAGAAATACAAGGGTATTCCTTCTGTTAGATGTAGATTTGTCCGGTTTTGTTTGATCCCCCATAAGAGAAAGCAAGTATGTGCTCATGGCAATTGATGATCTGGGGGAGAGGGATGCTAATTAAACTCCCCACCACTCCCCTCCCCGAAAAAAGGAGAGAATCAGAAGAAATAACATAACATAAGGGGCAAACACCAAAAACTGGTAAAATAGAACAAAATGATGGATGTATCCTCAATGAAGACCATCAAATTAGAAGAGGAACAGGAAATGACAGCGGTCAAAAAACAAACTGCTAGAAGGCTCTGACTACTTAAAGAACTTTTAGCATATTCCTGACCAACCTTGTACACAATTTTATTTCCCAGAATATTGAAAAGCAGTAAGGGCTACTATTGCACTAGACTAATTTTGAATAAGAAAGATGAATTGTATGGTAAAAGTCAAATGAAAAATGAAAGCATTATAACCTGAAATTGGTTTGGACATGTATCCTAGACTTTAACCAGAGAAATATAAGTATCAAATCAATGTCTGAATTTTTAAAAATATCTTGAATACCTCTGAAAATTACACTCCAATAACCACAATTTTGAACAGGCCAAATGAGAATGAAAATGGAAATGATTTCATGATATTAACATATTTAACATAAAATGCCAAAATAAATATAACTATAGGTTAAGAAAAATGGAAAGACAGTTCATAACCAAGAAAAAATGCTAATTTCAAGAGTCCATAAATGCAGTGTTAGGAGATCTAAAGTTTAGAATATAGCTACTACTTACGAAAAAGCAGAAGACAGGAACAGAAAGTCTTGACTGTGTCTAGAAGAAAAAAATGAACAGAGAGGTCATAGTTCTGATGCTTAGAAGAGACGGTCAAAAAGCAAACTGAAATATAGCAAGATAAAGTCCTCAAATGTCATTTTAAGTCCATTTTCTCTGTTATTTGGGAATGAGATTAAAACCAAATTGGCAAGAAAAACATTAATTAACAAAATAAATGAAAATATTGAGAAAAAATGTAGGAGAGCCGCTAGCTAACTAAATGAGTTTAAGGTTCCTGGCTCAGACAAATCACATCCCCAGGCACCGAACAAACTTGATGAGTTCATTAAACTAATATCAAATATCTGTGAGAATTATAGGAAGACAAGGAGTTGCTGAAGATGGAAATTGTAGACTGAATGTTTCAGAGAGAAATAAGGTTAAGTCTAGACTCCAGACTATAAAGAGCTTGACATTGGTCATGTCCAAGATGGCAGAACTCAGCGTTAGCTGTTTAATTTGAGGGACTTAGAAAAAGAAATGATGAAAAACTGGAATGATATTAAGTAGGAAATGTTTGCAAAGGTCATGGATTGAGTTTAGTATGTTACAGTGTATAGAGCAAGGGAGATAATAGGTGCACTATTTTCCAGGCCAAGTTATAGTCATTTGGAATATTATGTTAAATTCATCATGAAACACATTTAAGAAAAATGCTGACACACTAGAGCACTTCATCTCTAGAAGTAGAAGAATGATGTGGACAATTAAAGCCAAAACATTTATGAAGTTGTGGGGGGTAATAAAGATGTTTAGTAAGAGGTGACACTGAAGAGTGACAATTACAGTCACATATTTGAAGGGATGGCCTTTGGACAAGGACTTGGAGGTGTTCCACATAGTTTCATGACAAAAAAAATCACAAAAGCCACAGCCAGAAAACACTTTCTAATAATTAACCTACCTCCTCTCATGGATCATTTTGGTATAATTTAATTTGAAAATATGGACGCTGAATTTGGATTACCGCTGATTGGAGATGTTTTATGAAGCATGCTAAAAATATGGAAGCATTGGAACTGCTGACTTTAAGACTTTCTTCCAAACCTGAAGTTATGGGTGATTGATTGTATGCTGATAGCCATGACTATTGTGCTAATCTGAGCAACAGTGAGAGAAGAAAATACAATCTGCATATTTCTCTACCATTATTTGATTTACTATTATTGTATTAAAAAAAAGTTTTATTCTGGCTATGGAGCCATTTATGAAGATCTCTAGCTTATGTCATTTCAAACTGGAAAAAATCCTAAAAGATAATACTGTAGAGAATACTCTGCATGTAAGGTGATGACCCAGAAGAATCACAGGTGTTACCTACCTGTGATTGCTTCAGCACTGTCGAAAAATACCGGGCACAAATAAAATATGAAGCGCATCACCCTAAATATCTATTATAGTCATTACATTGCCAAATGCAATGCCTTCTCTCCCATTTAAGCTGTAAATCTCCATAATTAACATCTTATTCATTACAGAAGCAATGTCTCATATATCATCCAATTCACAGGATTAAGTAGCAGAGTTCCCAAGGGTAATTGCTTCATCTATCTATAAAAGAAAACAGAACATTGCACATTTTTACTTACAAAACATTTTCTCTCTATACGCAGACTAACATTTAATTTCATTATTTCTCTCTCTACATATGTATAATTCACTTAGAAAGAAAATATTAGCTAATAATGAATCAAGTATTATAATTTGGCTTCTACAGCCCTTCTGCACCACTCTAAGCACAAAATGATATTAGAAAAATTATAAAAGAGAATATTTAAAGGAACAGTCTAAGCTCAAAAGAACTATCTTCTAGAACCGAAGAGAATATAAACATAAAGCAACAAGCTGGTTTAAATATTCAAGCCTGCTAGTTTCAGAGCCAGGAAACAAGCAGAGGAGGAAGGAAGTGAGGTCTCTTTGGGGATAATAATAATACAAGATTTCCCTGCTGCTCTTTGAAATAAAGATGTAAGACTGGTTTCCTACTCTGAAAGGAGAAGGAAAAATGTGGTGAATTTTCTGGCTGGGTTATGACTTAGATAAAGCTGATAATTAACGAGGTGGAGTGAAGGAAGCCATGCAACTAAGCAGGTTGGATAAGTCATGTATGGCTATCACCATGGGCCAGGAACTCTGAACCAACTACATAAGACCATTCTGGTGTTAATTATGACACAAAATCACATTATAGGCAATGGTGAATACACACACAAAAAAGAGAGGAACGAAAAGAAAAATAAATGCAACCCTTACTCAATATGAGCTTGCAAATTAAAATTTGGAAATTCAAATTATTTCTAAGAAAGATAGCAAATAAAATCCATTGGAAAATGAATTTACACTAGATAAAATGAAAATAATAGAGGAAATTGAAAATGACTTTAATAAAAATGTTTTAGATACTCAGGGATATAAAACAGAAAAGTATTAATAAAAAGAAATTATAAATGGATAGAAACTAAGTAAATACATGTGGTTATCAAATTAACTTATTAGAAATCTTGAAAATGAGAAAATATGATCATCGAATTTTTCAAAAAATGAATGCATGGAATAAACTATAGGCCACACATACTTAAAGAAATCACTAGTGTATCAAAAGACAAATCTGAGGAATCTGCCCAGAGAGCAACACAATGAGAGAAACTGACAAAAAAACAAATAAATAACAATAAGCAAGATTTAGAAGCAACAGCATATGTCTAGTAGGATTTCTAAAGGATAAAAATAGAGGAAATGTCAAAGAAACAATATGTGAAGCTAAAAATTACCTCGAATATCCTGATTTTAAATGCTATGAAAGTTCAGATTGAGGGTATATATTGAGTGGTGAGAATGATAAATACAAATAAAAGCATACCAAGATCATTTGCAGTAAAATTGAAAACCATCGACAATAAAGAGAAAAGCCGTAAGAACTGACAGAGAAAAAAGAAAAAAATCCTAGGAAAGAAATGATAATTAGATTCACTGTTTTTCATCATCAATATACAGAAGTCAGTGGAGTAAAATCTTTAAATTTATGAGAAAAAGTATCTGCCAAGCAAACCGTCTCCATCCGGGTGCACTGTCACTCATAACTAGGGGCAAAATAAAGACATTTTTCAAATATATAACTATAAAGAGTTACTTTAAAATACGCTAAAGGATAGATTCTATCAGATATGAACGTATGTGAAGTGAGTGAGGTGGCAAAAAAGCTGAACACAAAAAGGAGCAAAATATATTAGTAATTTAACTATTACATGCAAAAGCAATAATTGTGACCAATGTTTATCATTAAAACATTAGAAATTAATTTCTAAACAGAAACAGTAAGGACAACGTGAAAAAATGTGTCTTCCCTAGGTCCTTAAAATTTCCTAAGCTTTTTCCCTTTTATAGCCAGAGGCTAGAGTCACTGATTATAAAAATATTTACTTTTTAAAAACATGTAACCACTAAGAGAATATAAATGCAATGTTGAAATTCTGAACCATCGGAGGAAAAAGAAGTTCTGAGTTTGGCATAATATCGTGTCGGGGTGAAGAGAGAGAAAATGTACAACTGAATAAGAAAAAAATAAAGAAAGAGTCAGCAAGATTAATCCCACCAAAATTATATTGGGATTTGGAGAAATGAAGGTTCCTGGCAAAAGAATATGGTGCTGAATCAAGCCTAGCTATGCGATTGCTTCATAGTTGACATTTACCAGTTCAAATCCTTAGCACAGATCTTCCCAGCCCAACCAGTACAGTATATGTACATATATACAAATCTATGCATATATATAATCATAATATTTTTTGAATCCTATGCTTTCAATCCAGGTTCATTTTCTTCTTGGAAAAGTCATTTTTTACCATTTTTTTAAAAAAAATCTGTAGGCAGTTTACTGTCTTAGTATTTGTATGTCAGAATACAAAACACTGTTGATAGTGGCTACCTCCACAGTAGTGAACTGGAATACCAGTCGTGGGGACTGAACACAGACATTTCTCCCTTTGAATTTCTTACCACGTGGATGTTTTACTGGCTGTGCAGCCTATGCGCTACTTTGCTGCTTTTGATTCTCTTGCCAGCCTTCTCTGCCTTTTCACCTGCTGCATGGGCTGAGCTCTGTTATCCACATCAGCGGGCTCCCCTGTGCTCTCGATGGTCTAGTTGGACTCAGTCAGTGAGGTGTGCTGACAGGAGCAGACTGAGGTCAGGGTGTTCGTGCCATTGGTTCCCTGCCTCTGATGTTGCTTTGAACTGGCTCTGTATCTTAATTTAGTGTCACTGCTCTTCTCGAGAGAGCCTCTATTGTACAATTCTCTTCTATCGTTATCGTCACTGTCTTGTCTCTCTCTCTCCTTCAGGGTTGTGGCTTGGTGATTGCTGCATTGCTACCAGCTATCAGGTAGCAGCTATCAGATAGCTCCAGGTCTCAGTTGTCACTTATGCTTCATCCACATCTGGGTAAATAGACTCTTTTCAAACTCTCCTGATTTGACTATGGCATCTGGTTCCTACAGCAACCCTGATAGATACACTGTCCAATAAATACACAACTTTTTAAAATAACCATACTTTCCATGTACTAAATGGGAACATTTTACCCTTTACACACAGGGAGATGGAAGCTTCAGGGAATGGTAGAAGATGAGGAATGACTGTCCTCATTTAAAATCTCTCTCTTTCTGGCTCTTTCAACATAACTATAAAGGACTACTTACAACACAGTATATTAATGTATAGTGGCAGATACTTGTGTCCCTAGCAGCCATTTTCCTCTCCATTCTTTCTTCTTTCAAAAAACAATCTTCCATGATGGAGTCTAAGATTGTTAGGTTTGTCTTTCCAAACTTCCTGCGATAATAGTGGCCAAGCAATTCAGTTCTTACCAATGAGCTGTGAGAGATGACTATTTGAAGTGAGTGTGATCTGGAGAAAGAGTTTCAGTCTAACAAATGCGCGCTATTAAAAGAAAATTTTGTACTCTGTTCCTTTCCTTGCTGCTTGGAACACTGCAAAATTTTGATCTGATCCTTAGAGACACAACACTTGACTTTCAACTATGAGGGAAGATAATATTACCACGAGGGGGATGGAAGAGTGGAGAGCAAGATTTTGGGTGATTTAGCACTTACCGAGGCTCTGAACCTACTATGGAACAACTCATGTTTAAATTTCTTATTACGTGTATTTGGATGCTGTTGATTTTTAAGCTACTATGAGTTGCTCATTCTGTTATAGCCAAAACAAGTTTTATGATATAGACGATGAGTTGCAAACAGCAGAAAATCCAACTTAAATTATGTAAATCAAATACAGGGATTTTTGAATGAGGTTATTGGGGACTTCCTGGGAATTCAATAATATAAAAATATGGCCTAAGGAATGGTTGCAAGAAGTTTCATCAGTTTCATTCTTCTCTGCTTCTCTGTTCAGTGTTGATTCATGGCTAACTAAACTTTTTCACATGACTGAAAGCTTAGTTTCTAACATCATCCCCCACCCACCACTGCCAAACCTTTTATCCTATATTGTGAGCCACTCAAAGAGATGTTCCAAGTTCTAGTTTTAAAATTCCATGGAAAAAGAATATTCTATAAACATGCATCAATTTTCCAGACTTTAAAATCCAATGTGACTAAGAGAAGAGTGATAGAGTGGAAAAGGAGGCGAGGGTGGCAGCATTTTGCCCTGAGTTCTACTAGTAGGGCTTTGCATTATCGAGAATTTATAAATAATAATAAAACAGATCAAAAATTTTTCTGCTTTATATCACCACCATATGTCCAACAATTCCAAACAGTGTAGTGGTAAAATAGTCCTCTCTGTGTGAGGCAAGTGCCACCACAAAAGAACTTGACTTACATTGGGATTTCAGGAAAGAAATTTCGAGTTAGAGATTTTTAAGATGAAAAGTGAATTATAAGCCAGGAGGAAAATAGGGTAAGAATGTTATAGGTAATAAGTGAAGATCTTGAAGTAAGGGAAACCTCATTCTTGCTAGTTAGGACCCTAGCATAATCTTTAGAAAAGTGGGAGAAAGTTTTTTTTTAAAAAACGCTCTCATTTATTTCCTTTGGGAGCTGCTGTCAATTACTTGCTTTAGTTTCCTCTTTTCAAACACGAGGACCATAACTGTACCTAATTCCTTACGTTGTGATGTTTGACTATGTCAGTATTTGTAAAGCAATTAGGGCCATGCTGGCACATGAGCACTCTACAGGTCCTTGTTAAATAAATAAAAGTGATGGGTAGGTGAGTAGGACAGAAGGAAGAGAGGGAAGGAGGACCAATGGAAGGGAGGGAGAGAACAGAGGGAAGAAAGGAAGTGGGAGAGGAAAGATGGAGAGAAAGATGGCCATCTTGTGCATATGCTCAAGAGTTTCTAGTCTATAATAAATGCCTAGAAACAGAATTTATGGGTCTTAGAATATGCACATGTTGGAGCCTTCATGTTTTTGCCAAACTGCTTTCTAAAGGTTTTCTTGCTTTCTCTATTTTTTTTTCTAATTTACACTTAGACCTTAGTAATGAGGTTTGAATCGCACTATACCCTTGCCGGCATTTGTTATGGCAGGCTTTTTCATTTTTGTGAGATACAAACAATTTCTTATTTTGGTTTATATCTGCATTTTTCTCCTTGCTTGGCTTGCATCTTTTCATTGGCCAATCATGTTTTTGTTCTGTGAAATGTCTGTTGATGTCTCTCTATGGTTTTGAGGGGGTTATCTTTGCATAGTTCTTTTACGTATTTTATATTCTAGGGTATTTTTTCAGTTTTAAACAAATTTATAAGTCTGCGACCTTACTTTCAATCTCTTAACGCTGTCATTCGATTAACTGAAAATTTAATTTTATTATATATTTCAAATTATCAATCTTTTCAATTCTATTTGCGGTGTTTTCTTTTTGGTCTTGTCTTAAAGAAATTTTCCTGCTAGGAGGTCATAACATTAATCACTTATATTTTATTCTAAAGGCTTTGAAGGATTGCCTTTCGTATTAATATTATTTTTCACCTAGAATTGATGTACATAGGAACCCAATATAATTTTTCCATGTTTATAATCGATTCCATTACCATTGATTGAAATGCTTATCCTTTTCCCACTAACATGACTCTATCTCATGTAGGACTTCAAGTGTGTATGATCTGTTTCTGCATTCTATATTAAGTAATTAAGTCATTTAGGGAGTGTAGTGTTTTTTCTTAGAAACCTAAATAAATTAATATAGAGAGAATATATTTGCAAACCCTATATAATATGATAAGGGGTTCATATCCAAAATGTATAAAGAACTCATACATCTGAACAACAAAAGAACCAAAAATCCAATTAGAAAATGGGCGAAAGATCTGAATAGATATTTTTCCAAAGGAGACATACAGATAGCCAACAGTCACATGAAAAGATGTTCAACACCACTAATTATTAGGAAATGCAAATCAAAACTACAGTGAGATATCACTTCACACCCATCAGAATGGTTATAATTAACAGCACAAGAAATAGCAAGCGTCGGAGAGCATGTGGAGAGGAGGGAACTCTCATACACTGCTGGTGGGAGTGCAAACTGGTGCAGCCTCTATGGAAAACAGTATGGAGAGTCCTCAAAAATTGAAGTAGAAATACCATATGATCCAGCTATTTTACTGCTGGGTATCTATCCAAAGAACATGAAAACATGGATGCATAAAGATACATGCACCCCTATGTTCAATGCAGCACTATTCCCAATAGTCAAGACTTGGAAGCAACCTAGGTGCTCGATGAGGGATGAATGGATAAAGAAGAGATGGTATATATACATAATCGAATACTACTCAGCCATAAAATAGATGAAATATCGCCATTTGTGACAACATGGAGAATAAAACAATAACTTTACAGTGGAGAAACCTGACAAACACTCCCTCAGCCAGGTGATCAAAGATAACAGCAGTGAAAAGTTCTATTGATCGTATGCACCCTTGATATGATGTGAGGAAAATAGCACTTTACTTCTTTGTGATCTTTATCTCAAAAATCCATAAAGCACAGTCTAACCATGAGAAAAAAACAGAAGACAAATCAAATTGATGGAAACTTTACCAAATGTCTGACCAGTAGTCTTCAAAACTGTCAAGGTCAACGAAAATAAGGAAAGTCTGAGAAACTGTTCACCATGTAGACGACCCATGGGAGACCTGATGACTCAATGTTAAGATGGTACCCTGAACGAGACACTAGAACAGAAAGAAGAACATGAAGTCAAAAACTACAAATGTGTTAATAAAGTATTGACTGTAGTTAACAAAAAATACACCAATCATATGTCGTTAGTTGTGAAAAAGGTACCCCATTGATGTAAGATGTTAACAACAGGGGGAGCTGGGCGCAGGGTCTAGGGAACTTTCTCTGCTATCCTTGCAAGTTTCTGTGAGTCAGAAAATGTGCTAACATAAAATTTATTGAAAGAATTTATCAAGTGTCTTGTCTATTTGCCTCTAATCAGTTCCATTTGTGAATAATAATATCCAAATATTTTCTCTACTGGTAATTTAAATCTGAAGGACATGGTCTCAAATTTAATGCTCTCTGCTGTCTCATATCCCTCATCCCTCCTGCCACAAAACGAAAAAACGGAAGGTGTCTTGCTTTCCTACAGTCAGAGTATGAATGTTCTGCTAGGCATCCACGAACATTACCCACAGGTGATAATTATAAATTAAATTCTAGACTTAAGGTTTTAGGCCACACAGGTATTACGCATAGTGGCCTCAGAAACCTGTTAAGGCAGGTTTCTCTGTGTTTGCCCCTTTATCCTAAACTATTTTCCAAATTTTAATTGTCAATCATGATTGGTACTTATCTTCCCCAATCTGAAGAATACGGTGGAAGAGATCCTAAAATCTATGCATTCCCATAGTGCGCGGGCTCTGGTTCTAGCAGTAGAGAGGCTCTCTTCGCTAGGATGTAGGACCCTTACCAGACTGGAGTTGCATAGCTACATTTTTAATTTGAGGGAATACTTGCTTAGAATTCTTCTTGGAGAACTTTTGCCACACATTTTTGAAAAGAATTAGAATCAGGTAAGATCAGTCTCATGGCCACTTGCGCATCTAATAATCTTGCTCGTAGAGCAGAAAATACAGGCCCTGGCTTAGAAATTCCATAAGGTAGTTTAATTCCTTTCTATGAAAGCCAGGAAAATGTGTCATAATTGTGACGGTTTTATTTGCTTCTCCTTTTTCACACCATTGGCAAGGGCTCATTTATAAGAGTGAGGGACTGCATCAAAGACCAGCAGTTAGGATGCTGATGTCAAAATAGAGATTCAGACACGGGGTGGGTAGACTATTGAGTGAGTGATGGGAAAGGGAACAATTCGCCCAGGCTTGAATCTTGCAGATGCATTATTCTGACTACTATACACCTTTTATCTATATTGTGACCTATTCATTTGGGGCTGAAGCAAAACCTGTAAATAAGGTTGCCCTTTGTTGAAATTTTTTTCTACTCTTCTTTATTTCTTCAATTTTTATTAGGATGGCATATAGTCAACTGCTAATAGCTCCAAAGCAACCCTACTTTCTTCTTCTTATGCTCACAGCTTCCATTTTTTCTAGTATTCACACCTAGCCTCTGTGTCTTTGGTGCATGTTGTTGGAAAGACAAACCATGGTGGTACCACAGTGGTCCCATAGTGCTACTGCCATGATTGGCATGTGAATGAATTCCAGTCATTGGCATGTGGCTGAATGCTGGACAATGAGATATGAGGGCAAGTCTGCAGTGGTGAGAAATCATCTTGGAATGGGTCCTAATACAAGAAATGCACGGAAGTGATGGTTTCTTTACTGCCCTGGATATTGGTGTGTGAAGTGATGCCTGGAGCTGCTGCAACCATCTTACAACCCTGAGAAAAGCTAACCAATACTCCCAAGATGTTAGCATACAAAGATAAAGATAAACCATGAGCTACTGAACAGCTTGCCTTCAAACTAGTGCTACGTAAGATAATAAATTTCTTTAAGGTTTAAGTCATTTTTACTTAGATATTTGTTTCTTGCAAGTGAAAACATCTTACCAATACAGATAGTCTATTATTAAAAGGATTCTGATGCACTGTGAAGTAAATAAAATTTAACAAGATGTAACTAAACACAAAAAAGTCTAATCTAATTCAGTTAGTTTAAAAGAAGGCAGTTTTTTTAAAGATTACAACATACAAAATGGATTCTTAGTATTTACTTTGATATATTTAAAATATTGCTTATTTAGATTTAAATATTCATATGTGTTCCATTAAATTTAAAACAAACATAGTTTTTTTAATACACTGCATAATTAATATGACAAGCAAAAGAAAATGTCCTCCCTCAGGTAATTTTTTGTACTTTATAAGAGAGAGCTATCAGAAGAATATTTTATCCCAAATCTCTCAATACTACCTTTAAAATATTAGTTTATTTTGTCTCAAATTATATTTACACATTTTCCCAAGTGCATTTAATAAGTTTTAAAATTGATTCTAACACTTAACTATTAAATCAACAACAACTTACTTGCATGATCAGACACAAATAAACAGAAGATGGCAACAAAGTTCTTAAACAATAGTATTGAATATCGAGACTAGAGAATTATGCAATTTTGATATGTGACACAATTATAAATTATATTACCAATTACTTGATAAATACAAGATAATTATATTATTATCTTTAACCCATATTAAGAAATAAAAAATTTCCCACTAGAAAGGGAAGGCTTGCACTAAAATGCAAATTCTTTTCTATTCATTGAAACACTTTACTCTGACTTTATGAGAAACACACTAAAATATTTTGACAGAGTAATGATAATAAAGCTTGTTGTCTGATATCTTTACCAATGCAAATTACTTTCTTCACATTTTGCTTCATTTCCTTTGAACATTTCCATTCTGGTCAACATTCATTTTGTATCTTAAATCATTTTGTATCTCAAAATGCTTAGGATTTTGTATCTCAAATCATAATTCACAGATAGCATCTTGATTATTTTGATGGCATGCCCTGATATCCTCTGTGAATTCAATTTTATGAATACATGAGTATTTCTGTCAATATCTGCATTAATAATGAGATTTACTCTATTTATAAACATCTTGTTAGCTTAGAATAAGAATTCACTTCCAAGATAATACATAGCCTATTAATTGAAGTGGTTCTAGTATCAAAAATTTTTAGCCTACAAATTTCTGCAAAAGCTGAGACCATCTTTTTCTTGAAACACTGTCCAGCTCATTCTACAATTTGGTCCAAAACCTGGTTTGCATAATCAAGCTGATGAAATCATTCCAGAGATGCTAATGGATAAAATGAGAATATGTTTTATTTTCCCAGATCAAGAGACAATTCTACTGATGAAAACTTGGGAGTACGTTGAGTCCGATCCATGATTTTCCAGCCCAATGATCCATGCAGTATCTTTTACCGTAATTTCTTTTTTATCTCTTTTTGAGGAAGATGAGCCCTGGGCTAACATCTGCTGCCAATCCTCCTCCTTTTGCTTAGGAAGACTGGCCCTGAGCTAACTCCATGCCCATCTTCCCTTTCTTCACATGTGGGATGCCTGCCACAGCATGGCTTGCTGAGCGGTGCCATGTCCACACCCAGGATCCTAACCAGCGAACCCTGGGTTGCCAAAGCAGAACATGTGAACTTAACCTCTGTGCCACCAGGACAGCCCCTTACTGTAATTTCTTTTGACATAAACTGTAACTACTTTGGATGGGACTCAAATATGATAAGCTGAGTTTGTGAGCTTGTGGGTTTTCCTTAGTTCAAAATCTTGTCCACTTACAAGAAAGTGTATGAAATAGTTTCTTAACTCAGATGTTGGAAATCTGATGAGACAAAGACCTTCTTTATGAATTTTTTCTCTATGTGGTTTGATATATTAATTATATCCATTGTTAGTGTTCACTTTTTCCCTAAAACTCTTTAGACATCCAACATATGGCATCACTCTCACTCCTGAACCAATGCTGTCTTCTTAACACAATAATTCCATTGATTAGGGTTTATTTGAGTGAAAATTGTGACTTGAGAGATAGATGTGAATGTCTGAATGCATAAAAATAAGGTATACTTCCATTTGTGGAGTTATAGTGACTATTTATTAGATGAATTTTATTTATAGTCTTTTCACCTCTTCTATATCTTCATTAAATTTGTCTAATTTTCATATTAATCATAGTGAAAAGTATGAATATCAAGTAGGGTGGTGGATTTGTCAGTATACGTCCTTGTATTTTTATCTTTGCTTCATATATTTTGAAAATAGAGTATTAGATGCATAAAAGTTTGGAATGTTTTTAAGATATGACATTGAATCTTCAGTTTTTAAATACTCTTTTTAAAAAATATGTTACAATTTTGTCAGTTATACTTTTAACAAAGTTGAAATTTTAAAAAAGATGAATAAGTTCTGGGAATCCAATATAACATGGTGACCACAGCCAAAAACATTGCACTATATACTTGAAAGCTGCCAAGAGAGCAGATTCCAAATGTTCTCACCACAAAAACGAAATGGTAATTATGTGAAGTGATGGAGGTGTTAGCCAACACTACTGTGGTAATCATTTCGCAATATATAAGTGCATCAAATCAACACTCTGTACACCCTAAACCCACACAATGCTGTATGTCAACTATACCTCAACAAAGCTGGGAAAAAAATATTTTCTAGAATGTGCTTACATTAGATTGTAGTACTGGATCTTTAATACCCTGTACCCTATCTTCTCTGTCATTTCATTTCTTCTGCACTGTTTCTGTTTTTTTTTTTTTTCTTGAAGATTGGCCCCAAGCTAACATCTGTTGTCAATCTCCCTCTTTTTTATTTCCTCCCTGTAGTCCTAGTACACAGCTGCATACCCTAGCTGTAAGTCCACCTGGTTCTATGTGGGAAGCCGCCACAGCATGGCTTGATGAGTGTTGTGTAGGTTTGCGCCCAGGATCCCAACCCATAAATCCTGGGCCATAAAGCAGAGTGTGAGAACCTAACCACAACACCACCGGGCAGGCCTCTGTGTTTTCTACCTATTGCTTTTTTTCTTCTTTTCGGAACAATACTTTCAATGGAAGAAGAAAATATCAAAGGAAAAGAACTTTCAATTTTTCTACTGCATTTGAAAAGCAAAGTCGGTATCCCAGGGCCTCTTCATTGTGGGAGAGGAGGGGGCTATGCTTAGATAGTGCATGTTACTCTGCCCGTGAACCTCGCATGCATAAGTCCCCCACGTGCTTAGAGAATGAGAACTTTTGGCACAGAAAGCTCTGCAGTGACCGCTCATTATTTTGTTTCTGTTTGAAAATTAGATAAGCATCCTGACCAAAAGAAGACTGCACTTTGAAAAAAGAAAATCACTCAATTTCAGCAAGACAACATCTGGGTTGGTTAGAGAGTGGTAGTCTTGACAAATAGGACCAATCTATGAACAATCAGATGAGTACAGGGTCCCTCCAGAGCTTGCCAGAAGGGGATAAATGTTGACACAAGTTATTATCATCTTGTTCTATTCTTGTCCAACCTTCAAATCTCAAAGCAAAAAAGACGTTTTCTTCTAACCAGATCTTTGCTCAGTCACTGGTGATGCACTGTAGGCAAAAGGAAGTGGATGGTAAACTCTTTAGTGGAAAGTTTCAGTGACACTGGACTGTCCCCTGGTTTATGTGTGACTCCAAGTGCTTCCTTCAGCTTTTCCTTCAGGTTCTTTGACTTGCTTTCATGAAGGCCCCAGATAGATATTCTGATGATTCTTTCTACAGGGGAAAATTGGGCTGATTAAAAAAACCCTGCAGATTAAATCCTATTCCTTGAAGACACTTTGTTTCATGTTTGTTCAAAATTTCAAAGGAGCATTTTCAGCATTGATTCTCTTGGTGGACAGCTGTATAAACGTGGCAGTATCAGTACGGTGTAATCTTCATTTCCTCATCCAGATGTTTATCTACTACCTACAGTCCTTCCATACTGGGATAGGGCTGAAGAGACACAGAAGTTCATCTTAATTCAAAGCACTTCAGCAGCTGTTTGTCTAGGGCCTCATTCTCATGTTCAACCTCCGGCCCCCCCTCAATGTGCTCACTTTGCCTGTGAAGTCTTTCTCACACTTCTGCAGATTCTTCCCTGCATTACAGGCATTCAGGCAAGCCAATGGTTAGCAGGCACGTACTTCTGCTGGTTTTACCTGTTTTCCAGGTGACATCATTCATTAGGTACCCACTGTTAGCCTAATGGAAGTTCTGTAGGTCAGAAGTCCCACATGAGTCTTACTGGACTATCATCAAGGTGTAGCACTGTGTTCTTTTGTGGAGATTTATTTGCCTTTTATAGCTTCTCAAGGCCTCGTACATTCCTAGGCCGATGGTCTCCTTCCAGCTTCTTTAAAGCTTGCAAGGGCAAATTGAGTCCTTCTCACACGGTCATCTCTCTGTCTGGTTCTAATACTCTTTCTTACTAGTTATTTTTTCCTTTCAGTTGTTATTACCGCTATGATAATTTTCTCCTTGCTAACATATTTTCCATGGTTCTTTTATCTTCTGGGCATGTTGTTTGAGTATGTTGTGTATAATATATAACCACCCCCTCCCTCCCACATACAATGTACCTAATGTAGCAGATTCAGCATCTGCAGACTCTGAACTACCAATATCACATTTCAAAGAAAACTGTAAATTTTTTTCCTGGGTAGGAAGAGTGAAATACTCTCTCTCCAAACACAGCTTCAGTGTCAGATCTTAGTCACTGACTTTCCAGGGGTTGTGTATATATACCTCGGCTCCGTCAGCCTTCCAGTGGTTAATTCTGACATGTATGTTTTGCAGGGTTTCCTAGAGTTTTCTTTTAGGATTAAATTTTCTTGTCCTCTGGGGCCGGCCCCATGGCCGAGTGGTTAAGTTTGAGCACTCTGCTTTGGCGGCCCAGGGCTCAGATCCTGGGTGCCGCAGACATGACACCACTTGTTAGGCCATGTTGAAGCAGCGTCCCACGTGCCACAACTAGAAGGACCCACAACTAAAATATGCAGCTATGTACTGGGGAGATTTAGGGAGAAAAAAGTGTGGAAAAAAAAACAAAAGGTAGGCAACAGTTGTTAGCTCAGGTGCCAATCTTTAAAAAAAAAATTTTCACTTCTCCTCTACATTAGCAACTGAATGCATACTCTTTGCTGACTGCTTCCCCATTCCCCATTTCCCTGCTTCTGTTCATACAAACACCAAATAAATTACATCTACTTAAATCTTCATCTCTGAGTCTGCTTCTGGGAGAACCAACAGATATTCAATTTCTCAATAACCGTTTCTTAAATAGAGAATTTATTCATAGTTACATTTATTGTGATTTTTGATATATTAGAATTCATTTCCACCGTCTTATTTTGCCCATTTGATTTGCCCCATATTTATAATTTTCTTTATCACTGGGAGTACACACAGCCAAAACTTACTTTATTTTGGAACTTATTTTTCTCTACATTTAATTTCACCTGAGGGAAAGGAAAACTCAGAAGAAGTCTGAAATTAATTTCAGTAGAAAAAATGTGTTTGTAATACAAAGAGGAGAAAGAAATCTATATGTTTAACTAGAGCAAGAACTAAAATATAATTCTAGAGTATGATTTCAAATTACCTGACTAAAAGACACAGAAATAATTGTAAACTGATGAGAAATAGTCTATGCTTGGGCCTATGCTTTAATCATTTAAGAAGAAAAAAAGCAGTTATATCAAAATATTTATTTTGCAACTTTGAAGGAAAGAATAAATTATAGAAGTTCAGTAAGTATTACTCTGACAACAGCAACTAGTATTTATCAAGTGCTTACTAGAGCAATGACAGTGCTCAGAGCATCACATACATTTCCTCTTTTACTTTTCATCATAACCCTAGCGATATACACTGTTGGCTCTATTTTACAGACGAAGAATCTGAAATTTCCATAAGTTCAGTAAATTGAGCGCATCACAGATAGAAAGTGCCCAAGTTATTTTGAAGCATATGACCCAAAAAGCAGGAAAATTGAAGCATATTGGAAGAGGATGAAGTTGAAACTATTTTTCTGAAGTATAAAGATAAAATATTTTCAAATAGTACTACTCTGCAGCATAATGCTCTATATCATATAGCACTGTAATAAAGATACTAAAGTTTTGAAGAGCATCTGCTGTCTAAGCTTTTAAAATTATGTTGTAAAATTTCAAAAGAGATTATTTTTCATTGCTTTATAAATATCCCCCCATTCTAGACTTTAGATGTATTTTCCTATGTATGTATGTATGTATGTATGTATGTACCTGTCTATCTATCTATCCAAATTTATTCTGCCTCATCATCAAATCTTCATTAGTGAATAAGGTGAATCCTGTAATTGTCTTGGAATAAAGTTTCTAATACCCTAGTATGGTTTATTTGAACACCACTAACTCTACTTAGCTTGAGGTCAAGGTGCTATAAGATACAAACAAATATTGATGAAAAATGAAATAGACATAAGGTTTCAGAGCAAAGAGCAGTGCATTTACTCAGAAAACATTTGAGCTTTCCATTTCTTTAGTAGTCATAAGCTTTTGATCTAGACTTTCAACATCTCAAAGCCTCATTTTCCACCCTATGAGGATAAAACTGTCTCCACATTCCTCACAGAGTTGTTTTAAGGGTCAAATGAAATCAGAGTAAAATGCTATAGAAGCTGTCAAGTGCTATATAGAGAAAAAAATTAAGGTATTATTGTTAAGAAAGTAACCATTTACAGGAATTTCCTTTTTATATTCTTCTCCCACCTCTCTCTGATGGAATATTTTACCTTAGCCACTTAGGCTGTGTTCACCATAGATGGCCTCTACCATCTTGACTTGCTTGGATGCCAAAATGATAAAAATTCCTGCTCACCACCTGTTAAAATTATTAGAAAACAACCTAATCTGCTGATCCTGACTTTATTTCCCAGAAGGTTACTGTATGAAGATATAGCACCTGTCACACTATCTCCCCAATACAACTCTTGCCAAAATTTTTAGTGATTTCAGTGTTAACATTAAAGGTCCTTTCGATTTCCTAACCCCAGAAGTTCTTTAATTGCTTCACCTCCAATAATCTGGCCCTTCAGCGATTCACTCTGTGGTCATCCCTTGGTCTTGTTCTTGTTATTCTGCTCAGCAACCATGCCCCTCCTGAAAATCAGCTTCAACCATTCCCTTTTCTAACCACCACCTCCTATCTTTTCAATCCAATTCTTTATTACTATAGAGTTCCAACATCTTTTTACCACTTGAACTTCATTCCTTCAATCCATTGACCTACAACTGGCTTTCATCCCCATCATGTCTGTATTTTCCTCGTTACCTGATTTGGTTTCTATGATCTATCAACGTAGTCATTCTGTCACATGAACTTGGAATTTTCTTCTCCCACTCCCTTTTCCTTCTGCATTTTATAACCTTGGAAAAATCTCAACCTTAATTAAATCTAACTCTTTACCTATTCTATGCCTGTGTCTGAGCAACTCAAAGTGGCTGGAGGAAAACACAGACATTCTCACTGATCTCGCTTTTAACTCATGGCCAGAAACCTCTATTTCCTTCCTCCTCAGAGATCCTCCCCAATGTTCCTTGTCTACTTACTCTCCAACTCTGATTTTAAGGACTATATCATACCTTTGTCTTTCTATTCAAACATTAATTTTTTCTTAAACTGAAGAAGAATAATGAATTAGAAATAAAATATAATAAATTTCTATGACCTATCTACCCATCTCCCTGCATTTGTACTCACATTCTGGTTTTCCTCTTAATTTAAAGTTTTTCTAATATGTGCTAGTAACCAAGGCCAAAGGCCAAATCCTACACTTTTGCAATGGAATTGCTCCCTCTCAAACAATTTTGTTGCATCCTTTGTATTTTTTTGTAATGTAAATTTATTATTGGCTAAAAAAAACTCAATGAAGAATGCATTTAAAATATTTTGGATTACACATTGTCCTTGCTATCACCAACCACATTGCTCCCCTCTTTACAGTAAAGCTCTCCCAAGAGATGTCTACGTTTTGTGTATCCAATTTCTCTCCTCCCGTTCTCTCTTAAACTCAGTCATGTCTGATAATTCAATGATTACAGCTAAAGTCTTCAGTGAAATTTGGTTTTCAAATCAACTGGACAATTATTTCCCCTCATCTTACTTGACTTATCAGAAGCAATTGGCACAGCATCACTCCTTTCGTAGAAACAGATTCTTGACTCAGTATCCAAGACCCATATCCTCCTACTTTTCTCACCTCACCTTTCAGCCACTTCTGCTGATCCCTTTTCTACATTTTGTGTTGCACAGAGCTCAGTCTTCTTTTCCTTACCTGTATCAGCCTCTCAGTGGTTGTATCTAGTTTCATAGCTTTAAAAATAATATAAATATTGAAAACTTCATTTTTTTCATACTCTGTCATCTGAAATATACCTACTCAAAACATGAATTTTCATGCCTCTTGGTTATCACAAACTTAGCATATCTGAATCTGCACTTTCGTCATCATTCTCCCCTGAGCTTCTCCTTCAGTCATCCTCATTTCAGTAAATAACAACTCCATTCTTCCTTTTGCTCATACCAAAATCTTGGACTCATCTCTTTCTCTTTCATCCCACATTAATAGTAAAAACTAACAAAGATTACTACATGATTTCACTATTCTAGTTGGTATAACACACATACACATGTTAACAATGAATTTTTACAATAACTAAGGTAGGTAACACACTTATCCATTTTTTATGGATAACGTATCATAGTAAGTTTAAGTAGCACCTGAATATACATAATGAAACAGGCAGTTCTAGGATTTAAATCTAAGTAGTCTGGCTCTAGCATATATGCTCATAATTAGTCTGCTATGCTTTCAAAATATAGCCAAAGTCCAATCCAATCCAATCACTTCTCAAGATCTTCAGTTACTGACTTGCTCTAAGCCACCATTGTCTCAACTCCAGTATTGCAATGTCCTGCTAACTAAAGATTCTCCAAGCTTCTACTCTTAGTCTCTATAGTTCAGATTCAGAATGATCTATTTTTTTAACAACCACATAATATCACATCTCTCTTCTCAAATCCCTTCAGTTCCTTCTCTTCTCTCTCTCAAACAAAACAAAACAAAAATTCCACAATCCTTACCCTACAAGTATTGTTTCCTTTCTGACTTCACACCCTACCACTCTCCCCATTTCCAGACTCCAGGCTTCCTTGCCAATCACTCTTGCCTTGGGGTATTTGTATCTGTTATTCTTTCAGATTGGATTGCCTTTCTTCTAGATATCTTCTTGTCTTGCTTCCTCCCTCCATCAGGTCTGTTCAGATGTGCCCTTATTGGAGAAGGTGTCCCTGATCACCCTCTAGAAAGTAATACCACTCTCTCTTTCCTGATAATTTGACCTTGTTTTTTTCACAGTCAAGGGCTATTTTAGGTTAGGGTGGGTTTTCATTCATTTTCTTGTGCTTTTTTTTTTCAGTAGAAAAAAATACCTTTGTTTTATTCCTAGAAACATACCAGATAGTAGATACTCAACAAATATTTATTGAATAAATTAGTAGTCCATGCACATACTGAAAGTATTCTAAGTTGTCCAGATAGCTTTTGTAGTCAAGCTAACGTTTAAACCAAGCAAAAATCATATTGTGTCTAGTCTTCTTCTTTTAGACAGAAACTGACAACATTAATTACTTATGTGATTGATAAAATATTGCCATCCATTAGAGAATAATTAAATGCAAAATTTTCTGGAGCTGATTTGCCATATTCTATCCAAAGATAGAGCCAGAAGAGAACTAGCCCCCGTCTATCAAAAGTCTGGAATTAGAACTTCCTAATTACCGAACGCTAATTTACTAGATCTGCTGCTAATACAGTGTGGAAGTCTCCCGACACTGTTCCAAAGGCTTGACCTCTACCACTGGTTGGCTGTGGTAAACTTGTTCCCTGGATTCCCTAAATTCATTGTCTCCAAAGTGAGGTGTGTGTATTATCACAGGGGGTGAGCAAGAAAATCCGTTGAGGCACAAGAAGAAAACATTATAATAAACTATATTTAAACACAGAGAAAGAAATTAATCCTATTAATATTTAATATATGGATGAAGGCTGATCTTCTCGCTCCATCCTAATGACAGATGACGGACTGTCCCACGGGGTGTAAAATGTTCCTCGAGGGAAGAATGGGAGTTCAACCAGGAGAATAGCAAAACTGTTAAAAACTAACTGCTGAGAAAAGTGTCAATTTTTATTGAGCAATAAATAGCAATATTTATGTCATTGAGACATTTTGTGTCAGTAATGAATGCTATAAAATATAATAATCATGTAGATATATTGCTTGTTTATCATTATCTCATCTTTCAAAAATTTTTCTATTTTTTAATTTCTATTTTGTGGATAGTATTTTATAATACATGCACACATATTAGTAAAGCAGTATAAGCTATAAACAAATAATATGCATATATTAGGAATATAAACTCAAAAATTTTAATAATAGAGATGCATGCTTAAAATGGTTTGGCAATATCTGTCTTCGGATATGAATGGCTCATAGTCTACACGTTGTATTCATACAAATCTAAAACCACTAATGGAATTTGTTTATTCAAGCAATCGGTTAATTTGATAAATATTTAAAATGCATTAAACAGACTGTTTGGCACCATGCAGAAAAAGAAAATGATTGCATTAATGCTTAAAGGCCTGTATTCAAAAATGAGAATTTTGCAAATGTTTTAGCTGGTTTTTCTTGTAATATGTAGTTAAATTAGGCTAATTCATCATATAACATGAACATGAGAATAGGCCTCAAATATGATGTGAAGAAAAGCCTTCCAAAAAATAACAAAATAAAAACATGTAATAATTTTTAGTAGCAATCAAATTTAAAAGAAAATAACAGTTGTGCATGCATAAATGAACTTATGCTGACATGCAACTCAAAAAGCTTGTCTTCTGTATAAAAAATGATATATTAACATAAACACAGTATATAATGGACAGCATACATTATTAAGCATTAAATATTTTAAATAAAAATGCTTGTATCAATGTGAGTTATAATTGTTCCTGATTAATAGAAAATACAAGCATTTTTACAGAAATGTATCTCAAAGGTATTGACAGTATTATTCTTTGAGTGTACAATATATGTTAAATTTGTAATAAAATAGTGCATATTTTAAAATTTCCGCACATGCCAATGATTCATATTTAAGGCCTTTAAATATAAAACTTATTTTATAGATGCAAAAAATCAGCTAAGGTTTAGGGGCTGGCCCCGTGGCCGAGTGGTTAAGTTCGTGTGCTCCGCTGCAGGCGGCCCAGTGTTTCGTTGGTTCGAATCCTGGGCGCGGACATGGTACTGCTCATCAAACCACGCTGAGGCAGCGTCCCACATGCCACAACTAGAAGGACCCACAACGAAGAATATACAACTATGTACTGGGGGGCTTTGGGGAGAAAAAGGAAAAAATAAAATCTTTTAAAAAAAAAATCAGCTAAGGTTTTTATTCCACTTAAAGTTAAATATTCAAAATTAATTAAAAATGTATTTTTGAGAAATTGTTTTCATATGCTTATTATTTAAAAATCAGTGGTATATTGTAAAGAACTCAAAAAATAACCATAAGAATAGTAAATCATGCTGTCATACATTTTAAATTATATTTTCTTGAAATAAACTCCTTAAATTTCCCAGTTAGAATTAGTATTTATTGTTATTTTTGATATTTTTCAAATGAAAAGAATAAAACAGAGTCTTTGTACTTTAGAAATATCAAACTTTTCTAAATGTCTTGGAAAAATTCTTATATCGTGCTAACATACATAATATTTAAATTATGATTTTAATTCTTCAGTTGAAAAACAGTGATTTTTATTTTGATGCTTGGGGAATGTTAGGGAAGAAATCTTTCAGGGAAATAGTCTCCTGAGTATTTGTGGAATTTCATTAAACCCACTCTATTTTTTCTCCTCTAACACAGAAACTATAAAGTAAGAAAAAAAAATAGAAAAAGAAACTGGCAATCTCAAAAAAATGCTTCAAATGGAGCGAAAGACACAATAGTATGATTTCCAACTCTCAGGTTCAATTGGGAGCTCAATTTCAATTAAATATGAGGTAGTCAAGTAGGGTAGTCAAATAAATGTAAGATAATGAAAAGATGAAGTGCTCTTAATATAATCATCATCAATTTAGTGTGCAGATAAGAAAGTGAGCTAACTGATGGCAAACCCAAATGCAAAGCAGTCCAGCATTAATATTTATCATGTTCAAGGGAAGTTCAGTAATTGAAATAACTTATAAGAAGGGTGAAATTTTTAATATCTTAGAGACCAAAATTGCATTTCTGTTAAAATGTTTGCATTATCTAATAATCAGGAGCAATTATAACTCACATGGTCATAAGCATTTGACCCTTACAGGAAACTTCTTAGCAAAAGTTAATGCTATGATTTGGGTATTAGAACATGACACCTCTCATATCTAATATATCAACTAAAAGGGCCTATTTTACCTCCAAAGCGTCTGTCTCCAGAATCCCACGTTTCTTTCCCATCTGCAGTGCATTATACTTCCACTTCAGTGAGATGATAAGATTTCTCAACTTCTCTGTTAAAATATTCCCTTTATTCCTAATCTTGGATTAATACCAGCCACCACTAATACAAACTATCCTTACCTTCTCCAGAAACGTACTACCTACCCAATTTCCCTCTGGACTAATAATGGTTTAAGATTTATCATACTCAAAGCTCAACCTCCTCCCCAGGGCATCCTATAATCCTGCTACTCTAGACTTCATGATTGTCACTCCTGGACGTATCTGACGTGTTCAATGCACTGGACCTTTAAAGATTTAAACATTAGAGAAGTCTCCAAGAAAAGGATTTTTTGCACAGTATAAAATATCTTAAAATATGTATTTCTATTACTATGGTGGACTTAACTTGTGTCCTCATATTTGTTGATACACCTCTTTCTAGGAGTTGGGTGGAGCTTAATTCTCATCCCATTGACCTTAGATTAATGGTCAGATTGTGCACAACTTGAGAAGCTTATTGACTTGTATGGGAAGTTCAAATACATTTGTAAAAAGATGTAAAATTAGTCAGATCTTGAACTTCCTAGAATGTTCTAAAAATGTCCACTTTAATTTAATTCAGATTTTTCTATATAATTTATAAAAGGCAAAATCATAAAGTGAGTTGTAAAATAACTAGAAAATTTATCAAAAATTCTCTTGTTTAATAATATATTTTTAAGGACTGGATTTCAAATTTTTATTTGTAGCAAAATAGAGAAGTAAAGGAATTTATAGGTGCTTTTATTCTTTTCTCTCAAACTTAAATCACATTTTATGCAGACACTGTTGGCTTTAAAACATCATAGTGGGAGAAACACTTACCTTATTTTAAATTAATTTTCAGAACAAATCTGTGACATCAAGTGAAGAAGTAGTTGCAAATTTGTTTAAATCACAGACTCATGAGCACATCTGGTTCCCCACCCTCACCTCATATGGAACCAGTCAGCACACACAGATGCTGATGGACTCCCAAGATAGTCCTGGGGGAACCTACACGAACACAGTAAGCTATGTAGTAGTTTATTTGTAGTAAATCTTACAGAGCAGGGTTTTCTTTCATTTATATCTGAAAATAAAATTACTACTGTATTAAAGTCCATTTCCTATTGTTTAGTCATCTGGGGACATGGAAAATCACATCTCCCTCCTAATTATTCTACGCATGACTCATTTCTCTAATCAGATCAACATTGTCTTTCCTTTCTCAAAGCTAAACAAATCTAATTCATTTAATTTCTATTTGCCAGAAGGTTAATTATCTTTGCTTCTCTTCTCTGGCCATCTTCTGTTCTTCCATCTTTTTTTTTTTTTTTACTTTTTAAAGTTCAGTATCTAAAACTAGACACAATTATAGAAATCTGATTGATGCAGAACAACAGGAAGAATACTTTCTACTCCTTCCATAATTAGATGCCATCTTCACTAATCCTTTATTTTTTAAACGCTATAGCATTTCCTCCCCAGAAGTTCTTTTCTCAATTCATCAACAATTTTGAGACTTTGGCACTGCCATCTACCTCTGCCCCTATCCTCTCTAATCCGTCTTCCTTCAATCTATCTTCCACCATCAAATTTATCATCCTCAAGTAGCATTACTTCACTGCATCCAATGAGAAGCCACTCCCTGTTAAGCATCACATTAAGCCATAGCCCTTCTGGCTACTTACAAGATGTTTCCGATTTCATCCCTTGACTTAAAGGTGAGCTGGCTATACAATTTCTCCTATAATACTCTCCTCCTCTTCTGCCATAGCATTTGTAACACTTTTTTGTAATTTTCTACTTAATTATTTGTCTTCCCTGCTCTACTCTAAACTCATTGAAAACATAGACTATGACATTCACTATTTATCTTGATAGCCCAGCATTTTGTACTAGCACTAAGATTCTCAATACATTCTTGTTATCAGAATAAATACATAAATTAATTAACATGCAAATAATATTGTGAAAATATTGCCAATGTTTTTGTTTTTGTTTTTTGGTGAGGAAGATTGGCCCTGAGCTAACATCTATTACTAATCTTTCTCTTTTTGCTTGAGGAAGATTGTCACCGAGTTAACATCTGTGCCATTATTCCTCTATTTTGTATGTGGGTTGCTGCCACAGGATGGTTTGATGAGCAGTGTGCAGGTCTGTGCCCAGGATCCAACCTTGTGAACCCTGGCCCGCCAAAGCAGAGCACATGAACTGGGCAGGCCCTGAAATCAATATATTTTTAAATACTTTTATAATTAAATTTCTCTGCAGCCCACTAGACATGTCTGACTCTGAACTTTCATCTAACCTACAAAAGAGGCAAGAGTGAATGTTATCTTGGAAGGAGGAGAACATGACAAAGCAGTAGCTCCTGTGTAAAGAAACTCTTGGTTTAGAGAGGGAGAAAGAGGAAGGATGCAAGCAGGTGGACTTGAGGTTCCTGAACACTCATGTGGGTTATAACTTCATAGAGATGGGGTGATAAAACTATAAAATGTCCCCAAATAGAGGAGAAAGCTGAATCCAGCAAGGCTTTTGTTTATCTTCTCAGTAGGGAATCTGGACCACCTTGAAGACAGCCCTCTACCTACACAATTTTAGGGAAGAGAAACGGTGCTTGATTTATTTAGACTTAGAGAAGTGTTTAAGAGTATTCCTTCTGCACCTAAGTCAATTCTTGTGCACTATGATGAGAGTGTTGAAAGCCAGCAGGTCTATTGTACTGAGAGAGGGTGATGACCTCATGGCAAAGGCTATAGCTTAAAGATCCTTGGATAGGTAGAGAACAGAGGACATGTTTGAGGCCCCAGGGTTCAACAGTGCCAGTAAGAGCTGTGGTGGGGATGGATCCACAAGGAGGGCCCAGCAGGCTCTGACTGTAGCCAGGTTGCAGATGAGATTTCCTAGCCACAAGTTGCACCCTAAATGACAGGAGGACATCAATGATATGGGGTATCCATGCACGGGTCAGTGAGGACCCAGAAGACAGCAGAAGGATGTATTTCAGAGCTTAGGCTCATGGCCTTGCAATGAGGAGAACAATGAGCAGTCTTCTACACCTCAGGCACCTTGAGGAGCAGAAGAATCCCTAGGAGACTGGGCGTTTCCCCAAAGGAGACTATTTTAAGATGACAGCAAGCTTCTTTACTTTTAACTGTAAATTTTCAAAGTTCTCCATCTTCAGCAGAAATG
The DNA here is from genome assembly GCF_041296265.1 of Equus caballus. Classification (NCBI taxonomy): domain Eukaryota; kingdom Metazoa; phylum Chordata; class Mammalia; order Perissodactyla; family Equidae; genus Equus; species Equus caballus. The sequence goes on along the minus strand of NC_091709.1, from coordinate 26,759,653 downwards.
GAAACTTTTGAGCCTAATGAACAGGTTTGTAGGAAATAACACTAAAACAGTTTCCAGAATACTGAAATAGTGCTATGAAAAAATGCTACCCAGCAACAGATAAATGAAAGGACCATTTGGTCCATTGGCACTGGGGTGGATACACAGGAATTTCTTGCCCCTTCACAAACTTTGTGTATCCATTTTAAAGCTCAGTGTGGAGTCAGAGTGTAAAACTTTCCCACAAAATCCAGCTCTAATATACTGGTACAAGCTCATCATTCACTTGGCTTTAATATCTATATCCCCTTGTTATGAGCTGAATTGTACCCCTCCTAAATTCATACGTTGAGGCCATGGTCCCAATGTGACTATGTTTGGAGATAGAGCCTTTCAAGAAGGTAATTAAGGTTAAATAATATCATAAGAGTGACTCCCTAATCTGATAGGATTCATGTCCTTATAAAAAGAGGAAGAGACACCAAAGTGCTCTCTCCTCTTGCACAGAGAGAGAAGATCATGTGAGGGCACAAAGAGAAGATGGCAGTCTGTAATCCAAGAAGACAGGTCTCACCAGGAGCCAAATGTTCCAGCACCTTCATCTTGAACTTCTTGCCTCCAGAAGTGTGAGAAAATTAATTTCCGTTGCTTAAGCCCCCCAGCCTGTGGTATTTTGTGATGGCAGTCCAAGCAGACTAATATACCTTTCTAAGTAAATTTTCTATGGTCAGGTGGATCTCTTCACTGTGTTGCATAGTTTCCCATTTTTGTGCCTTTATTCACTGAATCACACCATCTTCCTCTTCACTTTTTTCTAATCCTGCTACTAATCATCTTTAAGAACTAGGTCAGCATCTACCTTCTAGATACTAACACACATTCTTCTCTCTCTATGCTAGGATCTCAGAGCTGCACAATTTAGCTAGCAATTGAACAAATATTACTCATGTTTATTTACTAGACTTTGTTTAGCAATTAGACTTTGAATTTCTGAGGAAAGTCTGAAACATTTATACTTCTTGAATAAATCGTCCTACATCCAGCAGCAAGTTTCATTAGTGAGTACATTCTTTCAAGTTCATGATTAGTGTTGACCTTCCAGGTCTACTGCATTCATAATTTCACAAGGTTATTTTATTACCATACATTGTAATCCCATACTAATGATTAAATTCTGTTTCACATGTACTTTTCTTGTTGATTTTATACTTTGAATCACTGTTTGGACAAGTTTATATTTTTACTTTGTTTGTCTGCTTGGTTTTCTATTTTTAAATTTTACTGTGTGGCCACCCTGTTCAAAATACCCCTACCTTATATCTGAATGTCATCATAACACATCTAAAATATTATAGAAAAAGTAAAAAAATAGAATCTGAAGACCATTAAACAATGATCTCCTTTTTTTCTCTGTGCTTTTTAGCACCCTCTTAAAGATATGAGGGATCCATTTTATACTTTACTGTAAAGAATAACTAAAAAGATAGATGAAAGTGTTTTTAAACCATGAAAATTGATAAAAATATGTTATTCTTTGGGAAGACCAGATAATTAAGAATTAAGTTCCAACTAAATGAAAATACTTTCTAAATAATTTAAAGCAAAATGGTGCACTGTATTTTGTATACTTTCTAAATAATTTAAAGCAAAATGATGCACTGTATTTTGTACACTATTGCAAATATCAATAGTTTGTCAAATTCATTTATTATTTTATGATTTGGTTAAAATACGATTGAGCTTTTAAATGCCTAAATTAGCATGGCAACTATATCGATAGCCTTGATACAGTTCTTCTCAAGCAAATTTGCTACATAAGCTATAGCTGACTTACGGAGCTTTTGCAGGTCAAGTATTCGTTGTGGTCACCTCTTCATCACCACTAAATCTGTGAATTTAATTTTACTGCTTCGCTGTGTCTTCCTTTGAAATAAAGGGACTGAATGAGGTTACAGGAAACAAGAAAAAGATGTTAGAGGGTGTTTGATGATAACTTTGAGAGTAAAGTCAAGTTTAAATAACAGTGTGGCCTATGTTCCAAGGGAAGACAGTTTTGAATGGTTCAAAAGTGGTAGTGAGGAGCCATGAAAACCACCACTTCCTCCCGTTGGGGCATGAAAAAATATGTGTGCACAGATACACACAAACGTATACAAGCACACATGCACACAAATGCACATACAGTAGTTTTGTTTTTTCACAATATACAATATGTACTCTATTGTGCTCAAAGCGAGGGCCCTGGGAGATCATTGACTCTGCCATGCTACCAGCCACCACCCTGTTGCAACTTACAATCATTACCAAAAACATCTTACGCTAAAACCACTGGCATCTCAAGCTTGATTTACATATTTCCATTTCATAAACACTCTCACTTAATCATACCAAGACAGGAGAAACTTTTATTATATAAGATTCATTATATAATGTAGCCTTTTCCTTTTTGTTTTTTATATCTCTAGATTGTCTGCTTTTCATGAGACGTTATTTGTAGAATACAGAAAAAAAGACTTGTTTAGTAAAGGCAATTGTAAAGTGTAAGTATCATTTCGATCTGACTATTAAGCCTCTGATCAATATGAAAGTAGTCAGGAAGCATAGGAGGTAATCTATTCACTAATAAACTGTAAATGAAGCTCTATGATTTATTATATTTTTACAATTTAAAGTGCACATAAATACTTCAATTTACTCGTTTCAAATATATTCAGAAACATACTAATAGATATTTGGATAACACCAAAGTCATGAAGTCTGAAGTTTTAAAATTGAATTATTATACTAAATGGAATAAACCAGTGACGAAAGGCTATTTTTCTTATAAAGTACCATACTCCCTAATTTTAATTATCTTTTACTCAGATAGACTTTCTCCACCCTCTTCGCTGTCCCAAATCTTACAAATCCAGAATCAGGGACCCTTTTGTACCTTTAATTTCCCACTGAACTCACTTGTATCTCTTTTTGTGGCACACCGCTTTCTATCTGAATTATACTTGTGTACTCACATGTCTAGTTTTCCATGTTAGAGCCTAGAAAATGTGCTTGAGGATATGATATGTTTATTATCACCTCTTTATTTTCTACAGAACTTGGCACTGTGTTACACAGCATAAATATTCAATAAATATCTCCTGACTCAGTAAATCTGTAACAAGTTAAAAGAAAGTTTCCTAACTCACTTTTGTCTGAGACATGAAATTAATACACGTTGCATTCCAAAGTAGCTTGTGAGACATAACTCCAAGCAGATATTTTAAAGTGGATGGTTGAGAACCAGTTAGAGGATCCACCCATATCCAACACACAAAAGGGTCAGATTTATCTGTAGCATTTTGTCAGGAGAGTATAATTGGAAGGACTTGTACTAAAAGTCCAATCTCCAACAGGCAGAGAATGCAGGCCACTGTCCTCAAGTCCACAGGGTGCAGGAGCACCTGAAAAATTATTATTTGTCTCCTGCCTTTGGAGACCCAGGGGCCTGATGTCTGACCTCTACCTGAAAAAGCTGAGAGTGGGGACCTGACTAGAGCAGGGCTGTCTGGGAAGGAACTGTACTCTTCTCCCAGGCTGGTCAAAGGTGTGTGAATTACAATGGCCTCTTTAAAAGGTTTCCAGTTCTCAAAGAACTCTCTTCCAGAGAGTACAGTATCCTCAGCAGAAGGAGATGAAGCACATTTTCAGATGCCAAAGCAGAAAGGGAGATTGGGAGCATGCAGATGGAAGATTGGCGTGGTCCACACTGAAGAGTTGCAGTTGAAGGGGACCAACATAGGACCACAACAGCACAAACACACTTTAAATAACACCTGTTCAGTAAAACCTCTTATTTACTTTCCCTTCCTCTCCTCTCTCAGACCAGCTCTGGGAAGGCCAGGAATCTTATACTGAAAGGGAAAGATCATATAGGAGAGAGCAGAAAGACCCCTAATGTACTTCCAAAACTGCAGGTCTTACCTGCCACTGGCCTCAGCTGGAAGTGAGGGAGATAACTTGTTTTTAAGAACTCTCTTGAGATATAATTGACAGACAATACACTGCACAAATTGCAAGTGCAAAATTTAATGTTCGGCCTATGCATGCATCTGTGAAATCCACAGCACAGGCAAGATAGTGAACATATCATCATAAAATTTTCTCATGCTACTTTGTAATCCCTTCCTTCCTCTCATCCCCATCTCACCTTTCCATCCCCAGCCAGCCACTCATCTACTCTCCAGCACTAGAGACTAATTCGCATCTTCTTGAGTTCTATGTAAATGGAATGATATAGTGTATACTCTTTTGGGGGGAGGAGATGTCTGGTTTCTTTTATTCCACATAATTATTTTGAGGTTCATCCATGGTGTTGGTTGTATCAATAGTACACTTATGTTTATTGCAAATATTCCATTTTTTCTGGCATACTCCAATTTATCTACTCATCTGGTAATGGTCATTTAGATTGTTTTCGTCTATTACAAATATCTCTGCTATGAATAAATGTTCAAGTATTTGCATAGACATGTATTTCTCTCTTTCTGTTTTTTTTTTTTTTTTTTTTTTTTTTTTGCCCTCGGAGTAGAATGGCTGTGTTGTACGGTTGATATATGCTTAACTTTAAAAAAAAAGCAACCTGCCAAACTTTTCCCAAAGTAGTTGTGTCGTTTTATAGTCACACCAGCGGCATATGAAAGAGTTCAAGTTCCTTCCCGTTATCTTCCATATTCGATGTTTTCAGCCTTTTTTAATATTAACCATTTGAATAGGCAGGTTATGGTCTCTCATTGTGATTTTAATTTCCATTTCATTAAAAACTAATGTTGTTGAGTGTACTTTAACATGTATATTTATGATTTACCTAAAACCAAACATTTCAAATTACAGAAATTAAGCAGTTTCTATGATTTTAAGTGACTCTAGGTCTGTCTGTTTCTTGCTTAAACAATATACCAGTCATAACTAAATGAACTTTTTCCAGTTTATTGTTTCAATAAACATCTCCTGTAAATCTGTAGCATGCTGTTTAATTAATTATAAGTTGTGTAATTGTTAATGTGGTAGATTCTGACTTCAATAAAGCTGATTTTAGGAAACAGTAGGGCAATTTTTTGACTGTTACAGCAGTAAGTAAGGCATTTCTGAGAAATTAAGCACATTGCAAAAAATAAATGGCAAAACTGAAGGATGATGTGAGGGTCACTGGATGATTTTTAAATGTTTCAAAGCAAGTTTCAGACAATGCTTCGGACTGCAGGCACCACACTGAGCATCGCCTAACTGATAAATGAAAATTAAATGTAAAATCAATAAAATATGACTGCAAAGTTGATTTCCAATTATTCAGTGTGTGTTAAACACCAATATTATATCTAGTAAACTATGATATAGAGGCTTCAAATCCATCATATATGTGTTTTGAACAATCTTATATATGTTCAATGTTTAATCTAGGACAGAAAGGAACTTATGCTACTTAATCTTTTTTATTATGTTTTATTCTATTTACCAATTATCCATACATTTCCCCAAATCTATTTGCTATCTTGGGTCATAAAAATCTCATAAAGTTATTCACTGATTCAATAAAATTTCTTCAGTAATATTTTTTAAAATAGGGGTGGGGAGGTAACCTTGACAAACAGTCACAAGATATTTCCAGTTTAATAAATGCAAGTCCTTTGACATTACGTTAGACCTTTTGCGTTATTGATCTAATGAGGAAGAGGAATAGAAGAATGGTGATTTAATATTAACCCTCAAAAGTAATACTTCAGCAGCAGCTGCGCTGTCAGTCTACTAGGATGATTGTAATAAATTGGAAAGAAAAATCACTTTAAAAACTCATCTTCTAGTGAAAGACAAAATGATCACAAACTCAAAGAAATTTCTTTCCCCAATATCTACATAGTCTGAGAAAGCTTAAAGAATTTTGACAAAATTTTTTACTCAGTTTTTACTTTGGGAAATGGGAATGCTGGAAAAGTGAAAAACGAACTCCACTGGTTAGAATACTCTCAGACTTGTTCAATACTTTTTATCTGCGGTGTTCAAAATGGAGGATAAAATGAATCACTGTCATTGGGTAGAAATCTAAGAAACGTTGTCCTCTGATTAGCTCCAACAAACTGACACTTCCCGTTCCTATTCCACACTTGAAGAGCTATTCTATCCCCCATCCCTTTTTGTATTGTTATTCCCTTTTGTAACAGGGAAATACTTTGCTACGTTGTCCCTAATATATATTCTCGTTTGTCATTCTTGGAATATATAGAAAACAATTTCAAATCTATTAATCTATACCAATACAGAAATCTTGCTAACTAGATTTCAGAACCTTAAAAAAATCTTTTTGTCTGTGTACTGAAGGATTACAGTCAAAATACTGTGATAATGTATTTACAAATTGCTTGGGTTGTTTCTTTGTTCCAACTCTCAGTTTGTTCTCCTATTCATTTGAAACATAGTTAACTTAATTTGTTTTCCATCTTAAAGATTTTTCTTCAATCTCATTTATTTTATTTTATTGACTATATAAAACCTCAATGTGGATTCAGATGTCAAAACTATATGAAAAAAGGGAGATCTGAGAAGTTTTAGAACTATCATTCTTAGGTTTTGTTTTTAAAAAGTAAGTAAATGCTTACATATTTCTTATTTCTCCTTCTTTCTTATGTAAATGGTAGCATTCAGTACATGCTCTCTTATTGGTTTTTTTTTCACCTGACATCATATGGAAATTATTCCACGTTAGTTAATATAGAACTTTCTCAACTTTTGGTAATAACTGCATAGACTCCATTGTGTAATTATACCATAATTTAATCAGCCGATACCCTATATTTGTGAATGTATTTTCCTCCAGTATCTTGCACTTATAAACAACGCAGCATGAATGACAAGTTACATGTGTATTTTCCTATAGATGGAGATATATCTTCACTCTAAAAATGAAATCTGTGGGCCCAAATGTAAATACATATATTGTTTTAATATATATTGAAAGATTCTCTTCATGAAGAATTGTACCACTTATATTCCTAACAGCAATGTTTGAGTGTTCATATTTCTGAGAGATGGATTTTTCAGAGCTTTAATCTTATCCAGAACTGATTACGCAGTATTTATAAGTATGTTTTCTTTGTGTCTGAAGCTGGATCTGAAAGTACACAGGGACAGGCAGCAGGGAAGGGACGATAGATTCAGGGTGAGAGAAATCACTAAATGGAACCCAAAGCACAAGCTATAGCCCATGAGCAGAGGCAAAACCTGGGTCAGTTATTGCCTCTAGTCTTCGTCGTGTAGTTGTTCCACAGAAGCTCGGTTCTCCACCACGGAGCTGACACACACTCGACTTAGGAGTTGCTAAAACCGAAAAGGGAATCAGGGGAAGGTGAAGCAGCTGCAAGGTTGGCCACTGCCCTACAGTAAGGGGCCGAGTTAACAGATCAGAAACAAGGTGTCACAGCTACAAAATGGCTGCTGTTTCACATTCACCCTCCCAATCTCTCACAAGAGTCTCTCTTGTAACCTACCCTAACCAGAAACATACAGGAAACGAAATCATGGAAAATGTATTTCAGCATAGCAAAGTCGACACATTACAAAGCCACATGAGGATTTGATACTAGAATTTTCTATGTTCAAAATCCAAGTTCTCAGGTTCAGTGCTGTGTGATTATCGTCTGAAGAAGATTAGAGACTTATTTCTGTAGTTCTGAGTCCAAGTGTAGGAGAAGCTGTCCATGTCCAGGCAATGGAGGAAAATGCATTTAAAAAAAAAATTATATCTAACCAGAATTAGTAATATCTAGCACTGTGCTTAGCATAATTGTCTGGCAAAAAGTAGGCACTCAATAAGTACAAATTAAATGAATCAGTAGATTTGGGAAGGTGGAGAAAGGGAGCAGAAACACAAGTCATAATGGATATGAAAGCAGGACACATGATGCCAGAAACTTGATGGGCCTGGTGAGCCAAAGGAACTCCTGAAAACCAAGTATTCTGAAGTCACAACTAAAATTATAGTGAATCAAACTCTGGATTTTCACGTGGTATTTATAATCTGATAAATAGATGCGTGTTTTCTGTGCTTGTTTTAAACTTTCTTCTACTTCTTTATATTAACAGTTGCCTTTACAGAATGTTCTGTGGATTTAATTGTGTTTTCTGGAATATGCATTGGAAAATCATTGTCTTCACTTTTTACTACCATCCGCTTGCCCAGATTTGTAAAATACTCAGATTAGTCAGGAAATTAAATTTTTTCTGTTCAGTAAATATCTTGAAGCTAGCAACTGACCTCTAGGGCTATTGCGTTGATAGCAAAGAAAAAGTATTTTATGAAGACTTTTGAATGAATGCTTAAAACTGTAATTTTCTTTGGCCCATTTTGGAAAGCATTTTTGGAAATGCTTGGAAAGCATTTTTTAGAAATGGCCCAAGTATGATAGTTTATCTACGGAGACTTTCAGTAGAAATGAAAGCTAAAAATTCTTAAAATTTTATTTTTAATATTAAATTAGTGCAATAGACTAGTGGAGATGAGCAGAGACCACTAATCTGCTCTAACAGAAAAGACCATGGGCCGTCATTTTGACTTGGATTCCCGTCTCAATGAGGCATAAAAGCAAACTGTATCAGAGCAAAGTTGTTTTAAAAATCAGTAGTGATAAGAGATGGATGAAAAGTGCAAATCTATAACTTACGAGCAATAGAGTTTGTAGTGGAACTAACCTATATGGTCAAAAGAATATTATGCGTCCCAGTTAGAGTTCATGCAGGTGAAAGGAGGGGATTAGTTTTACAAAAAGCATAGAGAAAAAAATGAAAAGCTAGTCATCTTTTATCTTAAATACTATAGAGTGTTCTATTCATTAGCCTTTGAAGTTTCCTGTTTTCCCATTGATTATTCAGTGTAATTATAACCATGCATTAAACAAGGTCACCTAGGACATAACTGAATATAGTAAGCTTGAATTTTAGTTTTGGAGCCTCACTCCAAAATGGAAATGAGCGTGGTTACTTACAAAAATAATTCTCAAACCAATTAACATATTCCCATTCTTTCCTTTATGATGCAAATTGCCATTAAAGAGCTGTGCAAAATTTTACAGCACATCTCTTAATGAAATAGACAAGTTCTTACCATCTAACTTTAAGCTGTAGAAGGATTATCACTATACAGATTTCCAGCATTCAGAATTGTACCTTAAACATTTCTCACCAAAGGAAATGCATAAACCAGTTATGACTACCAAGGCACCATGTTATATCTTGTACATTAATATTCCATGAGATAGAATAGTAGCATGATTACTCATTAACAAACACACACACATGCACGCACACAGCACAACATCTCTAGTTGTCAACTTTTTGGTCTTACTTCTTCATTCACTGAGAACTTAGGCACCCACTTGAAAGCCTTTCTCACTTCATTTGTCGTTATTCTGGAATACCAAACTCCATGTGGGCTGCCTGTCCAATATTTATGTCAATAAAATAAAGGGGTCCATTTCACCCCTTAAATCTTATTATCACTTGGAATGTTTCAGCCTCAAAAATCTCACTTCACTTTCTCCACAGCCTAAAATATATATTCAGTTGCTTGAACTACTACCACTACCATCATGCATTCTCTGAACGATTTTCTTTCCATGGTCCACTTCCTAATAAACCCCCATCTCCTCTGAGATCCCACTTCCTTATCCCACATTTCCTCATCCTGTACACAATACTGAATTTTGCTGGAGGAAAAAATAATACCATGAAACGAACATATTGTTGCCATTTCAAGTGCACTGTTGTCAAGTACTGTCAAATCCTATGGGTCCACATCTCTTATCTTATTTTATTTCTCAGCTACATTTCTTTTAGTTGACCATTTTTTTCTCTTAAGACATTTCCTCTTATGTCCATGACACTTGCTTTCCTGGTTGTTTTCTATAATTGGCTTGTCCTCCTCAATCACATTTGCAATCTCCTGCTCTACTACTGTATCTCTAAATATTGAATATTTTCTCTGTATTCTTAATCTCCATTCTTTTTAATTTATTTCATTTACTGCTATAGCTTCAAGTCTGATGGCATTGCCGGTGGTACCTGTGGTAGAAGGGAATATTGTCCCTAGTTATTCACTGATTCCCCACGTGGGAGGATTATGTCCCTCCCCCCAAATCTGGGATATCATGATGTGCTTTGACCAATGAAAGGTGGGGAGTGACTTATGTCATATCCAGGTGGTCTAAGTAGGAGTACTAAGAGCCATCACATGCTACTGCAATTTTCTTTTCTTTTCTTTTCTTTCTCTTCTTTTTCCCCTCCTTCCCCATGAGAATGTCTTCTCCCAGACCGCAGCTTTCATTCAACATGGACTCAGAGCTGAAGAAGACAGACAACAGGATCATAGAGAATTTCAGCTGTCATCTAATCGAGCAAGAAATTAAAATTTGCATTTACACCCCTCTGATTTGGAATTATAAGCATGCTGGTTAGAATTTTTCCAAGACATTGTTCACACTGAGAATAAAACTCAAACTATAAAGTTTCTTTTAAAAAGCCGTATATCTTCCGGTCCTTGCCTAATTTTCCACCCTTTTCTATCATTCTCCCACTCTCTCTCAGTGTGCTCAGGCATCTTGGCTTTTTCTCATTTTTTTCTTGGGTCCTTATATTATCTATTACCTCTGCCTGGAATCATTTGCCCTCCTGATCTTTGTATGTATGACTCCCTTTTCTTTTGGATTCAGCTGAAATGGCTTCTGAGGTAGATTTAAAAAAAAAGAGAAAAAGAAAAAGAAAGAAAACTCCTGGTAATTCCTCTCTCTCTGTCTCTTTTTTTTAAGTGGAATTGGAGATATTTTGGGACTTTGGGCTCAGATCACTAACAAAAACAATAATAACCCTAAAAAGGGGCCCTAGTAAAGATAAATTTATACTAGTATCACTGTCAGAAAGTGCTTTGCACTAGTTTTCCAGTTTTATTGAAGTGTAATTGACAAAATTGTAATATATTTAAAATGTACAATGTGATTTTATATACCTATATATTGTGAAAAGATTCCCACAATCATGTTACTTGACATATCCATCACTTCCCACAGTAAGCTGTTTTCTTTTTTTTTTTTTTTGATGAGAATTCTTAAGATCTCTCTTAGCAAATTTCAATTGTATAATATGGTATTATTAATTATAATCATCATGTTGTATATTAGACCCTTAGAACTTGTTCACTTTATAACTGAAAGTTCTTACTATTTTGCTAAACTTTCTCCATTTCCCCCACCCCCCCATCCCCTGGCAACCATTCTACTCTCTGTTTCTATGAGTTCAATACTTTTTCCTCCACATATTAGTGACACTTTGCAGTATTTGTCTTTCTCTGTCTGGCTTATTTTAGTTAGTATAATGCACACCATGTTCACCCATCTTGTCTCAAGTAGAAGGATTATCTTTTTTAAGGCTGAAAATATTCATATACATATATATATGCATATATACATACATATATATGCCACATTTTTGTTATGCATTCATTCGTTGATGGACACAGTGTGTTTTCTGGTCTTGGCTGTTGTGAATAATGCTGCCGTGAACATGAGAGTGCAGATATCTCCTCAAGATAGTGATTTCATTTCTTTTGGTTGTATACCCAGAAGCGGGATTGCTGGGTCATATCGTGGCTCTTTTTAAATTTTTTTAAGGAAACTCTGTAGTGTTTTCCATAGTGGCTTTACCAGTTTACATTCCCACCAACAGCGTGCAAGGGTACCCTCTGCTACACATCCTTGTTAACACTTGTTATTTCTTGTCTTTTTGATGATAGACACACTAATAGGTGTGAGGTGATATCTCACAGTGGTTTTGAGTTGCATTTGCCTGATGAGTTATGTGGAACACTTTTTCATATACCTACTGACCATTTGTATGTCTTCCTTGGAAAAAATGTCTATTCAGGGCTTTTGCTAATTTTTTGATTGATGATTATTATTTTTTACTATTGAGTTATAGGAATTCCTTATATATTTTGGAGATTTAACCCTTATTGGATATATGGTTTGCACATATTTTCTCCCATTCCATAGATTGTCTTTTCATTTTGTTGATGGTTTCTTTTGCTGTGCAGGAACTTTTTAGTTTGATGCAGACCTACTAGTTTCTTATTGCTCATTTCATTTGCTTTTGGGTCAAATCCAGAAAAACTCATTCCAAAGACCAATGTCAAGGTGCTTTTCCACTATGTATTCTTCCAGAAATTTTAGAGTTTCATGTGTTATGTTCAAATCTTTAATCCATTTTGAGTTAATTTTATGTATAGTATAGGATAGGGGTCCAATTTCCTTCTTTGGCATGTGGATATCCAGTTTTCCCAACACCTTTTATGGAGGAGCCTATCCTTTTCCCGTTGTGTATTCTGGGAGGCTTGTCACAAATTAATTGACCACATGTGTTTGTGTTTGTTTCTGGGCTCTTGATTCTGTTCCATTGATCTATGTGTCTGTTTTTATTTCAAGACCATACTCTTTTGATTACTGTAGCTTTCTCATATGGTTTAAACTCAGGAAGTATCAGGCCTCCTGCTTTGCTCTTCTTGCTCAAGATTGCTTTAGCTATAGGAGGTCTTTTGGGGTTCCATGCAAATTTTAGGATTTTTTTTTCTATTTCTGTGGGAAATGCCATTGGAATATTGATAGAGATTGCATTGAATCTGTAGATCACTTTGAATACCCTGGGCATTTTTAACAATATTTATTCTCCCTATCCATGGACACAGAATGTCTTTCCATTTATTTGTGTCTTCTTCAATTTCTCTCATCAATATTTTATAGTTTTCAGTGTACAGAACATTCACCTCCTTGGTTATATTTACTTCTATGCATTTTCTTGTTTTTGATGCTATTGTGAAAGAGTTGTTTTTCTTAATTTCTCTTTCTGATAGTTTGTTGTTAGTGTATAGAAACATAGCTGACATTTGTATGTTGATTTTGTATCATACAACATTACTGAATTCATTTATTAGTTCTAACTTTTTTTGCTGGAGTCTTTAGGGTTTTCTATGTATAAGATCATGTCATCTACAAGTAGAAACAATTTTCTTCTTTTCTACTTTGGATGCATTTTATTTGTTTTTCTTTCCTAATTACTCTGACTAGACTTCCAGGACTATGTTGAATAGAATATGTAAGAATGTGCATCCTTCTCATGTCCCTTATCTTAGAGGGAAAGCTTTCACCTTTTCACTGTTCCGCATGGTGTTAGCTGCAGGTTTGTAATATATGGCCCTTATTATGTTGACGTATATTTCCACTATACCCAGTTTGTTGAGACTTTTTATCAACAGATAATGAATTCTGTCAAATGCTGTTTTTGCATCTATTGAGATGATCATATAATTTTTATCTTTCATTTTGTTAATGTGGTGTATCTAATATATTGATTTGCATATGTTGAACCATCCTTGCATCTCCAGAATGAATCCCACTTGATCATGATGTATGATTCTTTTAATACGCTGTTGAATTTGTTTTGGTAATTTTTTCTGAGGATCTTTTGGCATGTATGTTCATCAGGGATATTGGCCTGTAGTTTTCTTTTCCCGTAGTGTCCTTATCTGACTTTGGTATCAGGGAAATGCTGACCTTCCAAAATGTGTTTGGGCGTGCTCCCTCCTCTTCAGTTTTTTGGAAGACTTTGAGAAGGATCGTTATTAATTCTTCATGAAGTGTTTGGAGGAATTCACCAGTGAAGACATTTGGCCCGGTGCTTCTTTGTTGTGAGGTTTTTGACAACAGATTCAATCTCCTTACTCATTAGAGGTTTTTTGAGATTTTCTATTTCTTCATGATTCAGTCTTGGTAGGTTGTATGCTTCTAGGAATATATCCATTTGTTATAGGTTACTCAATTTGTTGGTGTATAATTGTTCATAGTATTTCTGTGGTATCAGTTGTAATGACTCGTCTTTCATTTCTGATTTTATTTGTTTACTATTTTATTTCTTATTTTATTTATTTGAGTCTTCTCTCTTTTTTTCTTCATTTATCTAGCTAAAGACTTGTAGATGTTTATCTTTTAAAATAACTTTCTCATAATTTCATTGATATTTTCTATTGTCTTTCTGGTCCGATCTCTGTTATTTCCTTCCAGCTACTTACTTCAAGCTTACTTTGTTCTTTTTATATTTCTTTAAGGTGTAAAGTTAAATTCTTAATTGAGACCTTTCTGAGTATGTTTATCGCTATAAACTTTCCTCTTGGAATTGCTTCTGCTGCATTCCTTAATTTTGGTATGCTCTGTTTCCATTTTTATTTCTAAAGATATTTTTTGTCTTCCTTTTTGCTTCTTCTTTGACCCATTGGGTGTTCATGAGCATGTTGTTTAATCTCCACATATTTGTGAATTTTTCATTTTTCGTATTATTGACCTCTAACTTCATATGATTGTGGTTGGAAAAGATACTTGGTATGATTTCAATCTTCTTAAATTTGCTAAGACTTATTTTGTGGCCCAACATAAGATCTATCCTGGAGAATCTTCTTTGTGTACCATGAGAACAATGTGCATTCTGCTACTGTTCGATGGAATGTTCTGTATATGTCTTTGGGACATGAACACGTGGCTGCAGGAAGTGCTCACACACCCACTTAAAAACCATGTCTTTGTTTACTATGGCCCTGTGGAACTTGTGAATGCTGAGCCTCATTGACTCTCAGAAGAAGGTAATTTGTGGTCTCCTTCCTCTGATGGCAGCCGTGAAAGTTGGGGTGCTAGATGTGTAGACAAACTACTTGCAGGGTGAAGCTGATGACTTGGTTTTATTGTTGGAGTGAGACAGAAAGAAGGGAAAGAAAGTTCCCACCAGCTCTTTCAGTCTCCCAGGAGGATCCAGTGCAGCTCTCAGATGTAGGCAGAGGAGAAGCGAGTCCCCTCAGGCAGGTGCTTGTAAAGTTGCAGTCAAATCTCTTCCAGAGAAAGACCAGGAAATGGGCATGTTTGCCTGCTCCCTCTACGCTGACCTGGAGGGGACAGCTGAGGAAGTGCTTGAGTGCCCATTTAGAAACTGCTTCTTTGTTTCCTACGGTCTTGTGGGACTCATGAATGCCAAGCCTCACTGACTCTCAGAGCTAGAGGTTTGGGGGGCCCATCCCTCAGGTGAGAGTCTTAAATGTTTGGGCACTACATGTGCTGCCCAAATGCTTCACTTCTCAGGGAGAAACTAGGAGCTTGGGTTTTTTCCCAATTGAAAGGTGCTATGCCTGGGTTGGGGTTTATGGCCAGAGTATTTCTCCACCTTTCCTATTTCAGTCTGGGTATATTCTCAGTTACTTGATATGTAGGCATCATTAAACTAGTTTCTGGATTTCTCTCAGAGGGAATTAATCTGTGTGTAGCTGTATATTCAGTGCATCTGTGAGAGGAGGGAAAGTCAGGAGCCTCCTATCCTGCCATCTTGGTCCATCCCCCCCAGAAAAATAAAATAAAACTTTCCCTTTCTTTATACAGGTTCTTTGGTAGTGCCCTCTCACACTGATACCGGACTTTGCCATGTGGCTAGTTTTGGCCAATGAAATAATAACAGTGTGATCCAAGTAGAGCTTTCCAATTACATTTTGTAACTCTCTTTTGTGATGACTAGAATCATTATGACTATTCTATCACATATAAACAAGATCAGACTAGCATATGATATGATGAGAGGCATATGGCCAGTATCTCCTTACCTTGGCCAACAGCGCACGAATCTCCGTAGGTATGACAGAGACCCTTCAAGATCCATCCCTAAGCCAACTCCCCAGGTGACTGCACACATATGGGAAAGTCCAGATAAAAACAACAGGCAGATATATCACAGATTTGAGAGATAAAGTGGTGGTTATGGTTTTAATCCACTAAGTTTATTATTATGAAGTAAAAGCTAACAATTACATTAGAGGGGCTTTTCCCTACCATACCACTAGAATAATCTCTCCAACACTGTTTAACATATCATCCCACTTTAAATTATCTTCATGGCATTTGTGACCATCTGATTTTTCATCTGTTTCTTTTCTGCTGGATTTCCTCTGCTGTACTGGAAGCTCTGAGATGCCATGATCTTACCTAACTTCTTCACCCACGTCACCCAGAGCCAAAAGCAGTTTTTTACAAATAGTAGGAATTCAATGAATATTCTTTGAAAGAATGAAGAAAGAAATGAAGAGTGGATTTGTAATCATAAATGCACTGTCAAAACCTCTCTTTAATGTGTTCACTCATTCTTTATGAATTTTCCCAAAAATAATTTTAAATCTTCACTAGACATGATTTAAGGTGTTCAATAAATACTATCTGTATTTTTCCTTAAATGAATTTATGTTTGTTCTGAAACCTCACTCCACCAAGTAGTGAAAACACATTTATTTCAATTTATGGCATCATAAGCCTCTACATTTTGAATAAAACTAAAGAAATTTTGGCAGTACAAGGTACTAGAAGAGTGTGATATTTGCTACTGTTCTTCATCTTCTTCTTCTTCTTTTTTTTTTTTTTTTTGAGGAAGATTAGCCCTGAGCTAACTACTATCAGTCCTCCTCTTTTTGCTGAGGAAGCCTGGCCCTGAGCTAACATTCGTATCCATCTTCCTCTACCTTATATGTGGGACGCCTACCACAGCATGGCGTGCCAAGTGGTGCCATGTCTGCACCCAGGATCCAAACCGGCGAACCCCGGGCGGCTGAAGCCGAATGTGTGCACTTAACCGCTGCACCACCGGGCCAGCCGCTGTTCTTCAACTTCTATTCTTCAAGCATCATCTGAGAAGTTTCTTTCTCTATCAGATCTTTGGATACAAATCAGTGTCAGTCTCAGAAGCATCCTTCAACTTCTGCTGTTAAATTCTCTCTCTCTCTCTACTCTCTCTGTCTCTCTCCCTTCTTTGTCCTAGTTGTGAGGCACTCTAGGAGTGCACAAAGTTAGAAAATCCTGTACATTGTGTTGGGTCTTACTGCCTCCCCAGCATTACATAGTATAAATATATTACATTTGTTTTACATAAACAATCATTCTACTTTCTATATAGTCATGCCCCACTGGTTTGTACAGAAAACCTATGAAAGTATCCAAGACCCTCCCACGTTATGGAAACCCAATAACAATTTCTATTCTATTCACTTGAGGCATGATCATGCCATTACCTTGGATAGAAGTCTGTCTGAGGTTCAATTTCCCATAAGTTTCTGAGTTTTAGTTATTCCCTTCCAGTCTCAGCCGCATAGGTAAAGCTCTGCTTAGGGACAAGCTTCTTTTTCTAATTCTTTTATTTTTCCTATAATTTTCTCCTCCCTCCCTTAGTTCAGGGGCAAGGCAGTCTCTCTTCTTATCTTCCCAATTTTTGTAAACACACAGTAATTGAACCCAAATCACCAAACATTCTTATTCTTGACCTATATGTACAAATCAAAGTTGAAAATCAAGGTCAGGTCAAGAAACTTTCCTCAACAGACTACTAAGTCTTCAATCAATTTAGCTACTCCAAATATCAGGACAGGCTTATCTTAGCAAATTACCCATACTAACTAAATGACTCTCAATAGCAACCCTTCCCAGAAACTTACATCTTTAGTTATGTGTGTTGGGAATCATGGATACTATCAGTGTTTCTCAACCTACAATACCTGGCTCACCTGTCATCAACTGGCTACTTGTTAGGAATGCAAACTCCTGAGCCACACTCCAGAACTACTTGGTGAGAATCACAAGGATGAAGGAAAGGGGATCTGATTCTCATGCACTTTAAAAATGAATGCATTAGAAAAAAAGAAACAATGTAAAATGTACATAAGAACAAGTATTTAAGAAAGTTTAGGTGGTGCAACTAAGTCGCTAACAATTACATATGTACTTGAAGTTGTTTACATGTTGTATAAATAATTGAATTCTATTCTTTTCTTCAAGATAGATCAATCACTTGCCATTACAAAAATGCTATCTAAGTGTCAAGAGTGCAGTGACCACAGAGTAGAGATATGTAGTGAATCGTTCTATAAGTGAACCAGACATTTGAACATAATATCATAGTGCTGTCGTTCTAAGGAATTTGTAAACCTCAGACACTATTGATTACATCTGAATAATTCAGTTTTGCTAATATGAGAGTTCTTATTATTAGCCTACTCGGTTAGCTTCAAGATCCTGACCTTGGCTTACGTTCCTGGACTTGAAATTTTAGAATCAGCTTTAATTCATAAGCTTGTTCTGAACAAGCCTGTGTCTGAAGTAACCCCTAAACTAGCTGAACTATTCATTTTCTTAAAGTAATTGAGTTAATTGATCTATTGAGAATTACCAAATGTTTAATATTTTTAAATGGATTTTTACATAATTTCTAAACAAGAATGGACTTTTAAGCATCTTAAACACTGCAAAAAATATTTTTATTTTAGTTAATTCATCTGTAATATTTTGTGCTTGAGTAGTAAAAAATAGCGTTAGCCAAGACCTTGTTGAAGAATGCTGCTAATCACAATACACTGCTAATACAATTATTTATGCTTTTTGTATCAATTAAAAGCAGATATATGACTTCAATAACTTTCTGAACGATTGACATTAAACATCATTTTATTCTAGAGTTGTCTTAAACATGTGAAACTCAGGCAAAAGACTTCGAGTAAAAATAGACATTAGAGTAATTATGAAAATGCTTATTGAACTTGCAGCATCAATTATTTAGCACCTATTATAGTTTCTAGTCTAAAGCCAATCAACACAAGCCATTAAGAAATGGGTTCTGGATTCAGACTTCCTGGTTGCAGACTTCAGCCATGTGACAATATTATCCTTCTCTAAGTCTCAATTTCCTAATATAGTTGACTTGAGGAAAAACGAGTTATTAGTGAAACTCATAGTTAATGCTCACTCAGTGATAATTGTTATTAGAGCCTAGATTTTTTTTTGTTAGTTATAATTTTTACGTATTCCGAAATAGCTAAAATTTTTTTTAAATGTGGACTCTTCTAGCTCTGACATTGTAAGTGTGTCACACACATATCTAAGCTGAAATTTCATTGATTGTGTTCCCTTCATTTGCTGCAATAAAAAAACAAAATGGTGGAGCTGTAATGCTTTTCCCAAAGCCAGAAGAGAATTTCACATAAGACTGCGACATTAAGTTTTTTAAGGACAGAATGACTATCTATTATTTGAAGTATAAGTTTCATTTAGAATTATTCACGTATTTTAAAATATCTTTAAAAAAGCCCACTTATGTTTGTTTTGGTTTTCATTTTACAAATGAATGCCTTATCAAATAATCAGTCTCTTTTATAAGCATATAGTGACTCTGATCATCACAGCTGTGGCCAAAGAGCCAAGAGACACAGTGGGCTACTGTATCACCATATGATACGCATATTCAGGTGAAAAAAATCCAAAAGGTGGAGGTCATCTAGCTTCCACTCTCAGTGATGGTTTATTATAATGAAGAAGAACAAGCAAAAGAACTATGGAATCTCCATCATTTTATTAACTACGTTAAAGGGAGAGAATTATAATATCAGGTAACAAGGAGGAAAAATATGATTTTCTACAGTGCAAATTTTTGTAAAATGTAGTAGTGTGTATTATAATGGGAAAGAGGTAGGTTTTTTAACAAAGAAGAAGGGAGACTTCTAATTTTGTAACCTGTGACTTAACATAAAAGAAATTCTATTTTTCATTTTCCTCAGGCTATTCCAACCAACTTCTTCTTCTAATTTACCAGCCAAATTGGTTTCCCAAATTCTAATGTCTGCCTATGCTAATAGAATCTATAGAGTAACGTAATTACCTAATCCATTCATTATATGGAATAAAGATAGTACAGTTAAAATGTCAAATAGAATCAAGGCTATCTGAATGAGAAATATATTCAATTGTAATTTTTCCTTTCCCAAAAGAGACATGAAGGTATAATTTTCTGCATGCATGAAATGTTTTATATTAAGATTCTGAAAATAAAAGTCTGAGGAACCATTTCAAAGCTCAGTCCTTCATATTTGTGACCTTGGACAAGATTCCTAATCTCAGGGCCTCAGTTTCCTCATCCCTAAAGTGAGAATTGTGAGCAAAATTGTCCCTTCACTATGTTAATAACCAAGGATTTTATGAGTCCAAAAAATAATCAGTTTTTTGAGTAAGAAGAGAATTTAGTGGGATTTAGCAAGTTAATGGGATTGAAACAATGACAGTATTAGATTGATTGACATTGAAAGCTGAAATTTACTTGAAAAGTGTTTAATAGGAAAAAGGTAAAAACTGCAACTCAGTAAACTTACATTTCACCCTCATATGCTTTGAGCATCTCTTCTTTCATCTCCCTTAGAAACCATGCATCTCTGAACAAAGATGTGACCCAGAAATAAAGCTGACTCTAAAGGGAGAAAACCCGTCCGGAGCCCATGATAATTATTCTGTGAGTTTTCAATAGCAATATATCCATCCAGCATGGAGAGTAGGAATGAGAAGGAAAAATTAGTCAATGTTTTATCTGCAAAACACACCCAAAAATAGATGTGGTTTTGGCAATCTCAATGGGTCCAGAGTAAAACAGTTTTCTGTAACATCCATATAGTATGAAGAATCTGAAGATGAAAACCTAAATTTTAAAAGAGCTATAGCATACATCCTTTTAACAAATATTTTTGAGTATTTAATGTGTTAGATACTTGACATGTATCTGTAAACAAAACATTAAAGATCCTAAACATCGTAAAGACATACATTCTAGAAAAGGATGTAGCTCATAATTAAGTAGTAGCCACAGTATAGAAATTATATAACATGTTGAAGTGAATAAATGCTTTGAGAATACTAAAAAAAAAGAGGGAGAGTAAGAATGCGTAGGTGCAGGGGATTGAGAATATCTGTCTGCAAACCACTTTCCAGCGAGATCAGCTGCATGCAGTGTAGACATGGAATTGTCAGGGAGATGAATTTAATCAGATTTTTGAAAACGAGTTTTTGAATCCAAGAGAGGGAAAAGTGATCTGGAGAGTAGGACAAAAGATGATTATTGTGGTTATAGCATTAAACCTAGTTAGCAAGAGAGACAAACCATCAAAGTGGTGAAGAACAGTTAAAAAAGTAGTAAGTAGGATCAATGAAATGCATGTTTGGTGGGTCAAAGGTTCACTTAAATGAGAGGATAAGAGGGAATGCATTTATTCTAAACCTGAATCCTTATATGAAATGAAGATTATTGTAGATATTGGTAAGGTATAACGTAATAAAGGTTCTTGTCAATAAAAAGTCAGATTCTTGGCATTTCTATAAAAACATAAAGCAATAATAAAATATTGCAATAAGTCATTGAGTATTTTTTATTATGAAAAATGAAATCTTGTGAAATTGAATCCAGCAAATAAGGTAAACATTTTAGTATTTTATTTGCAATTTAACATCCATCACTGGGACAACACTAAAAGTTTGCATGTTTCCCGTACTTATATTGGCTGACATTTTGAAGATATGGAAACAAAGGCACAGATAAAGAAATACCTTGCTGATAGATAGAAGTCCCAGGACTTAAGCTTAGAGATTGACTCCTCCAGTACCTTCCAAATGAAAAAACACAAGTCCTGCCTGGTAGAAATATTCAGACACATCCCTTTGTATCACTCTGTGAGAAAAAGCAACAGGTACAGGAAAAAATAATTGTAATGTCAAATGATGAGTTCTACTATGCAGATTATTGAAACTATTATTTACATTATTAGTTTATGTAACATTACGATAATTACTTATAATATCTAGAGACAAAATAAACAATAGTTAGAATTGACAATGTGAGGGAGTAAAATTCTGAATATCCATTTGTTTGTTATTTTGAAGGAAGAAGGGGGAACTCTCAAATACCTTGAAAGTGACTTTTGATTAATTGCATTTTTGCCAATCTCTGTAGCAAAAGTACAATTCTTCTGATAGCAAAGATGTCAGTGATTGCTTTTGTAACAGATGCAATGGTGTTCAACTTCATGCAATTCTTACACCCTCCCTGAATATACCACAATATATCAATTTGCAATTTTACTCTGATGAAAATCCTTCAATGTCATTTTTTCTCTGTCATGTACTAAATAGACATGAATCTATTTTATTTCCTAATCTATAGTGAGTTTCCATCTAAAAGAATAAAAATTAATATTAGACCTTCTGATTGAAATGCAATTTAACCTTAGTGTCATATTTTAAAACATACTAAAATCTTCAGCTAGAATTGATATAACTAAATATTTTTATTCAGCCCAATAATTTTAAAAAGAAAAAAATCTTTTTTAGTGCATTTCAAAAAAAATACTAAAACCATCAGTGACAAGGTTAACATTTCAGGGCATTCCATCTGTCTTTTGAATATGCATTGTCAGACGAGCCCTGGATACCACCAAAATATGTTTCCCTAACAGTAAATCATCATCATGATTGCCAGTATTGATCTGCAGAGTCAGTAACCGAATCTATCCATGAGATTCAACACCATCTATCTTGATATTATATAGCCCATCCTCCTGCCTAAATCCATTAAACTGTCATCCATGGGTTTACATCATTTTTATTTGAGGGGCCTAGTGAAACTTTGCACTTTACTTGTTTTCTAAAACACTTCTAAGACCAAACTATCTCATCAGGAAAATTCCATTATTTCCTGTTAACATCTGTTACCAAGAATGGGGGCCAAAATAACTTTAAGTGGGAGGTTAACCATCATCGCTGAGCATAGCATGGCATATGTAGTGTTCATGTCTATATGTATATTTATATAAATATGTAATATGATAATTTAAATATTTTGGACAGACAGTGTTTATCGTGGGGTAGATTCAAAATCAATTAAAAATTGATGAATACAACTTAAATATTGTTACCTATCTCCTAAAAATAATAAAGTAGTAATAAAGAAAAGATATTACTTATAAATTATATAGTTAATACAATTTGCCTAGAGTTAAGTTGAAGATATTTTGGACTAGGAAATCAGGGTCCTTTTTTTACCTTCATTTCCAAGGATTTTCAGGGATTTATTAACGAATTTCAGTGTGTGCATGGACATCTTGACAACGCATGCAAAGAATTGTAGCTATGTGCATTTCTGCTAATTGCTAAGGGAAAGATCAATAGTTTTCAATAAAATCTCAGGAAATACCATGATCCATAAATTATTAAGAGGTACAAAATAACTAGAAAACACATTTATTAACTTAGAGAATAATGATAAGAATCAATTTGCTGAAAATAAAACTGAGGCATCTTTTATTTATTATGCACTCAAAACATTGAAGTAAACATTGAATATTGGTTTAATATCAAAACTAAATACAAAATACTGTTCATCTGTAACCTAAAGCTGATTGCATGAAATGTGTTAGAAGTTTTCTGAGAAAAGTAAATATGCATTGCATGCAAAGAAGAAGAAATATATAGATATACAAAATTCAGTCTTATATATGCCCTTTGGCTTATGAGTAACTTTCTATGTTCTTGCCTATATTTTCTCTATTCCATGATTATAAATTACTTTCTATACTTATAAAAGTGTAAAACTTGCTGCTATTATATGATACACTTTTCAATTATATTTTTAGGTGATGAAACTTTGAATTTTTATTTTTTTAATTTATAAGTTTTTATTTATTTATTTTCTTTGAGGAAGATTAGCCCTGAGCTAACATCTGCTGCCTAATCCTCCTCTTTTTGCTGAGGAAGATTGGCCCCGAGCTAACATCCATGCCCATCTTCCTCTACTTTGTATGTGGGATGCTTGCCCCAGCATGGCTTGATAAGTGGTGCATAGGTCTGCATCCGGGATCCAAACTGGCAATCCCCAGGCCACTGAAGTGGAGTGCACGAATTTAACCACTACTCCACCAGGTAGCCCCCAAATCTTTGAATTTTTAAATCGTAGATATCATGTGCAGTTGAACGTGCTCTTTCTAATCACTATTTTAATTGCGAGGTAAGAAAATATACTGTAGCTAACTGAAAATAAGCATTCCCGTTTTGTTCCCATTTTCTCCCACCTTCAGAGAAAATCTGAGGTATAGATCAAATAAATAATTTTCTTTAACTTGATAGAAACAATAATCTTCAATCAGAGGGAAAAAAAATATTTCCTGCCCATAAGCCCAAAGCTTTTCTGTTGTTTCTCAAAGCCCTGAGAACCAAAGAGTAAAGCTCTAACCAATCTTTTTTTTTCTTTAACTTACTTTTGGAAAATGTGATCTTTTCCATTATGATTAATTTTTCCAGAATTTGTGAAAGCACTATTAAAAGCAATATTTGAAGAAATTTAAACAAACATATACTTTGTCTTCTCTAACTGAGAAACTTAATGCAACACAGTGTGATTACCATGTATTTGTAAATGCATTCAACAATCATATAATGAATGTACAATGTACTTGATTCTAGGCATCAGAGAGGGAAAATTATGTCTATCTGTTAATCCTGTCTTCAAGGAGTTCACACTTTGGTGAATTATATGATTATAATACAACTATAACACAATAAGTTCTCTACAGTGATAGAGAAATATCCTAGGCAGTAGGAGAGCACATCAAGTGATATGTTTCCTTACAGGACTGATGGAGTGCTGAAAAGATTTTCCAGCAAAGTGACAGCAGTACTGCAATGCCAATCGTTGCATATTGATCTTCAACCATGCCATTCTGTAAGCTCCTTGATCATAGTCACATTGTCTTGTATAACTGAATATAACACATGACAAGTATATCACATGGCGTATATCATGTGACAAAGTGCATTGTACCCATTGGGTTCTTTGTGAACACTTGAATGTAGTTAAGGGATATATTGATCCACATTTTATCTTTTTCTGCCTTAATTATGCCTAAGTTATTTTTTTAAAACTAGATAGTGCTTAAGCGTGTTTTGAAGACAGAAGCTGAACATTAATGAAAATGTTTACATTTCAGATTTTTTAGGATTTCTTAGGATTTCTAAGATATTGGCCATTGAAACAGTTCTATCCATGATAAATTTTGCGGTCATAGACACAATTCTATGCACAAAAAACTCTCTCTCTTTCTGATTATTTATTTATATACCTATAAACATAGATATATAGAAAATGAGGAGGAAACTAGTAATAAAATATGTATAGACAATATAATAATATATAGAAACTTGAAAGAGATGAGTTATTTGTTATGCCCAGAATATAGCAAATAAACTTTTCAAGATACATAGGTGAGTTTTATACATTTAAAAAATCTCTAAAGGTGTAATTAAACACAGTTACTGATTTTCATGTTTAAAGCATCTCTTTCAAATTTTTTATAACAAATATAAATGTCTTTGCTCCAATGGAATCTCATTTCACAAACTTTTTAAGCAAAAAGCATTTACTGAGCATATGGCAGACACATTCTTCACACTGGAGATTTAAAGAGGAATAAGAAATGGTTCTAAACCTGTGGACCCCCCAAAAGGCATTCTGTGTGATAGGTGGCAGGAATATTCTCAGATGAACAGGTATTTTTTTCTGGGTCTTAGACTTTAAAAATGTTATCTTAACGTCCACCCTCCAAATTACTAAGAGCTTCCTAATAAAAAAAGAAAAAAAGAGTGACCTGTGCAGGGCTCACAGGTGTTGAAGAACCTAAGTACTTCAGGCAGAGGGAGAGATTGTGCTGGCTGGGAGAATGAATAGGTGGGGATTTGTAGAGGGGCCTAATCCAGGGAGATATTTTGCACCAGTTTAAGGAATCCAAAGCTTTATTCTACAGGCAGAGGGAAGCGACTGGAGGATTTGTGAACAGGTTTGTTTACAAAGTCTGGGTTCAGTGTGAGAAGTGCAGTCAGCACAGGAGAGACTGGAGGCAGCAACAGGGATTTTTCAAGAGCTAATGAGAGAGATGCTAGCTGCCCTAATTCAGCCTTTCCAATTTCCCACAGTAAAAACGAGAGAAGGTTTAAGCATCCTCAGTCAGTCATATGCCAAGAGTGGGGTAGTGGGAACTGTCTACTCTGGGGAAAGACAATAAGTGGAATGGCACATTTTCTGGAGAGACATTTAAAACAATAGTAATATCAACTAAAATTTAGTCTGCTTTTTATTATCACTATGAACTGACAATACTAAATAACATCAGAAAATATCTTTCATGAGCCTAAGTTCTGAACAATTGTTCCAGTTAATGTTTAGTTTCAGTAATATACCTATAAGCTTCAACTTGATACATTTGTATTACTTATCCTTTAACAAACATCAATAGTGAAAATTTCTATGTGGAAGATAATATAGAGAATTTCTAGTTATATAGAGATCCCCCCATGCTCTGAGACTCAGCTCTGCACGATCATCTTGAGACTTGAGTTCATAAGAATTCATAACTGTTGACCTTCTTTCAGTGCATTTTGTCTCCAGCCTCAAAAGTATTATATAGTTCTTTTTGCAAGAGCTGTATGCTGTTTTTCTAAGTTATCTTTCTCCCCAAATGTGAAGTTTTAAATGAGGTTAATCAGAAGCAAAATGTATTCACAAACAGGCAGAATCAGCCTTGAAAAATATACAATTGAAACGCTGAGCTTTGAAATCATTCTTTGAAAATCATTGCATGGAAATTGTGGAGTAGACCATTAATTATGCAA
Source organism: Equus caballus (assembly GCF_041296265.1). Classification (NCBI taxonomy): domain Eukaryota; kingdom Metazoa; phylum Chordata; class Mammalia; order Perissodactyla; family Equidae; genus Equus; species Equus caballus. Next base: position 26,733,068 of record NC_091709.1, on the reverse strand, counting down.
CTGCAAAAGCAAGGAATTAGAACCTTCCAAAGAAAAGTGGAATCAAATTTCAAAAAAACATGCCCAGAGAAGTGACAAAAGATGCTCATCTCTTACTGTCAAAGATATCAAAATAGAAATATTTTGTTTCTTTGATTATTTCCATTAACTAGATACTCGTTCTAAATTAATGAATCAATAATGTCAATGGTTGCTATCATTTAGCCATTTTTCAATAATTTTTGTAGAAGAAAAATAGCTTTAGATGATTCTACTAAACATAACAAATTTATGATGTATTTTTAAAGACATTTTAATGGAAATTTTGTGAGAGAAGGAAAAAAACACTTTAATAGATTCCCAAATAGGATTTTTATGACTCTCTACAAAACTTATATTTGACTTTTCTCAATAATTTGTATATATTACTGCATGTGAGAGAATGCTTTTGAAAATTAACAAGATCTGGCAGTAGTGCTCTTTTATTGAGAGAATAGTGTGGAATAACATGCGGACAGGACCCATGGGTAGTAAAGAGCTGCCGGCATGGGGACAGGACCCACGGGCAGGAGGAGCTGCTGCCGAAAACATGGGTTGAAGGTAGGGCTAGATTTAAGGCATAGGAATGTGAGTTATCTCTTTAGAAGACAGAGGAAAGAATATGTTAAAAAGTCATTAAAATGGTATCAGTGCAGGTGGGGTCTGGTTATTGGGTGGTCCTATAACTTTAGATAAGAATCAGACCAGATTAAGTCAGGACATCCTATGCTTCCTGGAGGATGTTCGTGGTGGGGGGAGTCAGATACATGGGGTTACCAGACAAGCACAATAAACAAGATGTAAGTCCTTGCCGTCCCCATTAAGAGTTTCTAGAGATAAGGTCATCCCCCCTTCCTCCTGGTGCAGAGAGAGAGACACCCCCACAGATGGAGACTTCCTTCACAAATGCAAATGTCTCTCATCAAAGGGCAAGCAAATTCCACTCCTCAGAGTCTCCTTCCCATCTGCAGTTTTTAAAAGTAACCAGCCTCAAATAATCCTCATCAAGAAGTATATATATTAACAGAGGAAACATTTCATAGGTTTCATAATTTTCAGTTAATTTTGGATCGTTGCACAAACATTGTACATGTGCTTTTCTATGACTTCTTATGTTTATGTTGTTCACAATTATAGAACAAGTACACTAACAATGATAATAATTCAGTATACTTGGAAAGATTAGTTTAAATTGAGCTCTCAGGCATAGTCCTTATAAGAAAAGGAAATTTGTTCAGGGTTACAAGATTGATTAACCATCTTAAGTCATCAAACAATCATTACTCTAGCTTGCATGCCAGTCTTACAACGCTGAGTAAAGAAAACAGCAATCAGTTTGACTATTAATATTGGTACATGAGAACATACAATGGAGAAAGGAAAGTCTCTTCAACAAATGATGTTGGGAAAAGTGGACAGCCACATGTAAAATAATGAAAATAGACCATTCTCTTATGCCATTCACCAAAATAAACTCAAAATGGATCAAAGACTTAAAGGTAAGGCATGAAACTGTAAGACTTCTAGAAGAAAATATAGGGGCCAGCCATGTGACCGAGTGGTTAAGTTTGTGTGCTCCACTTCAGCGTCCCAGGGTTTTGCCAGTTTGGATCCTGGGCACAGACATGGCACCACTCATTAGACCATGTTCAGCTGGCGTCCCACATGCCACAACTAGAAGAATCCACAGCTAAAACATACAACTATGTACTGGGGGGATTAGGGGAGAAAAAGCAGGAAAAAAAAGATTGGTAACAGTTGTTAGCTCAGGTGCCAATCTCTTAAAAGAAAAAAGAAAAGAAAAAGAAAATATAGGCGGTACACTCTTTGACATCAGTCTTAAAGGGTCTTTTCAGACACCATGTCTCCTCACATAAGGGAAACAATAGAAAGAGTAAATAAGTGGGACTTCATCAGACTAAAGAGCTTCTACAAGGCAAGCGAAAAGAGGATTGAAATGAAAAGACAACCCACCAACTGGGAAAGAATGTTTGCAAATCATATATCTGACACAAGGGTAATCTCCATAATATATAAAGAACACACACAACTCAACAACAAAAAATCAAACAACTTGATCAAAAAATGGGCAGAGGATATGAGCAGATATTTCTCCAAAGAAGATATACAGATGGCCAATAGCACATGAAAGATGCTCATCATCACTGATCATCAGGGAAATGCAAATCAAAACTACACTAAGACATCACCTTACACTCATTAGAATGGTGATAATAACCAAGACAAAACATAAGAAAGGTTGGAGCGGTTGTGGAGAAAAGGGAACCCTCATACACGGCTTGTGGGAATGCAAACTGATGCAGTCACTATGGAAAACAGTATGGAGATTTCTCAAAAAACAGAAATACCATATGACCCAGTCATCCCACTACTGGGTATCTATCCAAAGAACCTGAAATCAGCAATTCAAAGAGACTTATGTGCCACTATGCTCATTGTAGCATTATTCACAATAGACAAGAAATGGAAGTAACTTAAGTGCCCATTGACTGATGACTGGATAAAGAAGATATGATATATATATAATGGAATACTACTCTGCCATAAAAAATGATAAAATCATCTCATTCACAACAACATTGATGAACCTTGAGGATATTATGTTAAGCGAAATAAGCCAGATAAAGAAAAACAAGCTCTGTATGATCCCACTCATATGTGGAATATAAACAAACACATGGACAAAGAGAGCAGATTAGTGGTTACCATGGGGAAGAGGGTAGGGTGTAGGCACAAAGGGTGAAAGGGCACACCTGTATGATGACTGACAAATAATGTATAACTGAAATTTCACAATGTAGTAAATTATTGTAACCTCAAAAAAATGAAAAAGAAAAAAATACTAGTATAAGAATTCCAAGAAGTAATAGAAATAGGAATTGCAATCCAGATAGAAAAAGGGAACAGATACCAGAAGGGAGCCAACCAAACAAATCAAGACTGGGTGTAGGATCACTAAAGCATTCACCTGATTTTTCATGTGCTTTAGCACAGGGGACACATTGGAAGATTCATCAGGTATAAAAACACAACACTTAGTTTGAATGATCACACATGTGCCACCTGGGGATGCTATAAGAATATCTAAGACCATTCTATTTTGAAGGGCAGCCTTTCTCATTAAAGACATTTCAGTATTTAATAAAGCTATCCCTGCTTGACTATCATCAAGGGCTTGTTGAGCAAATTTAGTCAGAGCCTCTATATGTGATATGACATTTTGTAGCCCCAAGGAAGGAACAAATGTAGCTGCTAGGTCATTGTATCATTGGAACCAGCCCATCTGGCCTTAGGGAGAGGGAGATTAGCAACAGATGTTAGCTCTGGGTGAATCCTTCCCTGCTTCCAAAGGAAACTCAGGGTGTAGTGTTTGAGCCATCCAGGAAATAGCCAAGGCCAGAGACTTGTTTCACACAACCGTTGAGTTCCATTAGGAGCCACCCAATAAATGCCTGGCCTTTAAGACCAGTCTGTCCAAATCAATCACTTTCTTTAAGTATGGTAGTATTTTGAAACCTTATATAGAACAATTATAAAATAGATATACAGTTTAAGCATAAAAAATGTTTAAATGAGTAGATATAAGGTTGGTAATACAGGTGTGGTCTGGAGTCTTGGGACAGCTGTCTGTATCAGAAGCAATCTTCTTCTCATCCTGGTTTGGAGATATCTGCATTGGTCTGTTGAAGTTGGGTATCAGAAATAGGAACTGAAACCCACTCAGGTGGAGAAGACTTTTTAAAATGAGAAATGTGAATCCATGAGTCTATGCCTTTTGATTCGCAGTGCATGAATTTGTTAAAAGTACCTAGTATGGTCCCTTCCAACAGGGCTGCAAAGAGTCTTTTATTTGATGCCTCTTCTGATAAATAAATTCTTCAGGTTATAGTCCATGATCCTTAAGTGTCTGGGAGCTCTCTGTGAAAAGAATCAGCTACCAACCTCTCATTCTTTTTTTGTCTCTCAGTGAGACCATGACAATAATTAAGATATTTCATTTAAGCAAAGTTGGTTCATACATTTCTTTGTCTAATTGCATAGGCAGTCCAGTTATTATCTCGAAAGGGGAGAGTCATGTTCCACAAAGGTTGCAGATCTAAGATTAAGAAGCACTAGCTGAAGAGCTTTTGGACACGAGAGATTCAATGCTTCTGAAAGCTTTCCTGATTGAGCTTTGATTGTACCATTAGTTTTTTTGACTAATCCTGAGGTTTGGGGATGGTAAGCACAGTGGAAATGCAGCATTATTGGCCAAATGTTACAAATAGATTTAATTATTTGTCTGGTGAAATGAGTTCCCTGGTCACTATGTAACTCAGTAGGAATTCCCCAAACAGGAATTATTCTCTCCAATAATAATTTACATAAAGCCATCACTCTTCCTCTAGGAAAGTCTTCAACCCAATGTGAGAACACTGAGATCATTACAAGATATATTTATATCCTTGAGATGTTGGCATCTGGACAAAGTCCAATTGCCATATCTCAAAGGGTAGCCTAGAAAGTGCTAAGAGACCTTGTGACCCATGAAGTGGTTTCCCTGGATTATATTTTGGGAGTATAACACGAGTATAAGCTTTATGGGCCACTGTGGGAGAAAGTTTCCAAAGGTATTGTTTTTCTTCATTTTGTTGTCACCCTTATTTCTCTTCTTCCAGGGTGATTTTTTTGAGCCTGTAGAAGGAAATCTTTTATAGGGGTTAGCAGAGTAAATAGAAAGTTGCAGTCATTCTCGAGGCTGGACAGCATATCCAGCTTAATATAATGTCCTTGCTTATCATTTAAGTAAGACCCATCCATAAACTGAATTAGACAATAGAATGCAGTTGTGGTCTTTTCCTTTTGTGGTGTTGGAAGCAGGGTACAGGGTTAAAATTGTGAATGATATTTATTAACCAAATATAACCTCAAAAGGTTTATCATTTACTTGACAATGCTTCCCATGCAATTTAGCATATCAAACAAGACTAATTTGTATCTCCTCCTTCATAGGACAAGAGAACAGAAGTCCCATGGGCCCTCTGGAAATTTTCAAAGGCAAAAAAAGTTAAAAAAGACTTCATTTAGGATATGAATTTGGGGGAGCTTGTCAAAAATATCAAAAGTTTTTAAAACATTTGGTCAAACAGGATCAAGGGTTTGCTGATCTTGTCACTGTGAAACAATACTTAGTTATCCATTCAAACCAAGTGACAATAGAAACAGTCTGGGGCAACAGAGCATTAGAACAGTCAAAAGAACCTTAATAGAGAGACCTCAGTCATTTTAAACATAGGAAATTCTTTTAACAAAACACATTTTCTGTCTTTTAGGTAGAGTTACTCAAAAATAAGGAAAAACCATTTATAACCTCTTTATCAAGAGCAGAGTAAGAGTTTAAGAAAATTATCCCTTTCAAGAGAAAGAGAAACCAAGTTCTAATTTATCACCTTGTTTCTGATATTAAAGTTTATTCACTTAAATTTATTTCAATCTTAGCCAACTTGACCATGCACAACTCTTTTCTCAGGGTTCCTCCTCCATAAACCTTCTATAACTGCCTTTTTTACATTCAGAATTTGTCCCATGCCTTCCTTCTTCTTTTCTCTTTTCTAATACTTTGGGACAAATTTATCTTTCTTAACAAAACAAACAAAAACATTTCCATTCTTTATACCTTCTTTACTAAAAGCATACAACTTTCCTTGAATATAAATTTATTTTCCTTAATTTTTAGCAGCTTTAATCCCATATATCAGAATTTTTAACCCTTATAAAACAATTTTTAGTGAAAACTATGAAGTAAGCAATTCTAAACTTGCTTTTACATTAGCATTTTGTGGCTTGGCAAATTTATAAATATGTTTTATAATTGCTAAAAACTTGTTACCTTTGTCAATGCAAAATAACTAATAACCATTCTTTACATAAGAGAAATAAGGTGAGTTTTACTTGAGCCAGAGTGAGGATTACAACCCATGAAGACCTCAGAAGCTTTCCAGTGATCTTTTTAGAACTAAGCACATACATTAAACCACGCTCAGGATACATTTTCATCAAAGTTCCCAAGAGGTATTTAGTTGCAAATTAGCACGTCAATAAGATCCCCAAGTCTAGAAAGCGACTAATCTGGATGTTACCAATAGGATGTAGGAAGGAAAGTGTGCATTTATACCTTAAGAGAGTGAATTCTTTACTTTAGGTTAAGCAGAGGTACAATGTGTGTTTGATAGGCCGTAAGTCAGGCTTTTTATTAGTTCAAGCTGAATCAGTTTTGAACCTGAATAGTTATCCCATATACCTGAATATGTGAAAATCTCATCACCTTATAGCATAATTTTTTAATAAAATACAGCACATGTTTCTTAATAGACCCAAACATCTTTTAGTTACTCTGTAATAAGAAGCCAAAAGTGGATAAACCTATATTTAATGATTATTGTCTAATATTTTCTTATTTGGAAATGATCTAGATATCTAATGAATTTTTATCATTTAAATTAACCTAGGAAAAAATTAAAGTTTCAAGTTAATAAAGAGATTTTTAGAAACTATTTTAATACGTAGACTATAACACATAATTATTGTTAGAAGTTCACCCAATACTCATCTTTTTCACATATATTTAGTTACTTGTTCCCAATAATTTACATTGCCTACAAGGCACCATGAGACATTAGACAAAATTAGCCATCATTTTTTGTTATTTTTGTTAATCAATTTTGTACTAGAGATAACATCAGCTTATGTTACCCATAAACAGAATAAAGGCTGTGTCTGAATCATACCCAATGCTGATAACTTTAAGGGCATGCCTATTTTAATCAAATCAACAAAACTTAAACAAGCTTTCATTTACCAAAGATTATTTCATGTCACATTAACTTAAAAGACGTTTGTGTTAGATGCACATAGAAATAATTTTGTAAGCACTTACATTAAGCCAATCAAACAGAGCTTTTTAGAAATTATGCCATCCAGAGGTAAAATATCACACATTTATAACATAGACAGACACAACAGAGATTTTATAGCCTCTATTTTTTAAAAAAATTTCCTTAGATTTTTGGGCAAGGGTTCTTTCATAGCAGACTGCATCTGCAAAAGATTCTTTTCCCATTTTTTTTCTTTTAGTCTTAGGAATCTGGAATGGAAATATTCCCCTTTTCTTAAGGACTCAAAAGTCTAAGCATGAAGCCAGGTGGAGTTCTGAGGGGAGGCTACCCATTCAGGAACTGGTTGGCTTTTAGAAATTCAATTTCCTGCTTTTATTTATGTTTCATTTTACTATGAAGTCTGAACAATTTCTAACAACAGTGTAGTGGATCAGAAGTGTACGGCTTGTGAGTGTTACCCCCTAAAGAAAGGTTGTAAGCACTCTCTTGTGTGTCTTGGTTTCTCTCACCAGCTGTCTAAAATTGCCATGAGGGCTCAGAGCTCAGCTCAGGTGACCTACCATCATATGCACTTTCCTGGAAGAGCCTTTAATTAATTAACATGAGTGATACTGGAGTTCCCAATGGGATCACTATGCATCACAAGGAATTTGACCCTCCAACACTCACTCTGAGGTGCTCAGTCACCTGAGAATGATTTTCAGCTGGGAGAAGCAAGGTCCCTTTTCTTCAGAGCTTAACACATTTAGTCTGTCATTTCTCTATCAAGTAGTTTGTTCAGACCTTATTAACAGAATTCTTTCCAATTTAAAACCAGATTAAAAGGTCTGCCTGCCCCATTCACTCCAAAGTTCCCTCCAGGCTCCTCCAGCCTAGGAAACTCCCGTGAGTTTCCTCTTTTCTCAGAATTCCCCCCTCCTCAGCCAGTTCCTCTTACCTAGGATATGTATGAGTACCCCCTTAAGACTCCTAGTCTTAAGGTTTGAAACAGTTCATGTAAACTCTGGAGTATCAACTTCAAATAAGGAGGTCTGGGTTTCAAGAGAACTCACCAGGGTCACCTGAGGAATGCAGGACCCCTATTGGTAGTGAATGCCCATTCTGTGTAGATTCCAGGTGGTCTCCAATGGGTTTCTCTGAAATCCTGCCATGACTACACCAAGAAATGTCAACAAAAATAATCCATAACCAATCTATAAATCAAAATTAGAGTGAGCTTATTATGAGCCAGATCTGAAGACCATATAGTCTAGGAGAGTCCTTTCACAAAGGAATGGTGCACTCCAAAAAAGTGGGGGCTGACAGAGTGGTTATATACTTTCAAAGAGCATGTATCACATATGATTAGAATGTCCCTTTTATAATAGTCACAAGATTGCTTTACTGGCACAGCATTTCAGATAGCAATTGATGAACACAGCAGGTAGCAGGTCTGTGGTCTCAGTCTGGGTGGTCACAAGGTGAGTGCCGCAGGCTAGCAATCCATTCCTAGCCTAGGGAGAGATGCTTATCCTTAAGGAAATGCCCTTGTGGGGGAAGTTATCTCTTTATCTTAAAGTGCATTTTTCTTGTTTTTGGGACATAGTAAACACTTAAAACAGATATACAGTGCATGCTCAATGGCCACGTCAGGCCCTTTCGGAAAAACAAGGTCAGGCAAAATTAGCTTTACACCAAATGGCCTCTTCAGATACTCCAATATATCCTATTACTTGCCATTTATTTATCACATGTAGATATGGTGGATGTTAAAAAATGATCCACTCTGTCTGTTAAATAAGCCAGGCATGCCACAGTCTTCACTAGACCTCAACAATTTCATTTTAAATCTAACCTTGTGTCAACCTCTGGGAAAATTTAAACAAATTTTATCAAGAATTCATTGTATAGATCAGATACTAAGGATAATAAGGAATTATTATAAACCTTGTTAAACATGATAACGGCATTGAGACTTTATAAGAAAATGATCATATTTTTTTACAGTCACACAATAAATGAAAAGTGATTATGGTCTGAGTTTTACTTAAAAATATCATGGAACAAGAAGAGGAAAGGAGGCAAGAAGGAAGAAATTGAAGAGATGAAACAAGTTTTAAAAATATTATTTATTTTTTAACCTAAATGATGTATGTTACAGAGGTTATTATCCTATTCTCTATAACTGTTGAATGAATGGAATTTTTCATAATAAAAAATAGCCAAAGAAAGAGTTAACCTTGATATATGGACCTGGATTGAGACACTATGTCATTATGTTTTCCGAGAATAGCTGATCTCCAGTATGACTGAATAAAAGAAAAAGTTTGACTTTCTTGTACTTGCCTCAAAGACTTACATCAAAACTGTGCAGTTATCCTTCCAGAATAGAGATCTAAGGAGACTAATTTTGTCAAGGGATATAATAATTTACTCAGTCTGTCCATCTTAATCTCCCTCCCTCTTTCTCTCATCAGTACCTCGTATTCTGCCTCCCTTCAGAAATTTCAAGTTGAAAAATAAGCAGATCTGAAGGTGGAAAAAATACAGTGTGTGGTCACCAAAAATAAAAGATAGACCTCTTGCTGTGTAATGCCTAATAATGGGAATTATGAATTAGTTTATTCATCAGGTTAGAGATTCAGTGAAATACTCAGTATGAATAAAAGAAGAATCCAACTCGATGAAGTAGTACCGAAGAAATAATATTAATAGCCTCAGTTTATCACTTTTTATATACCAAGGTCTCTTCTGTTGATTTGTACATTCCATTTCTATTTCTAATTCATGAAAACCCTTAAGTAGGGCTCACTAATCTAAAGAAAGTAGGCTAAAAAATGTAGAAAATGTTTGAAACAAGTAGGAATGCTTTTGTAACAAGTGTGGCTATGGATTTGGGGAGAAAAATGAGTATCCTGCAATGAGGAAGTTGAACCCAAGCACCTCATCCATCACCCATGGAAGCATCAGGACAGCCAGGAATATGTGAAGTTAAGATTAATGAAGCAATCAGTTGAGTCTTATAAGGCCAAGGCCATAGGAAAGCACATAAGCAAGGTGGGAACACTTAAGTATATAATCATTCAAGAACTGATCTGTTTCTGGAAAGGTGGAAGGAATAAGAAAAGACCCATTCTGCAGAGGCAGGAGGAGGAAGTTTGGAGTTATGAAGGAGCAGATTTCATGGCTGGCTCAAATATGAGTTGGTGTGAGACAGATGAAAGTCTTGAGAAGACTGCTTGCAACAACACGAGCTTGTCCAAGCAAAATTGCTGGCTTGTTGCACCACCAAGGGGACTCAGAAAGATTAGTGGATATAACCAGCTTTAGAATTGGTCAAAAATAAAGATGAAGAGAATATGAATAATTAAAACCAGGAAAAGTCTGAGCAGCAAGTAAAGTAAGGCATAGGACCAAGGTTGGATGCAAAAATTGGGAACTTTCCAATCCCAGACAGTGTCAAGCAAAACTTAAACCTGACAAAGTAAACAGATAAGGAAGACTATTAAAGATTATTGCAATAGTGAAGAGAAAAGAAAAGGCAGTTTGAACTCAATTCCATTGGAACAAAAAAAAGATTGAAGAGTTTTTAAGATGTGTGGTGGAGGACAGTGGGCTGCTTCCATTGCCAATTGTCCTTACCTAAGGAAAAGTCAATGTTCTCCTGTCTTCATGATGCATTAGACAGGGAGGACGATGTGTTACACCGAAAGGTAGTAGCTCTACCTTCCTTGATGATTATATTTCATGAAGATGACTCCCAGGTCCTTAAGAAAGACAGCCCTTCATTGTAAAACTTGCAGGTGGCTTTTTAAAAATATTTACATTTTAAAAGGACTGAAAAAAAGTTTGCAATTACAAGTTTTCTAAAGCAAATGCTCTAAGAAAAGGGAGGTCATGGGCCTAGAGTCAGGAAGAAGCCTGTCTGAGGTCTTATCAAGCGGAGGGAAATGATAAGGCCATCTTGGTCTGTAGGCTGTTGTTTCAAAAGGGGAAATAAGGAATGGAACTATGTCAGTTTGGTAGTTAACTCTGAATTTCCTGGAAGAAGACCCTTCTATACTTTAAAGAATCTTAATCTTTCAGGATGGCCCTAATTATCAGAAAAAGATGTCCTTCTCGATTTTACACTTTTTTTTTTTAATCAAGGCACATTTCTCTTTAAAGATTTGGGCAGAGGTATCAAATTGTCCTTCAGCAAGGTCTTCAATAAACCTAGAAGCCTTATTATAACTGAAAGAAAATGGAAATGCAAAGGAAGAACACATACACGGGGTCAGCAGCAGAGGATCTCAATATGTGAGGTACAACTCTTTCAGCCAAGTTCCTAGTTCACGTTTCCAGTGTGGAATTATCCAGTGAGACTGGCCTGTGTCATACAGATGAAAGAAGGTAATGGAAGTATTTCGCCATAATACAGAATGCGATAGAGAAGGGCAGTTGCTGATAAGCAGCTCTGGCCAGAGACATGTATTAAAAGAACGAAAGAGATGTGCTAGGTCTGAGTCAATCAATATGGGAAGAAAATAGGTTAATTAAAGAGTGATGGGGCAATGCTGTACAGCGTCTCCTAACTGTCCACCAACTGTTCATTCTTTTATTACTGGACACAAAGCTAAACTATCCTGCTCCACCCACACCCCCACCCCCACCCCCATGTAGGAAGGTGAGACAATGAGATCAGGTTTCGGCCAATAGAATATGAACAGAAATGATGTACCTCTCTTCCAGGTCTGTTATTTAAATTTTCTTTCTCTCTTTCTCCTCTTGAGGAGATTTTGTTTAGATCTTTTTCTTTTTCCTAGAGATTTCATGCATTTCCATTTTTGTTGCTACATTACATATTAATATTCCCAGCCTTGCTTTTTTTCACTTTAGCTTTAGAACTTTGAACTCAAGATACTGCCAAAATAAGTAACCAAAGATCTCCTTGGCTTAACACAATAAATGTGTACATCTCGGTTCTGATTCTTCCATCGAGGGGCTCAACAAGGACAAAATAGTGATAGAGCCTTGGGGAGTACCTATAATTAGGAAACACAAAGAGGATAAGTACCTATAAGGGAAGAAAATAATCTGATTATGGAAGAACAATATAACAACATAATGTCATTGAAAATGAAGTTCTAGAGATTTTCTAAATGAGGGGTTAAACTGAATAACTCAGATCCAGGAAGACATTGATTAAATATTTACATGATGGAGATTTTAAAATTTTATTTTCAATTTATTATAAAATTTGCTCATGACAGATTATACTTTATTCAATGTTTTCATTTTAAGAGATATATAGCTGAATTGATACAGGAAGACTAAATTATTAAAATTGTCTTGTATAACACTTTAAAAAACATAGCAAGTGCTTTCATCAGAATAAATTATTATGAAAATTTGAACAAGAAATATTTTTGAAGGATTTTGTTTGTTTGTTTGCTTTTTGTCAAGCTATATGCCTGACGCTGAGGTAGTGAATGTCAGTAAAAGTGGATAAGATTTCTGCCCTCTTCTTCCAAGGCCATCGTTAGCAATTTTTTGGTAATTATTCTTCATGTAAGAAGAAGGAAGTTTTGTTTATATTATTATTACAAAAAAAGAGATACCGGCAAAAATACATCTAGACTTTCACATAGTGATAACATGTAAACAAAAGAGAGACTCTAGAATTTCATTCTGTTGTAGACTTTGAGTCTGAAATTATTTAATTAGTAGGAACCCCTGGAGAATACCCATGAATAAGATACAGGGTGTTACTGTATTCCTGAAATTAAAAGTAAAGTTCTAAGTGGAAGTCATTTTTCTGGAGAGAGGAGATATGAGTTTCATCAAATTTTCAAGATGTTCATGACTCAAAAAGATCAAAAGTCCCATTATAGTTCAGCTTTATCCTTTTTCTAATGAGGCCATACGAAAAGAAGAAATGTCTCACACAAAGTCACACAGGCAGTTCATTACAAAATAAAAACCAGAACATGTGTTTTCTCATCTACAGACCTTTATTATTCTTCATAGATTTTTTTCGGTATCTCTACTGTTCTCTGAAGAATCCTAGAAACAGTAAAAAATTTCAACTCTAATGATTTAGTTATAGTTATGCTGAGAGGCAGGCGATGCTGCATCCTTCTCTTTAAGCTCTTCAAGCTGTTATTTCCTGTTGCTTCCTCTGTAAAGATGTTTGGGAGCCATTCTAATGAGCAGAACCTTTTATATGTTTGAGAAGAGTTATTAAATCTGTCTAAGCCTTTCAGGCAAGATATTCCCAATTCTTCTATTTTTTCTTTACATATCATATTTTCCATCATTCTTGTATTTGCTCTCTTATGAAAACCCTCCAAGTCATTTTCCATGCATTTTTATGTTAGATAACCACAAATAGAAGATATGGTAAATACTCTAGTAAAATACGCAGTTCATGAAGCATTTTCTATTATTTATTCTTTACTTCTATAGATATTTCACTTACGCAATTACTTTGGTCTCTCTAAAGTTGAAAGAACATAAAAAGTATTCATATAACTGAATACAATGCTTGAAAAATATTTTAATACGAGTTTTAGAGATTTTAATGAAATTTAATATTGGTGTGGTATAGTTAAAGAGAATAGGCTAGGGAGCATTTTTAAACTGCTTTGAAATCCTTTCTCCAACAATTAATTAAAGGTGTAACACTGAGTATGTTATTTTACTTCTTTGAGTTCCCATCTTATTCCTAAAATGAAGTATTAATACAAAGATTGAATATCTTTTAAAACTAAATGTATTAATAATTAGATATAATGGATTTACATTTCCTGGAACCCTACTTGAAAATTATACTTACTGTATCAAAATTTAGCATATCATTTGCAACGTCTTAGCATCCTTAGTTAAATAGGTTGATTTATACTAACTAAAGATACAACACTGGTTATGAGATTTATTTTATCATTTGTATACATCCTACACTGGCTTTTTTCCAAGTTTTTACAATGTTAGTGTTGAATTCCACAAATAACTTATTTCAGTGTTTCTCGATCTTATTTAGCTGTGAAACTTCTGGTTCAAAGGGAATCCTTGATGACCGAAAGGTAAAACAAATCAAACCTGCTCTAATTTAATCATGCCTTGGTAGTGTAGCATCTCATCTTCTCTTTTTATCTTTTTTTTCCTCCCACAACTATAATTCCTCCAGAAAGTTTAAAAGCTATTATTTGAGGATATAGTTATAGGAGGACTACATTTGAACTCTCTGTCTCTTCCCAGGTATGCATTTTATTTTCTATAATATTTTAATAATTTCGAGATATAAATTGTATGTGTACTTATGTGTGTGTATGTGGGGAGTGAGCGGCTGGTGATATGTGCACATTTTCAATCCTAAAATATAGAAATGGTAATAGTGACTCCTTCCAAAAGATCACTTTTGGTTTCCACAATTCCTTGTTATCCCATTTCTTTGCCTAATAATTTATCTCTAAAGAATAAGTTTTTTAAAAGTTTGATTTTCCATGCTTATACCATTGTGAACCTCTGCCCTTCAAGTCTGAGGAAGATGGAATGAAAAAGAACTGGAAGACTACTCTACAGTCAGTGCTTTATCAAAATAACGTATTCACATGTCCCAGAATCTCATTAACTTGCAGCTTTTTGCTTATTTTATTTATGTATTTGCTTATTTTCACAAGTTAATTTAAAAATATGTTTACTAGTATATTACGAAGAATCCCAATAAATAATTGAAACTACTACTGTGGAAATAGATGTATTTTGTAGTCTGAAATATGCACATTACAGCTTTTGGAGGAAATGAGAATACTATCTTTTCTAGATAAAGAACAGTAGTCACATAAGTTAACGTCTGAATTACAGTATAATATAGCACAAGGTGACATAATATGTCACAGTAACAACACTGGGTACAATGTACCGCTGTGCTATAAACTTTGAATTGTATTATTGATAGTACAGCAACGTAAACATGAGTATCTGGTTATAATTTAACATGAACAATGTTTCTGCAGGCATTTTAACAGTGGAAATTTTTATTGTTAGTCAAATCTAAGCTTATGCAAGGCAACTAAATATAAAACAACAATGACATCTTACTTCACAGTTTAGTGACCAGTATATTCAAAAAATATTTTTCCAAAATCAAATAACTTTCATATTTGTTATGCCAGAAGGCATATAAATATTTGCCAATATAGAGTTTAGTGAATCCTGTGTATTTTACATGTGATTTTTTCTGAAAGTTCATTGATTTTAACAAATATAACTCTCATTCTTAAAATATATGCATTTTATTAAAGTAACTGAATTAATCAAAGGAACTATGCCTTGACTCTTGGAGGCTTATATGAGTTTAAATATACTAAGTAGCTAGCCTGGTACTCAACAGAAGCTTGTTTCTTTCTATTTCCCCTCTTCATTAATTTTAAGTTTATTATTTACTTTCTGCAGTCTTTAAAAAAAGTAATTTTATTTACTGTCAACCCATAAATTGCCAGTATATGTTAATTCCCCTCCTCATCTTCAAGGTTAAAATTGTCCCTCGTTCTTGGACGGTCTCATTCACTTGTCATCTCTAAGCAAATATTTCACAAATCTTAAATTAAATCTTATTTTTCTTTCATTTGTCAATCTAGTCACAAACGTGTATTGTAAGCATATTTTACTTTAAGCACTATGCTGGACATGGAAAACACAGCATCCACAAGAAAAATCCATTTTTTGTCCCCATGCGCCTTACATTCTAATGAAAGAATACAGACTATAAACAAACAAATAAATAATATAACTTCAGAGACTACTATGTGCTTTGAAAACCCAAAGCAGAATTATTGGTCAATGAACGATACAAGGCAAAACTACTTGAGTAGGATGTTGAAGGAAGGACACTTTGAGGTGGCGACAGGTCCTGCAATCTTAGTAACAGGTCATGTGAAAATCTGGGGCAAACCATCCAAAGGAAACAACAAGGCTAATGCCTTGAGACTGGGGACAAGTTTGATTCAGCAAAGGAAAAGAAATTCAGCCAGATTGAGTTTACATTACCGGAATAATTTTCTATTTCTATGCTTGCCACCCTACATTCAGTTCCCCAGACAGCAGTGTTTGCTTAAAAACTTCATTGGACGCTTCGCTTGGCTAGTCAAAGAACTCCAGGGTCTTCTGTTTAAATGTGAAATAAATTCCAAAGGGCTTACTATAGCCTGGGAAGCCAAGTCATTCTCAATCTTGACTATCTGGCTGACATGTTCCATCAGTCTTCTCACTGAAAAAGCTCCAACCATATTGACTTGATGGTGCAAGGTAGAACATTAACACACACATCAATTGATCAGTTTGCATTCAGCAATTTTTTTTTTTAAAGATTTTATTTTTTCCTTTTTCTCCCCAAAGCCCCCCGGTACATAGTTGTGTATTCTTCGTTGTGGGTTCTTCTAGTTGTGGCATGTGGGACGCTGCCTCAGCGTGGTCTGATGAGCAGTGCCATGTCCGCGCCCAGGATTCGAACTAACGAAACACTGGGCCGCCTGCAGCGGAGCACGCGAACTTAACCACTCTCCACGGGGCCAGCCCCATGCATTCAGCAATTTTTTTTGAAGAAGAAGATTAGCCCTGAGCTAACATCTGCTGCCAATCCTCCTCTTTTTGCCAAGGAAGACTGGCCCTGAGCTAACATTCGTGCCCATCTTCCTCTACTTTATATGTGGGACGCCTACCACAGCATGGCTTGCCAAGCAGGGCCATGTCCACACCCAGGATCTGAACTGATAAACCCCGGGCTGCTGAAGCGGAACGTGCACACTTAACTGCTGCACCACAGGGCCAGCCCCGCAGTCAGCAATATTTTTGAAAACTAAGATGTATCAGTGAAGATAACAAGAAATGGTTAAGGGACAGCCCCGGTGGTGTAGTGGTTAAGTTCATGTACTCCGCTTTGGCGGCCTGGGCTTCATGGGATCCTGCATATGGACCTACACATGGCTGATCAATCCATGCTGTGGGGGGCATCCTACATACAAAAAAATAGAGGAAGATTGGCACAGATGTTAGCTCAGGGATAATCTTCCTCACCAAAAAAAATAAATAAAGGCATACCTAAAAAAAATTTTAAAAGGAAGTATGGAAGAAGTCATCCTCTAATTATTATGCATGTTTTCATTTATCTGATACTCAGTATCAGTTATAAAGATGTCATTTGCTAAATGTGATCTAACCACCATTTGCAACCACCATAATCACCCTCACACCAACCTCACAAAAAGTCTGATCAGAAATACAACCTGTTGGGCTAGCCCCGTGGCCGAGTGGTTAAGTTCGCGCACTCCGCTGCAGGCGGCCCAGTGTTTCGTTGGTTCGAATCCTGGGCGCGGACACGGCACTGCTCATCAAGCCACGCTGAGGCAGTGTCCCACATGCCACAACTAGGAGGACCCACAACGAAGAATATACAACTATGTACCAGGGGGCTTTGGGGAGAAAAAGGAAAAATTAAAATCTTTAAAAAGAAAAAAAAGAAATACAACCTGTTACTAAATCCAGAGAAAAGGAAACAAAGCTTCTTTAAAGAGGCTTGCAGTTCTTAGGGTCCAAGATTAGCAAGTTGTATTCATTAATTTCCTGGTTCAGTTCCAACCTCATTCTGATATCGTTTCTAATTTTTGTGAATCATATTGAATAAGTAGCAAATATAACCACCGTTGACACAGATGAAGTACAATATTGGGATAAGAGCAGAAAAACTGCATTAGTAAGACTTATTTATAAAATAAATAAGAAAGATGAAGGACAGAACAATATATTAGCTGCTGGTTGTATCATTTATCCATTGCTGCCTTAGAAAATCGCAAAAGTGTGCAGACTGAAAGAACAGTTATTTTGTTCACGTATCCATAGTTTGGGCTGGACCTAGGAAGGGTTAAGCAGAGAGCTGCTCAATTCAACTAGAACTGGAGGATCTTTCAAAATGTTTGTCATGCGGGTGGCAATTTAGCTGGGACCTCACCTATGTTGTCAGTCAAAATTCACGTGCACAGCCTTTCCATGGAGTCTCTGAGTTTTCAAGAGCAAGCATCCCAAAAGACGTTGGTGAAAGGACATGGCATTTTTATGCAATATGCTGAGGCAGTTACAAAAAGTCATTCATTTTCAAGGAGAGGGAGCATAAACCGTATCATGTGTAAAAATAATGTGGTGGGAAGAGTCTCCTTTTACTCCTGGTATGAATCACATACAGAATAATCATCATGATGATTGGAATATTCTGGGAATTCAACTTCTTCCCAAAGTCCACATTCACCAGGATTATACAGTTTTCCCAGCCCCATTTACTTGAATAACGACATCAGCAAGGATTTTCTTGCTTAACAGATTCCCAGGCCAACTAACCCCAGCTTACCTATCACAGTTTTTAAAATATCCAATGTAAAGCAAATACTAGTAAAAGTAATGCGCTATTTCAAATGCAGGGAAACATGGATAATAGCTTCTCTAGCCTACCTCAATCTAATGACCTTTCAGAAACTTCTACACCATTCAAAGTCTTTACATAGTCTTAGTTTGAATTTCTGTGAAAAAAATTGTCCTTAGGTATTATCATCTTTATAAGCCCATTTTGCACAGACTATATATGCCTGCAAATTGAATGCTTCTGTATGTATCAACTTCCTAATCGAATCACCATGATCCTGAAGTGGAAGGTCTGGGTATGTATAGTATGCAGCTGGACCACTGAGGCATATGGATCTGCAGGGAAGGGGTGCAGGGTGTGGATAGGCAGGAATAGGCAGCTTCTGTTGCAAAAGCATATGGGAGAGCAGGCATAAGATTAACACATCAAGAATAACATAATGGAACTTGCATTTTCAATATCTGGTTTCTTATTATATTGCATCTCTTTTGCATTCAGGGTACCTATCTGATTCATACTCTGTGTTCTATGGCTGGCACACAGTAATACTCCACTAAGGGTATATACGTTAATAAATGACAGAGTGAAGGAAACAATGGGTTATGTTCTTTATTATGGCCACTATGACACTGGAAGATTATTATAAATAGTGTTCATGTCAACTTTTATTTACAAAAATATAAAGCCATGCTGTGTATTATGAAAAGTCAGACAACTTTCAAGCACTAAGTCAGGCACTTTCTACACCATGGAAAAGAAATGTTCTGTGAAGCAATTTGCTTGTATGTTCAGTTCATCAATTATTTAAATCTATCCTATTAAACATATTATCAGGAGATATGTGTGCTCTAACCTGCCTTGAAAGGGAAAATATTTCAAGTGTAATACCTAATTAGGAGCCAGACACAATATCTTTCACTTAAGTGCATGCTTATGAATAGATAACACGAATTCTGTATAAAACACTGCAAGACCAAAGTAGGAACTCAAAATTTTGAATGAGGTTTGGAAATATTCTGTTCAATTCAGGTATATCCTCCACTCTAGATATTTTAAAACCCATTACATGGCTATTTTAGTAATATACAAAAATGGAGGCACAGAGGAGTGAGAAAGACAATGTGGGAGAAGCTGATGAAAACAAAATGATATGGATAAGTCAGGAGATTTATTTTGTGTGGTTGGTCAGGAAAGGGGAAAGAAATAACATCAGAACACAAAGGAACAACAAAAGAATTCCCTGACAAAATGGTGCATAAAATACCACGTTATTTTTCATTAAATAGGGTTCTCTAAGTGGAACAAAAAAAGGACCGTTGCATACAAATCGTAATAACAGAAAAATAATTCACATTAATGCTTCCTATCAAGGTTGGAATTCTGTGCCCAATTCGCATTTACACATTTGGATGGTGGCCAGGAGAGGGAAATCTGACCCGCAGCGTTATAATTGTGGAGACAACATGAGAGACGCACTTCTAGAAGGCATGAATAGTTTTAATTCGTCTGTTAGAGTTTTGCAGATAGTGGCCCTCCAATGAGAGTTAACTTCAGCAACACAATATTTCCACTGATGCAAAACACTCACAAGTCCCAGGATCATCTAACTCTGGTTACAATGACCATCCATCCTGAAGCTTGACAAGGCAGTTGTCATTTTCTGCTGTGGACCCTCCTTTTCTCATTGTGATGTGACACACTGTGTTTTAGGGGCTGCAGCACATGAACTGTTTGCTGCCAGGTGTGACTGAATGTGGTCATTCTACCGAAATTGTCATCCCTGGAAAGACTTGGTCTCCTACAATGAGTCTGAGATTGATCAATTAAACTTACTGTAGCAAAAACACAATGTGTGGGGTCATTATATCTTGATTTGAATTTTCATAGGTTTAATGCAAATCTGTGATAGCAATTCAACATAGAAATACCTACTTACCAAAAGGTAAGTTTTCCATCTCAGTGCTTTCAGGCTCAAAAAACATATATGTGTAAATATGTACACGCATGTATATATTTCTATATATATATATAGGTTATTTTACATTAGATATCATTCCTAATACATGCATAGCAACTAAATATGACTCAGGAAGAACTATGGCTATCTGAATTGATTGTTGTTAGAAATCCCCCTTGATTACTAGTCCTTGTTAAGCTTCTTTTTAATAAAAAGTTGCAATTTTATCCTTTTCCTAGCAATTTGGTGAATGCAGTATTTGGGGTGTTTTTTAAAACATTGCTCTATCAGTGCATTCTGGCATAACTTATACTTGTTGATTTGGAATGCTTCAAGAGTGGAGGCTTCCAAAAGATTTAGACATGATCTGTTTGTATGTGTCATTGTGGTAGACCATCCCTGGGGGGAGCCCAATAATTCTCACCTCCTAGTGTTCACACCTTTGTGTCCTCTGCTCTTCTTGTGTGCAAGTGGGATCTTGACTCACTTCTAACAAATAGAATATGGCAAAGATAATGGAATGTCACCCCTGTCATTAGGTTACATGATATGGCAAAGATGATAGGATATCTCCCTCATGTTTTTAGCAGGCTAAAAAGAAAGGGTCTCCATTTCTGGATTTGAAAGTAAGCTGCCATTTGTGAGAGGGCCTACAGAGAGGGCCATGTGGCAAGAAACTACAGAGAGCCTCTAGGAAGTGAGAGCAGTCCCCAGCTGCCAGCTAGCTAGAAAACAAGGAGGTCAGTCCTACAGATGCAAGCAGATAAATTCTGCCCACGACCTGATAGAGCTTGGAGATGGGTCCTGACCAAGTAGAGACTCTGATGAAGATGCAGCCATGGCCAGCACCTGGATGGTACCCTAGTGAGACTGTGATACAGAGAATCTAGTTCATCTGTAGCAGGGTTTCTGATTCACAGAAACTGAGAGATATTAAATGCATATTGTTTTAAGGTACTAACTTTGTGGTACTTTTTTATGTAGCATAGAAATTAATACTCATACATTAATGTGCCTGCAGCTTATTAAAACACTTCAATACATCTGAATCTTATGAAATCATCTATGATTAAATAAAAAACTTCCATCTTTAATAATTATTTAAAATTTTAGGAAGAGATATTTAACAAGGAAATTATTGCATTCCTGTATTTTGTGCTCTGGATCCTTTAGAATGAGCATCGAAGTAGACAAAACAAGGAACTATTCTTCTCCCCTGACTTACAGTCTTTAAATGCTGTGGTTCTAAAGAGCATTGTAAATCAGAATCATCTGTGAAAGTTATTAAAACGTGACAAGAATAATTAAAACTGATTCTCAACGTCTTAATATTTGGGCCTACTGAATAGTATCTCCATGTTCTCTATCATTAAATGCATTGGCGAGGGAGCAACTAAGAACTGGTATTCGTTCTCAAAGGGAAGTAGCTTTTTCAAGGACTATAAAGGCACATCCGATGTACTCACCTCATTAACAGCCAGTACTTTCATGGCCCTCTGGTTTCTGCAAGAGAAAATGTGGTCCGACATTGAAGGTTGTTCACAATAAGACTCCACTTACCTTGCTAACATTCTGCCGTGCATTTGAGATATACCGAAGTGTTCAGTTCTCTAAACAGATAATGGAATTTAATGCTGTTTAGTCCATGATCTGCCTGTAATGTCCTTTTCTACTTTTTCCACTGGCTAGTTTCTTCAAGCAGGACTCCCTAGGACTAGATCAATGGTCACC
This sequence comes from Equus caballus, assembly GCF_041296265.1. NCBI lineage: Eukaryota > Metazoa > Chordata > Mammalia > Perissodactyla > Equidae > Equus > Equus caballus. The sequence goes on along the minus strand of NC_091709.1, from coordinate 26,711,095 downwards.
TTCCTTTCATGCTGCAGTCATGCTACTGAATTCAAACTTCTTTTAGAATCAAGAATGTTGTGCTGTAATAATTTGTACAAATATTTATCCTTGTCATTAGACAACAATTTTCTAGAGATCAATGTCTCATTCATCTTTATACGGCAGAATACAGCAACTAGAATATAGTAAACAGATAAATTTAGCATATAAATACATATATATGTTTATAATGTTAGTAAACATCTATCAAGGAAGAACTTGATAATTATTGAATCAATAGATGTAAGAATGTATTTAATTTTAAAATGCCTTTATAAAAATGAGTCCTTCAGATGACACTTTTATTCCAGAATAATTTCTGTAAATGTGATGGTTAACTTTATCTTTCAAGTTGATTAGGCTAGGGTGCCCAGTTGTTTAGTAATGCACTAGTTTAGATTTTGTAAATGTAATTACAGTGTTATTAACACTTATACTCACTCGACTTGAAGTGAAGCAGACTACCCTCCATAATGTGAGTGGGCCTCATCCAATTAATTGAGGTCCTTAAGGGAAAAGACATAAGTTCCCTGAAGAAGAAGCAATTCTTCCTCAGGACTGCAACATACAAACCCTGCCTGTGTTTCCAGCCTGCTGGCTCACCCGCAGATTTCAGATTTCAGACTGCGACATCAACTCTTACCTGAATTTCCAACCTGCTAGCTAACACTACAAATTCTGGACGCACCAGCTTCCAAAATTGTTGTGAGCTGATTTTGGTTAAAATAAATCTTTCTTTAGATGATAGATAGATAAATATAAAGATATACCTCTCAATGGTTCTGTTTCTGTGAAGAGCTCTAACACAAATTTTAATTGATGATTGCTTAATATTTACCTTCTCCTAAAGATGATCAGCTCAACAGGAGATGGAAAGGAGCCTTTCCAACCTCTTTATTTTGAATCTTAATAAGATTTATCCTTTGGAATTTTTTTAATTTGCTTTTGTCACTGAAAGTGAAGTGAAAATGTCAGATTGATAAAATTTGTCATGGTTTAAAGAGAAAGAATATAAAATAAAAGTAATTCTTACTTCTTACCAACTTTTCTTATGTATCCATGTTGATGTGTCAATCTCACATTTGGTTTGGATAGAATATTAGATAACTTAAAGATGTCATATTGAGATAAATTACTTTTAATATGATTTTTGTTATATGGGCAGAGGTTTGTTTTTATGCCTTTGTAATATGTTCTTTAGTAGAATGCCTATATTAAATGAAAGGAAAATAATTATTGCTTTGAATAGATGTATGTCCTGTGGAAATATTCAGAGCAGTAGAGGTTGTGGTAGGCAGAGTAATGGGCCCCCTCAAAAAGGATGCCTGCATTCTAATCACCAGAATGTGTTAATATGTTATTCATCATGGAAAAAATGGTTGTTGCAAGTGTGATTAAGGCTCTTAAGATGCAAAGATTAGCTTGGGCCCAATGAATCCTTAAAAGTAGGGACTCTTTCCCATCTGTGATCAGAGGGAGACATGACTAGTGAAGAGTGGTCATACAAATGCAAAGGCAATGACTTTGAAGATGAAGGAAGTGGGCCATGAGCTAAGGAATATTGGTGACCTCTAGAAGCTGGAAAAGATGAGGAAACAGATTCTCCCCAGAGCAAACATGACAATGATTCTTTGTTATCATGTATAGAAATCCAAACCAAATTTTCTTCGTGCATTATCTAGGGAGTTAGAGTAACACTAGCTGCTGTAACAAACTAATTCCACAATTTCAGTAGCTTAACACGATCAGACCTATGTTTCTATCATGTAAAAATCTGTTGCAAGTTTTCCTTTTATTTAGCTGTTTTCTTACACTTGAAAATTCATGGATTAAGCCTAAAACTAAATGAAAAAGAGGTTGGGTAATTTGATAAAAACTGCAGATACTGTTAAATAATGCCAATTTAGGTCTTTTCAAAGAGTAGTAACTCAAAATGTCAAAGTGGAAACAGTCAAAATATAGCAATAAATATACAATCTGTATGAGCCTATCGATTTTTTTCTTTTGAAATTTGTAGGTGTGAATGTCAACCCACACTCAAGTGTGTAAAAGAAATAATATTTTTTTCCCGATGATTCAATTCAACTTAACTTCTATTTTGAGTGCACGTAAGACTGGGCTTGAATACTTTTACCTCACTCATCTGGCGTTCTTACCGAGTGTTGAGATGTTGTTGGAATCATTTAGCCTTGAAGTAATCTCCTATGGGAATCTTGAGATATTGTCCATTCCTTCTGGTCTTCTGTCAGAGATCCATTTGAGTTGTCATTGAAACATTCCCCTTTCCTATCTACTAACTTCCTTTAGACTCTATTGTTCTTCTTGCTATCTTCACACCTTTTGAAAAGTCATGGGCATCTTCTCTGGCTGCTTTGTCATCTTGGGGATGGAAATCCCTGGCAGGTTATCTGTGGTCTTATCTGTTTGATGCTAAAAACCTCCATCCCCAGATTTGGTGGACAGAGAATAGTGGAATTGCTTTGGCATGACAGAGAGTGAACTACTGAGAGGACAAAAAGGATATCAATATTTATCACAGACATAAAAAAAGTCAGCAACCTTTATAAACATAGCATATTTTCCGTAATATTGTAAAGCATAAATCATATGTCAGTCTGCAGTCACCCAAGTCCTTTAACTTTCCTTCACAAAACAAGTGAATAAGTAACCATTCAGCTGATAAACGAATTCAATAAATGATAAACGATAAACTGGAACATGAACTACACACAATTCTAATATCTATAATGTGTTTGGCAACAATGAGAAAAGTTTGTATCCACTAGCATAGACATTAAAATTTTTACCCTGGAGAAAGAAGAGGAGAAGCATATGATATTCACAATGCTAGTGATTAAATCTTAAGAAGAAAAAAAATATTAAAAATTCCTGCAAACTGCCATGAAAGAACATCAATAAGTGTTTGTACATTGGAGGGGAATTAGAGGGGAAAAATAGATTTAACAAGAAAATGTGAGTTGAAATAGGTAAACTTGTTCCAAATAGCAGAAATAAGTTCTAAATGCCATCAGGCCCAAGTCTCATCTGCTAGGAAGAATTGACTCATAATATGATAATTGGCTTTGGTTCCTTCACACTCAGTAAACACACCCACACATACACACATCCATGCACGCATGCTTTACCTTTTGATATATGATTGTAGTAAAGCTTAGCCCATAGACAGTTTTAATTGTGTAGGCTTGTTTATTGCACCAAATAATTCATATATTTATATCAAATTTCTCTTAATGAAGTTGGTATTTTCATCATCTATGTAAATGAAATCGTAGTTTATCAGATTGAACAAGCTGACTTCATGATCTGAAACTAAATATCGAATTTCAGCATTAACCTAACATGTAAGATTGCTATTGACCCAGAAAGAAAATAAAAATATTCACAGGATAGATGCTTAATGAATATTTATTTTAAAAATGGATAAATTAAAAAATAGTGACACAGGGAGAAAGGGAAAGAAGGAAGAAAAAATGGAAATGAAGGAAGAAAGAAGGAAGGAGAAAGAGAGAGGGAGAGAGGGAAGGAGAAGGAGAAAGAAGGAATGGAAAAGAAGAATTTTCATAAGCTCCAGTGATAAACATGCAAAACTCCTCTTTGATACTTTTCTTGCTATTACTGTTAGTTATTTCTTCCTTTATTTTAAACATAACTTTGTACTGTAGCCTCAGTCAATTCTTCACAATACAGATGGAGAATCCTGTTTCTTTCGATACTACCACATTCTTCCAGTCACTTAGTTTAATCTCAGAAGCTGTTTTTAAAATCTCACTTTCATTTGATACAAATTTCAACAGCTTCTTATGAACTATTGATACTTTCTTCCAAGGCATCTATGTTTCTTTCAAATGTCCTCTTCTACCATCACGTTTAGATGGTTATGATCAACACTTTAATGTTTTCCAGGCATTAGTGTCTCCCTACAGATCTACCCAAAAGGCACTTAAAAATTATCAGATTAGTCTCCCTACATACTGCTTGCTTGCTATTACATCTTTCAACAGTTCTCCATTTTCTTCAGTATCACAACCAAATTTGTAACGTCACACCATTCACAATCTGCTCCTCAACTACACTTATAAACCTATCTCCCACAATTTCTGGACATAAAACTCCTTATCTCTACTAGGGTTAGCCCTTAAATACTACTTTCAATTTCCTACTTTGCCATCTTTGTTTCAGAGACCCCTAAATGGAATATCCCCGGTACCCTTTCCTTTTGCCTTCACTTTATGACTATTCCTCCTGATCCAAAGCTTATCAGTTCCCACTGCTGTTGCAAGTTTTTTCTAGCCATCCCAGCAAGCATGCTATCAGTCTTACCTGCACGCTGACCACAGGTACTGTCAGCACATTTATCCAGCCATACCATCAGTGGTCAGTGTTCTTAGTTAACATTTCCCAGAAGATAACAACCACCTTCTTATCACAGATTACAGTGGCAAATAGGCTTGGCAGACAGGCAGTATTCCCTTGTGGTTAGGAGCATGGACAGTGAAACCTGACCAAAATGTACACATTCTGGCTTCAGCACTTACTCTCTTGGGCAAATTACTTAGCAACTCTGGGTATCAGTTTTTTTCATCTGTTAAACGGAGATAAAGATTGTATTGACCTGATTGTTATGTTGTGAAGAGTAAATCAGGTAACACGTGAAGCTCTTTGAACAGTGCTGGGGCAAAATAAATGATATTTCAAAATTGACTGTAATAATAACCATTATCATTATCATTATTTGAAAACCAACATTTTCTGAGAAATTAGGCATGGTATTAACTACTTTACATATATTACAACATTTAATACTTATAACTCTGTTTTATTGACAAGGCAAATGAAGCTCAGGGAAATGCGTAACATTTTTTAGGACACAGCTACTGGGGTGAACTTCAAACCCATCTCTGTGTCTCACAAGTTCTGTTAAGAACCTACACTATACAGACTTGGCATCCGTTCCTAACGAATGTTTTTGGTTTTATGACTATTGTTTTTTGAAAAATAATACTTAATATAGCAGAAGATAAATTTTAAGGATTTTCTTAGTTTTTTGATTCCCATAGCCCAACAATTGGTTTAATATTTTCTTTTACTTTTTATTCTCCATATTAATTATTTCTGTGACTCTCCACAATATCTTTTCCAGTTTTTTCAGGTCTTTAAAGATGTGTAACACTCCTGTCTATGTATTACTCTCACTATATGTTGACTTAATCTTTCTAAAGTAAGATTATAAAATAATAAAGTGTATTAAGATAGTTGGATGGCAAGGCAACATAAAACTAAATTAAATACACAACTACAAACAATTTGGTTTATAAAACAAATCCAGAGCTTATCTGTCAAAGATAGTGCCAGGTACTAGAATATATGTGAAGAGTTCAAGTCAGAAACCTTAGATGTGGAAATAAGTCAAGAGCACAACAATGAGAACAAGCAAAGTCTCTTTATACACAGCTTGTTATACAAGGGGGTCAGTCATCATCATTTGTGTTTTGGCGGGTTCAAAGGTAGGCAGAGGAATGGGAAAGCTTTATTGTGGCGAAAAAAATAAAAGAAGGATTCGAGTGTGCCCTGATTGGAGGCTGTTAGCGTGGGAAGATGTCAGATGGGCCAACTACAAGTGGGGCATGTCGTGTGATTTATTAGAGTGCGTATTTGGCTTTCTTCTATTGGCCGTAAGTTAAAAGTGGGAGCAAAAATTAAGCAAGCTATCAGTTATTAATCAAGTCCTGGCCGTTTGTGGCCAATTGTTATGGGGGTTATTGCTTGGCTTCCCAGATTGGTTGCTAGAGATATGCTGTAATATGCTACAAGTCTTGAAGAGAGACAGTAGATTGACTTCCTGTAATGCAATGGTTACTGCAGATAATGGTTTGACTTCTTAGGAAGGTTGCTCCAGATTGTGGGTCAAAGTTCTAGTTTTATATTTGGTCTAGACATGGTCCATTTATATATTCAGCTTCTCATATGGAATATCATACAATCTGGATATGTGTGATCTGTCCTCTCATGATTATAACAACACTAAATTTTGTTGCAGAAAGCATTACGTGGTGTGTACTCTCATTGCATAGCATTTGTAAATACATAGAGTCAATGTGTCCCATTATTTGTGGGCTGAGTTGAATCACTTGCATAAGGTGTTGTCCACTAGATTTCTTCATTGTAAAAGAAATCTTTTCTCTTTGCAATCAATAAGTAATTTGTAAGGTGATACTTTAAGATGCTATAAATATCTTATAAATATCCTGTTCTAGAGCACCGTATTACCCAATTCTTTAGCCCCATTGATGATTATTGCATTGATGGTGACTCCATAGTGATCTTTCCAATTCTATCACTCTTTCTCTGCATATTAACTTTCATTGTTCAGAAAGAAGAATTTTCTCTTTACCCTTCTCCTTTCTTTGTTAAAACATTATTATGGATCCATGGAAACTTCTGTTATTCAAATTTTTATAATCTATTACCATCAATCGTTTCTTATTTCTTTCTTTCTGTTTTTTTTTTCTTTTTTTAAACATACAATCTACCCTAAATTTGGCCCACAAGAACAGTTTTTAAGCAGGTTCCTGCCCTTTTCACACGTTCACATCAGAATTTGAACACTTTCTTGCCTTCTGGAACAACATATTTCATGCTCATCTTCTACTTTTTCTGTCCCAAATACAGAATCAGCCATTTCTCCAAAAAACATTGGTGCCTTTTATTGAGAGCACCTTATTACTTTATTTTTAATGATGAGAAAACTGGAATAACATTTTCTACCTTGTTGAGGATATTTGTTAAAAAAAATATTAAAATGTTGATAATCTTAACATTAAAAAATAATTCTGCAATGACCAAATAATCATTATCAATATCAGATATAACTCCAAATGACTTAATAATTTTCTAAGCAATCACTGTTGATCTTTGTACTTTTCTTTGCATATGTAAATATACACGAATATTTGCAGACTAAATTGGTAAAACAAAATAGTCAAGACTTGAAAGAGACAAAATTCTAAATGTCTGTTAAGTCAGATGTTTCCTTAACATGGACTTTCCTTTGCAATATAATAGTAAACAAAAATGACAATATCAAATTTTCTTTCAAATTTTTGGATGTAGGAGAAAACAAAAGAGAGGAAGAAATAAAAAATAAAGCATTTTATGTAAATTTCTTACTCCAGGGAGAGAAAATATTTGTTAGTAGTGAGAATAGAAAAAGTTTTAGATTTAACAAGTGAAAAAACATTTGGAATTTTTCATGCTGAGCAACGATTAGAAAATAATTAGATTAATTTAATTATTTCATTACTCTGTATGAGAATGATGAAGGATGACTTAAAAAGTTTTTTTTTAATATTCTGACTGAGACATGGTAAATGATATATAATTTAAATAACATACAACACTTAATAGGCTTGTAAAAGAAAAGAAAAACAGCATGATTTCAAGGCAAGTTTAGAAATCAATCAAAATTTGAACAATTCATTAAAATAACTTTTCAATTTGAATGTGACCTTTTTATCTTTTATGTCAAACATATCACATATTTCCAGCATATTGAACTATCAATAACTCGTGTAATATTCTTTCTAAACAAAGAAAAAAATACGGATACAGCAATAAATTACTGGGTTGCTGTGAAATGATATTATAATAATTTCAGTTGGATTGAAGCAATACAAATGACTTTTAATTTATATTAAAAATAATTATTTATCATGAGAATTTCCTACATTATTTCCAAATTTTATGTTCCCTTTGAAGGAGAAACATTGAAAATATTGAAGGCAGTGATCAAAATGGAATTCACTCTAACAGTTAAATGCATGCATTTGCCTTATTTTTTTACATCAGTCCTGGTCTTATTGGGAATCTTACTGAAAGTGTTGCATATATTAAAATATAAAATCAAATAGTATAGGTAATCCTCAAATTGGTTAATGAAAAAGTAAATAGAAAATGCAGAAGTTTCATCTAGACCTGTTTTGATTTCTATCTGGCACTTGTTGACTGATTTAATGAACCTCTATTTAGCATATACTGAAAATGGATTAGAAGAAGGTTCATGAAAGTGTGTTAATAATAAGAAGAAGAATTGCATTGCACGTTTACTATGTGCCTGATAGTGTTGTAAGTGTTTGACTAACTGATTGATCTTTCTGACAACCCTTCAAGAGAGATACCATTGCTGACACCATTTTATAGATGGGGGAACCGAAGTTCAAGTTAATTAAATAATTCACCTGCAGGCCCTTAATCTTGGGTGATGGAGCTGAGGCCTCAACCTGGTTAGTATTATTGCAATCTCTTGTCCTAAATCATGAGGTAATAAGCCTTAAAAATAGGTTCAGAACAATATTAATTAAAAATGAGATAAATGCAAGATATAATGTTAAAATGTGTACACATTCTAGCATAAGGTATTTTGTTTGAAACTTGTAAGAGAGGGATGAGGTAAGCACATTAGAATTTTTTTTTTTACCATTTTTAAATTATTAAATCGAAATTTCTTTAAAGTTAAGTGATTGCAAAAACATCCAGAAAGTATCAGAACTGGGACCAGATACAGACTTCCTGAAATTAAATTGTTTTATTTTAGTAAGAACATAAAGATTATTAATGAAAATTATCAGGATTTTGACTTACTAAATAAGGGTAGAATGGCAGTAATAGTAACGAACTCATACATAATGCTTACTGTGTGCTATCCACTTTCCTGAGTTTTATACATTTTAACACGTTTAATCCGCAGAACAACCATGTGAGATAAGTTTTCCTATCAGCCTCACTTTTTTGTTGTTGTTGTTGAGGAAGTTTCATCCTGAGCTAACACCTGTTGTCAATCTTCCTCTATTTTGTATGTGGGTCACTGCCACAGCATGGCTGACAAGAGGTGTAGGTCTGTGCTGGGAGTGTGAACCCATGAACCCAGGCTGCCAAAGTGGAGTACACCAAACTTAACCACAACACCACTGTGCTGGTCCCTTAACCCCGCTTTTGAGGTAAAGAAAGTAAGGTACAAAGAGAGCGAATAAATTTCTCAACATCACCAAACTAATAACTAGCAAAGTCAGGATTCAAGTTCATGCAATTTGGGTCCACAGTTCTTGCTTTTAAATCTAAGGAAATGACAACATTTCAGTTTTGTGTCTCAGAGGATTTCTATTGGTAGAAATGGAGAAGGCAGAGAAAGCAAATGTCGTTTCATAATTTTCCCCTAAGAAATGGAGGAGATGAGTAAAAGTTTTACATATTCTATGTTTGAGATATCAAAAGGTGTGCTATCCAAATGGAATAATTTATGAGATTAAATCCTAGCACAGAAATCAGAATAGACGTTGTAATTCATCCACTAGAGGGGATATTTAAATGGAGAGAGTGGAAAAACTATTATCAAAAATAATAATAATTATTAAAAATATATGAGTTCATTACTTTTATATTAATTTTGTAGTTTATAGCTAGAGTTATTGTCACATATATTACTTCATTTAACCTTGTATATTATTTAATTTAATGTCAGAAGTGAGGTTCTATACGGAACAGAAAAGAATTCTAAGAGAACTCAGGGAGAAGAGCCTGTCAAGGAATGAGAAGTAGCTGTAGAGATAAGAAATGCTTGAAACATAAACTAGATTTCAAGAGTTTGAGTAGTGAGTGGATGATGAGCCAGTGAAAGTGACAGGCTATTCTACGCTTTCAAGAGGCTTTCAGAGAAAGAAAAGGAGATGGAGAGAATTTAAAGAGTTGCTCAGAATTGAAGACAGAAATAAATTTTAGGATAAGACAAACTGCAACATATTTAGAGACGGGGAAGAGAACTCATGGAGAAAAAGAAATTAAGGCATAGAAGTGGGGAAGGGGTGGTGAATGGATTGTGTTTCTTGAGATATGAGTGAATGAGATCAGAAACCCACATCGTCCTATCAGAGATCATGGACAAACTAGTAGAAAAGGAAGCTTCAGTAAGAAATATAGGATGGGGATCGGAAACATTTGGAGCTGGATGACTTTAGAAAGGTAGCCATAAATTAATCTGTTGAGAATAAAGAATGAAGCTGAGTATAGAGAAGAAAAAGTGGCACAGACTCCTAAGGAAGTGTTTTAAGGGATCAAAAAGAGAACCAGTTTCAATAAAGATTGTGGCATCTGTTGATCAGCCTTCTGTCTAGAGCTCTTTTAGTAAGAACATAATTTTTAATCATTTCAATTTTTTGAAATTAAAAAGTAAGGCTCATATTTCACTATCATAATATAATTATTAGATATGTTCCTTTCATTGTTGTGCTAAGTAGACAGTCAATGGTAAAATCTAAGAAAGACTAAATGGGTTCTCAAATGGGCCAATAAAGGATTTCTGTCATCATAAAATGTTAAATGCAAAAAGATTTTTAATAGTAATTACCATAATCTACATTGGAGCTTAGAGAAGGCAGTAAAGTCAATCACTAAATGACTTATCAATTAATATTTCAGTACCCATAGGGATCTCACTGTTACTCTATAGCATACTGAAAGTTACACGTGTAACAAATTAACTTTTAAACATCACATTTAATTTTTCTAATTATTTTTGTTCTATTTATTTTAAGTTTCAACTTGTCAAGCTATTTTCCACTTGCTTGAATGTCCAAAATATGCTACACAGCTCTGGTCGGAAAACAAAATAAGAAAATCATTAAAAAAAAAAAATACAACTGAATTTTGCTCCTTGTAAAAGTTTATTTCTTTATGAATTGTGGATTTCATAAAAAGTACTAGGAAAATGTAAGCTTACAGTTTTTAAAATTGTAAAAGAATCTAGATTTACTGTAGTGCTTTAGCAAAACACATGCTTGTGGAATCTCCCAAGGAGTTCTAGAAACTTCTAGACACAAATCAAGTACAAGAATCAGAAATATGAGATGAAGAAAAATAGTCACTAAATTGTTCATGCCGGAATCACAGACACATTGTCTTTCTGCAATGCTAATTATTTTGGTTATTGCTTCAACATAGAATTACTTATATACTGGATAGACATGTGGAGTATATATGAGAATTCTTTATCAAAGTTTTAACTGAGTATTATCTGAATAACTAAGGCAACAAACAAAAACCAAGTGAAAATTGGTTTTCACTTAAAACCAAAATGGAAATTCATTCTCTCAATATACTATGATCCTCAAGGATAAGATGCACAGTAGTTAATTATTATGCAGCATGCAGTTTTTATACAGTTGTTCATGGCTGCTATAAGAAATAATTACAAACTTCATGGTTTAATACAATACGGATTTATTCTTCTATAGTTCTGAGGGATAAAGGCCAAAAGCAGTTTCACTGGCCTGAACCCAAGAGGTCCACTGGGCCACACTCTCTCTGGAGGCAGTAAGAGAGAATTTGTTTTCACACCTTTTCTAGCTTCTAGAGCTGTATTATTTGACTCATGGACTCTTCCTCCATCTACAAAGTCAGTGGTATAGTTTCTTCTCTTTCTGACTCTGCTTCCCTCTTCTTCCTTCATGTGACATTTTTCTATAGACTGTGGCAAATATCTCTCTTGTAAAGTCGCATATGATGGCCTTTCGGGCCCACCTGCATAATTCAGAATAATCTCCGTATCTCAGGATCCTTAACTTAATCTCATCTACAGTCTTTTTTGCCACGTAAGGTAACATTCAAAGGTTCCTTGGATTAGGATGTGGCTATCTTTTGGGGGTCCATTATCCAGCCTACCACATCATATGGGGCACACAATAATCTATAAGGTGGTATCCAATGTATTTTGCCCTTGATCTGATATTTGAAAAGGAAGTGTCAGAAAAATTCTTAATGGTTGAGAAAGGAGTGTCAGAAAATCACACTTCTACAAATCCTTGGAAAACAGAGGCTGTTTCAATGCTAAGAACTGTTACTCCCTTCACCCACAAATGAGCAAGAACTGATAATTATGAGGATATCTCCAAGCCGCAGCCCTTTTTTGTCAAGGACACTACCTACCAAGTATTTTCCCATGGTCAAAAGAGTAGAAATATAACAACGAAAGAAGAATATCATGAGATCAAACCAAAATTGAGAACCACGTGGATCCAAAATTGAATGAGAATAATGTAAAAAAAGTTACCAAGTATCTTGGGAAATTGGTAAAGAGAAGGTATCATGTTTATATAAAATTAGTGATTGATCATGTTACCAGCATATGTGACATGAGGATCTTGATTAATGATATTGATATAATGGTATATGTCAGCCCGCAATGGTAGAAAACATAAATAAATTTCAAAATATTTTGTTAAAATCATAAATTGAAAATCAGTAAGAGCAACTGGAGTATACTTAACTTTAATTTCAAGTGAGAAAGAATAATCATCTTTGATGTTAGAGACCTGGATGTATTTTGACGTGAGCTTATTGTGGCAAGACAAACACGCAAATTCAGATCCTCACAAATCCCTAATCAAGACACGCAGCTCAGTGTCTATGTGCCACTGACTGGGCTATTATGTGTTCTCATCTTTCTTAGTTAACTCTTTCATATGTTTATATAATATTCCTTCAACTATAATTTTTTCCCCTCACAGGATAAGACATAGCTTAGGCACAAGATATTAGCATGCATAATAATAAATATTCTGAGCCAAACATTGTTTCCCTTTTGACAATGGCAAACCCAAGAATTCGAAGTAAATTGTGTTCTAAAGTCATTCAAGCAAAGATTTTGCCTCTATTGTAATGCCTAGCATAGCACTTGATAGACAGCATGCAATCAGTAGAAGTATATTGAATAGAACTCATTACAATTTGTAGAAAATAATCTGTACCCAACTAAATTTATTTACAAAGCAAGCACAAAAAATGGTACTCCAAATCAGGAAATTCTTAGCCAAATAAGACCTTGTCATGTTTCTCTTTGGAAAAATAATAGTACTCAGCCACAGTTTGAAGGATGTAGCCTCTTCATTTTCCATCTACCCTTTCAGTTCATGACTTGAATTCACAGACATTGCTTAAATGACTAAGGGCTTAAGGTAGCTTCTCATAATGAAGGAAGGAAGGAAGATGTCACAGAGACTATTCTGTCTGGCACATGGCCAACCAAAATAAAAATTACACTTCTCAGTCTAGTTTTCAGACAAGTATAGTCTTGAAACTAAGTTCTCGACACCAAGATATAAGTGTGTATAACGTTTGCAATTACTGAAATGTGCAAAGAAAAAGTCAAACTCTTCTCCTTTTTATTCTTCCTTTTTGTTGGTTGGAATTTGGACATAATGGTTGCAGCTGGAAAGGTCACCATGGACCAGGAGAAATCCTTGTGAATGAAGGCTATCACAAGTTGAGTTCCCTGAAGCAGACACTGAAATGTAGTTTGGCATGCAGAATATGTATTAATAGTGCCTTTTGAACCATCCATGGTAGATGGTTCGGAAAGGAAACAGGATTGGATAGAGGAAAAAGTGGAACTGAGATGGAGGTCCCACAATAGCCTGCAGCAATCTCATGAAATCTATGGAGCTAGAGTTGTCTTTCAAAATAGTCCCATGGTGGGTTGAAGCGGTCAGGGCTTTATACCCCTGTGTTGATCAGTCACTGCCTGTGAGTAACCCTGGGAAGGCATAAGACTGGAAGACACAGCTTTTTCCAGCTGAAGTAACCCTTTAAGGGGCTGAAAACTGTGTGCTGACAGTTAACCAACTGGTAAGAAAACAAATCCTTCAATGATGGGCATCTGATGGTGCATCACAGTGTCCAACACAGTGGCCATGTCCAATGGGTAATAAAATAGAGAAGCATCATGGATCCTAGACCCCTGAAAGAACTTTCCAGTCTTAGACTGTCAACCTCTGGACTTTGAAATGACATAAAAAATTCAAACACTCTCTGTGACATCTCCTGCACTAGCATGGCTTTTATTACCATCTTTATGTCAAAAAATCCCAAAACATTATATCTAATCTAGATCATGTACCAGAATTACATCGAAAATGAACTACCTGGTATTTCCAATTGAAACAATGACTATCTTTATTTCAACTTGATCAAACTAAAGTAAACATCATCCCCTACCAAACAAGATTTATTTTTGTACTACTGATCTCAGTACATGGCACAAAAATTCATGTAGATATTTTTATTTTACAGCCCAAATTTTTGTCTCGGTTCATGAAGCATCTATGAGCTGATCTCGTGACACTCCTATTATACATTCAAAATTCCCTTCAGTTCTATAAAGCAGAATTTTTTCTGTTTTTTTCTAATTCTTTGTCCACGCTGTTCCCTCTTTCTGTACTGTCCTATTCTTCTCCCCTCTAATTAACTTCTATTTACACGTAATATCATAATTTAAATTTTTCTAAGCTAAATTTCACTCTCTCTGCATTGTAACTCAATTGTGTCTGTAATTATTTATCTCCAAAACAAAGCGTCATAATCTCATTGTATTGTTGTGTCTTCAGTACCTACAAAATGTTGGACCCATGGTAGATCTGTATTACTATTGAGTAGATGAGTGAATGCATGTATGAATGAACGAAATCCCCAGCTCCACCTATTCTGGTTTTCTCTCCTTTCCACAGAAGCAAGCCACAGGCCAGTCTTCAAAGGTCAAAAAAGCAGTGAAAAGTAAATTGAAAAATATACTAGGATCCAATGAAGGACAATGACAAACATTACAAAAAGTAAATTAAACTTAATTTGTTAGATAGTGTGGAGCCACTAGAAATGTTTGAGAAGTCTTCAGGCAGAACCACAAGTTTCAGTTCCAGGCTCTAATCAATTAAAGATAAGCAGAGTGATCACTGCAGTAATTGAATTCTTACTAGAAATGTGTGGTCAGTGTTAAGCTGTGAATCCTTTAACAGAAGGAACTCTGAAATCAAGATGGTAGAATATCAACTGTGCTCGTTAACTCTTCAGATAGCATTAAACAGTGAGAAGGGAAAAAGAAGTGGCTTAAAAACTTAGAGGATATGATAACAACTTAAAGTGACCTCCAGGAGTGTAAACACACACAGAAGAAAATGCATGAAAGACAAGATGGGGGAAACAGAACTGGAGAGAAAAATAATTTTTTAAATGCAAAAATACAGGATGTGCAGGCATGGCAGATACATAGCTAAGTGTCATAGCAGAGAACAAACTAGCCCTGATCAGTGATGCAGCTCCAGGAAAGCAAAGAGTGCTGAATTCTAAACAGGAGGAGTGCGCTCAGAGAGGATGGAATGATTTCCTCGTTATATTCTCAGTGCGTTGGCTGGTTTTTAACACTCTATGATCCAGGAGTTCCGTGGAAAGTGTGGGGCAGACTCAAAGGAGGGAAAAATGGTCTGTTAAATGGTTAATTAATAAGTTCAATAAAGGAAGAGGCAATGAGAAGTGACCATACTCAGAGTTGAGTAAGAATTATGTTCTGCAAAGGATGATGTCCAGGCCATCCCCACCAAGCCTTAGAGCTTGGGAGGAAATGCGCGCCAACAGTAACATGACAGACTACATATGAGAGATGAGTTACTAAAGCTTTTTTTAACAATATCAGCATGAGTTGCTACAAAGACAACTAATTTTCTTTGAATGACTTAAGCAAAATTCTTTTGAACAGGAAACGATGAAATAAATACCTTTTTGAGTTACCCTTATCCATCAAACATTTTGATCCTATCATTCTTAATATTCGTTTGACAAGCTGGTTTAAAAATATATATATATTGCCCAGTATATATTTATAGAAGGGAAAAATGATAGCAGTGTGGATAAAGAGAATGGCTAACACTTAGGCAAACATGACACAATGGAATGAATGCCAGCCTCACAGGCAATCTTGAAAATGATGATGATGGTCGTTACCAGTGATTCAGTGGGTTCTCTGCTCAGAAACATGCAGATCAGGTTCCGTGTTTGGGCCCGATGAATTCTCCTAATGATTCAATGAATAGATACTTCATCATTCTCAGTTTTACAATGGGGAATCAGGCTTAACTAGATTAGGCAACTTGTTTAGACTCACAAACCTGGAATATGTATCTAAACTCACGTTTTTTGGACACCAAAATATGTCTTCTTAACCTTAAAGAGTACTAGAGTATCAGTCTCAAGAAAACAGGGAGTCAGGTTTATTTTTTCTCTCTATATCCCCAAGGTTATTAAGCACATAGTGTTTACTTAACTATTTATTGAAATAATATTATAAATGACAAATTTTGGAAAACAACGTAACATGGAAGAAGCTAAAGACTTTGTGCAAAGAGTATAATACATTCCTTACTGATTTTAAATTGAGTGATATGTGGACTGAATTGTGTTCTCCCCAAATTCCTATGTTAAAACTTTAACCCCCCATGATGGCTGTATTTGAAGATTGTGTCTTTAGGGTGGTTAAGGTTAAACGAGGTCATAAAGCTGGGGCCTTGATCTGATGGAATTTGTGTCATTATAAGAGGAAATAACAGGTGACTTTACTCTCAAAGGAGAGATATTAGAGGGCTCTCTCTCTTTCTCCCACATGACACGTGAAGAAACAGTGAGAAGGTGGCCATGTGTGTACCAGAAAAAGAGATGTTGCCAGAATGTAAACCCTGTCAGAACTTTGAACTTCGACCTTCCAGCTTCTAGAACTGGGAGAAAATTAATTTCAGTTATTTAAATTACACAGTCTGTCATATTTTTTTTAAATAGCCTCAACAAACTAAGACAATATCTTTTATTTAAAAGTACTGTATTAAAAATCATTTTTTTAATGTCAGGTTAATAGGACAAGAGCTCAAGTACAGACCTTGACACCATAAAGCATAAAGTCAGAGAATAATTGGTGAGAATTCTGTCTGTTTGTGAGAGACTATGACTTTAAAGACATCCTCCCCTTCGTTCTTCATGTGTTAGTGGAACAGAGAGGGAGATTTGTTGTCATTGTCATTATTGTTATCGTTGTTTTGTTTAAATCTGAGATAGGCACAATTCTCCTGAATTCTTTCTTTGAGTTTTCATTTTTGATGCCTTGTCTTCTGCTGATGTTAAACAAATCAAATATTTTAATATTCACGCAATATTTACAATAACTGCACATTTACCTGAAAAAAAAAAAAATAGAAGTAGGACCATAGAGTATCTGTTGGGGTGGGAATACTAAGAAAATCCCCTCATAGAGGTGTCCTCAATGTCATTGGTTTATATTCTCTTCCTTTTCATTCTTAATATCACTTCATAGTCTGTGGCCTTGGTAGACAGAAACTCAACTCTTAGCTTTAAGAGAACTAACCTGATATCTTATTTTTCTTTAATTCAGTGCTCAAATAGGAATTTATTAATACAGAATTTTAAAAATACAAATTGGTTTGTGTTTACTTAAAATTGTGCAATGACCTAAAAACTATGGAAAACACGCATCTACCATAATGTCATTTTTTTGATTAACCTTTTGGGTTACTTACTTTCAGTTACAAAGCATTTAAATGAGAAAACTAAATTAAAAATACACACTGAATTTCTTTGAAAAAAAGGCACTGAAGAGTTAGAAGTGATTAGAGATAAAAATGTAGTAACTGAATATATAGAGAAAGATTTTACTTTCTCCAAATATAAATATGTTTATAAAGATTTGGTTTTATATTCTAAGCTATAATTTGATCTTTATGTCTCTCATACATAACTTATTTTCTGAGGAGAAAAATTTTCTGTTATGATGTGATATCTGATCCAATATTTTTAAAAGTGTTCTTTATCGTTTCCTGAAGAAATAGAGAGAAAGCAAGCTGTTAATCACCAAGTATCATTGGGAATATTGGCTTTGCTAATTATAGCTACAGCAAAAAATATTTGCTTATGATATTTTAAAATGTAACTCCCCTACAATATATCATTCTATTTTAATTCTTAATTATTTAGAAATATTGGAAATTTTTACTGTTTTATGCCTTTAAGTATTAAGCTTCCCTGGAACCGTTTTCCTTATCTATATTTTGAAAAGAAAATTCACTTCAATATGGTAGACAGAAGTGACATGAGAAGTTCCCCTTCTGCTCCTAACACATGAAACTATTTCACAGAAAGAATATTCTAGTTCATAAGAAAGTTATGTGTTTTCAACAGACAGCAACAAAATATTTATAATTTTGCTCCAAGAGTAATAAAACATGTGCCATTTAGTCTTATATATAACCTTTATTATTATTTCAACTTATTCGGTCTAAAATATGTACATGTATTCAATAAGTGAGTAGAGGCATGAAGATAAACATTTAAACATAATTAAAAGTAAATTCATTAAAAAATATAATACGTATTATGTTCTCAAAAAAAAGATTTCAAAGTATCATTTTAGAACAAGGGACGATACAGAATCTCCATAGTTCATCACAAATATATCAGAGAAATATAAAGCCTGAAATATCATTTTTCTAGTAAAGTATCATACCGTAAAGTAATTTGAAATAGCGTGCTGGGCTACACTCATGGCCTAAGCAAGATCATTTTAATTTCTTATTAGTTGGGTAGCGCATGCAAATCGAGGGCCATTTTGCAAATGTCATTTTCCAAGTGAAAATCTTTTCTACTTTTTAAAAACCACAACAATCAAATTGTTACTTGGAACCTAATTGTATTCGTAGCAAATAACATTTTTGAAATGTGCATCTGATAGAACCCCTGCAGTTGAATTTCAGTGAAGTTTCTGAACTCTTATATTGCATTCTTTGAGCCTCTGAATCTTAACAAGCTTTTACAGACACATATTTTGCTGCTGGAGTAGCACTATCCATCAATGTTAATGAATATTTTTACAACATAGCTTGTGAAGAACTGTTCTGTCCATTAAATTAGATGGGACTTTTAGCATCATCTTGAAAAAAAGATGCATCAGCTGTTTCCAAGCACTTTTAAATATAACATATAACTTCGAGATGACAAAATCAAGTTGGCAGAACTCATATAAAAATGCTCTTAATATTCTCATACGGGATTTTCAGAGACAAATGTCAATAGAGAGGGCAAAAGGTTAGATAAAAAAGGTAGAAAATGTTGAAAAATCTGAGGAAATATAAGAAGTAATGCTTGGTAAACATGTTTACAGTCAAAATGTGTGGAAAGCAATATTGAGCTGTTTAAACATCTGTTTCAGAAATAAGAAAGTTTTAGCATAAATACGATAAACTTGAGACAAAAGCAGGCAAAGATAGATTTACAATACACGCTAATACATAATTTTCATAGACTTTTGCATTGCCTTTTTTCCCAGGGACTTAAGCAATATTTGGAAGAGTTTTAAATATGATGAAATTTGAGACTTTTTCATGGTGAGACAGGAGGGCTCTGGGAAATAAATTCATGTAACAGGAAGGAAAAAAGTTCCTGTTGTGTAAGAAGATGCCATTTTTTTCTGTATATTTTTGCAAAAACATGTAAAGGGCAGGAAAATTTTGTTTATTTTTGTCACTGCTCACAATATTAATAAAATATTATATTTGAAAGTAAAAAAGAACTGAAATAACTCTAATAGTTACCAAATTAAACTGTTGGAAAACGTTAGTAGAATAAATATTTTATCATGTCATGTTTTACAGGTCTACCTTCCAAATATTTAAATTTAATAGCAATATAGCTCAGAAGGTAAAAAAATTGAACACGTGTAATAGGCAGCTTCTTTCCCTCAATAAATCCAATGGCAAGTGAATTATGTTTTTGTGAAAGCAACTGAAGTTTCTCTGTTTCAGAAGCTTTGGAATAATACATCAGAAAAGTGATGGAAAAAAAGTGTCTTCCAAACCATAAAATTATGGCAACATAAAATACATTGTGAAGTCATCCTCTGGACATCGATAAAAAATATATCAAAATGTCTGTGTGTGTTTTATATTTCTCATTCTGCCAGAAACACATCCTTCTATAAACCACCAAAATGTGAACAAGTTTCAATTAAGTATGCCTTATATTTTATGTACATTTCATTATTTAACTGGTACTCAGATGCAAATTAGGGATAGTCAATATATTCTTCCCAACTCTGGTCAATATTAAAATTTAGATCAGATAGACATTTGAGACTTAAGCTTTTGTATATAGTTAGTCTCATTTTAGATCTGATAACTAAATCTCCAGTCTCCTCAAAGTATGTCTATTGTACAAATGTTACATTGCTTTCTAATTCATCATGGCAGCCTGGATTTACCAGATGTCAAGACAGCAACATAATATTGCATTAATTTAAGGCCTTACACCACAAAGTACATTTGACTTCTTTTATTAGTGACTATATATTTGCAATAACTGAGAAAATGTACTATAAAATGCTGGTGCGTCATCACTTATCTGTGATTACAAGATCCAAAAACCTCCAAACATTGAAAGTATTTTCATAATTCAATGGGCAGTAATGTTTGACTTGCTCTGTATTCACTTAGTGAGTGAATAGACTTGAGATTATTTATAATTTTTCTTTCCCACTTGTGAATAGTTGTGTAATTTCCTGTGAACATAACATTATGCTTGATTACAGACCCCACTAGGAGTGTTATATACCCAGCATATGTGCATATTGCTATCCAACATATCTCCAAAATTCTGAATTCTAAAGCATATCTGGTTTCATGGCTTTAGAAAAAAGATTACAGACATGTCTAAAAATGTAAGGATATTGATGGATTTGCATATGTTGAACTATCTTTGCATCTCAGGGAGAAATCCTACTCAATCATGGGATATGATTGTTTTTAATGTGCTGGTATATTCAGTTTGTTAGTATTTTACTGAGGATTTTTATACCTATGTTCATCAGAGATGTTGGTTTCTGGTTTTCTTTTCCTCTAGTGTCTTTGTCTGGTTTTCGTATCAGGGTAATGCTGACCTCATAAAATGAGTTTGAAGGTGTTTCCTCTTCTTCTATTTTCGGAATAGTTTTAAAAGGATTGGTATTAATATGTCCTTGAATGTTTGGTAAAATTCACCCATGAAGTCATTTGGTCCTGGACTTTTCTTTGTGGGAGGTTTTTGATTATTGATTCAACCTCTTTTATTTGTTATTGGTCTGTTCAAGCTTCCCATTTTTTCTTGACTCAGAGAAAGTGATACATGTATAAATCAAAGTACACACACACACCTATACACACACACATACTCAATGGAATATTATTCAACCTTTAAAAAGAAGGAAATCCTGTCATTTGAAACATGAGTAAACCTGGAGGACATTAGGCTAAATGAAATAAGCCAGATGGAAAAAGACAAATATTGCACGATCTCACTTATATGTGGAATCTAAAGTAGTCAAAGGTGTAGAAACAGAGTAGAATGATAGTTGGTAGGGACAGCAGGGGAGGGGAAAATGGGGAAATGTTGGTCAAGGAATACAAAGTTTCAGTTATGAAAGACGAATAAGTTCTACAGAAGAATATTGTGGCTATAGTTAACAATACTGTGTTGCATACTTAAAACTTGCTAAGAGAGTAGCTCTTAAGTGTTTTCACCATGTAAAAAGGGAAAATGGTAGATATGTGAGGTGATTATTAACTAGCTTGATTATACTGATTATTTCACAATATATATGCATATCAAATCATCAAGTTGTATACCTTTAATACATTCAATTATTAATTGTCAATTATACCTACCCCCCCCAAAAAAGATGTAAGAACAATATTCTAGAGTAAGTAAATGAAAGAAGCCTGAGTTTTTCCACATAGTACTCCATTCTGAGCTCTTTTTTGCAAGATCAGAGCTATGAACAACCTCTCTGACCTTGAACTTACATCTCCTACTGTCCTCTCTGGAAGTCACATCTATCCGGATGACATTGTACTGACTACTTCACTTCTTTGGCAGTGTCATTATTGATAATAGGAACCTGGGATGCTACCAGAACTCTCTCTTCTGTAGTGGTAAAAAGGAGCTCTTGTGCTATAACGGTGTTGGAAGAAAACGTTTCCTTACATCCACAGTGAGAACTCCCCATGAAATGAAGCACCCAGATCTGGCCATCCGGCTTGAGCTTCGTTACTACAGGAGCCACCAGACTGGTCAATCTTTTTCTACTGTTGTACCCTTCCAGTCTCTTCTTAATGAAGCACTTGGCATAAAATCATGTCATCCTTTTGCTTAAAACCTTGCAGAGGTCTTCATTTCCCCCCAGAGCAAAATACAAATTTCCTCTGATGACCCAAAAGTCCTTTCTGTCCTGGCTGACCCACGGCTTCTTAGGCCTCCTGTCTTGTGACACACTCCTTATCCTCTCAGCTCCCTTGGCCTCTGCATGGCTGGTCCTCTTGCACAGCTAAAGGATTTAGCATCAGCCACTTCCTCTGCCTGAGGTGTGGTTCCTCAAAACGCCCACCTAGGGAAGTCCTTCCCTCCTTCAATTCTTTCATAAAATGTCACCTCTTAAACGAAGGCAATTGACCACCCTTTTCAAATTTCAGCAGTCCCCAAACTCACCA
The DNA here is from genome assembly GCF_041296265.1 of Equus caballus. Lineage (NCBI taxonomy): Eukaryota > Metazoa > Chordata > Mammalia > Perissodactyla > Equidae > Equus > Equus caballus. The sequence continues at coordinate 26,688,665 of NC_091709.1, read as the reverse complement.
TCTGTACTTCAAATTCCCCTTAATCTGTCCAATTTTTTTCCATAGTACATATAATCTTTTGACATACTATATAATTTATTTATATAATAATCACAATGAGAATAGGGGATTTTGTCTGTAAGCCAAATTTATATGATAGACTTTGTCATACAATAGGCATCCACTAAATCTTTGTTGCATGAATTAATGAATGATTGAAATATGTTATTGGTATTGGCTTAATTTAGCTATAAGATTAGAAAGTGTTGGCTTACTAGAAAGAACATTGGATGAAGAATTAGGAGATCTGGGGTTCTGTTTTCCATGCAGTTGGTAACTGATTCCACTAACTTTGAACAAGTTACTTAACAGGACCCTCAGTGATATAATCTGTTACCACAGAAAGAAAGAGGGAATTGAACCAGTTAATTTCTCATTTTCCTTGCTTCTCATTTTCCATCCTCTCACTCTATGAGAGTTCTATATTTTGCTATAAAAAATGTAGATAAAAGTGCCTAACAATTAACTTACAAATATTTGCAATTCATGGTGTATAGTAGGAACTGAATAAATAGTTGTTGAATAAATGAATGTAGGTATGGATGAAAAAATTTAAGTTTATGATTTTAAATATTCAGGTGATAAGCTTATACATGTGGAAAGTAATTCTAGGACTAAATAGAGATTGGAGAAGCACTGCCAACTCTCCCATAGCATGAGCACAGAAAAGGGGGCAACAACTATATAAATGCCATTGATGGGTCACATTCTACTAAATGCAGTTAAGGATGATCCTTGTGGGACTGTAGAAAGGATATTTATGGACGTGTGCCACACCAGGGAAATTTTTCTTAGTCTTGTTAGTCTTAAAAATGCATCTGTACTTGGAAACGGATAATGACCTTCAGGAAATAAAGGATGACCTAAGCTTTCACAATCTTGTTCTGATGCAAGTAAGATATTAGTCCAAGAATAAATGTTGCCAACAATTAGTCCATGTGCTGTATTTCTGAAAATGTTACAATCTCTGTCTTCAAAATAGACAATGACAAAATAAATCATTAGTTTGTTCTTTCACTACCAAGCTGAAAAATAATTGAATTCCACGTGCCAACAATTTGTAATACCCTTGAAAAGTTAAGCAAAGCTTCTTTTAGTCATATTGAAATATATTTTTAAAAATTAACTGGACTTGTTGAAGTATAATAATAAGAAATATCTTGACTCAGAATTAGTGGTTTCATGCCAGTATTAATATTTGTGTTATAGGTACAAACAATCACTAGAGATAAAGTCATTTAAAAGCATTAAATCTTTCCACATAGATGCAATGTGTCATATTAAGAAAAATCAGAAAGAACTTTGAAAGCATTTTCCATCTCAAATGAATAATAGATTATGTCTGAGTATTGTCCAAAAGTTCAGAGTAAACCAACAAGACGTGCCATCCATAGCACACAGGATGAACGGAACCGGATTAAGAAGGTCCCGTGAAGTTTGTCAAATCAGGAAGAAGGAGGAAAAATCCAAGAGAGCCTGAGGCAGTAAAAATGCAGTGGAAATTTAAAACAAAATTTGAGGAAACAGGTTCATAATTTATGCTTCGAAGTGTTTATCATATCAAAGGGGTAGAAAGTAGTAGGAGATAAAACAATAGTGGAGGCAAAATGTCTGAGTTTTAGAGGGTCAAAAAGACCAGGAAGGCAGGCAATTCAGAAATAGACGTGGGCAACCTGAGGATAAAACATAAGAGAAGCAGGCGGTCCAGGTGTCTGTCATTTGCTGTCATACAAGACAACCTGAAGGATGCATGTAGAGCTGTCCACATCCTCCCACCACACAACGTGTTAGAAAACCAGTCTGAGTAAAGCATCCATCCTCCTCAAAAGAGTAATAACACCTGAGGGAAAATGTATTCAAAGTCAAGAAACTTGGATTCTAGGCTTAAGGATGGTCATATAAAAATATATTACTAAACAAATAAACTAAGAATTCAATCATTTTCTAAACTAACAGTTTAGCATCTTAATTTAAATGTTATTGTAGACATCAACAGTGTTTATTTTTGCATAAACATCGATCTGATTGACACATGTTCCAAAATACGCTAGTGTAAGTAAAAATGTTTTATTTGAATCCTCTCTGTTGAAGTAAGTGGTCAGTTAGTGATAATTTACAATGCTGCTTTCCCACTTCTTCACATTTCCCAGCCTCTCTCAGGCTTTTTTGTTTGAGGAAGATTAGCCCTGAGCTAACTGCTGCGAATCCTCCTCTTTCTGCTGAGGAAGACTGGCCCTGAGCTAACATCCATGCCCATCTTCCTCTACTTTATATGTGGGACCCCTACCCCAGCATGGCGTGCCACGCGGCGGTGCCATGTCCACACCCAGGATCCGAACTGGAACCCCGAGCCATTAGAAGTGCAACGTGCGAACTTAACCGCTGCACCACTGGGCCAGCCCCCAGTTCAGGCTTTTGAAAAGCAAATTCTCTCTTGCTTTGATTCTTCCACACCTAGGACAGTGCCAGACACCTACCAGAAACTCAATAAATATATGTGGAACTAAACTAAACTTTGACAACCTTTGGAAAACTCAAAATATCAACATCAAAATTGTTCCTGCAAAATATCCAAGCACTCCCTTTATATTTTTAAAAACAGCAAAACTTTAACAAGTCTGCGTGAATATTTTTTACCATGTTTCTTAGCTTGGGTTCCCAAGAGTAACGCTTGAAATAAGGACTTCAGTGCAAGTAGCTGTTGGGGTCACCCTAAAGCAGCAGCGGAGGGCAGACAGATTTTGACAGGAAAGGGGAAAAACTGTAGTAAAGTATGAATGATCGATATTATTATTGTGGTGAGCATCTGGGATTTGAACCCTCTGGAACCTTCCAAAGAACCGTGTAGAATAGACTTTAAAATTGTCTAGTAAGGGACAGGAGGGTGGAACATTTATCCACTGGCTCCCATCCACAATGGGCAAAATTGTCACTGGTAGTCTTAATGTCCCTGAACTTCTATGTGGCACCCTCAGGAAGACTGAGTGGCCTTTTTCAGCTTTAGAAAAAGGCATCAGGCAGAAAAGCAGAGAAACATCCCAGAGCACTTTTCAAGTGGGACAGTTAGCCTACAGGAAATTTCCACCAAGGCTGTGCTGCAATCAGAAGTGTGCAGAGGTGATGTGATATGGGGCATAAAAAGTGTAGGCCACACCAAGCTAGCCCGTAATATTCTATTTTTAAAATGCTATAAACCATGTTAATGAAAACATAATCTCAGTAAATTAAATGCTCAATAATATATTATAAATGCAAATACACCATTTCTATAAATGATGGACTATCAAATGCGCTTCCTATGTTCTTTTACATATAGTGTGTTTCGGAAGATATGCAGCGCATCCGCTCATTTACTCATTCATCATATGTGTATTGAAGGATAACTACAGTCAGGAACTGTTTCAGGCAAAGAGGAAACATTTAGGAACAAGACAAATAAGAAACCGTCCTTCTGGAGCTTTTATTTGTTGGGGAAGGGGTTTCCAGGTCATTTATTATGCAAGAGCTAAGGAAGTTAGGTTCTAACCATTAATATAATCTAGTGACTATTCACAGACTGGCAAGGCCATGGGAAATCCTGTTTTCCTAAGTAAAAGTTAATATATCTCATATTAAAGTTTCTGTATTCACCTATGAATAAAGCACAGTGAGTGGCCAGATCATGAAAATATATTTGATAGGTTGAGATTCCATTTAATTTTTAGCTATCCCATACAGTATAGCAAATTAAATGCTTAGACATAACACGTCTTATACCAATAGTTTGAAGGCAATTGAATGAGGGCTCCTTGAGTTAAGTTTGAATATTGATTGTACTGTGATGGCAATGATAGCATCACCAACTGACTGACACGTGTTCAACAGACAGCAAGGATAAAAAAAAAAATTGTATGTGGAGAATTTCAGAAGAGATTAGAGGAAATGAGAACAGAAAAAAATATTAAGTTAATAGTGAGGTTTAAAAATGATCTGTAAAGCACAACTCCTTAGACAGACATGTTATATATCAGGATCCCTATGTAGAACTCAAGTATGCTGTTGTCAAAAATAATTTCATGTGCAAGGAACTTCGTGCGGCAGTCAGATGTCAGGAGATCTGGGCTGCAGAGGTGCTCTGTGACTCCAGGTGTCATATCACGGGTGAGTCACTTGCTATGCTTCAGTCACTTCATCAAGTAAGCAACAATTTTACACTCAAAACGTTCTCAGAAGTTTCACAAATAAAATATTCTCCAGAAATTCCTTGTTTCGTGAATAATTCTTGAAAAAAACAACCTGGTCTAATTGCGGTTTATGTTGGTGAAATATTGCTGGCTTGTAAATAAGTTACAATATAAGTTTTCGTTTGAGGCAACATCAGAAATCCCCAGGATGTGCACATCAGAACTGACCAATCAGTGTGGCTTCTATTAAAATACGCAAATTTATTCAGAATGAATAACCATGTATCATAACTTAAGATAAAAGAATTGGGAAAAACAAAAATGATAAAGCACACTCTAAAAATATTTCTGATGTCTTTTCTTTAGAGTTGTGAAGGAAGAAAAACGATATCCAAGTTCATACATAGATAATGTGACAAATGAAACATGTTTTCAAAAACACAATTCATAGTTTCCTGTCTTCTGAGGCTTTAATGATTCTTCATCTTGGAGGAAATATTTTGACTTTTAATCTCAATAATGGAGTTCTATGGTTCACTGTTTAAACCACCGAAAGATGGAGCCATTCTTTCAGCTACTCTTTTAACTCCCGCATAGAGCATTTTTCTGTCCTTTGTTTTGTGATACTGGGACTGCATCTCAGCAAGTCCTTTCCTTTCTTTCTGACTTTCCAATAATTCTGTTAATAGGAGGAACCAGATGGAGAAAGGGCCTAATCTATTTTATTTGTATGATGTTTCTTACAGCTTCTCCTCACAAATTAGCATTCAGCTTCTCAGCAGCAGAGCAGCTGCTGGCTCCACAGTTCTAGCTTCTTTCAGTCCTGGCGGAGCTAACCTCACGTGCTTTTCCTCCCAGAGGTAGCAGCAACAGTCAGACAATAGCCTCTCCTGGGGGTGCTCAGCCCAATCTTCCAGGAGTCCCGTCTCCCATTGTCCACGTTTCCATAACCCCAGATTTCTCTAGCCTGAAATCTATGCTACCTGAGAGTTTCTCTTTTGCTTTTCCAGCCTTCCAGCAACCATATCATAGCTTACCCTACACTAAATTATCTCTGTTGAAATACCTAATTTGGTACTTCTGTTTTCCTGACTGAATCGTCACTGATACAACATATTTTCAATAAAATACTTCCCTAGAATATTTTGTCCACATGAGAGAGTTTGACAAATCTAAAGAATTTTCAGAAGTAAAGTTAAGATAGATGGTTGCGTGTTTCAAGTTCTGTGCACTCTGCTTTGGTGGCTCAGGTTCGTGGGTTCAGATCCTGGATGCAGACCTACTCCACCCATCAGTCATGCTGTGGGGGCATCCCACATACAAAACAGAGGAATACTGGCACAGGTGTTAGCTCAGGGCTAATCTTCCTGAAGCAAAAAAAGGGGAAGATTGGCAATGAATGTTAGCTCAGGGTGAATCTTCCTCATGAAAAAAAAAATAAATAAAATAAAATAAAAGTGAAGATAAAAAAGACATGCTAACTTTTGTGTTGATCCTAAATACAAAATAGAGGTATTTACATTCCTTAATGTGGAAAAAATAACAGACTAAAAATATTACAAGGAGGCATAACAAAAATGTTCCAAGTATTTTGGTTGTTTTGATTTATGGCCTCTTTGTGACTATATTTTTTCTTTTCTTTTTGGCACCTGAGCTAACATCTGTTGCCAATCTTATTTTTTTTTTCCTTCCTCTTCTTCTCCCCAAGGCCTATATTCCAGTTGTAGGTCCTTCTGGCACTGCTACATGGGATGCCACCTCAGCATGGCCTGATGAGCAGTGCTAGGTCCACGCTCAGGATCCAAACTGGCAAAACCCTGGGCAGCCAAAGCAGAGTGCATGAACTTAACCACTTGGTCAAGGGCCAGTCTCCCTCTCTGTGACTACTGATTGACAGGTTACTTATGAAAAAGTATACACACATACATATAGTAAGGGGATATATCGTAGTATATATGGTAAGGTGTATGTATAGTATAGTATATAGTATATAGTAAAGTATAAATATAGGATATATACATATATACCATATGTGTATATATACTATATATGTAATGTACATATGTATGGTACTATATATGTAAGGTACACATATAGTATAGTATAAATTTATGTAGTAAAGTGTATATCTAGTCTACAGAATATACGTATATATTGTATACTGTATATATATAGTGTGTATATGGTGTATATATAGTATAGTATATAGTATATATAGTAAAGTGTATATCTATGCACTATATATATAATATATATAGCAAGGTAATTTTTCTATTGTTTTGAAAATTGATTCAGTTATCACAAGTATTGGTATATTGGTAATAGCTTGTAAAGCTATTTAAAAACAATTATTCACTTGATTGCAAGCATTTTATCAGTTACTTTTTAGTATTTTAACAGAATAAAAATACCAATTACTCAATTTTCAGAAGAGTATAGATTTCAAGCTTCAAAAATAATACAGAAAGTACTATTATAAAGCAATAGTTATTTTTCTTTCATGCATACTTAAATGTCTTTTAAGTTATGACAGAAAATTTTGAATTCCCAGGTGAAACCTAAGAGAAGAGCATGTTTTTTGGACCATTATAGGTCTTCTATGGAGAAAATGAGAAATGCATTAATCCAGATTGTGTTCTTTGCTTTCTAAAATAAAAGAAACTATCAATAGCTATGTTGATGCGCAGGGAAGGGGAAGAAGTAAAAAGAGAAACCGTATCACATATTAACATTCTAATAGGATAGAAATATGAGTTACTCCAAATCTGATAGAAACTTTTTGTGAAAACCTAACAAATTAGATAAACTGCTACATTTTAATGCCAATGGACCAGGTTATATCAACCAATGCAGATAAAGAATTGCAAAAGAAATAATATGGATATTATATAAGTAATTCCTATAGGAACTTCATTCATGATATATGCAAATAATATTGGAATTATACCACAAGTTTGCAACAAAACAACTAATATTAATTGTTATGGGAACACTTACAAGTGATTGAATAATCTTAAAATACCATGTTTTCCAAAGTACTGAAGTAACATCAGGTATGTGCTGCGAGGAAGGGTTTTCTCCGATGTTTCTTAAGAAGGCTTTGGTTGGGCAGAATCTTCTCGCAGGTATCTGTGTGTATATAGTGTAGGACGGGCCGTGGACATGAGAAGCTGTAGTCTATGAACAGGGAATGGGGTGAGTAGAATATAGTTGATATTATAAAAGCATATTAAAAGAAAATAAAATATTTAACTTCCTCTTAAATTTTCTGACCTCTGGTTTCAAAATGGAATTTGGTCCATAAGGTTTTTTCCATACATATTCAACTTGATTTTCATTTGGGAGACTCATCTACATGCATTAGTAAACTATCAAAGAACTATAAATACATTTTATAAGAAATAAATCAATAATTAATGTTTGATTTGGTTCAGCCATGTCTCTTTCTTAAAAAAAAAAAAGAGTTGTAGGTAGAATGATACACTCATTGAACACATTTTCTACAACATTTCAACAAAATAGTTGGACGCTTGGATTTTAGGAAGGCTATTTCATGAAAAAGTGCCATCAACATTTTACTGTTTCTGTTGGTTATATTTTTAGTACATTTAATTAGGTAAATTCATTGTGCATCATATTATAGATGCTCAAAAAAAGGTATCTAAAATAAAAATCTGCCAACAAATGCTCTTTTTTTACAGTGTAAAAAAGATGAAATAAATTAGAGATGTTACCATTATTTTTTCATGGTATTTCATGAAATTTCCTGCAAATCATAGAAAATCAGGAATGCTGGGAGATAGAGGAGGGGCAGCATGACAAGCAAGAGGAGGAGGTAGAGGCAGAAAAAGGAAGAAGAGGAAGAAAATGAAGAAGACGAGGAAGAGAAGGAGGAGGAGCAAGAGTTGCTGGAGGAAAAAGAGAATTGAATATTATTGTACCGCTTTTGCTCACCAACTTTGAAAACAATCTCTCTTCCTTTTGACATTCTGTTTTAAGAGATGCGGCATCACTTTACTTAACTTTGTATTTGCATAAGTTTATTGGTTTTCAACAGATAGTATGAAAAGTATGTCAGTTTTCCTACAACACTTTCGGTCATAAATATGGACCTTTAGACTTTTACCCTCGGAGACAATCAGGTTGAGAACAATGAACATTTGCAACATGAATCAAGATGAGATTTCCGTGTGTGTTAGGAGAATTAGAAAATGATAATGCTCATGATTTCAATATTCATAGCACATTTCCAGGGCAATTTATGAAGTGAAGATTGAGAATTTTTGGTTTGTTTTAGTCCCACATCAATGTTCATGGATATAGCAGACCCCCAAAATCTTTTAGCGAAATTTATTCTACTCAGTCTAACTCATTCCACCAATATTTTTCCAACAGAATTACTCACATGCAGGGTGGGGGAACATTTAATTTTAAAATAATATTACATTATTATATGTGATAGAAGAAAATTTTTGCTTCCTTGAGGTATTATTGGAAGAGTAGATTTATGCATTCTTTTAATAGACATTTATTGAATGCCTACAATATGCAAGGAGCTATAACAGGTGCTGTGGGGAGAGAAATTTTAAAAATTTGTGTATAATCCAATGCATAACAATTTTACAGAAATAAAGCCTTTTTATACGTACTGTTTACCTTTTTCATAAAGATTATTTATTTATGTTTGCTTGCTTCTGCTTCAACTGCTACATAATGCATATCAGCACCTGGAAAATAAATGGTGAAAGTGGAAGGTCTGTCATCTATTCTCAATTCTGGGAGACAATTAGCATCCCTAGGAAAGAAGAAAGTCAAGAGACCTGATCTGTGCTCCTTGTAAACATGGCAATGATAGCCCTCCTGGCAAACAAGTTCATGGCATTTGCTAAACAAACATGGCTCCTTGAGAAATGTCATGTAAGCTTATGACCATCTGAGGACAACAGAGATGGCTTATGACCGAGATGGCTTTTATTGGTGTTATTTATGTGGCCGCAGTCATTGCTTGGAAATCTCGCATGTTAATCTGGACCACAACATGCTAAGTGTCCTAAGAAAGCACCTGGTGAGCTGTGTTGCTGTCCCTGACATCTTCCTGCGCTGTCTGCACCTTATGATTGCTTGTACCCTGTAACTATCAGTGAGATTTTATTTTGGGTCAAGTCTCTAATTTGTGTGAGCTTAATTTCACAGTCTCGGTCTGATGATTTGGGTTATTCTATCAACTTTCTATTAGTCAAGGTTCTCCAAAGAAACAGGACTAATGGGAGATATATGTGAAGAGATTTATTAAAAGTAATTGGCTCATGCAATTATGGAGGCTGACAAGTCCTAAGATCTGCAGTAAAGAAGCTATAGACCCAGGAGAGCAGATGGTACAGTTCTAGTCCAAATGCCAGCAGCTCAAGAGCCAATGTTTCAGTTTGAGTGTGAAGGCAGGAGAGAATCGATGTCCCAGCTCAACGCAGTCAGGCAGGAGCAGTCACCTCTTACCTGTGGGAACGTCAGCATCTTTGTTCTATTCAGGTCTTCAACTAATTGAATGAAGCCCACTCACAGTGAGGAGGGCTATCTCTTCTACTGAGTCTGCCAATTTAAATGTTAGTGTCATCCAGAAACACTCTCACAGACACATCCATAATAATGTTTGACCAAATGTCTGGGCATATCTTGACCCGGTCAAGTTGACGTACAAAATTAACCATCACATTTAGTATTCATTCTTCCTTTTTTTTAATACTAAGATGATATACAACTTTTTCTACACCCTGCTTTCTTACCTAAAAATAATTTAGAGAACTCTCTCAACTAAACTGGAACAAGGCAGATTTCTTCTTTTTTGTGGTTGCATAATTTTTTGTGGTGTGCATTTCCGTGGTATTTATATGCCATGTTTTGTCTATTTTCTTATTAATGAGAAGAACTCTATTTCTAATTTATGATACTTAGAAATAATTTTGGGATAAACATCTTTGTAGATATATCTTTATACATATGGGCAGCATCTTAGAGATATGGTGTTAAAAAATATATATATTTTAGAAGCCGGCCCGGTGGCGCAGTGGTTAAGTGTGCACGTTCTGCTTTGGCGGCCCAGGGTTCCCGGGTTCAGATCCCAGGTGCGGACATGGCACCTCTTGTCATGCCACGCTGTGGCAGGCGTCCCACGTATAAAGCAGAGGAAGATGGGCACGGATGTTAGCCCAGGGCCAGTCTTCCTCAGCGAAAAGAGGATGATTAGCAGCAGTTAGCTCAGGGCTAATTTTCCTCAAAAAAAAAAAAATTTTAGAAGTGTTACACATGTTATAATATCACCACTGACCCTTGAATATGAGTAATAATGAGCCAAATGTTAGCATCTTCTGCCATGGGGTTCTATATTAGTGAAAGTTCTCCAGAGAAATGGAACCAAAAGGATTATATTATGCATAATATATATAATGTATATATAAATATATATAATGCATGCATGTAATGTACATATTTTATATAGTATATAAATATATACATAACAGTATATATAAATTTATATACTACTTCTATAATATATATATAAATATATGTATAAATATATACTATATAAATATATATAATTAAGTATATATAAAACTATATGTAAATATACATGTAGTGAAATTTATTATGAGACATTGGCTCACATAGGCTGAGAAGTCCCATGATCACCATCTACAAGCTGGAGACCCAGAAAAGCTAGTGGTATAGTTGAAGGCCTGAGAGCCAGAGAGTTGATGATGTAGATTCCTGTAATAGTCTGAAAGCCTGAGAACCAGGAGCAAGAGGGTATGTGAATATCAATGCCCCAGCTCAGTGAGGCAGAGTGAATTCAATGGCCCTCCACTTTTTTGTTCTATTCAAGGCCTCAATGGATTGGATGATGCCACTCACACTGGGGAGGGCCATCTACGTTACTCTGTTCACCAATTCAAATGCTAATCTCCTCCAGAAATACCCTTGCAGACACACCCAGAAATAACAATTGACCAGATATCTGGGCATCCTGTGCCCCAGTCAAGTAGACACATAAAATTAGCCATCACAGGTCCCATGAACATGTTTTATCAGCACAAGATCATTCAGTGAAGATCTTAGCTTACTCAGAATTCTGAATCCTAATCAGGACTCTAAATATTTGATCTTTCTGATATTTCTGAATAGCCAGCCACCTGAGCTCCTGTTTGTTTTTTGTCTCTTGTATTCTAAATTCTATAAAAGGACATAATCACAGTCTATTTCAGAGCAGAAAATGTACCAAATTTCATTTTTGATTTATACTTCCACCTGCTGAGATTGCAGCAAAGCATTAAATCAAAGAGTTGCTACGAGTCAGAGTGATTCAGTGCACCCCAGTTAGAGTTTTGCTTAACTATACAAGAAAAGAATTATTTAATCCACCTTTGAATTTTCAGTGCATTATAAGCACAGTTCTAGAATTTTTTTAAAGGTTCATGGACTCATTCCCATACCTAAATTTTAAACAACTCACAAAAAAGAGATCACGTTATTGATATATATTTTTTTATTTTACCATTCAAGACTTAACACGTTTGATATTGCTTTTGATGTCCTTTCACTGGCCAAATACACTTGATAAAAAGGGAGCATTACTAGCCTAAGAAATGGAAATTTTATTAATATTTATTAAGATGACTATATTGCTTCTATTTTTGAATATGCTTTTATGAAAGAAACATTTTCTGCTCCCCCATACGTTACTGGTACATTCTTAGCCTAGACCATAATTCAACGCCATGCAACAGGCTGGTGGGGATGGACAGCTAGAATTTTATTAAGACACTGAGGAAACTCATAAAATGAACTCATTCTAAAGGAGAAGGAAGCTGGACATCATAAACTTGGCCTAACTAAGCCATTGGAGGAAATGTTCATTGCTCCTGTTCTTAGACTCTTCGCTAGCCCTGGGGCAAATTTATCTAAATTCAGAAAGAACTATTTCTCTAAAACTATTCTGAGATATTGAGGTAGAAACAGCAATACTTCAGTATATTTTAAGCCAGAGTAAATGGTCTATTTTGCCAAAGGCATCTGAGATTTCTAATGTGACATACTGAAAAATACCCTTTGGATTTAGACACTAAAGACTTTATTTTTGACCCTGCCACCAACTCCTTTAGAATATTACGAGTAAAGAGGATGTGAATGGAGACAACTCTTTCAAAATATTTTGTGGTAAAATACAGGAGATAAGTAAGATTATATCTTCATGAATACTGAATGGGCACATTGAACACACACAAACTTCTGCTTTTTGTTGTTGAATGGCACCTGTTTGTTTTAACAATGGGGAAATTGAGCCATGTTGTTATATGAACAGAGAATTAAATAGTAGAAAGAGAGAAATCAAAGATCTTGGAGAGGAAAAGTTTAGTGGCATGACGAGGTGTCAAGAAAAAATATAGGGATAAAATTCATAGCAGATGTGGAGGGATTAGTCTGTGTCAGGAGCAGAGTCTTCCCAATTTTGACAGGAGAGAAAAGAAACAGATGAATGCAGACACAAAAATCCTCATAGAACTGGAATTGAAATGCAAGGTTGCATCCAGCTTATGCCTTCAATTTTCTCTATAAAGAAAGAAGCAAGAGCATTTAGAAGAGGTTGCAGTGTACAGGTGAAGAAGGAAGCAGGGGTGCGGTTCACAAATTTGAAAAAAATAGTGACTAGATGGCAGAGAGTATTCTAAAAAGGGACACAACAGAATTTCCCATCTCCCATGCTCTTCAGCACTGTGGTGTTGCCATTTTCCCATCAAGAATTGAAATCTATTTCTCAACCTTGCTGAAGCTGAGCAAACCTACCAACTGCCGTCACCAATAAAATGCAGACAAAATGATTCTGTACCAGTTCCTGATGTCACCTTTATGTGCATTCAGCTTCTGATTCCTCTTCTTGGAAGCCAACTCACTATATGTGCATCTGTCCTGAGTCCATCGTACTCCAAGAAAGCAAAGCCATGAGGAGAGGACATAGAGGATGAGATTCCATGGAGAATGAGATAGAGAAAGAAGCACCAAAGAGCCGAACATCTGAAAAAGACACCCACTTCGAATGTCCAGCACACTTGAGAAATCAGACTCCTCTATCCTCACATATTATCTGTCTGCAACCAGAGGAGATAACTACCCAGCTGAGCAAAGGAAACCCACAGAACTATGAGGCATATTAGTGTTAAACCACTGATTTAAACTATTAAATTTTGGAGTGATTTGTTACACAGGAATAGATAATTGGAAAATAGTGTAGAATATGCCGATTTGGAGGTTGCCAGAGTAACTAACCAGAGAAATATAGTAAAATATATGAAGCAGTGTTGAATGCCTAAATAAAGTGTTTAACTTAATTTGTTTTGGTAAACTGTATGTGCAGTTGAGTAAATCCATCCAGCAAGACTCATTAGTTAACTATGTGTCTGAACAAGAAGAAAAGTACTTCTGCCTAATCTAAGGTTCATGTTTAGCCAGGACAGGAACAAGAAAATGAAAATCAGTCAAGAGAGTGGAAGATCATAATAAAGAATGATTTAAATTATTATTTCAACTTCAAATGAATGTTTGACTGTCCTTGATCGTTTTTACCGTTTTTACTCAACTGTTCTGCAGAGCTCTGAATCTCCAACCTGATCCTCATCCTCATCATCATCCTTATCACCTCAAAACATGCTCTTTCATTGAATCTAATCACCATTTCTCTCCATAAAAACACCGGGTGGAAATAACTATACTTTTCCCTTGGGTTGCTGTGTAGTTTCTAAACTTTCTCAAATGATTGACACTAACTATAAATTATCCTTTGAAGGATATGTGCTTTTTGATGGTCTCATTTGGCACCGGAGTTATTCTTTGTTCCTCCTCAAATTGATGCTTATAATTTAAAATCTAGAAAATTGTGTTGAACTTTGAAATAACAGGCAGGTCCTGATATACAACATTTTTCTTCTGAAGGTTTTTGTTTTTTGCTGGGGAAGACTTGCCCTGAGCTAACATCCATTGCCAATCTTCCTCTTTTTGTATGTGAGCCTTTGCTACAGCACAGCCACTGACAGGCAAGTAGTGTAGGTCCGCACCCGGGGACTAAACCTGGGCTGCCAAAGCAGAATGCGCTAAACTTAACTACCAGCCCACTGGAGCTGGCCCTAAAGTTCTTTTTTTTTAATGCTGTTTCATTTTTTTTAAAGAAACACAACCCGTATTGTGTTACTTAGGGTAACACATGAAGACTTTATCAGAGGTTAGAGAAACCATCTAGAACAAGAAATGAGCTTCCTTTAGATGTTTTTTTTCAGCAGGCTTGAGTACATGAAATTGTTAACGGTCTTAAGCAAGCAACTTTATAATGATATGTCACACTTGTGTCACACCTACATTTTTGCCACACTCCTGAACCGTGATCACAGTTACACCTGCCAAGAAAAAAGAGCACTTGAAATTTTAATAAGTGATTTTCTGGTTTTCTGTTTTGCTGGCTGCCAGAGAAGAATTGCTAGCCCTTTTTCCTGCCAATGGAAACCGAAATAGAATGAGATTCCTTCACACGGATTGTGCCAAAGGGAAAGGATGTGAGAAGCTGATAAAAATGAAGTTGAAGTGTTCCTTCTAGTCTTATTTCTTCCTAGGAAAGAGATTTTCCTAAGAAAATGCAAGAAGCGTGTAACAGTAATCATTTTGAATTAAGTCTTTAAAATGAATTAAAAATTAAGTTGGCCACAAATGCATTCCCTGTGTTCCTCAGCAATGCGCAGGGGTGAATATTTGGTGGAAAAATTTTCAGATGGCCATTCAAAGAAGTATGTAGAACAATAAGCTACTACTCATTGGACAAAAGAAATGCAACCCCACATTTTCTATTCAGTCATACAGCCTATGCACAATTCTTCTTTTTTTTTTCTGCTTTATCTCCCCAAACCCCCCCTGTACACAGTTGTTTATCTTAGTTGCAGGTCCTTCTAGTTGTGGGATGTGGGATGCCGCCTCAACGTGGCCTGACGAGCAGTGCCATGTCCACGCCCAGGATCCGAACCCTGGGCCACCACAGCGGAGCGCGCGAACTTAACCACTTGGCCACGGAGCTGGCCCCATGCATAATTCTTTAGTTGAACCGTTCTATCAAGTACTGCAGTCATGTCCAAGAAATAATAAAGTATAAGGGAGGCAATTTGTCTTCTGAGGTAGCTT
This sequence comes from Equus caballus, assembly GCF_041296265.1. Classification (NCBI taxonomy): domain Eukaryota; kingdom Metazoa; phylum Chordata; class Mammalia; order Perissodactyla; family Equidae; genus Equus; species Equus caballus. Next base: position 26,673,255 of record NC_091709.1, on the reverse strand, counting down.
AGTCACTGGAATTTATACTCCTCCATTTTATAACACAGCCTCCCCACATATTCAAATTTACTTTGATTTACATAATTAGGGGTTAGACAAGTCCACATTTATATTCTCTTTCCATTTATGAATTCCCTATTCAGTCATCTGTTACTATGCAATGTTCTTCCGTAATACAAGGGCCCCATACGTCATCACCATGTGATTTCAATACTACTGTTCATCCGTTAACCTGTAAAGACTTACATCCATAGATGAAAATCAAGAAGTCCATACTGTCTGTGTTGCAGTAAAACCAGAGATGCCTGATTTTCCAGTCCTTTCTCTGTAGCTAAACTAGCTTTGAAAAATTTTAAACAAACTGATGGGCATATTCACTAATATTATCTTCATTTCCAAATTAACACCACAGTGGCCAGTGTTTATACATTAAGACACTGGTTGTTATCCTTTGAGTGTCTCTGAGCTTCTATTTGAATGACAAACTCTCGTAGGTTTGGGACATTGCTCAAATAGTTCTCAGCTCTGTCGGTTGACTACCAATCTCCTCTGCCACCCATAATTGTTCTCCATTCCATAAACCAGACACAGAGCAGGGCAGACCGAGGATGTCACTGTGAGTCCTAAAGAGTTTTCCTCTTGCTCCTTAAAAGGACTTCATTATCACCTACTACAAAACAGCTATTTGGGGCTCCAGCTCCCTTCCATTAATTCATACAAGATTATCTTCATATTGTTGGGTGAGCATGGCTCATGTATTGACAGAATTGTTACGTGTCAGACTTTTTATCAGTGCCTTTTCCCTCCTGTTAAAGTGCCAGACTCAGAGGTAAAGCTCCTGAGGCTTTGGAAAAAATCAAGGTCTTCAAGTCTGAATGTTGGTTACAGGGTAGCACTGTCTTAAAGATTTCAGTTTTTTATGGAGTTGGATGTCACACTGGCAAAATATTCTGTCTCTGAAATTCACATATTCCCAATAAACTACGAAAACATAATATGATTTCACGGTTTTACAGCTACTCAGACCCTCGGCCCAGAGGATCAGAGAACTTACATACAGCAGATAAATAGTAGATTTAGGATTCAGTCTCGGTTGAGACCATATCCAATGTGACGTCTGCGCACAGACTAGAAAGGAAGAAAGAGTAATAAAAAGCAAGACGAATTTTATCCTTTTTGAGAGAAAGGAGTTAGAATTAATTTTTTTTAATGTAGGTAGATATATGTAATGATAACGTGATTAAATATGAGGTGCTAAGTTTTAGTCAAGGCAAGGAATTTCTTTCAGGTAAATTGATTATCTGTAGTAATACCTTCTAAAAGTTTCTTTGAACAATAAAAGAAATTGACATGACTAAGGCATTTTTCTATCTAAATCTGGATGTGTTGCTTTGCTCCTTTTCCAAATTAGCTTTAAAATTTTTTATGAGAATAAAATTTACTGATGAACAAAATCTTATCTTAAACGATGCAGTGCTTCTGTCAGATGAAACTTATGAGAAAATATTCAACATAGAATGAATTTTTTTAATCATTGAATACTAAATATTTAAACATAATCTTGTAGCATTTGGATACTATAATTCTCACAGTGAATCTCTAAACTATAATAAAACTCTCTCAGTTGAAATTGTGATTATGCACAATAACCATCAATCATTCTATAAATAAGATTTAACAATTTTTTTATTGTTCTACACTTAATCAATTAAATGACAACATTTAGGAAATCAGCTATGCTCAGAGAGTATTCTATTTTGGACTTTTGAATTTATTTTTCATTTCTCTATAGTACATGCTGCTAGCTGAATAAATAATTTGTTGCTTGTTGCTGTTTTTCTTGATGGCTTAAATGCCTTAACCAGTTATAGTCAACCATCTGCACATTTAAAATCAACTATATTTCTACATTAAAGCTAATTTTTAAAGTGCCCCTAGTGGCATCATTTAGTTTGCTTTCTTATATTTTCTAGAACAACACTGTACAATAGAAACATCATGCAAATGACATATGCAAATTTAGATTTTTTAGTAGCCATATTAAGACAGTTAAAAGAACAGGGAAAATTTATTCAGTAAGATATTTTACATAAACCAGTATATTCAAAATACTACCATTTCAACATGTAATCAATATAAAAATTATAAATGAAATACTTTACATTTTATACTGTGTATGAAATTCATTGTGTATTTACATCTCAATTTGACTTAGCCACATTTCAAGTGCTCAGTATTCACATGTGACCAATGGATCCATATCAGACAGTGCAGTTCTAGAAAAAGCAGTGTCTTTAAATTGCTCCAAATAAATGCATAAAGAGTTGCTTAACAATGAAACTAAGTACTCAGGTACCATCATTTTCTCTAAATGTTAACATTGTTTTTAACTTTTATAATGGAAATGTCACAATCAATTGATAAATAGACTCAATAACATAATGGATCTCTTGTGTTCATCACTCGGCTTCCAGAGCTATCAACTTATGGTGGGATTTCATCTCAATTCATGTTTCATCTATATCTCCACCCACACCTCCCCCTTATTTTTATTATAAGGCAAATTAGAGACATCATAACATTTCATTTATATAGTTAAGTATGTATTTTCTAAAAGGTAAGTCTTTTAAAAAAAACGTAACCACAGTATCATCAATACACCTAACATATGCTTAAATACTTTAATATTATCCAATATTCAGTGCCAGTGTTCAAATTCCAATCATTACAAAAAGTGTCACAATTTTTTAAGTGCTTTAAAAGATATTTAAATTGTTATCATGTTTTTTAAAGTTTCTTTTCTTCTATAGACTATCATTCTCTCTCTCCCCCCGCCCCCTTTCTCTCTTTTTCATTTATTTGTTGAATAAGCTGCTTTTGTTTTTTGTGTTATTTCCATTCTGTTTTGTTTTATTTTAAAATTTTTGTTCCTATAGCATGTCACACATCCTGGATTTTGCTGATTGTATTGCTGTGGAGTCCTGAAACAGCTTTCTCTGTTCACAGTATTCCCTGTATATTGGTAGATCAATTTAGATTCAGATTTGATATTTTTGACAACATTACTTTGTAGCACATCTGTATTCTGTTATGTTTTTCCAACAGGAAACTCATATGTTCTATCAGGTAACATGTATTGTCTGACTGTCTTCTTTTTGTGATGTTAGCGGCTATTGGTGGTTAATGCATAGATCCATTACTTCATTGAGGATTGCAAAAGGAAAATATTCTAATCCAATTGTTTATTCTTCAGGTATTACCTGGAAAATTTCCACCAAAGGTAATGTCCCATCATTTTCTCCTTGATTATCCAGTAGTACATACAATTCCTAAGGAAAAGACTTACATACTTCTATCTTTCTTTTGAGTTTATCAACTTTCAAGATAGTTTTCCCTCAAACGTCAAAAATAATTTTTTAAATTATAATTAGCTTTTTTGCTATAAATGTATTTGATGGATTTATTTTTTTTGATGTCAAGTGTGTGCCATCTTTGGTGAGTGGAAGGTTCTGTTAGTTTCCTGTGTCTTTTCGACATGACCCTAGACCTCTTCCAGAGCTTCATTGCTATCTGATATTAGGACATCTCAGACTCATCTGTGTATTATCCTGCCCATAGCTAGAATAAGACATTTCTCCTCCACATCCTGGCTCATTTTTGTGGAATGCCTATCTGGGCAGTAGCCAGAGATGCTATTGCTAGGAATAGCCCATTGTTTCGAAGTCTTTTTAGTTGAAAACGGTAGAAAATTTTTGTTGTTGGCTGGTTTACAAGATAAAGAACATAAAGAGTTCATGGTCATATTTCCACTTTAAAACGCAGATTATAGGATTTTTACTTAACCTATATTACCTTATATTTATATCTCCTTTATGTTGAGAAGCTCATTTCTCTAGGACATCAGGAATTATAGAAATAAAACAGTAAATAATTACTCAAGTTTTATACCTTACAACACATACAGCCACCTCAAATGAAACTAGCAACACCACTTCAAGCAATATAATTATTTTAATTTAATATTTTTGCAACACTTTTTTTTGTTCCACTATAAATTTATAGTAAAATTACTGTGTTTTAAATATGTTTGGTATAATTCCCACCTGTAAGACAATGACCAACTGTGTACGTATTTATATGCATTTATTACATTTTATTATTGATTATATTATTTTGAATTTTTTAGTTTAGTTTTGTTTAATAATTATACGAAATATTTGATGCCTCTAAAGTAAAATTTACAAAACAAGGACTATTTAAAGAAGTCTAGTTTTTATAGAAGTCCTCTCTATCTTATTTCTTTCATTATAGGTAACATTTATTTTTTATTTCATTGTATATTCTTTCATGTTTTGTTTATTATAAGTAGATATCTTTAAATTCTCCATATTTCTCAGATAAACTGAACCATACTATAAATCACTTAATAATAATATATAGACATGAACTGTTATAATTTTTTTAATTCAGAGATATTTTAACAAAAAAACTTTAACTTATTTTGTGTAGCATGAAGGTGTAAAAGCCTATCTTTTATATTTTGTGTAGCCTATTGTAAACATTCTGAGCTAAGAACTTCACAGATATCCAAAAAGATAAAAAGTTTATTGTCTCCTTACGAAGGGAAAGTTTCTTTGTTTTGTATATATTGTAGACTTTTTATTGAGATATATATTTGAGGTGAAAAAACAGCCCGTGGGTCTGCTTCATCTTGGAAATTAGAGCATGGTTTCTAAAAATCTTTTATTTCCCAGCAGGCAGTAAAAATTACCCTCAGCAAGATGAACATATCTTCTATAAGTTTCTTGTATTCAATTAAGCTTTGTGTTTAAAATAGTATTTATTAATATGTTTCATTTAATGGTTGATAAATCCAAGTGAGATCATTTTGCTTTAAGCAATGTAAACAAACTCAGAATTGCCATTAAGTTGATTTTTAATTGCTCCAGTCATGGCTAATTACCAAAGAACTAGTTTTAAATTCTTTCCATTTGTCTTCCCCCTTAAATTTAGAAAAGAGAAAAGATGTTGATGGCTGGGGTAGTGTGTGATTTGTTTCAGTCAGAGAATTTTGTCAGGTGTTTATTTATTCTGTCTAATGAAAGTTTACATGCCCCCAAATGCCTGGAAACAAACTTACTAGAAATCATGATTGTCACATTGTGAATACACATCTGGGAAGTTAAAGTGTGTTTGCTCTAACCAAAAATGACATATATTTAATATATTTATATTTAAAAAATGCAACTAGATTTCCTGTAATCACTCATTATTAGGTCAGAAATAGATTGATCTTTTGCACATATACAGTATATATGACTTTAAAAATCAAATACCCTGCCAACTAGACTACATATTTTTAAAGAAAATACCTAGGAAATCAATTCTCTCTCAACCTTATGTTCTTTTATTCATATCTTAGTACTTAAGAATGTGAACAAGGACTATCAATTAAAAATAAAGGAAAACTCTCACCAACAGCATGGAGTGCTGCATGCGTGTGATAAAAGCATACGAGAGCAAAGGACACTAGAATGCGGAGAGGAAAATGTTCTAATGAAGAGACTGAAGGTGTAAGAAATGTAACTTTATGTACAGATAATACTGATCTCTAGGGAGTATGCATCACCCAGTTACAGAGATGCCCATTTCATTAAGCCGTCTTCACAAAACATTAGCATGTTCAGACAGAGAGCAAAGGATGGCACAAATGATGATGAGGAATCACTTTTTGGAAAATCCCATGAGTTTAGCTTGCATTTGAGGTCAGTTGCTTTTCCAACTACTAAAGAATGAGCTTAAAGGCAGTTAGGAGCCAGATGCAAGAGAAAAGTAATGATTAGCTGAAAGTGTATGCATGGGGTAGTCAATTGAAGTTTAGGCATAGTCTCTGTATCCAACTTTATTGCTAAAAAATATTTACCAATTCTTTCCAGATTATAACTTTTAAATTATATGTGACTGTTTTCTTCCATTACTATGAGTAATTCAGAGCTAGATCAAAGTCATTTCATTTTTATGTGCACCATCAAATGATTAAAGATTTTATGATATACAAGAGCAAAAAACATTTAAGGATTAAAGATAATCACAAAAGAAGAGAGCTATTGAAACTGGGGGAAAATGTATGATGTAAATATATTTCCATTCCCATTCCCTCTTGTGCATTGACCTTCTTGCAATTAAGCTCCTTTTCATTCAGCTCTTGCAGATATTGAATTCTAAATATTGAAGAAACCACATTTCATTGAAAAATGCAACACTTTCATTTTGGAATAAACGATTTAGTTTATAAGAGATGAAACTTTAATCTGAATTTCCCTTTTAAGGCTATTGCATTTCATTGTCTGGAAGCCCTGTGTATAAATGAGGATGATAGATTATTTTTTCCAAACTCAGGAGGTTTCGAGATTCCCTTCAAAAAATATTAATTTATTTTTTAGATATGGAGATTTGGTTTTTGAGTTGATGGACTGTTATTGTGAGGCTGAAAATTGTGTATCAGTCAACCTAATGTTTCATTCCAGGTCTTCAAATGAGTCACCTCCTCTTTCTTTGCTGTTATTTCCAGATGTGTGGTAGGTGGCCAAATTTCTATTTATAGGAACTTTACTCTGCCTCACCCAAGGAACACAGAAGCATTGGCAATCATCTTTACTGTTTCTGCTACTGGTTTTGTCTACTATAGTAGCTAAAAAATTCATGGCGATCATTGGTGACCCAACCGAGTTTATCTGCACTGTCTTAAAAGTTCCAAGATCAGTGGAAAATGGAGTTTCTAATCAGATCACTCCATAAAACATGTATTTGTATATCTCTGAATTAAGTGCTTACATAGAATACAACCTTAATTTTTAAATTGCTGTTAGTACAGAAAGACAAGTATTATAATTTTTACTTTACAAATAAGGAAAAGCAAGTCCAAGAAGAATTATAAATCATGCTCGAAAAGGAGAAGCTGGTAAGACTGAAAAAAAAAAGGATTTATCCTTCAATCTTTGTCTCCAAATCAAGAGTTCTTTGTACGACAGTGTCCTTGTGCAGAACATGAGGACCAGGCTTAATAAAAAGTGAGTGCCCGACAGGTATATGGATGCTTAATTTCTCCCAATCCATTGTTACCTGCTAGTGTTGAGCATCTTGGGGTTAACTTTAGCTCATTTTTTTCATGTCTATTTATTCCCTCAGGCATTTCACCCCTCCCCTAAGTGATATCAACAATGGCCTTTAAAAACTCATCACAAACAAATCTGTACCTCAGTCCTGTCTTCTCATCTGCTTTTTTAATCTCATGTGTCCAACTCTATCAGATGTCTCCTTATAGATGTCCCACTGATGTCTCAAAAGTAAATTCTTAATTTTTGCTTTTCTTCCCGATTTCTCTACAATGCCCAGTAGTTCTGCCGTTGCTATTAAACGTTTGTGATTGTCTTTTCTCCTGAACATCCCAGATACACCAGTTTCTTGGGTTATAGGCATTGTTAATCTCTCTCTACCATTGCCATCTATGCTAGCACTTGGGGAAATGTGAAACATAAAATAGAGACATTTAACACAGAAAGATAAAAATAAACACATTAAAAGTAACTTTAAAAAATAACTTTAATATTTCCTTGAAAAACTTATGTCCAAAAATGTCATGAAAAGATTGTGCTACAAAATAAATTTTAAAAAAACCTACGACTATCCAACTGAACATATTTTTGAAGCAATTGTGCTTCTTAAGAGATGTCTATCTTTAAGACATCATCTCTAGATCTTCCATATGTCGCAGATAGCTCAACCGCATACGGCTCCTCCTCATATGAGATTTGAACTCCTAGACCCTTTTGTAAAACAGTCCTTCCAAACAAAAGTTAAGCAGGGAAAAAGGAGTTTTAGCAACATATTGCGTTTCTAGTACCTTCACAAGTTTCATCTCTCATTTTGTGGACTTTACTGTTTTAATTAGAATTATTTCTCATCACAGTCACTACCATCCTCCTGATTTTGCAGTCAATCTTTCAAAATCTGTATTTGCCATTGTCCCTGCTTATCCTGCCACCCAGCTTTCTGTTGTAGCCCTATGTTATATGCAATTTCCTGACTATTCTTAACTCAGACAGAGGGAGAACTTCTTCAGTTGTATATATTCTTCTATTTTACTTAGGTTATTAATTTTTTAATTTGATTCAAATTTTCTTTTCTTGTTCACCGTATACTGTATTAATTCTCTTAGCCATTTCTTCTTGCTTCCATTATTGGTAAATGAATGACAACCCTTTCCTGTAGAGGCTGAAAAGGTTGCTAATGTCTTTTATAAATCACTCTATCACTTCCAGTGGAGGATCATCCATAAATCCGATTGAGGAGATTATCTCTCTTTAGATGCTATCGCCAATAACCCAGTTTACTAAGACATTGATTTTGCATACACTTTTCCTACTTTCCATTGTTTTCTTTTTCCTATAGAAAAATATTGTGTAGTAAATGAAGAACTGGACTCGGAGTCATAAATACTGAGTTTGAATCCCAGTTCTGCCACTGAATAGATTTGTGTCTACTTTTAGGCAAGTCATTAGAACTCTTTGGGCTTTAGTTTTCTCAGTTGTGAAATGATAATGTAGAGTTGGTAATATTTAATTCTCCTTCCAGTTCTAAAACATATTGATATTTTAACCACATATTGTGTCAAGCCTAGAATAAGTCAATGAACAGAAACAAATTCCATTCTTTTCTCTGTTCCTGTATAGAGCGTGGGACAAGATGAAACTTCCTATGCTCGTTAAATATTTGAATAATTGAGAAATTAATGAAAATCATTCTTTTTGCTGTTTGATAAAATTTATTTAGCTATGTAATTGTTTTCAAATCTGAAGAATGCGCAGAAAGACATATCAGTAGATTTAACTTAACCTAAGCAGACTAATGGTTTGACCAATTATAGATAGGAAAGTATTGGGATTTCTCATAACAATATTAGTTCCTAGAAATTACATAAATACTTTTGATGATATACTTATTTATCACCTCTAGTACCCAGCACATAGCCTGTGTTTATTACATAATTGATTAAGTAATTGTATATTTAAAGAAAATATGATATTTTGCAATTTGTTACATAAATTTTCTTTGTATTACTTTTTACAAAATGTGTAGTTCCTGCATGAGCAATATAAATAGACTTTGCCTAACCCAGTAAAAGAGTTTTACCAAATATGAATATTAGAATTTTAAAGACTTCTTGTTACAACAGTAATTTCTAGAAATGGTCACATTTAGCCCTGTGGGGTTTTTTTGTGTGTTTGTGTTTGTTTCTCAAATGTTCAAAGCATTTTACTGTATTATTTGTAAATGTAAGCAGTCTGAGTGTTATTGACGGACAGACTAAATCCATAGTTTTTCTCATTCTATGTTCATGTATTTGCATGATCCACTACCAATTTTTCAAAATACCATTAGCTTTAAGTGTATTTTAATACTTTTAACCAATCCTGTCCCAGGAATCTTGTTTAGTAAATTCAAATAGAAATCAAGACATGTAGGGTTGAATTCAGTAAAAATGGTATGCTCGTAGGCTACCAGAGACCCATGCATTCTTGTTAACATGAGTATATTTTAATTTGCTTGTGGGCCAGACTAGGGGTGTGTGCGTTTGTGTTTGTGTGTGTGTGCATGATATTCCTTACTTACATAAAAGGTAAATCCAGTTATTCTGCTGTCAAAGTCAGTAGCAGAGTTACAGCAAAGTTAATTTTCAAAAAGTTAAAAATGTAACTCTCATCCAAGTATAGATTTAACATATGTCAAAGATTTATAGACTTATAAATGAGGGAACAAGTAAGATGGTAACAGCTCCTTTCAAAAGCTCTTGAGGAACTGATTATATGTAGAAAATAAATTGTAATAATATTGATAATTTAGATGCAAAACTGGTTGTGTGTCAAAGTGGACAATTAAAACATATCTTTTGAATTACTTTTTCTTACAGACAGAAATATATAACTTAGAGTGTAATCTCACAGCCTCCATGTAAATAGCAAAGTCAAACTAGGTATATTCTCTTACAGCTGGGGTTCTTAAAATTTTGTTCTCAGTAACCCTTTATGATATTAAACATTATGAAAAACTAACAAAAAGAAAAAAATTCAAGACACTGAGTTTTTGTTTTTGTAGGTTATATCTACTGAAATTTACCGTATTAGAAATTAAACCTAACAAATCTTTTAAAATGTGTTCATTTCATTTAAAAAATAATAAATCCACTGAGCAATAATATAAATCACAGTTTCTGAAAAATAAGTAAATTTCCATAACAACAAATAAAACCTAATGGAAAGTGATATTATTTTACATTTGTTTTCAAATCTCTTTAATATGAGACACAAAACTGAAGGATTTTTTTTTTTTCTGTTTTGGCATTCAATATGATGCAATAAATTAAGCAACTTGGAGTATATGAGGAAAATACAGCCTCTCACAACTATGTAGTAGGAAAAGGTAAGGTCTTATAGATGCTTGAAAGGGTTTTGTAGACACGCTGGGGCCCCCAGACCATACTTTGACAACTGCCATCAAAGAGAATCAAGTAAACCTTAGATGGATCTGTTAAAATGTGCCCACTTATGACACTGAACAAACACTATAGTCAATAGGCAGTTTTACCTTATTTCCAAATTTTAGAGAATTTTCTTAACACTAAATTCTTTTGACAAATGATATTGTGTCGCCATCTTCGAACAATGTTCTTTGTCTTGTAGGCATATTTTATTACAGCATTGGTCACATAGGAAGAAAGAAAGAAAGAAAGACAGGAAGAAAAGAAAGTTCGTAATCTCTAACCATGTGAACTATTAAGATACAAAACCAGTAGTTTAGAGAGAGATCTCTTCTCACTCTTGAATAGGAAAATGGTACTGATTTCAATTTCTAATAAATGGGGGGAAAAAAACTTATGTTTGATTTGATCTGACATTAAGTGGTCCATCTACAAAATCTGTGGACTGAATAAAAGGAAAATACAGCTCCAAGCACAATGAAGATGAAGAAATTTCCTACTCAAACTGAGCTTCCAATGGTCTATAACAGCATTATCCAAAGGACTGGGCTCAGTACCACAAGTAGTCTCAGGAAGCCTGGAATACAGAACAAATTACCTTGTACACACCCTCTTTTGTACAATGGATAAGACTTGCATGATTCAGCACCACCAAGGAAGCATAATAATAACCACTGAGTGAGTCATAGGAGCCAATATTCACCAGTGGCACACTGGATGATGTAGCGCCATTGGTAATGATGTAACCAGCATTAAATAAATGACGTCAAGGAACTGTGAGGAAAAAGTATCTATATAGTTTTAGTACAAACAGATTCTGAAGAATCGTGACTTTGTGCTGTCCTTTTTCAATGTGGATGGAATGAAATTAGCCAACAACTGCACGTTTGATGATAACAGACATACAGACACACACACACAGATAGTCCCTATACCAGCATAGGAAAAAGCAATGCCTGGACACTGGAAAAATCTTCACAGACATTGATTGAATAATAAACAAATATGCCAATGCCTCTTCTCCATTCATTATTTTAAATATTCATTGATAAATCACTATAACTCACATTGGCCATTGTCAAATTGTTTATAGAGATAGGGCCCAGCAAATATTTGCCTGGCCCTGTACATCCTGTATGCGACCATGATCTAGTCACAGGTCTGATCTTCTACCTTTATAGACAGTTGACTTCATAAGGTTAAATATTAAGATAGCAGGTTCAAACTAGAACCATCTAAGCCACAAAGCTCACTGTTTACACTAAGTTGAATTTATTAATTAAAAACCTATGTCAAATTAAGTTTACTATTCCAGGAAATTTCTTACCCAGAGAGATGAAGTTACAAATAACATTATTGTTTATTTTAGGAACTTCCTGAATATCCCTTTTATCCAAACTAGACTACTCAAGTAGTTAGGGCAATAGGCCTCTTCTCAGAGCAATTGGTTGTCGTACTCTTCAAAATTCATTTCAAATCTCTCGACTCACTCTGAGCACTATACCTAAACTGTCATATCACACATCCTGATTAGGATTCTAATTTGAAAAATCTACCTTAAACTAATCCAAAATGCTTATAAGTATCCTGCCTTTGACTTCTCCTCCTTGTATACTCCCAAGACTCTACAAAGTTAGTATGTTTCTTGCTGCAGTAAGCAATAAACTTGAAATAATTTTGGTAGTGTCTTTGGGAAGTTGGCTGATATATTTTAAACTACATTTTATAATATTTAATAGACACTGACTACCATAAATGAGTTATCGAAAGGTCTTTGTATTTTACAGACAGCATTCATAAGAGAGAGGTACCCTATGTGCATTCTATCTCCTTAACCTATATATAAAAATAATACTATTACAAGGCAAGAGGCACTCTAAAAAATTTACTTCCAAACAACCACAGAAAATGTTTATACACAAAAGGTGCATATTAAAGTTTTTAAAAAATTCTTTATTGCATGATAATAAAAAATAGGCCCTTTATTATGCATACCAAATTATTTCAAATACTGATCTCTCTTCTTTGTGGCGATTTTAGGAATTGATTTCTAAAGTTCATCTTTCCATTATAATATCATGCTAATTAACATCTCAGAATCTAGAGTGTTCAAAACACCACTTCTTCAATACTAATTTTCCTCCAGTAGACTTGCTAATTTAAAAAATATTCTAGTATTTCTATTTCATAGTTTGACATGGTTAGTCTGTCAAATGTACGTGAAATGTCAGGTCTCACTTTTGCCCACAGAAATCCATGGTTTTTTACTTCGAGTTTTGGTAACTAATGCAGGGGTAATGATGGAGACTCATTTTGTGCCCTAACATGATTTTTATTCAAAAGGAATTCCAAAAAAGTAAACAGTAAAATGTAATACAATTTACTAAGCATAACAAATAAAATGGTTATTTGGAACTGAAGAGGAATAGGTAGCCAAGCCTTGGAGACATTGGGTAGAAACTTCCTTAAAAATTACTAGAAAACTAGATATGGTTTGAATAATTTGTGTCATACCGGAGTTCATGTAGTTGACAACTGCAAGATTTTCTGGCTGTCCAGTAATGAGGGAAAACCTCCCATCCATAATCAACGGAACATTATGATATCTGTAATTAAGCCATCAAACTATATGTTTAGGGAATGGCCCTGTGGCATAGTGGTTAGATCTGTTGCACTTCACTTCAGTGGGCCGAGCTTCACAGATTCAGATCCCAGGTGTGGACCTACACTGCTCGTTGAGCAATGCTGTGGTGGTGACCCACATAAAAAACAGAGGAAGACTGGCACAGACGTTAGCTCAGGGCTACTCCTCCTCAAGCAAAAAAAGAAGAAGATTGGCAACAGATGTTAGCTCAGAGTGAAGCTTCCTCACCAAAAAAAAAGAAAAAAGTCTTTAACAATTTTTACTTTTTCAATGTTATATTTCTTTTTTCTTCTTAACAATTACTGTAATTCACTTTGTTTTCAAATATGTATTTAAATCTCTCAAATGTGTACTTTACCTTTATTGAACTTCCCCTTTTAAAAAAATGAATATTTAATTTTTTTCAGATATAGATTTACCATGTTGCTTTCTTCCTCCAGTCTTTCCAAAGTGTTTAGTTAAATCATTTTTCAAATATAGTTTATTAAGCACTGGAATTTCCTTTACTTTTGAGTGCAAAGGCTTTTCTCCCTCCTTCCAATCTCAAAAATAATAATTGGAATTGTGGGACAGTTTTGAATTGCACTCATAACATTGATGTGTTATAACTGGTGTGATAATCTCCTGCTTCTGGCTGATAGTCAACCTCCTTATTTCTTCCCACAGCAGAATCTCATTAAAGAACAAAATGCATGCTTTAAAACATGTGCTCATATTTCTTTAAGATTGTGTTTTTATTCCTTTAAATTCTGGCTATATTGGGTGAATTTTCAGCCTCCCAAATCCCATCAACTCAAGATTGATCTCAAAATAAAAGAAAATATCAGCCTCTGTTACAGTCAAGATTTAGATATGTAGCATTGGTTTTTTCTGTCAGGGACCATTTGGAAAAGAGCAGCACGTGTCCACCTTTCAGAAGTGGTAGTGATTGTAAGACTGAGGTCTTTCCTGCATCAGCTTCTGTGGCTATGGAAGCATCCTTGAGAACTTGGTGGGGGCAGCAGGAGCTGGAGTGGTTTCCTTAGTACCTTGTTCTGTCTTTAAGGAAGATTTGTTTCAAGCCTGGCTCTCCAATCCTCTTAAGCATGTCCATAGACTATCAAAACGAAAACCTCTGTTTCTGTTTAATCAGTACGAGTTATATCTGCTACAAACAAAATTGATTATTATGGGCTCTAAACGGTTAAATCATATAACCTCTGTGACATAGCAAGCCTATCTTTTAAACCATTCTTGCGCTTAGAAAAGTATAAGTTGAAGGGCATCAAGAAGTAACCACAAAAGAAAAAAGTTCTCATTGATATGTTATTAGAACCTGTGTATTAGTTATCAATGGCTGAACAACACATTACCCCCAAATTTTGCACTTAACACTGCACATACTTAGAGTACAGTTTCTGTGAGTCAACAGTCCAGGTACAGCATAGCTGGGCTCTCTGTTTCACAGTCTCCCAGGAGGCTGTAATCAAGGTCCAGGTCCAGGGTATGTGGTCTTGACACTGAACCTCTTAATCTCAAGTTTGTGTGCTCCATGCACAGTAAACCGAACACCAAGACATTCGTGCTTGGAGATGGAGAAAGATTTATTCAAATTGGCCAAAACGAGTAGGTGGGAGCCTGGGTTCACTCAAATCCACCTGCCCAAGAACAGAAAGCAGGGTTTTTGTTTTTCTTTTAAAGATTGGCACCTGAGCTAACAACTGTTGCCAATCTTCTTTTTTCTTTTTCTTTTGACTTCTTCTCCCCAAATCTGCGCCCGCCCCCCCCCCCCCCCCAGTACAGAGTTGTATATTTTAGTTGTGGGTCCTTCTAAGTTGTGGCATGTTGGACACCACCACAACATGGCCTGGTGAGCGGTGCCATGTCTGCACCCAGGATCTAAACCCGTGAAACCCTGGGCCACCGAAGTAGAACTTAAAGACTAGGCCACAGGGCTGGCCCCAGCAGGGGTGTTTTATAGCTAAGGGGCTTGGCAGGAATCACCTCAGGGAAACAAAGGGGTCATTCCTGATAAACCCGTGGGCAATCTGACTTCTGGGCTTCAACAGCTGCTGGAGGCCAGCCATCCTGCGCTCAAAAATCCTCTGGAAAACAAGCTCACAAATCCTCGAAAACCCTGAGTCACCCATCAACTTAAACAGTAAAAACAGCAAATTGGTTTAATATCTACAGTACCCCTCAAGTACCTGGCTTCAGTCTCACCAGAATGCACAATTCAGGAAGAAACCCTTTACAAGTTCCCACAGAGGTTCTTTGCAGATGTTGGTTTGAGGGCCTGAATTGCTTTGCTGGCTGTTGGCCTGAGGCTGCTCGAAGTTCATTGCCTTGTGGGCCTCTCTCACACAGCAATTTCCCTCATCAAAGCATGCAAGTTGAGAAGATAATTAGGAGACTGTGCTAGCAATACAGAAGTCACAATGTTTAGTAAATTAATCTGGGAAGCGACATATCATTTTTGCTGTGTTCTGTTGGTCAGAAGCAAATGACTTAGGGGAGGCCCTTACTCAAAGCTGTGAGTATCAGAAACAGGGATCACCGGGGGCGCTCTTGAAGTCTGCCTAACAAAATTAGACTTTAATCAATCTGCAGATGATCTTTCTTATGCTTACCCAAAAAATTGCTTAAACGTAAGTCCTCATGTTGAAAGCCATGGAAGGTATTGACAAAAAGGTAAAGCAATTACATTTGTTAAGGCATTAACACAGCATTCATAGGGAGAAGATCGGAACTTCAACTATTTGCGTAGCTTGTGCAATTAGAAATTAACAACCTAAGAGCAAAACATTAAATTAAAAAAATTATATCTATATTGTAGTACAGGGGAAAAGGTCATGAAGTGAGATTTGGAAACTTCAGAAGACTTCCATAAACTCTCGTTAATTACTGTGTCAACACTGATACAAAGAAATCACTATTCGATTGTGGACTACTTTGAATAATATTTGGCTAAAAAGTAGTTTGCATAGTAAAGACGAGACCAAAAGAAGAAATCTTAGACAATAAAATGGAGAACACTATAGCGTTGTGAAAGACTTGATCACAACCAGGGAAAAATTTAATTTAAGACTGTTTATTATTTGACTTACAAAGGTTTGAGAGGTTTTTTTTTTAACATTCATAGTAAGCCTATGATGTAGACAATTTGGATTTTTTACTCCCTAAAAGAGCATAAGCATAGCCTGTTGACCAGCTGAAGCTGAGTTTATTACCTGCTGTATTAAGGGAAAGTATCAGTCTGACAGAGATATAGTACTGCCTGGGAAAAGAGACAAATAGTAGTGTCGTCAGCAATAAGACTTACTTCTACTAAGGACAAAAATGTGCAAATCTTATTAAATGATCAAAGGATTAATAGAAGGGGTTTCTCCTTCCTAGGAGAAAAAATAAACTCAGAATTTGAGAAATGGATGAGAGGAAATTAGAACTCAACTCAATGAAAGTCTTAAGTCACCATTATGCTTAGAGAGACTTCTCAGTGGCGTGTCAAGGGACCTCAGAGAAGCAAGTTTTCATTTCTGAAATGGGAGTATTGAAGAACAGTGGTAAATGGATCCTAATTCTATCTTGCTGGTACTTCTAGGACAGTTGGATATAGATATCTAAAAGATCACCAGAGTTGATCATGCAAAGTTGAATCGATTGTCTACTACTGCAAGGTATCAATCCGATAAAGTCTTTGTGTGGCGTGGCCCTGTGGCAAATATCAACAGGCTTTCGATGTCTGGGAGTGGGAGATTAAGTTGGGCTTTTCAATGTGGGAATCTGATCGAAATAAGAAAATTTCACCAAATAACTTTTTTTAAGATTAATGAACATAGTGGGAATCTTGAAAATGAGGGTAAATAAAGAATAGTTCCAGAATTGAATAGTTGACTTGTTTGAACAAGTTATTGTCCTGAAAAGAGGGGTTTCGGCTCAGATGAGCAAACTACTGTCTGGAGAACGAGGTTACTTGAGCAGGTTAGTCTTCAGATAAATTGATTTCTGAGAAATTCCAGAAATAAAAAATGAAATTATTCACTAATTTACAGATTTATCACCCAGGGAAAGAATTTCCTGGAACAAACAGGAAAAATGTAGGCAGCTTTAATTCTTAGACTAATAATTATGCTATGTGTCTGCAGGCAGTATTAGTTCTCAGTTTTGTTATTCCCCACACTTTTAAACAAGGGAAAACTAAGCTTTTAAGAAGTTTATTAAGTTTCCAACAAGTGTTCTAGAATAAGATCAAGTAAACAGATGAGGAAGAAAGAAAGCTTAAATTCCTGCTAGCAGAAAGATTATTCTAAAAGTGAGACTACATTTACTTTCTGACTGTGAGTAGACACTTTTTATATTGCACACATCCAGGTTGGTCATGAGAAAGGAGACTTTCCTGCAAGAATTTGAGTTGGTGGGAAATGGTGGTGAGGCAAAATGAATGAACAACTCTCAGATCTCGGGACAATGTGCCCTAAGGGTAATAAATTGAGAATAAGTACATTCTATGGATTGGGTTTATCAACAAAATGGGAGGTTTAGTCCTCATGCTGGCAACATAAGCTTTGCAGAAAATGTCTTTATTTATATCACCTAAAGTTATATAATTAGAAAGTGGTAGAATCTGTATTAGAATTCAGGAGTATCTTTGAAAAAGCTATGCTGGTAAGCAAGGGTCATGTTGACTTATAGATTATTAAATCAAACACACACATACACCTATATATAACAGATGCTTGATGCATATATCTAATAGATTCTTGGTAAATAAATAAATATGCTATGATGTCTCCAGTTTCATGCATTCATATGTCTTCATCATTTTAGTTGTTGTATCCACCTATTACGTATGTTGGATATCTGCTGATTGTAATTCACAGGAAGGATAGAGGAAAGAGAGAATCTCTCAGTTGAGGGAGCCAACTTGAAAACTCACATAGTTTTTCTCAAACTGAGGTCTTTGGAAAGCCAGAATCAAAATAATTAGGGGGCAGTTTATCAAATATGCAAATCACTGTGCTGCACCCAAGACCTATTGAATTAGAAACTTGAGGTGGCTTCCCACAATTGTCATTTATAATAAATTTCTCCAGTTATTCTTCTGACTGATAACATCTGAGAGTCACCTAGAATTAGAATTAGGAAAAAATGGTAGCCAATAACAACTACAAAATAGAAGTAGCAGGTTAGTTGCAAACTTCACTGTATCCGATTTAATTTGTTTTTTTAAGAAAACTGCCATGAGTTCTCCATTGTGTATCTGGATGACCACTTGTTCCAAGTAACAGGAACATGAATTGATAACCTTAGAAAGAATGCTGCAGTAGTATCACTGGAGTGAAGCTAATGAGAGATTTCCAGGGTATACAGAGCTAGATGTTAGCACATCTGTGGCAGGGAAGGTGGGAGGGCAATGTGTTCAAGTAGTTCACAGGGACCATACGGAAGCTTCATAAATTAAAACCACTCCCATAGCAACTGATGAAAAGCTCTTAAAGATTGCAGTTATACTGACTTTCTGAGTACTGACTCCGGCGCGGGGGGCGGCAAGGGGATAGAATGTGGCTGCTGCATCACATTTTGAGAGAATGTGTTCAAGGACAAAGCAAGTGTTCTCAAATGTTTCACTGTGAGCACAATGAAGTGATGACGTACTATCCCCTTAAGCAGAAATGGCACCAGTACAGATGGAAAACTTAAAACTTACTACAACTTTTGTTCAGCAACCCACTTAAAGCAAACCGTTACAAGGGATTTCGTGTCAATAAACACAGCCAAAAATTTGAAGACATACAAGTAAGTTAGAGAATGGTATTTCTTTTAGAAAAACAATAAGAATATTCCTATTAAATTCTTCCATTGGAGAAATACATTTGCAGTGTTTTTGATAGGGTAGCTTTGTTATTTCACAAATATTTTAAATGTCATTTAAAGTAGTGACTGTAACTTTACTAAGGTCACAGAAAAGCTCGAATGCATGAAGAAAATTTGAGACTTCTCATAAGCAAAGTGCCGTATATACAGGAAATGTCCATGTTTTCCAGAATCTCTTGGAATCTCATTCATGGATCCTGAATTTTCATTCTAGAGGTTGTTTCCGTAAAAATTGTGTAACAAAGTGACAAATATAAATTGATCTTATTAAAGATTTAGCTTTTCAAAGTTGAAAAAAAGTAAAAGGTGCTTTATGATTTTTTTAACTGTCAATCACACGACAGCATTAGGTAGCTTGTTCCACATATTAGTCATTTAATTTTATCTGTCAAAACGGAAAATATGTGGGTAGTCACTTAAAAGTTCAAGCAAATTTAAATGAATTAAAGGTTCAAATAAGTAATTACTGTCATTGGATAAAAGGTTACTTAGGACTAAACCTGACCACTCCATCTATTTTATAGTCTCCAGTCAAAGTTAGGTGGCTATATATCATTGCCACTTTTTTAAAACAGCTGACACAGGCATTAGTATGCTGACATTGAAACTAATTTTACAAGATATTTTGAATGTAGCTAAGCACGAGACCTCAGGTCTAAAGATATTCTATTCCTCTTTAATTTTAAGGATGAATCTCTGACTGGTTAAGTGCTGTAAATCTCTTACAGATGCTGTCATAAGTGTCTTCAAATGCCACTGAATGTCCCCAAAATGCTGTCAAGGAAAAAAGATCAATTATGAGTAAACACAAAGGGAGGGTAATAAGAAAATCAAAGTTTTCATAGAATTGTATTTCATTTGATTTGAATTTCATAAAATGTTAGTCAAAATCCTCGAAGACAGAATAATGATAGTTGAGAAGGTCAATTACAAGCTTGAAACTTTTGACAGCAAAATATTAAAGATGAGAATAATAATATAAATTTAAGTAAAAATAAATAAATTACATTAAGCTAAATAATGATATGTAACGTCATCTACTATGTGCTGAGTATGTTTTATTCATCAAGTTCAATCATCGCCAAAGTTAGACGAGGTTATGTCCCCATTTTTTCTTATGGCCACACTAAGGTGCAGCAAATTTGAGCAAGAGACTGAGGGTCATATAAGCAGAATGTATCAGGGTCTACATGCAAAGCCAGGACTTGCTGGTTTCAAAGTATGTCTTTCTCAATTAAACAGAGATTTAGTAATCATTCAGATTGTGTTATCAATGTTGTCGACTAAATTAACCTGGTTGGCATTTGTATCAGTTAACCTTTGCTACATCACAATATGCCCCCCTTAAAAACTAGTGGCTCAAGATAAAAGTTTATTCCCCTTGATTCTGTTGTTTGGCCATGTGGTTTGTTCAGTCTGGGCTGGCTGGTCTAGGATGGCCTCACTCTCATGTTGGGGCATCAGTTGGGACGGGGACGCTCAGGCTCTCTCTCCACGTGGCCTCTCATGATCCAAAATGCTAGCCTGGGTTTGTTCAGAAAATACTTGCCCTTAAGGATTTCAGATCTAATTCTCTGTGGAGGAGAAGTGATGCAGTATATTGTAGACTTTTTTAGTTTTTAGTTTCAAGATAGATTCCTCTTTTTTTGGCCTGCTTTATAACCAGAGAAAAGAGAAGATAACCATCCAATCTTCAACTATACCTGGGTTGAGATTCAAAATGTAAATTTGTTTAAAATAGAATAAAATACATATTTAACTTAATGAATAACATATTTGACATCTGTTTGGGTTTCATGGTATTTAAGTAATATTTAAATGTACCATTTAATCCTCATCATAATCAAGTGATAAAGAAGGGACAGTAGAGAATCGTTCCCCTATTGAACAAAAGAAAATATGGGAAATACTGAGTTTTAATGGCCTACTTAAAGTCACACAGCAATTTTGTAGCAGAACAGGGACTGGACTCAGTGGTTGGTTTTTCTTCCAATTCGGTGCTCAGTATAATACTCTGATAGAAACTGAATTGATCCTGTGACTATTTAACATAGTTCTTCTTAAGATTTGTTTAAAAGCAAAACAAAACAAAAATAATTTCTTTTCTAAATGAATGAAAGCCTTCAAATATGTAGTGACTTTTCATAATTAATCAAAATGGAATTCCCGATCTTTCCTCCCAAGCCTGCTCCACCTGCAGTCTTCTGTATTTCCAATTGATGGCAAGACCTCTCTTGCAATTTGTTAGGCTGAAGCTTTGGTCCCTTTTTAACTCTTCTCCTTCCTTTTCCTCACATCCCATATCCAATCCATGAGCAAATCTGTTGCATTTGACCTGTAAATACAAAGAGAAAATGGCGACTGCTCACCACTTCCATGATAACACACTGGTCCCACTGTCATTTTTCGTCTGGATTTCCACAATGGCCTTCTGACCAGTTTCCCTGATTCCACTCTTATACGCCTCCAGTCAATCCATTAGTCAGACGGATTCTGTCAGATGATGTCAAAACCTAGAAATGGCTCCACATTTCACTGTGAGTAAAATCAAAGTTCTTACAGTAGCCCACAAGTCCCTACATAATATACACATACGCGCCATTCCCTTTCTCCCAACACCTTTCCCCTTACTCACTCCATTCCAGCCTTACTGACATCTCAGATGTTCCCCAAACAGGGAAGGCATATTTCTGTCTTATAATCTTGAAAATGTCCACAAGGATTAGTGTTTCTCCTCCTTCAAGTTGTAGCACAAGCATCACCCTCCTAATGAGGCCTGTACTGATTCTGATCAACTTCTTTATAATTATAAACCATGACACAAATCCATAGCTCTCCCAATTCCTCTTTCCTTGATCTAAATTTTCCTTTTTTATCTTGTAACACTTGTCACATAGAAACATACATATGTAATTATTTACTTATTTTGTGTTTGTTGTTCCACAAGGAAAGATATCTTTATTTTGTTTAGTAGTGTATTCCTAGCACCTAAAAGATGATCAAGAAAATTTTCAATGAATGAATGAATCACCATAATGATCTAAAGGATTAAGATGTGTTAATATCTTAGAAGAGAATAACAATATTGACTACTTAAATTGACCACCAAAAAACAGAAATTTACTCAATTTTTCTTAATATTGTATGTGTCATCTCAAACAAGGGTTCCATATAGGAGACAAATCTCCCTCTCTTCTGCTCATGAACTTGACTCTTGCATTTTTAGAAAATAATTGAGCATAATCAATATCTCTGATGAGCAATCAGTAAAGTATATCATCTTCTAAATGTTCCTGAAATTCCTAGTGTTAAGAATAAGGATTCATATGCAGTAAAGTTATCACTTAGAGATTTTAAGTTTAATGATAAAAGTGTTTAATATTACTAGATAAAAAATCAACTTTAATTGATTTTTATTGCCCAACTCCATTTTCTACCTATTTGTAAGTGACATTTACCAGCATACTAGCCTCTTCCACTTAAAAGCTGACTATTTAATCAGCATCTTTGAATCTTGTTTTTATAAAATGTTAACTGCCTAATATCTATGTTGCAGATTTTTACTTTTCCCAAGGTATAGAGGGGAATACTGCATTCATATTATTTCTATAAATGATTGATTTTGAATTAGTCTAAGTGAAATAAAGAACTGAAAATTCCCTTAAACTATTCAGAATAAAAATTTTTCTGAAAGCATTAAATAATTGAAGTTACAGACTCACCTTATTCATTTGTTTGTCTGTTTCTTTATTCACACATTCATTCGTTTACTTTATTTTTCACATTAAACATGTAGATATGTAATTCAATTCTATGTTGACTTAGCATTTGTCTGGGAAGCTTCAGAATAAAAAGAAATTATTAAACAAATTGCTAGAAAAACTTATGTATTTGGGTAAAAAAAGTATCACCATAATGTTGCCATAA
Organism: Equus caballus; assembly: GCF_041296265.1. Classification (NCBI taxonomy): domain Eukaryota; kingdom Metazoa; phylum Chordata; class Mammalia; order Perissodactyla; family Equidae; genus Equus; species Equus caballus. Next base: position 26,650,303 of record NC_091709.1, on the reverse strand, counting down.
ATAGTAAAATAAATAATTCTGATGTTTTTCCCAATATGCTATGTGGATTCAAATGAAAACAAAACTGGAGAATTTACTTGTATCTCCTTTACCTCCTTCTTATATGTCCTTTTTTTGGTATCAACCCTAGGATATGACTTTTTTCTAGATATCGGCTATCTATATTAACTATGCTAGCTGGGACACCATCCAGACTCTCCTCTGGTCTATTTCAGGGCCTATATTTGTCTACATTCTTCTACTCTCACTACTCTCATCAGTCCCAGATGGCAGTTTTAAAACCTAGCTCCAAATTCATTATTTGATATTCTTGATGCCAAGAGTAGTATCTTTGGGGGTTGGCCCGGTGGTGCAGCGGTTAAATTCGCATGTTCTGCTTTGGTGGCCCAGAGTTTGCCTTTTGGGATCTCAGGTGTGGAAGTATGCACCGCTTATCTAAGCCATGCTGTGGCAGGAGTCCCACATCTAAAAAAGAGAGGAAGATGTGCATGGATGTTAGTTTAGAGCCAATATTCCTCAAAAAAGAAGTAGTATCTTTGTTCCATCAAATACTACTTATTCGATCAAGCAGTAGTATCTTAAAATCTATCTTGGCTTGTGTCAGCCTCTACTAAAGTATGAAGGAAGTGATGCTGTAATGCTTCTGTGGCTAGTTTATAACAGGTCATGCTACTACCACGTGGTTATCTTGGATCACTTTCTCTCTGGACAGTCTCTCTTGAGAGATACATTCTCTCATAATACAAATCCATGCTGGGAGAAGTCCAAACCTCAAAGAAAGGTGCTATAGGTGCTTTGGTTATTTTCCTTGCTGATCCCAGCCTTTGATCATCCCCACTCAGGCATTAGATATGAGAGTACAGAAGCCTCCAGATATTCAATTTTGCCAGCCATTGGGCTCTTTCCATTAGAAACTAGCCATTCCTTCTGTGTTTGGTCCTAATTCTGCATGTAGGGAATACACCATCATAATGAAATGGTGGTTATTTAAACCACTAAGTTCTATGTGGTTTGTTATACTTCATGAAGTAATTGGAACACCTAATAGCTGCTCTTAACCCTGACTGAATGATTGATTGTAACCTATCTGTTCTTATTTAATCAGGATGCATTTACATAAGCAATTCAAAGTTTTGAAGAGAGCTATTATTGACTATTTCATCATGAAAAGAAAAATAGATACTGGTAATCCATCAAGGCAAAAATGCTGCAAAATTGGTAGGTCACCTAAACCACCCCACTAAACATGGTCCCAAGAGCTGACCACAAGCAGCACTTTCTAGATCAGCTAGCTTGTCAGGGACAAAATAGTTGCACCAGTACATTCAGTAGAGACAAATGTATACCAATGCACTAAGAGAAGCCAGGCAAAGCACGAACTGATCTTATGGCTATCATGGCATGGCGAAAGTAATCTCTTTTTAATTAAAGTAAAAAGAAAGAAAAGGAAGAAAAGAATTACTGCTACTACCAATGGATACAGCGACTGCTGACACGACCAGTTGGTAAGCTCCAAACCATAATTTTCATTTTAAAAAATATTGTGTGATCCTATAAATGTAACTTACATTCATGTCAGTAAGTTTGCTTATAGGAGAAGCTAAGTTGTTGACAGTTATTAAGACAGAAATTGACAATTTTTGTTAAAAATTAATCCATAAATTAAAAAAATAACTGTGATTGAACTTACGCTATAGGAGATCTTCTGCAAAAAATTACTTTGACTAAAATGTCTATAGAGGGGTTTTAATAAGCAAAAGCAAATTACAGCACTAATTAACTAGATCATCTGTAAATATTTTTATTCTAATTAGTTTTATCTAAGATTATTAGTAGCCCAGGTATTCTTAACCAGTTTTACGCATTTAAATAACATTCATTTGGTTGTAATTCGATTTTTTCTTTACAGTTTATTAAATGTCCATTATATATAATACCTCTATATTTGTGTAACTACGTATATATACAGTTATGCCTGATTAACACTAAAGCCCTGTCCTGTAATATACAATCAAAATATTAAAAAAGAGTGTTACATTAAAAAGCATTATATTCTAAAATCCACATTTGTTTTTAGAAAGGCTTTTTCATTTACCTAGTTCTGTGATAGTTAATGTGACAGAGCAGTTGGAATTATGGCAATATTTCTGAAAAAAATGAGTCAGCAATGAAGATAACAGTTATTCACCAAAAAAAAGGTATTTAAAATGCAGAGAACTTTGTTCTTGTCATTTTTTACATTGTCTCCAAATATTGCGATTATTTTATTTCATTCATATGTTCATTTCATTACACATTGTCCTTCTTAAGGAGGTTATCTTAGTAGTTATCTTAGTATCATGTTAAAAGTTATCTTAGTAGGCTGGATTGAAAGATCATTTAGGTAACATTCCTCAGAGTTAGACTCAAAATCTCCCATCAGCCTTCATGAGCAGCCTCTATCCAATTCACCCTAATGCTTTCTTCCAGGTTTCAGGGTGGGAAGAAGGGAGATTCCTTCCAAGTTCAATATACTGCCCAGGGTACTAAGAGAAGGTCCTCATTTTCCACGTCTTCCTGGGATTCTAGGCCTTAAGTGTTGATGGTTAGTTTCAACAAGTCCAGTTGCATGTCTCCCGTGAGCTTCATCAGCCTCTCGTGCAAATTGATGATTTCAATCAACCAAGACCTATGTAGACATGTCTGAAATCACAGAAGTTCTGCAACTTCGGCTTCTCCTGGAGCTCTCACCATGTAAGTTATCCTTAGGAAACGTACTTCTGGCTATTTACTAAAAGTGTTTTATTTAAAGAGATTTATAATTTTACATTTATTTATATAGCACACTTTAGAAAAATAGCCTAAGATAAACTTTGAGGACATGTTCCTGCTGAAGGCCAAAGGTGGGTGAGGAAGCATTTGAGTTCTGATATGCATACATATTTTGAATAACATCAACAGAATAGCTAGTTAATTAAGTAGGTGACCTTGGCACTACTGCAACTAAGTTCATGAGTCCAATTCTCATATGGGTCAATTAGCATCACTCTATCCTGTTCTCTGACTGTAACGTTAATGTCAACCAGACATTTTATAATAAGTGTTCATTGGTTCTCAGAGGCTGGGCCAGATAGTATGAATAATTTCATGCCAATCATCCAACCTATAGGGGAAAAAACTTCAACGCCTGTGATCTACTAACAGATGGTAGTCTGCTATATTTTTACACATGACAGTCATGCTAGAGATAGTAGCCCGTAGATAGTATAGACACTAAGATGTATATATACACATACAGTCATTTGCCACATAACAACATTTCAGTCAACGATGGACCACACATATCATGGTGGTCCCATAGGATTAGTACCATATAGGCTAGGTGTGTAGTAGGATATACCATTTGAGTGTGTGTAAGTACCCTCTGATGTTCGCACAATGACGCAATTGCCTAATGATGCATTGCTCAGAACATATTCCCTCATTAAGTGATGCATGATTGTATAATATATGTGTATATATATTATAGATCTACATTTACCACTTATAAAGAAGCTTAATTGGCATTCCCTATGGTAGTTGAGAGCAAGAAAATATTTATTATAGCAAAATTATTTTATCAAAATATCTCTTGTAATCTAAAAGTTATATTAAATATCATATTGAGCTTGGATGCACACACACATACACACACACACACTTACACATAAAAATGAAGAGTATTACACCCAGCTGGAAGGAAGTCAGTATTCTGCGAGATTAGATAAATGGCCAAAATTGATCTCTAGCTTAGTGGGGGAATTAGGTCACCAGTTAGATTACCTGATTTAGTCCTTATTAAAGATGAGAATAGGAAGGAAAATCAGGTATCTTGAAAAGGTATATATCCTGCCATTTGAAGAAACTGCCAACATAAATTAAGCAAGATGAGTGTATTACAATCTGTATGTATGTCAATAACGTGACAACCCTACTGGCCCTTGGAAAATATGTTCACTATTCACGTCACTGAGGAATGAACATCAGGCATTCATTGGGAAAATTAAAATTAATCTTACTCTGCTACATTTCTAAGAATAAAGTGGTTTCCTCTAACCATAGAAATGCCAAAAGTTAATCAAATTTGCAAAACTACAAATGTCAACACTAATATAATATTATAGAGACATTTGTTCCACAGTTGCAGTGGAATCTCGGTTTTCAAACACGCACAGCACATATGAGTGTAAATCCTGCATTTTAGATTTGCAAGGAAACTAACAATGCTGTTGAATGAATGAGGATTGGGGAAAAAGAAACAATAAATGTATGAAATTCAATACTGGTTAATATCACAAAATTCTATCCCACAATACATGACGTCTTTTGAGAAGGGATTTGTACTTATAAATCATACTTTAAAATAGATTAATTCACTCCACTAGTGATATAAACCAAAAGATAATATTTCACTTTGAAAATGGCTGAAAATTAATACCTAGAATATGCACTAAATATAAGTTTAAATTATTAAAAAGTCACATGCTTCTGCACAAGGGAGAAGAGAAGGGGAGAGAATGTGTGTCACATTAGCATGGGCACTAGCAGGATTGTGATTTAGGGTTCCTTAAATTGTGCTCACGTTTACACACTTGAGCTGAAAAAGTCCCCGGATTGTGTACTATTTAAAGGAAACATGTGACTTAGCAAAAATAGGTCACTCATACTTAAAAATCAAGTAAGTGGATTTGAGATTCACAAGATTAAGATGAATTTATAGTGTTTTGGCTGTATGTGTGCGTTTGTGTATTTTCACATAGGTCTGAGACTAAAAGTATCTAATTGAATGCCTTTATAATTAAAAACATACCATAAGATTTCACTTCTTTTCCTACTCCTAAACTGTTATTAGTCATCTTTTCAATTCAAGAAAAATTGGCCATATTTGATGGTCTGTTAGGGGACAGGGTACACATATAGTAAGGAAAAAATATGAATTCTAGACGTGGAAGGAATGCACAATTTTGAAATAGTCTTCATTTATCTAACATATATCTATTGAGGCTCTTCTCCATGGCAGGCGCTAATTCCAGGTGCTGAATATTATCAGTTAGCTCAAGTCCCTGCTCTCGTAGAGCTAACATTCAAGTGGGATGAGATAGACAATAAACACAAGCCAAATCTATAAAAGTTAGCTGGTGAGAGTTTTGTAAAGTACAAAAATAAAATAGGACAGAAAGAAAAGAAATATAGGAATGGAGAGGGGAGGTGCATGGTCAACTACCTGATGTAAATGTAAGAAAAAGCCAATCAAAGTGAAAATTGAGCATGGAAGAGGCTTCAGTGTAGCATGTGTGCAAATTAATTCAAGGCAGAGGGGAAAGCAAGTGCAAAGATCCTGAGGTAGGGATGAATTTGGCACGTTTGAGGAAAAGCAGAGAGGCCAGCGAGGCAGAATAGACTGGGTAAGGGAAAGCGTCAGGGGAGAGGGTGCAGGTTTGAATCTGATATCATGAGACATAGAGCAAGAACACAAATGGGGCTTGGGAATTTCATGTCTAAATATGTAAGATGTATAAATCAGTCCAGCCAACTCCTAAATAAAATACATTCTATCTTCCTGTATTGACAATTTACTTTCCTAACAATTGAGAAGGCCATTTGAATTTGGAAATCTTGGACGCTCTAGTGTTACCACAGGAATACAGTGACACAGAGATAGCCTGCTAGGGAGACCAGTAAGAATCCACTGCAATAATCCACGTGAGATGATGGTTTTGTAGGCCTGTGTTATATTGAGGAAAAGTAAGACTTGATGAGATTCTGGATATGTTTCAAAGGTAGACTAGACGGGATTTGCTGATGGATTAGATATGTGGAATTAAATAAAAAGAGAGGCTGTGGATGGCTGCAAGGTTTGTAACATAAGGAACTGGAAGAATAAAATTGGCCCTTCCCTCTTTTTTAGGGTGGAGATTAGATGGTTTTCTTGGACACAGTAATATTTAGATACCTCTTAGACATCCAACTGGATATTCTAAGTAGGCTTCCAGATATATTAGTCCGGAGTTTAGGGGCAAGTCCAGGGCTAGGGTTAAGTATTTGGGGGGGGGAGGGGGCCGGAGCTCAGGTGACGTTTAAATCTGGTGTACTCACCCTGTGAGCAGGTGGGTGGACTTGTGGAAGTTCTCCTCAGATTGCTCGATTTTCTCAGTGAAACAGGAAGCAAGACCATCTTCTGTGAATAAGAATGGTGAAGGAGTTTTGTAAAATTTTAGAAGACAGCACAAAGTATAAAATTATCCAGGAGCATGGAATGGAGAACAGAGAAATGCAGAATTCCCACATAGTGCTAGGAGCTTCTATCTATAAATATATCTCCCGAGGGGACAAAGTTGATGTATTTACTCTCTTTATGTACCCACAATATTGGTATGTCTAGCGTGTACATTTACTAAGATTTTGTTGAATAAAATTGAATGGAAATGCCTGCTGCATCATAATGGCTTATCCCCGACATGTGATGTCTCAGGCTTATCTATGATTCTATCACAGGGGGAAAAATCTTTACATCTGATTCTTTGATTTCCCTTCAAACTAATGCTAGGACTTTGATGAAGAGCCTTGATGTTTGACAACGTTGCACTTTCTTGCACATGATTTTTGCCATATTGTTGCTGCTCATTCTCAGAGAGGGGTTTGCAAGCTTAGAGTAGTGGAGGACTATCTTTGCTTGAATCATCTCCATGAGAGTCAACTAAGGTGATTCTAGGAAAGAAAGCTCAGCAATTGGTCAAGGGTTTCCTTTCAGAGGCTTCATCCTGTGATTGAACCACTGGTCTCAATTTTTCCAGTCCTATTACTTGATTTTCTCTTCCCTCATTAAAACGTGCTTCCTCTCCAAATCTCCTTGAAAATTGAAATGTCTCTCTTCCGTAGACTATTTCAATTGAGAGAAGGCACAGAGAATGAAAAGAAGTTCCTACTTTCTGTCTCCTTTTTTGCATTCTTCCCATATATCCCCTCAAGGACTCATTTTATGGCACCAGAAGCCTAAGAGTAGCTTGCCTAAGGGTCAAGGTATAATAATTATCCTTTATACGTACCCCTGGGTTTTTTTCTGAGCACCCTTGGTGATGCTGGCTCATGACCATTGAATCAAATTGAACTGTAATTTTAAATGTCACACTGAACCTAATTTAATATAGTAATTAAAATGACTTATAGCTCAATCATTTTTCACCATTCAATTTAGATATCCTCCCTTGCTCTCCCTTTTCCTGAACGCCTCATACTCTGCACTGTGCTTAGCAGAGAGGAAGACAATATTGAGAGGTATCATCCGAGATCCTTTTCCTCGGGACATTTCCAATGTTAATAGGGAGACATGAAATGTGTGCTTAAGGTTTTTTAAACCACTGTCAAATTTCTTTACAATAATGAAGTCCAGAGAATTACATTTTTGGTGCAGATGCGTTTCGTTTAAATGGTGTCGGTTAAATGGTGTCAGACGGAAATGCATTCAAGTGGAAAAGTCCTGCAGGCAGTTGAAAATGCAGGACTGATGCTCAGAGAATGGTGAAAACGAGAGATAAAGATGAATTATTCTATCACGTAGAAGTGGGTGGGTTTTTAAAGAAGCTCATCTATATAGAGAAAAAAAATAGTAGAGGATTGAGATTGAATACATTTGAGGACTTTGAGTCAAACCATGGATCAGAACCTGGCTCTACATCTTTTACCTGTGTGATATGGTACAAATCACTCTCCTTCTCTGAGACTCCATTTTTTCATTAAGTGATAAAATGAAACATTCATACATTTACCATGTATAAAACAGGTGAAAGTTGTCAAACTTTAAAACAAGTGCTGATGGCTGACACCATCAAAAGAGGAACAGAATGATCTGTTAATCTAGTAAAGAAAAGTTTACTGGTCCTACCACAATGAGTCTTCGCAGTGTCTCAGTAGGGGCTAGTCAGAGGAGGATATTTATAGGATACTGGAATCTGAGATAAAGCAGATTATTTCAGGCTTCAGATTATGTCAAAGAAGGAAATCAACTGGGTTTAGGCAAAGATTGTGACATAAGTTAAGACTAATACACAGAGTGAGATGAGGATCTTGATAAGTACACCATTGTTTAATAAACAAGGTGTTCGGTAAAGTTAGCAATCTATTGTCTGAGGGGAGACTTGTTTACCCAAACGAGCTAACTCTTTGCTTGGAAAACAAATCCCTTCTAAGAATTTCCTGAATACAAGTAAAATTGTTTATTGAGTGACAGCCTTCTTTTCCTGGGTAAAAATTTCTGGACCAAATAGATTGCCTTTAGATCAGTGAGACTCATTTCGGACTTCTGACCTCCAGGAATGTAAGATAAGAAATTTGTGTTGTTGTAAGCCGCTACTTTTCTGGTTTGTGCAAACTTGTTACAGAAGCAATAGGAATGTAATCCAGCTTCTAAGCTCTTCATTTGTCAGAGCTGAAACCAGAAGTCCCAGAGAGAGTTTTTATTTCTCTCCATATTGGGTATACTTGACTCTAGTAGGGGCATGGAAGTGTTTGGGATCAGGAGGGTAGGAGGGATGCATTCCTACTGATGTTTTTCAACCCTGACTGCACATTAAAATTACTCAAAGACCCTTAAAAAAAAAGGTAGCAGCCAGAATTTTAAAGATATCCCCCCAAATTCCAAGCCCCTCATTATTCAATCAACACGAATCTGGGCATTGGTATCAAGGGACGTTACAGGTGAAAGTAAGTTTACTAATTAGCTCACCTTAAAATGAGAAGATGGCCTTGGATTATTCAGGTGGGTCCAAGGTACTCACATAGGCCTTCTGATTAGAAGAGGAAGGAGATGAGTCAGATTCATGTAGAAAAAGAGGCAGGAAAGATGAAGCAGAGGGCGGGTCAGAGAGATCTGATGCATGAGAAGGACTCAATCCAGCCTTGTGAGCTTTAAAGGTGGAATAGTGGGTCGTGAGCCAGGGAATGTGGGTAGAGTCTAGGTTTTGAGAATAGTTCACTGTTTATAGCCCAAAAGGACCGCAATCCTACCTCCACAAGTAATTAAACTCTGTCGCCAACTTGAACTAGCAAGGAATTTGTTCCCGAAGCTTCCAGATATCAACACACACCTGCTGACACCTTGCTTTTGGCCTTGTGAGACTCTAACCAGCAGGATCTGCACTTCTGACCTGCAGAACTGTGTGATAACAGGTCTGTATTGTTTAAACCACCAAGTTTGTGGTCATTTCTTATGGCAACAATATAAAAGCAATACCCAGACAAACAAAACAATCCCTGAGCCCCATCTCAGATCAACTCAAATAGTATCTGTTGTTAGAAGCTTGGGCGTGTATTTCTTTTCTTGCAAAAATCCCCAGACACTTTGTATAAATAGTGAGAACCATGGTTGGGGTAACCAGCTAGTCCTGTCTTGGCCACGGATTTTCCTGGTTTGAACACTCCAAGTTCCCTGACCTGGGGAAAGCTCTTAATGTTGGACAGAGACACTTGGTCAACCCAAATGTCTTCCTAAGTGAAATTGAACTCATCTAGAATACATAAGAGATGGCTTTTGGAATGGTGCCTTTTAAATTCCCTGCAAATTTCTGTGCAAACAGCTTCTTTCAGAACCATTTTATGATTTTGCCCCGTCTTCCTGAACAATGGTCATTTGCATGTTGAACTCCTGTTTCTTCAAGCATTTTCCTGTAGATTCCTGGAACCTAACTAAAATTTTCACCTAATACATTTTGTGTCCTTGCAGGAAGTTTAGTATTGTCATTTGCGTACTTTTTTATTAGCCATTATGGATTGTAACTGTTACTGACACTTTACTATAAGTATACCACGTTGGACATATCCACATACAACATCTCAATTGAGCTAAGAAGTAATATCCCTTCATACTGCATTGAATCCCTGTTCATATGTTTGTGAATTGTTTTTACATGACCTGAAAGAAAATCAATAGTTTATCTTGTAAATATAAGTACTTATTCATTTGTGTTCAAACAATTTGTCCTCAAGAAATCATTTTCTATAGTGAGCAAAATAATATCATAAAAGCAAACTATTTCCAGCTATCCATACCATAGTGCTCCCCTCAATAATATCATTTTTCACGTTTTCTATTAAAATTTTCTTGCTAACCTCTTTTTCAAAGAGGCCAAAAATTTGCTTAGCTTCATTGCACATTTTTCAGGGGAAAACACACATATACTTATTGTAAGGCAAAATTGCTTCATATTTCTAAATGCATCCTTAGCATGAAAATGACACATATATTGATTAAAAATTTATATGTTTGTATACGGAAATAAAATTCATGGAAAATAATCACAAATTGGAATAATTAATATGTCAAATTGTCAACTTTGAGCTGGATATTCTAAATAAAACAAATAAAAATATAAAAATAAATTCTACAAGTATATGCTGTTAGAATTTTTCCATTTAAAAACAACTATAGCTAAGTAAAGAAAATTAGAAAGTCAAGTTGTTTTTTCTAAAGCCACAAATAAAACTTTGATTAAAAGAATTATAGGGACTAAAATTAATACATCAAACCTTCATTCTTCTTTGAGTATACCTTGAACTATTCCTACTTTATCACATTTTCAGCTAGATCTTAATAGTCATTTGGTTTTATATTTTACACAAAAAGTCCTCAAGGCAGAATGTCTGCTTCAAAAATTGTTATACTTGTTATTAAATATTAACTTTTTCAAATTTATGTTCTTTTTGTATATTTTATGCTTACTCTTTGAAAAAGTGAAACATGAGGTTAGAAATTATATTTGTCTTTATATCTTTCTTCATCTATAAATAAACATGATTATTTTGGCTGAATTGATTTTTAGCTAAGGGAAATATAAATATAGAATGGATATGAATATCCTGTATTATTTTAACCCAAATCTCTCTCTAGGCTCGTTAGATTGATTGAATCTTGTCTATTTTAAAACTACTTCCAAAAATACCTTTTCTTTTTTCGAAGGACATTTTTTTATTACACACTCAAATCAAGTATTTTCTGAACAATTCAAGAGATTTAATTTTTTTCTATCTTAGGGAGGATAATGTAAAGGTAATATCTGATCAAGATGGTTCACACTTTTGACCACTGTCTAAATTTAGTATTTTATACTAAGTTGAATTCTCCATGCATGTTTCCACAATGACGTGTTCAAATGACCAGAATATTTTTAATGTGTTCATTGTGATGAACTTGGTCAAATTACAAGACTGAATCTAATATGGATAAATTGGACTTTGTTGACTCCCTGCCCCCCCAATTTGGTTATTTTAAAAGCAGGGCTAGTGAAACGTTGAAACAAGGAATTACAGAGTGATGCATTGTGGTGGACGTACACATAGTGACTGACCCCCTATGTGTTATGACCTTGAAAAAGCCCCTCACTTTGAGTGTGATGGAACTTTCTGACTTGATTCTGCCAATAGAATACGACAAAGATGATGGGATAGTCTCTCCTATGACTATGTTATGTTATATAAGATCCCATTTTAGGAGAGTAGAGCCAGGAAGTCTGCTAATCTTGAAGAAGTAAATTATCACATTGGCAGAGGTCTGTGAGAGGACCTGAGACAGGGCCACCTGACAGAAAACCATGGTGGCCTCTGGGAGATAAGAGCAGCTTCCAGCTGATAGCCAGCAAGAAAAGTAAGACTATACTGATACAGAGCAAGGAATGAATTCTACAAATAGTCACATAAGCTTGGAAGAGGATCTCAAGCTCCAGAAAGGAATTCAGTCTTATTGACACCTTGATCCTAAACTTGTGGGACCCTGAGAAGAGGACTCAGCTACGTCATGCCTGGAACACTGACACACGAAACTAAGAAATAATACACCCTCACCAACTGTAGGTTTCAAACTTTATTATTTTGCCAATCTATTATGTATAATATGGTGTCTTACTGTTTTAATTTGCATTTCTCTATAAGTGAGATTGGGCATCCTTTATATACCTGTAAGACATTTTAACTGACATTTTTAATGGAGATAATCATTGATTCAAATGAAATCATTGGACTCAATGTTCAATATTTATTATTTATTATTCAAACTAAACACAATAAACTCATATTGCTATTGTTTATATTATGTTTTATTAGTTAATATTGATAAAAGATATGCTTGTTCATTTGGAGAACAAACACACTGAAAAGAAAAGAAATTAAAAATTATAATCATGTAATGCTGAATGTGTTGTGTTGAGGTTTGTTTTTATAATCACCAATATTTGGTGACCATCTTTCCTCAGTAAGTGTATATAAACTATTTCAAGTTCCCTGGTGGCAAGCAATAGGAGCCAGAGTAGGGTACATTAAGCAAGCAAACAATCTTAAGTATGTGGACTGGATGGCAGAACTTACAGAGAAGCCAAAGAACCGTGTCATATTTAGAACAGAAACTGATGAACTCCAAGGATATAACTAGCAGAGACCAAGGGACAGTCCTTTGAAGGTGCCGCCTTTGGGATTAATCAGCTCTAACTGTTTAAAGTGCCCGTGTCGCTCCACTCAAGATGAAGGAGAGTGTAGGGTCTAGGAACTGTAGGGTGCCTAGACACTTCCCATGAGGACTCAGTCCGTTATGTGTGTGGCTGGAAAGGGGGCTAAATAGTGTCGGTAGCCAGAAAAAAAGTCAAATTGATGTGGTTCTAGCAGCTACAACAGAGGTTCACTACAACTGTAACATTATTTATTTATTTATTTTTTAAAGATTGGCACCTGGGCTAACAAGTGTTGCCAATCTTCCTTTTTTTTTCTTTTTGGGATTGGCACCTGGGCTAACAACTGTTGCCAATCCTTTTTTTTTTTTTTCTGCTTTATTTCTGAAACACCCCGCCCCCCCAGTAGATAGTTGTATATCTTAGTTGCAGGTCTTCTAGTTGTGGGATGTGGGACGCTGCCTCAACCTGGCCTGACGAGCGGTGCCATGTCCACGCCCAGCATCCAAACCCTGGGCCGCCACAGCGAAGCGTGCTAACTTAACCACTCGGCCACGGAGGCGGCCCCTTGTAACATTATTTTAATGGCTTATTATTATTCCACCTAGTAGAATATTTAATCAATCACTTTCTACTGATAGTAACTGTTTTCTATTTTTGGGCATTGTCTACAACATTATGTTTATTATACTAGTATCCAAGACTTTCTAAGACATCTCCAGTGTGCTGGTTCAATGCAACGTAAACATTTTTCAGCGAACTGCCCATCAGAAAGTTTATACCAATTTAAACTTCAACCACTGATTCAGGGGACTATCTATTTTCTAAGCACATGAGACATTTGTTCTGTTGTTTATTTCATTGCTATTCTATTTTCAGTTCTTGGATCTCCAATTAGATAAAAAACACTTGGACATGCTATTTATGATGTTTTTCTTTTGGGTATTGTCTGACCTAACCATAGCTCAATTTTTTCACTAGAAAGTTTATCTTTTATTTGTTGATTTCTAAGAAGTCTTTAACTGTTTTGTTTGTTAACTCTGCATCTATATATATTTGCCACTTTTTAAAAGAATTTATTGCTTCTTATTTGCCACTTATGGTACCTTTCACTATATAGAGGTTGTACATTTATAGTTAGTCAAACTATTAAGCTTTGCTTTTGTAGTTTCAGCCTGTTGTTGTTGTTGCTTAGTATAGTCTCTGGATGAAATAGAGTTTGTCTTTGTTTTATTTTTAATGATTAATCAATTGTAGCTGTGTGATGCAGTGATTAATTTATTCTTACATAATTTAGTTGAAATATTATTCTCCTTATTTTTTTTTAAATGTGTATACTTAGTGTTGGTAATGAAAATTGTTAGGTAGCTTAACACACATAGGATCCAGAATATTTACCTTGGAACTTCCTCTTTTGCCTGAACTGTTCTGTTATCAATTAGATGGCATGTCCCCTGGAATGTGTTCGAGTATAATTGCCCTCCACTGCCATGGGTACAGTTGCTTCCTGCCTCCACATTGAAAGTGCAGGGGACAGCTGGTTACCTCCTCCTTAGCTTCTTGCCTGAAATGCACAGACATTGCCACATGGTGGTCTATTAGGTATTTTAAGCTCAAACGTCCCAAGCAGAATTCTTGATTCCACCAACAACTCTCTCTCCACAAAACCACTCCATTCATTCCAAAAATATTTATCAAGGAACCGTTTCCATAGTTCTCTGAGCCTTTAGCTGAACCTCAGGTGCTGTTTCAAATCTCCAGAGTGGCACTTTGATTTTCCTATAGTAATACTTTCTTTTTCAAGACTTCGTATGCAGAGGCTGGCCCCATGGCCAAGTGGTTAAGTTCTCGCACTTCTCTTTGGCAGCCCGGGGTTTTGTTGATTCGGATCCTGGGCGTGGATATGGCACTGCTCATCTGGCCATGCTGAGGTGGCATCCTACATAGCACAACCGGAGGCACTCGTAACTAGAACACACAGCTATGTACTGGGCGGCTTTGGGGAGAAGAATAAAAGAAAAAGAAAAAGAAGATTGGTAACAGTTGTTAGCTCAGGTGCCAATCTTTAAAAAAAAAAAGATTTCCTATTCAAATTGGGGCTCAAAATTAGATAATGTGTAGTAATAATATGTGATAATAATAAATGTAATATATGTAACAATAAGAAATTAACGTAATAATAATAAATTGTGTCTATTCCAAATTTGTAATATATGTAACAATAAGAAATTAATGTAATAATAATAAATTAAGTGTCTATTCCAAATTTGTTCTAACTTATGTAATACCAAAAATCTTCGTGTAACTTTATTTTAGTATAAAATCTGTTTCTCTTAATATTTAAAAGTACATATAAGATTGATGTTTTATAAGTTAAACATCAGGCGACCAAAATTTTCACTTTTTTCTCCTGATATTTATTATATGTTTAAAGGCAAAGCAGATCACAAATTTAAAATGACCATTATAGATATTACTTTGTAATGACAGCATGATAAAAGTGACTATATTTTGGCATTTTACCCTCATCAACACTTATCTGGATATAGACATGCGACAAGGAAGTTCTGCAAAGCGGCATATCTATAACCTGCAGGTAAGATACTGATGAATGCTATTAACAAGGGAAACAGCATTCTGGAACTGATTCATAAAGATTTAAAAGTACTTGAAGCACGACAGCCACAGTCAAAACCACATATGAACTCCTTTGAATGGTACTTATTTTCAAAAATATGGATGCAATCATTTTCATTGTTGAAATAAAATAGAAATTCTGACATTTAAATGTTAATGGAGAGGTCTCACATAGAGTTTAGGCTAAACTTCTGAAATATCAGGTATCACAGAATAAACAATTCTATTCCTTAAGTTTTTCTTGATATTGCAATATGGGAATAATCTGCAGTGTTTTTCAAAATGGACTCCTAAAAGATAATTTTAAAATAGCAAGATTTGGAATTATTAACAAAATTCATTTCCATGTATTTTCACAGAGACAATAAATGAGGTTACAGAAGTTAATACAAAATATTTTTTCAACCAGTTTTTTTGTATGAATACCGAGATATAATTTTTATCTCACAAATATGCATTAATGCAGCATACATTTTTAAAAGGAAATATGATCTCTTCTTTCTTTCTCTGGACCAATCTGGTATCTACATTATCCTGAGGCTTGTGAAATTCATTATATGGGTCAGAGTTTTACTGTACTTAATGTCGGGCTTTGGCTTTTGTGATTTCCTATAGTTGTAATAGCAGTGATATTTTTTCAGGCTACACTCCAGAGTCTTGATAACAAGAATGCAGTTTATTTTTTTAATCCTCGGTCATTCTTTTCTTCTTTTACTCTCACATAACACAACAGCACTCGATTCAGAGTGTGAACTATGAAGCAGCAAGTAACTCAGTTTTGGAATCAGGAGGTCTTGATTTAAGTCTCAGCACTTTTTACTAAAGAAGTGGCCTCTGGTGAGAAGAGTGTGGTACTGTGGACTGAGTCTGGGCTTTGGAGGCAGTAGAAATGCATTCAAACCCAAGTCTTATCTCTTTATAGCTGCATAAACTTGACAGGTTACTTAATCTCTTCAAACCTTGGTTATTTTTCAGTAAAACAGTGATTGATGTTTCATGCACACCATTGCTCTGCATCTTAACCAGAAAAACTTTCTAAAAGATTGGACCCAAAAATGTTCTCAAAACATCTTGTCTTTGCCACTTCCCTCATCCCTGCACTTCAACTGCTCATCTATACAGAACCCTTCCCTAGGTTTATGTCACTACCCATTTGCCCCAGTGACATCCCCTCAAGATGTTGGTGTTCTAGCACCAATCTTGTCCCCTCTAGTGCAGGTAGTACCTCTTGAATTCTCACTTTCTAAAAAGGAGACGTTTGCGTTTCCATCTTTCTCCCCTCCACCCTTCCCCCAATTGCAGCCCTCACACGCAGCTGGCTGTGCCCTCATTTCTAGTGCATCAAGTTTGGTAAGGTTTATATTCCGTACTAAAACCATAGTTATGTTTACTAGAGTGTGTCCATGAAGAGATTCTAAAAAACACCAACAGAAAATACTCATTTTCCTATGACTATGAACACTCTTCAGAGCTGTGCAGAGGGTGAGCAAGCATTTCACTTGTTACACTGTGGGTCCAATGTCACAGCTCCTGTGCCACTCATGGAGAATCTTGATGATACTAAGTTTAAGTTACATCTCTGCTTTTAATACCCCACACACAGCTTTAGTCTATCCTCAAGATTTCCAGAGTGCTCAGCCATATATCATTTCCATCAACGCCTCATTTTAGCAAGCAACACACCCTCTCCCAAATCTTGGTTTGAATTGAAATAGAAAGGAACTTTTCTGTTCTACCTTCCTAATGGGTCTTCATTTTCCTGTATTCATTACTTCCATTTTCTTCCTAAAATGTTCAGTCCTCACCCAGTAATTTTTTCTACCTTCACACTGGATTGGTTGTTTGTAGGAATATGGAAAGTTAGATAAATAGCTATTTTTTCAGAGATCTTGAGAGGTTTTGCTCCACTCTCTTCTAGCCACTGGTGTTACTGACAAAAGACCTGGCACCAATTTGACTACTGCCACTGTTTGCAGGTCTTTGATTTATTGCTCAGATGCTGTCAGTCTTGTCTTGGTTGTAAGTAGTTGGAAATCATACAGTGTTACGTATTGCCTAGGTCTTTTGTTGTTGTTCCAGTAATTGTTATGAACAATCAATAGGCTATTTCAATCAGAGGCATATATCCTTATTCAGCAATGGGGAGAAAAATCTTCTATTAATGCTTGCTAGTTTTCTTGGCTCTTCTTTCTAATTCTGTGCTTTGGGAAGTCTCTTGAGTCTGCTATTGAATTTCCTTGTTCGATCCCTTATGAACTTTTATTGTCTATTTCTCATGTCTTTTTTTTTTAATTTCTTTGTTTCTGAATCTAGGAGTTTTTCTTGACTTTCTCTTCCAACTCTATTATTATTGTCAATTTTAGTGAATTCAAAAAGCTCTTTGTTTGTTTCATGGATGCAGTATCTCCTTCAATCTTTCCAAGAATAGAATTAAAAGTGTTTTTTTTCCTGGTTATATTTTGTCCCTCAATTCCTTTTAATATCGCTAAAGTAAAATCTCCCCACTATTTTCTTTCTAGTTTTTCTCTTTTATGTTCTAAACTCTTCATACCTTTTGCCTGCCAACTTACATTTTAAAGTCAGATTACAGAAGGTCTGTTTGTTAGTGCTCTTATAGTGGCACGTTAGATGAGTGCATAGAGAGCCAGCCATTTTTCTGAGGGACCTTATTCTTTTTTTCTGGAAGGTTGAAGTGGGAAATAAAATAGAAGAAGATAAATACTCTATTCAAATATTTTCTCATTAATTCCTCTGATTTTGGTCTCACTTCTCACTATTGCCATACATAATATTTGCTTCCACTTCATCCAGAACTTTCACAGGATTTTATTGGTAGGATTGTCTCCCTCCTCTGAACAGACCTGCAATCTCTGAACATATTCAAGCTATGGCTTCATTTTCTCTTTCACCTTCATTTTCAGTCAACATTCTTCTATCTTCCCTTAATTCCATCAGTTTGTTTAAAATCTTTTGTGTGCTATTCCTTATGCCATACAGTGACTTACTAGCTCCATTTTACTTATTCATTTGCTGCAATTTTAATAAATCTTGAAAAGAGGAGATAAATGCATTTTTTAACGCAACATCCTGACTTAGCTATCTGAGGATTTAGAAATAAACGAAAAAATTGACTGATGTTTTTGTTGGACCCAGAATTCCACAATTTAATACTATACAGTGATACTCAACGAAACGTGGGCCCTATCACAACCATCCAGAAAGCTTCCGTAACAGACACATGTCCAGCTCCTCCTTGCTTTTACTATGTCATCAGTATTATTTCCAGGGAGAGGACTCCAAGCAAATACTGAATTAAAACAAGACAAGACTTGTCCAGAGCCTCAAATAACACTTCTCAAACTTGAAAATCACTGAATAAAGATTATTTTTATCTTATCTGCTCTGCCAAATCTTATTTAAATGCATTCAGTCATATCCTCCACTTCTTTCTCCAATATTTAGCATGTTGGCACTTTTTCAGAGGTCTAATATGAAACCAAATGGAAAGGGCTCTGTTGAAAGATGGGTGATTATTATTTCTGCTGCCTCCATTCCAGTGTGCCCTAATTAGAAACCTGTTGAAGAGTAAGCCAACTTGCTGCTTCCAGTTACGAACCTTTATTGCTAATCTAGTTTAATGTAGTTTATAAATCTAGCTTATAGTTTATAGCTCCCTTGTTTACAATGTAAAGTCAACATTTCTTACTTGTGCTCATCTTACTATATGGAGACAGTAACCACTTTCAATATTTTTAGTGTTAGTGCCATGGAGACTATTCTTACTTTTAGTGACCCTGGGTACAGTAGAGCAGAATCCTGCCCGGTCTTTTTGTGCTATCCTCTCACCTTCTAGCACTATATCAGACAGTGTTCAGCTGTCATTCATAGGGTTTTCATAGCCAGTTTTTTCAGATGCAGGTGGCCAGGTCCTTCTCCTTAGTCTGTGTTAGTCTGGAAGTTCCCCTGAAACCTGTCCACCATGGGTGATCTTGCTAGTATTGGAAATCCTGGTGGCATAGCTTTCAGCATCACAGTAACACGCAGCCATCACAGTATGACAACCAACAGATGGTGGTGTCGTTCCCTGACCAGGAAACGAACCTGGGTGAGAGTATCAAATCTTAACCACTAGACCACCAGGGCTGGCTACTTTCAGGATAAGCCTTAATTATTGATATAAGAAAGTCATTTAAAATAGAATCTCTCCTTGTATTTCTCATTGATTTTGCCTTTAAGAAATTGATGTTACCTCAGGTAGCACCTACTATCAAGAAACAGCTATATACAGGAAGTAGTAATCTCTTAACCTTTAATATTAATCAAGAAAAATGAAACATCTTAGTTTTAGATACACTTGCATATTTCAGGATTCTTATAGTGCCTGCTATAAGCAATCTCGCTCCTTTACTTCAGAGTTTCTCAACCTTGACACTATTGACGTTTTGGGCAGGATAATTCTTTGTTGTTGGGGCCATCCTGTACATTGTAGAATGTTTAGCAGCGTCAGTGGCTGGCTTCTACCTAGTAGATTCCAGGAGCACCTCCTCTCCTGTTATGATAACCAAAATTTCTCTGCATTGCCAGATGCTCCCTGGCAGGCAAATTCAACCCCAGTTGAGATCTATTTTACTACTATTTCATAATCATCATCTAATGCATTAAGTATTGCACATTGTTAGAATGGTTTGATCCAATGCCACTGCTACAAATGTAGCTGACATTTACTATATGCCAGGCACTATGATTTTAAAAAAGGAAGGAAAAGCCCCTTATTTTTCTGATCTCGCCTAGCTGTCGTCATTAACTTTTTTTTTGTAAATGAAAATGCTCAGGTTTAGAGAGGGTAAAAGACTTGCCCATAGCGGTAAGCGGTAGAGTGCAGTTCCACGCCTTTTATCTTTCCTCTAGAACCACACGGTTGACTACTTCTCTCAGCTGCCTCCTTGGCAGCCAATGAAGTTAAAATGATGATGTCTGTGACCTCGTGTAGTTTTCATTCCAAAGGAGGCAACACTAACACAGGCATTCACACAGAAGACAAACAGCAAGCACAGAGACAACTGCTCAACAAATCAAAAGGACACAAAATTCTGTAAATAATTGGCATTCCATAAACCTTATTAATTCTGACTTCATTCATTCCCAATTTTCCATAATTCAGGATGGAGCTGGGCTAGCATGGACCTTTCCACTATGTACAGAAGAAATATCTGTGAAGTAGGGTATAAATAATGTTTCTGAGGGAATGCTTAAGTACTCAAGAAAACATAAAAACACCTACTTCTGTATAATCCAGTTACCACCTATGCAAAGACCAACCCTGCTTAGCTGATAAATGCAAATAGCTCATCTAGTTATTGAACTAGGTTCTCTACAAGGCCTCAGTTTACCTATCTACAGTGATAGTAGCACTCGAAAGCAATAAAATTGCATATCTTTAAAAATAGTATACATATCTACTTTGATGTTATTTGAGATCTACCTCTCTTCTGGGCTTAGAGACTGCCGATCATTCTCAGAGTCTGGCACTCATGGCTTTCAACACAGCTGTCACAGAAAGCCCTCACAAATTGCCATCAAAACAATTCTATTTATCCTTCCTACCCTAGTATATAGAAAAAAGAAAGAAAGAAACTGGTGTTTATAAAGCACTTTTTTATTCCAGAAATATTCCATGAAACCTCTGACTTTTTCTGATATCAAAATGGCTGAGAACGAGCCTCTGGAAATTCCATATCTGAGGAAATTCACAAAAGACCCAGCCAGCAGTGAGCTGCCATCTTAACACTTTGGAAACATTAAATAGAGATTAGTTACAAACTTGGAAACAACAAAGTAATGATTCTGGAAACCTGGACACACGTTAAGCTGAAATGCTAAAACTGAATGAGAAACCAAATGGAATCCACGAGAAGGAGCGGAGAGGTCAGATATATGGGCATTGACACGGAAACCTGTGAATGTACAATACGGCTTATTTTTCCTCTCTCAGAATTTCAGTAGGCGAATATTTGACAACTTGATCAAATCACAAGCTTGTTCTGACCTCTGAAACTATTTTTGATGGTTTCTTTGCTCATCTCTATCATAGTCTCTTTTTATAAACTCTATTCTTTACGATCCATTTAATTTTCTTTTTTCTGTAGAGCCTCCCTCAATTATTTCCATACACAATTAAATCTCTCTCTTCTGAACTCCTAAAATTCTTATTAAGCCCTTAATGTAAGTTACCTATGTTTGTGTGTCAGATTTTTAGATTCATATATGCTCTTCCAAAATGAATTACAGATTCACTAAGGAGAGGCATTTTCAATGTGCTTTTTTGTAGTTAATTTGTTTAATATGGGGTGCAAAATGTTGAAGATTCATAAACACATCCAGTCCAAGGCCTGCTTCTCTTCATGCCCAGCAGAATATTAGGTGCTTGATAAGCTGTAGTTGTTATAAAAAGTGAAAATTCAACTTCAGAGCTCTTCCGTTCGTCCTTCTGCATACTTCTTTAACGTTATGGTTCTGCTTACATCCAAGGCCTTACTTCAGAGACGTCGAAAGCCCTCACTATCATGTCCAGTTTAGACTGACTTAGTGAAAAGTGAAAAAGAATATGCGATTGGAAACTTGCATAGAGTGACAGAAATACATCTTGAGGCCTAAATTAAGGCTCAGTTCTTGGCTTTCTGTTCATTTCTCTCTGTGCTCAGTGCAGGAAAGAACAAACTTTTTCAGTCTTCCGCTCAGACTTCTTGGCTAATGTTTTCTTATTTGTTGCTTTATTTGAAACAAGGTTATAATTAAAATTAGAGATATAGAACTTGAATAATATTTTGTAATACTTTATCTCATTTTTTTCAAATAAGATTCTTCACATACTCTTTCATAAATTACCTTATATTTTGGAAACATTTAATCATACACTCAAATGGAAAGAACAGCATAATTAGAAGTACGATAAACTCCCATTTTGTCAATTTTGTTTAATTTCTCCTTTTGATCCCCTCCTGGTCCATGGATTGTGTGGGCATACAGTTAATGATGCTTCAGTCCCAGCTCTGGCTGTCACTAATCCCAGGGTGAGCTACCACATCTACAATAAATTATGCTTTTGCCTAATTTTTCTATCACTAAACACCTAAACAGATGATTAGAATAGCAGGACCAACATTTCACTTATCATATGTAATACCGACAAAGTAGGGTTTGGTAATTTGCATACAGTCAATCAAAACAAGAGTATAGACAGATATACTCTAAAGTAAACAAAAAGGGAAACAGCATGAAAACAGAGCATTCATCATCTGCCTTATACGGTCTACTGATGTCCAACGCTAGTCTTCCTATAACACTGCTTTCATCGTTATCCATTCCTGGCCATTCCACACATTCACTGTCAAACTATTACTACCCAAGTATCAATGCCTTGGGATTCCCATCCCACTTTATTATAGGACATTTTCTCCTACTATCTAGTAAGCTTTAGTCAGACTAGAACTTTCCCCCTGACACATATACACAGAAAATAGCAAAGAGAATAGAGTGATGGCTTCAAATTTATCCTAAATTCCTTAGGAAGGTGTTGGAATTACTTAAGAATTATATGAAAAATCTTGGTATAAAATATGTCATATCATTTGGATTTTATGTGATATGGATGAGGAAAATCATTAACAAGATTTGAATTTTAGCTTTATTGGACGCTGAAAGCAAATATGCACTGTGGAAAGCGGATATTTTAGAATTATTTGTAACTATCTGAAAAGATTATCTTTTCACAAATTCCATATAATCACATTTTATTTTTATGATCTTCTTGACCAGAAAAGCTTATCTGAGTGTGCCAGCACCTTTGTTTCATCTCATTTCTTTTTCAATCTATCTGTGTTTGCAATATCAGTAGCTACATCAATTGAACAAAAAGGGTAATTGTATGAATATGTAAAAACTCCATTGTTTAATAAATCACTGAATAGGTGCTTAAATTCCTTATACAATTAGTAAATGCTTAATAATTCACACACTTTTAGATTTTTTTCAGGGAAAAATATCACACCATCATTATTCAAAATTATGTAAAAAATGTAAGTACCTCAATTAAAAGACAAACATTCTGGAAAAAAATCAAGTTAAGTCTCTTCAAATACAATTATAAACTCACAGTGTTTCTGTCTTGCTGGAATTATCTGTAATTTCATAGCAACCACATTCTGCTCTGCAAATTTTTTCCTTTGAATCATTCATAGCAAAGTTGGTAGAGTAGAAAGGATTTTGTTTATCTTTACAGTATTGTTCTCTCCTGCTTCAGGTCATGTTTAATTTCTCCACAACACTGTTTTGAAAAATCAGCTTCCGATTTCAAGGTTAGAGCAGCTCTGAAGGATTCTGTTTTACCGCTATGTAAGACATGTTTAATCTCCAGATTTCTACACATTCAAAACGACAATGGGATATAAAACATAAGGTGTTTAGGTGTTAATAGGAGCGTTGATATCACAAAATCCTTGTTTTCCTTAACAACATCAAATATTTATTAAAATCAGTTTTAATTTTTGTATTAACCAGTGTGGTTCTACAAGATAGAGCTTCCAGGCCAAATTTATCTTTTAGTTTATTCTCTTTTCCCAGAAGCAGCTCCTGAAAAGCCACTCTGCCCTTAGAAGTTAGCCTACATAATTGGGGACAAGTGATGTAAATAATTTGCCCTGCATAAGTAAAACCCAAAGACAGCATGTTAAACCTTTTTAGTTCCAATTACTAGGTAATCCTGCTATTAAATTATTGAGCTCAAGGTTTCTAGAATAAATTTAGCATTATATTTGGTATGCAATACCATTTTTGAAATGTGAAATCTAAATCATTATTCTGTCAAGATGTAGGTTTAGTGATTGAACATGTATATGATCAATTTCTTGCTCTGGTTGAACTTCAACCTTGTGACAACTATGGTATTGGCTCAGATTTCTCCTAGAAATATAGTGTGAGAATTCGGGCCAAAATTAATAATCACCCTAATTTTTAGCTTCTCCAAAGAGCCATCCATCTCATATATGCATGAAACACCCTTAACTTCAAAGGATACTCAAAGTTCAGAACAGATATATGAGTTCACAAAAAAGGATTACAGGGGACATTATGTCATGCTCTGTTAATGCAGCGTTCTGAATTAAAATAACTTTTCTTTTCTTTTCAATAATATCTTGACATACTTGCGATCATTTTTAAAAATTGGAGGGTGAGGGGCCGGCCCGTGGCCGAGTGGTTAAATTCGCGTGCTCGGCTGCAGGCTGCCCAGTGTTTCATGGGTTCGAATCCTGGGCACGGACATGGCACCACTCATCAAGCCACGCTGAGGCAGCATCCCACATGCCACAACTGGAAGGACCCACAACTAAGAATGTGCAACTGTGTACTGGAGGGCTTTGGGGAGAAAAAGGAAAAAAAAATAAAATCTTTAAAAATAAATAAATAAGTAATTGGAGGGTGAGATAAATGAATGAATGTAGATTTTATATGATGGTTGCCTGGCAAAACCTGGGAGTAGGAATCAGGTAGAAGAACACCCACTTGGGTATATGTTGCTATTTGTCAGTATAAGGAGAGAATATTTGTAAAATAATATTTCCAATACCCCACATTTCTCTATTAAAGAATAATTAATAAGACAATAAATTACAGGTCAGTGGAAGAGCATGGATTCTCACCTTAAACATGGATTTGATTACTAGATCTATCAATATTAGCATTTTATATAACTTCTTAAGCCTCTTTGAATTAAACTGTTAAAGGGGGAGTTAAAACATAACTCACATACATCTTGGACAACAGGGCAAGTTTTCAGTATAATTTGTTTCTTTCCTGCTAAGCCTTCATTTGATGAGTAACAACGTCAGCTACCAGTGAAGCATCTGTACTAATGATTCATTCAAAAATTGGTTGTAAAGTCCGATTGAGTATCTGGTTTTGAATTACACACAAGTACAGTCTGATCCTGGACACCAGCAGTCCCTATGGTGTGTCTGGACTTGAATTAAATATGAACATGACTTGATCTTTGGAACTAAAGCTCAAAATAAAACAGCTGTTAATATTTTGTTATCGGGCCATCTCTGGAATGGGATAAAGCACAAAGAGCAAGGTGTTTTGAGAAAGAAATATTGGATATCTTTTCACAAGAAACCCTTATCTCACTAGTTGTATTAAGTATTGTGCAGAGAATTTCATTTTAAAGATTTTGAAGGACAATAAAATCACTGTATGTAAAAAGATGTCTGGGTAAATAGAGTAAGTAGATTGTACATTGAGAGGGCACAGCTTCGCTTATGCTTTTGCCTTGCATGATACTCAGCAAATGTTGATTGTGGGATTGACTATCTTGGCTCAAGAACTACAATGGAGATAGATGCTTTTGATGAGGAAGAGGTTCTGGCATGATGCTTTTCCGATTGTGTTATTAGTATCAATGTATTTCCACAGTGTCTGCCTCTGTTAGTCTTTTTCATTATCAGACACAATGCTTCTATTAAAGTCTCGTAAATTCCTCTTTCCTGAGCCCAAACCTTCTCTCACATGCATATAAAATCTTGAACTTGCAACCACCATGATTCTACTGACCCAGTACCTTTATCCTAACCAGGTAAGATCATGGTTTCTTGAATATAAGAGAAGCTGCCTCAAACCCTAACCCAAACAAGTGAATAAATTTGACTGACCTTTAAGAAAAATATCTAAAAGAAGTTGTCACTGCTCCAAATCAACAAAGCACTGGGGACTATAGGGGGGCTGATTCTCAAGGAATATAGTCATCCTTTCTTTCTATTGTTGATTTTATTTTTAAAGATAATAAATTTCTGTTTTTCTCTTTCATCAGGGCTGATATAAATTTTCAAAACTGTCACTTCTTATGGAATCACCACAACATTGAGTTTGTGGTGAAGGAACTGCTCCCCAGGCCTCTTAGGCCCTGCTACTAGAAACCAGCCGAGCAGCTCAGAGTGGAACTGTTGTTTCCAACAAAAAAACAAGGCAAGAAAAAATTATGAGCGTACACATTTTAATTACTTCTACAGTTTTACCTCCCCTCCTTTCTATTTTTCTTTTGAACATTAGGCATTCTAAAGAGGATAAACTTTGTCTCTTTTTCAGAGAGGTAGTGAAGTATTTTGAGCACAGATCTTAGAGACATGTACGTTGTAGGTTTCAAGTCTGAATTTATCTTTATCTTCTAAACCTCAGTTTACGCCTTTGGCAAATGCCAATAAAAAATGCGTGCCTCATGGAGTTGTGATGACTATATGCTGTAATCTAGGCAAAGTTCTTAGTTCAGAGCGCAGTATATAATAAATGCTAATAAATACTGCTCATTAAACATTATTCCACAATACACATGAATATTTAAAATTCAGTTTTTCAGATTGCCACTGATAGGGGTATTTTCTTTATGATGTTATATTATGACCTGGATTTTTTCATGATTTTAAACAAAATATGATATGATTGCTTAAGGTTTTTCCCTTCCTTTTCAATAACAATAATAAAAATCACAACTCCCTTAGATATTTAAAACACTATGTACATGCAAAGCATCAGAATCCAGTCCCCCAACTCAAGTAAGGCACTCTGAATTTTATTTGGAAGGGGGGAGGTTTAGAGTGTAGTAATTCAATTACTATCTGCCCCTCTCGGTGGATACCCATTTGAATGGAGACCTAATTTGCCTACGAGTACAGTACAGGTCATGGGACAGGAAAACTACCTTTTCTTTTAGAGATGGACTTCAGATATTTGCTTTCATCAGCTCTATGCAACTATCACTTGATGGTAAAGAACGCAGCTGATGTTTAAAAATTGCCCTAGATGAAAGGCGCTAGGGTGGGCAAGGTGAAAATCAAGAGCTTATGAATACATTACAGGCTGAAAGAATTTTTGGAAACTATTTCCAAGTGTGTATAATGCACAATTTCCAAAATGAAAAAGTTTGAAATAAGCTTTAAATAAGATGTTGAGAAGACGTGAGAAGTATAGCTACTTTAATCTTAATCAATGCAACTTGTGATGAGGTAATGAAGAGCAGGCAATCAGTCAGAACCCAATCTACCCAAATGAAATCTTAAACAACAACAGAGGATATTTTTTTTACTTCAGTTTGTGTTAAGAGAAATGGGCAATGTTAGCGCTATGCAGATTTAATGTGCTAATGAAATCAATTCACCAAGTTTTAAATTATGTGGGAATTAAAATAGGAAACTGTTCTGTACACAAAAGAGACTATGCCCCAAGAGAATATCCAGCCTTGATAAACCACAGTGCTAAATAAATTTTAGATAAGATTTTTTAAATGTTATATATCAGCTGCTTTTAAAGACTTCACTATATTTTTTTTTTTAAGTTTCTCTGTGAGTCTCCAGAGTTTCTATTTAGGAAGGAGCCTAGGAATGGAAATCTGAAAGAAGCAGCCAAAAGATCTACTGTGAAGCTATTTGCCTAACCAGTATATTGGTCTTCACATTAGTGGTCTGCCGTCATTCAAGGGTATGGAAGTATAGACAGTTTAAGGAATTAACTTTCAAATTGAAGAACTATATCTTTTATTTTAAATTTTCCCTAAGACCCTTTGATGGAGCTTCAGGTCCTAATTTTCCACCACCATATAATAAACTTCTGCAACTTTTAAAATTAAAATAGCTTTCACCCAGCACTAAACTTATGATTGTTCCAGAATCTTACAAATCTATGAGGCATTACCAGAGGGACCAAGGAAAATACTGTTATTGATTTTGAGAAAATAAAGAATTCTCATAACAAGATAAAAATAAATTTGAAATATCAGTGGTTTTCAACTATCCACTTTCAACAAAATTAAGAAGCACCTACTTAAATTGTGAGCTGATAGGTAATTTAAAAAGGATGTCTCTTAAGGAATTAGATCAAGACTTTTGCATATACCCTGAAAGAAGTTCAAATAATTCAATGGCATTGCTAGAATCACACTGTTATTCCCATCTTCCTATTTTGTGAACAATAATTACATATATAAAGATGAACTAAAAAATAATGAGAATAGAATTTATGGTAAACTGTTTCATTCTAACAATAAATAATGCATTCATACATATTAGATTCAATATAATAAAACAAGTCCAACACATCTCATAAAGATATCTGTTTTCCACAAAAAGCACTTTAATCTGTTAAAGTTGTTTATGAAACTGTGTAGCAAATTTACATTGCCTGTAGCAATTAAGTACTAATAATTACTGTAATAACTTTTTGGTGCTAATAATTACTATAATAACTTACTCCCAAAGAATTTTTCAATATTTGGAGAGGCTTATGACCACAAAAATAAATTAAATCATAAAAAATTCTTTATACCATAAAATATATCACATTATGAGAAAAGTTAAGTTTGAGGAGTAGAATAGAATTGATTTGAGGACAGAAAAGAAAAAAGAAAAATTTCGGACTGTTAAAACAATGTTGCTATATTTTTTAAAATGGATAATAGTGAATATCATATCATTATAGTATTTTGAGTCTATTGAAAATATTTAAAGGAGCAATGTAACCACTGTATTTTAAAATGCCAACATCCACCTTATGTTGGAAACTAAACTCTTTGTAACTATTGAAACTTTTGACAAAAATAACTGTCTTAAGAATGTCTCTAGTGTATATCATTTATATAAACTCTTACGTATGTTAAACAGTCGGATTAAATATTGATTGGGGTGGCTTGGACATGCCTTGGGAAATCTGAGGGTGAGGAAGAGGGCAACCCTGAAAATACCCATTTCCCCATAATCAAGTAGAATTTCATCGGCTCAATATTCTTATTTATGCTGTATCTTTCAGCAAAATCTCAAGTAAAAATTTTATATACTTTTATAATATGTTATCTTTTAAAAAAAACCTTGAATAACAGGCATTTTCCACGGATTATCTCTCGTAAATTCTCAATAGCCCTGTTATAACACTATATTCATCTCTGGCTTAGAGAGGGAGACACTAACATTTAGAATGAAGAAGGGAATTTTCCATGATCATCTACCTACAGGTGGAGGGGTTGAAATTCAAATAAAAAAACTGCCACCATAGCTTATACTCTTATCCTTTAGTCCTTTATATCTTGGGATTTCTCAATTTCTGAGACAGGGAAATGAAAAAAAAAAATCTACCCATATTAATTGAACTGATTTCCTTCTACTTGCCGTATATAATAGGATGGTTATACAACTAAAAGCCAGATTTGGCCACATTTCCACTACGTTATAATAACTTCCCCACACATTTAAGAAAAACTATGGCTAGCAGAAAATCATGCTCAATTATTTTATACCTATGTATATTGGAAAACAATTATTTTCTAAATAAAAATAATATAAATATGTTCTTATATGATGACTGCAGATTATATATATTTCTAGTAAATTGGTACAATATAGAAAAAAGGATTTAGAGTAAAAAACTAGTGAAACCATATTGTTAAAAAAAGAAAAGAAACATATCCTTTTTTTACTTAAATTTCTCTCAAAAAGAATATTCAAAATAATTATTGGACTCAAGAAATTTTTATAAAATTTCTATGAAATATCTATCACATTGCACAGATCTTATTTTATACAAAATTGTTTGCTGAAAACAAATGTTAATACAAATAAATTGCTTAAAGCTATCACTCACCTTGTTGACGAATGATGACAATTTGAAGGGAGTTCACACAGACTTTAACCAGTTTGGGATATTATAAATTGTAACTACAAAAGGCTGAAGGTGTCCCCCTGCAAATTCCTATGTTAAAATCCTAACTGCTAATGCAGGGTGTGGTCTTGAGGAGGTAATTAGGTCATGAGGATGGAGTCCTTATAAATTGGATTAATACCCTTATAAAACGGACCCTAAAGAGCCCTCTTGCCCTCTTTCCACCGTATGAGGTGTCAAGAAGATGGCAGTCTGCAACCCAGAAGAGGAACCTCACCAGAACCTGACTGTGCTGGTACCCTGATGTAGGACTTCTAGCCTACAGAACTGTAAGAAATAGATTTCTGTTATTTATAAGCCTAGTTTACGGTTCTTTGTTATAGCAGCCAGAACTAACACAGTGACAACAGTTTTAAAAAGTAACAGAAGGATCAAAATGTGTGTGATTTTCAGTCTTTATCTTAATAATTACTATGTCATAGAACTATAGTTTGTTTTCATTTTGTTTCATTAATGTTAGATATTCACATGGATTTTTTTTTTTTACAACTTTTTTTTTGTATGTTCAGAGTGCTGATTTGGGTCAAATAACTTACTAAAGATAACTTGGAAATTTTTCAAGGTAGAAAATAAATTAAATTCACAATTTCTCACTTACCATGTATAACTTCAGCTTTCATCAGATACCAAAAGATATGAAGAAATTCATAAACTTTAGTTGGATTTAACAGTTCATAGACTGTTAAAATGATTTCTAGATAATGCTATTTGATCTGTTAAAAAATTACCAACTGATTTGGCTCTGAACTACATTTCCCAGTTTCAATATATTCCTAGATACTGCTAGATCACTGAAGGAGACAGAGAGGAACAAGTTTTCCTCTCATAGTCTATATCTGTATATTAGGCGTAATCTGTATATTAGGCACATGTGTATATGTATGTATGTGTGTATTTGTGTATGTATGTGTGTGTATATATGTATACATGTGTAAACATATGTGTGTGTATATAAAGAGGGGAATTTTCGATAATCATCTACTTACAGGTGGAGGAATTGAAATTCCAATTAAAAAACTGCCACCATGGATTATACTCTTATCCTCTGGTCCTTTATGTCTTGGCATTTCTCAATTTCTGAGACAGGGAAATGGAAAAAAAAATCGACCCATAGATATTTAGTCATATATATATACACGCACAGACACACACACATATACCTTCACCCCTCTCACACACACACACTGGTTAATTTATGATAAAGAGGGTACTGTAATTTTCTTAGGCATTGCTAAAGAACAATGCATTAAATCTAATCAGGAATAGTTTTTTATACAGGGGCAGCTGCTCTTTCCACTTTTTCAGATGGCCTGGCCTCCTGCTCACCATCATATTCTATTAGCCACCAATCACCATACTGAAAATTACGTACTTATCTAACTGCCTTTTTCATTTGTATTACCATTTTCTAATCTCAGGACCTTAACATTAGCTCAACACCCCTTCACCCAGAGTCTTACTGCAACCCAGACTCTTCACTACTGCCAGATATCTTTCAAGCACAGGTGTGATAACTTTACATCTTTTACTGAGAGTCCATTGCCTTTGGCAGCACATTGTATAACATTAACTACATTTGAGAGTGTAAAAAATTAATTTGAAGGAAGGAAGCAAAAGTGATTTAGGGAAACCACTCAATGGGTCACTGCTATAATCTAGGTAAGAAATGATAATAACATGAACCAATAAAGGAGTGAAAGATGTAGAAACCAGTATATTATAAACATATTTAATGAGTAAAATAAGTAGGGCTTGACAATGAGTTAGATAAGGAACGTAAGGAAGAGAACAGTTAGAAAAGTCTAGCTTTTCTGAACTTGATTATTGAAAGGTCAGTGGTGATATTTAAAATCTGGGCTATGAAAACTGTAGATGGGAATTCAGGAGTTTACTTTTGGATGGGTGTAATTCAAGGTGCGTTTGGAAAAGAACATGAAGATGTGGGTATTTGAACATATGAGTATTGCTATTCAGGGAGAAGTCAGTGCTGGAAGCCTTAGGAATAGAGGAAGAAAAGGAAACAATTGATGAGGAAACTTGCTTTGAAAATATTGCAGATTAACATATTAAAGGCCTAGTTTTAAAAAACATGAACATTTGAAGTCTGGGTAGAGATGTATGAGACTTCATAAGATAGAGAACTGGAAGAAAACCAGCAGAAATATGTTGTCATAAAAGACACGGAAAAAAGAGTGTTTCAAAAAGGAGAGCTTTGAGAAGGATAAAAAATGGAACCCTATCTTCAATGTTTGCCAACAGTTGTGATAGTACTTTCTGCAGAGCAGTGAGAAGGGAATCCAGACTGAAACATTGTTTAGAATGGAGATAATACTTATATATACATATATACACTCTCTCATATGTTTGATCTTTTTTTTAAAAAAAGAGGAGATGAAAAAGGTGAGAAAGACTAGGCATATATAAATATCAATCATAAACAACTGCTTAGGACGGATAAATTGCTTGGGACCTCACTATCAAAACCGAAATAAAAGAAGTAATTAACAAGCTTTGGGTAGTGGGTCAAATTTCACTTCCTTTACATTTTACTTCTTTCTAATCCCACCTTTCAATTTGAGTTCAAGTTTAATGGAATACATCTGCGTGTCTTTAAAATGTGTAGAGCACTCAGCCTCGTGTCATAAGAGGGAAAGACAATTTGAAAAGCATCAGTGAGTAAATGCGGATACTCCAAGGCAAATAGAATGCAGCAGAAACACAAGGACTGCAAAATTTTTGCACCATTTTTATAGAATTGTTGTCAAATAGTGTTAACACAGGTAAATAACCGAGGTTATTTATGTTAACCACTAGTTTTTACTTTCATCCATTAATTGCGCGTGCATGTGCACGCACACACGCCTGCCTGCTTCTACAGCAATAAGAAAGTAAAACAATGAAAGTGATACATAAGCACATTATGAAATAGGTTTTAGTAATGGCTGACATTTATATTCAAACTTTCATTCTAAATGATTGCTATGTTCTTTACATAATGAATGCATAGCAGGTGTTTCAACCTCCAAAAAGGAAGCTCCAATGAGGTAGAAATAAAGTAATTTTTCTGCTTCAGCAACTGGGAAGATTTTTTTTTAAGAGGAAAAGAATGATTTTTGCAACCAAAGTAGAAATCGGGAAGCAAGATAGGGTCAGTCTTATCTGAGTTATCGGTAATGGACCTGAGATGCTAACTTTCAAAGGCCTATGTAGTTGACAAGAATCATTTAATCAAATATTTGCATGTAAAGTTAAAAAAAAGAGACCAGTTTGAATGTATCGAAATACATAAATATTTAAAGTTAAATATAAAAAAATTCACATGACTGTATAAATTACTAACTTTATCTGTATATTAGCCCATAGTTTATTTTGCTGAAGCTGAAATTCTTAGGAAAAAAAATTGGAGCTTGGCAAAATAATTTGAAACATTCAGTTATAGCCTCTTTTATTTTAACTGAAATGATCACTTGGATATTGCAGATGAATTATGATAATGAAATGAACTCAGGTTTGTGAAGGACTAGCACCAATTAATAATGTATTTTGCATTCGATATGTTATTCTATAGCACTTAAAACTAAGATTTTAGAATTTTTCCAAGACAGGACAGAAATGTTACAAGTTCAATTGGTTTTACCAGGCAAGTAACTCAGAATCTCTCATTGAGGCAGATAAACAACCTCATATTTTAGGTTTATGAGTTCGGATATTGCTATAATTACCAAGTATCAAGAAAAAAAAGAGAAACAAAGTTCTAAAATAAATTAATAAAGACTATTTTAAGATT
The DNA here is from genome assembly GCF_041296265.1 of Equus caballus. NCBI lineage: Eukaryota > Metazoa > Chordata > Mammalia > Perissodactyla > Equidae > Equus > Equus caballus. Next base: position 26,616,682 of record NC_091709.1, on the reverse strand, counting down.
ATGTAGATATTCATACCGTAAATAAGAACTAAACACAGCTTTAGTTTAAGAAAGAAACTTGAGTCATTCTCCCTTTTTTCATGGACCAGGAGACTGTTGAAATAACTTTCTAGGTTCGAGATGGAGCCACTCCTGCCCTGGGTGGCACATCAGGAAATAAAACTCGGATAACTTTCGTGTCCCTGTAAATGCTTCGCTTCTTTGACCAGGCACACAGTATACGCAGTCAGCCAGACCCCAACACCAAGCCAGCTCTGGGCTCTTATTTACTTGTTCCTTCTCACCCCAAACGAGGTTGACCTTGTGGCCCCAGCCAACTGGATATTTTCTATTTGTCTCTTCCTTGTTCTTTACTCTTCATTCTATAAAATCCTCCTGCCTTCCGCCCCGTTTTGTAATTCTCCAGATGGAGACTATCAGCTTCATGAAGTGTTAAATAAAGTTTGTTTACATTACCTAAATTGACTTCTTTAATCATTTTTTAAATAAAAGCGAACATAAATGAAAGTAGAATAATTATTTTGGTTATCTTAAATCTTAGCATAATAATAAAAATTAGCTGAGGGCAACGTATTTATCTATCCTTGACTTAAAGTGGTAAATCTACACAATAGCTTTTTATCCTAAGATTTTCAAGTTAGGACAGGCATCCATGGCGTTGATATGTAAATACTGTCTATTCTCATTATTCATGGTCGTTATGTTTCATACAGTCTCTATGAACACTCATTTTGCTCCAAGGGAAAATACAGAGTTAAGCTACCTAGAGAGACTCTGGTCAAAACATTTTCATCAAGCTTGTACATAACCTTCTTTTATGTATGTTTCTGTTTAAAGCCACTTTATTTAATATATACTGCTGATTCATTAACATGGAACTCACGGCCAAGAACAGTATATCTCATGCCTGGATGAAGCTTACTTAACACATGTAGTTTATCAGTAAAGTATAGCACAGTCTTCTTATATTTAGGAAAATTAGACTGCACTTTATCACTATGCTGGGGAGCCATTTTAAAAAGATAAATCAACAATAAAAAAATATACAGAAAACATGGCACTAAATAGGCCACAAAAAAGACATTTGTTTACAGTATGAAAGCTGAAACTGGAAGTTAGAGCATGGCCTTGTTCAAAGTTTTTGCGACTTTGGGCATGTCTGTGAATGACCTTGAAAATGCTGGGAGTATTGATTTGGGGGTTACATATAAATTTTAGCAAGTGAGTGAATTTGCAAACACGATATTTACAAATAATGAGGATTGACTGTACCTCTTTCTCTATGCTGCCAGTCCCTGATAACACAGTCCAATATGCATGGCAAGCTGGACTATATATAATTGTCAAAAGCACTTGAAAGACATCAAAACAAAAACCATACTACATTAAAAGTAAATTACTCAGAGCTATATCATTTAATAAAGACATACAAGACCGTAGTTAGCAGCTAAAAGTCAGCTCACGTCTATAAACGTTTCTCCCGGTTAAATTAGGTGTGAGGTTTGTATTGTTTTGTGTTGTTTTTGTTTTTCTGTTGTTTTCACTGGGGTTGGGGGGAGAATGTATGGAAGGATTGATCTAAACATTGCATTCCTGGCCCTAGCAGGTCTGTGGGTGAAATCAACACTCGTGTGTTGAATTGGGGCTGCCATCTCTAGTATCTGATTGACAGGGAACCTATTTGGTAGAGTTGGACTATCAGGGAGACTGTGAAAAACTACTTTGGAATCTATCACTGCTCAAATTTTCGTGTTTCAAACTGTCAACAGCTAAAGATATAGTACACCATGGTATACGAGGGCGAATATTTCCTAAGAGTAACTGTCGATTAACTTAGTAAGATACTTATGTATATTTGCAGGCCACTAATTTTAAGGAGATTCTTAAAATATAGGCATCATTCTATAATTAGTTTTCAAAGTGATTGATGGACCCTTATATGTGACTATAAAGCAAGTCGGGGACATTACCAAAATCTGTTAGCAGAAGCTTGAGGATCTAAAAATCATTTCTGAGTTATTTATAATCCTTAATAAAAATTTAGGAAATGCAGGGACTCTGGCAAATGTAAATGGTGAATTTAAGGGGCAAAAATGAGTCCATTTGGGGATAACATTAAATACCAAGAAGTGACTTTAAAAGGTAAAGGAACCTCCTAGAAATTTTCAAAGATTCTTCAACAAAAAAATCTTTTCATATTCTGGAGATACTGCAGCAGGAACAAAAGACATTAAAGTGAATGAGGGGATTTCCAGATAATCGAGGTACTTTGACCACATGTGATTATCTCCTCTTCTATGCAAAACTAAAATACAGAAAAGAAGTTTTAAAAAAAGTGAAAGTCATTATGTATAAACCCTAACAGAATTTCAACATGTTTTTTTCAAAATTCAGCAGATAGAGATGCAGTAGGTAACTTACCAGAGAAGGAACAACCTCAGATAGAACTGACGGCATGGAAGCCCAGAGAGGTTCAGTACTTGGGGGCATTGAGAAACTTGAAAACAGCACTAAAGGCAGGGAGCTTGACAGGCTGGCCCTGTGGCCTAGTGGTTAAGTTTGGCGAGCTCCACTTCAGCAGCCTGGGTCCATGGGTTCGGATCCCAAGTGCAGACCTACACCACTTCTCAGCCATGCTGTGGTGGCGACCCACATACAAAATAGAGGAAGATTGGCACAGAAAAAAAGACTAGGAGCTTATAGTTCAGATTGAAAAGAGAAGATAGAGGGCTCCAGAGAGTTCAAGAAAGAAAACTGGCATTGATAGCTTATCTGATATATCTGAACTTTTGGGAAATATTTCTAAAAATTATTTGACAAGTTTGGTGAAATGGATAAGTGAAACCTATTTGATTAAAAAAAACGAATCGTAATTACAGCCCTATGTGACTCACTGGTGAAGAGTAATGATATCGTCTACATATTGATGTAGCCCAAGTAAACGTTGACTTGCAATTTGACCAAAAATCAAGAATCTATTTGAGGAGAAGGGGAATGAGATGGTAAGAAGCTCTTCTCAACCAACTTGACAGGAAGACAATAGATGATGTCTGAATTTGAAAATTTAAGATGAAACAGTATAAACATTACTTAAAAATATGAAGATTATGTATGAAGAAAGAGCTGAAAGACTTGAAAGTATTTTTCCTTATTGCTGGAAGTCTGGGTTAGAGAGAGGAAGATGAGGAACAGGCAGAAAAAAAGCCAGCTTTTACTATAAGCCATACTAACGTATACTTTTTTAAAAATCCGCTTGAAAGTACAAGCAACAGCAATAACTAATAATGGGAGGAGATTTGGGCAATTGCTTATAAGTGGTTTGTGGTATCATTTGTACAATTCTATAAGGCCAATGACAAAAACTTATATTCTTATACATATATATATATATATATAAAATCATTTTTTTTGTCCTCCATTTGTTTCTTGGCTTCTTTTCAGGCTTCTTTCATTAATTTCAGTTCTGTGTCTCACTGCTTAGCTGTGAGTGCCCCTAAACCCATCTACCATTTGGTACTTCTGCTAATTCAAGTCCTTTTCCTTTTGTAAAACTTTATATCTGTTTCCATATATGAAGCCTATATTGCACCAAATTGGGCTTTAAACGTCCTATTATGGATTGTTTCCCTTTGCGTTTGCCCTGTCTTGGATATCCGTTTTCATCCTTCTCTATTAATTGAGTCTTAAACAGCACTCAGGACTCTGTTCACATCATTCCAAGAGGCCCTCTCAAACCATTTTGGTCCTCTAGTGACTGTTCCTTCTACGTGAATCAGGACTCCTTTAGCGGCTAGAGCCATGAACCCAGTTCAAACTGGTTTGAGACAAAAAGGGATTTATCAGCCAGAGTCCCCTGGGAGAGACTCTAGGCATAGCTGGATCCAAGAATACCTCACTCTCTCACGCTGCATCTCTCAGTCCTGCTTTCTTCAGTCTTAGCTATATTCTCAGATGGCTCTTCTAATTGGCATAGATGGACACAGAGATTTTCATAGTTTCATCCTACCAGCCTATAATCTGCTCAGAAATAGTCCCTCTACATTGTTCCAGTAAATCAGGAAGCCAATTTTCATTGGGCCAGCTTGAGCCAGAGAGGCTAGGGAGAAGAATATGCTAATTAACCAGACAGGAGTCGTACACACCATTGGACTTAGGGGTTCATTGTACTCTTGTTAAATCACATGGTCTGAGGTGGGAAGAAGTACATTTCCAAAGGAAAACTGAGCTGATAAAAACAGATTTCCACCATAGATCCCTGTTCTAGCCTCTTATATTTCTGGTCTATTACACCTGACATTTAGCGCTTGCCTTATATCATTGTAACTACACTGTATCCGCCCACATATGTTTATGAAGGCATATGTGTTTTCTCATACAGACCATAAGCCTTTTTAGGAGGCTACATTTTATAGTTATTTTTTATACCCAGCGACCAGTCCAGTGATGTGTACACAATATGAGTTCGATGAACATTTATGGATAATGAAGAATTACAGTGTAGGACATCTAGTAATTAATCAGCATCTCTTATGCCAACTTAGGTGTGAAAGCCTGTGATAGGGAGAGGTTTGAATACATATGGCATCTCTCAGTATAAGGATCTGTTCTGAAGAACGTTATGTACGGAAACTCTAACCTATCAGCTGTGGCTCTATTCTCCTAAAGACCAAAAATTGATTTAGTTTGTCAGACTGCACATAAACAGACAGAAAATAATTCTGACCTCATGCAACAACAGAGCATGGCATTTGTGAAACTAAAAGTTTTAAAGAAACACATCATCTAATAAACTGGAAATGGTGGTGACATTTTATAGCTTAAATGTGAAATGAAAGGGCATTTCATCAACATTTGTGATGTTCTAAGAACACAAAGGAAATTACATTGTATGAACTGCATTAAGGTGCCAACCAGCGTTTCTCTAATATTGTTGACTATTCATGAAGCCTCTGGATGCTTCTCAACTGGTTCATACAGGCCCTACTCAACTCTACACCCTTCTCTATGGCCTCCTTTCACTGGGTCAGATCAAAGAGGCCACTTCATCTTCAGCTTGGCCTGTGCCAACTCTGTGGCTTCTGAGCCTGCTTTCAGCTCAGGGTTCTCTGGCTCTGCCTTCAGCTGAGGTCCGAGCTGCTTCTCATCTCAGGCTCTGCTGTGAATGAATTGCACTGAGTTTGGGAGAGGCAGAAAGCTCTTACATGCTATGGCCTGTTCTCTCCCATTTAAATCCACAGGAGGATACACCTTCAGGAAAGGTAGCAGTGGACATGGAGGAGACAGAGATTCAGAAGTGTTAGTGTGAACTTAATATCAAGCTGAAAAACAGTTGGGAAAATGTAGAAAAGCTACTGCTAAAGAGCAGGGAGAGTGTGAGGTAGCCGAGAAGAAGAACAGGTGCCGCCATAGTGGTCTCACAGCATACGGTATATTGCAGATGTTCTCAAAGTGTGATCTCAGGACTCCTGGGTGTTCCAAAACCCTTTCCTTGGCATCTAAGAAGTCAAACCTACCTATTTTCATAATAACACTGAGATGCCATTTGTCTTTTTCACTCTTATTCTCTCAGGAACATACAGTGTGATTTTTGAGACTCATGACATGATGATGTCATCAGTTTGAAGGCTACTGGATTGTGTGCTTATGTGTTTTGGATTTTAAAAATATCTCAGTTTAAATATCTAATACAATAAACATACAGAAGTATAAGCTACAAAACAAAAGCTCTTTGGGTTCCTCAATACAGGCATTCTTTGCTTTGTATGGTTCTGATATGCATGAGTTTTCCATTAACACTATACTGCACAAAGAGAATTACCAGTTATTTTGAGAGAGGAACAGCGTCCTTAGACAAAGCGTGTAATGGAAAAAGGATTGTTCTATGAAGGTCTGTTTACAGTTCTGACTTCATCATCTTATGGAGTTTATTTGAATGCTTACCTTTTGTTTCCTCATGTAAAGAGGGGCTAAGAATCTCTGTTCAGTCTGCCTCATAATTGTGGTTATTTGGTGACTACCAACATCATGGAAATGGAAAAAAAATTTAGTAATAGCAAATTTTAATGATGCGCTACCACCAATAACAGCTAACAAGTGGGTACTCCTTAGCTGACAAGTACTATTCTAAGCAAAATTGTGTCTGCTGATTTAGCCTTGTAACTAACTGCTTTAGGAAATCCATATGATTATTACTCATATTTTACATTTGATGAAACTGAGGCTGAGAGAGGTTAAGTAACTTTTTTTTTAATGAATAAGCTCGACTTGTTAGAGAAGTATTATTTACAGAATAATTGAACAGAAGGTGCAGAGAGTTGCCGTGTGCCCTCTGCCCCCACAACCTTACCCACTATCAACATCCATCACCAGAATGGTACATTTGGACAAAAATGAACCTGCATTGTCACATCATTGTCACCCAAAGTCTGTAGTTCACATTTACATTTCCCCTTGGTGTTATACATTCTATGGGTTTTGATAAATGTATAATGGCATGTTTCCACCATTGTAGTATCGTATAGAATAGTTTCACTTCACTAAAAATCCTCCGCGCTATGCCTATCCATCCCCACCTCCTCCCTAATCCCTGACAACCACTAATATTTTTACCTTCTCCGTAGTTTTGCTTTTCCTAGAATATCATATACCTGGAATGATACGGTATGTAGCCTTGTTAGATTGGCTTCTTTCACTTAGTAGGATGCATTTAAGTTTCCTCCCTGTCTTTTTATGGCTTGATAGTTCATTTCTTTTTAGCACTGAATAAAATCCCCCTGTCCAGAGGTACTACAGTTTATTTATCCACCTACAGAAGGTCATCTTCCAAGGTTGCTTCCAAGTTTGGGCAATTACGAATGAAGCTGTTCTAAACAGCCATGTGCAGGTTTTTGTGTGGACATAAGCTTTCAATTAACTTCAGTACGTAAATATCAAGGAGCATTATTGCTAGAGCATATGATAAGAGTCTGCTTAGCTTTGTAAGAAACTACCAAAATGTCTTCCAAAGTGGTGGTGCCATTTTGTGTTTCCACTAGAAACAAATGAGAGGTTCTTGTTGTTAAGTAACCTTTTAAATTGCCCAAAGTTACATAGCTAATAAGCGGCTGATGCAAGATTTGAACCCAGTAGTAGGTTGACTGGCTTCAGAGTTCAAGAAGAGTTCTTTCTTTAAAAGAAAAAACAAACACAGCAATCTATATCTTTAGCGCCCCCATCCCACCCCCAATGTACATACATATATGTCAAACTGACACACACTCAGAACTTCCAGGCAATTTGGGGAAACTGCTGTCTTGCCTCATTGGAATAGCCCAGAACGTTCTATAATTGCTTCCCAGGAACAGGATAAGAGAATTTTGCCTACAAAATGCCACTAAACCAATCGCTTCAGTTCCACATGCAATATATTTGCAAATACCTAAGAAATAAGATTACAGCTCCGAAACTTCCACCGATGACATAAAATAGGGCTTTTAAAATATGATTTTGTTAGTAATCAAGGGGGAATATGACATATACTAACTTAAAACAACAGCTTCAGATATCTGACGGTGATTCATGACTTGGATGCAAAAAACAAATTGGAAGGAACAGAATGAGTGGAAACATTCAAAGGGCCTTTCTTTGGTCTATGAATTAAAAACTAAGCATTTTATAAAGATGCTGTAAAGTGTTTTTGATCAGATATATCACACATAAGTATTTTTTAAAAACTTTCACTCAGTCTCATTTTTTCATTTTGTGTTTTTATGCTTTCAGCTTGTTAGTAATATACTCCATGAAAACTGAGAAAGAACTATAAAAGTGTTCCCTGTCTTCCCTCCTTTGTTCTTCTCTTCTCTTTCCCAACATGGACATATAGAAAGAATCTGCAAAAGAAAAATATTTTAAAAATATATTTCTGTTATGATGTTTGAGGAAACAAATTTCTAAGGTAACCCCTCAGGCCCCACCCTGTCTCGTCAATCACCCTCCACTTCAACACAGAAAATCCACTAAATTTGGAGGACTCTGGCGACTGACTTAATGCAATATGGTTGTTGGTGTCTAATGGCCTTTTCTAGCTCATGCTAGATGGTTGTGCTCTATGCCAGCTGCTCACACTCTGCATGAATCAGGAGGTAAAGAACAATGCCTCATCTCCAAGTTTCTTTGGCATCCTAGATAGTTTCCCTGGGTCACTTCTGTTTTATACCTTTTGCACCAGCATTTATCATGGACTTTTCACTTTTTAATGAAGCAGTTTTATTAATGGTTGCATTAAATAAATCAAGAAGGTTTTTCTAGAACTCCAGTTGGGTTTCAGTCCCTGCCAAGGTCTCCTTTAGTGATATGTGTGGTGCATGAACAGTGAACAAAGCTAACCAGTGTTTCAATCTCAGCAAAAACTGACCAGTCTTTCCCCAACACTTTCCAGTGGCAGCATACCTAAAGCCTCCTTTTTAAGGTGGCAAGCAACACGATTGCTTATAACCTGTCTAAGAAAAATTGCACCAGACAGATTTCAACAGGTGAGGAAGACTTTATTCCAGACTACTGCAACAGGAGAGAGAGATTGAGCTCAACTCCACTGAAGCAAAAGGCAGGAGCATTTCTAAGCACTGGAGTGAGCTCATGGAAAAGTGCTGGATGTAAGGGGGCAGGTGGGTCAATCTGATTAGGGCATCTGTGTTTGCTAATTGTCCCTTATTGGAATTTAGGCTCCTACTCTCCCGCAGAGCCTGGGGATAAGGACACTATCTTTCTTTATCATCACATTTCAAAGGGATGGCTCCCAGGTCCTTGAGAAAAATATTCCTGGTTTGTAAAACTGGCAGAGGCTGGAAGAAGATTTACATCTCAAAGGAGCAGGGATAGAACTGCAATGGAAAGTTTTCTAAAGTAAATGCTAGAAAAGGTAAGTCAGAGGCTTATAGTCATGGAAAAAAATCTGTCTAAAGTTTGGTCAAACTGAGGGGAATGTTAAGGCCATCTTTGTCAAAATTGAGGTGCACTTGGACATGAGTGGTTAGGAATAGTGAATCCCCTTTGGTCTGTAGTGAGGGAGGGACAAGAGGGCATTACCACTTCCACTGCTGGCTACTTGGTATAGGAGCTAGTTGTGCTGTTGCTCACGGCCCAGACATTGAAATGCACCAAGCTGCGAGGCACACAATCAGTGTGGTCAGTGAGAAACATGAGAAATGATAGCTTAGCCCGATGGGAAGTATGTGGGAAATATGGCGGGGCAGTCCTGCCATAGAGCATATAGGAAGTACTCGTATACTCTTGGTACAGCAATTATATTGTTTGTTTCAGGGTAAAAATCTATGTTTATTTTATTGTTTAGTAGCACTTATTTTTTTTTTTTTACACAACATGTCTATCATTCTCCAGCTGAAAACAAACCAATAAACAAAATGCAAACAATTGTTAAGGTTCAGTGAAAATTTGATTTCTGAGTTTCTATATCTCAAAAAAAGTCATGGCAAATTTGTAATTTGCAGAATATATGTCAACATTTTCCATCCACCAAAGGCAGGTAAAAATATCACAGACCATTAAAAAAAATGGAAGATATGGGGCTGGCTCCATGGCCTAGTGGTTAAGTTCGTGCGCTCTGCTGCGGTGGCCCAGGGTTCGGATCCTGGGCATGGACATGGAAACACTCGTCAGGCCACGTTGAGGTGGCATCCCACATCCCACAGCTAGAAGGACCTGCGAATAAGATATACAAATATGTACGGGGGGATTGGGAAGATAAAGCAGGAAAAAAAAAATGGAAGATAGAAATTTACTGGAGAATCATCAACATCTCTTCAAAAATTAGTCACTATTCTTGGGCCCGGCCTGGTGGCGCAGTGGTTAAGTGCACATGTTCCACTTTGGCAGCCTGGGGTTCACCAGTTCAGATCCCAAGTGCGGACATGGCACCGCTTGGCAAGCCATGCTATGGTAGGCATCCCACATATAAAGTAGAGAAAGATGGGCATGGATGTTAGCTCAGGGCCAGTCTTCCTCAGCAAAAAGAGGAGGGTTGGCAGCCGTTAGCTCAGGGCTAATCTTCCTCAAAAAAAAAAAAAATTAGTAACTATTCTGAGAAGTTATGGCTGAAGATGCAGATGAACCACTGCACACTGTGCATTTATATATCATTTTGTGAAGCATGACTTTTTGTTTTAATCTAATGCCTATTCTTTTAAAGTAATTCCACTTATGCCCAATTCTAAATTTTCTTAAACATGTATGAAGAGTGAAGATGAAGTGTCCATTTTTAACGGAATAAGTTTATATTTTATACTGCCATGGTACATATTTGAGAAGATGTGTAACTTTGTATCATCTAAGTTGATTTAAAGACTCAAAGGAAATGTAAACAAAAAGTAACATGTCAAATTTTGAACTGCAAAAATGTTATCAAAAAAAGTGTTCTAATTGGAAGAAAAAGACAATACTTTTGAAAATATTTGGGCTGAAATATTTACACATTTTAATGCAAGAGACAAAAATTTCAGAATGTCCACTTTTTTGTAGAATTTGCTCTGAACTTATCCATTACTTATGGATGAGCTTATCAGCAACTTGAGATACAACTTTTCTCAACTGAAAACATAGCGATCTATGGAGAATAGCCATATTGGTTAGCTTTTGCTGCATAATAACAAGCCACTTCCAGAACATGGTGGTTTAAAACAATTATTATTGTGTTTAGCTTAGGAGTCTGTCGTGGGCTGGTTTAGCTGATCTCTTTGAGTTGTGCTCATACAGGTACTGACAGCTGATGACGTGCCTGAGCTGGAGGGTGTGTGACAGCCTCATTCATATGAATAGGAAAAAGAGCAAACCTTCAGAAAAACGATGGAGGCGTAAAGGTTTTCAAGGCAATGAAGCAGTATTTTTTAATTATTTGAATTTCAGTTTTAGAATTCATGCCATAAATTTCTGTTGAATATTGAATTTATTTTTTTTGTCATAGACACAGAATGCAGAGAAAGTGACAGGGATAGATAAGGTGACCTAAAGGGGTCTAGATGAACAATGATCTCAAACATTTCCTACACAGAGAGAGCGAGATTGATTGACTTTCGGAATTCTCAGTCAAAAATATCCAAGAAATTAGACTTTGCAAATGAATTAAATACATATATAAAATAAATATATTTAAAAAGTAAAATATGTATTTTGCTTGTATATAAATTTAAATATAAAATATGTTTTTAAGTAATATGAACTATAAAAATAAAAATATGCATATATGTATATATACACTAACTTTAGGAAGCAATGCTTTCTGATTCTGAAGAAATCTAACAATTATGTTAATTCAGAAATTTATAGTAATATTTAAAGTCATCGTACTGACATGAATACTTTAGCAAATTAATTTACATAGTTTAAATATTTTTAATATTGAAAAGTCTGCACAAAAAATGTATACAATAGTGGTTACAACATTAAGGATAGATGAAAACCTCAAAATGCCACTGAAATATTTCTATTGAAAAATTATAGCTCTTATTTATATAGCACTTGCTGTAAGTAGTACTATAAATTATTGAAAGATTAGCTTATTTAGTCCTCACAGCAATCCTAGAACTCAGGCTCTAGTATTACTCACATGCAAGGATACCAAGACACAGAAAGGTTGAGACACTTGCACGGGTCACACAGCTAAAAAGTGGTAGAGCCAAGATTCGAACACACACAGACTAGGACCAGAGCCCATACTATTACCCACTTTACTAAAATGTCTGTCACAGAAAAGAAAGGAAATGAAATTAAAGTATTTCTCCCCGGAGTGAGAAAAAATTAAGTTGATGATAATATTTTTCTAAAACAGGTTTTGTGTAATGTATTTTATGGGCAATTATTAATTTTGACATATACAGCATATTTTTCCTTGAAAAACCAGTAAAAATAAACAAATTTAGGAATAATTACAATGTGTACCAGTCTCTCTACCAGATGCTTTGACTACATGATGTACTTTAATCTCCATCCTACTGTCGATGAAGATGTTGTCACCCTCCTGTTCTAAATGAGAAAAGTGAGGCTCAGCAACATGTACTTACTTGTCATCAGCTGTGTGTCACTGTCAGGGTCATGACTGTAACTCAGGTTGTCCTGTGCCTCTGGATGTGGCTTCTACACTATATTGTCCTTCTCTCTTCAATATACACTTTGATACCCAACTTTGCCTTGTGGTGGCTTTCCTTCTGCTTTGAATGTGTGCACAGACACCTATACTTCCTGTTCACCTTTCTGATATTCACGCCCCTCCTACTGGCTCGTCCCAACCACTTCCAGGCAGCCAGATGTGCTTCCATTCCCAATATTTATTTATTTTTTTTAAAGAAAAAGGAAAAGGAAATATCAACCATTGGATGATATCCTTGACGTAACACTAGAATGAATAGATTCCTTACTGCCAAAAGATGAAAGAAGGCTCAATAACTGTCAGAGCAAGATGAGAACCCTAACTAGCTCATTGGTTGTCAAATGGTATTTTTCTAAATGCTTCTATCAGGTGCACTTCTTCTGTGGAAGGAATCATTTAGGTTGTCAGTATTGCTCCCACAGATGCCAAGACCTTCAAAGTTCCTAAGTTGGCTTTTAGGGAAACTGATGTAATTCATATTTTTATCCCTCAAAAAACCCAGCCAGTAGGTCCAGGTGTGTCTGAGGCATTAGACACATGACCACTTTCAAAGGGCAATGGGTCTCTGGAGAAACAGACTTGAGGGATAATCAAATTGTCGTATCTCTAGTTAGTAATCATCAACTGTGAAGTGTGCCCTTGAATCCACTTTAGAGTCTTTTCAAGATGTTTTTTCCCCACATAAAAATGCATATTCAAACATTTATATTCAAGTACAAATTTAACGAGCACAGGCAACATTGAAATATGACTTTGATAACCAAGCTGATAGGCACATTGGAAAAGGATCACGATGTGTTGTGTTTTCCCGAAAAATGTGCATTTAGGATATTGATCAGTGACAGCTTTCAAAAGTTTCTTCATCTCTCTCTGTTAAAACTACACACCTCTAGCCTCTTGAGTGAAAGCAATAATGAGAGTTTCCAAGAGGTCTGTATTGTTCCTTCTCTGTACCCTTGTCAGTTTAATAGTCCTTGACGTGGTTTCAGCACATAAAATTCACGCCTTGCACTTATATAATGAGATAGTGAATCTAAAGCTCAATTTGGATGCTGAGCAATGTTTACCAATATTCTAAGACCCTTCATGATGGAATAGCTCGTTGAGCTCCTGTTAATGGCATTGTGTCTGAGTCATTTCTAATTCCCATAAAGTGTAACAGGTCTGGATTATACAACCAGTTCCAATCAAGCAGTTTTACAGAAACATACATGAGGTCATAGCAAAACCCTGAAAGCTGATACTGAGAAATGTGTCATATTTGCTTAATAAATTCAAAACTACCATAACAATATTTTAGAGTCTGTACATCACCTAATTGTAAACTTTATAATTTGCTATACTTTATATACACAGATGTAAAGATAAAGGTTATCTGAGATTTAAACTTCTAACCCTCAGTAGATGGTAAGCTTCTGGAAAGCTTTCTGTGTTTTATTTATTTTTTTATATGAAGCATCTAAAAACAGTACAGTTTTTAAGCCCCATTCAATTCAGGTGTTTATTTAGTTCTTTAGATAAAATGCTTTGATTCTGAATATTAACAAGCTTTCACTTATCTGCAATTGTTCCAATAGCTTTGGCATTCATTGTGATTTTCAAGCTGTGATTTTCTGCCTCATAAGTGGGCTCATTAATGTTATCCTCCTGTTTCCCAACCACGCACCCCATCTCCATGCCCAGAAGAAACTAGACCTTCCTTTTCTTTCAGCTCACACTTGAACAAGATCAGCTCCCCATTGAATGGTTTCAGAGGTTCAGATTCTGCCTAACATTTCATTGAAGATGAAAAGAGGATGTAGAGTTCAACTTCTAAAACAGAAGTTTGTAAAACAGTTTTCTTGATCATAGTATATAAACTGCTGATCAGGGAATTGGGAATGTAGAAATTTTACCTCATTGGTTTATATTTGTCATTATCTGGAGCAAAAACCTTTTGACTCATCCCAAACCGTGAAATCACAGGCATTATAAGATAAAAATTAGGATCCTTTGTTCAAAAATTACTCAGAATTCCAAGACAGTGAGAACAGACCATGAGATTATGCACAGGGCCCTTCGAAGTGTGGAGCCCTGTGCAAGTGCACAGGTTGCAAAGTCACGGAGCCCACCAGAGGAAGCAGGTCTATGTACTGGAATTTTAAATTATGATTATTTGAAACTGTTAAAAATAGTCTTTTCCTACTTTGATGAATTATAAAAGAGATATCTTCGGTAAACAAATAAAATTAGCCATTCAAGCACACTTTATTGAGAACTGTGCCCCTGAAACTCGTGAAGAAAGACATGAAGCACATCATGCCTCTTGGAGCACCAGCACAGCACAGTGTTGACAATAAACTTGAAGGAGAATGAGGTCATTTATCAGCCAGCTTTGGCAAATTGCCTCTTTAAAATTCTTAGTTCCTTAACTGCAATAAATATCTATGTTTCCAATCTCTAGAACTGTAAAAGAGAGTTGTAGTCCACTGGAGGTAATTTCTTTGTTGAAAGTAAGGTGAACAGTAGATAGCCCTATCAAGAATGAAACCCTGGCTATTCAAATAGGTAGAATGGACACTGCTTGCTCCACAAGAATCACCCTATATTCTGGAAGCAAATGTCTCAATACAGACTAATATCGTGGTCATAACAAATAAGAAAATCTCTCTATCTATACAGTTTTATGAAATAAATAGAAAATATACTTAAGTATAGTAGACTTTATCTTAAACTGTTATTTTAAAATTAAATCAAAGAATACTTATATAAGCTAATATCAAAGTATAGGTATAGCTAAACTGAGATAAGATCATGAAAGTTTTGGACTCCCAGGCCACATTTCTCTGAGCAATAAATTAATATTGTGGAATATTACATTCAATTAAGTCAGTAATTTTAAGCAATTGTTATGTTCAAGGCATTTTGCTATTTCCAGGGAGATACAAAACTGCTAAAGTTATGGTCTCTGACCTCAAGAAGCTAACACTTTGTTGGATGAAGAACGGAATACTAGTAAATGTGTGCGGTTTATATCAGTGTATATAACTAGTTGTAATACGCATTAAAACTGATACATGTAGTAGTGTTACCAATTTCACCTCACTCCCATGGGACTCCAATCCACACTCAGAGGAGCTCTGAGGAGGTGCCCCCGGG
Source organism: Equus caballus (assembly GCF_041296265.1). Classification (NCBI taxonomy): domain Eukaryota; kingdom Metazoa; phylum Chordata; class Mammalia; order Perissodactyla; family Equidae; genus Equus; species Equus caballus. Next base: position 26,601,408 of record NC_091709.1, on the reverse strand, counting down.
GGGCCTCGTACCCACAGTCCATCCCTTCCCCCAGAGAGTTCTTTTCTGTTCTGGCGTCGCAATTTGAAACACAACCAAAGCTGAGTGTTCAATGGCACAAGCTTTTATTCAATGGCCAAAGAATGGAGAAGTGGGAACTATGTTCACAACCCCAACTTCTCAGCTCCTGGGGTGATCAGGCAGCTGTTATAAGGGGGCTAAGTAAGGAAGGGGGGCAATATTCGTAGTATTCAGGGAAAGAGGAAGGCTTTTCAGGAAAACAAGAGTGCCACCTCTTTTTTTTCCTTATTAGTCATATCCCGCCACTGCCATGGCAATTGTAAACTGTCAAGGTGCTGGTGGGTGTGTTGTGTAGCGTGGCAATGTATTACAATGAGTGTATAACGAGCTACAGGATCTAAGTCAGGTCAAGTCAGACTGCCATGTTGCCTTCAACTGGTTTTAACTGGTTTTGACTATGTCTCAGCCATCTCCTCCTCCTTCTTGTGGTTTCCTGTGATTTAGAGAGAATGTTTTAGGCTTGTTGTGAGCAGGATTGTGGTTAATGTCTTATGGGGCCAGAGACCAGGGTAACAGTAGCATTATAGGTAAAGTGTTATGGGAGAGACCATAAGAAAGTGATGAAGTATTAGTCGTGAATAAGAGAAGCAGGTAAGTTTTACAATGTTGATGGTCTATGAGTTAAGTGTTGAAAGATAAAAAGAAAGAAAGATAGAAATAGGAAAGCAAATTCTAAACATAAAAAATAGTCGAGCAAAGGCACAGACACAAAACAGTTTGACACATGTAGAAATTATATACATAGCCTCAAGGATCCAGGCAGCTTTGCTACAGGAGTGTCTGGGTTATTGCAAGTTTCCTCCTTTATTACTCTTTTTTTACTTTCTCATAGTCATCATATGATTCATTCCATTTGAAAAGACTAAAGGCGTTTAAAGAGAGAAAAAAATGGTAATCAGTTCATAAAATGAATGGCTTTGGGATAAGCAAGTGAATTTTTAATTCAACTTACATTGTTTAAAGCTGAACCTCTCTTTATCAGACGCCCAAAGGGTAAAGGTCATTTAACATGAAGTAGTTAGCTACAAGACTCTTTAAATTATTCATTAATCAAACCATTTAAGATGCTTTAAAATATGTTCTTTGACAGTTATATGGGTTCATAAATGCTTTCACTCTTGTAAAATCTTATTGTTTCCATTTATTCATTCTCCAGTGCCATTTTAAAACAATAGAATGAGATCTCAGGAAGAATCACTTAAGAATTGGTTCCAGAAGTTCAAGCACATTGCCTCTGGATAGATAGATTTTTTTGTTTAATTTGTTTGTACTTAGCCATCCTAACATACTTTCTAAGAACTTCTGAGTAAAGGCTCTAGGATCTAAGATATTTAAAAATCTTAATGAAACTTTTGAATGTTAGTCAACTTCTAATTATTCAAGTGTGAATTTTGGACTCAAATTTTGCACATTTTTTGTTACACTTTCATGATTCAGTTTGTTTGTGCCTTAGTGATTCAAATTAAGCTCAGGAGTGGTTTATGGTAAGTCAATCATTTCTGCGGAGCAAATGATCACTTCTTTTCCTTTTAACCAGTAAAGTCAGTTATGAATGAAATTCCTGGAGACAGAGACTTGAACTATATCAACATGGATTCATTTAGGGCGAGAAGAAAAGAGAAATTTAAGATTTTAGGTTGAGCAACTCACGATGACATAAGTGATAGAGATAAGAAAAACTGAAAGGGGAGTGGATTGAAAGAACAGAGAATGAGGTCATAATAAGACACACTGAATTTAAGCTTCTTGATATCAAATTGGAAATACTAAAGAGATGTAGTTGAAAAAGATGCTTGATGAACACCTTTTAAATGAGTATATAACATGAAGAAATGTGTGAATGAATAACCACAGTTTTAGATTTCAGGAAAGACTTTAGAAATTCAGTAGGATGAACACAGTTAAGACTATGGGATTAGATCATCAGGCAGATCAAGAAAAGAGAGATGAGGAGACTAATGAAATTAAGCCTGAAGGATAGCAACGAATTCTGGTGTAAGACAGGAATAAGAGTCAAAAATTGATGCTGAGAATGGGTAGCCAAAAAGAAAGAAGGAGAATTAAAACAAAAAAGAGTGGTTCGGAAACCAAGAGGCAACAAATACAATGAGGATATAAAGGCCACTGAGTTTGACGCTTGTAAGATATATGATTGATATCAGGCTTAAAACATTGGAAATAAAAATTCACTTTATATTTAGGCATGCTTACTCATATTCACGTGGTGAGGTAAAAAAAAAAAAGGATACACTGCATCATATTGTTTAATTGAAGTTTTCATTTATTATGTTTGATCTAATTATTTCTTGCTCCATCCACATCTACCTTTTCCCAAGCGAAACCTAAGCCACTCCTCCAGCTGCTTGTGGTCCAGGTCCTGGTCCAAATCTGAGAGCTGACTTTTAGCTAGAAATGAACAGAAACTTGGAGAGGTGCTTAACTTTGGGTAGATGTAGGCAACTGAAAGTTATTTTTAAACTATCCACCACCAATATTCATGTTTCCATAACTCCTTAAGGGTCCAGGAATACCAAGAGGATTGTATAGTTAATGGTTATGGCCCTTGAATATATCCTATGGCTGCTGTCATGAGAACTGCCAGAAAAGTTTTGACTAAACATTTGAGTGTGTAAATTCAAACAGACAAATCCAATTAGAGAAGGCAGCTGGAAAATGTTCTGACAAGGAGAAATCACACAGTGTGTGTTCAAGTTGCCAGTTCACCATTTAGGAATCATGTAGATCATATTTTGTCTCCAAGCCTAACTTCCCTTATATGTGATACAATGATAGTAATACCTTGCCCACCTACCTTACACAGTTGCTGAAAAATGTGTGGCATTCTGTCAGTACACTGGCAACTCCTCTGGTGTATGAATTGCCTGTTAAATTTATATCTGTGTACCACGAAGAGCATAAAAGTTTAATGTATTGTTTAAAAGCAAGGTGGATTATTTTCCATATCCCAATCTCGCGAGATTTCCATTTTTAGGCTAAGAAAAATTACTGAGACAACTCTGGTTAAAAGTTTCTCTTGCAGAACAAAATGATGGACTAACAAGCTCCAAGCCCTTATTCTCCCACAGAAATGTCAAAAAACAACCAGAAACTGGCTGTACTAACCTTATAAGATCTTTAGAAAACAGGATGGGTCTACACAATCAAGCAAATGTTTAATCAAGAGAAAATTGCCTTCAAAACTGTAGGAGATTCTGTGGCAATTTTACTAATGATTGCACCCACAGACATTTGCACACCAGTGCATAGCAGCATTGTTCACAATAGTCAAAAAGTGGAAACAACCCTAATGTTCATCAAACAATGAGTGGACAAACCAATGCGGTATATTCATACAATAGAATATCTAGCCTTAAAAAGAAATGAAATTCTCACACATGCTACAGCATTGAGGAACTCTGAAAACGTTATGCTAAGTGAAATAAGCCAGGCAAGAGACTGACAAATTTATGATTCCGCTTACATGAAATACCAAGAATAGTCAAATTCATAGAGACCGGAAGTGCAACAGAGGTTACCGGGGCCTGAGGGGAGGGGAATGAGGTGCTATTGTTCAAGGGGTACAGAGTTCGGGTTGGAATGATGAAAAATTTCTGGAGATGGCTAGCGGCGATGTAAATTCACAATGTAAATGAACTTAATATGATGAATTGTGCACATAAAATGTTGAAAATGATAAATTTTGTTATCTATATTTTATCACGATAAAAAAAATCTTGCTAGCATACTTTTTCTTTTAAAGTGTTAGTGCTCTCTCATAGAACTGTAAGAGCTATTTTTGTAAGCCTATTAGTAATGGGAGGAAAAAGCCATCAATCGTTTTGAAACCATGAGTAGATATTCGTTGTTTCCACTGAAAGGAACTTCAACATTTCCCATTAGATTCTGTTAGGAAAAACTGGTGGGGGAATGTATCAGTGTGAGTTTTATTTATTTTTAATGCCCTTGAGTACAGTTTTGGATGTAGAAACAATTATTCAGATGTTATCCTTTGGCTTCATAAATTAGAATTTACTAAATATCGAAACACAAAAACTTAGTTCATTCTAAAGATTTTTAGATTCAACTTAGAAATATTATTCTACTTATAAACCTGGCATGTTTTAACATTTTGCCTGTTTCCAAATCTTGGATACATTGTCTTAACAACGGAAACCAATTCTTAATATAACTGCAAATAGTAATTGTATCAAACTGAAGAAAAGTATGCTAATTGAAAAATTGTTCAATCATTTTAATGTAATTTTAAGAGTACAGCCATAGCCAAATAAGAACCATGGGCCTCATATGATTACATGAAACAAAAAATATGCAATTAATTAGTAGCCTAGGAAGTTGTTAGTGTTTTAACATTTTGTATTACCTTGGATTGCTCAAAATTTATTTAAACAAATTTTGATGATTAGAACATTCACTTCAGCAAACTTGTTTTTGAAAAATCACTTAGAGCTGAATATAGTATTTAAAAGGTCACAGAAATATTGCCATAAAATAGACTAGACATAATTGAATAGAAATATATTTAAATTTTTGCAATGGTAAATTTGAATATATTAGAAAAATGGTTTAAACAGCTTATGACAAATTAAAGTACACAGTGTTCTCTGTCAATTGAAAGGTACTATTACATGAAAACTCACATATTGAGAGTATTCTATTTTGACCAATTCCTTGTTTTGATCAATTTGTTTTCAATCAAATTGCTTTCTACAAATTTAGTCTCCACCAGTTCTCCTGGAGCTGGTAGGCACAGAAGAAGCTAGAAATTTTAGCAGCTGGTGGTGGTGGATGCTTGGAGTCAAGCTATTACATAACTCAGAGGTTTTTATTCTTAGTGATGTGGTCTCTAAGATTACCTGTTGTGAGGGGCTAGGAGGGAAGAATGTGGTTTTAAGGACTGAAGATTTGAACCCACCTTCATGAAAGTTAGGACAGAACAGATGGAAAAGAAAAAATATAAGATTTAGTCGACTGAGGTTTGAAACCATAAACTTAGCAGCAGCAGCACACTTACGTAATTTTGTGAACATTTTTATGATTCTTTTCACTTAAACCCATGATCCAAAGGGCGCAGGTTTGACCTTCTTTCTCCCTTCCCCCCTCTTCAGATGTACTTGAGGCTGTGATCTCAGGTGTAAGCGTGTATCTGTTCTGTGCCATAGCGAAAAAACTCTGTGGCTTGTGTTACTGAATTCCAGGTTTTGTTCCAAACCCAGGCTGGCTTTCTCCCCTGCCCTGCCCCCTCCTGTTCTTCCTTCTCCTGTTACTTCTTTTTGTTCTTCCCTTCCTCCTCTTCCTTTTCCTCCTCCTTCTTCTTTTCCCTCTCTCTGTCTCTGTCTATATAATACACACACACACACACACACACACACACGTGTATATATATCCAGTCATGTGCTGCATAATGACATTTCAATCAATGACACACCACATATATGATGGTAGTCCCATAAGATTCAAATGGAGCTGAAAAATCCCTATTGCCTAGTAATGTTGTAGATTTTTATCAGTAGAGAGGAATATTCATAGCGCATTATCTGCTTTTAAGCAAATAGATGATGAAAAAAAGAAACAAAACAATCGAACCAACATCACCAATGGATATATTTCTGAAAACAGCGATGCTTCCTCGAGAAGAGGCTCAAGTAGGTCCTTCAGGAGTTATTCCAGAAGTAGGCATTGTTCTCACGGAAGACGACAGCTCCATGAGTGCTATCGCCCCTGAAGACCTTCTGGTGGGACAAGATCTGGAGAGGGAAGACAGTGATACTGATGATCCTGACCCTGTGTAGACCTGAGTAAATGTGTGTGTTTGTGTCTTGGTTTTTGACTAAAAAGTTTAAAAAAATAAAAACTTCTAAAGATAAAAGCTTAGAGAATAAGGATATAAAGAAAATATTTTTGTACATCTGTACAATGTGTTCATGTTTTAAGCTAAGTGTTATTACAAGAGTCAAAAAGTTAAAAAAATTAAGAAGTTTAGAAAGTAAAAAGGTTAGAGTAAGCTAATTTATTACTGAAGAAAGAAATTTTTTTATAAATTTAGTATCCTAAATGTAGAGTGTTTATAAAGGCTACAGCGGTGTCCAGTAGTGTCCTGGCCTGCACATTCGCTCACCACTCACTCACTCACTCCTCCCGTGCAAGTGCCAGCCCTGTAAGCTCCATTCATGGTGCCCTATATGGATGTGACTTCATGTTTTATACCGTATTTTTATTGTAGCTTTTCTATGTTTCTGTATGTTTAGGTACACAGACACCACTATGTTACAATTGCCTCCAGTATTCAGTACAGGAACCAGCTGTACAGGCTTGGAGCCTAGGAGCCACAGGCTGTACCATATAGCGTAAATGTACAGAAGGCTATACCCTCTAGGTTTGTGTAAGTGCACTCTATGATGTCCGCACAATGACGAAATTCCCTAATAACACTTTCTCAGAACATCATTACGTGATGCATGGCTGTATCTGTGTGCAAATATGCATTCCTCTACCTGACCTTCCACCATGTTTCCTGTCCAATCTGAGCACAAATGAGGAGAGGGACCCAAACTATTCACCTCTCTATTTTGCTGTAGAAGCAAAAAGGTTTCTTTTGACTCACTATAGCTGAAAGGATTGTGGATAAAACACAAACTTGGGAGAGTTATAGAGTCCAGAACTCACAGAAGTTATAGAGGTTATGGAAGGAATCGAGCATAGACTGGTATAAACCGCAGACTTCATTCCGAGATGGTAAGGATTCTGTGTGTCTATTTATTCTGGGCCTTTCCCTTGAAAGGGATGTTGACTGTATTTTTTCATTTGCTTTCTATCCCACTCTACTTTACAGCTGAAATGCTTCCATGTTCTTCTGAACCGGATTCATTTCTAACAGACTCCTAGAATATATTCATCTCTCTGAATAATGGCATTTAGAAAACAGTTTCAGGATGGCTAACTGATTGAAGCTCTTCATATTTTGAAAGAATCCCAAAGATATTCTCAAACTTTTACTAAAAAGAAACACTCGAGAGCCTTTTCACTTGTTAATAACTTTGGGCAAAATGTAATATGGAAGACTAGCTAGCTTTATGAGAGTCAATATGCAATGTTCACATTTCAGTATAAAATGTGTTTTGAGTGCTTTAATATATGAACATTTCACCAGATGCCACATTCAATCTGGATTCTAATATAGTCAAAACTCTAAATAAACATGACTTTAAAAACATTGTATATAGATAAGTATCTTAGAAATCTACTGGACAGCATAATGCCTATAGTTAACAATATTATATTCTATACTTATAAATTTGCTAAAAGGATAGATCTTATGGTAAGTGTTCTTATCACAAAAATATAAATAAATAAAATAAAGTGGGCAGCAGGAAACTTTTGGAGGTGATTGATATGTTTATAGCCTTGATTGTGGTGGTTTCACAGGTATATACTTATTCCAGAATTCATCAAGTTGTATACATTAAATATGTACACATTTTTTGTTTGTCGATCATACCTCAATGAAGCTTTTTTTTTAAAAAAAAAACATTGTGCATAGAAATGAATTGTTGGGAAACATTATATTTAAGCCATGGAAGCATGGAACTATAATACAGGTGTTAGTGTTCACACTCATTTGATGAAATCAAACTTAATAATAAGCACAAACTGTGGACTCAAAAATTTTCTACTGGTTTCCATGGAAATTTTACTAATCCATAAAAACCTGGCAATCCAACAATGTCAACAAAAACATTGAAGATCCATACTGAAAATTAAGAACAGAAATACATAGGCATTCAAATACACGTAGCTTGTTTAAATAATAAAGAAAACATTTTCAACTGTACAACATTGGTAGGTGGTTTAAAAACATATCCCTCATTCATTCTTCTAGTCAATAAACATGTCATGACTAAGCTAATAAATGAATAACAGTAGGATAAGACTCAATTTTCCATGTGTGTTTATTTACTAAAAAATGGCTACCACTTACAGCATCTGAACATTCCTAACATTATGTATCTCATTTAATGCCATTCCAAAATAATTTATAGAATTTTTAATTTTCTAATGATGATAATAATAATAATAGTAATGTTAATACATTTTATCACAAGGTGAAAACTAAACTTACAGGATTTTTAAAATATGATTTTAGAGACCATGAAATCTGGGCCTAGTAACCAGTTCTGAACCACTCGTCAGCATACAAATCACTGGTGAAGATGGGACTTAAGCCTATAACATGCTGTTAAATTATCAGACGTATTTGAATTGGGCTGGAATAAGAGTCTTTATTCTGAGCCTGTGGTTGCCAGAAAATTCTATGTTTTCTGCCAGTTCTAGTTAGCTTTCTGGAGATAATGACACTTTTGTGTCTTCCATGAACTAGAGATTACTGTCAAACACGTTCTGAAAAGCCACTTGGGGACCATGGCCATACAATTGAGTTTGAAGTGGAATTACTCAGGCTGGCCTTTCCCACTGCCCTCCCCACTCCACTTTATACTCTGCTCAGGCTTTGCAGACCTATTTTATTATGTGAGAGAAAAGATAGTAAATTAACTTTTCCCTCTAATTTTTTAAAGTGATAATAATGGGAGGAGTACTGAATTAGGGCTGAGGGTAAATTTCCTACTTAGAGAGGAGAGGGTGGGTACCCTTTCTTAACTGTTTCTTCAATAGCTTGAAGTTTTCACTAAACATATGCATTTCTTAGTTTTATTTTCTTAACTTAACTAGTTCAACAGCTTTTACCTTTAACATCCAATTGAAAAATTCTTCTCATTTTTCATACTCTTGTAATTTTCTGCAATGTTGACATTACAGGGCCTTCACCTGTAATTCTGAAATTCACACAGGTCCAAAAATGAAAATATTTTTAATTAATCATTTGGAAGCAAAATCTGACCTGAACTGACATGAACTTTATACTCTTTACTTATTGTACTTAATATGAATATTGATTTGTTTTGCTTTAGAATAATGTGTTGTGAGGCATTGTCCTAGAAACTGCTGAAGAATGCTACAAAATATGTCATATATGCATTCTAATCACTTTATAAGGTATGAAAAATTCTACATTCCATATACATCTGGTCCTAAGAGTTTAGATAAAAGTTTATCGAACTCTGTTGTTTATTTCCTAAATTTTTATCTCCATAATTGCTTAAGCTAAAAATCTATCTTTTTCTTCTTTTGTATCTTTTTTTGTCTTTCCAATTACTCTTTCTTTGTCCTCCAGGGGCACACTCTCCTGTATCAACTCTGCTTCTGGGATCTGTGCCTCCTCCCCTGTATCTGATAGTTATTGCTGTGTAGCTAACACAGAACTCAGGGCTTTCCTTTTTCCTTTTTTGTTTTTTTTTTTTTTTTTGACGAAGATTAGCCCTGAGCTAACATTGCTGTCAAGCCTCCTCTTTTTGCTGAGGGAGACTGGCCCTGAGCTAACATCCTTGCTCATCTTCCTCTGCTTTATATGTGGGATGCCTGCCACAGCACGGCTTGACAAGCGGTGCGTAGGTCTGCACCAAGGATCCAAACCTGTGACCTCTGGGCTGCTGAAGTGGAACGTGCAAACTTACCTGGTGTGCCACCAGACTGGCCCTCTATCCTGTATCAATTCTGCTTCTGGGATCTGTACCTCCTCCCCTGTGTGTGTTAGCAATTGCTGTGTAACTAACACAGAACTCAGGGGTTTAAAGCAGCAATAATTTATCATCATTCATATGTCTGCAAGTTGGCCAGGTGCTCAGTGGAACTTAACTGGACTCTGCTTCTCACTGCAGCTCTGTGAGGAGGCTGAGGAGGCACAGATTCTGCCTGTGGTGGATGGTGCAGCTCAGTTCCCAGATCCTTTATCTTCCTCCTGGAACCAGCAGGTTAACTGCACATGCTCTTTTCATGATGATGCATAGGTACAAAAGAGCAAAGATTTGCAGAAAAACTACGGGAATGGAGAAAGTGGGAGTAGGGAGGAGACGAGAGTAGAAGTGACAGGAGCAAATGACTGGATCTGATCGATTTTTTTAAAACTAAATTTCTGCTATTTTGTTCCCTCCCGTCTATCATTACATCTCTTTGACAGTAGAAGAGATCATAATGGCTTATCTGGGCAATTGTTATGGGAATATGAGCACTGAAAATTAGAACATAAATAACAACTGAAAAATAAACTACCCTATTTCATTATAACTAATCCCCATTTTGGAAATAAAGAAATAACGAGATTTTTAGAATGTAAATAAATACTTCTCAATATGACCGTTGTAAAGATCACTCCCAAGTTTACACACTGGAAATAAGTTTTTCATTCAAATTCTTCCAAGCAGGGAACAAGTATTGATTGGATTCTGAGAGTCAACTTTATACATTACACACAAATTCGATGTAAGAACACAGTCACTGAGCATGTAAAAAAGACCCCTTTGTTTTAAATGTCCCATTTAAAAATTTCCTTTGTTTTAAATGCATTTAAATATTTGTTTACATAAATGCTACTCAACAATTAGCAATTCTTCACAAGTATATGAAGTTCAATCTTTGTATTTGAATGTCCAAGGTAGTAAACACTACTAATTAGAATTATTCAGAAACTCTAGGTAACAACGTTATGTAGCGTGGAAAATTTTGCATCTCTATGAAGTAACAGCAAAGTTACTTTTTCAGGTTTTAAAAAATAAAGCTGGGGCCAGCCTCATGGGTGAGTGGTTAAGTTTGAGCACTCTGCTTCACTGGCCGGTGTTCACTGGTTCAGATTCTGGGCATGGACCTACACACCACTCATTAAGCCATGCTGTGGGAGCATCCCATGTAGAAGAACTAGAGTGACCTGAAACCAGGATGTATAACTATGTACTGCTGGTTTGGGGAGAGAAAAAAAAAAAACAAAAAACAGAGGAAGATCAGCAATGGGTGTTAGCTCAGGGCCAATCTTCCTCACCAAAAAAAAAAAAAAAAAAAAAGTTTCATTTCAATTCACTGGATTTCAAAACCTCTAAAGGCACTTCTCCAAACTATCAGATTGTGGTATTTGTTAAAAATGCAGATGTCCAGTCTTTGCTCCAAACTGCTGTTGAGGAAGTTCTAACGGTGGGGATGGCATTCTTCATTTCCGTGAGCAATTTGGTGACTTTTAATTACATTAATGTTAGAGGGATCGGGAAGGGTTAATGCAAAGTGTTTTTGCTTGGTACTGCCTATTTACTGGCCGAAATAAATGCATCATGGGGGTTTCAAAATAAAACAAACGCTGATTAAATCAAGGAAAGAATGCGTAATGATTTATCTTTATGAAAATTACCTTTCCTCAAATATATCTATAATTGTAATAGGAATAAAATGAGAATTAATCAATTCTACCATCACAATATACTACAGCTGTGTCTACAAAAGTTTTCAGTCATTCAGAGGGAGTTTCGCTTTAGTTGAGAGAAACTAGTCCAGTTTGGGTGAAAATATAAAGATGTTAAGAAATATGTAAGGAAAAAAATACTTTTTTATTTGAATGTTTTTATATTTTATAGATAAACTATCTCTATAGCAAAAAAAGGAAAGAAAACTTGCTAATTTTCAGTAATTAAATAGGCACCTCTGACAGTTTTTTTTAACGTTAAATAATAATATTCAGAGGGGTCTCAGGTGTTCCTCTCTCTGATTTGGGACAGTAGGTGAGATTAAAAATGTAGTTAGGTAATTGTGTTAATGCGTTCTACATTTAGGACACATGGATTAGTCATTTCCACAATAATAGCAAAATGATTAAGAACAATTGTATAAAGAAAATCTTAAGAAAATGCGTTTAACCTACCATCTGGCCTTAGGGGCAACTATAAATAATGATTTCTGTTATTTGGTTAATTACAGTGAAACATGACCATCAATTTTCGTTTTCATCATCTTTTCAGAGGAAAATCAAGAGTAATCCTTTTTCTCATAATTACCTGTCTTATTTTCTTTTCCACTTGAAACAGCAAAAATTGCTGCAGGAAAATCTTCAATAATTGTTGAATGTGATACTAAAGTTTTATTATGAATATACTTTTAGGTTTGCTAATATTATTGCACTGTGGACTTTACGCATGTGTGTTTGAAATTGTTTTCTATTAGAAACGCCAACTAAAAGATTTATAAATTTTTTAAAAAGAATATCCATATTGATAATTGTCAAATAATGTATGTAACATTAAAGGGGCTAGTTCTGGTATGAATTGCGATAGACTGATGGAGATGTGAATAAGCATTTACTCTTATCTCTCCTCAGTAACTTCCTTGTCCTTTAACTGAAGTCCCTCTCCAGAGCCTGAGTGTACTGTTCTACTGGAACATCGTGTGATTGCCAGGAAAATGCGGAAACAAAGGCAAAAGAGCTCAGGGGATGGGTTTAAGGTTAGAGCACAGCTCTGATCCTTCAGAAAGGGCTCGGGGACCTGGAAGTTTGGTTTCACTTATATTTTGCTTATTCTATGGAAGCTAAAAGTGAGAAATAGTGAGCAAAGAGAATTTGAGATGTAACTAAAGAAGTTTAAGAATTTTTCAAATCTCTTTCATTTTTCCGTAATTTAATTTTTGAAAAGACATTAGTATTGACTGTAGTGTTTTCATATGACTTTTAGAGTGTAAAAAACTGAGGAATGCCCTGGAATTAAGCATTCTAGAGATTTTGCTACTGTCTTGTTGTATGACAATGGGTACGTGTTAGGATGTGACAGAGGTGACTGCTTTGATGTAAATGCTACCTAAAGTACACATTTTCACAAATGCACAGTGATAAGAGAGGAGGAGATACGTATTGTCAAGCACTTGGTGGCTTCTAATCTTGCTGGAGAATCTGGGATGTGGTGGTGGAAGTTTGTGAGTCTCTTCATCGTGAGGAACAGTTTGGCACAAACTCTTGAAGAGATTCCAAGTTGTTTCTGTAGGATATAGACCAACAATTATGGACCAGAAAAGACGACTTGAACAGCTTTGTCAAATTTCTTATGTTTTCCATTTTATCATGACAATTATTTTTTATTTTCTACTTTTTCATAATGATTAACAGAAATACTCTAAATCCATCTAGAGACTTCCCTCCTTCGATAGCAGCAAACAGCAGCTGGAAGTCTTGGGCCTAAAAGAACACGGAGAACCGGGCAACAGCAGCTTTCAAGGGGGAATGGGAAACAACTGAGACTTAGCAGCCTTTTGCAAAGCTGAAGGGGATCTACAGGCACCAGCTTGAGGCCAAGACAGGCTCTGGCCATGAGGAGCAGACAGTGTCCTGTGAACAGTCGCTGCCACTCATGACAGATGCCATTTCACATGCTAGGACTCAATCACTTCCTCTCCCTATCTAGCAAGTAAATGATCAAGGAGAATTGGGGTTTATTTTTGTTTTGTTTTGCCGAGGAAGATTCACCCTAAGCTAACATCCATTCCCCACCTTCCTTTTTTCTGTATATGAGCTACCACCACAGCATGGCCACTGGAAGACAAGTGCTGTATGTCTACACCCGGAAACTGAACCCTGGTTGCCAGCATGGAGCACATCGAACTTAACCACTAGGCCACTGGGTCTGGGTCTGGCCTAAAAAGAGTTTTATAGTACAGAAAACTCTTAAAGGAAAGAAGGAAGGAAGGAAGGGTGGGTGGGAGGTGGGGAGAGAGAGAGAGTAGAGAAAGAGAGAGAGAAGGAAAAAAGAAGAAAGGAAGAAAGAAAGAAAGAGAGAGCGAGAGAGAGAGAAAGAAAGAAAAGGAAAAAGAAACAAAGAAAGAAACAAAGAAAAAGAAAGAGAGAAGGAAAGAAAGAAAGAGCACCAATGTCATAATTAGTCATACACGTCACATGTCTTGGCCATGTGTTCGGACTCAAGATTTGCAAACTCCTTGCCTCATGGGTAAGCCACTTCAATTTTTTGTAACTCAGTTTTCTCATTTTAACAGCAGACTAGATTATCTCTATGTTTTTTGATTTTGAACATTATCTATCAGTCTTCAGTTCTAGTGCCAACACTGCCCCTACCTAGCTATCTAGCCTCAGAGACAAGAGATTAACTCACTTTAGATGTCAGTTTCTTTCTCTATAACAAAGAGTTAATTGTTATCAGCCCTGTTAGATCACCAGAATCACTTGAGGTACTAGTTAGAAATACTCCTTCCTTGACTCAGGCTGCATTTGAGTCAGTCTTCTGGAAGTCAGGAAAGCTTAAGACCCTCAAGTTTTTCTTTGGATATAAATTCTAGTCTCCACATAGCAACATCAGAATCCCATTGTAAGACATGCTCATTTTAAACTTGTATTCATGATATTCACCTAAGATTACTCAGTCTCGATCTCCTAAAGTGATACCGAAGGGTTTATCTTTAACAAATGCTCCAAGTAATTCTAAGAGGAAGTCAGGAATGGAAATTACTGGGTTAGATGTCTTTCTAGTTATAGTCACGGGAGCAAGGTTATTTCCAGAGTACTCAATGCTATGATATTTTGGAGTGGCATTTGTCTTTAGTAAATAAGGGTGAAGATCTCAGAGAAAGAGCTCTCAATGGTTGAACTGGGCTAATGCCAGATGCTCATAACATAATCCTTTTTCTTTTTCCTGCTGTTTATAGAAGAGACATTTAAGGTGGGGAGATGGAAGAAAAGAATGCCTGGAATTACATGAAGCCAATTAGATGGTCATTATTATGGTTCCAAATATTTCTGGTTCTCCATCTGGAACGTAGGAGAATTGCATTTTTCTACCCTCATGAAATTAAGTTGGGCCATATGATTTGCTTTAGACGGTGTAATCAGAAACAGCGTGTGTGTGTGTGTTTTTGTGTGTGTGTTTTTGTGTGTGTGTGTTTGTGTGTGTGTGTTTGTGTGTGTGTGTGTGTGTGTGTTTTCTGGGCTGAGTTTTTAGGAGTCAATTTTCTTTTTAATTTTAATCAGTAACAAGATAAGAAGCCCAAGCTAATACTTCCTCTTGTCATTACTGTATATAGTAACTGTGGGATTCTCTAGTGAAGGAAATTTTCTTAAACAAGTTTAGAATTCTTGGACCTCAGATCTCTATACAGTGCCTGGCAATATCTCAATAGATTTGCATCATCATGCCCATATTGACATTTGGCAAATTTCACTATATGAAGTTAGAAAAATATACAAACATACGAACTGAAAGAGAGACAAAGTGTTTACATAGTGCCACCAACTCTGCCTGCTTTTGTCCTCCATGAGAAATCTCCCAGAGTAAGTATGAGATATAATATGGGAATTTCTTTTTCTCTCAGTTATTTATTTATGCATCATTCCACAAATATTTATTGAGTTCTACATATTCTAGCTTCTTTGGATCATTGCTAAACCAAATAAAGATTCCCTGCCTCAGGGAGCTTATGTTCTAGTGGAGCGAGGCATGCAATAAACAGCAAACCTAATAAGTAAGTAAATTATGTAGCATGTTAAAATAGACAAGTTTTATCAAAAAAGGGAAAAGTGGGGCAGAATGACAGGGAGTCAGTAGCATGATAGTGTAGCTGGAGAGCAAGTTGCAGCGTTAAATTAGTGGTTTGGGTAAACTCCTTTGACAAAGCATGATCTGAGAAAAGACATGAAAGAGGAGAGAGAATTAGCTGATCACATGTCTTTGGAAATAGTGCTGCAAGCAGAATGGATATCTAGAACAAATGCCCTAAATTATTCTCTTGCACTTCTGAGCAGTAGATTAGGAAGAGATGAGGTCAGAGAATTAGCAGGGGTTTTATGGTCAGGGTATGAAATGTAATTGTTGCTCTGATTGAAATGGGAATTGATTACAAGCTTTTGAGCAGAAAAATGACATAATCTGACAAATAATTGAAGAACTAATGGCAATTTTCAAAATAAAATGAACTATATAGAGATGGTCTCCCTTGAAAGAAGAGAGATTTGCAGGAGTTGCTGCCCCAGTTCTTGCTGCCTCCCACCAGGACAGAAGTCAGCCAATAGCTGCCTGAAGGTGCCACCCACATGTTGGGACTTGAAATGTTTGCGGTGGATGGCATGCTTCCACTGGTGCTGCACAGCCCTGGTGAGTACTAGCAGAGAGGAGTGAGATTAAGGGGACAGCCATCTCCACATCCTGGTACAGAAGGCACACGCTGAGAGCCATCACACCTTCCACCAAGGCCTCTGGGAAGCTGATGGGGCTAGGCAGTAGCAGAGCAATATATATGTATATATACACATACATATATGTGTATATATATGTACACACATACATTTTGTATATATACGCTCAGTGTGTGTATACACACACACACACACACACATATATATATTCCCAATGAATCTCTTGCACATGAAGACATAGACAAGATTGCCCACTGCAGCTTGTTTGTTACAGCAAAATATTAGAACTCTCATAACTAAATGTCCATTGACAGAGGATTCCATTTACAATGACCTTAAAGATGAAACTTACAGAAATATAGGCAAAAGGTATTTATCACAGGGAGAAGAACAGAATAAGCAAAGGCATAAAACAGGGAAAATGCAAGCACGTCTTGGAAAGATTCCACATCAGCTAGAATATGAGATTTGTAAAGAGGTATATACTTTTGCCTGTGGACAGAGGATAATAAAAACAGTGAGTCCAAGACTCATAGACAACAAGAAGACATATATATTCACATCTTAAAGCAAGAAGAGCCATAACAAATATGAATGAAGTATATTTGCAATGTAGAGTCACATTAAGAGCAATAAATATAAAGCCAAGAAGAAACCAGTATTAAGTAACAATGAAATTGTATTGCAAGTTTTATGTAGTATCCTACAAGGCAGAAGAAATGAAAATAATTTTAAAGGAACACATGGCCAGTGTTTGTGATGGGCAGGTGAGGTCTCAGAAAGCAATGGGAAAATACTGGGGAATCTGGCAGTGTGATGAGCAGATCGTTCCTGGTGTGATGGTCTTGCGTCTCTGGCTTGATCATCCTTGCTCAGAATGAAGTAAAGGGTCTTAAATCGGAGACATCTGCTGAAATCATGAATACCTTGTTTACCCAACCCAGTAACAGGAAAAGCGTGCTGTAGCTCAGCTGTTATTGTGCTGCTGTAATTAGAAAATAATATCTGATTTCATGGGAAATCAAGAAAACAAGGGCTGCATGAAAAACCAAAATGGAAAGCCTCAATAAAGAGTGATTTCAAGCATAAATTGTTCTAGTCCTCTCTCTTTTACTCAAATAAATAACAAAGGGATCATAATCAGAGAGGTGGACACACTTCTTATTTTCTTAGGAACAAAGTAGTTTAGATCTGAATGAGAATATTATGCCAACACTAAGCTTCACCCAAAACAATACTAAACATTGGGAAGCATCTGCTAACATATTCCCAATACGTTTTAAAATATTTTCCTTGACATTTAGCCAAATATGTCTTTCTCTCATTTGCTATTTATTTCAAGCTAGATCAGAGCCAATATTCATATAATCAACAAATACATTCCCATATGCTTTTCAAGGGGCTATGCTTTTTGAATAAAACGTAATGTGGACTCAATAATATTAAACATGCCTTAAGAAGGTATAAACCCCTGTCATGGTTATTGTTAAAAGCCATTTATTAAACTTCCATCTGCACAGCTGCTCTCCTGTGCACTGCATGAAGTGAACTGGCAGTACACGCCTTTGCCATCTGATATCGAACAATTTAAGACAGATAACTGTAAAAAAACAAAGGAACAAAAAAGAGGCAACTCTTTTTAGCAAAATGATATGTAAAGGTAATGAAACCAACCTTGATTGAAAGTCGGTGTCTTTATGCAATTAATAAAACTGAATCTTCACCATCTTCTAATGTGTTTGGGGTCACTCTCCTTTTTCATCAAGGTAGAGAAACTGCAGCTTGCTAAACTGGAACAACGCAGTTGGAGAAGATTCAAATCCAAATCTCTTTGACTCAAAATGTTGGCACTTTATATCAAAGTCAAAATATGTCAATCTAGGGAGCCAGCCTGATGGTATAGCAGTTTGCATGCTCCACGTGGCCTGGGCCTCCCCAGTTTAGATCCCAGGTGTGGACCTATACACTGCGCATCAAGTCATGCTATGGCAGGAGTCACACATATAAAATACAGGAAGATGGGCAGAGATGTTAGCTCAGGGCTAATCTTCCTAAAATATATATATATATCTCAATCTGGAGATGCTTGAAGCCATCGTACCGTTCAGTCCTTTAGTCTTGGACGCTAATCATTGAACTGTTCCCTCTTTCCTCTGGGACTTTGAACAGGCAGCTTCCCAGATCTGTTCCCTTCCATTACTCAACTTGTGTTCCTGGGATGTTGGTTCCACATGCAGATTCCTGAGTAACAAGCCAAAGATTTTCATACAGTAGATATAGAATAGGACAAGCAATTTAGCGTGTTCAAGCCCCAGCAGGTGACTCTAATGTAGGTGACCTGTGACTCAAATTTTGGAAAACACTGCTTTTTCTCAGAAGTCTTCTTTGATCTCTCAAGCCTAGCAAAGACATCCCTCTTGTCTTCTCACATATCACTCTCTGAGAATTTCTTTATAACACTCATCACACTGATACTGTGATTGTCCATTTATTTATCAGGCCTCTTGGCTAGATTTAAGTATTCTTGAGGCATGATTCTTGATCTATGTTCTACGTTTTTGCTCACCCTGCACCCGACTCAGTTCTTGGGATATAGTGGATGCTGAATAAGTGTTTCTCTGAACGACTGACTGACTGATTGAATGATAAATTCCATTTACAAATGCTATTGATAAATGACTGGCTGGCTGAATGGCTGAATGGATGTTTTCATCCATTTTATCAGTCAGTTTCTTTGTCGTAAACAATAGAATCTAGTCTCACTGATTGAAGCAGAAACACAATAAATTAAAAGTAGATAAGATGATGTATAGAATCATTATGAGGCCTAGAAAAACAGGACTGAGTCTCTTCTCCTAGGAAAAAGATGTGAAGGAATGCCAAAAACAATAGTTCTATGAAAACACTGTTGATGTGGCTCCTGCTTCCACCTAGAACTTAATGCAAGGAATTTGATTGCTTTGCAACCACTATGGCCCCACACAGACGTTACTTCTGATTCAAGAACTTGACCTTCAGTGACTACTGTCCCCCAACACCAGACCCTTTTTCCATCACTTCCTCTGGTAAAAGGATGGCTTGATGCAGATCTGTGTTCTGGTGGTGCTTACTTAAATCAGAATCCCATATGCCCACATCCTGGCTGTAAGGTAGGCTGGGATTTGGAGTCATTTCTCTTCTATGCTGAATAACATGAAAGCCTAAGCAAATATAAGAAGGCTAATCAAAACATAATAGGCAGATGATACATATCCACTCTCGCAGTCAAGTATTTTTCCGCAATTATGATGTGTAAGTCATTGCATGTGATGGCTTGGGTGGAAGGAATCTTCTTTGCATTGAAAAACTCAGGATCCACGGCCTTCAGTAACTACAATGGTTTCAATGTGGTCCTCGTGGTACTGAATTTTTAGAACACCTATATGTTACTGAATTGACACATTTGGATAATCATAAGAGAAAATAAATCCTCCAAAACTTTTTGATTAACTTTAGGAAATAAATTTGAGTGGCAGGTTGGTATATAAGGCTAAAGCTTTTTCTTGTCTCCTGATAGTATTCATAAAAAGGTGAAAATAAAAACTTGGAAAGACTGACAATAAAATTTTATTGCTAGAATGAACTTATTGATATGGAAATGAAAGTCAGGTGAAAGTTATTTAAAATGAGGAAAAGTTGAATACCAGATCTTAACAAGGACAAAAACATGCCTAAAACTTGACACACAGTGCATGCAAAACATTCGCAGAACATTTCTGAATAAAACTCAAAATGCAGCCACAGCAATAATGCACGTTTTCTTACATTATATTTTAGTTCACTTACACATCGATATGTTATACATTGAATTTATTTAGCATACATTTCTAAATATACATGCCAGTTTTCATGGAGTTCATTCAGGTAAGAAGATCCATTGTCTTGCTGAGTTCAATATTTTTTCTAAAATTTTGATTGTGGTAAAATGCATATAACATATAAAATTTGCCATTCTAACCATTTTTAAACGGAAGGCTGAGTGGCATTCAGTACATTCACATGATTATGCTGTTATCCCCACTTTCTATCTCCGGAACTTCTTTACCTTCTCCAAGTGAAACTGTACCCATTAAATGCTAACTCCTCATTCCCTCTTCCCCCTAGACCCTGGCAACCACCATTCTACTTTCTGTCTCTGTGAATTTGACTACTTTAGATATCTCATATAAACGGAATCATACAACTCTTGTTATTTGCGATTCATTTCATTTAGCACAATGTCTTCATCTTCAAGTTTCATCCATGTTGGAGCATGTGTCCTGAGTTAAATTCTCACTAAATACATCCATCCCACGTTTCCCAGCAATCCTGGAAATAAAAGATAATGCTTTGTTTTCAACATAGAAAGCTGCAAGTCATGCTTGACACATGTATGTTTTCTGAACTCCCATATGCAATCATAATCCTATCCTACCTAAAAATAATTAAAAGCTATGTACACTTCCTCTCATCTCCATTGGTCTCACATTAGTACCAGTGAATGAAATCTCTTGCCTATGCTCCCATGGTAACTTTTCTACCTCATTTCCCCATTTCCATTCTCCTCAATGATCTCCACATAGCAGCCATGGTAACTTGAAAAAGCAAATAATTCATGTCATTCCTCAACTTAAAATCTAAGTGATTCTCAATGCTCTTAGAATAAAACTGAGCTTGGTCTTCAAGGCTCTACGTGACCCAGCTTCTCCCATCCTCCCCATATTCATCTCTTACTACTCTTGGAGTCACTCATTTCCCTTCAGCAGCCCCTCAGGGCTCCAATACCTCACCCATCAATCAGACTTTGCTCTTCAATTTCCTTGGCATGCTCATCCTTCCATTCTGTCTAAATCCATATCCCTCTTTTTTTCCTTACAGTGCATCTGGTTGTTCTTTTTTACCATAACATTTATTACAATTTCAAATTTCATACTTGTGTGCTTATTTGTTAAACACATTGTCTCCCACTGGAGTGTAACCTCCATGAGGCCAGGCACCATGTTGTTTTTTCTACTACCATATAGACAGGACTTAGCCTGGCACCTGGAAGATAGCAAGCACTCCATGAATATTGATTAAATGGATGAATGAGTGATGCTCATGCTGTGAAGTTGAAGAACGATTTTTCTCTAACACATATATCTGACAATGAGTGAGTAAAATCCCATATAGTTGCTGACACTTCCAGAATCACCTCAGGCTGCAAATTCCTTTAAACTTACTTAAGAAGCCAAATGGTATTCATTCCTCATCATTTTTGCCTTAAGTTGTTTACAGTCATGTGTAATGATTTCCTTACTGTGCACAAAGTTGCTGCCATTGGAAATCAGATTTAGAAGTTTCCATGACTCTCTTTGGCGACCTAAAGTAAAACTGTGAGTCAAATAAGTAACTATCACCCACTAGTTACTCTGAGGAACTCAAGGGTGGGTTTGGATACTTGAACCATTGTTCCAAATTGTTCTTTTTCCTTTTGTTATGTGAAGGAGTTGCAATCACCAACCACCCTGAACCAGACCAATCCACACCACCAGAGCTACGCCTATGACCTTTGCCTTATTTGAATACTAAGATCTCTTGAGGAGGAGCTTAGGCCTTATTACCACAGCCTTCAGTGTATGTGGAAGCATGTTTTCCAACTGAACCTGTGCAAGCGAATAACTACCTCTCCCTTTTGAATATTCATTTCCCATCCAAAATAAAAGGTCGCTGCTTCCTTTTGTTCAGGGAGACCATAAATTTGGAAATGAGTCCTCATGGTCTCCTATTTGCTGCAAATATACCTTACTTCGTGAGACAACTACTTCTGGTGGAGAGTCTGATTTAACTTCCCCAGAGGCAAACTCACCTGGTTCAGTAACATAACCTGATACTCAATGGTACAAGGAACAAGAAAGATGATAAAAAGATTCATATTTTTTTAAAAATCAGGAAAAGTCAAGTTTTTTTTTGCTTAAAAAAAGGACAATGATTGTAAAGTGATAATATGGTTCCAATTCAGACTCTTAACTACTCTGTGAAATTTAATGCAGTAATCTCTTGTAATTTTGCTGACTCTATTATTAGATGAAATTGCTAATTCTTCCTGGAGCTACCTTCCTAGATTATTTATACCATTAAAACAAAAGTGACATTTTACATCCTTATAGTGTTCTACAAATGTGTTATGCTGATATGTCTGTATGGATGAGGTTAAATGCTGAGTTCCTATAGGATGTTAATAAATGTAACATACAAAGTATTTAAATTATAATTGCTTTATGGCTAACAGCTCGAGAACTTAAAGAAAGAATGCATGCATTTTGATTTTTGAAAGAGTAACATTGTCAAGTAATGGGATCCTTACAGGTTTGTTAAAGAGATAAATAGGTCAATCCATTGATTTTGCTGTTCAATTATTCCAGAGGCAGTAGCTGAGAGCAATGGCTACATTGTGTTTGACATGCTCTATTTCACAATATAATTCCCAGGTTTTCACCTCTACTGAGAGTTATGCAGACTGTTTTTCATTAAAACCATGGCATATTTTGATTTTCCACTTGAGTTTTCCCAGAGAGAGACTGTCTCTGAGACCACTCATTTGTGCTGTAGTCCCCTTGAGAAGCACCACTATTAATTGGAACAAAAATGTTTGAATAGCAAATGTCACTGAATCTCTCAGGATGTTTCAAGCCTCTGGATCTGTGAGAAAACATAAAGCAAGTCATAGCTGCGTTATCTTGGATGAGCTAAGGAAACAAGAGGAATCTTAAATTTTGCCAAGATGTTGTAAATAGCCTGAGCACTTTGACTGAGTTTTCCAGTTAATAACATTTACTGCACATCTATTGTGTTTAAGTCATTTAACCTAGCTGTAAGCTTACAAAGATGAGCGAGAAACAGCCCCCGTCCCTTTAGGATATACGGGCCACAGAGGAAGAAAGACAATATCAAGTCAAAGAATCATGTGATAAGTGGAAAATGAAGTGCAATGTACTGTTGGCACACCAGAAGAAATAAATCTGTGTTAGAGAATTAGGTCATGAGGACTAGTGAGTTATTGCTGTGAAACCAATCACTCTAAAATTTAGCAGCTTAAAACAAGCATTTATTTAGCTCTCAAGTATGCAGAAAGCTAGCAACTGGCCTCGCTCGTGTGTCTGTGGTTGGACACGCTGATCTTGACTGTGCCATCAAATATCTGCAGCCTCAGCTGGGAACTTAAGTTGACTCAGTTCTGGTCCATGTGATCACTCATCCTTCAGTATGTTAGCCCAGATTTGTTTAGGTGGAAGTAACAGGAGACAAAGAGGGAATGCAGAAGTGTGAAAGGACTCTTGAAACCTAGACACGGAACTGGCATTATGTCATGTCCACAGCATCCTATTAGTCGAAGCTAGTTTCAGGCCAAGCTCAGATTCAAAGAGTAGGAAAATGAACTCTATTTCTTGATGGAAAGAGCCTCAGAGACATATTCCAAAAGGGCACAGATATGGGGAAGGGAATAATTATTGCCATCCTTGCAAACAATCTACAGACAATAAAAAACTTTGACTTATGTCTTGAAGTTTGCCAATAAATTAGAGGAAGGAAGGCTATTTCTTGATAATACTAAGGACAGGAACAATTCTGAGTTTAAAACATTTCATAGATTCTTCCATTTCATCCTCACACCAACACTGCCCACACAAAATTAAGATTTTACAGCTACTGAAACTGAAACACAGACAAAGAATAGGTTACTCCAGAAAAGCTATACAGACAGTAAACGGTGAATAGTAAATTGACCTAAGTTGGTTTGACTCCAAGATGATACTATTTCAGTTTTACTGAACCATCTGTTTACAAACAATACAGGAAATCTCCCAAAATGTAACACGCTCCATGTAGTTTGTTCTGAATATTCTGAGCTTCTTTACTAATTTCTTTATTATGTTTTATTTGTAATTATTTATCCACTTTTTAGTCATATATTATGTTGTTCATTTAATATATTTGTTTATTATTTATACATGGCATATATATTTGTTGTATCAGCAGCCAAAGTTAAAATCCGTTAACACACATCTTGTAATGTCCATTGTACCATCTCCTTTTCCCCCCTCCACCATCACAATCCTCTTTTGTTTTGGTTCTTAAGTTATTCCTGTATGGAACATCTTGACTTCTCCTGTTTACTCAATTACTGACCCAAATTTATTTGCAGTTATTGCTTTTTGTTTATCTTACTCAAGGTTTTGATAAGTCACTCAACCTCTTCCTAGAAATTCAACTTCTTACATAGCCTAGAGTTGATGATTTCTCAAGACACAATACAGAGCTTGATATACTGCCATGTTAGCATTAGAGAGGAAGTGGAAAGTTAGGATGGGGCATGGAAAGAGATAAGGTTAGTGAAGTGAATTCAAGCTCACTCATGAAGGGCCTTGCTTAGCATTCTACAGAATTTTGATTTCTTTCTGAAAGGTTTAACATTATTACCATTAATGTGAATACAAAGAGGAAATGTGATCTGATAATAGGACAAAATTTATAATCTCTAGAAAATCAGGGGGAAAAAAGCAACGCTATAGAATTGGAGAGCTGTCGACTTCTTTTAAAATATAATTGGAGATGTTGATGAATATCATCTGGAGTGTAGATGATATCTAAGTCTGAGATGAGATGATGGGGGAGAAAAATATAGTAGCAAAAACGAAAATAAAGGAAGAGATTGGACAGGTGTTTGTTTTTAGTTTCTTATAAAATGAAAGAATCACATAGAAATAAAACAACCCATATGTATGCCTTAGTTCACTTTAAAGATGTCAAAATCTGTTATATCAAATCTAAACTTTCCAAATTATATCCCACGGGCTATTTTAGTTCAAATGTAAGATGATAACAAAGCTTAGATTCCTGGTTTACATCCTGTAAAACCTATTTATCATTATAGAAATTGTTATTCAAATAAAAGTTCTAACAGGCATGACAAAATGGTCTTATTTACTGCCTATGATTTTGTGTTTTACGTATTTGTTTTCTACAATTAAGGATCAAATTAAACATCTAATTGCATCATCTTAACAAAAGTACAATTTCACATTGTAACTTCTTTAAAATCCTGATTAATCTGCTTACCACAATGTTGCAAGGCTATAGTTATTCCATTTAAATTTGATGAATGAATAAGAAAAATTCTTGCACTTTGATCCACAGCAGTCAATAAATATTCTTATACAAAAACTTCAGAGATTGTATTATATAGTTTTTAAAGCAGAAAAATACTTATTAATTAAAACAATTATACATAAAATTTCTTTTAATATGATAAAGCAGTATAGTTTATAATAATGTGTACTCATAAAATAGATACAATATTATTAGCATTATAATGTGTAACATAATCACAAATTTAATATTATATAGTTAAAATGTCCTAGAGATTTGTGATTGTTTTAGTTTAATATTATATCAATATTAAGTCAAACTGGGTTTTAAAAATAAATAAATAAACTGACTTAAAAACAAAATAAAACAAAAAAACAATAGAATCCTTGGAATCAAGGATTCTGATGCATAATTTGTTTTTCAGTACATCTAAGTGTCATTGTGCTTTACAAATTTGTTTTGACAAAAAAGCTTCTCTAGAATTCTCTACTTTAATTTAATTTGCATATATTGATAGCATATTCCAGCATAATACATCATTTTCAGAAAAAAGAATTTCACTTTGGGGCAAAGAAAGTAATTAAATCTAGAAGAATTGATTACAGGTAACTTAAGAAACTGAAGTATATTTCAGTAGGAAGGGGACAAATTAAACAAGAAGTATGATTAGCATAAATCAGTATTTGAATGTATAAGTATCTGTGAAGAAGCTTAGTTAGGCTCAGAGAGAGAACAGAAAACTACTCTCAGAATGTGCAGTCAGCTAAATCAATGATTTATTAAATAAATGCTTCTTGAATATCTATTATGTTGCAGCCAACAAACTATTCTCAGGAGTTTTATTTTCTAGTTGGAGAGGCAGATACATTTCACTCTTGTAAATAATAAATGTGCTGAATAATAAAAAAAATGACTGAGCAGTAGTAACGAATAGGGCCAGGTCTACATAACACACCTGTAAGAACAGTAAACTAAGTATTTAAACATAAATCAGGAGTTGCCATAACTGAAACAAGTGAAAACAATAAAATGGTTAACATAGTTAAACAATAAAGCCAACATTTAACTTCTTTTTTTTTTTTTGAGGAAGACTAGCCCTGAGCTAACTGCTGCCAATCCTCCTCTTTCTGCTGAGGAAGACTGGCCCTGAGCTAACATCCATGCCCAGCTTGCTCTACTTTATATGTGGGATGCCTACCGCAGCATGGTTTGCTAAGCTGTGCCATGTCTGCACCTGGGATCTGAACTGGCGAACCCAGGGCCGCTGAGAAGCAGAACGTGCAAACCGTTGCGCCACCAGGCCGGCCCAATATTTAACTTCTTGAAACAACATGGCATCACTGTATCTGACTGCTCCACTGAAAGGCTACTTCCTTAGCTTTTTACAAGGAAATTACTTTAGAATTCTCCAAGAAAGGCGAATGCTTAAAATGTCATATATATATATATTACATATAATACTTATATACACTACACATACATATGTATATTACATATCTATGTGTGACTTTTGCCAATAACTAAAAAAAAATCCTTGTATTCAGGAAGAAGCAAGTAGACATTAAATAGCCAGAAGGCAGGCTACTTCATGACATTTCTTAACACACCACTGTTACAAGTCTTCATTTTACACACAGATAAAAGCCAAGATACCTTCAATTACCTCCTACTTTGTCAAATAATTTTGGTATCCACGGAGAAAGAAGGCAGTTTTACTCACAAATACACAATCTTAAAAGGATTGGCTAGTAATATACATTTAAAAAGTGATTGAAGTATGCGGTTTGACAACAGGAGAAGCACCAGGAAATGGAGTGAAATGCATACAGATTTGTAAAGGATATTTAAAACATATATTTTGAAAACAAGGGGAGCCAGAATAAACAAAGTGAAACATACATTTGAAAATATGTTTAAAGACGTATTTTGAAACAAGATAGTTAAGTATTCTAAAACTTACATTTGTTAAAAAAAAGATTTATATATGTATGAAAAGAAGGAGATTCACAATATTTGTTCAGAAGAATAAGAAAGAGTTTGACATTGAGAGAGAAGAACATTGTAGTATTTCTTAGTGGAAATTCAAGCTGTTAAAATCTGTGAAATAAACTTCTACTGATTGTGGAAGAGTGCAAATATTACCCATTATTCCCCCCTTTGTGGATACATAAATCCACTCATTTACAGCACATATTCTTTAGGCTGTAATAATATTGGACTTAGGTTGAATTACACTGTCTTTTCACACTATCTTTCCTGGGTCTCCAGCTTGCAGATAGCAAATCATGGGATTTCTAAGCCTTCACGATTGTGTGAACAAATTTCTTATAATAAATCTCTTCCAATATATATATATATCCTACTCGTTCTAATTTAATACTTAGTCCTTTTAACGCTAACAATTTTCACTTAAATAGTCCTAACCGGCCTGGTGGCACAGTGGTTAAGTTCGCACGTTCCGTTTCTCGGAGGCCTGGGGTTCGCCAATTCAGATCCTGGGTGCAGACAGGACATGGCACTGCTTGGCAAGTCATGCTGTGTTAGGTGTCCCACATATAAAGTAGAGGAAGATGGGCATGGATGTTAGCTCAGGGCCAGTCTTCCTCAGCAAAAAGAGGAGGGTTGGTTGCAGATGTTAGCTCAGGGCTAATCTTCCTCAAAAAAAAAAAAGGCGTCTTGTCTTGTAACACTGAATAAAAAAAACACACACACAAAAATACATAAAATGTAATTTTTAAACAGTTTTAATGAGATATACTTCAAATAACATACAATTCACCCATTTAAAGGGTACAATTCAATGTTTTTTAGTATATTCACAAGGTTGTACAGTGATCAGGACAATCTAGTTTTAGAATATATTTGTCACCCTGAAATGAAACCTCATTAGCAATTTCTTCCTGTCTTCCCCACCACCCTCTGCAAACTCCCAACCCTAGGAAATCACCATTCTGCTTTCTGTCCCTATAGATTTGTCTATTCTGGACATTTCAGATAAATGGAACATATAATATGTGGTCTTTTGTTGCCGGATCCTTTCACTTAGCATAAAGTTTTTAAGGTTCATCCATGTTCTAGCCTGTGTTAGTCCTTTATTTCTTTTCATTGAAAAATAATACCCATTGTATGGATATAGCACGTTTTATTTACCCATTTATAAATTGATGGACTTTGGGGCTGTTTCAATTTTTTGGTTAGAACGAACAATGCTACTATGAATATTTGTGTACAAGTTATTGTGTGGACATGTTTTCATGTCTCCTGGATTTACTCAGGAGTAGAATTGCTGGGTCATACGGTAACTCTGTGTTTTGCCATTTGAGGAACCTCCAAAATGTTTCCCAAAACATTCCCACCAGGAATGAATGAGATAACAATTTCTCTACATCCTCACCAGAACTCTTTATTTTCTATCTTTGATTATAGACATCTCAGAAGGCATGAAATGCCATCTCAAAGGGGTTTTGATTTACATTTCCCTATTGATTAACAATATTGAGTGTTTTTTCATATGCTTACTGGCTATTTGTATGCCTTCTTTGAAGAAATTTCTATTTAGGTCTTTTGTCCATTTCTAATTGGACTATTTATATTTATAGTATTGAATTGTAAATGTTCTTTATATTCTGGATACAAACTCCTTATCAGGTATATGAGTTTCAACCCATTTTGTGGTTTGCTTTTTCAGTTCCTTGATGGCATCATTTGCAGCACAAATGTTTATAATTATGATAAAGTACAAGTTATCTTTTTTTTTTTTGTCTCTTGTACTTTTGGTGTAATATCTAGGAAACTATTGCTTAACTCAAAGTCATGAACATTTACTCCCAAGTTTTTTTTCTAGAAGTTTGGTAATTTTAGCTTTTACATTTAAGTCTACAAAATATTTTTAGTTAAATTTGGTGAATGGTGTGAAAAAGGACTTCGGAGTTGTTTCCATGTGTGTATCCAGGTGGCCCAGCCTCATTTGCTGAAAAGACTATTCTTTCCCTATTGAATTCATTCTGACAGCCTTGTTAAAAAATCAATTGACCATAAATATAAGGGCTTATTTCTGTACTTGCAATTATATTTCGTTGATTTACATGTCTATGCTAGGATCACACTCTCTTCATCGCTGTGGCTTTGTAGCGAGTCATGAAACCTAGAGTGAGTCTTCCAATTTTTTTCTTCATTTTCAAGGTTGTTTGGACTGTTCTAACTCCTTTACTGTGTTAGTTTGCTAAGGCTGCCACAAAAAAGTACCACTGACTCGTGACGTAAATGACAGAAATTCATTTTCCCACAATTCTAGAGGCTAGAAGTCTGAGATCAAAGGGTCGACAGAGTTACTTTCTTCTGAGGCCTCTCTCCCTACTTGAGAATGAACATTTTCTCCCTGTGCCTTCACATGGTCTTCCCTCTATGTCTACTTGTGTCCAAATTTATTCTGCTTGTAAAGACACCATTCAACACCCTAATGACCTCATTTTAATTTAATTACCTCCTTAAAGATCCTACCTGTAAATACAGTCACAGACTGAGGTACTGGGGGTTAGAACGTCAACATCTGAATTTTGGGGGTACCTAACTCATCCTATAACACTCGCATAACCGTATGAATTTAAGGATCAATTTGTCATAAGACAAAAAGACGGGGATTTGATATGGATTATGTTGAACCTGTACATCAATTTGAGGAATGTTGTAATCTTAACACTATTGTTTTCTGATCTAAAACACAGGATGTCTTTCCATTTACTTAGTTCTTCTATAATTTCTTTCAATAATGATTTGTATTTTTCAATGCACAAGTCTTAAGCCTGTTTTGCAAATTATTTTCTAAGTAATTTATACTACTGTAAATGGCATTGCTGTCAATTCCATTTTTTTATGTTTTATAGCTAGCCTATAGAAATATGTTGATTCTTGCATATTGACCTTGCATCTTGTAACTTTACTGAAATCATTTATTAGTAATTATTATGTGCATGTGTGTATGAGCATGTGTTTGCATGTGTGTACTCTTTAGAATTTTCTATATGTGTCATATACAAGTAGAAATAGTTTTAATGCTTCTTTCCAATTTGAATGCCTTTTATTTTGCTTTCTTGCCTAATTTCCCTGGGTAGAACTTCCAGTACAGTTTTGGATAAAATTGGCGGGAGCGGACATCCTTGTCTTGTTCTTTATCTTAGAGGGAAAATAATCGGTCTTGGAAAACTTCACCCCAAGTACAAGCTGTTTCCGAATTGACTGGAGTCCAGTATCGCTGGCTGCCCTATTATTTTGGTCATTGTGGGGCTAGTGAGCCTTAGTACTCTGGAATGTGTTTTCTGGAATAGAGCTTCTGCAACACAGAGCCATGTGGTATAAGAATTTCTGGTGTCTTGTCCCTCCCAGGGTAAAACTGTAGCCCTAAGACTGAGAGATATGTGGAGAAGGAGCCCCACTTTCTTGGTTTTTCAAGTGCGGTGTAGAAATTCCATTGCACTCAGCTTTGGGTGAAGCAGGCAGGTTGTGGTCAAATGTCACAGACTTTCTCTTTTACTATGATACAGTAGATTTTCTTAAATAGGCATTTCCCCGTTAGCACCATTTCCAGAGACTTCAAATGGTTGCTTAAAACTTTCGCCTGTTAAATGTTTATTTCACTGAGAGAGCATCACCTGAGCTCCTCACAAAGCTGTCCTGCCATTCTGGAAAGTCTGGCTCCTAAAACAATACAAATTTAAATGTATTTGAACCCGATAAAAGTTTACTATTCTTTTATAATCGTAGGAGTACAAAACTCTTAAAGATACTTAAAATTATATCTAATTGAATTCAGGGTACCTTACATGTCTTTTTCATGGTCCAAGATGACAATCCAGAGGGTCGTTCCAAATCGGTAGAGTTATTCAATCCTTTCTGTTTTATTTACATTTACTAACTTTTGTGTTCTTTCTTGGTATAATAAATTAGCCAGTGATAACAAATAATTAATTAATAATTACCAAAACTTAGCAGAATGCATTCTATCTTCTTCATCTCCATCAATATTTTTGATTAGCATTTTTTTGTGTGTGTTTCATTATGGACTCCATTTTTTGATATTCACTGTAAGTTAGACAAATTCAGTCAATATTCTTTTGATCTAAAATTGTTTTCACTTGACCGATGTGATTCTCTGTTAATTTAGTCTCTGGGTCTTCAACATAAACCAATTAAACTTGAAAGCTGTCTAGCTTTCTAACATAGCAATATATTCCAAGCTTATGTTGTGGCTTTCAACTCCAAACATAATGAATTCGTTTCTCCAAGGAGCCATGATTCCAATTAGTGGCAAAATAGTACTGAAGAGCAAGAGTGTGGATGCTTGCATGAATCACGGGTTTGAAATTGCTCCTAGAATATTTCAATGGATACAACTAGAAAAATGTTATTTTGAATTTAATTTTACTTTGTAATACCATATTGACATTTATGATACAGGTAAAAGGACTTGATTCATTAATTGTACTTCTCCTCAGAGTCAATTTTAAAATAGATATGAGAAAGCAAGAGGCAGCCTTTGCTCTGGATCTGCTTATTCAGCAAAATTACTTCATGTTGTAGAGATTCACTATCTAATATTATTTCAGTGAAGGTCACAGAAAAAGAAAACTGAAAAAGGAGCTTAAGCAGTTGTAAATTCTAGATGAAACCAAGGAATAAATACAGCGGAAAGAATTTGTGACAAAAATTTCATACACATTCTTTTCATTCTTTCCAAATCTTGAATCTTTGCGTGAAATGAGATCCATACAGCCATCGGTAAGCTTTTGCTTACTAGTATCTCCATCTACTCTGTCATAAACAGAAGCGAGAGGAAGGTAACACGATGCAGCAGTTAGAGCCTTGAACTCTGGTTCCAGACTGACCAAGGTTAATCTTGGACTTTGCTGCTTTTTAACTAAGTGACCTGGGCGAATTTCTTAAGCCATCTTTGCCCGAGTTTCCTTTACATGTGAAAGAAGGCAGATGATAATTGTTCCTACTTTGGAGGGTTGCTATGAGAATTAAATGAGATAGTGTTTAAAAACATATAATATTAAATGATTTAATATTTAGAAAACACAACAGTGCCTGGCACAGATTGTTAAATAAATCCAATATGATCCTTAAAGAATTCTTCCTAGCAATGAGAAGTATTAGACTACGGCATTTTTCTTCATGATGAGTGTGCCATCTTTGTCTAATCTTTTTCTGAAGTTTTGAAAAAGTGAGACTTCTCCTGAGAAAATATGATTAAAGATATTTACAAATATCAAAAAAAAACCTTGTGCAAAAAGCAAAAGCATGGATAAAGTATTTGACAAAATGTGTTTATTAATCTTAAATATCTATTAATATCATATAATAGATTCAATCAAGATATCATGATTAGAGAAAAGAACACTTTAAAAATCAAATTAAATTGTGGCTATTTATGCTGAATATTCAAATAAAACATACATCACTTCAAAGGAAGATTTATAGTAGCACAGGATATGATTATTAAGGTAACTTCCCTTTCTCCTACATGTCTTTTATAATAAGGATTTGCCCCAATTGTTGTCTCTGGTGGAGGCTGTAGCAGATGTGCTCCTGAAGGTTCTTAAAGCATATGAGGTTCCTGGGGGTTAATTTCTGCTTCCATGGAAACTACCCTGGTGTGTCCCAGCTTTAAATGACTTCCTGCAGGCTGACACCTGGAGGCACCTGCTCAAAGAAACATCTTTCTTACACTTGGAGCAACACTCAAAATGAGAAAAAAAAGTTTCATGTTTTCCTTCCTCTGCATTAAATCTAGCAGTTAACATTCAAATCTTAGGAAGTGGTTTCTCTGGAATATACTCAGCTATGATTTAAAAAAAAACTCATTTAAGCGCTTAGCAGTACTGGTGGCTTAAAAACCTCTCTTCTGACATATAAGGGGTGTATTATGCCCACTGATAAAAGAATCACCAATGGATCATTTGTTCACTAATTAATTTATTTGGCAGGCGTTGATTTGATGTGCTACCAGGATAAGAAGTAATTAAGACACAGATGATGACCCCCCAAGAATCTATTAATCTGGTTGGAAAACAGAACTGTCAAAAAGATCATTCGGAGACAATTTGGAAAGTGCAATGATGACCAAATATAAGGGTAATTTGTGGATGCAGGGATTTAGAAGGTATATGCTGCCAAACGTGGAGAATGAGCAGTCGCGCAAACCTCTGGAGAGCAGTTTGGGAGCATGAAAAACAGGGCAATGAGAGGGCAAGTGAGGCTGGGAGAAGAGAAACAATTTGATATCTGGATATATGTAGGATACGGCAAGCTATTTGAGACTGTGGAAAAAGAAAATACGAAGAAGGAAATTTAAAAATCCCTGAAGATAGAGATAATGCGGAGGGTCACATAGTTGTGATATTGTGGCCCTTAACCCATATTTCCTAGGTGAGGGGAGCCACTGAAAGCATGCCAACGGAAAAGAAATATAGCTGGATTTGATTTTTCAATAGGTCTCTCTGGTGGCCATGTCACAAATGGCTCTGAGACAGGGAAGACTAATAGCAGAGGATGACGGTTCTAGAGTGGAAAACGTGAAAGTCTAAAATGACACAATGAATAGAGGGATGTAAGGAGAAAAGATTAAATATTTGCAGGGAAGAAAAAGTCCAAAGGACTTGATGAAGGGTTGGTTGCGTGGGAGAAGTATCAAGTTAAGTCGGTTTGTTCTATTAGGTCACTGGTGATTCTAACAACTGAGAGAACCAATACTGAATATGATGAGTTTGAGATGCCCGTCGGTTGCCCAGGTAGACGTGACCAGCAGGAAGTTCTGTATCTGAGTCTGAAGTATAGGGGACACCATTGGACTAGACATAGGGACTTGGGGCTCACCCACATATCAGCAGTTAATCAATTAAAGAAATGGATACAGTCATCCAGCATAAATAAGTTGACAAAAACAGCAATGATTCAAGTCTAGGATCCAGGGAATGTTGAAATATTCATGCTTGTCTCCTTATGGATAGAGTCAGTATAAAGAGGAAAGCCAGGTCTCAAACTTTTGGTAAAAAAAAAAAAAAACATGGAACAATTGAGAGTTCAGTGGCGATGAAAGAGTTTTGGATTATCATAGTTTATAAATAATACATATCATACGCTTGAAAATTAAAGTCTTCCTCCATTCTATCTTTAATCCCAACTCATAGGAGTGATTTATGTTAGATTGATTTTTATTAATTCTGGTAGATAGTTTTATGACTATTCTTCTATTTCTTAAAGGTTAATCTATAACCTTTAGTCAGGATGTACTAACATCCCCCTGTAAAAGATGATTAAATTAGTGCCTGGGTCTTTCTTTCACATCTTTTTTCTGTTTTTATATTTCCAATTTTTATACTCAATGTTCTCAAAGAGTAAGCTTTATATTCTGTTCTAAGACTATAATTAAGCCTCTGTTCTCACCTATAGATTGTTTCTAACATTCAAAACCCATCACTGGCATTTATAATACTAGGATTACGTAAATATTTAGTACTTTAGAATCAAACTGTAGGATTAGATCCACAGTAAAGGAAATGCAACCTTTGAACTTATATCTGTGTCACTTAGAAGAAAATGTTACAGATGTATTTCAAATAAAGCCAGCTTCTTTTTATGAATTAGGGAAGGTGACACAAATCAGAATGGTCAATTCAATTTTTAATTAATTATTTTTATTATTTCCCATGTCACACTCCAGCTTTTTAATATTTACTCTGAATTGATGTGTTTTCTACTTCAACCTGGAAAAGAATTACTCTTTCTTCTGGTGTTCTGTGCCACAGTTGATCTAGCAATCTGGTTCTTTTAGAATTTCTATTCTCCTCCATTTTTCCAAATGTCTGGTTCAGTATCCTATGACAGACATGTAAGACTGACTCACTAAGCCAACACTCTTCTACTGCTTTCTGTGCTGTGAGGCTGGATGGTTAAAAGCAGAACAAAACCAACAGAAGCCTAACTTTCCTATATTCCTTTGTAATTTGGCTTCTACAAATCAGGTTCAAAAGTGAGTTAATGGAGTGAGATAGGCTGGGCACTCAAGCCATTCATTTTACTGTTGAGAATTGTAATATAGACAAACTTGCTCTGAAGCCCACATTTGTGGTGGTGGTGGTCTCTGAATCCTTGGATCATAGCAAGGAAGTGTGTACCTGGGGTCAACATACAACAGTTGTTTTTTGCTGGATTCAACAACAGTTTTGGAGCACTTACTGGAGCTCCAATGTAAAGCCTGCTTTTCTAGACCTCCCAACATTTTTGTCTTTCCCAAATTCCCTGTATTAAATACTTTCTGCTTAAAGTGTGTAACGTGACTCTTGTTACCTGCAAATAAGCTTTGCCTGAAACACATTCCTTATTTTTTAATAAAGTAAGAATATATAAATATATTATCTTTATATAAATATGTACATTTACTTTTAAAATATATTTTAAAATGTATTCGGTGTAAATCTCCCTTGTTATCTATCTGAAACTTTACAAATTCTGACATTTAATGACACTTTGAGAAGTGGAGTAAGCAGATATTTGTACTCAGTCTGATATCTAATCTATAAATCTCTGTTTTTTATTAATAACTATAAAACATGTAGAGCTAGAAATATGCATATTATTAAGAATAATTATACTTTACTTTCATGATCCTCTGCATGATTTGAATTTAAATATCTCTTTTTAAATCTATGTTCTATATATTTCTCACTAAGAAATAGATGTTAAAATTGTTCTAGAATTTGACAGGGAAGTATTAACCTCATATACACATAGTCTTGCACTAATGGTTTACACTTTATTTTAAATTTGACATTTCAAACAGTGAAGAACCTATGTTTCCATTGTCACTTTATTCATCATTTAAATACAGAATTTTGAGTTGCTGGATTCTTATGCATGGCCTAGGACTGTCTTGATTAAATGCTAATAAGCAATTTTGCTCAGAAACTTGTGTCAGAACAGACTGATCTGAAAGGCATACCTTGCTGAAATATTTCATTGGATACTATCAATGCCTTTCTTACAAAAGCATTGTCCACTTTATAGTACACTTGTTTGTTTTCTTCCTTGCTTTTGCCAACATAAAATTCAGGTTTAGAGAATAGAGCTCAATTAGATAATCTTATTACCTGGAAAAACACAAAAGGAAATGGGAGATTCCTCCAGTTGTATATAACCTTACACTTAATATGAATTTTGAGGTAGACACAAAAATATATCCCAATAAGTTTTGGAAATAGTATTAAGAAAATTGGGGACATAATCATGGGTTTTACAAGAGTTTAGAATACGAGATAATTCTTGTTAATGACTGTCTGCCACTCTCAGCGCTGCAGATGCAAAGTTTAGCACAACGAGGCAAGTAAATAGGGCTGATAAGTTAATGAAACACATGTGCACACACACACAGACACTCTCACAAAATAAAGCCCCAGCTAAGAGACTCAATTTTCTATCTACATAAAAATTAAGTCCTTTATATATTAAAATTACATTTATTAAATTTTATGAAATTCCAATTTCTAATTATATGTTAGAAAAATATTGCTTCAAAAGGAATACTTATACTCAAAAGGATGTAAAATTTAGTAGGTGAGGCCATCGTAGAATTTGTGTTTGATAACTAGTGCTACCTTCAACGTTTATAAAGTTTCTTTCTTTCTCCACTTTGGGTATGGTAAGAGTTACTAAACGTGTGGTAGGAGAGCTGGAGGTAGCAGTTTATTGACAATGGTATTCCTAACCGTGGAAAACTTCCATTAAAAGGTGATTTTCTGCATTAAGCTTTGCTTATTCTTTGGACTGCATCAGCCTCAAACTAGTTATAAATGAAAGAATGGCAGTTGAAGTCATATGTCATAATAACATAGGCACTTTTGGAAATATCTGTGTCCAAACCAGGATTGCAGCTGTCTCCACCCTAAGAACCACATCAGAGAAATGTAAAAAGAAAAAAATACAGAAAAGAGTAGGTACTGGTGTGTGTGTGTGTGTGTATGCGTGTGTGTGTGTGTAACGGGATGTGGATGTGAGGAGAAATGAGGGGTAGAAAAGGGAGGAATGTCAGGGCGACTCCACAATATGTTACAGCACTCAAATACCCACCAGAAGGCACTGCATATGGTCAACGTAGTGAGACCAAAACTCTGCTCAGCTTCCATGGAGCCTTAATGAGACATAACGTTGGTCAAGCAGTCTTGGCTTAAGAACTAAGATGAGATTCTCTGTTTTTGTCTTTCTAGAGTATTCATATGATGGAACGTAACCAGCTTGCAGTTGAACCATCATTAAAATGAAGAACACTAATCAAGCAGCCTTATTATATTGAATACTAGTTTGAATCTGATTATACACAATTAAATAAAACACACATGGCATTTTCTAACCAAAATCATGAAAAGAAGCCGTTTCCAAAATAACACAAATATAAAGGTCACATATCCTCTAAAATAAGAATGCAAAATTTAAATCTGCCTGGAAGCAGCTGCAACTTGCCCTCTGGCTATATAAACATATTTTCATTCTAATGTTTACTCAAGTATTTATTATACATGGTTAATTCCCTCACTTGATTCCCTCTAAAATTACCGACACCATGCCTGAAAACACTGCATGGTTCTATTTTGCACAATGTTTCAGATTTATGAAATTTTTACTACTGAAAGAGAGTAAGGAGAAAAAGGTATTTTAATAAAATATTGAATTTTTGTATTTTTTCAATTTTCCTACACATTTCTATTTTTGAATTAAAATACCAAGTTACCAAGTATGTGTACCCTGTTGTTAGTGCCCTCCTGTTGATTCTGACTCCAACAACCCTGTGTACAGCAGAGTGGAACCCTGCCTGGTCTTTTTGTGCCATCCTCGCCCCTTCTAGTGCTATATCAGACAATACTCTGCTGCTCTTCATAGGGTTTTCATGGCCAATTTTTTGAAAGTCAGGTCCAGGTCTTTCTTCCTAGTCTGTTTTAGTCTGAGAACTCTGCTGAAACCTCTCCACCATGGGTGACCCTACTGGTATTTGAAATATCAGTGGCATAGCTTTCAGCATCACGGCCATGTGCAACCACCATAGTATGACAAGCAACAGATGGGTGGTGTGGTTCCCTGACTGCGAAACAAACCTGGGCTGCAGTGATGAGAATGCTGAATTTTAACCACTTGACCTCCAGAGCAGGCTTGTATATCATGACTAGATACTAAATGCTTTGTGTCAACAGATATTCTAAGAGACTTATTATATTTAATTTTCCTTTAATTTTTTTTGTCACTGAATAATCTTTCTATCCTATTAGGAAAGATTTGCTAACACAGTACCAAGAGATATTGAAAGTAGATGATATCATGGTACATGCATTGAAACTGACGGCCAAAGGAGAAACTCAGCTTCAAAAATGAACAATGATCTAAAAAAGCAACTAACCCTTTAATAGAACTAACCTTTATTTACCATTTACTGTGGGCCAGATTCTGTGTTATGAAATTTCCATAAGATTATCCCATTTAACTCTTACAGTACTTCTATGAGATCAGCTCCAATACCTTTGTTTTAAGAAGATGAAGAAACTGGAACTTGCAGAGTTTGCTTGATGTGTTCATGATCACACAGATAAAATACAGAGTAATCATGATTACTTCTGCTCACCATATCCACTCTGTCTGCTTCAAGGACTCTGGGAAGATGCCCAAGCTTTCCTGGAGGGTCGTTGGTGTCATATGTCTCTCCTGACTAATGGACTATGAGGGGAAGTGGCACGTGTCACTTTCAGTGATAGTCAGTTAAGAATCCGGGTGAATTATCCACACTTTCTCTTTCACCAATCTTGCAGGCATAGAAGCCAGAAGATGACACAGCAGAGCTGTAAGACGGAAGTGGCTTCTATCCCTGAGTCAGAAGAGACTGCTGTGGACATCCACCAAGTAGCTCTGGACTTAGAATGAGAGATCAAACGCTTGCTTTGCTAAGCCACTGGAACTTCAGAGTATACTGGTTAAGTGAACAACCTAGTCTAGCTTGACTAAAATGTGAAAAGGAAAGTAGTTCCTTTTCCTGGTATTATTGAGTAGCAAGGAGAAATATATATCCTCCTACAGAGCAAGTATATTCATAATGCAACAGCACACACTGCCCTGGACAATAGGTTAGCAACTAGCTCCTTGTGGCAATTTAAGTCTAAATTAATTAAAATTACAAAGTTTAAATTTTACTTAGCCATATTAGCTACCTTAACAAGTGTTCAATAGTCACATGTGGCTAGTGGTTGTCACTCTAGAGAGCATGGAAACATTCCCAAGATCATCCATGATATCAACTATTATGAGGGGCTGATTCCCTCTTTATGAATTCCAGATACGGGCAGTGACTACAATGTTAAGTGGACACTGAAGCAGATGGCTTCTGAGATTCATTTAGGTTATGAATTCTTTGAGAAAAGGCTATATACAATCGGGAGAAATAAAGTTGTTTTGGGGGAAAGAAACAGTCATAGGTTTTCTCTCCAAAAGTCTCTTTGCCTTTTTGAAAATATAAATATATTTTTAAACATTGAATATCCCTATATGATATCTAATTGTACTGAAAAATATTAGAGTTTATAGTGCCTTCCAAGTAACACAAAACTAATAAATTAATATTTGTTCTTGTTTGCACACTCAAATGCACACACTCTTACTCTCTGTCCATTAGCATCCACGGTAATAGAATATCACTGCTTGTAGAAAGAAAAGATTGTAAGCAGACGTAGCTTTTTTAATTAAAGTAAAATCTCAAAAGATTTATTTGTCATTGCTCCTAAATCTGAGTGTGTGACTTTTTTTTCTCATGTGAAAGAAAAGGAAGAATACACTGAATATGTGAAAGGAGTTAACACAAATGGAGAATGAGAAACTTTCTGAGTAAAGCCAAAGCCAATGAAAGCACAACATTGTAGCGCCTTGAGAAGCTGTCTCAGCAAAGATTCAAGCTTTTCTTTTGTTTTCTTTTTTATCCAATTCTTCATTTCCATAACTTTAATTAAGAAATAAATACATTAAGAAATTTCCTGGAGGGGCCAGCCCAGTGGGACAGTGGTTAAGTTCACATGTTCTGCTTTGGCAGCCCAGGGTTCGCTGGTTCGGATCCTGGGAGCAGACCTACGTACCTCTTGTCAAACCATGCTGTGGCAGGCGTCCTACATATAAAGTAGAGGAAGATGGGTATGGATGTTAGCTCAGGGCCAGTCTTCCTCAGCAAAATGAGGAGGATTGGCAGCAGATGTTAGCTCAGGACTAATTTTCCTCTAAAGAAAAAAAGAAAGAAAGAAATTTACTGGAACAAAATTTCTCAATGTCCTAGTTTTGCTTCAAGTTTTACCCCATCCATCCTTATCAAGAAAGAGTGGACTAATATGAAATCCATTTAAGTTATATCCGGGGAAATACCAGCAGCTCTTTCCTCCTGAACCCATGAGAGTGGAAGGGAGAAAAAAAGGACCCCAGGAGCCACTGGATTTCACTTTTGTCTTAGAAAGAAATGTGCTAGTGGTACCACACACAACAGGCTCCGTTCTTGACCCCTGCTCCATGACATACCAAAGGAGAGAGGCCACGGGAACAATCTGACCTGTCCCAAGGAGCATTTTATCAATGACAATGTTT
Source organism: Equus caballus (assembly GCF_041296265.1). Taxonomy (NCBI): domain Eukaryota; kingdom Metazoa; phylum Chordata; class Mammalia; order Perissodactyla; family Equidae; genus Equus; species Equus caballus. The sequence continues at coordinate 26,560,472 of NC_091709.1, read as the reverse complement.
GGAATTGACTGTATATCATGATAATAAAAAACAGAGCAAATTTTAATTGACTTTTTTTACTCTCCATGGGAAATGTGTCCTCTAATTTCCTGTACCACAGGGAAATTACTCACTGATCCACCCACATCTTGACAGCCTCTCAAACTGGTCACGTGGATCCACTAGTGACATGAATCTGGTACTGTGTCTGGTCTATGGTGTGGAAAAAGTCAAATATTTACATTTTTTTACAGCAAATCCATGATCCTATGAAAATTTAGCAGCATTCTTCTATTATGATAGGACTTCTCTTTTCCCAAGTTATACATTTTGGAATAACTTCTTTCCATTTTTAATTGAATTTTGATTTAGTCTCAAATATCCTATGAAACATTTTCACTTGTTAAGTCTATTCAATGCTTCCCTGGTTGTTTGCTTTGTACCTTTGGATTATTCTAATCTTCTTTAAGTTATTTTTGGTCTAAGTCATATCAGCAAAAGTAAGGATACATTATTTTATGAGTCAGTGTCAATTAATTTTAAAGGAATGGATTTTCTAATTTTTAGAAAAATGGCTCACAGCAGGCCAAGGGTGAAATAAAAGCAAAATTAAACTGAAACCTTTGAAACTCTAACATTTACCCTGAGGCTATTTAAAAACACCATGTTAGAAAGAGCTGGGAACAAAAAAATAGCCAGTAAGACACACATTCCAACAGAATATATGCTTGGATTCAGAAAAGATAGGATTTCAATCAAGTTAATTATTTTTTTATGAGAAAAATGTATTAGAGGAGAAACTAATGATGGAAAATACGTAACAGTAATTCAATTTAAAAGGTCAGATGCAGAGATGCTCAGTTATTTTCCATTAAATTATGAGATATCAAATTGAGCGCCACCAAGATCAAGTAATATCTCATAATTTTCTTCTGCCTTTACAAGTACTTTTTCACTGCATCTCCACCATTTCAGGTCCACTGTTGAAGTGGATCTGAATCTCCAATCAGAGTGGATCCATCCACCAACCTAATGGTGTTAACAGAGAGAAAAGAGCAGTCAAAACAAAGACACAGATGGAAGCACATGTAGACTGATTGACAAACTCATTGAATGAAGAAGAATAACTCAAAGAATATCTTGTTGCATTCTTTGAAAATGGAAAAGACAGGTGTAATGATTAGCCAAGGGGAAACCAAGATGGCAAGATGAATAATCAAAAGTTTGTGGTAAACAATTCTCTTCTTCCCAATTTCGCACTTTCCTTCCTCTCTTTCTACTCTCCGTCAGGAATTCACAATGCTATTAATCATCGCACTTCTATAAAGAATAGAGATTTCAATGACCTTTTTTTTTTTTATCTCAGGCCTTTCTTTGGTATTCAACTCAAAGGAGCTGTAAACTAGAAACTCTGGGTCTAAAAGAGAAGTAAATGACTGAGATAGAGATAAATAATTTTTAAAAAAAATTTGAGAGGTTACTGCGGACATAAACAGTGGCACTTGGAAGGATTTTGATCAATTTTACCTTAGGAATTTAATATGCTATTTTCAAATGTTTGATGGCTTGTGCATAATGCTGAACTGCGTTTATTCAAGTACTGAAATAGCCTTACTGAGTATATGTCAAAATAGATAGCGGGAGAAACTGATCAGCGAAGCATAGTGATCGAGGGAATAATAAAAGGCAATGGAATCAAATAGACGTTGAATCCTAGCTTTGCAGATTACTACTCTGTGATGTTGTTACATGTTTAACTTACCCATACCTTTATTTTGGAATCTATAAAGTTGAGATGTCACTACATGTTTCATAGGATTCTACTGAGGTCTTATCTCATTAATGCACACAAAGTGTTTCTTACAGTTTTCTAAAACATTTTAGGGGTCCACAAAGTTCTAGCATATTTTTAGTGATGTGTTTTGAATTGTTTGGCAATCTTGAAAAAAAAAGTGTTAAACTATTCTGCATCAAGCAGATGTAAACTTCACAAACAAACATGGCGGCATGATTTTTGTATTCATTCTCTGTTGTGTATCAGCCCATCTGTAGCAAATAAAAGTAAAATCATATTATAGTTCAGAGTTTAAGTAAAGATTTCACTGTGGTTGAAACTCAGAAAAAAAGTCGAATAGGTAGGAGATTTAAGTGATCCTAAAGTGTAAACTATCATAGACGTACTGAACTAAAACAAAACAAAATAAGTGGACCAAACAAAAAAGCAGGCTGCCAACATTTCCTGTTTCAAGTAGAACGTTACCTGACTGCGGGCCGTTTACTCTAACTTGTAACTGTTCTGTAGGAGTAGTAAATAATATGCAATCAGTGTATTTCGCGGTTGAATTATTGAAGTGATTTCTCCCTTAAACTATTAGGAAGTGATAAAAAAAATTAACTAGTTGTTTTAAAGGGTATATAATCCCAGCAACAAGAAAGACATCTCAAAGGAGAATATACCATGTTCTGAATGGCAAGGATCAAGGAAAAAGTGAAGTGCAAAACTTGTGCTCTATTGCCAAGTGCAACATCAACATGATAGATTCAATAAGTCAACAATATCCACTACATGAATACAGTGTCACTAATTCGTTTTATTGGAAGTGTGATTTTGCTTGTAACTAATGCGTTTGTTTGGTTTTATATGTGGATTAGAGACTTACACCTAAGAAGATCTTATTCATCTTATTTTGAGGTTACTTAAATAATGCTGTATAAAAATATTCTTAACTTAATAATTTTCAAGATTTTGGTATACAGAAAAATCACTTTCTAATAACCAATAATTGAAGAAACTACGTACCATTGTAATTGATTCGTAGCACATTGAAAAACTATAAAAAACTGCATAATGTAAAGATTTTAAGTGTTTATGTTTGCTAGTTTTTGCTTAGGTTGGTAAGATTCAACTCCTTGTCACTAATGTCTTTCTCACCCTACATTTCTGTGGCATATAGATAGTTTTTATGTCAAAGATTTCTAAATCCTCAGGATAAAAAATCTAGAGTCAAGTAAAACAAAAAAGAAAGCATAATTTTTTTCCATTTTTAGGAATAAAAAATAAAGATTTTATAACATTTATCTTACCTTTTAAATAATTCAGAAGAGGGACAAAATGATATTGCATAACAATATGATGTTTATTGCATATTTTGTTTATAAAAGAAGAGAAAGCAGTGTGGCCTCTTTACAACTGTAGTGTAAAATACCGTTACAATTTAGGAAAGCTTCCCATTGACAGGAAGAAGAGATGATTCTGAGAGGAAAAAAAAGAAAGATGTTGGAAACAGAGAGAGGACAGAGTGCAGAAGATAGGATAAGACTTACTGGGCAAGAAAAAATTAGAAAGAGAGAGGCACATGGGAGGAAGGAAGCCAGGAGGGGCCAGAAGGGGAGGAAAAGAGTCATTCATTCATTCATTCAGTCAGCCATTCATGCAGCTAACTATACATTTGTTTAGCAAGAACATACTGAGCTCTGGTTGTGTGCCTGGCTCTGAGTTTGATGTTGGGTATGCAGTGGGGAACAAAGTGAACACTGCTTACAGTCTAGTAGAAAAGATAAACAACCAAATGAAAAAACAAATTTAAATATATCATTAATTTTACTCAATATAAAAGAAAACAGAGAAAAACAGGGGTTACCTACTCTCTTGTAATTTCTACTCTCTAAACACATGGTTGTGCCATCAGGCAAGAAAACATTATATTAAAAATTATTCATTAGGGGCTGGCCCCGTGGCCGAGTGGTTAAGTTCGCGTGCTCCACTGCAGGCGGCCCGGTGTTTCATTGGTTCGAATCCTGGGGGCTGACATGGTACTGCTCATCAAGCCACGCTGAGGCAGCGTCCCACGTGCCACAACTAGAAGGACCCACAACAAAGAATATACAACTATGTACCAAGGGGCTTTGGGGAGAAAAAGGAAAAAAAATAAAATCTTTAAAAAAAAATTATTCATTAGAGTTTCTCCAAGTTTCTTCTGCAACCACACAAGTGGTCACAACCTGATATATATGTTTTAGTTTGTTTTCAGTTTGCGATGGGTTAATGATTTAATTGGAGACAAACTGTATTTCCCAAGTTGATATTCCCTTGCAGTGTTCTGTGAATCATTCATTAATGCAAAACAGAGCCAAGAGCTCTGATATGCAAAAAGTACAGAAGACTGCTTTTATTAAAATGCCAAAGTCCATAGTTGACCTATAATTTTCCATTTTTTCTTTGAGCCTGCTAATTCATGCTAACATTTCTGAAAATCATATTTTGGATTAGTGATAATTTAATTTTTATGGTCGCCTTCTTATCAAATTAAATAAAACATTATGATCCAGTTTGATCTTTGTGGAAATGTTTTCCAATAAAAAACTTAATCTGTACAACAATGTGAATATATTTCGTGTATTTAATGCTGTAGAACTATGCACTTTAAATGCTAAAATGATAAATTTAGTGATGCATATATTTTACCACAATATAAAAAAGAAAAAAAGGAAATCCTAAGAAATAAATGAAAAAATAACAGGGAAGTGTTCCCTACCATTCTTTAATCTTCAGCTTTCTTTCCTAACCCCTTAAGGCCATGGGCCTTCGTCAACCTCTATTTCGTATGGGACACACTTGAGAATCTCTCCAATAAATGGTGGTTACTTTGTGCACACAAGCAAACATATATATATTTTGAATAATTTCTTAGGTTTCATAGACATCCTTTAGTCTATTTTTGAGCCTTAGAAAGGGCTTGCCCCTTAGAATAATCTGAGACTATTTTTAATTAACTGAATCATTAAAGAAAGATTTCTTGTAAAAAATAAAGCAAATAGTCAAACAGAAAAACAAAAAAATTATGCCATTCAAAATGAACAGCACCTCCTCTTTTTACCCAGCTCAGTTTGTTGAGGTATCAGAACCAAATAAATAAAATAAAGGTATGGATTGTGTTACTGTGGGAGAAGAGGAAGGGGTGTGACTGAGTCAGGAAAAGAAAGTGCACAGAAGCCTAAATATGAGCCAGAACACAAAGTTGGACAGGAGCTTTACAGATAGAGAGGAGAGGAAGAACATTTTGTCCAGAAGAACCTCCACAGGCAAGGTCATGAGAGGATCTGTGATGTGGGCAGCAAGAATAGGGATTCTCTTACGAATGGAACTAAAAGAGATCAGGACAATGGATAGAGAAGAGGCTGGGAGGTTAGATTTTAACAGCTTTGGATGTATCAGCTTGTGGTGTATGGAATTGATCACGAGGCCACCACAAAATGGGACTGAAATGGATAGGCTGAACAGAGAAGCTTATTGTCCTTGGCATGGAGTTGAATCTCTTCCAAATGAGCTCATTGCTGGCAATAGAAATAATGTACTTGATTTGCTACTGAGCACATCTGCAGGATAACCACTATGGAAAATGTGAGTGTGATCATTTAGTTTCTCTGTGGAATAAAAGCCTGTCACTGGGATTGACACTGCTCTGGCTGTGTGACAGTATGGAGACACATAAAGCGTGGGAATACGTCGGGTATTTGTTTTTATTGGTGACCTATCTAATAATCTACAAGCAAAATCCATTTGAAATCATATAACTGGAGCCAGAAAACAGCTATATGATAGTTTTTAAAAACATCTTTTAGTTATTTGAGAATTGCAAATCTGAAAAGGCTAAGAATTTAAATAGCATAATTATCTTTTAAACGCTTCAATTTTGATCTAATGTATGTTGTTAAGGCAAAAATTTTTATCATTCATAAGACAAGTACATTCTCTCTCAACCTCATTCTCATCTTAGGATGTCCTTTATTTAGAGTAAAATTTTAAGTAGCAAAACCTTAATGACTCATTCATGTTCATGATCATTTGTGGCCATTACAGCATAGGTCACTCACAGCTTCTGCTATTACCAGAATGTTAAAGACCCTGCTGGGGCTTCTCATTATTATTTGCTTGGCATCCACTTATTATTTACCATTGGGAACATCACAGATGGCACAGTTTCTTTCTGATCTTCTTAATGAAGAGTCATCATTATTTTTATGGGTCCTCTTGGGGTACCCTATCTGTAAGTAAATAGCTGGTGGAAAGAGAAATTATATTCAAAGAGTTTTTACCAACTGACCACACCTCACAATAAAACCTGTACAGTTAAATTGGACCCAGACTCCTTAATCTTTAGTCTACCAGGAAAGATGGGGATAAAGATAATGAGTTAAACAAATGAGTAAATAAAGCACGCTATAATTGTTGCATTAGTTAGGAATATTAGGATACAGATGATAAAAATGACCTTACTCAAACTGGCTCAAGCTAGAGAATGTGTTAACTTCTATAATTGAAAATTCCAGAGGAAGAGATGGCTTTGGCATAGTTTCCCATAGAGTTCAAATAATGGCATTAAATTTGGTTTCTTTCCATCACTTGACTCTGTTTGTCTAGGTTACTTCATTTTCAGACAGAAAGCTCCACGTGGTTGCAAGATTGCTGCCCAAATTTTAGGATTACATCTACACGTAGTAGGAAAGAGTATTTACCCTGACATTCCCTGACAAAATTCAAGTACTTCTCTTTGAGCGGGATTGTATCTCATACCCAGCCCTGAACACAGAGCAGTGTTCTAGGTAGTGTGAAAACTGATTGTTTTACTTCTGGCTCACACAGTGCATGTGTGCTAAAAGCAGAGAAAATGGGAAAGGGACCAGAGCTACCCAAAGCATCAAATTACCACAACAATAATAAAATACGGTTAACAAATAACCCTGATGTGAGTGACATCAGTAGTGGATAGTTTAGTCATCCAAGTCAATTAAGGCTAATGCTTCTAAGAATCACAAAACCATACATATTTTTACAAATGTAAACCTCATAAAGGTATGTATTTTTCACAAATATTTTGTTTTTTTTTAACCTTTTTTTTTTTCTGCTTTATCTCCCCCAACCCCCCCCCCCCCCCAACACACACAGTTGTGTATCTTAGTTGCAGGTCCTTCTAGTTGTGGGATCACGAATATTTTGATACAGGCCCAAGGCAACACTTAAAGCATGGTGTTCTGAAGAATATCTTTTTTCCTAAAACACACCTACGATATATATTCTAATTTCCATTTTTGCTTTTTAAAAGTAAAGCAAATATTTAAAGATACTTACAAAATAGTCCGAGGGCACAATTCTGTTTTTGACAATTTTTCCTGCAATTTTACATTTGGTTTCCAAACTTGTGTCAACACTGATTTTCAAGGCACTCCTCAAGCTTGGTGGTACAGGTTGTCTTCTTTTCCTAAAGCACACCCAAAGTACATATTCTTAGATTTTCATTTTTGCTTCCTTTAACATACATTGAGGGAATTTCAGTCCAGACAAGAGAGTGTAGACTCATTTCTCTGTGTTCTTTCCTGTTCCTCTACACTAAGTATAACTATAAACCCTGGAAATAACCCAAGAGACAACCAAAAAAGAGCACTGACAGGTAGTAAGGAGGTGAATGGTTTAGAGATGCCAAGACCTGAGAAACAACACAGAGGTAGGATGGCTGCATCCCCCACATACAAGAAAGGCCACCCAGACCCATTGTCTTCCGACCTCCAGCCTAGCAACAGAAAGCAGCCCAGGTAGGTTCATTCCTCCCCCGAATCAAGAGAGAACCCCTCTGACAACATCAGGGGGGTAAGGTCAATTGGGAATCCCATAAACAATAAGCAGCCAGCAAGGGAAGCATTCTCATTTCCCACCAGATGTAAGACAACCCTCCTGGAAGCCTCTTTGTCCACATGGGCCTGATCTCCCCCTTCCCTGCCCAGAGAATTTGGCTACTTTGGGGTAGGAGGGAGTAGGGGTTGCCAGTGAGATCTCACCACACCCTTCCCCTCACTTCCCAGTCTGGAGAAACTCCTTTGCCCGCTCAGGCAACACCCTGAGGGGAAAGGTGAGCACCATCTGCAACAGCTATACCAAGTAGACCAAAGCAGAACTGCAAATATTCTAGAAAGTCCACGGATGCCTTACAAAAGTAAACCAAGACATGCAGGCTAAACCTAAACAAGGTCCTTGCCTGCTAAAATAATAAATGAAACTAAAAATAATTAAATAGGCCTGGAGTCTCTTCACCATGGGGAAACAAAACTCCCTGGATTTCTCAATATTCCTATAAAAAGATCATAGTTTCCTAAGACTCTTTACATGCCATGAAAGTTAGATCTGTAACTGTTTGTCTACTTGGTTGTTCTGATCTGAAATGATAGTAAAACTTCCTCTCTTTTTCTGGTTACTCTCCCCTTAGGTTCGTAGATTAAACCACCAAAGAGCCCAGAAGGCCGGGGTTATCTTCCTTATTTCAAGGAAAAATGGAGACCCGGAATTTGGAAAGAGCTGTTGGTTACAGTTTCTGAGACACGGGGCTATCTGGCATCCATCAAACATTTTATTTGCATACAAAATGGCTGGAATAAAGAGACATTTTCAAGAGGGTAGGGGCATCAATCTTTTCTCCTTTCTTCTTTTTTTTTTAAAGATTTTATTTTTTCCTTTTTTCTCCCCAAAACCCCCCAGTACATAGTTGTATATTCTTTGCTGTGGGTCCTTCTAGTTGCCGCATGTGGGATGCCGCCCCAGCGCGGCTTGACAAGTGGTGCTACGTCCACGCCCAGGACCCAAAGCAACAAAACACCGGGCCGCCTGCAGCGCAGCACGTGAACTCAACCACTCGGCCACGGGGCCAGCCCCCAATCTTTTCTCCTTTCTATAAGCAGGGAAAGTTTTTTCCTTCTCCATCGTCTATGACATATCCAGCCACTCATGAAGAAAAAATTCCCATTGGCTTTCATCTTGTGGACTTAGGGACAATATAAAGTCCCCTGGGGGACCAACCACTTATTATTTACTGTGAGGTAATTAATAAGAACTCTGTCTCTAATTCAGAACACCTTGCATATGAATTCAGGATAAAATTATTAAAGAGAGATATTAAAGACCCAATACTAACACAATAGACAAAATGTCCAGGATTTAATTGAAAATCATCCACCATTCTAAGAACCAAGAAAATCGTGTTATGAACGAGAAAAGACAATCAACTGACGTCAACGTTGAAATGAATCAGATGTTGGAATTATCTCACAAAGATCTTAAAGCAGCTATTATAAAAACACTTCAATTATCAATTACAGATTATTTTGAAACTAATTTTAAAATAGAAAATCCCAGCAAAGAATTAAGAGTTATAAAAAGAATCAAAGGGATATTATAGAACTGAAAATTGGAGTCAAATTGATAATCGATATTATATAACTTAAAAACAGTATGAAAGATATTTCTCAAACCTCATTAGATGGACTCATTAGTAGAGTTCAGATGGCAAAGGATAGAGTCAATAAACTTGTAGACAAAGCAATGAAATTCACCTACCATGAACAACAGAGAAAAAAATAGCTGAAAAATATTGAACAGAGCCATGGAGACGTGTAGAACAATAATACAAAATTCCACGTGTATCTTCAGAGTCCCAGAAGGAGAGGAGAAAGAGAGTGGGACTAGAAGAGTATTTGAATAAATAATGGCTGGACACTTTCCAAAACTGGCAAAATATACAAACCTACAGATCTAAGAAGATGAGTATGTCCCTAACAGTATAAACCCAAAGAAAACCAGAACAGAAATATCATAATTAAATTTTGGAAAACTAATGGTAAAGGAAACTAAGTGGAAATGAATTCTCCATTCTTCACACCAAATGGGAAAATATTGATACCATAGATTGTGGTACTCATATATGTATTTTGTACAACGCAGAGCAACAGCTAGAAAACTATACAAAGAGATACATCAAAAAAAACCCTGTAAAGTAAGTGAGAACCTAAAGGTACTTTCAAAGCAATCTGATTAAAATATCTTTTGCCTTAATTTTCAGAATCCCTCCCCAATTTTTACTGTTGTCTCTCACACATGTTTTGACATTGATTTTTTAAACCACAAGGTCATGTCGGGGAGTCCATAGAACTCATTTCTGAAAACATATCTTTCTCAAGGGTGAAGTATTGGGGGCCCTAATGTTTTCTTTCTTTAACATATGTTACAGCTCTCAGTCAATGATCTTCAAATCTAGCTTTTAATTTGATCAGGCCATACTCTGCACCAATTAAGTCAGAATTTCTGGGAGTGCGATTCAGATGAGACTCAAGGATTACTCCCTTTAAGTTTATCCAGGTGGTTCTATGTGCAGCCAAGTTTGAAGACCAGTGGTCCCAGTGCATACTTACAACCTTCAGTAAGCTTTTACTGAAGGTTTATATATATATTGATTTAGCATATGGATGTTTGTAACGGGAGGTGGATATGTACATAAACATACAAGGAAAATGATGAATGGTCAATAAAGCAAGTCATCATTTATTTTAAGAATGAGCATTTCTAAATTTCGGAGGTTTAATTTTTGTTCTTGGAATCATTTCTCAAACAGCAGTTACCTCTCAGCCATCAGTATTTTAACCTTGAACATTAAGAGTCAAATTAATCCATAGTATTAATAATATTTGATAATTGATAATACTTTTCTTTGGTTTAGTTCTTTCTTTTCTTCTTGCTTTTTGTAAAATTCAAAATCTTATATTGTTTCAGTTTTATTGAGATAAAATTTATACACAGAGCAACACACAGCTCTTAACTGTAAAATTTGATGAGTGTTTACAAGTGTGATATTACCCAAATAAAACATTCGCATCATGTTACAAAGACCCCTTATAGCTCCTTTCAGTCACTCCAATAAGCAAGCTGTTTTCATTTCTTTCACTATTTATTAGTTTTGCTTGTTCTTGAATTTCACATAAAGTAAATCATACACTATATATTCATTGTGTCTATCTTTTTTTACTCAGTATATTGACTGTAAGATTCATCCATACAGTTATTTTGCTTCGCTCGTAGTATTCCATTATTTGATATAACATAATTACTTTATCCATTTTTATGTTTATGGACATTTGAGCTATTTAAGTGCTATGAATACTCTTGTAGAAGTCTTTTTGTGGACATATGTTTTCATTTCTCTTGGGTACATTTTCTACCAGAAGTGCAATTGCTGGGAATGGCCAAATAGTTTGGAAGCTGCAGTAGATTTCAGAGCAAATAAAGAAGATATATATACCAGATCTTCTTTATCCATTCTTCCATTGCCAGACACCTGGGTTTTTCTGTATCTTGGCTCGTACAAGTCAATAAGCAAGCAATCTGATTAAAAATTGACAGAGGAACTGAATAGACATTTCACCAAAGAAGCCATACAAATGGCCAACAGGGACATGAACATTGTTAATCATTAGGGAAATGCAAATCAAATCACTTCACACCTGTTGGAATGGCTATCATCAAGAGGACAAGAGAGAACAACTGTTGGCAAGGATGTGGAGAAAAGGGAACCCTTGTGCACTGTTGGTGGGAATGTAAATTGATACAGCCACTACAGAAAACGGTATAGAGGTTCCTCAAAAAATTAAAAAATAGAACTACCATACAATCCAGCAATTCCACTTCTGGGTATAGATCAAAAGGAAGCGAAAGCAGAATATGGAAAGATATCTGAGCTCCATGTTTATCGCAGCATTATTCACAATAGTTCACTCCTTTTATTGGTAGCTAGTATAGTGGCTGTCTTAATATCAGACAAAGTAGATTTCAGAGCAGAGAATTTTACCAGATACAAGTAGGATCATTTCATAACAATAAAAGGACCAATTCATCAAAAAGACATAACAATCCTGAACATTTCTATATCTAATAGTGAGCTTCAAAACAAAAGCAGCAAAAATTGATAGAACTGCAAGGAGAAATAGACAAATGCACAACTATGCTTGCAGATTTTAACACCACTCTATGAATAATTGATAGAACCACGAGACAGAAAATCAGTAAGAATATAGAACACTTAAATAGCATTATCAACCAAATTGACATAATTGACATTCATAGAACACTCCACAAAACTGCAGTAGCAAACACATTCTTTTCAAGTTAAGATGGAACTTTTGCCAAGATAGATGATATTCTGGGTCATAAAACAACTCTCAAAAAATTTAAAAGTAAAGTCACACACAGTGTGGTTTTTGAACATAATCTGTTTATTCAATCGCTTGTTGCTGTACAATTGAAAATCACAAATATTCCTCAATTTATAAGTTGTAGGATATTTTAAGATCTTGATAAATACAAAATGGCAAATTAGAAATTCCCAAGTAACATACATTATTATAAATATGTGTATTTCATTCAGTGATCTATGAATTACTTCTTGTCAATAGGAGGAGGTAGAACACAGTTGTAAAAAAAGTAGCCAGTTCTTTTCTTTAAAAAATTACTGATTTTCAGACCAGCCCAATGCTGCAGTGGTTAAGTTCTCACATTCCTCTTTGGTGGCCCAGGGTTCACTGGTTTGGATCCTGAGTGCGGACCTATGCACCGCTTGTCAAGCCATGCTGTGGCAGGTGTCCCCCATATAAAGTAGAGGAAGATGAGCATGGATGTTAGCTCAGGGCCAATCTTCCTCAGCAAAAAGAGGAGGATTGGCAGCAGATGTTAGCTCAGGCAAATCTTCCTCAAAAAAAAAATTACTGATTTTCTATTTAAAAGTAATCACTTTTTCATACACTCTTTGATTGAAGAATTAGACTTTGAAGATTCCTTACCACACTGGAGTGAAAACAAAGTAGGAGATTACCCAAATCAATTTTGTTTGAGGTTGATAATTCTTTCTCAAATTTAAATAACAATACTTTAATATATGTTCTATCATGGTTTTCCTTCTATTTTTTGACTATACCTATTTTATTGCTTACACTTAATATATAATAATCAAGTATATTTTTCAAATTATGTAGCTGATTCTAATGATACTGCTTTCTTGCCAAGTCTAAAGTATAAATGGAGAATATAACTAAAGATCTTGAGTTATTAAACCAAGTGTATTCTGAGATGAATTTTAAATGCATTATTAATACATATTGTCTCTTGATATGTGATACTCAATGGAAAAAAAACTAAATAAGAGTTGATTGACCTCAATTTCTATCTTCTTTCTGCTATTTTTCAGATATATAAACAAAGGAAAATCATTACATCTTTCTGCTTATCAGAATTTGTGTTATAATAATAATGGGAACTAATGATGAGGTATCTAGTGTCTACATAAGTCCTATTACTTATTGTGTTCTATTCCATGATTTCCTAAGTATAGGACCTCTTTTTATCTGTGCGATTTTAATATTTTGAGCGTTTCACTGCCTGGTAGGATATGTTTTATTTGGTGCTGCTAATAATCATGCTTTTTGGTGAACTCCTCTTTTACAATGACTAGGTGTCCACAAAGTTTGGAAGCTATTGTCATATTAATAACAGTGATGCAAGCAGAGGCTTGGTATGTAATTGCACGATGGGACTTGTGCTCCTGAAAACTCCCTTTTGAAAGCCATTCACCATATTCTACAGATCCTTGCATTGGACAACAGAATGACTTGAGGCCATGTGGAGACAGACCTAGAGGATAAGAGGCCGTCTTCTACTTTCCAATTTCTTCTGACCTTTCTCCTCAACACATCAATAGGACAAAAAAACATCAAATTGAACAAAGTCAACACAGAAAATCATATATACATTCATGTGCTGCATAATGACATTTTGGTCAATGATAGACCACATATATGATGGTAGTCCTATAAGATTAGTACCATACAGCCTAGGTGTGTACTAGTCTATGCCATCTAGGTTTGTGCAAGTACTATAGGGGAAAAAGCAGTTTTCCTTTATCCTTCTGGGTTCTTCTGGCTGGTCTAAGAATAAAGTTGAAACGAGACAAATTAATGAGAAAAACAAAGAAAAATTTAATAACATGTATACATGAGAGAAACCAAGGAAAACCCAGTAACTCACCAAAATGGCCAAAGCCCTCACCCTAAATAGCATCCTCAGCTAAAGACTAAAGAAGATGTCGGGGATGAGGAAAGTCAGGGGCTTCAAAGAGAAGAAGGTAATTCACAGGTAGGTGAAAAGGAGCAAACATTCGGAAAACAAATTTTGTTTGGCTACACAGGATAAAAACATAAAGGGCAGTCCAAGAAACAGGCTTTCTTAGGCTCCCCACTGTCTACCAGCTAGTTCATGTTATGCTATGGTAACAGCTCGCTTCCTGAGAGAGTTTTTTCAATCCGACTTCTTTTAGGCAACTAAGGGGGAGGTAACAAAAAAATCTTCCTCAGTCTTCTGTTTCTTAAAAGAATCAGCCTAAAATAATCTTCATGTTAAAGAGTTACATTTTGGGGTGGCAAATTTTGTTCCCTTCAGTACACTCTATGATTTTTGCACTACAATGAAATCACCTAATGATTCACTTCTCAGAACTTATGCCCACTAAACAACTCATGACTGTAATAAAATGTGGCATTATATTTTGAAAAGTTTTCTTATACAGACCGATGGGCAGTCGATGTAACCAATATTATGGCCCCCAGATGATGTCCAGGTCCTAATCCCTAAAACCTGAATATATGTTGCCTTACATGGAAGAAAAATAAAAGACGTTGCAGATTTGATTAGCTTAAGAACTTTTAGAAGGGGAGATTATATTGAATTATCTGGGTGGACTCAATGTGACCACAAAGCTTCTTAAAGAGAAATGGGGAGGCAGAGAGTGTGAGTCAAAGAAGGAAGTTTGTTGATAGAAGCAGAGGTTCCAGTGATGCAATTGCTGGCTTTGCCGATGGAAGGGGACCATGAGTCAAGGAATGTGGGGAGCCTTTGTGTTATGAACTGAATGTTTGATCCCCTTCAAATTCATATGTTGAAACTCTAATCCCCTATATGCTGGTATTTGGAGATGGGGCCTTTGGGAGGTAATCAGAATTAGATTATGTCGTACGAGTAGGGGCCTCTTAATGGAATTAATGCCCTCACAAAAAGATAAGGAACAAACTTCAGTCTCTCTCTGTCTCTCCAAGCACACACCAAAAACAAGCTATATGAGGACATAACCAGGAAGAGACCCCTTACCAATAACCCAACCATGCTAGAACCTAATCTCAGACTTCCAGCCTCCAGAACTGCGAGGCATAAATGTTTGTTCTTTAAGTCACCTGTCTATGGTAATGTCATAGCAGTCTGAACTGGCTAAGACATTCTAGAAGCCTTCAAACAAACGCAATCTCATTGACATCTTGATTCTAGCCCAAAAAAGCCCATATCAGAGTCTGACCTGTAGAACCATAAAATAATAAATTTATGGGGTTTTTTTCCCCCGAGAAAGATTAGCCCTGAGCCGACATCTGCCAATCCTCCTCTTTTTCCTGAGGAAGATTGGCCTGTGCTAACATCCATGACCATCTTCCTCTACTTTATATGTAGGACACCTGCCACAGCATGGCTTGCCACTCGGTGCCATGTTGGCACCTGGGATTCGAACCAGTGAACCCCGGGCCAATGAAGCGGAACGTGTGCACTTCACCACTGGGTTGGCCCTAAATTTCTGTGTTTTGAAGTCAGCAGCTTCGTTGTACTTTCTTACAGCATCAGTAGGAAAGTATTACAATGACACAAGTAAATGAAATAGAAACTGCTAACTGCAAGTGGGCGACTGCTATAACAAAAACCTAAAACTTCTGCCTTCGCTTTGTGACTGGGGAGGAGACGGGGGATTGAATGTAGGAAAGGAGACTTGATAAAGTCCTCTAGGACAGTAAAGAAATTGCTATTCGAGACCGAAGACAGAAAAAAATCGTATTTTGTAGGGTCAGAACAATTAGGGAAATTATTGTGTCTGATAAACTGAAAAACAGAAAATGTAACAAATGAGTTTGTGAATCTAAGGAGATCTCCAAGCAGCATATTGAAAGTGGTAATTGTCTTTATTTCTTCTCAGGTGTGATAAGGTGCTACAAGAGAGAGATGCACTAACAAGATATATGCTCAAATTTGAAGAAGAATTTAGGGGAATTATTTTTTACCCAAAACTTGTTCTCTCATTCCCACACTTTCCAGGTGTCAAAAGTTTCTCAAAGTGGTAAATGGCATAAGGATCAGTATCAGAGTATTGCTTGTAAAACGTTGTCCTAAGATTAAAAATCAGACCAAGAGTGTCCTTTGTTTAGAGAATATAGAAACTTAAGGAAGTGCCTTGTAGATTTTCTTAATTGGACAAATTGGCTTCTAAGAATCTTAAGGGCATTATTCAATAGCATCTCATTTTGCAGCCCAATATACAGAAGGGACTATCTTGAAGAGATTTGAGAGTGTGGATTTTGTCTAATGTGGTGACCCTAATTTGATACATAAAAAACTCACACTGATTTTAAAAGAGGTTGTATCAATTTGAACTTAAAAGGACAGAAAGTTTTAATGGAATTAGAATTCTGGGTACTAAATACATCTGGCCAAGAAGCAGAATAAGAAATTTACTCAGCTACAATCACACACCATTTCCTACAGAAAAGGCAAATATCTCAAAGAGTCACAATAAGAGCCACTGAAAGTAATAGATTTAGTAACCACTTCCAGGGAGCAGAATGAGATCCTAATCAAGAAAAATCTTCCATGTTGGAGGCAGACACAACTAGTAACTTTCTATTATCTGAATGTCAAAATTTCTACAGACAAGTAACTGTTGCTTGCACCCATTTTCTCCCTTCTTGTTCTTTGAATGGCAATATCCATTGTTACTGTATTGCCCCTGTCTCACAATTATCTGTATGGGGCAGTTAGGTTGTCTTTTTTTTTTGCTCAAGCTCTGTACTGAAGAACTCCACCCAAGGTATAACACCTGAGGACACTTATTGGCATGTGAAATTGATTTACTTGAATAAATTCTGAAATTTAGACTTGATTCTGATAAGAGAATGAGTTAAGACATTGGAAGTCTTGGGAACGGGGTGAGTAAATTTTGCGTGTGGAGAGGATGTGAGACAATAGGAGACGGGAGGACAATGCTTCACTGTAATGTTGGTGATGCTCAATAAATCATGCTCTTGTTCCCACCCACTCTGCACACACATTGACTATGTGTTTATTCATATGACTCCATTCAAGTAATTGGACATTGTAACCGTGATACAAACAGAATCTTGGTAAGTATGAGCACACTGGGGCTTCCATTTGCAAAGTTCCCTTTTAGAAGCCAGTAGCAACGTAAGTGAGCTCAGTTACACCATATGGAGTAAAATAATTGCTAAACTGAGTCAAGTTAGCACACATAGGCATGAAGAAGGATACAGTGTTGATATTTTTAGCCACTAAGTTTTGGGTTGACGTGTTATTCAGCAAAAGATAATTGAAACAGAAGTAGAGGAAATAATGAAATGCAAAGCTATTCTTTCAGATTTTTCAAGAACTCCTATTTAACCTATTAATAAATAATTTAATGAATTAGGAAACCGTTGACTTTTTTATGGTTTGCCTCTAAAGAATATGAAGTAGCTAACACTACTTATCAGAATCAGTATTGAAATATGTCAGATGTAGAATAATCATGGTCACCGTTTATTGATATTTCCTGTGTGGTAAGCATTACATAAAGAACTTTATAAACATTATCTCAATGAGCCCTTACATCAACTCTTGAAGATGAATATTATGCATATTATAACCACAGTTTTCTGGATAAAGGAACCAAGGTTTAAATTTTATATAAATTTTTATATAAATTTTATAAAGCTCAAGTTCAGAGCTAGTAATTAGTGGTAAAATTTGCATGTGAACCCAGGTCTATTGTAATTCCAATATCTGGGTTCTTATCTGCTTCTTAATGTTACTTCAATGATCCCAGTTCTGTCCTCACTGCAACTTAGTGAGAAATTCTTTCCTCATTTTTTTTTTTTTTTCCCCTGGTGAGTAAAGATGTGGATCTCTTGGTATCTGAGTTAGTAAAAATTTCATTTATACCATTTAAAAGGGTATTTCCACTAGAATTGGTAAGGGAGCTTCATGTAGTCAAACCGGTGAATAAAGCTTCCCAATCCCCATTGAGTTATCTTAAGTGTGTATTCCATCCTCTTTTATAAGGTTTGGATCTTTGCTTACAAAAAGATGCCTATTTCCTTCTCCGGGCCCAGGCTTCCAAGTACAAAGAAAGTTGCAACTTCCTTCTAAAACCTTCCATCTATAAAAACGACTCTTCTAAGAGAATTTCCAATTGCTTTATCTCCAGATGTGAGAGTATACAAACGTTTTGGACTGGTTTGGTTAATCATTCTTTCTTCTATATATCTCAATCTTCCCAGGTCAGTTTCAGACATTGATCATCTTTGTGACAGGTGAAAGGAAGATAAAGTGAGCCAATGAGGAATGTGGAAGTGGGAGGTGGAAGAGGAGGTGTTGATATAAATTGAATCGTCAAGTTAATCTTTTTTCCCAAATACTAAGACACCTTATTCTTAGAAACATTTGCCTATAAAGGCTATACAGCCTGCTGAATTAATAAAAAGACAGAGTAAATTAAATATTGATTGAATTTTATATTATTAGTACATACATAAGACACTTCACATAAAATAGAAAATGTGACTTATGTTCTGAGAATATTCTAACTTGATATTGAAATTTCTTTCAAAAAATTAAATTTAAAAAGAAATTTGAAGTGCTGACTCCATATATAACATAAATCTTCAGAGACATACATTCGTTACCTATTTACAAGTAAAGAATATTTATAGGAGGCAATGGCTTGGGTTAGAAAGAAATGGAAGAAATTCGCTAAAATATTAACAGGGTTACCTGGTTCATTTCTATCAATATCAAAGACTTAGTTTTAGTCTCTTTCTCATAGTATATTTTGTATTTCATTTTAACTGCTCTTTTAATTAAATAGTGGATAATGAGAGAAACCACAATATATAAATGCCTTTTCTTTCACCCTTCAAAGCCTATTTAAGGTTATTTTTATTCTATATGTGTATGCACTTTGTGGAATTTATAGGGCTTATATTGAAAATTGTGCCCTTGTGAAAATTTGGCATTTACTATATATTTTTTTCATTTTAAGAATGAGTTAAACTTTACAGTGGTTTAAAAAAATGAAAGTACCTTATAAAAACACATGAGGAATAATTAGCTTCTTTATTTTTAATAACTCATGACATCCTACAAGAAGGAAAACGGTACAATAAAGAGAAATAAAATTTCAGCATGAACTAGAAGTTAATGCTAGCTTGTCACTCAAAATGTGTCTCCAACCCAGTGGATCTCAAATTTCTGTATTCACCAGAATTACTAGAAAGGCTTGTTAAAACACAGACTCCTGGGCCCCTCTTTCAGATACTTCTGATTTAGTAGGTCTGTGGTGGAGTCCAGAAATTTACATTTCTAAGTTCCCAGGTGGCTCTGATGCTACTGGTCTGGGGGCCATATTTTGAGAACCACTGCTCTTACCAACTGTTTATTAATTACACTCTAACGTAAATATAAACTGTAAATTCAGTAAACTTATTGGGCACCATGTAGAAGCCAAAAGATTGTGACTCAGGATGAGGCAAGATGGCAGAAAGCCTTCTTTTCTTTTAAATATATAGAGATTTGTTCAGGAAATTTTAAAAACTGAAAGTATTTCTCAAGTCATAGGCTCACTCATCGCAGAGATCTTATTCAAAATAAACAGAAAATGCAACACTTTATTAAAGTAAAAGTCTCTTTACTATTAATATACAAATGGTGAAGAGTGACAATTTTGATATACTGTAAGCCATACTTTCAATGTCTCTCATAAATACAAAACTTCAACATTTGCAGAATAATTTTTACAGTTTAGACATATATATACAGCATTTCATAGGGACATACTATATTGAAACAATAAGAAAACTGAGATAGCTAGCTTAAAAATATAGAAATTGCATGGAATATATAAGTTCAAGAAAATAAAAGATAGTATGTTTTAATGCATACTGAACACAGCATAGAATTCACATACCAACAAAAAAGGTTTTTTAACTTTTATTTCTAAGTTCACATATTCCTAGTAGAGTTTAGAGGCAAGTGCTAAACCATGAACATTCCTTTAAGAATTGGAACAAATATATTTGCTCTTAACAGAATCATTTATTGTTTATAACGCACGTTGTTCTCTAAGAAATCCTAGTTGCAAAATTGAATCCTAGGTTCTATTTGTTAACTTTCTTCTCTGGATTTCACTAAGCTCTCTCCTTTGCATCAGTGTAATTGGCCTTAATTTTCATCTTAGGGATGGACCCAATCCGTGGTCCAGCACATCGCACACTGAGGTCCTTCTTACCTAAACAAAATGTAGCTCACCTTGCCTTTCTCGATTCTTTCAGTTCCCTGTTCCTCTATTCCCCTATGCCTGCTTGTGATGTGAAATTTTCCACCCGTCATTGTTTCGCTTATTCTTTTCCAAGGAAGGCTAAAATTAGATGCTAAAAGATATATGCTTTCATTTCAGGAAAAAAGAAATAAAAAGAAGTGGCAATATTTCACTTATATGGGCAATTTTTATATTAATAATTATACATCATATGGCCAAAATCCTGAAAATTATAAAAAAGAATTAAAGAGGTGGTACCTACTAATGTATTTAAGTTATTGATAAAATCCTATAGTGAATAATGAACTATTTTTATAAGAATATTAAGTATGTTATTAAATAAATATTAAGTATTATATATAATTTGACTTTCATATAAGGGGAAATAATTAATCTATTAGCATTCTTGTATAATGTTGTGAAATAGCTGCATCTCCATGGGTAAATGGAAATTTCAAAAAAGGAGAGGAGGGACCTGGAAGTAAATTTTATTTGTTCAGCAACTACTATGTCTAGGCCTTTGTATAACTGTCTCATTTACGTATATAATTGTTTTATCTCAGAGCATTATTAAGCCCACGAGCAGAATACTTTCTCGAAAGATTTCATTTTCTGATGGAAGTACTTCATTTCTGTGATCTTCCACAGTCTAATTTTAGCACATGTTAATATATCCATTTGCAATTGCAATTTGAGAGAGGATGTAAGAATGGTTCAAAGGATTAACAAAAAGATGCAAAACTTTTCTTTCTAAAGATAAATAATGCAAACAATCTTATTTAAAAAAATATCTTCACCTACTCATAAAGTTTCTTGAATAAGCACTCTGGATATGATTATGAAAAAGACCTCCATGAGGGGTTGAAATAGAGCATCTACATTATTCTCTATGAAAAAGACACTTGCAAATTGAACAAGTAATTGTAATATGCTATTCCAATATTCCTTAAATTAAGAAATGGAGATTATTCTTTCCGTCTCTTTAGTTTCAGATATTTTCATCAGTGATTATCTTACCATCAACAATAAAAGACGATTTATGATCCCAAATTGAATATGTAACAAGAATAATGTAGACCCAAGTGACACCATAATAATTTACTCTGCCTTAAAAAGTCATGTTTTCTGTGTCTTACAACTGGTAAAACTCAATTTCAACAAAATCTAGAACGTATTTATTGTCTAGAACAACAATACAGAACAAATTAAGTATCTTTTGTGTAGGCATCAAAAGAATTATTTTGTCATGAGTGGAAATAAGTTACACAGTATCAGCTGCTATATTTAGATTTTGTATGCAAGGTAAAGTAGTTGGAATTGAGTTTGTCCACTGAATGTAAATTAGAGTATCATTCTAGTGTTATAGATATAAGCAAAATCTATCAATAAAGTTTGCAGTTGTATTTTTTCTTTTAATAAAGCAGAAAGTCATGCTAATGCAAAGGCACAAATACATTTTAATTATTTAAAATAAGAAGCATAAAATAAAGATATGATTATAAAGTTACCATTAATTGTTGCATTCAAATAAATAATTTGATTAATAAAATCCTTTATATAAATGTTTACTTCAAAGACTAAGATTCATGTAAACTTTGATGGATCAAATAGTCTTTGAAAAATGCTATAATAGAAATTAGTGTTAAAAATAAAGGAAAACTTGAGAAACATTACTTTAATGTTAGACATTAGTATCAATAGAATGGCAACAAATCAACTCACAAAAATAATAAATAAATCTTTAGAAACCACAATTCTTAAATTCCTTTGCAGATCATTGTAAAATTTGTTGACACATTAATTTGTGCCAGTTTTTAAAAAAAATGTGCTAAAATGCTGATATTACTGTTCCCTCTTATATGTTGTTGGATATAGATTGTCATTGCCTAATTGCATATAACCTATCAAGAAATTCCAATATTTTCAGTGATATCTTTGCTTCTTTGTTTAAAGTAGTATAGAGTTCTGATTATTTAACCCTACTTATATTCAGTCAACTCTTTTTGACCTTTTATAGTAACATTTAAGAGTACTCAGATAGTAAAAATATGTATACAGTTATATGGATATGTTTTTGTCTAGAATATGAATAAAAAATAAGAAAGAGATTATTTGAGTTCTCCACATATTTTACAATTTACTACAAGCCATCTCTTATTTGGAAACTTTTACAAAGGAGTAATTTGGAGCATTCCACTGTAACATTAAAAAAAAAAATGTTTATCACAGTATTGCCTTGCTCCTGCATGGCATAGATTTCAAAGACAAGAGATAAAGACCACTTGGACAATTGAAACAGTGCACTTGAAACAGTCTGTCTACAATTAGTTCCAGATTATCTGTTAACTTCAGATCATTACTCCACATTAGTGGCAAGAAATTTAACAGCATATATATATATGAAAGAAATATTTAAGTAAATTGCTTTATATGGAAAATCCAAAGAAATGAGAGAAACAAAACTTTCAAATTGAGAAAACACAAAAGTATCTGTTCTTTATTATGATTTCTCTACTCTTGAAGTAAAGCACGAATATAACAGTAGTAAACATGCTGAATTGCTGTCTCAGTTTTCCTAATTCTTTCACCATTATTAGTTTAAAACCATGTAGCCCCATGCAGGAAGATTGGCATTCGTGGCTACGTTATTAAGCCCAGTTACTTTGCACAAACTAATTCAAGTATTTTAACTAGTTTTAGCACATTGGTACAAAAGAGAAAAAAAACTAAAATAAAACAACAGATGATCAGACAAACATAACATAAACATCAACAGTCAAATCCATCAAAAGACCAGTTGGATAATTCTTGCTCAAATTTTTAGGTAGGCACAGGAATTCTTTTCCTTCAGAATCTGCCATAAAGAAGCAAGGAGTGATTGCTGCGTTATAACCCTGTAAATTATGGCAACGATACTGTGGATATTTAGTGCCTGAACATGCAGATGGGCACAGTCTGTGTTGCTGATAACCAAAATTGTGTAAAATTAGTTAGTTGTCTCTCCTTGACTGATGGAGCACTTTTCAAGCACTTTATAAATAAAAATATTCATGAATGGCATTAATTTTATATTTAATATTCATCAAATTATCTCTATAGAGAGACATCCTAAGGCGGGTCGCTCTGCATTGTTAACATTCCTCCAACGTTCTTTTGGTACATATTCCCCAACCAATCAATGTTTGAGTATAATACCACCTGAAACACTAAAGGTTATGAATATGATGGGGCCTAAAGAAACCTTTGGCTCTCTAGGGTAAGAAACAGTCTAAAACCTGCTCCCCATTGGTATGTATATTTATAATCATAAATACATTTTTTTACCTTACATATAAGTGACAATCAGGTTTCAATCTTTTACCTCTGGGAGCTTGCATAGCTTGGAAGTTAAGAAGTATTTTATTCTGGCATAGGTCCTAAAACATAGTAATATTAGAAAGTTTGTGTTGAACAGTTAAAGAATTTCTTCAACCAAAGTTTATCAAAATCTTAAAATGACATCTAGCTACAACATCCAGAAGAAAAACAGATAGTGGCAATTCAGTTGTTTATCACTGACACTATTATGCATGTTTAAATGCTAATTTCTCCTCAATTTAACCAGTAAGGATTTCAATTTCCATTAGCCAATTACATTTAATGATTGACCTATAACACTGGAAAAATAAATTTTTAAGCAAAGATTATCTAAAACAATAGGCAAAAAATGTGTATGAGGATATGGTTTGAACTATTTGGACACTAAAGATTTGCTTTTCGATAAAATTATTTAAAAAGTAAAAGATAATCACATATTTATAAATATATCAAGACAATATTGATGTTGTTCCCATTTCAATTTACTTTATTTGAAGCTGAGGGCAAAAATCAATATTATTTTCACTTGCGATACATTTTGTGTAATTCATTGTGAATGAATATGGCATATTTAAGAGAGAGATTTACGCAATCGTTCTAATCTAATTTTGTACACAACTAATATTCGTTCAAATGGGTAACAATTTTGATCTGGCACTTCAGTCTATCAGAAATCAATGTTGAAATAGCATTGTAATTATAACTTAAAAAGAGTTTTCCGAGGTTTCTCTCAATTTTCAATATCTGCTAAAGATACGTGGCTCCTTTAAGCTCAGGTTCCCTGAAATTCTCCTGATAAAAAGTCTAACCTTTATTGAGTGTTTTCATTTTAAACCGAAATCCACTTTAATAATCTACTTGCCCAAGATAGGATTAAAAAACATGCAGGGCTTTCTTATACATTTAGCTCATAAAGCTTTTGTTTTGTATTCTTCTTAAACCCCTATTTGTTGGAGAGGTCGTGATACTTAAGAAACAGAGCGCTTTAGCCATATAATCAATTGCAGTACTTCGATCATAGTGTCAAATTGATACCCAAGAGCTGGTGCCAGTCAGGTCTCTATATCTAAATTCATAACAAAATAAACAACAACAATAACAACAACAACAACAACAAAAGGAAATGGACTATGGGCAGGGGTATTTGATCGTATGTATATGTGTACAAGCTATTCCAAGCTAGAAGTTTCCCAAGAAATTAAGGTCCATGGAATCATTTTGGTCATAGGGTCACTGCAATCCAAATGCTCTTTGTAGCCTCTGTAATGTTGGTGTTATGCTTTGCTGTCATCCTCTTTTGATTGGATGATGTCATTAGAAACCTTAATTTCTATAGTTTCTGGATTTAGGACTTCTTTCCCATTTTCTTCTTTTAAAGGCAATTTTCTGGAAGGAAATACAAAAATAATAGTCTTCATTTGGTAAGGCACATTAAGGTATCCCTTAATATTTCACTTATTGTTTTGTAGCAGGAGATATGCTACAATTATTAGAATAAAAACGAATCAGATTTGTTAACGTAATATTACACTGACAGAAAAGTAATTGAAAAGAGAATAAAATAATATTGTCTATTGTCAAAATGTAATGCAGAATGATGAGTGAAAAAATATATTTGTAGATTTAGATGCACCAACTCGCTCATTATAGAGTGGCTTAGGTTTGATAACCAGTTGTTGATATTAAAAATATAATTCCTTTGGAATGTAAAAAAGCCAAAGCATTTTTATACGTCAACTAGACAATTTACTAGTACTCAGGTTTTTCAAGTAAAAACAATCGATAGTTGCTGCCATATTCTGTTATACAAACTTCAGAAGCTGGGTGAATTAGCAATATCCTTTGGAACTTAATGCAAATAAATATATTTCAGGACTTTCTCACTTTTTGAATTCACTGTCTGTCTTTTTCCATTGGTCTCTTTTCACTATTTTGTTTTTCTTGTTACCTTTGTGACATCTATGAGCACTCTTTTTTCAAGAGTTGTTTTCAGTTGTAACCTATGAAGCAAGAGCAACCTTTATTTCTTAAATTAAGACAGCTTCACAAATCTTACTATTGTGGACAGATTTTTGGGACCCCTCTCCCTGGTCTGACAGGAGACCCTAACAAGACAACTGCAAAGGCTTTAAGTCGGTGCAATAAAATCCACGCTGTGCTGTGAAGCAGGCGTGCGGGCCATCTTCATCTTGCGTCACATGACCTTGCATCCCCACTCCTCATGACAAAGATGCCAGGTGGACAACAGGAAAAGATAATGGGTAGCTCCCTCTCCCATTTCCCAGCTGCATTTCCTAGAGATTGAAGGAATAATTAAAGACCCTGGTCCTTGCCTCCCTGCACACATAGATAACATCAGCATCTCTGAACTTTGATGTATAACCAGGAAATTCTTGTTTATGTTATCTTCAATGTGGAATCTAGAGAAAAGTCCAGATGCACTCTATCTCTTTTTTTTTGTTGACACATATGAAATCTAGTTGGAAGATTTTTTTTCTTTTCCTCTTCCCTCCACGTGCACTATTTGTGAAAGAGAGATAAGCTGCACTTAACCTCACACCCCTGGGAGCAGCTCCATCAGAGCTCTCTGTTGAACTGGTTTCCTCGCTTTGAACTCGTCATGCTGATTATTGAAATTCTTTCAGTAATATCACCTAGACTCTTTATTTCAGTCGACACTAGGATGGCAATGAATCAAGATTTCTAGTTTTTTTCACCATTCTTAAATTCACTATGTTTTACTATTTTTTTAAAAGAATTGGCACCTGAGTTAACAACTGTTGCCAATCTTCTTTTTTTTTTTCCTGCTTTTTTCTCCTCAAATCCCCCCAGTACATTTTTAGTTGTATATTTTAGTTGTGGGTCCTTCTAGTTGTGGCATGTGGGACACCACCTCAACATGGCCTGATGAGCGGAGCCATGTCTGCGCCCAGAATCCGAACCCTGGGCCGCTGAAGCAGAGCGCGCGAACTTAACCACTCAGCTATGGGGCGGGCCCCTATTTTTTGCTAGTTTTACTGTTATATCTTGGGTACACGGTTTGGGGGGTAATTTTTCCTCCCTTGACAAAATAGTTTTTCCACATCAAAAAAATTAAGTTACAAATAAAACTCATTCACCTCTCCGACTTTAGCCTCACCATTTTATGGGGCAGTGAATGCTACTATGCTAGTTCCTCTGAAATTTATTTATAATTTATTTTATATTTTTGAATGAGAAGGGTAAACCATTGCATTCTGAAGCTCAAAGCTATTTTGTGAAAACTAACCAATTGAAAGTAAGTAATAGGAAAAAACTGCTTAGATCCATTTCTGGAAGAGAAGTAGCATCTAGTTTGTATTACTAGGGTAGGCTCTTTTACATGTGTTAGAATTATTGGATTCCCAGCTCTGCCCTTCTCTTGTTCTGTGTACTGAAAACACTGACAATAAAAGATTATAAAAACAACAAGTCACTTCTAGCATCCAAATGTAAAGAAATTCAGAGCTCGGATGGGAGGTTTCAAAATGCTTACTATGTCCTACTCAAAGAACTAAGTAGTGAGTCTGTAATTAACCAGTGTTTGCAACTAATTTGCGGATGGTGTACTTTTGCGAATATTATTTTTCACTACTTATGTTTGTGTTGTTTTCTATTATTTTTATGTTGAATATTTTTTTTCTATAGTTGAGACCCAGAGTAGTTATTTTGTTTTGTTCAAAACACAGCCCTGCCATATGTAAGGGTATTTTCTTAAGTAGTTTTCAAACACATCTATGTATCATTGTAACTGTTAATTAATAGACAGGAATTTGATTTGTTGTGTAATATTTTGCGTCATTAAAAAGACTTCTGATTTGTAAGGTCTCTACAAAAGTTAACTTCAATTTAGAGAGTAATAATCTCTATATGCAGTCACTAAAAACAGCCTGAGGATTTCTACTGAAATTTTAGCTACAGAGTAGTACTTCATATATGTCTAAATATTCATCGTTTCAGCTCCTTGAGAGAACACAGAGGGGGTTTCTGAAACAAGCTATTGTCTTCACCTGTGACAACACTTTGCTTTTCATTCAGCATGAGAAGCCTGAATCAAATTTCTCTGCAAGGGAATGCTAGCTGGTAAAGAAAAAAGGAATATTTATTTTGAAAAACAATAAAGTTTAAAAGTCATTTGGGTGAGCAATATTTAAGGAATAATATGACAGCCATGGTTTTGTTAGTATCAAATATAGCAATACAGCACTACTATTATTATTGTCAAGGATGCCTTTGGCTTTAATCATCTTAACTTTCATGTGTATGAACATCATATTTGCTTATGTTCATCATCTTTGCAGGTTTAGCTGAAATACCTACTGTGTTTTGAATGGAGCCCTGATGGATGCAGAAAGAAGTAAATAACATAATCTTGAATAGAGACCAAGCACCATTTACTATATACTCATTAAAGTGATAGTTTAACAGTATTTCTTCCTCTTCTTAACAAATATTCTTTCCATTTTTAAATAGACTTGTGTATAATCCACCCTATTTATTTCTATTTTAGATTGTCATATTCATATTTAAAGTGATGACCAATTTCCTCACACACCTCTATCTCAGTGAAAATCAATCAAAGTTTGAAAGTACCACTTTCTTAAAGAGTAAGATTAGTGTAGGAAAACCCAACTCTGTAACACATTTCTGTCTTTTTGATATTTTGCATAAAATTATAAAAATATGTTTGAACAGTAGATTACTCAACATTGATACAGAATTTTTGTGTGGAATGTCTCAATAGAAAATAGATTTTAGATGTACTTTCATTGAAAAAGAAATACTTTTCTATAAATGATGTTATTTGTAATACATGCTACAAATAATGCTAATGTGTTATCACTCTCAAAATACTTCTCTATAAATAAGCACTTGGAGCTACATACTCAGGCTCCGTTAGTGGTGTTGTTTCATTCGGCTCATTTACTGGGCTCCCATCTTCATGGTTAGTAATTCTTTCATCTTCTGTTCTCATCTCCACTATTGGTTCTTTTGATCCATCTTTCCTAGAGAAGTAAAGAAAAAAAATCTTACGTATGTAATGGAAAAAAGGATGCATTATGGAGCATAATTTAAAATCTCCATCTAATCCTGCCTCCCTCCAAATAAATCCAACATGGTCATAAGAATACCACTAGGAAATTTTTTCCATTTAAATTCATCTAATCATATATTTTTCACTCAGAAAAAAAATAGAAAGATACTCCATTTTGTCTAGAATTACTTTTCTCATTAAAATTGTGTTATTTTGCAAAAGTAGTTCAAATTTTAAGTTTTATTGTGTCATTTCTTTTAGGAATTAAATGAAAAGTATTTTTGCTGAATAAAATTTATGACATGAAATTGCTTTCGTTCTCCTGAACTAGCCATATACGTTTAAAAACATCTTTTAAAAATTTGAAAAATAGTATCAGAAATATTGCTTCTATTTCAAAATTTGTAAGATAAAATATATATATGTTTTATTGTTTTAAATGTCTCAATTTATATGAATGATGTTAACTATAGTGCGATCATTGAATTTTAACATATTCATGTTTTCAAGGAAATAGTTGAAATAAAAACAATATTGTAACATATATACATGATATTTTTGTTTATAATTTCATATCCATGTCATCTTTATTGGATTTCTAAAATATGAGAGTGAGTGTAATTTATCACAAATGTGAAATGTAGAAAGATTACTGCAAAGATTCACACCCAAAAAAATGAACAGAAATAAGAAAAATAGGAAAGACATTTGGTGAAGATAAAGAGTGCAGTGAAATATAAGGGTTGGAAATGACCCACTTATAACACAGGTTAATAATTTGGCACACAAAAAATTTAAGAAAGAGGTGGGGTCTTCACCTCCCCAGGAACATAGTCTTACATACAAACCCTCAATTGAACTCTTACGTATTTACAAATGAGTTGAAGACTTATGTCCACCTGAAAATCTCTACATGAATGTTTATAGAAGCTATACTCTAATTGACAAAAATTAGAACCAATCAAGATGTCTTTCAACAGGTGCATGGATAGACAAACTGTGGCACATCCATATAACTGGATATTACTCAGCAATAAAGAGAAATGAGCTATCAAACAACAGAAAGACATGGAAGAACTTTAAATGCATATTGCTAAGGGAAATAAGGCAGTCTGAAAAGGCTACATACCATGCAAATCCAATTATATGACATTCTGGAAATGGCAAAATTATAGAGATAGTAAAAAGATCATTGGTCACCATCCCAGGGGTTCAGGGTGAGGGAGTGAAGGAGAGATGTAATGGTGGAGCACTGGGCATGAGAGGGCAGCGAAACTGTTCTATGTGATACTGTATGGTAGATAGATGACACTGAAGTTCGTTCTTAAAAATCAAGTAAACCAGGATTACACACAAAACAAAGCAAACAGCAAAAACCTAACAATGGCCCACATACTTAACAGACCTCACAGATCTTGAGATTTGAACAGGAAAATATTAAGGATGATAAAACACTTCTGATCAGGTGGCAGGTTTGAAAACGTTGCTGACTATGTAGGTACCTCACAGACAAATACATCAAAATTTGAAGGATGTGAGTCAGTAGAAATAGAAGAAAACCTAGAGATCAATAGTGAAGAACTCTTTATACCTCTAAAACTCAAATGTCTATGGGAGCTGGTGATTCAGAATGTTTAGCAGCATTCTCTGATTAGGAGCTCCAAATAAGTGCAATCAATATAATAGTAAAGATGATTAAAGAGCCTATCACCATTAAATTTTAGATTTATGTTGTTTGCTTATTTGTTTGTTGTAGTTTTTATTCTTCAACTGATTCTTTTAAAAAATTCTTCATGAAACCAATGCTCTTGATGACATAGAGGATGATAGTATTTGGAAAAACGTTAACTATTAATGATTCTGAGCAGAAAAGTGATTCGAAGTTTGGATTTTATTTTTAATTGTATTAACAATAGATACAGGTCTATGATGAAATGAAACAGATTGCAAAGAAAAGATAATGAACTTGATTTTAATTGTATCTTCTCTACTGAAAATAAACACATAAACAAACAACTTAAACTAGAAAGGATAAAATAAATTTTACAGAAAGGAAATGAAAGTGTAGCAAGAGAAAATTGTGAGTTGCTCTAAAATCCTTATTTTTGTTTTTAATGATCTTTTAATTTTTAAAAAGCTAGCATGTTTATGTACTATAAAGTGCTACAAAAAGACAGAGAGGGAAAAGTGAACCTCCCTACCATTCCTTTCTCACAGGATATTTAGTTATTTATCAGAGAGACAATTACTGATATATATTTTATATATATATATATTATTTTTTTTTTGGTGAGGAAGATTGGCCTTGAGCTAACATTTGTTGCCAATCTTCTTTTTTTTTTTGCTTGAAGAACATGGTCCCTGAGCTAACATCTGTGCCAATCTTCCTCTATTTTGTATGTGGGATGCTGCCACAGCATGGCTTGATGAGCAGTGTGTAAGTCTGCACCTGGGATCTGGGCCTGTGAACCTGGGGCTGCCGAAGTAGAGTGTGTGAACTTAACCATTATGCCACCGGGCCAGCCCCATCAGTTACATTTTTAAATCTTGTTTTCAGAGATATTCTGTGCATGTACCAGCATATATGTATGAAAGTGCATATAGCTGTTTTTAAGCACATGGTAACATACGAACTGCATGTAATTTTGCCTTTTCAATTAACATTAAGTATTAGCCGGAGCCCATGAGAAAACATTTAGAGCTGCCTCTCTCTTTTTCATGATGCATCCCGTCCTGTTGTACGTATACACCACCACGTATTTGATCAGGTTCCAAATGACAGACATTTACGTTGTTTCCAACCCTTTCTATTACAAGAAATACTATAAGGATGATCAAGTTAATATTTTACTTACCCTTATGTGAATATATCTGAAGCACACATATAATTTACGTGAATCTAATTCCTATCCTGTATAAATTATATTTAATTATACTTGAAGTGATATCAGAATCATTACCGATATTTCCTGTGGAATTATAAAGAGTGACAGGATAATATTTTGTTGAAATTGGCATAAAAATGTATGCCATAATTTATGGACAATTTCACAGTTTATAGACTGGTAAACTTTCTATAAATTCTGGCCAGATTTCTGGAACTGATTATTATGCAGAAAATGATGACGAGTATAGCAGAGCAGTTTAGAGGATGTGTCCTGGAACCAAACTAGCTGGCTTTCACACTCACTCACTGCATAAGCATTTCTGTCTGCTGTTGCTTGATTAGCAAAAAAGGGATGATAATGATAACACACTACTTTCTGCAGAGTGCTTAGAAGGGTGCCTGACATATATGCAGCACTGAAACAGTCCTGACTGTCATCAGTATCCGAGGAAGGCAAGGAGGATTGATGTTAGGAAATACGTTACTAAAACTTGCAACTTGAACAAGTTACGGAAAAAGAAAATGAAGATATCTTGATGCACACTGAGAAAAATTATTTAATAAAATTTACCAATTCTTGAATAAAAAGGTAAAGATTCATATAATTAATGGCATCATAAACAAACATCTCAACTTTGGGATAGACCGGGAAAAATATTTGCAACAAATACAACATCGAGTGATTGAGGGCCACATTATATAATCAACAAGTAAGAGAAAAGTTAAATAACTCTATGAAAATGTGTAAAGAATATGAAGAGAAAATTCCAGGAAAAAGTAAAAGGATCAAAATCATAAAACAAATAAGCTAAGATTCAATCTGGATCAGAAAAATTGTAAATGATATTATTTATTTATTGTATTGGCAAAAATAAAAATAAATTGATAATATTCAATGTTTGATAAGCTGTAGCAAAATATACATCCCCCAATTTTATTGGGAGTGAGAACTGGTATAGACTTCTGTGAGCAATTTGCCAGTATTTTTTGGTTTTGATCCCTCATTCCACATCTAGGAGGTAAGCGCACATTTACAGAAGGATTTATGTAAAAAGGAAGTTCAAAACAGCATATTTTACTTGAATATTATAAAAATATTGACAGTTTCATCTAAATTGTAACAATGGAGAAGTGCATAAATATCTTACGGTATCTAATACTATGGAATACTACTTATGAAAAGAATGAGTCAGAAATTTATGTCTTGAAACAGAACATTATTGAAGCTGCATTCTATGTAAGAAAAAACTGCAATAATAGATATATGTATATATACAGATTGGTGTCTGTGTGTGTGTGGGTGTGTGTGAAGTCAGATGTAATTCTTGCCTTTGTTTCCCTATAGATAAGGTGTTTATTTCCTCTACCTTCTGTCAGGAGTTTTTCTTTATCTTTGAATTTCTGTAGTTTGAAAATGAGATGTCTAGGTGTAGTTTTGTTTTGTTTTGTTTTTGTTTTTGACATTTTTCCTCCTGGATGTTCTCTGGACTTCCTGGATCTGTAGTTTCATGTCTGACACTAATTTGGGGAATTTCTCAGTCATTATTATTTAAAATATTTCTTCTGTTCCTTTTTCTCTTTCTTCTCTTTCTGGTATTCCCATTACACATGTGTCTTGCCTTTTGTAGTTGTCCCAGTTCTTAGGTAGTCTGGTTTCTTTTCGATCTTTTTTCTGTTTGCTTTTAAGTGTTGGCGTTTTCTATTAAGATGTCCTCAAGCTCAGGGATTCTTTCCTCAGCTGTGTCCAGTCTACTGATAAACTCATCAAGGGTGTTCTTCATTTCTGTTGTGGTGTTTTTGATTTCTAGCATCTATATTGGATTCTTTCTTAGAATTTCCATCTCTGCTTACATTGCTCATTTCTTCTTGCATGCTGTCTACATTATCTGGTACAGTTCTTACCGTATTAATTGCATATTTTTTAAATTTTTTGCCTGATAATTCCAACATCCCTGTTTTATCCAAACATGGTTCTGATGCTTGCTCTGCCTTTTCAAATTGAATTTTCCTTTAGTATGCCTTGTAATTTTTTCTTGATAGTGGGACATGATGTACTGGTTACAAGGAACTGCTGAATATAGGTGTTTGGTAACATGGTGGTAAGGTGTGATGTGGAGGATGCATTCTATAGTCCTACCATTAGGTCTCAGTCTTTTAGTAAGTCTGTGCCCCTGGACTGTGAACCTCACAACTGCTTCCTGGTTTTTCTTCTCCCCGCTCCTTAAATGCAACAGGATGGCTAGAGTGGGCTGGAGTTGGGTGTTTCCCTTCCCATATGTGGAAACCTAGAGGGGACTGGAGTTGGGTATTTCTCTTTCTCTACATTGAAAAGCCATTTCCACATACATGCACACATACATACACAAATTTTAGCTAGTTACTTCTTATTATTCCTTTATAATTTAGTTCTTTTACAACTTGCTGAGACAAGTTTGGGTAAATTTTTGGGGTTTTTTTTATGTAGCATTTATAACAGAATTTATTTATTTATTTATTTATTCGATTTTTTTTTTAACTGAAATGTGTATTCCCTCAGGGTAAAAGCTAGATCTTGGCAGGGACTAGTTTGCTTTTCCTCGCAGAATTGTGTCTCTGGGGTTTAGAATACTGCCTGTTTATGCAGGTGTTCAATAGATATTTGTTAGTATAAATAAATGCTTGGGTAAATAAGAGTAAAGTAGTTTGATAAATTAGGAAGCATTAGCCATTTTTATAAGATAAACTATGAGAATGTAGACAAATGTAAATTTAAATTGTTAAGAGCCAAGTAATAATGAAATATTCTAGAACTTTAATGTCATCCTGTATGTTACTGGTATTCAGCTCTCTTTTTTCTGCAACATGATGCTCTTTAAACAAGAATTCTCTAAGTATGTAGTTATGTAGTAAATCTACATAGTCTTGTAACTTGTGATAGCATGAAAGAACTAGTCTCGTCTCGGAATGCTTGGGATCATGTTTAGAAACTGGAATTAATTTAATTAATCAAATCAGTAATATCCTATTTCTCATTGTGAGTTTATATAACCTTTTTCAAAAGATTATATATAATCTTTTCCCAATTTGAATGATGAACTTTTGAAAATGAGTTGAAAACTCTTTTCCCAAGCCAAGAGAAATTATGATATAGAAAGTTGTGATGGATAATAAACGTGGAGTGAAACATGTGTTTTCATCTTCCCAAGTCTTTAAGGTTAATAAAACTCAGCGGGATTTATAAACAGATGAGCTGGTGGATTAATTAACAAATAACAGAGTCAAATAAAAATAAATAGCAGAACTCAAATCATTGTTTTGCACGTGGTTATCAACATTCCTTCAGTTAGTTAAGACAAAAACATGATGATCCTTTTTAACATCTCTCCTTCTTTCACCCCAAAGTCCAATCAATCAATAGCAGTTGACTCTACGTCACCTATATCTAGAGTCTATACACTTTTATGTGCCTATAGTGCTACAACTTTGGTCCAAAAGATCATCATTTTTCACCTGGAGTATTTCAAGACCCTCCTACCCGGTCTCCCTGATTCTAAATCTTTCCTCTACATCTACCAACCCTCCAGTGATCCATTCTTCATGAGTAGCTAAAGTAATCTTTAAAAACTTCCAGTAGCTTTCTACACAGAAAAAAAGTAAAGTTTCTTACTTTGACCCAATAAGATTTAATATTTCATTCCCTAGACAAGTCTCCAACCTAATATTTGTACCCGTCTCTCTTTCTGCCTTGCACTACTCATGTTAATTTGGCCTTTAACATACTAAATTTATTCCTCCCTTAACAGCCTTCATATTAATTGTTATATCAGCATAGAATGTTCCTCCCTGATCATTATATGGCCCCTTATCACTCACACTTCAGCTTAAATTTCAACTTCTCTGAGAGGACTTTATGACCCAATCTTTAGTAACAGTTTATCATTCTGTTTTTCTTTTCTTTGTTTCTTCTTCTTCTTCTTCTTTTTTTTTTTTTGCTGAGGAAGATTGGCCCTGAACTAACATCTGTTGCCACTCTTCCTCTTTTTGGTTGAGGAAGTTTGTCTCTGAGCTAACATCTGTGTCAATCTTCCTCTATTTTTGTATGAGGGATGCTGCCACAGCATGGCTTGATGAGCAGTGTGTAGGTCCGTGCTGGGGATCTGAACCTGCAAACCCTGGGCCACCAAAGCAGAGTGTGTGAACCCAACCTCTACGCCACTGGGCTGACCCATGTTTTTCATTTTTTTTAGTGCTTATCACTACCAGACATTTTAATTTTTAAATGCTGTTTATCATCTGTCTTCTTGCATTAGAACATGAGTACCGTGTGAACAAAATTCTTATTTGTTTTGTTCAACACTTTATGGCTAAGTTGTGTAGCAGTGCTTGTTATCTAGTATTTATTCCATAAATATTTGCTCAATGCTTGAGCAAGAATGAAGATGTATAAAATTCATCTTTGATTTATGTGTGAATATATATGTATACACATGTAACATATGTATATATGTGTAATTATGTTACATAATACATTATTTTCTCAATATGTGAAAAACAAACTAAAACGAAGTTTGGTGATACATGTATTTAGCTAATGAGACAATGTAAAAGCACAGCAAGTTGTTAGGAAGTAGAATATTTTCTTATGAAGAAAACAAGAGATATTTGACAGTGAATTGATCCCACTATATTTACTATGTCACACATTGATATTCTATTCAAGTGTGAAGCAGAATCTAATTCCTGTTGTTCTTTTCTATGCTCTCTGTCCAAGTAAGTAAGTGGCATTTTGATTGAGAATTGAATCTATTTTTTTAATCGAAAATGTATGCTATCTAATGTGGCATCTCATGAAGTGAAAATATTTCTTACAGAGTATCCATGAGAAATGGATCGCCTAGTAGGATTGAAATAATCTTAGAGATCAAAAATAATGCAGCCAGGCAGAATGGATTCGCCTATATCCTTATGCCTAGAAAGTAATGTATGAGACCATACATGCCTAAATGTATGCATAGAAAAATGAATAAAATGGCTCAATAATAAAAAGCAATGAATTACTGATAGATAAAACACCATGAATGAATCTTAAAACATTATGCTGAATGAAAGTAGCCAGACATGAAAGAGTACACATTGTAACAATCCGTTGATACCAAGTTCTATAGCAGCTAATGTAATAACATACAAATTGAATTATGTGGGGGTTAAGTGAACTAACTGTGTTTTTGAAACATAAAAACAATCTGATGAATTGAGGGATGGATAAATGTGGAATAAAGGAAAAATAATAAAATATTTATTATAGAATCCAAGTAGCTGATTTGCTGTAGTAAACTCTTTGCTATAAAATGCTTTCAACTCTTTTTTATGTTTGAAAATTTTCATAATGAGATGTTAGAAAAGTATGTAGTAGAAAGACTGTAAGATTAAAAAAAGTAAAGGAGATGTCCTTAACTCTTAAAGATGTTTCTTTTTCTTCTTTTTTTTGGGAGGGGGGCGGGAATTAGGAAGATTGTCCCTGAGCTAACATCTGTGCCAATCTTCCTCTATTTTGTAAGTGGGACGCCACTACAGTATGGCTCAATGCTGGTGTGTAGGTCCACGCCTGGGATCTGAAGCTGCGAGTACCACGCAGCTGAAGCAGAGTATGTGAACTTAACTGCTATGCCACCAGGCCAGCCCCAAAGAATGTTTATTTTTAATTGCAGGGTTTAATATACACACATATGTATATATATATACAAACACACATTTACACACATGTACAAACATTGTGTGTATATGTGCGAATGGGTATACTTTTTTGTGTTTTCGAATTTTTTTCATTGAACCTATTCAACTTGTGGAATTAGATACAAATCTATGTAAAGATGAACGAAACAAAGAAGAAGTGTTAAAACGTCTTAATTACTTTTATATGATGAGAATGTTCTACAAAATTTAACTGCATATTTTCTTGGAATTCATACTCTAATTAAAAGTGATGTCACAAAGAGCTCCAAATTCTAATATACAGTCATCTTTTGGTCAAAATTTGAAAAGTGAATTCAAAATCTGTAATAATATCTTGCATAGCACACATAACATTTTCTGTACAGACAATCTTGAAACCTATATGTAGCCACTTCTTATGCTTGTAAGAGCTGGCTTAATTTACGTTTCTAACTCAGTTTAATTGAATTTTTAACTCAAATTGCTGTTGATTCCCTTTTTATAATTCAATATATACTGAAAAAATGGTGAGAGAAATCATAAATGAATAAATTTGTATGATTATCTATCATCTATCTAACTTCAAATCGAAATAATAGAAGTTATTTTTAGCGTAGAATCTGTTTTAAGTTTTATTTTTTAATACTTTATTTTCCAAGTCATTTGGTTCTGCAAGATGTTGCATTTAAGGTCATCTAGACTTAAGATCAGAAAGCAGGCAGGGCAGCATCCAACATTCTTATCGTAGAACTCTTTAAGCTGCTCAGAAAACACAGCCCTGGAAAAAGCTCCCCAGCTTGCCTGTGGCCCGCATGTAGCGTAAGGTGATGCGGCTGCCCGGTACTCACAGGTATGCAGCTTTTCCTTCCTCCAGTTCTTTACTTTTGCCGCTGGAGCCGCTTTTCTTCCCGCACATTCTCCTGGTGATGCACATCAATAAGCCACATTGTCGGATAAAGAAGCAGCTGACGTCGGTTACCACGAGGATTAACAAGAGCGCAGCAACTCCCAGGCCAATGACTGCTCCAAGCCCAAGACCATTAAAAAGTGTGTCTTAAAAAAGAAAGAAAAGAATTTTCTTAAACCCCAAATTAGGAAAGATTAGACAGTTAATTTAAAAATAAATCTTTAACTAAAGAGACAGGAGAAAAGTGATCGTCATTGGCCGACTTGAATTTCATGATTGTTGAGAGCCATTCTCTGGTTTTCAAACAATATTGGAAGCAACTGACATATTAATAATTTGAAATATTTTTTACAAACTTTCTTTAGAAAAAGCTCTTAAGCGACTCTTCCTTCCATTATACTTCTTGATTCCCTGTGGGGAAGATAATGAATATTATCGTATCCCTGACTATACTCTGTCAGAAAGTCACAGCCATTAATAGATCATCATATCGTCAAAAAGAAAATATAGTCAAAACTCCTGAAAGAGAAGTGCTAAATAAATGTTCTATATGGAATTATTTTAATTTTAAGCCTTAAACTTGCAAATGATGGCTCCAAGCGCTTTGATTTGACAGGGAATACATTTTAAAATCTGTCTAAGAATATTTTTAAAATTATCATTTTAGAATGAATGGTTTACTTGTATTTTTCCAGGTAATATTCTAACAAATCATATGAGATTGGAGACAAATTTTTACAGAGTTTTGATACTTATGACCTTTCTGAAGTGTATCTTGAGAAGGTAGGGGAAGATGGGAGCCACTTTTTCTTGGCATCTGGCTGTAGGAATTCCTGAAAATAATGCCCAAAGTATCCATTTCACTGTTTAAGTATGAAGAGGTGATTGGGAATAGGATGGAATATGCTGACTGACAAGGTAGAAATAGCAAGACAGGCTAGTGATGGCAAAAATGAATCAAGAGTTTTATGTCTGTAGTTGAAAATGAGGGTAAACTTCACAACTATAAAAGTATACACAGGAAAATAAAGACAATGAAAGAAACTAGATTAAATTGGTGATTCTGTGTTTTCCAAAGGGGAAAAAAGAGGATTATATAAGATAATTTTATAGAATTATTCAAAATGATTCCTAGTGCAATTATCTTAAAATTTGCTTATATGACATTGTAAAATTATGGCTATCATTTTTAATGATAAAATATATTTATTACTCAACATCATAATGGCACGGTAAGTATGTAACTAATGTGGAATGCAAGTGACAGGTACAGGGACAGATGGAAATTTAGGTTGACAAAACCACTTATGAAAAAATACATATGTAGAACAAAGTTTTTCTAAGTCATATTTTTCAAATTAGATGTAATATTTTAAAAATGACCTGAAAGAATTTCAATCCAAAGGAATTGATGTAACCGCTCTTATTCTGAACCGGCCACTAATGAGTTGGTCTTGAATTGCCACATTTGTCTGAATTCTAGTTTATTTTTCTGCAGAATGACTGAGTCTCATGTTTACATTTATTTTATTTCTTTCAGGAATATGTTATTTATTTTTCTTAATGCTCTCACAGCTTGCAGACAGATTGGTAAAAAATCATTCTATTTGTAACATGGTGGCCTGGCACTTTACTCAGGCAAATTTATGGTTCACTTGTGCTGGAACACGAATGTATTTCTATAGCGTCTGCATAAGGTTGCAAATGAGAATTCCTTATGCACTGAACCAACAAACTTGGAAACACATGCCCAAACAAAGCATAATTTTGACTATGATTCTTTTATTTCTGATAAAGAGAAACAGGTAATAAATACAGAGTAGTGTTGGAGGAAAAATAACTTTTTCATGCCATTTTCAGAATCTCTTTCCTTTATCCAATTTTAACATGCTACCAAGTTGGTGATGGTCTAAGAAAATTGGCTAGCTAATATCCAGAGAAATTACTAGTTTTCACACAACTAGTCTCTTATCACATGACTTCACTTGGGGGAAAGACGGAGAAACATAAGTATTTTTTAGCCATGAGAATTTAGTATCTTTCTTTAAAAAGTTCCAATATACAAATGGAGAATGAGATTCCAAATATTATTTGTCAATTTTCAAAGATATATCTATATGCAAGATTTTAAAAAAAAAACTAGTGCCTCATGCTTTAAAAATAATATATCATGCAAACTAAGATGTCTTTTAGCAGTTAAAAAATCATTTTATACATTTTCTTGCATTATCTACTTTCAAATACAAATGATTCTCATCTGAATCTACTCTTAGAATATAATGGCGACAACTCACCTATGAAACACCTTTTACTGTATATAAAGACAAATTTTTTTCAAAATTCATAGGTGATTATTGATGTACTGCACAAGATCCAACAGCCAGAGCTCAGAAAAAAATACATATCTGATCCAGCTTTAGCCCCGGGGAAATATTGACCCAAGGACATTTGTGCTTTAAACTAGTCACTCCTCTCCTACTGCATTTAGGTTCCTTTCACATGCAGACATCGTCCTAGGTAGTAAATCCCACAGACCAATGATAATATATCTGGTCCATTATATAAACCCCAATTTACCTCTTTTAAGTATGAAGAGTCTTGCTTTGTACCTAAACGCACTAGATCTGGTTCAGAAAATTCTGGTTCCATCACTTACTGTAGAATGTCCCTGAGTAAGTCAGCTATCTTCTCTAAGGCTGAGATGCCTCTTTATTAAAATGGGGACAGTTACATAGACAACCACGACCACAAACTCGGTCATGGAGGTGCTGGAAAGATTGTCATGAATATAATAATGTATTTTAACACCTCAATACTTACTGGCCGGCACTCGGTAAAAATTTAACAAGTATTGGAAATTATTGTTCTTGTTCTTCTTCTTCTTACTCTTTTGCTATCACAAAATTCTGGAGAAATGAAATTTTGGTGAAAAAAATAGACCGTCTAAAGTTAAATTCACCTATAATAATATTTCTTTCATCAGCAATCTACAGTATCACTTATGAAGCATTAATTATTCTCTTGAGAATATAGTCATTTTTTTTAATGACTTAGGTTTAGCTAGTTGGCTTTTAAATGATAAATATTTTATTTGTGACCTTTTTAGCATTAAACCAGTATATTGATCTGCTTCATTTCCATCTTTAGGAAAAGCTCTTAGAAACATTATATTTGTAAAGCTTCCTATTGTGGAGGAATATTGGTGTTAAAATAGTGATTACTTTTTTCTAGAAAGACAAAATTATACATTTTTAACTTATGATTAAAATTTTTGAAGCTTAGTCGAATTTCTTTTTATGAAAAACCGAATATATTTTTATCAAGGCAGAGGAGAGGCACAGACGTCACATAGGTTTACGCTATAAAGATTCAGTTAAGTAGTCTTTTGAAAGTTACGTTTTTTAAAAAGATTTCAGGTTTAGAATATATTTAAATGCTCATATCCCATGGGGTTAGGCTATAATAGTTATGAAAGTTAAATTTCCTACTTTTTAAATTTTTTTCTGCTGCCAATTTACTCTAGAGTGTAACGTTTACTCATTTGTCTTGGAATTTTTCACAAATGAAACCATAACCATATGTGAATGACATCACTAGGATTTGAGCAGTAGCAATGATTTATTTTCTCAATAACATACAGAAGTTGTGTATAACGTTTCTTTATAAGTTAATTATGGTTTTAATTATTTAACAAATTGCTACTGAGCATAATAATTATTTAAAGGATTTTAAATTCATCTTTTCTTTACTAGCTTTCCAGAATAGTTACACATGTGCTTTATGCTGTAATTTTTAAAACAACTCCATTATGTAGGAAAACGATATTATCAGGTCTATTTTACAGATAAGAAACTGAGGTCCAGAGAGGACAGTGACCTAAGTCACACAATAACCCTTGGTATTAAATCTGTATAAATGAAGCCTATTTAGTTTCAGGTTTTATATTATTTATACCTGGGTTAGAGTCATAATTTATATTGGATATTCGGCATCAAATAATCAAGACGGGAGTAAAATATAGTGAATAATTAAACCGTGTAATTTTCTTACAGAAAAATGTCAATATCCATTTTTACCCTATACGTCTAGTAGACGAACAGCTATTTA
The DNA here is from genome assembly GCF_041296265.1 of Equus caballus. Classification (NCBI taxonomy): domain Eukaryota; kingdom Metazoa; phylum Chordata; class Mammalia; order Perissodactyla; family Equidae; genus Equus; species Equus caballus. The sequence continues at coordinate 26,518,230 of NC_091709.1, read as the reverse complement.
AATGAGATGCAATAATGTAAATTATTTATCTATGTATTCTTGCTTTTACCTCTCTTTTAGCAATCATTTCATACTGCTCTTTGGAAAAAGGGGATTTTATATTAGAATTGAATAAGAATAAATAATTTAGGAGTCAAAAAGTCCAAACATCTATGTTTTGGTACATATGCTATTATTGGAAGTGAAATGAGACTGACTTTCTATAATCTCCCACCTAGATGTACCTCCCACACTTAGAAATTGACTAAATCAAGAGTTTTCCCCAGACTTTCATGTATTTCTATTCGAATTGTCATGGAAACATAAAATCAAAGCATTAAAAAAGAGAAACCAACTTCATTTCAAGTTTGTCATCTGAGTGTCTTTTCATGTTTCTGTTGTAGAAACTCACTCACTGACGAAACACTGAATTAATTTTCCACGAAATTTATTCCATTTGATAACACTAGTTTTTCAAAAAAAAATTGCAGTGTGTTCATGAAAATAGCCTTATTTTTTGACTCCTTAAATATTTAAAAATTATATTTAACATTTTCAATGTGTATATATAATCTCAAAATAGATTGAGAATTACTTTCAGACCTGGAATGTTGTGATAAAAATATGAAGTAAGAAATTTCTTTTTTAGAGCCAGCCAGGTGGCACAGTAGTTAAGTGCGCACGTTCCACTTCTGCGGCCTGGGGTTTGCCGGATCGGATCCCGGGTGCGGACATGGCACTACTTGGCAAGCTATGCTGTGGTAGGCGTCCCACATATAAAGTAGAGGAAGACAGGCACGGATGTTAGCTCAGGGCCAGCCTTCTTCAGCAAAAAGAGGAGGATTGGCAACAGATGTTAGCTCAGGGCTAATCATCCTCAAAAAAAAAAAAAAATTCTTTTTTAATTTAAAGACTCCTAAAATAGAGATTTGATTATTGCTCCCAGAATGGTGGTAGCTGTTTTAATAAGAGATCTTGCTAAATAGAATAAGTAAGCAGTTTAAGGGTGGGAAGGACAACAAGAAGACATTCAAAAACCCTTTTTGGTGTTGACCATGACATTTCTAGATACCATATCCTCCCCCAACAGAGGTAGGGCTACTTGTCTCCCGCTTATACTTTCTTCCTTCACCCTGCCTAGCGGAACACACTTTCAAACCTCAGAAGATCTATGGAAAATCTAGGTATAAACCCATACCAGCATGGTTACATATATACGACCTATGTGAAAAGAGGTGGAGCAGACAGCTTTCTGCAGTTGGGCTCCATCAAAGCCACAATAGTCAGCTACTTTTAAATCAGACATCTGCATTACCTAAAGACTTTTGAGGCTACATAGCTGAAAAGAGAAAAAGAAAAGGACCACTAATCCATATATGTTTCACAGACCTTCATTGAGTGCCTACGAAATGAGTGTAGACCTGGAGGGCTTTCCTGGCATGTCCTAACATAGAGTTAATAAAAACTAACAGGAACCTTTAGGCTTATTATACATCTAAGTTAATTTTTACTTAGGAAGCATAAGTTTCCAAAATTATATATATTATAACATATATGTTATATATATTATAATTTCATTCATTGGATTTCAAAAAAGATGACAAAGGATAAGATTTTTATATTAACAAAGGCATATGATTAATTGTAAGAACTTTCACTACAATTGTGATAATCTACTTGCATTACAGAAGACACACTCCAGGGTTATACATACTATTAAAGGAAAACATATGGCACTAATTTAAAAACCAACTACCATCCCTAAGGATTTCACGTATTTTCTTGTCGTGTTGTGTTAGACAAATTGTTTTTCAAAATCACCAGTCACTCATAGACTTGGAAATTATCTTACACTGATAAATATATGCTCTGTGATATTTTTCCTTGGATCCTCCAAATCAATGAAGACTAAGAAAGTGTAGTGTAAAGAGACAAAGTGTAGAAATGAGTCTAGGGTCTAGTTAGTTTGAGTCAACAAAATAATATTAAAAAATTTAATAAGCTTTGCAACTTTAAAAACAGAGAGGATATTAAAAATAAAGTGTAAGCACAATATTTCCCTGGTATATAGACAAAGCTGCAGCCTCCACATTTCTTGACATGACCCACTTGTCAAGAAAGAAAATAATATTCCCCAGTCCTGAGGAATCACAAGACTTTCTATTCTCTACAAGGAATACAGGAACTGCTAAAAAGAGCCCAAATTATCTAAGATTTCTCTTTGGACTTGATAGTTATCTCTCAGTTGAACTAAATGGGAAATCGGAAATCCATGCATGAATGCCGCATTTATATATTATAGATATTTAGAAAAGTCAATTCCAAAATATCTCTTTCCATTTCTCTAAACACCACATCTCTCTTGTGTGTCATTGCTGTGGGCCTCCTACATTTCCGGTGCCTGGTGTTCATCCCTGAATTGATGGACCATTCAATTTTGATTCATATTTCATTTCTCTGTTTCAAACAAATGTTTGAACCTCTGTGGTTCCCAGTGTCTGGTCGATACCCCTTTCATTGTATTAATTAGGAAGGAGAAAATCATTGCAACCTGCATCAGCAAGGATGATTAAAAATCCTATTTTCCATTAATTCAAAATTTTTCACAAAAATCAAACAGCAAACACAAAAGCACCTGTGAGTGGATTTCGTATTCTTCCTTCCCTCTAGGTGACTTCTTTTACTGCTTCCTCATAAACTCAGAGAAAAACTGAGTATATCCTCCTAAGATATGTGTTTTCTTTTAAATTATAAACAGGTAATATTGTATAATATTTATACTTTGAAAAGTGCAATGTACAAGTACAAAATATGAAAAGATAAGAAATTAAGAAGATGATATAAAATAAATATTCATGGAAATTTTAATATCTTATCTCCACAACGGTATTGTTTACCTCTTTTGTGGCCCACACACAATTGGACATATCTAAATCAAATGATAACTTCATTCTGTCTTATTACTGACATAATGTGAATAATAATTCCCAGGTATCCTAGCTAAAATATTCTTTGAGAATCATATATATGGAAGCAATCTGGGAATTCAAAAGCACTATACAAATACGTTCTTATTTCATTCATTGCACTTATTACTCATGCTCGCTTTGTTTATTGTAACTCTTGTTACTTGTTATTTGTTTATAGCATCTTTTATAAAAAAGTTAGATCTTCTCCATTCTTACCCAAAACCTTCCTAGATTTCAGCAAGCATAAAAATTTGAATATTGGTAACATTCATGAACTATGATGCATAGAAATAATTGTAAATGCATGTTTACATTTTACAAATGGTTTTTTACTATTGTCGTTTTTGATAAACTCTTTTCATTAAGGCCTAAGGTTTAAGATCAGTTTCATTCTTCTAGCTTTAGATGTGGTTTTCATTGTGACCAGAACTCAAGATTTTTAGTTTAATATCATTCCTTTTTTATTTATTCATTATTCATATAGTAAATTATGTTCTCGGTTATCCCCTTACTTCTATATGTCAAATTAAAATCTTTCTTGATCTCTATAAGACTAATGCTAAAATGAATGAAAGTATTATTAATAATATTTTTATTGTCTCTGATAGGTGACATGGACTTTTACTTAGTTTGGGGACAAGAACATACTCTTTTTGGTATTCTCTTCTGTAATTCATTTGTTCTCTTTAATTCACCATTAGTTTTTTTGTTATTATGTTACTTCTATTGTTATGGTTATTTTTCACAGTATTTTAGACTAATTCATCTTCATTGAAATAAAAAATAAGATTAAAACTCTCAAAAGAGTATTACAAAATGGCTCCAAGTCTCCTCCTTATAACAAAGACAGTACTTCTTTTGTGTTGTAATCTTTTACTCTGTCATATCTGGATTTCCTTTTGGACAGCCGATGGTATGCATGAGATAAAGAAAGCATTTACATCACTCAGCTCCAGCTTCCTGACAAAACACACTTATTAGTAGCATTTTAAGTTCACCCAAGTTCCTATTATCAAGATCTTTACTGAACTAGCTGAATGAGAACTGTGTGGGTAGAACATATAATCTTATGCATTTTTCAGTGGACAATTTAAAAGAAAAAAGTACGTAATGCCAGGAATATCTGTGATGGCTGTGAAAAGAGCATTGTTATCTGTGAAGAGAAAACTTCAGAGTCTTTTGTAAGAGACTGTATTTGGGGAAAGGAATCTTGGAACTTTAAAATTAAAAATTGGTAAAAAAATATATTAAAAATCAAAACTGAGTTATAATCATGAGAAAGTACATAAGTGTATGAAATTACACCAGTTTACAAGTGCTTTGTGACCAGTCTGAGGGATTTCTAGTTTTTAGGATCACACAAAAGTAATTTGCTGTGTTTTCAATGAATATGTATTAAATTCATTGGAGCTCATTATATATCTAGCAACAAATTGTAAAACTTCTTGTCGGAGATCAATGCGTATGTGGAAGTTCATTTTATATGATTTTCTAACTTCTTATTCCTTGATAACACTATTTGTAGGATCCACATATTCATTTAGAAATTTGAAAATTGCAGATTTTAAAAATTATAAGTAAAATTCGCAGCAATTTTTCAACTTCCTCAAATATATCGGTAAAGCCTAGTGTTGTTATTTGTATCTGTTTTAAATCCTCAGGCTATTTTCAGTATATTTTAATACGGTGGTCGCATCTTTTCTATGTCCTCAGTTAAAAAATATTGATGTAGACAATTGATTGCTTGCTGCCAAGCTTCTGTTCAAACAACCCTCCTAAAAAGGGGGGTGAAGATTGTATTTCTTATTATTGTGTTTCTATTCTCTATCTTGATTCCTCTGTTAAAATGTTCTGTTAAAGTATAACTAATTGTTTATTCACATAAACTCAATGGCGATCCAAAATTTTCTTTCAAATCACTTCTCCCTATTAAGAGGTATTATTTGGAAGAAGGTGGGATGGGGGGAAGCACTGATAAGCCAGACTTTTTTTTTCTTTTTTACTAAATATGATTTGGAGTAAGAAAAAGTAGCTAACTGGGGATATTTGGTTTAGTAATGGGAAGGGAATTGTAAACATGTATATTATATAAATGACATTTATAATTGTAAAACTCTACACTTTCTTATAAGAATGTCTTTTCTTATATATGTTTTTTTATAAAGGCTAGATTGTGAATTAAATATCCTTTCAAAATATCTTCTAGTCCTTTGATGTTACAAAAATGATATTTTTGCCCAGGAATAAATTGGCCAAAAATATGCCCTCATCCTTTAATTTGTCACAATGTTATTAAACAACTCTTAAGCAGTGATGAGGGTAAAATATGAAAAACGTGAACTATTCTCTTCCCTGGGGCTCATAATGTCTTGGGAGGGGTGAGTGAGACATGTAACTTAGAAACTGAAATGCAGTGCAATTGATGGTGTCTGAGTGGTACGAAGTAATGTGACCTGAGCAGATAGGAAAGAGAAGCATATAAGTTAGTGATTAATGGTCAAGGAAGGCATGATAGAAAAGAAGACATTTGAAAAGAGTTGAAGAATAAGAAGAAACTCTCCATGTGATGAGAGGAGTCCATTTCAGTCAGAACACGGCATGAACAAACATAGAGACGTATGAAAATATATGGCATATTCTGAAATTATCAAATGCATATGGATATTAGAGATAACATATTGGGGGGGATTGCTAGGGTTGGGGTTGATTAACTGATAAATGATGAGGTTGAAGAGAATGGACCCTGCAACTCAATAAATAAACAAACAAACCAAAGCAAGATTGACAGACAAACACTACCACCACCAAAACTTTAGAAATGTGGTCTTTTCAAAAAAAGATACTAGGGAGACGTTGGAGATAGGAAAGGAGATCCTGTTGCAATGGTTAGGAGGGAACTAGTAGAGGCCCAGGGTGAGCCTATGGAACGTCTGTCCAGTCATCCTTCTCTCCTATTCCATGCCCATTTCCACAGCGTGTATAGGCATGCCAACCTTGCTTTATTGAAGAAGTGAGGAAATAGTTAGATTCAGCCTCTTACATGTGACTAGTGATCAAATTAACATTAGATAATTAAGGTCTATTATATATTTAAAAAATAAACACAGTATAAGCAAAAATAATCTTATAAATTTATATAGTATATATTTATAATTATGTATACTTATTCTATATACTTTTAAATGGCATGACATTTCAAGTGGTCCATCACTTCCACCCTGTTTTTTAAATAGCTACTCAATTTCCCTTAAGATTTTAGTATCTATCTTTTTAAAACTATTCCCTGTGAAAATCGAACAATCTAAAATATAAAGTTATTATTCCTCTACGGGAATGTTGATAAAAACTTGTCAAATACTCAATATGATTTAAAGTAACATATTTTAACATAAGAAAGGGAGTTAAAGAAAGTAAGCTTTGTCAATTGTGAGAAATAAAAAACAAAGAGTAGATAACAGCACTTCTCTGATAAATGCTGACAAGAACTGAAAACTTCGGAAATTAATATTTTTAAATGTTGCTGTTTTAAATCTGGTGCAACTATAAATAACGAGGAATTGTGAAATATCTAAAATCTTCACACACAGAATATCTATGCTCTTATCTCCACTGATATTTCAAACTGTTAAATATGTTGGAATGGAGACAATTTGCCACAAAACTCTCCAAAAAATGGGATAAAGATATATAAAATATTTTTATATGTCATAATTATCTATTCAAATGGCTACTTTTGAAGCTTATTCCTACATCACTAACTCTATACTTTCTCCATATGCAGTTTAAATCTTACGATATGTGTTCAGTTGTGGTGGAGATAATTTAGTTATTTCTCAGAACATGATGGAGGTTTTTATTGATTAATAGGAAACGGAGCTTCTTAGAATGGAATGAATATGATCAAAATAGATGTTGGCCAGTGATAAAGAATTGAATAATTTAAATTTTAGTTCCTTGGTTCAACCACTACGTGGCCAATTTCATTTTTCTGTTAATATTAAGGGGCTGTTCCACATATATGTACCTTTGAATTTTCCAAATGTATATGACAATGAATGAAAAATGTGAACAAATATATGGATAGTATTATTTTCCAAGGAATTTATAACATATTAAGTTTTGCAAAATTTCCAGTTTTAGACACTTGCTGTATTGTGTCTTAAGAGAATTCAATTCCTGTTAGAGTTATATAAAAAGAATTGTTAAATTATTAAAACAAAACATTCTAAATATGTAAGACCACACACAATGTGTATCATTGCATAGTGCATCTGAATTAATATATTTTATACCATCAGCTATAAAATAGAAATGTAGATTTTCAATTTATTTAAGAAATACAACCAGGATATCCTTCACTCGGTGAATGAACAAGTAAACTGTGGTACATTCAGACAATGGGATATTATTCAATGCTAAAAAGAAATGAACCATCACAACATGAAAAGACATGGAGGAATCCTAAATGCATATTAGTAAGTGAAAGACACTAATCTGAAAAGGTTATATATTTAATGATTCCAACTACATGACCTTATGGAAAAGGCAAAACTATAAAGACAGTAAAATGAATCAGTGGTTGCCAGGGGTTAGGAGAGAGGAAGGGATGAATAGGCAGAGCACAGAGGATTTTTAGGGCAGTGAAACTATTTTGTATGATACTATAACGGAGATGCATTTCATTGCACATTCATCAAAACCCACAGAATGTACGACACCAAGAGTGAACCCTAATACGAATTATGGACTCTGGGTGAAAATGATGTGTCAGTAAAGGTTCATCAATAGTGAAAAATGTACCACTTTGCATGTTGATAACAGGGAGGCTATGCATGTGTCAGGGTCGGGGGTATATGGGAACTCTGTACATTCTTCTCAATTTTGGTGTGAACTTGAAACTGCTCTAAAAAATAAAGTCTATTTAAAAGCAGAAAAAATAGAATGCTAATATCTTTAAAATCTTCATTGGAATGTATAACATGCCTGGTTTGACTGAGAATGCCTATAAATACAATACTCAATCTTTTATATCCTCTCACAACTAAAAAAAAGATGACATATTAAGTGATGGGTAAGACACAGGAAACTCTTAAATATCGTCAGCTGTTTGTATTTTCTGTTTTTGTATGATAGAACCCACCAAGGAATGATACCAGATCTTGCTGTAGAGAAATATTTCTCTGTGTTCCCTTAAATAAACTTTCCCTCATGTCTGAGACATTTGGTGGAACAAGAAGTCTCAGGCTAGTATATGAAAACCCCACAATTTTTTTTCTGTTTTCCACCAATAAGCACTGAGAAGCAGAATATTTTTCTTGTCATTTTTCAAAGGCATCAGGAAGTTTAGTGTTTAACCTTCCATGTAACTTACATATCCAGTTTAGCCTTGGTGAAATAATAAATGGACAATAGCAAATTGAAGCTTGTCGTTTATGGATTCTTCAAAACGGAAACACTAGTTTGAAGATATGATTTTTACTTTTGTTTTAAAGGTAAAACTTTTACTTTTTTTCATATTTAAACAGAAAACATAAATTCTATATTTAAATATGAATTTTATAATATTTTAATATTTGTCTTCATATTAATAAATGAGAAAGCAGTAGAGAAGCAAGCACATAGCCACTACCAAATGATCTGTTGAAGCTGCTTATTTTGATTTCTTAAAATGAATAGGACAGATGCTGAGACGGGAATCTCTATTTTAGTTGTTATTAGACAGTAAGTAAAAATATTATTTTATATTAATAAAAAATGACCTATTTCTACCAACAATGTAATTAAGTCATTTTATAAGGTTTTTCAGAAAATGTGTAAAAATTGGAAAGTGATAAAATTTAATTTTATATTATCTTAAGAATATAAACTCAGCGTGAGTTTGTTACATTAATCATGGGAAAGCAGCTATATGTGCAAGTTGAAGTTAAGAAAGATAATAGCTGGCTAATAGAAATAACATGATTACTGGAAGGAACTGTGGTTGATTAATACATGGAACTTTCCTTTGTCACACACACAGTTTTTTCAATGGGCCAATTAAGAAGAAGTCAAAGGTACTAGGTCAAAGATATAAGACCATATAGGTCAAAGACTTAAGACCACATAGGTCAAAGACTAGAAATTTAGTTACGCCATCTTTGATTGAGCGTAATTTCATAAACAAAGATAGGAGGAACACTAAGAGATTAAGTTGCCTGTTGTCGATGACTAGTTATTTGGCTTCTCCAGTCCTCAGTTTGTTGATTTTGGTCTTTGCTTAGAATATTAGAATAGATCTCCTCAAATCTCTTTAGTTTCTTCACAGTGGGCCAAAATGACAAAGTAATATAAAGCTAATAAAGTAATATAAAGTTAATGTGACAATCACTATAAAAATGTCCAACAATTCCCAGATACTTCTCATTGGATATCATCTCATTGTCAGGGGGCTTCAGGAAAAATATAAACAAGAATGACAAAGAGAAACAACTTAACTCTCCCACCCGGTGTACAAAACTTCTATAACTATTGTCTCAAGTGAAAGAAGTTCAAATATTACAACCAAAAATAGGTATTATATTAAATCTTTCATTTTGAAATGTATACAACTATGTTTTAATGGGTGGTGCATATAAATATATTAAGATAAAGATTTTGGAGTGGGCTATTTTGGAATAAGAAAAATTAAATGTGCCCTAAAATAATGCAAATCTTGAAAATGGACATTTTTTTCTTTTGCAATTTCTACACTATTTCATTTTTATCTGGCAACACAACACTTGACTGTATTTGTGCAAGAGAAATATATATTCACATCTAGTCAGAGATTCTCATCTTTTTCACTTTATAAACACTAACTGTATAATTTATATATTAAAACATTATCATGTGAACCCAGCTCCAGTGCTAAAACAAAAAAGTGATATAATGTTTCGTTAAGAGTACTGGACCTGGGTTCTAATTGTGACTCTTCACATGTAAATTATTCACCTTCTTTAGGCCCCACTATTTTTATCTAAAATGTGGGAGAAATGATGCTTACTCCAGAGGGATTTTACGAGGAGTGAGTAAAATACTGCACATAAGGCATTCTGCACAGTGTGTGTCACAGTACATGGTAAAAAGAAGAAGGTAGTCTGTTTTCATATTTCGTTATTATTATTCGTAAATTTTCAAAGCCATTTTTGTTTCCCACCTTGGCTGAAGACGAGCAGAGAACCTTAATGATTTTCTACAACTTTATTCTTATGGTGCTCAAAGTAAATCATAGTAACATATAAACCAAAGGAACTGGAGAAAATTCACTTTAAGCAATTGTGTCTGCTTTTATAAACTTTTGCTAGCAATGGAGACAACTCAAGAGCCCTTACATTATTGAAATTATTAACCATATTCATGTGTTTTATTAAGATGTCATCCAATTATTTCGTCCACCTACTAGTAAAAAAAGTTTCTAAGAAGACCCTAGAACTAGTTTACTAGGAAAGTAACAGGATTTGGTATTGTTTATAAATTATTTCTACAATATGAGTCTGCTGATGACATTATTTATCCCAAAAGAGATATCACTCGATGATTATATGTTTATTACATTGACATATTGGATTTGATCAAATTAGAAATGAAAACACACAACAAGGACAGAAAAGGTTTGTACCAGTAATAAAGAAAACACATATAACAAAGTTTTTCCTCAGTTTTCTTTATTACAACAATGGAGACACAGAAGTACAGAAAATAAAATGACATTTAATATACTATGAAACACATGCACAGGATTACACACAGTGCTGGATATTATGTTGGGGGTTTTAAATAAGAGATGATACTGACGACAATACATTTATAACAAGTACCTTTTTTTTCCAAGAAAATAAGCCATGATGAAAACAAATGCAATTAAAATGATCAGAAATAGTCACTTTAAAACAGAAGTGTTATACATAAAATCAATGCAAGATGTGAGATAAAAATATTCTTAAAAGAATTTTATGAATTGTGGATGTTATTTAAAACAGCAATTCTTAATGACTTACTTTTAGGGAAAAACAGATTAGCTAGAAGATTAATCTCATACTGTCCACTTAGTACATATACAGAATAAAAATAAATATGGCATAATTTTTTTAAATGATGCTACCTCTTAATATTATGCAATGTTGGTAATGTGTAACTATATTTTTATTTCTTAAAATGGATGATAAAGAATAAGTGAATTTAACTTGAACATACACAAATTAAGAAATTTTGCAATATACTTAGGCTTAATACAACCAATATTAGATTAGTTCAACTTAAAATGAAATTGAATTCCACTTGAATGAAATATCTTTAAAAAGTAGGTAAAATCTTCTACCAACAAAGACTTAAGGACATCAGTTGCAGTTCAGATCATCTCAGATATACTAATAGAACTCTTGAATACACATACTTTTCTTGGCTATTGTGTTTTTTCCCATTTTTTGTTGTTGTTGTTTTGTTTTGTTTGTTTTCTTGAGGAAGATTAGCCCTGAGCTAACATCTGTAACCAATCCTCCTTTTTTTTGCTGAAGAAGACTGACCCTGAGCTAACAGCTATGCCCATCTTCCTCTACTTTATAAATGGGATGCCTGCCACAACATGGCTTGACAAGGAGTGCATAGGTCCGCACCTGGGATCCGAACCCTGGGCCACTGAAGCAGACCACATGAACATAACTGCTGCGACATCAGGCTGGCCCCTGCTAAATTGATATTACAGAATATTCTACTTTTTGGGTAACATTTAGGGACAGATATTCTAAGCTTTGAAGTTAGTTAACAGTCATGGCGGAGGGGAGGATTGCTACCAGGATCTTTATCTGGTTCCTAATTTTAGACAACATGAGAAAACCAAAGGTGCTTGGAAAATGAAGCATTTATATTAAACTCTCATCTCTAGTTTATTTCAGAACAATTAAATTAGAGTTAAACTTGCTGATTCCACTGCCTTAAATAACAATAGTAATGCTGCTTATATACTTTTGCAAACTTCATGTATTTTATCAAGTTTTTAAGTATGATAAAGTAATGAGATAATACTACAACCTTATATCTAAAAGTTAAAATGCTAACTCTAGAATAATACTTAAATTTAGATGGTAATTTGGAAGACAATATGTTAATGACATGTTAGAAAGACTTGTGCTTTCTTTATGTAAGACCTAAAACTTACTCTGGTAATATCTTCCGAAGATAACTATCAAGAATTAATAGTGATTAAATAATATTCTTTACTTTTTAATGACATAATCAGTTGATTGGGAAATGGACTTTTCATCAATTTCAATTTATATTGAAGTCATTTCTAGGGCTATTTGTACAATATTTGTATCTCCAATCATTTAAAGTGTATAAATTTGAGTTACTCATTCAATGCATTAGGCTTGGTGAAGGTTTTATGACATATATGCATACTACAATTGCTGGGATTTTAAAATTTACCAGTCATTAACAGAAAAGGAACAGAAAAAATACATCCTATTTATTCATGGCCAGAAATTAAGAGGGAAGAAGAAGAGGAGGGTGAGAAGGAGAGAGAGAGAGAGAAAGTGAGAGAGAGAGAGAATATTAGAAAGAATTGGAATGAAGACTGAAAGGAAATAAACCAAAATAAGAGAAACCCTATTTAATTTGTACTTATTCAAAAATTGTTTAAGGATGTTACATTACACCTCATAGATTTGAACCATAATAAAATACCTAAAATGAAACATTTAGGTATGATCTTTGTGGGGGATCAGAATTGGCCACCCCAAAATGTGTCTCTTTGGTTAAGGACAAGAGAGTCTGAAAGAAACTTTGACCTTCCCCTAACTGCTTAAAAGAATTTAAGATAGAAGGCCTATCCCCAGGACAGGCCATCACCATCAATAACTCTGGGTAGGGGTAGTCTGTGAGGGTCCTTGCTAAGCCCATTCATATCAAAATTCTGTCTACCAAACAGTTGCTTTTCCATCTCCATGTGAATTGCTCTCCTCCCCTTTGAAGTACCAAACCACTATCCCCAACATTCTCCTTTATCTTTAACTGGAAATGGTATTTAAGGTTGTGGCTTTGGCCATTCTGGCTGAGTTACTCAGCTCTTCTGGGTTCCACCCATGTATACACCTTATAAAGCTTTGTTTGATTTTCTCCTGTTATTCTGTCTCATGTCAATTTAATTCTTAGATCAGCCAGAAGGACTTACAGGGTAGAGGGATTATCTTCCTCCCCTACGCCTTCATGATCCTCTATCTTCACTCATTGAGTGGAATCATACATAAGGGCTAAAGAAAATTACGTATAATAATATTGAATTTAGGTAGTGTCATAACAGATTATTTAAAGCTTTTAATGCTGCCAACATCATAACCAAAAACAAACAGGTGGAAATTTTCAGGTAGTTTTACTTGACTAGATATATTTCTTAATTAACTACTATAAACTAAAAATATTGTAGGTAATATTAGCTAACTAATCTTGAAAGCTAGACCCAAATATACTTAATTAATATATTGGTGATATAAATATCCATCTTGAATTACTAAAGTCATTTGTAATTTTAAAATTTTATTTCTCTGTTCTTAGTATAGGTATACATATTAACAAATAAAATACTTTTCATGTATCTCAAAGAGTTCATCCAGGTCCAAAAGCACATGGCTTAATTCTCTCTTGCACACTATATTTTGTTGAATATAAATGAATAATCACAAAACCAACTGTTTAGAGTTGAAACTATTGTAGAATTTTCCTGATTTTAGTTTTAATTTAAATTAAATATAATAAATGGGCATTCTCATACAGAAAATATTTGAATTAAATTATAATGGTTTCCAAATTGACCCAAATTATATAACCTATGAACTACTGTTACTGAACTATTAATTTTAAAAGAACTGCTGAATATTTTAAAAGCCAAAATTATTTGCAATGAAATTATTTGTTTATGGAAGCATTTGCTTTATGTATATATAACTGCAGTTATATATATAAAATGTTAAGCCAATGTTGAGAATAGATATATATTTATTTAAAAAAATTTAAACACTTTACTTTAGGCTAAGAAAAAAAGAAGAAAAGAAAATTTTTTGTAAATGAAGTAAGCCATTAAACTTTTCAATCTTGTTCATGTCTACCAGTAATGAATGCATATATGTGCACTTGCATAATGCTTTTGGAAAGAATCTAAGTGAAGAGTTTTTAAAATATGCTTATTCTCAATGAATAACAGTATTAGGAGAGAGAGGAGTAAAAAATGGCAATTTATCTAATGTTCTCCCATGTGAGAAGTTTATGGGAAAGAACAATTTCCTGCTACTTCCTGGGCATATTCTGTTGGGCATATCTGAAACATGATGCTGGTGGGCCTTGTTTTTATTTGATAAATAATTTTTGAGTTTGGATTAGGGTAGAGAGACCAATAAAACTGAATGATAAGAGGAGAAAAGAAGATAGACTTGGAGAGGGTTGGGGGAGAAAAAAGGAGATATTCAGGTTTACATAAAATATTAATCCTGACACTCCATGTGCGGATAACGGCAATCATACATAAGCAAATCAACCCAGCCTTATAATTGATAAAATATGATCAAAACAAACTTTTGAAATCATTCAACATTTGGAAATATGATATACACATAATAGATATAGGCACATATTTCTGATTATATATAATGATTAACATAAAACTCACCTTACACACAAGTTCATATTTATACATTTCAGACACAGAATTTTATTTAAAAGTCCATTGAATGAAAAAAATCACTGGATGCTACTAGGGAGAAACTTAAAAAAAGTTGAATCTCTATGTCTTGCTTACCAATAATCACATTTATTTAGACCTATAGACAGATATTAATTAGACAAAGTAGTTCCATCAGTTAGATTTTATAGTTGTATATAAGAAAAGTAAAGCTTAAGTAATAAAAAGATAATTCAGCAACAGTTTTATATTAAGATTTTTTTTAAAAATCCAAGATCGTAATTTACAGTCTCTAAGGTCTCATTTATTGAAATGTAATAGCCGCGTGGTTCACAGTTTTGTACTTTCCAATTTCTTATGGAAGTAAGACAAAGCACAGAGCCTATTATTTTAAGATGTCAGAGAATATTTTTCAAAGAATTCATGCATATCTCAGAGCACTAAAATAATTGTTCATTTAAGAATAAACATTTGGTCAAATGATAGGTTGTTTGTTAATTTCAGGATTAATAACTTGATCTGTACTTAGATGTTTAAGAAATCTAAATAAACAACTCGTGAAACGTAAATAATTCTGCTAAGATAATACAACTTTAATTTTAGGTTCTTTTCTGAACTGTCAAAATGTCAGCCTAGGTATCATGTAAACCTGACTTTGAGCGTTCTTCATATTACAGTTGGTGACCTTGAGTTACAGAATATAAAATTTTTTAAAAATCAACTCTGTTATCTTACTGCAGACATATTCTATATTCTCTACAAAAGTATTATGTCGCCATATACTAAATTATGATAATTTCTACATGACTTTCTCAGAAATATTTATAATTTATCAGAAAGATGCAGTCAGGTTATGATGAATGGGAAAAATTGTTCCCGGAAGTGTTATTGGAACTCCTTTCTTTCCCAGCACTTTCTACATATTAGTAACCAACATGTCTACATATCTTATCCAAACTCAGTTATCATGGAATATAATACACAACTATAATTAGTTCTTTAATAAAGAGAAGATTGGCTATGGTGATTTTAAAAACAGAACGTTCCCGATAAATAGGTTATATTCCCATAATGCATGAATCGGGAAACTTTTGTCTCAGCAGTGAAGAAAGGAGGGAAGCAGAAGTGTGTTTAATCTGTGGATGGGTCACTTCTGCATTCTACAGGTTTGTTGCTAAGTCAGAAGAAAGAAGGACAACAGTGGACAGCAAGGAGTGTGGAAAAGATAAAAAAGAAAAAACAGACTACTAAAGGCATGTTCAGCCTCAGACCTTACATGATAAGACTCTGGGTACTTCTTCAAAAAGAAACAGAGAATACTTCTATGCAATAAAATAAATTGTTTTGGATGAATGACTATCTAAGTTCAGAACCCAATAATTTGATTTACCATGTATGTTATGGTCACACTTGTGAATATACGTAAATCTGATGGCTTCACAATTGTCCTGAATGAATAGTAAGAATAATTTGCTAGGGTGTAGTTGGGCGTGAAAAACACAAAACCCTCTTTTCTCATTTTATAATGAATGAAATTGAGAAAACAAAAATCATTCCTCCTGCTACTCCCTCAAATCCAGATTCCTTTGAAAGCTGGAATCCAGAACACTCCCTTTTTGTCTCAATTTCATCTTCTTGAAAATAGTAACTAAAGTATTTACTTTTCTCTCTGATCACTGCAGAGAAATTGACTCTTAGGTGTCCAGGAAAATGTTATAAGTGTACATATTTTTAGAACATCAATAATTGATGCCAATTCAAAATGAAATCCATGTCCAGTGAATAACTTTTTAAATCTATTCAAATTTAGTTTATTATTTACTTCTGGGCAATTGCAGAGAGGTATTTTCACGTAAAAGAAAAAGTCTAGATTTTCTTCTAACTGGTGTGCAAATTTAAAAGAAGAAACTCTGTTTCACTTTTATTCCTTATGATATTTGAGGTCAATAAAAGGAAAACAGGCATCAGAATAGGGATATACATCTACTATAATAAAAGTTATCAGGTTTATATTTTATACAAATGGTAGACATATATAAATGGTAGATTATAAAATATTATAAATGTTCATAAAGTTGGAAACTCACATTTAAAAAACCACAAAACCAATATAAAAGATGCACAGTTCTACATAATAAAATTACTATTATACAATATATGGCCATGGATATTGAGCTACATTTGCAAAGTAATCAAATGAAAGAAGATTAGATGTAGCAAATGCTTAAGTTCCAAAAAAAAGTGACATGATATTTTACAAAGTCAACTTTAGAAATTAAAGGAAACTTCAGGATGAAGCAAGTTACTCAGTGAACTGGTACCTGCAAGAAACAATCCTGATTCAATTTCCTTCCATGATTTTCTGACAAATTATCTACTTTAAAGTTTGACAGTTTGAGGAAAGGGTAAAAAGGCTAATTGTTCCCGGGTAAAGATACATGCATAATTAGTGGGACCTCAGAGAGTGTTTTCTTATAATTTAGATTAGATTTGTAAATTTGCAAGACATAAAAGGGAATATCACATGGTACAACAACAACATTAAAACATGCAAGACAAACTTATGGCTATAATGAAAGAAAACCCAGCAGCATTCAGCTGCCATGACTGGCTTCCATTTTCGCCTTTATTCGCTTCACAGCATTTATCTGCATGATGAAAATTGTTTTTGAAAATAGAATAAAAACAAAATAATCAAGGAAAAAAGAGTAGAATTAGAAATATGAAAAAAAGGAAAAGAAAGAAAGTGACAGTAGGAAAGAAAAAAAAAGAGAAAATAATTAATGCAAGATTTACACAAAGCCACCACCAATTTCCTACAAAAAATTACTTTGATACAAGACAAAGAATGGCAAAAATCTTGTATAAACATTTCCAAATAGTTGTTACATATTAAAAACATATCTGAGGCTCAATATTAATACTGTTTATTTCATATAACTCTGACATTAGTTCTATCATTCTTTAAATGTGAACATCTTAATTATTCTTTAATGAAGATACAACTTAAAAAAGAAAAGTCACCACTCAATTCCACTGTACTACTGGTAAATTCACATTGCTACTTTATGAGTTCATCATACTCTGCAAAGTTTACTGATAGTTCTTTTGCTACCATGATTTCTTAGAAGACATACTTAATAAAGAAGTGATATTTTTAATAATGAATTAACCTCCAAGAAATAAAAGTGAAAATTACATATTCCCACAATGAAAATTTGCAATAAGAATAGAAGCTCGGAGCATTAATTCAACCGGCCACAGGCACACTCTAGACATATGTCACTGTACCTCACTGAAAATAATTTTGAGAATCAAAGATGGTGAAAATAATTTACAGACTTACTTTTTCATTATGTGCTAAACCAAAGAAATATTGTTTTGCATGTAGTATTAATATTTATATTTGACTGAGATTTCCAGATAAAGTTCTCTCCAATTAATTGAACTTCAATTTCACCATTGTTTTAGACTTTCTTTAATTCATATTCTGAAAAGATCATAAATCTAACCTTAAGAAAACATTTTAGTATTTGCCATGCACTTGAATATTGTGTTTTCTGTTCACGTTGAGCTATTCAGAGATGAAAGCGTATATACTACTGTTGCTTGGAACTAAAATGAATGTTATCAAAATAATTGTACTCTACAGTTCATGATAAGTATAATCTAAAAGCCCATGAAAATAAAATTAACTAAAAAATTTTAGCAATATATTTATTGGCAGTGATTTATATCATTTTTTTGTTGGCTTGTTAAATTTGAAGAACTCTCATGGATGTATTACATGCTTCATTTCAGATGGTAGAATTATTTTACCAATGGATCTTCAGAATATATGAATGGAGCTATTTGTCACCAAATTATATTGATAGTCAATGTTAAACTTAGACATGTCTCTAATTCATTGTAACAAGAGGAGAAAAAAGAAGCAATTATTAAAAGATACTAAGGTCTTTCTTTGGTTAAAATAAACAATATTACACATATTATAAGCCATATGAAATGGTGAGAAATGTCTTCAAAATAATTAATCTCCAAGAATTTTTGTAAAAGATTATATTAAATCAACTAAGTTAGTAGTATTTTTAGTCATTAAAATTGCAGAACAAGTCAATAAATGTCATTTTATCAGCCTCTAGTTCCACAGATAATTTTGCAATCATTTTATAAGAATTAATTTATCATAACTATCCAATACTCATTGTTTATAAAATAAAATTAGATGGAATTATACTGTATGAATATTCCAAAAGGAATGTGATTGCAATTTTGTACACTCTATTTCTTTGTAAATCAAGAAACACATCTTTCAAAATAAACCCAACCTTAATAAGTGAAAATGAGAAAATCAGATCATAAACTATAAACATGGTATCCACTAAGATACATACATAGAAAGCCATTATTATCAATAAAATATATTATAAATTAATGTAAGGTGAGTATATTGTTAAAAAATAGTTCTTCAGTCTGAAAAACACGTATTCTACATTTAGTATATTGCTTATAAAAAGTTAAATATATCTGAATGTAATAAGTAATGGTTTTTTTAATTCAAAAGTCCACAAACTTTATTTGGACAGTCTACAATGCATGCTATACAAAAAATAAACACTAAGTTAACTTTTAAACACCTTATTTCTCCAAATTAAATAAAAGACAAGATCTGCTAGTTTGTTACAGACAACATATTTCAGATATGAGTTTGACTTTGTAATATTTATTTAAAATTAGAGTAAGAAAACATATAACCATAAGAATAATTATGATGAAAGCATATGAAGATCATTTTTCGTTACCCTCCCAATGCATAATTTTAATTCTATAAGATATTGTGGGTTTCAAGACTCTCAAATTCACCCATCATCCGTTATACCCTTTAAAATTTCCCCAAGAAACCTTCTAAAGTTAAATTGAACAATTCTTGAATTATGACGGCATGCCTTCGATGTGGCTTTCCACAAGTCATTAGCATTCAGTAGATTCAGTCACAGTAAACTAGACATTATTTTGTGACATTTTAATAGATAAAATAAATCTTTTTTTCTCCTTCTCCTGGAATCTACTCTGGCTTTGTATCAGCTGCATATTTTAAAGGGGATGAATTCTATCTCCTACCTTCTCAGATAGCTTTGTCCGTACATCTGTATGTCTGACTTAACTGCTTGATCTGTTTCATCAGCTGTGAAACACATTCTAGCCTTTTAGATCACAAAAGTCCTTCTAACAGTGAGTGTTTTTTTCTCTGCCCACCTTCATAGCAAAGCTTCTTGAAAGCATTAAATAAACATGGAATCTAAACCTCCTAAACTCACACATAAAATCCTCAGTCCAGTCCTACCTAATTTCTCTTCCAACCACTTCAGCAAAGCTGTATGTAATAAGGACACTTCACATCACTTTTGATTGAGTTCCATTGACCTCTCAGCAGCATTTGAAGCGTCAAATGCAATTTACACCTTTTCTTCTTAGATACAGTTCTCTCTTAACTTCCAAGCTACTACAGCCTTGTGTTGTTCCAGTAGCTCTATAACATCTTGGTCTCATTGGGGCTGGTGTGGTTTCACTTCTTTTATAATATCACAGTCCCTTAGGACACAGTTCTTAACTCTCTACTCTTCAGTAACTCAAGAAGCACTCCTTGAACATCTCTGCTGTGCCAGTCACCCTTCTGTGTACTGGTAAAACATCTATGAATATCGCAGACATCATCTCCTTTTCATAGAGCCTGGGCATTGCTCATTGTGTGGTTTTGTCCTCACCCAGGCTTCAAATACCAAACATCTGGTAAGGTTGACAACATCATAATGTATGTTTCCAAGATATGGCTATCTTCTCATCTCCATACACACATCTAACTACTATTTGGCATTTCAAACTTAACAAATACCAAACTGATCCTATGTTTGTTCCTCATTTTCCAAATCCTGCTCCTCCTACAAGAATCTTCGTCTTGAGAAATGATGCCAACAATGTTCCAGTTGCCCAAGCGAGAAACCTAAAAGCGGTCAATATCTACTGAATCCAATCTGTTATACAGGCAGGGTTAATCTACATCTATGATGACTCTGGAGTTTATTTACTGTTTTCTTTTCCTACTGCCAACACTTTTTTCCCAAGCATTCCTGTTCATCCATCTCTGGCTTTTATCCTTATGAGCAAGAATAGTCTGTCTAAACGCATATCTATTCATTGAACTTCCCTGCTTCAACTGCTTTATTACTGCTTTTAGGATCTGTTTGAAAATCATTTACATGGTTTTCAGAAGACCTTGGATTCTCTGGGCTGCAGGTCTTTCTCTAAACTTTCTTTCTCTAAACTGTTTTCACACCTCCAGGTTCTCTTCCAGCCATGCTTTTTCTTGTTCCTAAAGTAGATCAATTTCTTTCTTCTCTCAGAGACTTCTTCCACATAAGACACTTTCCCTGAAAGGTTCATTCCCTACAACTTTATTTTTCTTTCCTTCTTTCTTTTTTGTGTGAGGAATATCGGTCCTGAGCTAACATCTATGCCAATCTCCCTCTATTTTATATGGGATGCCACCACAGTGTGGCTTGACAAGCAATGCTAGATCTGCGCACAGGATTCGAACCTGTGAACCCCAGGCCACCAAAGCAGAGCACAGGAACTTAACCACTACAACAGCAGGCCGGCCCCCCTACAACTTTCTGTTGGAAAGTCACTTTCTAAGGGAACACTTCCTTAATCCTCACCCTTCCCCCATTAGTTAGGTGCCCTTGCCAAACCCCCTCATGGCAGCATACTGCACCAGCACAGCTCTTAGCTGTAATTATTTTGTGGGTATTCTAACTCGTGTCTAATATGTCTCCCTACTAGCCTGTAACGTCTTTGAGAACAGGAGCCAGTTCTGTACTTTTCACAGATAATTCCTCTGTACTCCTTTCAACACTTTCACAAAGCAAGACCCCAATAAATAACTGGAATGAATGAACGGATGAAACTTAACATTGCAGAACAAGAAGAAACTAGCTTAGAGATGAGGAAATGGATATCAGAGAAGCTGAGCAACAGGAACAAAGCTGAAACTGTAAACCAGAATTCTGTCCATTTCCCTTCTAGGTCCTGCCCACCAGCTCATTCTCCGAAATTGAAACAAAAAATGTTTTTAGAGTAAATGCATCATAGCACATCTTACTCATTTTTCTGCCTTCAAATATACTGTCTTATTTATTTATCTATTTACCTTTCTGTCTATACTTATTGTCGGTTATTAACAACAATTTCTTATAAAAGTAGCAGGGACTCTGGGAGTATAACATCAAGTAGCCTGCCTGAAATCTTTTTTTCACAGTTTGTGTTTCATCAATAAAATGTTATTAAAATGTTGCCTTCTACTTAATAAAATATTCATTTTTATCTTGATAAAAATAATTATTTCCTCCAAATATATGAGCTACATTAAAAATTTAGGAGGATGGAGTACAGTGTTACAATTCTCCTTTGAAGATTCTGACTCAGATGAAGAATCATATTTATATCATGCTCCTGATATCTGCCTAGAGGATAATTACTACAAACATAATACACTATAGTTACACAGGCAGCTGTTGGTGGTTCTAACTCAGAGGGGCAATGAACTTGATAGTACATTCAACCATTCTTCTAATTTAGGCATATCATCTGGTAAGGGCATCAAACTTGTCATGTGACAAAGTAGCTATGACTTTGAACACATCCTTTAACCTCTCAAAATCACATCTGTAAACTGAGGATAATTCTTCCTTTTTCAACTCAGATTCAAGAAGAAAATGAGATAATAAATGCAGAAGTACTTGTAAATTTTTTTAAATGCCATCATAATATAAAATACCCACATTATTTCTAGATGCTCCCAACTTCCTAATTTCAAATTATAATTGGAACCACTGATTCATTAATATTAGCAATACAAAGCCATAATATCAATTACTTTTAAACCATATAACCAATAGGAAGTAATTTTAATAGAAAGGTTAATAGTATAAAGCTGCTTTCAATTTAAAAAAAAGATGTACGATATAACGAAATCATAATAATGAGATTAATATCAATTTGAAATTACAAGATGACTAAATAACATGTCTGAACTGACAAATTTTTTTTCTAGTCTCAAAATGTTGTGTAACGATAGTGATACTCTATTACGACTTATATAAACCATGCTTATAAATATGCCGTTCTTACCTCTCTTTATATATGTATGTACAAAGAGTATATATATATACATACACACACATATATACATATTTACATATGAAATTTACCAGTAAATATTAAATACGATATTTAAAGGAACAATAAGTGTTAAAATATGACCAATATGACAATTCACTAATAGAGTGAAGTATGATTATGAATCAGGATAAATTCTCACATCTTTATGTCTATAACGTGTATCTGAAAAAATTTTAATATCCCTCCTGTGGACTTTGATAATATCACTAGCATGGAGTGATCTCAGCACTGTTACGTAACAAAGGTAGAATCCACCAATGTACTGTGAATACTGATGTAGATTGTCTTGCAACGCTGTGAACCTCCTTGAAACTCTAGCTATCGTTCTTTCTAGGGCTACATCTGTGGTTTTTTTCTGCCTCGCTGTGCACTTGATTTATCTTTCCAAAATCAACTTGCTTGGTCAGGCATGGCTAGGTTCACAATTAGCTTTGGCCACATTTTGCCAGAAATGGAAGGACTAGCCCCCATGTGTTTGACAGAGAAGCTGTCTTCTTTGCAAAAGTTTTTTCTGATCTCAACAGAAATTTTTCATGTTGATTTTCAGCAGTCACTCCTTCCTTCCACAATCTTCCTCTGCTTATCTGCTGAAGTTCTCAGAGTGTATTTACAATTAACCAATACCCCACGGCAAGAGTGACTGAGAAATCTTGAGTAAGACATGTCACAATAATCACGACTAGAACCTAGAATTTATACTTCCTTCTATAAAATTCTGTTTTCAATATTAAGAAAAACTCCAGAGGGGTTATAAAAAGATGGTGTCATATTTATTTTCAGCCTAAGAAGGCATATAGTTTTGCTTACCTTTAATAATGTTGGGCTTTGGGGGCATGCTGAACTCATAGACTGTTGGTTCTGAATATCCCAATCTATTGGCAGCTGTAATTTGAACTTCATATCCCATTGTCCACTGCAGATGCTCCAAAATAATGTGGTCTTTATTTCCCTGTACTTTTTTCTCTAGCCACTGGTCTTCTTTATCTTTCTGTAAAGGCAATAAAATTATATTTTGTAAATACCCACACACTAACGTTGTAATTTTTGAAAAGTTTAATTTATCTTGAAATGTAACAAATGGTTTTGTTAATAGCAAAAAAAGGATATTTTCTCATCAACAAGAATAAATGACCTTGCTGTATCAATGAAGTGATTTCCAAGAACGTAGAATGTAGTTTTTTATATTAGCCAAAGAGTGATGATTTCATAATTATTCACTGATGATTTGGCAGATGATAATTCACCTCCATTAAGATTCCTTTTATTTCATATATGTTGGTTTCTGTTTGGCCGCTTTGTTGATTATTAACAATCATGTGAACAGGAAAAATGAAACATAATACATAGAAAAAGCCTAATATATTCATTAAAATAATTGTGAGATACTACTGGCTAAGGTTTGACGGAGAAAAAAACAAAGATAGAGTGTCTTGCAAATAAAGTGTGGATATTTTTTATAGATTTTAATTACCACTAGCATCTTTTATTACTATAATGTTTTAAATGCAATGACACAGCATACAAGAAAAATTATTACCTGTTAAATGGGTCATTAACATAAGAAAATAAAACATGTTATCCTATCCTTGAACATTCTACAATTAAATCCTATCTGATTCTTTTTCAAAAATATACATTTTGCACTACATGATATTTGAATTACCCTTTATTTGGAAAAAAATATTATGACTGCAATTAACACAGAAAAATAAATTGATATAATATTATGAATTAAACAATCCTAAGAACATTTAGCTGTGCCATATGTTAATCATTTAAATTCAGGTAAGTCCCTTAATCTCTCTGCCTTGTTTCCTTCAGCTCTAGTACAGAAAAGATGGTAGAAGGTGCCTTGTCAGCTTTCATGAGGGAACAATGAGGAAATCTAAGTAAATCGTGTATTCCAGGGGCTTAGGAATCATAATCACTTAACAAATGACAGCCATTATTAAGGAGAAACTATTTCTGTGATAACTGTATGGAAATGAAATGATTATTCTCCGGAATTATGTTTCTACTAATATATCATTGCAATTGCAAATCTTAATTTCCAAGAGGTGTAATTATAAATAGACTGTAGCATGACTATAGTGTTAGATAGATTGTTAGATAGATAGATAGATAGATAGAAAGATCAACCCCTTTTAACATCAGAGCTCAGCTCAATATTACTTTATGTTGAGACAATATTTTACTCCGTTTCTTTGACTATAAAGAACAGCAATGTTTTCTGAATCTAC
This sequence comes from Equus caballus, assembly GCF_041296265.1. NCBI lineage: Eukaryota > Metazoa > Chordata > Mammalia > Perissodactyla > Equidae > Equus > Equus caballus. Next base: position 26,493,118 of record NC_091709.1, on the reverse strand, counting down.
GCTGAAATTGAGGATTTATTTTCTAAAGTCAAATTGTGGAAGTTAAATTCGCGATAGCATTACATTGATGGCACTACAAATATCAAGTGTCCTTCAGCAGACAAGAAGACATTATAGTTTTGATAACATACTATTATTCTCTTTTCCTACTTAATTATTTTTGGATACATAGAACTTTCATTACCAAGGAAATTTGTTGGCCTTTTTTTTTGTTTTGTTTTTACCTCTAAAACAGAAAATATTAGCACCCCTAATGAAGCTATGGGTTTTGGACAAGCACTTAAAGTTATCATATAAGCAAGAGGCATTTCCCTTGCTTTTCGAAACTTATAAATAGCTTAATTTGTTAGACTGCACTCTTGTCCAACACTATTTAAGGCATTAGGAGGTGTATTGAGGACATTGGAAAACTGAGCAGTTTGGACCAGAGAGTTTGTAACTTGTCTAAGTCATTAAATGACTAGTAGAGCTAAGAAAGGAACATAGGTGTGCTTTTGAAACGCTTAGGTCAGCTCTACCAAACAGCCATAATTTTCCTAACATTCCCTTTCTTCATCAATTCATTCATCAATTCTTCATTCAGTCTTTATTGGGTAGTGGGGTTGTTGTGGAACTACGAACACAGTAGTGAACAAGACAGATGAAATACCCTCCTCCTGGAGTTTACAAACCAGCACAGAAGAGAGACATGAGTTCTTTACAAACCAGACAGTGCCTTGGGAGCATGTAACAGGGAGACCTAACAGAGTCCAGGGACCGTGAAGGTCTCCTCCGAGGAAGTGATGTCCCTCTTACTGGAAATAATAAACTTCAGCGCCAGTATTCTTTTCATTTGTCCTAACCTAGTTGATGAAGACAATGTGTGATTCCATCACAGAGGTTTAGATTCCAAAATAAGCACAATGATTGTAAACCTCAGTAAGAAGAACAGTCACTGAGAAAAGTACAAACAGACATTGTAGGCTTATTGTTTTAAGTAAATGTAAAAACGCTTCAAAGGTATTGACCAAAAAGATTAAGCTTAAAAAAAATCTCTATTCAAAAGTAGCCTTACATGACACATAATGTGATATAATATATATGTGTGTATCTATACATACATATATCAACAATAAAATTCATATAACGTATAAGTATTTGGTATATATTGTGTATACACACACAGATACAGGAAGGAAGGGGTGAGGAACACTGAAGGGTTAGACAAGGACACGGCTACACAAAGCAGTAGAGTTGCCCCTATAGCTTTCCCTTTACCCCAATCATTCAAACAGTTCAGTGTAACTATGATGGGGTTGGTGAGAGCAAAAATTTTTGTGGAAATCCAGTGTTGAGTTTTGCTTTGGATCTGAGTGAAGATGTGGGTGAAAGAGGCAGAAAATAAGCAATAGCTGAGACTTGGATTGCCCCAGGACTCAATTTCTTCTCAGAGGGATGGGTAGCCTTCATGTCCTTCAGGTGATCCGCCAAAAATCTCCTATTGCTGGGAATTGAGCATTTGAGGTGAAACTTCCTGACAAGGACAAGACATGCAGATAGTCTCTTCTGAATTACCAATCATCTAACACTTAATTGTTGAAGCTCTTAGCGTGATAAATTAAAAGCCCCTCCATCATTTTAGATAGTTGGACTGATGGCATAAGGAAGCAAAGGGAGTTCTAATATTTTACCCAATTTAAATCAACTTCATTTTCCAGTCAACATTAGACAAGGAGGATTTTTAATCTCCTAATTGCTATTCCTAGGGAATAGGAAAAAAATTAAGAGTGGGTGTTACTAAAAAATTAAAGTGGGTGTTACTCCCCTAGGCAGCGAAATTGCAATTATGCATTTGTAGAGTACCTAATTTACAGATTTTGAATGCCTAGGGAAAGATTTAAGATAATCTAGTTGCAAAATGCTCCCCTAGGTAACTTAATGAAATGATTTGCTGAATAAGGCTATTATTAATAAGCCAATTAAATGCTGAAGGACAGCTACTGAAAGAAAAATGGTCATTTTGCTTTGATATAGCTTCTCTTAGGCAATCCTTTTTGTTAGAAAAAAGATAGCAAGGCCATATGACAGTTAAAAGCACTCCTTAATAATTATTCTAAAGTCACAATATCAACACATAAAGAAATATTTCCTATGATCTGTTTAGAGAGGAGAGCAGAGGAAAGATGGAAGGGGTCTTGATTTTCCTATTTGTAGAGGGTTCCTTGACTGTTTCATTCATAACAAGAAGTAATCCACTAACTTGCTTTTCCAAGTCTCAGGGAACACATAGTCAACATCATTTGAGATGAAAACAGAATAATTATAAAAAGAGAGGACAATCTAGTTGAGCTCATACAAACTAGATGAATTTTAAGATTCTCATGACTTGTGAGTGTTATGATTTAAGATTTTGTGTTTCCTTGTAAGGTAGTTCCTGGTTCCTGGATTTCCTGGTAGCATGGTTCAGCTATTCATTACTTGTATGACCTTACAGAACATCCCAGAATTCTCTAAAGCTCTGATTGCTACTCCGAATATGAGGGAGAGATGATTTAGCAATGTGGACAATTTATTCATATATATATATATATATATGCATATACACACACACATATATAAACACACACACACATATTCTATGTGATTTGGAAAAATGTAAGATGTGTGGAGGTTTTTAGCAGAGTTTAAATTCTCATCTCTTTTTTCAATTATCATAACTGATTCAAATTGCCTTTGTTCCACATTCTGAAGCTTGGCAAAATTTTGTAAACTGTACTCTGCTTAATCTATTCCGAGGCTCCATCACCCACATAGTTCCTTAGGGAAAAACAAAACCCAATTTTTCCTATTCATCACCTTATGTGTCCTCACAACCCGTAAAAACTCACACAGTGCAAGTTTATTTCCCTTGTATTCATTATTTCTTGTATTTATTAATCTAGTTACAGGACTATTTATAATTTCACAACATAGATTAATTTATTTATCCATTGATTCATTGATGCATTTCTTCATTCAGACGACAAATAATCTATTTGATACCATAAATTCAAGGATGAATAAAGCTCATCCTCTTCACTAGCAGCAAAGAAAAATTACCAAAACTGCTGAGGACTCTTTAATGTCCATAGCTATTCATTATTTGAAAATATTTCAAAACTTAAACTGATGGCTTTAAATAAATTTCAATATACACACCTAAACAGAACTAACTATAAAATAAGTTCTCTCAACAACAAAAACTCAGTTTCCCTTATTTATTATGTCAATACCCTTTTCAAAATTACCTCTTCTTTTCCTATGGCCATTGAGATACAACCTCTTGGACTCCAAATAGCTTAATAAGGTTAATTAAGACGTAGAAACGGATGTTAGAGCACTGCTGCTAGTCTCTTAAAGTACCTTCCTCACAATTAATTTTAAGCTACCAGATTTCTTTAGTCCTTCTTAGCTCAGGAAACTTATTTAACGTACCAACACTAAGCAATAGTTATGATCCCATAGCTATCATCGAATTAGAGAGAAAACTGAAAAACTCACGGAATCATACAAAAAACTATTCATTAAATTATATGGAGTTATATTGACAGGACCATACAAAGTAGCTGCTGTACATAAAATACCTTCTTTCATTTTTTCATATACATTATGAGATTGTTTGTCTTTATTCTCCAAGTATATGGTTTAATCTTACTGACATTGTTAGAGATGCAAATTTTTACAGGTCCATAGAGACATCTAATTTTGCTTGCATTACTCTAGTTCTGTTCTAATAAATTCTGTCTTCCTAATGGGTGACTGAACAAAGCCATGTGCTCTATCTACTACAGGATAACGCAGAATAACGTCTTTCCTGGTTCATAATCTATAGGAAGTTAGACATTCTCTATGCTAGGATATGATTAGTCTTATTCCCAGTGAAATGCAGGTTTAAACAGTTAGATTTAGTGTCTATGACAAATCAACGCTCATATAAGGAATACATTGCCTCAACTTTGTTTTTCCTAAATTATAAAACACATAGTCCTGTGCACACAGATGCTGAAAGATAGGATCAAAGAAATAATCAAGTGAAAATCAGAAGGGCGTTTCTTACTTTCTGGATTCCCCATCTATTTTCTTTCCATAGAAGTTATCTAATTAAAAAATGCATTGCATATGGCTAAATAATTTTTTCGAGTTATTCAGTTGTACTTTAGTCCACTGTGGAATTGATGCAGTTTGAGAAACTAACAGCTAAAGTGGTTTGGAATCATACAAAGAGAACAGACAATTAAAAATCTTTTTGAAATAGTTATTTTAATACAAGTGCAAATATCAAGTCAATTGCTGCTATAAATATTTAGCCACCAAATCTTCTTGAACATCTAAGTTTTTAAATGTGAAGAAGTAATATGTTGAGAAAAAAAAATAGAGAAAATTATTCCTTCCCAAGTTCAGCTACTGTTCAACACATTAATACAACCTCATATGGAATCATGGCACTTCCAACTGGACCTGCATAGCGTGATGTCTGCAGGATGGAAGAGAAAGGAGGGGAAGAAAAAAAGATAGAGATATGGAGATAAATGCTGGAATAGAAGGCATGCCATTAAATAACATGATAAAGATAAAGTGGATCAGAATGCCTATATTTGGAGGTACAGGAGCTAGGCAGGTGAGATGGGAGAGTGGTTGAGGGGTCAATATAACCTTCACAGGCAGATTTCAATTCAACCCTGACTGCTCCAAAACTGTGTTTAGACTCTAAAGTCTTACATTCTGATATCTATTCTCCATTCTACCAAGTCACCCAAATTCTCTAAGGTTCAGTTTGCCCATTAAAAATGGGCCACTTCATGTTTTATTAATTATAATTTTTTTAATGTTTTCAAAAGTGAGCAATGCCTTTCTTGCAGTACAAAGGGTGGAAAGGAATTACTTTTACAAATCTTGCCATAGGAGTGTAAATTTCCACAGTTAAAACAGTGTGCTCTTTTAAAATGCTGGGAGTTCTGAAAGTAACATAGTAATTGATTATCAGTCAACTATAGCTATGTTTGAATTATGCAACCAATCGTTTTCATTATGATAAACCAAATCTGCTGATGCCTTGATCTTGGAATTCCAGCCTCCAGACCTGTGAGAAAATAAATTTCTCTTGTTTAAGCTACCTAGTCTGTGGCATTTTATTATGGAAGTCCTAGTGACTAACACAGTCATTATAATAAAGATAATTACACTAACAGTTGTGACACACCCGGTTGTTTAGCTGATCCAGCTCCCCAATATAACCACCATTCTTTTAGTGGTGGTCAGGAGGCATAATTCTATCTAATGACACATAATTTAATTCTGCTTCATGGGGCTTTGGAAAACTTGTACTGTATCACTGAAAAGAGACAAATTCAGCTTAAATAGTCTATGGCTTCTTTTATTCTTTCCATTCTCTTCACATTCTGAAAGTGGACGTGAAGCCACCATCTTAAGAACACAAGATAATCTATATGAGGACAAAAGTCAACATGCCAAGCAGGAAAGAACATAAAGAAAAATGATTTGGATGCCCGATTATATTGTTGAGATGCTTCCTTAGCCCTGGACTGTCTAATATGTAAATTTCTTTTAATGTGAGACAAAACTTCTTGGGTTAAGCCCCTCTAGTCAGGTTTTGTGCTACCTGCAGTCCAAAAGTACTTCCTAACAGATACACAGCTTATATTCATTTTATGAATAAAATCTATGTGAAAATTTCTGATCACTTTCTGGAAATAAGATATTAGTGGCTTTTTGAGTGAGTTTGTAATGTTATCTCTTGAATTTGTATTAAATATTTTGAGAAAGGTGCATGCATGCTGTGGGCAGCCATGTTCTTATTAGTTTCTGAACTTTAGTTTTGGATAACTGGAAATAGAAACATAGCTGAAATAGTCAAAGCACTCCTAAAATATACATGCCATATTAATAAAAGCCACTAAAAAAAGAGATAAAGATAAAATAGAAAATAATAAATATTTTCTATCTTCAATTGAAATCAATGATTCCTGTTGAAGTCAATATAGCATTTGGGCTATTTCTACCTTCAAGTCTTTAAAAAGGACAAGTCAAGCATAGCTTTTAGTTTTAAGTAGAAATTATACAAATAGAGGATATTTTAAACATATTCCTATAACTAGTGTTTGCATTTCAGTGTTCATCATGGGATTTTGGGGGTTTCCCTAAGAATTCTTACCATCCACCCCTATTTTGTACCATAAACTCTTCTGGATGCAAGTATAGGTTACCGTCTGCACGAAAGGTCTGTTCTCCTAGTCCAACTCATGAATTCAGTTCAGGCCTATGACCCTTAGAGGGAGATTCTTTCCCTTCCAAAGAGTTGCCAGCTGGGCAAATAAAAATAGCCAAGAAAGCTGGCTTGAGTAGCATGAGACTATAGATTCACAGAGAGACCAGTGAGTCTTTAAGAGTTATTTTCGGGTAGAGGCATGAGGTCTCCAGAGAGGAGCCTCTGAAAGACACACACAGATGCTCATCGTTGCTGGCCTGAAATCTGTGACAAAGAGGAGTCCTGGGAAATGAGTAGTAACATTAAATTTAAAAGATTGAACTGATGTCTAAAATTAATTATTGAAGTATGCTATTTTAAATCAATTACCCTTTTCTACTGCCCCTCAGAACTTAAATGTTTGAATTTGAAAGCAACAATATCATAATTTAGAAAACTGTGGATTTGTGGGAAAATAGTTAAAATTCATGTACATATCGTTAAGGAGCAATTTCTTAAAATATTACTTGCTAAAATATAATAATCCTGGAAAGTATTAATAAATGTTCAGTAAACATAAACATAAAAATGACTCTGTACCATGGGGATAATCATAAACACTAGTAAATAAACCACACAAAATTTAATTTAAAATTATGCTTCACTTTTAACATATTCCACAGTAGACACAAATACAAGGCGGGACTTATGGCAAATTTGTTAGGAGAAATCACTGCCACTGGGCTTTCGCATCATTTTCACCCAAAGGCAAAGTCCATTAGGCCACTTCATTTATCACTCTGCAACCAGGGGACACCTTTCATCCTCTACACATATGAAAAGCTCCAAAGAAGCTCTTTCTTGTCCAAAGTCCCATACTATCGAGTGCTAATTAAACCTGAGAAACACTATTTCCTCTTCCTCAAGTTCAATGTGGCCATTCATTGTTAAATGTTAATTAAAGTAACTTATTTGAGGTGTGATTTGCTAAGAATCCTACCTACAGTAACTAAAATTGAGAAGAGGACTTAGCTTGAAGTTACTAATATCGAGCATAATAGAAAGCGAAAATATCCTGCTAAACTTGTCAGAAAAACAGGGAAAATGGTTTCCCATTTCTGAAATGTTATTATGACCCATTTCACACTTAGAACACAAGATGAAAACCATAGGATTATTTTGAAGATTTATGCTTAGATTTTACCAAAAAAAAAAAAGTGAGCAATAACAATTTATAATGATAAATTTCAGCAATGGAAAATTAGCTTTTGAATTCCTATGAGTACGTTTATTATGGTTGCTATTTAATATACATTCACTCCTGACATGTCTATGGACTCAATGCAAATTTAATGCAGTTGGAAAACACTTTGTAGAAAATGATAATAAATGGAGTACTTACACTTCTATATTTCACGATATATTCCAAAATAGGGGCTCCTCCATCGTCCTGTTTGGTAATACTGAGTTTAAAGCTCTTCCCACTGCTTGGCTGCCCATGTATGGATGGAGGACTCGGTTCACCTAAATACACAATACAACATTCTTGATATTTGCACACACCTCAGATACCTAGAGAAACTGCACGTCAATAAAAATAACAGCGCATGTAATCGAAATATATGATGTTATCCTGGATTTACTATTGCTATTTGCCCTTTGTTGTGATATAACCTCTGATTCTCTTTTTCCCCACACAAGAAACAGCAGCATTCATAAATCTAGAAGTATCATGCCAAAATTGTGAAACCTCAGGACCAGATGTATTATTTATAGTGATGTGCAAATGCCCTGAGAATAGTACTGCATTATATGTGTTAAATTTTATTTCTCTTATTAATAGTGTGTAATTCTATTTAGTCTATTAATGTAAATTTATTTTGTAAACATTTTGTAAATATGTATTAATATAAGCATATTAAGGCATCAAACTCTATGGAATATATACCTACCAGGAAAGATGATGGCTTAGCAATTAGTTATCTATTTTAATGAGCATTTTCCTAAATAGATGAAGATTTGAATTAAGAAATTTTAGTATCTAATCTATAGACATGTGCTTCAATATCTTTTCTTTCTTCTACCTTCATGAACATATTTGTCTTTGATGTTATTCTTCACATGGCGATGGTCTTATAACACAGATGCCTACAATATTTTTAATATGAACAGGGACTGCCTAAAGTGTAAGAGTTTTATATGAGAAGAATGCCATCACTGCTTGGCAACTTGGAATGGGAGCTCCCTACTGTGAGTTACTTATGGGCATGGAATGCACTGGAATCTTCTGCCTCCGTTTCCTCCAATTCCCTATGGATGTGGATATAGATATGGACATGCTAACACTAAGGAACTCTCAGGGGCCATGCTTTAGTTTGTAAGCTTCCAGAAACTTGGAATACAGTACCTGGTCTACTCAGAGGAATGTCAAGACAGACAAAGTAAACAGACTAGAGTAAAGAGAAGTGCATGCCACTAGACCTGGAGCAAACCAAATCTAGGGTTTTTCTCAGAAAGTTACCTTCATTTCTAATATGATGTTTATAACTTTAAGCAAATGAGTAGTTTATTTGAGAAAAGGCAAGTCATTAAAGAAATATGACAATTTGGTGTGTTGGCATGCAAGTAAATAGTAAAATAGCCTTGTAGGGTACAGCCATATAGAAACAAAGTAAACAAAGGAATTATAGTCATTAAAGTCAATTAAATTAGCATGCAGATATAATGACATGAGGTGATGCATGTGCTACTATTATATTTTTGATAAATGAATTAAAACTTCTGTAAAAACCAGTACAATAATTTCTTAAAAGGATTTAATAAGAGATTATGGGAAAATCTAAATATTGTAAAATGGATTTTATATTCAGGTGGTTTTGTATCATTTCTAAGTTGAATTTTAGAATTTACACATTGTACAGTATAAATTCATTTAATAATATTGTATTCATATTGTTTTTAATAATAGCATTTGGAGATAATTATAAACCAGAAACTGTATCTTCAGTAACAATTGTTTTAACATACACATTTAAAATATTTAAGCCTACATTTAACCTTTGTGATTCCACTACAATTGGTACTTTCTTTGAAAATAAAATAAAGTTCAGAACAAATGTAGATTCCATCAGAGAAACTGATTAAAATAATGGTTTCTATTAGTTACAAGAGAATGTTTATGAATAGTAACAATATAAATAATCAAACAGTAATAATGGATAGTTATGACATATTAAGTACTTTGTATATATTAGCTCATTTAAACTTCAAAAATATCCTGAGAAGCAGCTAAAGAACGTACTTATTATTAACAAACCCAGTGTTCCAACTCTCAAAGTGCTCACTGTCTAGGACAGAGGTCTGAAAGTCAACAAAAGTACAATAAGCAATTAAAAGTGTTATAATTTAAAAGGGAAAGCAAAAAAAAGAAAGAGTAAGAGAGATATTTTACGGTTGAAACACCTAGAGTGGGGTCTATGAATGAATGAAGGAAAGTCTGCCTAAATGAAAGAGGAAATAAAGTTGGAGGGGTTAGACAAGGTCTTATGGTAGAGATGATGCCTTCACTGGGGACTGATGTGCAGTGACCCTGGAGATTATAAAAAGGAGAGAAATCGAGACAGAATGCACAGTACTTTGAGGAAAGAAAGCATTACCAAACTTTTATTCAGCCTACTGAGGCAGAGAGCATGTGACAGCTGAGGGAGGAGGTGTGCGGATGGAAGGCAGGTAAATGTGTACGTGGATGGAAAGTGGGAAGATGAAGGGTATGGTTGTTGAGGATTACAAGCAGAGAAGGGCTAAGTCTCTAAGTTTTTATAAAGTCACTCTAGAATCATTTTAGTCTGGAGATAGATCATGAGTCAAGAAGTTCTTTCAGTCTTCCTGATGAAAAATAATGCAGGACTGACAAAGACACTGGCCTCGGGAATAGAGAAAAGGGAACACATCTGACATTTGATGAGAACCAACAGAAAGGAATAGTTCACAAATTAGAGTGAGACCACTTATTGTGGCCAATTTGACTGTCCCAATATGTGCATATAACAGGCAGGGTTATGCATAGATTTTATAACAGCGTTTGTTAAGTCACAGTCAAATTTTCTCACATTTTTAAACAATTTATTCAACATAAAGGAAATGCAAGTCTTTTAAAATTTATCTTAGCTTCACGTAAAGCCAATTTGCTTAGATTATTCCAAAACAGGATAGCAACAAGAACAGGCTACAACAGCCCTTCTTCTGCAGTCACCAATGTAATGAATTAATTTAGTGGTGCCTTTTCCTCACACTTAGGACCTACATAATTTACAGGATAAAGGAAAGAGTTCCGACTCATCAAAAGAGTAGAATATCGGATGTGTTACACGGACACTTTTCTACTCTTGCACAGAATATAATCTGAGTACTACAATCCAATTAAGCAGACTATGAATAAATAGGACACCTTCCTGTTCAGGACACTTTTCCTGAGAACAATTTTCCTATATATATTGCAGTGTACCTTTTCTTTTTTCCCTGACTTCAGAGCTAAATTCTTTTTATAAATCTGAGATGACACTATCTTCAGAAACCCTTCAACAAAGACATAATTCACTTCCCCAAAGTGTTGAACCATCTCCCTGCATTTTAAAATCCCATTTCAACTTGCAAGTAAAGAGAATAGTAAGAGAAAACACAACAGAGAGGATCACTTACGAACTGGTAATGTCTGGAAGATTTCTATTTTACTGTAGTCTCCTTGCCCTTTTCCATTTACAGCTGCAACCCTGATTTCATAAGTTGTATTTGGTTCCAGGTTGCTCAAAACAACCATTGCTAGAAAAAAGATGTATATGCCTATAATTAATGCATCTTAATAAGTAAAACAAATCAAACTACTACAATGCAGAGTGAATAATTTCACTGTAAGTCTTTCCATGAGACACACACAAAAAATAGAAAATACGTATAAGAAGAACGATTTGTGAACAGTCCTCTTCCTTACCTCGATTTTAGTGCTCTAACCCCATGCAGTGACTTTCAAAGAATTGTTTCCTCTGTGATACTTACACTCACAAAGTAGAAAGTAAAATGCTTTCTTACTTTTCTTTTAACATTCAGTAAATGAGAACAATTTAAATAAATATATGCATCCACTTATTTATTTAAAAAATATATTTATTATATACAAAATATAATATATTTTGTCCACTTTAAATGGATTATTTCTATAGAATTTAATGTGGATATGGAATTCAATATAATTCAATATATGGAACTCTGGCCTCCAGCCTACAGTGCTTCAGTCCTGTTAAATAAGTGTCACAGTTGACTCTACAGCAAAAGTGGATCATTTATTCGATAATCTTAAATCAAAATCCAATCATCTTCAATGCTAGCTTCAAGGTTGTCATCTCTTATATTTTCTCTCTGAATTTCTTCTCATTTATATACTGTACCAGACATGGACTCAACATAACACAAAGGAGAAGAAAGAATCTGAAAACGTACAGAGGGGTAAAGCTTATTAGAAACATCTCCTGGGTCATGTCAACTTCTTTAATTTGCCAGACAATTTTGGATACAATTGTAGACTTCAAAATATTACATCTTTACAAATTCCTCTGATGAAGCTAATGAAAATCCATAATCACCTATATCTTTACTGTTTTTGCTAAACAGAGCAAAAATTAGTGGAAATGGTAAAGTCTTGATGAACAAGCAAAATGCAGTTATGTCTGGCTTATGTAATAACTCCAAGTCAACTGATCAATTCATAACAGATGAAGATATAAGCAATCAGAAAATGAAAGATTAAACCATAGGTAACCAGGATCATATTTGTAGGGGTATTGTTTTACAATGAACATGACTGAAGATGGTATACATTCAATAAAATTGCAATAGAATTTATTAACATATTTCTGATAATTAATTACATTGTAATATAGATTCACTAGATAACATTTTTCATTCTACACAGTGCGAATATACTTCAATTTATTTTGATACTTCATTGTATTTGATTCTTTTCCTCAATACTCATTACTATGACTTCTGTTTAGATTTTTTATTATAACTATTTAATCATCATTGAATATCTTATTAAATTAAAGCAAAGAAAAAAATTGCTTTATGCACTGTAGAGATATTTTCTGTCTAAAATGAAGAATTTAAAAAAATGAAAATCATATAAATATTTTTACATAAATTTAGTATATTACCATATGTACCAGATAAACATTAGTGGCAAAGACATATATTCCAGGTATCAATCAGACCTTATTTCATCCAGTACAGATGTTCTAAAGTGAGCAGAAAGGATAAATTTCTAACTGGAAAAATTTACACTTGTATTTCTCAGTTTCTCTACCTTTTAAGAAAACTGAACTTGCTTTTGAGAGTGCATCGTCTTGTCAAAGCCTCACATGAAAACACATGGTGTCAGAGTTAAGGGAGGACAACTGGGAACAGATTGAATTGCAGGGAAATCCAACTGATTTGAAGCTACAACGATGAATGGCAAAACCAAGGCTTGAATTTAACTCTTTCTGACAGGTTAATAACCCATGAGCTTTTCCAGGAAACTCAAACCCAGGTAGTTGGTGATCTAGAGTCAGCGTATACATAACACCAGCCCAAGAAAAAGAATACAGCTATAATGGAGAGAAAGTTAGTGCATAGATGGATCTGGTCATGCTGATTATGCAAAAGGAGGAGGGAATCAAACTAGGAGCTAGGCAGAGAAAATGTTAAGAAGTTGGACTACTGTCCTTAAGGGAGAAGGTTTCTGCTCAAGGTCAGCATAACAAGGAATTCAAGTGTTCAAAATTCATTATATTTTATCAATTTAATCATTTAATAAATATAACAAATTTAAAACCAAAGTGAGCTAGGCCTACTGTTCTGCAGAGATTAAAGCTTTATAAAAGCACTTTTATTTTTCAAGGTTTATAATGAAAATGATTAGGCCCTTGGAAAATCAATATTGTCATGGTGCAGTCAATGTCCAATATGATGTCATGGAACAGTTAGTGTTTGATTATCCTCTTCTTTACCCTAAAGGAGAATGACGTGATGTAGCATGGGGACATATGAGAGACTCATGCAGGAACCAGTCTGACTACAATAACCTTCCTAATATGACACTGTAGTGATAAATGCTTTAGACTCATGAAAGAAGTCATGTAGCTCTGAGCCTCATTTTGCCATTGGCTGAGATACAACCAAGTGTTAGGGCTGAGTTGATCTCTCAACTTCTAAACAAAGATACCTTCATTAAATGTCACAGAAACAAAAGTATAAAAATAAGTCGATTGAAGGTATGGATAAAAATTTGTGATCTGTGAAATGATCACCACTATGCATCAATTATCTAAGCAAATGGGGACATCACGTGCAGACTATGAGATAATGCAAAAATAATTGATAGTCCAAAATTCCAACACCTCCGACTCCATGTTCAGTGGCAAAATACTCTATGTTTATTGGCAAATATAGAGTTAGTGATATTTACTTAACAAATGTTAACATTTACAGATAATCTATATAGAGAGTATGCTACACTATATGAGAACATGCCATAGATGCTTTTACTACTGCTGACAACTTAGGCATGTGATATGCCTCTCCATATTTCTATGATGTAAAGAAACAGTTGCTATCATCATTCTAAGATTGTAAATCAGCTGTGTAGATGACAACAACTGGTAATACTTATATTCAACTGTCTTGATACAATTAAACAAGAAAAGCAATAGAATTTAAAGCACACAATTTAAATTGTAAATAATATTCTCCATAAGTCAGAAGTATAGAGATTACACTCTTCATTGTTTTAGGTTAAAAATGGATAACAATAGAGCTATTGAAGTATCAGAGCATATCAAATCAGGGAAAATCGAGGCTATTACTTAGATTAAAAAAACAACGATCCACTGCTCCTTCTGCCCCCAAAAGCAACTCCACACTTTACTTGAATGATCTGAGTATTTCTTTCTCGCATGGACTGTCAGCTTTTTCTTCCTCTAACATTTCGTAAGGATGGTGATGGGCTTTGAGTGTCCCGTTACCTCTACCAAGGGGAAACCTATTTCTTTAATTACATTATGATCAATTCAGAATCGATTTTCCCCACGTTCCCGCACATTTTTCTCTTCTCAGTGTCAAGATCTCCCCTTTGGTGACTGAGTTTCAGCGCACAGCAGTTTGTGGAGGAGAGGAGCAGAGGCTAAATGATGGCTGAACTGCTGTTACAATGCTGGGCTAAAACACTCAAGGGCAAAGCGGATGAGGAGGAGGCCTTACAGAGGACTTCCCAATGACAGGGAGAGGCACGAAGTAAGCCTATTGATGCAAGTTCTGCAAAGTTTATATGCAAGAAGTCAGTCTGTTTTTCAGTTCTGATTCTAAAGGTTTTGGTACAATAACCCTTATTATGAGGCTTATTAACATTGTGTGAACATAAAGATTATTGTGTGAAATAGAAAGAACTCCATAAATTGGGACCAATTTAAAGAGAAGGAAAGGAAAAGATTCGGGGGAGGCAAAGCCTGGATGTGTAATTTGCCTTGCCTTTCTTAAAGACGAGGATATATACATTAAATCATCCATAATTTGCTGGCATATTACCAAACATAGGGTTTTTGAATACCCAAGGTAGAGCTTGAAAGCAAAGCACCACTTGAAAAACGAAAGACTGTGTATCCTATAATAGAGCCATGCCTCAAATTATAAAGTTAGTTAATGGAGGACTTTCTTTGCCCAAATGTGCCCATACAATACAGAAGAAAAGAGCCACAAACTGAGGTGTGGGCTGGGTTCTCTCCCTATAATTTATTAGAAATTCAAACTCACAAATTAGGTGAAAGTAGATCTAGATTACAAATCACTAAAAGGTCTTTAAGGACAAATGGCATCAATTAAGGTATTTTATAGTTACACTCAGTCAGCACAATTTGGAAATCATAATGCAATTCTTCTGAAAATTATAAACAATCATGAATTTTTCTTAGACATGCTAACAGGCATAGTTTCTATAAAGAATCCGATTTCCCTCACTGATTGAATGTTTCTGCTGGATTTAAATATAACGGAGTTTCGTAAATGACAATTTTGTCACCTGGCTATAAATGCAAAAAGTACAGCAAAATATTGAAATACATGAAAACAGTGGCATTTAAACTGGTGAATGATAGCAAAATAGTAACTTTTTACATTATTTTTACAAGTATGGAAATGATATTGGAAGTTGTATTCTCCCTTTTAAAAGGGAATCAGACTTTACTAAAGGTTATTGAACGAAATAAGGTTTTGTTTGTTCAGATAATAATTGTAAATCCCTTCCCTTTGGCTGTCAAGAATCTACAGAATATTTATGATCCCTGGAGCAAAATAAATTATGCATTTGCAAACTAATTAGGCTGAGTGAAATTCTAAGGTGAGATTAAATTTAGCCATGCTCTCTTCTCTCTCTCAAACCCCAGAACTTTCTGTGGGTTTTTCCTGCCATTCACTGTAAGCAGATAGGCACTCCCTTGACATAGAACTGCTGTATCATCTGCCTCAAATCAGACTGTTCAGGCTGTCAAGAACTGGGAAACACGTCCGACGGCTATGAGAAATCACAAAGCGTGGCTAGGATAGAACTGATCACTCAAACCTACACTTGCTGTTAATCTCCTCAGACAAATCTGAAGATATAATGAAATCCCTGAAGTTCCTCATCTAAGATTCAGCTTTTGTTCTCTAAACAATTAAAACAAGCCAATGAAAACCTTTTTTATTTTTTTCTTTTTCCGAGAGAGGGAATTCTGATTCCCTTCTGAAAGAGTTCTCAACAGGCTTGAATAAACATGTAAGTATTTTTCCCCTTTTTTAACCCATGATGTAGAGTTTTTTAACACTTGACTTCAGTTACCCTTTACACTCTTTCTCAGAATATTTTACTTAATAAAGTGTTTCTGGATTCTCATTAGAAAGGAACAATTAAATCCATGCTGATGCTCTTCATAAATTCCCAGCACTATAAGATGGACACGTCAGTGATTTTTCTTATAGTTCACAGGACCACATCACAATCTTAGTAAAAATGCAATGATGAGAGATTCAGAGCAAAGTCAGATCACGCTATCCCATCATTAGGATTTCTTACACTTAGGCCTCTCACTGTAAAAGAGAGACATTTACCAGCCACTTCTGCCTACAATGCATTTTGGCCGATCTATTCTGTCATTTTTATTAATCTTTTATGTGCTAAATGAAATGGTTTATTTCATGTATCCCATTCAAGGTTCTTAGCCACATTTCCTAATAATGAAGAATGAACCAATCTTGCTCTATCATTTATATTCTCTATTATGGAACACACCAAACCATACAGACAGCCCAGAGATCCCCTTAGAATGTAAGATTTATAAGCAATGCACCAAGTGCAATTTGGGCAGTTTTTTTTCCTCCTAGCTTCTTTTAAAAAATTTTTCTTTCTCTATTTTCAAAGAAGTTATATAGTATTTTTTTTAAAATCTCATAATAGTACTTAAAATTTCTCCAAGAGAGTTCCTGTTTTTGTATAGCTTTTCTATAGTTAACCCAGACATTTCCATTAGTTTTAATCAATTGCTTGCTATCTTTCAATAAATTTCAAGACACAGAAACAGTCTACTTTCTCTAGAAATCTGGGAACATGTATGTTCCTTTCTATATCACATTGTTTATTATGGCTTTATTTCATTTTTCATCCAACGTTAAGTGATTCGAATAAATTAATATGAATGGTTACTATTCATATCTTAGAGATTATCATATACCTAAACACCTTGTCACAAAAATTTTATCTGTTAAGTAATATTTTCAGCATTTTATGAAAATATTAGTTTATATTTATATACAGATATTTTGAAAGGTACTAAGTTATTTTTATTTGGAGCATTTTAACATATGTGTTTTGGAGAATTCAAATTGTGAGGCAGATAATTCTATAGGTAAATATCTATGTGCGTAATTCATTTTCTTTTGAACACTTCAAAAAAACTGAAGATGTTCATCTGAACAATTCCACTGGGATCCTTCATAAAAAATGTTAAAAAATCTTTAGAATTTTGAATTTAAAGCTCAAAGAATGAACAGCTATGAATTAAAGTTTCAATGAATACAAAGAACTGCAAATGGAAAAGGAGGATTACAGGAAGGTGGTAGAGTAGGAAGCACCAGGAATCTGTCTCCTCACCTGGACAACATTTGTACTGGCAGAATCTTCTAATGTAAATATTTTGGAACTCTGAAGTCTACTAATGACTTGCAACTTTCAGAGGAAAACATGGATAGTAAATTGTTGTAAATTTTGGTCCATTTCAGCTGTTAGCACAGTAACTGCTACCCATCCCCACCCCAGCCAAGTAGCAGGCAGCTGTTCACATGTTCCTGGAGCAGCTTGAACACAGCTTGAGGGAGCCAGGGAGCGTAAAAAAGATCCTGTCCTCCAAATATCAGGGATCTCACTCTGACCTTTGATTGTTGCTTTTGATTACAGACATGCAGACAATGAGGTGGGCAGCCATTGTTGTTGCACCTCCCTTCATTGTTGCATGCCCCTCCTCCTCTGGCTGAAGTGACTTCTTGGGAACTTAAAGAACTGGTGCCATGAGAAGACTTTAAGTTTACATCTCCATCTGATCCTTGGCACAGACCCAGCCTATAACAACCTAAAAAAAAACAATAAACAAGCACGATAACAAAAAATAATTAATACTGGGGAAAGGGGAGAATCTGATTTCCAGACTCACCATATTATTAGATTCACATGTGCAGTTTTAAATATGAAATCATAAGGCATAGAAAGAAACAGAAGAGTATGGCCCATTCAAAGGAAAAAAATAAATCAACAAAAACTGTCCCTGAAAAAGACTTCATGGCAAATATACTAGAGAAAGACTTTGAAACAGCTTTCTTAAAGATGCTCAGAGAACTAAAGGAAGATGTGGACAAAGACAAGAAAACAATGGATGACCAAATGGAAATACCAATAAAGAGAAAAAGACTAAAAAGAAACCAAAAAGAAATTCTGGAGCTTTAAAGTACAATAACTGAAATAAAAATTCATTAGAAGAATTCACAGGCATATCTGAGAGAGTAGAAGAAAGAAGTAAAGGACTTGAAGATAGGACAGCGGAAATTCTTGAATCTGAGAAACAGAAAGAAAAAAGATTGAAGCAAAGTGAACAAATCCTAAGGGACCAGTGAGACAGGATCACAATGGAACAACAATCACACTTTGGGACTCCAAGAAACAGAAGAGAGAGAGAAAAGGACAGAGAGAATATTTGAAGAAATAATACCTGAAAACTTTAACCATGAATATAAACATCCAAGAAATTCAGTGATTTCAAGGTAAATGAACTCAAAGAGGCCCACGTCAAGACACACTATAATCAAACTTTCAAAAGACAAAGACAAGGAGAAAATCTTGGAAGCAGCAAGAGAGAAGTGACTCCTCACATACAAGGGATCCTCACTAACATTATCAGCACATTTCTCATCAGAAAGTTTCGAGGCCAAAAGGCAGTGGGATAATCTTTTTCAAAGCACTAAAAGGAAAAACATGTCCTATATCTGGAAAAATTGTCTGTCAAAATTTATGGGGAAATTCAGACGTTCTGATAAACAAAAGCTGAGGAATTTTGTCACCACTAGACTTACCCTGCAAGAGATGTTCAAGGGTGTGCTACAGGGTGAAATGAAAGGACACCAGACAGTAACTCACAGTCATATGAAGAAATAAAGATCTTAATAAAGGTAAATAGATAGGCAATTATGAAAGCTAGTACTACTGTAACAATGGTTTGTAACTGATTGCTTTCTACATGATTTAAGAGACCACTACATTGTAAAAAAATTATTATTCTAGGGGCCAACCTAGTGGTGTCATGGCTAAGTTCGTATGCTTTGCTTTGGTAGCCTGGGGTTCACAGGTTCGGATCCCAGGCGTGGACTATGCACTGCTCATCAAACCATGTTGTAGTGGCATCTCACACATAAAATAGAGGAAGATTGCAACAGGTGTTAGCTCAGCAACAATCTTCCTCAAGCAAAAAGAGGAAGAGTGGCAATAGATATTAGCTCAGAGACAATCTTCCTCACCAACACCTAAAAAACAAATCTTATTCTAAAAGCTAGTGTTATTGTAACTTTGGCTTGCAAATCCTAATTTGTTTTATACATAATTTATAAGACTGATACATTTAAAAGAATTTTTAATTTAGGTTTTTGGGTGCACAATATATAAACTTGTAATATTGTGATATCAACAACAAAAGGGACGGAAATGGAGCTGTAAAGAAGCAGAGTTTTTGTATGTTATTGAAGTTAAGCTGGTGTAAATTCAAATTAGAATGTTATAACTTTAAGATGGTAAATGAAATCCCATGGTAACCACAAAGAAAATAGCTATAGGATATACACAAAAGGAAATAATAAAGCAATTAAAATTTTTGCCACCAAAAAACCTGACTCACCACAAAAAAAGAAAGTAATGCAGAAAATGAGGAACAAAAAAGCTAGAAAATAAATACCAAAATGACAGAAGTACCTCCTTATTGGTAATTACTTTAAATGTAAATGGATTAAACTTCCAAGCAAAAGACAGAGATTGGTAGAATGAATAAAATTATATTATCCAACTGTATGCATCTACAATAGACTCACTTTAGATCCAAAGATCTATTTGAAAGTGAGGGGCCAGCACTGTGGCAGGGTGGTTAAGTTTGCAAGCTCTGCTCTGGCAACCCAGGGTTTCACTGGTTCATATCCTGGGTATGGATGCAGTGCTTCTCATCAAGCCATGCTGAGGTCACGTCCCACATAGCAGAACTAGAAGGACCTACAACTAGAATATAAAACTAAATACGTGGGAGGTTGGGGGAGAAGAAGGAAAAATAATGATTGGCAACAGATGTTAGCTCAGGGCCAATCATTAAAAAAAGAAAATTAAAGAAAGTGAAAGGGTGGAAAAGATTATCCATGAAATAATAACTAAAAAAGAACAGGCGTTATAATAATATGATATCAGACAACATAGACTTTAAACCAAAAAGTGTTATAAGAGACAAAGTAGGATATTTAACATCAATAAAAGTTTCAATATAGCAGGAAGATATAACAATTATAAACATTTATACACTACTGACAGACTATGAAAATACATGCGACAAAAATTGACAGAAATGAAGGGAGAAAGAGTTCTACAATAATAGTTGGAGATTTCAATACCTCAGTTGCAATAATGGCTAGAACGATCAAACAAAAAATAAGTAAGGAAATAGAAGGCTTAAACGACAAAATAAACCAATTGGATCTTACAGACATATACAGAACTCTATCCAAAAAGAACAGTAAAAACCTTATTCTCAAGTGCACATGGGACATTTTCCAGGATAGATAATATGTTAGGCCACAAATTGAGTCTCAACAGATTTAAAAAGACATATATCACACACAGTATCTTCTCTGACCACAGCAGGATGAAGTTAGGAATCTACAAAAGAAGGAAAACTCAGAAATTCACAAAATAGTGGAAATTAAACATCATACTCTTAAACAACCAATGAGTCAAAGGAGAAATCAAAAGAGTAGTTAGAAAATTCTTAGAGAAGAATAAAAATGAAAATACCATATGCCAAAAACTTATAGAATAGAGCAAAAGTAGGGCTTACAGGGGGAATTTATAGCTATAAATGCTTGCATTAAACAACAAGAAAGATCTCAAATCAACAACGTAGCTTTACAACTCAAGGAATTAGAAAAACAATAATTGACTAAACTCAAAACTAGCAGAATTAAGAAAAAAATAACGATTAGAACAGAGATAAATGAAATACAAAAATAGAAAAATAATAGAGAAAATCAAAGAAAGCAAAAGTTGGTTCTTCAAAAAGACTGATGATATTGAAAAACCTTTACCTACACGGACTGAGACAAAAACAAAATACTCAAATTACTAAAATCAGACATTAAAGTGGAGACATTACCACCAATTCTACAGAGATAAAAAGGATTATAAGAGTAATATAAACAGTTGTATGCTGACCAATTGGACAAGCTAGATGAAACGGACAAATTCCTAGAAACACAAAACCTACCAAGACTAAATCACGAAGTGATAGAAAATCTGAATAAACCTACAGCTAGTAAGGAGATTTAATCAGTAATCAAAAATCTCCTGACAAAGAAAATCCCGGGACTTGATGATTTCATTGATGAATTCTATCAAACATTTACAGAAGAACGAATACCAATTCTTCTCAAAATTTCCTTAAAAAAATGAAGAGGAAGAAACGCTTTCTAAGTTATTCTATGTAGCCAGCATTAACCTGATATCAAAACCAAAGACACTAAAAAAATAAAACTACAGATTGGCATCATTCATGAACATTGATACAAAAAATCCTTGACAAAATACTAGCAAGCCAAGTTCAGCAGCATATTAAAAGGATTACACACCATAACCAAGCAGCATTTATTTATGGAAAGCAAGGATGTTTCAACACACAAAAATTATCAAAGTAATACACCACAATTACAAAGTGAAGAAAATTCTTGAAATGCAAGGCTGTTTCAACATACAAAAATTAATCAGTCACACATTATAATTATAGAATGAAGGGAAAAAAAACGCATGATCATCAAAAATTGATGCAGCAAGAAACTTGACAAAATTCAATACCCTTTCACAATAAAAAAATGAAAAAATCTAGGAATAGAAAGAAACTACCTCAACATTATAAAAGCCATATATTAAATCCTACAGTGAATCGTACTCAGTGGTGAAAGATTGAAACAGGAACAACTGGTTTCACCACTTCTAGTAAGATAGTACTGGGAGTTCTAGCCAGAGTAATTAGGCAAGAAAAATATAAAAGGCATCCAAATTAGAAAGAAAGAAGTAAAATTATCTCTGTTCACAGATAGTATGATATTATATGCAGAAAGCTGTAAAGATTCCACAAAAAAAATTTAGAACTAAAAAATTAATTCATCAAAGTAAGAGTCACCACCCCCAAATCAGTTGCATTTCTACATACTAACAATGCACAATCTGCAAAGGAAAATTCAAAAACAATCCCATTGTAATAGCATTAAAAAGAATAAAATAGTTAGGAATTAACTGAGCCAAGGCAATTAAAGACTTGCATAATGAAAACTACAAAATACTGCTGAAAGAAACTAAAGGAGACATAAAAAAATGGAAACCCATTCTGTGTTCATGGATGGTAATCCCTAATACCATTAAAATGTCAGTAGTACCCAACCTGATATACAAATCTAATGCAATCTCCATCAAAATCCCAATGATGTTTTCTGCAAAAATAGGAAAAACCCATCCTAAAATTCCTATGGAATCCCAAGAGACCTAAAATAGTCAAAACAATGTCAAAAACAAAACAAAACAAAACAAAACAAAACAAAGCTAGAAGACTCACACTTCCTATTTTTAAAACAGACTAAAAACCTACAGTAATCAAAATAATGTGATAGTGGTATAAAGTCAGACATACTGACCAATTGAATGGAATAGAAAGCCCAGAAATAAACCCTCACAAATATGATCAGATGATTTTTGACAAGAGTGCCAAGACCATTCAATGGGGAAAGGAAAAACTCTTCTTCAACAAATTGAGTTGTGAAAAAAAGAATGAAGTGTGACCCTTACCTAACACCATATGCAAAATTAACTCAGAATGGATCAAAGACTTAAATGTAAGACCTAAAACTATAAAACTCTTAGAAGAAAACTCAGGATAAAAAAGCTTTGTTACACTGGATTTTTCAATGATTTCTAGGATGTGACACCAAAGGCACAAGTAACAAAAGAAAAATAGATAATTTGGAATTCAAGAAAATTTAAAATTTTGCACATCAAAACACACTGTCAACAGAATAAAAAGGCAACCCACAGAATGAGAGAAAATATTTGCAAATCGTATATCTGATAAGGCATTAATATAGAATATATAGAGGACTCTTTACACTCATAAACCAAAAAACGACCCAATTCAAAAATGGGCAAAAGACTTGCATGGACATTTCTCCAAACAAGGTATACAAATAGCCAATAAGTACATGAAAAGATGCTCAACGTCACTAATCATAAGGGAAATGTGAGTCAAAACTACAAGGAAATGCCACCTCATACTCATTAGGATGGCTACTATCAAAAAAAAGAAAAAAGAAGAAAGAAATCAACAACTGTTGGTGAGGATGGGGAGAAATCGGATTCCTTGTGCACTATTGATGGGAATATAAAATGGTACAGCCTCTGTGGAAAACAGTATGGTGGTTTCTCAAAAAGTTAAAAATAGATTTCCATATGATCCCGCAATTCCACTTCTGGGTATACACCCAAAAGAATTGAAAGCAGGGTCTCAAAGAAATATTTGTACCCTCCTCGTGTTCATAACAGCATTATTCACAATAGCTAAAACTTGGAAGCAGAAGCAATCCAAGCGTCCGTCAACGGATGAAAAGGTAAGCAAAAGGTAGTACATAGATACAGAAGGACATGATTAGTCTTTAAAAAGGAAGGAAATTTTGCAATATGCTACAACATAGATGAACCTTAAGGACATTATGCTAAGTGAAATAAGCCAGTGAAAAAACTGAAGCTAAGTGAAAAAAGACAAATACTGTCGGATTCCACTTATATGAGGTATTTAGAGTATGAAAGTCTTAGAGTCAGAAAGTAGAATGCTAGTTGCCAAGGGCTGGGAAGAAGGGAGAATGCGAAGTTATTGTTTAACAGATATAGAGTTTCAGTTTTACAATTTGAAAAGAGTTATGGAGATGGATGGTGGTGATGGTTGCACAACATTATAAATGTATTTAATACCAGTGAACTGTACAAATGGTTATAAGAAGGTATATTTTATGTTGTGTATATTTTACTACAATAAAAAAAGTTGAGAAAAAATATTTTCAGATACAAAATTTGAAAATAATGAAACGATCCTGTTCTAAAAACTTGATTTAGATCATTCTGGCTATATTGAGTCTTTGAACAGCAAAAACAAAATATTTCTTTTAAAAGGTGAACATGCAGCCTTTAAAAAGACATTGACCTAGAGGAAAATTATGTTGAATTTGGGGAAGAAGTAATGTGACGTAATTTGTTGTATGAATGTACAATGTTAGTAGTAAAGAAATTATAATCTTCCCTTATGAAAGTCATTTTTTTTAGTAAAGCTTAATAAATTGCAAAGGAGAACAAATTGCTAATCTTAATTGCTATCCCTAGGACAATTTGTGATAATTTCCCTATGAATCTAGAGATAGAAAATGTATATTAAGCTTATGAAAATGCAAATAATGGTGCTAACCACCTGCTTAATGACAAAGGCAAGTGCAACCTGTCTCTGTTATATAATTCCTTTTCTATTTATTAAAAAATTTCAATACTTGATGTTTGCTATAAAACCACAGGTGCTTTCTCCTTAAAATACTGAAGTTTTTAAAGCTGCCAGTATTTAGATGACTGAATAAGCTAACACTTATATTGAACCAGGTCCATTTGTATACCAAAATTTTGAAGCTATCTTGAACATGTTGGTGTTTTCCCTTGAGTTTTTAATTAATTAACTTATTTTCCAGCTTTATTGAGATATAATTGGCAAATAAAATTGTATAAATTTAAAGTGTACAGAGTGATGATTTGATATGCCTATACATTGTGACATGATTACTTTTGAATATGTTTCTTAATTTAGAATTACAAAAGTTTAGCTTTAATGAGATTACCACCTTTTGTGAGAAGGACAGATTCAAGAAGTTCTCTTTTTTTAAATTTCAAAGTGTAATACATGTTCTTTGGAACACTGTCATACATAAGCTTCATGACAGGTGTTCATATCTATTAGCTGTATTATATATAAGGAGGGGATAATAACACCTTGAAGAATGAAATTATTTCTCAAAGCCATTGCAAAGAAGACTAAAACCAAATGAATAAAATAGCTGATGGAAGGTGGGATCCAAAAAACATTGATTGAATTTATCTGGTTTAGCCCAATTGGCAGAAAATTAGAGAAAACGAAATCTGACTGTGTAAATAAACAGACACACACACACAGTTTTAGTTGAAAGATTGGGAGGACTATTTTTGATATTATATTCTCATTATCTTGAACAATGTATGTCACATGGTAGCCACTAATTGTTTAATGTATGAAAAATTTAATGCCACTCTATAATTTTGTGATTGACACATCAAAAGTATAATTCCTCTTTGTGTTTATATTAGATAATGGTACATTGCCCTATTTCCATAAAGTCAGACCAGTGAATTTCCACAATGTGTTGGTAGGAATCCTAGGCCCGGCAAGTCAAAACTTACCTTCAACATACTATTTGAAAATTCAAAAAAGCACATCCCACAGCATGCGGAATTGTCATAGACTCATATATTGTGAAAATCAAAACATTCCTAGGGCAGGCCCAGTGGTGCAGCAGTTAAGTGCACAGTTCCACTTCGGTGGCCCAGGGATCACTGGTTCGGATCCCAGGTGCAGACATTGCACTGCTTGGCAAGTGATGCTGTGGTAGGTGTCCCACATATAAAGTAGAGGAAGATGGGCACGGATCTTAGCTTGGGGCCAGTATTCCTCAGCAAAAAGAAGAGGATTGGTGGCAAATGTTAGCTCAGGGCTAATCTTCCTCCGAAAAAAAAAAAAATTCTACCATGGCTAAAATAACCAAAACCAAAACTGACAAATGTTACAGAGGTCGTGGAGAAAAAGGAACCCTCATACACTGCTGTGGGAATGCAAAC
This sequence comes from Equus caballus, assembly GCF_041296265.1. Taxonomy (NCBI): domain Eukaryota; kingdom Metazoa; phylum Chordata; class Mammalia; order Perissodactyla; family Equidae; genus Equus; species Equus caballus. The sequence goes on along the minus strand of NC_091709.1, from coordinate 26,467,097 downwards.
TGGTGTCGTCACTATGGAAAACAGTATGCAGATTTCTCAAAAAGTTAAAAATAGAAATACCATATGATCCAGCTATTCCACTACTGGCTATCTATCCAAAGAACTTGAAATCAGGAATTCAAAGAGACCCATGCACTCCTACGTTCATTGAAGCATTATTTACAATAGCCAAGATGTGGAAGCAACCTAAGTGTCCATCAACTGATGACTGGATAAAGAAGATATGGCACATATATACAATGGAATACTACTCAGCCATAAAAAAGGTTAAAACTGTCCCATTCACAACAACCTGGATGGACCTTGAGGGTACTATGTTAAGCTAAATAAGCCAGATAGAGAAAGACAATCTCTGTATGACTCCACTCATATGTGGAAGATAAACACATGGACAAAGAGAACATATTAGTGGTTACCAGGGGAAAGGGGGATGGGGGGTGGGCACAAAGGGTGAAGTGGTACACCTACAATATGACAAATAATAATGTACAACTGAAATTTCACAAGGTTGTAAACTATCATAACCTCAATAAAAAAATAAAATAGATAAAAAATTCTACCAACAAAAAAGAAATCTGACAATAAACATCTCTTTACATTTTAAAGACTAATTCAAGTAGATATAGACGAGAAAACCAAATGTTAATATTTTAAGAACAAGTGCAAACAGGGGATTTCAAGAATAGCATAGAAGTACTCAATTAGTCTAGAAAAAGAAAAGATTTATATAAAATGATAGGATACATGAAATGTTCTCTATCTTTACAAAACAGATAACAAAAGGAAATGACTTCTACTTTTATCACACTAGAATTTTGTTTCATGTAATAAAGGAGAATGTGAGAAAGGTTTGTGGGGGATCAGAATTGGCCACTCCAAAATGTGTCTCTTTGCCTTGATTATTTTTAAGCACAAAAGCACTCTAAAAGAAACTTTGACCTTCCCCTCAACTGCCTAAAAGAATTGGAGAGAGAAGGCCTGTTCCAGAAAGGAACTAATAGCATAAGATAACTGTAGTGTAATGTAAAACGTGTCCCTCAGGACACATTGTCTATTCTTGGCCCCTGTGCATTTCCATGTAAATTGTCTTCCTCCCTTTTGAAGTCCCAAAGCACTACCCTCAACATACTTCTTTGTCTTTATCTGAATAGTATTTGAGGTGGTGGCTTTGGCCATTCTGGCAACTTACTCAGTTTTCCTGAGTTTCTCCCATACATACACGTTATTAAACTTACTTGATTTTCTCCCGTTATTCTGTCCCATGTCAATTTAATTCTTAGACCAGCCAGAAGGACATAGAGGATAGAGGAACTGTCTTCCTCCCCTACAGGTTCTTCCTTAGTCACAAGGATCCCTTTTAGTGATGCCAGTACTTCAAAATAACCTCAGCTATACTGCTCTAAAAGGATTACTTATGAGACTTCCAATGACATTAAGAATAAAATGCAAAGTCATCTCCAAGGTCTACAATGGCTCCTTGAATTTGGGCCAAGCCTATCTCACTATTCTTGCTTCATTTGATTCTACCCTCTGATTATGCCATTCCAGCCAAGATGGCCTTATTATTGGTTTCGGCCCTGGCCAGGCTTCCCCAGATCTTTGTGTAATCATTCACTCACTTCATTCAGGGCTCTGCTCAAAAGTCACCTCCTCACAGAATCCTGCCCTGACCACTCTCTAAAATTGCCCCTGCCTTCCACCTCTAGTCACACTCCATCTTCTCTCTAGTCACATTCCATTGTCTTGCTCTGCTCCATTTTTCTTCATACTCCATAACATTACCTGGTTTTTAAATATATATACATATGATATATCAATATTTATTATACATCTATATTTTTATATATATATACCTCTTCCACTAGAATGTAAACTCCATGATGACAAAGACTTTATTGTTTTGTTCATTGTTGTATCTCTAGCACCTAAAATCCTAAAATCTACCTGGACATGGTAGGCACTTTCGAATTTTTGGTCAAACTAAATGAATGAGCATGTATTATTTCAATTAAATGGACCATGTAGGGAGTCATTTATGCTAGTCAGGATGTGTATTTATACACATATACATATATGTGTGCATATGTATGTGTGTATATTTATATGTGTGTGCATATATGTGTGTCTGTGTGTATCATAGGGGATAAATAACGTGTCTCAAATGGCATAGTCATAAGGGATGAAGTCACTGCTAAACTACTTTATAAGATGAAGGAAGAAGCACAATCACTAAAACTATTTACAATTTGAACATCAAGAAATAGAGAATACACAGCAAATATTTGTTGGGTTAAGTGAGAGTCATTAGTTGAGGCAAGGAGTTAAAGATACAGAATGTAGGATGCATGGCCCCATACAAGGGGATGACACTGCTACCATGGACAGAAGATCACATGTCTTGAACAGCAAATCCAAAATTCTTACTATGCGTCTCTGCGTCATAGCAATACCCAACTGGAGGGATGAAGACATCTGGCAAAACACTCCAGATTGAAGCAGCTTTATAGAGCACACTCATTTTCTGTCATGTGAGAAATACCTTAAGTGTCCATTGACACACCCAAGTTGCCATAACTGCCCAGGCATGTTTTATCACCTAAGAAGATTTTCTTTCTTTAATGTTAGCTGTGCCAGTAGCAACAGCATATGTCATACAGTGGTGAAAGTTGCCTTTTTGTCTAAAAGTAGAGAAAAGAAGTGGGAATAATTAAGACTGCTTTTAAGAGGAAGAGAAACTGCTATCTCCATGTTCTCAATAGTCTACTTATGTCTAGACTTAGAATATTAAAAAATGCTCCCATATATATTTTTTTAATCTTAGTAGGTGGAATGAAGATCTATTCATCTACAATACAATTAAGTTTTATAGAACAGCCAATTACATGACATTAATTCCCAGAAAAGCTTGTGGAATCTCTGGAAACTCCAAGTAGAGAAGAAAAGTAACTCACTTGTTTAGATAGTTTCATTGAATTTAGCCTGGACAGTGTAATCATATACAGATGTTTGGAAATAGTTAATAACTATATAATTTTATTTGCGTATAAGCAAATCTAGTAATTATGTAATCCATTCATTAATTTCAGGTGATGCAGAAGATTCACGAGCGTATACAATATGGTACACAGGCTCTCAGACGTGTAGTCAAGATGGAGAGATGCGACTAATGTCTTAATACTTCTATTATGAGGTGAGAGACTGGCAAATACTGGCACATATACGTAATGTTTACTATAGAGTTGAAAATGAATATAAAAATATTTCTACTAAAATAATCAAATAAATCCTTACAAAGAAGCTCACATTTACATTGGACATTGAAGGATGGATAAAAAAGCATGGAAGGAGTAATATAAATTCAAGCTTGGACATAAGAAAGTAGAATGCATGTTTGACACAGTGAGTGAACCAGCTTTCATGTGCCAACTATTTACTTAGGAGAATGTTATGCAATGAGGGAGAAAAGAAAGTCTAGGACATTATGACACACGAAGCAGAGACACATATACAAACAAATATATAATACATGTGCATAAACATACATACATATATATACATATATTTAGTATTGTCACTTATTAAACGTGATTATTTGAATCATAATTTATATCATTTCCTTAGGGAAATTGAAATATTTTCCAGTTTACCCTTATGCACCATAATGACTCATCTTTTACATATCCTGGAATATGAGAATCCTATTTTAGATATCACTACTACATGCAATAATTTGTGTGTGTGTGTGAGAGGAAGATTGGCCCTGAGCTAACATCCATGCAAATATTCCTCTATTTTGTATATTAGATACTGTGACAGCATGATTTGGTGATTGGTGTGTAGGTCTGTGCCTGGGATCCAAACCCATGAACCCCAGGCTGCCGAAGTGGAGTACATGAACTTAACCACTATGTCACTGGGCCAGCCCCTATGCAATATGATTTTTTTAAAATGGCAATGACAAAAATCAAAGCATTGCATTATTAGTTTACAATGTTAATCAGACCATGACATGTAGAAAAAGAAGGAACACGTGAGATGGCAATAGTAAGAAAAGATAGGAATGATCTCCATGGTCCATAAATGATATAAAAGAGCTGAGAAACAGGGGTGCCCAACTCAGAAAGCATTTCTGATCATGCCAGTCCATGGGTTCATCTTCCCCTATAGGATGGAACCACTGAAGAAGGCATTAGAATCTTCTCAACGAAAGAATGTTGAGCTCTTTAGTGTATATAGCAAAAGCTCTTTACTCCTCCTTAAAGTTTGAGAATGTTTGTATACTACAATAGAGAAAAGTGTAGTCATAATAATGAAATTTAATAATAAAAAAATCAAGTGATGTTTAGTATAGTGAAGTATGTTAAGCATGATATAAACAATATTAGGGGTAAAATTTAACTGTCTTCTAAACTACCTATCAGTTAAACTCACTATCAAAATAACCATGATGGGCAGTCCATTCATCACCAGAATTCATAATTGAGAAGATTTTTAAGCTATATTCCGGCAAAGGTCATTTTTACATGGCAAATTAAAAAGTCCAGAAGAGTGCATTTGAGCAGGTAGATGGGCTCCATTTATTTATTTATTTTTTTTTAAGTTTCTAGGATCTATGAATAATGCATTGTCCTGTAGATTAAATTCCTATAAAACACTCTTGAAATATTCATGTTTCTTCTCTCACTACTCACAAACGTCTTCCCTCTATAAGTTACATTCATTACTTCATACCATTTATTTTTCTGATTCATAAAATTATATACCCAAGGGAAAGCTCATTGATTTTATTGAGAAAATTTTAAAAATTATTTGTATAGAAGCTCTCTTTATCATTATAGCAGAGACTAGGCTGAGTATAGAACTATGTATGAATTTGTATTTTCATCTCAAGATATGTGGGAAAGTCTCCAGAAGACAAGTAATTTTACTTAAGACTGTTATTTCACTCAATTTTCCTCTTAGTTTAGTTCTTTGTATACTTTGACCTACATAGTTTAAATTCATTAAGATCACAATTGTATATAAATTTCTAATTTAACTTGGTTTGATTTTATGGGCACAATTAAAACAGTCCAAGATATTCTTGTTTTGCATTTTAACATGCAGAACTCTTTCCACTACATGCAAATGAGAAAATTTCCCTTCACTGAAAATATGGAATTAGTGTGGATTACTTTTTTCTCCTTTTCTTTGCAATTCATAAGTTTATTCCACTTGTATTTAACATAGATGATTTTTACAGTCAATTTCTCTTGTAACGTGAAATATAGACATTTAGAACTGATAACGATTTTTTCCTCAGGCACATTTATGTTGGAAGTAGTGTAATCATACAAAATATTCCTTGTAGAGAATTTTTAAAAAGCACTGGAACTCATTAAGATTTTAAAATCTCTAGTAGGTTAGAACTAACACTAAACAATGATTATTTTAAATTGTTTCTAAACCAGTGAAGTTGCATAGTATAATAGTGGGAAATCCAGTTTCACCAATAGAACTATGTAAATAACAAGGATTAAAAGAAACACTGAGGACAGTGACATCAGCATCATGGTGGAGTGAGCTGTTCCCTTAATCTCTCCCCTCTAAGATATGATGAAAAGGATATTCATAAACCAACAGAGGGATTTAAACAACACAATAGATGCCTGAGAGATCCACACAGTCATACATCTGAAGGTGGGGTTGCAGGACCCCCTGGCAGGCAGTGGAAGGAAATAAGTGGATCTTCTCTTCCTCCTGAGTGGCAACGATCTAGGACATGGGACCCCACAGAGCAGTTGGTGCACAATTCTGAGAGGGGAAGGGGGAAAAGGCAGCCCTCTGTGGCAACGCTTGCATTATTAGAGCTGCCTCCCAGCCTGTAGGAACACTCCATACTGAGGTAGCTAAACAATTGCAGCTGTGTCCACACCAAGCCAAGCAGCCCGGGTGGGCAGACAGTGAATGCAGTGTGGGAGGATGCAAGGTTGTGCACACAAAAGAAAATGTCCCTCTTCCACTCCCGCATGTCACATCAGCTTGGTTGGTTGGGCAGAGCAGGGGATCTGTACCAGAGCACCTGTGCCAGTGTGTGTAAAGCAGCAGTGGCCAGTGGGAAAAAACAGACAGGCCCTATTGGCCCAGCTTTCAACAGACAGGCACATCTGTCAGGGGTTGCAGAGAGCTCAGATAACACAGCCCCTGCTCCCCTAATGGTGACAGAATCTGTGACCAGGTACTACTACTATGTGATGGCAAAAGTCAACTCCATAAAATAGCATGAAGAAGTATATTAACACTCCAGACCAGAAGGAAAATGACAAGTACCCAGGACTCAATCCTGAAGTCACGGAAATTTATGATCTAAATGACATAGAATTCAAAATGGTTATTGTAACACAACAATGAGTTACAAGAAAACTTGAAAAGACAGTTCAATGATTTCAGGAATAAAATTATGAACAGACAGAATTGTTTACAAAGGAGATTGAAACTATAAAAAAAAATCAGAAATGTTGGAGATGAAAACACAATGAATGAAATAAAGAAAAATCTAGAATCCTTAATTAACAGAGCTGATATTATTGAGGATAGAATTAGTGATTTAGAGGACAGAAATAGAGAAATGATGCAGATGGAGGAAGAGAGAGAACTAGGACTAAAAAGACATGAAGAAATTCTCCAAGAAATATCTGTCTAAATTAGGAAATGCAACATAAGGATTATAGGTATTCAAGATGGAGAAGATGGGGAGAAAGGAGCAGAGAGCTTGTTCAAAGAAATAGTAGATGAGAATTTTTGAAACCTGGGCAAGGAGCTGGAATTATGTGTAAATGAAGCTAATAGAGCTCCTAATTACATGAATGTAAAAAGACATTCACCAAGGCATATATTACTGAAACTGGTAAAAGTCAACGACAAAGAAAAATATTAAAGGCAGCAAGGCAGAAGAAAATAACCTACCAAGGAACTGCTATCATGCTTTCAGCAGATTTCTTAGCAGAAACCTTACAGGCTAGGAGAGAACGGAATGGTATATTCAAAATGCTGAAAGACAAAAACTTTCAGCCAAGAATACTTTATCCAGAAAAGCTATCCTTCAGATATGATGGAGAAATAAAAACTTTCCCAAATAAACAGAAGCTGTGGGAGTTCATTGCCACAAGACCTCCCTACAAGAAATGATCAAGAAGACACAGATACTTGGAAAAAGAATAAAGAGTTTATAAAGCCTTGACCAAGAAGATAAACAGACAAAATCAGAAAATTTCAGTTCTCTATCAGAACCAGTTAGCAAAAACTTAATTATGCATTAAAGATAAAAGAAAGGCAAGCATCCAAAATAACTGCAATCACTTCATTTTAATCACAAACTCATGACACAAAACAGAATAAGTTGTGACAACCATAACTTAGAAGGGGAAGAGGAAAGGCATGGAATCTGCTTAGACTAAAGAAATAAGAGGTTATCAGAAAATGGGCTATCTCATGTATGAGATCTTTTATACAAACCTCATGGTAATCATAAAAGAAAAAATCAGAACAGAGATACAAATGATAAATAAAAAGAAAATCATTGTACAGAAACACCAAACTGAATTGGCAGTCAGAAATACATGGGATGAGAAACAAAGGAAGTACAGAAAAACCAGAAAAGGGATAAAATGGCAGTATTAAGTCTTTATATATCAATAATCACTCTAAATCTAAATGGATTGAATTCTCCAATCAAATGACAAAGAGTAGCTGGTTGGATTAAAAAACAAGACCAAACAGTGGCCAGACAGGTACCACACCAGTTAATTTTACACACTCCACTTTGGTGTCCTGGGAGTCATGGGCTTGAATCCCAGGCATGGACCTAGACACCAATTATCAAGCCATGCTCTGACAGGCATCCACATATAAAATAAAGGAAGATGGGCACAGATGTTAGCTCAGGGCCAATCTTCCTCAGCAAAAAGAGGAGGATTGGCAGAGGATTTTAGCTCAGGGTTAATCTCCCTCAACAAAAACCCAAAAAACAAAAAAAAAGACCCAACAATAGGCTGTCTCCAGGAAACACATCTCAGCTCTAAAGGCAAACACAGGCTCAGAGTGAAGGGATGGAAGACGATACTCCAAGCTGATGGCAAATAAAAGAAAGCAGGTGTTGCCATACTTACATCAGCTAAAGTAGACTTTAAGATAACAAAGGCAATACAATGCAAAGAGAGGCAGTATATAATGAAAAAAGGGACACTCCATCAAGAGGACATAAGAGTTATAAATATATATGCACCTAACACAGGAACCCCAAAGTACATACAGCAACTATTAACAGTCGTAAAAGGAGAAATTAAGAGCAACACAATAATAGTAGGGGACCTCAACACCCCACTTACATTAATCGATAGATCATCCAGACAGAAAGTCAACAAGGAAATAGTGGAATTAAATGAAAAACTTGGCGAGATGGGCTTGATAGATATATACAGAACACTTTATCCAAATTAGCAGAATACACATTCTTCTCAAGTTTACATGGAAAATTCTCAAAGATAGAGCATATCTTGGGAAACCAGGCAAGTCTCAATAAACTTAAAGAGATTGAGATCACATCAAGAATCTTTCCTGACCATATGCCATGAAACCAGAAATCAACTACAACAAAAAAGCTGGGAACATGACAAATATGTGGAGACTAAACAACATGCTACTGAACAACCAATGGATCAATGAAAAAATGAAAGGAGAAACCAAAAAATATCTGGAGACAAATGAAGATGAAAATACACCTCACCAACTCATATGGGATGCAGCAAAGGTGGTTGTAAGAGGGAAATTCATAGCAATACAGGCCCACCTTAACAAACAAGAAAAATCTCAAATAAGTAATCTTAAACTACACTTAACAGAACTAGGAAAAGAAGAAGAAATAAAGTCCAAAGTCAGGAGGAGGGCAATAATAATAATTAGAGCAGAAATAAATGAAACTGAAATTAAAAAAAAAAACAGCAGAAAGGACCAATGAAACTAAGATCTGGTTCTTTGAGAAGATAAACTAAATTGACAAACGTTTAGCCAGACTCACTAAGAAAAAAAGAGAGAGGGTGCAAATAAACATAATTAGAAGTGAAAGAGGAGAAATTGCAATGGATACCATGGAAATACAAAAGATTATAAGAGAATACTATGGAAAACCATATGCCAACAAGTTGGCCAACCTAAAAGAAACTGATAAATTCTTAGATTCATACAACCTTCCAAAACTGAATCAAGAAGAAATAGAAAATCTGAATAGACCAACAACAAGTAAACAGATTGAAACAGCAATCAAAAACCTCCCCAAAAGTAAAAGTTCAGGATCAGATGGCTTCTCTGGAAAATTCTTCCAAACGTTCAAAGAGTTAATACCTATCCCTCTCAAACTATTCCAAAAATTGCAGAAGACAGAACACTTTCTAACTCATTCTACAAGGTCAACATCACCCTGATCCTAAAGCCAGACAAGTACAACACAAAGAAGGAAAATTACAGACCAACATTGCTAATAAACATAGATGCAAAAATCCTCAACAAAATATTGGGAAACAGAATACAGCAATACATTAAAAGCATCATACCAGGGATGCAGGGATGGTTCAACATCCACAAATCAATCAATGTCATACACCACCTTAACAAAATGAGAAATAAAACCATGGAATCATCTCAATAGATGCAGAGAAAGCATTTGACAAGATCCAACATCCATTTATGATAAAAACTCTCAATAAAATGTGTATTGAAGGAAAGTACCTCAACATTATAAAGGCAATATATGACAAATTCACAGCCAATATCATACTCAGTGGGGAAAAACTGAAAGCCCAACCCACTGAGAACAGGAACAAGACAAGGGTGCCCACTATGGTCAATCTTATTCAACATAGTATTGGAGGATTTTGCCAGAGCAATTAGGCAAGAAAAAGGAATAAAAGGAATCCAAATTGGCAAGGAAGAAGTGAAACTCTCACTGTTTACAAAATACAAGATTCTATATATAGAAAACCCTAGAGTATCCCTTGGAAAACTATTAGTATTCCACAACAACAGCAAAGTTTCAGGGTACAAAATCAATTTATGAAAATCAGAAGCATTTCTATACTGTGATAATGAACTAAAAGAAAGAGAACTCAAAAATATAATTCCATTTACAACTGCAACAAAAATAATAAAATACCTAGGAATAAATTTATCCAAGCAGGTGAAAGACCTATACAATGAAAACTATAAGACATTATTGAAAGAAATTGATGATGACATAAAGAAATGGAGTGATACTCCATGCACATAGATTTGAAGAATAAACATAGCTAAAATGTCCATACTACCTAAAGCAATCTACAGATTCAATGAAATCCCAACCAGAATCTCAATGACATTCTTAATGCAAATAGAAGAAAGAATCCTAAAATTCACATGGGGCAACAAAGATCCCAAATAGCAACAGCGAACCTGAGAAAAAAGAATAAAGCCAGAGGCATCACAATCCCTGATCTCAAAATATATTACAGGGGCCAGCCTGGTGGTGTAGTGGTTAAGTTTGTGTGCTCCACTTCAGCGGCCTGGGATTCGCAGGTTTTGATCCTGGGCACAGACCTCACACCCTCGCCAAGCCACACTGTGGTGGCATGCCACATAAAATAGGGAAGACTGGCACAGATGTGAGCTCAGTGACAATCTTCCTTAAGCAAAAAGGGAAGATTGGTAACAGATGTTAGCTCAGAGCCGATCTTCCTCAGGAAAAAAAAAAACTACTACAAAGCTATAGCGATCAAAACAGCATGATACTGGTACAGAAACAGACATACAGATCAATGGTACAGAACTGAAAGCCTAGAAATAAAACCACACATCTACGGACAGCTAATCTTCAACAAAGGAGCAAAGAAGAGACAATGGAGAAAGGAACCATAACCCTTCAATAAACGGTCTTGGGAAAACTGGACAGCCACATGCAAAAGAATGAAAGTAGACCTTTATCTTTCACCACACACAAAAATTAACTCAAAATGGATTAAAGGCTAGAAGTTAACACCTGAAACCATAAAACTCGTAGAAGAAAATATAGGCACTACACTCTTTGCCCTTAATATTTGAAGCATCTTTTTGAATACCATGTCTACTCAGGTATCGGAAGCGAAAGAAAAAAATAAACAAATGGGACTTCATCAGACTAAACAGCTTCTGGAAGGCAAAGAAAATCAGGAAAAAAAAAAAAGACAACGCACCAACTGAGAAAAAATATTTGCAAATCATGTATCTGACAAGTGGTTAATTTCCAAAATATATAAAGAATTCATTCAACTCAACAACAAACAAACAACCCGATCAAAAAAATGGGCAGAGGATATAAACAGACATTTTTCCAAAGAAGCTATACAGATGGCCATTAGGCATATGAAAAGATGCTCAACATCACTCACCATCAGGGAAATGCAAATCAAAACTACACTAAGATATCACCTTACATCCATTAGATTGGCTATAATTGCCAAATCAAAAAATAGCAAATGTTGGAGAGGATGTGGAGAAAAGGAACCCTCCATTCACTGCTGGTGGGAATGCAAACTAGTGTAGCCACTATGGAGTGGCTCAAATCTCCAGTATGGAGATTTCTCAAAAAATTAAAAATAGAAATACCATATGATCCAGCTATCCCACTACGGGGTATTTATCCAAAAAACTTCAAATCAACAATTCAAAGAGACTTATGCATCACTATGTTCATTGCAGCATCATTCACAACAGTAAGATGTGAAGCAACCCAAGTGCCCACTGACAAACAAAGGGATAAAGAAGATGTGGTACATATATATATACATGATGGAACATATATACGTGATGGAATAATACTCAGCCACAAAAAGACAAAATCATCCCATTTTCAACAACATGGGTGGATCTTGAGGGTAAATAAGCCAGACAGAGACAACAAATATTGCATGATTTCACTCACAAGTGGAAGATAAACAAACACATGGATAAAGAGAACAGATTAGTGGTTACCAGACGAGAAGGGAGTTGGGGGGTAGGCATAAGGAGTAAAGGGGCACATGTATATGGTGACTGACAATAATGTACAACTGAAATTTCACAATGTTATTAACTATTATGAGTACAATCAAATATAAAAAAGAACTTGAAATAAAAACTTTTAACATATAACTTGATGTTACCATAACTTTTAGCAATTGGGAAGCTACAAAAAGAAAATGACAGATCCTGAATAGAAAAACCATCTCTACTATAATAGAAAAGGGCTATGTGTCATTGATTACTTAATAAACAAACAAAAAACCCCTTTTAGACTCATTTCATCACAATTGGTAGTCAAAGAATCTTGTTGAGAACTGGTATATTACAGCATGTCAAACATGCAGTAACTATCATAGGTTCATGTCATTGGATCAGATGAATCATGTACTCATTGTTTATAAAAGATGCCTGCTGCTATATCATAAAACAAAAGAAAATGTATAGTAATACGTTTTCAAGAAGACAGGAAAAAAACACAAAAATCGAAAAAGAAAAAAAGGAAATTCCTTTTTATAGTTAAAGTGAACCATTATGTTTGTGGTTGGGGGGCAGGGGAGAAAGAAAGAACTAAGAGTATGATCATGTCATATGTTTTCAACGACATATTTTGAGGTGCATTTCCAAAAATAAAAGAGGAAGTTTTTAAGTAACATAAAGACATATCAATTATAGCTTTCATTATTTTTAATGGCATCAAAACATAATATAGAATATTCCACACAAATTTAGGAAAGCCATAACTTAGGCAACATTATTATATGGCAAAACATCTTCAAAGAAATACTTGTATGAGCTGATTCTAACTTTAGTTGAATTATTATGCTCATTCTCATTGTCTTTACTCTGTATTTTAAATAATCACCTGCTACTTTTTACATACTAACAAAAGCAAAAGGATTTCATACTCAACAACATTAACGGAAGAAACATTTATAGGTAATAACTTTAATAAAATGTTTCCACTGATATTTACTTTCTTTTGAGATTTATAAACTGAAATCTACTGTATAATTAGTGGGTTTTTGAACAATAAAATTTTGAGGTCAATATCAAATAGCATGTTTCCCAATAAAGAACTAGCCGTATCAAATTATCTTGTGGATTCAAATAGGTTCTTTTATGCAATGTAAAAATATCCACCAACACAGAGATGCGATATTGAATAATTTCAGTGGGCACCACTCATAGTCTATATAAGTAGCTCTTTTTATAGTTGAATATTATCCAATATATGTAACCTTACACTGTGCCTATATCTGATGATCTTTGTTATTCTGAATCTTACTGGGAAAAACAGCCATGTTTTGAAGCTTAAATTTATATTTAAAATTTCCACTGAGTGTGGGTATAAAACCAGCTACTTTCCAATATACAAGTGCGAATTTTCCCCCACAAGCCATACAAGAAAGCAGGGAATATAGCTAATTATAGGTAGTAACCATTATTCATTGAGAAACTTTGCTATGCTCATTTTTCTAGAAGTATGATTGTCAATATTGTAGTCATCAATATATTAATAAATTAATTTAATAGTCTGTGCTTTAAAAATTGAAAAAGCCCAAATATAAAAATAAAATACTACATCAAGAATAATAAACATCTGTACACAAAGATGGCATGCCAAGGTGAGGTAAACTGCTTATACCTACAGAACTTAAGAAAGTCTCAGGAATGTTAAGTCCAAAAAGATAAGAGCTGAAAATTGGGTGATCATTCGAGATTTGAACAATGTACTCTCATGTGCTCATCTCAGCTTTAAGGGAAGATAAATTCCTCTCTCTCATCTCAACAGAAGATGACAGGTCTATTATCTGGATGAGTTGGACCAAGGAAGCTTTCAAGTCTGGGATTCTAACATGCAAGAGTGTGGAGTTGATGTCCTAGATTAAAAACGTGGGAACCATCTGACACCATCTGACACAAGCTGCTTCTCCACAGAGACCCAGTAGCCAAGAACGTCCATAATAACTAAACAGCACCCCCCCAAAAAGATATCTACAAATAGCTGACAGTTCAAAGACCTTTGTTGATGGGGAAGTTAGAAACCCATCTGGTCACAAGGCTTCAAAAGCCCCACCTTTGCAAACCGTGCCTAGGTTTTAAAATATACACATCCCAACATCCAGACAAGGATCACCAAAAACTTGAGGAAAGTTTCTAATGTAAATGATAGAGAATAAAACAAACAACAAAAAAATAAGTCTAGGAAAATGAAACCAAGTCAGGGAGCAAAACAACTTTGAAAACAGACTATCATTACAATCATCAGAGAGATAAGAGAATATATTGCATACACGAAATAAGGAATCATCAGAGAATGAAAGATTTATGAATTAAAAAAATTGATAGACAAATTGAAAGATATAAACGTTAAAATGACAAAGAGTAAAACAAAAGATAAAAGTAGAGACAACAAGAGAGAAAACACAGGAAAAATGGAGGATTAATCAATGAAAGCCAATATTTCATTAAGAAATTCTAATGTAAAACAATGGGAAAAATTACAAAATAAATTGTAACACAATGAATCTTACTTCTAAAGAGCACTAATGTCCAGTTTTAAAAGCTAAACAATTTCAGTGCCAATAATGTAAAAGAACTCTTAGTAGGCCATATGGAAGCTTGCTGCACTAGGATGAAGTGAGTGGTAGTGGTGGTTGGGGGGATTATGGAGATGATTCCTAGTGAAAAACTAAAACACAGAAGGAACTAGGTTCCGTAACTGTGGTAGGAAATTCCAGATGTGTTTTAAGTAGTTTTCATTGTTGACGTGGAGCCCTCCGTCTAAATCTATATGAAAGACAGCGAGCTTGTAGTTTTGGAGTATTCAAGCCAGAAAGATTCTTCATTCCAAGAGGGCTGCTGGTGCCACTGAATTTAGGGCATCCCTTTAGGGACAAAGGAAGGTCCTGGGAAGTAGCATCTCTTTAGTTTCATTGAAATGTTTCTCAGTGTTTCATCTACTAATCTTCACTCTACTCTAATGTCAAGTTTGCTGACCTATCAGGCACAGCATATATTTTATAAATTCAAATCTATAAATTCGAAACAATCTTAGAAAAAATGCTTATTGAATGCTACCTCTCCACAAAACTTAAAATGGCTTTCTGTACAATGCAAATTGATTTTTCCTTCAGATTTTAATTAAAATAGAACCTTTGTAAAACTAAATAAAACCTGGAGGAAAATTTTGGAATTATATATAGTAATGAAGCATGTACATAACCTTAATTATAGTGTTTACAAACTAAATACTACAAAGTTAAAATTACCATCCATAGATTAAAATATACATACTGTAATTATATCCTGCAAAGCCACATTAAAGGTTTAGTGGAACTATGCAATGAAAGAACTGAAAAATCCAGCTGTGTAGTTATTTCTAATTGTAGTCAGTTATTACATCCTTCGATTAGTGAAAATGACAAGAATTTGCAAAAGTAAAAGTTTCCAATGAAAGTTTCATTTAGAAAATGCTATTATTTTCAAGTAAAAATTTTCTCCCTTATTTCAGAAACAATGAGAAATTCCAGTATAACCTTAGACCCAAATAAAGCAGAGCATATACTAATTTTGGTGGAGATTGAAAGAACTTCTGTGCAATTCTAGCTGGCTAAACATTTCATAAATCAAAAGAAATAGATTTTACTATTTGAGAGAATTGTTTTATGCTCTGTTAGAAAGAAATTCATATTTTAAAATATTAATTTTTCATTTTTATTTTGAAGACTGATAGTGAGTACCTGTTCTGCAAGATTAGTATTTTGTCTTCACTTGTGCCCAATGAGATGTATAGAACACACTTACAAAGCGTTAAGTGATATGGTAATAAATAAGTCATGCAGCCCTCCCAACCAAAAAGTTTTGCTGCAACTGTGACACATGTTTCTCACTCAAAATTAAATGTCAGGATGACTTACATTTTATATTTGAATAGTACAAGTTGTTGATATTTGATTTGTTAACAATTCTCCATGTTTTGAAGATTAGTTTTGTGACATCACTGATTAGGATGATCAGTAAGGCATCAGTTAGACCTTGAAGAACAATATAATAATAGGTCCAAGCTCAATTGTACCCTAAACCTAGAACCAAGTGCAGAGTGGTCAAGTGAAATTCACAGGAAATTAATTAATGAGTTATTTAGGGTCAGAACCTATGAACAGAAAAAATTTTATGCTAAATGACACCGTAATCAAGCAAGAGAAAACACTTATTTCTATGTGGTGATATCAGCAATTGGAAGTAGATACGTGAATAGTAAATAATAAATTATAGATATTTAAGAATAAGGAAAAGTAACTGAACATCAACTAAACTCATGTAAATTAGAATAAATAAATGAAGCCACTTTGAGGGCAAACAAAAAGTAGTAGCTGAAATATTCATAATCATATGCATCTGTCTTCTCAGAGATAAACCTAAATCTATCTTCTAACACATGTCTCAAAGGCAATGAGCTTGATCTCTTAAACTTGAAGATGAATGATTAGCACAAACTATAAAACAAAGGCACAAAAGAGGCATTTATTTACTATTCAAAAACATATATGTGCTTTAAAATAATATTTTTAGCTTTCTAGCAATAAAGTCACCTACATAGCCAGAAAAACATCTTCTAAGTACACTTGAAAATTACACACATCACTTTCAAAAATGTTTTTCAATGCACATATTATCTCACAGAAAAGGGACACAAACACTGAAACATCAAAAAAGAAGTACACGCAGAGACCTAAAGCTACAGGAGCAGCCATGAAATTGGTTTTCTATCAATTATTGCAGTCCTGTCAAAAACATCACTGCTACTCAGAAAATTGAGAGCTTTTGCACAGATCTCTGATATAGAAAATTGGGTTTGACTGTCCTCACTGAGGAAAGAGGATGCAAATAGGAGATTTGAGGCTGGAACACCTGCATGGGTCCAGGAACCTCCAAGTTCTTGGAAGTAAAAATGTGGCTAGAACACACACACACACACACACACACACACACACACAGAAAGAAGATTGCTGACAACTAAAACTTATTTGGCTTGGCCTTGAACCAAATCCCAGTTTGGCCAGGGGGTTGGATAAATAATTCTTTGAAAATTAGTAAGTATAAACCTACTCTCATGGTACAGAAAATCTCGAATCAAGAAATTAATATAGGGTGCTCACTGCTTCCAGCGTTGTGGGGCTCCACAGCAACTACCAGAAGCCAAGGAACATCTTTTGTGAAAGAACGTACCCTGGGCCTTGCATGATTCCCAATAATAAGACAAGCAAAATATGAAATCACAATCTAAAATCATAAAATATACTTGTAAACAAGCCACCATGAGTGAGATTCTGCTGTAACAAACCAATGAACTAATAGAACTTATCTAAATTAAAAATGTGGTCATTAAATTAAAAACTTAACAGAGAGGTCGAACAGCACCAGATTTAACATAACTGAAAAAAGAATTAGTGAAACAGAGCTAAACAATAACATAATAAAAAATGAAACATAAAATACATTTAAAGATATATGATATTCTAAGTTCTCAGACGACAAGTTTAGTGCATAACTTGGATTTTCAGAATAAAGACAGACAAATTGGGGGAAGAGACAACATTGAAGAAGATAAAGATGCAACATTTTGCAGAACTGATGGAAAACATGGATCTTCAGACTCGGGAATCACACTGAACTCAAGCAGAACAAATAATAGAAAACCACATTAAGACAAGTAATTAGGGGCCAGACCCGTGGACAAGCGGTTAAGTTAGCGCGCTGGCTCTCCTCTTCGGCGACCCAGGGTTTCGCTGGTTTGGATCCTAGGCACGGACATGGCACCACTTGTCAGGCCACGTTGAGGCAGTGTCCCACATGCCACAACTAGAAGGACCCACCACTAAAATATACACCTATGAATTGAGGGGATTTGGGGAGAAAAAGCAGGAAAAATAAAGAAGATTGGCAACAGTTGTTAGCTGAGGTGCCAATCTTAAAAAAAAAAAAGATGTAATTAAACCTCAAGACAACTGGTTAAAGTACATATCATAAAAGCAGCCAAATCAAACGGCAAAATGTTTACAAGGAAATGACAACTAACAGCAGACTTCAAAACAATAGCAATGGAAGCCAGAAGAGAGTAAAATCATCTCTTAGATTACCAAAGAGAAGTAACTATCAGTCTTGAACTGTATACTCAGCTAAACTGTAATTTGAAAAAAAAAGTTGAAATGAAAACTTTTAAGATAAATCTTTTGAGAAATGAATGAAGGCAATGGATCTCTTCTCCAGAACATGTACATACAGACAATTACAAAGTCGAATACAATTTTTGAGACTCTCACTATCACTGAAGGCTGTCTTCTGTTTCAGAACATCAACTTTCACCCTTTAGTCATGGTACATCCGAGAGCTGTGTACTGGGGCCACATTCTTTAGATCACTTATAATAATGCTTTAACTAAATTACCCCAAATCTTATATCTTTGTATTGCAATGAAGAGCAATGGGAAAAAAGTGACCATGTACTTATTTTTACCTCAATTGTGATCCTTTTGAAACCACCAACTACCACATTACATAATCTCACAACTCATATACACACTGTATTTACCATACATGTTCTGGGCTTTACCACCCCATAGTCTAGTCAACCACCCATACATGGGGTGGAGTGAATAAACATGTCTAAAATGTCTGCTTTGTTCTTCCTTCCTTCTTCCCTCCCTCCCTCCCTTCCCTTCTCTTCCCTTTCTACTTTCTTCTGTTCTAATAAGAAACTTCCAAATAACAGTGATATTTCAACTTTCTAATACATATTTAACTTGGTCAGGCAAATTACCCCCTAAATGTTCCATACAACACACAGACATTACACATTATACATTACACATTCTATATACATACATATACACATACATCTGGGTCATACTCATACTCTACAGGCAAGTAATTTATGTTCTACTTTCTCAACTTGTAACTGAATAGAGGGTAAAAAGAATATATTAGTCAATAGTACAGGCTATGGAATCAGATTTCCTGTCTGGGTTTGAATTTTAGTTTCACTATGATTTATCCCTATGACATTAGGGATAAAATGCTAACCTTTATAGTCTCAGTTTTCTCCTTTATATGGATTGCCTTCAGCTTCATCTTCTGTAAAATACAGAATATTGATATTACCGAATTCTTCAGTTTGTGGCCAAAATCTGTTGACTATTTTCAGTTCTTAACACAGTGATTGAAATAGAATGAATATTTAAGAAAGTGCTATGGACTGAATTGTTCCCCCCCACGCCCAAAATTTCATGTGTTGAAGCCTTAACCCCTAATGTGATCATATTTGGAGGTGGAGCCTTTGGGAGGTAACTAGCTTTAGATGAGATCATGAGGGTAGAGCTCCCGTAATGTGATTAACGTTCTTAAAAGAAGAGGAAAAGAAACCAGATCTTGCTCTCTCTCTCTTTCTCTGCCATGTGAGGACAAAGTGAGAAGGCGGCCATCTGTAAGCTGGAAAGAGGTTCCTCACAGGAACCAAATTAGATGGCACCTTGATCTTGCACTTTCCAGTCCCCAGAATTCTGGGAAATAGATGTCTGTTGTTTAAACCATCCAATCTATGAAATTTTGTTACAGCAGCTGGAGCTAAGATAGAAATGTTAGCTATCTTTAATGTTGTGGTAATTGCCAGACCACTGATATTTTTGCCTCAGAAAGGGAGAATGTGGTCATTTTAGAAGACTGTCAATATAGAATATGGAGTGGAATGAACAAATTTTAAGAGTAATTTCACTCAAAACATAATACACAAGCAGCAAATCTTCAATGAGAATTTTCTCACTTTTTAACATATGCCTATTTTGTTTCTTGGATCAGCTAGTAGATGACTTGAAAATATTCTAGAAAACACTTTGAGGAGGAAAGAGCAATATATGTAAATGTGTATGATGCTTTATTTAATAGATGGAAACTCTTTGCATTAGAAAAAATTGAGTAATAGTGCTAAATAAATGAAGACCATAAATTCTGAGATTTATATATATATATACATGTCCATAACTATACAAAGACACATGCATTACAGCTTATTATATTACACAATTCAAACTGCAATAAGATTTTGAGGTCTAAGAAATTAGATCAGCCTTTTAGATTTTATCTAAAATAGCCATGTAGTAAAAAAGATATTATGGTAAATATGGAGGTTTCAGCTAAGATCCCATTTGCTACCTAGCTGTAGCGTCTGCAGATAGTCTTCTCCAACGCAGTTGAACTATTCCCAGAGAAGCCTGCATCTGAGTACATGAGGAAGCAGGGGTATAAAGGGCTGGACGTATTAGCCCAAGGTAAACATTCTGTAGGATCATACTCCAGAGTTCCTTGATAGGTTGGCTGAGGCATTGCCAAGGCCTCCAGTATAGTCCAACTTTCCTCTACTAATCTATGTTGTGCTTCCTTTTACAAGACAACTTGCAGCCCACACTCCATGTCTGTGTCTGCTACTGGATAATAAAACATGGAACAGTTGATACCAAAAGTAGGGGTGTCTGAAGAAGCAGGTGATAAGATAGGGTATGCATCAGTGAGTGAGATTCATAAGGTTTTTGAGATGTATAGAGGAAAGAGTAGCCTATTTACGAAGTGGTGCAAAAGGTTACCAGAGCAGCTTTGATCTGGGACAGCAGCAGGAAGAGGCACAGCAACAGGTCCAAGAAGTGGTTCAAAGAATCCTGCCACTTGGGCCATATGATTGATTCAGGATTCAGTGAGCCTAATACTGTCTAATATATTAGGGATGGGAAGAAATGTTGTGTGGAATTTGTGGTCAGCTCCAGTTGGAGTATTACAATGAAGTCCCTTGGTTTTGTGAGCAAAGTAATGCCACATGCAGTGTAGAATTATAAACCTTTGAAAAAATAACTCCTGGTACACTGAGCAAGAAGAAATGACTGACCAAGAGATCATGATCAGACTACGTGGCCGTGTAACTGGAAATACCCATCATAACCTGGCTACCAACCCATTACATCATAAAGTCATGCTGCTCAATAACAATCTATTACAAATGAAATGGTCCATCCAAATGGAACAGACAATGCTCTCTTGAGAATTCCTCATCTTGCTGACTGAGGCTTTGTGGATCCTGCATTGCAGGTCAATTACTCCATTTTCCTAGGCTGTTTCCTTCTCCTCCTTTAAAAGGTGTTGATCCCTAATAAACACCTTGAACCTCAGTCTCCATTTAAAAGCTTCTTCTGTAGATGCATATTATTGAAAGTGGGCTATGTAATGGATTTACACTATAAAGACTCAATCATAAGGTGCTATGAAATAATCCTTTCCATTCTCCCACCTCTACCAAATTTTACCATTCCCTCTAATCTCATACACTTTTGCCACATGAAATACTAAGATGAACAAGGCATACCAGGTCCACTCACAGAGTTTATAAGCTAGGGGAGAAGATAAATCACACGATTAAAAGAAATATAATATAATATGATATACTATATTTAAAAATATGTAGTTCAATATAATATAAGAAATACATTGTTGTTTCCTTGTCACTCATTCTGGGGCAAGAGAGAATTTTAGTGTGAGAGCACTTCAAGAAAGAAGGATTGGACTGGCTTCATGGTCTAGTGGTTAAGTTCAGTGCATCTGCTTTGGTGGCCCAGGGTTGTTCCCAGGTGCAGAACTACGCCATTTATCAGTGGACATGTAGTGGTGGTGACCCACAAACAAAATAGAGGAAGATTGGCAATAGATGTTGGCTCAGGGCGAATCTTCCTCAGTATTAAAAGAAAAAACAATGATTGTGTAAGTACATTGTTGGATGGCCAGGGTAACAGGGGAATGCTGTTAAAAGGACCTAAATTTGTCTGATGGGAAAAACGTAAGTAAGGTTGAAGTGTTACTTTTAAAGAAAATCATAGAGACTCGATAGGTGTGTCTAACATAGAAAGTTTAGGTCAAAACTATGTTAAATATTCCAACAATAAATTATTGATGTAAATTTTACAGTAAACATAACTATGATTAAGCACCTCATATTTCACACTTCTATAAGCATAAAGCATTTGTTATTCTAATGAACAGCTTTACAAAAATGGTATATCTCTTTACTAAGGAAAAACAAATGCCAGACACACATATCCTTAGAATGTTAGGAATGGTCCCAATGGGATTACCCAGTTGCCTCCTGACTACGAATTGCATTTATGCTTTCCTCTCAATCACATATTTACATTCATGCCTGTTATTCAAATAGGGGGCTACACAACAGAACACTAAAAACTTGGGTTTTTATACATAAAATGAGATCACATTGCCGTTTGAGATACAAAGTATAAAGTCAGCGTTAAATAAATCAGATTACAAACGTACACTTAATCTTAAGGAGAAAGGATGGCACCAGTCCGGCAACAGGAAGTTGTATGGAAAATTGAGTGGACATGTTCCTAACATCCCGGAATTTTCCAGTATGATAATTCAAAAAGAGAAAAAAGAGACAGCAAATACTACACAATTGAGAAGAGGCCAGGCACACCCTACAGGGAAGAAAAAGAAAAGGCTGAAGTGGCTCTGAAACCTCAGCCACAACACTCCAACCTCCAAGATCATTGCCCCCACTTCTCCTTATAAGCAAAAGACTACAGGGAAGAAGAAAATCCTATCCGCGGAGCAACGTGTCTTCCATCTAGGAGAGAAGGTGCTTGGTGCCTCTTCCCTGCCAGTAAGTAGAGATCACTCAAAGGGATGAGCAGATCCACCCGATTTGTCAGCATGAGGTGGGAATGGGGGAGTCTGGCATTTCCATCCTCATTTGGACTTCTGTTTTCACAGAAGATTAATCTGTCTTCTGAAATAGGAAAGCCACGAGGCAGTCTACGTTCTTACATTTTAGCTTAATAAGGATATCCAACTTTTCTCCAGGTCAAGTGGACACTGCATAAAATTGTTGGGCTACAGTTACACTCAAAACAAAACTTGCTGATTATACGGGTGAGGATGTGTCAAAAGAGGTCAAGAGGAGCAGTGTCCCAGCTGAGGGAACTGTATCTCCAAAAAGCTGTCTGATGTGGTTGCACTCCACATACGTACCCTCAGAGGGCAGGTACTTAGATGTCCGTGCCACAGAGAGCATAGGTGGCAGAAACAGCCCCAAAAGAACTACAGCACTGGAAAAATATGAGGTATTTGACTACTTTTCTCTTCCCTAGAGAAGATGTAGTTCATGCCACCTCCCCACTCTCAGCTTCCCAAGATAAGGTCCAGCTGTCATGGGTGTCAGAGAAAATGTGAGTGCTAAATTGGACTTCTTAAATTTTAGACTATGCAGGACTCAACTGCATGTATTTGTACTTGAAGATGACCACAGACTATTTGCCAAAGATGTTAGATAACAGAAAGAGAGATTCAAAAAGAATCCGTGAAAGCAGTATTTAGATTTTAACAGTCACGTTTGTATGACACTGAGTTGAGATCATGCAATGGTTTGGTCATAGGACTGTAACCTGATTTAATGTACATATTAAAGAAGAGTAAGCCATGGAAACAGAAAAAAAAAAGTATCAATGGAGATATTTTCCTCACGTGAAATTGAAAAACCCTAGCCATAGAACTTTGAACATTTTGGTCTCATTGGCAAGCTTTAAGCTGTCCTGGTCTGAGGGCAGTAAACATTCTTTTCATGTAACCTCCTTTATTGATATTCATGGCTCACTCAACAAGTTTCTGACTCATGTTTTTTTCCTACATAATCTACCCACAGGTAAAGATGTATATATACATTCATATATACACTGAATGTTTAATTTCTGGGACAGTGATTTCTCATTGTAAATTAACAAATGTTCTTTGTTATTGTTATTATATATTAACTTTATAAGCATGGAAATCTGCTTCTGAGATTGGGGTACAAAGTCAAGTTTTTGAACTTGATTGACTTGGCCAGATTAAAGCCATCATAAATTCTCCATGATGTTGCAACTTTGTAAGAAGTCTTGGAAAAATCTGTTAACCTTCTCCCTGAGGGTGGACGGCTGTGGTGGGGCAGTATTATTGTGCCAAGTTTGATTTTTATAATGTTTGGAATTAACATTACTTTTCTTTCATGGTTGTGCTTGAGCACCCACTTCTAGCATTCTGCCTTGTCAGAAATAATTCATTTTCTCTTTTTGTCTCTTACCTTTCACCCTCTCTTGCTTTTTCTCTCTTAAAAGAATATCATTCCTGCATCTGGGATAATAATTTCTTTTACTAGAGTCCTTGAACTCACTCACTCATTCTTTCTGGGCACTATCTTTATAAATCTTCTCTCCTGAAGTACAGAACATGTGCACGAAAACGTTGCCTATCCAAAATCTCTCATCATTATAAGAGCTGACCTGTTTGGCGGCATTATTTGAAGCATGTGGTAAATAATTAATGACGAATAATATTTCTGACACTTCTATTAAAAACCTGTAGTTATTCTCAGTAAAAACTGAACAAGCATGTGTTCACACAGGTGAGCCCAGAATGATTTTATCTGTTCTGTTTCCATTGTCCACCAGGATAATTCTTCACAGGAAGGTTCATGTCTTTTATAGAATCCTTACACCATTTGTGTTAAGAGCAAGACAAGGCAAGCAGAGGAGGGATACTATGAAGCAATGATTTCCTTACTATCTTGTACTGTTTTTTTGGGTCACTCAACAGACTTCTATGTCCCAACCAACAGAGTCCAACTGGTAATTTATTATTATTTCCTACTTTACTTTCTTTTCCTTTTAATGAGAAAACAAATCACATTTTCACTACATGATGAAATTCTACATAAGTGAAAAGAAGTGCTGTAAATTGTTTAACTTCTCAGAATTAGCTAAGTCTATTACCGAAAATGCCATGATTGGTAGTAAAATGTTGAGTTTTCAAAACACCATTTTTTTTGAGGAGGAGGAAGATTAGCCCTGAGCTACATTTGCTGTTAATCCTCGTCTTTTTACTGAGGAAGATTGGCCCTGAGCTATCATCCATGCCCATCTTCCTCTACTTTATATGTGGGACGCCTGCCTCAGCATGGCTTAACAAGCAGAGCCATGTCCATACCCGGGATCTGAACCGGTGAACCCCAGGCCGCCGAAGCAGAACGTGTGAACTTAACCACTGTGCCACTGGGCCAGCCCCTCGAAACACCACTTTGAAATAAATTTTAGTAGACAAGATGAATTTTTATAGCTGGCTTCCTGAAAACATATATAAGACATCTGCATTTTACAGTATGACTTTCACATCTACGTAAGGAAGAAATGTTATTAATAAGTGAAAAACAATATCTTTTAGAATATTCTGCCATCAAATCTAACATTTTGCAATTGTTTTTCCACCACTCAAATTTCAAATATTAATTTTTTTCCATCAAATTGAACTTTCGGGATTTTGCTAAACTCTTACATCATTACTAAAGATAGAAACTTTTCCGTTATTAAAGTTATTGTCAAGAAGAATAGGGCAGTGGAAATATCTTCCCAACACTACCTTATTAAAGAAAAAATGTACACGTTGAAGGAAAATAAAAAGCTGTTGACACAGGCATATTGAAGATCAGCCTGAATGAACCAACACACTTGAAATCATTGACTCACTTTGAACTCCATGGGAGCGTACTATTTTCCAGGTTTCTGAAGCCACTTCTTTGACATCTACTTGATAGTGATGGATAGGCACACCTCCATGGGAGTCGGGCTTGTTGAATGAAACCTTGGCTGTGGTCTGTGACAGCTCTATAATCTTCACTCCGTAGGGACTGGATGGCACATCTACAAAGGATCAAAAACAAAGGAAATATAACCCAGGTAATGTGGACAGCCATTATTAAGACTTATGGTGCTCTGAGAATTAGGAAGAAAAGAAACTCCCTACCTTTGTCACAATATGTTTGAATTACAAAGCTTCCATAAACCGCTGAATGATCTCTTCAAATTGTTAGGAACTATACACTAGTTAGTCTTTATTACCATAACAAGTAAAGAGTGAAATATTCAATATTAAATTTCATTCATTTAAAGAATAATTTTACTTCTCCCTTTTCTATACAATATAAACATTCTATTTACATTCAAGGAAAACAAGCGTGTGTGTGTGTGTGTGTATGAAAGAGAGAGAGAGACAGAGAAAGAATGCAGGTATAATTAAAATATAAGAAGAAATAAAAATTTTATTAAATGTGAAGTTTATAAAAAATGTCATTATGTTCCAAATAAAACTTCAAGCTATCTGTTTTAATTTCATCTATGTATTATTTAATTAAAATAAACCTTTAGCTGAGATACCTGTTTTACTCCTATATTTAAAAATCACTATAAAATCTTTCTTGTGTGTGTTTTTGTATCAAATTTTTCCTATTTTGTATTACTCACATTATTTCAAGCTCAACAAGATATCCTGGGTGGAACTTTATTTTCTTTTCTAGTATACAAAACTTTACAAAGAATTATCTGAAAGGCTGAACAGCAAAGAGGAGAAAATGAGAGAGAAGAAAAGTCTCAATGAGGGAATCAATGAAACCCCTGCTCCAAAAACATGAAGAGTTAGAGGCATGCTAAACTTTAAAGGAATCCATCTGTACCCTTGTCTGTGTCTCGATCTCTCTCTCTTTCTTTTCAATATTACATTTGCAATTATCATGATGTTTGGAAATTTACATATAACCTGTAAATTATATGCATATATTATATATTCTATAAATGTATAAATAAATATATAATTTCATCTCTGGAATTAACTTTACAAAAACAAACAAAGAACTTGATTAAGAATAATGCAGTAAATGTAAACTTCTCTTCTGATATAATAAACATTCATATAAATATCTCCAATGCTTGTCAAAAGTCAAATGCCTTATTTACTAGAGTTTAAAGAGAATAATGCAGATCAGATAAAAATATGCCTTATAAATAGTACTAGGCAAGAGCCAGGAGGGTGGGTTTATGGCCTTTTGGATGTGAGTAAGGCAAAGAAATGCAACACTGCATTACAGCTCTAATTAGTGACTGTAAATTACTTGAGATCCTATGAAATGCATTATGTTATAACTCTAAGGTTTGGAAATAAATGTGCAGAATACTGATGCACCCAAAGTCAAATTGCTATTAAAATCTTATCTGGAAATAAAAATTTTAAATTATCTAAATAGTCTATTTAAGCTGTTATACATAAAGATTATCATGGTTTTCATGTTTCTTTAATTCATAGGTTATAACTGTAGGTTCTTTTCGTCTTTAGGTTTGATGTAAAGTTAGCAGAGGAGGTAAAAAAACAAGCTGAGTGACTCTCTAATGTCAGCTAGGTCTAAGTAGGGCATCACAGCAATTATAATCTTCTGTCTGAGGACACATTTCACAAGGAAAGGTCCCAAGTACTGGGGGAGGAGGGAGAGCTGTGGCTCCTCATGGGCTCCTACCTTTGACCATAGGGCATGCACATGGTCCTCGGTTCTTACCCTGTTCATAGAGGTACGTACCATTGGTTAAGCTGGATGCCTCAACATGGTACACCTACTGAGATATAGCCTGTTTTTTCTTAGTGCAAAGGTATCATCGCCAAAACATGGGCCAGTGGGTATCTTTTTCTAGGCACAGAGTCTATTTTCAGACCTGTTCACTCTTATCCTGGCTTTTTGTCTATATTTATATCCTGTTGGCTTCTTATTTCTGTTACCTGACCAAATGGAAAAACATGCTTATGACTTGCATCTCTAGCATCTTCCTAAACGTTTTTTTTTTTTTTACATTATGATTTTATACATCCAACCACCTACTGACTACTAAACTATTACATGCTTATACATGCATCCATACAGATGTACATGTAACATTGAGAAAAATGACTGGAATATACTTAGTCCTCAGGAAATTTATGATAAATTAAATATTTTAGTAATTAAAAATAGCATACAAAGACACAGAACATGTCCAAGTGAATAGTGTCTGATATGCCTAGAATCTCTAATTCTTCTCTCCATCCTCTCAATTGTTTTATAATCACATTCATCCTTGAGTCTATCTCTTACATAATTACAATTAGTCAGGAAGTTATTTTCATCTTTCCTGCATTATAATTCTTGTATCCATCTCGTCCTTCCTGTGTCCACTTTAACTCCCAAGCCCAGGCCCTATCTGCCTCTGCCTGTACTGCCATTAGTGGCTCTCAGCTTCCTTTTCTATTGGACATCCCACCAAATTTCAATCCATATGGTGCATAAATGCAAAATCAATCTTTCTAAAGCACCACTTTAATCACGTCACTTCCCTGAGGAGGATATTCAGGAGCTTTCTCCTCTTTACAATATCAAGCTTAAACTTTGCAATCTGCCTTTCAAGATCTTGAGTTATCTAACCTCAATGGGTGTATGCAAACAGAGGGTCATAGTGTGAAAGACTATCAAACACAGCTCAATGTTTCAAATGAGGCTTGTGCATATTGACTTCTATACACAATGCTCCTCTCATTGTTAGCATAATTTTATAAACTACTTCCTAGCACCTTCTATCTCAATAATTAATGAATGCCACTCATCACTGAATGAATAAAAATAACGACAATTGTGCAAACACATATTTGTTTACATACCCTTTCTTTTCACCTCTATTAGTACCAGTCTAGTACTGGAATTAAGAGCCTGGATACATATCATCAGAATCTATGGATCCAAAGTCTGGCCTTGCTACTTTTGTCAACTGCAATCTTAGACAAATAAATGCCTTAATCTTTTCAATCATTGGTATTTTTTTCTCTAAAATGGAGATTAGAATAATACCCACAGCTATGCTTGTTCTGAGCATCAAGTAATGTAGAGTACTTACCTGAAATATACTAAGCACTTAGTAAATATGAGTCATTGTAATTTTGCTATCTCTCCCTGATAACCATACTCCTTCTGTGACATTATTGTGTATCCATTGACATCTATCAACATTTTAGTCAAACGGAAGGTAATGGATACAATATTGAGGTTCAATTTAGTAATGCATGCTGTGTCTAACAGCAAAGAATTGGTGCTATGATCTAGGAGTCAGATAGAAACAATCTTTGGAGTTGTTGCATGACCCTCAGCAAATTAAACTGGTTGGGTATTAGTTTCCACAGAAGTAAAATGGTAACAACAATACCAACCTTAAAGTTGTTGTTCTGAGGATAAGTTGATGGATATAAATCACTGGACATTCACTAATATTATTTTGACTTATCCTTTCTTTAAAATGGCTGCTAGTGTATAAATAATGTTGATAAACATGCTGATATTTATACAAACGCCTAAAGTTATAGTTCAATCAAAGCATAAATACTAAAACTTATAAAAAGTCAGCCTTGGTAATAATTTTATCTTGTAACAGGTAGAGGAACAATGGGAGGAGTTCCTCCTCTGACTTTAATTCTGATAAAATATAAGAATACAATTAAATAAAGAGTAACTAGCAAGTAAAGGGGAAGTGCATGAAGCCTCATGGAAAGAGAAGAGGGCAATAATCAGATATACACATAGAGGTCTGGAAACAAATTCAGAATAGTCCGTCAAATATGTTCCTCTGTCAAACAAAAAAGAATCCCAAAGTGAAGATACTTTCTATAAAGTAAAATTCTGAAGGTATATGTCCCAAAATACTCATGTGGAAGAAAAGGAAAGGAACTAATAAATATAATGTGACTGCAAAGCAGATCTTGGATGAGTAAAATTTTTAATAAAATTTCAAAAGGAAGACGAATCACAGAATTACAAAACAATATTTCCTCCGGCTTTAGAATAAGCTAAGAGTATAATACGCTGAAGACAACAGCAAAATGGATGAGTTGTATGTGTGTGTATGTGTTTTAGTTCTTCACACTCTCTTCCTCAATTGCATCAATTCTCAGCAAATAATAGATTCAATATGAAAGGGAAAATGGATCTCATCAAGCAAGGTCACTCAAATTGTGCCCTATCACCTCTGGATGAACCTATAATGGAAGTGTACCCTGCTCTTTTCCAAGGCTAAGCCCTCCATCTCTGAATGGCAGTTCTTGAACTGTTCTGCAGAGTACTGCATCATCAGAAAGCCTATCTCTTCTCTTTTCTTCTCATTTGGGTTTTTAGTCTCTTTTTCTTCTCTGTCCGAATACCATGAACTAGAAAGATCCTGCAAACAACAAACATTCTGCAATCCTACTCTCTTCTCAGGTAACAAACTCTTCTTTTGTTTCCCTGTCATTCTGTTTGAATATGTTGTTCCTAATTTCTGCCCCAGCATCTTTATTTCTTCTGAGAATTTGGTTTCCTAGAATGTTGGGAAACTGGCAACAAAAATTTAGTTCAGAGACCCTGACTCAGCTGTTACCCCACAGATGAGGATGTGGTATTGCTAAACTTAGATCAATTGGAAGAGTTTGATATTTGTAGTTTCCTTTAAGTGGAAGTATTTAAGTGAATTATTATTCCAGGATATTGTTTTAAACCCTATCCTAGATATTTTCTATTGACCATCCACATCAATTGCTATCATGTAAGCTACTCCCCTTTATCATAAGGAGTAGAAGGCTAAAATCTGCATTTCCCAGACTCACTTTCTGCTATGATTCTAAGTTCCATGGAGGCACTCAAGGAGTGTGAATGGCATTCCCACTTTTCTGAAAAGGTGCGTATGGACAAGAGGACCTGCAGATGTGAATGATGCTTAGAGCTGGACTTATTCCACAGTCCAGTCACACAGTTTCTGGTGCAGGGTGGCTGTGATGTCAGCAGAGAGGTAACTTGGCAGATGGGCTTCCTGACCTCTGGTTAGCAGTTGTAGACTTGGTCTTGGACCTCACCTGTGGTATTTTGACCTTGAAGCCACAAAACTGGTGGCTATCTCTTGTCTTCCCTTTCCTCTGCCCTTCTAATACTTTCATGACCACCCGACTTTCTACATTAAAATTTTTCATGCTCAGTTTCTTCATTAATCTCCATCTGATAAAAGATCCAAATATTAAGGGAATTGTTAGATAAAGGATTGAACTTCTTAAGTTTAGTAAAACCCAAATATGCACAGTGTCATTATCAACTGCACCCACCTTAGGGACTATGCTGAGATGGGTTTCACCTATTTCTGCTCTGAGTGGCCACCTTATTTCCAATAAGATTCTCTATATATTTTTCCTATTTCAACTGTGAGCTAATCTAACATTATAGCCAATCGGCATTACATCTCAAATGCTATAAATTTTTTCTCATTTCACTACCCATCTGGCTTTCTCCAATTGCCAAATACAAATCATTCTGCTATTGATATTTCCACAGCATTTGATGACATATGTTTAAAATTTTCTCCTCACAAGCAATTACACTTGTTATATATAATTTTTTTTAATTTTATTTGTTTATATACTTTTAAATTATCAATTAAAATGAAGTACTACAGGGATCTGTCCTTGATTATATCATTCTCACCTCAAATGTCCTCCATTGAAGTGCTCATTTACTCCTGAAGTATCAACGGAAATTATTTCCTCAAACATACCCAAGTCTTGACCCTTCTCACCAGTCATGGACTCCCATATCCATATTATTAGTTGAGAGTATCAACGATGACTCATAAGCAAATCAAATAAAACACGCTGAATCCTTTATACATTCAAACTCATCTAAATCTACTATGAGCCAGGCAATTTTCTATGTTCTGGGGTAAACTTGAGACAGCAATCACTCCTTCTGTGGAGGTTATGTTCCAATTACATAAAAGTAATTATAATACATAAATTATTTATTATAAATACTGTGATGAAAAATTAATCAGGGAAGGGAGATAGTCTAGGCGGGGATAGGGAGGAGCCTTAAAGTGTTGTAATTTTCAATTAGGTGGACAAGAATATCTTTGCTAAAAAAAGGAATTTCTCACCAAGGACTTAAAGGAGAAGAAAATGATTTATATGAAAATGCAAGAGAGAGAAAATAGGAAATACAAAGATGAAATAATGCCTTGAGTGTTTAAAGAATTAGGGAAATCTGCGGATAGTGGCACGACCAAGGTGGGGAAAAGGAGATCGTGTTCAGAGAAGGCCAGTTGGGGTGGAGGTTGGGAGCGGAACCTTGTGAAGTCTGATAGCCTTTATAACTACTATAGCTTCATTTCTGATCAAAACAGTAAGCCACAGAAATGCTTTGTGTAGAAGAGAATTATGCTTTAATTTCTTTTAGTAGTAAGAAGCCCTGTTGATCTTTTATTTAAACTAAACTCTAGGGCGGCAAAGGCCAAAGCAGAGAGGCTAGTTTAGAAATGTTTGCAACAATCCACATGAAAAGCAAAACGAACCCAAACAAACAAACAAAAATGACTAGAATCCAGAGCTTTATTTCACGAGAACAATGAAATTCTGGAAACACTTTGATGATAGAGTCAACAGGACTTGTGAAAGGGTTGGGTCTATTGTCTGAGTAAACAAGTCAATTCAAGGATGACTGTGAGTTTCTTGACCAGAACATATTCCCTTGTTTTCTGGAACAGTGGACATTACTTTAGAATGTTTGATTTTACATTTATATATTTTGGGCTATTTTGAGAAGCATGGAAATTGACAATTGCCCTATACCCTATGCTATGTTGAACTCAGTTTCTACAATTCTACCAAGATAGTCGTTCCAGGATAAATGAATCACGCTGCTTTATGACTCAAAGCTCCAAATTTTCCTTGCTGTATATATAATGTAACAGAATGCAGACATGATGAATGTTTTTAAAGAGGTCCATAATTTGATCTCTCACTACCTTTCTATTCACATCATCACCATTGATCCCCTCATACGATAAGCCCTCCAGTCCTCCAATGCTCATCTCTTTACAGTCCACAGCTATTCACAGCATTGTACTTTTTTCTACTCATCTTGATTTTGTCCATCTTTCCCTTTCTTCTTCATTGGACCTGTTTCTACTCTCTCTTTCAGACTCAACTCAAAAGTTGATACCTATTTGAAGCCTTCCCCAAGAATTCCAGTCAGAATCCCGTCGTATGTTCCCAAGCATTTGATTCACACTTTTATTGCAATCCTTATCTTTTGTACTCCTTAACTTATTTGTAAAGATCAGGTGCCATGCATTATTAATCTTCAGATTCCCAAGATCTAGAACAATACCTGGCACCTACTAGAACCTCACTATACGTATGCTGAGTGAGTGAATTAACAAATGATTAGGCATTAATGCAAACGTGGATTCCTTAAAAATACCATTAAGCTATCCTAACTTCCTTTTTAAAAAAGTTTTAGGGAATTAGAAATTTCAGGGGATGGCATAAGTAGTGTCTGAATACAAATAAAAGTTTGTCTCACAGTTTCTGGAAAAAAAAAAGAGCGAGATATAGACTTTTCCAGGCTAGATCATAAAACTGATCGTGTAAGAGAAAGCTGACACTACGTTTAGTTGAAGAAAGTGTGTTTCCAAATGAACTAGTTTTAAGCTGCTTTGCAGTGTTAGGGAACAAGGGTCAGGACAAAATGCAGTTTGAGTACAAGGACATGTAGATTGACTCTCATTCCCTAGCTACAGAATTCTGCTCAACTGATCCAGCTGCACCCGTGTGTAGATCTCCGTTCCAAAAATGACTTGTCTACACTTATCTAAGACTGAGGTGAAAATCCAGATGACCACTTCGTGGTATTTATGAATTAAATTAATCTTGGAAAGAGAACAAAAACATTGGATTTTGAGAGGGTCTCAGTAGGTTAAAAAAAAAGAGCCCAAACTGGCAAGATGAGATTTAATAGGGTTAAGTACAGAGTCCTGAACTGAGGTTAAAAAAGAAAGAAATCAACTGTGAAGCGAAGCACAGAAGAACCACTTAATAGGAGTTTTTGTGAAAAAGATGTAGGACAAGACACTAGAAGGAAAAAAGCAGCAAAATCGCATGAAATTTTGTATTATTTAATAGAAATATAGTGTCCAGAATAAGTGAGGTCATTATCCTATTATCTGATTTTACTATGCTTTGGTATACAATGCTTGCACTATGTCTAAAGAGACATCAGCAAACTGATTTCTACCCAAAAGAAAAGCAACCAATGGGAACACTAATTTGGCCATACTAGTAGCTAGCTAACATGTGTTGGGTACATGCCACGTACTCCTGCTTTGAATGTGTTTCGTGGCTTAGCCCTCACAACAGTTTATCAGGTATATCTTGGAATGACTGCAGTGGGACCCTGAAACCCCCGTCAGGAATGAGGCACCCATTCCCAGGGCTGGAAGTGTTCTCTTATGACAGATTACAGCAGTGTCCCTCCCCTAAAACTTCCCAGGAGGAGGTGACTTTATCAGAAAAGTGTGTCAATTAATGAAGCAAAGATGAAATCATTGTACTGCAGTTTAACATGAAAAGTTCAGAGATAAATGTTAAATATAATGATGTCTGTCTGTCTCTGTCTCTAATTTTATTTGTATTTGACATTGTGGTAAAAAAGTTAACAAAATCAGTTATCAAACACATCTGTGAAATATCTTAAATTTTCCATAAAATTATATAAAAAAGTATTTATTTGAATTTTCTAAAGATGAAAAATAGGTCAAAGAGGACTGGACCAACTCTTGCTCATGAACATGAAGCCAGGGTTTCATAGAAAGACTTTGTTCACTTTTCCTGATTTAATCCAAGCACACTTAAATATCTTTTATTAAAAAAATCATCTGAGAAATGAACAACCATAGATTCCTTGATATTAGTTCTGAGAATGTAAACAAAAATAGAGTTGAAAAAAAGGACTTGAATCATTAAAATTACATGTAGGAAATGGTACCACAAAAAGAGATGCTGCCCTCAGGATGAGTTTTACTCATAGGAGCCCTTTGATCTAGCCAATATTTTATCTTACTCGTTGTTTAAATCATCATCATCATAGCAAAGTGTGTTTTTATATAGTATTTCCTAATTTGTAAATGTTTCTTTCCTCTGTAAGATACGTATAAATAATATCTCATGTACTTCGTTGAGGTACTGTGAGAATTATAGAGATGACTGCTCATGATTCAACTTAGCTAATCACTCCTATCTGTTTTCTGGTTAGAACTTTATCAAGCTGATCTTTCCCAGCAGAGATAATGGCAAAACAAGTGGGACGCATGGAGGTGTAATGTCCAGCTCATAAGTCGCATCTATATGCCTATTTCTATATCCTGTTATAGTTACACTGTTACTGAATAAAGACTGTAAGTCCACTGTTTAAAAACAATGCTATCATCGTATTTATTAAGAGATTTAAAAGAGATGTCTTAATAACTTGCTATATTTAGTGTAAAAATTATACCTACATATTTGAAAATCCCAGTTGTCTGTGAATAAATGATTACTTAATATGCAAAAATGTCCTTTTTATATTTTAAAACTACTTACAAGATTACATATCAAACTATGTATGCACACACAAAAAAGATATGGATGATTTTTATCAAGAATGTTACCCATGTTCACAAGTTATGTTGCTTTCCAAAGCTTCTCTATCTTATGCATATTTGTTTGTTGGCCTTAATTTCCTGCCTTTTATTCTTCTTTCTTTTAAAATAATTTCATTATTTATAGAAAATTTGAAAGAATAACACATAGAACTTTTCTTTTTAATCTGAACCATTTAGAGTTAGTTGACATGATGCCAAGTTTAGCATTTATTTACTACAATAAAACATTCTCCCACATAAGATCTATAAAACAACTGAATTGCTATGTAATCCAAAAACCACAATCAAAATTTACCTATCAGCCCAATAATGTCATTTATAACAAAAGATGCATACATAGCATTTGTTATTTGTTTATTTTTCTTTACTGTCCTTTAGGCTAGAAAGTTTCCTTAATCATTCCTCGGTTTGCATGGCGTTGACACTTTGAAGGCTAGTTATTTTGTAGATGGTCCCTCCATCTGGATTTGTCTTGTATTTCCTCATACTAGATTCTGACTATGCATTTGTGGTAGGAATATCACAATAATTATTTTGCGTTCTTCTCGTTGCCTCTGTCTGATAGAACCCAAGTTTAATCTTCTCATTACCAGTGATGTTAACTTTGATCACAATTAAAATGAAATCTGCTTGGTTTATCAACTTTAAAGTTAATATTTTTCTTATCGTAATTAATTAATAATTTGGGGATAGGTACTTTAAGGCTATTTCTAATTTTTTTTTCATCTAACTTTCACATACCTGCCTTAGCAAACATTGATGCTCCTTTGGTGAATTAATTTGCATTATGATATTTGTTAAAGTTGGTTTATGGATGTTTTTGACACGTCCCTATCTTTTTTTTTAATTTCCTCTTTTTCTAGCACAATGCACTGACCCAGGCTTATCTTGCAGGTTCTCTGTCCCACTCCTAGAAGCAGCCATTTTTACAAGGAGCACTGGTTACTTTTAGTGAAGAATGGTCTTTAGAAACCAAGATCTGGCTGCCAGATATGCTCTATGCTCTTCACAGCTCCCAAGTCCTCTCAGCGGATATAACTAGCTCAGAAATTGTTTTCTAACATTCCTGGTTAAAGGAAGCTCCTTGTAGAAATGGCCGAACACACACACACACAATCCTTTACCTCTTTTCTTCTATCTATATCCATCTCATACGTTAAAACTAGAGTTCACACAGATACCTCCTATACCCAACCATTACCACAGGGTCATTGTAGTTTTTGTCCTTTCTCTATCTGTACTTCCCCAAAGGTGAGACAATTATCTTGTATTGTACTTTACATATTTACTAACGTTATCTATGCTCTTGTAGAAATGAATCATCCATCACTGCCTTCACCTGACCCCCTGCCGGTCATTTGAACCCCTCCTTATACTGATCAGATTCCAACACTCTCCTCTGGGTTGCTGTTCCTGTCTGGGCATGTGGACATCCTTTTCACCCTTCTTGGGCTCCAATACCCCACACTGGACCACTGAAGCCCCCCTTCACTCCATTCACTCTCCTTAGGGTCTGACACCCCATGTCAGAGTGCTGTGCTCCACCCCACCTGCACACAGATGCCTACCTTGCTCAGATGTACAAGTAAATTATTCAGGAAGTGAAAAAAGGGAAGAAAACAAGGAAGGAAAAGAAGGAGGAAGAAAAGATTTTTTAAAACAAAGGAAGTTAAAAAATTATTTTTTTCACTAAATGTATAGCACATAATTTCATGCTAAATTTTGGCTGTTTTAATTTATTGCTCTTTGAAATCAAAGTAATGGTACAGCATAAAACAGCATATGCTAAATGATCTTGACTTTCTACTAGGTTAAATAGGCTAATGAAACATTGAACAGTGACATGTACATGTATTTTGATATATTTAAATTTCTATATAATATTTCTCATATTTTATTTTAAATCACGGTGCACTTTCAGTGTTTGAATTCTGCTGGAAAAACTAAATTCTGTAAGCATTAAATAAAGGGGTCTTATCAAAGGAATGATATGTATAAATGTTGATATTTAAATATATGTTTCCCATCTAAGGCTCAATGTCTAATTCATTTTTATATTCTTAGTATAATTTCAGTTGGATCTATTTTATCTGAAACAAATATTAGGCATGTATTTGTTACAAAATTTTGGAAAATTAAGAGAATTGCAGTATTCAAGAGATATTTCCAATAACATTCTAAATCTTAGCTTGAATGCACATTTTCTATTTTTTATTATGGCTGGGCAAAGGGGAAATCCAGTAATTTTATATGTTCATTAGAAGGATAGGTATCAAATATACTTCTCAATGAAAAATGTTACAGTAAGAAACGTGACATATGAAGGTGCACAGACACTAAATATTTCCTGTGAATTTAATAAGATTGTTTAAATCTCATCAATATAATGCTTTATTTTTCATAATTTTTCTAGAATTTAGAATTGTTAAAAACTCAAAAAATTCTGGTCATTTATCAAGTTTTATCTAGTAGACATAAAAATGCATCATTTATAAAAGTAATGTTAATAGTGCATCAGTACTAATATAATTATATATATACATTGATCATATATCTAGTTATTATTTATAAAAAATTCATACTAACTAAAAGAAAATTTGCCTAATTACCTAAGGCTTGGACTTAATACGAGTAGAGAATGCTTCTTATCAGTACAGTTGACACTTCACTTCAATGTATTATCAATGAATTTTGATATGACTCAGTACATTTCATTTTTCTAGAATTTAATTTGATTGTATAATGGTTCATTCATAAGTCTAAATGTGGACAGTCTACTTCCCATGATTTTCACTGAGATTAATTTTCTAAGGACTTCATGGTAGACAATAAATACTCACTTCTCTCCTTCCTTCATCCCTTCCTCCTTCCTCTCACCCTGTCTTAACTCCATTGCCCTATCTTAAACGCCCTATCTTAACGCCCTATCTTAAAAAACTAACCTAAACTTAGTTTTTTAAATTTTCCTTCCTTAAAACCCTTTCACACAGACCCTTTCCTCCCTTCACCCTCAGTGTAGTAAAACTTGAATTGGAGAATAACAGGTTTTCCAGTTACATAATAATTTGAGTACTATTAGCTTTGTAAACTTTTTAATTCCCCTTTTGGTCTTAAGACTAATGACACTGCTTTTGAGATATATTTACATATCAATAAAAATATCTCTCACAACTTTATATAAAATTACAGTTATATTTTAGAACTCTACTTTTAGAAAATCTTTTAAAATATTTTCACAGAAGCCATTTATTCTATTAAAAAATAACATTATGGTAATTCTCTGATATCTCTCTAGCTAGTCCTGGAAGACAATAAATCCCGTTTTTGTATCACCTGAGGTATGCAAAATATGAAAAAATATATATTTCCAGAAATTTTTTCTATTCAGTCTTGTAAAATATAACAGCAAATTCTATAAAAATATATGTATGTGTGCATATATATATAAAAACTAAAAACATAGCTGGATTCCTAGTTAAAATACATTTTACTCTACATATTATTTTTATATCTTTAGCTTTAGGGGAAGAACTGAATGTTTTTGCTTTTATATTTGTTTTTAAAGATTGGCACCTAAGCTAACAACTGTTACCAATATTCTTTTTCTTTTCCTCCCCAAATCCCCCCAGTACCTAGTTGTATATATATATATCTTTTTTAGCTTGGTCCTCCTAGTTGTAACATGTGGGATGCTGCTTCAACGTGGCCTGATGAGCAGTGCCATGTCTGTGCCCAGGATCCGAACCAGCGAAACCCTGGGCTGCCAAAGCAGAGCGTGCGAACTTAACCACTCAGTCCTGGGCCGCCCCTAGAATGTTTTCATATACGCAAATTGAAACAGTCTATAATCCTAAATTTTCTATTTGCCTTAAAAATAAGCTTACTATTTGTACTTTCAAGTGTAGAATTTTCAAATAGATTAATTGTTTGATTCCTTTCAAAATGTCTTCTATTTTTAATTTTTTTTGACAGCATTCTTACTTTGCATGAAATATAATTTGATTCCTTAAGACGTATGCTTCCTACTTCTTTCATTGATATCTCACTTACAACTTTGTGGGAATTAGAAGCAGGGTTTGAAATCAATGATGATTAGTCAATACATTCTAAGGCCTCATTATACATCAGATACAAATGTTGCAAATTTTTAAGCACTGGTTCATTCTTTTTAATAACCTGTGTCATGACTTTTTAAAATGTAAAAGCTGTTTGCTTCCAGAAACATTTTATGAGATCTCAGAAATTATTGTGCTACACTTACCAGCCAAAGCAAGAATATATTCTTGAAATCTTGTTCCTATCCGGTTAGTGGCTGTGCAATTATATCGTCCAAAGTCATTGTCAGATGTAGGTGCAATCTAAAATAATTATAACAATAAAAGTTTTACAATTTTAAAACAATATCACAGAAGTTGTAAAATAGACTCTAGTATGCCTACCTTCTTTCCACATGTTCAATTATTCACAACTCTTTGCCATAAATCTTTTGTTCTATATCAAGTGAGCATTATTAAATACTATAAATCCTTTTAAGATGTAACCCATGGACCTATACTAACCATAGGACTAGGTGAAATATAGTTTATCTACTAATTCATTAAGTAGATAAATGCCACCATTTTGTTACACCTATTGAATAGAAAAACCATTAGATATTTATATACATAAAGCTCAGAAAGTAGTACAGAGTTTGAAATATATATATTCTGTAATCTTTGCAGATGTGAACTTGAAAACAGGAAACTTGTACCAAAAGCAGTGTTAAATCTCTGTTTTCTGTGTTTTAGCCTAAAATCAGGCAGATTTAAAGTTCAAGAAAGGCTCAAAATATGTCAGTTTTCTCCTCCTCTTATGATTTTATTGAACATAAAATATTAACAAAAGATGAATATTCATTCTACACAAAAATCTTTCCAGGACGGTATTTTGCAAGAAAAATGTTTCCTTGTGTAGCAATCCCTGTAGACAGGCACATTATCTTGATACCTAATAAGAGGATCGTGCCTCCATTTCTGTTCAATTCCTATCATTCTCTTTCAGCTTAGGTGGAAAATAGCTGACCTCCATCCTTACACATGTGAAATCCATAATTAAGTTAACCTTCTGGGATTCTATTGCTGAACGTTGGAACCAACCCTGTAATTTTAATGTACCACAATTCTGAAGTATCAATTCAGAAAAGAAGATTCAATGATAGTAATAGATATAATTTTCAACCTCAGCAACTATTATTAGGAGAGAATATGCTTACAACAAGAGTTGCTGTTAATTTCAACTCTATCCCAAAATGGAGAAAATGATTTTGTGGTAATAGGAGGCTATTAAGTAAAAGTGCAATTCTGAGGTCCATTGAAGATGGTAATTCTAAAAGAGTACAAAAAATCTGTCATTCATTCTCTAGTCAGCTGTCCATCTAGGAAGAGATCATGGGCTTAAGGATTAGAAGCCTTAACAGCTCTTATATAAGTACTCCTAAATGATTAAAATATTCATTTTTCTTATATTCAGCTTTTAATAAACCAGGCTAATTTAACTCTAAAATAATTTTAGCAACCAAAAAAAAAAAATCCTTATTCTACAGCCATAGAAGAAAGTTACTTGTATATCCTCTAGGGAGGTCTGTGTACTGAAGGAATACAAAGGGAGATAGGACGGCTGTAACAAAGAATCATGACTATTTGCACAGCTCTTCAACAGTAATAAAGTAATTTAAATATAGCCATTGTCATTGAAGTGATTTTTAAAAGGCTCAATTCAGGGTTTTGTTTTTTTTTCCTGTTCCTGGGAGTTCACTTATCAAAAGATAAAAGCTTTATAATTCTATCTGAAATAAGCCACTCCTTTATCATGTTGTATGATTAACAAATACGGAAAATACCCCTAGTAGCACAGATGATTAAGAAAACACAGATACAGAAAAAACCAGCCAAATCTTGTGCCCCGAAGCAGGTTTGATGTATTGGGACAAAAATACCGATGATCCAAAGCAGAATATTATTCCAACAAACCTATTAGGAACTTGCTGCATCAACTTTTGCCCGTATATTGAAAAGTTGTCTTATTATCTCAGGGGAGTGTTCAGGAAAAAAAAAGTTTGGATGACGTTTACAGATGCATTTAGTGGCAGTAACTCAAAATATTTATAGACTATTTTGTTATATTTTAAAATTCATAAGTTTAAAAGATTGAATATATATTTAATAAAGGAAAAGAAAAAACTTTAAAAGTCAACTCAAGAAATCTATTCTTGACCAACTTGTTATTAATTTTAAACTTGATTTTCTCTATATGTTCTTAACGAGCAATTATGTGACTACTAGAATAATTATTAAACAAAGTAAACTAATGTATTATCCCAAGCAACTATATACGCTACTAATTCAAAACCAGTAATTCTTATTATTGTTTTTCCTTTTTTTGTTGTTATTATTGTTTTATTTTGTCTTTAGGTTGTGTTACACATATATATTATTTACTCAAGATTGAAATTTAATTTTTGAAAATAGTATACACATAAAAATTACATCCCCAAGGTCAATGCTTTAACCAACAAATCACCTACGTGTAAAGCCAACCAAAATTGCTTGGTTTTCACTTTAGAGTGTGGAGGGATGCCATTTAAGGAGAAGAGGAAATAGCATCACAGCTTTATATGAATAAAATATTTAAATGTTGGGTTTATAAAATGTTGCTTGACATCGACTATGGAGAATTATAAGCTATCCCAGATACTGACAGCGGAGAGATGAAGTAAAGAGGAAATTACAGATTAGTCTGCATTTAAACATAAACCTACATCTACCTGTTACGAACTGAATTGTATCCCCCTACAAAATCCTGTGTGGAAGTCCTAACCTTTACTGTGACTGTATTTGGAGACTGGATCTTTAAGGAAGCAATTAAGGTTAAATGAGGTCATAAGAGTGGGTCTTGATGTCCTTATAAGACTAAGAGACACCAGAATTCTCTCTCTCCGTGGGCACAGAGGAAAGCCCATGTGAGTACACAGTGGGAGGACACTATTTGCAAACCAAGGAGAGAGTTTTCGCCTGAAATCAACCCTTTTGGCACCTTGATCTTGGACTTCTAGCCTCCAACAATGTGTGGGGGGAAACAAAAAGGTTTCTGTTGGTTAAGCCACCCAGTCTGTGGCATTTTGTTATGGCAGCCCACGTGCGCTAATACACTACCCAAGACTGAAGTTAAATCTAACTTCAGTTTTTAACCATGGTTAAATGTCCAAAATTTAGGTTAAATCTGCCCAAATGTCTTTGTGCAATGCACCTCCGTGTCAATTCATTAATATTTAGTTCTTTAAATACAGTTACAAAGAAATCAATCTAAATTGAAATAGATTTGGACAAAGTTGCTTAATTACCAAACCGTCAGCTATTCAAACGTTTGGGGAAGTGATGGCTAAATCTATCAACCAAACGTTCTCCAAAGTCCAGTTACCAGGTAGAAGAGCTAATGTGGCACCAATGAGGATATCTT
Organism: Equus caballus; assembly: GCF_041296265.1. Classification (NCBI taxonomy): domain Eukaryota; kingdom Metazoa; phylum Chordata; class Mammalia; order Perissodactyla; family Equidae; genus Equus; species Equus caballus. The sequence goes on along the minus strand of NC_091709.1, from coordinate 26,424,138 downwards.
TAAGTTAATGCAAGATGGATATCAGATGTTATTCTAAACATGCATTTTAAAAAATGTATGTAAATTGATTAGTGGAGAAAATGTAGCATCTTTTCAGTAAAATAACGCTGTTTGAAGAAGATTCCCAAATGTTCTGAAGGCATTATAAACTGGAAGGGCTGATAATGATTGTTATAGGCTTATATAAACTTTGGGCATTGATATTCACACACACATAATCTGCAATTAATAAATAAAAGATTTTGTATTCAAACAGAATTTAAAGGCCAGGCACTTGGCAGTATAAAAACAATTATCTACAATCTTAATTTAAAAAATAAAATGAAATGAAGCATTGAACAAGTAAATCTGGCTTATGTAGGAACTTGTAAACATGTAGCCAGCAGTTAGCACTTATATATGCCAGGTTAAAGAGAAGGAAGGTGTCACCACAGATTCGATGGGTAGTATCAACCCTGAAGTTGAACTTTTGGCCCTCAATAACTGAAAATTACTCATTCCCTCGCCCTACTTTTTTTCTAGATACAATTTTTCCCCGCCAAAAAATTCATGAAAAATAATGGCTTTTGCTATACACCCACATTTCCACATAAGCAAATGGTAAGATGTTAATCATCAATGAGCCTTAATCCAAATGCATAAAATGTCCCTTTTAATAAACATAAAATACATGCAATAGAATTTATATATACAAATATATGTTACATAATGTAAATATATTTACATGTTAAGATTTAAACATATTCTAAAATAGCAGATAACTGCTAAAATAATACAATTTGTTTATATGTACACAAAGACTTACCTCTAATATCACCTTTCTCCCTGCACTGTACGTCTTTAAATTAGTGGTGTTTTTAGCTGGCAAGACTAATTTCTCTCTTCTCCAATGGACTGATGCTGGTGGATTAGAGTTCACGTCACAGCTTATATTGATTGGATTTCCTTCCCAAGAATAATAAATTGTTTGGTTTGATATAAACTTGGGAGCATCTGTAAAGCAATATAATATAACAATTATGGACATTGTCTTTAAGATAAATAATCATTTAATTAGTATAAACACCAATAATTATTGCTTAACTACAAAAAGAAGCCACAGTAATTATAAGTTCATATATTTAATTTGTAACATCAGAACTCATGAAAATACATATTTGACTACTTCATCAAATAATTTTAATATTAATATACAAACATTCAAACTCAGCCAATAAGTAAAATATGAAAATTAACACTCAGTTAAGTGTGCTTTTAATAATCTGACAGAAATATCCATCCAGTAAATTAACGACTATCTACATATGTGGAATCTGTTTCTGTAACAACCCACATTATAAAGAGTTTTCAATAAAACTTCATATCAGTGGTCTTGTGTCATTTTTTAATCTCATCTTAGTTACATCACTTCTTCTATAAAATATTTTGAAGCAAATGTGAAATTGAAATGGTAATATCAAAACTAAACCACAAATTTTTTTCCTGAAATATCAGTTCTAGTTTTTCTTAAATCAGAGATGACTTAATTTAATCAACAATAGCTAATTTAAAAGTTAATCAGATCCTATAAGGCTAGATCAATTTCCAGGCCCCTACACCGGACCTCTATAATAATAAAGAGAAAATAGACAATATATTATACCATTTTATTGAAATCGTCTAATTGTGAAGACACACAGAGACATGGTTTTTAGTCTTGCTCCATTCTAGAACTGTGACATAGCCCAAATGCCAGTCAATCATAAATTCTTTGAGTCTCAATATCTTAATAATTATTTGAGAGAATTCATTTTTTAAGAATTTTTACATAAAAACATAATCCTAAATTAAGTGGTAGCTAAAATGTTTCTGGTATTGATACTGGTTATTACTGTTACTAATGTTAGCTATTTAGAACTTAATAATCCTTCATAAACTATCAATTTTAGTTGTCTAACTTAAACGTTTTATTTTACTACCCCTAATTAAAAATGACTTACACCCAATTTTTTATATCAATAGATTATATATCAGATATATAAGAATTATAATCTGTATTACAAATGTACAAATAATCATTTAAAAATTCCTGTCCTATATATGTTGTACTGTATGTTTTAATGCCAATCTCACACAGAAGTATGAAATATTTATTGAATGCTTCCTATATGCCAGTAAGTTTATACATTTTATTCTATTTAATCTTTTCAATAACCTTATGAGGAAGATGTGATGCTGTTTTAAGCAGGAAGGATCTAAGCTGAGCTGCCAAGCTCATTCTAGTCCAAAATTGTGGGGCTGGGATGTTACTCTAGAGTAATTTTAACCAGAGTCCATTATATTCCCATTAAACTCAGGAACAAAATTATCATATTCAGTGCTAGCAATGTTTTGGTGATGTGGAACTTATCATACATTATTGAGTGGGATATAATTGGAACAATTCCTCAGGAAGATAAAGAGCCTTAAAAGCTTTATAATCTTGATTCTGCAACCCAATCTTAGGTATCTCTCCAGGGAAAAGAATTAGAAATATTATCAAAGGTTTATACAAAGAACTTTTAATGCATTATTATTTTAATAGCAAAAACTCAAAACAACTTAATGTCCCACAAAAGAGGATTGGCTAAATAAATGGTGGCACATCTTGGCACATAGGTATGCTAAATATTATACAGACACATCTGCCTATGGTTTTTCATCAGTTTGCAATATGCCAGCCTTTCCCCTCACCTGGCTGGCTTCAAAACTAAGCTTCACACAGGACAAGCCCTGTGGTGTAGTGGTTAAGTTTTCAGGCTTTGCCTCAGTGGTCTGGGGTTCACAGGTTGGTTCCTGGGTGCGGACCTAGCACCACTCATCAAGCCATGCTTTGGCGGCATCCCACATAAAATAGAGGAAGATTGGCACAGATGTTAGCTTGATGACAGTCTTCCTCAAGCAAAAAGAGGAAGATTGGCAACAGATATTAGCTCAGGGCCAATCTTCCTCACCAAAAAACAAACAAACAAAACACTGAAAAAACCACTAGGCTGTACACTTTCTAAATACAGCCTTTGCACACACTTCAGTTTTGGACAAGTTTCCCTACTTTGTGCACCCATGGGCTTCTATGTTCTCCCTCAGTGTGATATTAAGACATTGAAAGGATCTATTTGTTTCTCCACCAAACAATCAATCTTAGGGGTTCAGATGTGTCTTGGTCACAGTCACATATCTGATGGTTTGCATTGTGTAAGAGGCTTACTTGGTTATCAAAAACTGTACATTGAATTGACTAGAAATTAAACAGTTAATGAATTTTCAATTCAGCTACTGAACAGAAGATATTTTCAAGGATCAAAGGAAAAAATAACTTTGTCAAGGCCTGAGAAGATTAGGTGAAAAATCTAAGAAGATATAATTAATTAGGGGTGCAACTGCCAGAGAAGCCACACTTCTTGATATTCAAAGTCAAAAGTTAAGCTTATATCTACATCTGTCTAAAGTATATTTTGTTATTGCTTAATATATATGAAATGTAATCTCTTTAGCATTATAATATTCTAAGGAGAGGTTAATGGATAATTTATTTGCATATAAATATAGCTTAATAGGAGAATCCTACATGCTAATGGAACAATTAACAGCTGACTCCCAGTCTGCTCTGTCCACAGTTTGGCATCTTTGTGTACGTGAATTATATTATTATAATTTGACCATAAACTTAGGGTAAGATTTGCTTTTTCTATAAAAGCAAGCAATTGCCACTAATGGCTTGCTGATGATCTCAGTGGGAATTTAAGTCAGAATTACTGATGTTGAATGCAAACGTGCTACAGGCAGTACACACTATACTGAAAGCCACATTAAAAAATATATTTTTGGGGCCTTCCTGGTGGTGTAGTGGTTAAGATCACACACTCCACTTCAGTGGCCCAGGATTCGCAGGTTCGGATCCTGGGTGGGACCTAGCACCACTCATCAAGCCATGCTGTGGAAGTATCCCACATAAATTAGAGGAAGATTGGCACAGATGTTAGCTCAGTGAAAAAAAGAGGGAGATTGCCAACAGATGTTAGCTCAGGGCCAATCTTCCTCACACATGCAGAAAACATTGTTGTGAGGCAAGAAAATATTGATAACTCCCTTCTGTGATAGAACAGCAACTAAATTCCTGTACAGTGTATGCTTCAAAAGTAGCAGAACAGTAGCAAGGCAGGAATATTCACTAGCACAAGACTAGCACGTTAATGAAATCAAACAACTGTTATTGGGCCACTGTGTGAAGAATGATATGTCACTCAGGCAGAGGCAACATGTGAAGACTTCAGGCTAAAAATGTCTAGCCATATTTCATGTTGATAAATCCAAAATTAGGTCTTTTCAGAAAAGTAAGGCTTTCACATCATGAATGGCTTCAAATATTGTACAGAGGAAATTAACTTTAGCAGTTAAAAGAAAAAGCAGGAGAAGGGAGGAGGGGAAAGGACCATGCAGACCTGTGGGAAGAACAGAATTGAGTGATTGATTGATTATATATATATATAATTGCCCATATATAAATAAATATATATATATAATTGCCAAAAAGATGGGCATGGGCGAATTTTCACTTTGAAGTTGCATTCTTTGCCTGGGTTTTGTGTCCATATTCTATGCATGAGGAAAATTAATTCCTGACTTCATGAAATGCAAAGTTATGGAAACATCTCTTAAGGCACTACATGTCCCCAAATCCTGGTAAAGTTCAAATTAAAATATTCTACACATTAAAATGAACAGAAATAACTTTATTGGAAGAACATATTTTTATCTGAGCAGAGTACAGATGAAAAACTAGAGAAACTTCAATAGTGACAAGATGGAAATATATCATTCACTCATCCACTGGATGGAGAGGTAGAGAAATCCTTTTAGAGTGTCTGGTATCAACGAGAATCAAGGAAAGTGACAAAAACGCACTACTTGAAATGTTTAGTCAGGCTTCTGTAAGGCTTGACTAGGCCCTGTCCCTGGTGTGCCTGTAGCAAAGAATCCTGGTAAGTCAGTTTAGTAAGAATCCCCCCACTCTTGATAACTGATCGCCTTTGATATCTGACCAAGTTCCTCATTACCCATCCTTAGTATCTATGTACATGGCCTGCTTGTAATAAGAATCCTGTTACTCTAGTTTTGCAAGAATCACATTATCCTTGAAATTTAGTCAAGTTCCTCTTCGTAATTTTCCATACACTGACCCGCATCACTCTGCTCATTGGCTATAAATTTCCATTTATGCTTGTTGTATTCAAAGTTGAGTTCAATCTTTCTCCCCTATTGCACTAGTCCCAAATAAAGTCTTCCTTACTACTTTTAACAAGTGTCAGAATAATTTCTCTTTGACGAAAGAAAGTGTACTCCCCAAAGACGTAATTAAAAAGAAAACTGGTTTCCCTTTCTTTAAGACAGAATGACTACATGACTACAGAGATGTGAAGTAAATATGGCAGTGAGAAGAGCTATAGGATTATTTTCTGCAATTTTTATATATTTCAAATAGAGTTAAATTTTTTTAAAAAAATTAAATCAATCACACAGAAAAGAAATTTAGACTTCCAGACAGGGAAAGATGGGAGATTTATATCCAGCTGTTGGAATTCACCAGGTTCTCATTGTGTGAAGGAGTGATCTTTGTATTTATAGCATTTACCTATGAACAAAGTTAAATTTGCAACACTTTTGTGAACATGATTATTTTAAGTTCTGAATAGTTGAACGGATCTCATAGTATCTCATAGCTGGAAAGAAACATGGTAATCATCGACAAATCCTTATTCTACATATGAGAAACCTTGTTCTGGGATTCTTGGGAAGGTGGTGGTAGAGCCAAGACCACAATCTTTTGGCTATTTATGCTCATTTCCTGAAACCACACTGCTATGCCAGTTATTCTATTAATAACTAGAAATACATCCTGAGAGAGTAGTGTCTATGGATCATTAACAATGTTACTCCACACTGGAATTAATGTTTGAAGTGATTATACCAAGTAATCAAGAAGTATTTTATTGTATCTTCTACGTTGTATTTAAGCAATAAAGGAAGTATGTAATACACTTTAGAAGGATTTTTGTGAAAAAGAGTGCATATTTGTAAAAGTCAATTAATTCCAGGTGATGCCAAGAAAATTAGATAATTAAAATCATCACCACTTTTCCAATTTCTATGCTGATGTAAGAGAAGCTAAAATGTAAGAAAAAATGTATGCTGGGGCAGGCCAGTCATTTAACCCCCTAAGGAGTTTATGGCTTGAACCAACTTTTAACAACATCCTTGAATAAACTTTGCTTAAATAAAAACTCAAGAAATTAATTTTATACAGGAAAAAAATACTAAAATTGGAGCCAGGAGAGAGAAAGAGAGAGGGAAAGGGGAGAGGGAAGGGAGGGAGAATGAGAAGAAAGAAGAGGAGGAAAAGAAAAACAAGAAGACAGCTAAAGTATATTATGCTTTGCTGTAGAATTTGTGTTTTACAAACATTTCCTAATTTCATCCTGTGTTCTCTTCTGGGTATTGGGGATCAAATGTTGAACATAAAACACAAGGATCCCCCACCATCTTACATTCTTTATCTATTACATATGTCTCTAGTTTATTTACTTTATAATTGAAAGTAACTTGAGACAACTCATAGGTATAATCAATTTCAGAATCAAGACATACAAAAAATTAAAATAATAAACTAAAATCAGGATTGTGAACAGAGAGATAAGTTAATCCATTGATTCAATATTAGAAAGTCAAAACAACCCACTAGATTCCAGTTTGGGCATTTTAATATATCTTCCATTTTGAATTAATAAGAAATGTTAAAGTAGTGTATAAGATTTGTTTGGTTACTGTTTATCTATAAGATTTATATTTCAAAGGCAAATTTCATAATTGTGCTGTCTAACCTTCCTGTAATTAAGAAATTATGAATTATCTAACTCATAGAACTTTTTTTTTCTTTTTCTCCCCAAAGCACCCCAGTAAATAGTTGTATATTCTTTGTGGGTCCCTCTAGTTGTGGCATGTGGGACACCACCTCAGCATGGCTTGATGAGTGGCATCACACCTGCGCCCAAGATATGAACCGGCGAAACCGTGGGCTGCCGCAGTGGAGTGGGCAAACTTAACCACTCGGCCATGGGGCCAGCCCCCATAGCACTTTTATTCTTGATCATGACAAGTAAATTCTTGCATTAAAAAAAACTTTTGGGGGCTGGCCTGGTGGCGTAGTGGTTGAGTTCACTCTCTCCGCCCCGGCAGCTTGGGGTTCAATGGTTTGGATCCTGGGTGCAGATGTATACGTTGCTCATCAAGCCATGATGTGGTGACATCCCATGTACAGAGGAAGATTGGCACAGATGTTAGCTCAAGGACAATCTTCCTCAAGCAAAAAGAGGAAGATTGGTAACAGACGTTAGCTCAGGGACTGGCTTCCTCACCAAAAAACTCCCCAAAACCAAAAAAACCTTTTGCATAAAATAAATGGAAGATATCATTCAAAATATCAAGAAAGAAAAAATTTAATCCCAAAATGAGCATATTTACTAATGTCTTAAAATATAATTGCTTTTTAAAACTGTTTTAAAATTAGACTTTTTATTTAAAAATATATGGACTATGCAATTTTTACATCTAAAAAATTATAAGAATTTCCCAAGTCAAGCTCAATATCCAACTTCCTATTAGGACATTTATAAAAAAATTAGGTTGTCCTCTGTTTTAAAATCATTTTTGAAAGATTACAAATATGTTACCCTCCTTCTATCATTGTCAATCATAACATATGCTAGACAACTGCTATTTTGAGTGTGGCATCTTCCTATTTGAACCTGATAATCACAATTTATAGCTATTTTGTTGAATGTCCATATGCATTTTCCTTGAGTATATACTGCCTCTATAAAAGAATATTCTGGAATATAATAAAAACTAAGTGGGTATTGTTATGCAAAATACCATACATGGGTCTAACAAAAAATACTAAACATAACTGCAAAACTATCCTTCATCTTCAAAAAATAGCAAACATAAATATGATATCTTTCTCATTCTCTGCCTTTCTCAGCAGTGAAATTCTAATTCTGCTGTTTCTTTATTGTCAGTAAACTTACAAGCCTTTATAGTTGTGTGTGTATATATATACAGTATACTATATATATATATTCATTTTAGAGTGAACACTTACATTTATCTGTTTCATTTGTTGAGAGACATTAATTATTTGGAATTAAACTGTAAGTGGCTTTATTTTTATTTTAAATATTTTAAGTCACCACATATGAGGTAATACTCCTGAGAGCTAAAAAACCTGTATTAAGTTTTCTTTTTGTGTATCAAGAAGGCAGTATTGTGGTATCATAAATTGTACTTGACCCCTTAAACAGTTGTCTTATTTTTATTTGAGTTTCTAAATTGAATCCATGTTACCATGAAAGAGGCGATACACTCTGTTCTTTCTACATATTTCACTCCTGCAACTACTTGTATAAGAATTAAGTATACTCTATAAAATATTGAAAATAACACTTTGTTTATGTTTTATCATATTTGGCTTGATATTTTTAACTACTATTTATTTATACATTTATTCCATCACCCATTCCAGATACTGCCATCATAGGCTGCCTTGCCAAACAAAATATTAAAATCCTCTAAATCATAAAGATTGCACGTCTCTAATCAAAATAATATCAAATCTACGTCTGTTGACACTAAGCCATTAGCAGATGCTGGACATAACTCTTTAGGTGTAAAAGTTTCTCCATCTGGCTATTCATCAGCATAATACTTTGAGCTCATGGAGGAGAAAATCAGATGTCTTAGGCTTCCTCTTAAAGATTCTGAATGTGCAACTCTGAGAAGGGCAGCTACTGTATTAATTAACCCAAATTACTATCGTGTGCCTATTTTATACCAAGCACTGTTTCAGTGTGGGGAATTCATGTCAACAGGGAATCCTTTCTGGTGGATCAAGCAGATGCAAAAATAAATAACGATACTGCAAAGCAATCTGTAGTACAATGGAAGTGGACTGGGTGGGGCTCCTATCTCAAAAGGTATTAGCATTAACCCAAATTAAGATGTGCAGGGGAGGCTCAGGGAAAGCTTCCCAAAGGAAGGTGAACTTAAACCTCTAATGATTTTTGAGCCCATAAAATGTGTTGAGCACATTGCTAGGTGCTTCTCGAAGACTGTCATAAGTCTTACAATAAGAATCTGGACACACACACAACAGGGGAAGTACAACGGAAAGCAGAATTCTGCAGTTGCCGTTTACAAGCAAAATATTGTATTGGACATAGTGTCGGTCCTGCGATATTGGATTTAAGTCCCAACTCTGCCAGGCAGCAACGATGTGACCTTGATTTTCTGTATATTAGTTTGGGCTTTGGGATTTTTTTTTCTTTATAGAATTAATTACTTGAACTGGTGTCCTTAATCTCCAGGAGTCCACTAACAAAGAAAACATGAGTCTGGGACAAATCAAAAAAATAGAGTGAGGGTTGTAATATTTACTATATTTATAGAGGCACTGGACCATATAAAAGGTGACATTTGCTTTTGGCTAGAATTATATAAACCCTTCAAGGTAATTCTAATTATTTCATGTTTATAAAAGCCTCTGGTTGGTAGTTTACTATATACACATACATGTCAGTAAAATGTATAACAAGGTATATATATGCATATATATATGATAAAAATGAAAAATTATTCTTCTTTAATAAATGCCATTTATTAAGTTAAGATCTTTAAAAACAGAGACTACAGGAAAGAAAATAATATAAGAGATCCTTGTTAGTGAAAATATTGGGTAGTAGATTGTCCGTAGGCTCCCATATTTTCTACTTAATGATTACATGATTAATAAAAACATATGTATTACTGCATAGAGTGTAAAAAGCGGAATATGTAAAACTGGATGTGAAATGGATACGGAATTTAAAAATCAAGAAACTGTTTTCTCTTAGATAACATCATAATGTCTTGTTGGCTAGGTTCAGGCTTCCAGAACTGGACTGGGTGTGGCTGCCATGGAAGAGGTAATGAGCTTAGTGTCTGGTGTCCAATATCCTTCCTGCTACCTTGATTACATCCAAACACTCAGCAAACTACTTAATCCAGTCACGTGGACACTTCTATGAAAAGAAAGAACAAATAAACCATACTGATTTGAAAAACAAACAAAACCAAAACAACATGATGGAAAGATCCCTTAAGAGAAATTATTTAGATTTAATTAAATGGCAGCTGTATAGGCAGAAGGCTGAGCTGGAATATTTGTACAGTTCTTACATCCATGACCTTGACTGAATCTTTGATTTAAAATTATCAGCTATAAGAGGAAACAGCAAACTGTGCCAGGATTTGAATTTGAAATGTCCTCAAGGCTGAGTTAGGAAAAGTATATTCCAGGCCCAATCTTGACCATTCCAGGAGGTTTTTTTTTTTTTTTTTTTTTTTTTTTTTTTAAATTGGCACCTGAGCTAACAACTGTTGCCAATCTTTTTCTTTTTTTTTTTCCTGCTTTATCTCCCCAACCGCCCCCCCCCCCCCCCAGCATGGTTGCATATCTTAGTTGTGGGTCGTTCTAGTTGTGGCATGTGGGACGCCACCTCAAGGTGACCTGACGAGCAGTGCCATGTCTGCGCCCAGGATCCGAACCCTCGGCCGCCGCAGCGGAGCGCGGGAACCTAACCACTCAGCCACGGGGCCGGCCCCAGGTGATTTTTTTAAGATACTTTTAACACTACCTTCAGACCTGGTACCAAGTTACCTGTTTTGATAAATGTCCTTATTTTATTTTATTTTTGCCTTATTGCTGAGACTTAGGGCTGAACTTGCAAAACGGAGAGCAAGGACAATGTTGCCTTTCTCACAGTTCTGTACAGCACCCCCTGAATTTATATCCGACACTTGGTACACACTCAGTGAATAATTGTTAAATGAATGAATGAAAACTCAGGATAAGTATGTATTCTAGAGATCATCACTCCATTTACAGAGGCAGAAACGTGTACCAATATTTGCTCGACTTTCCTAAAATCACAGACTTGGAACTCCAATTCAGTGTTAATTCTATAGCAATACATCGTGTTTCATAGACTCTTACTGCCTATTTTGTGAAGAAGCCAGCCTCTTAAATTAGCTAAGAATTAATTGCACATGTTTTTTAATATCTAAAACATCTTGACACTTTTTTCAGTCATTGAATTTTCTCACTTGATTTATGCTGAGAGAAAATATCCAGGGAATAAAAACTAATATATCCTTTGGCACACTTAGAGGATAATTCAATTAATAATTTCATAGATCCAGTCCTACTGTACGTTCACCCATATGCAGAATCAGCTATGGCAATTAACTGGAATCAGTCCCTGTGCTGTGGGAATTCTGATGGCTACATGGAATACTAAATTAGACGTGTGCTTATTGCCAATTAACTATAACACTGGGTGTGCATTTTTTGTACTAAATTTGAACAACCAACGTATGCATAAATCTCAGCTATTTTATGACCCTGGAGTTATAAAAGTCACTTACATAAGATATCCCTACGTGAGACTTGTTGACACACACTGGATTTCTAATTTGACTGCTATTAATAATAGAAATATTACTGATCATAAGAGAAGTTTGATTATAAGTAAGGTGAATTATTTCTCTTTCTACTATTATTCTTCTTTCCTTTTCCTAATATTTTCCCTCTTAAATTATATATACAAATACAAATAAAGGTATTGTACCAGCCATGGCTATTTTGTCAGCTCTTCCCCCACCCCCCCCCCCCAGGAAGATCAGCCCTGAGCTAACTGCTGCCAAACCTCCTCTTTTTGCTGAGGAAGACTGGCCCTGATCTAACATCTGTGCCCATCTTCCTCTACTTTATATGTGGGACACCTACCACAGCATGGCATGCCAAGCAGTGCCATGTCTGCACCCGGGATCCAAACCGGTGAACCCCGGGCCGCCAAGAAGCAGAACGTGCGATCTCAACCGCTGCACCACCAGGCTGGCCTCTATTTTGTTCTCTTTTGTTGCTTTATATAACTGAATTTCCATGAATAGCTATAGTATTTTTAAAGATGATATTATTATTATGAATAATTTCACATAGAAATTTAGGAAACAAAATTTAAATGAATCTCTTTCATACAAATCTCTGAGTTATCAAAAGAAGAATGATTGGGCAGAAAGATAAAGAGGGTTAAAACTGTTTGATAAATAACAATAATGTTATTTTCTTCAGAACCTGATTTTACAGTAGCACATTCTCTCTCTTATGCAATTTGTGCTTATTGATGTCAAACAACTTTAGTTTATCACTACTATTAATATTGAAAAGAAATTTCTGTCAAGTAATATAGTAAATCTTTTGTCCAGTGATTTAAATTTGATGATCAAGATTATTCATTTTATACAGGTAAAAATAGTTCCACATATTTGATTCATTTCTTAAATCTCACTGGTATATCAAACTCTGATGACTAAAAAAAATCAAAAGCAAACATACATTTTTATTATATCTTAAAGCGCATAGTTGTGCATTCTAGAATGTTGCTTACTATATGCATAATGGAATGTCTGGGTCACAGCAGTGGAAAAGAAACAACAAAAACTCTTAATATTATTGCTTGTATAGTAATAACAATAATAATAATAATGGCATGAGAAATAGTAATGATGATGATAATAGCTAAGGTGGTGCTTATGACCTGTCAGTCAGTGTTCTAAACATGTTAAGTAACATATTTAATTACAATTACACTACATTATCTATTATTACTATCATCATTTTACCTTTATATTTACTGCCTTTTATTTAAAAGGTTAAAATGTAGGGAATTATGTAAACTTTTTGTACCTCCCTTTAAATCTCTCGAATGAAAATTGGTAAAAACTTGTCACATACCTATAAGTTTCAAATTACCACGGTATTATTTAGTTAGCCTTAGATCACAATTTCTTTCTGTTTAACTACTGCTTATGTTGACCTGTATTCTATATTTTCAATGTGTATTTGATCAGAACACTTTATTACTTAAAAAGTTGATAAACAATCATCAAAATTTAATTCATTTTATTAATAGAGCAAAATAATTTGAGCCAGATGCAATAAAAGAAGCAATTCAAGTTATGATCAGAAATGAATCATGTGCATTACATTTTCAGAGCATTGCATCACAGAAAACAAAAGCAAAAATGTACAGCTTCTCCTAAGATAATAGTTTATTGACATGGATCCCCCCTTTTAGATAGCTTTTTTTTCTTGAGCTAAAAAATGTGTGCTCTTTATTTCTGTTACTTTAGGTGAATACACTGCCCACCATTTTTAAACACCAATAAATATTAATTACTGAATGAATATGGCAAAAAACATAAAGCAGCTGGTACTACTAAACTATTATGTACAACACCTGTATTACAAATAATCAATAGTTTTACAATAATATTAATAAATTTAAAAATCAGATAAAGTAAATTAAAAATATATAGAAGCAAGAACATCATTGTAAACCATAGTCTGAATGGAAAACACCGTATACAACAAAGACTTAATCAAGGAAGTATTTCTTTTTTTTTTTTTACCCTTTATGTTTATTTAAAAGTGTCTTACTGTCAACTTGATTAAATAAGTGATCACATAGTTTCTCAGTCACCTACCGTTCCAATTCAGTCAAGTGAACAAATCTGCGAAAGTACCGTAGATTTTCCCTTCCAAAATAAAACTCTAAATTTAGAAAAAAACACAGATTTCAGGATATCTATTATATGCAAAAATATCTTTGCGATTTCCAGAGAGTTTTTGGAAAATCACAAATATGTGTTTCTTTTTTTTTTCTCACTTCAGAGAAAGAGAGATGTTAAAAATAATTAGGTTTGTCTCTGTGGATATTACATTTTAGTGGAAAATTTCTTCTCATTCTAGGATCGAACACTTAATTGTGCAAAATCAAAATATTTTAAATAAAATTTTACAGTAAATGTGTAAATATTAAAATGAAATTATCTTGGTATATTAGGTTATAATCTGGAAATTTTACATATCCAGTTCTTATTATTGTTTAAAGATCAAAAATAAAGGCCTTTTAAAAATAATTAAAATAATAATCATAATGGGAAATGCTGCTCAGGGCAAGAATAATGTTTAAATCAATTGTTTTAGCATTGATGACTTAAGAGTACTGGGAACGAAAATTAATCACCTTATGAAGTCTGATAAAACCACAGAAAAAAAATAAAAGTATCAAAAAATAGAATATCTTTTATAGGTAGTGGGCTGACTAGTTTGATAATTGCTCCTATAATCTTAGAAGACTTTTTAGGAGGCCCAAGAAAAATCAAAGATTTCCTAAACAAACAGGAGTATCCTTGAATTACTTATATCTAACAAGTAATACTTGAAATTCTGCAACATATAAAGTATTTTGAGATACCAGGAATGCTAAAAACAGTTATTTAAGGAGGCAAATTGCTTCTATCAAACTTTCATCTTCATCACAGGGGCAGAAACATTTTCTCTTGTTAGCAATACCGGAAGAGAAATAACATTTTACTCTGAATGACCCTATAATATGAACAAAGGGGATCTGTGCAAATAAATATAGTAAGTCAAATGAGTTATATAGGTTTTAAAATAGTATAGATACAGAATCAATATTATCTGGTTCTGGGGCCGGCCCAGTGGCCTAGTGGTTAGGTTCTCCTGCTATGCTTCAGCAGCCCAGGGTATGTGTGTTCAGATCCTGGGTGTGGACTTACAAACTACTCATCAAGCCATGCTGAGGTGGTGGCCCACATAGAAAATAGAGGAAGATTGGCACAAATGTTAGCTCAGTGATGATCTTCCTCAAGCAAAAAGAGGAAGACTGGTAACAGATGTTAGCTCAGGGCCAATCTTCCTCACCAAAAAAAAATTATCTGGTTCTTAGGTTCCACTTCTTTAAAATAATGTGATGATATCACATTTCTAGAAGGATCTTTTTCTATTATTACTCATTTGTATAGTCAATATGACACGTATTTAATTATAAATGCATTCCATTATATGTTATTTTATGATACTTTCTAAGCTGTTCCATTTAAGTAGGTTCCAGCTTCCTAAACATATTGCAATATTTGCATGGCCCTTAAATCATTTTGCACCTTTGAAAAGCACTGATAGTACACTATTCCTGATGTTATACAATAAAATTTATCAAACTGAATAATTATTATGAAGGTTCTTGTATGACGATAACAGAAATAACATCTACTTCTTTAATGTCTATTAAACAACTGATTGAAATTATGTTGGTTTTTCTTATTCAATATGTGATGATTTACACAGCAAGTCTGAAGCAACTGAGAGAAAAATGTAAATATACATATTTTCACAAACCCAAACATTATTTTAAAATTAATCATTTGAAATTTCACTCACAGGCATATATTTTTGTTTTTGTTTTGTTTTTTTGGTGAGGAAGATTGGCTCTGAGCTAACATTTGTGCCACTCTTCCTCTATTTTGTACCTAGGACATCACCACCACATGGCTTGATGAGCGGAGTGTAGGTCCGCACCTGGGATCTGAATCTGCAAAACCCCGGCCATGGAAGCGGAGTATGCGAACTTGACCACTGCAGCACTGGGCTGGCCATAGGCATGTACTTTTGAAATGGCTTATTTTATTCAGCAAATATTCACACCCAAAGCTCTCCCAATAGAAGAGGGGTGCATTGCCCTACTGGATTGATGGTAGGCTTTTAACCACATGTCTTTTGGAATGTGACATGAGTAAACACTTGAAACTTGCTCTCATTATTGGGCTTGTTCTCTCGGGCTTCTGCCATCACTATGAGATAGCTTTCTCCCTGTAGTTGCTGCCTCTTCAACCTGATTACAAGCGTTGCTGGACCCACAGCCTGGATGAAGCTTTGCTGCTTGAAGCAGAGCTCCCTATTCAAGGTCGGCCTGGGTCAGCCAATGCCAGTGGAGTACACGAATTATTATTGTATGCTGCTGAGTTCAGGGGTGTTTATTATATATAATTATTGTTTCCTTAACCGATGATGTATCTCACCGCACAGCTTTATTTTTTTCTCCTTAGACCTTTTCACTGTTTCCATGTTATATGTTTTGCTACTTTGCTTGTTTATTATTGATTCTCATGGCTAGAATGTAAGGTGCACAAAGTCAGGTGTTTTGCTTGCTTTATTCATTTCTGTATACTCGACACCTGGAAAAGTGCTTGGTGTGTCGCACATGCCTGATAAATATTGTTGAATGAAAATAACGTAATTAAGATCCTCACTTCTCTGTGCCTAACTTCATAAAATAATGAGTTTAGATTCATCTCTTCCTCTTTACAAATCAAGAAACTGAAGCATGGATAATTTAAATGACTTGATCAATGTCCTAGGATTAGATCCAGCAGATTCATTAAAATCTATGGATAGCTGCTGATACTATAACATTTAAATATTATTTTAGTAAAGCCCAATATATTAGAAAACTGCTATCTAGTTTAAATCATCACAAACTGTGAGCTGGCTTAAGTCAGTGGCTAGGTATTAACAATACATAGATAATATTAGGAATAACTTGTCCTTGACTCTCCTCCACTGAAATTAAGTAATAGAATTCAGAGGATTTAAAGATTTAGGGCCACAGAGTTCTGGCTAATTGGATTCATTGTTGGATTAGTCTTTTTCAAGAATTAAGTATCTTAACTTTTGGTGGCCATGTTATTCAGGACTAAGGTGTAAGGTAGTAAACCCAACAAGGTAAATCTACTGGTACCATATCCTAGGGAGGAGGAAGGAGGTGGAAGAATTCACTTCATATTATTATGAAGTGAATGTGTCCCCCACAATTCATATGTGGCAATCCTACTCCCCACTATGATGGTATTAGGAGGTGTGGCCTTTGGAAAGTGATTAAGATTAGATGAGGTCATAAGGGTGGAACTCTCATGAATAGGACTGGTGCCTTTATAAGAGTCAGGATGGAGCTCTGTTGCTCTGCTATGTTTTCCATCACATGAGGACAGGAATAGAGGATGGCAGTCTGGAACCAGAAGAGGCTCTCACCAGAACCCAAGGGTGCAGGCTCTCTGATCTCAGACTTCTAGCCTCGAAAACTGTGAGAAATAAATTTCGGTTGTTTATAAGCCACTCAGTCTGTGGTGCTTGGTTATAGCAGCCCAAATAGACTAAGAGGCAGTAAGCAGTCTGTCATAACGTCTTAGAGTATTTTTCAGTATCTCCAAGATGACAAAACTCAGTGAAGTCAGTGGAAGTCAGTCACATTTGGGATGATGCGATCAGAGCGGGCAGCCTCACCCTTTGAAATTCTGCACTGCTTCCTTCTGTGAGGTGGTCTTCTCTATCAAATCCAGAAAGCTTGCTACAATAGACTGAGTGTTTGTGCCCACCTCAAATTCATATGTCCAAGCCCTAATCCTCAATGTGATGGTATTTGGAGGTGGCGCCTCTGGGAGGTGATTAGTTCTAGGTGAAGTCATAGGGTGGGATCCCCATGATGGGATTAATGCCCTTAAAAGAAAGGAAGAGACAGGTGTTGTGTCTCTTTCTGTGTGCAGGTACCAAGGAAAGGCCACGAGAACACATAACCAGCAAAAGTGCCCTCACCAAGAACTTGACCATGCTGGCATCCTGACCTTGGACTTCCAGCTTCCAGAACCATGGGAAATAAATGCCTGGGTCTAAGCCACCCAGTTTATGGGTTATAGCAGCCCTAACTAAGACACTGTGCTAGTAAGAACTGAGATACGTTGGGGCAAGGTCTGCATTCCAGAAGAAGGGCAGAAAACTCTGCAAATTGGAGGTAAGGTTCAACATTTCTGGTCAGTAAAATTGAGTAGGTGCCAAGAGGCAGGGATAAATCCAAGAGTTACACAAAATGACTTTTTAATTATATGTGATATTTGTTCATTTCTAAGGTTTATCCTCTCAAGGGCTGGATTTTTCCTAATATTCTCTAACAACATGTCATCATCATAATCTTTGAAGTACATTTTAACAACAAGATTTGATCTGAATCAACTATCTCTCAGAGATAAAAAAAAAAAGTGATAAACTAGAAGAAGTGATAATATCTGTGCATGTGCCGAATATGATATTTCAAATTTTCCCAGGGGGTTCAAGTAACTTTGGCTTAAAAAAATACAGCTGAGCAGTAAAATATGTTTCACTTTTCTTTTGTAATGTTCCGTTCTTCTTATCTTCTGGATGTAAAGATAAGGTTCGTATTTCTCTCAGATGCTGTCCTTGAAATTATCCTACTGGATATAAAACTGAAATAGTTGGTGGCACTAGAACAAATTTATTTCCGCAAATGAGCCATGTTCTTTAAAAGTTTGAATAGCTTAAATGTATTCTGGTGAGTGCTAAAGTCAGGGTCATAAGACAAGATTTTAATCACAGATATAAAATGTGTGTCTGCTATGACCAAGCAGTTTTTCTAATATGTAAGTGTTCATTGAGATAATTTTCTTTAAATGTTAAGTTTATGTTCAAATCTTATCTACCTCATTCTGTACATGCAGCTGATCATGCTTCTAGAATTACTACCTTGAGGGACTGTAAAACTTGAGGAAAAAATTATGCAATAAGGCAAAAATTTAATTCTATGGAATGTATATAAATATGGAAGTAATATTAATCTGTCTTATAAAATTAATTAATACCCCTTCATCCTTAAAATGTTTCCAACACTGTTAAAACTTTTTATACCACAGGAGAAAACGTATTTAAATATTGCTATTATGTCTAACAAGAAATAAAAGCAGGTGCAGACAGCTCAATGAGAAGAAAATGTAAATGAAAAATTCAATATTTCTTAACATGCATTGTTACCATGTAACTGTTAAATTAAATTAATCACATAAAATAATTAAGTCTAATTAATAGGTAATATGTAATGAATACCTAGTCACAAAACTTAATGATATTCTAATTGTAATCAAACGTGCTATGTAATCGGTGCTTATTGCATTACACCACATATCACACGCCTGTTATCTCTTTTGTTTTATAAATTGGAACTTTAGTTCAACTCGTGCTTCTTAGTAAGGGTAATGCCGTTGAAGTGTTGAAAATGAACTGGCAGCATGCCAAGGAATCTGCTTAGGCTAAAACACAAAAGAGGTTTTGAACAAAAAAAAAGGCTTAATCTCCTA
This sequence comes from Equus caballus, assembly GCF_041296265.1. Lineage (NCBI taxonomy): Eukaryota > Metazoa > Chordata > Mammalia > Perissodactyla > Equidae > Equus > Equus caballus. The sequence goes on along the minus strand of NC_091709.1, from coordinate 26,404,965 downwards.
AACTTAGTGCTATTACAGTAACTTCGGTTGGTGTCAAATTATAAGTGGCTTTATTCTTTTTCACTAATTCTTAGCAATATTATACTGTAGGTGCTTGAATAGGCAGTAAAGACTGTTCTGGGGACCGACTTCATGGCCTAGTGGTTAAGTTTGTGCGCTCCGCTGTGGCGGCCCAGGGTTCAGATCCTGGGTGCGGACATGGCACCGCTCATCAGGCCACGTTGAGGCAGCATCCCACATCCCACAACTAGAAGGACCTGCAACTAGGATATACAACCATGTAAGGGGGGATTTGGGGAGATAAAAGCAGAAAATAAATAAATAAATAAAAGATTGGCAACAGATGTTAGCCCAGGTGCGAATCTTTGGGAAAAAAAAAAAAAAGACTATTCTGGTAGGTTTTCTGTGACATTATGTAACATCTCTGTAATTTTCATAGTTCCTACAGTTTTTTTGTTGTTTTGTTTTTGTTGTATTTAAGTTTTTTTTTGTTTGGTGTTTTGTGAGGAAGATTGGCCCTGAGCTAACATCTATGCCAATCTTCCTCTATTTTATGTGGGATGCCACCATGGCATGGCTTTGAAGAGCAATGCTACGTCCACACTTGGGATCGAAACTGTGAAGCCCTGGCTGCCAAAGCAGAGAGTGTGAACCTAACCACTACATCACCAGGCTGGCCCCTTTCTACACTGTTTTGATTCAAAGATGCAGAATAGAACTATCCTTACCATCTAACAAATATTTATTTACAATAATAACTTTTCATGGCATTGCATGTAAGGTACTGCAATGTTCATTGCTATTATAAATTCATTGGATACCAAAATCTAAGTTTATTAGACAGCTTCAGTACTTTTCATGGTTTCTAGGATGCAATATCCAACCAAAATTTCTACTATTCTTCTTCTGAGAAGAATATAAGATTTACTAGAAATAGTAGAATTGTAGATGTATAGAAAATATTCCAATTTTCATAATACAATTACACTAATTTATAAGGAAGATGATTGAAAGAGAAGAGCAGGCTAAATTTTAAATTATGACCATGGCTACATATTCCAAATGATTATTTAACCCCATACTCTCAAATAATACTAATTGTAGACAAATAACATCACGGCATTTTCTAAATTGTTACCACATGAATAAAATCTGACTTTAGCAATTAATGAGATAAAGATGACTAATTATGTTACTTTTTACTTAAGTATAAATTCATTTTTCACTAACATATTTATATAACTTACCATAAGTGAATTTTCTCCATCATTATATTAATCTTTAAACATTTTTATGAAATTCTCATATGTATAACAGAGAAGGTGCATAGATGGGCAAATTTGTATCATGCCAAAGCTAAAATTTATTCTTAAATGTAGTATAACATTGGGAAAGTGAACTAGGATCCCAATATATTGAGTACTATCCTGAAATTCATGAGTAAATTTAATTGTGAAAAACAGAGAATTCCCGGGGCTGGCCCCGTGGCCGAGTGGTTAAGTTCGCGCGCTCCGCTGCAGGCGGCCCAGTGTTTCGTCGGTTCGAATCCTGGGCGCGGACATGGCACTGCTCGTCAGACCACGCTGAGGCAGCGTCCCACATGCTACAACTAGAGGAACCCACAACGAAGAATACACAACTATGTACCGGGGGGCTTTGGGGAGAAAAAGGAAAAAAAAAATAAAATAAAAATCTTTAAAAAAAAAAAAAAAAAACAACAGAGAATTCCCATTAAGGCACACGAAGAAATATGATAAGAATCTAGATTAATCAGACAGAGCTAGACTTCTAGAGAATTACAAGTAATTTGAAATGGGTATTTAAAAGAGACATCATGGGGAGGCAACAAGAGGAGACAGCTTAAATATAGCATTCATATATAGGTTAGATCTACCAGAGAAATTTCTTTCAGTTGGATATTTTAAAAAAAAAGAAGGAAATATGTCAATGGAATGCATAACTAAAGTTTGATAATGTGTTTATTAATCTTAAAATATGAGACATTTACTTTACATGAAATTCAACCTATTTTGGTAGAATTAACCCTTTGTACGTGAAGAATTCTGTTAAAAGCTCTGAACATCTAACTCACGTCTAACTCATCTAAGTCACAGCTAAAGCTATCCAATCTCTCAATTGAAAATTTGAAGTGATTTTCATTTGTAGAACTTAATACACTTTTGATAAAGATTAAGGTTTGTGTATAGATAAAAATATCAAATTAAATAAAATTGACTGCCCAGAAGATTGAGACATTGAAGGGGAAAAAACCTTTCTTTTGAAGACTTTGCAATTTACACAGTCTTTTGGTCAATGTAATGATTTATTTGAAGATTTGATTAATAAGAAATAAAAATTAAAAAACAAAATTTGAAAAAAATGAAAGAAAGAAAGAAATTAAAAACTGCTGAAAACTGAAACTACACTTATGTTCTTGGTTCCAGGAACTAGAGAAAACAAATATTTTTTATGATTTAATGTTGCATTAAAAATAAAATATATATAGTGCTGGCCTGGTGGCAGAGTGGTTGGGTTTGCACACTCTGCTTCAGTGGCCCAGGGTTCACAGGTTTGAATCCCAGGCATGGACCTACACAATGCTCATCTAGCCATGCTGTGGTGGTGTCCCACGTACAAAATAGAAGAAGACTGGCACAGATGTTAGCTCCTGGACAATTTTCCTCAAGCAAAAAGAGAAAGATTGGCAATGGATGTTAGCTCGGGGCCGATCTTCCTCAACAACAACAACAATTAATAAATACATAAATACATACACTATATAAATTTCTGTTTCCATAATGGCAGAGTAGGCCTGCAATAGTCCATCTCCCCTACTGGTAATAATTAAAAGCTCTAGAAATAACACAAATCAAACAAAAGACGAAAAAGAACAACAAAAACCAACTACTTAAGGCTTCTGTAGAGCAAACAAAATCAGAGAGATTGGGGGAGGGAAATGAAAACTAGTGTCACACTTTTTTTTTTCCTCTCATGGCTTTGTCTAGAGGGCAGGACCTAGTTAAGGAGCTTTAAAGTGATTCTGGAGCTAGAATTTGTCCAGAAGTACAGAGGTACCTTGGAAAGAAGTCAATATAGGTTGAATCGTGTGGGAGTCATCCCAAATAGGAGTAAGAGAAGAAGATGCCATAATTCTCTCTGTAAAACCAGAGAAAGCTCAGCCCAATCCCTGAGCTTTGCATGCACAGGACAGATACAAACCTGCATAGCAAAGGCTTTAAGAAGTCAACTGAGATTTAAATCACTGCTCACAGGAGAAAGCACAGAACTTGGGGGTAATTACCTGCTTAAAAACACTTTTTCCTAGGGCTTCTCATCAAGATGGCAGTGTAAGCAGACTCTGAACTCATCTCCTCCCATGAACACAATCAGATTACAGCTGTTTGTGGAAAAATTACCCCGGATAGAAGGCTGAAAACTGAATAATAGGAACCCCCACAACAAGGGACAGTCCTGACTAAGGCAGAAGAGGCAGAAATTCCTGCTGGAGTGGAAAAAAGCCACCTTTGGGAGCAGAGGAGCTTCTCAGCTGGCCAGGCAGGAGCCACCCTAAGGTATGCAGCCCTCCCTGGAGGAGTGAGGTCCGGAGCGGGGCCAATACAGCCATAACCATCCTTTAGACTCAGCCCAACTGAGACAGGGGTCTAATGGTGTGGATTTGCTGGCTATTAACTACAGGGAGGATACCCCCAGAAAGCTGGAAAGACCTGGGTCTTAAAGGGCCTATGAACAAACTCACTCATTGCAGCAACCTAAAATCACCAGAGAGGAGGCTGCCAGTCCTTTGGTGAAATGAAACTCACCTGGTGGGCTCTGGGGGCATCTTGGTGAGAGGATGGACCTCTCTGGAGACTGAGACATTGGTGGGGGCCATCATTCTGAACTGATCCAGGTGTGCTGACACAGACCCCGGTGGGTGGGCATCATTGAGGTTCATCCTTTGGCTTATTATCCCAGGGGTCTGCCACACCCACTTGAACACAGATTTAATCCAGTTCAGCCAGGGCAGGCAACCTGCCCTAGGGACTGGCCCCACCTAACAGCAAGCCCTCAGGCAACTTTTCAGCCTGCATTGACTGGGTGCCTTGATCTCTAGAGGCAGGCAAGGGTGTCTGCCTCTGTGGGGCAGGGCCTGTATGAGGACCAGGTGAACTGTGGGGTCACTGGTGGAGGGGTGGGGGCCTCTGCAGTGCGGCATTGGCGTATACTCCAGGGGGTTGAGAAGTTTGCACAGACCAGGACTGTGTTGATAGCGTGTGTGGTTCTGTGGGGCATGAGGCTTATCAGCGGCAGAAGATCTGTGCTTCACAAATAGCCATAAAAAGGATCAGCCCCACCTTCCAAAGCCTGAAACAATTGAGTGCCCCAGGCCAAGGGCCAGCCCCACTCAGCTGCACTCCTAAGAGAACTGACAACAGCCTTGTAGGCCTGAGGCCTATCACAACTGTACCCTCTGAGCCTAGCAACCAGCTACACTGGGTACCAACCCAACTAAGAGGAAAACTGCAACACAAGTGTGCTGATAGACTCTGTAGCCAATGGTGCTGAGGCTCCCCAAACCGGATTTACCAACAGCTGGCCAGGGAAGGAAAGATCAGACTCCTTGGGTACCTGCAGTGGGAGCAACCCTGCCACAGCAGAAGGACACAAGTAGCCCACAAAGTGGTCACTCCTGGATCTTCTGGACTGGTGACAAGAGGGAAGCACACTGCTGGGCCTCATAAGGCATCTCATACCTAAGGCCACCTCTCCAAGATCAGGAGACATAATTGACTCACCTAATCCATAGAAATAAGAACAGAGAAAGAAGCATAATGAAGAATACTTTACAAGCAAGGGAACAGGACAAAACCCCAGAAAAAGGACTAAAAGAAACAGAAGCAAGTGACCTACTTGACAAAGAGTTCAAACAAAATATCATGAGGATGCTGAGAGATATTGGGAGAAGACTGGATGAGCACAGTGAGCTCATGAGCAAAGAACTGGAAGATATAAAAAGAAAACAATCAGAAAGGAAGAATACAATACTGGAAATGAAAGATTCACTAGAGAGACTCAATAGCAGAGTAGAGGATGCAGAAGAACGGATCAGAGAGCTAGATGAAAGACTAGAGGAAACCACCCAAGCAGCACAGAAAAAAGAAAAAAGAATTAGACAGAATGAGAGAAGTCTAAGGGAACTCTGGGACAATATCAAGCATGCTAACATTCGGATTATAGGTGTCCCAGAAGGAGAAGAGAGACACAAAGGGGCAGAAAATTTATTTGAAGAAATAATAAATGAAAATTTTCCTATTCTGAGGAAGGAAACACACATCCAAGTTCAAGAAGCACAGAGCTCCAAACAAGATAAGCCCACAGAGGCCCACTCCAAGATATATTATAATTAAAATGTCCAAAGTTAAAGATAAAGAGAGAATCCTAGAAGCATACAAAGGGAAGCCCATCAGGCTATCAGCGGACTTCTCAGCCGAGACCCTACAGATGAGAAGAGAATGGCACAACGTATTTAAAGTGCTAAAAGGAAAAAACCTACAGCCAATACTCTATCCATCAAGGTTGTCATTCAAAATGGAAGGAGAGATAAAGAGCTTCCCAGACAAGCAAAACTTAAAGGAGTTTATCACCAAGAAAGCAGTTCTGCAAGAAATGCTGAAGGGACTTATTTAAGTGGGAAAGCAATGACAACAAATAGAGACCAAAAAAAAATTATCAAGAAAACAAAACAACAACAACGAAAAGCCAAGCAATAAAATCACTTGTAAAGGTAAAAATATAGTCAAGGTAGCAGATCAACTACCTGTGAAGATAATATGGAGGTTAAAAGACAAAAGTACTACAATCACCTTTTTCAATGATAAGAGGGTAATGGATAGACACACACTAAACAAGAGACTATATGTGATTTGAAAAACATAAAATGTGGGAGGAGGGGAGTGAAAAAGTAGAGCTTTTAGAAAGAGGTCAAGCTAAAGAGTCTATCAATGCGATATAGACTGTTATATACAGAGAATATTAAATAGGATCCTCATGGGAATCACAAATCAGAAACCTATAATCAAGAAAAAAAGTAAGACAAAAGAAATCAAACATATTCCTAAAGATAGCCATCATGTTCACCACGCAAAAACTAATTATAGTCTTTCCGCTCACATGTGAGCCTAATCATCCCGTTTGTCCTCCCACCTTCCGCTTTGGTAACCACCAATCCAATCTCTAATACTATGTGTTTGTTTGTTTGCTGGCGTGCTTTATTCTGACCATTTACTCCAGAAAAAATTAAACAGACTGACCAATATTTAAACCTTTAAAGCAAAGGAGGAAACCATCTGTGTGATCAAAAGCAACTTTGTACTCTGTTAGCAACCAGTCCTAGAAAAATAGAGTATCTTAAGTGCTTCTTTTGTATTAAAGTATTCATGTTATTACAACATCACAAGAGCAAATAATTCCTACTGCAATATACAATCATTTGTTTATCTCATTATGGTCTACCTAGAGGAAATCAATGATAACTAAAAATCTGATGTCACTATATATCAGCATTTCACATTATCTTGATATTTTTCTCCATGCATCACTTTGAAATTTGAATTCATGTTGAGGTTTGAGTTAAATCTCTGTAGATCTTAGCATCCTAACGAAGCAGGAGCTGTGTTTTATTCATCTTTTTTGTGTCCACAATCACTCAGCACAGATCCTGAATCTTAAGAGTTTAATGAAGACACCCTGGGTTTGGCCTATATGGTTTTTTAAATGCTTTTCCATGAGATTTTAAAATATAGACATATAAAACTTATGGATCTTAGTTTAACTTTTTATTTATTTCATACTGAAACACCTATGTAGGCATGTGTGGAGGATAATTCAGAAGTTCTAGGATGCATTTGGTGGATGTGGCTATGCTTGAGTAAAAGGATTTTTAAATAGTTGAGTATGAGAAAGTCCCAAGAGTGTCTTCCTTCAACCTCTTATTTTATATATATGGAAATGGAACTTCAAGAGATGCAGGTCACCCAACTCATTCGCAGCAATCCCAGCACTAGCATTTTAGTGCCATACTGCCCTGGAGGAGCCAGTCTGCCTTCTGGGTTTTGGAAATACCAACAATGTTCATTTCTCATGAATTCCTCTCTTCTGAGTACTTATGACAGAGATTTAGTTATAATCCTATGATATGTCAAATACATTTTTAAATATTTACAAAATGCAAAGGAAAAAGCACCAAATATTAAGTTTCTTTAAGAGAAGATGATGCCTAGCACTTTTTTAGGACAGTGGGATGAGGCTGGGCTATTCTACAGACTTCTGTTTTAAACTGGGCAATTCTAATATATGTCATATCTTGGCACCCTTAAATTTTTATTCATGTAGATCCATGTTGAAGAAAAGGAAAAAAATTATAAAGTAAATTTGAGTTTAAAATATCTATTTTGAATTACCAAATACAAGCAACGAAAGTTAGAGAAATGTTTATAATTTGCTACAAATGCTGTTGACCTGAAAAAGAAATATATATATGACGACAGTAAAATAGCAGAAAACAGTATTAGGGAAGAAACCTCAACATGTTAAATAAGTTATTAGCATCACTTCCTTCTCTGTGTGTCCTGAATAGTATCAAGGTTTTTTGTATGTCTGTGAGTTTTTTAAGGTGTGTTATGGTAACAAAATGACTTTCTTGGAAGCTGCCTGATTTTAGCAAATAAAATCAGTAATTTGTGATAGAATTAAAGTGACTTCTATATTGAATTATCTTTCATAATCCTTTCTTTTAGAATTGTTTAATTGGTCTTTCCATGAATTTCTTGGCAAGCACGGTTTATGAATATGTAAAATAATATGGATTATTTGTTTCTCTTCTTGAGAAAATATTTGCTTTCTAAAGGCTTTCTTAATAAGAAAACGCATCTTGCTTCACAGTTACGATCACATTCTATGAATATTAATGTACTAGAAATTTTCCAGTGGAAACAATTTGTCAGTAAGAGTATCTTACACATTCCCACTAAGACACCTATGTCCCTTTAAGCATCCGAGAGTTTCTAACATTGATAATTCCTGAACATTCATTGAGAGTACTGGTAAACTTCTTCCTTTTTGTATGAACACGTCTACCAAATTATCCTAAAATGCAATGATTTATGGTGGATTGCGCATGTTCCATTTCCATTAGCTCTCAAACTTCCAAAACTCACATAGTTATGAATGTCTTTATATTTATTTAACAACTCTCCTTGTCATAGTCCCCACTTCTAGGCAATAAACACCATTTGGATAAAATATAAGTGCTGACATATTCCACTGTTTTTCAAATATTATATCCTATCTTATGAGGATTAAAATAATTCAACAGAACAGCTTGAATAAGAAATGAAAACTCTCACTATATATATGAGACACAGGACCATTAATATTACAAAGAAACACAGAAAAATCTAAGGAAATGTTGACCAATTACCAGTAACTAATATAGTTCAGTTGATATTGTGGTTTTGGTTTAAATGTTGCACAAAACGGCCACAATTTTCAGGATAAGCAACATCAAGGCCATTAAACATGTAGCCCTGTGAAAAGACCCATAAGATCCACTAGACGTCTCGAAAACTGACTTTGAATGGCTTCATTCATTCTGAATCTGAGCATTAAATACCAAAACATGAATTACATATGTATTGTGACGTTCCCACAGAAATTCATATTGTTCAAAGCAGGAAAAGTGCTGTTAATAAACATACAAAATGAAAGTAACTTACATTCAATATCAAGGAACATGCTCTTTTGGTGCCCTCCAATTCTACTCGCAGCTTCACAGTCATATCTCCCTGAATCTGACAACTTCACGTCTGTAATATGCAGCGATGAGCTTCCATGCTGCCCTTTGACTTCGATACGGCCGTCTGGGCTCTGTTTACATCGATTCAGGAAAAAGAAAGATTTTATGCTTGTTTTGTGTACAATGATGTCCAAACAGATGGTGTTTAACACATATACAGTAAATGAAAATAAAATCATACCTGCATTAACTTTTTTGTTCAAAACTGCAGTGTTTCTGGATTTATGATTTACTGTTTTTGGCTCATCTATTTGACCTGCCCACTTGCTTACAGGGACACTGACATGCAGTAAAAACTTAAACACATGTTTGCTCAGCTTCTTTTATTTGGTATGCTCTTGGCTTTTAAAACCAGGAAGGGTTTTGTGGGCTTCCAATTATGTTCCTTGCAAACATAACAAATCAACAATAAGACCTATTCATTTCTGGCTACAACCTACCAATGAAAATGATACTCCAGAGTTTCCTATTTCACCCCGTAAGGAAAATGTATCAATATTTATGACAATTAAAGCCTTTAAAAGGAATTTATAGTTTTCATTTTTGAATGAAGGCAACAACACTGCTCACACGCATAATTGGCACCACACGCATCATAGATAAATTATTAAAAACATAGCACTCCCTAATTCATTCTTAAGAAGTCAGTGGAAACAATATGGAGATAATTAATCACTTACTCTATGAATATTGACTCAAGTCCAGGAATTGCTTATAATCCAATAGTCTATAGATTATATTTCAAATAAGAATTCTTGCGTGAAACATAATTAGCATACATAGAATTGTTTTCTTAAATCACTTAAATACCTTTATACCACACATATTAAAACAGACATAGTTTACTCCTTGAATTTTACTTTCTACAAGGAGGAAAATATAGTCAACCTTCAGCATTTTATAACTCATTTGAAACGTGTACTTTAGTATTATTGAATTGATTCTTCTCAATATTTGAGATTTTAGTGTCTCAATGAAATATTGAATGCTATACATTTGTTTGGAAATATATTATTATGTAACAATATAATGGTTGTTTAATTTTTACATGACTAAAGTTCAAATATATTCCAATACATGAGTGTACTTTGTATTATTAAAACTTGGTGTTTAATGATTTTCCTTTATTAATATCAAAAGACTATTTTAAAGCGTTTTGGCAAACATGAAGTTGATTGGGACACAATATAATTACTTTTTTGCTTTTTAATTTTATATAGACATGTAATTATTATATAAACATATCAGTCACTCATAATTTATTTACTGTTAGAAAAATGGTCTTCAAAAACAAAGAGACAAACAAAAATGTACTAGGGACATGCTATACAACTTAGATCAGGATTTCTAGGCCAAACACATGTTCCCCAATTCCCACATATTGCTAAAAGAAAATAGTAAAATGGGGTTGCTAGCAGAAGGACATTCTCTTATGCCAACTTTTAAGATGTTTAGCTGACAAACCCATTTAGTTAATTTAGAGAATAGGGAAAAAAATGCAAGAATCACAGAAGTTAAAATCAGAATGAGTAAACCCAAAGGGAAAATGGTTGATCTGTTATACAGGTAACTAACCACATTTCAATAACATGGGTATTCTTTGGTCCTTACCTCACTGGACCTCTATTCATCACTGGACCTTGTTGAACTATCCTTCCTTCTCTATGCACTGACTTCTCTCGGCCTTCCAGACACCCCTACTCTTCTGCTTTTTCTCTGTTTCACTTCTCTGACTACTCTTTGGTCTCGGTTGCAGTCTCCTCTCTCCCTGGAGGCCCCTGTATTCTGTCCTGGACTCTGGTCTCTTTTCAGCTAATATTCTTCACTTAGTCACTCTCAGCCCTGCCCACATCTACACTGATGATGTTTAGTCACTTTCTCCAGCCAGGATCTCTCTTCCCCTGGAGCCTCAGAACCAGATATTTCACTTGCAGGGCATGTCCATTTGATATGTACCTCAATGCAGCAAGTGCAGATCTGAATGCATTGCCCCCTCACTCAGCATCACCTGCTCTTCCCCCATGGGCTTTCTTTCCATGAATGACACTAATTCTTTTCATGCCCCATGCTATACCCGTCGTCAGTCTTGGGTGAGTTTCTGAATCTTTATTTACCTATTTATATTCCAAATGATGAGAAATCTCAGTTTATCATCTTGCTCTACATTATCATTTCCAATTTCCAGCAAGTGTGTTTCTACAGACCTATCTGCTCTCTGCCTCTCCTACATACAGTCATAGTGTGCTGCTGAGTCGGAAGGATATTGACAGGCATCTCTGGATTTCAGAGAGAACAATCACACTCAGGCTGACTGTGACCAAAAAAGACTCCCTGACTCGGCAAAAGCCATCAACATTATGTTTCCTATGTTTCTCTAGCAAAAAATCATTCCAGCTGCAGAAATTATTTCTTGTGTAGCTAAGAATAAGTTTTTTAAAAAGGCAAACTTTTAATTCTCATAACAACTTTATGAAGGGTTCACATCCCCCATGCTCTATAATCGTAACATCCTATTGCCTCCCAAATAAAACCGCTGTCCCTCAGCCTGAAGTTTAAGGACTTCCATAAGGCGTCACCTTTCTTTATAAGCACACTTTACAACTTATATACCATTAATTAGGATTTCAATTAATTTGAATGACTTGTGCTGTCATGAACACCCTGTACTTTCCTTAAGCATCCTTTACAGACCTGTCTCAAATCTTTCTCCTTTTATCTCTTCCATATTTCGATGGCAAGACTCTACCATCATTCTTTTAAATTTTGGCCAAAATATCAATGCATATTCAAAACAGTTCCTGACTGACTATGTTGTATAATTATTATATATGTATAAATTATTTATAATTACTAATTCTTTGAATTCTGTGCTTTTCTTGGGACACATTGCTTTTTCTAGTCTTCTTGGAACTTTAGAATTTGTCCTATAGGGTGATACTGTAGTTGACCAAATGTGAGAACATTTTTATGGTATTTCATATGAAAGTCACCTGGACTAGTACCTACGACAGAACCATTATATTCTAATATTATTATAAAGCAAATTAAGTAATAGTGAAATTTACATGCAGTTGAGCAAAGGAAATGTAATTCTTCAGCTATTATTTACTATGGGTTAAAAACTTGCATTGAATATCTTTATTAGAATGTGACAAGATACCTTATTAACGACGCAAAGCAAATTCTTCATTTTTCCATTCAGAAAAAATATTATTCTTTCACAATTTTGAAAGGCGTATTTACCTCCCTTAAAAACTAAACAGGTCCTCTTGTGAATACCTGTTGTAAATGATAAGGTTTTTGATTTGTGAAAAACTATTGATATATATAAAATTAGCATGTTATTAGTAAAAATGTTGGTATTTAGAAGTTATTATCAATGTATCTTATATTATTAACAGAAATTCTGGAAGAATAGAATTTCTCTGGGAAGGTGTGTGATTCCCTGGGAAATTACAAGCCAGTTGCAGACTTGGCATTGGTTCTGTAATAATGCGCACTATGCATTTATCTCAAATACTTACAGTAGAAGACCAGTCATTCTTTCTCATATCTGACATTCCAAAGGACAGCTCTCTTTGTGCTACCAAAACACATTACACATTTCTGAAAGAAAATTCATTTATATCTTGGCTTTGATTCACCACATACTGAAGATTCATTTAAGACATCTGATACTTGATTGAGACAGGTTAATGGGCATATTAGCTGTCCATCTAGTATTTTCATGTTCTCTCATTGCATTAAGTAAGATGTTAAGAAAGTAAAGTGTCTGACTACGTTATTATTCCAATTCTTTGCAGAAAGGCACTCTCTGAAATTTTATTTGATGTTATATCCTTTGCTTTTTCAGAAGGTCAGTTTAAGAACTGCTTATTTAAATAGTATTTTGATATTTTTATAAAATTATTTATAGTTTACTGTCCTTTCAATAATCCCTTCATCAAATATCTATGCGATAACTATCTTCTTGAATTTAATTTCAACATAGATGTTTTTGTCAATTTTAATTGTTGGACACTTAAAATTATATAATGTATCATGTCTATAGGTTATTTTCGTGACCTTATCTGACTAGACATTTATTGCTAAATTTAGACTGCAGTACACAACACCTCTGAGGTGGCCAGTATTCCCTATCATGCTTCTTCCTTATATTCATGTTTGGAACCTTTTGAAGTCATTGACCTCTTCAGCCTTTTGAGAGAATCGTGGATCATGTCACTTAGTTCCTAAGCAGTTGTTTTCTGTGCAATTATTCTATAATATGCATCCAGGCACTAAGTATACATTCTGTGCAAAATAGAATAATTTCTATCCTTAGTCAAATTAAAGTTGGACAAAGAAGACTGATGTAAGTTTTTAAACATAATACAAATAAATTGAAAGGTACCATGTAGGAACATCATAGCTTCATTTGGGAGGTGAGTCAATGGGGGGGGGGGGGGTAGTCAGAGGTATGTTCCTGGATAAAACAAAATATGAATTGAAATCTGAAAATGGTGAAAGGGGGGTGGTGTTTGTAGAGAGAATTCCAGTCCTATGTCACCAGAAGGCACATGAAAGAACTGAGAGAAGTCAGTAGGTGCATAGAAGAGAGGGCACGTGAGATCTTCCAATGTTGGGTAGGTAAAGAGATAGTGCACGCAGAACCCAAGGCAAATGCAGACACATAAAAAATTTGCATTTCACCATTACGTATTCTGTTTGCTTTACTTGTAATGAGATTAAATCTGCACTGAATGTAAATTAAACTCAACTTCAAATACTTAAAGGTAGCATGAAGGCGTAACTGATAAATACGTAAACAAGAAAACAGATGCTCTCCAAAGGTTATTGGAGTTAATTTACCCAAACTTCTCAATACTGTGTTAATATTGTGTTAAGTGTATTTGTTGATTGTTAATTCCTGCAAAGCATATTAAACAGAAAGGTTCTTGTCTCTCTTTATAAGATTCATATACTTACTCTTAGCATTAATTTCTCTTTCCTCTGGGCTTGATTCCAGCCTCCTAATTTTCTTCCTATTTTGATTTCATGAACTGAACTTTTGTACAATTACCCTTCCTCCTAGCAGTGTAAATTGGTGTAATAAAGAGTAATATGTGCAATAAAACTTGTTAACTCACGTAGATTCATCATTAGTTTCTAGTGCCCTTGCTTCTCTTTGCATATAGAGTCAATAATTTATTCAACAAACAGGAATTGCATATAACAATGATAATGCCAACACAAATAATAAGAGGTAGACACCATTCTAAATGTTTTACACTTTTAGTACACTTAATACCCATAAACCTGATATGAGATTGGATCTAATAATATGCCCATTTTAAAGATGACTAAATTAAGGTACAGAAGCATTAATTAACTTTCCCAGGTTCCACACAGCTTATAAATGATAGCAGTTGGACATCTAGGCTGTCTTGTCTTGGATTTCATGTTCTAAATTATTTTTCTTATACGATTCAACCATAGCTATGTGGTTGAACTACATATGTACCACTGCTGGTGACAGGCACTATGCTGGGCTCTGATGACAGAAAAATGGATAAGAAAGGGAAAGGCCTTAGTCTCATAGGTGAAAAGTCTTAGGAAAACATGACAAATCATCACACAAGCTGGTATAGATGAAATCAGGAAGAACATCTAATACAGTCTACAAAGGTAAGGAAAAATTTCTTGCAGGTACTTCTGTCTAAAGTGAGACCTGAAGGATAAGTAATAATGATAAGCAAGGCACCAGACTGGCTATGCAGGGCCCACTGCAAAATGAAATGTGGGGCCTCCTCTTCAAAAATTATTATACATTTCAAGACAACCATAGCAGTATATTAAACCAAACACAGGGGCCTTCTGGGCCATCAGGCTCCATGCAGTCGTGTACATCACATACCCATGAAGTCAGCCCTGACCAGGCAAAAAGGAGGAAAAGTTAGGAAGGAAATGGGAACTACATATGCCTGGACTAGAGGGGAAAACAGCATGTTCAAAGAGTTGGAAGAAGCTCACTGGAGCTGGCATACCCAATATAAGGTGAAGAGGGAGGTATGAGAGATGAAGTGACTGGGAAGACAGACAAGACTGCCACAAAGAGCCTCACAAGTCAAGGAAAGACCAATAAGAACGTGAAAAGATGCTCGACATCACTAACCATCATGAAAACGCAAATCAAAACCATAATACCACTTCACACCCTCTGGGATGGATACCATCAAAAAGACAGATAATAACAAGTGTTGGTAGAGATGTGGATAAATTGGAACCCTTATACATTGCTGGTGAGAACATGAAATGGTGCAGATGCTTTGGATAAAAACTTGACAGTTACTCAAAATGTTAAACACAGAGTTACTATATGACTCAGGAATTACACTCCCAAGAGAATTAAAGATATGTGTCCACAAAAAACTTGTAGATGAATGTTCATAGCAGCATCATTCATAAAGTTGAAGAGTGAAAGCAACAGAAACGTCCATATATTGCATCTACTGATGCATGGATAAACAAAATGTGGTGTATCCATACAATGGAATACCATTTGGCAATAAAAAGAAATGAAGTCCTTACCCAGGCTACAACATGAATGAACCTTGAAAACACTATGTTAAGTGAAAAATCTAGTCACAAAGGCCACACATTGAATGATTCCATTTATATGAAATTTCCAGAATAGGCAAATCTATAGATATAAAAAGTACATTGGTGGTTGCCTAAGGCTGGCAGGGGGATGGGAGGTGGTGACGAAGAGATTGGGGAGTGATGGCCAAGAGGGGCAGGATTTCTTTTCAGGGTGATGTAAATGTTCTAAATTTGATAGTCCTGATGATAGCACAACTCTGTGAATATACTAAAAGACATTTAATTGTACTCTTTAGTAGGTGAATTGCACGCTATACAAAATACAGGCAAATAAAACTTAAAAATTAAAGTCCAGGGAAGGAATGTGGGTGTTCCATAAGCAAGTGGAAAAGGAAATGAGAGGTTTCAGGCCAAGGAGTAAGATGAATGCATTTGCTGTTTCAAAGGATCACTCAGGCTTCAAGGTGAAGAATGAGTTTGAAACAGGGAAAGGAGATCAACTGGAAACATACTTCACTGGTACTGTGCTGGGAAAAGGTGGTGGTGGCAGAGATGGTAGTGGACAGAGGTGAGTGGATTCTAGAAACACACTGAGGACTAATCAACAGTGTCCAGTGAATGGTTGGATGGGAGGTAGTGATGAAAGAAAGGAGGAAAAGAATATTTCCAGCTTTCTGTCGCAGATCTCTGGATGGGAAATGTTACGTATCATTAGTAGATTGTTGTATTCATATAAAATTATACATATGTATGCATATATTTGTATTTTACTATAACTACCCATATTTTAATAACCTGCATGCATTTTATTCCATATTACATATTTAGTACTTTAAAACTGACATTTAAAATTAAGATGCTATAATAATAAAGTCAAAAGTAGAACAAAACTTTCAGAGATTTATATTTTTTAAAATATTAGTTAGGTGGGTTCCAACTGACAATTGTCATGATGCTGTTTTTCAGAATGTGACCTAAATATTTTATATTCTTGCCTGGTGTACTGCCTACTTTAGCAGAGCGTAATAGTTAAGATCACAGACAGCAGAACCAGACTGGATAAGTTTACATCTTGGCTGTGCCACCCACAAGCTTTGCGACCAGGGGCTAACTGCTTAACTTAGCTATACCTCAGTTTCCCTCTCTGTGTAATGGGTGTAAGACTACAGTCTTCATAGTATTGCTACGCATATTAAATGACTGATTAATTGTAACGAACTTAGTGTCCATTAAGAACTAGATAAATAATTGGCACAAGATTCCTGACATCCAGATCTAAGTGATAAATACATGCATTTATACATCGATATAGGCATTCTACATATATTCTATCTCAAAGGGAAATAATAACTTTTACCCTCTTCTTAATCAACAGTGCATTATTGCTGCTAGACTTTTCTCATGATCCCACGAACCGCATCACAATTATTTATACTATTTTGTCCATGAAAAATATGTTATATTTTAGCAAAGGGCAAAATTAAAATTAGGACAAGAACTACTATAGGAGAGCAAAATTACTACTGATAAACAACAACAAAAAAATTCACATACAAATGATTCAATTATGAAATAATGAAATATATATTTTATTTCATCCAAAATACTGCCAATGAAATCCTAGATATTGAATTTGTCTGTAATTGTCTTGACATTTGTGAATGGATTGGATGTATCCTTGACCCAGCTTTTCATCAGAATGACTATCCCTGCTCCAGTGCCATGACATTGGTGTCAAAGGCCAGTTTTGTAGGCTTTACATAGACATGAGCTCTGTGTTACCATTCAACGGTTTTAAATTTGTAGGATTCTAATGATTATGCATCACAGATCCAAAATTTATATTAGTAAAAGCCACATAAAGCAGCCTGACCCCATGTCTACGATTGCACTGCTGATATCACTGCTATTTATTATGGTTATTCATATTGAAGCTGAGTGGTAGATTCACGGGGTTTCATAATATTATTCTCATCTTTGTCTTTGTTTTAAAATTACGTCTTTCATTTTATCATGGAATTGTTTAAACAGCATACCCAAGATGGAATGTATTTCTTTATACTGTTCCCTGAATTGTTAGGACATATAGAGCAAATCAGAACCCAAGTTCAAGTCTAGAGCATGCTGCTGCAGCCTACTTACAAACACATAAGTTTTTGAATTGAAAGCCACTGAGATTTTATGCTTTTATTTTGCAGAGTTATCACAGTACAAGTTGACATACACAGCACATAATGTTTGTTGCTTTTGCACACATCTGCTTAGAATTGCATAAGTTGATGCAGGCTCAGTGCTAAGTACAAGATAAATGTATTTGACATGTGATAAAAGTACATGATAAATGTTGTTATAATCAGTGATGTTAGTTAGTAACCAGTGTGTAAACAATTATGGTAATTTAGTTCATATTATAGACAAATTAAAGATTTTTTTAAAAGCAAGAAACACAATACCCAATAAGAAGTAGCAAAATAATGTTATAGGAAATGCGTAAAAAATACCTGACATACAGTATGTATTCAACAAATTTTAACTATAGTCATTATTCTTTTCCTTTACTATATCTTCATATAAATCCCTGCAAGATGTTCTATAAGGGAAAAAATACAGTATGAAGAAATGCAAAATATTTGGGGATCGTTCTTTGCTCTCTCTAATAGGACAAATAAGGACTCGTTCTGAGCCTTCTTTGGCCAACACTTACTCAGAACATGAAAAAGACACAGGACTTCTCAAAGAATTTATTAGTCTCTTTCTTGTCTGAGTTTCATGCGGATAGGTTATGGTGTTCAGTCTTTGATTTCACTAATCTTTTCTTCTGCAGTGTCTAAACTGCTACTAATCCCATCCAACGTTTTTTACTTCAGACATTTTTTAATCTCTAGAATTTTGACTTAATCTGCTTTATATCTTCCATGTCTCTCCTTATTATGCTCATCACTTTTATATCTTGTAGTACATATACAGTGTGTGTAAAAAAATACATATGATAATGTTCCTATCTACTAACATCTATATCTTTACTGGATCTGTTTCTATTGGTTGATTTGTTTTTCCTTATTATGGGTTATATTTTCATGGACCTCACATACCTCATCATTTTTTACTGATGCCATACATTATGAATTATACATTTTGAGTGCTGTATTCTTTGTATTCCTTTAAATATATTTGGTCTCTTCTCTGAGACACTGTTAAATTACTTAAAAACAATTTTATTCTTCTGAGGCTTTTAAACTTTGTTAGGGGAGTTGGAGTAATCTTTAGCTTAGAGATAATTTTGCCATACTACCAAAGTAACATTCCTCAGCATTCCAGTGGTTCTTTCTATGGCCTTGGATAGGTTCCAGTCAATTTCAGAAGTGAATGCAAAAATCCACATAGTAAACTAATTCTAGTGTTTTGTACATAGTTTAAGCTCTTAACTACCTTTGGACTTTATAATTGAAGGACTAGTGGTCTGCAATTTATCCATAGTTTACCTAAAGAATTCAACAATTAACCTAAACATACTCCTAGCTAATACCCATAAAAAATCAACACTCTATCATGTAGACTTCACTTTGGAAGTCAAGGACTTTCTTAACAAACTCAAAAGTAATTGAAAACTGCAATCAGTACATCAAAGATTTCTGATAGTTTTCACTACACTTATGACTTACAGCATGCAGTTAGTGTTCTAGATGGGTAAAGTACACACACCATTGAAAAGCTAGCAATGCCCAAGCATTGATGGAGGAAATGTGAAATCTTACTTGATTGAAATTCATTGATCTTAATAGTAGGATATGAGGAAAAAGACAGAGGTAATAGGTACTGGAAGAGTGGTCTATCAGTAGAGTCATGCAGGTGTTAGAAGGGATTTCCAAATGATGTGAGAAGGTATCAGAAGCTTCTGAACAAAGAGATATTATCTGGCTTATTCCAAATAGACTAATCTAGATATTTAATGAAAATATTGAGGGGGGCAAAAGTGGATGCATCGATACCACTTTAAAAGTTATTGTAATAAACTAGGCAGGTATTATGATGGCTTGGAACAGAGCAGTAACCAGTGACTGTTGAGAAATGATCAAATTTTGAATATATTTAAAATAAGGTCAACAAGATTTGCTAAAATTGCAGGTGGGTATAATAATAGACAAGAACCAAAGATAACTCCAAGAATTTTAGCTTATATAACTGTAGGAAAGAGCCATCATTTAATGAGATTGGGAGGACTGAGGGAGAAGCAAAAGTGGAGGTAATGTACCTAGTTGGACTGGATATTTTCACTTTGAGATATTTATTTTATATCCAAATGGAGCTGTCTGATAGACCACTGGCTAGAGAAGACTAGGGCTCAGTGGAAATGACCATGTTTGAAATTTGGAGTTGATGAATCCAGTTGAATTTAATTAAAGCCATTGGACTAGATAATATCACCAAGGGAATAAGTGCAGTTAGAGAGGGAATACAAGTTCGGATCCCAAGTTAGGGCCTTCGATCATTTAGAGGTCAATTAGCAGACAAAGACTGATCAAAGGAGGTTGAAATGAGTGAAAAGAGTGGTAAGAGAAAAACCAAGAAAGAACATACTTTAAGTCAAAGAATATGCTTCAAGCAGAGGAGATTATTTAATTGGGTCAGTGCTGCTGCTGGCAGAAAAAATGTGAAGACTGATAATTTATCATTAAGTTTAAGAAAGTGAAAGTTATTGGTAAACTTGCAAGATAGTTTCAGTGGAGTGATGTGGTCAAACCTGGCTGGGTTATTTATAAAATTTAAGCTGAGGGTTAAAAGAAGTGAACAAGATGGATGGTTTGGGCCAGGGGAAACATGGTAGGATCTCCAAATATTAGGATTATATATTTTTATATATTTGATAGAGTATAAATACATTTTTGTTATAAGTAGATGTGCTATTAAATGTGCATCCAAGAATGAAAGACTTAGAATGTTGGACAAGAACTTTTGCGGATTACAAAACAATAGCATTTGATGTTGCTCCAAGATGGAGAACATGACAAAACAACATGATAGCCAAGAAAGAATCTCATCTAAGGGTTTTTTATTTTCCTCAGTAAACACAACTATTCAATAGATGGCTGAACAGAGTTATTATTGAAGATCTTTAATATATTTTATTTAAATTTATTATCTGTTAATCCATGAATCAAGAGCAATGAAGTCTTCATAATAACTATGCTAACATAATTTTCACTAAGATATATTCAACTTTACTCTTTAATTATTGTGTAACTAAGATCCTTTTATGTACTTGCTTTTGTTCCATGCTTAAGCTTGACAATAGAATGCATTAAATGTATGATTTTTCTGCAAGTTGTTTATCAGAATGTTTACAGAAATATTTTCAAGATATGCTGTGTCTATTTGTATAGCAATTCATTCAAATTTATTTCGTCTTGAATTTAGTTAACATTATCCACTAAAATATCACATAAATCATTCAAAGTTACATTTACCAGAAAATTTATTATGCCTATTAACAATCATTGATATCTTATATTTCTTTATAGCTATATGATTTTATATTTACCTCAGCGGTAGTAATAGATTTCTTCATAAGAAGAAGTAAATACCTACTGAAGTCTGTATGTAGGATATGGTATTTACAAGGAACAAAATATATTTTCTGCTACAAAGCCATACAAAAATCACTTTCAGTATGTAAATAACATTTTCCTGCAAAATAATTACGGTAAAATTGTGAACTATTATAATATAATCTTACACACCTGATGACAGTTTCAAGTGGAAATTCCTATAATAAATTTAAAAATAATATTTCATTAATAAATGATGTTTTTAAAAGGAACTATGATGTTTTTATTTTTTAAATATTTCCTGGAATGTTGTCAAAAATAGTTTTTAAAAGTACATGTTGAACTTATGACTAGACTTCTTTGATTATTGTTATTCAAGCTGTGGGCTGGAACAGAAATTTCAGAGAGCTGTAAATGATTGAAAAGCCCCCTCTCAGCAGGCTCAGAAGCATCCAGGAAGATTTCCAACATGTCTAATTATATTCTACCTCCTACATCAGATGGGGAATAGAAGTATCCATTTTGCCTGTTGCCCAGCAGGAACCTATAATATTCCTCTCAGAGTACTAGTATGAAAAAATGCATTAGGTAGACCTTAAAAATGTCATTCAAAATCAAAATCCTTCAGAAAAGCCCATTATCTCTGGAAAGAAAAAAACTACAGACATTAAAACCTACAGGTGCCAGGAATATGTTCTTTAGCATTCTTCTCTACAAGCACAAATTGACTTTTTTTGCAAATGTAAAGATATTACCAAGTAATCTTAGCTTTTCTTATAATTGAGTTATATGGAAAAGCTATACAGAAGAAGGCAATTGCAAAGACACTGCCTCACTATACTAAGTTATTAGAAAATCATAAATTGAAAAATTAGTAAATATCTGAATTTAAAAGGGCTTCGCATCGGAACAAAAACTGTGTCTTAAAACGTATGATTATCTACTGAGTCAATAGAGAGATTTATTGAATAAGCAAATGTTAGTGCTTGAAGGGGATTAATTTTATAAATGATGGAACTGTAGGTCCAAAAATATGTCAATTGATCTGATATCATAATGCAGGTAAATTGCAAATCCAGGGATTGAAACAATCAGTATTACAACTGCCACATAATATTAATTCATTAAGCTCTAATTTATATGAACAGGAAATACAAAGCTAACATGATTAGGAATCCATGGGTTATATAAACAAATTTCTTTCATATATCTTACTCTATGTATAGCTATATTAGATATCAAGATCATACTAAGTTCTCTGAAAAATATTTTGTGTACTGGGGCCCGCTTGGTGGTGCAGCAAAGTTCTCACATTGTGCTCCCGGTGCCCGGGGTTCACTGGTTGGGATCCCGGGTGTGGACCTATGCACCACTTGTCAAGCCATACTGTGGCAGGCAACCCACATATAAAGTAGAGGAAGATGGGCACAGATGTTAGCTCAGGGCCAGTCTTTCTCAGCAAAAAGAGAAGGATTGGCAGCAGATGTTACCTCAGGGCTAATCTTCCTCAAAAGAAAAAAAAATTGTGTCTGTTATATGTATTGGTGCATATTTGTGTGTATGTGTGTGGGTGGGTTTGTGATAGAGAATTCTCAATGACAGAGAATTTCTATAGGGCATACACACAAGAACTATTTCTGGGGATTTTCAAAATATAGCTCTTTAGTCCCTATCAAAGATTTTCTGGATAAGAATATCTAGGAGCAAGGCTCAGTAAACTCTGGGAGTGAGGCTCAGTCATCTTCCAGGGAGTAAGGCTCAGTCATGTATATGTGTATACAGCTCCTTATGTGATTCTGATGTACAACGTTGGTTCAGTACCACCAATCCCCCACCCCCAAATATTAACTCAAAGATTTAATTTTATAGCAAGACAGAATATTAGGGTAACAAAAATTGTTCGAGATCCTCCAATACAACATGACATCAAGTGAAATGATTTTCTTTTAGTCACTGACGATCTTGCTAATTATGCTAGAAAAATTCAAGAGACTGGACATTTTCTCATTTGGAATTTAACACATTCCATTATCTATAATCCTTGATTCTTGGAAAGTCTGCGCATTTCTGTAACTTTCGCTTTTTTTTTGCACTATCGCCCACAGTAAGCAATATGTCTAGTTCAACTGTACATATGACTATCTTTAAAATATTTAAACAAACGTATTATTACTATTCCTTCAATTATTTACTAAAATATTTCATTGATTCCATTTATTTTTTTTACATTATAGTTCTGTCTTTGATCTTTGTTCCTTTTTTTTTTTCATTGTTGTTGTTTTATTGGTCTTAGAATCAGGAACTAAGAATTGCCCACAATTGCATCCCAGAACACAACTTCTGGGTTTGGTAAAGAGGTGTAAATAAAATTCCTCATAAAAGTAATAAAAACACAGCTGTAAAAAATTTGCCCAGAAGTATAACTATTTCTGGTAGATATATATATAGAAGCATAACTTCTATCTTACAAAGATAGATAGAAAATACTTATATACTGTCCCTCATTCTTAAAAGCAATGCTATAAACATGCCATCGTATTTTAGTTTTTCATTTCATTTCACTGGAGCTTTATAATAAAGTGCAGATATTCAAAACTCCCATAGTTTCTTTTTTAAATCAATAATAGTGGATTTGTTGGCATCATTTTGTAATTTCTATTTAAAGTGGGAAAGGACATTAGAAATCTTAAATTGTCCCCTATAATATAAAGGTGCTGCCAATTATGGCATTACACAATATTTTAAGTTTATTTTTTTTTAATCAGACTCTAAGTAATTTTCATCAGCCTGGAGCAAATTGAGAGGAGATATTCTGAGGAGAGTAGACATACTTTCCAACATGCACCAGTGCAGAGGCCTGTCGGAAGATCAAGTTGAACTGGCTCAGTGATAACACAGTAGAATATGCCAAAGCTATATCTGTAGCCTATAAAAGTCCACTTACATATTGAAAATTTATATTTTGAATATGAAAATTGTATATTCATGAAAAAAAGATTGCTGGTTTTAAATATGGTTTGATTCCATCCCCTCCTAAATTGTATGCAGCATGAAACAGGAAACTCTCATTTCCTGCTGTATTCTTCCTGCATAAAATAGTACATGCAAACGTAACAGCCCTCAATAATATTGGTTGATAGTTATTAAATGAACGAGGGCAAACGATAAAGGAAAAATTAGGCACATAAATTCCTATCACTTTAAAGGTTATTTTACTGCTTACATTTTATAAAATTTATCTTTCAAGAGCTCTTATTTGCTTTAAAATGAAAAAAAGACAGGAAACACAAAAAGCCTAATGTAATGTTCATAGTTTACATATGAAAAAGATCTAAGAATTTTCAGTGGAGATTTTCATGTGATGTGAAAAATTCATTTCATTCTCTTCAGCCTTTCATTAAAAGTGGTTTTAAAGAAATTATTTTTAAAACATGGTTTCCTTAGGTCCAGAACCATATATACACAATAAAGAATAATATCCTAGAGCATGAAGCAATAATATAATAATGAGGGCAATAGTATAATAACGGATATTTATAGGCTGAGATATTTAAATTGTTATAAAATTTAAAACATAATATTCTGTTCAGGTAGTTGTATCAAAGAACTATCTGTCTTTATTATTGCTAGAAAACCCTTTGGACTTGATATTTTTGTCTACAAGAACATTTTAAGTATTATTCATATCATAGTACCTAAATTGATGGAGAAAAACGCTTACCATTTCTATACAGTTAAGATAGTTGTACTTTGGTCCAACTACTACTTCTGTATGTAAGTGTAAAACTAAGTGTTATACTATTCATAGTTTGTATTAAAATTTTTTAAAAAATCTTAAATTTCAGTTTAAATACATCTATTTATTTGAAGTAACAGAAAGCAAAATGGACTTAAATTCCAAAAATTAATGTTGCCTCAGTAAGATTGTTTTCTGACACAGAAAGAGACATTTTTTAATGAATGTAAAAGAACAAAAAGTCTCATTATTTTGACCATAAAGTTTTGCGTTGATCTAAACTCAGACCAGCATTTCATATTTTACTTCAGCAAAAATAGGAAAGAAACTGGTTTTGAAGTTAAACATTTTGTTTTACTGATTGAGTTTACCGGCATCATTTTGAAACAACCATTTGGTATCAAGGATTGAAATTAAATGAGTTTCTCTTACTATGATTTGTGAACTCTTTATCCATTAATTAATAACACAACATATTTATTTCCTGTAGTGAAGTGCTTGGCTCCCTAAATAGGAGGATGGAGAATGGGTTCTGTTCTAATTGAAATATCTTTACATGTGCTCCACTCCCCAAAATTTCCTAGCTTAACTTTGTTCCACTCCCCAAAATTTCCTAGCTTAACTTTGTGTCATGTTAATTCAAAGTATGTTTAACACAAATGTAGTGTTTTAAAAGTATGGTCTGTGTATCAGTGAAGGTGTACCTGCTGAGTTTAGGTATTACTTTGAAAACCAATTTTTATTTTATATTTATTTTAATGTGTATTTGAAAATGTAATTTGTGTATAATCTTACTTTTTATTTCATTGATATTTTTGGTTAAGTTTAGATTAAATCAAAAACTAATTTTAATTTAAAGAAAACAATTAACTACATAACAGTCAAGACAGTTCATGAATATAGGAAAGAGATGGAGCCTATGGTCAAATGACTGAAGTTTAAGAAATTCTGCTTTAAGATAGTTATAACTTATTGCTATACATTTCCAATACTTCTTATTCAGTGTAGAGTGGGATTAATTTCTAGTGCAAGTACGCCTATAATTTACTATGTAGGAGAAGTAGAACAAGAATAAAATAATTATAAACTCTGTATCTTAAAAGTAGATAAATGACACGTGAGATGTCATCTACTAGACAATATTATCAGCACTTTATTATAGAAAACATTCTATTCAGATAGGTGGGATTGCTTACTGTTCTGTTTACCATTTTATAAGAATTTTAGAGGTAAGAATCACTTCCAGTATATCTGTTTACTTCCCCTTAATACAATATTTCTTTAAAAATGTTTAAAATAAACCAGTATCATATGAATATGAAATCAAATTTTGAAAAATGTATGAAGAATAGGCATTCTTAAGCTATCTTGTTTTGTGGCATACAGCATGTTCTTTTTTGTCTTAGTTTAACGACCTGTTTAGCTGCTTCTTAGAACGTGGAAGAGTCGATTCCAAATCAATATTTATTGTTGTATAATATGGGAGGTTGAAAAGGGCCCAAAGGAGGCCAAAAATGACTTTGCACACTACAGAGGAAAATTTAAGGCGGTAGTAGACAAGATAGACCTGGGAGACAGCAAAGAAGATGATAATGAAGTAAGAGATCTGTCAGGTGTCTGGTCTGACTTTGTGTCTCACAAAAAGACCAGCCTTTACAACTTAAGAGTAACCTGAGAATCTATCCTCATCCAGGATAGGAAGCTACATCCCTCATCTACACTTCCGTACAGCGATGGAGAGTGACATCAAACACACGGTGATTACGATGAGACCCAAACGCAAATTCCCAACATTGTCAACTTCCAAGAGGCATGCAGTATATAGTTACAAGATACGGAATTTAGTGTGGTAAGACAAGTTCATATCTGAGCCATTGAATTAATATTGATAGAGATTATTTTATAGTAAATTTCTATATATAGCTATGTCACAGGAGTACCATCTACAACAACTATACCAATAGTCTATTGTTCTTGTGGATGGTATTATTCATAGAATACATATGGCCATGTTCATACAAATTTTTATCTTGTCCCTTTTGTGGCAGCAGTGGCTGACACAGACTTAACACAATCATTTTCTCATTTATAAAATATATGAAAGACTGGATACTTCTAAAGACAAGAGAAAGCAACACTTATAAGCTATTCTATTTGTATCTGGCACATTGTTATATGTGCTCTCATTCCACCTTCAGAACCTTTTCCCAGGTAAGTCTTATTATTACCCTGATTTAGACATGCAGAAATTGAAATCAGACATGAGAAATAACAGAGTAAATGACACACCAAAAGTGACAAAGTTAGGATTAAACTTTGACTTGTGTGACACTTTGCATGACTTCCCATCATAATTCATCAGCACCTATGACCTTACATATACTAATATTTATTGATCAATTAGAAAGATAATAAGGGATGATCTAAAGAAACTTTGGTCCAAAAATGTATGTGTTAATGCCAGGGACTATGTCAAAACACTTTTAAAAACACAGTCTCACATAATCCTCAGATATACTTTCTCTCAAAGTGTCATAGTTTTATTTAAAAAAATTTTTCAACCTAAAAAAAATAGACTGCTTACTATTTTTTTAATGTAAAAATAGTATGTACATCACAAAACAATTTACAACTTTTAATTCATGGCTGTTTTATATTCTGCAACAATGGTTTTGGTTCTGTCTTAACTTTATTGTGTACACTTAAATATTACACAATTAAGTATATAGCTTCTATTAAATGAAGAGGCCAGGGATTTTTAATTTTAATAAACAAGTGCATCTTAAGATGACTCCTAAATAATGTGCTAAAATTAAGCTGTCTATTTAATGAATTCTTTCATAATCCCGGTAAATTGATATTTTAATGGAAAATCATAGTACTCAAGTTATCACTAGAATAAATTGCCTAGAAATTTTCAATAAATGGATAATTAAAACTTAGTAAATGAAAACTGTGAAATTTCTTTACAAATAAAGAACAAAATATCCTGAAATAACAATGAATATTAGGAAAATATTTCTAAAGAAAGTGGATACTCTCTTTTTCTTACATTTTACACATATTTTTGAAATTTTCTGAAAAGCTTTTACAATTACATATATTATTTTAAATGTAGGCAAGATGCTTTGAAGTATATTATTGATAAAATAGTCATGAGTTTAAAAGAGCTCTGTTTTTAAACACCATATTTTGTTGTTTTTTCTGAAGGTTATTATATTACACAAGGATATTCTATGGTATATTAAAATGCATAGTTCATTAGTTCAATATCTTCCACAAAGTGAGGGAGAAATTATTAGCATCAGAAACCAGCAAAATATTGGAAATTTCATATACAAGGAATAGACATTTTCTTTCAATAGCATCTGCATGAAAGTAATACGATTCTATCTCTAATTGAAGTTGGCCTAAATTGTAGCAAAAATTGTGCCTAATAAGAAAATAGCTGGAGTACACAGTAGTCAGTAAGTTACTATCATTAAAGCTTTAGCCCATATTCTTTGAAGATAGACTGAAAATGTTAATGTACTATCTTAATTGAATCATTTCTTTAAAAAAAGGATAGTGTAAGATTCTGAGTTGTTACTTAAATTACAGGCTTTGAAACATTTTTGGTAGAACTATGATAAGAAGTCTTTTTTTAAATACATATATGTACATTAACAAAAATCATGAAATAATTTTAGTGTTTGATGTCCATCATATATTTAAGTAGAGAACGTATCAGATTATAAATAAGCTTCACAAAGAAAATAAAGATTTTATCTAACTTTTAAATTTTATTTAGTTGAAAGGAAATATCATTCAGATTCATATGAGAAGGCCAGTCATATACTTTAAAGGAATCCAGAAGTGCTTCTATGGGCATGTGCTACAAAGAATGAAAGATGATAGTTCAAATCCTGGCAGTGTCACTTACTCTCTGTGTGACCAGGGAAACACTGAGTTTCCCTGTGCCTTAGTTTCCTTTTCTACAAGCATGGGAAAGTGATTGGACCTAGCTCATGATGATATTTTGGAGAAAAACTGTTGCAGATGTACTTTCAAAAAGTTTGGCCGTAAAAATATCTTTCATCTCACTTACTCTTCTCCAATCAGATCTTGAATCCGTCCCCATCAAGAGGGGGAATCTAATTCCTCTCAGCTTGAATTTGGGCTGGCCTTATAATTGAAGTGTAACAATTTAGAATGAGGAGGAAACAACAACACATGGTTACCAAGACTAGTTCAGAAAGACCATCTAGTATCTACCTGCCGTAATTCTCTTGGGATGTTCATTCTGGAGGAAGCCAGCTGCCATAGAAGAGGACAGACCACCCTGAGACAGCCATAATGGAGAGACTCCACGTGGGTGTTCCAATCTCCAGCTCCAAATGAGCTCATGGCCCAAAGCCAGCATCCACTGACAGCTAGCCACTTAAGTGAACCATCTTGGTTTTGCAGCAAAGTTGCGTTTTCTTGTGACTACAGCTATAGAAAACATCTAAGTGCAAGCACAGTAGAGATTCCTTATGACACCCTCTCAGCTAAGTCTTTCCAAATTCCTGATCCACAAAATCATGAGCAAGAGAAAATGGATGTTTTATGTCACTGTGTTTTGAGGTCATTTATTATGCAGTAAGAATAGCAGAAGAAAAACCGTGATAATGTGTATACGGTGCTTATTAAAATGTTATTAGTATAATGTTTGTCGGGCAGGGAACACTTCTCCTGGAGTTTAATATTCATTCAATGAGGAGAGAGCTCTTTTAACATACCTCTCCTGGACTCTCCAACTCGCCTTCTTCTCCCTATGAGAACTAGGGGGATGTCTGATTGGTAACTCTAGGGACAGCATATTGTATAAGCTTTTCCTATCACTCCTTATTTATTTTCAGAAAGGACCTTCGTGTAGAGATGATAGGTTCTCCATTGCTCCTAGCCATCATGCTAACCTTAGTGGTGATGCTTACGTGATGAGACGTAGGAAGAAGAGATGTAGTCCTCTTCTTCCACAGGAGAGGGCTACAGGGTCTAATGTTACTTGGGCCTATGTTGGGTAAGTCCATCTAATTCTTTAGTTCACTATAAGTACATTCACTTACCTGTCGATTTAAGCCACGTGATATTTTGTCCCCATTTATTTCTTTTGCCTTAGCTAGTGATTGAGAATTTAGGCAAGGAAAAAGGATACTATTAATTAAGACCCATTCTAAAATCTACAATGATGAGCATATTTGCTAAGTCTATTGTCATATTTGGGGATGAAATTATTACTTTGAACCATATGGCATTGATGATATTTCATTGTCTATAACCTAAACATTTAGCAATTTCATCAAAACTTTGACAATGTATGCATAATAGGAAGTTTTGTTTTGTTTTGTTTTGTGCTGCATTTCCCAAGCCCCTATCAGGTGCCAAGTAATCTGTTAAGAGCATTTTCTGTTGAAAAGATTAGTTGTTAAATTTCATTTGACTTAGAGCATTGTTTTCCAAAGTAAGGCCTGAAGACCATCCACATGATGCCAATTGATGAGTTTATTAAATATGTACTCCTAGGACCTGTGCTAGACATCCTAGCTACTCTAAATCAATCTCAGAGAGTGGGATTCTAGAATCTGCATTTTAACAGACTCTCCAAGTGATTTTTATTGCAAATACAATCTCATGCTACCTTCCATGACAAGTCAGATACGGTCTCAATATACTCTGTGACAGTGTTTAATCAAACCTTACGCATCAGACTTTATGGAGTCTGTTAACAATCAGAGTTTACTCAGAATAAGAGGAACATGTATGTTTCAAAAATTATGTAAAATGATGAAGGTAAAAAATAAAGTTTGTTAAATATTTACAATATGCTAAAGACTTTGATTTGCATTTTATAATATACTCCATCTTTTTTATACCAATAAGAGAAATAAGTATTATTATTAACATTTTAAAGATGAAGAAACTCATACTGAAAAGAGTTCAAATAATATTGCCAAAGCTGAAGCATCATAAACGGCAGAGCTGAAATTCAAACATACATATTCCTTACTTCAAAGCTCAGCTCAATCATTCAACTTCTGAATTTTGGCTGTTGAAGAAACTAGGAATATTAAGAGAAAAGAGGCTTACCATCCAGAAAATAAGATGGAGATCTTAAAAAATCTTTGGAGAAAAGTCTTGATAGAAAATGAATAGTCTTAATTTTTTTATTCAGTGGATAAAAGTTGTATTTGGAAAAACAAAAGTATATTTGGGTTTCTATAATTGTTTTGTAACAAATAAACCCAATAAAAATTAAAAGATGTGTACTTTAATAGAGATAGGCCTTAGCAAACAAAAACTAGTTGATTATTTTCACAACTACTACAGAAAAAATTCTGCATGTGGTTTTGGATAACCTGGGGCATAGAGTACAGAATAAAATATCATGGCCTTCTGGTTGCTTGGTGACTTTTTATTGATAAAATAACTGAAGATAAGGTATCTCTCATTCTTGGTATATACATAAGGATACATCTATTAAATGAAGAGTAAAAGCTATCTTTGAAAAGAGAATTTTTAGGAAATGTTACAATAGACAGGAAATTAATAAAAGTATTAGCTGGGAATATGAAGCTCCAAATGATAAGGGCTTACAGATATGAAAATTATTATTTGAGTAATCGCATCTAATGAAATGTAGTAAATTGACATGAAAACAATTACCTACAGTATTATATATCTAATATTTTTGGCAATTTTAAACAATTTGATGGAAATACAACTCCTTTCAGATTTGGCAACTGTGTCATTGTAATATCTATGATTTTCTGTTAAGAAAATATTAAAGCAAACTCTATATCATTTCTCTGAGTTGCCAGAAGACTATAAATACCACTCACATTTTATATATTTGATTGCCAACTTGCATATATAAAATAAGTAAATCAAAATAGTTTAACTATAACCAAAAGAGATATACTCTCTTAAAAAAGCCATCATAAGGAGCAAATGGGGAAAAGAAGGGTGATGTATTTCAAAGTACCTTCTTTCAAAAGGCAAATAGTAAATGGATGGGGAAATGCCTGTTTTATCAATCTATGGAGTTACCATGTTGCTAAAAATGACATGATGAGTTGGAAGGATAGAAAGTGTATTTTGGAAAAACTGATTTCAAATGTTTCTGCTATCAATATTGGTGCTTATATTTTAGAAATAATTGACTTTTGCAGACACTGATTTAAATTAGTGAAAAAAGATTAAAGGAAGTTGCTCTTTAACATTAAGAACAGAAAAGCGATCTATAAGCTTAATCTTACTGTCTTTACAGATGTGAAAATGCCACTCCATCATGCCATTAATTCTCTACCTTTTCCTTTCTGTCTCACTTTTGTCTACTACTTGTAGTTTTATGTGAATTTTTATGAATAACAACAATTATGAAAAACCATGGAGTGTAGCGACACATATGATAAAGTTTAATTGATTTCTAAGTAACTTGAATACATTCTAATGAAAGGGCACCAATTTACATGGGAGTGGCATCTGCCAAAATGCTGTATTTTGTTGTGTTTGTACTTATTTCTACTTACTAGATTCTAAATTATATGAAAGCACAAACCTCTTCTACTACACAAAGACAATTCTAAAGAGTAAAGAGTTTAAGGACATCCAGACTTCTGTGAATTTGAATTACTTTTCATCTTCACAGCACTGGGTTGGGGGGTTTGAAATTGCAATAAGATATTTTGTAGATTCAATATATGCCAAAAGTACACGTAAGCAAACATAAGAATACTAACAACCTAAGATTTTGTGACTTGAAAAATATCAAGTACTACCCTTCAACTTTTTTCTCTTTTGAATTTATTTTTAGGCTGACTTTGTAGTATACTACCTTTTTAAAAATTAAAACATTTATTGGATTCCTAAAGTTACTTGGTAAGTTGGAGTCCAATGTGAGATTTAATAATATGCCAAACACCGAAAATACAATAATATTGGAAACCACTCTGCACTGGGTTGCCATTACCTTATCGCCTTCGGAAAATGTGATGCCATCCACTGCTCTTTTCCAAGTGATTTCTGGAATAGGTTCCCCTTCCGCTTCACACATGAGTGTGACTTGACCATTCTCATGTGTAGTCTCATTTTTAAGCTGTATTATGTGAGGCTGTACTGTAAAGAATATATATGTTACTCAATCTGTATTGGAGGAAAATATTACAATTTAGACTTAAAAGCCATGGTGGTCATTTAAATACACTTTAGTATAGTATGGAATTATTAACTGTATTTCAGTTACAGTGGTATGCCTTGATTTATGGGGGGGGGGGGGTGGCAAGAGAGTTCCAAAGTACAGGACAAAACACTTTAGAAAATAATTCTCATTGATTAGCACTATAAAAATAATTTGAAGTAGCTTAGAAACCAACATACAGATTATAATTCTTTCCATAATTTTGCCAATTTAAAAGCAACCTTATTACTATTTTGTTCTTTCAAAGCTACAAAATTAAAATTTCCTCTTTTAAAGCCACATGTATACATACGTGTGTGTGTGTACATGTGTGTGGCATCTGCTCATTTAGTGATTACCTTTTAAACTTTAAAAACAATTTCATGAAAGAGGGAAAATGATGACTGTATCCTGAGTATGTAGTAAGCATAACTGTGTACAATATTTATGAAGCAAATATATATACATCTTATTTACTTATACTATTCCAGTCGATTGATTTTCACCTCAGTTTATTATAACATTATTAGACATTATAACTAATTATTTCTTTATAATTATGACTTCCTAAAAGAAAAAAATTATGTCTACTAATTTAGATTATCTTAATGTTAAAAATTATGTCCCCCCACAAGTTTATATAATAAATGCTACAGGAATTTATGTTTGCAAACTCTGTTATCCGCATGTCTTAGCTTTTACTTGTTCGAACATAAAAGGGATAAAAGTTATCACTTGTTATTTCAGTACAAGTAACACGTTGTTTTTTAATCTTTAAATGCAATTAATTATGGAATATAAATAAGTTGTTCTTAATCTCAGAAAATTAAATATCTGATATCAGAATTGTGGCACATATAATTTTTAACAATTCAGTGCTTACTCCATTGATTTTAATGGATTTAGTTATATTTCCACTATATATACATGATTTTGTGTCAGGTGCAATACAAATTTATTCAATGTAACTGTATAAAAGTGATTACAAAAGTGTAAAAGGTAGTATTTCATGCATTATTTCCTTTTTTTCTTTTGAGGAAGATTAGCCCTGAGCTAACATCTGCTGCCAATCCTCCTCTTTTTTGCTGAGGAAGAATG
This sequence comes from Equus caballus, assembly GCF_041296265.1. Taxonomy (NCBI): domain Eukaryota; kingdom Metazoa; phylum Chordata; class Mammalia; order Perissodactyla; family Equidae; genus Equus; species Equus caballus. Next base: position 26,370,952 of record NC_091709.1, on the reverse strand, counting down.
GCCCTGAGCTAACATCCGTGCCCATCTTCCTCTACTTTATATGTGGGATGCCTGCCACAGCATGGTTTGCACAGTGGTGTAACGTCCACAACCGGGATCCGAACCAGCAAACCCCAGGCCTCTGAAGCAGAACGTGCACACTTAACCACTGATCCACAGGGTCAGCCCCTCATGCTTTATTTCTTATTTGACAGAATGAAAATATCAGCAACTTTCGTTTATATATTTCTTTGTTCTCACTCACTACCACCCTGATAAAAACAAGTAACTAGTATTTCATACGAACCTGTTAAGATAGATTGAGAATACCCACTCTTCAGAATTATCTCAGACACTATCATTTCTAGTTAATTTATTTTTATACTGAGTCATATTTATCTAATGTTGTAGGTTTTAAAGAGAATATTTTTTTTAAGTGGGGAATACCGCTGGAACAAGTTAGGGGCTTTCTATAATTTCCAATAATTTTATGTTTCTTTGCTCTTCCCTCTATATGAACAATTTTCTCGTGGCTCTTAGTTTTGATGTCTTCTCATTGTTAAAGATTTTTGTGTAAATAGATCAAAACATTACCCTTCTGAGTAATTTGCCAACACCATGTTATCCAAAATAATAGCCCTCTTTACCCAAAACTATCTAATTTATCTATTTTCACCTTCTTAAAACATTTTATTATTCCAATTTAATTTTTTTATTTTAATATATTTTTGCACATTCTTTATTGTCTGTCTCACTCTGCTAGAATATAAGCTTTATGAAAATTTCTCTGGTTCAGAAAATATTTCTTTCAGAGCAACCACAGGACTAGCTGGCAGAGGGCATGTCCACATGTGTATTACCATTCATCTTTTGGTCTGCGTAAGCAGTTTTGCTGCATCTGCCAATGGCAACCAGCAGTCTTTCTTACTCTAAAATTCACCCTCCTTCCTTTTCCCTCTCTTTGTTGTGAATGGATTTTGATACACATGCTTATAAAAATAGAGAAAACACACTAAATATTAGTAGTGTCTATAATTTTTAGTGTTACACTTTTTAAAGAGAATAACCATGTTCTAAATATCCTCCAGTAAATTGTTTTTCTTCTTACAAGCATAATGAAAACTACATCAGTAATGTTAAAAAAAATGATGAGTTCTCTACTCTATAAGTTCCCCAAAGAAAGCAATATGGCTCTTGGTAAATATGGAAGATATTTATAATCCCTTTTAATAAAGGGAATATTTAATTATGGTTATGGGTCAATGTTTCCTCATTATAGCCTTATAGATGTGCTCTTTTGAAGTATATTGAAAGTAAAACTGATTCTAACATGTCATTTAAAGATTTATGAAGATCAACTCTTATATACGAAAAACACAACAGATCCCTGGATGTGTAGTTTAAATGAATTTTCTTTCAGCCTCCGTTATAAGTCAACAAATACTTTACAAGAAATTACATGTGTAACTTCATGTAATTCTTAAAATAATTCTATCTGGTAACTGTAATTGTAAAATATGTTTTACAGTTGAGAAAACTGAGATTTAATTTTGAAAAGTTAAATGGTTCTTATGAGTGAAACAAGAAAATTTGACTCAGACCTCCCTCTATACGTCATACTTTTAACCACTTTGTCATAATACTTACCGAAGACTTGGAGGAACGCCTGTTTCTCATCTTCTCCTGCCTTATTTGTGGCCCTGCAGACATAAGGGCCGCCATCACTATTTACTATATTCCTGACAGTGAGTTCTGTGTTGCTTCCTTTCAATATGTACTTTTCATTTTCTTCAATGAACTTGCCATTCCTAAAGATGAAAACAGAGGTTGAGCTTCATAAATCTGACTTCATAACTCAGGAGCAGATCAAATTCAACCTTGTTACCTGTAGTTGTTAATCATTTTATGGCTACTGTCATTGATAGACAAGCCTATATTCCAATCAAAAGTATACTTCTAACAGTCTAGTAAAACAATGCATAAATATTAAAATTATGCTTGAAAGTTGGTTTGACCATAGAGACAAGAATAATATGTTGAAATCTGGACATTAATCTTAGGCAAAAAAAGCATATTGGTTCAATTTGCACTTTGATTATTAGCAAGGAGAGTTTTATTTGCCGATTTTAATTCCATACACATTTTTTATGTTGGTGAATCAATACATATTTATGAACATATTTATTTACTAGGTTCCTGAGACATATTTAAAAGAATTTCTATGAAAACATCCTTTAAAGAAATTTCAAAGTAAATGCAATTTAAATACATAATCGATTTATATTGCATACAGTACTGCTAATAAAAGTGTAAGATGATAGAATTATATGAAAATTCAGTTATAGGAATTATGCTGCATATGATTTAATTCATTAATGAGTGAAGAAATAATTTTTCTTAGACGTAAATAATTAATTTTCAGTTCTTTCAAGTTCTTTCTGGACTGAAATATCTCCATTATTCTCCAAATCTAATTTTTGTTGTCTACTAAAACAATGTCTTTCAAACTTTTTTACAACTTACAGTAAGAAATATTTTACATACATTTAAATCTGAAACAATTCTATAATTCCCCTTAATATGTGTGAAACCTTTTTATATTATATATTCTTTCCATTCTATTTTATTCTTATCTTCTTTTCGTCCTTCTCCTTTTCTTTTTCCTTATTTACTCCTCCTGCTATACTTTTCTTATAATGGTATTTCAGATGATTGATTTTAAGACCCACTAATGTAAAAAGTTTACAATCTGCCCTTAGAGCTGGGAGGATTTACTTGTCTATATAAGTTTAAGTCAAAAAAAAATAAATCTCTAAAAAGATTATAAAAAATCTTTCCCAGAATTAAAAACAATATTTCCCCGATACTCTAAATGATCTTTCCAATGAATTCTGGTTTTGCTTTCTAGAAAGTACTGGCGCATATCCTAATATAATCTTCATCCTTCTATGACTCGATAACATCTGTTTTTCCAGTTTCTATCGACATCTCTAAATATATCTGAAATGTGCAAACGTCTCATGAGAGTAGAGTACAAAATTAGGCTTTATAAAATATTAATAGCAAATGTATATATAGTGCTCTGCACTTTTATACGTTTTGTTCATATTTTTACTATTCAAATGTTTACAGCAACTATAAATAAGGACACCATTTCAGCATTTTTGTCTAGAATTCAATGTATAGATAGGGTTTTCATCGCAATTAGTGATACAACATATTTCTTAACCTATTTAATGAAAAAGTATTCATTTGTTTCATCATCATCATCATCATCATCATTTACTAGAAGTTTCAGAAATCTGTGTCTTATAAAACATTTTTCCTATATTATTAACTTGGTTGAAGACTCACAATTAGCCCATAGATGAGCATTTTCTCTATTCACCTGCATTCACAGATCAGAGAACTAAATTTTTAAGTATAATTCCCCCCCCCCCCACCAATTCACAGATGAAGAGACCTAGTTTTACATAGTAACTTAAGTAGTAGGTTAACTAAGTACTAGTGTTCTTTATGATACAGAGTTATTTCTGTACTTTCTGTGAAATATAGTGCCAAATGTTTGAAGTATAGCAAATGAATGAGACTTGGCCACTTATCTTAAAGAAATCATAAATTATAATCAGATTCAGAGAACAGAGGGTAATATAGATCCTATTAATGCATTGATTCATAACTTTTTGCATTTTTTTTGGGGGGGAGGGCAAGACGGGATCCACTATACTAGGAGAGAAGAGAAAGAAGACAGCTGGAATACTCTGGGAATTTTCATGGGAAGAAAATTCATGATTTTGGCTTTGAAGTGGATGGGTAGATCTTGAAGAATTTAAAGAAAATCAGTTTGTAAAGATCATGTTCCCTTCAAGAGCTCAATTTAAAAATATTATTAAAGGATAATAACCAATGTAATAGTTCTGAATTGGTCTCTCCGAACACACTTGTTAGATAGAACATATTTGTTCTTTTTCACAGTACATTTCTGTGGAATGCCAATGTCTGAAAAGACTCCCAAGATTCTGATGGAATTCCATGAGCTCATCCTTTGAAACTCAACCACTTCTCTAAGTGCCTCTTTTCCAAGCACAGTAAAACAGGAGTTAGGATTAGGGAATTAATGGAAATGATAAAGAAGGGAGGATAATTCCACTTTTGACCATAATGGGGTACCAGGGACCATATTTACCCTCTCATTTTAAACAAAACAAACACTGGACACAGACTAAATAAGAGTTTTCAAATATTGGTCAACAGGTAGTACGTGGCTAGGATTTCTGAGAACTACTAAACCTTATTACCTGAAGAGAGTTTCCAGCCTGCAGCTCAGAGAGGGAGAACCCCAACAGAGCCAGGCTGTGTACATGAATTGGAAGACAGAGTTTGCAATTTAGGGAGGTTAAAGTGGCTAGAATTTGTGGGTCAAAAATATGTGAGAAGAAAGAGCTGCAGTAGAAAGAGGACTAAGGAGATCTACAGAGGTTTCCTAACTAATCCTTAACTGAGTACTAATCAGTGAGTGTATGCTAGTAAGGCCTTCCCAGATTAGGGCAAGAACTATCAAAAAAGATAAAACACAAACATCCCAGAAACTCACATATGACCAGGAATAATTTGCATCCCAACCATCCAGAGTAGAAAGACTTCCTGAAACACAAGGCATTAAGTTACCTCCTTAGAGTAATATTGCTTCAGTAATGAAGCCAAGCTATCCCAAGGCTGAAGATTATCCTGGATCCACATAAAAGAGCAGAACAGCAAATCTCAAAAAAGATCAAACTTTCCCCAAGTAACTTAACCGCATCCAAAAACAAAATAAAAGAATATGAAAATATCCAGCATCCCAAAACATAAAATCTTCAATGCTCAGCATCCAAGAAAAAAATTACTAGGATAGCAAATAAGTGGGAAAAAATGACCTATAACAAGGAGAAAAATCAATCAATAAAAAAATCCAGAAATGGTACAGATGATAGAATTAGCAGACAAGACCATTAAAATAGCTATTGGAATATATTCTATATATTTAAGACTGTAAAACATAAGCATGGTAAGAGAGGAATGGAAGACATAAGAAAGGCCTCCATCAAACTTGTAGAAATAAAAACTGGAATGATGAAGGATACTCTGGTGGGATTAAGAGCACATTGGACCTTACAAAAGAAAAGATCAGTGAACATGAAGACAAAGCAGTATAAGGCAGCAAACTTGAAGACATTGCAAATTGAAAACAGAGAGAAGAGGACTGAAAGTTCTATCTGGTATCATTTTCCTTATTGCTAAACAAAGTCTTTAAATAATTCCTATAGTACTGATCTGACGTTGATAATTGTTTAAACACATGACAATAAAGCTTCAAAACACAAAACGGAGAGAACTGAGCCAAGAAATAAAAAATAGTTGGAAAATCAATAAAGATACAGAAGTTGTGATCAATACTATTAACCAAGTTGATCTATACGATATTTAGAGAATATTCCATACAATAACAGTAGAACACACATTTTTCAAGTGCACACAGAACATTTAAAAATAGAGACCATAACATGAGACTCAATAAATTTAAATAAATTTATACTATATGGAGTACGTTTCCTGACAACTAAGAGATTTAGTCAAAAATCAGTAATAGAGGGGCTGGCCCAGTGGCGCAGTGGTTAAGTGTGCACATTCCATTTCGGTGGCCTGGGGTTCGCCAGTTCGGATCCTGGGTGTGGACATGTCACTGCTTGGCAAGCCATGCTGTGGTAGGTGTCCCACATAGAAAGCAGAGGAAGATGGGCACAGATGTTAGCTCAGGGTCAATCTTCCTCGGGAAAAAGAGGAGGATTGGTGGTAGATGTTAGCTCAGAGCTAATCTTCCTCAAAAAAACCAAAAACACCAGTAATAGAAATACACATGAAATAGACCCAAATATTTGGAAACAAAGATAAATACTTCTAAATCATCAATGTCAAAAATAACGTTACAAGAAAAATTTTTTAAATAATTTGAACTAAATAAAACAAAATATTATCAAATATCGAAATTAGTAGAGTGCAACTAAAACAGTATTTAAAGAAATACTGTTTTATTTCTTTTATATTGTTTTATAACAGCATTTAAAGAAATATTTACTTTTTTTAGAAAAGTATAAATATTAAAATCAATCATATAAATATCCACATTAAGCAACTAAAACTGAAGAGAAAATTAAACACAAAGTAAACAGAAGGAAGATAATAATAAGAATAAGAAGAGAAGTCAATGAAATAGCAAATAGAAAAACAAAAGAGGAAATAATTGAAACCAAAAGCTGATGATTGACAAGATTGTTGTATTCAGAAACCTTTATCTAGACTGATCAGGGTGAAAAAGAGAGTAGAGCAAATAACCAGTCCTCAGGTTTTCAGGAGAGAGGGCAGATCAGTTTAGGTAACACAAAAATTAAGTGTGACAAGAGAGTACTGTCAATGACTTTAAGCCAGTAAATACAACTTACATGAAATAGAAAAGTGCCTGGAATGATATAAATCGTCAAAGATCACTAAAAAAAAAAGATATTACCTGAATAGACCCATATCTATGAAAGAACTTGAATTTGTGGTTAAACCTTTACACAGGAAAAGTCCTATCAGAGATTGTTTCACTGGAAATGTTTCTAAACATTTAAATAAGAAATAAGTATCATATACAAACTCTACCAGAAAACAGAAGAAAAGGAAACGCTTCCCTATTTATTTTATAAAACCAGTATTGCCCTAATCCCAAAGAAGTAAAGAACAAGAAAGCAATTGAACAATATCTTTCATTACCAAGAACACAAGGACTTTAACAAATTATTAGCATATTGATTTCAGCAATACACATAATAATCAAGGGAGTTTAAGCTAAGATGCAAGGTTGTTTTAATATTTGAAAATCAATGGAACTCACCAATTTAATGGGCTAACAATAAAAATTCATGTGTCATTCTCAATAGATGTAGAAGAGGCATTTGAACGGAAATGAAAAGAGGTGCTGCTTTTACTCCCACTTTGGCTCCCATGTCACCAAGTGCTCCTGGTTCTCTTTGTGAAAATTTCTTAATCCCCTCTCCTCCCCATGTTTGGTCCTCAACTGTCTTCTTTACTTGCTTCACTCATATCCCTTGGAGATATCAACTCTAAGTAACAGGTAGTCTGGATCTTTCTCTCCGGGCTGCTGCCCTGCATTCTCTAAAGCTTACAGATTGTTTTTTTTCCACAAAGATAACATGTCTATACCTACAGATAAATATGTCAAAGTAAAATCTTCCCTCTGATATTAATTTTACCTCTGTTAACGTCACTACAACATGCCCCCATTCTCCTATTAAATATTATCTCCCATTATATATTATCCAGTGACTAGAACAATTATTGTTTTATCTCATTCAAGGGATGAAACTAATGCCACATGAAAATACAGACATCAAAAATTATGGATTTAAATTACTCATTATATTAGCGTCTGAATCTGATTTGTTCTAGTCTGTATGATAATTGTATTTCTATTTACATATTAGAAGTTTGAACAAATGAGAAACTTTAAGGAAAAAATCTAAACAGAAAAGAAGTCCCTCTGGAAAGATAAAATAATGAGAATAAGGTTCTAGAACAATATTTGCTCATTGTAATGAATGATCCAACAGCTTTTCTGTGCTACAAGTAGATCTAATATTGACGATTAAGGAGACACACTGGAAGCCAGAAGTCTCTGAGATACATGATAATCATCTGGAGTGAATATGTTAATTCTTGCTGTATAATCTCTTTAAAAATACCAACAATGTGTCACAAAGGAATTAATGTTTGCAAAGAACCTCTGAAAACCTTTGTTTGAAGAAACATCTTATTTATTGCTACCTGCTATATTAAATGGATAAAAAGAGTCTGGTCCAGTGGCCGAGTGGTTAAGTCTACTTGCTATGCTTTGGCAGCCAGGGGTTTGCTGGTTCGGATCCTGGGCGTAGACCTACACACCACTCACCAAGCCATGCTGTGGAAGCATCCCACATAGAAGAACTAGAATGCCTTAAAACTAGGATATACAACTATGTGCTGGGGTTTTGGGGAGGGAAAAAAGAAGAGGAAGATTGGCAACAGATGTTAGCTCAGGGCCAATCTTCCTCACCAAAAAATAAATAAATAATAAATAAATGGATAAATAAAGATTTGAAACCTGAAAATAATATCAGTAAATGCTCAGGAAGTCATGAAAAAAAGTTTTGAATTTCAAATATTCTCCTTCAAATAGTTTTTTAAAAAGCCTAATCCTTACTATGGACGGTTTTGCCAACTTGAGTATATTTTTAGCAACTATTTTGTTGTGATTATTCTTATACTATATGGTTTATGAAGTTTAGAAGTGATTCTGTAAATATTTGTAGCAACTTGAATTAACGACAAATATATGTTTGCAAGATTGTCCATTTTTAAACTTTCATGATCTCCCTTTTAACAGTTTGAGCCACAATCTAAAAGAATGGAATATTTTGATATCTGTTTGATGGCAATGGAAATCAAATAACATTTAAAAATTCAAAAAATGTATAAAAATGAACTGTCAAGTAATAGATTTACAATAGACAGTTTATTCATTTGATGAAGTAAGCTTTTTTTAAATGACATTAAATTTATAGAAATTTAACTCAGTATAATTAGCTTTTTTCTATAATAATATGGTATACAAAACATATAATTATATTCCAATGAATATGATTTTGTACACATATAATAATGATGCCATCAATACTAGGATTCTTATTTCTAGATACTCTCTAGTAGTAACAACAAAAGGTTGAATCAGTCACAGGCCTCCTGGGCCCCTTCTGGCCAGAAACATACCTCATAGAGAGAACGACCAGGACTATTGATAAGGCTTTGACTTAGGTTAAATCACTCTGTTGATCCCTTTACCAATTTAATCTAAGCAACTTAACTGAAAATAAAGGCATCATAACTTTTTAATGAAATTCAAAAACAACACTTTTCTTTTTGACAAAAATGATAAGATCGTAAATATTTTTCCGTAAGCTCGATTATGGACACAAGCCAGAGGGATGTGGGTGCATATCCTACCTGTACCAGGAGATCGTGGGCTCAGGAGAGCCAGAAGCCCTGCAGGATAATGTCATCTCTTCTCCTCTCTCTGCTGTGGCATTAAAGGATTTCTGAGACATCGTGATGGCAGGAGGCACTGACAGAGAGATGAACATAGATTAAATAGATTTGAAAAATATTTCATCAACACCACTGGGACTTTTGTAACACTGCTTTTTTATTAACGGTAAGCTTTAAAACTTGATAGTTCAATTCTGTACTTACGTCCATAGGACTGATCTGGTTGCATAATAAAATGACTTTAAAATCACTGAGCTGCCTTCTAATGTACAATAATTAGATAATTCACTGTAATGTTATTTTACTATTTTTAATCTATCAAACTAGACTAAACAAGAAACTAGACGTTTTAGCAAAATATGTTCACTTTTATGAAATATTTCTCACAAAAAGACAGACAATACCACCCTGACTTCCATCAATACTGAGATCTACTTAGAGCAGAAATAGACTTCCTATTTGGGTTCTCATCGGTATGTGTAATTCTATAAGCAATCATTTACTGCTTCAAGACAGGGCTTTCAAATTAGGTGTCAAACCATAATGTTCTTTCTGATTAACTGCACTTAATTTCTTCAAACAACTATAGAACATTTTATGAAGAGAAACCGCTCAAGCCACACTGAGTATGAAATAGATTTTCAAGAACAATTTAATTTTAAAATTAGGCTTCCCCAATTTCCTAACTAATTACACTGCAAAAACTGTATCTGCCGCACACTTCAGACATGTTGAAACTGTTCCTGAAATGCACTGTTTGCAATAAACAAATCAATAACATCCATAACAGAAGCCAAATTTCAAAGTACAGCATAAATTTTGATTTAATGCACACTTTTATGATTTTCAATTAAATAGGACAAAATGGTATTTCTAAAATTAATTATATTAATAGATGTATTTTTTTACATATTCAAAACAACATGACCAGACAGGGATTGAGGAGTGTGACTATAATTAAATATCTCTACAGTAACATTCAGGTCAGGACTGAAGCGACGTTATCACCGTTGACCATGGGGATAGGAACTGATCTGTATGTTAGTAATTAAGCACAATAAATCAAGCTTCTGCCTTTATGAATTTAGACACAAAGGGCCTTATCTGACATGATGTCTCTAAAGTAACATAATAATTACTAATATTACAAGATGGACTTTTGTTTCGACTATTAACATGGCATTTTAAGTATACTGAAATTTGACTTTCTGTATCCTGTTTTCTTTCTTTTATAATTATGGAAAATAACATTTTAATCAAAATGTATTACTTTTCTTTTGCAAATGTAGTTGCAAGAACGCTACGACTATTTTTTATTACAGCAATAAAGATTTTTAATCCAATATAGAATAATAATGAAAATGAATTCTTTAATAAAAATTCTCCCTCTAGTAAAGTTTTTGTGTAAAGAGAAACATTTCCAAATGGAGCACCGCAGGCTCGAGTCCTTGTCCTATTACTGACCTAAACAAGTTATTTTTTCTTTATTGTAATTTTCTTTTCTACAAAGTGAACTCAGTATGCTAGAGGATCTCTAAGACTTGCCAAAAATCCTTATGTTTTATGATACAGTGGCTCAATGAAATATGTATTCATATTTAAAGTATAGATTAGCAGAACAATATTAATATTGCATATTTAATACTTTGTAGAGCAATTCCAGAACTATTCTGAAGAATAATAGCATCAAAATCTGCAGAGGTGTTCACTAGTTCAGATGGCAAGATGTTCAGAGCATTCGTTAGCTAGAGTTTTAGACTGTAGAGCATTTTTATTACCTCATTGCTTCTAATTAGCTTTTGAGTTGGATTAAATAGTTTTAAAAGGGATCTCAATTATATTTCATCCAGATTTCTTTTCTGTCTTAAGACCTGCATCCATTCTAACTTTTTAAAAATACTTATTTTCATATTTGATTGTATCTGAAACATCCAGTTTTAATAACTCTACGAAGATTTATATTCTGCATATGTTAAGTAGTTGATGCTTTCTGGTAAGTTTCTGCTTTCATTCTTTTTTTTTTAAGAAGGGAAAGCTCTTCCCTGAGCTAACATCTGTTGTTATTCTTCCTGCTTGTTTCTTTTCCCCCTCCCCAAAGCCCCAGTGCATGGCTGTGTATCCTGATTGTAAATCCTTCTAATTCTTCTATTGAGCCACCACCACAGCATGGCAACTGGCAGATGGGTGGTGTTGTTCCATGACCAGGAAATGAACCTGGGCCGCTGAAGCAGTGAGAGCACTGAACTTTAATCACTAGGCCATTGGAGCTGGCTCTCTGTTTTCATTCTTTAGCTTTAAGAAACACGAGGGTGTGTGGAAAATAACTCTACAACTCTCACTTACATGGAGGCTTTGGTCCACCTTCACATTATAATTTCCTCACTGGCATATTAGGTACAAAAGATACCACTAATTTGACAGCTTAATTCCCTTTCATCAGCAATGGGATCCAGCATTCCACACGTCTTCTGTGTCTCACAGTGTTCCTCCACTCCCTTCCCCTCAAAGATTTCTCAAAGATGAAGAATATGGTACTAACCACAGAATACTCATGTGGTTCAGATTAAGCAGCACCAATAACCCTCCAACTTTATTCAGGATAAGGATGATAAACCCCCCTCTACCATTGTCAGGAAAGCTACTCTTCTGGAATTCATTGATTATTCAGATCTGGTCTAAATATATATCATCAAATAAATTCACATGTAGATACTTTATCCGGTAGAGGACTGCTAAACTTAAGATGCACAGTCCTGTCTTGTTTATCTTTCTTTGTTTTTACTTTTATGGCTGTGTGATCCTTACAAATTAACACAAAGGTGGATTTGGGGAAGACGGCAGAGTAGAAAGCACCAGGCATCTGTCTCTCCACCTAGACAACAGGTACACTGGCGGAATCTGTCTGATGCAACGATCTCAGATCTCTGGAGCCTACTGAAGGCTTGCAGCTTCCAGAGGAAGGTATGAAAGGTAAGTTGCAAACAAGGTCTCAAAGAGCTCTGAACATCCATGTCCATAGTAGCATTATTCACAATATCTAAAAAGTGGAAGCAACCCATATGTCCTTCGATAAATGAAGAAATAAGCAAAAGGTGGTGTATGCATAAAATGGAATATTATTCAGCCTGAAAAAGAAAGGAAATTCTGACATATGCTACAACTTGGATGAACCTTGAGGAACACGATGCTAACTGAAATAAACCAGTTACAAAAAGACAAATAATTCTACGATTCCACTTATTACATAGTTAGAGTAGTCAAAATTATAGAAACAGAAAGTGAATGGTGACTGCTAAGGGCTGAGGAGAGAGGGGAATAAGCAGTTACTGTTAAATGAGTATAGAGTTTCCATTTTGCAAGATGAGAAGAGTTATGGAGTTATGGCTGGTGGTGAATGTTGCACAACATTATGACTGTATTTAATATCACCTAGCTGAACACTTAAAATTAAGATGGTAAATTGTTTCTTACGTGTATTATACCACAATAAAAATTCAAAAAAAAGAAAGTCACATAAACTATCTGAGTCCTTGGCCAAGAGAATAATGGCCAGGTTAACACTAAAGCACCTTTTAGTTTTATATTGTTATTCTGAGTGTATACGAAAAATAATTTTGTTTCTTTCCATGACTTCATTAACACATGGTTCTCTCCATTGCATATAAACACTGAACAGAGAAAGAATGTAACAATTGGTAAACCACATTTCTAAACTGTTTCACATAGAAAACTGCAATTTTTTCAGTTTAATTGTAAGATTCCTCCTTCATAAAGAAGCAAGTATCTTCATTTTGCAACTTACCTCTAGCAAGTTTTCTATACTTAACTGCTTATAATATTATGTAGCAAAAATGATTGGTATTTTAATATTATGTAGACTCTTCCTATGCAATGAGATACTTAAATTATGTACAAGGCATTCTCATCATGATTTTGATCATTTGTTACTTTTCAGGGGTCATATTAGGTATCAATGATGTACTTGTGCATTGTGTTTTTCTCTAGTTTTTTCTATTGTTTGTTTTGCTCTTCACTATTTCCTTCTAGGCTATTATATCATCTAACACTTCTCAATTTTCATTAATATTGGTTTTGGTTACTGGTAATAATCCTTCATTTCACATTTACGATGATCAATTTAAGTGCTATTTAATAAGAATAAATTTTTTTGGAACTCAAAACACAAAATTCAACAAATACAAAATATCAAATGATTGAAATAAATAAAAGTTAATTAATTGCATATTTAACTTTGAAAGAAAATCTAGCTGTAGGTTAAAGTAAACCAAATGCACAGTCAGTTCTTTTCAAATAAACATAGTTCATCATTTCCAGTCTTGAGTGTCAGCATACTTAATATTCCTGTCTTGCTACAGAAGTTAATCAATATATTTTTATGTACTTGACTGAGAACTGGTAACTTCTTGGCAAGCATCTTCCACACACTTCTTCCTAATTTGTGAATACAGTAAAGTAGGAGCATAATTACAATTATTTGTTAAGCGCTGTGTTTTAAATCAAACTTGTCTGAAAAAAACAGTAAGAGTTTTATTTGATACCATCATTGCAAGATAGTGAGGATCAAATTGGCCCATTATGTTGCTTTAAAAAAAAATTCAAGAGAAAAGTTTTCACTGCCATCTCAAATTCCATTCTTAGTGAATCCTAATATGAAAGATGTCAGATATTTAAGCAAATAAATATCCCCTTCGGTGGACAAGAAGTATAAAAGCAAGGAGAAAATGTAAATTGAAGCTTTGTTGCTTTATCATCATTATGCTTTTCAGTATTTTCCAAGTTTTTGCCAAATAAATCTGATTTTTATATTCTGTTAAATTGACTTTTTAAAACAGATCATATTCACAGGTTGAAAAATAAAATGAAATAAGAAGATAGATACATAATTCTTGTCCTTACCTTTTCTCATTAACCACTTTATTAATTACTTGTATTTCTCTAGGCAAATACATTTTTATATTTCCTTTTTCCTTTTACAAAATATACCCTTTTCTGTACCATTCTTCTTTTCTCAAATTAACAATACATGTAAAGGATATATTCATGTTACTATGTAGAGAAATTCCTTACTCCTGTTCAACTGGCACAGTCCTCTACTCTGTGGATAAACTATTGGGTATGTATTAAGTCAACTGTGGATGTCCAAATATTTATCTATTGTAATCATTATCTACTACAATCAATTTAAAATTGCTCTCAGTGGTCATTATGCAATTTTCTAATCCAACTATGGATTATATTTATAATCAGAAACATACATGAACAAAAAAAACAATAAAATTGAAGTAAATAATCTTCATATAATTTCCTAGAGATAATTCATAGCTAAATATTTATAATCATTCCAACTCAAATATGAAATACTTATTAAAGAAAAGCCAAGTGAAAAATTACAGTTGGAAGTATAGAAAACACTACTTTGACTTGCTTTTTGTTTCCATAGTAAGAGGTGATAATTAAATGAAAGATCAAAGTTAATATGGAATATTCTTCAGTTCAGAAAAAATGTCTGAAATTTTTAGATATCTTGAGTGATAATTTCACCATTAAGCATGGATATTTTTATGCTTTTTCAGAGTACATTCTATGATTAACAATTTTCTATAGCAGAGGTCTTCCACGTGTGTTTCAAGGGCCCCAGAGATCCCCGACACCCTTTCAGGGGTCTATGAAGCCTTCCCTTTCCAACCACATATCTGTGAGGATGGATTTTCTCAGATTCAAAAATACATCACAAAAGATTGAATGAGAATCTGCCTGTCTTCTGTTAAGGCACATTAGAGAAACTTACAAAAACGTATATAAAGAAGAAGCCACTCTTTCACTCTGTTTTCAAAATGTAGTTATTTTTCATAAATATGATACTTAGATTAGCATTCTTATTATTTTTGACAAATTAGTAAATTAACATTTTAAAGTTTAAATGAATTAACCAAATATTTTCAAAACTTCTCTGTTTCAACATCTAATATGATCTATATAAGTAGGTATGACCCACATAAACCAAACTTTGGGGGATCCTCAATAACTTTACAAGTGTAAAAAGTTCCTAAAGCAAAAAGTTTTGCGATCACCTTGGGTACAAAATGAGGTAGAACACAATTTGGTACCAGAATTAGCATTTAAAGAGAAGTCTAACAAAACTGCCCCCAAAATGATAATTTTAAATAAAAGCCATACCATATGTTTAAAAGTAATCTAAATGTATGGGTTTCAGAACACATTCCAGGAGAGTTAGTATTGATCTCATTTGAGGAATTCTGGAGAAATGAATCTGTTGGGAATGTGGTGAGCTGGAGGTTTCAGGATGGATGGAGGAAAGACTTGACAACAAGGTGGCAGCAGTACAGAGCCGGCATGATTGGGATGGTGCGTGGGTTGCACAAGAGGCTGATCTTCATGCAGGAGACCTTTCAGAGACAGTGTGCAAGGGGCCACCATCCAGAAGGGGAGGAGTGCCAGGGAACTCCTGGGAGAGAGGGCGATTGGAGCAGGGGGCTTATGTGTCTGGATGATGTCACTCAGAAACACAGCACGGACTCTCGCAGTTGGAGAACTCCAAAGGAGCAGTGGCTTGGGGTCTTGCAAGGACCCAGAGTTTGTCTTATCTATGGCTGGCAGAAGGTGGGTGCAGTTTTGCAGGGTATGCAAAGCAGACTCATTCCAAATGGTTAAAAATAAGCTTATTTGGGCTATACGTATTTTTTATTTTTATTATTGTAGTAACACAGGTTTATAACGCTATATAAATTTCAAGTGTACGTCATTATATTTTGATTTCTGTGTAGAATACATCATGTTCACCATCCAAAGACTAGTTACAATCCATCACCATACGCATGTGCCTAATAACCCGTTTTGCCATCCTCCCTCCCCTCTTTCCCTCTGGTAACCACTACTCCAATCTCTGTCTCTACATGATTATTGTTGTTTTTACAATACCATGATCACGGGCTATATTTAAAACAATTGGATGTGTAAAATTTTGAACCTGGCATGAGTGAGGTTTTGAGATAATGGTTCCAGCCTGCTGGGAAGAAGAAAACATAAGGACCAACATACAGAGGCCCTTCTTTGGCTCATTTACGCAACAGGAATGCAGGCGAACTTGGATGATGATGGAGATATTGTGGAGAAAGGGTAATCTTGGTATTAAAAACTGATCAGTTTACTATAATATCTGAATGGATATCAGAACAAATCATCAAATGATCATATAGCTCATAATTTGGGGGAAGCTATTATTAAATGATTTTTAAAAGCACAAATTTTGTAGGACCAACATAATTTCCATCTGTGATAGATTCCCAGAAAGAAAGAAGAGTTGCAGCCTCTTTTCCTTTTTTCCCTATAGGTCCTTTAATTTTGCCCTATTAGCTATGTTAGATATGTATGTTCTTAAATACACCACTGTCAGAAGTCAATAATTAGCCTAAGCTTATTCTAAAACATGAGCCAAATGTTTAGTCCAGCTGGAGTGATAAATGGAGTATCAATCATAAGTGAACTGCTGTAAATCATTTCAGTTAATATCTTTATTAATTCCTTCAAATTAAAAAAAGGAAAAAAACCTCGATCATATACATGTCAATAAGTTTAAAAATAATATTGCAAAGTTCCAGTTCTACGTAAATTGGAGCAACCATACTGCATCCTGTCTCTGTCACTTAATCTGTCTGTAGCACTTGGACAGAATGTCTGGATAATCTGTTTGAGGACTCAGAAATGTAAATAATAGCAGACGTATTGCTATTAGAAAAATATCAGAATTCGAAATGCTACAAGACAATCTATGAGACAATCATTTTTTTCCTTCAGAACCCTTTGGCTTGAACTGAAATCACCCCAAAACCCGGAAGTGGGTTAACATAATACTCTCAAGGACCATCCATGTTGCTGTAAGTGGCAAGATTCCATCTTTTCCTCTGGCTGAGTAGTATTCCATTGTGTGTATACATATATATCATATCTTCTTTATCCATCCAATAAGTCAGATGGAGAAAGACAACAACCATATGATTTCACTCATATGTGAAAGATAAACAGACAAAAAGACAAACACAGATACAGGGAACAGATTTGTGGTTACTGAGGGAAGTGAGGTGGGAGGAGGGTGAAAGCGGTAAAAAGGCACATGTGTATGATGAGGAACGGCAACTAGACTTTTGGCAGTGAACACGATGCAGTCTACACAGAAGTTGAAATACTGACATACGTCTGAAACTTATATAATCTTATAAACCAATGTGACCTCAAAAAAAAAAAAAAAGGAAATGGAAATCAACCTGGCCTGAGAGGTCCAGAGAATCTCTCCAGTTCAGGCTCAGGTGAAACCGGTGAATAGTTAGCCACTAATGATTAGGTAGCTAGTGATTAAAGTTTTACTAAAGTTTTTAGTTGTAGCTCTTAGTTGTTTGCCCACCCAATGTTAGCTGTGCTGCTTAGGCAATATATTATCTGACTCCCACTAGGTTCCTATAGATAACACCTCCCCGGCACCTGGGTCACCATGGTAATGGATGTTTGAGTTTTCTTCAGAAATTCGGAGTTGACCCTCATCCAGTTCAGGCCAGTCAAGACCACTAACCCACCAGCTGGGCCTGTGCAGGTGACCAATAAGTGAACTTTTTGACATCAAGAGGCTGAAAACTCCACCCACAGATCATGCTAACACCACCATTTTGTGAACATGTGTCCCATGAAGAGACAGGGAGTCTGACTATGTTTGCACAGATCATCAATCACTTTACCTTTCCTCATCTCCAATCATCTATCCCCATAAGTCAGATCACCTTGTCCCCCTACCCCATAAATATCCCTAAGTCTCCATTTTTGGGGAGGTGACTTGAGATTCATTCTCCTACCTCCTTGCTTGGCTGCCTTGTAAGATTAAAACCCTTTCTCTGTTGCACCCTCGTTGTTTCAGTGATTGACTTTCTGTGCGATGGGCAAAATGAACATGGTTTGTAACACAGGGAGCAGGACAGAGACCTCCTGGCAGTGACAGTGGCAGCAGCAGGGGCCTACAAGGCCCCAGTCTCTGAGAGAGGGGATTCTTCCTCTTCAGTTACAAGAGTTGTTGTCCCAAGAGGACAAAGTGAACTCCCATTGGTTTTCACCTTCTCTTTCCTCTGGCTCGTTGGTCCTGAATGAGGGCACATTTGTGGCAATGAGGGGATAAATAAAACCCCAGATTTCTGGCCAGAGGACTGAAAACTAGAGATGCAAGACATAGAAAAGTATGGGAGAGATCGTAGAATTGGAAGGCTTGGAAAAGCAACCACATCAAGTTATTTACGAAATCTTGAGCTCAGCCCTGAGCTGTATATGTGTGGTTCTGATCTTAAACACTACCAAGACTTTTAGAACCGAACTAAGAGACAGACCACCACACAGATCCTGGAATTGCCATGGTACACAGGCAAGACTGATCTGAAAAACACTGCAAAGAGTTTGAAAATGGGACTGATTTTGAACCCACAAACCACAAAAGGCTGGTCACAATACGTGGCTTGAATTTAAACAAATTGATTGCCTGTGAAAATATAAACATCAACATTTTCCATAAGACTGAAATAAAACCCAGAGTCCCATAATATAATATTCAAATTCTTGGATATAGTATAAAAATATTTGGGCTATGAAGAACTAGGAAAATCTCATGTTAATAGGAAATGAGACATGCTGACACATGTTGTATTATCTAAAGACTGTTTCAAAGCAACTATTTAAAACATTTTCCAAAGAGCAAGGGGTGAACCATGCTAAAATAAATGAAAATACAGACAATCTCTAACAAAACACACAATGCATTAAAAATAAATGAATGAATATTAGAAGTAAATTTACAATAACAAAAATATTCATCAATGTGCTGAATGGATATGACAGGGAAAAGAGTTTCTGAACTTGAAGAATGACCCATAGAAATTGTCTAATCTTTAAAACAGAAGAAAAATGTTAAAGAAAAAAAAAAATGAACAGAGCTTCAGGAACCTGAAAGATAATATCAAATGTCAATAAACCTAAGAAGGAAAGAAGAAAGAGCACCATATGAAAATGTATACATATATATGTATATTTGCATATGTATATGTGTATACATATGTATACGTATCTACAGAAGCAACATCTGAAAACTTCTCAAATTGGCAAAAGACATAGAACTATAGATTCAAAACCAGCTGTCTTCTTGAATCCTAAAGAAAATAAACCCAAAGAAGTTATCTAAACACATCATGATCATACTGTTAAAAACTAAAGATACACAAACACAAAAGATGTGTTACTTATAGGAAAACAATAATTCAAATACTTGTGAGTTTCTTATCAGAAACCTTGGAAGTCAAAAGGAGGTGAAACAGTATTTGTAAAGAGTCAAAAAGACAGATCTGTCAAAATAAAATATATTTCAGAAATGAAGGTAAAGACATTATCATTCTCAGAAAAGTGACAATTAATAAAATTTGTGCCAGAAGACCTGATCTAAAAGAATTGCTAAAGAAGACTCTTCAGACAAAAAAGACAAATTCAGATGAAATAGAAATTATATCAGAGGAAAGATCAAGTGCAGGGAGGAAGAAAGAGCAAGAGAAATGGTAGATGTCTGGGTAAATACAATAGTTTATTCTCTTCTTAGGTTCTTTCAAATATATTTAATGATTAAAAAAAAGCAAAACATAACATTGTCTATGGAGTTTTCAGTGGATGCAGGCATAATATAGAAGACAATGAAGACAAAGACGAGAGGGGATGAGGATCTAAACAGTGTTACATTTTCTACATGCTGATTCAAATGATAAAATATTGGTTCTAAATTAAATAGGCACAGTAGAAACACAGATCGTAATCACAACAACCACCAGAAAAAAATAGATACAACCAGAAACATGAAAGATATGATAGAATACTAAGTAATGTTCACATAATCCAGCAAAAGGCAGGGAAGGGGAAATAGAAGAATAGAAAGCAGAAAGAACAAACTGAAATCAGAACAAAAATTGCAGATCTAAATTAGCTATAAATGGTCTAATCTCAAGAATACAAAGATATCTACTGTCAGAATGGATAAAAGTAAACAGGGATTTCACTACAGATTCCACGTACAGTAAGGATATAAAAAAAGGAATAACATACACAATTTTATGCATACAAATTCAACAATGTTGAAGAGATGAACCACTTCCTTGAAAACCACAAATAACCGAAACTCACTCAAGATGAAACAGACAACTCAAATAGTCCTGTAATTATTAAAGGAATATAATATGTGATTAAAAGCCTTCCGAAAAGGAAATCTCTAGAATCAGATGGTTAATCTGGTGAACTTTACCAAATATTTAGAGAAATAATATCATTTCTACACAATTCTTTAAAAAAAATGAGTGAACATTTCTTGACTCATTTTATGAGGCCAGTATTATCATGACAATTTAATGAATAAAAGATATTACAGGAAAAGAAAACTACAAACCAATATCCTTCATTTAAATAAGCACAAATATATTCAATGTAATTTTAGAAAATCAATCCAGCAAAAAAAAGAAAAAATATATATATATGAAATACATCACCAAGTGGGGTTTTTTTCTGTGAATGTAAAACTGGCACAATGCTGAAAAAAAATCAGTGAATATAATCCACCTTATTAAAAGTCTAAAGGAGAAAAAATCATTCAGTAATGTGAATTGATGCTGAAAAGGCATTTGACAAATTCAATATCCATTCTAGATAAAAACTCTTAGCAAACTATGAATGGAAGGAGACTTCCTTTTTCTAGTAAAAGATATCTTGCTCAAAATTTCCAGGTAACATGTGCCATTCATGTACAATAATGAATACTTTATTTCTAACATTGACAACAAGTAAGGAAGTTTGCATTCAACACTCATATTTAACATCATACTAGGAGGCCAAGATAATACTAAGCAAGAAATAAGAAGAAAAATCATATAATTGGAAATGAAGAAATAACTTTGTTCAAATTTGCAAATATACTGTTGTCTTCATTGAAAATCCAAGAATCTACAAAAAAATCACCGTAACTAATAAATGCCCACAACATAGTCACAGGATATAAGGAAAACACACAAAATAATTGTATTTCTACATAGATACTTGCAATGAAAAATTGAAACCAAAATTTTTAAAAAAAATACACAATGGCTCCAAAAATGTAATACTTAGGTACCAATCAAACAGAATTCATATGTGGCATCTGATGCTGAAAACTACAAAAAGCTGATTACAGAAGTAAAAGAAATACCTTAATAAATGGAGAGAAATACTCTGTTCATATATTTGTGATTCAAGATAGAAAAAGTTTGTCAAATTTTCCAAAATTGATATCAAGCCTCTATAGAATTCTAATTAAAGTCTCAGCAGCATATTATTTTTCAGTCAGACTGATTCTAAAGTTTATTTGGAAGGCAAAGAGACTAGAGTTTCCAAAACTTTTTTGTAAAAGGAGAACAAAGCCGTGGAAATCCTACCACCTGATTTTAAAACACATGTAAAGCTACAGTAATCAGGGTAGTGTGATAATGGTGCAGGGATAGACACAAAGATCAGTGGAATAGTCTACCTTCAACATCTCCAACAAGCCTACAGTTGACATATATGGTATGGAAAGATTGAATATTTTCCCCGAATCAGAGTCAAGGAGAGGATGGTCACTTGCATCACTTCTATTCAATGCTGTATGGAGGTTCTAGCGAGCACAATAAAGCAGAGGGGGAAAAGGCATCTAGATGGGAAAGGAAGAAGCAAAAGTGTCTTTATTCACAGGTGACGATGATTTTTGCAGAGAATCCTATGGAACTGAACAACATGTGCTACTATATCTAATAATTGAATTTAGTAATGTGTTAGAATACAACATAAATATACAAAAATTGTGTGCATAGTCACAAAACATAGAAATTAAAATAAAAAATAATGTGGCTTACAATAGTATCAAAACATGGAAATATTCAAGGATAAATGTGAAAAACGATATGCTAGAGCTGTATGTAAAACTCTTCAGCACACTACTGAGAAAATTAAGACCTAAATATATAAGAGATATATCATGTTCATGGAACAGAAGGATCAATATTGTCAAAAAGACAATTTGCCCCAAAGTGATCTAGCTTCAACATAATTCTAATCAAAATTAGGGCTGTGTGAGTGTGCATACATGCATTGGTATTCGTGAAAACTGTAGGTTGACTCTAAAATTAATATGGAAATGAACAGAACATGGAATAATCTATTTTGAAACTACTTTGAAAAAGGACGAAATTGAAAATTTACAAAATATTATTCCAACTTATCATAAAGCTATAGCAAAGGAGAGAGTTTTGAATTTATGCAGAAAAATAGATCAATGGAACAGAACAGAATCCCTAAGACACATACATTATAATTTATTTTGAATCATGGAAAGGCAAATCAGTTAATAAAGTATAGTCTTTTCAACCACTGATTTTGAAAAGCGAGATATTTACATGCAAAGAAAAAATTGACCCACATATCACACCCTGTGCTGAAATTAAATCAAAATTTCTCATGGATATAAATGTAAAGCCAAAAGTTATAAAACTTCTAGAAGAAAACATTGGGGGAATCTTACTGTGTTTAAATTAGACAATTGTTTCTTAGATTTTACAGAATAAGCACAATTCATTAAAAAAAAGAAAATTAGACCTTATCAAAATAACTTTGGCTGCCTAAAAGCCAATGTTAAGAAAATGATGGGGCCAGCCTGGTGGCACAGCGGTTAAGTGCGTGCATTCTGCTTCTCAGTGGCCCAGGGTTCGTGAGTTTGGATCCCTGGCACAGACATGACACCATTTGGCAAAAGCCATGCTGTGGTGGGCATCCCACATATAAAGTAGAGGAAGAAGGGCATGGATGTTAGCTCAGGGCCAGTCTTCCTCAGCAAAAAGAGGAGGATTGGTAGTAGTGAGCTCAGGGCTAAACTTCCTCAAAAAAAAAGAAAGATCTGACCATGTGATGTTTGGGTGAGGATGTGGAGCAACCGGAACACTCATACACTGATCCTAGGAATGTAAAATACTACAACCACTTTGCCAAATAATTTAGCAGTTTTTTTTTTAAGTTAAACATATACCTGCTATATGATCCAGCCACACCTCTCACAGGCATTTACCCAAGAGAAATAAAAGCAGATGTCCATACAAAGTCTATACACAAATTTTTATAACAGCTTTATTTGTAAGTCAAACACTTGAAACATCCCAAATTGTCATTTGGGTCAATGGATAAGCAAATGGGGAAATATTCCTAATATTGAATATTAATAAGCAATAAAAAGGTATGGAGTCTTACTGCATGGGACAATGTGGATGAATCTCAAAATAACTTTGCTGAGTGAAAGAAGTCACTTAAAAATGCATATATACTGCATGATTACTTTTATATAAATTCTGGGAACTTTTGTGCATAATGAATATATTAATATACTTACTATCTTGATTGTGGTGATTGTTTCAGAGATTTTATATATAAATATTTTACATTATACATATATATCATTTTAAATATGTAGTCTATTGTATATCACATTCAACTCAATAAAACTGTTAAAATACACGCAAAATAACTGGAATTGGTTTAGTAGATTGGTAACAAAAGGGGAAAATATTCTCAAGGTAATAAAATAATTTGGATTATTTAACATAAAGATAAAAAGTTAATTAGTAATAATTATCAAATAAAATATCTTCTGTGATTGGGGTAATGACATTTTTTGTACAAAATAATTAAAAGCTAAAGAAATCATCCCAAAAGTTATTGACTGTCTTCTATATGCAAAACTCTAATATAGTCCTTGAAGCTCTAAAGTATAAACTTTGTTCTTGAAGCATTAATGGTCTGGTGTGTGAGATAATTTCACACGTCAGTGGATAATTTCAAGTCAGTGTGAACGTTCCACTGACAGATTCTAGAGATGGAGTTGGAATATAGCTCAGCTGGAAAAGTGCTACAATACCTCTCGGGATACTCGGATGTCTGTTATCTGACTTTCAGCCTTGATAAAGACTTCTGAGGTTATGATAAACCAGTTAGCTCCACTAGCTATCCCCGAAGTCATTTTCTGCACTGCTAGTTTGCATCTGGACTAACCAATTTGTGAAGCCTACTCTGATTACTTAAAGGCTCCCACGGAGAGCCTTTTTGAGATTTCTCACTCAGATCTTGGTGGTTCAAGCTGAAGATATAGCACCCTCCTTTGTGTGTGAATAGGGCCCTTGGGAATCCTGAACACGGGATTTTCTCTCAGCCTGATGCTTGCCTGCATTCTTTTCCTCTTGCTGCACCATATACTTTCCTTTAAAATAAAAATACATGAGCATAATTTGTGGAATCTGCAAGTCCCTTCAAATACCTGAACCTGGGAAAATTTTATAGAGATCTACCCAGTGATGTGAGATCTCATGCAGGGAAATCATGTAATAAGGCAGATGAAATTAAGAAAACCTTGCTAGAAATAATGCTTGAACTGTCAAAGTACAAATGGAAACCAGCCTGGCTGGAAAAAAAGAGAGAAAGAGAGAGAAAACCATATTTTAGACAGAGATTGCACACTCTTTTATCCTAGTAAAACTAAATGTACCTGCATAAGGGGAAAACCATACTGTGCTCAAAAATATAATCTACTACAGGGAACTGGTTTTACATAAGATTGGGTGTCTATTTAATTTGTATCTAACTTAAATTGAATTCTCTCTGCTTCTTAACTATTTTCTCTGTTAAAAATACGCATGCTCTGGATATCTATACTTTTATTAAAAGCCACAGGATATGATGCAAAAAAAAAAAAAAATGAAGGCAAGATATACTGTCATAAGTAACTTGCAGTGTGAATAAAATACCAGCATTGATTCCTACGTTATCCTTGGGTGCAGTACATTTTGAAGAACAAAACTCATGAATGTCTCTCCAAAGTAATTTAGACATTACTTGTGCTGAATGTCATTCATGTCCACAATGTCAGATGGCACCTTGATGGTACCTTTTACTTTACTGATTGATTCTACAAAATGTTAAAAATTCACATTATTGCATTATTATGGCACTGTGTGGCCCTCTATAGATTTCCTGGTTTTTTTGTTGTTGTTACAAATTATGGGATTCCCTTCTGTGCTTATCAACCAAATATTAGAGAGAAAATACAAAGACCCCTCCCTAAGTGACCAGTGGGAGACAGCCATCCCGGAGATAGGTGAGTTCAGAGTAGGGATCTGATTCAAACCATGAGAAACTTCGGCTTTCTCTTTAATCAGGGATTAAAAAGAGCATGTTGTAAAAGGAATACATGCTTGTCTACAACCTTTCAAATAGGATTTTATGCCACTTTACTGTACTCAGGAAATTCTGGGCAAGAGAGAGACACTGATTGAAGAAAAGGTAAGACGGGCCAGCCCAGTGGCGCAGCAGTTGAGCTCATGCACTCCACTTTGGCGGCCTGGGGTTCACCCGTTTGGATCCCACATGGACATGGAACTACACACCGCTTATCAAGCCATGCTGTGGCAAGTGTCCTACATATAAAGTAGAGGAAGATGGGCACGGATGTTAGCTCAGGGTCAGTCTTCCTCAGCAAAAAGAGGAGGATTGGTGGCAGATGTTAGCTCAGGGCTAATCTTCCAAAAAGGAAAGAAAAGAAAAGGGAAGAAACTATATTAACTATTCACAGCAATTATTTATGTTGAGGAGAAAGGCAAAGAAAGATGTGCCTGTATCTTTGTAGGTGATCCGTCTATCCATCTCTCTAACTCTCTCTCTCTAATTTTCTATTATCTGAAAATTCCTGTAATAATGGTTAGATAGGAGAAAGAAGAAAAAAACCATAATTTTTTTCTTTTCTTCTATTCCCAGACAGCTAATCCTTAAATTTAATGAGATCATTAGGGAGAAAAACATATAATAAAATTAGAAAATATTCTGTTTTTGACAAATGCTTATTTATTGAATCTTTGGTGAATTATATATTGTATATTGTTGCTATAAATTATAAATTCTCTCATAATTTGCAGTCATTAAACCAACTTAAAATATATCTACATGGTTGCTTCAATTATATTATTGATATACAAGAGGCTAGTTCACTTTTATAGTTTGATATATGCTTTACATTATATAGCTTTATAAAATTTAAAGAGAAAAAATCTGACTTTTCATTGTTTTATAAAAAGAAAATTATTTTTTTCCTCATTTTTTTAACTTTAAGAAATAGCTACAGATATAAAAGCTCTGCCTGAGGGTCACTACAGAAACAAAGTACACTGTAGTTTCAGATACCTATGTGCACAAATATCTCTGGCCATTGTCATCACTGCGGATATTAATGTTCAAAGGAAGACTAAAGACACAATTGCTCTTAACTTATACTACTACGTGTTTTTCATTCACTCTCCATTGTTCCTGCCTCCATTATCCCAAGTTCAAACCTGCAGGGAGCGGATCATTCTTCCAAAATCTACAATAGATTCTGAAAATAATGAATCATTATACTGTAAAAGAACATTTTATAAAAATAACTCTCTATTGGCTATATTTTAAATTTAAAAGTTATTTCCAGGTCTTTATCTATGTGAACATTTTCTGAGTAGTTTTGGAGAGCATTCTATTTAACTAAAGGCGACAAACCTGAGGGTGGGAGAATGGGCCTGGGTTAGAGTAGGAGAAATGATTTTGATCCTCTTTTAAAGAACGTACCCAATATTTGTGTATGAGTATGTTTGTGTGTGTGTGTGTGTGTGTGTGTGTGTAGTATAATTATCTAATAAAAAGAGTCCAGGAATTTACAAAAAAAGATGGCCAGCCAATTCAGCAAATATATGATAATAATAATACAAGATATAATCATAAAAGGAAGGCCACCACTGGGCGGTTAGTGAAAAGAAAGGTTTTAGGCATGCTGGAAAGCTTAACTTAAGATCCAGTAAAGAGCAGGTATAAACACATAAGACAGTGGGAAAATGTTTGAGAAATATCAAGAATATCTTAATGTTTGCTAGATGAGAGAAGCCAGGTAATTGAAAATAGAATATCGAAGTCATGTGACAAGATTTCTCTCAAATTATGGACCAGACCTACCTATGAATACATCCAAATCCTCAACCATTTTTGACTTATTTCCTCCTTACTCAGCAAAAAAGATAGCCTCCTTATGTTCAAGGCAAATCTTCCTTACAAATTTCCTAAAACTCCAACCACTTCCTCTAGTCCTTAAGTCAACTTGGTAATGTTTCCCATTTAAAAGGTGATTCCAACAAGCTGAGGTAATAGGTATTGCAACTTTAATATCTTTCTTCTTCAATGAATGTACACGCACATTTATTCTTCCAGTCACTGCACACTGAATTTTACCCACGCTACTCAAGTGATATTGTTCCCCCTAATGTTTCTTGTAACCTTGTGCTTACCAAATTCAGCAGATATATTTCAGCTTGCACCTCATTGGTCACTTCTGCTTGCATTTACTACACTGGAAGCCTAGAATCCACACTAGAAGTATAGAAATTACCCTTGATTGCTCTCACCTCCATGGCACATGTGTAAACAGAGGCTTTGCTTCAAATACTCCCTGATTATACACTTTACTCTTCCTTTCCTTGCCTTTTAGCACAGGCCCTAATTATCTCTCCCTCGAACTCATTTTCTCTTTCTGCCTCCATGCATCTGTCAACTCCTTTGCTCTCTAGGCTCCCTGCTCCTCAGTGGCAACTCATTTAGGTCTCACAGAAGAAAGTCCATAGTCCTCCATGAACCAGCCCTACCTGCATTCCAGCTACATCTCCACCTAACCCTAAATCAGCTGACTAACACCACCATCACTCCCTCCCCAAAATATTACATTCCAGTAACAGTCATATTACTGGATCTTTGTTGACATTCTCCACTCTTTTTGCTTTTGCAGATGCTGTTCTACCTGTCTGAAATGTATTTCCCCTCTCTCTATTATACAAAATAACACATTTTCATCAATAGATTTATCCCAACCACTAAGCTAGTCTCCTCCTGAGCTACATTAGGTACCCCTTCTTATTATAAAGTAGGCTGTGAATATCTATAAAACTTTCATTTATTATATACTTTTGTATCCAGCTGCCCTATAAACAATAAGGGACTTTAGCAAAGTTGCTTATTTTAAGTTACTGAGATAAAACTATAACTGCCTCGAGGGAAATGATGCTCCTCTTGACCTGTTAGTATTCTGAGCATAACACAGCATGAAAGATATAGGTGAGCCAGTACTTCATCTATACCTGTTGAATAAATATATGAATGCAATATTAGATAATATTGAAACTACAGTAAAAAGTCTTCAGTTGAATTCCCAATATTTTGATAAAGTGATGAATGATTCATAAGAAATGATCATGGTCGGGGAAAGTGGGATTATAGGATGTCTGAGGCACGCTCAGGGAAGTAATTTCAGAGGTACCTCTAGGTCAGACAATGTTTAAATTGCTTGTTTAGGAAAAAGCCACTGGCATTGCATTTGTCTGCTTTTTGCCATAACACATGACTCTAAAATGTCATGGCTCAAAAAAATGGGCTTTATTTCTTATTCATGTTATGTGTCTGCACCTGCAGATCAGCTGTGACTGTGTTCCACATGTCCTCATCAAGGTGCCCGCAGTGAAGGAGAAGTCCCTATTTGGGTCATGCTAGTTTCATGGCAGAAGGAGAGAGTAAGGAGAAAACGTGATTCTTTTTAAGCTTGATTTCAGCCATAGTGTATATTATGTTCACTTAAATACCATTGGCCAGAGCAAGCCACATCATCAATTGGATGGAGATGCACAATTCTCCCACTGGAAGCATCACATTCACATGGCAATGAGCATCTCCTCTTAAACAGAGGAGAGATAAATGTTTGTGGTGTGGGGGATCAGAATTGTCTCTTTGGCTTGATTATTTTTAAGAGCAAAAGACTCTGAAAGAAACTTTGACCTCCCCCACAACTGTGTAAAAGAATTTAAAACAGAAGGGCCAGTTCCAAGAGGGAGCTAATACCATAAGATAACTGTAAGGTAATGAAAAATGTGTCTCTCCGGTCACATTGTCTGTAGTTGGCCCATTTATATTTCCATCTCCATGGAAATTGCCTTCCATCCTCTTGAAGTCCCAAATCACCACCCCCAACACCCTCCTTTGTCTTTAGCTGAAGACCATATTTAAGATGAGAGCCTTTGCCATTTTGGTGAGTTACTCAGTTTAGCTGGGTGTCTCCCATGTCTACATGTTAGAAAGCTTTGTTTAATTTTCTCCTGTTATTCTGTTTCATGTGACTTTAATTCATAGCCTGGCCACCAGGACTCAGTGGGTAGAGGAAATGTTCTTCCTCTCCTACGGTGGAAAACTACAAAGGCATTGAGAAATATGGGAAGAAAGTCATTGAGGGAGTTAAGAAAAATATCCTTATCATTTAGCATTGCTGATACTATAGAAGAATCTAGCAAGGATATCTTTCAACTAACTGTTGAAAAAACAGAGTATGCATGGGAAGAAAGGAAACGTAAGGGAAAAGTTTGCAAAGAGCAAAGAAAGGGAGAAAGAGCAGAGCTTCTTCTGGAACCAGGATTTGGCAAGGATGCAGTGAATGTGGAGAAGCAGTTGCGTGGAGTATACGATTGGGACTTCAGTATACTTTGAGGGGGAAGGAGAGGAATGACAGGGGTCCCGGATGAAGCCCAAATCATTAAGGATAAAATTAGTAGCAATTAAGAGAGAGAGCTCACAATATCAGGGGGACTGGGTTTTGGAGAAAAAGGTGAGTCAAGTTCTGTAAGTGAAGAAAGATAAAATAATGTAGATATAGTTATCACTTTTATTTTATTATTTTTTGCAGCCTCAAACTTTTCACTGAAACATCTTTAAGAGGTTTTATAAGAGAGAAATAATACGGGGATACCTTTAAGGAGAGCTCGGAATTTAAAAGGAGCCAGTAAGCAGGGAAACAGTCAACATGACTGGAGCACAATGATTTTTCTGGATGTAGTAAAAGCAGAATGGGAGAGAAAGCACCAATGTCTGGAGGCATTAGTTAATGCATTCCCTTCACAGAGTCCAGCTGCATCATCCAGAAGGGACGCAATCAATGGTTGAGTTTGTGAACACTGTTATTTTGAAGAAAAGAGGTACCAAGACTTCTAAGGTATGATAGTTTGTGACCTTACAGGGAAAATGTGACTAATTAGAACTGGAGATAAAGCATTGTTAAGGCAAAGGAGGTCAGATTAGGATCTGAGGTTGATTCTGTTAGAGGAAAGTGGGATGCGGAAAGAGGAGGATTTGTATTGGGGAGGGCTGGGGTGAGGCAGACAGAACAGGACATTACCTACACGATTGATCTGAGTGGTACAAAAGAATACATTCCAGTGTTTATCTCTTTGTGAACCCTGAAATAATAAGTGTAGACATACAGAGCTAAATATTCCAGTTTGAACGCAGACCATGATGGACTTGAAGATTCCAACTTCATTAGACCCAAATAATCCTTCCTTCAAAATAAATGTAATCATTAATACACAAACATTCACAGATAATCTAGTATGGCAAGAGACTAGTTATTAATTAATGTTAACTAATTAACTAATAATTTGTAGTTAACAAATAAAAGTCACCAAAAGGAAGCTACTTCCTCATAGACTATAATAAATGTAACAAAGTAGAAATAATAGCAGAATGGATAATAAAGGGTTAATATGCTATGTCTGCCAGATGATTAATCAATAATCATTAACTAAGTAATTAATTATTAATTAATCAACTAATTAATTTTTAGTTATTAATGTCCATTAAAACTTGAAAGGGTAACCATATGGATTTAATTATTAAATGTGAGAAAACCTGTAAATACTGTCACATAGATTAGTTTAAGCAATAAGTAAATCATGTAACTTAAAAGTAAAATGTAATTAGTATACTTTGTTATGTTTCATTTGGCATTCTTTCAATAACTACAAAGTTAGCAAAACGCAACTACTTCCTCATAGATGATGATAAATGTATGAAAGTAGAAATTACAAGAGTAGAATTGATAATAAACAGTTAACATGGTATGTCTGCCAGATGACAGTTCCTTTGGAATATGAAACTCAAGATGTTTTGGTGTAAAAACATGTACATAATTTTATATATACACACATATATGACATATAATAGCAAAGATTTATATATGCTTCTTATAAACTTAGCACTTTATAAAGAATTCATGCATTAGCAAATATTGTAATCTTCATTTTCATAAGAGAATACTGACCACAAGGACTTGCCATGACAAAATATGCTTATATATGCTACCTTGAATTCTTTTGGAAATAAAGCATGGCAGACAGTTAAGTCAACAATTAACAAACTCAATAGCTACTCTAAGTTAGCTCTGTTTATTATATATAATAAAGAGAGAAAGCAATTAAAGATGCTTATGTAGATACACAACTCCGTATTTAAGCCTATCCATTATCCTCTGAAATCTTCCTCTTATGTTGAAGTTCGAAACTACTACTGTGACACTCTTCATGAATACCAGACTCTGCATTCCTAAAAAAGGCTCTGAAACGCTGAGATCTGAAAGATCTCCTTTGAAGGTCTGGTGCTTTGGTCTCCCCCATAAGCATGTGAAATTTCACCCAGCCTGCCTCGTTTCCATGTCCATACCACCTGGTCTATTCCATTTTATCACCGACAAATCCCAATTAATTATAGACAGAGAGAAAGAGAGAAAAAATAACTGTAATTTAATATTCTCCTTCTCTTTTTAGCATGATATTTCTGGTTAAACTACTTTCACTCTAGAAAAGAAAAAAACGAGTAACTCTTGTAGAGATATATGATATTCCTAGTGGTTTCCAGTCTCCTCAAAAATTTGGAGAGATAGCCTGTGAGGGGAGGTGGGTGGAGGTTGAGGAGATACTGATTTATTTTTCCTTGTCCTTGCACTAATTCATACGAAACTCATGGCTAACTCTTTACATTCAAATTTTGTCTTTCCTAAAAAAAGCAAATTACATTCTGGTTAAAGAATCCTGTGATACAGTAATTGATAACTTGTTATTTTAAAGCAGAAAAAATGAAAAACATTTGTGTAGTGTTGCTACTAGTATTTCCACATGACAAGCATAGGGTACTCATGGCTAAAGGGTCAGGGAAGGAGGGCTGGATCATAAAAGGCTTCCAATGCCATGAAAAGTGGTTGTCATTTTATCTTGTAGGTAATGGGAAACAAAAGTTGTAAGGGTGAAAGATTTGGTGGCGAGGAACATGGAATTGTGATTGAGAGCAGTGAAAACAAGTTGTAGCAACTGAAAAGAAAAAAAACAGAAAAGGTGAAATTGGCTCAACACAAGGTTGACATAAGGAAAGCCATATTGAAGAAAAGAGACCATGTGATAACTGTGAATGACCTCTGACTAACTAACCCAGCTGGATTTGCACCCTCCAGGAGATCCACCTGTTCTGTGGATTTTATGCCTCCTGCTAGTGCATATACCTCCAGCTGCGATAAGACCATAACTTCATTCTTTTGAGTTCCTTAGGAATATGATGACCCCCAAACAGAGAGTCTATGCTGATAGCCATCATCAATGACAACTGAAAGATCTGGTGTGCAACTCCCAGCCTGTAACACCAGAGTGTCAACATTCCTAACCCCTCCCCTATAACCCACTGGCCTATATAAGAGCTTCAAGTTTCTGTGCCCCCTTACGATGGTTCTTTTGGACATTTGTCAGCCATCTTCCCTCTTGCTAGCAAGATGTAATAAAATGCCCTTTCTCTGCCACCATCTTGCCTCTTGACGATTGGCTTTTGTATCACAGGGAGCAGATCGTGCTCCTTGTGCAGTAATGAAGGCAGCACTCTTTTTGTTTTTGCTTTGCCTTAAAGATTGAAAGATTGGCACCTGAGCTAACATCTATTGCCAATCTACTTTTTTCTTTTTTCTTCTTCTCCCCAAAGCTCCCCAGTACATA
The DNA here is from genome assembly GCF_041296265.1 of Equus caballus. Taxonomy (NCBI): domain Eukaryota; kingdom Metazoa; phylum Chordata; class Mammalia; order Perissodactyla; family Equidae; genus Equus; species Equus caballus. The sequence continues at coordinate 26,337,845 of NC_091709.1, read as the reverse complement.
GTTGTATTTTCTAGTTGTGCTATGTGGGATGCTGCCACAGCATGGGTTGATGAGTGGTGCCATCTTCCTGCCCAGGATTCAAACCTGTGAAACCCTGGATTGCCAAAGCAGAGTGCATGAACTTAACCACTGGGCTCGGGGCTGGCCCCCCTGAGCAGCACTCTTACGGAAGGCATGATGATAGAGAAAAGAGTACATTTGAGAGATGTTGAGAAAATATAATGGGCACATGTGATATTGTGATTTATAATAAGAAACATATATTCGGTCCTAGTCCCTGTTTCTGGCACAGAGCTCCTAAAAGCTTTGGAATTTCACAAGTGATAAGGGTAAAAAGGTGGCTTTTGTTATGTAAATGAGGTGATTTTTTGAAGGCCCTTAGATAACCTAAAGATGGGGCTGGTTGCCAGGGGAACCAACATGACTGGAGGGATGGAATGCTCAGTACCCTTCCCCGAATCCAGGGAGGGGAGAAGGGTGAGGGGATGGAGGCTGAATCAATTGCCCTTGGCCAATGATTTAATCAATCACGCCTTTGGAATGAAGCCTTCATTAAAACCCAAAAGGATGAGGTTAGGGAGCTTCTGGGTTGGTGAACTTGTGGAGATGGGAGGAGAGTATAGAGCTGGAGAGAACCTGAAAGCTCCCCATATCTTGCCCTATGCATCTCTTCCATCTGGCTGTTCCGAAATTATATCCTTTTATTATAAACCAGTAATCTAGTAAGTAAAATGTTTCTCTGAGTTCTGTGAGCTGCTGTAGCAAATTAAATGAACCTGAAAAGGGGACTCTGGGAACCTCTGATATATAGCCAGTGATCAGAAGCACAGGTGACAACCTAGGCTTGCAAGTGTGTTCTGAAATAGGGGGACGACTGTGGTTTCTGATGCTATTGCCAGTTAATAAAACCAGAATTGAGCTGAATCCTAGGTGACCCAGCTGGGTCCTCAGCATTGCTTGTTGGTGTGGGGAACCACCCCCACCCCCAAACATACACACTGGAACTGGTGATCAGAACACCAAATGAGCCCATCTTGATAACACATTAGATTACCAAAATGGAGACAACTAAGATAACATTCATATATCTTCAGGCCTCAGAGACTGTCACTTTAACACAAGCAGGAAACATAGCAGGAGAAGCCAAGTTTGGAGGAAGACACGTCATGATGCCAGAAACTTCATTATTAATGTCCCTTAATATTGGAGAGGGTAATCTTATGGATTCAATTATTAAATTTAAGAAAATCTGGAAACTGTCAAACAGATTAGTTTAAGCAACACGTAATTCTTGCAATTTAAAAGTAGAATCTAATATGATACTTAACTATGTTTCATTTGGCATTCTTTCAACAACTACAGAGTCAGCAGAAGGCAAGGGCTCCTTCAAAGACTCTGAGAAACAGGCTGACAATGTTAAATAAGTCATGGATCCTACCCTTGAGGCTAAAATACAACGTAACAGATGCTGTCATAGAGATGGGGAGGTTTCCTCCAGGCGTGGAAGAGGTTTATTAGGGAAGTGAGTGCTGAGTTTACATGGTTGCCCTTTTAATAAACATATTGCTGAAATGAAACAAAATATGTACAAATAATTCCCTGCTTACCATTGACAATGACGATGATATCACGGAAGTCAATTTCTCCCCTAGCCTCCACTCTTCCTTCACACCTGTATATACCTTCATCGCTTTTATTGATGCTGAGAATCTGCAGATTATTGTTGGCTAACATAGCGAACCGATCTGAAAAGGAAGCAAAGGGGAGGAAACGATATCAGTAATAGAAGGCAGAGTCCGGTGTGTTCTAAATTGCTAAGCGTTAAAATATGGCACTAGTCTAACACTATCAAACTTTTCATCAACAAACAAATTCAAATTTGAAAGTAAAATGTAATTTCACGACTTCAATTTTTCCACTCCATACTGCCTTGCTACACCTTTTTTCTAAAATACATTCAAGACTTTATTTCCACATAAAATGGTTAGGCTATTATTTTCCCCTTGGTACTTTGAATGCAGAAATGATACACAAAAGAACAATGCAGAGAGATTAGATATTGCAGACATGAAAACATTTTGACTGCAAATAAGCAGCAACTTGGGTATGGAAAACAGTTAGAAAATTGATTGAATATCCTTCCCCATACTATAATTAAACTAATAATTTTGCATACCCTGAGGAAGCAGCTAAATTATATAAAAATATTCAAGTCACATAGAGGACATATGAAATGGTCATATCTTGAATGTATTTGAGGATTTTTTTTCCTAAGTGCAAGATAATCCATTTTAGGAATGAATAGATTAGACTTCATTACTTTTATTTCAAGATTCCATTTTATGTGTGAGTGTGTGCACATGCATACATAGAAAAATAAGCTTTTATAGAGCAGGCATTAGCTATTGCGTAAAATGATCTGTCTAGACTAAGCAGTGGCACAGCCTGACAGTATTTTCCATAATGTCTGGCCTTAGTGTTTTTTGGTTTTTTGGGTTTTTTTGGTGAGGAAGATTGTCCCTGAGCTAACATCTGCACCAATCTTCCTCTATTTTGTATGTGGGATGCCATCACAGCATGGCTAGATGAGTGGTGTGTAGGTCCACGCCCAGGATACAAACCTGTGAACCCCAGGCCACCAAAGCGGAGTGTGCAAACCTAACCACTATGCCACTGGGCCAGCCCTAGCCTTAGTTTTTAATCATCACAATTTTGTTGCAGTGTTAAGACATTTTCTCTTCTTATCAACTAAAGAATGTTCTGACTTCTAGTCTTATTTTGAAACATGTTGTAAAGGCAATACCCTAAATTTCATTAATTAACGCATCCATGGATATCATGGAACATCATCTATTTGCCACGTACTATATTTGAGATACTTTGGTGAATAAGAGACATATCTTTGACTCCCTTGGGCCTTTTGGTAAAGTATGAATGCCATTATTTTAAGGTGCCCACCTCTGGGATATTCATCATTATACCATTAAAGGTTACTTTTTGGATCTGTTCCATTGTGTGCTGTCCTTGCCCCTTTCTGCTGGCTTGATAAAGAGGTTAGGGCAGACATGGAAGTCACATGAGAAAAAGGTAGAGCTTCCCTCAGCCTGGATCACTGAATGGATGTGTAGGGTAGAATCCTGCCTCTATCCCTGCTGCCAATTGGACTTTGCATGGGTGAGAAATAAACTGCTATGATATTAGGCAGGTTGGGGTTCAATTCAGATTGAGATTCATTTGCCATAGCAAGGGGAGAAGTTTGGGCTAGAAATTCAAATAGGGGAATGATCAGCCTACAGGAGGTCATTAAAACAAGTAAGCAAGAGAAAAGTTAATAGAGTGGTAACATGCAGATTTAGAGGCTCCCTCAGAGAGAAAATATTGGTTATAAAGCTACAGACACATGATTTTCAGCCCAGGAGTATAAACTTTCCCATAATGTTTATTTCTTCCATAGCTTGACCTTGAGAAGAGAGACAAAAATGTTTATATGGATGCTTTCCCCTGGTAAATTTTCTCACCAAAGGAAAGATTGGAGAGAAATAAAAGCAATCTGCAAGAAATTTTAAAGTATAATTCACAAGAAGTCGGAGTAACTTAGAACTCCTAAAACCTAAAAATTCATAATGTTTCAAAGTCAATTAAAAGATTCTCTATTCAAATGTGTGGTTGGAAATCAGAATGAGAAGCAATTAGAAAGAAAAAAGTTCAAATTTAGAGAGTGATGTATCTAATCAGACCTAGATCATTGCAATTTTATATTTTCTAACTTGCTAAAATATGTAACATTCTTTAACTATAATGTTCTTTAATGGTTATAATTTAAATATGAAAAAAAATAGCAAGGGGAAGCATTGTTTTAACCAGGAAGGCAATGCTTAATATAAAAAGAGAAAGAACAGAATTTACATAACACATATTTTTGATGGGAATGAATCAGTGTTTCTTCTAATTGCAAAATTTTAGTTTGAAATGGCCATCCTAACATATCATTTCTACTGTCTGAGAGAAAACTATTAGAACATTAGGAAAATAGTAATTTCCTGCTAAACTTAAATTCACACTATTATATATGTTTAAGTATACAAAAATTTCTCCATACCGAAAACAAATTACATGAAAATTTCTTGTTAATTCCTAAATATGTGTATAAAGTCCATGGAATGGTGTTCGTAAACTATCAAACCAACATACATCAATAATATGTGTTTCCAGAAAGTAGTTGAAATACTACTGCTTCAATCAATCACACATAACAGTGGATATCAGAACTATTGGAGATTCTCTGTTTCTCTGATATAAAGAAGCCCAAATTTTCATTATTACAGAAAGAAAAATGAATGAAATCAGATAATACTCAATAAGGTATCTCCTTTATGCTTCTTTAAGCAGATTGTGTTCTAAATTCTCTTTTCTTCTCATTTCACAGCCACTGATGGTTTGTCTCATCCACTCTCACTGCTTCAATTGCCATCTGTATTTTGAGACTCATAGTTTTTCTTCAGATCAGAGTGTTCTGTGAATTCCAGAACTGTTTAACAGTCTACCAGATGTACCTACTGAGAAGAGTTGTAAGTACTTCCATCTCAGCATGCTTAAAATTTAGTTCACTGTCTCCACCTGAAGTTTCTCATATGGTACTCAGCAGTTCTGTCTTCATGTGTCTTCACATTGAGCTAGCTGCCCAAGGTAAATTCTACAAGTCTTGGAACTATTCGCCCAATTTTAATTCCTTGAGTCATCCTTGACTTCTCCATCTCCCTTGGTCTGCATATCCAATCACATCCCGCATCCTATCACTTCTCCTTTTATCATTACTAAGTCTAAATCTCCTTCTCCCTCAGTGATTATTTCATTAAGTTTTGAACAGTTCTCAGTGCCTGGAGTTTTGCTTTGACTCCCATCAATCTCCTCACTGAAGCACTAATATCCTTCTCCAACACATATCAGGTCATGTCATTGCCTTGAATAAAATCCCTTAGTGACATCCCCTTTGGATAAATTCCAAACTACTTAGTAGAGATGTCAAGGCTGTCTTGAGTTGGCTCAACCTTCCTTTCTAGCTTGCTTTCTTATTAGTCTTTTATTAACAAATCCTAGTGATATTTACCTATTAGTATAAGTATTCTAGTTGTTCTTATTCACAAATTCTAATTAGAAAGAACTTATTCCAGTTTCTAGAAAGTGCTATTCATGCTGTCTTTAACCTCTGGGCCACTGTATATGATGATCTTGCCTCCTGAAAAGTCCCCAAAATTCTTTGCCTGGCTAATCCTTTTTCATATTTAAAAGTCACTTCTCTCTTCAGCAGGCATCCTGGACACCCTCCTTTACCATAGGGGTTCTTCCTTTATAATCCTCTATCACTGAACTTTCCTTTTCATAGACCTCATCATAGCTTGTCTTCACTGATCTATTTATCTTTTCCACTAGATTATTAGTATTTTGAAGGCAGCAAACTTTTTTATCTTGTTAACCATGATTAACCACCATTTAGCATACTAGATGGCATATACCAGGTGTTCAACAACTGTTGAAGGAATTTTTATATTGGAAGTAGATTACGTACAAATTTTATTGAACAAGATTTCACGTATAGTTTTTCATGCTAAAGGGTACTTCATTAGGCAGTGATCAAAGCATTTGGGAAGTTTCACAGATAAGTTTCAAACTGGCTGAGGTTGAACGGGCATCTGCAATAGCATATCCTCCAACAGAGTGACACTAAAAGTCAGGATATTCAACTTTTACAACATAATGTCATCTGTACTCCCGAAATGCTTGAGTTTCTTTAGCATATGGATGTCCTTTCAACAAGCAACATGGAGAACCTCTGCTTCAAATATTCTGTGAGAATTTTAATTCTGAATATCTGCCACATAGCTGCTACCAAAAGCATGGCTAATAAGATGGACATTTCTGGGGCTGGCCCAGTGGCATAGTGGTTAAATTTGTACATTCTGCTTCAGCAGCCCGGAGTTCACAGGTTTTGATCCCAGGCATGGACCTACACACTGCTCTTATCAAGCCATGCTGTGGTGGCATCCCACATACAAAATAGAGGAAGATTGGCACAGATATTAGAACAAGGACAATCTTCCTCAAACACTGAGAGGCAGATTGGCAACAGGTGTTAGCTCAGGGAAAATCTTCTTCACCAAAACAAAACAAAACAAAAAAGGTATACCTTTCCAGGTCTTCATTGTTTCATCTGGAGCTTCTACACTTTACTCTCACACCAAATTAAAGCTTCAGAAAGTTACCTGTACACACTACACTATTCGAAATCCCTACATATACTCTCTTCATAGTTATAAACCTAATTTTATTCCATTAGTTTTAATCAAGGGACTAGCTAAGTTATGATCAGGTGAAGCATATTACTTCTTGTAAATCCATTATGAACATACAAATTCTTTGATAATGAACTATGTGGCAAGTTCCTCCAACATTCAAGGGTTAGAAAAGTTTGTCCTTCCTCCCAATTCACCCAAAACCTTTATATCTCAGAGTAGAAAAAGAATTATGTGCTTTTTTTTTTTTTGTCTGCCATGTAACTCAGTGTTACATTTCAAGTTTAACTCTAGTCTAGTCACTTCCACTCCATTGGGTTTTCTGGTTCTAGATATAACCTGAACACATAGAATTTTGGTAAAACTGATTCTCAAGATTTAAAAGACTCAGTGAGAAGGAACAAGAAAATTAATCTCATTTATTGAGAACCTGATATATATAGCCAAATATTCATTCACTTAACAAATACTTATTATATGTTTAATATTTTACTTAAAACTCACAACCATTGTTTAAAATGGATATAATAATCCACTGTTTACAAATGAAGAATCTGAATTAGGTACTCAACAGTTAGAAAAGTTGTTCAAAGCTTCAGGGCCAAGGAAAGGAGTAGAAGGACAATGGAATTCAGCTTTGCATTGTTCCATCCTGGGATACAGGTAAAAAGTCTGTAGGCTATAGCATAGAAGCATCTCTCCTCTGTCACCCCTATACTTGACCACCAATCTTTGCTTTGAGGCTTTTGTGCTATGCATCTTTTAAAAAATGTAATTCATTTCAAAACCTCCTTGTAATTAAGGTTTACAATAAACCAGACGTACACTTAAAACCTAAGATTAGGCAATCTGAAAATGTTTAGACGTTGTCATTTAATTGCTATAAAAGAACTGCCTTTTCTTCATCATTGAGGAGAAAAAAGCTGAAAATACATTGCATAATTTACTCATGCAATTTGTTAATAAAATCTAAAGCAGTTATTCTAAACTAGGAAATAAAGTATTATTTCTCATTAACTTATTATAACAGAAAAAGAGTTTTAATCAATAAGTGACAAGCATTGAAAATGCCTAGGCTAAAAATTCTCTCACAATTAAAAAAGGACTATTAAACATTATGATACATTCTCTGTACATGTTAAAAAATAGATACTCTGCTGTCTCTCCTTTAATCTGCAGAAGTTTCATCTCTTAGAAACACAAAATGGAATCATCCAAGATGGAAAGCATTCAAAATGATTCAATTATTTTGTACCTCTGCAATGCAGGTGCATTGAAAAATATTCTAAATTCAAAATGCTCCCAATGCACAAAGGCAAAGTAGCATAATGTAAGCAAATTATGCTTTCGATTTCAGATGTCATATTATTCCAGAATTTTAGCTCAGTCTGAATCAAAATCTTGAAGACAATTTGAATGAATGTACTTTTCTGTCTATTACTGATATGCGTCTTACCATAATATTTAGAACATGTAGGTCTCTTTGAAAGAACAGTGCCAGAATAATAAACAGGATTCATATAGATGTTATTTTAAGTTTACATATAGTTGGCCCATGGGTTCATGTCTGAATTATAATATGTAAAATTTGAATGCATCCGGATTGATTCCTTTATTTACTTAGTATCCTTGCACTGTTTGTATGAAATATTTTCTTGAACAGAGCAGGGATCAGCAAACTTTTTCTGTAAATCTCCAGATAATAGCTATCGCAGGCTTTGTAGGCCAAACCATCTGTGTCACTGCTGCTTAACCCTGTCCCCAAAGCAGCCATAGACAACATGTTACAACTGGGCTTGGCTGTATTCTCACAACAACTTACAAATCAGCAGAGGGGCTGAATTTGGCCCGAGGGCCTTAGTTTCCCAATTCCTAGTTTAGAGCTTTAAGGTTCTCAAAGTAGTTGTTCGATGCTAAGGGTCCAAAAATTCAATTTCTATATTCAGTCAGGTAGATTTAGTCTTTTAAAAAATTGCAATATTATTAGAACATATAACTTAGGGAGTTACCAAAATACTAACTGTCGGAAATAGCGGTGACTTCCTCATTATGATACAACCAGCTGACAACCGGCGCAGGTGAACTGTTAACGCGGCAAACCACTTCTGCATTCTCTCCTTGTTTGAACTCTTGAGGAGATACCACTTCTCTGAAGGTGAGTTTTTCTGTACCAAGAAAGTAAAACAGACCGTAAAAGTATTATTACTTCTTTCGTCCAATAACGTATTCCAGAATCTGTGTTGATTGACGCTATAATAAAATAATTAGTGAAATCTAGATCCTTCAGCATCTTAAACTAGATCATCTAATTCCTCTACCAGATAACTTCTCACCTTATTGAGAAGAAAATCCAAAGTCCTTATAATGCCATAGTAGGTCCTAGATGAAGTGGAGTCTGCCCCACAACTCTGATCCAATTTCTCCTCTCTCTTCCTAGTCTCTGGGCTCTAGACAGACTGTCTTTGCAAAAATTCCTTGAACACACCAGGTTTGTTCTCACCCTGGGGCATGTGCACTCCCTTACATTCTTTCACATTTCTGCCTGATCTCCATAGATAAAATAGCCATCTCCTTTCCCATTTCAATTCCCCCTATCTCTCTACCCCATTTAATTTCCTTACTATAGAATTACATAACATGTAAAGCTGGCATCTATGTTTTTAAGCTTACTTATTGTTTATCTGTCTTTGCTCACTAAAATATATGCATCAAGTGGCCAGTGACTTTTGTTTCAGTCACTACTGAGTCTCTAGGACTTAGAATATTGTCTGCCATGTAGTAGACACTCAGTAAGTGTGTTGAACAAATGAATAAACATGGATATTTATACTTGAGAAATTTTTTTAAATGTAATTTGTTGTTTTTGCCAAAAAATATTATTTCTTTACTTTCACCAATAAACATCAGGGATCTTCCTTTGCATCATTTAAAGTCATAAAAAATCTTTCCCGAGCTGTCCTGGTGGCGTAGTGGTTAAGTTGGTGCTCTCTGCTTCAGAGGCCAGGGGTTCACCAGTTTGGATCCCAAGCGCGGACCTACGCATTGCTTATCAAGCCATACTGAGGCAGGTGTCCCACATATAAAATAGAGGAAGGTGGGCACAGATGTTAGCTCAGGGCTACTCTTCTTCAGCAAAAAGAGGAGGATTGGTGGCGGATGTTAGCTCAGGGCTAATCTTCCTCAAAAGAAAAAATTTTCCTAATACTCTGTCTATGAAATGACTATTTCAATTTAATTTTTTTTCTATTTAGGAAATAGGTACAGTAAAGGTCACATAAATAGGGAAAATGTCTTTCCTTGAGGATCTTAGAAACTAATGGGGGGGAGAAGCCAATGCAGGAAAAATGAGGGCAAAAATGTGCCAACAAATTGCCCTGGTCATCAAAGAGGAAGTCATACTGTGGAAATGCTTTGGCTTTTTTTTCATATCTTATTTCTAGAATAATAAAAAACAAAGCTATAAGAAAGAAATGCCTTATGAGCTAGTATTCTTTAAAAAATTATAATTTTACACTGGTAGAACTGGTAACCACCACATATTAATTGTAAGGCATTGTTCTAAGCAGCTCATGCAATATTAATTAAGATAGTCCTCAAAACAACTGTATGTATGAGGTAGGTATTACTATTATACTCATTTTATAGATGAAGAAACAGAAGACAGAAAGGTCAGGCGAGTGCTTGAGGCCATGAAAGTAAGTGATAAAGCCTGGTTTCATACCCGGAGTCAACAGGCTTCCCAAACACTGTTCCTAAACAGGTTAATAATTCCTAAATGGGAGAAGGGGAAGGGAATGTAGGAAGCAATCAATCTCAAGTCATATGATGAAGCATATGTGTGGAAAAGCTCGTTAATGAAAACGACTGGTGGTGAAGAATCCGGCTGGATGGTATTCTCTACTAGACGAGTTTTCAGCTTCTTCTCTGTCTACTCCTGTTCACTGACCCTTCCCGAATTCTCCTTCCAGACTGGTCACTGTTATCAAATAGTAATTTCATTTGTTCTTATCATGACTTTTTATTTTAGAGTGAAAAAGTACACCCAATAAATTTCATACCATTAAATAAACTACTGTTTTCTATTTACCCAACAGATTCTTAATGGCCTGTGAAAATTAAAACATTTTTATCTATATCATTTAACCAATGGAACTGGCTCCATCTCTAGGTTTATAACTATTACCTATTATATATTTGATTTTAATGATACAGTATGGTAATATATAAATATAGTCACGCACTGTATGAAGACTTTTGGTCAACGACAGACCACAAATACAACAGTAGTCCCATAAGATTAGTACCATAATGCCTAGATGAGTTGTAGGCTATATCATCTAGATTTGTGTAAGTACACTCTACGAAGCGTGTGCAAATACACACAACTACGAAATTGCCTCATGACGCATTTCTCAGAACAAATCTCCTTCATCAAGCAACACATCACTGTAAGACAACATCTGTAATTGTCTTGAAACATTGCCTAGCACATAGTTCTTAATCAGCGTTTGATCTTACTGTTAATTACATTTTATTTTGTTTGAATCTTTGTAAGACTTCAGTTTCAATCAACTAAACCTTATAAATACATGACTTACGGTAAATTTCCAAAACAACTGTGGCTTCCTGTGTCTGTCCTTTGGCATCTGTTGCTTGACAACGATATATCCCTGCATCTTCTATATTTGCGTTGTAGATGGTTAATCGTGACCTAACACCTTCCTTCTGCACCACTACCCTCTGTGTTGAAATGATCTTCTCTCCTTGAGGATTATACCAATCTATACTCTCAGGTTCACCAATTGCTGCAAAGAAGCATGGAGAAGAAATGTTTGAAGAAATGTTTCAAGTGTTTGTTTCAGCATTGGCATTTACTACTATGTAACAACTTTTAAGAATTTAGAAAAAAATGTAAATAGGAGGAGACTGAAAATCTGAAAATCTTACAAAATTGAAGGTAAATACAGATGTTAACACACATGTTCATCCTTATTTATCCAACGGTGAGGATTCAATCCCATTTGAGTAAGCAATATCCAAAAGTTCCATAGGAAAGATACAGCATGATACATAGCTCTGATAGTTGAAATTTTACCATAGTCATCTGTGGATTCTTACTACACTTAAGTTATGAAATTGCATTGGCCACTGAGTCAGACGTAAATTATACTTGATAGATATATTTGAACAGAAACATGATTTTGCCCGCTCAATTCTCTTTGCTATGATTGGGAGATACCAGTTTTTCCCTGATAAAGCAGAGCTCATAAAAATGTAAATCTTATAAAAAATACTTTGGCTTTTGATAATAGTGAATTTCGAATTAATTTCCTAAGTTGTTCAACTTGTATGGATAAGGCCAATGACTATTTTTAAAATGGAGCACTAATCTCTTTTCCCAACTGAAATGAGTAGTTTCATCATTTTAATCTAAAACTGTTAACTATTTAATCATATGATAATTAGAATGCATTGAAATGATACTTATACTGCTAGGCAATTACAACCAAATCATTACAGGGTAAACATTTATTTAAGTTTTCCAATTCAGAATCTAGGTTATTATCCTCTTCGTAAAAGCTGAAGCTTCCCATGTTTGCTTTTAGTCACCAAAAGGATGTATTTCACCTAATTACTTGGGAGATAATTTGTCAAGCAGCCTACACTATTAACTCAAAAGTATCGGGGGAAAATGCAGAAAGTTAACTAACATCTGCAGGACCTCATTGAGGAAAATCATTCCTTCTTATTTTCTTGCTAAGAAATGGCTTTAGAAACAAATTATTTTCTTTTCTATATCAAATTAGACATGCTTGAGGAAAAAGCATAAAAAGTTCCAGCTAAATCTTCAATGGATCTTAGTTATGTTATCTTCAGTTTTTCTGAAGGGAAGCATAAAACCAGAGTGGTTATAAGATAATTCATTCAAGGGAGGTAGTTGCTTTAATAATAGGACACCCTCTTATTTAACTCTCTGATGATCTGACTATCTTCTAGTTTAAATTTAAGACGTATTTATTGTATTGAGTTTTAGACGTCTATGTTTGAGGGTGTTAGGAAACTTTAGAGTCATATCAGCATGGTCAACATCGGAGTAGAAAAAATACTTGTAAGCATTCTGATTTGCGTGGGTTCCCTGCATCTTTATTTTACTACTATATTTAACATAAATAAGGCCACTTCCACAACAACATTACAGCTCTAGGTTATATATCTTCATATAAGAGGAAAAAATGTTTAAGTATTTTCTCTTATTACTAAGAGAAAAACTCAGTACCACTGGATGATGTTAATTCATTCTTTACATTATGTCTTAATTTGACCTTATATAACACACACAGAGGCAATTACATTATATAATTTATATCATTGTAACATGCAAATCCAACAAAATAATACAATTTCATTTTATTTTCAAAATTTATTTTTAAACAATTTCATTATTCTGTGATCATGCAATACAATTGAGCTGTGTGTGTGCATGTGTGCATTTGTGTGTATATAATACGGATGAGATTTAGAAACAATGACCTACATTCTTACACCAAAGCTCTGTTGACATAATAAATGGTGTTGAACCAATCTGTCCTTTGCTCTCTGCTTTTCCATTTGTCAATATACAAAAATATATATCAACAGACCTCAACTGCAACCTTTAAGAAGGCAAATGCAAGAAGAATCATGGCCTCCATTAGTTTTTCATAAGATGTGATATTATATGTGATATAACATATCCTATACTATAATATATAATATACATGATTTATAAATATGTTATTATAGCTATGTTTCTATTTTTATTAGTTTTAATTATAGTTTAAATAAGCCTTGCCATTCTTAAGACAACTTTTATAATGCATTTTATGTCAGAAATGCCTATTTTAATCCAGTTTTGAATTGCTTAAGTATAACCAGGAATAGAAACAATTTTAAAATATTCTAAAAAGCAGTTCTGGCACTAAATAAATATTTTTTAAAACTTTAGGTCTGAAGATTTGTATGCATAAAAATAAATATGATGAATCTAAATAGAAGTAGAATGCGTTCATTTGTGAGTTCTATACGATGTTCAATTAGAATTTGATGCTTCACTATTTAAATGTCTTCTGAAAAAATTTTGCATGTGCATAATTAAACTGAATGAGGTCCACATAATTTCCCATAAGCATTATGATATACAGTGTTTTTGATTAATAGTCACAAAAATTTTGCAAGAGTTTTCCTGAATTAAATAGCTGTTTACTTTTCGTAAAAAATTCATTTTTTATAAGGGTAGATTTGATTTCTTTTGTCCTAAAATTTTCATTCAGTGTAACTATAGTGCAGTGTGCCATATCTAATTTATTCATTGCATATTTACAGAGATGGCTCAGTTATAACATTTACATTCATCCTAATAGTACTATTTAGACAGGAATAATATTTGAATTGATTTAAGTGATTGTGCATACACTAATTTGATAATAAGTTATTTTCAAAATAAATGAGCTAGTTTGACAGTGAAAATTAATAACTGGAAATTAACAGAAATAAAATTCATAGTGTTTAATATGCAAAATATGGTTATAAACACTTTTCCTATCATTATAAACTCAAGATAATATGCTATTTTTAAAGAATTAAATTTTTCATTACTTAAATTTTGCCAATACATTGTATTAAATAATTACAGCATGAAACAAGTTATCTGAAAATAATGGTAGAAATACATACCTGTACATGTGAAGAATTTAGATTCACCCACACTAAGCTCTACTTTGCTAAGTGAAATTGTCACTTGAAGAAGAGCTGAAAAAAATATTTGAGTAACAATTAATTACGTTTTAAATATGAATTCTAAGATTTTATTACATGATCTATAAATCACATGGTACAAATAACAATTATCTTACCCCCAGCCTTTTATTACCTGTAAAGAGAAATTTAAGTTTTGTAAAACACTAGCAACATTCTGTTACATTATTATGTCCTTCACAACCAGACCAAATGCAAGACTTATTTAAGCTAATATGTTGAAATTTGTTTGTCAAGTAAATGAGCAAATGCATACTCAGACAGCTATTCCATATTTATATGCCAGGTCTTAGATGTGCTAGCAGGTTGGGCAATAGCTAAAAAAAAAATTTTCCCAACACTTGAAACTTTCTTAAAAAAGTAAATCTTACACTATAATTACAATAATAAAAATATAAATTAAGTACATTTCGACTGTCTACTAAAATATTCCACAAAAGAAGGCACACACAGGAAAGAGAGGGAGCATTGAATAGGGAAAAGTGAATGAACACTCCTCATCACAAGATAAGTGAAGGAACCAGGACAATGACAATAATATAGAGGAAGTATTCAATAAGTTTGTTGTCAAATTTGAGCTAAAATAGGTGAATATTCTAGAATATTAGAAGACAATTAAAATTATGCTTTAATACAAACTGAAAGACTTGCATTTCCAATAATATGGTGGATAAGATAGTGTGGACACCCGCAAAACCCTATCCCACCATCCCTAGCTTCCAGAAATGCATGCTGAGCTTTCAAATAAAGTAATGGAGCCTCAAGGGAAACAATGGCAAAAATAAAAACTAGAGTACAAGCAGACACTGGGAATTTGTGGATCTTAGTAATCAGAAGATGCATAGATGGAGCAGAGATAGGATACAAGCCTGTCTAGAAAAGGGGTGCCATAGAACACCAGATAACTCTGGATCAGAGTAAGATCACCCTTGGTATAAGAAGGGCATGGAAATGGGGCTGGCCCCGTGGCCGAGTGGTTAAGTTTGCGCGCTCCGCTGCAGGCGGCCCAGTGTTTCGTTGGTTCGAATCCTGGGCGCGGA
This sequence comes from Equus caballus, assembly GCF_041296265.1. NCBI lineage: Eukaryota > Metazoa > Chordata > Mammalia > Perissodactyla > Equidae > Equus > Equus caballus. The sequence goes on along the minus strand of NC_091709.1, from coordinate 26,322,721 downwards.
CATGGCACTACTCATCAAACCACGCTGAGGCAGCGTCCCACATGCCACAACTAGAAGGACCCACAACGAAGAATATACAACTATGTACTGGGGGGCTTTGGGGAGAAAAAGGAAAAAAATAAAATCTTTAAAAAAAAGAAGGGCATGGAATAAATCAAACCACTGCCAAAAGGGTGATAACAAGCAGACTTGTCTCTCCTGGCTTGTGCAGTGGGAAAATTTTTTGTTGTTAGTGCCATCCAGTCTATTCTGACTCCTAGTGACCCAGTGTATAGCAGGGTCAGAACCCTGGCATGTCTTTTTGCACCATCTTGTCACCTTCTGGGGCTATATCAAACAGTGCTCAGCTGCTATTCGCAGGGTTTTCATGGGCGATTTTTTTTTGGAAGTGAGTGGTCAGGTCTTTCTTCCTGGTCTGTCTTACTCTGGAAGCGCCGCTGAAACCCATCCACCATGGGTGACCCTGCTGATATTTGAAATGCCAGTGGCATAGCTTTCAGCATCACGGCAACCTGCAGCCATCACAGCATGACAACCAACAGAGGTGTGGTTCCCTCACCAGGAAATGAACCGGGATCCAAACTGAGGTGAGATTGTGGAAACTTGACCACTGGGGCTGCTAGGGGGAAAATGTTTCTCCTTAAATAGGTTAACCATAGTTCTGCCATTTCCCAGTTTTAGGATTTTAACTAGAACCATGTGTTTTTTGGGAAACCCCAAGCTGAGAAATGAAACTAAAAAGCAGTGTCACATGTAGGGCTCACAGCTAAGTGGCAGAAGCAAACATAAATCCCCTTTAGAGTAACTAGATCATCAGCCCAGTCTGCCTAAGATTTTTATAAATAAAGCTCTCTTTAACCCAAACTCACATTCTGACATTATAAAATACACGATGAAACAAGGCACTTGGGCAAGAGCCAGGTGAAACAATCAATAGGAGAAATGGACCCATGAAATTTCAAAAAATGGAATTAGACTAAGAGTATAACATAACTATGCTGAAAATGTCTAAAGAAATAAAATGTGGAATCAAAAACATGAGACAGGAAGAAAATATTTATCAAGAAAGACTTGTCAATATGTTGTTAAGCTATTTAAAACACGTTTTCTTGTTCTCCCCATCATCAACTGATAAATTCCTTCTTCTTCTGGAAACCACTTTGAGAAACTTAGGCTGGGTTACATGACTTTATTCTTTCTTCTCAATCTTGGATTCTATTTTTATTCATAATTCCTTCATACTCAGAGAGTGCTTGGCACATTACAGGGCCCAAGAAGTGTTCAAGGAAGTCTAACATTTCAGAGAGGAGCAGGTTAAGGAAAGCACAGAAGTTAGGAAAGAATAGGAAGAAAACTAGTAGATCCAAGGTATAAGAGAGTATCTAAAACCTATAAACAGTGCCAATTCCAGTGGGAATTCACAGAACAGGACTTTTCCTTTTGAGAAGTAACAAATCCCCTCCAAACAAACACCAAAACAAAGTGTAATGGGATTAACAGAGGCAAATTGCCGAAGTTAAGGAATTTGAGATTGTCCTTATTAGAAGCTTCAATCTGAAGCGATGGATAGGGTTTTGGGGATCCACAATTCCGGGCATTTGGTGGGGGCTTTTATAAATTGGGGAAGATTTGGACATATGTACAGACAGAAGAAAAGGAGGCAGAAAAGAGGTTATATGGTTGAAGAAAAAAGGGAATTGTGATTCTGTTCCTCTTTTCTTCTCTCCCTTTCTCCTTTAAGACATCATTTTATTTCATGGTGTCAATTTCCTTTTTTCTCTGGACCTTCAGTCTGCACTTTCTCAAAATCTAATCTTGCAGTTTCCAACCCTCAGCTGGTATTGAGTCAGACAGCATAATTTAATTTCAGACTTCCTATGCGCAAACTGAAATCATTCCCCTTCCACCAAAAGTTGCTCACTGTTTATATTCCAATTTCGGTTACCATCAATCAATTTTCCCGTGTTGGAGATATAAACTCTGAAATATCACTTGTATGTATTCTTCTTGTTTATTCCTAGCATTTTTTCTCTAATGCATGCACTCATTAATTGTAATCTGAGATATATATTTTAATCTGAGAGTGATATATCAGATTCCATATTTCTTTTGCTGACTTCTATCTCTTCACTCTCTTCCCACTGAAGTATTTCTCAGGCTGCTGCATGCATGTTTCTAAAGCTGTTTAATTTCACCTGCCTACTCAAAAGTCTTCAAAGCTCATTTGATTTGTCTAATTAATGAAATATTATACAAATTTTAATTGAAAGAAAACTTACCTTTCCAAGTTTATTTCCAATTACTCCTTCCCAATGCTTCTGTAGCTATAGACAACTACAATTAATTATCCTTGTCCCTTCTCCACTGACTGACCCTTTCCCACTGCTGTGCATTTGTTTAAACTATTTCCTCTGCCTTCATCTCCCTTTCTCACATCTCCACATGGCTGTCCATATTCTATCTTCAAAACAAAACTAAAATATCATAACCTTACAAAACATTCTTTGATAGTCTCATTTATGATGTCAACAAATAAATGCCTTGATCAGTAGGCACTTTCACTAAACAAATGAAACTTACATTGTTGACAATTATATTGGCTTCCCTACCTTATTTAAATGTAAATTCCTAGAAGTGAAGGCCCATCAACCTCACTTCTGTTTCTCCTGTATTAATACATGGCCAAATGACGGACAAACACTTACCAAGAGCTTATTGCACACTAGGTACAGAACATTGACAGTATTAACAATATAAAATTTTGGAATGACTTCATTGCCTTAAATTGAATTTAACGATATCAGTTTGAGAAATATCTGCCAATTATTACTTAAATAATTCCCACCTTTCACCTTTGGAGTAAATTTGCTTTTATAAAGAAGGGTTTATAGGAAAGACAAAACTTGAAAGATGTAGGCACTTTAAAAGTCAAATACAGTTCTGAACAATTTTACAATGATTTGATGATGAGTGTAATAAATAACTCATATTCATTGTAATAAAATGAAATTGAGCTTGAAATTCATTAGTTAATTTATATTAAAATACTTGGTTAATTTTTCATTCAGTACAAACTATCAATTCACCCATTAATCAAGACCATATTTTTCATGGACATTTTGGCGATGGCGCACATTGCTAAATTTCAGGAATTAAAAGAATATAAAGAAAACACATAATTCTTTAATACATTTTCCAAAGGCTAGATTTGCTCTAATTGACCTCTACGAAGTATGTGCATATTAGGAAAAACCTGAAGAACTGAAATTTAAGGTCATGCCTTAATCATTGCTCTAACGGTTTAACCTCCAGAGTTTCTTGTGATCCTTCTTGACCCTCGGCCACCTTCATCGGACTCATTTTGGACCCAAATGTCAGAAGAAAATTAAATAATTTTCTAATCCCAAAAGTTATGTTCAGAGAAAATTGGATGGGAATGATATATTTGATATCTATCCAGTTAATCTCTACTTTATTTTTAGCATTTCAATTTAGGCACAAAGATATAAAAGTGGTTAGTGATACGGAATCTTTATTTCATTTAGAAAAAATAATATTAAGTATTTCTAATTAAAGTTTCTATTTAAAACTGCGATTTGAAAACATAATGGCATTCACTGATGCCGAAAAATCTAATTTTGATGTTTTACTCTTCTTCTATTTGGAATAGCTATAATGACTTTGAAGAAAACTGTGAAAGGTATAATGTTGTATAGATTCATTTCACATAAGGAGCATTATTGATTAAATTATGGCATTCTTTATAGATCAATCAATAAATCATATTTTTGTATTAGAGTTGGGATGGAATAGTCAAAAACGCCAGTGTCTTCACAAGACATTTGTATTTAAGATAAGAAAAAGTTGTAAACCCAGAGACTGAAAATTGGAGCCATGACAAATCTACGTCCTCTGTGAACTCTTCTCAAAGAATTGCATGTAACATCCATCTTAAAAGTAGAGCTGGGTAAATTAAAAATCATTTACCAAAGTCGGTAAGTACTCACTGACTTTTATGCATTTTGCAAATCACTCTTTTAGACGCTACAGTATACAAACACAATAAGCCATAGTTCCTAACGTCAAGTGATTTACAAATTATTGGAAAGACAACACTACAAAAGACGAATGATAAAACAAGATGATGTGTATCAATCATGGCCATTATGAATTTTATGATCAAAAAGGCTGTATAGAGGGCAATAAAACTTGAAAAAACAAAAAGATGAAACAGATATTGTAACAAAAAGAGAGAAAGAGGGAGGACATTCCCGGTCAGGTAGGGCAGAAATGTTCAAGGAACGTTCAGGGAATAATTAGTAGATCAATATGGATAAGGTTGCTCTAATGTAGGAAATTGGAAATGTATTATCATCAGATAAGTAGTCGTGAAAAGACATTGGACAATCTCAAAAGACAGTGTAAAATGTCTGGACTTAAATTTTTGTCCATTAATCATTTATAAATAAAAACTAACAGGACAAAATTGGCATTTAGTAAAGATTAGTCAAAAGACAGGATGACTGACAAGTTGAATTAAGGGGACAAGCACTTTAGGGTATGTTATGATGAATTTCTGGATTGGCTGGTGGCAAAGAATACAAAAGGTAAGAATGGATGTAAAAAAAAATTCAAATTAGGAGTTAGCTCTATGATTAATTAGAATGTTAGTGAAAAAGGAAGAAAGTCAAAGACGTTAAGATTTTCTACTTTGGTGAAACAAGGGTCACCAACGTGAAAAAGAATTTCAGGAGAGCTAATGGAGAGGAAAATATGAAGCTGTAACTTATTTCCTAAATAAGAATTATTTCTCAAATAGAACATAACGCAATGTTTTAACAAAGATAACTGCTATAATAACAAAGCTTAAATTAATATTTATAATTTAAGTAAGCATGCAGATCAAATAGTAGATATTCAAAAGGGACTTTCTTAATTTACAGGAACATAAATATAATGAAGCCATTGGCATTTCTAAGATCCATCAGGGGACCAAGAGTCCACTGCAATTTGATACAACATTTAACTGCGACATTTAAAATGGCCAGTTTATCACCTGCAGAGATTTCAAAACTGACAACTTAATCAGTCTACTACGTGTCTGACACAAAGCAGAGCTGGATTCAATTAAAATTCCAACAGACACGCAGAGACAACTTAAGGCACTGATTTATCTTGGTACAATGACTTGTAACATTTTTCAAGCAAGAACTTTTTTTCCTTGGCCTCCACATCAAGAGAGCTAGAGGACTAAGGCACTTACTTTGTAATTATAAAAATTCTCAAGGGGTTTTACTCGTAGACAGTCCTTATAAACTATTGATTATACTAAATGAATATGATTTTCTCATCGAAACATTTTAAAATTGTATTTGCTTTGAAATAATTATGCACCTAATTTATTTAGTTATTCACTTTATTATCGAATTTTCATGTCAATATACTATAACATATATATTGGGTTATTAGATTTTGAAAATTGATGCAATGTTCAAGAAAATTCAAAACTTTTGGAGCATTTAAGAGAGAAATACTTTATCAGCAAACATTTTAGAAAATTCGATGGTTGCTTATATTTCTCCTCAGTCTTCTTCAATCTTCTCATCCTAAATTAGGAAAATAAATGTCTCAGTTTCTAGATCACCTGGGTCCTTTTAAGAGCAACTGGTCTATCTCCTTAATGCTTCTCTTTCTGTTGGCCCTTTCCTGTCAAGCTATAGACACTGTCTAATCACTTCCATCTTAAAAACTAAATAATAATAAATGAAGCAAAAAAGAAAACAAAATAACCAAATACTATAAAAAGAAAAATTATCGTTTCCTGCTTCTTTCTCATATTACTATGGTATATCCTACTTGTCTTCATTACATTATTTTCCAAAAATAAGAAATAAAAAGAACTCTCCAGGTTGCCAGTCATTCTTTATTCTACTACAATTTTACTTCTGTCCTCTCCATTCAGCTAATAAGTTTGCTGTTCCTAAGGTCTACCACAATTTTCTAATTTCAAATCCAATAACACTTTTCAGCTTTCTTTTTTATTTGATTTAATGAAAGATGAGATACTGCTGACCACTTTGTTCTTTAACTGTGCCATTCCATGACCTCTACATATTTATTCTCTGCTCACTTTTCTGATTACTCCTATTTTAGTCTTTTTGGTTTCATCTCTTCTTCCATATATGCCTTAAATATTTGTGTTTCTTAGTAATCTTTTCTTTGTTTCCTTTTCTTAGAGTTCTATATACCCTCTTCTACTGTAAACACATATATGATATTTACCATGTGCTACTATGATATGTACTATTTACTGTTTTAAGCAGTGGGCTTAAAATAATTCCTTTCATGATTAAAGAGTTCTATTCAATAGGTAATTATCATTCCTACTTTAGAGATGAGAAAGTTGAAGCAAGGGATGGTGTCATGACTTGCCAAAGGCTGCTCATCCAATAAGTGGTGAAGCCAGATTTGAATCCAGTCATTTGTGCTGAGTGCATGTGATCTTAATCGCTTCATTAATGCCCTTCAAGCATATATAGATATGTATATAAAATATCCCGTGTAATCTGGCCTATTGTAAGCACTCAAAATTCAGCTTCCATTTGTCTACCATCCCCATTTCTATATATTAGTTATAGATAGAATGTGTGCATGTGTGTGTGTGTGTGTGTGTAGCTCCCTATCATAATTTTTGAGGTCTGGAAACGTATTTTCTAATATCTATTATCTCTTTGCTTGAAAAAAACCCCTCATATTTCTCAAAGTCAGCATATTAGAACTCAAGAGCATTCTCTTCCTGTCTTATGCCATTCTTTATTCTTTAAGTTGTGCTATTATTATCTATTGAACCTATTTTGCCTTAAAAATAGAATTATCCAAGAGTCTCTCACCCTCTCCTCTCTCAAATATAAAACTCATAAAATCCAAATCACTCTTTCTTTAAATGTCTCTCGGAGCTATTTCTGTTTTGCATGTTCGCTGGCTTAATTTTATTTCTCACAATTGATAGCCTGGTATAGTGAATGTTCTGCAAAATTGAACAAGGTCAGGTATTGGGTTTATCAAAAACAGTTGAGGAAGTGTGTGTGTGTGTGTGTGTGTGTGTGTGTGTGTGTGTGTACGGTATGTCTGTATTTTGTTTTTATTTGGTTTTGGGCCCATCCTTAGAAAATGTGATCCAATATATTTGATGTAATGCCTAGGATTCTCTATTTTAAGCAGCTTCCAGGTGCTAATCATTGCTACTTAGAAAGTAGTCCCCAGTCCAATACCATTGAGCTTAATTAGGAGCTTCTTTGCAGTATAGAATCTCAAGTCTCATTTCATACTGACTGAATCAAAATCTATAATTTAACAAGATCCCCAGCCGATCCTTGTGCATATTATAATGTGATCAGCACCAGGCTGGACTATGACAATCCAACATATTTGCCATTCTGTATTGCAAATATACTTTTCACTGTGTATAGATAAAACCAAAACTCCTTCACACTTGACGTGTAAGATCTTTCACAATCTGGTCACGACCTGACTTTACTCAACTTTATTTCCTGCCACTATCCAGTTATGGGAAAAAAACAAATCAAAACAAAACACACACAACAGTTAGACTATCAGGAAATTTTGCAGATAGACTTCACCCTACTTCTCTATTTATTTTTGCATTGTTTTCTTTATTTAATAGAGACCTTCTCCTTTTTCACATGTAGGGACAAGCCTATCACTTTCTGTTAAGGACTTGCTTGAGTCCTCCAGGCAGTAAACCACACCCTTCAATATCTTCTAAAATCCTGCAGGCAGTACTCTTAGAGCACTTGACACATTGCACTGAAATATGTTCAGAAGAATTTTATAACTTTTAATAAGCAAACAAAAATATTTGCATGTTAACGTAAAGGCATTATATTCCCTTATTCAAGTTCAAATACCTTATTCAAGCACTGCCATTTTATTTAAAATGAGTCTAAAACTGAGGAAGGTTGTTTGTTTTGAGTTTCTGTACTCTTTCCCACTAGCAATGAATATACATACTCAATTTTATTCACACATCTGTTTCTCCACTGGGCTAGATAGTCTTAGAAAAATTAAGCAAACCTTATTCATCTTAGTCTGTCCACTCAGCATAGGGTTTGTAAAAGAGCCCATGATAAAATATTAGTGTATAAATGAGAGATATATAGTACAATGAAACAAAACAAAGAAAAATTTCTTATTCATATCTCTTCATGAATGTTTCTGTTGGCTGAATCTAATAAAAGACAGTTTTAAATCTATTTTTACTCTCTGTAGACTATCCTATTTTTGAGAACATATATCTTGCTAAACCTATAAAAATTTGCATAAATTAAATTAGTGACACATTAAGTGACTTTTGAGCAAAAAGTTTGCTATCATGTGATTGTTCAGAAATTGTGTGTTTTGTTTCAATTCAAACACACATTTCACATATAAAATGTACAAAAATGCCATCCAAATGACTGGTACTAAAAAACTGATGTTCAAAATAGGCCATGTGAATGAAAAGAAAGGGCAAATAAGGTTTAAAAAGAAAGAAAAAAAGAACTGAAAGTGAAGTTGAGAAGGCCTGCAAGGAAATGTCACAAAATGATGAGCTTGGGAAGACCATAATGGCTAGAGAATATATTTTATGATCATTACACTCTCCTCTGTCATCGAACCATAGTACTAAGCAAAAATCAATCATATATAGATTGAGAATCTCCCATATGTCAAACATTTAAAATCCTGGATTTCCAATAAATTAAAGTGAATGCATCATACTAAAGAGAAAATGTTTGTGACGTGAAGTGTATGCTTATTGGAATATATTTTTGTTTTGAAAACAGACAAAATGATTTTGTTTTTCCTAAAATACATTGTTTGAAATTAAATGACAATGCAATAAGTTTAAGGAGATATAGAAGTTGCAACTCCAAACATAATTTAAGTAAATTTTATTGAATAGAAATACTCAGTAAAATAATTTATTAATCAAAGAAAAATAATTACATATGATACTTTAATGCTAATAAAACAGAGATCAATAAGACAATCTTTACCATATTTTAGTTTTAAAGTCAATCCTTTTTCATATATGACAATGTAAATAAAAGTAGAAAATATCCCTTTATGCCAGTTAGTCTGGGAATGTCATCTGAGTGATGAGCGAAGCAGTCTGTGTTTATGTGGCAGTTAGGCCTCGAGTCCATTACAAGACCAGGAACAGCTCACTCATCACTTATTTTGAGTGTGACATTTAATTAAGACTAAACTATTGTGAAGAGGCGGCTAAGTCCAAGTTCTACATCCAATCCAAGTTTATTTCAACAGGCACCACTTAGACATGTAAGTTATTAGCCACCTTGATGAAACCAGCACAGAACAGCATGCAGTATTTTGAATCACTGCTAATATTATGCAGTAACAAATTAAATTAAGGGAGAGTGTTTGCATCGGGCCTAATTCCAAAGTCTCTGGATGGCTATGTAAGTGCTTTGTCTTCGCCACGTGGGGGAGTTTCTCTCCAGATTAAGGTCAGCCTAAAACTTATTTATAAGCCTGACAGTTCAGAAATCAAATATCTGTCACCCAACAGTTCAGATAGAATGTTCCACCTTCCTTCCTTTCCTGAGTGGTATTACACTATCAGATATTCAACATTCACTCTGCTTATGAGCATACCTTCATGTACATTGTTAGAAAACATGAAAACTGTCAGCATATTGCACATGCTACTATGAAATAGTGTGGAAAGAAAAAGGAACATGCCTTCCTCAGCTTTAGGAACAAAAAGGTTTTAAATCAGAAGCACTATAATGAGGGACCGATGAAAGATGCCACACTTAATGTAAGGGTATACGAGTTTCTTCTGCTCAGTGCAAATCACAAAAGTACTATCACATAAGCACTTTATGTTGCAGAGTCCAGAATATTTCTATGGGACTACATTCCTGCAAAATAAACAATTTTGGAAGAATATAACAAGACATGTCATAATGTTTTAAAGTTTTCGGTAGTACATGGTAATAACGATTACTAGAACAAAATAGACATTTAAAATTCAGATATATGCAATTATTTACTAATTAGTTGATAGGTTCACTCAATAACCATAAATGGAATCACTGAGTAGATTCACTTGAGAACATACACAAAGTTTGCTGTTACATAAGCACAGTAAAATATTTTACCAGGCTGCAAAATTCCCACTTTCATGAAATAAATGATCTATTTGTTTTAAGAAGTTAACAAAAGTTCTGTTTCATAGGCCTCCAAATCAATTGTAGGATAATTTTATACTCTAGTGAGAGGAATTTATGTTTAATAATAAGATTAAGTAATACAATAAGAAAGCCTATTTTACAAAGAATTTATTTCAATGTACTCATAGAGGTATAGAGGGAAAGCCAGAGAAGTTTACAAACAACAAATTAGTTAGGGTGGCTAACTATAGAGAAACCTTTTTTTTCAGTGAAAGCATTTCAGGCATCTCAGAATCTTAGATTATTATAGCCTGAAGGCGCCTACAGCATCTCTAGTCTAGAGATCTCCTGTTACAGGGGAGGAAAGGGGTTCAGAAGGCTTATCTGTTTCTGAATGCCCCAGGATAATGGCTAATGCAGAGATGGATCTGTGTTTAGACCACTAATCCTCAGCCTGACTTTGGATCTCCAAAATACTTGGTGGCATTTTGTTGAAGAATTTGAGTGGAGAAGCAGATTGGGTACCTTCTCACAATGGAGGAAAAGTTGACTTGGGGGAAATCCCTTCCACAGAGGAAGAGAGCAGGTAGCCTACCCATTCTCCCAGTGAGCTGAGTGAATCACAAGAGAGATGAGAATTATGGAGTCGCCAGGACTCATGCTTGTACAGCACGGCTTGTAGTTGGGGCTAAAACAACAGAGTAAGAGGTTTTCCACAGGTTGAGAGGAAGACTAAAATCGGAGAAACTGGACCTCACAATTTTGTGTGGCTCTGTGTGTGTGCAAACAGGGTGAAGCAACTCCATAGATGGCGATTGTGCATCAACCTGAGGCCTCAAAGGAAAAAACCAGTGTGGCACAGTTAGCACAAAAGAGAACCAGAGTTGGTATTATTGTGTTGTCCTTAACTCCTGTGAGGTGTGGGAAGGTGTAATGTCTCCAAATCCACACATGTCCCATGTAGCAGAAAGTAGCTTTGGCCATTAGGCTTGCTGTGGGGGTTTCCCCTGGTGGAAAGTAAGTGACTGGCCTTGAGTCCCATACCAGACAGGAGTACAAAACCTACATTAACTCTAGAGGTGCTCACAAAGACAAATTTGGTATCGTTTTTGTTTGTTTTACAGCAGAGAACTGCTCCAGCTTTGTACACAACTGAATTAATATTGCCCATCTAAACTCTATCTATAGTTTTTCTTTCCAAGTAAACTGACAAATTCTTTCCTCAATCCAAATTTAATTGGAATGTATTTAGCAAAATTTGTTCACCTCTGTCTTAAACTGTTTGGGCTGCTATAACAAAATACTATAAACTGGGCTGGCTGTAAAAAAGAAGTGTTTATTTCTCCCAGTTCTGGAGGCTGAAGTCCAAGATCATGGTGCCAGCATGGTTGTGTTCTGGGAAAGGCCCTCTCTCAGGTTGCAGACTGCCAACTTCTTGTTGTATCTTCATATGGTGGAAAGAGAGTGGGAGAGCTGCTTGGGGTCCCTTTTATAACAGAACTAATCCCATTTATGAGGGCTCCACCCTCATAACTTAATCACCTACCAAAGGTCCCACCTTCTAACGCCATCACATTGGGTGTTAGGATTCCAACAAGTGAATTTTGGGGGGACATAAAACATTCATATCATAGCAACCTCTATTCAATAATGTTAATTGACATACTAAAGATTTCCAGCATTATCAAGATTGTACAAGAGGCTGTAGAATTTGTTGACATATGCACAAATAGTACAAAAATTTCTGGTGCTCACTTCTATGATACTCTTATTGCCCTGGTGAGGGGTAAAGAAATGCAGTACAAAGTTTGAAGTTTTATCTTTATGAACAAAAAAGGCTATTGCCTCAGTTTTTGCAGAAAATTGTGGACTACACAAAGCTTAGGAATATGTAATAAATACAGTTGAAGTAACCAAATTTCTAAATCAATGCTAAGAAAAATTATAAAAGTATCAAAAGTGATTTATTTCTGCCAAACTCATATGGTGATAAACACAATATTAAAGTATGTTGTGTGTTTCAAATTCTGTCACACGTAAGTATGACTCCTCCCCCAACTAGCCTTCCTGGAGAGTTATAATTTACATAATATCATAATTACATACATAATTACATATCATTTACATACATATCAGTTACATCATTTACAGAACTCTCTGCAGACTTGATGTCATGCAGCCCTTTCTCTTCAACACGACAAGCCTCCTATTTCTTACCTTCTCTTTGATCTTCTATAATTAGGTTGTCTACCTTTCTCTCTCTCTCTGTTTCACAACTCCTTGGGCATACCACTCTGTCTAATTTACCACATACAGAGGGTAAATATTTGTTTATATGGTATATCTCTAAATAAAATGCTATTGTATTGAGAAAGGACAATGTTGTATTCAATTTGTTAACCTCCCCTGCAGGCATCTATTACAATTTTAAAATGATTAATTAATACATGAGTTGACTTTTTTAAAATCAATATATTTAAATATAAATTTCCCAAATAAAATGGTGCAAATACATTCCCCCTTCGAATCCCCAGGAAGGAGAGGGCACTTATTTTACTTATATTTTTAAAAGATTTTCTAGAATCAGACCACTATATTTAAATATCAGATAAATAATGAAAGAAATAAATAAATCTGAATATATACTATTTGATTGATTGGTTGATTGCAAAGAAAGATGATTATTACTGTATCAGGGAGCTAAATGACAGGCTTCAAGACAAAAGTAACACTCTCACCTAGGCATTAATACTTTTCATTCAAGCCTACTGTATCTCATGAAACTGAGCTACTTGTGTGTGGATGATAAAAATCTTTTATATTTTAATATTTTGTGACCTAGCTTAGTACCTTAACAGAAGTGGAGAGTATTGCTAGTCCCTATGAATACATATACTTTAAAATAGAATATTAGTAAAAAATACACATCTTATAACTCATAAGTAATGTTCAACTTTATCTACCCAAGTTGCTTTCCAATATAATTAAACTTATGTGAATCTGCTTGCACTTGTGCTTTTAAACGTTGTCAATTAGTCCCTTTGACACCCATCCAAGGGGTCAGGAAACTGACTATAGCCTAAAATGCACAGGTGAACCAAGAACCAAGCTGAACCAAGAAGAAAAGTTTGCTTCATGTATCTAAGGTTCACCCCAAAAACTGAAAGTTGAGGTAAGTGGGTTACCTCCCCTATCATACAGGTGTGAGTATAGCCGGCTCATAAATTTCAATGGTTACATGTTCTTTCTCTTAATCTCCGGTTCCTGAATTCTTGATTTTATTTTTTTGTGCCATTTGGTCTGGTAAAAATCTAGAAGACATTGTTAGATTTCTTGGGCTCTTACAGTCTCAGATGGCAAGCAGCCTGCTCTAATTACAGCCATAAAGATTCCATAAGACATTTTCCCTGGCTTCAAAGGTTCCTGAAGCTGCTGTCCCCCCTCTGGAATGGGGGATAAAATCACGTAAACAGTTTATTTCCCTTTCTACTTAATTGATGGGAGTGTTTGGCTGTCAATTCTGTGATTACTCCAGTGACCAGATGTTGTTCCTAACCTTGAGAGAAATTTAGTTGGATTCTAACTCAATCCATCACTTAATTTTACAAGCCACAGAGTTTACAGTTTAGTAGCAATCCCAGACAAGTGTTGTTTTTTTTTTTTTTAATTTTTTTTTTGTGACTTTATCTGAAAGACTGGAATAGTGCGAAGTTCTCCTCCTACATACAGAAAGCCTATAATAATGGCTCCGAGGCCTGGGTGTTCTAAATCATTGCAGAGCTCTATTCTACCTTAGCAGCTTGATTAAAAAGATGAATAGTTGCAGGTCCAATTCAGAAAAGCCAAAAGAGGGAATGCACAATGGGCTCTTCAAAGATGCCTGTGTGCTCTTAGTAAAGAACAGAGGGCCCTTCCTTTTCCAGGGATACTGAGTGCACACCAGGCAAGGTCATTACCCTTTCTGTAAATTTTCATGAACCTAGACACAGAGTATAAAGAATCTCCCTGGAGGTGATCGCAGGTGTGTGTAACACACAGAAATGACTCCTCTTCTTCCAGAGGTTAACAGGATAGCACTTGAAACTCTAGGCTGAGGAACTATAATATACTTGAGATATATTGTAAATTGTTCTTCAGATTGAACTTTGTGTGAGCCTCTGGTCTCTGTGTTTGGATCCATGGCGCTTCTTAGGAAATGCACATGACTGTATTGAGGTGGAACTTTACATTACCAACAAGTAGAGGGGGAGACTCTATCCCAGTATCCAAGCATGGGAGAGTCTCCCACAACCAAGGGCATCCAACAGTCCATTGTATTTGCAAGAAGATATCAGCAGACCATCACCCAACTTCACACCGTCCAGGTAAAATAACTGACCAGTATATGCAAAGAAAGGGACTAGTCTGGTCACCAGTAACGTCTATGGCATTCTAATAATTGAAAATATTATTTCTGCCCCCATTCTGGTCTACCCTGCAATGCATTGGATGTATGTGTTCTTTCAATACTCATATGTTGAAGTCCCAACCTCCCGTGTGACAGTAGTGAGTGGGGCCTTAGGGAGGTAATTAGGTCATGAGAGTGGAGCCCTCATGATGGGATTCGTGCCCTTTTAAAGGGATCATAAAGAGCTCTCTTATTCTATTTTTACCATATGAAGATACAACAAGGAGTAGGCAGTCTGCAACCTAGAAGGAGGTGCTCACCAGACCTGACCATGCTGGCGTCCTGTTCTTGGAAATTCAGCCTCCAAAACGGTGAGGGATAAACGTTTGTTGTTTAATCCACCCAGTCTATGGTACTTTGTTACAGCAGCCAGAATTGACCAAGACATACTCTAACCCAATCTACTCTACCTTATTGAAAATTTGGCTTGAAACATGGCATAGGTTGGGTTACCTACATATATTAAGGAGTCAGTTACTCAGTGCTCCCTTATGCACAGTGTCAGTCACAACGAGGGACCACGTTTGAGGGCAAACTTTTGAACGAAGCTGTGTTCTGGAGAAAAAGGCAATTGCTGAAAGAGTCTGGCATCCTGAAACTCTTAGGCTTAACTGCTCAAGCCTGGAGTAGGTAGGGCATAGCTCAGCATATGCCAAATATGTTGGGCCACGTTCATTCAGCAAATGTTAATGGGGAACCTACTACATGCCAAGAACATTCTAGGCAGTCAGCTTACCTCTGTGAAGAAAAAAGACCTGGCCCTTTTGAAGTTTACATTCTAGCAGGTGGGAGACAAACCAACATGAGAACTAAGTAAATTATATATTAGAAAATGTTTAGTGCTATGGAAAAAAAGAAGAAGAAGAAAACACAGAGTATTCTTCAAAATACTTTGACAGAGTATTTTTAGTCAAATGTTTCCAAAGGGATCCTATCACATAAGCTGAAACGCTATCAGCTGAAGGATACGGTATAATGTTAGCAGCAGGTGACCTCCTCCCGGCCATAATACTGGAGATGCAGAAGTAAGCAGAGATAGCTTAGAGAGTTCATAGCATGATAAAGCCCTGCTTGATTAAAACAGCAGGCCTTAGATTCTGGGAGGGAAATTCTTCAACAAAGTGCAATAGAAGGGGTCTCTTCAATAACTAGGGCGCATCTCACAGGGAAGTCTGGAAGCTAATGATGAGCTCTATCATGTTGCTCTACAGGAATACATCTGATAGCAGCGCTAAGGCCGAGACCAATCCCAAAAGGCATAAAAAGATATTATGATCCCAACTTTCAAATGACAGCAGGATACCAAGCCTTCAGCTGTGTCCTAGCCATGTTGTCAATATCACTCTGTTAGCTTGGAGTTTATTCTATCCAAGATTTCACTTGGAACCAAAGTCATTTTAATGCAAAAAAGTCTTGAAAACTCCTAATATAATATACATGCTAACTATCACCATGGAATAGATTGAGGGTACACATGTTGGGAATAACATCTGTCTCTTTTCAATAACATCTGTCTCTTTTCACAAGATATACAAAATCAAACTTGCCACAAATGGAGGGCCTACCGCTCTGAGTCGTATCAAATCACTGAGGTGATCCTTTCATTCTAACACCCCCCACACACACCCTTCAAGCATATTTATCCTGCCTTAGAAGTATCCTGCTTTGTTACAGCTCTTTTGTCCAAACCTATACTGGACAAATGAAGAGGTGAAGCATATTGTACAGTAAAATAGGGTCAACTTCCGCAATTTGCATAGTAAGAAGGTTATGGTCCAGATGACTGGTTATGGTCTAGTCTTGAAATCCAACCTCTTTCCATAAGATGCTCCACAGGGAGCAACCGGAGCATTAGTGTATGCCAATTGATCAGCATGCCATTTTCTGATCATCCACAAACAGGATCTAGCCGGCGAATAAAATCCAAGCCACAAACAACAGCTTTGATTACAAGCAATTGGCCCAGATTTCTGAAGGGTTACACGTGATGAGGACCTCAGATTTTGGGGTCAGACTTGAGTAAGATATCCTGGCTTTGCCACTTAATAGCTGTGCAAAATCAGTCAGCTTTCTTGATTTCTCACAGTTTCAGATTCTTCACCTGCAAAGTGGCAGATGAATAGCCCTTACAGAGTTTTTCTGAGAATTAAAATGAATAATGATGTAACAAGCTTCATGTAGTATGTGACACACAGTTAAGGAAAAATAAATAAAAAAGGCAAACAAAAATAGACAAAATGAAATGAAAATTGAGACTGTCTTGATTTGCCAAAACCTGAAGTGAACTCTTGTTTTGCTACTTGCTTCTGATCAATGCTCTTGGTTTGACCCATCTTTATGTTCTCCTCTTTGATTCTTGGATTTGGGCGTCTTGCAAAGGTCTTAGATTTTATAATCCCTCTGTGTTTTGAAACTTCCTGTATCCTCAGATGAGAGCCAGGATATCTCACTGAGGTCTGACGCCAAAACCTGAGCTCATAAGCATTAGTAATCCTGTCTCAGAAACCTCGGCCAACTGCCTGCTGGGTCCGAAAATCCCAGTGTCTAATCTGGGTTCCCTGATATCTACAAATTTGAAAGTGCAAGCGTTTTAAGTTGTAATAATTTTCTATATAGAAATACAACAGTTTTCTAAAGATTGGTTGATTTTAGGAAGATTCAGTTAAGTCGTATTTATTGCGGACTTACTATGTAAAGGAGGAATGTACTGTTAGGAGTACAAAAATGAACCAGCCTCAATTCAAACTGCTTCATCTAGAAGGGAACATCAGACATTCCTACCTACATTGATATTCAAGAGAGAACGTGAGAAAAGTGCATAATTAAAGCGCAATAGTAGTAAAAAGAGAGTAACATTAATACTGACAGAATGCTGTGAAAGGGATTTAGAAGAAGCAGTCCGATGATCTATTCAGCAATCAGAATTGGAGAGAAAGGATAAATAGCGTAGAACATGGAAAGAATACAACCAAGAACACAAGGAAGGAAAAAAAAAAAAAGGCCAGTTTTTCAGTGGTTTTGGTATTTGACCATTTGGAGCCAGATTGTGATGATGCTTCTAACAACACGAAAACAGGTTGAGCATCAATACATATGTGAGAGCTTAAATGGAAGTCTTGGACCAGGCTGAGTGGTAGGAAATGATGTCCTTGGAGGGATAAGGAAGAAAGGAAGTGAGAAGAGGAAGAGTGGGAAGGAGAGAAGAAAGGAAAAGGAAAGTTTTGGAGGTGTGACAGAAGATGATTTCCTTTTCACTTTAATTGATTGTGGCTACTCGTTTATCCAGTATAATTTCTCAAGTGTTTAAGAATATGATAAGAGTGTGTAGGTATGGGAATATTTCTATTTGTTTCATTGCTTGATATAAAATAACATGATTACTTAAGCCATTAAGCAATTCTATTTATGTCACTGTTCTTTTGCTTTATTTCTTTCTTTATTTTTGAGGACGATCAGCCCTGAGCTAACATCTGCAGCCCATCCTTCTCTTTTTGCTGAGGAAGACTGGCCCTGAGCTAACATCCATGCCCATCTTCCTCTACTTTATATGTGGGATGCCTACCACAGCATGGCTTACCAAGCGGTGCCATGTCCCCACCCGGGATCCCAACCGGTGAACCTCGGGCCGCCAAAGCAGAACATGTGCACTTAACTGCTGTGCCACCGGGCTGGCCCCTTTCGTTTTATTTTGATTTCATTTTTGAAAGATTTTCCTGTGCGGGTCTCTTGTTTTTGGCATTTTTCACAATCTATTTTTTTCTTTAAAAAAATAGTTGGATAGCTTGTAAAGCAAAGATAGTAAGATTTAGTGCTAGACAAATTTATCTGTTAAGAATAATTCTAACATATGTTAGAGAGAGTACCTAGCTTTTATTAATGACACATAATCAAAAAGAAAAAAACTCACACTGCATTTAAGTCTTTCCCCATGAGAGAGAATAGGTGAGTCAGATATTAAAAAGAATCATGCATTTAGTTTAATCTAGTTCTGCACCAGTGGAGTACAAATTATCTCATAAACAATAAGCAATTATAATCCTGTAATATGAGGATAACTGTAGAAAAAAAACCTGGGATCAAAATTGGTATTTGGAATAAAATATAACCAGACCAGAAAGAGAATTTATTAATTAGTTACTCATACAGCTTCTAAGATAATCCTTACAATTACACTGGATGAAATTTAATATATTTAATAACATATTCACAAACTAACTGAAAATTTGGAGTTGAAATTTTCTATCAGAAGGTACAGACTGGCACTCTGTGGATATAGCATGGCCAGTAGAAATGTCTCATTTGGCCCATAATATTGTTTTAAAAAATGAATCTGAATGTCTTCTGAGAGGTCATTCGCACTCAAGTTTGTGGGGGTCTCTATCTTTCCCCTTTTCTATATAAACTTTAGACTTGCTGACCTACATGTTGCATATCTTGATAAAACACTTGCTTATTTTCCTCTTTTAGGAGAAAAATGTTAGAAAGAAAATAGACATCATAATTTTTATGCTTTTTTAAATCACTCTATCATATGCAAATTTTTGAAATGTGGCACATGTGCTTTCATTACATGAGAAGTCAACTGGAATTTTTTTCCGATCTGCTAATGAGCAAGGGAGCAAAACTGCGAGGAAAAGTAAGCAGCTCCCTCGGCAGCATGAACTGAGCAGGACCAAAGCACTTGTATCTAATTTGATGCAGGTATAATTTTTCCTAGCATCCCTTTAAAATTTTGGTGACTCCAAGTATACTTTCTTCCTTATAAGCTTTATCTTGGCCAATTAGCTTTCAATGGTGCTTGAAATTCCCACTTGAAAAGCCTTATGTTGACCTGTCCATTTTAATCAAGTTAAATACTACCTGGGAGGAAGATATATTAGCTATCACTTAGGCACAAATTAGTCTATCCGAACCTATTACTGCCCATTATCAACCAGCACAAAAGAGGGCCTTAGGGCACTAGGTTCTTGAAATCATTGAAATGCCAGCTCACGGAGAGGCCTGGTACTCTTGGTGAGAACCGTGCTACATTAATCCATTATTCTAATAACTATTAAATATATTTGGTTGTGTTAAATCCAGCGTCATTTTATTCTGCAGTTCAATGCAGTCAGAGAAATCACAGATTTAAAAGGAATTCATAGAAGAAAAAATTCAATTATGAACACTTCATCCCATTTAGATTTTAACAATTGTTATATTTTTTTATCTGTCGAAAAAGTCTTTTTTGCTGCAGGGACACTATATTATAGTCCTAAAGAACAGGGAGGACAAAGTCAATCTGTAATGGGGTGCTGACACGGTGTAAAAGAAAGTACTCAATTTTCCTGAACCTAGTAAGACATTTATTGTAAGGCAGGTCATCATCTTAGTAAAAAGTTATCGGGAAACACAGAAAATACTACTTTACTAAATATATACGTTGGCTATAAGACATATCCTGAGTTTCAGAAATGAGAAAATGTGTTTATAATGTAACTGAAAATGGACTTCTTGATGAGGGGCTCCAATCATTTGCCCTGATTGGTCAAATAAGGAGGCAGGTGGGCTCTTTCAGTACCTTGGGAGTGGAGCATCTCTTCTGAACCACAGTTTTATGGGAGAATTATGCTCCCGTGCCCTAAGGCACTGTATGCAATGTCTTAACTCGTACGCCTCAAGAATGATATTAGCTATATACCATGCTTGAGAGAATTACTCAAATCATTTTCCATAAAACCTAACTCTCTTGTGGAATCTCAGTTGGAAAGGTTGGAGTATGGGGCTATTGAAGAAAGGGTTGGTCCAGATGTAGGAAAAAAATCTACATTCTTTTTGATTTACCTTCTAGGTACCATTACTTTATTACCTTGATTTATTGTTATTTTTACTATTATTATCATTATTATTATCACTATGCTTTACTGCACAATTGGAAAAGATAAAAGGAGCTAAAAGAGTAGGGGAAATGAGGGCTTTCTCAGAAATTAGCATAATTTGACCCTCAAGATACATGAATACACACACACACGTATATAAAGAACAATTTCTATTTAATTGCATTGACAAAAACACGAAGATCTCTCACACACACATACATAAATGCCTTTAATCTCTCATTCTCCCATTCTGTCACTCCTCTGTCTATCTTTTCTCTCCAACTTTAGGATTTTAAAGTCAGTTTAAAAGTATATTTAAAAAAATGAAAGAAAGAGAGAGAGAAAGAGAGGAAAAAAAGCTTACTGTGCAGTAATGAGCAGTAGTAGAAAAATTTCTCCTCAGAGTTAATCAAATTGAACTGGACACTCGAAGAGAAGCAGGTGTGAAGAAGAACGAATGTGCAATTTTCCTACTTTATACTTTAGTGCTTAATTGCATGGCAGTGTAGATCCACATAGAGTAAGCGCAGGTTACAATAAACAATATCATTATACAGTGACTCATTTCATTCAACACAGAGTTCCTCAGGGGATAAAATAATTCGTCACAAATTACAGGGTAGTTATATTTCACTTTCACAGTAATTATTTTAGGAATACCTAGATAGATTTTCATTCATCAAAAGCACAGTTAGTGAAATGCAGATGTTCCAGAATAAAATGGATTTTAACTTTTATATCAAATTCAAAGATTTATTTTGAATTTTTCTTCTCGTCTTTAACAGATTTCTCTGAAAGAGCTAAACAACCAATCAAAATCTCTTTTTAATTAACATTCTTTAAAATATTAAACTCTGCTGTAGAGACAGTGCCATGGGAAGATGACTCATAATTCACCTACTGGTCACATACCAGCTCTGTGGCCTTAGAATTCTCACTCTCCCCATCCACAAATAAAGTACGCACCCGTTGCTCTCCGAAAGACAGATGGTGGTCATGACTTAGAACTTTCTATTCTATAAATTTTCAATGCATGTGTTTGATGTCTAAATCTGTGGAAGTAATAAATACTGTAGCAAGTTTGAATATAGTGTGAAAAATAAAATAGAATAATTAGATGATTCAATTATAGAAATGCTAATGTTAGCTAAGCAAAAGGGGTTCAAATGGGTGATAACAATGATAGTGTCACTAAATGTATCAACTACTAAAAGTACTGGAAGCATGAGTCAACATCAGTCACTTGCCAAGAGTTTAAAAAATTCACTTTTGAAATTTAAAAATTTGAACCAAATGTTGAGTAAAGAAATTACACTGGACTGATAACTTTCCATTGATGCATTTTGTTTCTTCTAATTCAATGTGATTATTGTGAATCTCCAGAAATTTTAGTAAATATAGAATAGGTAAGAAAAAGAAAAAGCTTGCAGATTTATGTGAAACTAGTTATTACAAAAAAAAAAAACACGTGGGAAAAACTAATTTATAAAAAGACGACAGTTACACCTCTATTGTTACATATAGTTATGAATCTATAAACATACTTCTGTAATAGCATATCTTTTATATGCAAAGCTATCTTCATCTTTCTGTATTTCTACGTCTCTCTGATCTATCATCCATCTATTTATTGCTCATCTACTATACTATTTACTGATGCACGTCAAATTTCCCCAAACATTATAGCTTAAAACAACATTTATCTCATAGATTCTGTGTATCAAGAAATCAAGAGTGGCTTAGCTGGGTGGCTTGGGCCAGGATTTTTCATGTGGTTGTAGTCAAGATGTCACCTGGATAATTCACTTCCAAGATCACTTGCTCACACGGCTGGTGGCAGGAAATCTCAGATACTGGTTACTTGAGCCCCTCCATACACTACTTGCGAGCCCTTGTGACATGGTGGCTAATTTTCCCCAAAGTGGGGAATCCAAGAGAGAACAAGTGAGGAGGAAGTCTCAGTACCTTTTATCACCTAGTCTCCAAAACAGCACAGTGTCATTTCAGCTCTATTCTATTTGCCAGAAGTGAGTCATTAAGTATAATCTATTCTAAAAGGGAGAGATTTAGTCTCCATTACTTGAAAAGAGAACCATCAAAGAATTCATGGGTATATTTTAAAAGCACGACATCTACCATTTATCTACTCACATCTTAACTCCTACTGTCTAACTATCTACATACTTTCCTTCCTTCCTTCATTCCTTCATTTATTCCTCTTCTTTCTCTCTCTGTCTTTTGAAGAGAGAAAAAGAGAAAGAAAGAGTGCAAGTAAGGTTTTGACATGAAAAACACCTGAGAAATAATGTTATAAAATAAACAAATAAATTGTGTGCTCTGATATTTGCAACGTGATTTTGGGGGAGTGGTGCAGTAAAACATTCAGGCACACGTCTAAAGAGGCAACTTGCGGTAATTTGGGTCCAAGGAAAAAGACACCTTGATCTATATTATCCTCATGTCTCATCCTAACAGTCTTACTGAAGAGATGGCATATCTGGCCACTAGAGCTTTCTGCCATTTATATGTCTCTCTGAGTGATGAAGCAATTTCTCATGTATACCCAACAACAGGGAAAACCTTATGTTTATGCCAAAGAAAAAAGACACAATCATCTTCTCAAATAACTTACAAAAATAAAAAAAACCAAGAAGGGTCATATACATCACACATATGCAACCACTCGGATACAAACGCACAATATGATGATGCTGCAAAAGTTCATGGAAGCACAAAGGAGTTAGTCAATTATCTCAGCCATGGAAGTGACGAGTGAGGTTTACAGAGAAAGTTTCACAGAGTTGATAACATTTGATCTCTGAATGAAGAATGAGTGATACAGGTAGGAAAAGGCTATCTAGGCAGAGAGAATAGCAAAAGTTTGAAGGAATGCACGAGCTTGGAATGTGGTGGTGATGAATGGCTGGCACATAGAAAAGCAGAGAAACATGTAAGGAGTGGTCCATGCAGTGGTCTTTGCATCTCGATGTTTGTCAACACTCTTCCAATGTCCAGGTCACTGTCCTTGCAGGGTGTATCCTCCTTGGATGCTGGTTATTCCTGACTTCTGTTCAACAGTGATTTGAACAATTTTGACTTTTTCTGGCTCTGCCTGTCTCTGAAGAGGCACATTACTCATCACGGATTCAATACAAGGGAGGAGTTGGGAATACAGTTAATCAGTGAACTTAACGGATATCACAATGAAGTACTGTAACAGAGCATGTCATTTTATTGTTGTTGTTTAGATATATTTTTGGAATTTAATATGGAGGCTATATATAAATTAAGTTCAAAACAAAAATTTTAAACAATGATTTTTTTCCCTGAAAACTTCATATAGCTCATAACAAAATTTCATTTTCTTCCAAGAGGAAAAAGCAGCAAGGTTCTGAGAGTTTACAGTAGGGTATTGGAATTACGGATGTTGTATCTGTCTGACTTCAATTTGTCAAATCAAAATGAGCTGAACATTTTCAATCACTATGGTTTGTGGTGTTCCTATTCCTTCCACTAGGTTTTATTTTTTTCCTTCTAGGGAGAAATAAAAAGTTTCCTTTCATATTGAAGGAAATGTATTCTTTTGACGGGCTAGCTCAAGCTTTTAGGAGACGCAGAAGATAGGACATTCTGTGTCCTTCTAGGAATTTCCACCACATTTGATCTGGTCTCACTTTAGTACACAAAGTCAGAAAAACACCGTTTCTAATGCAGACCAACTCTGCATCAACTCTGGTTGTACATAAGATCACCTATACCAATATACCAATGCTTGGCATCTCTCAAAGATCAATGAAACCAGAATTTGGGGAGGAGATACAGAGATTAAAAAGTATTCCCCAGGGGCCAGCCCAGTGGCTCAGTGGTAAAGTGCACACATTCTACTTCAGTGGCCCAGGGTTCACCAGTTCGGATCCCAGGTGCAGACGTGGCACCACTTGGCAAGCCATGCTGTGGTAGGCAGCCCACATGTAAAGTAGAGGAAGATGGGCATGGATGTTAGCTCAGGGCCAGTCTTCCTCAGCAAAAAGAGGAGGATTTGCAGCAGATGTTAGCTCAGGGCTAATCTTTCTCAAAAAAAAAAAGATATTCTTGGCTCATTAATCACTCAAATCAACTAATGTATTCTGATACCATCTATTTCAGATGAGAAAAATAAGAAAAAAAAAAGTTTTCCCCAGGGCTGTCCCGGCAGTGTGGGGGTTAAGTTGGCAAGCTTTGCTTTTGTGGCCCAGGGTTTGTGGGTTTGGATCCCAGGTGTGGACCTACACACCACTCATCAAGCCATGTTGTGACAGCATCCCACATACAAAATGGAGGAAGATTGGCACAGATGTTAGCTCAGAACAATCTTCCTCACCAAAAAATAGTATTCCCCATGTAATTCATATGTACATCTTGGAATTAGAACTGTTATTCTTTATCTTTCTCCATCCTGTTTGGTTTGTGTGTAGGATAGGCTCTACCTTACTTGAATAGGACCCATTCCTTCTTCTCTATTCTTTCTGTCACAAGTCTCCCAAACACACATGTGCTTTTTGATCTGTTCTGGTAGACAAGCTATGGGGCTTGCAAGCAATGTGCATTTCCATCTTTTAATCAGCATCTAAGTGCTGGCAAGTGGCCTAGACTTCTTTGCAAAAAAATGGTCTCAGGTGTTTCTTAAGCTAGGTGGTCATATGACTCTACCACTGTGGCCACCAAAGTCAAGACCAGGTGCCAGGATCAAAGCCAAAGCTATCAAAGTAATAGGGAGAACAGCTTTGAACACTTTCTTCCCAACATATCTTAATAGTAAAATAAATTCTCATCAACCGGTTAGCCCAAGCATGTCTGGACTTCTTAAAACCCAAAAAAGGGTAATACAGCACCAAACACATTTCAGTCAGTAATAATTGAACCTCTGCTAAACTTTATGAGCTATAATATTTCCCCTACAAAGAATTAATAGTATTTTATGATTTTTTTTCCAGGTTTAACTCTCTTTCTCAGATGGCCTGGAACATATCTATGAATTCTAAATTATTTCTTCCTTTAGTTCTAAGACTATTGCTCTTTATTAATAGAAATATTGAACTTCTGGGACACTGACTTTCATGCAACTATTGCCTGCAATGACATTATACTGTTTCTTTGATTTTTAAAATATGGAAGCATCTGCCCTATGGGTTTTCTGTATCTAAGATTCTCTGCTTTATCTCTCAATTACTTCTATGCATGAAGTATTAATTTAGGTATTTATGATACCTTAGCTGATAGTTCATCTGGTTTTATTTCTTGAAATAAGAGGTCTAAAACACACAGGAAACCATTATCTTTCTCTATATCTTTTCTTCAATGATTTCTCCTGCCAATTTCATTTCTTCTCTGGTAGGAAAAGCTTCACTCACTTCCTATACACTTCTTTCCCCTGGTGGTTATTTCAAAAGCCTTACCTCTACTTAAATATTAAGAACAAAGAACCACATTTGTAGATATACTTCCTACATATTGTCTTCCTATTCCTACCATACAATATAGTTCCAGGAATTCAATGTGTGCTCAACAATTTTAGTATAATGGCTGACTGAATGAATGAGTCAATTTCCGCAGTCTTTTTCTGAGGTCCGTTATTTTAATAATTTCTAGATTTTTATTCAATGATAGTAGCCTTCAAGCTCTCAACCTAAATTTCTAGCTAGAGCTTATTTTTACAACTAGCAGTGTTTTTTCTTCCTCATAGCATCAACTAATAAAGACCGTTTTTGAATTCTCTGGACCAAACTTTATTGATCACAAGCACAACACAGTCTAAGTAGACATTGGTCAACAGGGTGCTCAGAAGTCTGCAAGTTTTTGTACCAAATCATAGATTATGTTTAAAATATTTAAATCAGATCCTCTATTTCAGTTCCTTAAATTACCTGGAATAAACCCTTTACAACCTGGCAAGTGCTTCACACGAATGGACTTGGCGAGATTTCCCAGACAGCTTGTCGTTAGTGCCCTCTCCACCATCTGCCCTACTGCAGTGGGGTAAAGCACATGAGACTTGGACTGAATAAATCTGGGTTACAGCTTGAACTCCATCACACTTCCTCAGTGAGCGGGGCCAACTTAATTAGCATGTATGCATTTTAATCCCGTAACTTATAAAATATGGAAAGTAACAGCTATATTCTAAACATTTCATAGGGGAACTTAGAAGTTTAGGTAAATAAGACCAACCTACACGTATTGTGAAAATACTACACAATAGTTTTGTCATTATTTAGAATGTTGTAGTTAATGTCTTTTCTCATAGGAAAATCATCAGGAACATATGATTGTTTTAAGGTCAGTAGAAATAATTTCCAAATGCACAATATATTTTTAAAAAGACATTTTTGTTGCTGTCATTGTTTTTCTGAGATTTTAAAAGTCAGGTGACTTCTTGTTTTTAACAATGTGTTTGGGACACATGATAGTCCAAAGAATGTTTTATATTATTAATCATACTGTATAAAAAGAGAATATTATAGTTCTCAATATACTTCCAGATCCTTTATATAGGTTGTTTTAATCAAATCACTCTAATATAGTCACGTAAAAGATCTGGCCCTAGCAATTTTAACTTTATCGTAATAATGCTAGTGATGTTGTTGTTTATACAACAATACTTGTGACATTTATTTGGTATTGACTTGTGCCAAAAACTGTTCTAAAAGTTTTATAAATATTAACTTAACTTATCCTCCCAACCCTGTGAAATAGATACAATTATCCCCATTTTTTCAGTCGAGAATGGATACGTAGAAGATACATAATTTGCCAAATTTACTGTAAACCCTTAATAAGTCATGATATGTTAACTGGGTTACAGATTCATCCTACATGATATGAGGATTCCCAGATACCTCTCAGGATTGATGTGGGAAAAATATAAGACAGTAGATGTAAAAAATATGTTTATAAACTATTATAAATAGCACAAGTTTCCAGGAGAATAAATTGTCACTCAAATAAGAGAGGATTTCTCCAGTGACAATTTAGATAACTGGTGATGGAGCCAAAACCAGAATCCAGGTTTAGCATACTTTCTACCACACCAGTCTGGTTCTCAGGTAAAAAGGAGAAAACTGAAGTAGCCTTTCCATTGGCTGGATATGCAACAGTGTAGTACAAAAATAAATTTTCTTTTTGGAAGGAATTCATATGGAATTGTAGGCTTTTGCTTTTTAAAAATATTTTACCAAATTAATTTGATATATGTTTGCATGCTAATGTTATTTTAATAGTTAAAACCTCCTAAACTTTTGGGAGAAAACATTTATGCTTTTGTACATTATATTTTAAGTATGGATGCCACGAGCAATGAGAATAATTTACAATTCATAAATTTCTAAAAGAAATGTGTTGGGCACTTGACATAGTCTCATTTAAAATAGTTTTAATTTTAATCTTGCTTTTAATACTTCTTCAGTAGAGGCATTTTGCAACATTAAAAATACATATTTAGTGGGGCCAGCCTGGTGGCACAGTGGTTAAGTTCACACTTTCTGCTTTGGTGGCCTGGGGTTCGCTGGTTCAGATCCCGGGTGTGGACCTACACACTGTTTATCAAGCCATGCTTTGGCAGGCGTCCCACATATAAAATAGAGGAAGATGGGCATGAATGTTAGCTCAGGGCCAATCTTCCTCAGCAAAAAGAGGAGGATTGGCTGCAGATGTTAGCTCAGGGCTAATCTTCCTCAAAAAAAAAAAAATATATATATATATATTTAACTCAAACACAACTTGTTCTGGAAGAAACAGAAGGTACGTATTGCTATCATTGTGTAGGTGATGGTGTCATTTTATGTGTATATGTGTATGTGTATGCAAGAGACAGAAAGAGGGAGACAAAAGGACAAAATCAGCTGAAGACTTTCCTAGGGCAATTGCTGACTGGAAGAAAAAAATTGAGATTACCTAATATAAATTAATATATATACATATGAGGCGTATATCAGAGATATATGATTTTAAAGTATTTCTGACCTTAATCTTTAAAATGCTATTCCATAATATGTATTTAAATTAAATTATATATATTTTATATATTAGAATATTTCCACTTTAAGTTTACAATGTCCTGTAGCTATAGAGTGATCAATGTGCTTTAGCAGCAGAAAAAATTCCCATCATTAGGGAAATCAGTGTCTAAATTTTATTTCTGAATGCCCACTAGTGGTGTGACCATGAACAAATCACATAAAAGTTGTAAAGAGGACTTACGAATTAGATGGTCTGTGTGATACCCACAAATTCAACGCATAAAAATAGAAACCTTTACATTTTACTAATTCCACCCTAACATCAAACAATCACCACACTGCACCATTATTAAGAATATCTAATAATTTCGTTAAAGGGAGATAATTAATTTTATGAACACTCGCTAGTTGCAAAGCATAATACCCTATATATAGATTATGGGTAACAGACTGCTTGCCTACTGTTTTCACCATCAACCACATTTTCTCCCTCTTAAATTTTCTGCTCCAGATGTCCCCTCAGGCGAGCACTGCCTGAAGATGGCAGCGGTGGCATGTACTCTCTCTCTTCCTACAGAAACATTTTACTATTGTTTTTTTAATATGGGTTGCAAATGCCTCAGGGAAAAAATTCTCACCAACTCTTTCAGCCTTGGGTTTGCCCAACATCTGAATTTACAGTTTGCAGAAATGTTTAATTTGAAGAATAAACGTTCTGGAGGCAAAGCACAAGGAGATGATGGCGCTCTATTCGTCTCTGTCTTTTGTACAATGTTGACCCCCCGGTTTATTGCCCAATAAATGCTGACGACATTAGCAAATATTCTCATGTGAAGAAAATTGGGAGCCTAATTACATTTAGTCCAATTGTATCTAGAGATTACAAATGCTTCCATTATCCGCTGTAATGATCCACCAAGGGGAATTGCTCAGAGAAGATTATGCCATGTGATTGAAGCCTTTATCAGTGTTATAATACATATTCAAGGAGCCACCACTTTGCAACTCCAGGAAACTGAAGTAAATGACTCTCTGAACTTCCAGTTGATTATGTTGGGAGAAAATGGTCATCTTATTACAATTCTGTACGAGAAAGACTGTTGCTCTAATGTTTGTTGTTAAAATGACTAAAGATTCAATTTTTACATGTTTTACTCTCTTGAAAAGTGCTTTGATGTAGGCCTGAGTTAACAAATGTTACTGTTAAGAGGAAAAAGAATATTGAAACACCCCCATTTTATTCAATTATAATCAAAAACTTACTTTAAAAATCAAATTTACAACTCAAAATTAAAATGTTCAGGGTTATAAATGTTTCTACGATTTTATCTTGATCTCCTTTTTAATTTTGATATACAGTAATATATTTGGTCTTCTCCTGTAATCTTTATGTTCAAAAATACATTCTACTCCATAATTAAAAGGTCAATTAAGGCAATTTGCAAAACTTCCAAATGAACAGTGTCAGAATACTGTTTGGCTTAGAAAAAAATGAAGTTTAGTATCATTTTAAAGGTAACAAAATGATGTAAATCCAAATAGTTTTCTTATGTTTTGTCCTAATCATCAATTCTAGAGTAAACTTTTACAGCAAATGAAGGTAACTGGTAACTGATACCATTTGTTAATTTATCATGATAATGTGGTTTTTAGTTTTAAGAATTAAAATGCACTGAATAAAATATTTCAAAGGAATGGAAGATCCTTAAAAGGTCTTATTCTATTATTTTAGTATCTGCAATTTAGCATTTAATAATGTCTAACACTTCCAAGCAACACTAAACATGAATATTGTTTACAAAACTCTGCTTAAACCAAAACTATATTGCATGATTTGATAAATGAAGTTTATTTTTTGCATTAATGCTCTTCATTAGTATAATATAACTGTACAGCACATTTAATTTACCTTTAATTAAAATTTCTTCGAAGACAAGTCTCAAAGTAATTTGGAGAACTGTAAACCTTGAACTGATTACTGCTCAGTAGAACAAGTGCTTTGATGAGGGGGGAAGAAAGGTAAGTAAAACAGATATTCTTATTCTGGGAGAGAAATCCTCTATTTAAACATGACCTTGGGGCTCTAAGATAAGCTAAAAGATCATTTAAATCGAGACTTTTTCAGAGGTTAGGAAATCAGGCTTCTGAGTCATACAGAAATTGAAAATTCTACCACTGAGTTGAAGTGTTAGCAGGAGAAAATAGTACTCACAATGTTCATAATTATACCATCATTTACTATGAAATATTTAAAAATGTGGAGAGTTTTATGTTCTATCTATTGCCACAGCTTATTATAGGAAGTTGTTAGGTGGACCTTTTCTTTAGAAGATGTAATGATATGAAACCTTAAACAATTCAAAACCGCAGTGACAATATGAGCTGATCCCTCAGGGCTCTCTGCAGGATTAAAGACTCTACTAAATGGGATGCCTGACTAATGAAAGGATTATGGAATTAGGTAGTCATGCCCATTACAGCTGTATTATTTCTGTTCATTCTCCTGAAAATACCAACCATGTGCCTCCAGAAATAGGATTAAATATCAATCAGTAATTAATGACTTGGAAAGCAGAGAAACCAGGAATAGAAACAGAAGTAATGAGCAGAATTCTAAGGTTAATGGGTTTGGCCTTAAGTAAAAAACAAACAAAAATACAGAAAGACAGAAACATTGAAAATGGACAATCATGACAGAGAAACTGTGCTAAAAACACGATTGTGTACTTAACTCTGGTTTTTTAACATAAAACTGCAACTCTTCCAAAGTGCCTAGGTGCAAGATTCTGTTGTTCTTAATGATACTGTGGGTAATAGGAAAATCATGAATCCTCCAAATTTTATTAATAAAATGCACACACGCACACACACACACATACACATACACACACACACACACACACACAGAGTGATCTCTGTGGCTACAGCTTGAACCTGAGAGTTTGCTATTATTAGGTATATGTATTAGGTCAACTGATATGCTGGGGCCCAAAACAATCCTGAAAAAAGAGTTTAATAAATACTATGGTGTCATAAGCTTAAATCCAGAGCTCTCAAGTTTAAAAGATTTTATTTTGAAAATGCCTACAAAAGTAGAAAACAATTATCTTTCAATAGTTTGTATCTATAATTACTTTGAGTATTGTACTCATTTTTTTTTTTTTTCCCCGAGGAAGATCAGCCCTGAGCTAACATCTGCCAATCCTTCTATTTTTTTCTGAGGAAGACTGGCCCTGAGCTAACATCCGTGCCCATCTTCCTCTACTTTATACGTGGGATGCCTACCACAGCATGGCTTGCCACGCGGTGCCATGTCCACACCCGGGATCTGAACTGGCGAACCCCGGGCTGCCAAGGTGGAATGTGTGCACTTAACCGCTGCGCCACTGGGCCAGCCCCTGTGCTTACGTTTTAACAATTATAAAGAAATTATCAAGTTACATAAACAAAAGTAAAGCTACTCAGTAGAAATATAAAGATATAAAAAGTATTTTGAAAATAGTTTTCTCTCATTTTTCAAAATCAACACTTTCACCTATGTATTTCTTAGATATTAAAAACCTCACACAAAATATTTTTTAAAAAGTACCACTGTCGAAAACATAATCATTTTCATTTCATATCTTATTGGGTTTAGTAACTACCTATGTTCCATATCTATTATTTAGCTAAACTTTCATTTTTTACATCGTTCATATCTACTGATTTTATTGAGATCCTATCTCAAGAAAAAGAGAACCTATGAAGTTGGCTAATAAGTCTCCTCACATTTACGAAATGCTAGATATTATAAAAGAGAATTGAGTTTATTTCATTCCATGCCTCTTATAAATGAATATGGGGAGACCATTATGTAGTGAAGATCTATTTGTTATTTATTTTTTGTAAGAGGATAATAATTTAAAAGCAGGCAGTTCTTTATGCACAAATTTGATTAAATTCGATTTGTAGAGCACTAACTGCCCTGATCAAGATACAAATCCTGTTCACATTTACAAGAAAACACTGATAGCTGTAAAAAAACATTAAACCTTCAAATAAGAGGAGTCCATCTTACGTTTAGTTTCTTTATTAACTCAAATGTATTTATTGATAGCTGTGAATATTGAAAGGTGACACAATTCACGCTCTCCAAATTTAATGATTTAGTAGAGAATTTAGCACACATCCCAAATAACTAGACTATATATGACTATCACCAATGCCAAATAAGAGATAGTACCTCGTGGGGTTTCAGACAAAGACTTCTTTTTTTTCAGGGAAGTTTCAGAAAGAAAGATGCAGTGACAAACACTGAACAGAGGTCAAGAGAAAGTAATATTCAGAGTATTTATATTCACGGTCATTTTATTTGTTAAGAATGGTGATGGATGCTTGACTTCAGTTAAGCATTCATTAACTCAGTAAGTGCAGATTACTTGCCTATGATATTCCAGGTGAGGAAATAATTAATTACATACCTCAATAAGTTTATTCTACTGCTATCACTACGAATAAATACAATGACAAAACAACAGAGACTGCTGTGAGGACATATAACACGGGGACCTGATCTAGCCTAGCAAAGATGGAGGTTGATGACTGGTGGTCTTATGTAGTATCGACCTTTGAAGACTGGTGGGCTTGAGTGGTATTGACCTTCGAGCTAAGAGCTGAAGGGAGAGTTGGAACTACTAAAAAAACAGTAGTGAGCAGATGGAGGAGGGAATTTTCTGTCGGGTTTGAGCTGCTGGATAAAGCTGTATCTACAGTCAGTCATACCTCCATACTTTTTAATTAGGTGAGTCAATTAATTTCATTCATTTTATAAACCAGTTTTATTTGAATTTTCTGTTACTTTCAATACGAATGGTCATACTGACTTGGAAGCGTATTGACCACTTGCGCTCACACCTTTTTCAGTTATAATTTTAGATATCTCTGGAGAGTTTCATGATTAATGAATTTAATTTAACAGAATTTTTAGAAATAATGAAGTGGACCAGGTCCATATACTGATGTAGTTTTTTTCAATGTGGGTCAATTTGATTGACATATAAAATAATAATTTTGATATTATTCAATCAGAGAAGAAATAAATAAAACTCCATATGTAATTTTCTTGCAAACTTCTTAAAATGTTTCAACCCCAAGTACTTCTTACTCGTCAAAACGTAAAATAAAAAATATGGAAACATTTACGTTTCATTAAGTTCTAGTGAAAATTTAAATTGGTGAAAAAGCGAAAATATAAAGCTATTTTTATCTCTGTTACCAAAGTGTGTCAATACATCATCTTAAAACTTTTTTTCCCTTTCCCCTGCCACAAGATTATCTAAGACTAAAGGTATTTGAATAATTGAATTTGATATCGTATTTTGACTTGCCAGATGGAAATGTGGAAATTACTTGAAAACTCTTTTGCTACAATGTTTCACTTTTGAATAGAAAAACATTGTAGAGCATGTTATGTCGTTATAAATGTAGACCCTATAAAAGTAAAATATGGAACTGAAGTATCATTAGCCACAATTTAATTATCACTAAAGATCTATTTGAATTGGAAAAGAATTTACTGAGCAATTTACTCATCATTCATGTAAATTCTCAGCACAATAACAGCAATAATAACCTGTTGGTCAAGTACTTCCTGTAAGGTAATGACCATATGGATCAAGGGTCCCCACTTCCTCTTAAAAGCTCCTACTTCTTCAGACACTCATGAACTCTTAGGGAACACTTGGGCTAAGAGGTCATTTATGCTGAGAAAAAAAGCACACATATGGTTCACACCAAGGATAATGTGCAAATGAGAAATGTCATCACTGCATAAAATTATTATAAAATTGAAAATCAGCATCTTATTTTCACAGAATATTTTAACAGAAAAGTTTTCCTTAGGAATAAATCAATACTTCAAACACAGAGCTAGGAAGAAACGTGCATTCTAATTCTACTTTAAATGTCTTTCAGGAATATATGCCCATTTAAAAGACACGTCAGTGCATATTAGACATCTTTTTCTACAGAGAGTTTTCCCTGATTCTGCCTCCAAAATAAGTTAGATACTTCTATTAAGTACTCACATCGAGTCGTACATTTTTCCTATCATTGCATATATTCGCTCATTTTCTTATTGCTTGTTTTCCCTGTAGATTTAAGTTTCACGAGGGCAAGGGTCCTATCTCATCCCTGCACCAATCATGGTACGGCCCAGCCAAGGTGTTTTTCTGGTATATAGTATATTGTTAATAAGTGGACAAATTGCTGCAGGAATTTCCAATATACATTCCATTCAAGCAGCAAGTGTTAATTTTTAAAATGTTTCTTTAGGTTAATATTAGAAAAACTTCGTTGCGTATTTTAAAGAGCTACTCCTCAATACCCTCCTTTCTTTACGAGGGGTGCGTGTCAATGAAACATTCATAATTAACATCAAAGAAATTATGCCTTCATGTGAAATAATGAAGAATACATAATGCTCTAAAATATTAAACCTATACATTAATTTAATCATAATTCCTAATTTATTTTTCAATGTGTGTGAAAATCACAGCCCTATGTATGCTATTGAATACAGTATACACTTTACATTACACTACATAGAAATTATCTTCTTTAGAAGGTCAGGTAAATATATCAATAATGTTATTTGGTATGATCACCAGATTTAACTTCCACTACTGAATCTAAAAATATCACAATTTATCTTTCGGTTGCTATTTATACACAGCAAGGAGAATATGTATTATAACCAAAATTGCTAATTTCATGAAGAAAGAAAAACATATACAACTCCTTGTGGTTTTATATTTTATTTTTATCAACAGTTAGTGGTGCCAAACTTCATTTGCACACACAAACTACATTAAAACTATTCCAACTTCAACTGACGTGCACTTGACATAGACAAAATTTCTAGATAGAAAGAAAATGACATGTAAATTAAAAGGGTTTGTACTGATTCCAAGGAGTTAAGAAATAATGTATTTTGACTATTAAAATAAAAAATTTGAAACCATATTCTGGAAAGGGTACCTAGTAAGGGAAGTCAGGTTTGAATGAGGTTAAACTGAGCCCCAGGTAAGAAACTGGTTACTATTTTAGGATTAGCACCTAAATAAGTCTTTATATCTAAGAAAAAGGAGGACAATAAGAATTGTCAGCAAAATCCCAGAAATCTTAAGAGTCAATGTTTTCAGGTGTCCAAGAACTAACATTTGCAAAACCATTTTGTCACCAAAAATACAAAAAGACTTCTAGATTAAGTTTGGGTTAAATATAGCACAAGAGTGAGTTGCCTGTAGGGTTAATCACGAAAAGGATCTTTGGAAAATTGAAACAATCTTGGCATTATGCCAGGGAATGATTTTTAAAGATAAAACCTCTTCTCAAAGCTTTTAAAAATAACGTTTACACTTCATTGTTAAGAAAAAATGCAACCTATGGAATGGGAGAAAATATTTGAAAATCACATATCTGATGAGGGAATCATATCCAAAATATACAAGGAACTCATACAATTCAATAGCAAAACCCCAAGTAACCCAATTAAAAAATGGGCAAAGGACACTTTCCAAAGAAGACATACCAATGGCCAATAGGTACATGAAAAGGTGCTCAACATCACTAATCATCAGGGAAATGCAATTCAAAACCACAAGGAGATGTCACCTCACACCTTTAAAGATGTATATTATCAAATAGACGAGATAAACGCTGGCAAGGATGTGGAGAAAAGGGAACTGTTGTACACTGTTGGTGGGAATGTAGGCTGATTCTGTCGAAAACAGTATGGAGTTTCTTAAAGAAATTAAAAATAGAACTACCATATGATCCAGCAATCCCATTTCTGGGTATGCATCCAAAGGAAACAAAATCATCATCTTAAAGAGATATTTGCACACACTACCATGTTCATAGCAAGATTATTCACAATGGTCAAGGTATATAAAGAATCTGTGTTGACTGATGAATACATAAAGAAAATGTGGTATACATATGTATATATATATATAATGGAATATTATGCAGCCTTAAAAAAGAATGAAATCCTGTCATTTGCAACTATAAGGATGAACCTGGAGGGCATCATGCTAATTTAAATAAGCTAGACAGAGAATACTGCATCTTATCATTTATATGTGGAATAAAAAAAAGTGAATTCACAAAAACAGAAAGTAGACAAGTGGTTGCCAGGGGTGGGGGTTGGGAGAAATAGAAGCTGGTAAAAGGGTAAAAACTTTCAATTATAGGATGAATAAGCTCTGAGGATCTAATGCATAACATGGTGACTATAGTTGATAACAGTGCATTGCATAATTGAAATTTGCTAAGAAATTAGAACTTAAATATTATCACCAAGGAAAAAAAAAGGGTAAATATGTGAGGTGATGGGTGAGTTCATTAACTCGATGGGTGGAATCCTTTTACAATATACACATATATCAAATCATCATGTTGCACACTTTAAATACCTTAAATTTTTATTTGTCAATGATACCTCAATAAAGGCGGGGAAAAACATGGATGTAATACAGCTTTACATATCTAGCAAGAATTAATCCTGTTAATGGATATTATTGTCCCCATACCAAGTTTAATTTTCCTAAGATCCTTTACATATTTATAAATCATTTGAACTCCACTCACTGGAAGAGAATCAAATTGCCCTTCTCATACCCAACACATGACTGCCATCAGCTGGCAGCTCGAGCAAAATTCAAACACAGCTGTACCATTTACGCACAATAATTACCGATTCCTCTAGCAAAAGTATTTACTTCAGAGATTTTATAATTAGACTAAGATTAGTCTTGTAAGTTAATATATTTCTTCTTCTTAAGTCATTAATTTTAGTTTGTTTTCCACTGGTAACTAAATATGAACGTGTGTCTGTATATATTTTCTCCCCCCAAATTATTTTCTTACATTTATGTCACATGATTTGAGTGTAATAAAAATCTCAAATATGCATGACTGATTTATATTTAAGTAACACTAGTATTACTTGGATGACAGGAATCTAGTACCCTCAACCACTGAGAGCGCCTTATGAACCTCTCTACGATTCAAGCATAATCACAGAGTTTACATTCTAGTGCAAGGTAAGGGGGAGAAAAGGCTTAAAATTATCTTTAAAAAAATTATCCATATAATGAGGATGAGGTGGATACACAGAGGGGTATTTCTGAGTTAGAAGCTAAAAAAGCTGAGAGCACTGAGGGGAATGGGAGTCAATTACAAGAGAACATAATTGCACTAAAATGAACAAAGTTGGTTTTCATGAGAAGAGCCATGATTGTGTTCAATGTATGCTGTTTAGGTAGGCATAAGGCATACAAATACCTTTAAAATACTTATGAAAGTTGATAACCTTAACCCAAATAAGGTTAGATGTTTAAAGAGACAAACACCAATTTTTTGTAAATTTTAGCCTCCCAACAGATGGAAAAGTGACACATTAAGGTGAGATCTTTTGGGTTGGAATGAGTAGGAACAACATAATATCTGTAAGTAATATTTTCTCAGGATTGTTTCTTAAATCAAACAAAGTGATTCCATACGACGTATACTTCAGTGGGGACATGTTTTCAAGTTTTCAGGAACAAGATATGTTAAAATTTTCTCCTAAATTTTGCCCCTTTAATAATTTATAACAATAATAAAGTCACAAAAACTATCCATGAAACATAGTAGATAGAGCCTTTTTAAACAACAGTTCCCAACGATATGCGTTCAGGCTATAGTATAAAATTACAGTTAAAATAAGCCAGGTCTTTTGGTACTTATCTTTAATTTTATAGTTTATTACTTTCCCCAAAAGTGCATATCTCATACTGTTTTCCCAGGAAGTATATGATAATGATATATATGTTCCTGTAAGTTTTGTGTCAGAGCTTTGCTCATTAAATTATAAAAGGGAGAACTGTCATATAAATTCTACAGTAGTTCAATTTATTGGGCAATATTTTGGATGTTCCACGCACATCTCTGTTTTATGAAAAGTTCTCTTAAATTTACTGCCCCCTCATCTACTAAATCAGCTCTATAGCTACAAAAGTTAGGCAACCAGGTACTTTTGGCATTGTACTTTTACATTTTTCTTAGTAAAAATCAATATACCACCTCTAGGTTTTCAGCAATGATTAATTTCCAATTGCTAGCCTTGTCATCGTTCTTAATTACTTGGCAATTTTGTGAGGATGTCAAAATTTTATCATCCAGCACACACTGGAGTAATGTCTTCAAAAATATTTTATAATTACACAAATTATTACTGCACATTTTTCTCATTTCTCTTGCTAGAATGAAATATTCTACTCACTGACAACTATGGGTATAAAGCAGGCATAAACTGGCCATGATTCTGAACTTCATAGCTATTATCAGGAATGTTACCAAACCAACAACTAAGTATATATTCTTAAATTATAAACTCCCAAACAAAGCTTTCATTAAAACTGTGATTTTCCCATTTTCTGGTTCCAACAGCAGCTGGGAACATTTTGGAGAATAACACGATTCAATTTTGACAAAAATCTTAAAAGATGCCTTATGGCTAAGCACCTTCCTTGCAGCAAAAATTTTACAAAGATGAATAAGATAGATTTGAAATATTTTCACAGAATAATATTTGTATTTTTTAGGATCAAAACACATTGTCATTCGAAGGTGGTGCTTCAGTATCTTTAGGCCTCAGGCTTGGATTTCATGGTTCAGGAGAACCACATAATGAAAACAAAATACAACATTTTGGGGACACACAAGGTTGCGAATTTTTATACTTTTAAACAAGGAAGTTAAGACCAAGCGAATTTGAAACTATCCTGTATGATCCACAATTTCCAAAAATAAATAAATAAAACAGAGACAATTGTTGAAAAACATCTTTATAAAAAGTATATAGACTAAATAACCATACAGAGTATTCTTTTAATTTATTAATTCTGGCTTAATGAAACTAAGAAAAATAATATATTTTCTTTATTATTATTATTTGTAAAGAATGGCATTTGATGACTACTAATAGAGTTCAAGCCAATCACCCAAATTTAGCACTTCACAGCTGTGAGACTTCAGAGAAATGACTTAAAATATCTGTGCCCCGGATCATTCACTGGTAAATGGGGATGATGATAATTATGCCATACCTGTGTGTATCTGTGTTTCAAATAAATGAATATATTTAAAGCCTGGTATGTAATACATTCTAAATAATGTCAGTTATATTACTTCTGTTGTTTTTGTACAGGACTTAATTTAATGTGATTCCCAAAAACCCAACCAAGTGATTATTCAGATAAGTTCAAATATCTTGGTTTGTAAACACATCTGAGATAGTTTATTTAAATTTTGGAGCATTAAAAATCCTGATCGCTTCCATATTCCCAACCCGAGAACAATGATTGATAAAAGAATGCATTCACTAAATAACTGTTTAATTATGGAATAGATTCATACACCGTGTGAACAAAAGGAATTCATAAGGAGAATGAATGAGACAATGAGATAAGAGCTAGCTCTGAAGATGGACTATCAGAGTACAAATGCCAGCTGAACCACTTGCCAGCAACGTGACCATGGTCAAGTCAGTCGACACTCCTGACTGTTTTCTCATTTGTAGGAGATGCGGCATAGAGTTGAATGGGAATTACGTAAATTTATGTATGTGAAATACTTAAAAATGTCCATAGAGCAGAGAAACTAAAAGAAAAGGATTTATTAGTATTATAATGCCTAAAATGTCAGCCAATAAATTAAGCTTTTGGTAAAAATGATAGCTTCTTGCAAATACTTTTGAAGTTTGTTATTTATTGCCAATAGTATTTCAAGTAAAATCCTGACATGAAGAGTCAGTAGATTATATGGAAAACGTGTCTATAACTTTATAGTTATTGGGATCTTTAGTAAGCAACCTGGCAAATCAAATGTAGGTTTTTAAGACAGCAAAATGATAAGCATTTGAGAATGCAGTAAAGTACATTTTACTATTTTTATATTAACTTGATAACTTAAAATCCCCTCAAATACCACACTACCCCCTCTAAGGAGGTTCAATGAGTTTTCTGGGCAAGTGGCAGGGAAAATGATGGAAGAAGCAAATATCCACCATTATTACGAATCCACACCTTTTCACAAGAACATACACACACACACGTGTACGCACACACATTTTTAAATACACAGAAGTGTAATTTAAATCATTTTTAATATTTAAAATATACAAAATAATTGAAAACATTTTAATTTATGATGAAAAGTTACTTGTTTGAAGTGTAAAAAACAGTAATGGAATGCTTCAAACATAAAGTGTAGAATAAAAATATAACATAATTATGACCCAATATTAAGATATATTTTGCCATATATTATCTGGATTGTTTTCTTTAAAACCCAAACAAAAAAAGTGTTAGAGTTGCAGTAGATACAGATAATCTTCAAACTCCATCTCCTCTTTTCCCCCTTCCCAGAAATAAAAATTATCCCCAAGGTAATGTTTATGATTTCCATGAACAGTTTTGTTTTTAGGTTACATATATAATTTAAAGACACACTACATAGTATTACGTGTGTTTAAAGTTTAACATGAATTTTACCCCATTTAAAATATAGTTTTGAAATTTTAGCATTTTACCCAATACTAAATTTTGAAACCTTTATTCATCATGATTCAGGAAGACGTACTTCAGTCATTTTGACTGGTATATATTATTGTATTATGGGAATAAATCACAGTTATTTATCTATTTTTTAACCAAAGGAAAGATACTTCATTTGATCCCACTTTTCTGCTATTACTAGCAGTGCAATTGCATGCAGCGAAAATGTACCACATTCCAGGGCTTCTGAGGAGTAGATATCAACCAGAAAATGCTGACACATCAGGAATGTGAATCTTCAATTTTGTAGGTTTAGTAAATTGCAGGGATTTTTACTCCCTTTGGGCATGTATAACAGGTCCTGTTTCTGATGACCCGTCCAGCATTTGATGCTATTAGACTTCACATTTTTACCAATCTTCTTGGTGTGAACCGGTATCATTGTTAAAATGTATTTGTCTGATTACTGGTGATACAATAATTGTTTATCTAGTTTTATTTCTCTATGTATTCCCTGTTGACCTTGTTTGGCAATTTTCTATTAGATCTTTGTCCTTTTCTTATTAACTTGCAACTTTTATATATTCTGTGTCTCAATCCTTTACAGTAACATGTATTGTGTGTATCCTCTCCTTGTCTCTGATTCATCTTTACCCTTACCTTTTATAGTTTCTTTCATCTCATGTAAGTTTTTAAATTCTATGAAGTCAAATTTATTAACAGTCATTGGTTGTATTATGTATCTTATATTTCCTTCCCAAAAATATAAAAAAATCATCTATATTTTTCTCAGTTTTAATGTATTGTTATCCACATAAACTCTTTAATTCTTTTGTAAATATTTCTTTTTAATGTGTAGTGTGGGGCAGGATTATAACTTCTTTTTTCCATTCAGATAGCCAATTTTCTTGGAATGATTAACTGGATCATTTCCCCCCATTTAGAATGCCACACCAAATTAATCAGCTTTTAATTAGTTTTAATACCTAGTAGGCCAAGTCCCTGACCAACAAGGAAACAATTCTTCTCTAGAACAATCTTTGACATGCTTGGAGGTTTACATTTTCAAATTAATTTTCTTCTTCTTCTTTTTTTTTTTTTTTTGAGGAAGATTAGCCCTGAGCTAACTACTGCCATTCCTCCTCTTTTTGCTGAGGAAGCCTGGCCCTGAGCTAACATCGTGCCCATCTTCCTCTACTTTATATATAGGACGCCTACCACAGCATGGTGTGCCAAGCGGTGCCATGTCTGTACCCAGGATCCGAAGCGGCAAACGCCAGGCCGACGAGAAGTGGAACGTGTGTACTTAACCGCTGCACCACCGGGCTAGTCCCTCAAATTAATTTTAGGTTCAGAACTTTTTATTCATTGAAAAATTTTTTTGAAGTGTTGTTTGGAATTCTATTAGATTTACAAATTATTTTATGACATCATTATAAAGTTACAGCACCTTTCTATCAGTGAATACATCTTTCTGCTTTTTAGATTTCAGCGATTCAATTATGATTTATACATCTCTGTAAAGCACTTGCATATTTTAATTTCTAAATTCCTTACCATATTTACTATTTTAAATGATATCTTTTGATCTGAAATTAAAATTTCTCTGTTTTTCTGACTCTATAATAACTGTTTTCTGTATGGCAAATGTACCTTAAGTGATCTGGCGGAACTCTTTCATCAACCTTAAAAGTTTGCCTACAAATTCCGTCGGATTTTCCATCACCAATTAATCATCTGCAGGTAATAATATTTTTCTCTCTTTTCCAGTCCTTCTAATTTTTTACTTCTTTATTTTTGTTTACCAAATGTGATGACTAGTACCATTAATACTGTGTTCATAGAAAAATTGTTGGCACGAACCTTGTCTTATTTCTTCTCTAAAGAAAATAGGACCTACGTTTTTCCATTAATTATATTTGCCATATTTGCTATTGATAGAGCATTTTATAAGATTAGCAAGGTTATCTTTTCGTCTCAGTTTGCTAATTATAAATTATTATAAAAAATTATATTCCTTATTATGAGTGAGTTTTAAAATCTTCCATTTTTTCCATCAACCTAGATAATCATATGTATGTGTATTTTTGTCCTTTGAGCTATTAATATGGCAAATCATATTAATAGGCTTTGT
This sequence comes from Equus caballus, assembly GCF_041296265.1. NCBI lineage: Eukaryota > Metazoa > Chordata > Mammalia > Perissodactyla > Equidae > Equus > Equus caballus. The sequence continues at coordinate 26,279,505 of NC_091709.1, read as the reverse complement.
AATGTTAAAGTACCCATGCATTCTGGGTCAAGATACGGTGTGTGTGTGTATATGCATGTGTGTATATGTATTTGTTAATATTTTATTTTATTTCTTTACCTAGGTTTGGAAAGCAGTCTTATTGTCTAATTTTCCTGAGGTACTCTTGTCTAACTTTGGTTTCAAGATTACATACAATGTGGGAAAATCTTCTCCTGTCTGTGTCTCCATACACATCATCCAAATAAAAGGTTTTTCGTTTTTTAGTTAAGAAATCCACTTCATCTAACTTCAATATATTTCATATTCATCAAGAAAACAATGATATACCAAAGCATACATAATTAGATACAGAATTTCTTATAGAACATATTTCTCCGTGTTCAATCTAAAAGGTTTTTCTTTATAAATACAAAATTTCCTCCCCCTTAGAAATACAAAACTCTCCCCTATATAAATTCAAAGTTACATTACAAGCCAGTCTCATTGTTATGTCTGCCTTTTGAAAGTTATCTCTCCATAAAAACAAATCATAATCAGTACTCTGGAAAACTAAGAAAACAAAAACGACATTTTACAGACAGAATGACAAATATTTACCCCAAGACAGCTTCTCTGGCCCCTTAAAACAGCAGAAAAATATGAAAATTTTGCTGAATTCAACTCAAATTTAAGAAACTATCTTTAACTATTTACTTTTCCAAACTAAACTGCCAAAAATACATTTGTATACCAAATATAGCAAAGACTGTATGGTATTCCTAATTGGGAAATGTTGAAGGAAAGTCTAGAAATAAATGTTGGGACAAAAAAAAATCTGATGCTAAAATTCGTAGTTCGGCATAAGGCATTCAAGATCAAAATGTTAAAATAGATCAAAAAAACAAATTGGCCTCAGTTGGAGTAAGCGGTTTGTGATGACTCAAATAGTTTTGGAGGCTTGCTTTGGGGGACCAGCAAGGGTGTGATGAATTTGCATAAACCCTGTGTTTAAGGTGCTAAGAATGAGGCAGACATGCATTTCACTGCATGCTCTATCCCCAGAACAGGGAGCAGAATGTTTCTGCTTACTCTATAGATAAAATTCCAGGATGCATTTTGAGTCCTTCTTAAAATGCAATGAAGGTTCTCAGTTTTCGTCTGAAGTATTACAAAACATACATAGAGAATTTTATGATATTTAACAGAGTATGAAATAAATTCTTACAAATGCAATTGAACCCTCCTGTTTACACCTTCTGATAAAATTCCCCTCCCCTTCTTCAAACAAGAAATCACTGTCCTGGATAGTGTTTATTTCCATACGTTTTCTTTAAATCAATCAATCAACTTATCTATCAATATCTATCTATCCTATTGTTTTAGATATATTTATACTTTATAGAAATGGTACTATACTATATATATATATTTCTGCAATTTGTCTTCTTCATTCAACATGAAATGCTATGTGTTTAGCATTTATGCATAGAGACTGGCACAGGCAGCTTTAGATCATATGTTTTAACTGTGCTGTGCTTTAACTGCTCTTAGAAGCTGTGGTAGGCAGCTTCTAAGACGGATCCCAATGATCCCTGCTTCCTCTTGACTTGTTTTGCATGAAAATCAAAAGTGATGAGATGCCACTTCTGAAATTAGGTTACAAAAAGTTTCTAGCTCCCCTCTTGCTAGCCTTCTCTTGCTCTCACTTGTTTGCTCTGATGGAAGGCAGCTGCCACAATGTGAGCTGCTGTATGGAGAAGCCCCTGGGACAAGGAAGTGAGGGAGGCCTTTCACCAACAGCCGGTGAGGATCTAAGCCTCTCAGGTCACCAGCTCAGAAGGACCTGTATCCTCCCAACAAACGCTTGAGTGAGCTTGCAAGTGGATACCACAGAATAGTTTATTTTGGATGGAAAGTGAAAAGATATTTTTAAAAAATATAATTGAGATGGATGAAGGATGTTCTGGAATCTTTGAATTAATGTGAAAATGTTCAAATCTATCCAATAAAAAATATCATTCAGTTAGTGAATTATGAGTGCCCTTTCTAAAGTGATTCAGCTAACTTTGCAGCATTCCAAATGCTCTACTCTTTACTATTTTCAGATTATAAATATATTTTTTTATTTTTAAGCAGACAAATATATTTTATATTTTTATTATAGATACAATTTATACACACACACACACACACACACACACACATACATATGTATCTCCAGATTTTCTTAGGCAAATACACAGTGACTTCATCAGGGCATTTTTCCTTCTTTCTATTTTCAAGGTTAGCTGGAGTTTTAGGCATCTTTATTTCTTGAATATGCACAGTAGACCTGTAGCATTTAGTCCAGAAAGACTGTTGTCTTAAAATTCTCATACTCTCTTTATCTTTTGATCTTTGTAGTTAGAATTATATCAGGAATTTATGTGTTATTCTGAATTTTATTTACTCAAAATTCAGTCTGAAGCAATGTATATTAACTTATCTTACGGATACCTGTCTCAATTTCTGTTGGCCTGTTCTGAAATCCTAGAACAAAGTTAAAGGTCTACTATGCATGATAGCAGATAAGTATCCCTATAAATTCTTTAGCGTGTTGGCCTTGTTCAAAACCAACAATGAAATATTGTTATTGGAAAACAACAACACGGGAAATTCAATTTCGATTTGCTGTATCTTTTGTAATTTTAATTGTAGGTTAATTTTAAAGGTAAAGATTAAGAAATTAAACAGAATATGATCTGAATAAAGAATTTAAAGAAAATAAATGGGCTTACATCTAGTATTAGTGTTATAATATGCATACATATTCCAACACCTGTAATAAATTATTTAGCATCCTTTTAATTAACTAATACACTGAGGTAGGAAGGGCCAACTATGACTTTAACTAACAATGTGAACTTGAGTGAATCTGGAAGCTTTCTGACAGGTGAACCTTATCACTTTCAAAATAAGCAGTACATGCTAGATGACTCTAAGTACCTTCCAGAATTTTAAAATTGATTCACCTTGCTGTGCAAAGAAGCCAGCCAGCCTTTCATCGAAGCCATTCTAATACATAGCGAAGCAGAGTTCTTATATTTCTATTGTAGTTGATAATGTTTTACTGTTTTAACTTAATGTGCAAGGAACTTTTCTATTTCATCATCAGCTTTAATCACTTTAAAAATCTTTAAGGGAGGGGCTGGCCCAGCGGCATTGTGGTTAAGTTTGCATGCTCTGCTTCGGTGGCCCGGGGTTCGTGGGTTAGGATCCTGGGCAAGGACCTACCACACGCCATGCTGAGGCAGTGTCCCACATACAAAATAGAGGAAGACTGGCACAGATGTTAGCTCAGGGACAATCTTCCTCACCAAAATCAAAAATCTTTACAAGAAATGGCATTATTGACAATAGTTCCATATATAATCTATTAATTCTCCAAGAAGTGTCCCAAGTTAAGGGCATATGCCCAGGTCCAATCTTTGATCGATAATCATATATTAAAAATAGAATTTTTCCAAATGTTTCCTCTATGTAAATACTAATCATTATTTCAATTTTCTTTTGGATTTAATGAAAATTCAAAATATAAAATGAGTACTGTTAAGTGAATTTTAGGGACAATGTTATATATTACATCTAAAAACATATTTAAAACATTTATATGTGTTTCTTCAAAGATTTAAATATTTGTACAAAAAATTAATTCTTTAAAATAATTCCTTGGTGAAAGACAACTATTTGAAAATATGAACTATAGATAAAAGAACAGTACTTAAATACTTGTTTATACTATAACCAGATTACTGTTAAAAATCCTATATATTCCAGGTACTACTAAGACAGCTTAAGCACTGTGGGAACACAGTAACATCTGAAGCAGAATGGAAGTGGCCATTCTCTGCCAGTCACATTAAATAAGATTGCTTTTCTCTTTTGAAGAAATTCATTTCCTATTCACAGATGAGTACAAATGCGAAAAGCCCTCAAGTCTTAAAGGCTTTGCAGTATTTGATAACACCCATGGGGGGAAATTTTGTCTTTGATTTTCTGTGCTGACTCTCAAATTGCTGCACATTTGTGTGGCTGGATTGAAAACTCAGTGTCAGTGGCTTCAGAAGAAAAGTACTTACAGAGTTCCACGACGATAATAAATGTTCTAGAGAGCTCTGAAACTCCCTTTCCCCCCGCCCCAATCATGCACCATGTTCAATGATTGCTTTCTCCTTCATATGGACTATATTTCAGACGTCTCCAACTGTGTTTGAAATGTGCTGATTGCAAATGCTCTTTATGCTTTATTTTTTGTTTCTAAATTCTGCTTTATTCATCTTAAGCATGTCATCTTATCTTTGTTTACATTGTATTTAGTTTGGCAGTGTTTTGAGATAAAGCATTGGTTTCTGAATCTCATTAATATAACTATCTTTTTCTTTCAATCGAATGCCTCACTCAAACTCTAGTCTGAAAGGAATTTTCAAAGCAAGGCTGTTTCCACAGTACTGACAAAATCTGCTATATTTCATCTAACATTGAGTGGTGCATTAATTCGGGCTTTATGTGCTCCTGTTTTAGAAATTCTTTAGAGGCACAGCATGGCTCACAAAAATCTAATATTAGTACACTCTAAGTTGGCTATTACTGACCAGAAGACATGTGTACCTGTTTTGAAAGAAAGAAGGGCAATGTTTTCCTCTCCAGTTCTTCAACATTTCTTTTGTATACCTAAAACTTTTAGCTTTGTTGACAGATGAGAAAATAAGTATGTCCTTTTTGAGAATACAAGTGGATGATCACGATTTAAAAAGCACGGTATTGATCATGTCTATTGGTTCTCGTAGATGTTAGATTAAAAAGTCAGAACACTAACAGAGAATTTTTAAAAACTACTAAATGTTATTGGACCTGTCTTGACTGTTTGGGTATTTTTATAATTCTAGAAATATGCTACTTAATTTTTTTTTAAAGATTTTATTTTTTTTCCTTTTTCTCCCCAAAGCCCCCCGGGTACATAGTTGTATATTCTTCACTGTGGGTCCTTCTAGTTGTGGCATGTGGGACGCTGCCTCAGCGTGGTTTGATGAGCAGTGCCATGTCTGTGCCCAGGATTCGAACCAACAAAACACTGGGCCGCCTGCAGTGGAGCGCACGAACTTAACCACTCGGCCACGGGGCCAGCCCCTATGCTACTTAATTTTCAATATGATTTATAAAATCAAAAACCATGTATGAAGTTATATAAAGGTGACTGAACACAATGTGACATCTAATTAACACAGTTTATTGATTAATATGGGAGGTAAAAGCGTATGTGGCATGTACATATGTGTGATGCATAGAATGAAATAAAAAATAGAAAAAGTATTCTAGTAACATTATCAAGAGAATATGTAAAAGTTTATGAGCATGTAACAAATGTACAATGGAAGACTTCATCTCTTTAGAAGTATCTCTAATAACTTTAGTTATGAGGAGTATTTGATTTAGTCTTTGAAGAATGAGTTTGATTTCAAGAAGAGCAGACAAAAATAGACAATGTTTACAAGGAAGATAAATTTCAGACAGATTCTAAGACAAATTTAATATCTTAATAGATAATTTTTAATTTTTGGATAGCAATGGATAGCCACTGACCATTCTGGAACTTGAGTGTTGAAATAAAATGTATACATTAAGAGGAATATTTTGAGAACAGAGCGTAGAGTTGATGCAAAATGAAGAAAAACAGAACAGAGATTAATACAACAGTCAAGTGGAAGGAAAAGAAGCACCCAGGGCATAAGAACAGAATAATTATGGATAGTCAAAAATAATAAAATATTTAGAAATGTGAGTGTGGACCAAATTTACAATGGAATTAAAATGTAGAAGGAAAAGAAGGTTCAGTGGCAGCAATTTAGAAAACCCATACATCTCATGGCCACAATCTCAAAAATAAATTAGTAAGTAAATTAATGCAATCAAATTTTGAAGTGCAATATGAACTATGTTGGTGCTTTCCAAATGTTATTCATTTAATCTTCATAACATCTCTGCATGATAGGTGTCAATATTATCCTCCGATGAGCAAATATGGTTCAGATAGTTGACTTGCCCAAGAGTATAGGATTCTAATCCAGGTCTATGTCCATACTTCATGCCCCTTCTACCACAAGACGCTATACATTGATGCGACTGCCAGGGAGAGAGGAGAAGAGCCAAGAGGATGTAGGGTTGCAGAATGCAAATAAAGAGAAGGCTTTTCAGAGTGTCAATGAATTTGTGACATAAGATTAAAAAAATTTGGATTTTTTTAATCTTTCAGATATTGGCAATATTTGAATGAATAATGTCAATAGTATAGTAGAAGTAGATGTCATTAAAGCAGAACAGACAGCTATCATATGACAAAGCATTGTGGGATGCTGCAGTGCAGGCTCTATATTCAGTCTCACGTGAATTCTGACTACCATTTAAAAGGAATAGAATTGCTCAGCATCTTTGAACATGAATTACTTTATCAATAACAGGGAGAATAATTCCTACCTCATTGAGGTTCTTATGGGTATTGAAATAACGTATATAAAGCACTAAGCAAAGGTGATTGTATGATAGATAACTTTATACACCAGGATTTAAGGAATATTCTTTAAAATAATAACCTGAGAGTTGACATGTATGTATATATATATGTTTGTATGTATGTATATTACATCAACAATATAATATAGATGTGTCATTTATACATATATTAGTATAGGCACTACTGATTAAATATTTAGTATATGAAAACAATTATACAGCCAACATCTTTAATCACAACTGTGTGGAAAATATGTTATTTTCCCTATCTTATAGATTAGCCCTCTTAAAGTTTGAGACAGATCAAGTCAACCATTGACTATCAGAAGAAGGACTTAAATTTACATGTGCCGGGCTGTTTTCTTTTCTCTTGCTTAATCAGTATGACAACAATGACATCAATGACATCACAACTCAATCAACGAAAAAGAGCTTATTGCTCAAGGTCAATAGATTGCAGTCAAAAGACAAAAGGGACAGGGAAGAGATAGGGTGTCCATAAATTTAAAAACATAACACTGTTTCTCCTGTTTTTCATGATGATATCAACAAGGCAGGGATTCTGGCTGAGTATGTATAATATGAAGTTTTGCTTTAAAAGAATTGTAAGGCTATTCCATTTTAAAATCTTTTAGTTTCACTTTGCTAATGATTTGCATATCAATTAGTTCATTATATTTTTCTTCCACTGCATTCACTCAGTTTTTGTGCAATTGGCATTAACGAAAAGGATTTTATGATGTCTTCTAATAAGCTTTACCAGGATACAAGGAAGTTTAACGTCTTAGTGGATAAATTATATAAATGTTCAGATCTATGTATCAACTTATTCACTGCTACAACATCTAACTTCAGTAAAGAAAAGGGTTAAAAATATGAATGATGCTGAAGAAATACGCCCAAATGAGGAGAAAGACCCAAATATGGCAAAGGAACAATATAAAATTGGAAATCAAATACACTAAACATATTGACAGAAGACCAAATATATGAAGAGCCAGTTGACAGTTCATTATAGTAACACTCTATCAAAAATAAATACATATAGGTATTCTATAGTCCAATGAACATTACACAACGTAATCACAGTGTTTAAATGAGGAGACAAGTGACTTGAGGCTACAATTTTTAGACCTGTTTAGTGAGCTGAAACCATACTATGTGGTTTTCCCCCAAGCTGATCTAGTGTCTCTCATCTGGATTGTAATGACTTTCTGTACCTATGGAATATTCCAAAGTGACATCTTCTGTAGTACTTGTCTTTCTTCTTTACTTCCTAACTGGTTAATTACCCAAAATATTTGATTTTTACCCACAATTCTGCGGTTACATTAAATTTGTAATGGGCTCACCTCCAACAGTACTATATTAGTTTACTAAAATGTATGCCAATCATGATTGAGTTTAATTTTATTCTCATACAGGCTCCATGACAGAGAATGGGAGCATAGAATTGTATATTCTCCATGTAGGGTTGGTATTTCTGTGATTCTGAACTCCTTTGGCCCTTTGGCTCCTAGAATACTTTCTCTCTTTCCCTTTCTCTCTCTCTCTCCCCCTCTCTCCTTCCATGTGTTTGTCTATATACATACAGTCATGTGTCACTTAATGATGGAGATATGTTCTGAAAAATGCATTGTTAGGCAATTTCATCATTGTGTGAACATCACAGAGTACATAGAAAAACCTAGATGGTATAGCCTGCTACACAGTTGTATGGTATGTGGCTATATGGTACTAATCTTATGGGACCACTGCTTCATGTGTGGTCTGCTGTGGACCAAAATGTTATGCGACATAGATACATATACGAGATTTTGGTGGAATTTAAGATAAGTAGTCACTTATATACATTATTGTGTGTGGCTTTTAATCAATTCAGAATATAGTCACTTTATTATAAACCTTTCATAGTGAGTCGTCATTCGTGTATATATACATACATATATACATATATATATATATAAAATTTTATGTGTCCACTTGACTAGGTTATGGTGCCAGTTGTTCTAAAAGACTAGTCTAGATGTTGCTGTGAAGGTGATTTGTAGCTATAATTACATTTACAATCAGTTGATTTAAGTAAAGGAGATTATCATTGATAACGTGGCTAGGCCCCATCAAATCAATTGAAAGTCTTAAGAGCAAAAATTGACATTCTCAAAAAAGAAACAATTCTTCCTCAAGACTATAACACAGAAATCCTGTCTGAGTTTCCAGCCTGACAGCCTGTCCTACAAATTTCAGACCTGCCTGCTCCTATAATCACATGAGCTAACGTCTTAAAATAAACGTTTCATTTATATCACACATATATCCTATTGATTCCCTATCTGTGGAGAATTGTGACTAATACAATATGTGCATGTGTATACCATATATCCACATACACACATACACACACCCTCCTAAGGCCCACATAATTTTGGTTATTAGCAGAAATATGAAAAAAACTCCAACACTTCATGTATTAGTTGGAAAATCATTACTTTTCTAAATGAGAAGAGTAGAAGTAATGAACAATGCAGAGAATAACAGTCAGGCTTCACATGGATCGATAAAGTGACATATCTCAAAAGCAAGAGGGTAGGAAGAAAGTAAAAAAGAGAGTTAAAAAGCATATAATGTTTTCCTTGGATTTTCCCATTAAATGCAAAAGGACTGCCGAAGGAGAAACCCCTTCCAGTAGAGGAAGACTAACACAATTTGTCCAGCTCACCTGATAAAATACACTCTTAAAAGGTTCATAATCCCCTCCCAATCCTTTACAAATATTAATGGAGTTAAGGATAGAGAAGAAATTAGAAGTCAGATAAAGATGAGAATGGTAAAAACAAATATAGCTATTGTATAAATAATCCCATATCTCCATATTCATCCTGAATACATGAAGCTATGATCATTTTCCAAAATAACAGAGGTTATATTTTCCCCATTTCATTTCACCAATAATTAATAATCTGTGCTTCTTCAATTATTATATTTGGAGGGTGGATTTCCCCTGCAAAATGTTTTCTGTAGGATATTGCCATATATCATACTGAGATATGCCATGAAACGCTAATGACCATAAGCAATGAAATAATGACCTCCTCGGTTTTGGAGCTCACAAATTACTTGAGGAATAGGAACAAGACTAGTTCTAGAGGGAAAAGTCTAGAGAAGTCTGTGATGGCTGACGTGATTTACTCAGTGTCTACTAAAGGAACACGAGACGGTTTGAGCATCTAGCAGTCTGGAATGCATTAAAAGGAAAAGTGAAGTAATGGCCAAACAGAGAAGTGCTCTGCAGGTTAACAAATTAGGAGAGTATATGACTTTCTAGAATGGAACTGAATAGAAATATTAGGCAAGTCACAAGTGTGAGCCATATAATTTTAAATTTTCCAGTAGCTACATTAATAAAAGTAAAGAGAAACACAAGATACTAATTTTAACAACATATTTTATTTGACCCAACAAACATGTCCAAATTATTATCATTTCAACATGTATTCAACATAAAATTACTAAAGAGATATTTTACATTTGTTTTTCACATTAAGATTTTGAAATCTGGTGTCTTTTTTTTACAGATCCTTTCAATTCAACCCATGCATATGTCAAGGGCTCAATATTCACATGTGGTTCACGGTTACTGTATGGACGGTGCAGTTCCGGACCAATGAACCTCAACTCTGACCTGACAGACTGCTAGAATCACTGCGAAAGCTTGAAAAAAATGCTAATGCTTTAGGTCTACCATCAGAGATTCCACTTTATATAGTCTTGGAGGAGGCTTGAATACTGGTTTTTAAAAGGCCCCTTAATGATGGGAAACCATTATGATGTGATATACATTGGTCTGTTTAGATCATGTCTCGAAATTACTAGGAAGTTACCATTTCTTTCACCACCATCTAACTATAGCCCTCCTTAGAGATAATGACTGTGTGAAGATGAATGCTGACTTTCAGAGGGAAGTGGTGATCTTCACACTTAGTCATAATAGCAGACACGTTCAGTTGATGTTTGTAATCTGTACTGAATTCTGGAGAGTGGGTCAATTAAAAAGGTACAATGCAAGAGAAATTGAATGTTCCAGCACATATCTCTAAAGACTAATCATTAATTATCAAAAGGTTTGTTTCATAAACAATTCAGAAAAGTGCTCAAACTTTTTGTTGTTTTGAACTGGCACTGTGGGTACATCACAGCACAACGTTTTGGAGATTTGCATGAGCAACTTTAATCCCGTTGATGTTGCTTAACCTCTCAAATACATTTATTTCCTAAATATGGAAGTTAGGGTTTTAGAATTTCTAGCATCTACAAGCATTTTCCAAGCATGTGCCTTTGTTTCATATGTAATTTTTTACATAAGCTTATTAACCAGTTCTTTAAAACTATATAGGAATAATTATGTAAGACCTAGCTGGCAGGTTGAAGAAAGTTCCACCTGTCGCAAACTCATTGCCTCAGGGTAGCAAAGTATAATCTGTGGCCCAGCAGCTTGTTATAAATGCAGAACCCAAGTTCCCACCCAAGACTGAATGAGATTTTAACATGATAAGATGGGGATTCTTGTGCACATTACGTATTGAGATGCACAGGTGAGTTATTTCAAAGGATCGCTGAATGGAAAACAGATTTGGGAGGTGAAGTATAGTAGAAACTAAGAAAGGGTAAGATGATAGGAGGTGAAGTTCCTTGAAGGGAGAGAAGAAAATAAATTGAGTAGAACCAAATTAATAACATGAGACTACTCACTTTTGTATTTGTATTTTGTATTAAATTAATACAAAGTTATGGCAAACTTGGTGGCTTTAAACAAGACAAATTTACTTTCTCTAAGTCAGAAGTCTGACGCAGGTCTTACTGGGCTAAAACTATGGTGTCAGCAGGGCTATTTCTTTCTGAAGTTTCTAGGGGGAGAATCTATTTCCTTACCTTTTGCACCTTCTAGAGGCAAAAGCAGGAAAAATGCATCTCTCTGTGTCTTTCTTCTGTGGTAATATCTCCCACTGACTATTTTAAGGGACCCAGTGATTATATTAGGCCCTCCCAATTATCATCCAGGATAATCGTTCTATTTTAAGGTCAAGTGATTAACAGACTTAATTCCATCTGCAACTTTATTTCCCCTTTGCCATGTAACATGACATATTCACAGCTTCCAGAGGCAGAGACATCTTTGGCGGGGGGGGGGGCACTATTCTGCTTAACATATTCTTTAACTCAACCATTCACTATCTAGTTTGCAACCCATGTTGCTTAACGAATCAGTTGACATCTGCTGCCTTTTAGAGGAGAAGAAAAAGTGGAAGATCCTGTGTCCTCTAAAGGAGTGGTTTCTCTTGATTTCCAGCAGGAGAAAGTTACAAAATTAACATCTACAGACATTAGCTAATGGGTCTTCCTTTTAGAAGCTACTATGGAAAACTTCTCATTTTATCGCAGCTGCTATTTGCAAACAGGCACATTTTTCTTATGAGCCATCCATATAAACGCTGTTATTCTTTTTTAAGACAGTATGTAGACCAATTTAGTGAGCATTACAGTGGCAAAAATATCAAAAAGGAAACCTTCACGATGCTGATCTTGTGCAAACCACTTATAATCTTTGGGTCTTAGTGGCTCAACTTTAACTAGTAGTTTATAAAGTATCTTCAAGGGTTTTCTTCTCTACTCCTCAAGCTCTAAAAGCTTATGGCATGTAGTACTGAAAACAACGTTTTCCTACAATGATCTTGTGTCATTTCTTTCATATCAATGGATCTAATGCTTCCAAATTTTGTTCATAATCTGGGGTACTGACATGCTGTATGTGTATGTCTAGGAAAGGCAAGCAAATGATAGCTTGGTTCATAGATACAACACGTATGATTCTTACTGTCATCCACTGTTTTTTCAATTTTCCCTGGTTAAAACTCCGGAAGCAAATTTACTTCCAAAACTATACTAGATATTTTAGGTTGTATTAGGATAGCTTTCCGTCTTTTTTTAAAAGAAAATTAGTGATGTGGTGAGTGAGGCAACACAGTTGAGCCAGCCTACCCTGCAGACTAGGATTAGGCCACGTGTTTGGTTTATTTCCATACAACATCTAACCCCTGAATATCCTTCCAAAGTACAGATCCACAATCTAAAAGGCTAAACAGCAATGAACTGGAACTCCAAAAGGGCTTTCTGAAAGTGCACTTGGATGCAAACCTCTAAGGTAAGAAATTAATTCTCTTATTACTATTTCAACAGATGCTAGGGAGAATCTGGAGACAGTTTTTTGTGCACTGGACTGCTCTTGGTTCAGAGTACTGGTCACCCTTAAAAATACAAGTAGGCCTCACTTAGGAGAATGTTCTAAATGTATGTGTGCGATGTATTAGGTTTCTATTGCTGCAGTAACAAACGACCACAAACTTAGTGGCTTAAATAGTACCTATTTATTATCTTACAGTTTCTGTGGTTCAGAAATATTGGCAATATATAGAACAGCTGGTTCCCTGTACAAGGGCAATGTCGAGGTGCCAGCAGGGCTTCTCCTTCCTGGAAGTTCTAGGGTTATTTATAGAATTGAGTTCCATGTGGTTGTAGGACTGAGTTTTCCATTTTCCTCCTGGCTTTCAGCCTGGCATTACTGGCATCTTCCTGAGGCCGCCTGCATTCCTCAGCTGCGGTTTCTTTTCTCCATCTTCTAAGCCCCAGCAAATGCAGTTGAGTCCTCCTCATGCTCGGAATCTCTGACCTCTCCTTTTGCCATCTCTCTTCTCAGCCTCTCTTTTCTGCTGCCTTTCTCTGACGCTTCTGGCTTCCCTTGCTGTTTTTAAAGGCTCTGTGGTGACACTGGATCCAGGATAATCTTCCTATTTAAGGTCAGTTGATGAGTATTCTTAATTCCGTCTGCAAAGTCCCTTCCCAGCAGTACCTAGATTCCTGTCTGATTGAGTAACCACAAAATGGAATCTGGGGAGATCATTTTTAGAATTCTTCCTACCATATGTAGCAACTATATGTAAACTTTTATTGTCACTTTTTACAGTGCCTTATAAACTCGCTTTTGCAACAGAGACATCATAAAATAAATCAGAGAAATAAAAATGCAAACCTAAATTCCGATTTGATATCAATAGCATATACTCTGTTGGGAATTTTTATTTCTATGCTCCAAGGCCAGATGCCTTCCACATTCCTGATTTCAGACTCTGTGCTCGAGGGTTTGTACACAGATTTACCGCTGTACACAATTTACCTCAGCATTGATTTTCCCCAAATGCTGCTTGTACTGAGCTATCACTGCCCTGGTGGCATGCTACATTATTATTATTGTCACTGGATGTCAGATATATTCTTCTCTCCTCATTTAATTCTTACTAGTCTGTATTCACACCCCCTGACAGCAGAAGCTGTGTTTTCTTCCCAGAAGAAAATTGCTGGGCACCCTTAAGTTTCCCCTGTACTTTGGATACCCTTTACACCCTCAATCTTTACATTGGTTGCCCTTCTAAGCTTAAAATAACAGCTTTATTTCATTGGGGAATTTCTGCTTACAGAGATTATCACTTGCCCTGTGTTCATGGATCAAACTTCTGCCAAGGTTTCCACATTACCTGCTTCTGCCAGTAGACCTTTGCTAAACACCTTCAGATTTCTTTCTCTTCTAATAGCTCATGTAGCTCTGGCCCATGTTATCCAGTTTCTTTCTATATGTACCTATTCGAGGAGAGCCTGAAGCAACCCCTTCATATTTCTAGAGGAAGGGAATTCCCATCCCAGTCCTTGGCAGGGCTGCGTATGGAAAGGACAGGTGTACCTCTCCTCTTCGCCCTTTAGTCACTATAACTAAGAGGGGACTAGTGATAAAATTAATAAGCTAATAAGAAGGAACTGGGCATTGCTGTCCAGCCCCTAGCCAGGTAGGATAACGCATCTTGCTGTGTTTTCCAGTACTGTGGTAATGCTACTGGGGCAGGCCTGTAGTTTTGAATGGACAAGTTCATCACAGAGAATAAGCATTAGGAAGGCAGATTGTGGCCAGAAATCTAGGTCATGTCCTCCAAACCAGTTTTCACAGTAATAAAGCTAAAGTTTTGTCCTCCATCTGTTCAACTCCATGTCTGATTGTAGTTGGTTTGTAACTCACAGGGGAAGAAAAATGGTGATAAATTATACCCCTCAAAACCCACTTGTATCTGGCATATGCTCTGATGTTTTACTAATTCCCACCCCACGTACTCCATTTATTCAGTTTGTGCTGTTCATACTTCGGTTCTTTGTTATTTTTTGTTTCCCAGGTGTTAGAAACTCCTGGTTCCTGATAATTAAGTGTCTGGCTTTTTGACTGCCTGACATTTTGTCTGATGCCTAACACAGTGCCTGGCACACAGTGAAAACACACTAAATGTTTCTTGACTACGTTTGCTAGAATTGCAAGTCAAAAATTGTCTTGAGTATCGCACGTCTGAAAAACAGAGGCCTGGACAATGGACACTGCACGTCTATGCTATCATTATACCAGCCTTCCACCTCAGCTTCATTTGAATTTCAGCTCTCTTCTTACCAAACTATTTATGTTTCTTCCCACCCAAGTGGAAAGAAGCAGGAAAAAGTGATCAGAGGTTTTGTTATCAGAGTTACTTTCTTTTTATCCCCCATGAAATGAAACTTTATCAAATATCTGACAATCTCGAAGATATATAATAAACAAATATATATATCGGACAACAATAAATATCAATGTCAATATCAACAATGAATATAAATATCTGATAACCTCGAATACTTATCTCCAATAAATAAATGAAAGAGAGCTCATACATTTGTTCTGTCTCTTCAAAAGGATATGGAGATAAATATATATATATATATATATATAAAATATCTTTTCTCTTTCATTTATTTATTAGACCACAATTTAAGAAATCGAACTTTGTTTAATGAACCATCTGCGTTAAAAATAATCCTCACGTGTGTTCTTCAAACACCTCCTAATAGTGTTACTGCTCTATTGTGAATATATCTCTAGGGCTCTGTTGCATACAGCATTGCCCAAATTGTTTTATCCTGAAAGTTTTTGATGCAGCATGCAGTCCTTTTTGTAGCAAAAGTGTAATTCACATATAAAATACATACACACTTAGAGAATCTTAAGCATGTAGCTTCACTGGATTCATAGAGATTCTCCTAGACTATCCTTAACTTCTGGGGTTGGTGCTATACAGCTTCCCTATACTCCATCCTTCTATCTTCACAGGTTTTCTTCTTTTTATTAGGCTTTGATCGTCACACATATAATGATTAGTAAAACTTCAGTACCATCTTTCCAGCTTCAATGCTTCATAACCTTCAATGTATTCTAAAGACTTCCGAAATCAGCATATTTCCAGAATTACATCATTCTTCTTGCCAACAGTTTCTTTTAGTGCCACACTAAGCTAAAATTAACTATATCAGTCTTTAAATCCTTCTAATAAGCCAATTCTAATGTCATTGTCTCTTTTCTTTCCAAACTTGTTTCCTTTATTTGAAGAAGTCACGATTTTGTTGATACCCTTGAATGCACACATCCAAATATATTTCAAGGTCTAAAACACGATTGCAAATACTTCTCCTTCCCCGTAATGCTTTGTGCTGACAGCATATTCTATTTTGTCTCAAGAAATAACACTTCCTTGGAGTTTGTCAGGAGTTAAAGATAATTAGTTGAATTAGGAAGAAGAAATTCAAATCTTAAGGCATTGTACTTAAATAGCCAATCATCCTGGCATTCATATTAAATATGTGACTTTACTCATATTAACTTTCCACTAAGCATTGCATAATTTAATAAGCTCTTCAGAGAAATGAGATATCGTGGAAAGAAAATTGGAGCTGGCTATTTAGAAATATTGACATTAAAGAATGCAAAATATGAGTAATTGCCATATTTGTTTCAACAATCTGGGCCTTACAAGCATTTTTCATAAAATGCTTTACTTGGAAAGACTGTAATTCTCAAAAATTGGAAAGTTTGATAAAAATAAATGGAAAGTACAGAAAAACACCCACACAGCGCCATGAGCTTCACTTCCCTACACATCTTTAGTGTAAGTGAAATTCATTCACAGAAGCAGGGAAAATAAAACAAATACTTACAATTTTGTTTTGGTGTATCTCAGCAGGTGGGAACTTAAAGTAGAAATTGATTTTCACATATTGACCTCTAAAATGAATCAAAAAGATTTCAGGGGCATGTGTGTGTTTAGCAGCAGCTGTCAAAATGCAGTTGTCAATTACCCAGTTCTGTTGATTCGAGTTGCTCAAGAGGTCCATTTGTAGAATATCTGAAATGTTCTATAAGCAATCACCCCTAATATTGTGTGCATACTTACATTAGGCAGTTTTTTCTAAAATAAAATATGTCAAAGAATAGGATATATACTCCTTGATTGTACTTGGAGTGCAACTAGTTATTTCATATTGTCAGTTGATGTTATGTTTGTACATTCATATGTCAGTTTAACATTGGGGCAGCCATGTTGATAAGAAACCTGAAACTTTACAGGATGTTCTTCAAATGGGAACGAGCCTACTGAGAACTCTAGACAGGAAAATAAAATTATTCTTAGGTAAAAGGAATAAGAATGCTATAATGTGAACACATCTCAAGAGCACTATTCCCAAGAGTTCTGCCTCAATGCTTTTATCTGGAAGATTTTTGATAAAGTATGCAATTCTCAGAGTTTGAGTAACATGGCTTCCTAGTATATTTTCTAAGAGATCATGAACTATAAATCATATTTTAAATAAGATAACAGTATAAAATGTTATTTATAAATCAGTTGAAGACTAAGGAGCATTTACCAAACATTGTGACATTAGTTTTGAAGTGTTTAAAATTCTAGCTTAACCTTTGGTAAAAAACTGACAACTTTAACCTAGTGCTAGTTATAAGTTAGATATACTAAATCCATGCCATTGACATTAGAAGAATGCTTGCCTTTCTCTTTGCTATAGTTGTCATGAATGTATCTAGGAAGTCTAAAAGTAATTTTAGATCATTAATAAGCAAGTTAAAAAGAGAGCAAGTCATAAGCCATTATAGATGCACAGGCAGCTAGAAAGTGACTCATTTATTCATTCATGGGACAACTGTTTATTTAGTTATCTTACTTTTAAGTTGAGATTTTTACTGAGATGATTGAAGATTCATACCAAGATGCAAGAAGTAATACAGAGCGATCTCATGTACACATTGCCCAATTTTCCCCAATGATAATATTTTGCACCACTATAGTATAATGTCGTAACCAAGATATTGTCATTAATATGATCCACCTATCTTATCCAGATTTTCTAAATTTCGCTTGAACTCATTGTGTGTGTGTGTGCATTAGGTTCTCTATAATTTTACAATCTGTATAATTTTGCATATCCCCCACCACAGTCATGATAAAAATACTGAATGCTTCCAACACGACAAGGAGGGATGTCTAACACAGCATGGTGTGCCAAGCGGTGCCAGGTCCACACCAGGGATCCGAACCAGCGAACCATGGGCCACCGAGAAGCAGAATGTCTGAACTTAACCACTGCGCCACTGGGCTGGCCCCCTGTCCTCTTGCCTTTTATACTCACATCCACTTCCCTCTCACCTGCCCCCCACCAATGTCCCTAACCCTGACAACCAATAATCTGTGGTTCTCCATTTCTAAATTTGGCCATTTCAAAAATTTTAGATAAATGGAATCATATAGTATACAACTTTTTTGGACTGGCTTTTTTCAGTCAGCATACCCCCCTGAAATCCATCCAACTTGTTGCAAATTTAGTCATTCCTTTTTATTACTGAGTAGCATTCCATGGCATGTACGTTTGACAGCTTATTTAACCATTCCTCTGTTGACAGACAGCTGAGCTTATTCCAGGTTTTGGCTATTACAAATAAAACTGTTATGAATATTCCTGTGCAGGTTTTATGTGAATATAAGTTTCACTTCTGTGGAATACACGCCCAAGAATGCAATTGTTGGGTCATATGGGTAATTGCACATTTAATTTGATAAATAACTAACAAACTAGTTTCCAGAGTGGTTGTATCATTTTAAATTCCCACCAACAATACACAAGTGATTCACTTTCTCTAAATCTTCACCAGTATTTGATGTAAAGAATCGGAACTCAGACTGAAAAGGACTTAACAAGGCTCTGTACTCGGGGGCTTATAATCCAGCCAGACGAGCATCTTTCAGGTGCAGTTGACCATACATTTCTACTATGTGAACTACAGAGTAAAGGAAGTCCATTTTCAGGGAGAGAAGACAATGAAGAGAGAAGCAGTGACTATGTTAGAGAGGAAATTAACAGCACTTCCACCTTGGATCCAGCTATTCTTTCAGAAAATGTGCACCTTGTCCTTTCTGCACAATGGATTCTATGAGAAAGATCAGTATATTTTCCACTTGAACTAGTTAGTTTCTGTAGGTAAAAATAAAACAAAACAAATAATTTTTCCTAACACATTAGATGGTAAAGAATGTAACTGTTGCTTACAGTACCCAAATTAAAGCTATTTCCTGGAATACCTTGAAAAGACCAAGGTGCCAAGGACTCAAGGGTCAAACAGATTTGAACTGGACTTGAATCCCAGCTCTTAACATATGTAAATCCCTCGTGGTTACTGTAAGGATTAAACAAAGTTTGTTCCTAAATGATTTATCACAATGCCTGCTGGATATGACAGTATATTGTTTGTAATAATAAAAATACTTTGCAAGAAATGAGATGTGCTATTGTTAAGCAAGAAGTATGCGTGCATTTTGGATGAAATCGCTCATCACCTGCTAAGTTTATATTTGGGGAAATGAGGATGCAGACCTTGAATCTGAGCCCCCCAAAATGGCATAATTTTTAAAATAGTGTTAATATTTAAGCTTATTTGGTACAGATTTATTTTGTTATTTATGAAAGAGGGATGAGAAAGAACTGCTGGTAGCAGTCCCTGATATTCCTAACCCATTGTGTGAGTGTGTGTGTGTGTGTGTGTGTGTGTTTAGGGAGAGTACTAAGAAAGCCTTATACCTCTCCCATATAGAAGGCCCTTTAGTTTCCAGTATGGTCGTTTCTCCCCTTTCCCACCCTCCTCACTCTCCCCTTCCTGTCTCTTACCCTAACACCACTAGTGACTTATCAAAGGAGCCCCTTCAACTACAAAACACATTCTCCCTCTAGGGGAATTCTGGTAAATAAGATGTTCTCTACCTCATTGCCTTTCAATGACATTCTCACACTCCTTATAGATTACAGCCCTGGGCAACTGTCCAGCTGACCTGTCCCATAATCTGTCTTGGGTTGTCCTTTTTCAAGATAGAATGCTTCATTCTGTTTCCAGTCAACAAAGAGACCCTGCCTGTGAACTTGTCCTCATAATCAAAGCTCACCATTCATGGTACTCTTGAAATAACTCTGGAAAGAGAAAAATGTCTTCTTTAGGTCTCTTATTCTCCTTGAGTTTTTAAGAATTCATATTTCACGAAGGATTCTTACAGTAAATCACTCATGGAGTGGCCTGGAACTCTTAAATATCTCATTATTTGAAAAAGTGTTAAAAAATAACGAGTAGTTAATGGAGAAAATAGTTAACTCCTCAGCTTGTACAATAAAGCTTTAAGTTGAGACCATCAAATGATATGACAGCTTAGAATGATCACAATATGTAAATAAACACTGCACTTTTATTTTTTATATGTTTCTAACACATTACTGAATTTAAGTACAGTGAGTACAAAAAATGGCAATGCTTAGCAATTAAAAATTCTTAACAAGTTAGCCCATTTTCCTGATAAAATTCTTCAAGTTGGAATGTACTTGATTGGAGATAAGGGAAAAACAAGGAATTGTAAGGTCAAGTTTGATCTATCACTGCATTTCCATTATTTTATAGCAGAAGGTGTTAGTTCTCTATGTCCTCACCTAAGATACATTACGGTGACACGCGCTCCTGAATTTATAACTGAAAATTAGCCAGCACTTCCAACCCCAGGCTAGTCCTCAGAGATTGCTGAGAAATCTGTGCTTTCCAGGATCTTCTACTCCCATCACTTTGCCATAATACCATGTCGGATTTTTCAGGTGGGTAGGGAGCATAAATGTGGCAAGCACCATTTTTTGGATTATAGCAGGCCATTAGTGTCTGCCACTGCGCTCCTGCTCCTCAGTCCTCAGGTGAAGAGACACCACCAGCCCTCATTCTTTCATCTCATGTGTGAAACACACATTTTCTTTTAATTTAACCCAGAGCAGAAAGCCTGAGTTTTTATGATCGCAGGCTACAACAGAATGGAATTACAAGACAGACAGCCTGCCTCTACAATGAACCATCCCTTTGCAGATGGATCCACTTCCATGATGGACCACAAGTCTCCCTGTTCATTTCCTAGTCTGCTTTATGTGACCAAGACCAGCTCCCCCATCACCAGACGCATCACCATGCTTTAAAATGCAAGCTAAACCCATTATAAACTCTAGAAATGGGAATCAATTCCTAATCCTTGCCCATTACCATTTCATGTCCTCAAATTTCTCTCTTAATAGAATGCTGAGAGTGCAAATGTCAAGGTGTCAATAGAGCAATCACATGGAAGTACAATGTCAGTATATTTCAGAGTCAGGATTATGTTTATACTAAACCACAACAAAGATGAAGCATCAATGTCCCAGTCCAGGTTTTTAAAAAAATCCTGTTGAATCTCTGCTTATTAAGAGTAAAAATCTTATAGCCCAAACTCAACAAGATTTATCTTACTAAACATAAACCACAGAATAATAAAACACGTTTATAAATTTAAGTAGGCAATTTTAGTTGAATATAAAAACTTACTGAGCATGAGAGGAAATGATGCAATGAGAAAACTTCTGTTGGGAATTTTAGGAACTGAATAGCCACTTCTTTTTCCATGGTTATCTTTTTCCATAAGCTAAGTAGGTACAGGGTGAGAATATCCAGATTTCTCCCTTAAGGCTTCTTTTATAATAATCGTCTCATAGGTAGTACCACTTTTCAAGCATTCATATTATTTTATAATCAAAATATGATCTATCATCAAACACATACATTAAATAGGAGCTGAAACTTACAATCATATAAATTTTACCATAAGAAAGCTAAAATAAAATGATGCTAAGTATTTTACCCAAGGTCAACCTAATTTAAAAATGGTCTAGGAATAAAAATATGATATTTAGTAGATGTCTCCCTGTCTGGGTTCTTAATATTACAAAGTCTTCTAATTGGTATTAATATTACAACAGAGATGTCAATTCCATCCTCCCCTGCTGCCTAGTACAGATTGCAATTTATTAGTCTGAAGACATTTAAATGGTTTGAAGTGATAATTAAAACGTTTCTTTAACATGTTCTATTTTATTCATTGGCAATCGATTCAAGGTCACATACAATTGTTCAGTGTTACATTCCACAAGTTAAACGTTTTTCTATATCAATATTGAAAATATTTATAGCTTGTTATATTTTCAATATACGTTGGAAAATTCTTTCCAGCAACAAATTGTAATTAACTTCAAAGGGGCTTATGACCTAATACAACATTTCCATTACTTTGGTTTTCAAGTTCACAGTCATTAAAATTTAACAATGTATTAAACGGAATTATTTCATAATTCAGAGGCATAGTTTTACTTATTTAACTTGGAAAAGTGACAGTCATCCTTTTCTTAAGGAACACATTAAATAGCACAACTAAGCTGATGTATAATAATCTGGGTTTAATTCTTCTTGACAAGGTATTTGAAAAAGAAGAGAGTAAAGCATTTGTAGTCCCTTGATGATACGCAGTTTACCTGTGTGATAATTTTGCAGTCAATTTCTATGCACATGAGTTATTTGATCTTTCATTATTGGAGGGAGCGTCTTCTTATACTGATAGGCTTAGCTCTCTGCCCTCACATACTCTCAATCTCTACCAGCTTACAGGTTCTCGTGCTATCTTGACTCTGGATTAGCTGTCCGGAATGGGTACCCGGCAAAACTGACATAATCCACAACTTGAGTGTGTACTGCAGATTAGAGCTATTTGTGGACTCATGAAGACTTTGTGTCCTGCTGTCAATAATCAGATTCTTATTCAGTTCCCTGTGGGTATGCCCCACCTGAGAATCTAGTTCAAAGAACTGGGTTCTGGTTTTGGCCCGTTGCACTAGAGTCCCAGCCTTGATACCTTGCTTGGCATGACAGACTCAACAGAATGGCTTCAATTTCCATCGAGCACTGCGGTTCCATCTCTCAACCCTTGTTTTAGTGCCTGGTCATAGGAAAACTGGGCAAAGATGTCAACAGACACCTGGAATAGATAATACTCTGCTTCCTCCTGATGGCCCCAAATTCGCATGTGTACACATTCCTTCCCTCTCTTTCAATTAAAGCTCAACTTTGCTGAAGATTTTCCCAGTTAATAGGACAATTTGTGTTTTAACATAATATTCTGATTCACCTGTGCTATGTGCTATTTGCATGCCAACAGATATGACTATCCGATCTGTAAGTTGTCCTGTTTCTGTTTACCCTAATGTATTCTTTTTTGAAAACTTACAGGGCAATTTATTTTCATTACAAAAACATTTGCATTCCACTTCCAAGGAGTCCTTAACCAATAGGGTTCTGATTTTATGTAAATCATGATTTAATTTACAAAAAGTCAGCATGCACACAGTTGAATTATAAAAGTGCAGTTTACATTCCCCTGCTTTTTGCTTTTGTTGATTCATCCTGACAACATATCAAAATCCAAATTCCCTTAATTAGCACAAAAGGCCCTTAACAATTATCTATATTCCTATCACTCCCTCATGAAGTAAATTGTCTTTTTGCCTTTTTAATTGTCTTAATGTCTTTATCCTTTCCCTTCCCCTGTCTTTGCCTAGAATACATGCACTCATTCTCCAAGATGAAGCTCAAACGGCAGCATCTTGGCAAAGCTTTCCAGCACTTTCCTAAGCAGAATTAATTGCTTTATCCCCATGACTGCAGGGTCTGTACCTAAATTATAGAATAGTATAATATAGCACAATTGTAAAAGAAAATACTTTCTAAGTCCCTTGTTCATAAACTATAATCCTTAAAAACATACAAATATTAAATCAAAGGTTTACAAATTAAGTACAAGGGAAACTAAAACATGATGAAATTCAAATACCAGTAATAATTTAACATGTGGTTAAATCACTGCTCACAGCGTGCTCATGGTACTTGCTATGGTCCAGGTTCTTTTGAGTCATAAGAAGAGTTAGTTGTTCCAGAACTTCTCTTTGTCAAATTGCTAAGACCAAGTATAGCGCATCATAACATTATTTGAACATTGCTTGGTAAAAAAAGCATCCTATTTTATTTTAGTAGTCAATAATAATTACAGTACCTATACTATTTTTTTGCAACTTTCTAAAGACAATGTTAAAATTCTGAGAGATGTCCATTAATATGATTTTGGCTCATTTATATATGAATAAATACCCTGTAAATTCTAAAGAAAGAGATATTGGCTGTCTCCTCATCCATGTGCAAATTATTCCCTCATAATTTTAATAAGACATTATTTGGTACCTACAATATTGAGTTAACTGGAAATGTTATAGAGACCAAACAAAGCAATACTCTATATTATTCTATTGGTTTCCTACTGAATGAATCAGTGATTTTTATCCTTTTATTTAATAATCTTTACAAAAATGGTTACATTATCTACAATTTATGTTCTTAGAACCTAAGGTATAAATTTAAGATAATCTGAACTGCAAATTGTGACAAAATCAAAAAAGTTATTAAGCATAACATTTTATGTGTAGAAGCATATAACAACACCTGTAATATGAAGTCATAAAACACAATCAGTATTTTAGAAGTGGATTCTTAAAACTTTTTTGCATCATAAAAATTTACTAGGGATAGTATTTCTGATGCCATAAAATGCTCAAACTTAGTAGGACTATGTGACATTTACCATGCTAAGGGGTCTGTATGTAGGGTCTGAGCAGCATTGTGGATCATAATTAGCTTAGCATAATTAGGTGAATCAACTATAAACCGGCCTTTTTATATTGTCCCATATATAAGTATTTAAATAGCTGTTGAACATTGTTTGAAGAGTTTAGTAATAATAGAAGTTTCTAAGGCTGAATATTCAACTTTATATTGTGAAAATCTATCCTGTGAAGACACAAAATTGAGCTTATTAATGCATAAATAAGATTTACAACTATGATGTGGAATTTAATGCATTACAAAATAAAACATTATAAAACGCAAGTTAACCATCACTCCATCATCCATAAATTCTGCTAAACACCCTTTGTTATTTCAACCAATAGTTGCTAATCATCTACTAGGTCCAAGAAAGCACAGTGAACATTTCAGGTGACACAAAATTGGACAAGTTGTTAAGAGTACTTTTAAAGTTTCCCAAAACTTTAAAGTTTCCTTAAAAATTAAAGATTCTTGAAATTCTTTACCAGTAGTCAAACATATAAATATAGGTAATTTATGGTGTTGATTGCATTTCACTGTTTTCTATTTTAAATGAAAAAAAGTCTAGGCTTCATAACATAATTTTTTATTGAAAGTTCTTTAAAGTTGAACTAAGATTTAAACAAGATATAATTTATATAAAAAGCAGCAGGTATCAAGGAAGTTAATGCATATAAGAACCACAAGAGAAACTTAAAAGAAATTACATGTTTAGACCATATTCAAGCAGATTCTGATTCAATTGGTATGCAGCAATGTCCAGGCATTAATACCAATTAAAATATAATTTTAAAGGTCCACAGTTAGGTCTCACATGCTGAATATTTACAATATTCAGTGGTGAAACACTGAACAGTTTTACGAGAAAATTATGATTAAAAAGTCTGCATGTATATATAGAAAATAAACTAATATTCAGTTTTAATATTAAAATATATTTAAGTTTTTTCAGCAGGTGAAATATTATAAATTCACATCACTAATGGTGAACAAGAAATAGGTGTTTTACTATCAGAACTTTTAGTATATATGTGTATATACATTATACATACACACACATGAATATACATAGGTGTATATATAAATATAAATATATAATTTTTGTATATATATAATTTACAAATATAATTTGCAAATATATAATTTTCTGTAGAAACTTTGATCAAACATCTCACATGTCTATCATTACAAAGAATGATATATGTGCCTAAGAAAGGAAAGCTAGAACTTAAATAAAGAAGTAAAAGAAAAATGAAACATGGAAGTAACTATTATCAGAGGATAAGTCCCATATTAATGTAGAAATTGTAGTCAGAACAGCTACAGCAGCTCCTTACTGTGCATTATACCCCAAAAAGCAATTAAGAAAAATATTTGCCAGATGGCTGTATGTGATGATATGCATAAACTGGCAACAAGCCGATTTTTCTAAAATCTTTTACTACATGTTGGAGAACAGAAGTATCACCAGTCTGATAAAGGTTATTTCAAATGAAGGGGACAGTTTCATCTCAAGCTAGGCAAATATTCATGGCCAAATGTAAAGGGTCTATTCTAAACTGAGTGCCAAGGTTATCTGACTCTTTGTCAAAATACTGGCTAGAATCCAGATCTGATTTCCAGTACCACTGTTTTTCCAGCTTTAAAAATTACCACAAGTTTGAAACTGTTTTATTTTGGGGAAAAAAAGAGAAAAAGAAAGCTTCCAAAAAAATTCCTTTGTCCTAATTGATTTATATACATTATGCAGCACAAGGTTATAAACCATGTGTTTATTGTCAAATATAAAGGAAGAACTCATAAAATAAATGCTTAATGAACTTATTTTTTAAATGTCTCTACATTTATAAATCGATCAATTCTGAATCACAGTGATAGAGCAAAAATTGATTTCTCAATACCAACACATTTTCGCAAGTAAGGAGGAAAACTCTTAAATTCTATATGTTTCAACACTGAGAATTATTGCAACCAAACCTCACCTGTAAAACCCTCACATTGTTGCCTGTCCCAGGCCTTCTACAGCAAAATAATATCGCTTCAAGTTTTTTTTTTTAATTCCTTCATTTATCAAATATTAGTTGAGCATCTACCAAATATTAGAAAATGCTCCAGACTCTGGAAATTCAGGAATACATAACACAAAATTTGTACCCTATAGGAAATCATATTACTTGGAGATTCTATGAGCAGTTTTAAACTCACTTAATCTAAAGTCATTATTGTATATGTGAAATGATACCCCAAAGACTCTACACTGGCAAAATGAATGTCATTAAACCCACGTGCGAAATGTTTGTGAGGGTGATACTTATGAGCATTCATGAAATTATTCAGAATATAGAGTTAGTTTTTTCAGATTTCCTAGGTGAAATATGCAATAACAAGTAAAGAAATAAATAAGAACTAGTTATTAACAAGAGAGAGACAAGAAAACATAACAAAAAAGCAAAGAACATAGCTACAAGAAGCAAATTAATTTAAACATCAAATTCCTTTTATATGGGTGTTCTTAATCTTTTTATTATCTTTATTTTTTAAATTTTTCTGCCAATGACTCAATGACAGACAATAACTCTTTCAGAATTATAATTTAAATAAAATATAAGTATTAAATGCATAATATATAATACAATAAGATATATAACTGTATTTATATATTGCATATAAATACATGCAAAATAGATAAATAAATTCAATGTTAAATATAAAATAATACAGAGTTCCTAAATACCAATTATATTTAAATAGAGTTCAATCATGAAATCATTGGTGTTCTTGAACTCCGGGTTAAAGTTTGCACACTTCAGTAGCCTCTGTAATTAGAGACAAACAACCAATATTCATAATAACGACCAAAGAAGCAAATAAGTAGATCCAACACACTCTGATCAAAAAGGTGGGGGTGCTGGCCCTGTGGCCGAGTGGTTAAGTTCGCGCGCTCCGCTGCAGGCGGCCCAGTGTTTCGTTGGTTCGAATCCTGGGTGCGGACATGGCACTGCTCATCAAACCACGCTGAGGCACCGTCCCACTTGCCACAACTAGAAGGACCCACAACGAGGAATATACAGCTATGTACCAGGGGGCTTTGGGGAGAAAAACGAAAAAATAAAATCTTCAAAAAGGTGGGGAAATATAATATATATATACTTCAGAAAGTTACCTCGCAGAGACCGATTGAGAGCTGCTGCCCTCAACCAATAGAAACAGAAAATCTGAAGGTGGCTGCATTTCCTCAATGGATTAAAACACGCAGCCACGGACTACTACTTTACTTTATCTACTTCATTGTCACTGCTGGGAAGATTAAAATAATGAATATTAAAAACAACATGGGTTGAATTACATTGTGTACAAATTTGAGGATCACAGATATCCAAACTCAGTCTTCCAGCTTCTCTCTTTCTTTTGCATAATGCTTTTCTTTCCATTGATTGACCGTACAAAGATATCATTATTGTCCTTTTTCTGTCAGAAGAAGTTCTGTGTCATTTGTTGTTACTGAGCCATATTTAGATGATCTCAGCTGGGATTCATAGGTTGTAACCTTGCTGTTCTGTATTTCTGGCATTCACCTACTAAACCATAGGAGATGGAATCTGTTTCCTTAGAGATATTCCTGGCTAAAAGGGAACGGGTGCAGCAAAATTCAAGCTCATGATCTTGGGGAGTTGTCTTTAGGTACTGAGCAACTATTTCAATTGGCCCCAAAACAAGATCTTTGGAACTGGAGACTATAATCACATTCATAGTCTCACGTCCCACCTCTCCTAACATCAGCTCATAAAATAAACTATAAACATCTATGGCAAAGAAATGAGATGAAATGGAAAATTGTTTCACTCTGGAGATGAGCTTAATTATCTGCATCTATAGTATCAGCAAGTATCAGTAAAGTCTCTCTCATTATATTCTACTTTCATTATGTTATTCCAGCAAACGGCTTAGGAGGTGAAAATATACATTAAAATCATAAAAATGTATTCTTCACTCATTTACTCATTACTATGCACTCTGATATAGTTGGAGAAAAACAAATCTATAGACACATTATCACTGCACCCAAGAATTTATAGTCTAAAGTTAGGAAAGTGTAAGATAAGAAAACACACACACACACACACACACACACAAACACACATTTAAAACACTGATTCTATTCTTCAAAGATGGAAACAAAATGTTAGGAGGGTTGAGGTTCATAAAAATGAAAGACCAAATTAATTAGAAAATCTTTTTTAGAATGATCACATTTTGAGTCTTGTCACTAATAGCCAAATCATAACCTGATAAATAGAAGATAGCATTATAACTTAAACATTAAATACATTGTCTATAGATGTAATCTGCATTTTCTGTGTATCTAATTCCCCATTCCATAGTGAGCAGAAAGTTCTAAGGCTTTACAAATTGTACCTGACAGTTTTATCTGGCCACTTACTGTTTTCTATCTTTTTTATCTCTTAGAACTGGAAAAAATAATAGCTAGAAAAATTACTAATGAAAAGCTCAATTTTCTTACTGGTATGGTGTTGTCTCATTTGGAATTCTCAGAACCCACTCCCGAAGATTGATCGACTACATGAGTCATGCGACTTCTGAGAACCATCACGCAATATTTCCTGGTATGAAGTAAGTGTTGACCCCAATGTAGGTCCATTTCATTGTTATCCAAAGAAAAGCACCCCTTTTCAAAGTACAATTTCTACTTATTCTTTCATGGCCCTGTTACTAAGGGTCAGGTCGGGGTTTCATGAGGATAGTTATTGGATTTTTCAGCTGAGTTAGTCCAGTCTCATCTTTGCCTTGGTTTGTTATTCTCTTTCCTTTCTTTTAGGTCTCTTTATGAATTAAAGAAACTAAATTAAAAAAATTTTAAAAATTGAGATATTTCTTAATAGAAACCCCTCATCCTTTGGGGATAGTCTTGATGTAGTGGCAAAGAAATATATTGAGTAAATATGTACACAAATAAGACTATGAACAATTGAATTATCCTAGAGTATTATTTTCTCTTTAAGTGGCTATTTATTAGAGTAAGTCACTGTACAAATGCTGTGGGGTATTCAAAGGGCCAGGCTCTAACCATGAAGTGTTTTGTCTAACAGGAGACACAAAATTTTATATAAATAGCTGACAGACATAAGCATTTTATAGACATTTTAGATGATTATATGACATGAAAACAATACTCATATAATAAAGCTTTTACAAGTTGATATATACTACATCTTATTATACTGGAAACAATCTTTATGCAGTAGTATACATGTATTTCTAGTCGGTATTAATTTTATTTTACTATTTTTTGGTTCTCTGTTGAGATCATGAAGTAAGGTCATCCAAAGTTGCTTAGGTCCATCTTCTGAATGAGGTCACTAATCTCAAGGTCAAAGGTGGAATGTAAATGTTCTATGTTTTAACTCCTTTTGTTTTATCCCTGAGATGATAGTAAAAACACTTTTTAATGCTCCATTCCGGTCTCTATCCATTACGAATTTATGTATCAAGTATCTGTTATGCGCCAAGCTCTGTGCTGTGGATCTGGGGTACAGTATATTATATATAATACACAGAGGAGCACAGGCAAGTTTGTGGCCACACTGGGCAAGAGCCTTAAAGTACACAATGCCTTTTTCTGCTCCCACATCCTTAGACTAGTAGCTATTACTAACAGACCTTGAGAAGAAAGTGAATCCTGAGGACAACAATCAGAGTGGGACAAATTCTTCTTCCTCCATTGCTAAACTTGGATGGCTGATGTGTGATTTTATTAACAGAACCAGTAGGTTTCCTTGCAATTTCTGAAGCATTTTAATTCATTTTTCTATAAGGTCATTCTCTATTCAAGTTAGGAAAGTGCTAATTCAATGCAATTTTTACACAGTTTTCTTCCCAGTAAAATACATTCTGGCCAAATTGAAAGAACATATTCTTTTTCCTTTGTGTGCTGCATGGTTATTCTAAATCAAAGTAAATAAAAAAGAGAAACTTATACAAACTTTAATTGCATTAAAAT
This sequence comes from Equus caballus, assembly GCF_041296265.1. NCBI lineage: Eukaryota > Metazoa > Chordata > Mammalia > Perissodactyla > Equidae > Equus > Equus caballus. The sequence goes on along the minus strand of NC_091709.1, from coordinate 26,248,990 downwards.
ACAAATAGACAGAATGTAGTATAAGGATATTAAAAATTGAAAAAGGAAAGACTTCCAAAGGGGAATATATTAAGAAAAATTAAGTGGATTCTTTTTGGGTAGATGGAAAACAACTGAAAAAAGTCTGAAGAATACATACTCATAAATATGAAATATATAACTGATAAAGTGTTTCACATACATTAATTCACATGATCCTCATAGGAGTAATGTGAACCAGGTAAACTGGGCAGTATTAAAATTAACATAATTTAACAGAAGAAAAGACCAAGCCATGGAAGGTATCAGTTATACTGCCGTAGCAACTGGAGACAACCTTTAGACCCAACCAGTGTTTCCATTTCACCGTGCCATACTGATACTTCAGTTCCACGTGAACCACATCCAAGAGAGCGTTTTTCCTCTTCAGCATTTTCCCGGCAAATCCTCAGCTCAGTCCACTTGAGTTTCTTAATGACCCCAGTCACTTCTATGCTGACAGTTCTTTAGCCAGTGACTTTTTTTTTTTTTTAAAGATTTTATTATTTCCTTTTTCTCCCCAAAGCCCCCCGGTACATAGTTGTCTATTCTTCGTTGTGGGTTCTTCTAGTTGTGGCATGTGGGACGCTGCCTCAGCGTGGTCTGATGAGCAGTGCCATGTCCGCGCCCAGGATTCGAACCAACGAAACACTGGGCTGCCTGCAGCGGAGCGCGCGAACTTAACCACTCGGCCACGGGGCCAGCCCCTAGCCACTGACTTTTTTAAAAGTCAGATTATTTTAATAATTTAAATTCAGATCTTAATCAATCCTATCAAAATTTTAGTCTCTCCATCCCCATAACAAGTACATTAGCCAATGTAGCTCACACAGCGTTATTTCACATTCAGTCACTTCCTTCCTAGGTTTGGCATATCAGAAGGGACAAAACTGAGAAAATATTCCTAGAGTCTGACTAACATTTCATCTTCACACTTTGAATCGTTCACTACAGCTGTAGCAGTAATATCTGCAACACTGCACATACTGTCAAAATACATGCTGAAGAGTTAGTTGATCAAATACACATCAAAATAATTTTTATTCAATATCTTTTTTATCATTTTATATAAAACAGAAAGTGTCTTCCAGATCCCAGATCTTGTTTTTAACTTGTTTTATAAAAATCTAGTTCTTGCTAATGATGTTGTATTAATGTTAGCTTTTAGAGTTTCACGCTTTGGGGATGATTTCCTACAGGTGGAATCCCATGTCATAATAGAAAATAGAGTGGTTTTGAAAAGAAAAAGTATGCACAGTCACCTAAATTATTCTACTTTTCCTTTCGACTGTTTCTTAACTGAATATTTTAGGTTCTTATGCATGTGCTTCTGTAAAGATCTTTAAGAATAAGACGAATACCTGAAGATTTTTCTGTAGAACAATTTTATGTAAAGGCATAAATATGAATACTTTTTAATTCAGATTTATTCTTTTCCTTTAATCCTATACTTTAGGACACTAATTTAAGTGTTATACTTCCTACATCTTAACAATTTTATTGCATACATTCATATCCATTTATTTCCTTCTCTTTCTATTTGTTTTCCTACTGAACTATGGCGATAAAAATGAATGACTTTGCTAATTTCTCCATTCCTTTATTGCCTCCGTGGTTGCCGTAAAACTGACTTCCCTACCCTAAACTTACAATAGCACCCCTACCTCTTTCATTAGCATCAAGTACACCTTGAATCTCACTGTGCTCATTTTCAAAATACGGTTCAGCTCTAGTTAGTGACTTACATTCTAAAATATTGAAATCTATTGTATATAAGCTTATATTTGTTATTTAAATTTTGTAAATTCTTAATATAATAAGTACCAGTAAGATTTACTGTTGTTATTGGGCTCTGTGGAAACACTTAAGTGTAAAACACAGTAGTCAGGATGACATGGGATTTGCTTCTCACCATGTAAACTACTATGGACAAGTTAACTAAACTCTGTGTCTCTCTGTCTCAGTTTTCTCCTCTTTAAAATGGGAGATATACCTACCATTAGGAAAAATAATGAGTTAGTGGATGCAAAGAATTTAAGTCAAGTCTTAGTATATTATCAGAACTCAGCAACTCTGATTATAAAGGATGCCATATGAATATATTCAATATATTTGTATCTCTATACCTCAAAATCACTCTACCCTGGAATGCTTTTCTAATAAATTAGAGAAATGATCAACCATATGGTAAAGTAAAGGAAAACCATATGCTAATTACAAATTATGGTTTTCATCAAAGAGAAATTAGAGTTATTCACTAATGTCTGAATTTGTCCTATTATAAGCCAAAATTATATATTGGGAGACTATCTCAAATGATAAAATTAAATGTGGGTTGTTTTTATTATCATATTTTATTCTTTCTCTTTTTTTTATTTTGCGTTTTGTAAAATCGTGAACTTCTCATATGAAAGAGAAACATGTATCACATGCAATATGTAATTTACTACCAAATGATCACTAGGATAAGTAAAGACTTACGTTCCATACCGATATTTAATTGTAACAACTGTTTCCCTTTAAATTTGAAATAATAACTCAAGAATTTCAGTATACTGAAAACTAAGTAGAACTGTGATATTAACTGTCATGAAAATGAAACGGGGTACATCCATTTCCTCCACTTATTTTTGAGCTGTTCTTTGAGGTTTCTCACTTTTGTTTTCATTGTCATGGCCACAATTATTCCCGGGACAGAATGTATTTCAGTAAGCCTTTCTGCCAATGATGGGTAAAAAAAGCTTTATCTTGTCTTCTTCTTAGCATAACTCAAACCAGTCAGATTTTACAGGAAATTTTATTATAAATAATAAGGAAAAATAACCAAATAAAATACAAATATTATACACCTAAAATGCATTCATTTATCCAGCTGAAATTTGAATGTTCATTATGGACACAGACTGGCCTGGACATGAATGATACAGAGACATTTCTGCTAGGATGGACTAGGATGAAAGAGAGAGATGGGGATAGAATTAATACTGTAGTTAACTTACATAATCAAGAGATAGAGCTTGAGTGAAGGTCAATATCTGTTTAATTCAAAGCCAAGTATTTCAAATATACAAACTACTGTGAAGAAGAATCAGAAACAGCCCATTATTTAAGTATATAAAATATTTTTCACATCTTCCTTAAAGCTGTATACCTTCGTCTCGTTTACCACTCTATTCCACTAGCCCCACAACAGCAAGATATACAGATAAAACCTTGATGCCGGTGCTCTGGCCCACAAAATCTCATCCCTTTCACATTTCTTCTCATTAGCGATGATATTTGATATTATTACTGATCTCAATCTGTAATTTCATTATGCGCTCCTCCCATGCTGTAACCATCTCTTGTTCATTCTGGGGTCTTACCTGCCCCGTCATTTCTTCCCTCCATGGGTCATTCTGTCATTCTCTAATATCTTGTCTTCACAACTCTCCCTTGAGCCTGCATCTTCTTCCAGCAAACATCCTAATTCTCTGCATCCCATTCAGCTAAACTTTTTGTAACAAATGTTTACGTGTACTGTCTCTACTTCTGTTTTGTGATTCACTCTGAAATCCTCTTCAGTTTGGTTTCAACCCCCGCCATTGAAATGAATGGGCTCTGTCGAGGTTTTCAATAACCTTTATGTTTCTGCATCATGCATGACATACCAGTGGTTTTTTATAGACATACCACTTCCTTTTGGAAACAGTCTCCACTCTGTCTTAGAGCACCCTCATGATTTTCATCCCACTTCACTCATTTCTCTTTCTCAGTCTCATTGACTTTTTCTGTTTTCCTCAGCTTTTGAAATCAGTCCTCTTCTCAGTTTTCTCCTAATGATCCAATTCACCACCTCGATATGCTGACGAATCTCAAATGGAAGATTATTGATGGTCGGCTCCCACTCTAGGCTGTAAACATCGTGAGGTCAGCCACCTGGTCCATTTTGTTTACATTCGTCTCTCCAGCACCTTACTTTATGCTTACTGCACAGCAGAAATCCAATAATTACTAAGAATGTACTAATAAAATTGATTTTGAATAACGAAAACAAATAAAAGCCAATATCTTTTATACATGTGTATCTGAAGTATCTCTGACTCAGAGCTTTGTAAATCCTGCCAAAGACAAGAGAAATTAGGTAATTCTTAAAACTGCTTTCCTCACATATTTGTTTAAAGAAACTAAGGGTATACTATAAGGATTAAGGCACAAAGAGAAGGACTGATGTAAAATAAAACACGTAAGCTTATCCTAAAAAAAGAAATATATATTTAAATACACACTTATGAAACTTTTACTTGTTTCTGCAAACACTGCCACAGGCTTGAATATGGAAAGGTTGCCACAGGATTTGAGAACATTAAGAAAAGAAGTCAGGGAAACCTATCATTGGTCTTATAGCCTGTAATCAAAACATCATTACAAGCCAAATGAGCATAATTTGTCACTTTGAAAATTCTCAGGTTGAGAATCGGGTCACTTCAAATACCGATTATCACAGGGCAAACAGGTCATATAGTCCACCTGTTCTGTACATCTCTCCCAATAGCTTTCAAAGAGGCGGACGCTCTATAAACTATCATTCATGGCTAAAGTGACCTCCTGATGTTTCCCTTCACATGGCCTCCATTTATACATAGCTTTTTCTTCTAAATCTAGACGGAGAATTATTTGTAAATAGCTCTTTAGAGAAGAGTTTGACAGTTTCTAATAAATATGTAAATATGCATGATCTTTGATCTAACGCTGTCAGTAACACGACATCCAGCTTAGAGTATTCCCCCCTTATCCTCGGGGAATATGTTCCAAAACCCCCAGTGGATGCTTGAAACCTTGGATAGTACCTAACCCTGTATATACTATGTTTTTTTCCTATACACACATAGCTATGATAAAGTTTAATTTATAAATTAGTCACAATAAGAGATTAATGAAAGTAACTAATAATAAAATAGAACACTTATAACAATATCCTGTAATAAATGTTGCCATAGATTTTTAGCAACCTCGGCATATGACCTTTTTTCTGTCCTTATGAAGTCAAGAACTTTCATCTTTTCACTCAAAGGAATCACTTTACGGCTTCTCTTTGGTAGATCCGAATTGCCAGCATCATTACTCTTGTGCTTTGGGGCCATTATTAAGTAAAATAAGGGTCACTTGAACACAAGCACTGCAATGATATGACAGTTGATCTGAATTGAGACGGCTACTAAATGACGAAGGGGTGGGGAGCGTGTACATCATGATACACTGGGCAAAGGGTTGATTCATGTCCCAGGTAGGGCAGAGTGGGATCCAAGAGATTTCATTACACTACTCAGAATGAGGAGCGATTGAAAACTTATGAATTGTTTATTTCTGGAATTTTCCATTTAATATTTCCAGACTGCAGTTGACCACAGATAACTGAAACTGCAGAAAGTGAAACCAAGGATAAGGGGAGACTACTGTACCAGAATTCCCACTTATAACAATATTAGCAATCGTAAATAATTTTACGGAAATTTACATGCCCTGAGGACTGTTCAACTTGTTTCTTCCTCAAAAGAGCCCTATGAAGTAGCTACGCTTCTAACACCTATTTTTCAGATAAGCAAACTAAGGCACAAAGAAGTTAAGTAAGTTGCTAGAGGTCACACCGTTTAGTAAGTAGTAGAAATGTAACTTGATCCCAGCCAGTCTGGAGCCCATCCTTAGTCCCTTCTCTAAACTTCCTGCACTAGGCTGTCCCAAGACACACACACACACACACACACACACACACACAGACATTGAATTTTGTCAGGAAGGCTTATAATCCCAAATGTGTTGCTAGCATTAATGGTAAATCCTTGCATCAATAACCAGAATACTGAAGGAGCTGGATTCAGGGTCTAATCATAAGAGCAAATTTATTTTCCTCATATTGCCTCATTTCAAATTTGTTTAGTGGGTAAATTTCTTCTCTTGGCCCTGATTAAAACTTCAGCAGTTGGAGAGAGTTGGGTAGATATGAGAGGCAAACCACCTTCTCATCTGATTGGTAATGTCTACAGAAGGTCCTGTGCTTTCTGGAACTGGCATACTTAAAACTAATTTATTTGTTCACAGCACACTTTTGCAGATATTTGAAGACCTCCTCTCAGTTGCAGTAACTTTTCCAGCTCCTGCTTGCTCACTTCTTAACACCTGGGAATCCAACGCTCTTTCCAGCTCCCGTCTGGTCAGTTTTCATTGCTCAGTTGAATAGAGTCTAAATCAACCTATTCCCCAGTGCATCTCTTCTGCACGGCCCAAATCCGGTCAGTATAAACACATGTGCGTTCTTTTCTTGGAAAATTCTAGAAATTGACAATGAGTGCAATTTAGCAGCAACTTCCTTTGTTCTATCACTAAAACAACCCAGCTTGCCCAATTCTCTTCCTATAGACTAGTCAGGGAATAGACAGACACCATTTCACTGTGTTCCTCTGACTGCGTATTTCTAAGTGGTCCCATCAAAGGCTGAGCAGAGAAGACAGGAGAATCAACTGACATCTTTGCCTTTGGGTCAGAGAGGAGTAAATTCTCAGTAGTTTTCTCCAAAGAAATTCCCTTGAAAAATATGCTTCTACCACAACATCAAACAATTCATGACAACGTCAAATAACTCATCACTATTTTTATACTCTCTAGGAGGTGAAGATTCAAGAGTAATCCAAAAGTCACCAGGTTTAGAGTAACTGTTTTGAAAATGTGAATCTTGCTTAACTTTGGCTCATGAAACTTTTTAAATCTTAGGGCTTAGTCAAGTTTGGAAACTTTAACATTCAATTACTAATCTTGGACACCCTCATTTACACAATGTTTAAATCTTATCTAAAAGAAAGGAGTTTTATTTTCAGTTATTATTAACTTCAAAGCCACTCTTTAAGAGATGGCCCATTTTTCTCCTTCTTATTTTTATAATATATTTAAAACTCCTCTTTGAAAAAAATTACTTGCTACTAAAATAGGGACCAACTGAACAAAACTTTAAGAACTGAGTGGTTTTAATACCCTTGATTTGGTTTCAGAACACGTAGTTTCTAACCACTTCCTGTTGGATTAAAGGTGAACCCCAAAACCTGCTGAGCTTTAATATCTCATTGGTAGAATAAAGTAGTGGGCTTGATAAACGCTAAAGTTTTATTGGGTCTAACACTGTATAATCTAAAATGCACATGTGTTCTGCTGAATGCTTCGGAGCCCTGGAGGTTTCTCATAAGTTTCTGGGCTGGCTTCCAAGGCACCTGCCCCATTTTAATCAGCCCTCCATTTTATACTTTGAATATCATGGGACCCCACATAAAATTGCACTTGACAAAAAGCTTCTATAGCATGAAGGTTTAATTTTTTTTAACTATTGCTCAAGGCACACTGAAGCACCAGCCCTTTATATGCTTTTTCTTAGAAGGACAGATCCATGCACTGTTGGATGGACCCTTTGGTCTGTTTTCATGTGTCCCTTGTGATCCACAGGACACATATGATGTCATCAGCTCTGCCCTTCCCTGCAATTGACTGGCTTTATTTACTTTTGCCATCAGCAAAGTACATAAATGTGGATACTGCTTCATGACTGGAAAATGCAAGGGCTCTTATGAAATTACTTATCAAACACTTATTTTAATCCAGCCTCTTGCTGATTGTTAATGGGGCATCTCTAGTCAGAATTATATCCTGCTTTATTTTAACAAGAGCTTCCTTTAGAGATAAACACAACGAAATGAGAATACTTTTTTTTTAAACCACAGCGAATGCTAGGAATTTTTCAATCTTCCATACGAAATGACCCATTTGTTATTTTAAAATATATTTGTTAAAGAACTTTAATGAGTAGTAATTATACCTTTATACTATCACTGAACATGAAGAATAATTATCTTCAAAGTTTGTTCTGATTTCCATACACTATTGAATATTTGCTAAAACCCCCAAGTATTCATTGTCTATTAACAGCTATACCGGCCAGTATTTGACGAATTATTTCCTTAATACTTTGCTTTTTTAAATTATAAGTTTAGCGCTCACTTTTCAGTCCCTTATTTGTGCTTCTTTTATGGGAAACCTGCTTGTACTACGTCTAACATGATGTGGAAATTAAAAAAAAAAAAATAGGAGGTGGGACTACTTAAATCACTTATAATTAAGCTTCCTAAAGTTATAATCACCTCATTTTAACCCTGTAAAGCACACAGAATTTGTCAGGTAACAACTATTCTCCATATTTGCAAAAGCATTTATTCTTAGTAACACAGTGAATATTATGTGCATCACATGTATTTTGTGAAGTTATGATAAAGTTGTCTAGAAATACATTTTCATAAAGTTTGAAGTCTAGAATTTCAGAGATGTTATCTATCTGACCTTGCTGACATAATCTCCCCTATAGATTTCAAATCACATGACAGTTTGATGTGTTATCTCACTAATGTGCTCATTCACCCAGGAGTCAGGTCTAATGAATACCCAAGACACAACAATTACACAAACTCATATTGTGTCATCCCAAGGAAGGGATAAAGTTTTAATAACTAGAACCACCTGTGGCATGACCTTCTTTGCCTGGTTTATGTCATATCATAGTTATATTTGGCTTAAAATAATTTATTTAACCCTTGACTTTACAATGACATCATTAAAAAAAGAGAGAGAAAAAGAAAGTAAGAGAGTTCTCCTTTCAAAGCCCTCCATGACCCACAGCCTATTAATTATTGGGAATCGATGTTTGGTAAAATGTAATTGATATAGAATTTTCTTCTTTTTTCCTTTGTCAGTCATATGAGTACAATACAGGTTGGAAATCTTATCTCATCAGGACAATAAATGTTATAAAGATATAGGGTGCAGCATGACTACTTGAAGCAAGTTTAATTTAAAAATGTTGCTGCCTGATAAAATGAAACAGTGTTATCTATAATCAATTCTGACTACATGAAACTGTAAGTATAATACATGCAGATAAGTAAAAAAGAGATATTTACAAATTTGTTTCCATTTCTCATTTTTTTTATCATCTTTTAAAAATCAATAAGAATGACTGTGCATTTAGGATTAAAATAGTTATCTCACCTGCACTTTGTTTCTGGGCAGGCATTTCATGGAAAATTATATTTCTGTCCTTTTTTTTTCAGATCATTTTAGAAAGATACACTAGGTCATAAGCCTTAGTCCTAACCGTTATGCAGATAATTTCTTATATAGGAAGGGATGAAAAACACAAGAAATTATAAGTATAGCATCTACTCAGGTAAATCAAGATTTATGTCCAAGTAATTCTTTTCACATTTCCAAGTAATAATTCCAAGTAGTAACTCTTTTCACATTACAAATGTGTGCTAGAGATGAAGGTATATTCCAAATTCTTACAATATAAATTTTTGGATTTCACACGTACTGCTGTTTTGCATAGACGGGAAAGAGTATAAAATGAATCATTGCCACTAATTAGTTTCTTATATATCAGCAGTGTTAGATATCAAGGTCTTATGTATTTTTAAACTATGAAGTTGAAATTATTCCTGAAATTGTGTCTAATTAGATGTCATATAATCCATAAAATTTTGATTTTTTTCTTTTATTTGTTGAATTGGACTAATTTCAAACATAATCTTGAAATGTTTTTCAACAGGCATCATGGTCCATTAACTCCTGGCCAATCTGGACACAGGTTGCAAGTTAATTAGAGAAAGAGAGACAAAAAAAATTAGGAGACACAGATTCTGGTCATTACTCAAACAACTATTACCCTTGTGACCTTTGTAAAGTCATTTAACCCATCTGGGGCCTCTTACATTTCTCTTCATAATGGGACTAATAATAATTTGTTTTGCCTACTCCTTAAAGTTTCTCTAAAAACAATGCATTTGAGGATAATAAGAGATAAAAAATGGTAAACACATAGAAAAACTGTAAATTATTAAACACATAGAATACATTATTTACTGTTTTAAATAGCTGTTCTTAAAGAGTACAGCATTTTCAGACTTTTACAAGAAATTTAATGGGTGTTAACACACACTCACAAGCACACACTATATGATAAGTGAAGTTTAACTATGTCTAGTAACAAGTTTCCTCATTTTCAGGCAATTAATAATAATTAATTAATGCCCCTCACACCCCCATCATCTCTAGTTACTCAACCTGACTGCCGCAGGATGATGGGGGTCAATATTGAGGAAATCATATTCAAATATTGTAGCTTTGCTAACAGAAAAAAGAAACGTTGCCAGTACATTAAAAATAGTAAATGTCTTCAAACTTTTCTTAAAGTTATTATATGAGTTCTTCTTAAAATAGACATTTATTGAAGATAACTTTTAGGAGTAAGAATAAAAGTAAATTTCATTGTTTTGCAATAAGTATTCAATACAAAATTTAAGGTCTTCTTGCAAGCATCTAAATATAAAAGGAATAGGCAAAAATAAGATAAGGCAACCCGAGAAGAGGAATTGATCTCAGCTCAATTGTCTTTTCACCATGATGACTTGAAACAAAATCATCAGAAGAATCATAAAGATTTCAAGTAACAAGTATATCTTAAATGTACATAATTTATTTTTTAAAATGTCATTTAAGTTAGTAATTGACACACAGATACACACACACACATTCCTAAAGATGCTATGTACCCAAATCTTGACAATACACTGAAATAAATTATAAGAACTACTATATATTTGAAACAATAGAAATAGTTGAATTTCCAGGAAAGACTGTGAAACCAGAAGTTTCTAATCATAATATTATTTATGTGCATAATTATCACACTTCAAGATCTCTTCAAGTGTCATTTGTTCTTAAAAAATTACACTTAAATGGTACTATGTCTTTATAAGGCTGTCACATGTCTCTTTAAAAAGACAATATATTTGCTAGGATTAGCTTGTTTCTGGGCAATTCTGCAGACAAGATACATAAATAAGAAATAGGCAATTCTGTGATGCATGAAAAGCAAGTAATAACTCTACTACTTGAATTAATTAGCATGATTTACCCTTTTAAAGGACAGTGATAATAAGACTACATTTAAAAATCAAGAACACATTTATTTTCTCATACTAATGATTTCTAAATTGTAACAATCTTCACTCCATTTATTACTTTCTATAATCTTTTAATTATATAATATAAAAACTACCTAAATTGATTACTAAGTAGACAATGAAACTGAAATAGGATTTCCCCAAAGAAATTTGTTTTCCACAATTTAAAATAAATTCTAAAAAGTCAGTTTTCTCATCTACCAACCACCTAAATTCTTACTTTTATAACTTTTAAAAACTATTTACTTTTTTTTCCGGAGGTTAGTTTAAACCTCATTTAGCATGTACATAAAACACATAAGTTCAAAAGTTTACACAATCTATTAGAAGGTAAATGTAGGATAATGGTAGATAATAGAATAAATTCTAGGTATCTTGCTGAAAACATAAATGACTAAAACTCCCACTGACCATTATAGTATCAGTCCAAATACCACAAATATGAAAGTAAAGGACTAACTGATTTTTGACTTGTGAAATACTGATGTTTTAAAACAGCTAGAAATATGTTTTGCCCTTTGTAGTAATTATAAATTCCATCTCTTTGTGTTTACTTTAACTTATACTTTTTTTCAAAAGCCAAAAAAGTTATTCTTATATTTGGTAGTTATAGAGTTGCAACTCAGGTTCTGGCAAAATTTTGGATTTTTCTTTTAACATTTTATGAAAGTATTAATAGGCATAGAGAAAAATCCATGCATTGTAGAGTTACCTGTCTGAATTTTCACAAAAGGAAATGCTTCAAGAAAGACAATGGTATCTGTGCTCCAGAAGGACCCATTGTGTTGCCTTGTAGTCACGACCATTGCAACCCGCTTCCCCACCCTGCCCCAGAATTCAACACTATTATCCTGTCTTATAAAGTAATGTATTAGTTTTTGCTGCATTTTTACTGTACATTAATATATATTATGTACTTTTATTTTGTCTCATTCCTTTGCCTCAACATGATATATGGGAAATTCACCCATATTATGCATATAACTCTAGATCTTTATTTCTCATTGCTGTACAGTAATTATTGTGTGAATATATCAAAATGTATTTTTTTTCATTTTAATACTGACTGACAATGACACAGTTTCCAATTTGGGCTAAGTGAAATACAGATCTTTCTCAACATATGATAAAGTCATTGTAAGTTGAGAATACCATAAGCTGAAAATGCATTTAATACACTTAAACTACAAAACATCATAGCTTATCCTAGTACCTTAAACATGCTCAGAACACTTACCTTAGCCTACAGTTGGGCAAAATCATCTAACACAAAGACTATTTTATAATAAAGTATTGAACACTTCATGTAATTTATTGAATACAGTACTGAAAGAGAGGAACAAAATGGTTGCCGGGGTACAGAATGGTTGTAAGTGTATCAGTTGTTTACCCTCATGATCACGTGGCTGACAGGGACCTGTGTGGCTCATTGCCTCTGCCCGGCATCACGAGGGAATATCATAATGCATATCCCTAGCCTCAGAAAAGACCAAAATGCAAAATTAGAAGTATGGTTTCTACTGAATACATACCACTTTTGCACAATTGTGAAGTTGAAAAATCATAAGGCGAACTATCATCCAAGTCAGGCACCATCTGCAGCGCTCCTATGAACATAACTTTTTCAAGTCTCTTGAAAATATATATAAGAATAGAAAAGCTGGGTGATAGTACAAGGAAAGCTTTGCAAGATGTGGCCAAACAATTTTCTGAAGTGGCTATATGGCAAACTTTTAAAGATAAAAGCAAGTAATAAACTTTGATAATTATATTCCCATAAAGGATTAGTGACTATAAAGGAAAAGGTGATTTTCTATACGCAAAGTAAAAACAATTCTAGAAGGAAGACAGCAATTTTAAGAGTCAAAAAGGACATGCTTGAAATTGAATATAATGAGCAAGTTGGTCAAGGATGAAGTTGCTGAGTGAGTATCTGAGTAGAAAATTGCTCATGACCACGTGGCACATGTTTAAAGACCCTGCAACATGAGTCTTAGCTAACCCCCGATCTAATTTCAAAAGTCGTAAGCAAAGAACAAAACCACCTCTAGAGCACACTGGATTAATAAGATTTTTAGGCAGGCGTTCTTATTGATTTATATGCGTAAATCTAAAAACAAAACACTAACAGTGAACATCTGTATGTGTAAGACTGTGTTAAGTGTTAGACTTCATATCTGCAGAAGATTAAGCCATAATTTTAATTGGCTTTGCGATACTATGAAATTTCTGGAAAATACATCATTATTTGGCATATGCATATTACTCTCCTCCTACTGAGAATGTGGTATCATTTGTCCTCATTGACTAAATTAGTGCTGAGTCCTCTACCACTTCTGACAGATGTATCCGTAAGTGTAGTTTATTTACAGTTATCCCTCCCACTCAAAATCATAAGCTCGTTTTATAAAAATAGCCTACAGAATTGCTAAAATGACAGTATTTAGTGAACAGTTTCCCGAAGAATACATTTCATTTGCTCTTCCTAGAAACAGGCTAGGCTTTCCAACATTGATTCAATTCATGAGAAGTTCCTTGGGAATAAGGGACAATTTCTTTAAATATTGATAATCTAGATATTTACTAGAATAAAAAATTGGTAAGAAATGGGGACACAACATACAGACATTGCTATTTGAATATTAACTCTTCCCAACAAATAATCCTCCTACCTTTAATTTGCTATAGAGCGCTGGATTATTTGTTTTCAACAATGGTTGTGCATTAGAATCACCTGGGAGCTTTAAAAACATATATTCCTGCCCAGGTCTGTATCCAGAACCAAGGAAATCTAAACCTATCGCGGGAGCCCAGGCATCAGTATTTTTAAGCATTCCCACAGTGATCTTAAGAAGCAGCCCATTTCGAGAACCACTGTATGATGCCATCAGCCTTTCAAGTGCCAAAATCTACCGTACAGTTAAAGCAGAGAATGTTCAAGTACTCTTTCAAGTTAGTATAATAAGAGGTACTTTCTTTTTTTTCTCTTTCAAATCCCAACTTTAAAGCATTCCCTTGACATATGAAGTTATTAGCATTTCCTGTATCTCATAGAAACTGATGCTCCAATTTTATTCTTTTCTCCACAAATTCCTAATCTTAACTGTATGTTTTTGTCAGCATTATGACCGCAATAAACTAAATTACTCTTCTTAAAAGCATTTTAAATAAAACAGACAAAAATCATACAATAATATTAAAACTCCTCTACAGCACTGTAGAAAATGCTGAAGCACATTCTCCTTGTAATATTATTATGGGTATATATGTATTGGCCGTGAATATTTTTCTCATGTCACATATGTTAATATGTTACTGAATAAATATTCTGGTAAGTTGCTATTATGATCATAAACTTTAAAATTTAGTGATCAACATTCAATCCTATACCTCTGTTAAATTGCTGCCTCGTTAAAATGAAAATGTGAGATTATGGAGTTGGTAGGATTTACTTTGTTTTTTATTTACTTTTTTGTTATTTTTCTAACTTAGTCTCATTACAGTAAACCCAACTTTTGACACCTGAGTCTTCTGGGTAAGTGAAGATTGTGGTATTCTTTTAGATACAGCAGATTAAGAATATGCTATGGCCCATAACAAGTACTCTCAGCTCATCTACATTCAACCCCTATAAAATTCTCAAAAGAGAATCCTCCAGATTTCACACTTTGAGGTTTTTAAGGTTTTGCTTAGATGTTACATCTATTTAGTGCATTTTCCTGCAAAGTATTGTCATGGCCAGTTTGGGGAACATAATAGTAAAAAGACAAACAAGGTCTCTATTCTCACCAAATTTCTTACGTCATTTCCTTACCACCCAAAGCTCCTCTAGCAGGTTGCTCCAAACTGTTCTCACAGCCAGCATCCCTTACTTATCCTTCCTGTAAAATTCAGGGCACATTAAAGATAGATCTGTTTGTTTCTCTCTGTCATAGACAATAACTGCAGAGGCTCTGTTGTTCACAGTTATGTGGGAGGCAGCAGGGCACTGGGATTAAGAGACTGGCTTCTGAAGTCAAACCACAAGCATTTTAATCTGGGCTTCATAATTTATCAATTGTATGCCCCAGGCAAATTATTTAACCTTCGGGTCCCTGCATTTCCTCTTCTGTAAAATGGAAACAATAAATTAATGCCTGCCTCATAAGCTGGGAGTACAGATTGTATAAAATAGTTTATATAAAGGAATAGCACAGTGCCTAAGATATAGTAATTTTCAAGAACTGCTATCTATTATTATATTCCTATTTTGAGCACCAAGTATGACACGGAAAAAACGCACACATGAAGCTGGTTGGATGAATTATTATCCGTATTGCACTATTTAGTATAAATACCATGAAAGTACATTTTCAAAATTTGATTTTGAAGATTATTATAAAAGTTATCTTACTTTTCCTAGACTATTTATTTCACAGAAGAGCAAATGTTCCATAAGACACTTTGAGCAAGTGACTTAAATGATTTGGACAAGGTCTACATACATCTTAACAGGAAGAATACTGCCCAGCCTGTCAAGTTGTCAAGTGCCAGTCTCCATCAAAACCATAACTAAAGTATATTTTGACAAAGATATTGGCTTTTCAGAGCTTTAGGGGTATGATAGCAATTGTCTGTGAAGTAGTATTCTAAATTGAACAGCCAAAATAAAATTGGGTTGGTGAAGAAGCTAATGTAAATTTTATCAAAGCCAACTCAACTAGAGCAAAACAATAATGAATATTTTAAAACTGACACATGACAAAATGTATAGATGTGATTCGGGATCATGAAACACATTAAACTGGAATAATGGAGATGAATATCAAAGTTGAAACTACTGTCTCTATAACCCAAGACTAGAGTAAAACTATGGGGATTCATGTCATCTGAAAATACATATTGTGGGCTCATTATGAAATTGGCTATTATACTAAATCTTAACCAAGTCTTAAAACATTTTTATACCATTCAGGGACTTCATGTTAGAGATAGTTGTTTCTTACATTTAGTGAGATGTTTCAAAGTGCAAACTAATATGTATTGCCTATTGCCATTGGGAACTTCAACTTGTCATAAAGTTACTAAATAATCCTCCAAAAGGATCAAATGGGAAGTTATCTACCACTACTAGTTCGAACATATTTGTTAAATATTTCGCTAGTTGTAATGCTGAGTTATTATTTCCTCAATAATGATGCATTCATTCACTCAAGAAGATTACTAAGTGACTACTCTGTATCAGTAGTATTCAAGGTCCTGAGGATACAGTTATGAACAGTATTAAAATAAAGAATACTCCCTGTGGTCACAGAAATTATATCTAATGGGACAGAGAGCCAGCAGACTGATAAATTGATACAATATATGATCTGTCTGATGGTGATAAATATTGTGCAAAAAGAAATGGGGAAAGGGACAAGAAATATTGAAAGTCTGAGGCGGTTGTCACAGAGAAGGTAACATTTCCATAAAGATCTGAGGGAGGGATGAAGAAGGCAAGTTATGAAAGTATCTGGAAAAAGCATCCAGGAGAAGGTTCAGAAAGTGCAAAGGCTCTAATATAGGAATGGATTTAATTGGCTCATAGTTGTCCTACAAAGGGCGTGTGGCCATCACAGTCATCAGCACACTCATTAAATGTATTTATTAAAAGAATTTTTTTTTATTTTTATTTATTGCAATGCACACAGCAATAAGGTTTAATAAAGTTTAGGTGAGTATTAGCATTAGTTACTATAAAGTATATACTTTTGCAACCATGTCACTTATTCCACTTTTTCTACTCAGTAAACCCGGCAAAATGAGAACAGAATGGGTTTTGCCTTGCATGAAATGCTGAGATTATGTGCTACAAAGTGGTAATTCTGTGAGAGACACATTCAACTAGTACTTATTTACAGAAGAAAACATATAGTTGTGTCCCAAAAAGGACAATATGAAATTGGAATGGAAATCAAGTGTTTTTCCTCTCATTAGCATATTCCCTTATTTCATTGAAATTCAACCTTAGGGAATACTATCTAGGAAAGGCATGCACAACTGAGTTTGCATCTTTACAAAATGTTATTCAATAGACCTTTTTTCCTAATGTCGAAATGTACAGTTGTATCAGTGAGTTGGGTTTGAGATTAGAGCTTGTTTTCAACAAAACTAAAGTTGAAGTACCCATGAACAGAGGGGAACATGTAAAAGAAAAATGGTACTTTCACATACTTGATATGATTGGAGAATATCACATTCTTTTAAAACATAGATGTACATACACCCACCACACACTACTAAGAAAAACCACATTAATAAATCTATAGAATGCTTCTGAGGAGAATTGTTCAGGAATGTTCCTGAATTACTCACAGCTTAACTACAGTTTGAGGCCTGAGACATTAATGCAATGTATGCATTTCTATACATGACCTTCTTCTACTTTCGAGGTTGAGGTTGATAGCCTACAATTTGGTTTTGCTCTGTTTGTGATACTGTTTTGGAATGTTTTATCACAAGCCACAATAAATATGTTAATATTTTGTGAAATAAGGCAGAGAATGAAAGAGTAAATGAAGGATCGAGCAAAAACTCATCTTTGAAGTAAATTTACCTCCCCTTCTACAATCCCACTCCACAAACTCTTTTGAAAAACTGAATATGGCAAGGGCGACACTGTTCAACAGTAAGGTCTGGATCTTGAGAGCTGCATAGCTTTTGCCATCATCTTTGGAACATTTCTTGTTGGAACCTAGCCATCATTCTGTGAGGAAGCCCAAGCTGTGATGAGGAGAAGCCAATATGGAGGACAAATGAAGTCTGTGCCCAAAAGCTCCAGCTGCTCTCTCACATGGCAGTGGCACCAATAGTCAGGCATTCAAGTGAGGCCATTTTTGACCTTGTAGACATCCCAGTACCCCATTTGACAATGAAAGAGAAGAATTCCAAGTCAACCAACAGAATTATGAGGAATAATAAATTGTTTTTCTTGTTAACTATGAAGTTTGGGTCTGTTTTGTTACATAGCAATAGATAACTGTTAACAACAGATGAGTGGTCCCTCTGTGGTCGATACTGTGCTGCTTCCTGGGGATAGGTCTAACACTGAAGTTGACCCTGGAGCTACTCCATAATGTCTACATGTTCACAAGAAAAACTGACTGTAAAACAATTACCTATTCCTCCTGAGAACGACACATATAATAACCAGAGATATTTATTTCTGTAATGAAGTAAATATACTTTCTAATTTGAATAAAAGAGTCCAGATACACCATAATAATCTGAAATGCTGAGGATGGCTTTTTTGACAAATGTCAAAAAAAGAGACAACAGCTGGTAGGATTAATTATAGTTAACACTCATAGCATGGCTGGAGAATGTCATTTTAGAATTGACTGGAATTTCTCATTAGTATTTTCATGCTAAAGAAACAATTTCTTAAGGCAAAGCAGTTCTTGATGGGAGGAAAAGAAGAATCTACATGATAAATTCAGTCTGTTTCAGGTATACAGGATTTTGCACTTCTTTGAAATATACAGTCTGAGAAATATATAAACTATCAGAAAATGTTTACTTCATAATGCAATCAACAACTGTGGTTCACACACTTTCCAAGTAGCTATGTAAAAATTTCAAGTTAAAGCTATTAATTATTATTCCTATTTAAGACACAAAAGCTCTTAAATTCATTAGAAGGAAAAGAGATTTTTTTAAGTCCCAGTGGTTGGCTCATATTATGGATTCAATATATAGTATTATCTTGTGTTAAAAGTTCTTTCAGGGATGGGCTGGCCCCGTGGCCGAGTGGTTAAGTTCGCGCGCTCCGCTACAGGTGGCCCAGTGTTTCGTTGGTTCGAATCCTGGGCACGGACATGGCACTGCTCATCAGACCACGCTGAGGCAGCGTCCCACATGCCACAACTAGAAGGACCCACAACAAAGAATATACAACTATGTACCGGGGGGCTTTGGGGAGAAAAAGGAAAAAATGAAATCTTTAAAAAAAAAAAAGTTCTTTCAGGGAAAATCTCTCTCTCTCCGATGAAAACTCAGAAAGTTTTGCTAAACTGCATAAACAATTTATGTAAGAATTGAAATTGTATAGAGAATGAGAGAGCAATCAGAAATTAACTGAATAAATGGGAATCTTTAAATTAAAATGAAAAGAAAGCAGTGCTTACTATAGTTGATATTTGCCGTAAGCTAAACTAACCCCCTTCCCCCTGCCCCCGTCTCTCCCCATCTCAAAAAAATTCAAGAGTACTAAACAAATTCAAGGTTATAACTGTTCTATCAGAAATGAAAATAAAGATGGAATAATTCATCCAGACTCATGGCTTTGGTGAGAAAAACTTTACGTGAATCGTTTATCATCATAAGAAGAAAACAGCAACAATATGTATTTTATTATGTATCTTATCTGCTAACATCCTTATGTTCAAATTAATCAGATACAAAAAACTGATTTTCAACTTAAACCATTAATTTCAAAACAATGACATTAAAATTGTTAGAGCTCTATTCCCCTTCAATGAAAATAAAATACAAACATGTATAAAATGTTTTCTTAAAATATATGCCAGACGGGGCTGGCCCCGTGGCTGAGTGGTTGAGTTCGTGCGCTCCGCTGCAGGCGGCCCAGTGTTTCGTTGGTTCGAATCCTGGGCGTGGACATGGCACTGCTCGTCAGACCACGCTGAGGCAGCGTCCCACATGCCACAACTAGAGGAACCCACAACGAAGAATACACAACTATGTACCGGGGGGCTTTGGGGAGAAAAAGGAAAAAATAAAAATCTTTAAAAAAAAAAAAAATGCCAGACATTATCAAGCAAAATTCCTCTTTTTATATTATAAACTTACCTATCAGTAATATTATCCCATGGCAAGAGCAGTGATGGTCAATATGACAAGGAAGATGGAGAACAATTCATTTCATTGAGTGAAAAATGTCCCATTCATTGTTGGAAGGAAGGAAGTGGTAAAGGGAGAGAGGGAGAGAGGAAGGAAGGGAGAGAGAAAGGAAGGAAGAGAGGAAGGGTTGGCAAGAGAGAGAGAGAGAAAGAAACAGAGAAAAAGAGACAGAGAGAGAAAGATAGAAAAAGAAAGGAATATATGTTAATATGTTATACTAATATATGTTAATATGTTATATTAATATATGTTATGTTAATATATGTTATACAAATAAGTCCTTCATAAAAAATTAAAGTAATACATGGTTTCCTTTCACTTTATTGTCTTTAAATAGATATGTGATATATGAGATAAATAATTTTTATAGAAGAAAGATATGAAATAAAAGCTCCACAATTCACTTATTATTATTTGTTGCTTATGAGAAATGGTAAGAATTTCAAAGGAATTAGTAATCTTAATTAATAAATATTTCTAACATTATCTATGATAACCCTATGAAAGATACAATAGTAAGCTCCTAGATATTCTATAAAGTCATTCAGAAACATCATCGATAAATACAGATTTTGAGTCAGAGATATATGATAGGCGAAATTTTTAAGCAAATATATAACTGATATTTAGGAAGTAGTTACAGGAATATAAAGAAAAAATGAATAAGGCTTAGTAAAGCTAAAGATGATTTTAAAAAAAAGGAAAAGAAAGTTCTTTGGGAGATAACTTTCACAATAGCTGCTATAATATATTCTCTCTCTCTCTCTCTCTCTTAATGTGGTCAGCATTGTTTTACCAGATTACACTACAGTCGTGCTAATAAAATAACTGGAAATATCTAAGTAAATAGGCATTGACACTTAATACAAGTTATGTATTTTTATTTAGACGCACATTTGGTTGTAATAGATAACAATGTTGGGAATTTTTAATTTCTAAGGCTTGTTATGGTTTCTGTTTGTTTTTCTTTTTTTATCATTCCATCAACAAACAGCTCTATACTCCTGAGCCGTAAATAACTAGTATAGCAATTGTCTAGTACAGATACATGTTGATTATATAAAGAAAGATATTTCCGGCAATCTGCCTGTTTCAACAAAACTGTGGTTTACCATAATTTCATGATGGTAGGAAACCTAGAAAATAAAGTATATAATATTTTCATGTAGTAAAGAATTTATCTCAAAGGCTGTAAATATATATTTAACATATTGTTATGCGTCCCTTAATGACAGGGATACATTCTGAGAAATGTGTTGTTAGATGATTTCCTCACTGTGCAAACATCATTGAGTGTACTTACACAAACCCAGATGGTATAGCCTATTATATACCTAGGCTATATGGTACTAATCTTAAGGGACCACCATTATATTTGTGGTCCATCATTGACCAAAATGGCACATGACTGTATAAAATTTCAATTCTTCCTCATGGAAAGTGAAATTTTGAAAAATACATTTTAAAATATATATTTTTTAATTTTAAACATATTTTCCATAAACACTGTCTTAAATGTTTTACTTTCCTCCTTTAAACATGTTTGCTTACATTTTGACCATGTTTTAATTTTCTATTGTTCAAAACAAGACAAATGGAGTTGCTTATGCCCCATGTCACCAAATTGAGACTTGACTTAATTACCATTTTAGCTCTCCCAGAAATGGAATCTTAAACCAAGAATCACCTGATCAGCACTAGTTAGGAAATCTGCCTGATAGACTCTTCCATCCCCTGAAGGAAAGTAACTTTGCGATAATCAACCTGCTTTTTTGCCTAGTATAAGTTCTGTGTTCTTGCTCTCTCCTTCCTATAAAAGTCTTTCATTCTGTACAGCTCTTTGGCGCTCCTTTCTATCTGCTAGACTGGATGCTGCTCAATTCAAATGGATTTTTGCTCAAATAAACTTAAAATGTTTAATATGTCAGAGTTTATCTTTTAACACTATATTACATCAACAAAATGTATAATGTCCGTTTACATTTTCATAGAAAAATTCTAGATTCAATGTTTCTAAAGAACAGATTGATATTAGTCAGGAATTTATTTTTCTAATAAATTAGCAAATAGATGTGAAAGACAGATGGTTAATACTGAAGTTCAATTATGATTATCCATCACCATTAGAAGGATATTTCAACTATATATAGATGTTTGAAATGACACTCTCATTTCTCAATATTCATGGTTACAGAACTTTCTCTGAATTATTCTGATGAAAACTTTTAGTCAAATAAAGTGGAAATGCCACTGGAGTTATCAATACAGACTTACAAAGTATGATTACTTTGATCTAAAAGCTCCAGTCAAATGATTCAGAAAAGGTAACAGAATAATACAAATAGACCAGTTCTTCAAAATCAAATAATTCACAGGTGTTCTCTCTTAACTGAAAGAACTGGGTTTTTCAGAATAATTTCATAGTTACCTCAATGCTCTTTTTTTTACAATACCATGTTTGGCCTAAACATGCTGCATCTTTCTGAAATTAAGGGAAAGTTTACTCTTAGATGTTTCTGTTTGAAACCAAACTGTCTAGAGAGAATTAGTCTTCCAGAAGATAAGGAAAAAACAAAAAGTTAAACAAATAAAATGAATTGTTTTGACTATTAGAGGAAAATGTTCAGCTACTCCATTCTAGGAATCAACAAAAAAATAATTAGAACACCTACCATAGCACGTATCCATTTCTCACTAAGAAAAACTAACACTTGATTTGACTTCACAAACTCCTTCTGAGGATCTTCCTTCTCTGGTACTCCTAGTTAAAATGCTGAGTCATTGTGGAGTTGGCCCTTGGCCTAGTGGTTAAGGTTGCCTGGGGTCAAGTTCCTAGGCACAGACCTGCACCACCTGTTGGTGGCCATGTTGTGACAGCAACCCACAAACTGAATGGAGCAGGATTGCCAGAGATATTCGCTCAGAGGGGATTTCCTCAAAAAAAAGAAGTGCTGAGTCATCCTTCCTTCTCACTTTCTGTTAGTCCCAACAACTAAACCCTTAGCAGGTCTTACATGCCCTTACCACTACTTCCAAAGCAAATGTTAAATTTCTCTACTTCTTGTCATCTTTATTGCTACCACTCTGGTTTTTCAAGTCTGCACTTTTCATTACTTCACCCCCACCCCCAACCTGGATTACTACTTTTGTATCTTACCCTGTCTCCTAGTTTGTGTTCTTGCTCTTCTCCCATCTGTTCTCCCCATGCTAATCAAACTCATTTATAAATATAAACCAAATGTTATTTTTCTGCTTTAAGCCATCTGATGGCTTTTGAATTGGGGAAAAAAAAAAGAAAAAAACTAATTCTTACTATGTCTTGCAAGGACCTATTTAATTTTTCTATAAACTTTTCACTATGTTCCAGAAATAATTTTCCTCTACACCCCACCTTGAGTCCTTTCATTATTTAGGACATCGTTATGTATAGATTATCACTCCCTAGAATGCTCTTGCCTCAGGTTTTGGTAGGACTAGTTCTGATCACTGTTAATCTTTAGGTCTCAGCTCAAAGTCTAACTCCTCAGCTAGGCTCTCCCTGGCCTGTTTAAAGATGGTCCTCTTTTCTCTCACCTTACTGTTTATTTCATAACATCTTTCTCCATTTATAATTATATTATTGATTTATTTTGTTTCTTATCTCTCTCCTAGCTAAACTGTTCTCTCCATGAGAGCAGTGATCTGGCTATTTTTTCCTGCCAAGCACAGAATTGCAGAATTACTTACATCCAGCAGGCACTCAATAAATATTTGTTGAATGAATTGAATTAGAAAATGAAATTCACACACATTGCCTTCCAGAAATAGAGAGTTTTGTGTTGTGGGAAGTTCATTATCCCTCACAGTACTGCTCATGTAGCAGAAATGATGCCCATTCTTCTGTGCCCCTAGATGTCTCAATATTGGTTTGCCCAATTAAATATAAAACACCTAGTTAAACTTGACTTTCAGATGAAAACTGAGTTTTTTTTTATTTTTAGTGAGGAAGTTTGGCAGTGAGCTAACATCTGTTGCCAATCTTCCTCTTTTTGCTTGAGGAAGGTTTTCACTGAGCTAACATCTATGCCAATCTTCCTCCATTTTTTTTGTGTGGGACACTGCCACAGCATGGCTTCACGAGCAGTGTGTAGCTCTGTGGCGGGGATCCAAACCCACGAACCCTGGGCTGCTGAAGCGGAGTACATGAACTCAACCACTCCACTAACAGGCCAGCCCAAAAAACTGATTTTTTTAAAGTATAAATATACCCCAAATATTGCACAGGAGATATTTATACTAAGAAATTATTCATTGTTTATCTGAAATTCAAATTTAACTAGGCATCCTGTATTCTTATTTGCTAAATCTGGCAATTCTATGACAGAACATACTGTATATAAGGGCTGAATGACTGACTCTTTAAGGAAAAGCTTTGTTTAAGCCTTTAATTTTCAAAATTGTATCTCAACTCTACGTCTCGTGCCTTCTAAAGCCTATGGATATACTGCTTATCAGCCACATGGATGCTTATGACCCAGGCTTTCTAGAGAATATGACTGTGAACAGACCCCTGCTTAATTTTCATCAGAAGTTTGACTGATAAAAATGACATTAATAGCAGATAGTTTGAAGAGTATCTGGAATATTTAAGCATACTAAATATTATTCCAAGGATGCATAAAGATGCAGATTTTAATATACCAGCA
Source organism: Equus caballus (assembly GCF_041296265.1). Classification (NCBI taxonomy): domain Eukaryota; kingdom Metazoa; phylum Chordata; class Mammalia; order Perissodactyla; family Equidae; genus Equus; species Equus caballus. Next base: position 26,224,371 of record NC_091709.1, on the reverse strand, counting down.
TATTAGTGTCTTTGTGTCAAATTGCCTAGCCCGCTTACAGAAAAGATTCATGACATTGTCTTTGGAGTTATGCTCTTGATTTCCTCTAAAGAAATCTAAAGAAACAACTAAATAATGGCAATTTGCATGTTTAATAGTAATAATCTTCAGGTCATCGTCCACTGCATCTCTCAATGTTTGCTAAATGAAGGCCCACATAATGAATTATTTCTGACTCCATTGCCATGGCGCACATCTGACTGGATATTAGGCTTACTGACATTGACACCCTTGGAAATTGAAAGAAAAAAATTCTATTAGTATAACTCTAAGCAAGTTTGTGTTACTGATATGTAGCTACTATGAAATATAGTACTCTCTCTGTCTCTCTCTCTATATATATATATAAAACTCTTCATTGCATTGCCATATTTAATTCCATTGAACTTTGTCCACTTTCCAAAGAGTAGCAAAGCATTAGCACCTGACTACAAATAGTTCTCTTTTGGGATATATTTCTATATCAATAGAGAAATTTTCTTGGATGTTAATAAATACAAAATACAAAGCACTATCATTTTTATAATTCATTTGTACAACTTGTGAATACCCTCTGTGCTCCAGGCATTGTGTTCCATGAATTATTTACATTGCTCTGCACTCTCAAATCCCCATGCAGAATCCAAAGTGAAGATGCATTTGATACTGCAACCATTAGTCAAGTCCACTGTTACTGAGTCTCATAAATAATATTACAGGGTGAAAATTGAAGGCAGCAGAGGATCAAATAGGAGAAGTGAATTAAAAAATATATATTTTATTTTTACTGTTTATTTTTTCTGTATTTCTTCTTTATAAAATATGTATTTGGAAAACAGTCTAAGTTATGAGATATATATGAAAAGAAACTTCAAATGTCCGTAAATTTTTTAAGAAAAATTTCAGCAATAGCATGTTTGATGCAGTTTGTGTCTTCAGTTTGCGGTTAGATAAATATTTTAAATGTCATATATTCATCTGTTAAAGTATTAATGAATTGCCTGCAGCTCTAGATGAAACTGATGGTGTCATTTAGTTAGTGAGAGGAAACACTTTACCCACTTAAATGTCAAAATACTTTTAAACCAATGTACTTGCTTCTCCTATCTAATTAGGCCAAACTTTATAAATGGCAACCAATGGATTACATATTTATACATGACTACAACTGTACAACATGAGACCTACATGTAAAGTATATACTAAGAAGGAATTGCTTTAATGTGTTTTTTTACAGGAGAATTTTCCATACTTACAGATAAGACATCATTAGGAATAAAAAGTTTTTTAAAAAAACATTATTTCTTATTTAAAAATTTCTCCTAAAGATAAAAATTAAGTTAGATCAAAGTGACAGAGATGTACTGAAGAAGAAAATGATTTTATTATTAGGTGATCTGTAAGACATCACAAATTATTATGATATTCTTAGATAACAGTGGTATTAGTGTCTAAAGTATATTTTTTTCAATTTTAGCCTGAGGCTCCAGCATGTGGAAATATGTTATTTTTTCCTCCTAATTTACCAAACTGATGACTTTGTCACTATTCTGTCAGGAAACAATTGGAAACAAATGCAAGCTTGCTAAAAAAGTTTAAATGGGGCACTACATTAGAAAAAAAAGATCATCTATATTTGGTGAGACAAAAAATAAATGAAAATGTGGACTAACCACATTCTGTGAGTACTGTGCTGATTTATGAAGGTTACTGGGGAATAAAAGACATAAAAATTGAATCATTTGCTTATAATGATTAGGTATTTAAAAAATATAAGAAGTTCTTACAATATAGAAATATAATTAGTATATACACCTATTACTACATTAATTAGAACAATTTCATTTACTCTACAGCTAACAAAATCATATTCTGCTGATTTAATATTGACTTTTCTGTCCACCCATATTAGCATTCTCAGGTAAAACTCTTTATCATGTATTTGAGATCAATCAACTGTAATCTACAACCTTTAAGCTACAGAAAATATTTCTGAGGTATTCCTTGTTTTGTTTCTCTTTATCCATCGATCTTCTCAGATGTCTACTGATCTAGAAAACGTAGGGATCAAACATTTTGTTTACAGCTCACTGCTCCTGCATCTCCAGTCAGTGACAGTCAAGAATGGTCATGAGAGGCAACAGAGGAAGGTGGGAGACAATGTGGTAAAACAGCTATGAGACACATTCTGGAGGCAAGACCATTGTCACCAGACTCCAGCATTTTTAAAGATTTTATTTTTTCCTTTTTCTCCCCGTAGTCCCCCAGTACTCAGTTGCATATTTTGGTTGTGGTCCTTCCAGTTGTGCCATGTAGGACACCACCTCAGCATGGCCTGGTGAGCGGTGCCATGTCTGTGCCCAGGATCCGAACCTGCAAAACCCGGGGCCACTGAAGTGGAGCAGGCGAACTCAACCACTCGGCCAAGGGGCCAGCCCCCTCCAGCATTTTTATCAAGGTGACTTTGAGCAATTTACTTTACCTCTGTGTCCTCCCAGTTTACTCAATGTCCAAACTGGACAAAATGTGCCCTACCAAACGGGGATAATTGAAGGATAAAATGAGATTATTCACATGATGTCTTTTAAGACCAGTGTCTGGCACACAGAGAGTGCTCATTACTGTTCAGTTTTTATTACTATTTTATTATTTCTAATACCTCACCACTTACTAGACATTGCAGGCACTTGTAATGTGAAATAGTTCCCTAAGAAAACATACCACAAGCCTTTGTCTTCCTACAGTTTAGAACCATGTCCAAATAGTACTCATCCCATGATCATTACCAAGGGTGGTTTCTCAGCCAATGTTTAATGCATGGTAATTAATCACACCAGAGGCTGAAAGTGTCACATTATAAATGTATTACCACACCCTTGTCTAATTGACCATGTAATATATTACAATATCAAAGTTTAAAGCTGAAATATGTTTCCAAGTACGCTTAAAATAAGAGGAAGAAGTTTGAAACTGGTCTCATAAGATTTTTTTACTAAATAAACTTTATTTTAGAGCTGTTTTAGGTTCACAGCAAAATTGAATGGAGAATGGAGAGTTCCCATATAACCATTGTTCTCACAAACACACACAACCTCCCCCAATGTCAACATCCACCACCACAGGGGTACATTTGTATCAATGAACCTACATTGACATCATCACACAAAATTCATAGTTTACTTTAGATCTCAAGCTTGGTATTTAACAAATGTATACAGACACATATTACCATTGCAGTATTATATGGAATAGTTCCACTGCCCTAAAAATTCTCAGTGCTCTACTCATTCATCTCTCTCCCTCTACTAAGCCCTGGCAACCAGCTATCTTTCTACTGTCTTCATAGTTTTGCTTTTTTCCAGAATATTGTATAATTGGAATAATACAATATGTACCTTTTCAGATTGCCTTCTTTTACCTGGTAATAAGCATTTAAGTTTCCTCCATGTCTTTCAATGGTTTGATAGGTCATTTGTTTTTAGCACTGAATAACATTCCATTATCTATTCCATTATCTAGAGGTACCACAGTTTGTTTATCCATTCACCTACTGAAGGACATCTTGGTTGCTTCTAAGCTTTAGCAATTATGAATAAAGCTGCTATAAAAATCCATGTTCGGGATTTTGTGCAGACATAAATTTTCAGTTCATTTGGGTAAGTATCAAGGAGTGTGTCTGTTGGGTCATATGGCAAGACTATGTTTAGTTTTGCAACAAGCTGCCAAACTGTCTTCCAAGGTGGCCGTACCATTTTGCATTCCCACCAGCATGAATGCGAGTTCCCGTCTCCACATCCTCACCAGCATTCGGTATTGTCAGTATTTTGGATTTTGGCTACTCTACTGCATGTAGTGGCAACTCATTATTCTAATTTGCAATTCTCTAGTGACATGTGAGATTGAACATCTTTTCATATACTTTCTTCCCATCAGTGTATCTTCTTTGGTGAGGTTTCTGTTCATATCTTCTGCCCATTTTCTGTGGGTATTTTTGCTGAGAAAGATTTGCCCTGAGCTAACATCTGTGCCAATCTTCCTCCACTTTATATGTGGATTGCCGCCACAGCATGGCTGACAGGCAGTGTGGGTCCACGCCTGGGTTCTGAAACTGCAAACTCAGGCCAGTGAAATAGAGTGCACCAAGCCCAGCACTATGCCATGGGGCAGCCTCTACCCACTTTTTACTTAGGTTGCTAATTTTATTATTGTTGAATTTTAAGAGTTCTTCGTGTATTTTGGATAAGAGTCCTTTGTCAATTCTGTCTTTGAAAAATATTTTCTCCCATTCTGTGGCTTATCTTCTGATTTTCCTGACAGTGTCTTTCATAGAGCAATTTTTTTTTATTTTAATGAAGTCTAGCTTATTAATACTTTCCTTCATGGATCATGCCTTTGGTTTGTGTCTAAAAAGTCATTGTCATACCCAAAGTCATGAAGGTTTTCTCCTATTTTATCTTCTAGGAGTTTTTGCATTTTACATTGACGTTTATGATCCATTTTGAGTTAATTTTTTTGAAGTGCATAAGATCTATGTCTAGATTCATTTTTGGATGTTGATGTCTGGTTGTTCCACCATTTGTGGAAAAGGCTATATTTTGCTCAGTCGTATTGCCTTTGCTCCTATGTTAAAGACAGTTGCCTCTGTTTATGTAGATCTATTTCTAGTCTGTCTACTCTGTTCCACTGGTCTATTTGTGTATTCTTTCATCAATATCACACTGTCTTGATGACGGTAGCTTTGTGGTAAGTCTTGTAAGTCAAGTTGTGTTAGTCCTCCAACTTTGTTCTTGTCCTTCAGTATATTCCAGGTTTTTTGCCTTGCTTTATAAACCAGTTTGTAGATACTCACAAAATAATTTGCTTGGCTTTTAGTGGGGATCTGTAGATCAAGTTGGGAAGAACTGACATTTTGACAACATTGAGTCTTACAATCCATGAACATAATACATTTATATTTATTTAATTCTTCCTAGATACCTTTCATCAGAGTTTTGTAGTTTTCCTCATATAGACATTTTACATATTTTATTAGATTCTAAGTATTTCACTTTTTGGTACTATTGTAAATGGTAATGTATTTTTAATTTCTTTTTCCATTTGTTCACTCTTGGTATATAGGAAAGTGGTTGACTTTTATACTTAAATCTTGTATCCTACAACCTTATTATTATCACTTATTAGTTTCAGGAGTTTTTTGTCAGTTCTTTCGGATTTTTTACATAGTTGCCCATGTAATTTGAGAACAACATTTTGTTTCTTGCTTTCCAAACTGTATACCTTTTACTTCCTTTTGTTGTCTTACCGAATTGATAGGATTTCCAGTACAATGTCAAAAAGCAATGATAAGAAGGGATATCTTTGCCTTGTTCCTGATCTTGGCAGGAAAGATTTAAGTTTCTCACCATTTAATATGATGTCAGCTATAGGTTTTCTGTAGATGTTCTTTATTAAGTAGAAGATATTACTAATTTGCTGAGAGTTTTGAATCATCAATGGATGTTGAATTTTGTCAAACACTTTTCTGCATCTATTGATATGATCATGTGATTTTCTTTAGCCAGTGGCTTGATGAACAGCATAAACTGATTTTTAAATGTTGAAACAGCCTCGCAAATCTTGGATAAGTGCCATTCGGCCACGGTGTTTAATTCTGTTCATACATTGTTGGATTCCATTTGCTAATATTTTATTGAGAATTTTTGCATCTATGTTGATGAAAGATACTGGTCTATGGTTTTTGGTTTTTTGTTTTTGTAATAACTTTACCTGATTTTAGTAATACAGGCCTAATAGAATTATTTAGGAGGCAGGGCCTCTGCTTCCATATTCTGCAAGAGATTATTAAAATTTGGTAAAATTTATTTCTTAAATGTTTGGTAGAAATTATCAGTGAACACATCTGGGCTGGATGCTTTCTGTTCTGGAAGGTTATTTCTTGTTGATTCAATGTCTTTAATAGTTATAGCCTATTAAGATTGTCTGTTTCTTCTTGTGTGACTTTTGGCAGATTGTGTCTTTAAAGGAGTTTGTCCAGTTCCTCTAGGATACCAAATTGGTGATTATAGAGTTGTTCATAACATTCTTTTATTATCCTTTTAGTGTTCATGGGATCTGTAGTGATGACCTCTCTTTAATTTCTGACATGAGTAATTTGTGTTTTCTCTCCTTTTTTCTTAGCTTGCCTGGAGGCTTATCAATATTTGGTCTTTAAAAAAAACAGCTTTTGGCATTTGTTGATCATCTCCATTGATGTCCTGTTTTCAATTTCTTTGATTTCTGCTTTAATTTTTATTATTTCTTTTCTTCTGCTTACTTTGGATTAATTTGCTCTTCTTTCTCTAGTTTTAAAAAGTGGAAGTTCATAAGATTTTTAAGGATAATATATTATAAATGTAGTATCTTTATTTTAAATTACTCAAACTAAAAACAAAGACCCACTTGTCATGCAAAATTAAATCTTACTCCTTTGGGATATGCCTTTTCTCCATTTTAAAATCTGTATATAATCATGATTAAAGTTTTTTGATCATCTGTTTATAATGCATAAATGATTGTAAGAGGACAATGAGAGAGAAAGTCATTGCTGTATTAGGTAAAATTGGCAGGCCTCTCTGAAAACTAAATAAGAACATTGACTTTAATTCCCACTGATATATCCCCAAGTGCCTCCTCCCTACCTTACTTTTCTCCTCCCAAAATTGAAAACCATTTCTACAGAGATTAGTCAGATAAGAAAAAAAGAGAGAGAAAAAATGGGACAAGGAAACTAAGAACATTAGTAGGAGATAAGACAGTAATTAGAGCAGATTCTTAACAAGTTATAACCTAGATATAATTTAAATGTAAATTTAGATTTACAAAGATGTAAATACTTTTCACACAGCTATTGATAAAATGCGATAAAATGGAGCCCAACTCTGAATGTTGTAACTAACCCGGAAGATTCTATTCCAGCAAACAAATCTTTTAGAAAGAGATGCAGTATGGTGAAGGATAAATAACTGCTTGGAAATCCATGAAGCGTTGAGAGAAAAAACAAAATAGAATTTTTCTCTATGGATTATGACAACTAGAAACCTAACCAGGTGGAGAGTATTGAAACCCACCACAAAAGGAAGCCAATTAGAGTTAAGAGAAGAGGATCAAGTTATCTGGAGAAACAATGGAAGCATTGACTCCAATGATGCTTTTTTGATGAAGCCACACTGATGTGTCTGTAGTTAATGTAGTACACCTTTCTCATCCTCAGCTCCTAAGCTCTCTTACCCTGCTGTATTTTTCTACATTACTTTTATCTAAAATTTATGATTTGCTATGTGTTATATTTATTGTGAGTCTCTCTCAAACAGAATGTAAGCTCAGTAAAGACAGAACCTCATATGCCTGATTTTTGACTGATGTAATCTAAGCATTTTATGCGTTCCAGATTTTACTTCCAGAATTGTAACTGAAGTTCCTCTCTTGTTGCACTGGTGACCATCATCCTATCTAGAATACTGCAACCTACTTCCATGCACCGTCTCTTCTTCTCAACCATAATCTAGCCCTTACCACAAAGAGTAATTCTTTTTGAAAAGTAAATATCATCATGTCATCCTACAATTTCTTACTCATAAAAGCTTATAAAGCCCTGCATAATCTGGCCTATCCATCTCTTGAATTTTATCTCTTGGCACGTTCCCTGTCATTCACCCTTGACTATGTTATATTTTCATTTAATTTTCCATAATTCCCTGAATAATTAAATATTCTCATTTAAATTTCCGTAAGTTGCCTGTCTCAGGAACTTCAAACCAGTTACTCTCTCAGCTGAAGTGCCTTCTATTTCATTCTTCTAAGGTTAGCTCCTTCTCATTCTTTAGGCTTTATTTAAATGTCACCCCCTCAGAGCCTTCTTTGACCAACCTTTCTAAAGTTGCATCAGTGGCCTTTGAGTAAGTTTTTAACCTTATGTCCAATTTTCTTTAACTGTCAATTGGGGATACAAATAGCAGTTACCTGGGCGGTAAAGGGTTAACTCTGCAGGCCTGGGTTGTTCAACCTCTGCAAATTCCAAGGGAAAGCCCCTGAGCACAATTCTGTCAGATGCTCAAAGAGGTGAAGCCCTGTGTTTGCCAAGACAACCGCCACTTTGGGAACTTGACAAGTTGAAATGAAAACCTATAAACTTGAGTTGTATCCTTCTGGGAAACAATTGGTCATACAATATGATGATAATCTGGACCAATTGTTGATGACTGAATGCAATTCTAGTAATATACCAGGATCTTTGGACTCTTGCTTTTCTGTTTACATCTACTACAAAAGATATCACTTGGGAAGAAATTTCTATAAACTAATGTTCACTAGGACATCGGTCTGTGAGGTGGCATACTATTCCCGGCAGACTAATCACTGTGTAACTATAAATCTTGACAATCAAATGCTTAGAGAGGTCACTGGTCATAATGCACAAAATAGGCAACTGTATGCCTAACATCCCACAGTGTGCTGTGCACAAATACATATCACCTTTGCTTTGGGGATGAAAAGCTATTAAACAGAATGGAAAGACAATGGGTTTCTGATGGGAGTAAAGCAGGAGGCATCACAGAGTGGATCCAAAATGCCCTAGGGAATGACTTTAAGACAAGAAAGCTTACAGAAGGTCTTTTGACATACTCAAACTAAATTATATCTGGGTATCTACCATCAACCAGTCTCAGCACGAGCCTGTGACTAAGACAGGGTGACTGGCTTCGTCTGCAACTGACTTGGAACCCAGAAATAACTAGGCCAATTTTGAAAACGCTTGTCTGTGTTATATCTGGTACATGTGCAAGGGCTGATTCTATTGGGAAGGCACAGCAAATAGATCTGTAACTCTTACTAATTTGTTGTGTGATACAAATATAAATATCATAGTAAACACAGATGCTTGGAGAATATGACTGTGTTCGATTGGTAAGAGAGCCTAGGCCAGGGCCAGGCAGGTGGACTGAGAAGTCAGTTTCCCTCAGCAGCCATGGGTTGTTCCTGTCTTTCACACTCCAGAGACAGAGCTGGGCTGGTTCTGGGAAGATAACCTTCTAAGGCTTGGAATAATCTTCCTGATAGGAGGGTTTCTGTATGCATGAGGCCTGTGGCCACATGGTACCAGTTTGGACACACCATGTGATTTATGGTGTTTGCTCTGGGAGGGGGCTGGACCCTGAGTAGCTGAGGTCAGTCATGAGGGTGCTGCATGACTATGTGACTGACCCCAGTAAAACTCCTAGACACCAAGGCTTGGATGAACTTCCCTCATTGGCAGTACTTTGCATATATTGTCGCACATCATTGCCGGGAGACATAAGGGTGTCCCCATATAACTCCCATGAGAGGAAACATTGGAAGCCTATATCTGGCTTCCCCCGGACTTTGTCCTATGCACCCTTTCCCTTTGTCAATTTTGATCTGTCTCCTTTCACTATAATGAACTATAACACAAACAGAAGAGCTTTTCTGAGTCCTCTGAGTCTTAGTGAATTATCAGGCCTGAGGGTGGTTTAAGGGACACACAAAACGCTAACTAACAAGGGTGTCATGAGAATTCATGCAGCACTTAAAATAGTGCCTGGCACATTAAAAAGCCACGATGATTTTGCTTTCATTATTACTGTTTCAAGTCTTTTTTTTTTTTTTCTGCTTTATCTCCCCAACCCCCCCCCCCCCCGCCCCCGTACACAGTTGTATATCTTAGTTGCAGGTCCTTCTAGTTGTGGGATGTGGGACGCCGCCTCAAGGTAGCCTGATGAGCGGTGCCATGTCCGCGCCCAGGACCCGAACCCTGGGCCACCGCAGCAGAGCGTGAACTTAACCACTTGGCCACGGAGCCAGTCCCTGTTTCAAGTCTTTATCTGTTGCATTCAAAGAACTTAACACAATCAATAATGGCAATGTTTACTTCTTTGGGAATTGTCTGTGCCTCTCATTAAAGTGGAGGAACACGAGGGCAGGGTTTCGTCTGCTTGACTCATCATTTGATCCCTCACATCGCATGCAGTGTTGGGGCACAGAGTAATCACTCAATTAATATTTCTTCAATAAGTGAATTAAGAGATATAAACATGAATAAGAAGCAAACAAATTGTGATAAATTAGCTCAGAAAGTAGCTCTAAGAGAGTTTAATTTTGTTTAAGTAGCTGACGAAAAGTTAGATTGGAAAGGCTTCATTTGCTTTCATAATACCCCCAAATTTAGAATTAGGATCTGTAAAAAAATTAGGATCTGAAAAAAACAAAAGGTTAGGAAAATAGAGGTTTTGGCTTAATCTTGTTTTTGAAGAAGATTAGCCCTGAGCTAACAACATCTGCTGCTAATCCTCCCCCTTTTTTTCTGCTGAGGAAGACTGGCCCTGAGCTAACACCCGTGCCCATCTTCCTCTGCTTTATATGTGGGACGCCTGCCACAGCATGGCTTGCCAAGTGGTGCCACGTCCACACTGAAGATCTGAACCGACGAAGCAAAATGCGCAAACTTAACTGTTGCACCACTGGGCTGGCCCTGGCTTAATGTTGAAAAAGCACTTCCTAAGTGTCATTTGACCAAAGATGGCACAGGTAGTCTTCAGGGGTTGTGCTTCCTATTCAAGAGGCTTATGCAATATCTTTACTTTTCTTTGCAGGGTTATTATGGGAGGATTCAATCACTCCGTTTTCTTAGAATTACTGTCGTTTAAACTTCCTTGCAAGTCTCAGATTCTGTTTCAAAAGGCCGAATATAGTATTCCCTAAAAATATTCGCAATCATTCATAAAATTTTAATATTCTCCTTTCAGGATTTTTCAAATCAATTTCAGATCAAAATATAGAAAACTCCACTATAATAAGATTGTGGAGTCCAGAAATTCTCGATACTGTAAGCTACAGAATCGCAAAAATAAGGCTGAGCTTGCCTAGAGGACTGTCAGGGCTGCGAGTGGATCCATCTATTTCTCATTGTGTTTGGTGCCACCTGGTGGCAACTGTCCACTCTAGCTTCAATATAAATAGAGATTTTCCTGGGTCCTGGGGTGTTGGCTGGGACTTGCAGTACATCTGCAGTGATTCCAGGTATCATTTTTACTTTTTATTCATTGCATTAGTCCAATCCGGGGAGATCAGGCCAGGAGAAAACTCAGTTCATCAAGTCCTTATCTGGTCCCACTGTAATAACGAAGAGCTAGATTTTAAGAATCTGGGAGCCAAGTCAGGTTCATCTCTCAGTCCTATCACATCCCAGACGCGAAAATTTTATTTACTTAAATTTGTTTAGCCTCAATTTGTTTATCTGTAAAATAGGAGTCATAATAGTAATTTCTATATAGGATTTTTTGTAATGACTAAATAGATAATCCATATAAGTTTTTATAAGCGTTCCTGCCACTCAGCAAACCAAGAAAATATTATCATGTCACGTTGGTAACGCTATAGAAAGCTACTCTAAAAAAATAATAATGCATGGATGCTTAATATATGTATGTTCTATTGAGCAACACAGGCATAACAAAGACAAATAGAGTATAACAATGAAATGTTTTGAATACAAGAATAAATAATATGCTAAGCAAAGAAAAAATACAGCAAACTAAAATACGTAAGGATATTGGGTTTACAAGCATATATATGTGTTATGCGTGTGTGTTATTTTTCTTTTGAGAATTGTGTGTGTGTGAGAAAAGAATTAAAATCTTCAAATATCACTTTTCAAAGCAAAATGTCTTCAAGAGGGAAGAGCGTTGGTTAATCCAAAACATTTAGCATAGAAAAGGGAGCCAGCCAGACAGGCTTTCTTAACAATGAAGGAGATTTTATTCTCCTTTCTACTTCCCTACCCTCTTGAGTCTCCTCTCTTTCAGTAAACTGCCTTTGAAGTACTTCAATCATGCTCTCTCCTACAGGTAATCACTGACCTCAATTTTGGCTGTCACCACTGAAAATAATCCATTTAGCTTTCTTTTTACTGGAATATAAGCTTCTTCAGGGGAATTGCTGAGTTTATTTCTTAGTCTGTATCCCTGGCATCATTAATTCAATGCCATATATCAAGGACAGAAATATATGATTATATAAATGTCTCATTTTGCTTCAGCATTACTGTTTAGGAAAGCGGATTAAAGAATATGCTAATTGGACACTTCATTATTTTAAGCACAAGGACCCAGTAAGCAATTGGGACTTCCCTTTTTTATCTATTCATAAAAGCAGTTTAATTTCCTCACAGGAACTGCCAAATTTCTTCCAAGGGACAAAACTTAAACTACTTAGTCATGATAGTTTTTGACAGATTAAACATCAACCTGGTTTTTTCACCAGTAAAGGATATATTTCAGATCAGTGTTGATGCTGGTAACATTTAGAAATAAGATTATGTACTTGCTTCCTAGGGTTTTGGGTAATCCGACAGGTATTTTATGGGCTTTTGTCTGTAAATTGGTACATGCCAATCATTATCAAGAACTTTCTGCTCCTTTTCATGCCTGTAATCATTTAAGTGTATATGTCAAATGTAAGACTGGGATAGAGTAATGCAAAATTTGGGCTTTTTCACTAAATATGAAGAGCGAAAGGAGACGAACTTCAGAGGCCCTTTCTTTTTCATACAGTACAGAGTTTCTGCTGATCTAAATATACTCCAATCCCCTTTACAGTCTATAGTCATATGTAAATTGTGATATTTTATGCTAGTAATTCAATAAAATGGTATTTACACAAAGTTTTAAGCACAACTGCTCATGAAATTGTACAATCTGGTGAATCAGCAAACATTCATCTTTATGTTTTATGTATATTTTTCAGACATGTGATCCATTTTTTTCTATTTCACAGGAAGAATATTTTTTAACTCATGAGTAGAATTATCATTCACTTTATGAAGTAGATCTGAAATCATATCCTAGACTTTTATTTTGTGAAAATATAATTACATTTCAAATGTGTTTCAGATGACTGTGTGAAATAAGTCATTCTATGAATTTGCTTCTGAATTTGGATGTGGGGTAATAGATTTTTCTCAAAGGGGTATAAGAAATAATCTGAATATGCAAATATGGATATTGTAATCAACATCTCTAAATATATTATCATAAATTCGGTGAGACACACAAGGAGGTTCTAGTCATAGGATTCCTCCTGCCAAAATCCCAATCATTTTTGAGAGATATAATACAGAGAGTGAATAAGAAACAAATGAAAAATGAAATATTTTTAACTCATTACATTCCACCGTGATATCTTGTGAACAAAAGTATTTTAAAATTGTCTAAACTGTACCCAAGTACTACATACTTTTAATACTCATAGATACGGCTTTGAATTCAAATATGACACAAATCGTGGTTGTCATGTAATAAAGAATTTGATTATCCTTCATCCCTGGTTTCTGGGAGGGAGATTCTAACTCCTTATTTCACAAGTAATAGGAGAGTCTTTGTCATTCATGAGTTCCTTACATCACATCTGATGCTTTTTGCTAATGCAGTTACTCACAGTAACTTCAGGATGGGGACAGATCATGCCAAAAAGACCAACCGCATGATTAGAGGACCGGGACTTTGAGCCAGAGTGACTTCCAGGGAAAGGAAGGAGGGTGAAGATTGAGTTCAGTCAATGATCCAATCAATCACGCCCACATAATAAGAAGCCTGGACTGGAGTGGAGCTTCATGGTTAGTGAACACACTGATGTGTTGGAGGATGACATGCTCTGATTCCACTAGAAGAGGACACCAAAACACTGGACTTGGGACTCTCCCAGACCTCACCCTATGTGTCTCTTTGTTAAACCCTTCCTGAGTTGTATCCTTTATAATAAAATTGTAAATGCTAAGTAGAATGCTTTTCTGAGTTCTGTAAGTTACCCTAAAAAATTATCAAATGTGAAGGAGTCATGCAAACCCTTGTGTATTTGAATCCAGTCACTCAGATGTGTTAGTGAGCTGGGGACTCCAACTGCATTGGTGTCTGAAGGGAGCACAGTCTTGTGGAACACTGAGTCCTTAACTTGTGGGGTCTGCACTATCTCCAGGTGGCTAGTGTCAGAATTACATGGCAATACACCAATTGGGGTTGAAACAGAATAGGAGGCAATAATCTAAAACCACATATCCTAAATATAGCTTTCATACAGTAAACTGAAGTTTTTCCAAACTTATAAATATGTATACTAATCCCAAAGGAAAAAGATTCTCATGTGCAGCCAAAGTTGACTAACTTGGGAGAAACTCCTCAAACAGATATCAAGGGACTTTAAAATCCAAACTAATTTTAAAATATTGCTTACAGTACAAAATTAATATAGTTAAACATACTATTGGGACAAATGCTTTTGCATCTGCCATAAAGACCTAGATTGTTTGTTGATTTGCAACGTCACAAAATCTCTGTTCTTGGCCGTCCCCTTGCCTGAATGCATCAATTATGGGTTATTTACTGGGCACACCTCCAGGTCTCCAGTTCTCCTAACTAGCCTATGGTCTTCATGTTTACATTTGGTGCTACGGTAACACTAATATATGTTAACATATAATATTTAATATAATATAATGTAATATAATATAATGTAATATAAATAAACTGCAATTATTCAAATCACTCAAAATTCCCCAATTAGGAGATTGTCATAAATCCAGCACATCGGGCTATTATTTGAAATAAACTTTTAGTGATCATCTGGTTATGAATATAATAAAGACAAATGTAACTCTCAATATATTGCTCTAAAATTTGGTATATTGTAAGAGCTTAATTCATACTTGTTAGACAAATGAGTAAAAATTATATAAATAAATAAAGTGCACTAAATGTCTTATGGCATTTTATTCCTATCTTAGTCCTTTTTTCTGTGTTAAGATTGTTGATCTTTTTTTTCTATCTGATCAGTTGCATATTCATGTGCTTTATTTTTGTTTTCAATGATCTTGCCTTTTCTGGTCTAACTTAATTCATAGGAAAAGTTCTTTCTATGTTTCGTAACGGAGGTGTGCTAAATAGCAACAGAAAATCCATGCATAGGTGGACAGTCCAAAGTTCTCAATCAGTATTTGGGGGAATTTGATGTTACTGCATGAAGTGATCTTATGAGTTTGTGGCCAAAAGCCTTTTACTTAATAACTTAAATTGAATCAAAAAATCTTTCCAATATTCGTCACTGCTTCAGTGCTCATTCAATACAATACACATCAAGCCTAAACAATTAAATGAATAATTGAAGCAAAATGTCCTCACCAATCAAGAATAAAAATTCATGATGTTGGAACCTTGTTTTCATATTTCACAGTGTATGTGGAATGCAGATATCCTGTACAATAAAATCATACTCTCACTTTAGCTGCTTACTTTAAATTGTCATACACTATCTTTTTTCACTTTTTTCACATGATGACACTAAATATTCACATTATAAAAATTAAATAAAATACAATAACAATTTAATATGGTAGAAAATTTACACTAGGCATGTAGTTAGAGGACTTGTTAACGAGAAATGGTAAAAAAACCCTCAGTAGGCTAGTTAGGATACACAAAGAAACCACATATTTAGGAAAAGGATAATCATAAACTGACTTTTCTCGGTTGTTCCTTATTATGATAATAATAAATGTCTACCTTTCTACCTATATTCAGGGGAAAAAAGGCTTTCTCTACGCAATATGTACATGCACAATGTATATACATATATATCTATATGTGTGTACATAAAATTATGTAAATTAATTTTAAAGCGTACTTAATTTTAGATTAACATAGAAGAGAAGAAAATCTAAATTATATTCAGCACACAGTATTCCATACAGTTTACTCATTGTTTTAAATTAATTATTACATTTAATTCTTGTAAGTCAAGAAAGAAGGCTTGCCAATATTTTACACTTATGCCTAGCACAGCTCAATAACTTTTTTTGAGCACACACATACATGAGAAAACACTGAGGTTAAATATCCAAAGATTACACGGCTGACAAGTTTCAGAGGCGAGATTCAAACCCAGATCAAGCTGAGTTCAGAGTCCAGCCCTTTCACCTAAATGGCTCCTTTCTATGAAATACAAGCATCTTCTATGTCAGAGAGAAGGAGGAGGACATCCAGGTTCTACATGTCTGCAACTGGAGAAAGAAGTTGCTATAAAGGATATTTAGTCTAGCTAGAAATCAACCAAGAAGGACAACGACGAAACTTCAAAGACTTCACCGTTCTGCCTAGAGTGGGTCTTTCGAAGCTTCACCTGCCCTGGTACAAACAGAAACTGTGTCCCGAAATATTTCTGTCTCGCAGCTGCAAATACAGGCAGCTGTTCTTTGCATGTTTTATGAAGATCCTTTTCAAAAACGCAGATGATTCCATATAAAGGAAGTTCTCATTCTCGAGATTTTTATAACAAGGAATACATTATAAAGTGTAATGCACTCAATTCTCTCCCTTACTTTATTTGACAATGTACAAATATGGTGATATATGATTACCTCTGAAAGTTTTAAATATATAATTGTTTATGATCATAAACTTACATGGCATCCTCAAGACTATCAACTATCCTGTATCCAAAATAATTTGTGAAGGTACAAAAGCAGAATGTTCCTTAGTTCTTAGAGCTACTGCAATCTATAACATCGTGTGTAAAACACAGTTAAGACTAAAACCCACAGTGCGGCAGCTGAGGAAAAACGTTCAATGGTATTGCATAGGACATAACAAGGTGTTCATATTTCTAACCAACGTGGAGGCTAATTTTAGCTCAGATTCGAGTGGTGAATGACTCTTCCTGCCAAAATTCAGGGAAGGATATAATTTCTTTCTATTAATGCAGCAGTGAGTAACACATCAGTTGAGTGAAAGATACAGCCATGAGTCCACACATGAATAAAGAAGCTATTGCATGTGAATAAGGAACACGTGGCAGGCATGTTACAGAGTCTATTAGAGAAAAACGAGAAAAAACTCTATAGGAATATATTTGCTCCTCTGTGGTTAATTGAAAAAATATGGGTGCAGAAAGTTGGAGATTTCTACCAGTAATCATTTGGATTTTATACAAAGAAGAGATATAAGACCATGGGGAGGAAAGAGAGAGGTGGAAAACTTAGATAAGGAATGAAGAGACATTAAGTCCTGATTAGAACAGATGCAATTTTCTTAGCCAACCCTGGATTGGATTTTCTCCAGTGTCTTTGTTAGGAGATAAATTACAACTGCACCATATTCATAGTTTTATGCACAGTTATGATCGTGGTTTCTGGAAGAAATTTTTCAATCTTTTTTATAAGTTCAGTTGTTCTCAACTCATTTTCTTTGTCATTTCTGGAAAATGTCAATATAAGAATACCATCTAGATAATTCAAAATATGTCTATAACTATAGCCATATCCATACTTACCAATATCTATGGATGTATCATATTTCTTTATCTATCCATCTATTTATCGATCTAGCTATTTATTCATCTACACCTGACTTCCATAGCTATGATTTGGTGTTTATTATAGAAAAAGAAACAAAAAAACAACCAGCATTACTTTCATAGGATTATCAAGTAATTCCTGACTAGCTATACCACATTTGTCTTATCATGTATACTCCACATATCCAGGCCAAATATGGACGGCAAACATTTATTCTGACATGATTTAATGTCAAAATACTGTTGTTCTTGCCGAATATAATACTGTCTAATCGAAGATATTTGGGTGTATCTAGAATAAATGTACTTCTTCGGAATTTAATTATTAATAATTTGGAATTTCCTTATTCTGGTTTGTTTCTGTTATTAAAACAGAAGAAGAATGCTTCATTCTTTAAAATAAGAGACAAAAAGATTACAAACAAGCATGCCATAGTATCATGCTCATTTTGATTTTGACATTCTTGTGTATTGGTACCTGAAAGGACTGATGGCGAATGAATATGTGTCAAGATGGTCTTTGGACATTTTCCAGATACTGAGTCAAGGACAGCAAACAGATTGTACTGATTACTAAAGCTCACCAATGAGGATTTAACTAAAACAAGAAGGACCTGCTTTATAGATGGAAATGAAGGTTTATAATCGTGGCTCCACATGCCAAATTAAACGACTACTTATTACATGTTTTTGAACTATTTTTAAAGATGTTTCCCAAGGTTTTCGTAGTATTTCATGCATCTTCATTTGGGATAAAAGTACATATGTTTTTCGTGGTGAGGAAGATTTGCTCTGAGCTAACATGTGTGCCCATCTTCCTCTATTTTATGTGGGATGCTGCCACAGCATGGCTTGACAAGTAGTGTAGGTCCACACCCAGAATCCAAACCCGTGAACTTGGGTGACCAAAGCGGAGCACATCAGACTTAACCATTATGCCAGGGGGCCAGCCACTAAAAGAAGTTTTGAAATCTTATTTTGAAAAGAAAAATGTCCTCATGGTTGTATATTATAGAATCAGTACTGAATTTAATTTGGGAAGAATATAATCAAACTAAATTGTGTTGCAGTTACAAGACTCATCTTTAAATGACCTAAAATTGCTCAGCATATTTTCTATATTACAATAATTTCTATTAAAATTTTATTATTTAAATATCTTACTTAAAAAAAGAGTTTATGCCATATATTAAAGCCAAATTAAACTCCTCGATTCCATCATATCATTAATAAATCATTTATTTAACCTGTAGTTTAAAAATAAAAAAGGAGAGTAAAATGCAGTATGATAGTCATAGTGATGTAATGAATATAATGATTAACTAACCCAAGACCAGACTGCCATGTATTAATTTTTTTAAAAAAAAGGAAAAAACAAAGTACAAAATATCCACAAGATATAAACACACACATAAATAATTTTAACATTTTAATAAATAACTATTAAAATGTCAAAATTTAAATGAATAAAATTTGTAAATATATTAAATCAAAACATTTCAATGGTGCTATTGTACAAACTCAAAAATCAGATGTGTGTGAAGAGATAATGGGGAGTCATTCAGCTTTGTTAGGGTTCACATGGCAAACACTTTCTTTTAAAGAAGTGCCTTTTCTTTAGCGCACTGCCTTATAATTAGATCACATCCACCATTTTTCCTTCTAAGGCTACATTCCTTTCTCTGTTTGCTGTTTCGGTTGATGGCATCACTATCTATCCTTCCTGTTAGTCAAGTACAAAACCTTGGTTTCAAAGTTGAATTTGTTCCCCTCTTTGCCCTCAAACTTGAAGCAGGTGTCAACATTGGGGTTTACCAAAACAATGGTGCATCTTGCGTCTTTCCTTTCCTCCTGATTTTTATTTTCATTATCATAGTAAACTGCACACACACATTACTTTTCCAGATGTTTGTATGGCTTCTATACCTTATCTTTTTTAATCAGGAACTTTCTCTTAAATGGTACACTTCAATTTTAAATCACAGAAATGGTGAAACATACACAAAGGCAGAAAACATGGCTTCAAGAGTTATCAATATTTTTCCACTTTTGTTGTATCTTTTCCTTATTGACTTTAGCCACAGTATATTAAAGCAAATCTCAGATATCACACGATTTTTAATCTATGAATTCATTATGCAACTCTTATTAAAAGAGGCTGTAGCCTGTTTTTTTTTAAAAAAATTTTATTTATGTATTTATTTTTTTGAGGAAAATTAGCCTTGAGCTAACTACTGCCAGTCCTCCTCTTTTTGCTGAGGAAGCCTGGCCCTGAGCTAACATCCGTGCCCATCTTCCTCTACTTTCTATGTGGGATGCCTACCACAGCATGGCGTGCCAAGTGGTGCTATGTCCGCACTCGGGATCCGAACCAATGAACCCGGGCAGCTGAGAAGAGTAATGTGCAAAGTTAACCGCTGCACCATCTGGCTGGCCCCTGTAGCCTCTTTTTTAATGCAATTATTATGTCATCCTTATACCTAATTAAGTTAAAACACTTCTTTAATATCACATACTATGCCATCCATATTTAGTTTCCCTGAAAAATATATTTTAGTTAGTTTGTGCAAATCATCATCAAAAAACATTCACATATCATATTATTGTCAAAGAGTATAAAACTTTTTATTCAATAACAATTCTCCTTTTTTGCATATAATTGATATGCTAGAACAAATGGGTCATTTTATCTATTTGATTCTCCACATGAAATTTACCAATTGCTTTTTTACGGTATTATCTACTTTGTTCTTCTTCTTCTATACTTTTTGTTATCTAGAGAATTTAAATCCCAGCGACAAATAGACATATCTACCTCAACTTGAAGCAGGCATCTCCAACCTTACTTGCTAAAAGGATATGATCTCTTCCCCCTAATTGTTTTACTGATTGCGTATTCTCGATCTC
This sequence comes from Equus caballus, assembly GCF_041296265.1. Classification (NCBI taxonomy): domain Eukaryota; kingdom Metazoa; phylum Chordata; class Mammalia; order Perissodactyla; family Equidae; genus Equus; species Equus caballus. The sequence goes on along the minus strand of NC_091709.1, from coordinate 26,204,052 downwards.
AGTTAAAAGAAGCTATTCAGTCAAGATAAATAAAAACCAAGAATAAGTTTGGAACATCCCACCTCCCTCATTACCACTCAACTATTTGAAGATTTTATCTGACCTGACTAACCTGACGGCTTCCTATTAAGTTTTTCTCCTCTACCTTTTTCACTACTATCAGACGCTCTGTACCTGAGAGTCTCTGAAAAACTTTTGATGATTTTAATGTAATTTTTCAATCATCACGATATTACTCATTACCCAAGTTCTGTTTACATTCATTTCTATCTTTTCAAATTTCTGTGCCTTTGTTCAAACGGTCCCCTGTGCCTATTATGTGGCTGCCTCCCATTCCAAATTGCTCACATTCTGTCATGTATTATAAAGGTCATGATGTTTTCTTTCCAGGCTTGAAATTGATTCCTTTCTTTTCCAAACTTGAAGTTAATTATTCATAATTACAGATCTAAATATTTCATACTTTTCTATTATAATGCTTTTGTGCATACTTTCCAGTTATGTGTTTAACTGGCAAAAAAGTCAATGGCAAAAAAGCATGGCATGGTATAGCAATGCAATGATGGAGAAAGCACAGAAAATAAAGAGGATATATGAACACACAGATCCCAGAGACCTCCCTGGGGAGAAAAGCCACATTTAAACCAAGATCTGAAGGAGTCACATAAAATTACAGAGAATTATGTTCCAGATTAAAAGAATAATGTTTTGTAAAGTCTCCCAGTACAGAATATATTATTAAAAAGAAAAAAAGGTAGCAGGCTTTCCATGGCTGGCCATGATGATGTAATTGGTTCTAGACAAGCCCTCTCATCTAAACAACTTAAAAACAGAAAAAAAACATATAAAAATAAAATTTCACAATTGGAAAACAGGATGAACAGATCATCAACCCTTGAGAAAAGGGAAATAATTAGATGAGACCTAAGATCACAGTGACTTTCCGCTTGGAAGCATTTACTAGAAGACACAAGTACAGGGTGAGGGCAGAGAACAATAGTTTCTATGATCTATGGAGATAGAGTCAAGCTCAGGAGAGTTAAGGTGGCTAAAATTTGTGAAAAAGTATTGGTAAAGAGGAGGCTACACAGATAAGGAGCTCCAGAAACCTACACAAGTGCCTCCTGGAGTTTTTTGTTGAATACTAAGCTAACATTTCAGAAGGAAAGGACAACTACTTGGGAATGATAAGCTCAAAAACTACCAGTTCATAAAAACTGAGAGATTTCTAAGTCTGAACAAGGGAGACTAATTTGTTGAGTAACTGGGACATTCAGAAGGGACTTCAAAGACCAAGACTTTGAAGTTGAGCTACACTAATTCTAGAATATTACCTCCTCAAAGAGCCCAGTAAAATGCTTTAAAATGGGCCTTAAACATATTAACTTAATCCTCAAATAAACCAATTTCATCACAGAAAAACACAATCCTCTTTAGAGGAAAACACCACATCCAGAAACTTAATAATGTGATGTTTAGAATGACCAGTAGACAACAAAAAATAGTAGACTAATGAAGAATGATGAAAATGTGACCCATAACCAAGAGAAAAATATACCAATATAATAGACACAAATGACAAATAAAATGGAATTAGCAGACATGTTCAAGGATTTAAAAGAAAACATGAATTATAATAAAGAGAGAAATGGAATAATAGAAAAAAGAAATCCAATGGCACTTTGGAACTATAAGTAAGATATTTAAGTTAAATATTCACTCGGTGTGCTTAACAGCAGATTAAAACAAAAAGATTAATGCACTTGAAGATATGGCAATACAAGTTATCCAAATTGAAGCACAGAGAGAAAAAGAAAGAAATGAGCAAAGTATCAGTGGTCTGTGGGTTAACATCAAGAAAAGTCCAACATACGCGAAGTTAGAGTCCCACAAAAGGGGGCACAGCATATGTGTAGAAAGAGATAGTGGAAAATTTCCAAATTTTACGAAAAAAATACAAAGCCACTGACTCAAAAAGCTTGACAAATTCTAATTAGAACAAACACTAACAAAATCACACTGAGGCACATCATAACCATATTGCTCAAAATCAATGATAAAGAGCAGCTAGAGGAAAAGAAGTCACTTTATGCACAAAGGAACAAATATAAGCGTATCACTGATATTGCATCAGAAACAATGCAAACCAGCAAAGAGTGGAACCACATATTTAAAAATATAAGGATGGGAAAAAATATCATGCAAATCTTAATTATAAAATGTAGGGAAAGCTATGTTAGTATCAGGCAAAAGTGAGCTCATTACAACATGAGTAGATTTAAAGAGGGTTGTTTCAACATAATAAAAGGATAATTTCACAAGAAAGACATAAAAATCCTATTTGTATGCCACTAACAGCAGAGCTTCAACATACATGAAGTGAAAGGAAATACCTGACAGAACTGAAAGGAACAAATCAACAATTATAATTAGAGATGTCAACATTCCTCTTTGAATAATTTAAACAAGTAGACCAAAATAGGAAAGGATATAGAAGATGTGAATGTCACTATTAAGAAAGTTGACCTAATAAGCATTTATTGTGCTCTATCCCCAACCATTGCTGACTGGATATTCTTTTCAAGTATACACTGAATATTTTCCAAGATAGATGATATTCTGGGCCATAAAGCAAGTCTTAATAAGTTTAATATAAATAAATCATCCAAAATAAATTCCCTAAACATAAGGGGATCAAATTAAAACTAAATAGTGAAAATATATTTAGCATGTTCCAAATATTTTAAAATTAAATAACCACTTCTAAATAGCTCACAGATCAAAAAGGAAAATTAGAATATATTTTGAGTTAATAAGACATATCAAAATTTCTCAGAAGCAGAAGTATTTAAAAAACTTTCATTTAAATGATCATATTAGAAAATAATTAGATGTAAACATAATAATTCTAGCTTCTTTGAAGGACAAAACCTACCCAAACTGGCATAAGAATAACATCAATTAAATAAACATATAACTATTAAAGAACTAAAAATGATATTTTAAAAATCTTTCCACAAAGAAAACTCTATATTAAGATGACTTTACTCGTGAATTTTATAGAATATTTAAGAAAGAAATAACATCACGTTTATATAAACTCTTACAGAAAGCAAACACAGAGTGAATGAACACTTTCCAACCAATTCATAAAGACAGTACTACTCTTACACAAAATGAAAAAAAGATATTATTAGAAAACAACAGTACAGTCATGAAGATAGACATAGGGATCAAACAAATAAAGCACTAGCAAATTGAATCCAACAATATATAAAACAAACAAGAAATCAGAACTAAGCTGGATTTATTCCAGGAATGGAAATCAAAGAAGATATGCTACCACATCTATAAAATAAAAAAGAAAAATCATATGATCATCTGTATAGATGCCAAAAAAAACTTTTACACAATTCAAAATCCATTCATGATAAAACATCTCACCAAACTAGGAATAGAAGAACACTTCCTCAATCTGATAAAGGACATCTACAAAATACCTACATTTAACATCATATTTAATGTTGAGAATCTGAATGCTTTCTCCATAAAATCAGGAACAAAACAAGGATGTTTGTTCTCACCAATTCTATTCAACATTGTCTTGGAGTTCCCAAGCAGTAGAATTGGCAAGGAAAAAAATAAAGAGAAAACTATAAATATTGGTAAGAAGTAAAATTATTTTAAATCACAGATGACAATAACTATCTTATAGAACTTATATAAAAATATATGAGAATTAATAAGTAAATATATCTGCAGAGTACAGGTCAATGGGCAAAAATTAACTGTATTTCCATATCCCACCAAAGAATTATACCTTTGCTGCAAAAACAATACCTTTTGAGTAATATAAAGGCATGATATATTTAGGGAGAAGTTTAACAAAACGCATGTGGCACCTGAACATTTAGGAGTAAAAAACTACCTGAGAGAAATTAAAGAAAATCTAAACAAATAGAGAAAAATTCCATACCTTACATTGGAAGGATCGACACTATTAAGATATTAATTCTCTCCAAATTAATCTATAGATTGACTGCAATCTCTCCAAAATTCTCTGTAGACTTTTTTTTAAGGAAATTGACATAAAGATTCTAAATTTATATGGAAAAAGATCTAGAATAGCCAAAACAATTTTGAAAAAAGAACAAAGCAAGACAATGTACATTACCTTATTTTAATAATTTATATAACCCATAGAAATCAAGACAGTTTGGCGTTGGAAGAACAATAGAAATGTAGATTAAAGAAGCACAATAGAGTCCAGAAATAGACCCACATATATATGGTCAGTTGGTTTTGACAAAGGTCCTATGATAATAAGTCTGGAAAGACAGACTTTCAATAAATGTTGCTGGAAGAACTGGACATCCATTTGAAAAAACAAAGGCAGTTATGAATGCCTTACTAGCAAAATACATAAAAATAGTAAATATTTTATGAGCTATACAGCTTTCGAATTATTCATTCTTTTATTTCTACTCTGATAATTATTTGCAGATTAGTAAATAAATTCAAGTCAACTTGTATGGAAAAATTTGAACATCAACTGAATATACTGGGAAATCTAAGGGAAATTCTCAGAACTATTAATAAGTACGACAACTTAAGCACATGTGAATACTTCTTGTTGCAGTTACTAAAAAAGCTTCCTACAAAGAAAACTGCAGGCCAGAATTCTTCTCTACTTTTAAAGATTCCAAAGGAAAATTAGAGATTTTTGGTGTTAAATTTTCTATATTCGCCTTCTTTTAGATTAGTTTAAAAATCTCCATTTTAACAGTATCTTCTTCTCCTTATGGGAGAAATGAAGTTTTCTGGAAAGCAAGTGATTAGAAAGCAATCAAAAAAAGGCAAGACTAACTGAAGAATCTCCCAGGGAAAGCTGTTCAGTAATCTGCTTCCTTGCCAAACCCTAATGTACATCACTTCTTGTATAATGATGTTTAAGATAAGGAAAGCCTGTATTTCTGTGGTCCTAATATTTAAGCACAACCCCTCTAAGTAACTTCAGTCCATATGAGGTAATTAAGGTCACTACAGAAGACTTAAACATCTGCTCAAAGGAATCAGATCAAATTCATGTCAGAAAGACAATCAGCCCTTCTAACATTTCATATTCAGTGCAAAAAAGATAGAAAAAAATCTGAATATTAACTAAAGGTAAAGTGTAAAGTAAGGCTATGATATTACCTATGGAAATAGTTGTCTTCCTAAAATATATTTGTATACAATATAACATTTAAAATATTTTATTCGGTGAAAATATTATAAATATCTTAATCACATATTCTTATATCTTACATGTTTAAATACTTTTATGACAGCATATAGTGATAGAAAGTATTCAACGCACATTCTTGCTTTATCGTTATTTTTGAAGACTGCAGAAAAATGTGCTTCTCTATTGCAAAAGTTTCCAGGGACGAGGGCTGTTTTAAAGATATCGCCCCTTTACTCTCTACAGGTCAGCTCTTCTGTGAAGCTTTACTGGCTCTCCTGCTTCCCTCAGGCAAATTTAATCCCTCTCTTCACTCTTTTACCAAGCTTGGCAAGTATTGCTATTGTTAAACACACCACACTCCACCTGAGTCATTGCCTCTTTTTCTTAATAGACTGTGAAATCCCTAGGTTAAAAAAAGAATCATATTTATTCAACTCTTTATCTTCAGTGCCTTGAATTGCACCATGCGTATTGGAGATCATAAACCTCTTATGGATAAATCTTTAATTTATAGATTCTCTTGTGTTGGCTATATTTTACTATCCATATTTCATTTCCGTAATAATCTTCTTACCTTCTATTTTGGCTTCATCTTGTTTGCAGCATACAGATTTATAAAATACCCTACACTATTGGAAAATAACAAAAGACTAAAATTTATATTACATAACAAAACCATTATGCATGGTTATCTGTCATGAGCACCTAATAGTTTCATCAATATTTAATTCTATATAAGACACATTGCATAGCTACATGGAAAAAAACTCATGAAGATTGTTTTCACCATTGTGATTACACATATAAATTTCAGTAAGTTGTGATTAGTTTATACTTCCTTTCATATTAACTATTCAATTAAAAACATCTAAATAATGGTCAAGATGGTGAAAAATATTATAAATAAAAGCAAATAAACATTTAATATTTTGTTGTGTTTCTTGTCATAGTGAATGAATCCATTGTAAAAATAATTTGCAATTCATATTAGCATGAGCTTCAAAGTCTTCCATTCTGCTTTTGCTTCAACATTATCACAGGTTTTCTTGTTTTTCAGTGATAAGAAACTTTGAAAAAATTTGGTGGAGTAATGATAAAATAAAACGACTTTGATGTATCAAACTGCATTGGTTATCAACTTGAATTCTCTACTAGGAATTCATTTTGTGGAGAGTAAGATTGCTTGAAGGATATTAACACCAGTGGTAACAGACTTTTTCAATCCCCAGCGATCATTCTTTCTTTCAACTTATATATTGGTTTGCTTTTCATACAAATGCTGATCCCTGACTTTTTAAAGATAAGCTCCACTAATGTTAGCATGCTTTCTGCCTATGTTTCTCTATATTTCCCTATATTCCATTTATTAATTAAGCATTTCATTAATCAAGATGTCTCAGATTTCCCACTCTTGCTTCTTTTGTCTATAGTTAAATCTATGTCTGTAAAACGAGGAAAGGAGGAATAATGGAGGCATGTGTTGGGCATTTGTGAGCAGAGGTGTTTGATCTAAGCTGGGGAGGATTTCTCTTATGTTGTATGATGATAGGACAAAATAAAGTCCAAGACGTGTCATGAATGGAAATCCTTTATATACATATAAAAGATTGAATGGAATGTATAGATGAATTTGGGAAGAATTGCCACCTTGATACTTTGAGTCTTCCAATCCATGATCACATGTGTGTCTCTATGTGTTTGGGTCTTACTGGATTTCTGTTGAAACTGGGTACCTGACAGTTACTGTAGATATTCAATAAGAACATGATTGCCTTTCAACTTGTTCCCCATGTAGAGATAGATGAATCTTGTCAATTTGATTCCCAGAAGTCAGATTGCCCAACGGCTTCTCTGGAGTGCAAGATTACCCTTTCGTTTCTCTGAAACTCCTCCTGCCAAGCCACTTAGCTCTATAAAACCTCCCTGCCTTCTTCTCTTGTTAGGTGGGTTTGAGAGAACCTATCTTCTCATCTTCTCATTTTGGCCAATTCAAATAAACCTTTCTCCATCTCCTAGCATTGATGTCTCAGTGTTTGGTTTACTGTGCACTGAGCACAGCAACCTGAGATTAAGAGGTTTGGTATCACTCTCAACAATGTTCTTGGTTTGCAGTACTCATTTGTTAATACATCATTTTTAAATGCCTTTTTAAAACTTTTTATTTTGTTGTTCCTTTTCAATTATATAATGCCAGCATATAATAAAACAATTTTACTTTGAAATATTGCAAAAATGATCATTAAAAGGCATAACAGTAGACACAGAGAACTAGAAAACAAATATCATATCCTTGGGTAAAAAGACTCCACATCATAAAGATGTATCTTCTCTATAAGCTAATTTAAGCATTTATGGCAATGCCAATAAAATCACAATTCTCTTTTTTTACTTTTTGAAGCACGGGAATATGATTAAAATGTTTATTTGAAAAGACAAACAAGCAAAATAGCTATTAGCCAAAAACACCCTGGAAAAAAACCAAAATGAGCAAAAAGGAGAAAAGCCTTACAAAATGCCAAACATTTTAAACACTCTAAAATGTGTTTTGAGTGCAAGAATAGATGAAAAAACCAAGGGACCAAAATAAAAAAAGTACTAGAAAAGTGAGGAAAAAATGCATTTTTGAGTAAGTGGTGTTAGGATAACTGGGAACCACATGGAAAAAGAGATGAAATTAGACCTGTTCATCACATCATACATGAGGATATTTTCCAAAATGGCCAAAGAGTTAAGTGTAAAAGGAGAAAACCATGCATATAATAGAGGAAAACTTGATTGCCTTTTCTAAAATGGGAGAGGAAAAACCTTTTTAAGCTATAACTCAAAATACAGAAGCAATAAGGAAAAGTTAGATAAAAACATTAAAAACATCCATGGTAAAAGACGCCACAAGTAAAGTAAATAGTCAAATGTCAAACTGGGAAAATAGCTGCAATTTAAAATATCAAAGCATTAATATAATTAATAAAGAGCATCTAATATTATAGAAAATTTTCAACAATGCTAAAAAATAGGTAAATGAACACATACTTCATAGAAAAAGAAATGGAAATAATCCAGAAACTGAATTAACATTTTCTCACCTCTTTCACTGGCAAAAAGCCAAAAGTTTAAGAACACATTGGGTTAGCCACGGGGTGGTTAAACATGCACGTTCATACATTGCTGGTGGGATGATAAATGGTAAAATCACTGTGAAGAGTAACTTGGCATATATCACAATTTTTTAATCATCTACCCTTTGACCCAGCAATATAACATCTGGGAATATATCTAAAATATACACCAGCAAAAACACTTTTTAAAAGAATATTTTTTCAAAACTAGGCAAATAATTGCAGCACTGTATATGCAGAGGGACCCCCCCCCCAAAAGCTAAAAACAATTCAGTTTTCTTTCCATGAAGATATGGTTAAACAAAGTATGCTACATCCATGAAATCATAACTCTAAAAGGAATGAGGAGTACTCATGTATATAACTATGGTTCAATGCCCATGAATTGTAAATGAAAAAAGTAAAGAAAAGTATGTATAGTATAGATGTGTGTACCCATATACCTGTATTATACACAGTTTTCTCTATTTTGTTTTTTGACCTGGAAACCCAGGCAAAATATTTTACAAAAATACAACGAAAAAGAAACAAAAATCAAAAGAAAAAATTGTAAAAGTGAACTTAAATGTCTATCTAGTTATTGAACAGAAACACACAGATGAGAGATTCCAAGTGACCTTAAAATATAGCAATTTGATTATATGTTTGAAACACGATATAATCTAAGGACAGAAAGAACTATTAAAAAATAACCTCAAACTGCTGACAGTACGCAGGATTGGTTGTTCTTTTATATTGCTATCTGAGACTGTTTTATGTGCATTGTGTAGTAAAGCAAATATCAATCTAATTTAATTATTTCCAATGTTGTTGAAAATCAGAAGGAGGTAAAGATGCAAAATGAACAGATTATGCAAAAACTCTTAACAGCTGAATCAGCATTGGAAAACTGAGCATGAACTTTTGATTTATTTCATCTCTGTATCTATGTATCTATGTATATATCACCTACCTATCTGTCTGTCTGTCCATCTGTCTATTAATCTAATCTGTCATTTTCCTAGATTTGTTCTCTGAAATGCATAGAAACTAGTGTCAATGCAGTCGTAATAGGTGTACCTAGCACCCACATTATGGTGTCCAGATACAATTTCCCACCAAAAGTAATCAATTCACTTTGAAGAAATGTCTGATTGCTAGTCAAAGGCAGGAGATATACAATGTGAGCCTGGAACAGTTACGTCAGATAGCATGGAAGCTACCAATGACTGCTGGGGTTGTCTCAAAAGGACTTAGCTAAACTGAAGAGCCTCCTAAGAGCAAAAGTTGAGAAAACTTCAGCGTCAATAAGAATAACTTAAGTTATCTTTGAGTGACTTGAAATCCATCAAATTATTTTATTTTTTAATTTTTATTATTATTTATCTATTTATTTATTTGTTCATTTATTTATTGAGGAAGATTAGCCCTGAGCTAACTACTGCCAGTCCTCCTCTCTTTGCTGAGGAAGAGTGGCCCTGAGCTAACATCCGTGCCCATCTTCCTCTACTTTCTATGTGGGATGCCTACCACAGCATGGCGTGCCAAGTGGTGCCATGTCTGCACCCAGGATCCAAACTGACGAACCCGGGGCCGCCGAGAAGCAGAACGTGCGAATCTAACCACTGTGCCACCGGGCTGGCCCTCATCAAATTCATTTATATCTAAGAGTTAACAGTTATTTTTATAAAAACTACTAATTGTTTATTGATGAATTTTCTAGGAAAGAGAATCTTTATTTTGATAGTTGTAACTGATGGGAAAGAATCAAGCATTTCTCCTGCCTTTCTGGTATCACTGGTAACTACATAGTTGATAAGGAAATGTTTTCCTTCATAAAAATAGCTGCTAATAAATGAGGGAAGAATGATGAAATTAAAATAACACCAATTTAACTGCTGGAGAATTAATGGATCTAGGCAAAGATTACCAACAGCTGCTAACATCATAACAGGAGACACCAGACAACACATGCCCCGAGGGAAGAACGATTTACGGGACATAGAGAATGGTCTGGTAAACTACATCACACCATGTTTATGTACACACATGCTAGCCACTCTACAAATTTTCTAGTAAAAAAGCTTGAAAAGCAATTGTACATCAGTGAAAGCTTTGAAATTATGAAATGTTATGTCCTCCAATTTTATCAGGATCAAAACATCGAAGTTACAAAAATATACAAAGATGGGAAGATATTCATTGTTTAAGATACTATCTCTTCCTCAGTGAAGAGAATCCTGCCTCCAGGATTATGGATAAATAGCCCATTTTGATAGTTACAGAGGCCTTTAAGGCAGGGGGCATCTCAAATTAGAGTTGAATTAAGAAATTAGTGTCTCTCCCTTCTTGTTACGCACTATAAACCCTCCCAGAGCAACCTATGCACCCCAGCCACTTAGAAACATGCAGAGATTTTTATTAATGAATTAATTTGACTCCTTAAATTACATTAAGGATCATTGTTGAAAAGTAATCTGCGGATTCAGGAATTGCAATACGTAAAAAATATTGAAAAATACACAAAGTGATTTTTAATATTCTCTAGATGATGGTTTGAACAAAAGTGTGAAAAAAAGAATACTAAAGAATAATGGAAGGTCTTGCTGAGCATCTCTGCGTAAAATAGGCGTAAATCAGAGTGGAAGATTTTGGACCCTGTTGATCCTACTAGGAAGACAGTTGATGAGGCTTAGCCTGAAGAAAAATCTTTCAACCTCATGTAATTTTTACCCTATATCTTCAAAATTATAATACACCTTACTTGTTAACATCAGTAGGACAATTTACTGAAGCCAAAAAGGAAAATAGCATTAATGGTGGGATGAATATTACGTTTCTGTTAATAATTTCATTTTCACTGAGAATCACGGACTGAAGCTATGGCTAAGTGGATGGATTTTGCTGTCGCCAGAGGCCCCACAGGGAGTTTTCAGAGCCTTTAGCCAACATTACTGAAATAAAAACTTTCAGCTTCAATGCCCAGATGTATGCAATAATTTGTCTTTATATCCCACAAAACTGTGTTTAATTTTCAGTTCCATCTATTTTTCAAGATGTTGTTCTTATGTTTATTATTCTATGATTTCTGAAATTAATACAAGGCAATAACATTATGCCAATTCTAATGATTTAAAAATGGATTTCAGTATTATTTTTTCTTACCTTGTAAAGAGTAACCTGACAACTTATTCTAGCCATAGAGAAGTGCTCTTTTTTTTTAAAGGTATGCTTTTTGGTAAGGAAGATTTGCCCTGAGGTAACATCTGTTGCCAATCTTCCTTCCTCTTTCTTTATTTTCCCCAAAGCCCCAGTACATAGTTTTATATCCTAGTTGTAAGTCATTCTAGTTCTTCTATGTGGGATGCCACCACAGCATGGCTTGATGAGCAGTGTGTAGGTCTGTGCCCAGGATCCACATCAATGAACTCCAGGCTGCCAAAGTGGAACACAGGAACTAAACTACTCAGCTATGGGGCTGGCCCCCAAAATACTCTTTAAAAAGAAACTCTGCATAAATCTTAGAAACAATCATTACAGTTTCATATGCTAAATTCTTGGAGACACTATCTTCTTCAGTGAGCAAATTGTCCATGGTGAATGTTTTCTTATCATAGAAGTTACAAGTCTATTTCCAAGAAGGCAAATCTTTATAACACATGAATTTCAAATAATTTTAGATTTATTTATATTTGATTACTAAATTTTAATAATTAACAATCTTAGGAAATTGAATTTAATAATCGAGGGTATCTGGCATTTTTCTCATGTAAAATTAAATATTCATTTATGCTTTGGAATTTAAATATGTTGATACACATATATGCATATACATATTAATGGCAACTTTGTAAATTTATATTGTAGAGTTCCTTCCTGTATACATATTTTCAAACAATCTCTTCATTTCTCTACCATCTTGAAATTCTAGAATTAAAAATTTTAAAAATCTACCTGAGCATTTATCGTACATCACATGTAAACACACAGAAAATGAAAGAAAACATCCATAGATTATTGCAATTATAAATATCTTTTACTGTGGATCTTTTATGATAATTTCCTTCTCTCATTCTATAGAGAAATCTAAATGGGTCAAGGGTGTTTATGGAAATCATTCCAAATCTTCAGGAATACGTACCAAGAACTAGAGACACTAATGCATTTGCATTAGTTTTCTGAGGATGCCGTAATAAATTACCACAATGCAGTAGCTTAAAACAACAGAAATGTATTCTCTGAAAATTCGTGAAGGCTAGAATTCAGTGGCAGAGAATCTGTTCATTGGCTCTCCTAGCTTCTGGTGTCTGTTGGCCTTCCTTGATTTGTGGCTGCATCAGTCCAGTCTCTGCCTCTGTGGTCACATTGCTTCATTCTCTCCTGATGGCCTCAAATCCCTGTCTTTTTCTTAGAAGGACACTTACCATTGGATTTAGGGCCAACCCAGATAATCTTCATATCAAAATCCTTAATTCAATTACATCTGCTGTTATGGGCTGTATTGTGTCCCCCTAAAATTCATATGTGGGAGACCTACTCTCCCAAGTATCTCAGAATGTGACTGCATTATGAGATAGTCTTTAAAGAAGTAATTAAAGTAAAATGAGGCCACATGTGTGGGGCCTAATACAATCTGACTGGTGTCCTTATAAGGAGAGGAAATTTGAACACACAAAGAGACAACAGGGATGCACAGGCACACAGGAAAGACTTCATGAGAGTAGGGGGCCTCTGTGAGCCAAGGAGAATGGCCTCAGAAGAGACCGAATCAGCTGACAACTTGATTTTGGACTTCTATCCTCCAGAACTGTGAAAAAAATAAACTTCTGTAGTTGAAGGCATCCAATCTGTTGTATTTTGTTATGGCAGCTCTAGCAAACTAATAAATCTGCAAAGACTCTTTTTCCAAATAAAGTAACTTTTGCAGGTTCTGGGCGAGGCTGCCATTCAACTCAGTACAGTGTATAACTATACTTTATTATTGAAATATCCTAGTATAAACAAAGTGATAGATAAGTAAGACAAAAAATTACTATGATGATGATGCTGGAAATGTAAAGATATTATACTACACTTAAGTTATTGACCACAGTGTCAAATAAATGTCCAGTCATATATTGAAACATGAAACATCTTTTTGGCATTAAAATGGTTACTTATAAAATTATGCTTTAATCATTGGGAATATTTTTCAACATTATCAAAACTGAGATATATACCAAGTTTTTAATATGATACCACTGCTAAGAGCAGTCATCCGCTGGGAGTCTAATTATAGCATATACGGGTCACATTTTCTTTATAATATTGCTGAAGACTTGGAATGTGATAATATGAAAAAAGATGTAACCCTTATTCTCATGTCACTCACAAAATGGTGAGGAAGATAGCCAGTCAATTGATACAAACAGTTGCCTTTAATTGATTCCTACTACGTATTAGGTAAATAAAGACACTAAAAAGAAGATACAGCTTAAGATTTGGGAACTATGATTATCATTATCATTTTCAAATTACCGATAATGACCATGAGGTGTAGAAAAGACAAGTCAAACACATCTGTCTGGCCCTAAAGCCCATGCTTTTCTTTTTACTATCATACCAAAGTTTGAAAAGTGCTCTAATGCTGGTTGGCAGAGTGGGTTGGAAAGAACTGGAATGCCTGGGTGGGCTCAAGGCATACCAGTGGGGAAAATTTTGCTTCTATGTTTCAGCCCAACAATTAGGAGTCTGTACTTTCTCACACTTAGGGAATGTAAAATGCAGCTGTTCCCAAGATAAAGCATTAGCATGTGGCAGAACTTGCTTTTTGAAAGACCTTGATCAGGGCTTGGGAGTGGGACAGAGGATGTGAGTTTCTCTGTTCCAGGGATATTGACCCTAGAGGAGAAGGCAATAAGCGGGTGTCTGGAGTGGGCTGAGCTTAAGGGAAGTATTAGAAATGTTCTTGCCAACTACACCAACGCCAAATTAAGAGTGCCACTCTCCTGCTAATGCTCAGACTCATGGAGCGAAAGAACAGAAGCCATCACGGTGAGTCCTGAGGAGAATCTCAGCACGGAGAAAAAGGAGCTGACAACTGTCTTCAAAGGATATCCCGTCAGCTTGGAAGCGACTAGAAGGAACTCACCCTTATGCCATCAAAATTTTCCTAAGTCATACCAAATGCCACAAAAGTCCACCTGCTTTAAAATATTTTATAGGCATTTTTAAATACTAATGTTTTTAAAAAGTGTGCTCCTATATGAAATGTCACAATATACAAACGTATGCTTTTTTCAGAAGTTCTAATTTGTAAATGATTTTTTTTTTAGGTAAGATCACTTTTATATGATATTCTGGCAAAAGCAGTCACATTTTAGCACATTATTGTTAGTGTAATTTTCTATCTTTTAAATTTTACTATACAGATAACATGTTTTAAACACATTTTTAAAATAGGTTCACAAGATGTTAATTGCATTTTCCCAATATTGTTATTTTATTTAATAACAATTTTTATACTATGACTATGTACTTGAGAATTATTTTTTGGGCAGAAAGGATAGTAAACTGAATACTTGGTGACTAATTAAGACTGCATCATTAATTTATTAGTACAGTTCATCATATAATTCCAGGTCTTTCTCGTCCAGGTACACAGTGTGACTGTAGTTTCCTGCCTCCCTGAAATCAGGTATGGCAATATGACAAACTTCAATTAATGAATTAGGAGTTCTGTGTCAGTTCTGGGCAGAAGCTTTAAAGGACAGAACACAACTCAATTCATCTACTTGTTCCCTTTGCCATGGAAACTGTCAATATCCTAGATAGGGCTGGTGCTTCAGGCTGAGTCTTGGGGTGAAGACCATGCTGTATAGACTGCTGATGGAGGCACAGTGAGATAGAAACACCAACGTATTTCTTCATTAGTATCATAATTATTACTATATCTTATTATTTCAGTTTGTACTTAATATGCTACACTCTAAAAGTATTGCATTATAAGTGAAATCAGTGGAATGCTGTGCAAAAATTAAAGAAAATAAGCCAGAGCTACCCTCGAAATGATGGATGGATTTTCCAAATACAATCTGAGCAAAGAAAGAAAGATATATCATAATATATAGAATACGATTTGATTTATAGTATAAAGGCAAGAATGAATATATTGTTTGAGGACATATGTATAACTGTTAAAAGTATAAAAGTATCGAGGAAGTGATTACTAGAAGTTAAGGTAGTGGTTCTCTCTAATGGTGATGCCTGGAAATGACACACAAAAGTTTCTAGAATGATAGCAGGATTTTCTTCTTGCAGGGTTGTCTCTTGTAAAGTGGTTACATGGGTGCTCATTTTTAAAATATTAATTGTGCAGCAAATTTATGGTTTACGTAGTTACTCTATTTGTTTTATATTTCATAATAAAACGTTTTCATGAAAATAAATTGAGACATCTATGCTGATAATACAAAACCAAAATCTCTGTTTATTTTAGAGGATAAAGAAACATACTTTAAAATCTTTAGCAAGTTTACGGAATTTAGTAGTAAGTTATTTTAATGTGTGTAGGGACTATGTTAAATCTGAAATTAGAATATTAAGCACTTTTTATGCCATTCAATAGGTACACATATATTGTTAAATGCAAGTTGTAATAGAAATACAGATATACCTACTGTAGTGGACAGAATAATACTCCCCCTGCCAAAGATGTCCATGTTATAATCCCAAGAACCTGTGAATATGTTAACTTACATGAAAAAAGGGACTTTGCTGATGAGATTAAGTTAAGGTTTTGAGGTGATATGAGAAGATTATTTGGGATTATCCATGTAGACTCAATGTGATCAGAGGAGTCCTTAGAAGGCAAAGCAGGTGGCAGAGAAGTCAGAGAACAATATGTGACTATGGAATCAGAGGTCAAAGAAAAAGAGAGGGGGAGAGAGCAACACTGAGAGTGAGAGAGAGCAAGACAGGTGGATAGGAAGATGCTACACATGTGGCTTTGAAGATGGAGGAAGGGGCTACAAGCAAATGCATGCAGGCAGCCTCTAGAAGATGGAAAAGGTAAAGAAAAGGATTCTTCACTACAGCCTCAAGAAGGAAAATATGCCAGTACCTACATTTTAGCCCTATATTATTAATTTTAAATTTCTGGCTTTCAGCACTTAGTAAGATGATAAATTTTTGTTGTTTTAAGCCACTAACTTTGTGGTAACTGGTTACAGTATCAATAGGAAACTAATATACCTCTTTAGCTATTTACATAAATACATACTTTATATTTTTCACTTCTACAGTCATATGCTACATAATGATGATTCATTCAACAATAGACCACATACACAACATGGGCCTATAACACATATACATAGGTTAGTACCAAATAACCTAGGCATGTAGTAGGCTATACCATCTAAGTTTGTGTAAGTACATTCTTTGATGTTCACACAACAACAAAATCACCTAAAAATGCATTTGTCACAATGCATCCTCAACGTTAAGAGACAAGTCACAGTATATACTCAGAATCTTACACAGGATCTTGGACACAGTAGAAGTCCAACACATATTGAGGTACAAATTAACGAAGGATAAGAAACGAAATAAGTATCAAGGCAAGAAAAAGAGAAAGAGAATAATTATGTGAAGATACAGTAGGAGATATCATATTTTTAATTAATTCTCCCAGAATATTTTAAGTGCTAATGTTTATTACAATTATTTTTTGTTAAAAGCTTTTGAATGAAATATAAACATAAAATCAAATAGGTGTTCATTTTCTAAACAGCACTGATTGTTATGTAGGTAACAGCACCTTCAAGTAGGATTGTAGTAATTGACAGATATCCAATTAGAGAAAAAGATAATGAATCAATATATAATTTTTAAAAGAGTAAAGCATAAAGAGCAATTTGGATATACGGATTATGCCTTAGAAATAAAGTTACTAATCTGAAATTGATTCTAGACGTGGTTATTGAATGGTGTGATACCTCTGTCTCTATCACTGTCCCCACCATTTCCCCCAAAGACCAATAAGAAGAGTCTATATTAGCTAGCATTTCCATAGTAGCATCACAACATTTTTAGAGGACACTTTTGAACTTGTTAAAATCGATTGCCTATTTTCTATTCTGATATAATTACATTTTTCATATGCTTATATGAACCATACAGGTAAGCAAAAAATCTAAAGAATTTCATAATAAAGTTTTAAATATATTGTCTTATGATTTTATCTAATATCAAGAGTAATCACTTTACACTAGAAACAACCAGTTTAACTGAGCATCATTATTTTTACATGGCTAATTTATATGCATATAAACTAAAATATTAATAAATTTATGGCTTATACCTTTGGAGATGCGTCATCATTTTTGTTTTTGGTGAGGAGGATTGGCCCCGAGCTAACATCTGTTGCCAATCTTCCTCTTTTTGCTTGAGGAAGATTGTTGCTGAGCTAACATCTGTGCCAATCTTCCTCTATTTTGTATGTAGGATGCTGCCAGAGTATGGCTTGACGAGTGGTGCGTAGGTCTGCACCTGGAATCCAAACCGGCGAACCCCAGGCTGCTGAAGAGGAGAGCACGAACCCCACCATTACACCACCAGGCCAGCCCCTGTCTTATCATCTTTAATATTCAACTAAAACATATTTTCAACTGGTTTTCATTTAATAAGTTAATATTTTTAAAAAGTAGAATAACAATTTGGTAATCTAGAGACAGGCAAAAGTTATGGCAAATTGTGTTTGTTTGCAGATGACATGATTGTCTATGTAGAAAATCCAAGCTAATTGAAGAAAAACCTGCTAGAACAAGCAATTTAGCAAGGGTGCAGGACACAAGATTAATATGCTAAAGTCTATTGCTTTCCTACATACCAGAAATGAACAAGTAAAATTTGAAATCAAAACTACAATACCTTTCTCATTAGTATGCCCCACAATGAAATACTTGGATATAAATCCAAACAACTATGTAGAAGATCTATATGATGAAAACTACAGAACTTGGATGAATTAAATCAAAGAAGAAATAAACTGGAGAGATATTCCATGTTCATGGATAGTAAGACTCAATATTGTTAACGTGCCAGTTCTTCCCAACTTGATCTAAATATTCAATGCTATCCCAATCAAACCCACAGTAAATTATTCTGTGGACATCAACAAACTGATTTTGAAGTTTATCTGGAAAGATAAAAGACCCAGAATAGCCAACACAACTTGTAAGGAGAAGAACAAAGTTGAATTGCACTACTCTACTTCAAGACTTATTATAAAGTTATTGCAATCAACACAGTGTGGTATTGGTAAAAGAAGAGACAATTACATCACTGGAACACAATAGAGAGCCTAGAAATAGATCCACGCAAGCAGAGCAAATTGTTCTGTGGCACAGAAGCAAAAACAATACCACAGAGCAAAGATAGTCTTTTCAAAAAATGGTGCTAGAACTATTGGATATCTACATGCAAAAAAAAAAAAGAATCTAGATACAGACCTCCCATCCTTTACAAAAATTAACTCAAAATGGATCATAGACCTAAATGTAAAATGCAAAACTATAAAACTCTTAGAAGATAACATAGGAGAAAACCTAGATAACCTTGGAAGTGGTGATGCCTTTTTAGATATAATATCATAGGCACAATCTGTGAAAGAAGGAATTGATAAGCTGGACTCCACTAAAATTAAGAACTGCAGCATCAAGGAAACTGTCAAAGGAATGAGAAAATAAGACACAGACAGGGAGAAAATATTTGCAAAAGACATAATTAACAAAGGACTGTGATCCAAAATATAAAAAGAGTTCTTAAAACTCAATAAGAAAACAAAAAGTCAGACTGAAAAATGGGCCAAAGTTCTTAACAGACACCTCATGAAAGACGTGTCTGCATATAGATGGCCAATATTCATATGAAAAGATGCTCCTCATCATATGTCATCAGGGAAATGCAAATTAAAACAATAAACAGATACCACTACACACCTGTCAGAATGACCAAAACCTAGAACTCTGACCACACCAGATGCTGACAAGGATATGGATCAACTGAAACTCTCATTCCCTGCTGGTGGGAATGCAAAATGCTACAAACACTTTGGAAGAGAGATTTGTGGTTTCCTGTAAAACCAAACAAACTATTACCAAATGAACAAGCAATCATGCTCCTTGATACTTACCCAAAGGAGTTGAAACATTTTCTCTACATAAAAACTGCACAATAATGTTTATAGCAGCTTTATTATCAATTGCCCAAACTTGAAAAGCAACCAAGATACCCTTTTGTAGGTGAATGGGTAAATAAACTATGATACATCCTGACAATGGAATATTATTCAGTACTAAAAATAAATGAGCTATCAAGACATGAAAAGTTATAGAGGAAACTTAGATGCATATTACTACACAAAGGAAGCCAATCTGAAAAGGCTACATACTGTATGATTCCAACTAAAGGCAAAACTATGGAGAGAGTAAGATCAGTGGTTGATGGGGGTAGGGTAAGAGAAGGAACGAATAGACAGCACAGAGGGCAGTAAAACTACTTCATATGATATTATAATGACGGAAACATGTCATTACACATTTGTCCAAACCCACAGAATGTACAATACCAAGAGTGAACCTGAAGATAAATGACAGGCTTTGGGTAGTAATGACGCATGGGTTCATCTATTGTAACAAATGTATCACTCTGTAAGTGACGTTGATAATGGGGGAGGCTATGCATGTGTGGGGGCAGGGGCAATATGGAAATCTCTGTACCTTCTTCTCAATTTTCCTGTGAATCTAAAACTGCTCTAAGATAATAAAGCCTTTTAAATAACAAATTTTCAACTGGTATTGATTTAACAAGTTAATATTCGAAAAATGCCACAACACTTTTGGTAAGTCACATAGAAGCAAAGTTATAGCACAGAGCAAGCAAATGAGGTATTTTCTCAGATATGGATAGTATTCAACAGCAATGATGCTTTAAAATGTCAAATTAAGTTAATATAACCTTATTAACTCTTCTCTATTGATTATCTCTTACAGATTATCAATAAATATTTGGGTTAGTTATGATTATAAATGTATTTTTCATAATTATGTTGTGGTTTTAAATTTTTTAAATTTTTATTTATTTATTTATTTATTTATTTTGAGGAAGATTAGCCCTGAGCTAACATCTGCTGCCAATCCTTCTCTTTTTGCTGAGGAAGACTGGCCCTGAGCTAACATCTGTGCCCATCTTCCTCTACTTTCTATGTGGGATGCCTGCCATAGCATGGCCTGACAAGCGGTGCGTAGGTCCACACCCAGGATCTGAGGCAGTGAATCCCGGGCCACTGAAGCGGAGCTTGTTAACTTAACCACTGCGCCACTGGACTGGCCCCTGTTGAGGCTTTTATATGAATGAAACAATTAAAAGAAGAATAATTAAACAGCCAAACAAAAGTTTGGGATATATGCACAAGCAGTTATACTTTATTCAACACTTTAGAGGGATGCCAATATTGACTAAAGATCCTTCAAAATAAGAGCACTTCACTAAATACTTTATTAACTATCTTTAATAAAATCCTGTTGAAAATACTTATTTCCCCAGCTGAAGAGGATGACCTTTACATGATTCCCAGTTGTACAAAGCCTTTAGTTACAAAGTGCTCCATTCTAACACATTATAATGTTAGCATTATTCCAAAGAGCACAAAACTATAAGAAACTATCCAAAAGACATTTTATGCACAATTTTCTTGTTTAAAATATATTTAGACCATATTAGCCATCCCAATTATTTTTTGTTTTATACATTCATTTTCTGATTCTTCCTTATCTAAAGTTTTATGCCAGGCTGCCAAAGCGGAGTGCGAGAACTTAACCACTATGCCACGAGGCCCGCCCCTTAAAGTGTTTTGTAAGTGTGCATATATGACAGCATAATTTAAAACAAGCAGAGAGGTCCATATCTAGGACAATGTATTTGTTCTTCTAAGGATATTCGTTTCATGTTCTTATTTAAATAAAATGATGCTCCTTCAACAAGTGTGTAGGCAAAGGTCCATTTATTCTTGTGCAATGACTATATTTTCTAAGTCCAAAATTCACCATGTATAACCCAGTTACACTAGAAGCTGCATAGTGGATTCCTGTAAAGATATGCAGATTCATTATACATACTTAAGAATTTATCATACTTAAGATAATTTCTTATGTTAAATTTTCTACTGCCTGAAGAATTTATAGGCAGCTTAAAAGTTGGAAGGGCTAATTAAATCATTATTTCAGCCTTCTTATTCTTGCTGATTAAACTAATGAGGAGTTTGATAAGGCAAATCTATTAGGTAACTGATCTAAAATATTTTCAGTCTATACTAATTTAAGAGGATTGTTAAAATTGTGATATTACAACGATATTTATGATGAATAAATTTGCCATAAATATGCATATGTAAATTCATGTTTTAAATTTGTTTACCTGCAAAACTGATAATTTCTATTCAATAATTAATTTAAATACATTTTAAAATTTAATATTTGTTACACACGATTGTGGCATTTGTTTTAAAACATTTCTATGCATTATTCTTTCTTTGGTTATTTTTACCTTGGTTTTGCAAATGTATAATCTATTAAACTGTTTTTCATCCTTTGAAGATTTTCTTTTAATTCTTGTATTGTTTCTCATGCAAATCTGATTTGATTTTGTACAGCAATCATTACGTTCTTTACCATCTCAGAGGTAGATTTAATTTAGCTATTGCTCTTTGGTTTCATTATTATCCTGGACGTCACACCACTTTTTATCTTGCCATACACTTTTCAACTCATTTTTATTTCTTGCCTTACAAAGCCCAGATATTTATATGTTATTTTACATTTAATTCAGAATAAAAATCAGATGTGTAAAAAGGATCTATAAATCACGATCATACAGTACTTTTGCTTTGTCTCTACAGGATCTTATCAATTCCAACTTTTGTACATAGTAGTATAGAATGCTCAATTTTGATTTTCCTTCATCTTTTAGTTTTCATTTATCTTAAGTAACTCTTAATTGAGAGGAGAACTGGATCTTTTCAGTACACGTTCTATGACGAGTTCACTACTTCAGTAACCCTGTGTCTCTATTTGTATGCTGATGCAGTGTCCTCATCAGGTGCTAAGCTGGAAGCCAAGGTGACATGAACAACACTTCGATAAATTTCTTGTGAATACCAGGCATGCAGCTATTTTAATTCTGTACTAAAGAGAGACTTTATATTACCCTTGTGGCCTTGTCCTTGAAATACAAGAAAAATAAATTAATCCTGCACAAATCTAATTCACTCTGTATTTCTTCTTTGAGCGACACAAACAGCCACAAACAAGCATAGTATTAACCATAGTCCACTATTCACAGTATATTTTTTGTCTGATTTCATCTTCTTTGAAGCTCACATCCTAGATGTAACATGTAGTAGTGTTGCCACTCTCCTTCCCTCCTGGCATACAGTTCTTGGTTTTGGTTGAAGGGGAAAGGATAGGCAGTAACACGGGCTGGCAAATATACCGAACTTGCCATCACAAAATACCAATCTCATCCTTGAGCAGGGTGCCAGCCATGTTTCCAGTTGTTAATATCATTGTGTGTTCTCGAGTGGAGGTTGGACAGTTTAGCATATAAAATATATATGTTTAGATAGATATAGACATGTTTCTATTTAAATGTGTTTAAATAGAAACATAATCAATTACTGGACCATATTTGCACTGTTTCATTTCAGTTTTTTTCTTCTATTTGAAGATATCTGTCTCCTGATATTTATTTCTAAATATATATTGTGTTCATTCTATACCTGTGGTAAATTTATTATTTAGATAACAATCTCTGAAGCATTAACTGAAAATTATTTATAAATAAAACAAAATCATGTAAAAATTATAAAGTTGATATAATCATATAATAGTGACTGATTCTTCTTCTTTATTTTTTTTTGGAGGAAGATTAGCCCTGAGCTAACTACTGCCAATCCTCCTCTTTGCTGAGGAAGACTGGCCCTGAGCTAACATCCGTGCCCATCTTCCTCTACTTTATATGTGGGACACCTGCAACAGCATAGCTTGCCAAGTGGTGCCATGTCCACACATGGGATCCCAACTGGCGAACCCGAGGCCGCCGAAGTGGAACGTGCAAACCGGGCTGTCCCTTATTCTTTTTTAATAAAGGAAAAATATATAATGAAAGAAGAGTAAAGATGTGTATTTGTCACTTATTTTTTTGCAAGTTCTTATGATAGAAATACTTGAAAGAGTAATTTAGATGCAGTTTTTTCTAATATCTTTTTTAATTATTTCTAGAAGGCAAAAGTACCACTATGCTGAGTAGTTTATGTACTTAGCTTTAAAATGTTTCTTTTAACTTACAAAAAAGGGACAACGACCTTTTAAAATGCACACATATTCCAGTTAAAAAAGTAAAATTGGGAATATAAAATATATTTTTGTTTTTTTCCAATATTATTCTGAAACAAATTGATATTTTATTGATTTGCTAACATTTCTGTTATGAGGTCATTACTTTTTATAAAGCTTATAATATATACATTTCGTTTACGTTAAGATGAGTTCCTCTTTCCACAGAAGCTGCCATTGAACTTTCACTTTCAGCTTCGGCAGCCCAGGGTTTCCTTGGTTCAGATCCTGGTCACAGGCATGGCATGGCTCATCAGGCCACATCGAGGCAGCATCCACGCCACAACTAGAAGTACCCACAACTAAATATACGACTATGTAGTGGGGGGGTAGGAGGAGAAAAAATAGGAGAGAAAAGGAAGATTGGCAACCGTTGTTAGCTCAGGTGCCAATCTTGAGGAAAAAAAAAGAAATTTCACTTTCATTAGAAGATTATATTATGTGTGCTTCAACAGATATATTAAATATATGATTTCCCAGAAATTATACACACATACAACCACAAAACACATACACACACACACACACACACATACATATTCTCTCTCCACACACAAGTATGCATACAGGGTTGGTATTGAAGATAATTCATAATATGTTGATATTTGATTATGTTACTGCAACAGGAATATAAACCTATAGATCAAATAATAGAAAAAATAATCTATTTATACTGCATGTATATGTGTGTGTGCAAATATGTGCATGCATATTTAGCTCTACTGAATAAACAAATATATTTGGATGTATTTTGCCATTTTATACAATCTGAGAAGAGAAGCATACTAACTTAAAAAATATTTTCACTAGCTTACATTAATTCAGAGAAAATTTTTCTCTATAAATATTTTTAATGTTCCATGATAGTATCTGAAATGGAACTCAAATCTGGCCTCATCTTTTCTTAGCACTTACCCCAGTCAAAGTTCTCTCACTAAACTCTGTCAAAAGCAATTATTTCATTATGCTTTGCTAAGAAAAACCTCCTTCATAAATGAGACTAATAGAACATTCTTATTAGGAAACATAATTGGATGTAGCCAATTTTTGAAAGCATGTTAAATAAATATTATAACATTAGGATAGAGGCTTGGGGTTCTCTGGCACAAACAAAATAAATGCTAAAGAGAAAGCCTTGCAGAGAATTTTTGTTGGGTAAATTTGATACACAGTTGAAGAAAGGAATGAGGTATTTCCTTAACTCCTTTTCCACCAAATTTGAAAATGAATGTAATATGAAGTTCATTCAGTTCAATTTGGAGACTATTGTGCTGTGTTGATTTCACGCCAGTTCAACAATTTTTGAAAACTAGGTTTGTCTGGAGTTCAGGTGGTTCGCAAAGAAAAGAATATGTGGTTTCTACTTTGGCTGAGACACCTTGATATGTTTTTTTATTTCAATATTATATTATTTCCATTGAGAAATTTCAAAACAGTTTTCCAAGAAGCAGTTAGATGAACTAAATCCCACATCAGAGTCTGACATAGGTGAAGGAAGATTCTGTGTGGAGAAATGGTGAGAATTCATCTGGAAATAACTTCATGGTAGGTGCCACACAAAAGAGGTTAAACAGCCATCAATATGACATTGCTGAATGTGGTATTGAAAAGAGATGTGGGGTAATACTGAATTATATACTATTTCCACCATAGATATACAATAGATGTAAATAACCTAAAGAGAATAGATAATACTGATATGTAATAAAATAATTAGAAAGGGATAGTTGTCAGTATTTATCTTTGCTTTTAATAAAACATATTTGTAGTTTATATAATTTAATTCTTAATAATGTCTGTTCTCAGCAATCAGCTTACCAGTATATTCTAGCAGCAAACAAATGCAGGAGGGTGGGGAGGAGGAGAGGAGCAGCGAAGTCTTAGTTGGCTGCCACTGTTGCAGTTTGCTGTTTCAGTACTTCTGGGGCCAGATGCCCAAATGCACACTCCAAATTTTCCCTCATGGAGCGGTGTGAAAGGACTCTCATGTTGCCTCATTATCCAGCTCTGAGTATCAAAGACCTACTGGTTACATAGCGAGCTGTGCGTCCTGGAGTGCTGTTTATGAGCCCTGCTTAGCAACCCCGGCTGACGGAACCAGTCGGTACAAGCAGGCTCCTGCACGGCCTTGCCCGCTACTTTTATGTATTCCACTGTTTATCTGAAGGTAAAAATGGTGACATTAATGACCCACTGAGACTTTTCATAACAGAAGCAGGAGCAGGTTTTAGTCTTAATGGTATTAAGATGGTGCTAGAACTAGGGTGGAACTCAGCTAACTGAAGGAATGGTGTCACACTGGAAGGAAAGGCAGCCTAGAAGAAGAAAAAATGTACTTAAAATTATCATCACATGACTCAAGTTTTAAACTACTTCTTAGGTTTGGTTCATGGTTCAGAAATTCAACACAATGGGTTTTATTTAAGTTTCAAAGTTTTCCTGAAAGCAAGCTTTTCCCTGATTCTATGTGTCTATGATATTTGCCCCTTTCCATTATTCTAATTCAATTAGCAAACATAGTCCTGAAAAACTGATGGTTAGTTATTATTTTAGAAACCTACGCTAACCACTGAAAGATCAAAGTATCTCAGGTGAGTAAAAAATGCTACTTGACTAATTTCTTGTAACCCAGAAAAAATCCAAGTTATCTAATGATTACAATATAGATAGCTGCTTGTAGATAGTGCTACATTCTGAATACTGTAGAAGAATTCATCATAATTTCATTGTAAATGATTGAGAGGCACTGTGTTAAACAGCAAAAGTTTGGGAAACATAACCCAGTGTGCCACCATTTTGATTAATCTTTGAAATAGCCCCTACATTTGCCAAGGATAATCAATCAAACGTAATCTGAAAACAATCAGGAATGAATTTAAACGCGATCTACATTTCTCTGATTCATCATCTGTAAAATGGGATAACAATAACATCTAAATCATTAGGTTGTTGTAAGGAATAATTTAAGTAATTAAGATAAAAACCCAATACACAATTAGCTGTTCTAATTTAGTAAGTTCATCACTCACAGTAAAACACATTATTTGCAATACTCATCATAGACAATTGCTAAAGAAATAAGGCAACGAGAGGAAAATATCGCAAGACATCTGTGGCATCTCATAACTGCACTGCAGGTTAGACTTAGTCACCCGTGTGTTATAATCCCAGATCATGGAGTGTACGATTTAGAATAGAGAAAGGTAGAAAATAAAATTGAATGTGTGTTAAAGGAGAACAAATGTAGACACCATTTATTGTTTATTTTTAAGAGACTTTAGTTTTTAGAGCAGTTTCAGGTTCACAGCAAAAATATGTAGTTTCATAGGTAGAGAGATTTCCCACATCCCTCCTGAGCCTACGCTTCCATAACTTCCTCCATTATAGACACCTATCACCAGAGGGTTACATTTGTTACAAGTGATGAGCCTACATTGATGCATCATTATGATCAAAAGTCCACAGTTTATATGAAGACTCACTCTTGGTGTTGCACATTCTATGGGTTGGGACAAATGTATGATGACATGTATCCACCATTACAGTATCATGCAGAATAGTTTTGCTGCCCTAAAAATCCACTGTGCTCCACTATTCATCCCATCCTCTCCCTTAACCCCTGGCAATCACTTATCTTTTTACTGTCTCCATAGATTTGCCTTTTCCAGAATGTCACAGCGTTGGAATCAGACGGTATGTAGCCTTTCAGATTGGCTTCTTTTACATAGTAACATGCATAAGTCTCCTCCATGTCTTGTCATGGCTTCAGAGCTCATTTCTTTTTGGTGCTGAATAATATTCCATTGTCTGCATGTATCACAGTTTATTTATCCATTTACCAACAGAAAGACATTCTGGTTGCTTTCAAGTGAAGGCAATTATGAATAAAGCTGCTATCAACATCTGTGTGCAGTTCTCTGTGTAGACATAAATTTTCAACTCCTTTGGGTAAATACCAAGAAGCATGACTGCCTGATTATTTGGTCACAGTATATTTAGTCTAATTAAGAAATCACCCAACTATCTCCCAAAGACTATGCCATTTTGCATTCCCACCAGCAATAAATGAGAGTTTCTGTTGCTACACATCCTTGTCGGAATTCAGGATTGTCGGTGTTCTGGATTTTGGCCATTCAAATACATGTGTAGTGGTCTTTCATTGTTGTTTTAATTTGCCACTCTCTAGTGACATATGAAGTTGAACACCTATTCATATGCTTATATATGCTCAGACATGTTCACATACATTGTTGTTATTAATTTGAACAAAGTATCACCTGTTAGATCTATGAAAAATGAGAAAAATAAATGTTTTTATTGTTCCTTCACTTATTTTTTGTTTGACGCTCTGCCTTTCTTTATGTAGATCTGAGTTTCTGACCTTTATTGTTTTCCTCTTCTCTAAAGAACTTTTAAGATTTCTTGCAAGGCAGGTCTACCGGCAACAGTCTTTCAATTTGCATTCATCTCAGAAAGTCTTTATTTCTCCTTCACTTTGAAGGATAATTTTGCAGGATACAGAATTCTGCTGGTGTTTTTTTGTCTTCTCTCTCACCATTTTAAATATTTCATTCCACTGTCTTCTTATTTGCATGGTTTCTGAGGGGAGGTCAAATATAATTCTTATCTTTGTTCCTCTATAGGTAAAGTGTTTTTTTTCCCGTTTTTTCTTTCAGGATTTTTTTCTTTATCTTTGACATTTTGTAGTGTGAAAATGCCTAATGTAGCTTTTTTGTTCTTTTTCCTGGTTGATATTCTCTGAGCTTCCTGATTCTGTCATCTGGTGTCTGACATTAATTTGGGGGAAATTCTCATTTATTGTTTCAAATATTTCTTCTGTTCCTTTCTCTCTTTATTCTCTGCTATTCCCAATACATGTAGGTTATACCTTTTGTAGTTTTCTCACAGTTCTTAAATATTCTGCTCATTTTTTTTGTCATTTCTTTTAGCTTTTCAGTTTTGGAGGTTTCTACTGAGCTCAGATATTCTTTCCTCAGCAATATCCAGTCTGTTAATGAGCCCATCAAAGGAATTCTTCACGTCTGTTACAGTTTTTTATACCTAGAATTTCTTTTTGGTTCTTTCTTAGAATTTCTGTCTCTCTACTTATATTGCCCATCTGTTCTTGAATGCTGTCTTCTTTATCCATTAGAGCCCTTAGCATTTTAATCAAGTGGTTTTAAATCTCTGATAATTCAACATCCCTTCCATATATGAGTCTGTTTCTGGTGCTTGCTCTGTCTTTTCACATTGTGTTCTTTGACTTTTATTGTATCTTGTAATTTCTTCTTCATGGGCAGGCATGAGGTACTGGCTAAGCAGAAGAGCAGTAATAGGCCGTTAGTAATGTGATGGTAAGGTGTGGGAGGAGGAGAAGGCTTCCGTAGTCCTACAATTAGATCTCAGTCTTTTAGTGAGCCTGTGCCCCTAGGTTATGCGCTTCACATGTGTTTCTCAGTCCTGCCCCTCCCCTTTAGGTGGGCCAAGACGTCTAGAGTTGACTGGAGTTCCGTATTTTCCTTCTCCCGCACAGAGGGAGTTGGGGTTGGATAGTCCCCTCCACCAGGTCAGTTAGACTCCGCTAAAACCCCAGCAGGTTAGGCTCTGTTTAAATGGATTCTCCTCAGGGCAGGCTTTGTTGAGAAGTACAGAATGCTCTGGCCTATTTCAAAATGGTTCCTTTTGCTCTCATTCTACTGGAAGCACAAGGCATTTTTCTCTAATATTCACTGTAAGACCACCTGAAGGAGAGCTGCTAGAATTCCAGGAAGCAAAACTCACAAAAGTGTGGGGGCTTCCTGACGACCAGGTCCCCCTAGAGAATTTCTCTCTCAGACTTGTCCACACCGAGCCTCCAGCAGTTCTCTAATTATAATTCAACTTCCCTACCAAGACACTGGCTTTGGAGGAGATTTTGGCTCTGCTCAGGAAAGTTGTGATTCTCTCTCTGTATCCCACCTATATGTCTTTCCAATTTGAGGGGGTCAGCGGTTCACACTGCAACCTCACTTCTCTTACGGATCCATGAAGCAATGCTGATTTTTCTGTTTGTTCAGCTTTTTACTTGTGAGGATGAAGTGACAACTTTCAAGCTTCTTACATGCCAGACTGGAAACCAGACTATTGTTTTGTTTTTGTTTTCTAATTCTGCACTGTGCAGAGCAGAATTTTCAAACAACATGTGCTCAGGAAATATTTAAAATCGAGTTATATTCGTGTAATTTTACCAGCAAGGAAAATACATATCCTGCTTAGAGATGGGTTTATTTGAAACAGAGTTGCTGTTTTAATAAGGGAAATATCAGTTGAGGAAAACTCATTGAGGATAATGACCTTGCTTGATTTGAGGCTCAAAAGTGCATAGAAGAGTACTGTAGATGGTTTGCAATGCCGTTTGAACATCTCCTGTTAAGAATTGTAGCTTATTTCTCTATCTCTTAATTCTGGGATTGTCTTTAATAACTTGCCTAGGCAAGAAGAATGTGGCTAAAGTCACAGTATGTCAGCTCTGATCCTAGCGCTCAACAGGTCTGGCAAGCTTCCAAAAGCTCTTGGACTCCTGCCTCTGATTTGAGAACACAGGCTTAGCTTGCTGGAAAAATGTGAGATCATGTGAAGGCGAACTGAGCAGACTCAGCTGAGCTTCCATTTGCTCTATCAACTAAGTGCAGATACTTGAGCAATGGGAGCTCAGCTCAGAAAGACCACTCAGCCAACCCACAGAATTGTGGGAAATAATAAACAGTAGATGTTTTGTAACAGTAATTATTGGGATAGCTTTTTGTATAGCATTATTGTCTAAATTCCCAACTGATATCAGGATAAATAATGCAGCGTGGGAAAAAGTATTCAAAAGTATCTTTCTTCTGCCTGTTACTAAAATTAAGGCTCTAGATTGCATGTCTTATGAAACTCAGGCTTTATATAGTATATAGAGTACCTGGGTCTTTTTTCCATATAGAACCATGTGTCATTGCACGTAATCATCTTACCAGATTGTGTTAAGAAGATAAATTATTGAATAATGAAATGTATCATCATGGATTAAATATTGAATTATTACTAAATTATGCATGGACAATCACAGGACAAAATTCCTCTGGCTAAAAGGCTGACTCTAGTTTCCATTCCTAGCCTAAAAGCGTTCACTGCTTATGATACCTTACTTCATAGCTTCTAAACATTACCAGACCTCCATTAATAATACTAATTGATTTTAGTTCCTTCTAAAACCCAGGAGACCCAAATCCTCATCAGAATGTGCTGTCTTTAAACCTCATACTCTTACATTTCATAGTTGTTTTTGGAAAGAGATAAAATAACTCCTTTGGATTCAACTCAATGAATTGTCCTTTTCCCTTCACCCTGTCTCATCACTTCTTCTGTAGCAATGTGGATCTGCAGCCTGCAGCTGTGGTTTTAGCATCCTGATTTATCGTGTACCCCATCATGACAGAGGCAGCAGATCCATCGGTGGGTCACTTGAACAGCATGATTCTGGCAGGCATTCCTGAAGGCTCAGCCTATATATAGCCTTTTCCATCCTCCAAACACTTCAGTGAACAAGCTATAATCCATGATGAATCCTTTCCTGTTTAAACTGGCTAGAACGGATTCACTTCTCTTCACTAAAAGCTCTGAACTTACAAGAAGGGATGTGATTACTTTGTATCCTTGATAATATCTGGACAAATCTTAATTGATTAATAAATACAGAAGAGTAAATAAAGTCTCATCACTTTACCATTCATAATTAAAGCCCAATTCAACATTATTCAAATCTTTAGCTATGATATGAAACTAAATATAAAATTATGACAAAAAATTTCTTCCATTATTTGGAGTTTATAGCAAATACCAAGTACAGCTACTCATTTCACGCAATCTCTCCTCAATATCAGTTAAAGATACTCAAAAGATTATAGCATTATCTTAAATAAAATTTAAATAATAATTTTTTTTTGAAGGTATGCCTTTTGTTGTCATTATTGCTGTTGAGGAAGATTGGCCCTGAGCTAACATCTGTTGCCAATCTTCCTCTTTTTTTTTTCCTCCCCAAAACCCCAGTATATGCTTGCATATCCTAGTTGTAAGTCATTCTAGTTCTTCTATGTGGGACGCCACCACAGCTTGATGAGAGGTGTGGAGGTTCACTCCCAGGATCCGAACTGGTGAACCCTGGGTTGCTGAAGTGGAGCATGCGAACTTAACCAGTATGCCACTGGGCAGGCCCTAAGTAATAATTCTTTTTTTTTTTTTTTGTGAGAAAGATTCACCCTGAGCTAACATCCATTGCCAATCCTCTCCCTTTTTATTCATTTTTGAGGAACATTAGCCCTGAGCTAACACCTGTGGCAATCCTCCTCTATTTTTTGTATGTGGGACATCTCCACAGCATGGCTGATGGGTGGAGTAGGTCTGCACCCAGGATCTGATCATACAAACCAGGGCTGTTGAAGCGGAGCACAGGGAACTTTAATCACTCAGCCATGGAATAATTCTTAATAAACAGCTTAAAGACAAAAAAAGGCAAAGGTCAGAGAAAAGGAAGGAGAATCTGTGATGTTCATTGCACTAATCAGGAGCTGTTGAAGCTAACATTGTCAGAGCGTAATCATTCATATTTTCATGAAAAGAAACTACTATGACATTTGAGAGAAACTTCTGCATTATTAAAAAACAATATTATAAATAATGATCATATGTCATATCAAGGAACTACAGAGAAATCTAAAAGGTGTATAAATAAAGGAAGATAAACTTAGTAAAGGCCTTCCCAGTATACAAAGAAATATCAATTTATTTTACAATTTTCATTGCCTTTAAAAATGCCAAAGTAAATCCGCACCCCATGTTTGGCCAAGCTAGACTTTTCCCATGCTGCCAAATATAAGTTCCCTTCTATCACAGCTGCTCTGCATAAGGAGCTTCTACTGCCTGTAAACACACAACCCCTTCTTGCTACCTACCCTCATCTCATACTTCCAATCATCTTAAAACCATGCCCTTAGACACACACACACACACACACACACACACACACACACACAATGGCACTACAGAAAGTCATTTTCCATCCCCAAATTAATGTTATTTCTTCTTCATTGAAAATCACTTGAATTTTTAATCATGATATAAAGACTGCCAACAGTCAAGGGATATCATTTTCTTTTCCAATTTTTCATTTTGAATAAAATAGTGGGCACTCTTGCATTTACCTGTGTCATTATCCTTGCAAACCATTGATAAATCTGTTAATTTCAACAAAAATCCATATATTAAGAAAATGCATTATTATCCCCTTTAATAAAATAATGAAAGCTAAGAAAGTATTTCTTATCCTCTATAGCATACAAGGAATAAATAGAACAAGGAAAGTCTTCTAACTAAACAAGGGGGAATATTAGAGCCATTATCAAAACAATGATGGAGCTTAAACATAATCATCATTAATAACTGGGCAACAAATCAAACATTGAGGTAATGGAGAAAGATGGGTGCTTAGGGACCAGTGCAGGTTAAGGTCACAATAGGATTGTGACAAAATTTAAGTCAAAGTAGAAAGATTATACCTGAACACAAACAATAGAGTTTATTTTAATATTCAGCTATCTATTTACATTTTGAGATTCAAAATTTTCAGTGGAATAAATATAAAAATACTAATTGCTCTATTTGTAAGCTGCCTTTGGAATTATTTATTTTTTCTAAAAGTTTAGATGTAGTGTTAATAAGATGTCTCTAGAGAATTTTTTTCTTTTGTTCCTAGATGTTATTATCAAAGAAAAAAATCTGAGCTCATAAACAACTCTTCTTAAGGCTTCTAAGAAATTTGCATTATTTTCTATATTGGCTTATTAAATAGGATAATGATAAATAAAATCATTATTTTAAAACACATCTGATTAGTTTTTGTACATTTTCTGCCATTTTATAAACCATGAATGATTATAGTAATCACAAAATATATTAGCTGCAGAGCAATTATTGCTTAATATGCAACTTAAGGCCATGAAACAATGCTACAGTTCTTTTAAAATCAAATACCTAACAGAGTAGCAGAAAATCCTTCATTAAAACACTAATTTCTTCTTATTGATGGGACATGGAATCACCGCATGACTATCATAACCGCCAGAAATCTGAGCTTATAGTCAGCTAATTTAAGAAACGAGATATGAAATTAGTACCCTGGGGTTGAAAACAAGCACTTAGAATTGAGACATGACATTAATTAAAGTAAGGAAAGGACTATAATATTACTGCGAAGTAATCATTATGCTAAGGAGAACATATAAAAAGAGAATTAGAACTGAAGGAAAATGCCCAATTATCTTGTCTCTGAATGAAGTTCAAATGCAATATCATGATCTTACAAATAAAAAATTACAGTTGAACTTTTGAAAAATAGTTCCCGGTTTGTTCAAAACAAAATAAAATGGAAAACAAGCAAAAAGAGAAACCATCAAACAAAACAAAAAAGAGGGAGCGGAGAATGATTATAGGTACCTTTACATTAGTGCTCACAAGTCCAAGAAGCTAGGAGTGGACATAAAATTAAAGATCTTTATATTAAACATAATTTTGTTCTTGCTAACATTGTCACATAGAAACACTGGAGAGAAGGCACTGATCTCTTTATATTAGGAATTAGAGAGTGTTGGAGAGTAGAAGCAAGCTGACTCATACAACCTAAATGCACTGGGGCAAAAGAGTGTGGTGTTGGGGGCCGAGATGGAGAAGGGGATATTAACCAGTGGAAATGCTGGGATGGGAAAGATAAGGATGAGATGTAAGAAGCAAAACAGAAGAGAGATGAAAGATGAGGGAAGTAGGGGATGAGTAAAAGAAAGAAAGCAAAGGGAAAGAAAGAGAAGAAGGAAAAATCAAGCAATAGCCTTTGTTTCGGGGCTACTTTGATTCGCATGGCTGCTGACCAGATCGGATTTCATACAGTAATTGAATATGGAACATTCTTCCTTGCTCATTTCTCTCCTCCTACAGTGTCTCCCACCCCTTCCTCTTAGCTTGTCTGAATTGGCTAAGCCTTCAGGTCCAGTTCAGATCACCTATCTTGCAGGAAGACTGGATGACCTCTCCCATCCCTGGACTATTGAAGCACCCGTTCTTCAACTCATTTTGAGATTGAATCATATTCTGCCTCCTTTATGTCTTGGGGTTGTTTGTAATAAATAATGTCTTAGAACAGGTGATTAGGCGTGTGCAATGATGTCTTGAACTCCGTTTCTGCTGACAAAGTGATCCATTTAACTAGTCAAGAGTATTGAGCATGTCAAAAGAAGGTGATTGATTCTTATTTTGAAGAACATTCACAGGTATCAAATACCATCATCACAAGAACTTATTCTTTATTTGCTGGTGAGAGTCTTGGTAGGCATTCTAACAGTCACTTCAACAAGGGAAAGCTGAGAATTTAGAGTTCACTGAGAGATTTTTCCATTAAGATTTGAAAAGTTATTCCTAAATAAATGTACAGTCATTTCTAGTTCTATCAGTATAATTAAAATATATGAACACCACACAACTTAATTTTATTTATCTATTCATTAGCGAATCATTAAACAGAATTGAACTAAGTTTTTAGTATGTGCCTAGTTATGAGCCATGTTCTTGTTTAAGCTGTTAATCAATGAGACACAGGCTTCATCATCATACAACTTGAAATCAAGTGAGGAAAACTGCCATTCATCAAGGAAACACACATATAAGTGTGGACTCACAAACTGTGATACATTCTTTGAAGAAAAGGACCAGTTCCATTAACCCTCAATCAGTCTTCACTTATTGAATCAAATGATGAGAGAGCAGAGTTTGTAGGAAGAATAGTGTTGGCAGCTTTTTGCTTTTCCTCAAAGACTACTGCCTTGTGATTTAATTATTTCTGTGATTCATTAGTATAGTCACGTGTTTGTTGAGTCAGTCAGTGAACAACTGTTTCTTGTGAATTGAATTCATTCTTGTGAACTATTTCAGTGAACTCACGATGCTAAATGCACCAAGCGGGTGCCAAAGATAGTGAACAAAACTGACACATCAGTAAACTAAATTTATAGCTCAATAAAGGTGAAAGACATTAAATCCTTGATTCTCCAATTGGTGCTCAAGTGATAGAAAAAAAAATACAGAGGAACTTGAAGTAGTTTGGAAGATCTAGGAAGATTTTTCAAGATTCCTTGAAGAAGTGATCTGAGAAAACTAGTGAAGGATAAGGTTAAATTAAATAGACAAATAAAAGGACTCTCCCAGATAAGTAGGCCGAACACATGAAAGATCTTAATGTTGAAGGAAATGGA
Organism: Equus caballus; assembly: GCF_041296265.1. Taxonomy (NCBI): domain Eukaryota; kingdom Metazoa; phylum Chordata; class Mammalia; order Perissodactyla; family Equidae; genus Equus; species Equus caballus. Next base: position 26,167,982 of record NC_091709.1, on the reverse strand, counting down.
TGAAGGACAGTATGTCTGAATAACTTCACCAGCCCTATCTAGCGATCATGTATTATATATATGAACTCATAAAGTACTTAAGGGTAGATTTTCTTTAGTGTCTGTCATCTCCCACACAATCTAACGGTGTGCTAGAGAATAATTTTCCCCTTCAGTACTGCGCTAGTCGGTGGTGGTTTCCCCAGATGATTCTTCCAAGCAACCACGATCATCTGTTCATACAGGGCATATGGCTCACTTCTGACCAATGAGATGTCTGCTGGGAGCATCTGAAAATTGATTAATTTATCCTCAGGTAAGAAATGCAAGAAAACACAATCTTTCCCTTTGGGCATTATTATGTCTGGATATGATGTCTGGAACGGCTACATCCAAACTGGAAACAGTATAACTAAGGAAAAACCCAACCCATGAAAAAGGACAAAGAGAATCTCAGAGAAACAGATGTAGAACCCTAAAATCCAGCCCTAGTCATGAACTTCTTGTTATCTCAAAAAATACATTTCAATGGTTTTGAGCGAATTTGAATTGAATTTATTCCTCTCTATAGAAGACATTGCAAATTACAGACACACACACTCACAAACAATATCCATGGTTTTGAATTTATAATTAAATATTATCCAGAAAAATAATGTACAATTGTTGGGAAGAAGGTTTTTAGCATCATGAGTACCCCCAAAATAAAGGTACTGAAAGCAGAATATAGAAGTATATAAGACAGCTATCTAGAGAATGTCATGTTAGATGTTAGGGAAGATTTTCTTAAAAGAAAGACTCTGTAACCAGGAAGAGAAACAATGAATACAGGGGCATTGCATGAACCTATCCTCACAAGCTGGTAATAGGACTTAGTTATCTGTTAGCATCTTAGCATTACTATTCATGCAGGAGACTGTTTACAAATGAAAGTGATAAACAAAATGAGTAAACCAGGTTTTTTTTCCCAAAAAAAGCAATGATGCTCTGGTTGAAGGTGGACAGCTCTGAGCTGTATGGCTCGCTGTTCAGTCTCCCACCTTTGTCCTAAGAAGTCACTGCTCAGTGGTTCACTGTGACAACTTTCGATAAACCACTTTTCAGTGCTCTTGGCATCATTAAAACAGCCCAAGCTACATCTTCTGCCATGTTCTTTAGATTTAACAAACAGCTTTTGGCACAGATGACACCTCCACCCTTGTTACTAACCTGTTCCTACGGCAGAGCATTATCACCGACCCTTGTAAACTAAGGGTTATATCCCAAGAGATCCATTAGTACATGATCACACTTGTATCCCTAAACAATTTCAGAAACACATACATGCAAAACCACTTGTGATTTACAAATGATATTTTTAAATATACCATATAGAAAATAATACATTGATTAGAATATCCCACATTCTGTTTAGAGAATAAGGTTTTATACAGAACAAAGGACTTTTAAAAAACAATATCAGAAGAAAGAATAAGATATCAGATGTTTTATGTTACTTTCAAGTGTGTTTATGCCTGGAGATTCCCAATGGAAGCTTGCCACACCCTTCTCCCAAAACCTGGGTGGGGGATCAGGATCTTGGGGAGTTAGGCGTAATCTAAAAGACATACTCGAAATATTTATCATTTTTCTAATTAATGCTATAGAACATAAATTGGGAGGTTTTTTTGGTTTATAGGTATTCATAAACTATATATCAATAATATGTTATAGAAGCATAGATTAAAAGAGGGAGAGAAAAGAAGACTAAAAAAGGCATAAAAATTAACTAACTCACATGAGTGATTATAACTCCATACTAAAGTCAGAGAATGATATGGAACTTTAGGACTATCTTAACTCTAAAATAAAGCAATTAGTATGAAGTGAGGCCATAAACATTGAAATGAAGACTATCTAACAATATTGTTATCCATAATAAAGCCAGCATTAATATTGAATTACCAGAAGGTCATTCAAAGCAGAAGAGGCATTAATTCAAGTCCTCAAATCTTAGATAAATAATTGGAGAAAAAGTTCCAAATATTCATAGTGCATATAGTCCTCACTATTTAGGATCAGTGGATTAAAAGCATCAATCATATGAATGACAACAAATACTATCAGTAGTTTCCTTGAAGTGATAGGCTCACTTTGTGCATTTTGGGCAAAGCTAAATACCCAAATCTGAATAATTATATTTTGTCAATCGCTTTTTCAAGTAAGAGTAATGTTCCATGTTTAAAAAAACAAAAAAAGCTAATTTAATTCGTAACTCAAATAATCTACACTTGTTTCTTCCTCAAGATAATTATTGTATATTTGCAGCAGAAATGTTCCATATGTTGTTTCAATTTTGTCACACTAAATATTGAAAACATGTGTAGTCAAGTGTTGCGTGTAAAATGTTACTATATTTTACTGCTTCTTTTTTTTCCAGTAATTTTATAGAGATCATAATGCTTTATAACATTGTGTAATTTCGAGTGTACATTGTTTATCAATTTCTGAATAGACCATCGTGTTTAGACCAGTAGTCTAATTTTTGTCCATCAGCATACATATGTGCCCCTTTACCCCTTTTGCCCAATCTCCAACTCCCTTCCCCTCTGTTAACCACTAGTCTGTTCTCTTTATCCATGTATTTGTTATCGTCCACATATGAGTGAAATCACGCATATGTTTTCCTGCTTCTTGAAGGACATTCTTAAATGAAATTGGCTTTCTCCTCCATGTGATTGTGTGATAGTGAAGAATAAAATGACCACTAGAAACGTTTCATGACATTGTCTGATTCCAGTTAAGGGGCAGGAGCTTTGCCCACCACTGTTTTTGCACCACTAGTGCTGAAGTCAATACATTGAACAAGTCCAATTACTGTCTCAGCACTATTATGACAATAGCTTGTTTAACTCAACATCCCCTGAAAGTTTTAGTCCATGGATCTAGGGGATATTCTTACTTTGAGAAGCACTGGTATAGGTCTTAAGTTCTAAAGGCCCCAATAGTTTATGCTAATTCTTAGCAAAGCAGTATTACAGAAAAATGGTCATTTGCAGGAGATCTGCACATAATCCCCATGTTCAGGACCATGCAGAGGAAAGCAACAGAATACACAGCACTCTTTCTAATCCTGTGAAGCCAATTCTAAATGGAAGTAGCTTAAGGAAGCCTCAAGATATGCTTTTACTAATACTCGTTATTGATTCAAGAGCGAAAAGATGAATCATGTGCAACTTGTTCAATCTTAGTGGCCAATCTGCTATAATAATCTGCTTTGAGGCATTCTTTAGGATCTGCACTATTCTTTTAGCTTGACCACTAGCTTGTGGGTGATAAGGCCTGATGGTGACAGACTGATAAAATTTTCTCTTCCTACATTTCTTCAATGGAGCTATCAGGACTGATACCATCTGTCAATCAGTGTGTCACAAAATAACTGCCAGAGAGCAGTGACTGCTGCCCTTGAAGTATGAGAAGGAACTGAGACATTTCAATTCACTTTGAGGTGTATTTAAAGTACATTCAGGCTGCCTGCTATGGTTCAACTTTTTTTCAAATAGGAAATCAACACGGTTGATAGAAGTTGTAATAGAAATTGGAAAGTAAGAAAAAAAATGAGAAGGATAGGTCAGGCCTTTAGAAAACTAGTCACTTTTTTCAAGCTGCCTCTCTGTTCTCCACAGGCAAAAAAATATTTCTAAACAGAAAATTCAGAATTCAGAGTCAAATATACGGAGAAAAAAAGGCTAACTATATTTTAGGGAAATACACAGAGAAAGACAGTGAGGGAGAAAACAGTGGCAAGGTAAAAATAAAACATAATGAGTCATTATAGAATATTATGTCTTTGAAATAAAGCAAAAAAAAACTTCAAATGTTAAAAATACAGTATTTTGTTTTAACAGAGAAGGTAAAAAGAAAGTTAAATTTTTGTATGACATAAAATTATGGTAAATAAAATGATAACTGAACTCCAATACTAAATTAAAATTGTTCAATTACTCAAAATATTAATAAAATAGGCTTTAATGCAACTATTATGTGATTTATTCAATTAAATTATGACAGAAGTCACCTATCGCACTTTATATCCAATGATCGCAAGACTCAGTTTTAGCTTGAAAAAATGGACAGGCCAATGACAAGACAGAGAATCTCCTTAGACAATTTGAACTCTGAGTCTTCTAGTGGAGAGAGTGTCCCACGCCTTCTACACTTTCCTCAAACCACAAACATCCCCTCCCACCTCCTCACATTCATCAGATGAATGGGACTCCAACGTTGAAGAAACAAAGAGTGAAATCAGAAGAGACTTTCACCTTCCCCATCCACTCAATCTACCAAGCTTCTGGTTTCTGTAACCACCTATTTTGCCTTTCTGCTTGTTCCAGTGAGTGGATTATCCCTGATCTGTGTTTAATCTGCCCTTTCTGTAACATGATTCACAGTCCATTTCTCTCTCCTTGAACCACTCTCTGCATTTGGCTTTTGGAGCAATTCTCTCTTGCTTCTCCTCCATCTCAATCTTCAGTCTTGTGAAATTAACCTCATCTTTCAGACCTCCAAATGCTGGAATGTCCTGGAGCTTCGCCTGGGATCTCTTCAGCCATCCACTTCCCTTCTCTAGTGGATCACAACCAATCCCATAGATTTAAATAACATCTCTGTGCAGGGCTGGCCCCGTGGCCGAGTGGTTAAGTTCGCACGCACCACTGCAGGCAGCCCAGTGTTTCGTTGGTTCGAGTCCTGGGCGCGGACATGGCACTGCTCATCAAACCACGCTGAGGCAGCGTCCCACATGCCACAACTAAAAGAACCCACAACGAAGAACATACAACTATGTACCGGGGAGCTTGGGGAGAAAAAGGAAAAAATAAAATCTTTAAAAAATAAATAAATAAAATCTCTGTGCTTTTGATTTTCAATGCAAAATTCTAGTCCTCATCTCTCTATTGAAATATGGATTTATATTTAAAGAGAACAGCAGTGTATGAATAGTAAAACAAAATAGAATAATCAACACTTGTAAAAACATAGTTACTGTAATTTATTATTTAATTTAGGTTTGAGTTTCTTGGGAATGTAGAAAGATTCATTAGAAAAGAAAACATGACGGATATTATAATTTCCTTTTTCAGATGAAAGTAAGCATACTCTTTTGTTTGCAGAATAATCCTTTGTTTGGAATTGTATTCTATGAAGAATTAATTTTGTTGCCTTTTAAACAAAGGACAGCACACAAAGAATCTGTTTCCTGAAATAATTAATATTTGCATGATGACTTTTTTTTGTGTAGTACTTTGATATATCCCTATATTCAACTGTTATTATTAAATACACACTATATCTGGACACTGTTTTTCTTCTTTTTTGGCAATTTCACCAATTCTGTGATGATTATCTGCATTTACTCAAATAAGATCTGAAGCTACTAGTTTAAGGAGCTAAGTTTGCTCCGTCTGTAAGCAGTACAGCCAGTATTCAGGCACATATTCTTTCCCATCCCATGAAGGACAGTGTTCAATGATAGTTTAGTAGTAGAGAAATATGCAGTCTCCAAATAAATGTTTTAATAAAATCTTAGGATATAACGTTTACAAAAAATAACTCACAGAAGACATTCTCCAGTATTTTCATGAGACGTCCAGATTCATAAAGATCTGACATGTTAATCTGGTATACCATAGGGTATATAAAACATAGAAGAAATTATTTTCCATTACATACTTGAGTTTAAAGAAGTAGTGCGTGTGTGTGATATTTCACACAATCTGAATTTTAGACAGGAAATATATACCTTGTTTCTCCTTTATGTAACCTGACTAGCATTTCGTGAAGGTTCTTCTCCTTGAATATTAAGTGAGATGCTACTTCACGCCAAATATTGTGTTAACAGTTGGGAGATAAAGAGATGAATTAGACACTGTCCTTGTCTTTAAAAAGTTACAGAAATGAAACAAAATAATACTACGATTCGATCAACCAATTGATTATATATTATAAGAAAATTCAAGCTTAACAAACAAGCTTTCAGAAGTTTAAAAAGTTGTCTAGAAAGTTAATTAATGCATTTAGTTAATTTTATGTTAAAAATATCTGTGGTGTGTGTATGTATATGTAAAACAATGCAACTCAAATATTTGAATTGCTTATTACAAGAGTTTCCAGTAAGTGAAGAACCATATTTAACTGATATTTATATTATTAATATTAAACATTAGAATCATATTTCACTTATAACAGGCTTATCCTTAGAAAGGCATTTTAAAGGCAAGATGTTTTCTTTCCAATGACATCTAAACACATATTCTAGCCACTGCAAAATGTATTACTGATTATCTTTTTTCATTGTAGTAGCGACCCTAGGAACTAAACAACCTTTGCACATGTATAATGTTATGCTAACAAATTTAGACAACAGATATATATTTTCTCCAAAATCAGCTAGAAACCATTACCAGAATTATAGTCAAGGACATTTGGATTCTCACCCAAACACAACCTTTTGCGATATCTGAGAGTTAGTAAACAGTGAGGTTGGTTTATCCCATATCTTTTGATGTATTATCTGATTTGGAGAACAAATACGTATGATTTCTGGTAAATTCCTGAAATTGAGTATTTTTTACACTAGATAATCCTCCAAATTCAAGAGAAAGCAAGGAGAAGATTCATGAGCTACACCAGTAAGAAATTTTACACCCAGGAAGAAATGTCATTATTCCAAATTCTCTGCAGTCTTTACAACAAATTAGAAATTGGAAAATCCATCTACTGTAGGATTTTCAAAGTGTAGCCCACTCTTACAATCCATCACTCAATTCACCTTAAAATCCATGTTTTATATAGAGTGCTTATCTATTCTTGATACAATTGCAACACAATTTCATAGCCAGAGATTTTCAATTAGCATATTCACTTTTGACAACCTTTTGGCTGGTAGTGTGACGTATAGCTTCAAAATTAAAAGTGCCATCGATGGCCAAATGTATTCTAGATTGCCATTTTTCAATTTTTACAACTAAAATTAAGCTGTGAAAGAAATTCAGTTGTCTGAAAATATGGCCTCATTCTAAAGAATTCCTGGGTGAGACTGCACACAGTACATTTTAATAAATGCTTATTGGAAAAAATCAAGAATTTATGTGTTCAATTAATTTTTGTAAATATTTGATTATGAATTAGTTGAGCAATTTGGCTTTTCACACATAAGGCCATTTTTGGTGACATAATACACAAAAAATGACCAAAATAAAAATAGAGAATTTAAGCTACATGGTTATTCATATATTACAGGTGCCTTACTTAGGGAAAAATATATTTCCACTCACCATGTGCAATTTATGTATTCTAAATACCTATAACGTATACTGGGAGCATTGAAATGTTTGTTAAAAATATTACATTGTAGAACAATAGTAGATAATATCCAAGCGGTATATTATGAACAAGCTTCTGAGGTGACCAGATTAGAAGACAAATATACAATTATTATTTCAAAAAATATATTTTAAGTCTTAGCAATGACAACAAGGTTGCAGCAAAGTCAGTTCACATCGCATCCATGGGATAATGCTGAAGAGAGAAGACCCAAATGGTCAACAATGAACGCACTTCATTACAAGTTGCTCTAGCTTTCGGGTCAGCATTTGGTCTAAAAAGGCTTATATCCTCCAATTACCTTTGTAAGCTCCTTTAGGACTACAGTTCTGCCTTAAATACTTACATACAGTAAATACAATGTATTAGGACTTTTATGACGTTATTTCTTAATTGAACTAATGAAACAAATATATACGAAACAAAAATTAAATAGAAAATATTGCAACCGAGATAGTTACCATGCAGGGAGAAAACTATAGCTTGAGAAACTGGAGTGCAATGACCCTTTTCAGAAAAAATTTCCTGTCCCTATTCATTGGTGAAACCAAATGGAACATTTTAGAAGTTGTGAGAATAAGTATACAAGCCTTGGAGGGGGAAAAAAAAAGTCTGATTTACTTTTTGGAGACATTATTTCATTGTGGGCTCTGGAATTATTTTTTCCCTCCGATATTTACTAGATTTGTAATGCTGAACAAAGCATGTGACCTCTCTGAGGCTCTGGGAGCTATTAATTAAAGCTACCCTAAGTCGTGGTATGGATAAAATGAAACACTGCATGTGAAGCACAAAGAAGACTAGTAATTACAAAAGTAACACAATATTACTGTGACTGTTATTGCCAGATATGTTAAGAACTCCAGTAAACCTCAAGCCAGATAGATTAATATCACATAAATATGGAAAGCAGAAATTCCTTACTGATTTTAGATTTGATCCTTGGTCACTCTCTAAAGCAGTAACTTTTATAAAGCAGTATATCAATGGGTGCAATTTTCTTATTACTACTATCTCAGATCTTGAATAAATTAAAATCCAATGTGAGAATAATTTTTGGGAAATAATTATTATCCACCTAATTTGTTTTTCAAAGTTAACTCAGAGCAAAAACACCATTTTAGCAATCTCTATGAAACATCTGTGAATGACCTCTGATTTCCTTGAAAACCAGGGAATTTGATATCTGTAATAAATCTGTAGTGCATACATATCTTTCTTTTTCTTTTTACTATGTGTACTGATGTTTTAATTTTTCATCAATGATCAATCCTATTTTACTTTTTCTTATCAGTCTTATATTTTTCTTCTGCTACAATTAAAACCAATTAATGAAAATAAAGTTTTCTAAAGTCTTAAAAAAAGTAAACAGAAACAGACTATTAAGAATTCAAAATTGTAACTATAAAGAAAATACTTAAATAGAGAAAATGGTTAATGAAATGAAGATGTTTTTGTAGTTATTTCCCATAACAGAAAATCATGATACAGGTAAGATTTTAAAATATAATTTTATTCAGTTAGTTTTTCTAGTTTTTACATTTTTTGAGTAGTTTTGGATTATTTTTACTTGTAAAAATAACACGTCAAACCAAAAGAATGATCCATGAAAGAAAGAATTGATAAGCTGGACTTCATTAAAATTAAAACTTCTGTCCTGACAAAGACGCTGTCAAGAGAGCGAGAACAGACGCCAGAGACTGGAAGGAAATATTTGCAATAGACACATCTGATAAAGGAGTATTACCCAAATATACAAAGAACTCTTAAAACTCAGCAATACGAAAGCAAACAGCTCAGCTAAAAGTGGGCCAAGCACCTTAACAGATAGCTTACCAAAGAAGATACACAGATGGCAAATAAGAATATGGAAAGATGGTCCACATCAGATGCCATCAGGGAAATGCAAACGAAAACAACGAGATACCGCTCCACATCTATCAAAATGGCCAAAATACAGAACACTGACAACAAGATGCTGGTGAGGATGAAAGAGGGGCAACAGGAACTCTCAAATATTGCTGATAGCGATAAAATGGTACAGCTACTTTAGAAGACATTTTGGCAGTTTCTTAAAGAACTGAACATACTCTTATCATATGATCCAGCAACTAAACTCCTTGATATTTATTCAAAGGAGATGAACATTTATGTTCACACAGAAATATGCACACAGATGTTTATAGTAGATTTATTCATAATTGCCAAAGTTGGAAGTAACCAAGATGCCCTTCAGTGAACGGGTAAAGAAACTGTGGCACATCCAGACAGTGCAATATTAATCAGCACTAAAAATAAATGAGTTATCAAGCCACGTAAAGTTACAGAGTAACCTTAAATGCATAACACTGCATGAAAGGAGCCAATCTAAAAAGGCTATATACTGTATGATTCCGACTCTATGACATTTTAGAAACAGAAAAACTATGGAGATATCAGAAAGATAATTGATTGTCAGAGGTTAAGGGAGAGGAAGGGATGAATAGTAGAGCACAAGTGATTTTTAGGTTAATGAAACTATTCTGTATGATACTATCACAGCGGATACATGTCATCATGCATTTGTCCAAACCAATAGAACGTACATCACTAAGGATAAACCATAATGAAAACTATGGACTTTGGATGGTAATGGTGTGTCAATGCAGGCTCATCAATTGTAACAAATGCAACACTCTGGTGGTAGATGTCCATGATGGGAGAGCCTACGCACACGTAGAGGCAGGGAGTATGTGGGAAATCTCTGCCTTCTGTTCCATATTGCTGTGAACCTAAAACTATTCTAAAAAATAAAGTCTATTAAAAAACATTGAAAATAACCTGTTGGCAAAATAACCTCTCAATACAGAAAAATCTCCAGAAAAAAGTAAAAGCCATCTCTAAATCCACTATCCAGAAATATTCATATTGCTGAATATTCTTCCAAATACTAGTTTTTCACACACACGGAGACTATGGGAATATGGTATGAATGTACAGAGTTTTACATACATGGAGTCATGATTAACCTATCATCTTAAAACATTTATTTTACTCAACATTATGCCACGAACATGATTCACTACATAAAACTTGATGAGCTTATAATGGCTTCCAAATTTCCACCATTTCAAATAATATTGAAACAAACAATGAGTGTTTATTAATATTGCAAACATTTCCTTAGGATAAATTTCTAGAAGTGGAATTCCTAAAATAAAGTGTATGCACTTTACCAACTAGTTTCAGAGCATTTCTACCAATTTAGACACATATCTACAATAAATGAGAGTAAACAGTTTCACAGTCTTACCAATGAAGAATTGCATCAATCTTTTTAAATCTGCAGGATGAAAAAACATGTCATTATTATTGACTATTTTGGCCAATAAAAATGAGATTGAGTATCTTTTGAGATGCATTTTTGTCATTTGTAAATTCATTAGCTACTTGTCTTTTTTTTTCTCATTTATCTTAAATACTCATGTATATTAAGGATATCCTCATCTTTAGCATTTCTAGCAAGTTCTTTCTCCATTTAGATAACTTGATTGTGTCCACTTTTCTTCTGTTCTGTTCTAATCAGTGTCTTATGCACATCTGGATTACTCCTATTAATGCTACATTGTGATTAATTCTCATGGCCCTCGAAACTACTGTGACTTCAAGTCACTTTATTTTTATTGAAAACAAGGTCAAATCATGTTATGTGTATATATCATAATTTCATGTTACTTAATAACTTCAGTTCATTTAATAACTTAAAATTCAAACTCTACCATGGTCTGTTCTCTACAAAGTCCTACACGTCACATCACTTCATTGCCAATCATTCTCCTTTTGTGTATTCATTATGCATCGCTGCATTGAAATCATCCCAAAATGCAGGCACTTAGAACAACAAGCAGTTATTATACCATACTATTTCTCAGGGTCAAGAATATGGGGGCCAGCCCCGTCGCCAAGTGGTTAAGTTTGTGCGCTTCGCCTTTGGCGGCCCAGGGTTTCACTGGTTTGGATCCCGGGCGCAGACATGGCATCACTCATCAGGCCATGTTGAGGTGGCATCCCACATGCCACAACTAGAAGGACCCACAACTAAAAATATACAGCTGTGTACTGGGGGGATTGGGGGAGAAAAAGCAGGGGGAGGAAAAAAAGAAGACAGGCAACAGTTGTTAGCTCAGGTGTCAATCTTAAAAAAAAAAAAAGAATATGGGAGGAGTTTAGCTAAGCATTTCTGGCTCAAGGTCTTTAATGAAGTTGCTGTCAAACTTTTGGCTAGGGTTGTAATCTCAGAAAACTTGTTTGGGGCTGGAAGACCCACACTAAGCTCACTCATATGGTTGTTGGCTGAAGTCTTGAGTTCTTCTCTACATAAGTATCTCCACTGGGCCACTCACAACACAGTTTGCCCCCAAGCAAGGGATCCAAGAAAAAGAAAAAGCAGTGACCAAGAAGGAAGTCACTGTGTCTTTTATAATTTAATCTTAGAACTAATATACCACCAATTCTGCCATATTCTATCAGTCATACAAACCAATCCCTGCACAACAGAACAGATGACAGAGATGACAGCTCATTAAGGGCCCGTGGTGGCTTGTTACCACAAGTTGCTAACTATATTCCAGTTACAGGATCTGCTTTCTATTTGTTACATATTTCAAGCTCATTCTATCTTTAGGAACTTAGCATTAGCTCTTCTTTTGCATAGAACAATTTTCCCCAGATCATAACATAGTTGGTTTTACTGTATCACTCAGTTTTCAGTTCAAAAGCAACCTCCTTGAAAAATATTTTAACCACTCTAATTTTGTTTACTCATTAGCTTTCTAATTTTCTATTTTTTACTATAATATATGCTTCATGAGAGCAAAGAATATCTGCCTTGTTCACTGCCAAGCCTAACACAAATGCTTGGCAAATAGTAGATATCTCTATAAATATATTTAAATATGTATAAATATATACATATATATTAACATCTATCTAGGAGAAAAAAATGAACAGATGATAGGAAACTTTTTTTTTTTGAGGAGGAGGAGGATTAGCCCTGAGCTGACCTCTGCCAATCCTCCTCTTTTTCCTGAGGAAGACTGGCCCTGAGAGAACATCCGTGTCCATCTTCCTCCACTTTATATTGGGACGCCTACCACAGCATGGCTTGCCAAGTAGTGCCATGTCCTCACCCGGCATCCGAACCGGCGAACCCCGGGCCGCCAAAGTGGAACGTGTGCACTTAACCGCTGCACCACCGGGCCAGCCCCTAGGAAACCTAGGGGCTGTAATATGTATGTAATATGTATGGCAAATATTTTCCTTGTTTTTATTTTCCATCTTATTTGTTTTGCATTTGACATACAGATATAGACAATAAACTAATCCACTAACATGCATGTGTGCATATAACTCCTGCTTGAAGAGAATTTACTTAATTCTCTATGGAAAGGGGGAGGAAAATTTATGATAACATTTGCTGAAAACTCAAGATACTATCTCATTTAAAAAAATTCCTAAACACTTTTGAAGTAATTATATCTGCACTTTCACATATATAAATAAAGTTTCAGAGAAGTTAACGAACTATCTCAAAGTCTCAGAAATAGTACTGAAAAGAACAATTTTGACTTAGATCTGTTAGATGTCAAAGACATTCCTCTTGGTTGTTCTACTCCATTGTGGTAAGCATAAGTCAACATGCCGAAAATTCCACAAGCGCATTTATTTCTTCAGTAGTTATTTTTACTATCAGGGAAGTGGTTCTAAAATTTCATTTTTCATTCTTAAACCTAGCATTTTTCTCCTCAAGATCCATTGATAATAAAAGAGTCATTAACACCCACAACTACACAAATAAAATGACTAACATTAGGCAGTGTTCACCTAACTACAAAACTTAATTTTCCCGTGGAAGCAAAATGCATGACCATCTCTCATAGCAGCATGACAATGTGAAACAGAGATACACATGTCTAAAAGCAAGATTCCATTGTAATGCCGTCGCATCCAAAAGAGAACATAACCAACAAACTGAGCATGCAGGACACTTACAAGAGAAAAAAGCATGGTAGAATTTTTCTCTCTTGATAGCAATTTTGAAACCCATTTAGCCCAATATCTTAATTTCACAGAGAGAAACTATTTCATGTATTGTTAATTTTTTTATCTTTTATATTTTGAAATATGTATTTCTCCAAAATGTATATACATCTCTCCTAATTAATTGCTATTATGCTGCCTCATTAATTATTCTGTTTGTGCTTACTGGACTTGTATTTTTTCAGTGTTTGTTTGATGACCATTCCCTTCAAATAATCAGCCTTTTGTTAAGTTTCCTGAGTTTCCTTGCAGTTCCCCACAGATCAAGGAATGCAAAGTGCCCAAAGCAGGGTTTTGTTCATTTTTTTCTTCTTGTAACAAATGGCGAACCGTAAATTCTGTACAAATATTTCTTAGACTAAATTGAAAAATAAGGTGAGATTGCAGGGGCTGCTTCCTTGGAAGATTTTACCCTCAATAATAGCTGTTTTGTAAAACTTGGACTTTCGACAGCTGCTGAATTTTTGAGTTTCCTAGGAGACTGTAAGCCAGAGTCACTTTCTTAAAAACGATGAAAGCTCTCTTTAGTCTGGGTCTATGCCTTGCTGATTCACAAGAATGAATCCTTTGATAAAAAGACTAGACAAGAAGGCATGCATCAGATGATGGGACTTCAAACTATTTATAGCAAAATTACAGAGAGTGGTAATATCACAAAAGTATGATAAGACATTAGGATATGTGATGTAATTATATATGAGGATTTTTAAAAAATTTTTGTCCTAATCAACACCTTTCAAGAAAATAACATCAGAGAGAGAATGGTGCCTTCCTTTCCCTCTCTCTTTTTCTCTCTTTCTTTCTTTCCAACTTTCTTTCTTTCCCTCTCTCTCTTTCTTTCTTTCCTTCTTTCTTTATTTCTCTCATTTTAAATAAATCCCGAAACCAAAGACAAGACGATTCCCAGAAAGACCTTTCCAAACTGTTTCACAACGCATTAATGATAGTTTCTATTGGAATTTTTATAACTCAGCATCATTAAGTTAGAAAATCATCATATATGAATATCTCATTTCAAATATTTTCATTTATTCTTTTTCAAAAATTTACCACAGTTCTTTACAAATAGTTGGCCTCTGGACAAAAGTTCTTGAATTTAATCAATTTGGATTGTAATTGTTCTGATTCATATCCATGAGTTACTAGTTAAATGCCAAAGATTTTATTAAATGTCTGATTCACCTCTATTAAAGCTTTCTATACTACAGTGGAAGCATGCCATACATGGACTACCAACTCAGAGGTACTATATTTTGAGGAATTAAAAAATTAGATTAAATTATCAGGTTCTCACAACCTTTTAAATTGAGAATTATAAGTAAATAATGTTTTAAGTGAAAAGTTTTACATTATATCATATTATACATTTTTATAATTTCAAAAGTAAAAATAAATGTAAACAATGATTCAAAATCTAAATAAATGTGACAGTCAGGATGGTTTAGGCTATGTTGTAGTTACCTACAATCTCAAAGTGTCATATTTTCACACAAGGGTTTAAGTTCTGCTCTTGCTTCATCTCCAGTGAAGGCCAGCAGGGGGCTCTCTCATCATGGTCACAGAGACTCAGGATGACAGAACCTTGGCCTTGACTGGTGCTTCCAACATCATCTGAGGAGTGCAAAACAAAGTGACAGGTGCCACTCCTCACACTTCGTTGGCCAAAGCTTATCACATGCCAGGCCTAACTTCAGAGGCAGGCAAATACAATTCTAGCATATATCCAAAAAGGTGAGAGCTGTAAATGTTCAGTCAACACCATAATAATTGTCAAAGTTGTGGTTTCAGGTAGAAGCCTCGTGTAAGCTCAAAAAATAAAAATGGGATAATGAAACTAATGATTTTAAATTAATTTTCTGTCTTTTGTTCACTGCAGTTGTTGTCAGTTGTTGGAGCCAGATCCTACATTCATTCTCTATTTCTTGTCCTTTCGTTCTTCTGGTTACCTCCTAAGTCAGAAAATGCCATTCTGACTTTTTGAAAATGATTACATTTTGAAATATTATACATCGATATTAGCCAGGGAGTCAGATAACTTTTCTTTTACTTCTCCAAAAATTGTGCCATGTTTTACTCTATTGTCAGAATTATAGATTTGAAATAAAAGAAAGCTTTAAAATTATGAGCATCTATAACAAGAACAATCGTAAATAACTCTCACTTATTCCTTCCTAGGTGCTTCACATTATCCTGTTTAATCCTCACAACACTACATATACGGTTATCATCATTTTTGAGATTAGCCAACTGAGGCACGTGTGGTTCAGTGACTTGCCCAGAGTCAAATAGCTGGTAAACAGTGAAGACGGCATTCCTACATAGCAGTCTGACTCCACTCAGAAAACGAGTTAATTATAGAGTCTATCTAGATCCTTTTGAGAACATGCATGTGTCAATATAAGTGGGGCAGTGTGCATTTCTTATGCTTCCAGACATAAAAAGTGGTATTTAAGTAATCATAATTACAGAATGAAAAACACAAGTTTCTATTTTGTAAAAACACAGTTTCTATTTTATAATTAGCTATGATTATATGTTTGTTATATTTTTCATACATATTTTCCCATGTTCAATCAACATATATTTATTGTCTATTATCTGTACAGCTTGTGGGTATGTTTTCCTCTGCATATTATATTTTAAGGGAAACTAACATTATTTATTATTTATTTGCATTATCCTAAGCTTAAATGGGATAATATATGTGAAAGTATTTTTTAAAGAGTAAATACTATAGACTCACATTAGATTACTACTATAGTTCTCCTTGTAATTTCTCAGAATAAAGATAATGATACATTACACACGTAGGGTGTCCACACATATCACCATGTTATTTATATTTTCTTGAGGATTACTGTTGGGGGCACTTAGGGCATAGTTATTGCATCAATGTCACAGATCAAATTCACTGGAATCTA
The DNA here is from genome assembly GCF_041296265.1 of Equus caballus. Taxonomy (NCBI): domain Eukaryota; kingdom Metazoa; phylum Chordata; class Mammalia; order Perissodactyla; family Equidae; genus Equus; species Equus caballus. The sequence goes on along the minus strand of NC_091709.1, from coordinate 26,151,642 downwards.
AGGGGCTAGAAACTGATCTCAGGGAAGCGTGTCTGGTGCATTAAGTGGCAAAGAGATTCCTGAAAGAAATGTGCTCCCAAGAAAATGGATATGAATCTGTGTGTCTAGGCCCTGCTCAGGTGAGAAGGAGGGCAAGAGCAGAGTTACTGGGAGAAGTCACGGGCCCGAGAAATTAAAGGGGAAAAGAGGGCAGTCTAACCAGAAGGAAAGACCAAGTATATCAAACGTCCGTATTCGGGGGATCTAGACTTAAGTTTGAGACATGGAAAAACATTTTTTATTACTAAATGTATTTTCTTTTGCAAGATTCTATTCTGCCTGATAACAGCAAACTTAAGAAAGGTAAACACAGTTTAACCCAGGCACTTCCAGGTTCCTGTGTTTATATCAGAAACGTCCCTTCTCCCAGTTTCAACATGGCATTATGGCTTCTGGGGTAAACTGTTCTTCTGGCTTTGTCATTCAATGCTGGCATCCACTGAGCTACGACTTGTCTTGGCTTTTGGAGGGTCACAGACATCTCCGCTCGCTGCCTCTACTGACATACTTACAGCTCCATTATGGTTTCCGTTCTTCAGTGAATGCGTTCTGCAAACTCCTGCTCTCTCTATAATCTCTGGTTAACTCAACACCTAGATTTCTTCGGGGCTTCTTTTTTCTTGATCAAATATAAATACAGAAACTTTTCCTCTCTAAAAAGCATGGCCTTAAAGCTCAAATACCTTTAAAATATGGTCTCTGCATTAAATTTTAAAAATCCTGTATTACACTTGAAAGCTAACAATTTAATATTTTGTTCTTTGTGTTTGGGTGTGTATGCCTGATCCTGAGGCCCAAAGCATTGGTCAGTTTTGAGTAGGGAAAGGCTGAAAGGGTAGAATGAAAGAAAGAAAGGAAGGAAGGAATGGAGGAAGGAAGAAAGGAAGGGGAAAAGAAGAAATGAAGGAAGGAAGGAAGGAAATTAAAAATATAACAACACAAAAACAGAACATTGCTTAATTTCTTAGTCTGTGCTGGTCAACAGAAGACACAGGTTCTAAAAAGCATGGCAAGTCACAGCCAGAGAAAAGGAATCAAGTCAGAACACAGGTGGCCAGGGGCCATGTAGAATTTTAAGTTCATGGAAAGAAGGGAAATGGAGGAATACTGCCAATAATGCCTTTGGCACTTGATAGCAATGTAAAGCTAGCAACAACCTTCACCCTTTTCTTAGAGTCCATCTCATTACTCTTACTTTATACCTTTAATGTAGTTTGGCTGAGTCAGGTTCCTCTAAAACTGATGATCAATAAAGGCAAAATATCTTCACCACCATTCAAGGCATCATCCAAGATCCACCTTGCTATACTCTACGATTCTATCTGATGACTGATCCCAAGGATTGAGTTTCTTACTCACTTTGTTTCATTTTTCCTCCCACTGTGGCTCTTTGGCCAATGGCTAACATACTGAAAGAAAGTAGCTCATCGATACATATCTATTGACACATGAGTGAACAAATGAATTCATGAATGGTCACTCCACCTGGGCTTCGATTCCCCATTTGATTCTTACCATTCTGCAAGTACTTTGCCCAAACTTCATCCCCTAACTCTTCCTATAACTGGCCACTTCGGGCAGGAAATTTTCCCTTCACCAGCCTCTAGGAATTGCTTGCTTAAAATTAATGCTTTAGATGAGTCCATTTTAGGCCTCTGAACAACACTGATTTAAAAAAAATTTTTTTTAATTAAAAAAAAATTGTTTCAATATTGAGAGGAACTTCAAAGGAACTCCTTTTTTGTCACTCTTTACATCCCAGCCAAACACAGTTAATGAACGTTAAAAGAAAGTCATGAAGCACATTCTCTCACATTTCGGGGCACATCATAGAAAGTACTTTGGCTTTGGAATTAAATGGAACTAATTCCTCAGTCCAATCCATTGAGCCTCAGTTTACTTGTCTGTAAAATGAGCATAATAGTACCTCCCTAATAGAGCTAACGTGAGCAATAAATATGATAATAGGTTTAAAATGTTTAGCACAATACCAAACATATGGTTACACACTCAAAAATGGAATCTACTTCTGTTCTGGAATCTATTTGAGTATTTTAAATATAATATCAGACATGGATAAGGATAATAAGACTGTTTCTATAAAGATACACAGAAATGCGTTACATTACAAAATAGGTCTATTATGAAGATAGATAGAGACAAAATAGCTAATAAGCTCTAATAGTTGAAAAATATAGTGATATTGCTGAAATTATGACATTATATATCTTTAAACTTGCATTTATAAAATAATATCAATGCACATCTTTACAAATATTAAATTTTCAAAAATTGACTTCAACTAAAAAAGCCAAAGAAACTACAAACAACAAAAAGTAAAAATGAAAATATTTAGCAAAATTTTATTCATACAAGGCTTACAAATTAAAGGTAGTTTAGGACTGCATGATACAATGTGTACTTCAAATTTATAAAATTAAACTCTAAAGGTTTATATCATGGAAATAAAGCCATTTTTGCTATATTCATAGTTACTTAGATTTGCATAATGAAAGTGATAATAGACTAACTGAACTCAATCTTTTCATTACATTTTGCCATGGTAAGAAGGAAACCTTAAGTAGTTCATTTAATATTTAATTGTTCTTTGTCCTTTGAAAAAATTAGACTTAAAAATGTTACAATTCAAATAAATGTAAAAATATGAATATAAATGTTATTTAAATTATAATGTAACCATTACTATCTGAATATTTGTGTGGTGTATGTTTATGTAAGGCAAACATCATAGAGAAAAAGATATAGGTTGCACTAGAAAAAAATAACACAGTTATGATTCCAATCAAAGGAACTGTATTCCACTTTTATTCTTCAGAAATATCTATTGTGGGGCCAGCCCCACGGCATAGTGGTCAAGCTCTGTGGGCTCTGCTTTGGTGGCCCGGGTTCTCAGGTTTGGACCCGGGTGTGGCCCTAACCCTCATCAGCCATGCTGCAGCAGTGACCTATATATAAAGTAGAGGAAGACGGGCACAGATGTTAGCTCAAGGCTAATCTTCCTCAGCAAAAAAAAAAATATATATCTACTGAGTAATGCCTAATATTGTGCCTTTCATTGACAAAGTACTTATTGCCTCCTGCAAATATATGAAAAATCAAGAAAAATTGCAGATTTTAGAACTGTCAGGGAAATAAAGGAACATTATGACATTACAAGGTACATTTTTCATTAAGAATTTCTCTTTATATCTAAAGTATAACATTTAATTACACAATAGCTTGTTAATTAAATCTTTATGAAAGTGAAATAAAAATGACAATAAGAATTCTGATTTAATAAACTTACTGTCAGAAATGTTTTATATGATTTTTCCGTTTTAAGGCCACATTTTGGTTTTATTCCATCCTTTGCACCCGCACAAAGATAACAGTTTTGAACAGAAAAAATATTTTGCATTCTACTTAAAGTTACCAAGAGGAGTATTTTCTGTGGTCTTAATTGTTTCCATGCTGCAAAGCCAAATAATAACCTATAACAATATCAAAGATTGATTGCACATGTCATAGTGCCATCTGTCTAGCAGATGATAAATATCTTAAATTATTTTCTTAACTTTTAGAATTAGGCACATTTTAAGATTTGCTGTAATTGTAATAATTTCCCATTACATGCAGACCCCAATGCAGAGTTCAGTGTTAAAATATCTTCTCACTAGGATTGATTATGACACCTATCCATTTGGATAAATATTACTAACCAGACTTTCATTTCCTTTGTCCACATGATTAAAAACAAAAAGAAAGTTGAAAAAACTGCAAAATGGCCCTTTAAAACTTGAAAAATACTATATTTTACAATAATTATCTCCCACACACTTATTGATTACAAGACTTTAGAGTTTAAGATTATAGTTAAGATTAAATCCTTTCGGGAACAACAGTTATAATAACTAGTAAGTTCAAGTGGAATACATAATCTATTCCACAATTTAATGAGTATTATTAGTTCATTAAATGAATACTTAAATCACAGAATGTACTATAAAATGAACAATAGAAGATAAATCAAGAGTGACAAAGGTTAACATCTGCTGTAGAATTATACTCACAGAAATGTATTTAGGGAGCATGGCAAATGCACACCTGGTAAGGCATAATTTGATTAATTATAGCTAACATGAATTCAGGCAGGGGAGGTCATGCTTAAACCTATTACAATACTTTGAAGTTATTACTGCCACAATACAGTCAAATTCAGTTCATAAAGTATAGCGAGACTTTAAGAAAGCTCTGGATGAAGTTTATCATCTGATTTTAAAAGATAAATTAAATAACCATAGACAGGGAAGTAAAATGAGGATAGGAAGATATCTTTGCAAGAGAAAGCAATAACTTCAGGACGGAAATACTTGAAACTGAAAAAACATTCATAACTGGCATAAAAACTCCACTAAAAGCACATGCTCTCACCGACCACTATGAAAGATGAATGTAGTTAACTATGAATCATATATTGTTATGACTATATTATAAGCCTGGGCACTGGGGGAAATAAAAAGATATAAAAACACTAGAGTCACGTAATTGGAAGCCTGTATTTTGAGGGACAGCTATGCTGGATTATGATTATTCCAGTTGTAGGAGTATTGCTCATTAAATAAAGCACAGAGAAGAAAACTGATATACAGCCCATCACTGCAAAATGATATTACAGATATCTAAAAGGATTGCTTTCTCAAGATATCTCAAAAGAGAAGTAGTACCATAAAGTAGAAATGAATGCAATTTATCCTTCATTTATTACAGAAGTCTAGTTAACCCAACTACATTTAGAAATCATTTTCATACTGAAAATATTTTTTCAAAAATATATCTCAAAGTTAAATTCACCAGACAACGAATCTATAACCAATAACCCTATATGGTTTATAGAACACTGTAGTTATTTGGCACTGTAATAGGAATCATAGAACTGTATACTTGTATTAAACCTTAATTCTTGTATATAAAATTCCATTTAATATTTATATGTTATAATTTAATTTTATATTAAGTGTAAATTGTAAATTATGTTTGATACTAAATAATAACATGGTTTAATAATTTCTTAGCTAAGCAAAGGGTTCCCATTATTTGGCCACAATGTGAGAAAAAAGCCACATTTTGGTAAAAAAAAGTAACAATAATTAAAACATATGCATATATATACACACAGACACAGTGAATATGATTAGACATTTATAGAAGTAAACCAAAAACATATAGTCTGTAAATATGTTCGTGATGAAATACAAACACATTAATGATGAAATTGGGCTGTGTTTCAACTCTCTGTCAACAGTCTTGTGTGTATTCTTGAGAAAACATGTCTTGATTTGGCTGATGTAAAGAACGTGTAATCTGACCCAATTATTCAGTAATATGTCTGGAAAGAGTAAATGATGCCGATTATAAGAAAACAAAAATACAGAAAGAGTTTAAGTGAAAGAATATGTTAAATACATTTCCTATATTGATAAAACAACAAAAATATGAACATGCAGTGCTTATCTAAATGTCAGGCAAATATCGAGGTGCTTAATACTTATTAACTTATTTAAATTCAGCATTAACCTTATGTTCTAGAAACCGTTATTTTCTCCATTTGACAAGATAAGGAAACTGAGGAACAAAGGGGTTAAGTGCCAGGTGCAGTGTCACTCAGCAGGAAAACTGTGAAGCTGGGATTTGAACCCAGGCATCACAGTTCTGGAGCAGTGCTGCCTAATAATACAATGCGAGTCACACAATGCAATTTTAAGCTTTCTACAGCCACACTGCAAAAAGCAAAAAGAAACAGGTAAAATTACTACTAATAATATATTTTATTTAAATCAATATATCCAAACCCATCTATCACTTCAACATATGATTAATACAAAAATTATTAATAAGATTTACATTATTTTTTAGTAATCTTCAAAATTCAGTGTGTATTTTATACTCACAACACATCTCAATTTTGGACTAGCCACATTGCAAGTACTCAAGAGCCACATGTGGCTGATGGCCACCATATTGAGATGCACGGCTCTAGAACACGTGCTTTTAGGTGTTAGGCATCCTGCCTTTCAAGGGGTCTCACAATGAGAACCCCTCCTCATTTTCTCTTTGAAGGTAGAGCCCCCTAATTCTAGCACTTGGTCCAAGCTCACCAAGTGATCGACTCAAAGTAGGGTTGAGATTCCTATCTGGGCAAGAATATATGATAAACCCACAGTGACAATCTTCATCCGATTCATGATTATATTTGTGATTATCACCCCAAATTTTTATTTGGCTTATCAATTCTTTCTTGCTCTCTTGGTTAGAATGAATCAATCCCCATAGTCTGGTAAACAATGAGTGGTCTGGTATAACAAGGTTTCTGGACCTACAAAGCTATAGACTCTTCCTTGCAGATACTGGCCTTGGCATGCTTGAAACAGCCAAATAGGCCTTTGCTGTTCACTTAACTGATATGTATCGTGTGTCCAGGTTAGTGCGACGTAAATAGGACCATCTATGCAAATCTACCTGCAATTTAAAATACAGAAAGTCTTCTTTTTTTTTTTTTAGGAAGATTAACCCTGAGCTAACGACTGCCACTCCTCCTCTTTTTGCTGAGGAAGCCTGGCGCTGAGCTAACATCCGTGCCGATCTTCCTCTACTTTATATGCAGAAAGCCTACCACAGCATGGCATGCCAAGCGGTGCCATGTCCACACCCTGGATCCGAACCCGCGGACCCCGGCCCCGAGAAGCGGAAGGTGCAAACTTAACCGCTGAGCCACCAGGCGGGCCCCAAAAGTCTTTATTTAAAATAGTAAACATATGAGAAGTTACAATTAACATTTCACCGTTAAAAATAATTTTACATATATGTCCATACAAATGATAAAATAATCAATATTCATAGCAAATAATAAAAACACAGGTAGACCCTGTTTTGCACAGTTCCAAAGTGCATGAATTTTGGTTACCACAGTACAGGTAAATAACATCAGCCCTCATGGCATGGTTGAAGGTATACTGTTACTATGGTATATTGAGTATAATTGTGTTAAGTACAAGCTCGGCTGCTAGCTTGTCAGTGCGTAAATTACTTATGTAACTAACAAAAGCTTATCATGACCAATGACCAATCATGTCACTTCTTTCATAGTCTGTTAGTGATTGGTCACTGAGAATCTATTCAGTTCATGCACTGAGAGCAAAGCCAATGATTGTATTGCCTCTGTCTCCCAGTGATAAATTCACATGATATTCAGCAAAAATGGATAACAAAAATGAAAGTTTGAGGAAGAAACTAAAAGTTATAATGCCGGAAGTAAAATTCAAGTCAAAGGTAAATAGAGTTATAGAAGAAATAACTGACTTGGGAATGTTGACAGTGCAGCCAATGAAGAGGCTGTAGATACGAAGCCAGAGGAACGTAGCTAAGGCAATAATCAGCACATGTGAAGAAACTGATTTTGACAAAAAAGGATGAAGATATGCCAGAGGAAATGTTGCCAACAAGAACCTCACATTAAAGGAACTCTTGGAGATGTTTCACAATACTGAAAGAGCAAAGAATAAAACATTGGAAGCTTATCCAAACTTTGAAAGAAATATGACAATCCACCAAGGCACAGAGAAGATGCTTGCTTATGACACTAACCATAAATTATACAATGAGAAGGCAAGCTCTGTTTGAACTACTGTGAATAAGTATTTTACAAAGAAAGAAATCACTTTAATTCTCAATACACCTGATGTTTTAAACTACAATATTCTAAATATTAGTTTTACAATTTTTCAAGTCTCTATGCATTTATGAACAAGCATAAGAGATGTTTTAATGTTTTGGAAAAACATTAAATGTCATAAAATAATCATAATTTTTCCATTGACTTGTTTGCATAGTTTCTGCTTGCACTGTCATTTTTATGATCCTGCGCTACCATGCAATGTGAGGACTGCCTATATGTACTTTAAGAAATCGTTAATATTGGATCCAGTGAAATTGTAAAAAGAAATTCACACTGAGCACTTGGGAATTTAAAAAGAAGTGAATTAAAACATTTAAAGTCTACATCTTATCTATTTGGTCTGAGATAAAGAAAACTGGAACAACCTGGCAAGCACCCTTGTTGATAAGAATTTATGGCATTGTTATCTAATGTATTAAATAAAATTAATGGTAATAGGTAAGGGGTTTTCTGTAAGACAAAGACAAAATGCAAGGGGAACTGAAGGATCTCCATGGATATTGCCTTTAGGTAATTAAGGACTTTTCTGTTTCTCATAAACAGATGCTCTGCTCTTATTCCCTTTGATACATGTCTGCCTCATTAGCTTCTTCTCTCGTCTCTCACTTCCCATTTATTTCAAAAAGTACACCTGTGAATTTCTGATAAGAAAGTGTAATATTCAACAGCCAACCCTTAATGAGTTCCACTCCATGTCAGATACCATGCTAGATTAACAAGATAAAAAAAAAGTTAAATAAATCACAGCTCTCTGAAAGATACCATGGGAAAGCTGATACTTGTGTGAAATCTGAAACAAAAGAAAAAATTAACAGGATGTTTTCTTTAATAGGTGCTACTCAAGTATTTAATATTTTTTGATTTACTGATATTTTTCTTTATGACACTCATGTTCTCTTGTTTTTATTTATTTTTCATAAGTACTCAATACCTTCATTCTCTATAGAAATACGCATATTCTGAAAGTTTCTTATCAGCCTTTCTCCCTTAAGGAACTTGCTTAGCTAGCTTCATTTTATTTTTTCTTCCATATTTAGTTTCTGAACATGCACTTCTTATCTACATATTTCATGTTTGTTTCCTTTTCTTTTATTATCATTTTTAAGAGTGAAGTTAGCTGTGTCTTTAGATAGATAGATATGTAGAGAGATAGATGGATGGATAGATGGATAGATGGGTAGATGGATGGATGGGTGGGGATGTGACTAAAAAACTTTTAGAATATTTTATATATTTAATACAATCAATAATCACTTACAATAGTGCTTCAATTTTATCAACAATCTTATATGTATATGTGTGCATTCATTTTTTCCCTGTAACTAATAAGCTACTCATCTGATCTGCACCAAAAAACATATTCCCAAATGAAAAGATTAAATTGGAGAATACACGCTTTTTAGGAATATATTTGTTGATTTATATTCTTTAACAATTAAATTGCACTTTGGTTTTATAACTGATAAAAACTTTACTTTTTAAAACAGACATAACCTGAGTCGACTTCATATTTGTCAAGATAACAGCACAACTCCAAGAAAGTGATCATATTTGTCAAGACAGCAGTACAACTTCAGGAAAGTGATCATATTTAACTAATCAACTGTTAATTAATAAATCTATATAGAGAAAGCTAATGAACTAATTACTTTTTAATGGTAGATATTAATGTTCAGAGAAACTTAAAGCTCTTTTAGAAGTCAACAATCATCCCTTTACTATGCACCAATAGTCTTCATTATTCACTGATTATGATTAATGTCCCTGTGGAAATTTTGCCAATTAAAATTGTTTAATATGAATTTTCTTAAATCTTTATAGTTAACCTATCCTTTGAGAATTGTCTTTAAACATGTTAACTTACATCTATACATAAGCCTTCAAATAATGTTGTACTTAATATCCTTGCAGAAAGCTATCTTGTAATATGCATGATTTTTTAAGCTCAAAACAAAACACTATATTCATTTATTCTGAGAACACAGTTAGAAATCTTGAAATAAGTGAAATTCACAGAACCACATTAAATATTTTTCATCCAAGCAAACCTCAATTTCTTGAAATTCTAAGTAGTAGTTTATCTAGAAGAGTTATATTTAATAACTGAGGATATTTCTTACCTTTTAGGTAACAAAAAGTGCCCAAGGATTTGAATGATCCTTATATTATCTTTTATTCAGGCTTTCTAAGGCATACTATTTCCATCTTCTTCTGAGTACATTTTCTTTTCGAACTATTTAGTTAATGATTTATTTTCTTCATTATTTATATGCTTTTAAAACAACTCAGTTTCTCTATAATTTAACTTCAGATGTATATTTGTTTACACAAGTTTGATAATAAACATTTGAATCTCATTATCATCTATCAATAAATTTAAATTTTCAATTGTGATTTTTTTCAATATTCAACCTATTCACAGTATTCAGCCAATCACAATGCTAGGAATCAAAGTATATAATATGTAGCAAAATGAGGCACTGGGTCTTTTCTCTTGGCATTGACAAACATAGCGGGGGACATAAATATATCTGTGGAAACAAAATAAATTTGAAACCTTGATAAGAGATATAAAGGAAAAGTACACGATGCAATGAAAGCTTAGAGAAGAGGCATTTGACCCATTCAGAGGAGTTTCATTGAGAAAAAGGTTTCCTCTGGAAATTATACTATAAATGAAACATAACAGTAAAGAAGGAAGGTAAGAACATTCTAGGCAAAGGAAGTGCCAATGGTGGAAGTAGAAAGGATTGAAATAAGGATAGCAATTTGGAGCCTAGAGACCAACACCAGTCACAGAGAAAGATGCTACTAGGTAGAGAAATGACAGAGATGAGGCAATGCAGAAGCAGACCACAATAAGGGAATTATTACTACTATAAGGTATTTACATTTCATCCCAAGACTAATAAGAAGTGACTAAATTAATTTTTAGGCAGCAGAAAGGTGTTACAGTCATATCTCCAATATAAAAAAGATGCTCTTTCTAGAAGAGGGATTAGAATGGATGTGAACAATTATGATGTGATTACTGCATGATGGCTTGGTTCATAATGGAGGTTGGGAAGATGGAAACTAGTGGATGATATCTAAGATAATTTTATTTAAGAAATTAAATCTGCATGATTTGTTAATAGATTGTGTATGGATGGGTTAACGAATAAGAGATGATTATAAGATGTCTGTTTAGGAAACGGATGAAGGGCAATGCTATTCAGAGCCATAAAATAGTAGAAGATGGGAGGTTTGGGGATGGGAATATGATGTGTTCTGGACTCAGAGAAAGCCATCTGATTAACAACCATGACTAGAACCAAAGAATAGGAACGAGCAAGCCAAGTATATCTCCCTTACACTAGGAAAGTGGGGCTCCTGACAAAGTTCTGCACCCCAGAGGGCCCCATGCTTCCTAGTGCCTTCCTGGAATTTTTCTAACTTCCCAAGACTGGACAGGGCTCAGAATGTTCTTTGGATTGGGTGCCCTGAGTTAAGACAAGGACCCATATGAGTCCTGTTCTCACATTTCTCTGTTTCATGATATTCTCTCCCAACCTGTTCATGGAGTCAATCATATGCCCTGATGATCTCTGAAACATGTGTCTATGGGATTGTCTAGGGAGCCAGAGGTAGGGCAGGTTTCAGGAGGATGGCCTGATGAGCATATTACTCTCACTGGCCATTGTGGGATTTCTTTTGTGAAACAGTGAGATTGGTCCCAGAACTGTCCTAATGTGCTGATTTTGGTTGACTCAATTTATTCATATAGACAAGGGCACTGTAAAATATTTGCCTGGGTCTCCCTTTCCTCTCTCACCCACACAGTCCTAGGGGCAACCTTGTAACCAAGACTACTGAGACAGTTTATGATTTAGAGAAAGATCCATAAATGCATCCCAAACCAAAGCTAAAGGAGAAGGAATATTGAGAAGAGAGTTTGAAAACTAGGCTGGAAGGAAAGAGACACATCTTGAACCAAAATATTAAACAATCATTTCCTGGGTCATGATTGGAAGCTAAGCAAGATCTGTTCAAGAAATAAGCATGACAGACCATGAGGAACTGAGACCTAGGTATGGGGACAAATTTTGATCATGCATGTCTCCTTTTACCTTGGTTGCAATCTCCTACTGGACCAAGAGAGAATTCTGAAAGGAGTAGCTTTCTATGAAAAGTTGTAGGATTCCAGGTCTGAGACTCAATATGATGATTCATTAATTGGATGAGCTGGCACATCTTATTGAAAATAAACTAAGGTGGACATGTTTGTTTCATTGTCTGTAAGAATGCATACGGAACTTGATGCTTTTAGCTTTACATTCTAATTTCCTACATTATCTTTGCTTCCTGCTTCCTTAGTACTTTAAACTGTGGACTCAGTACAGCTCATTCTAATATATAATCTAGCCTCAAATAGCACTTGTGAGAGCTGTTCTTGCCACAGAAGATGCATTAGTCAGACCTCCAGCTGAGAATTAAAGAATGAACCAGTTTCAGTCTAAGCAAGAATTATTGGTTCATGTAACTACATAATGGGAAAGGCAGGGTGAAGCTGAAGATTAATGGGGAAGGGACCTGTATGCTATCAGGAATTTTATTATCCTTTTACTTAGTTTCCCTTGAAACCAAGGGTCATCTACAGAGCCTTCCATGTTCACATCCCATTAGCCCATGATCCAAAAAGGAGCAGGTTCTTTCCTGCCAGCTCTACTTTGAAATATTCTTAAAATGACTGGGGGAATTTATAGCATATGTTCATATCCAGACTTGTGACAATGTCCAATAGCATTTGTCACTTGAATCCCTAACTAGAGAAGGTAGAGAGGTAGTTCCCAAAAGAAGTAGTACACTATTCCAGAGGAGGAGAGGATGAAGAGACAAAATAATAATTCATAAGGCAGAATCTCAGCCTTCTTGTCACTTGTACTTAGTGCCTGTTCTTAAGCACCACTTTATTTAAACTTTGACCCAATTTATTATCCATATTGATTTATTTTCCTAGACATGACCAATTGTCTTCCTCATCTTCCTCCAATCCCTGTATTTCCTGATATCGTTGGACTTGACAAAGTTATGAGAAGTTAATAAAAAATTATGAAAGCTACAGGTAATGTCAAGCCGTTGATATTCTATTCATTGCTAAAAAAATTCTGTGGAATATTTGTAGTTGACATTGTTATTTTTGTTTTAATATTTTCTATAAACATTAAGTAAAATTTTACTTAATAAGTGACAATGATAAAAAACACATATTTATGAAGGGTTATTTTCTATTATATACATATTGAGTAATGGATCAGTTCAATATCTTTGGAACATGTCCACAATATGTAATTATACACCACATGCATATACATGGCGTAGGTGAAAATCAGGGGATCCATGGTCTTATCTCAGATTTCCCAATTTATATCACTCCTTTGTCTTCAGATTCTGTTTTCCACTGTAACATAGAAATATTATGTCAACTAACTTGATATTGGTTAAACCTAATATCTTTATTAGTATTCTGAAAAATGCTACTCATTTATGTGTCTTCTATTAGCATCAAAGCAGGTGGCTACTATAAGTGCCATTATTTATAAAATGAAAATGACTATACATGCTAATGGATATTTCTACTAAAATTGAAAGGCTACATTAATTCAACTATTAATGCAGTAAATTCTTCTAGCCTAGATATATATTTTGTAGTATATGAGGGTAAAATAACTATTTAAAATTATATTTAATTTTTAAACTGAAATTCAAATCAAGAGAAGTTACTATAAGAAATCTAAATCCCTTAAGTCATTAAGCAGATTAAATGATATTTCAGAATTTTCTTCCCTTTAAGGTTTTTTTGTCTATTGCAATGGAAATATTTGACAATACTGCAGAGAGTACATTTTAATTAACCCTTAGTCAAGAGACTTCCTTACCAACCTCCTATTCATTTTATATAGAGGACATTAATAACTCTTATCACAGGCAAGTACCTCACCAAACACTGAGAACTCAAGTGCAAGAAGTGACCCATTCTATACACAAATAAATATGTCCAAAATAAATTCATTTTAATTTATTAATTATAAAATATTTATTGAACACCTAGTCTGTTAGGCCCTCTTTTACATATTTAAAACAGAAGTATCTAAAAGCAATTATTTAATGCAGAGTACATCAATGAATATTAGCTTTCACGATGTTCCTTGACGAAATGCAGTGTACATCTTCACTGTGTTTTATAAAAAGGAAAACAATTAAAAAGAAAGGCCCTTTTTAAAAAAAATATTTCCTGAGAATTGAGTCTTAAGTATAGCAATAATTGCATCCTATATTTTAAGATATTCAGTCTAAAATAATCGATTCCAGTGTCAGATAATTATGAAGCTAGTGTACTTGAGGAAAGGAACATACAGTTTCAAATCTCTTTGTTAGAATAATAACTGAGTAGTACTTGGAATCATATTTATAATTCTCAGTAAAATGTAAAATGCTTCAAGAAGCAGTTATGTAAGATCATTTGCATTGTCATTCTTATTTAGAAAAAGAAAACCTTTTTCTAGCGATGACTGTACTTTTTCATTATACTCTGTGAGATTTTCTACTTTAAGTTACATTTTCAAAGCAAGTAATAAAGTACAGCCCAATTATTCAATTTAGAATAGACTTGATAATTAATGGTTAGCACTCACAATTTAAAATAATTTTATTAAGGAAGATGTTATAACGTGTGCCCCTGAAAAGATATTATGTTATAAGCCCATTTGGAAGTATATATTTGTAAAATTTCCAGGATGGTAGGGGAGTAAATAACCCACATAAACATACTGCATCTGAAAACCTATAGCATAAAAAAGACTTGAATCATCTATAGCTGGAATTTACACTTATATAATAAAATCACCTTCAAGTGCATATTACTACCAAACAAACCAAAAACTATAGGTAAGAGAGTAGCGTCACATAATTTTTAAGCAAGGCTGTAACCCATTCGTGTCACACCTACCATTAGGAACCTACCATGTATGTGCCAAGCATTGTACTCAGGCAGGAATACCACATGGACAAAAGATTAAAAGTCCCTTCTTTCCCAGAACTAACATTCTAGTAGAGAGACACAGAGAACAAACAAATAAATAAAACAACTTACAGGAGTCCGATGGTGGCCAATGCCCTGGAGGAAAGCATAAAAGAGGGAGGTGTCGGGATGAGGATGGGGGGGCTATAGATTTCAAGTTTTCATCAGAGAAGGCCTCATTGCAAAAATGACATTTGAGACAGCCCTGGAGCAGGTGAAGGGCAAGCCATGCATGCACATATCTGGGAAAGACCACTGAGACAGAGTTTTTCTAGGTAGTTGAAGGAATAGCAAGATTGCCAGGATGACTGCACATAAATTCAAAAAGGAGAAACTGGAGTGAGAGCTTTCAGAAAGCTTGCAAGGTGCTGGCTCTTGTTCATAAGATAGAAGCCATCGGAGGAACTGATAGTTTTGACGTCAGTTCTGAAAGGGTCACTTCAGCTGCTGTATGAATATAATACACCAGGGGTGGAGAGGTTAGACTGGGCAGCATCATAAGTAATATAAACTAGCAGCATTTATTAAAAACCAAATAAGGCCTGGCATATCTACAGATGGCAATACTCGATTTTTTACTACCAACAGTTTTACTTAGATATTTAGATATTGCTGTTTCCTGAAAATACAAGAATAAGTCTGCCCACTTTCACTTTTGACACTGTATATTTTAGAACAATTTGCAAACTGGCGGCCTCCCGGCCTAATGATATTTTCAGTTTATATTATTGGTCCCAGAAAATGTTAAAAAGAAGGATAACAAAAACAAAAACTGAATTAGATAACTAAAATTAAGAACTTGCACATTAAAAATCCACATATCTTGCATATTAAAAAAAAAACAGGTGATCTGACAATGCTAGATAGGAAGATGCAAAGAAAAGAAAAAGGAAGAGAAAAGCAGCGCTTCCCAACCTTCAATGTTTATACACATCATTTGGGAAATTGTGAACGGCAGGCTCTGGTTGAGTAGGTCTGGAATAAGACCTGAGATTCTGCATTTCCAACAACCTTCCACTGGCTGCTGATGCTGCCGGTCCTCAGACTAGACCCTGAGCAGAAAGATGCTGGAGGGCAGGAGCAGTCTACACCTCGCTCCTCCAATCCTCACATCCCTACCCATTCACTGTTTCCCTTCATGGTGGTGGTGTTACTGCATTCACATTTGTTGGCTTTTGAGTGTTTATTCTGTTTCAGAATATGGTTTCTTGGATAAAATAAGTAAATAGGATCATTATTTTTAAAGTAAGAAATTGCAATTTAATGCACACGGGGATACTTATAAACTCAAAAAATATATATATTACCATGTTTTGCCACTGAAATATAGTCAGTTGGCTCTCAGAAACCCACGGGCAGACAGCTTAAATCCACTATATAAAGAGCAGGGACAGATCTCAGTGGAAGATGAGATGGGGAAGGGGGAGGGGCACAATAACTGAACAATAGGAACACAGGAAAAAAGAAGAAAAAGTAGAGAATAGTTGTTTTAGATGTCACGGGCATCTATGCTCAAATCCCAGTTTCAGACAAATTCATTCAGGCATGGGCATGCACTTTCAGTTAGAAATGGGTGTTTGGAGAGAGATTCGGCTTTGCTGCACCAATATCTGTAGTGAGGGAGTCTCAGAGAACTAACAGAAAAAACAAAAAAAAGTAGTGGTTTTTAATGTGGGTCTTTCTTGTGGGTTTGATTGTCACTAATAGCCTGCAGATGGGATGGACACATAAGGGAGAGAAAAAGCTCATAAAAGTTTTCTGGCCAAAATAAGCAGTTACACTCTAAATTGCGTCATAACTTTGAGTAGTAAAATTCTATTGGGGAAAGTTTTTCAAATAACGAAATGACTTTAAAAGGCAAGTTTCTTTTTTAACAGTAATTTTTCCCAAATATTTTTATTAGGGTAAATTTTTTATTGTACTTTCAAATAAAGATTCTATTTCCTTGCAGAGCATAACTTCTCTAGTTCTAAAGTCCTTGTATTGAGTGGAAGGTTTTGAATGGCCAGTTTTTGCTAAAAAGCAAAACTAACAACAAACTCACAAAAGATCACCATAATATAGGTATCTACCCAAATTGTAAACTTATGATTCCAGAAGCCTAAAAACCACCATCCATGAGTGTCTCTGGCTGTGAATGGATGCACTCAGTAAACTGTTTCACCAAACACTGTCAAAATCCTGAAAATGTTCTAGGGATCTAATGCACAGCATAGTGATTAAGGTTAATAACACTATATTATAAACTTGAAAGTTGCTAAGAAACAAGATCTTAACTGTTCTCACCACAAAAAAGAAATGATAATTATGTGACATGATAGAGATATTAACTAACGCTACGGTGGTCATCATATTGCAATATATAAAGATATTGTCAACACATGTACACCTTCAACCTACATAATGTTATAGGTCATTTACATCTCAATTAAAAAACGAAACTCCCCAAAACTGATCCTGAATAAAAAACTTAATCACAAATTGAAGCTTTGGGATGTAAGACTATCCAAAACTGTCTCAATGCAACATGACAGATCATGGGGGTTGTTATACGTGATTTGGAGTTTTCCTTTATATGAAAGTTTGAGGGAACAACATTGACACTCTGTTTTTAATTTAATCTCAAAATGTGAAGAATTCCAATACAAATTTTTCTTGAAAATGTATAGCCCATGGATGCAATTATATATAATTTAGATATAGTTCTTGAAGACTATTTGATTTGATGTCACGGATATTAGTACATTAAACAATTCAATATGAATTATAATTTTGGCATAACCTAATACCTATTATTCTACCTTTGCATTATTTAAATTTGTATTGATGCTTGGCTTGGCTTGAAAAGGATGTAATGCTCCTCCTAAAGTGATCCAGGTAATGCACTTTCTTAATATTTGTATTGATTGCTAATCCAGATCATATTTAACTAGTTGAAAGCTATTAATTTCATATACAAAATTAAGAGCACTTTATTATTATTTAATATATTGTCACCTTCTTCCTATAATACAAGTACAGTCCTACATCACTTTACAGAATTTCAACATGTAACACAAATAAGGAGATATTTATTTCAGTATAAATTTAGAGAGCTTGCATGTATTTGAAATGTGATTCTTATCTGAGGATAGTAAGAATAAATTCAATGACGTGTAGTTCCTAACATATTACTCTTAGTTAGATGGAGTCGTTCTGCGATCACACAATTACTGATCACACACAAGATAAGATTTGCTGGAAACGATGCCAAAGCAGACCTTCAACATTCTGGCCTTCCAAAGGCCAAAGCCAAAGCCAAACAAGACTCCCATCTGAATTTCAAGACCGGAATCCAAATGGGATGCAGTCTTAGTATCTTATGCAATAATCTCACAGTTTCCTGTCTCACTGAATTCCCAGGCCTGTCTATGCTACCCAGGATACTGAAACTCCTCATGGTCCCTAAAGAATACAGATGGTACACTCAGATTAAGATAACACCTTATTTACAAAGAGACTAATTACAAAGTTGTAGGCACGGTATAGGGGAAACATAAGGAAGAGCTCAGAGACCAGGGCTAGGAGCAGAGGACCTGTTGCCACCAGCTGGACCAAGAGACCAACGTGAGGAGTGGCTATCAGAATCCAGGAGAAGAGAGCTGTGTGGACTGAGGCGTCTTTAGGGTATCAAAGGCATTGGGGCAGGACAGTCTCAAAGAGGACGTCAGGGGAATAAATACTTAGACCTCCTTGTCTTCAGTCTCTTTGACACGGCTCCTCGCTGGCCAATCTCAATTGACTGAAATACAAGTCAATTTCTGGGACAAGATTAGAGTGCAGAGAACTCTAGAAGGGATCTGAAAGGGCAAATGAAAGAAAGCCAACATAACTCCTCAACAGAATATGAAAAATACGTTTTTATTCTTTTCAAACCTGAAATGTCCTTTCTAATGCTAGCAATTATCAGGGAAAGATGTAAGGGGAAAAACAACAATCACACAAAATCTAAACCTTAGAGACAACCTAAATTCTCATGTAATTCTTGTTATCTTTCCAAGAGACAATATATTATAATGTTAGACATGTTCATAAAAGGGTAAATATCATTATTAAAAGGATGAATTGAGTTTTGTATTTGAAAAAGAAGGATAAAATTATCTAAATTTGAAAAAAGTCAGTAAGACATAAGCACACTGCATAAAACTGTAAAGACTAAGAATAGGAAGAAAATTACACACACACACAAATTTGAACTGGGCACTTCCTGAAGCATACACTGTGAGGTTTTAACACAGGTGAAACTGCTCTGTTGACATACTGTAGTTAAATTACCTGTCCATTTTATTTAGGGCTCACATTTAAGCACCACCACCACATCTGTTACACATCTTGTTATTGAAAATCTTTCAAAATGTCTAATTACAGTGTTGGAGGTGGTGCCATTTTGCTACACTGGAGCTCCCTGCATTGCTCCTTGATGGTCCTGATCCTTGCACACCCAAAATCAACATTTTGTAGCCCAGGCCTTACATTACATACAGATGAAGTGGTGTAGGAAGATGAGAGAAATCTTCCCTGACTCTAAAAGATATAGCACATATTTTGAACAGCTATCCACTGTGCACAAAAAATTCTGCCAATTCAACACTTTCTTACAAGTAGAATGTAAAATGTGTAATTGTATTTATCCCCTGGTTTATGAATAGACCCTCATATCTGCAAAATAAGCTGTTGAATCAAAAGACAAAATATGAATCAGCAAAGCATTCTTTCTCTTGTTTTCCTTCTGTGTCACCAAAGCCACCTTCAATTCTCTTTTAAGATTCTCTGTTATGTGTCATGGTCATACAAAACAACCTCTGATATTTCATCATCAGTAATAGCGTGTGCATTTCAACTTTCACATATTCACTCACTTTTTGTCTCACTTATAATAAATATTTGATTGATTCCAACCCATTAGACCTCATTTAAAGAATGTTTCCTCACATGGTATCCCTGGGTCATATGAGAAAGTCTTCAGTGTATTCCTATAAGAAGGTTATTCTGCAAATGAATATTGAAACCCCCTTAACATTTTCCTGTAAATAAATCTAGGAACATTAAATTAAATCTGAAGGTTTTATACAGTTTTCCATAAACTACATGATAAATCAACTTCCTCTTATGAATTTCTATAATAAACTGTATATAATAAGAATGTTATGTTTTCTACAATAAATTGTATATGTGTAACAGATCTGTTCCCAGATTTAAAGCAATGAACTGATATTAACTTACAAGAAAATGGCAATAAAAATCAGGAACTAACCTTTATTCATTGTATCAGGAGTCTTCAGAGCTGACTTCAGGTGCCTACAATCCTCTCTCTGGAAATATATCTTCACCCACATCTAACAGAAAAGGCATACCTGTGTTCTGCATCACAGAACCCCTTGTCTCCAGCCATGACAGCTCAACGAGTGGTGAAAACTTGAAGAGTAAAGAGCCCATCAGGTGGATGGACTGTAGCCTGTTGCTTTTAAGCCCAACTGGAAGTGGGAGAAGTTAAGCAAAATGGACATGAGATAGAGGATGGCCTGGAACTGGCCTATGAGAGGCCATTGGAAGTCTAGGCATCCAGGCAGTGGAGAGATATCCAGAGCAGACATGCAAAGGGAGAAATTCCAAGACAGAGAGGGTGGAGAGGAGCCAGTACCCAGTCCTGAAAATACCCAGATACTAAGCTCTTTACTCTACTCAGGTTCCCGAGCACACGCATCCTTTCAAGACACCCTTTTCTGCATGAAGTTAAATTAAGAGGGTCTCCATTCATTGTAAATAAAAGACCGATAGGTAGAACAAGCATAATGGTTAATTACAACAACCATAATAATAATAATAGATGTTTTTACAGGCTTTAACTTAACCAAATATATTTTTAATAAAGATACTAGATTTTAGGCTTTCAGACCCTATGATAAGGGAAGAACTTCAACTGTTGATTGAAGATAGCAACTGAGAAATGGAGACAGGAGGAGGGTTGCACAGGTTTCTCTAGTACCTGTAAAATCGTATCAGCACAGTAACCAACTATTGTAACTCAATATAAAAAAAATTTACTTATATGACTGATGATTATCAAACATGAAAAGGTACTATTTTTACTATAAGCCCAGAGTATAAAGCTTTACAATTTTAACTAAAAAATGCAATTTATTCATTCATTTAGACAAATAGTTATTGAGTGCCAACTATATTACCTGTGCTGTACAGGACAACTAGGAAACAGCAAAACTGTGTGAGAATAGCATAGTCTCTGCCTTCATGGCATGAAGAGGAAGTCCAAATATGACAGTCTCTTAATCAATGATATGTATGACATGCATGGATGAAAGGAATTTATTATTAATATTATTATCACTACTTTATTAATTACCACAATATTTTACATTGGGAGAAACATAAAGATCACATTCTATATAATTCCATTTATATAGCAGTTTTGAAATGACAGAATTTTAGAAATGGAAGGGAGATTAGTGATTGCTAGGAGATAGGGACTGGGGGGAGGAGGGTGGGAAGTGGGTGAGGTTATAGAGGGACAATATGGAGCATCCTTGCAGTGTTGGAACTGTTCAGTATATTGACTATGCTGGTTGTTACAGGAAACTAAACAGGGGATAAAGTTGTATAGAACTTACCACACCCCAAACACACACACAAATGAGTGAAAGTAAAACTGGGAAAAATCTGAATAAGACAGCTATAACAATGTCAATATCCTAGTGATGATATTATCCCACAGTTTTGCAAAATCTTACCATTGGGGAAAACTGGGCAAAGTGTACAAGGAATTTTTCTGTATAATTTCCTTCAACTACATGTTTGATGGTTAATTTTATCTGTCAACTGGACTGAGCCAAGGGATGCCAAGATAGTTGGTTAAACATCATGTCTAGGTGCGTCTGTGAGGGTTGTTTCTGTAAGAGATTAGCATTTGAATTAGTGAATTGAGTAGAACAGAGGGCAGTCTCAAATGCAATTGGGCATAATCCAATCCTTTGAGGTTATAAATAGAAGAAAAGGGAGAAAAAGGTTGAATTCGCTCTATGCCTGACTTATTTAGCTGAACGTTGATCTTCTGCCCTCAGTATCCCTTGTTCTTAGTCTTTGAACTTGGGCTGGACTCTACAACATTGGCTCTTTGGCTGTGGGGCCATGAAACACCACCACCAGCTCATCTGACTCTCCAGCTTGCACTGCCCAGATCATGAGACATCTCAAGCTTCATAACCATGAGAGTCAATACCTTATAATATCTCTCTCTGGATATATCTATATCTATCTATCTATCTATCGATCTATATGTCTATCTATCTATCTAACTCCTATTGTTTCTCTTTCTTTGGAAACCCTGACTAATACATGTGAATCTACAATTATCTCAATAAAAATTTAAATTAAATTTAAAAGAGATGGATTTTAGCGTTCACAGGCATCTAGATTCCATGTTTGGCTCATATGTCTGTGAAGAAATATTTTCAACTATCTGAACCTCAATTTCCTCCCCTATAAAATGGAGATAACAATTACCATAAAGGTACGTTACTCGTTCATTCATTGCTTTATCTATTCAAACATCAGGCATGCACCGAGTTCCAGGTGCTATTCCAACAAGCTGAGAATACAAATGCTCCTACTATTAATACTACTTCTACTGCCCCTACTATTTTTACTACAACTGTTGCTACTGCTACTGTTACTGTTACTAACTATAATGGAGATTCTTGACCTTAAGGAATGAACAGGCCATGAAAAGCCAAATTAACAGATATTTTGCTTTGACAGTTGCCATTGTAGAAGGAAAAGGCCACTAAAGGAGCCAACAGTAGCCCTCCCACTTAGATTTTCAGAAAGAGAGGCTAGAGATATTTCTAGAGTACTCAATGTTTGGATATTTGTCCTCAATCCTGAAAATGCACAGAAGTCAAGGAAAATAGAAGTGCTTTTCAGGCAGTAGGAGGAGAAGTGCAAAGGCCCAGAGACCGAAGAGACATGGGGAACATATGGAAATCTAAGGCATCCAGAACAGCTTGAACAGAGAGAAAGAGACTGAAAAACTGCAGCTCTACCACAATGAAACGTGACATAAGGATGACATAAACCAGTCGAGTAAAGCCTTCAGTTGACATCAGAGACTCAGTTAAGATCCCAAAATACCCTCTACAGTGCACAGAAAATATAAAGCACATTAGCTATGATTAGTTGTAATATCATTAGGTGTAACAGCAGTGGTAATAATAGCAAAAGTAGTAGGAATATGTAGTATCACTTTTAATGAAGTATTTAATAAAACCTAATTTTTATGGAGCAGCCACTTTTCAAACTAAATTACATTACCATCATGGTAGAGAGATTAATTCTGTGTGACAAAATTAAGTGCCACTTATGTCAATGGTCAGATGATGATTTACATATTTTTTTAAAAAATCAGAAATTATGATAAAATCTGCAATACAAAAGTACACTAATCCAAATAGCACCATATTCCTCATTACCATCATCAAGTCTTTTTTGAGCTTTCACTGCCAAAAAACATGGGGAATTCTTAATAAATAATACACTATCATTTGAGTTTCAGGAGCTCATAGATAGTGAGAAGAATAGAAAGTAACCTAAATAACTCCAAAATAATTCAAAGAATAATAAATATGAAGAGTATGAATCAATGGTTTATAATGATGTTATCGATTTTGTCTAAGGAAATCTGAGACACAGGAAGTCTGAGGTGAAATTTTAGTGGCATCTTTAAAGATAAGCATTATTTTTCCTGGAAGGGGCAGCAAGGAAAGAGAAATGGAATGGAAAATGGATAAAGTTATAAACTGGATGTCTTATTTGGGGAATAGTGAACAGCATTGAATGTTCAAAAAATGCAATAGACAAGTACCCAGATAGTGAAGGGATATTTGTGGCAAGCCAAGAAGCTAGAGATGAGGAGCCAACAATATTTTTAAGCAGATGATTCTTTAAAGAAAATATTTTACTGAGAATGGGGGGGATAGCCTAGGACAATAGGGGGCAGAAATAAAGAGGTAAAGACAACTATAATAATGACACAAGAGCGACATGGTGATGGCCTAAATGAGAAAAGGATACAGTGAATGGAGAACTATAGGGCAAAAGAATTTATACCAAAGCTAAATTGGTGAAACATGGTAATCATTTCCTTACTAATCATTGCAATATGTTTTTTTATCCTCTTTAAAATGTCCATCATATGGGGCTGGCCCTGTGGTTGAGTGGTTAAGTTCACGCGCTCCGCTGCAGGTGGCCCAGGGTTTCGTCGGTTCAAATCCTGGGCGTGGACATGGCACTGCTCATTGAGCCATGCTGAGGCGGTGTCCCACATACCACAACTAGAAGGACCTACAACTAAGAATACACAACTATGTACCTGGGGGATTTGGGGAGAAAAAAGGAAAAAAATAAAATCCTAAAAAAAAAAAATGCCCATCATAAGTAATCCTTATAGCATCACTTGCTGATGCATCAGTCTTGTTTCCCTTATGAATATAAATTTTTTGAGGTCGAAGATGATTTCTATCTTTAAAATATCCATAAATATTGTCAGGGCTCCTTACTTATGTTAGTGGTTTGCTAAAAATCTACTGAATAGAAGAAATTCTCTATTAACAAAGAAAAAGTAAAAATTATCTTTAAGATGAAAAAAGAATTCAGAGTTATGAGTTATATGCAATAATATCCAAAAGAAATAGCACTTTTACATGTCTAAATTAATATTACAGCTTTGTTTCATTCTATAACCAAAGGAAAATCATTAATGAACAGTGAGTTATTCATGAATTTCAGACTCTTCATCTCCTTTGCCTTCATCTAGGGAAAGCAGAGTGACAAAATAATTAATAGAATGAACTCATTTATCTATTCAACCATTATAGCTATTACATGACAAAAAAAACACATATATACCCAAGTCTCAAATTCAAACACAAGCACTCAAATACACAAACACACTCTATTTTGCCCTAAAAAGCAAAGTTGAGTCTAAACTAGAGGTAATAATACTAAATGCTCTTATTTCATTATATATTAACATAGAACAAAACTAAATACACTTCCTTTACATGTGAGATAACATCTTTTACCTAAAATTGAGCCATATTAATTGTGGGCTATGAATTTTGATATGCAGAAGTTTATTGACTTCAATTTTACTATCACTATAATTCTGCTACCATTCCTGTTAACTTAGAATTTGTTTTCAAGATTCTCTAAATGAAATAACTTTCAAAATTCACCGTTGCACCTTACTAATACCTTATTTTATTAAGTACAAATTGGCTTGTGAAAGCCACAAGACAATTTTCTCCCAAAATCAAGTAAATGAGTAAAATAGTGTGTTTGCAAATGAATAAAACTATATGCCATAAAATATTTACCTATAGTCTGTTTATTAAAAATCAGTTAAAGTGGCCAGCCCTGTGGCCAAGTGGCTAACTTTGGCATGCTCCACTTTGGCAGCCTGGGTTCAGTTCCTAAGGGCGGACCTACACCACTCATCAGCAGCCACGCTGTGGTGGCAACCCACATACAAAGTAGAGGAAGATTGGCACAGATGTTAGCTCAGGGCAAATCTTCCTCGGGGGGTGAAAACTTAGTTAAAATACATCTGTAACTCTTTTGCAATGGAGTCAATCAATGTTCCTCTCAACATTTTGAGATACTGCTTCTTCTATGTGTTTGAACTATTTTATTTCCTCTTCTAGGAGAAACAAAATTTTGATTCCACACTTCTCTTCAGTTTTTTTTTTTTTTTTTTTTTTTTATTAATGTTATGATAGATTACAACCTTGTGAGATTTCAGTTGTACATTTTTGTTAGTCATGTTGTGGGTACACCACTTCGCCCTCCGTACCCTCCCCCCACCCCCCCTTTTCCCTGGTAACCACCGATCAGATCTCCTTATCAATATGCTAATTTCCACCTATGAGTGGAGTCATATAGAGTTCGTCTTTCTCTGACTGACTTATTTCGCTTAACATAATGCCCTCGAGGTCCATCCACATTGTTGTGATTGGGCCAATTTCGTCTTTTTTTATGGCTGAGTAGTATTCCATTGTGTATATATACCACATCTTCTTTATCCAATCATCAGTTTCTGGGCATGTAGGCTGGTTCCACGTCTTGGCTATTGTAAATAATGCTGCGATGAACATAGGGGTGCAACGGACTCTTGAGATATCTGATATCAGGTTCTTAGGATAGATACCCAGTAATGGGATGGCTGGGTCATAGGGTATTTCTATTTTTAACTTTTTGAGAAATCTCCATACTGTTTTCCATAGTGGCTGTACCAGTTTGCATTCCCACCAACAGTGTATGAGGGTTCCTCTTTCTCCACAACCTCTCCAACATTTGTCGTTCTTGGTTTTGGATGTTTTTGCCAATCTAACGGGGGTAAGGTGATATCTTAGTGTAGTTTTGATTTGCATTTCCCTGATGATTAGCGATGATGAACATCTTTTCATGTGTCTATTGGCCATATTCATATCTTCTTTTGAGAAATGTCTGTTCATGTCCTCTGCCCATTTTTTGATCGGGTTGTTTGTTTTTTTGTTGTTAAGCAGTGTGAGTTCTTTGTATATTATGGAGATTAACCCTTTGTCGGATAAGTGGCTTGTAAATATTTTTTCCCAATTAGTGAGCTGTTTTTTTGTTTCAATCCTGTTTTCCCTTGCCTTGAAGAAGCTCTTTAGTCTGATGAAGTCCCATTTGTTTATTCTTTCTATTGTTTCCCTCAACTGAGGAGTTACAGTGTCCGAAAAGATTCTTTTGAAACTGATGTCAAAGAGTGTACTGCCTATATTCTCTTCCAAAAGACTAATTGTCTCAGGCCTAATCTTTAGGTCTTTGATCCATTTTGAGTTTATTTTGGTGTTTGGTGAAAAATAATGGTCAATTTTCAATCTTTTGCATGTGGCTGTCCAGTTTTCCCAGCACCATTTGTTGAAGAGACTTTCTTTTCTCCATTGTAGGCCCTCTGCTCCTTTGTCGAAGATTAGCTGTCCATAGATGTGTGGTTTTATCTCTGGGCTTTCAATTCTGTTCCATTGATCTGTGGACCTGTTTTTGTACCAGTACCATGCTGTTTTGATCACTGTAGCTTTGTAGTATGTTTTGAAATCGGGGATTGTGATTCCGCCGGCTTTGTTTTTCTTGCTCAGGATTGCTTTAGCAATTCGCGGTCTTTTGTTGCCCCATATGAATTTTAGGATTGTTTGTTCAATTTCTGTGAAGAATGTTCTTGGGATTCTGATTGGGATAGCATTGAACCTGTATATTGCTTTAGGTAGTATGGACATTTTAACTATGTTTATTCTTCCAATCCATGTGCAAGGAATGTTTTTCCATCTCTTTATGTCATCGCCTATTTCTTTCAAGAAAGTCTTGTAGTTTTCATTGTATAGATCCTTCACTTCCTTGGTTAAGTTTATCCCAAGGTATTTTATTCTTTTCGTTGCGATTGTGAATGGGATAGAGTTCTTGAGTTCTTTTTCTGTTAGTTTATTGTTAGTGTATAGAAATGCTACTGATTTATGCACGTTAATTTTATACCCTGCTACTTTGCTGTAGTTGTTGATTATTTCTAATAGTTTTTCTGTGGATTCTTTGGGGTTTTCTATGTATAAGATCATGTCGTCTGCAAACAACGAGAGTTTTACTTCTTCGTTACCTATTTGGATTCCTTTTATTTCTTTTTCCTGCCGAATTGCTCTGGCCAGCACCTCCAGAACTATGTTGAATAGGAGTGGTGAAAGTGGGCACCCTTGTCTTGTTCCTGTCCTCAGAGGGATGGCTTTCAGCTTTTGTCCATTGAGTATGATGTTGGCTGTGGGTCTATCATATATGGCCTTTATTATGTTGAGGTACTTTCCTTCTATACCCATTTTACTGAGGGTTTTTATCATAAATGGGTGTTGGATCTTGTCGAATGCCTTCTCTGCATCTATTGAGATGATCATGTGGTTTTTGGTTTTCATTTTGTTGATGTAGTGTATCACGTTGATTGACTTGCGGATGTTGAACCATCCCTGTGTCCCTGGTATAAATCCCACTTGATCATGGTGTATAATCTTTTTGATGTATTGCTGTAATCGGTTAGCCAAAATTTTGTTGAGGATTTTTGCATCTATGTTCATCAGTGATATCGGCCTGTAGTTCTCCTTCTTTGTGTTGTCCTTGTCAGGTTTGGGGATCAGAGTGATGTTGGCTTCATAGAATGTGTTAGGGAGTTCTCCATCTTTCTCAATTTTCTGGAACAGTTTGAGGAGAATAGGTATTAAGTCTTCTTTGAATGTTTGGTAGAATTCTCCAGAGAAGCCGTCTGGTCCTGGACTCTTATTTTTGGGGAGGTTTTTGATTACCGTTTCTATTTCCTTACTTGTGATTGGTCTATTCAGATTCTCCATTTCTTCCTGATTCAGTTTGGGGAGATTGTAGGAGTCTAGGAATTTGTCCATTTCTTCCAGGTTGTTCAATTTGTTGGCATATAGTTTTTCATAGTATTCTCTTATGATCTCTTGTATTTCATTGGTATCTGTTGTGATTTCTCCTCTGTCATTCCTGATTTTATTAATTTGCGATTTCTCTCTTCTTTTCTTGGTGAGTCTGGCTAGGGGTTTGTCAATTTTGTTAATTCTTTCGAAGAACCAACTCTTTGTTTCATTGATCCTTTCTATTGTCTTTTTTGTTTCAATATCGTTTATTTCTGCTCTTATTTTTATTATTTCCCTCCTTCTACTGACTCTGGGCCTTGTTTGTTCTTCTTTTTCTAGTTCTGTTAGGTGTCGTTTGAGGTTGCTTACGTGAGCTTTTTCTTGTTTAGTGAGGTGAGCCTGTATTGCGATGAATTTCCCTCTTAGGACTGCTTTTGCTGCATCCCAAATGATTTGGTATGTCGTGTTCTCATTTTCATTTGTCTCCAGATAATATTTGATTTCTTCTTTAATTTCTTCAATGATCCATTGTTTGTTGAGAAGCGTGTTGTTTAGTCTCCACATTTTTGCACCTTTCTCTGCTTTTTTCTTGTAGTTGATTTCTAGTTTAATAGCGTTATGATCAGAAAAGATGCTTGATATTATTTCAACTCTCTTGTATTTATTGATGTTTGCTTTGGTTCCCAAAATATGGTCAATCCTTGAGAATGTTCCATGTGCACTTGAGAAGAATGTGTAACCTGCTGTTTTTGGATGAAGTGTTCTATATATATCTATTAAGTCCATCTGGTCTAATTTTTCATTTAATTCTATTATTTCCTTGTTGATTTTCTGTCTGGATGTTCTGTCCATTGGTGTTAATGGTGTGTTGAGGTCCCCTACTATTATTGTATTGTTGTTGATGTCTTCTTTTAGTTCTATTAAGAGTTGCTTTACAAATTTTGGTGCTCCTGTGTTGGGTGCGTATATATTTATAAGTGTTATGTCTTCTTGGTGGAGAGTCCCTTTTATCATTATATACTGTCCCTCTTTGTCTTTCTTTATCTGTTTTGCTTTGAAATCTACCTTGTCTGATATTAGTATAGCGACACCTGCTTTCTTTTGTTCATTATTAGCTTGGAGTATTGTTCTCCATCCCTTCACTCTGAGTCTGTGTTTGTCTTTGGGGCTGAGGTGTGTTTCCTGGAGGCAGCATATTGTTGGATCTTGTTCTTTGATCCATCCTGCCACTCTGTGTCTTTTGATTGGGGAGTTCAATCCGTTTACATTTAGAGTGATTATTGAGACGTGGGGGCCTACCACTACCATTTTGTGTCTTGTTTTCCGGTTTTCTTCAGTTTCCTTTGTTTCTCGTCCCATGGTTTAATCTGTTCTGATGTAGAGCTGCTACTCTCTGTTGTTGTCCTTCTACTTATCTCCTCTGCTCTTGGTTTTGTAGCCCCTTTCCTTTTTTGGATTTTTCAGGAATGAGGGTTTTCCTGAGGATTTCCTGAAGAGGAGGTTTTGTGGCAATGAACTCCCTTAATTTTTGTTTATCTGGGAAAGTTTTTATTTCTCCATCGTATTTGAAGGATATTTTCGCTGGGTAGAGAATTCTCGGCTGTAGGTTTTTGTCCTTCAGATTTTTGAATATATCATTCCACTCTCTTCTAGCCTGTAAAGTTTCTGCTGAGAAATCTGCTGATAGCCTGATGGGGGTTCCTTTGTAGGTTAGTTTCTTTTGCCTGGCTGTCCTTAATATTTTCTCCTTGTCGTTGACTTTTGCTAGCTTCACTACTATATGCCGTGGAGTTGGTCTTCTTGCATTGATAAAGTTTGGAGATCTATTGGCTTCTGTCACCTGAAGATCCATCTCCCTCACCAGATTTGGGAAGTTCTCAGCCATTATTTCTTTGAATAGGTTTTCTGCCCCTTTCTCCTTCTCTTCTCCCTCTGGTATACCTATAATCCTTACGTTGCATCTCCTAATTGTGTCTGATAATTCTCGGAGAGTTTCTTCATTTCTTTTAAGTCTTGCTTCTCTCTCCTCCTCTGCCTGCAACAATTCTATATTGCCATCTTCCAAATTGCTAATTCTTTCCTCCATATTATCGGCCCTACTGTTCAGAGCATCTAGATTTTTCTTAATCTCCTCTATTGTGTTCTTCATTTCCAATATTTCTGTTTGGTTCTTCTTTATCGTATCAAACTCTTTTGTGACATAGCTCCTGAACTCGTTGAGTTGTCGGTCAGAATTCTCTCTTAACTCAGTGAGTATTTTAATGATGGCTGTTTTGAAGTCATCATCATTTAGGTTATATATCTCATTTTCTTTGGGATTGTTTTCTGTGTATTTGTTACTTTCTTTCTGTTCTGGAGATTTAATGTATTTTTTCATATTGCTTGATGATGTTGATTTGTGCCTCCGCATGGAGATAGAGTTTAGTTGCTCCTTTCACTTGTTTCAGCTGCTGCGGTGGGGGGAGCAGCTGTTTATACTTCACCAACCAGGAACCCTGTCCGTAGTTGCTAACTGGGCCTGGGCCCCTCTTCGTAGCCACAGTGGCCCTTTGGATTCCCTCCTCTGCCGTGGGGGCCGTCACGGGGGGCTTCAGGCTGCAGGGGCCTACTGTTGTTGCCCACCTAGATGCGCTCTCTCCTTGGGGTCTGCAACGGTGTTATGGGCTTTTCCAGCGGCCAGGGGTGGGATCACTTATATTTGTCGCTCCGTTGCTGTCGGCACCCACCAAATCTCACTTGTCCTCTATGGGTCGCAGGAGAGCTATTGGCATCTTCTACAGTCTGTGGTTAGTACACCTAGCTATGCTGCTTTTGCCCTGGGGTCTTCCAGCCTTGTGGCTGGCGGCTGGGTGCCTTCTACTGGTGCTGTGCAGAGGCTTTCCCTAAGGCTTCTGTGAGCCTGTAGGGTTTCCCCCTAGGCTACTAAGCTGGGTCTCTGGAACTCTCTCCAGCCCCAGTCCTCTCCGAGATCTCCGGCAATCCCTAGCCTCACCGGGTGGGCAACGGCAGCTGGGGGTCGCCCCGTCCTCTGGGCTTCTCTCCGGGCCTCTGCCGGGAGCTCTGAATGCTCAGCGTGGCCCCTCTGCTACCGGCAGACAGAGAGTTTTGTCTGCTGCCTGGCGGAGCTCCGGCGCTTCCCCACCGGGTCGCCGGACCCGCCTTTGAAAGTTCCCCCGCCCCGGTCCTCTCCGAGATCTCCGGCAATCCCTAGTCCCGCGGGGCGGGCAACGGCAGCTGGGGGTCGCCCCGCCCTCTGGGCTTCTCTCCGGGCCTCTGCCGGGAGCCCTGAGTGCTCAGCGTGGCCCCTCTGCTACTGGCAGACAGAGAGTTTTGTCTGCTGCCTGGCGGAGCTCCGGCGCTTCCCCACCGGGTCGCCGGATGCGCCTTTGAAAGTTCCCCCGCCCCGGTCCTCTCCGAGATCTCCGGCAATCCCTAGTCCCCCGGGGCGGGCAATGGCAGCTGGGGGTCGCCCCGCCCTCTGGGCTTCTCTCCGGGCCTCTGCCGGGAGCCCTGAGTGCTCAGCGTGGCCCCTCTGCTACCGGCAGACAGAGAGTTTTGTCTGCTGCCTGGCGGAGCTCCGGCGCTTCCCCACCGGGTCGCCGGATGCGCCTTTGAAAGTTCCCCCGCCCCGGTCCTCTCCGAGATCTCCGGCAATCCCTAGTCCCCCGGGGCGGGCGTCTCTCTGGGACCCTCTGGGCGCCCCGAGCACCAGGCTGGGTCTCCCCGCCAATGGCGGGGAGAGACTCTCCCTGCGGGCTCAGGTGTGCAACTCCAAAGTTTCCCTCTGCGTTTAGGAGTAATTGCAGGGGGTTTAAGTAGGGTTCTGGTCACCTGTTTCCACCGTCGCTCCTCTGTTGTGTTCTCGCTCCTGCCCTAGATGTGTGTGGATCCTCTGGGGGCGTCCGTTGGAAGAAAGCCGCTTGCGGGTACTAGGCTGCCCGTCAGGGTCGGAGAGTTTTCACCTATTTCCACATCCTCCCGGAGGAAAGTCCGTCCGCCTTCCGATGTATAGTCGCGTGGGTGTCTCAGACGTCCTGAGATGCTGTCTGGATATCCTTTGTCAAGCGATAAGTGTCCAAATAATTGTAGACTCGAAGGGCGAGAGACAAAGAGGACTACTCACGGCGCCATCTTGGAATCTCTCCACTTCTCTTCAGTTTTAACTTGTAAAATGTGCATTGTAAATATGAAAGAAAAGGTGCTGGATTGCTCTTTAGGTTTCATAAAATTGTTCATACGTGAGCATTATCATTTACAAAATGTTACAGCCTCAAAATGTAATGAGCCTCATTACTCTGAAATTGAGAAACAAGACAGAGAAACAGGTTTGTTGTTTATATTTTTGTCCAATGACCAGTAGATGATTCTTTCTCAATAATCCTTCCACTATCTTTCAAGGCAATTGAAGATGTATCCTATTAAGAAAAAAAAATCCAAACTTAAAATCTACAAGAGAAGGCAGAATGTTTTCTTTTTTTGTGTCCATCTCATCTAATGTGGAGATATTGGGATGAAGTAAAACATTGAGTCAATTCTGATTTGACATGTAATGTACCTTAAACAATCATCACCTGAGCTACAAATTATGAAATTACTAATCAATGGCTAGCACTTCATCTAAAATATCTTGTTGTAATGTTTTCTTCAAAGGTAAGTGCTGTCCTCCTTTTTCCTAAATGAAAATACAAGATTAAGAGAAGTTGAGTAATGTGCTCCAGATCACAGATCTTATAGAAAATGAGTCAAAATCTCATTTTTATGACCTCTCTACTCTACACACTACCTCCTTTTCTGTGATAAACACTCTCTGATAATGGAAAGAAATCAGCCTCAATGATGTGGTGAAGGTTGCAGTCACCTCACACTCTATGCCAATGTACTCGACCTGCATAGCAGAGTCCTCCTTCAATTCTCTGACCTTCCCTGGCCAGATGAAAGAGGAAAGCTGAGAAAGGAGTTGTGCCTTATGGAATTCTGCCGATTTTGCTTTAGGAAAAAGGGCCAGTTTGAGCAGAATTATGTTGTTTTCCTCTCTGCATGAAAAAAATATCCAATGAGGAACCTGTACCGTTTTCCATATGCATCTAGTCAGTTGTGAGGATTCTAAAAACTGTATTTTGTGAATCATATGTAATACTGAATGCCAGGGAGCTTCTTTATTTTGGAATCAATAAACTTCAGGAAGCAGATGAAAAAGAAATGAAATCAAAGTAGACTGACCCAGTTTTAAAACAAATCATCGTTGGAGAAGAAACAAAGGAAGGAAGAGGGAATGGCGTGTCTCAAACTTAACTGACAGATCTATAAAGATCTTCAAAAGAGAAAAATAGACAAAGCAAAATGTGAACAAAAGAAAATAGTAAAAAAAAAATTAAATAGCTCTAATTTTCTAAGAAATTTTTGCAACTATAAGCCTGAAATAATTTACTTAGCAAAGCATTCAAAGAGATCAGAACAGAAACTAAATACATCCTTTTTGTTTAAGCTTATTTTTTTAGTAAATTATAAGGGTCCAAGTTTCATTATGTGCTGCATTAAATGCATAGTCAGCTTAAAAACTTCCATAAAAGCACTACAGAAGAATGTTTTCAGTTAATTTCCCTTGTAATATAAATTATACTTTCATCGAACTTCTTTTGAAAATGCTGATCTTCATGATTGTATTCTCAAACCACATCATCATAAACAATAGTTTTCCATTTTTTTAAACCTAAGTTCCTCAGTTTCTCTTTAGAGAAATTTTTCATGTTTTTAAAATTAAATTTCTCTCATTTTATATTTCTGTATTGAATCATGTTGAAATGGAATTTAAACACTGAATACTCCAATAAAGAAAAGTCAACATACATTTAAAACATAAGCAATTATACCAGGTATTGCGACTTTGGGAGAAAGTAGAGGATTGCTTGAACAACCTGCTGAAGATTCATGGAACTGCCAGGTATATCTACCCAAACCTCTCTATTCCACAGCAAAGGCAGGCTTGTCTGTAAGCCCCTCCTTTCCTTTAGGCATTAACAAACACAGGTAGATCCAAAGGCACCACACTCAGAACTGATTACGAATTAACGGAAGCTGTCCTTAAATAAGATTTTGCTTTTATCACCTTCTGCCACCGTCATGGTTGATGCTGAATCCTTGTGTCTCCTATGCTTAAAACCTATGCACATAATCCTACAGAGTATCTACCTATGTTAACTGAATACTACCTATCAGCTACTGAGTCCGCCAACACATATTGGTTCTACACATCTCAACAAACATTTGTGGAATTGAGCTATCTATCGGGTTCTATCTCAGTATATGACGAATCTGTCCCCAGTACTGGCATTAAGGCCTGACTCAGGTAAGAGAATATGGTTCTCTTAGCAATTGTTAAAAAAAGAACTGAGTCTCACATATGTCATCTACACACATAAAACAATCATTACCATCATCACCACAGACATGACTGTTAGCAGTTTCCCTGTATGAGATAATAGAAATACCTATACTGGTCTCTGCTCTCCATTCCTGGCACAGAGCTCCTACAACCCTTGTAATTTCCTAAGTTATCAGAGCACTAGGAGCATCTTTCGTTCTAATATTTGGTCTTTTACCCTGGTTCCTGACACAGAGCTCCTAAATCCCTTGGAATTTCCTGCATGATGGAAGTGTCCTTTTTTCTAATGAGTTAATGAGGCAACTCTGTGTGGGTTCTTGATGGCTCCTGGCTGGGGGTTGGTCACCAAAAAGATCAAGCCACACTTAGAGGCTTGGAATTTTCAGCACCACTCCCCCGCTTCTCCAGAGAGAGGAGAGAGGCTGGAAATGGAGTTAATAATTGACCATGCCTACGTGAAGAAGCCTCCATAAAAATTCAAATAGTATGGGGTTCAGAGAGCTTCCAGGTGGGTGGACTCATCTACATACCAGGAGGGTGATGCACCCGAACTCCATGGGGACAGAAGCTCCCTCCCAGACCTTGCCCTATGCATCTCTTCATTTGGCTGTTCATCTGCATCCGTTATCATCTTTTAATCAACTGGTAAATGTAAGGAAGTATTTCCTGAGTTCTGTAGGCCATTCTAGCAAATTAATCAGCAAATAAACTTGCAAATTAATCTAGCAAATAAACTTGAGGAGGGGGTTATAGGAGCCCCTGATTTGTAGCCAAGTTGGACAGAAGTTGTGGGTAACCTGGGGACCTACTACTTGTGATTGGCATCTGAAATGGGGTGAGAGCAGTCTTGTGGAAATGAGCCCTTAACGTGTGAGATCTGAGGCTATCTCCAGGCACATAGTGTCAGAATTGGGTTAAATCGTAGGACACTCAGCTGGTGTCACAGAGAATTGCTTTGTGCAGGGGAACAGAGGCCCAAATATTTAGTGACCAGAAGTCTCATTTGGTGGCTCAGAAGTGAAGTGTTATCTGTAAAAGGAGACAGAAGAGGAAAACTGTAGGTTTTCCCAAATACACCCTGAACCAATCCTGTCACAGAAATATCTTCAATCTGATTTTATTAATATCAAAATAGACAGGGAGAAGAGAGAGGAAGCAGCAAAGAACAAGTATTAGCTGAACCCCCTCTAGTCGTAGGGATGGGTCAGGTTCTCCAGAAGCAAACAGCGACTCATGCTATTCACCTCCTCCACATACCAGATCCTGTCCCACCGATGAATTCCACCTCCTGACCCATTGGAAAAGTCTATAGTCAATTGGCCTAGACTCGAAGATTAAATCAGATCAATCCTAATGCAGATTAAATCAGCATTCCAACTGATACAGATTATTGAAGCAAATCTTCAAGGTATCTCTGTAGTTATATTTATCAAATAAATTCATTTAACTAAGTTTATATATTTTAAATTCATTAAAATACTTTAAATTATTACATATTGCATTTTTCCTAATATAAAATTGATGACAATTAATTACATTTCTTCACATGCCACAGGAACATGGCATACTTAGATATTTTTCCTAGGACATGAGGTATTAAACATGATTTTAGTAGTGACAATTTCAGTACACAATTACGGAAGTATAATTATATCAAACCGAGGCTAAGCAAACAAAATTTTAATAAAAATATTACATTAGAACTACACACTGAAAGGGCTCTGGCTAGAGAATTAGGAGACCTTAGTTCTATTCCTGGCTCTGATAAAAGTATTTGACCGTCAGCAAGTCATGTAAATTTTCAGTCAGAGTTTCATGTTCCTCTTCTGTAAACTGAGAGAGATAAATCTGCCTAACAGCATTTGTAAAGACTAGAAATATAGGCACATATTTGACTTATTGATCATGTTAAGTGATTCATAAATGCCTGCACTTGACAGGCTTGGGAAGGTCATCTGGAGTGGTTCCAGTAAAATGGTGCACCATTCCCTTATACCACAGTGATGAGGGAACTGTTGAAGGATCATTTCTAAAACTGGATTGGACAAGATGGTTGTAGAGAGCGGGATTCAAGATGCCAGATACAAACCCCTTAATAACGTCATCTTGAGTACACTAACAGGGCAGCGAAAATCAGAGACACAACTCTTCTGTGATGCATGAGGTAGCATGTGCAGGATCTTGTGGAAATGCTCGGTTATTGCACCATGTTCACTGCAATTTTGCATGATACATTAAATTATGCATTATGATTGAGGAATTGGGCATAACACACTGTAATGCAATGTGAAGAAACTTTAAAATTTTATGGATAAAATTTGAGTGGATAAACAAAATGTATATATCATGCATGAAATATTATTCAATCAAAAAATGAAGGAAATGCTGACACATGTTACAGCCTGGATAAAGCTTGTAGACATTAAGCTAAGTGAAATAAGCTAGTCACAAAGAAGAAAAATACTGTATGATTGCACCACTCATTTGAGGTATATACAACAGTCAAATTCATAGAGATAAAAAGTAAAATGGTGGTTGCCAGGGGCTGGGGGCGGGAGGGAAATTAGAGTTATTGCTTAATGTGTAGGGGCCAGCCCAGTGGCA
The DNA here is from genome assembly GCF_041296265.1 of Equus caballus. Lineage (NCBI taxonomy): Eukaryota > Metazoa > Chordata > Mammalia > Perissodactyla > Equidae > Equus > Equus caballus. The sequence continues at coordinate 26,114,341 of NC_091709.1, read as the reverse complement.
CAGTGGTTAAGTGCACACGTTCCGCTTCGGCAGCCCAGGGTTCACCGGTTTGGATCCCGAGTGCAGACACGGCACTGCTTGGCAAGCCATGCTGTGGTAGGCATCCCACATATAAAGTAGAGGAAGATGGGCACGGATGTTAGCTCAGGGCCAGTCTTCCTCAGCAGAAAGAGGAGGATTGGCAGTAGATGTTAGCTCAGGGCTAATCTTCCTCAAAAAACAAAAGAGTTATTGCTTAATGTGTAAAGAATTTCAGTTTGGGAAGATAAAATAAGTTCTGGAGATAAATGGTCATGATGATTGCACAACAATATGAATGTACTTAAGGCCCCTGAAATGTACACTTAAAAATGGTTTAAATGGTAAATTTTATATTATGTATATTTGCCACAATAAAAATGTTATAAATATAAAAAGCACGTTTATAAATATCTTTACATTTATTAAAATGAAAGAAAAGTCAGCATACTAAAATAAATATGATACCAATAAATTTTGTGCAACTGAAATTAGCAATAATGCATATTCAACAATTTTGGACTATTTTAATAATACAAACAGAATTTCCACATTTGGCAGTTTTGATAAAACATTTTCAGATGTTTCCTTTTGTTTATGGTAACATTCATTCCTCTCTGTTATCAGGGACATAGAATGATTTTAACTTTCGTGATTTTGTGACGTATCAATAAGCATTTCTCGAATTTGTTTCTCAAAAAAAAATTAAAACCCTTAGATTTTTCCTTAACAGCTAATCTATTTTTTGGTACATGAAAAATTTTAGAGTCATCCAGTATTTACCTGGCCATTGTTTTCCTTTACAATATATGACTAAGTCAAGGAATATGGATTATGTAGTTTCTGATAATTCCACTTCCATTTAAACCTGTCAGATTTGCTATCCTCAAACATTCAGTTTCAAAAGTATGACAAATAATTGGGTAGTGTACTCTTTTCTTCATTACAGAGCTAACATTTATTATCAAAATGTCATTTTAATCATTCCTTCTTAGAGTAATTTGATTTTGTCAATTTCAGCAACATTCTGAAAAGCCAGAGAAAAAAATGAAATATTTAAAGCAGGGTAATATTATAACCGATAGTTATACAACGTTCTTACTTCTAAATCTATTATGCAATTAATTCCATATCTTATAGTTGCATAAACCCTTCTGAACACAGCTTCTCCTCCACTTTAAAGACCCAGAAATCTTAAACATCAAGAGTTATCTTCTCAAACACTAAATCAAATCCTTTTCTTAGTCATCTTGAGCTCTGCACTCTGTTCTTTATTTCCCTCTATCTGTTTCCCCATTGCCAACAACATTCTCTTTTGAAAAAATCCCAATTTACAAGGAAATTGAGATAGTAATTCATCAACATCCCCACAGAAATTTGCTCACTTTTACCAATTTGCTTCATTTGCTCTAAATGGATAGCTAGCATCTCTTTCTATTTCCTCCTCATTCCTCATAGTCCATCCTTTTCCTCTTAAATGTGTCTTCTCTAAAGCTGAACACCATTTGGTAAGTTCTTTATCTTTTACATTCTCTTTCTTAAAGGCCTCATTTACTCACATGAATTCATGTATCATCTTTTTGGTGACAATGTTTAAGCCTCTGTCTTACCCAGTGACTTCTCAGAAGCTTTGATTATGGATTTTTAACATGCAGGCTCCCACATCCTCTTTGATAACTCTCATTTCAATTCACTATGTGTAGAAATGTACTCTTAGAACTTGATTTCCCATTTGTCTTCTTCATTTCTGCTTTTTAATGATACTATTATCTTTCCAATTTTACAAGCTTGAAACATCAGAGGCATTTCAGATTCTCTAAATGTTCTTCAAATTTTATAAGCAATTAACTACTTTCCATTGTCCCTGAAAATATTTCTTGGATACCTCATTCCTATCTAGATTCACTACTACCAACCTAGCATAGGTAATCTACGTATTCAGTAATGGGGTGGGAAAGACTATTGGAATATCCTTCATTATTTCAGTCTTCCCACCTTTAGTTCATCTGGCACAACGCTGTATCCTGCTCTTCAGCAAACCCAACTTGACCATACCCTCTTTCTATTTAAAAATATTTAATGTCTTCTTTATGTACGACATGAAGACCACATTTATTACCCCACCATTTTAGACCAACACATGGTCCTACTTCCCTATTTAGCTTCTAATTACTCACTACATAATTGTTCACATTTTCTCACTTTCCTGCCCCCATTTCACCCTTTTCTTCCTCTACTTAATCACTCTGCCTTCTCCCCACCCCCATATCACTGGACTACTACTCCTTCAGTAGTTACTGTCTGTAATATCTACTAATCCATTCAATGATAGAGCATTTTGACAGCTCCCGAAAGATCTTTTGTATTGGTAGTTAACAATTTATTTGTTTATATCTTCTATCCTCAGCTGGATTTTCCATACACGTGATATATAAAATCTCTACACTCTCAAAGCTCTTAGTACAGAATACGTTATTTTGTTCAATATTATTACTGATATAAATTGCCAATAGAGTGACTAATTTTAAAGAAAAAAGAAACTCAGCATTTGGGGAAATGGTAGTGAAATTAACAAACACTGAAAATTAGTGAAAGATTAGACAGGTAACTAGAATCCAAAGCATAAAAGAGGTAAAATAAGTCTACTCTAGCTTTGATAACTATTTCACAAGCCAATAGGTCCTTTCCCTAGCTCAGTGGTTTCACCTTCCCCTTAGAGGAACACACACAAAGTGACTTTAATACTTTTCTTCCACAAACTTTTATAACCAGATTTTTCTTTCTCTCTTTCATTCCTTGATATTTAGCCTTCAGAAGGATATGTCTGGGGTTTGATTTTTACAAGGTCTTTCAGTTTCCATGAAATTTAATGTCACCATACTTTCTTGTACCAGGAAAATAACATTACTGTTCACTCTGCCAGTTGTGATTTTGAGATATGTTTATCATCCAAAAGAACCTATTTATATCACTTAATAAATACATTCACACACACACACACACACACACACTTAATTGCCAGCATTGACAGTGTATGTGAAGAAGGTAAGTGCAGGGCAATATGTTTTAACAGCCAACAACAGAAAGATAAGAAAGTTACAGGTCACTGTAAAAAAAGAGAATCGTGAGCTCTGTCTTAGGACATCAGAGAAGGTCCCCAGAGGAGGTGTCATTGGACTTTTTAAAGATCAGAAAATTTTCCAGGTAGATATAGAGAGGGGCTGGAAATGCGAAAAATAAAATTCAATCTTGGTTTTCTTCTTTTTTATCTTTATACCTCTATTCTGGCAAATTTATTTTACCACTCCTATCATTTCTCTGCCTTCAATGGTAGCAACAATGTGATATTGATTCAGTTCCACATTTTGTTTCCTATATTGGATTTCTAGAATTCCTCAAAACACTGTATGTAGAGAACTGTTTGAGTGGGTAGATATGTAGAGAATTATTCCCAGATATTAGATCTTACCTACAGCAAAGAGGTACCATTATACTATGGCTAGGCTAAGGAAGGAAGCATTCTCTTCGTGAGGGGGAAGAAAATAAATGCTCTTTTAGGTCTGCAATTATTACTCTGGGTAAATGTTTAAGTTAAGAAAGGAGATAATGTTGACAGTGAAAGCACTTTTAACCTTAAGTGTCTTTCTATAATTGTCAAGGTTGAATAAATATTTTATTCATATATAATTTATATTCTCTTTGCTCCCATAAAGTGATCTGACACAGCACACAGTAAAAGACATAGCTGTATTGATTAAATAGTACAAAATCATCAAAATTTATTCTTAGATATGAATTAGTAGATTTAACTGGTTTCAGGTGAAATCAGTACATGGGGACACAGCACACAAAGCAGGAAAACTCTTGAGTGTCAATGAGTTTCTGAGTATTCTCCTGAGTGAATATTATTACAATTGTATTTTATGTCATATGCAATTTATTTAGTGTACATGTCATCCGATGAAATCTGTTTTTTTTTTTTACTTATTGTTACAATATTTTTATTATTAAATTGTCAGTAACGGTGAAAACTTAGAACATTTTACACCGGTACAGCATTTCACAGTTTATAAAGGCTTTTTTTTATGAAATCTGTTTTTTAAAAGTCAGATAAAATCACATCCGTTTTGAAATTACAAAGTATCTATTGAGCAGAGTGATTCTGGGATGGCATTTGGTCATGGAAATACAATAGTAGTTTTATATTGTATTATGAGCTACAGGTTTAAGCTAGTAATGAAGAAAAAAATGATGAGTGGTATGAAAATGAAAATGTTTTAGAAATACATAAAACAAAGTTATTTCACAAAATGAAATACGAACAACTTGAAGGAGAATTTTTGTAGCACCTATTACCCAGATAATGAGACAAAAGAGGAGTGCAATAAAAATAAGACATTGGTTCATTGCATAAAAACGTAATACCATGAACATTACAGGACATTCTTCAGTTATTATTTTGGAAGTAAATAGTGATTTAATCTTTATTTGGTCATGTACTGTCTTTTCTGGCTTATGCACCTTTATGATGCCAACTCTGTCCTAGTCATTTTTGCATCCCCACCTCTGAGCATGATACACTGCACTGTGATTGATGAATGAAAAAAGAAATAAATCAATATCTGTTATATCAAAGTGAAATGTCTCAAATATTTAAAATATTTTGGAAAACTGAGCTTTTCAATTTCTTTTCCCTTTTCGAACATCTTCATTTTCAGGACTAGTTCAACACCTGTGTGTAGCTGTGTTATTAGAACTTAAATTTGGTACCCTACATCTATTAGAATACTTTTTAAATCTAAAACTTTACAGGATATGTTATATTTCTAGTTTAAGTAGCTGAAAGGAAATTAAAACTTAGAGATGAAGTCATTTAAAGTGATATAGTGAAAATCAAATAAATACATAAATGGAAATAAGCCTCATATATCTATTTGGGTGTTTCTTCCACATCTACTCTAGCCTGGCACCACTCATTCTTTCATTCAACTGATAACTGTGTGCCTATTCTCCAGCATAAATTATGTCATACAAATAATTCAAGAGTGTGGAGTGGAATGTTTTTACGTTCTTGGGAAACACTATTTTGATCAGTTCCCTTCACTGAACGGCAGGGAGCAGTCATCCTGATTACCTTCATAAAGAGTCCATTTTTAAAAACTGAAATAAAAATAAATCACATTTGTTATAACCAATCATTTTTCCTTATTTTTTGAGAAGGAACAAGAAGTCACAAATCCAAATTCCTACCTCCCAAGAGGGAAAATTTCATCTTATAAATTCTAAACTCCTTTCAGGACCTCCCTGCCTACTTTTCTCCAAAATATTAGAGGTTCTTGGCGTACATTGAGTCTGTGATGATTTATAATATTTAGTGTTTCTCTAATAAAAACACTCCAAAATGGTGCTAATAAAATCAAATTCTCTAAAATTCAGAACATACTACAAACATAATTTAACAAGAAGCCACGTAGAAAAAGGTTTTCCTGTATTTTCTGAAATACGTCAACAGTTTGTTACATATTATCTTCATTATGATAATGACTTAAAATGAATCAATACTTGTCTAGGTTTTTATACAGCTATCATTATGATTAATAGATACCTCACTCTTCCCTTAATAATCCATATTATGGAAAGCAAAACATAATTTTGTCAATATAGCTGGTTACGAAGAGAAGTTGCAGAATTTTGTTCAGATTGACCTTAAAAATCTGATAGTTGTTGACCTCTTAGGATAGTCATTACAGATGAACTTGAAAGAAGGGAAATACAACGACTTTTGGGGAGGTCTTCACATATTGATACCGTTTAAACTCTTGATGATAAATGCTTCCTCCATCTTAATCTTCTTGAAAGTGAAGCATAATATGTGGATGATGGAAATCTACATTTTCATCTTGCTATAATTTACTCAAGACACTTATATCAGAATCTTTTTTTTACCACAATGATGAGGGGCTTTGAATTTAAGCAGACATTTTTTTATAGAAACTTGTCATAATATGAAAAGTTTAGAGGAAGACATTATAAAGGAAAACCAAGTTCTTCAGTTATAAAGTTATTTGTTTATCAAGAAAGCAAGCTTTACAAATATAACATATTTTTGAAGACAAGAAATTAATTGTTCCCTTATGTGCCCCTGACACATCTCCTCACTCTCTGCCTCAGTATATATAATCCTCGCTCCCTATTATAACCCATATTAACAACTTGATGTGCTACATTCCATAATTCCCATGGTACAAACAAAATATACACAAATACATATATTAACTTTGTGCTTATCAAAATAGAATTATTTGATAGATATATCCATTTCCTTTAATTATCTCTATTATATATCATGACAATGTTCTGAAGTAACTTACGGAAATCTACTTTTTTCTTTCTTCCAAGTAATTTAAGATAATTTTATATAATTAATGCAAATAGGAAAATTATGTTAGATTTACACATAGAAGGGTTTATCAGTGTTTAAGAGTGGCCTGTAGAAAAGTATTATGATGCGACATAGTATACAGGATATTTTGGATTTTAATTTATGAGTAATATCAAGGTTTGGGTTTTCCCAGTGTTCCATACATATTGAGAAGCATGGACTGAAATCTTACTGGAAAATGCTCATTCTTAAAATAATTCTCATCACTCCTATGTTAAACAAGTATCCATAATTTAAGGTCAACATTTCATACTTCTTGTCTATAATATGTCATAAACATATTATAAAAGTTATACTCATAATACTTATTTACGTGGTTCTCATATTTTATATGCACATATGGTACTCAGTTTCCTTCTTGATATATGCTTATAAAGAGTTTATCTTTTCCTACAAGAGTATTTTCCAGTAATGTATTTTTAATTAAAGTATTATTCTCCCTCTCCTGCCAGCTTTAAAGATAGATAATTACATCTGATAATTAAGTTTCACATTTATATGCATTGCCTAGTAAATTTTCATATTTTAATAATTTTTGAATATATTATCAAATAATTTTATTAAAAAGTTGTTTATGCAGACAGCTCCTATCTTAATAATTTGTTCTCCAGGTGTGTATAAACCTACTTATCTGGATGCACATATTTTTAAAGATTTCCAACAGCAAGGTAACATTTTGGTAACATTAAGGTAACACTGTCCATAGACAAGGTATCTATAACATATGCTATAGTTATGTTGTGGTTCTCTCAAAGTGCTAAGATCAAATGAGCACTATCAATCAACAACAGAGAAATGTGGGATTTCGAGAGAAACATTAAGACCACTACCAATGCTATGGGAACACTGAATACTTATCAAATTTCAGCTTCCGTTTCATACATTTGTTATAGCTTCCAATGTGAATACACTTATAATACTTTTTAAATGTAACTGATTCTAAAGTCATGCTAAATTTCCTTTGGATTTTTAAGTAAAAGCCTCAGAACCAAAGAAAAGCCAAAAACCTAAAATACACCAATAGAAAAATTAATTTTACAATGTTACTTTATATCTATATTGAATTTTCCTGTCCACAGAAGCGCCATCAGTAGCATGACACAAGGTCAAGCGTTGGTTTAATGGCTGTATTATTTCTTAGCTGATGGAAACCCATCCCATCAATAATAATAGGAGAAGCAACAGCAGTAACAACAAACAAACAATGGTTTGAATTAGATACCTTAAGGGCATATAGATGTTATGGAAAACAATGCATGCACAATCTTAAGTACTATATATGGAATAATTCAAATCAGTTGTCATTTTAAAATGTGCTAATGTTTACAAAAATAAACTTAAAGACTCATCCCCATTGCCTGCAAAGGGTAGCCTAATGAAAGAAAATATTCAAAGACTAAAATCTGATTATAAAATCAAGCATTTATTGACTTGTAAAGAAGATGATAAATTCATCAGCAAGAGATGAATCTTGTTTAACGGCTCTATGCCAAACTGCATAGAGAACATCCCATGAGGAAACAGCGTCCTTGTGTCCCTAATTTACAATTCATTCACTGATCATAGGGACACTAAAACAAGGACACTCCCTCCTCAGTAAATCTGGAGACAGGTCATAGAGGCATCTGTTCTCCATATACCTATTTAATGAGGTCATTTGGTACACATGCCATGCATTGGGGAGCGCTTAATTTTTATTAGGAGCATTAATCTAGCTGAGAGTTAGTGAATTAAAATTATCTTTGAAATAAAATAGAATACTCCTTTGTCTAATTTGCTCAAATTTATTGACATATAAGTCTTAAATATAAACCGTTTTGTAAATGGCTAAGAATAAATATATTAGTCGTAGCACACATTCCCCTCAAAATAACCAAGCAGTTTCATGACCTTGAACAATAATCAGAACTCAACCAATTTTAAACTATGAATATTGAATTGCCTAATAATAGCCATCCTTGATGATTTCAGACTCTGGACACCCTGCTGTATATTGATTACAGGAATAACCTTTCAAGCCATTATTTTTAATAACAAGGGATATTTACACGAGTAGAAAGCCTCTGTAAAGAAGACTCACCTATTCAGAAATGAAGATAATAAAACGTGGTCATGCAATCCCGCCATGCTTACAGTTTATGACATTTCAACTGTAGACTTGTTTAAAGTACCCGTTGTTTCTGTTGTTTTAGGGGGCTTTTGTGATCTCCAGATCAGATATAAATGAAAGCAGTAAAGCTTGAGTTCTTTAAGGCTGGTGTTCATATGATCAAATTGGAAAAACAGAGCGCGTATGTCTTGAGATTTACAAGTTATTTGTCGTTAGTGCCGTAGAATTGATTCTGACTCCTAGTGACCCTGTGTACAGCAGAGCGGAACCCTGCCCGGTCTCTTTGCGCCATCCTCTCACCTTCTGGTGCTCTATTAGACAATGCTCTGCTGCATTCATAGGGTTTTCATGATCAAGTTTTTCCGAAGTGGGTGGCCAGGTCCTTCTTCCTAGTCTGAATTAGTCTGAAAGCTCCACTGAAACCTGTCCACGAGGGATGACCCTGCTGGTACTTAAAATCCAAGTGGCATAGCTTTCAGCATCACAGCAACAGGCAGCAGCCACAGTTTGACAACTGACAGACAGGTGGTGTGGTTCCCTGACCAGGACAGGAACTCAGGCCACAGAGGTGAGAGCACCGGATCTTAACCACTCACTAGACCACCAGGGTTGGCGTTCAAGTTAATATTTGTATTAAATGGAACTCAAGGAACAGAAGTACTGTTGGCTATAATTTTTATAATTGCCTATTGTTTGTAAGTGAGACTCTTGACCCTAGAAAAGAAGTGATGGTGGAATAATCAAGTAGTAGATCAAGCAGTCCATTGACCAAATTCTTAACTGATCTGATATCTAGCTTAACACACGGGAAAATATAGTAACAGCCTCACAACCATACAAAGTTACAAAAAGCTAAAGATCACTTCTGGAGATCTGAGATTAATGTTTCTCAGTTTTGTGGAACATGTTGTAGGATTTTATTACCAGGAATGTCCATATGAATTTCTATTATACAAAGTAACAGAAATACTACACTTCTCAGAGGGTTCTGAACCCATGCCAATTCCCAGAATGACTAGCACGGCTTGTGACCATGTGAAGGTGGGAGGCAAGAGGCATTTGGTGGAGAAAAGGGAAAAAAGTGATAAGAAATCATAATGGAGAGACTGCATCAATACATCAATAACAGAGGATAAATACAATTTTTAATAAATTCTATGATTGAGAATCTGTGGAGAAAAGATATCTAAGAAGCTTTCTGCATAGCATGTTCCATATTTGTGCTAGGTCAGTCTTTTCAAGAACACCCAGAATAAAGATTAACATTGTTCTTCGAGACAGCTGCATTGGGTCTCCTGTTATTACACTCAAAGCTTACAGTGAGAACTCAAGGCTGATTAAGGTTATATACTTGATTTAACGTCAGAATTCTTAACATGTCCTTCAGAGGCTGGTGTGGCCTTCCCTCTGTCTATTTCTCCAGCCTCATAACCTCCACATTCACTAAGCTGTAGTTACATGATCTTTTTTTTATTTCCAGCATGTACTAAAACCCCACAACTCAGGGCCTTCATACATCCTGTGCCTTCTACTGAGATTTGTGTCCCTCCAATTCTTTGCCCAGAACCTCCTAGCATCCCTCAGGTGTCAGATAACATATTGCTTTCTGCATGTTTAACCCCCTAAAATTGCCCCTGTCATTATCTCTTATTATATCCTTTAATTTTGCTTTCTTCCTGGCTGTCACCAAAATAAGATTATTTCTGCAAATATTCTGTGCCCATTCCAGACTAAAAACTTCACTGACGTAAGAAGTCTTTTTTTATTATTATCCACAAAATTTAATAATATGCCTCAGAATTAACAAGCTTTTAATACACCACTGAAAAAATGCAAGTATATTAATTACAATGAATAATACAACAAATTAATACTATAAAAGCACTGATATTAGTTAACGAAATTTTATTGCATGAGATTTGATTTTTGTGTCATTTTGTTTGTTTTGTTTTCTTTTAAAGCCTCTCACACATGTTAAGGTGGGTATTCTATTAGCTGGGGAATTTATCTTTCCTCTGAGACTGAAATTTAGATATGATTTTTTGAAACTTACAATTTTACCTTTCATCATTTCCATGGTAATAAGACTGTAAAAATAAGTAGTTTTCTGACTTGAGGGGCAAGTGGAAGATTCAGCACTGATTCACAGAGATTTTAAGCTATGCTCTTTTTTTTTTTTTTTTTTTTTCTGGTCAGGAAGACTGCCTGAGCTAACATCTGTTGCCAATCTTCCTCTTTTTTTTCCTCCCCAAAGCCCCAGTACATAGTTGTATATCCTAATTGTAAGTCCTTCTAGCTCTTCTATGTGGGATGCCACCACAGCATGGCTTGATGAGCGGTGTGTAGGTCTGCACCCAGGATCCAAACCAGCAAAGCCCAGGCCACCGAAGCGGAGTGTGCAAACTTAACTGCAATGCCACTGGGCCGGCCCCCACAGAGAATTTAAATCTGTGTACTTGTACTAGAGAACTGATTCTGCCAGCTGAAGGTAAATGAAAATAATTAAGTAAGATGGACTTTGGACCAAGATAAAACCACTAAGGTTTTTAATTTTATGTTAAAGTTCATGTTCTCTTTTAGAGCTTTTCTGCAGTGTAGATTTCATTATGGTAAGTTACAAGACTAATACTCACTGCAAAGATCTTGAAAATGTAAATATGTCATAGTTTGAGACCACAAAACAATACTTTATTTTCTTCATGTGTATTTCTTCATATGTATATTATATATGACCATCTTTCTCATTGTCCGACACAGAACAAATTTTTCAAGTGCTGATAAACTTGTGAAGATTTTTGTTTCTGAAAATGACTACATTATATGATTACATTCAATCACAGATATGAGGGCTTTCTTTTCTCGGCAAGCTATACTTGACCTCTTTATCAGTATAAAATCAAAAGCAAGTAATACCTTCTTATCTTTTAAAACACTTGCTTACTAGTTGATGTATTAATTTGCTAGGGCTGCCATTACAAAATACACAAAGTAGGTGATTTAAACAACAGAAACTTGTCTCACAGTTCTGGAGGCCAGAAGTCTGAGATCAAGATGTCAGCAGGGTTGGTTCCTTCTGAGGGCTCTGAGGCAGAATCTGTTCCAGGCCTCCTTCCTAAATTCTGGTGGTTTGTTGGCAATCTTTGGTGTCTCTTCTGCTGAATCATCTCTATCTCTGTCTTCATCTTCACAAGGCATTCTCCTTGGGTGCCTGTCTGTCTCCAAATTTCCCCTTTTTATAAGGACACCTGTTACATTGGATTAGGGCCCACTATAATGACCTCATTTTAGCCTGATTGTCCCTGTAAAGACCCTATCTCCAAATCAGGTCACATTCTGAGATCCTGGTGCCTAAAACTTCAACATATGAATTTTGGAGGGATACAAATCAATTTCTCATACTTGGTTTGGGATAGCAACAAACTCTTTCACTTCAAGATATCACATACCCCACAGACCATCAATCAGAATGTGCAGGACAAATAATCAAAGGACATGTTCCAATTAATTAATTTACAATAAATTTAAAAGATATTGTAAGTTAATATTATACAAGATAAAGCAGATTTTTTTTCAAAGAATTTTGGAAAAAATTTCTCTATTGATAGACCTGTGTTACGCTCATTAAAAAAAAATACCAATGTCAATATATTGAGTAAAATATGTTAAAACATAGTTAAATAAATGTAAATACTATGAAAGCTCCAAAAGAATGCTGGCTGTGACACCAGAAATGAAATAGGTTTCAACTCCAATTCTACCGGCTTTTTTTTTTTTTAACTCTTACGTACACTTACAGCCTTGTTCAGGGTCATCCCATGAAGACTAAGCTCCTTGAAACAGCAAAGTTCTAGGTATGTGGTAAACGTTTAGTAAATATAATTAACACTATGTAGTTAACCTATCCTGAGTCACAGTTCAACAATATTTCTTTTTTTAAAATTACTTTATTGAGGTCATATTGGTTTATAACATTGTGTAATTTCAGGTGTACATTATATATCAGTTTCTGTATAGACTGCATCATGGTCACCACCAATAGGCTAATTTTTACCAGCCTAAGAACATGGGTGGAGCCAATTTCTCTCTCTGAGTCTGTTTCCTTATAAATAAGAATAACATTATCTCTGATCCTACTTATCACAATGCACTAATCATTTATGTACATGTTTGTCTCCCTCCAGCTTCCTCTCCAGTTATCAAGTCCTATAAGGGCAAGTATGCCGTTCCCCTGACTGCCTAAGACATGGCACTGAGTAGACGCCAACTGTTTGTTGGCTGTATATCACAGTGGATAATGAAAGCATGTGTAAGTTGTGATTTACCATTCAAATGTTATCTTTTGTGGTTTTATTGCTGTGATTAAAACAGACATTCTGTGACTATGACATTCTGGATAGGGATGATGATTTCTGTCTACTTAGGGAAAAAATAACCAAAAGCAAATAAACAAAAAAGTACTTTGAAACCTTGCCATTAGTTAGTCTTCTGCAGCTGGAGGTAACTTTATGTATCCCAAATTCCATATCCTTCATCTTTGTTTACATTTACCCATATACTGATAGTGAAAATAAAACATAAAAAAGCTCTCTCTCCTTCAAGACATTTTCCTCACTTAAGCCCCACCCCCCTCCAAATTAAACGTTTTAGCTTTATACGCCACCACTTCCGATAACCAAATAAACATATGAGGGATATTTTACTGTATTATCTAAGTGAGGAGAGCTGGAATGTCTGGATTAAAGGTGCCTAGACAATCTATATTTTGTAAAGTGGGTTCTATCCTACCCTCTCTATTATGCCTGCATTCCAACATAGAATACACACTATGAGGATAACCATTACTACACTGAAGTACTAGTAATATTTCTGTGAAATTATGGTAATTGGATACCAGAACACTGTAAATAATGATTATTGTTTTAAATGCATCATGAATATTTACTAGAAGATTAACACAATTAAATAAAAGCAGTCCAGACCCCAAGAAAGGATAATAAATAGGGAGACCTTTAAGGCATAAACACATGTCAAACTAATTTTATATTTTTCACATCCACTCAATCCCAATAACTACTTTTCTATTATTTTGCCATAGTTAGTACACATTTCAAAAGGTTCAGAAAACAGTTTTTGTTAGTCAAGCATAAGCAGTATCATCTGTCTAAATTCTAACTCATCACTTAACGGATTAGATGCTTGCATTCGGATTATCTATTGAAAGTTTCATTTCTTTCATGTAGGAAGCTTTCTCCCCTTCACTTCAGATAAGAAACGGATCATGAATGCTCACCAAGTCTAGTAGTATGAAATGCATCCAAATCTAAATGATCTTGTTCTTTCCCTTTAAAAAGGGAAAAAAACAAAAGCACATCTTATAATAGAAAAAAATAATACGTTCAATATCTACAACTGTGGCCTTTAACAGCAGCCAACCAGTAGTCAGGCCAAGCCTCAGCAATAACTTGAAATGACACTAAACCGATAGTTTCAAGAACACTTTCAAAGGGACTGTTTAATATTTAATATAGCCTTTAACTCTCTTTTAGGATAGAAATATCAAAGTAGTTGCAGATTATGTAGATTGGTACCATTCAGACTTTCAGCTATTGTCTACAGCTAGTTTCTTTCCTGGGAATAGCTACCCTAAACTTTCACATCTTTTCAAACACTACACTATCCTGACTCCTTTTCCACTCGGCATCTTTATACCCTACATGAGAAATGTGCGAGCTGAGAAGCTAGACTACATACAAATTTAACTTTAGGCTCATCTTCACGTGGACTTTCCCTTCCCTCTTAGCATTTCTAGATGCATGTCTATCATCCAAGAATAATCTCTTTACTTGGGCTCTGGATGACTTGTCCTCCATTCATGGGCATTCTTCAACACCAATTCCTCTCTATTTTATATCTCTCACTTCTTCCTCTCTACTTGCTCTAATTTTCAAGTTTATCACATTAAAATATGCCAAAAAACAGGCAAGAAAAACTTCCTCTCCTTCTCAATAAGATTATACGCATATATCTCTATATCTATGTAAATATACACATATATACACACTACTCATACCCCCCATTAAGCTATGATTATTTAAAAAAAGACATATCTCATCATCCCAATTTTGTTACTTTCTACCTCTGCTTAATATGGCATAATAAATTTATATCTCATCATGATAGACAATTTTAATTGGCATTTAATATTATTAATGTTCCCATATGTCTTGAAACTCTGGCTTCTGATAATCTTTTGATGCTTAAAATTGTCTCCTTAAGAATAAATTTTAAATATCTGGATAGAAAATTAAAAGGCGCAAGCAATTCAACATATATCAACTGAGATTTTTTTCCTTCAGATAAGATAAATTTTTAAAGAAAATGTTCCAAAATCTAGAGGATTTAGACCAAGAACATACACAGACACACAAATACACAGATATGGTTATGATTATGCATTTATAACACTGCATTTACATCTTAATGCGTATTAATATGCGTTAACTATTGGTGATTATTTTCACTAGTGGCAGGATCATTTTATTGTTTTTCAGTGATGTGGTAAGTTGAAATGCATCAAAATATTACTACTTTAAACTTGGCATTATGCATAAGAACTGCAATTAAATTTAGTAGCAATGGAATAAATATACTGTTATTAGTGTATCTATAATAGCCACTCATTTACCAATATATGTCAAGCTGATACAAACATGACTCTTACATTATAATCAGATTAGTTTAGACACGTGAATGGCATATTTCACATAATTAATTATAATTATACAGAATTCAGAGAGTTGGGCATTTTCCTCTCTGAATTAACATACTGCCAAAAATAATTGTTCAGCTATTATGATATTTTAACTTCTAGAGCAGAATTTCTCAACCTGGGCATTACTGACATTTTGCATTGGCTAATTCTTTGCTGATGGCAGTGGTGCTGTGCATGTAGGAAGCTTAGCAGCATCCTTAGTCTCTATCCACTAGATACCATTAGCACACCCACACTCATGCACAGTTTTGAACACCAAAAATATCTCCAGACATTGATTAACATCTTCTGGGGAACAAAACATCCCCATTGAGAAGTACTATTTTAGAGATTGAGAATGTCTGTTAATTTAAAATCAAAGAAGATACTGTGCAAAACCATTTTTAACTTGTCAATAAAATGTGGCTTGTAAGAGAAAAGCTGTGTAACAGATAAAGACGACATTAATACACACAACAGGCTATTATATTCTAAATATAAAAAGGTTCTTAGGTTAAAATGGTCCCTAAATAATGTGGCCATTTAACCCACGGTTCCTATTTTTAAAGTACTCTTGGCATATACAACTTATCAGACACAAAGACTAGAATGAAATATTAATTTTACCGAAATTAAACTTTTATAAAATTTTATTGTTTGAAGAACACTTCACATGAGATCTACCCTCTTAACAAACATCTATAGTACAATATTGTTGACTATAGGTACAATACTGTACAGCAGATCTCTGGAACTTATTCATCTGGCTTAACTGAAACTTTATGCCTGTTGATTAGTATCTCCCCCCAGCTTGCAGCAATAATCTTTCCAAATTTTGTTTCTAAGAATTTGACAATTTTAAATAGCTCATATAAGTGGGATTATGCAGTATTTGTCTTCCTGTGACAAGTTTATTTCACTTAGGATAACGTCCTAAGGGTTTATCTATGTTGTTGCATATTGCAGAATTTGCTTCTTTATTAAGGCTGAATAATATTCCACTGCATGTATAGACCATATTTTCTTTATCCATTCATCTGTCGATGGACATTTAGGTTGTTTCTATATATTCTGAACAGTGCTACAAAGAATGTGGGAGTGCTATTATCTCTCCAAGACCCTACTGTCAATTCTTTTGGATAAATACCTAGAAGTGATATTGCTGGATCATATGGTAGTTCTATTTTTAATTTTTTGAGCAACTTCCATACTGTTTCTCATAGAAGCTGCACCATTTTGCATTCCCACCAACAGTGTATAGGGGTTCCAAGTTCTCTATATCCTTGCCAAAAATTATTGTCTTTTTAAATTATTATTATAATAGCCATCGTGACAGGTGTAAGTTGATATCTCATTAGGGTTTTAAGTTAAGCTAACCAAAGTCTCATCCTCTCGGAAACACTCTCTTTCTGCCCACACTATTTTCTTCCAATATCGTGTCTCATTAATGTCCCCAAATCTCTGACTTATTTTGCTTCAAATCTTGACTTTAAATATTCTCTTCTGGATCATCTCCCTGCCTTTCCCTATATTTCTCTATATTTCATATACTATGCATTTGATCAAAAAACACAAAATACAAAGAAGTTTAAATATATAAGACAAAGGAAAGTTCAAGCTTAAAAAGAGTCAAACTTGTGACAGGGGAGATGCAATAGCTAATTAACACTGAAGTTTCTTTAAAAAATAATGTCCATGACAAGGAAAAAAAGAGACAGAGAGAAATAGACTCACCCATGGTAAGGAATGCGTGGGATATCAAATTCAGTTTTGAGTGCCATATTTTAAGCAAACATTGGAAGCCAATCACCATGGACAGTGCTTCAAACAGGGCACTAGAAAGTCTGAGAATACTGTACTGCAAATTAACATGGAGACCATTGTATATGGTTAGCTACAGTAAGAAATGCAGTGAAGAATGGAAAAGCTATTTTCAAATACTGAAAAAATGAACTATAAGAGAAAAAAACATATTTTTTCTTTGTTTATCCACATGGAAAAACATGACCCAATGGGTCAAAGTAGAAGTGAAACAAAAAAAAGAAAAAAATTCTGTGTGAATTTAAATGCAAGGCTGCTTCTGCAAATACCTGAATGTAGAGCTAACAAAATAAATGTGTTTCAAAGTCTATGTAAATGATATCCTTGAGATAACATATTTCTGACTCCGTAGACAATAATTACCCGTTTCTTTTCATTTGGATTTGAGCGTATCAACAAATGTTTGGTGATGCCTTTAACACATATTGACAAAATAAAATATTACTTGCTTTATTATAGAGTAGATGTGGATTTAAGGTGTTCTTGACATAATAAATGTGAAACGTGCTCTTAGACATCCATGAGTACAATGAAATAATGTCACACAAAACACACACACACACACACACACACACACTCAGCAACTGGGTCCCAGTATTTTTGAATTTTAAACAACTGAAATTGAGAACAAAGTGCTATTTAATCTCTCATTTTTTCTTTTCCCTTTGGATTTAAGCATGGAAGCTCTATTTTTTATTTTTTGGAGGAAGATACTTTGGAGCCACTTTAGGGCATGCTTTTTTTTAAGGATTTGCAATCAATGCACCCAGAATTCCTGGGCATTACAGACGGTTCCTGATGCAGTGTTAACACGTTATGTCCAATTACATAGAAGTCGTTTTGATTGGGAGCAGAAAATTCTTTGCAGGAGTATCATGTCTTCTATTCCCAGGGGCTGAGATCTGAAAGATAGATCAGTGGGAGTTTCTAGTCTTGAGCAAGTAAGGCTAACATCTAAGGGATGTCCAAAAAAGATAAGGGTCTCACAAGAGAAATGGTTGTTAAAGGATTCCCAGGAATGTGAGGCCTGAAGCCTCTAGGAGTAGAGGTAATGGATATCCAATTTTAGCTAATCCATGTTGTCATAGCATTAAATTATTTTCAACCCTTAGGAAAAGTCTTTTAAAAATGACAACTTCGGGGCCAGCCCGGCGGCGCAGCAGTTAAGTGCGTGCATCCCGCTCCTCGATGGCCCCGGGTATGCCGGTTCGGATCCCAGGTGTGGACATGGCACCGCTTGGCAAGCCATGCTGTGGCAGGCATCCTGCATATAAAGTAGAGGAAGATGGGCACGGACTTGAGCTCAGAGCCAGTCTTCCTCAGCAAAAAGAGGAGGATTGGCAGCAGTTAGCTCAGGGCTAATCTTCCTAAGGAAAAAAAAAATGACATCTTCAAAAATATATTTGGTTAAAAGTAAGAGTGGCAATTGCATGAAGAAGTTCCCAAGAAGACCAGTTATGCTTGGGGAGCAATTAAAAGCAGAGATCAGATGAGAGATGACAAGTAATAATTAGGAGGGATTTGTAGGATGTGTTAAGTACTTTGTTCTGATAGGGATCACTTACACTTGAGGAATATAAGTGTTCAGACTTTGGACAATGGAAGTAGTGATTACTCCTCTGAAGTCTGAAAACCTTGAGAATAATAGGGTTATATACAGATTATCTTAAAAATGGAATTGGCATTATATGGTAAACCATTTCAAGCTATGAAAGCAGACTATATAACTTATTGACAAATAACTGCAGCTCTTTGTTACATCTCAATAGTTTCTTCATACTTGTTGCAATCACCCTCTCTCCTTCTACCCAATAATCTTTCCTATCTTCATGTAACTGCTATTGTGAATTCTTTATAATATTTTTGTCAATGCTTAAAAGGTCGAGTTTAAAGTGCTTACAAAGGAAGCATGTTAACTCCTTCTAAAAATGTGCCTTTAAACCTAGTTTTAGACACCTGGGTCTTTCTTTCAATATTACAAATATTTTACAAGTTTAATATTATAAATTTTTGTCCTTTAAATTTTTTTCCAGCAAAAAATTAGAACAAAGAAAGACTCCTTAAAAAGGTATTTTACAAAGGAGTAGGATTATGTATAATCAAACAAAAATATTTCATTCCAATATATTATAAAAGAGGCTATCTAATACCCATAACACAGATGGGGGAGAAAGAAAAAGTACAGTGAGTCAAGTTTGTTTTCTTAACTGTTACATGATTTCAGCTCTAATTATTCAAGGCTGTCCCTCTCGCATCTTCAGGGTGTCCGTGACCTTTTCATCCTGATATCCTTATCTATCTTTGTTTATTCTCAATCTTGAGACATCTAAATCAAAACCGCACTGCGATTTTCCACAGCAGCAACAATTCAGTGAATGAAGTAACCTTGAACAGGACTGACCCCTCCTTGCATTTCAGATCAGTTTTCTCTTTAGGAGAAGTAACAATAGATCTTTTGTGATAAAAAACAACACATATCTCTGTCACTTGCCCTCCACTGGCAATTAGCCAGTGTGTCTCTGCAGGAACTTTTGTGACTTGACAAATGAGCTAGAAGAATGGGCAACGTAAGTCTACAGATGTAAAATAAAATTACACCATCAGAAAAGAAAAGAAAGAAAGAAGAGAAAAATCAAATAAAAACTATTTTCTCATTAATTTCAATTGGAATTTCACAATGTTTCTGCCATTTTTCTCAAAATTATATTCCATGCACATTGTTAATCAAGATGTACACTACTGGAAAATTTCTTGAATAAATATGAGTCTTTGACCCCATGTTTAGATGTTAAAATGAATCCTGTCATTACTTTGTAGCATTCCTAATATATAAAGACACAATGACTTTTGTTCTCTAATTTATTTTTTGCTATGTGTACAGACAGTAGTTGATTCAGTGCAAATAAAAATGCTTCAGCCAAACTTTCTGTCCCCAGAAACAGTTTATTGGATATAAAGCTATTGCTAAAATGAGGTACTTTAAGAACAGGTGTACTATTTTATCTTTTATTCAACCTAATGTATTTCTAGTCCCATAGAAACGTGTAATATACATTCAGGGATGTGTAAGCATAATAATAATGGTGATAAGAGTTAATTACTGAGCAGGGGTGTGCCCGGCATTGTAGTAACATGGATTTTCTCCTTCAATTCTCACATCAAGTCTGTGAGTTAGTTTCCATTATTATTACGATTTTACAAACGAGGAAATTAAGGCTTAGCAGTGTAAATAACAGCTACAGAGTGATGAGGTTATTAGTCTAATCCCACTGTGTGCTCCTGAGCCCTCTCCTAACCACTAATCTCTACCAGCACTTCTCCAGTGCCTTCCATCTGTTTTGAGCTGTGATATGCTTTTTACTTACATACTACTAAAGAACTGTTCATCTTTCTGAGAGTTCACTATACTTCAAACAAATTAATGAGCACAGGGGCCGGCCTGGTGGCACAGCAGTGAAGTTTGCACGTTCCGCTTCTCAGTGGCCTGGGGTTCGCCGGTTCGGATCCCGGGTGCAGACATGGTGCCGCTTGGTAAAAGCCATGCTGTGGTAGGCGTCCCACACATAAAGTAGAGGAAGATGGACATGGGTGTTAGCTCACGGCAGTCTTCCTCAGCAAAAAGAGGAGGACTGGCAGCAGTTAGCTCAGGGCTAATCTTCCTCAAAAAAAAAAAATATATATTAATGAGCACACCCTAAGAAGACAGTGGTCAGGGCTGGCCCCGTGGCCCAGTGGTTAAGTTCATGCGCTCTGCTTTGGCAGCCCAGGGTTTCACTGATTCGGATCCTGGGAGCAGACATGGCACCGCTCATCAAGCCATGCTGAGGTGGTGTCCCACATGCCACAACTACAAGGACCCACAACTAAAACATATACAACCATGTACCAGGGGGATTTGGGGAGAAACACCAGAAAAAAAACAAAAGAAGATTGGTAACAGTTGTTAGCTCAGGTGCCAATCTTTAAAAAAAAAAAAAAGAAGAGAGAGGTCAAGCCAGACTGACTGCTCTCAAAGTATTTCAGGTTCCTCATCATTATCCTCCATCTAAAAAGTATCTTATTAACACATTAAAACCACCATTATTTGTAGGAAGAAGAATGGTCAATGTAGTTTCCTGTTTATGACCTACTGGATAATATCTTGCTGGATCAAGTGAGATAATAAAGTTACTTTAAAACTATCATTCTGGGGCCGGCCTAGTGGTGTAGTGGTTAAGTTCACATGCTCTGATTCGGTGGTCTGGGGTTTGTGGGTTTGGATCCCAGGTGTGGACTTACACACTGTTCATCAAGCCATGCTCTGGGTGGCATCTCACATGCAAAATAGAGAAAGATTGGCACAGATGTTAGCTCAGCGCCAATCTTCCTCACAAAAAAAAAAAAAACAAAACCCTATCATTCTAAGATGCACATAGGGCATCTAACACCCACATAAAGTTATTTGAATGGTTTCACATAGTCAATGTCTAAGTGTTTTGAAGATAATTTGACTTTAGTGGACTCTCTGTTTTAATCTTTCTCAGTTTATTCAGCATATCAAATATACACCAATACTTAACAGGTAACAAAGTTAAATTGTCCAAAAATTAAGAGATGTTAGAAAAAGAAAAACCATACATGTGTTTCTTTCCTGTAGCTGATATTTTTATGTTTCATTTTCCATTAAGATGTTTGTGATACACATTTTTCCTGTGAATCTCAAAAGAAAAGAAAAGATACCCAACTTAGGGTCTTCGCAATAACTTCTTTATTTCTGCATTTAAGAAATTTCATTTTAAGAAAGTGTTTCACCATAATGATTTATGAGACAGGAATGATATCATGGATTATTTCTTCTGGGCTAGGAGAGAAGAATGTAAGAAAGTTGAAGGTTAGTTTTACGTAAGTAGTACACCGTTCAGGTTTTATTATGCTTTTCCCAAATCATAGTTCTCTTCAAGACAAATATTCAGAATCTAAATTTAACAGGCAGACTTGAATTAAGTTTTACAAAAGTCTACCATTTAAGTCAAATTTTAAATTCATTTTCTCTTCTAACAATTTAAAGTGGAGCCTGATATCACTTCTTTTGGAACCAATTTACCTACATTTTGAATTACTTCCATACAGTCGCTAACTATAAACTAACCGGGAGACATTCCTTCCTCTCATATTTTGAAACTCAGCACCACTATTCATTTCTATTTATGCTCATCCTTGCAAGTGGAACTGCCAAATATGTGTAATAATAAGTGCCTAAAAATCATTAACCATGAACATTTAAGGTATTAATATATATTGATTCTATATGCATGTGAGATAATATGTAGGTAATTACTCCTTGGCAGTACATCTTAATAGATATTGTCAAGTCTATGATTACAAACTATGCCTCTAAATTTTGTTACAATCATCATGAGCTAATATATATGAGCATATGAGTAGCATAGCGTCATGTATTGAATCAAAGTTACAACCTTAACGTTATACGCTAATCTATGAAGTTAGACCAAAGAGCATATTAGTAGTAAGATTTGCAAATTGAAGTAAAAGGGTTAAGATAAAATTTTAAAAGCAAATTATCTGTCTGAATACCTTACCTCTTGTAAACTACTGCAACACTGGCCAAAGTAGATTCAACAATGAATTTATATTTATGCCTAAACTCCTAATATGTAATATTATTGAAAACATTTGCAACTCAGATTATGCAATGGCACAAAATGATAAAAAGTTTCAGCAATGATGGTTGACGTGGTATATGTAACCTGTGGTTTATAGTGCTGCTTTTATCAAAATTAGGGTTTCTAATTCTGAAGTCAAACCACTGAAAATAGCAAGTTTTGTTGTAGATGTTGGGTTTGGCTGAGTAATTGATGATTCTAAGCATCATCTTCTATACCTACATGGAAATCAAAACTGAGATTCCAAATTATATAAAGATGCAGAGTTTAAAAAAAGAATAAATCCAAACCTATGGAAATAGTTACAGATGTACTCAGAGGAATTTTCAAAATACTGAAACTTTTATAATTAACAAGAAATAGAAATATTTATACTCATACACACAAACACATATAAGAAGAAGAAAATGAGTTAAAAAATAAAGAAAGAAAAATTAGGAGAGCAAGATGGGTAAGAAATTAATATAACAGAAAAACAACACAAAGATAGAAAAGGGATGAATATAAAAGATTAAAAAATTTAAAATGAATATATTTGTTACAAAAGAATAAAGAAAAATTTCAGCATTGAGGTGATATAAGGGGACATAAACATGTATACAGAAATTAATAATTTTATAAAATAATATATGCAAATTGCCAAAAATTTTAATTTAGATAAAACAATATATTTTTACCAAGTTTGTCTACAAAGTTAACCTCTAGAGTTCAGAAAACCTAAATAGGGAAAAATACATAAAAAGAACAAGAAATTAATAAAAATTAACTATGTAAAATGGTATCTGGCCCATATGCTTCACAGATAAGTTTCATCAGAATTTGTATAAAAGACAATTATTTTTACTATAATAAGCACAGAATAATACACCATATTCCCTTAAGAATGTAGATGCAAAGTTTCAAAATAAAATATTATTGAAAGTACAGAAAATATAAAACAATGAGAAAAAGTTATGAAGGATATTCAGATGCCCACCCTCAATTTTATATCGCAAAGTCATTTGCCCTTTCAACATTTAAATGTATAACCACCATGTAAGTACAGAAAAGCAAATTTTCAAATCCTAAATAGAGCCTATCATTATAACTGGTTAATTTCATAGAATTATACTAACTAGTTCTCAATGTATTAACCAAGGAACACACACAAAATCACATATTTTGCTGGGGTTATTTTTCTGCCACTATTCAGTAAATAGTAGTCTGCTCTAAGTAAACAAATTATATACACACATCCTTAAAGGCTGACCAAATGGTGAAAATGCTAATGAGAACAGGGAAGCATGGCAAAATACATAAAACAAATAAAAACTTAGAAATTGACTATCTGAAGCTGATGAACTCTATTTTCTCTAAATTTCCTTAACAGGACAAGAGTTCTTTGCTAAATGGTTTCATATCATCTGCTTTTATTTTAACTTTTCAGGAAAAGAGTAAGCAGGATACCACACAATCATTTACTTTCTAATTATGGTGGAAAATCAGCTGGGGCCTGAATGGGTTCATGATAGGACTTCTAACATGTCTGAACTTGTCCCGTTAGCAGGATTATGGGGTGAGCCACCAGAGATGTATTTGCCTAAGGGACTGAGAGTCTTCTAGAGAAAATTCACTGTAAGGAAGATGGAGATGGTTTGAGAGAAAGGATGATTTTCAGTGCTCAGTATTGTGGAAAATTTCTCCAATCGTTGCTCAGCATAGGCCCCACAGAATCCTCAGTATGTGTTAGAGAGAAAGATGCTACAAGTCACACCTGAAATAGAATTTGGACTAAAATCTCTGGAATGCTTTGAAGAAAAGGCATCATGAATTTGAGTCCCCAGTTACAGAGCTTACTAACATCACGGTTAAAAGATTTTCTCCTTCCATTGGAGAATCTAGCCTGATATCAACAATAACAATGGTAGAGAAATGTCTTTGAACTCAATTACCTGAGCCGCTGCTTCTGCTACACCAGAGACCTTAGCCATGGACAGCAGTTAAATGGGAAAGTAATCACTTCCTTGCAGTAACAGAAATGAGGATATTGTTACATTTTCATCAAGTTGACTTGGTAGGGGAGGAGTGGGCAATAGAAGTTGTGAAATAGCAAATGTTACAAAATTACAGAAATATTCTGCCTTCTCTTTCATACAACAGTACCGGCCATGAACCTATTATGGCCTCAGATATTGTGCTAGGTGTTGAAGCTACAATGTTGAGCCAGAATACCTATTATGACTAATTTTATCCCCAGGATAATGTAGCCTAGGCGACCTGAGTTGCAAATAATTTGGATTCTCACAATGGAGTTCTTTCAACTTTGTTCTTCAGCTCAATTTGATATTCGTTCATTAAACATCCACTCTGTGAAAAGTTATAGCACTGTGTGAATGTCTCAGGCTGGGGTTCCTGGAAACAGCCTCTGAAGCAGTTTAGCACGTAGGATGTTTATTAAGGAGTACTCTTGGGGAGGGGAAGATGCAGGATTGGAAGAGGGAGAAGTCAAGCTGCAGCAGACCCAATGACAGCCTCGGCTAACCCCATAGGGAGCTCTGGAGTGGAAGGATGCTTTATAACTTTTCTGAGATGGGCAGCGAAGGCCAGGCCTTTATATCGCACCTCTGCTGGTCCTTGGCTGTTCACAAAACCAGGGAAAGGGTGTGACCTTAGGCACAGGACCATCTAGAGCTGAAGCAGTTCCTGAAGAGACTGCAATCTGATGTTGCCAGCCCTCCTCACAGCTGGACAAAGATCTCTTTCATCTGCACCACACATCAGAGTGGCCACCAAGAGATGCTGGGCTTCGATAACTTGATCTGAAGAGTGGAAAATGTAAAATGTCTTGATGAAGACCAATCAAGATTCTCAAACTGTGAACAAATAAATATTTAACAATTTCCATAGCCAAACTCACTTTTGATTTTTGTCAAATTTTCTGTAAGCTCAACAAATGACTACCAATGGTAACTAACAACAGCTAACAATTTTAGTGCCTATGTGTGCTGGGTACTGCCTTGGGGCAGTGTAAGTGGTAACTCATTTAGCTCTTATGATCACACAGGTATTTAGGTACTGTGTTCATTTTCATTCCCCAGACCAAGAGAGTAAGGTATTACCACCAATAATAAACATCTTTCAGGCCCCTTGCTAGACCAGTGATGGGCCCTCCGGGCAATCCAAAGATGAATAAGACACAATCTCTGACTTTGATATTTTTCATTCTAGTAGGACAAACAAGAACATTTCACATTAAAAATTGAAGAACTAGAATGAGTGGGGTTGGCATAAGATAGCGCTAGAAGAAAAAAGAAGGAACTAAAAGGGGTCACGAAGGAACACAGACAGCAATATGAATCAATGTATCGTCTTTATTTTGACCAAAATGGGTATTTGAGACTACAATTCTGTTAACACTTATAAATGCTCACCCCATCCCCCACCCCTGGAAAACAGTCATATAAGTGGCATATAATTTCTGACTTAACTCCTGCTAAAAGCAGGTTTTGGTATAATTAAAATGCAGGGGTTCTAAAGTGATCACTTCTTGAGCCCATCCTTAAGGAACTTTATACCTTTCACTTTTCTATCTCTGTTATAAATTGGGAGAGCCTATGAAATACAAATTAAGGAGGAGATCATATTAAAATGCATTCATGATACATAAAATCAGTTTTGCATTTTACAGTACTCAGTGTGCATTGAATAGAACATCCAAATGCTGCAAGTTCTAGTTAGTCATCTTGAGTAGTCATTTGATCAGCCCCTTCATCTGAGACACACTGTAGGATTACTGTGTAACTAATAATCTAGGATAATGAGTTAGGATGTCTTCAAATGCTGCTACCCCAATAATAATATCTCCACTTGTATATTATTCACATTTTCAAAAGCCCATCTATATGCATGATTGTATGTAATATTAACAACAATATTAAATGGAAACCTTAGCATATAAATTCCTTAAGGTAACATGCAGAGAAAGAATTGGCTGTAAAAGCCAGTGGTTGATTCTAACTCTTATGTTCTTTGTATTAGGCAATTCAGAAGGGTCTTCGCCATCAATTATGAATCCATTAAAAAGAAACGTAATTAGAAGCCTAATGTAGTGATATTTTATGGACATGAAAAATTACACTCAAATTTGATCATCACAGGGTATTTAAACTGTAAAGTTTAGTTGCATCAGCATATAAATTAAATATAAAAATAAAAGAAACAAAACTATTTCTTCAATGACTGTAGAGATGAATTATGAAGTAAATTACAATTAATTCAACTCCACTATTTCCAAAATGTGCTCCATATTGAGATGGGGGGTAGTTAAACTAAGACAATTTGATTTCATCAACAGACATTAGGTAAAACTAAGAAAAGCTGTGATTTTTCTTTTGGTAATAACTGTAGGGAAGTAAAGTAAAATTAAAACTGATCATTAATGAAATGCAATGCTTAAGGGCCAATAAAAGGAAGATGTCGGCTTAGACGAATCAGTAAAAGATTTTATTAAGGCAGAGGCCTAACAACTCCCTTCTGTGAAAGTTTTCACTTAGGTGACCCAAATTTAGATTTTTGTATCTGAAAATTAGTTTTAAATGATAGATCAAAACAAACAAAGTGAAGAAACAGCAGTTTCAAGTGGAAAAGGCATCTGAAGATTGGGTTTTCCCTTTTCACAAATACAAACTCATTTAATATATGTTGTCCAAATGTTTTACTATTAAAGATGTACATAAAATTTTCTAGCACTTTTTCAGTACTTTGTGATTATCTTATGAGAGATACGCAGTGGATAAGAAATCTCAAGTCAGTAAAATCGAGCCCAAGATGGAAGAATCCCATGGATATACAGAATTTGAAAAACAAATCAAAACAAAAAAGCCACAGAATTTCCTACCCTAGTAAATGAGCAGTAAAATGGCCATTAGCAAGGTAATGAGATATAAAGGAGGATAAGAAACACTGCATAATATATTGTATATGAATTAATTACATTTGTTTCAACAACTTTATTGATGCTATTTGTGTATTACTTTCATTTCTCTCTAGAAGTGTACAAATATTTTTCTGAAATTGTAATGCCTGTTTCCATACCATATTCTATTCTATTATTAGACCATCTTTCCGTTAAGACACACCAAATGGGATACCTTTTAGTCTTTTTACTTCATCAACCACATCTATACCCTCAGTAAGTGTGAAATAAACAAACAAAAACCTGTCTATTCATTTTTGTTGCTCATTAAACATCTGCTCATTAGCCACCTCCTGGTTAATGAATACTTAGAATCTAAATAGGAACCATTAGCAAAACTAGTTTTGTTTGCAAGCATATTTTTCTATTTTTCAAATAATTCTGATTTGAAAAAAAATATGTATTTAGCCAAAATCCACTTAATCGTGTCGAAGGAATCACTGAAGAATTACAAGTATTGTCTTAAATACTCAAGTAAAAAATTGAAATTTTCTTAGTGCATTTTTAAGTATACAATTATTACCATTTAAAGCAAACAACAAAACTATTTAGTTATTAATTTCATGGCTTCTCTAACTTGTACAAACCAAGGGATGTCACAAAGCCCTTTCTGAGAGAGGATATAAGCTGTTTCATAAAGCAGTTATGCAAACTTAGATAGATTTCCTCTATTTCAAAGGCTTTTCATGAAGTTGTAATATGTCCTGGCAAGCAAGTACCAACTTTACTTTTTTAGAGATTAGTTTAATAAAATAAAGGAGATGCATAAATTGGGAAGAGGAAAATCACTAAATAAATACCATTTAGAGGAAAAATTTTAATTATGACAAAATAATTATTAAGTTCTCTTAGATATTTTGCTCTTATTTGTTTTTGCTTGCTTGTTTTCCCTCATACTTTCTTCTTGGTCAAACAGCGGAAACTAGAGTTTACTCTCTTTACTTTTGCTTATGCCCTTGTAGACATTTTCTCTCATTAAACTGGAAAAAAAAAAAAATCAGTAAGAATAAAGTGCCCCAGAACTGCAGTATCAATGCAGACATGCAACTGAGAAATTATTTACAATCACTTTTTGGTGCTGGCAAGAAAGTCTAAACCAAGAGATGAAGCAGAAATATTTAGAAAGGAAAATTTGCACAACACTGGATTGGAGTATGCTAGTAAGGGTTACTCTCAAGGAGAAGTAAAGGATTTAGTTTAAAAGCTGTTTTAAGAGAAAAAACATATACGATTGTATGCGGCAAATTCAAGACTTAAATGTTTGGATTTGTGAAAAGAGAATCTGATAGCATTTTGAACAAAATTTAGTCCTAGTCTTGGGGGCCACAAACTTAAGGGATCGTGGAGACCTATTAGCAGGTTGTCTAAATTCAAGGAAACTCTTTTAAACTTAAGTATGACAATAACCAAAATATTAATCCCCTGCCATTTGCTTGACACTGGGATAGTAAGAAATATAGAAAGACAAGTAACAACATTTTCTTCACCATCAGGTAGTCACAGTCTCCTCTAGAAGACAGACGAATAAACTAGTATCATGAGATATTGCTAAATATGATATATAAACAATAGGTAACATCTATTGACATCTGAGTTTTTCTGAAGGCTTTACACATTACACGTTACATTTAGTCGTCATGCCTATCTTAGGAGTAAAGAACCATTATAATTATCCTCCTTTTCTGGGCAAAAGAACGGAGCCCCAGATAGGTTAAGTAACTTGCCCAAAGCCAGATAACTAGTAAGTGATGCTATCAAAAGTTAAACCTAGACGGTGTGGATCCAGCAGATATGAAGACTATATATCTGTTATATATCTTGTATATATCTGGTATAGGTTAGAGGGAATCATCTTGAAAGAAGGCAACACTTTTACAGACAAACAAGAAAGAAAGGAATGTAGCTGACATACGTAATATATTTTACCAAGGTAAATTGAAAGAAGTTGAGGACTTGGATTATTATTTTCCTTTTAAATAGACTTACTTCAATTTTCAATGCAATTCAATTTTCAAGCATATCTAATGATAGAAACACTGATTCATACATTGCTACTAACATTTAGTTTCTACCTACTATGAGGCAGGTATTGCACATTGACTTTGATTTATATTAAATCATTTAATATTCATAATAATTCCATAAGGCAAATATCACTATATCCATTTTACAGAAAAGGAAACACTCTGATCCTATGATATTTCTGCTGTTTCACCCCTGCCTGTGTTTTAGAAGCACACAACTTTTAATAGGAGATTGAAGTGACATCCACAGTGGAATGGAGTGGACTTGCCTTTCTTCTCTATGATCATCAGTTGAAGTTTACATTTCTTAAATTTAATACTGAACTATCAAATACACCAGCAGAGTAATAGGGACCATCTATTACAAACCCTGCTCCTCTCTTGCCTTCAGGACCTTATATAACCTTGAAAAGGAAGATTAACTCCTTTCAGCACAAATCTGCAATAAGATTATATTTTTAAATTTTATTGCAGTAACATTGGATTATAACATTATATAGCTTTCAGATGTACACCGTACCATATTTCAAATTCTGTGTAGATTCCATCACGTTCACCACCCAAAAACTAACTATAGTCCATCACCCACATGTGAGACTAATCACCCGTTTTGCCTTCTCTCCTTCCCCCTTCCCCTATGGTAACCACCAATCCAATGTCTGTTGCTACATGTTTGTTTGTCATTGTTTTTATCTTCTACTTAGGAGTGAGATCATATGGTATTTCACTTTCTCCCTCTGACTTATTTCACTCACAATAATACCCTCAAGGTCCATCCATGTTGTCACAAATGGCTGGATTTCATCATTTCTTATAAAAAGATCATAGTAGCTATGAAATATACCCTTAGTACATATTGACTGAAATTCACATTTTGGTAGGTAAAATGTACTGCGTGTTTTTCAGTGAAGTTTTCCATTCATACACATATTCTCTCTCTCTCTCTTTCATACACACACACACACACACACACACACACACACACTTGATTAGGGTGTTTGAACAAAGCCTGTTGTAAGTTCCATAACCTACATTTTTTTGGATTATTTTCATCTTCTCAAAGATTCATGTGCAGATTCTACCTTTTAAATTAAAACATAATTTGACAGTATCATCTAATAAAAAACAAATTACTAACATTGCATGTAATATTTTTTCTTCACACATACTCTTTTCCTTTAAAATAAAGCTACTTACAGTGCCAGATGTGGTACCATACAATTTATCTCTATTATTTCATTGAATTTTCTAAACTCCATGGGATAGATATTATTCTAATCATTCTTATTTTACAGATTAAAGTACTCATCCTAGATTCTACCCTGTGTTACCAGACTTTATATTAGTTATAGTGAGTCAGAGCCCTGATTGTTAGCCACGGAATTATATTTCTTATATAAACCAAATAACTGTGTTTGTGATAATGGCTTGGACTTTAATGTAGCCCTTTGTAGAGGGCATGGGGCAGAGAAGGGAATAACCAGTTCCCTTAAATTGGACTGCGATTTAATAGATAATTATTCACCCACATATAATTCATACTTGTAAACTAGTTACAATTGGACATGTTTAAAATCTTCAAGTGATTAAATAAGAACGCTGTTAGACCAAGGTGACTCTAATGCCTTGGGAACCTACATTAGCAAACCATTACCTAAGCCAGAGTCAATGCAATCAGATTCAATAAAATTAAACCAAACAACAACCAAACACAAACAGCCAACGAGGCTTTCCCAATAAGGCAACTGCTTAAGCTGTAGACAACCAAATAATTTCCATGCTTTGCTTCTAAGTCTTCTGTATGAGAAACTCTCCCCAATCTTCTACTGGTGGAGTGCTCCTAAACACTTTCTGTTTGATGCTGCCCCATTCAAAGTGATGTATGCTCAAATACACTCTGGAAAATTTTAATGTGCCTGTTTCTTTTTCAACAAAAACAATACCTCCTATTTCTTATGCTAATGATTTAAGAAACATAAATAGTTGGTAAGTTATGTTGCTAGTACCTGTTCCAATAAAATTGAATATTGATATTTGGATTTCCGATGTTTTATTTTGTTTCTCTTGCCTTCTTACAAAGCTTTCAAAGAGATAAAATGCAGTAATGTGTTCCCTAAGGAAAATAAGTTCGCTGTTATTTAAACTTATTGATCAAGGACAGCTCTTGCAGAAAATAAGATCTATACAAAGCTTGCATTCCATTTACCTAGACAACTCAATTCTTCATTATTTTAGAACCTCTGCTCCATTTCAGGTACCTAACATCAACTCTGCATAGCAGCTGCTATGGGAAACGAAGGATGTGAAGGGAGTAATTCACACCGCACTTTTAGTTGGCAACATTCCTCGTTTATAGGTGGAAATTTCAAGTGCAAAGAATTTAAGATACATGAAAAGAAGAATCCCTCAGATTTTTGGCATATTAACACTTCTAAATTTAGGAAGATAAATCTTACTTCCCTGTTAAGTTAATTCCTGGAAATATAAAATGCTCACCCCATAAAGCAAAGAGATTTATGTCTATTTATCCCACACATGAATCTATTTATGTAGAGTCAGATTGAACAATCTCTAGACATCTTCCAAATTTTAGATTCTTAATTCTGTTTAGATAGCATCATCCTTGTCTTTGTGCATGTGTTATTGTTCAAGAAAAAAATGTGGAAATATGTTAAAACGTTCCACTGTGCTTAAAATTAATTAAGGTTGACACAGTCACTTAACCTGCTACAAATTGATTGTTCTGTCCACATCTCTCCACGTTACCCACAAGTTAAGCTTCTATTAAATGCTGAGCTCAAATTCAGCTATAACAGGTTTATAGAATTTCCCTACTAATCAGTCCAATGGCTAAGCACAAAGTCAAGCAAGATTTGAACAATCACATCTTCCCCCTCTTCCAGCTCAGAGATAAAAATGTGTGTTTATGAGTACAGCACAGACACACACACACACACAAGCATGCTACCTAATATATTTTAAAGTCTTTCCTAGAATCAAAGTTGTCTATAAGTCTAGTTTGCTGTATCTACTTTGTGAAAAACTCAAAAAGTTCATATCTTTACAGCAACACCATTCTGCTTTTGCTGCTTCCAAGACTGCAGAATAACACGTTCTCACCCAGGTTCAGGTTTTACTCTGTGATATAATCTATTGGGATAAGGAAGCTGAAAAGCATTTAGAAGAGGTAATGGTTTTCCTAAAGACTCCTCACCTAACTCTACTTTCAGTCCTCCTGAACCATCACCTCCTCTAAACATCATTCTCAAAGATTCGAAAAAGAATTGTGTCTCCACCTTCTCTCTGTCATCAGCTAACCATAGAGCCATTTTACTTAAAACCACCTATTTAGACAATTAATGACTGATGGCATCTTTTTACATCACACCACAGCTTCCCCAGGTGGCTTTTTATTGCTGTCAACATTTTCCAAAGGCTTCCTCTTAATCTTGGTTGTAATAGTTTTGCAATATTTTTACAGAGAAAGAACACTGTTTTATAATCTTCATTGGTTCTATGTTTCTCTTACAGCCTTTTGTAAATATGAGCCTATCGAATAACTCTTTTTCACTTGATATGTGTTTCTTTTCTTTTTGTATTTTTTAATCTGGATAAATTACATTAATTTTTGTCAGATCCTGTAGAATATTGCACTACTTTTATAGTAGATGTTTCTATTGATTTAATGCAATACAGTACAGTAAGACTGGAAAAGCAATTTTTTGTGTGTAAGTAACAGGGTATCAAGAGAGACAGAGACAGAGAGAGAAGGATGCTAGATAGGATGCTAGAATAGGACAAATCAGTTGTCTAATTTTAAGTAAGTGAGTTAAACACCTTTCTGGGCCAAAGCAGAGTAAGTCCTCCACAGTGAAAGGCATCACTATCTTCAACAGGAAAATGAAGACTCAGATAAGATATCCTTTATAGTCCCCCCCCTTTCTAAAATTCTATAACTCTATAAAAAATGGACTTGGCTGGCAGTTGTTAGCTTGGTACAAGGGAGTAAATAACTTTGTGGTGTGACAAGAATTAAAATGGAGGACTGCAGAAAGAATTACGACGTGCTCGCTCAGGTTGCCCTTAACAGTAATAACTGGCAATGTGTAACCTCCTTACCGGTGTGAAATATCTGCAGCTACTCATCTCACAGTCCTCTCTCTGGGAAGCTGTCAGAATAAAAAACACTCCTAACTGTTTTGAAATATAATAACTCTAGTTAATATGCTTCCCTGATCTGACAAGCGCTGATTTATGATGTTAACTGAAGATTCGATATCCACAAGCAATCCTAACATTTAGTACTGCACTTGAGAGAGAATCACATAAGTGACCCTCTGGCAACTTCAGTCATTTGCATACGTCCGAGGCAGAAAGTTATGGGATTGCTGGGAAAATGTTCTCATTTTAATTTTTAATGTTTTCACACATCAAAAATCAAAATGATGATTAAAATATTAATTTAAAATATGCATACATTTGAATAGATCCCTGCTTTTCTCCTGAAGTTTGATTATTTTTCTACAAGATTTGCTGTTCCCTCTAAAAAAGATACCCCTTATTAATCCACTTCTGTCAAAGAACAAATTTATATTAATGCACCTCTTACATCTACTTTCTTAATTAACTGAAGTGTCAGAAACTGTAAAGAAGCAGTGAGGGAAACATATTTCTTAGTGGAGATTATTAATGGAATAAACAAACCTCATAGATATAGGTCTTAGTTTCTCAGACCAAGAAATACATCTGTTAGTGGTGCAGTTGGAAAGGTGAATGGTCTGGTTAACATCCTAAGATGATATATACTGAAAGAATGTCTTCCAGTAGAAGGAAGAGGTTCTGCCTTGTCAGAGAGTTTCCTACGTGAGCTGTCCTAATTGAAACCTGCTGAGCATGAAGACTGGTTGTGTACTCATCTTACACACCAAATGGGATTAAATAAATCAGCAAATTTCAAGAGTGACAGAGGAAAGCCCGGATTTAGGTTTTCTTTGCAAACAGCAATTTACAGTTCTTATTTCTTTCAGAGAATAAAACCATTTAAAATGTTTAGTTAATCCATGCATTTTATTTAATATACAAAAATTTTGACTGAAGCAATATTTCTACAGACCCGTAGGTATTCTTTTTTTTTTGGGGGGGGGGGAATGTCTACACAATTCTTAGCAGTCCTATCAATCTGCTTCTTAATCTCTGTATTCTCAACAAAAATCAATATGTAGGCTATTAAAACAAATTTAGATTTAGATCATGCCAATGGGTAATTTAACAGTAGGAGCAGGAAATTTCTTAAGACAATTGTGAACAAAAGCAAGTCAAAGTCCAATACAACTTAAGGATAGAAAACAAGAGAGACCGTCTCCAATATCTTCTCTTTTCATTTCTCATACTCTCATGAGCAGATAAAGCAAAGTAATTAATTTAATAAGATATCTCAAGACAAATGACGATATCTTCAATAATAAGTCTTTAAAATAGGCGTTCTTCTTGTCAAACAGAGATGTTTCTGCTATCATGATATCAAAACTATCAGAAAATTGAATCATTCTACTCTGTAGTTCCCAATTTTAATCAAATAAACATAAAATACCAACTTCAAGCATATGGTATATAAAGGAACCATATGTCAAAATGAATTGGTTCATTCAAACCAAAATTATTATTCTCCAACCACCCCCCTGATAGGTTTGAATATTTAATTGACAAAATTCTGAATTCCAGTAATATCTCTATAATGTTCTGTTACACTGCTTTAAGGCAATCACAAAGCCTTAACAATTAGTCTTTGGTTGCAAATTAACAAATTAGTCCTTGTCTGTAGTTTCTTACTGAACACATAGTTTAAGCTAGAGTCTATAAACACAATAAATGTCTGGCATTTCTTATTATTAAGATTTATATTGAACAGAAACAACTTTAAGTGAGTAATCAATTATAAACCATTCAGTCTCACCCTCTCATTTTCAAGAGTTTGAATATCATCCATAAAATCATATTTTCTTGGAAATCATTAACTGGCTTAGCGGATTTTAGGAGAATAACAACATATAAAATAGCAGGAAAATATTACTAGTGAAAATTATGTTTTATAATAAATATGATTCCATAGGTAAGAAAGACATGAACATGTTTTTTCTGACACCATGATCTTAGCTATAGTCAGTTTGCACCCATCATCCCATGCGCCTAGACACAATGTGGTATACATTATGAATTTTGCATAAAAACAAGAAAACCACGTGCTGTTAGGAATTAGAATTACCCCCAGAAACAAAAGAGAACAGCATTTTGCCAAAGTGTGTGGATAAATTTCTAAATATATTTTTTCGAAAAAGAGATTCAGGGCACACAAAAGTACTGATGAGTTTACTGCTAGCTACCAATAGCTATTAATTTACCCTATGAAATAAGGTAATAATTGTGTTTCTGACTATTCTATTGTTTGAGCAAATTAGTGCCTGAACACTTCATCGAAATAACATTTTGTTATAGTTGCCTAATGCACTGTAATTATATTCGTTTAAAAGAAACATGAAGAGCTAATCCATATTTTAGAATTAAGGCAAAATGAAGAATGCAGATGTGAAATACTGAGAGACTGATTTTGATTTGCTCTAGTCAACACATTTTTCCTTCGAAACTGAGGTAATGTAGACATTAGGGTTACTTTGCTATTGGTGTTTCGGGCAATTACAATAACAGTTTCTGGTGTAGATACGTAGCCAGCCTGTACTTTGCAGACTAATGCCAGTGGTTTTCTGGAAGAAGGAATCATAGAGACTTATTAGCCTCCATGACAAGGGAAATCTTGCGGAAAACTTTAAATTTGTAAAATAGTCATTTTACATATGATGCTTAAGTAAACATAGCTTGTAATTTAATTTCCTTGCTAAATAATAAATAAAAATATTTTAACTGCTGTAGCTTTATTTCCATGATCACTGGCTATAGTATGCTGCCACTAGGCGGAAATCACTTCCTAAAGAAAATTATCTATGGAGTTTTTCAGAATGGAATCAATTTGTTTTAAATTAATTAATTTAAAAGGGTCAGAAAAAGCTACTTTTTTTTCTAAATTTAGTATGTTCACTATCACATTGAGATCACATCAAAGATGGTGAGAGAAAATCTTTGCTAGTTTAAAAATATCTAAACAATAGTGAAACCTATCAAATCACATTTGCCTTAGGGTTCCCCTACTATACAGCATCCGGTGTGAAGATCTCTGTATGAGGATCACAAAATCAAAAAAATCTACCTGAACCATAGAAAGAATATATGACAATATTCAATTTGTACTTTTACAACTAAAGATAATGAAATTGTGTGTATGAGAGAGAGAGAGAGAGGGAGAATGAGAGGGGAGAAAAAGAAAGAGAAAGAATATTTAATAAATGTCAATAAATATTAAGGTAAAAGTGTTCAGTTAACTTAAGGCTCATGTCAGAACATTAAATACGGCTCTAGTTTGCTGGCCCATTCCAATGGCCATCAGAGCCTGCTTGCACACTGAAAATCTACTTTAAGTGTTTTATATGATGTAGATTTCCTCCACCAAAATCAAGATGATCCAGATCACACCAACAGAAGATTATCCATTGCCAATTACTATATGACACAAATGAACCTGCATAGGTAGCAAAATCAGAAAGCCAAAGGATCAGTAAGCTCTGTCTTAGAATTTGGCAGGTGGTTGGACCCAGCAGCAACCACTCTGGAGTAAGGAGTCCAGCAAACAGGCAGCAGGCAAGGCTCTGTTACCAATTAGTTCTGTGACTCTGGGGAATTTACTAAAACTATGTCTTACGAACGGTATTTTGTCTATCACGATTAATGCCCTGTCTAGTCTCTAAAAATGATTACAGCAGGTTATAAAACAACTCAATATAAAATGGCAAATACAAAATTAAAAATAGCAGAAAAAATGAACAGTAAAATTAATGATACATGTTAGTTACCAGGCCTCAAGAGAGGTAATATATTTATGAAGCAGTTTTAAAACCATCAGTTCTTTTACCTCCAAGATTAATGTGGAATCAATTGGGAACGCAGATTGGGAAAATTTTTGCAGAGAATGAAGTGCTATGCAGTTAAAATATTTCTTAATGTAGATGTTTTTTCATTCTACAGCAAACGAAACATTGAAAATAAAAAACTTTGTCCACCTTAATTCTTGTCGTTATCTTGTTAAAGTTCATAAATGTACTAATATTTATCAATTGCAATTATTGTGATCAGTTCCTTGTGAAACAATTTATACAGATTGTAAAGTCCACTATATCTGTTAATTTCAACATTTTTTAATGTTTAAACAATGTTGTTGCTGAGTTTAAATGTGTTACCATTTGTCTAACTAATCATTTAATACTAAATCATATAATTTGAGCTCTTCATGTTGGGGAGTAATAAATTCTCCAACTTATTTCTCCTAATACCAGTCATTCTAAAAGAAAATTCATTGCCAGAAGTCAGGTGGTAGAACATGCTTGTGGTAGAAAGAATGACTCCCCCCCCACTCCAAGGATGTCCACATCCTAATGTCCAGAACCTGCGAACGTTGGCAAAAGGGACTCAGCAGAAATGATGGAGTTAAGAGTCTTGAGATGGGGAGATTATCCTGAACTATCTATGTGGGCTCAATATAATGGCAGTGGCCTTTATAAAGAGAAAGGGAGGCAGGTGATTCAGATGGAGACGTGATAGAAGAACAAGAGGAGACAGAGATGGAGGGAGAGAAATTGGAAGATTTTACACTGCTGGGCTTTGAAGGAGGAAGGGGCCATGAGCCAAAGAGCTGCAGATAGCCTTCAGGAACTGGAGAAGGAAAGGATACGTATTCTTAGTTAGAGCCTCAAAAAAGAACACAGCCCTGTCGACATCTTGATTTTAGCCCAGTGAGACTTCTCATCTCCAAAACAGTAAGATAACAAATTTGCATTGTTTAAGCCATTAATTTTGTGGTAATTTGTTACAGCAGCAATAGGAAACTTACAGTAGTGGGCAAAGACACGCCCATTGAAGTCAGGCCATCTTGTCTTCAAATTTAGAAAAGTGACTTTAAGTTCCTGAGCATTGCTTTCATCATCTGGAAAACGGCATAGCAATAGTATTTACCTTATAAGGAAGGCTATATTTAGGCTCAAGAGAGAATCTATTTGTCTAATACTTAGCACAGTGTCTGGGATAGTAAATGCTCAAAAAACATGGTTATGGGGCCTGCCTGGTGGCGTAGTGGTTAAGTTCATGTACTCCGCTTTGGCAGCCCGGGTTTTGTGGGTTTGGATACTGGGTGCGGACGTGTGCACTGTTCATCAAGCCACGCTGTGGCAGCATCCCACATACAAAATAGAGGAAGATGGGCACAGATGTTAGCTCAGGGCCACTCTTCCTCAAGAAAAAGAGGAAGACTGGCAATGGATGTTAGCTTATTGCCAATCTTTCCTCACCAAAAAAAAGAAAAAAGAAAAACAGTTATATTTTCATGGACCTTTTCCTAAATATTCAATGTCACTCCCTTCTGGTAAGAAATGGAAGTTAAAGCTGTAGCCATAGGTACATAGAGTCAAGAACCGGGTACAGTAACATGAACAAGAATTTTGGAAGTAGACAATCATACTTTTTGAATTCCAGATTCTTCACTTGTCAGTTGGACAACCTTGGACAAGTGATTCACTTCCTCTGAGACTTAGTTTCTTAATTGCTAATTTATATAACATGAACATGCCTCATCGATTCACTATTAGAGTTTATCCAATGTGTCCAACATAATTTGGGTCACAGTTGGTCATGCTCACTTAATGTGAATACTCTTACCTTCCATTCCTACTCAGTCTTAACAATTTGAATACCTGGAAACATGTAACCACAGCACAGTACATTTTTATAGATGAAAATACTGAAGCCCAGAAAAATGAAGTCTATGCTGGATTTGAACCCAGGAATTCTGTTTTCAAGACAAGGGTTATTTTTTCACTGCATCACATTTGGCTAGAATACTAACCAACCATCCAAAGAATTAAAGCAAATCAGGTAACAAGTAGTCTTGAATGTTATTGATTTTCACCTCCAGCTAAAAAGCAGGGAGTTGCAGATATTGAAATACCATGAATAATTATGTAATATTATTTTTACCAGATAATTTTCTAAATTCCATCACATTTACATGAAATTTATTGAAGATTTAGACTGAAAGCATAGGAAAGTTTAAAACAGCAAATGTAATGGGAAGTGAAGTTTTAGTTTATGAAGATAATTACTTGTTTTCTAATTGGGAAAGCTAACACTATTGTTAAATGTGCTTTAAATACAGACCCACTGTCCTACGTTCTCCTGCCCCTGCATTTGTTTCAAGCTGACAACCTCAAAAGTTAATCGCAGACATAGATTTGGCAGGCATCCCAGCACAGAAAAAAGGATGTATGGATTAAAACTACTTTGCATTCCAGTCACAAACAGCACGCTAGCAACATGACAACTAAGAATTTTCTATCAGAAAGAATCTATTTTTTTCTGAATTGTGTTAAATGCTTGTGATGAAGTCAAAGTACACCTTGACCAGCATCACAGATTTCATCTGAAAAATGTAACAATTAAAGTTTGGGGCAAGGTAGGAGGTCAAATAAAAGAAAGAAGAAAATTGTAAATATTTGTGTAAAAGCCCACCTTTGTTAATGAAAATTTATGTTTTTAAAAGCAAAGAGTGTAGAGTTGTATGTGTGGCTTATGACATGACCTTTATACTCAATCTGCATTCTACTCACTTCACTGTAGCTCTAAGTCCACACTTCAGGACAGCCATACAAGAGCTCTATTTTCATTCCCATGAATACTCTCAGAAACGGCTTTCTTCAATACTGAATTTTAATACTGTAAGTATTTGTAAACACTCATGCTTATAAAAAACATGGATTATATATCTCTGATGGTAGATTACATAATTTTAAAAATTTTATTATAGCATTAAATATCGCCCTACACACACACACTTGTTTTGTTTCCCTATACTCCAATAGAATATTAAGTGCAACCAGGTAGACTCATAGGAAAACATTGATTTTATATAACAATATTTGTATATTATATGTATGTCACATATATGTTATGCATTGCAAAAAGCAGAAGACCATTTTGGCATTTGGCCTACAAGTTTAACACGTTCGTCTTGCATAAGTCCGCTCATTGCATTGCACTGTCTCATTTTTATTCAGTTAGGAGAACCGATGATGCAGTTGGCCGTCCCTGATTACATGCAGGCTGCACACCAAAGTTTTCTGGCAATAACGATGAGATGCTGGGAAGATTAAGTACAACGACAACAACAAAATGACCTCAAATATAACTCAAAATCATTTAGATTGAAGGTCTGTTTGGGAAACATGAATCATTGAATCATTGTGTTTGGTTTGCACTCAAAAGAGCTGGCTGGGCCTCATTAAAGAATCTGATAAGTAAACGTATTCACACAACATAAATTCTTGAATTAGATTATCATTTGAACATTATTTGTTCAATAACAAGATGATTCGAACTGGGAGACTTGCATGATGTCTAATTGGAACCAAAATAACAAATTCAGTGCATGTGAAAAATGTCAAAATTGTAAACCAATCAACAAGCTAATGAGCTTACGAGATATTTTAGCAAAGACCTTGTTAATTCAGAGAAAAGGGCATCAAAAAGAAAATACACATTACAGATCCAGAATTTACTCTCGCATATTAAAAAATATGAAATAACTAGGAAAGTAATGTATATAATACATGATGTGCTCTCTGATTAATTAACAAGAAATGTGGAGAGGTCAAACAATGTGTCCATTTTAATGTCTGTAACACGAACTCACTATAAACTAGAAAAAGTATTTTTTTTTTTGAGGAAGATTAGCCATGAGCCAACTGCTGCCAATCCTCCTCTTTTTGCTGAGGAAGATTGGCCCTGAGCTAACATCTGTGCCCATCTTCCTCTACTTTATATGTGGGACGCCTACCACAGCATGGCTTGCCAAGCAGTGCCATGTGGGCCCCCGGGATCTGAACCAGCGAACCCAGGGCCATCGAAGTGGAACGTGCAAACTTAACCACTGCACTAGTAGGCTGGCCCCTAGACAAAGTATTTTTATTCATAGTTCTTCCTTTGCGATAAAGCAAGCTTGAAATTAATCACATTCTCATATTCCACAATTGAAGAAATCATTATAAAACTGAAAGCAGACTATGATGAAATGATGTATAAGTACTATTTCACATTCACATTTAGAAATTATTTTCATACATGACAGTTTGGTTATAATTAGAATACTTTATTGGAACAATCTGATTAAGTGGCTTCTCCAAAGGAGACAAAGTTTCTTGAGGGAAAAGACAGTGTTTTACTCCTCTCTATGAACCTAATTTATATCACAGTGTTTATCAAAATAACTGGAAACAGCTAATTCTCCAAAGATGTCGTAAAATTGAAAAATACATAAATGAACTCACCTTATCTAGTAATGGAAAATATAGAGTAATACTTACCCCAGACTGTCTGTGGTCAATTAAAAAAATTAGAACTCAATAAGAAAATGAGAAAGTTATCATGGTTAAATAAATACTGCTAAAGAGTTTCTGTCCCCCCAAAATTCATATGTTGTAATCCTAAGCCCCAATATGATGATTTTAGGAGGTGAGGCCTTTGGGATGATGAGGGTGGAGTCCTCATCAAGGGAATTAGTGCCCCTATAGAAGAGACTCTAATGAACTCTCCGACCCCTTCTGCCATATGGAGACACAACAAGAAAAGGGCTGTCTTTGAACCAGGAAATGGATCCTCACCTAACAGTGAATCTGCTGGTATCTTGAACTAGGATTTCCAAGAGATTTTAAGAGAATTTCTATTCTGAGCATTTAATTTCAAACTTCAAAATGCTTCTACGCCTTCTTCTCTAACCTCCTCCTTGTCTTAAATAAACCCTAGCTATCTCCATATAACTATTCTTCTATTTGCTTTTAATAAAATGTTACAAAATGTTCATCCTGAACCTTGCTTACTTCCAAGCATCATGTCAGTCCCTCTCTTCACCACCATCACTATGCTTTTAGGATAAATCCACGCTATGCCAAAACTTTACAAGTTCTCAATGCTCTCATCAAACTTCTTTCTTGACTTTAACCTTTTAAATGACTCTAGATAGAAATGGCATATTTTATTCTCTATCTGTCCTTATTATTATTCACAATTCAATAAAAATTATTGACCATCCTTGAACTTACTCAACTCTATCTTCACAAAGACATTATCAATTTGCCCAAAGACATTATCAATTTGCTCAACAATGCTTGGCCAAGACTTTACATATACTTGTGGATATACTTTGCAAATCAGTTCCACTGGACCCACTCTCTCACTCCGATACACAATAGCTCATACCACCAGTATACCCAGTTCATTAGCTCCATGCTATCAAAACTGCATTCTCTGCCCTGGAAGTGTGGCGGTATTGCCATTATTTTCCTTTTAGAATGCCTCATCCCCTTTGTGATAAAAGGGACATTTATTCAGTAGAATAAATTCCTGGGAAATAAAAAATATTTGTTTGATTCCAAGGGAAATAACACACTTCAGATGCAGTAAGAATGTTATCCTTAATAACAGTGATTTCAGTATGTAAAAAGATAGAATTGAATTCCTCCAATTAATCACAAAATGTTAAAGAAACAGTGGGACACCTGGTATCTTGAAAATGTCCTCTGTGATGCAGAGAGATTGCCACTCTTGGAGAGAGAGAGTATATTAGAACAATTCTACTCTTTAATTTTTTAATCCTTTTCCTTTGGAATAAAAGACTATAATAGATATTTGAAGAAAATAATGGAAATAATAACCTGGTATATTTAAAAAAAAAAGTTTTAAAGTACATGAAATTTTGGCCTAAAATAAACTTTTTTATTTCCTAATATGATATCAAAAAGTCAACTTAGACCAAGCCCCAACCCATGCTACTTGCTACCTGCGAATGACAGAACAAGTCACTTATCCCTTTAAGGGATTTTTTTCTTTTCATTTGTAAAATCAGGATGTTGATTAAAATAATTTGTAAGTCCTTTTCCTATAAATAAATATTTCAAGTTCCTCTAGTTCTTACAAGTATTCTTGGAAAATGCAAAACCTAACCGTCTTCTTTGCTCCAGGAGAGAAGTGCATGAGGAAAACCAAGGTTCTGATCCCCGCAACAGCGGTATCATCCAGGAACTGATCATCTTGTGGGCAGCAGAACAGAACCGGTTGATTTGCTAGTTCCTCCTGAATCAGAGACTCATGTTCTCTGTGTTGTTTCAATCGAATTCTCAGCACTTCGTGCACACCCATATAATCAAATTGCACTCACAGGCTGATATCACATTTTGTCACTATATGGAAATACCACAGATTCTTTGTATTATTGCTTTGGGAATAAGTGTATTATTACTGATGCTAGATGGTAAATCCCTTGAGAAAATGACCCAGAGCTTATAAATCAATTATTACCCATAGGGTTCAGTGGTTGCACAAAGCAAGGATTTGACAAATAGGAATGAGTGAATGAAACAGAAGCCAAAATCCTCAAAGATATATTTATGAATTTTTCTTTTTATCATCCATCACTTCAAATTATTTTAACACCTTGCTTTAATGTAAAAAATCTAATATCACGAAACTATCTAAAAGACATAAACTAAATTATAAACACTAAACAATGCTCATCTCTTTGATTTATATTTATATACATGAATAAATGATATAGATTAACACAATCTGCTATGTCTCAGGCTCTTTCCAAGGAAAGTTACATGCAGCAGAACTATTACAAAATGTCCAGATCTTTGCTAAAACTAGTATGCAAGTCATCAGGTATTGAGCTATTTAACATTTTCTAACTTACATAGCCAAACAATAAATTAA
This sequence comes from Equus caballus, assembly GCF_041296265.1. Classification (NCBI taxonomy): domain Eukaryota; kingdom Metazoa; phylum Chordata; class Mammalia; order Perissodactyla; family Equidae; genus Equus; species Equus caballus. The sequence goes on along the minus strand of NC_091709.1, from coordinate 26,069,642 downwards.
TTTTAATCTTCTTTCTGAATAAATAGTGCAGCTTTCTCATTTGATAATAAAAATTAAATATCCCATCTTCCCTTCTCTCCCTTTTCCCAGAAAACTCCAAATTAAATGTAACTTTAATTGGAGTAACACAGCTAGTTTAGATTTTTAGGTCATTATCTGTCCTGTTGCCCATGTTCTTATTTAGGTTTTTAAGAGTACTGTTGCATAAATATCTCTCATAGCGTGACCATAAATAAATTTCCACATTTGCAGACTACAAGTCTTCACATATTTTAAAGCTAATTAAATATTTTGGAATATTTTCTTTAGCATCACAAACATTTGCTTGATGGCTGACTTCTCCTACTTTAACTTTTATCGTGCCTTTGTCATTACTGTTTGGTTATTTAATTATTCTAAGATATATCACTTCTGGCTTTCTGACCTTCTTCCCGTGAAAATTAAATTTCCTTCAACTGAAAAGAGATTATAAGAGTTTTAACATTTGTTTCATCAAAGTGAAAAATTAAAAATAATCAATAGATTACTCAGATATTATTACTACTCTATATAATATTATATGAACACAAATGGACTATTTAAAATTAATGATGTTGAAAAGATTTTGCAACTCTTTCAAGATATGATATATATGTTATAGAGCATTCTTTAGACACAAAGCAGTCAGAATGAATTAACTTAGATATAAGTATTAACTAATATAATAGCTTTAGCAATAAAATAATTCAAGTAATATTTATCTGGATAGTGACATTTGAAAAGTCATTCCATATTTTTTATAACCAAAATGGATTCTGCTACAGAGCATTTAGAATCAGGAAAAAATCAAACTAATTTAGGTAGGCAGGTCATACACATAACTAACTGAAGCATATACACAAAGATAAATTTCTAGGTTTTTTTATTATTACATTTACTTGCTATTTTCTCTGAAAATTTCTATGAAAGATTATCAAGAAGGAGAGTTGTAAATATTATTTACTAAGTTGCTGAAAAACACAAGTTGAATTAATTTTTAAGTACATATTTTCAAAGAACTTGGAGGCAACTTTGATTATGTAAATTTCCACTGAAACCATTCCAACCAGATAAAAGTGTATGTTTGTCTTTAAAGATTTTAAAAGAGCAAATATTCTATAGCATTTATCAGTAAAATATGCTCACTTATAATAGCCTTCACATCCAGATATTTATCTATTTTATTTAACTCAAATTCCTTTGTTATAGTTTTACTCTCTGCTTCTATTCTAAATATAAATAGCAACATGAAAGCATCATTCATTTTTTTCAACAACTGCTTACCAAGTATCCACTATGTGCATCACATAAAACCTTTGAATCTGACTAAAAAAGACAAGATTAATGACATTAAAACACTTAAAATAATCAAGGACTGTATGAGATTATTAAAGAAGAGTACTAAAGTATATGCTAGTAGTTTATAAGAGACAGAGAAAGGCGGTTTGGAATTTTAAGAAAGGTCTCAAGAATGTAGGAGGGCTTGAGCTTCATTTGATATGATAAACTGAGGTAAATGGAGAGAATTCAAAGATGCCGTCTTGTGAAGGGTCTAAACAGCTACCTCTAACAAATCATTTTGGAATTTTGAGTGTGGGATCAAATCAATCCTTCTACTTTTTGTAAACATGATAATCACTATTTACTCAATTTTCTCTCCTCTTTTGTATTTCCATTTCTTTCTTAATGTCTACACGTTGAGTCTTCACCACCTTGCAGCTACTTAAACCTCACTGCCTGAGACTTTCCACCCAGTGAGCTGAGCCACCCATCACCTGACAGGGACTGTAAGAGTGGAGATCCAAGAAGTCATTATCACCTTGGATTTTCAAACAGCAATTTCAAGTAGAGCACGGCAGAAGAGACAGCCTTGAATGCTAGGATTTTAGAGTGAAAATCCAGGCACTTGAAGGAAAAGAGTATTTTCATATCATGTCCCTTTAAATATCAATAATTAATGACTCAGAGCAAAGAGTTTGTAAAATTGAGCCAGAGAAGAGAAAAGTGGACTTGCTGTAAGAAGAGTTTCTCATTCTCTAAAGAGGGAAGGATGCAACTAGTTGTTGGGAAGGATGAAAACAGGAGATTGTAGATTGTCAAGGGTCTCAGAGAGTTATCTTTTCCTTCCTGGTATTGTAATTCTTGGTGGGATCCAGAAGGAAATTGTCTTGCTCACCCTCCCATGCCTACCAGTATAATCCTTACTACCACCACCACTGAAAGACTGGAGAGCAGAATGGAGTTCACCTTTGTTTCCCATCTGCAAGCATGGAAGGAGCGCCAGAATGACTATCATAGGCAACAAAGAGAGGAAGTTTAGTTGGCCACAGAGGGCTCCAGCCGTGCTCCTCCCCAAGTCTTCACTGACTCTGCCACAAGATGGAAGAGATTTAGAAAGTGTTCCTATAATTCCTTTCTTATGACGCAGGTATTTGAAGAGAATAAATTGTCACTGAACCACCTTGGTGGGGGAAGGCAGCTGTTGAAAATCGCTAAAGCTTAAACCAGGAAACCCAGTAGCACAGGCAATGGAAGGAACACCACCAGCCAGGTCATGAGGGAGGAAGTGCTGATCCTCTGAGCATAACCAGAGCTAGAGGGAGCTGAGGTGGACCCTTAGTCAGTAGTGTGGGAACCACTGTGCATTGACCATGCTGTGGAAATAGACCATATGGAAAGCCAGTAGGACAGGCACTGCCCAAAGTCCAGGAGGAATCAAGAGCTACACTTGAGAAAAGGAAGGAGAAGAGTGGAAGGAAAAAACAAGGACAATAACCTTCTACTGAAACCCTGACAATAGTCTGAGTAAGGTTAGGGGAAGAGGAGGGATGTTTTTGAGAGTGGAGGACAGCCTTGAGAGACAGACAACTTTGAACTGGATTCAGGAGTTAGACAGTTCCAAGTTGGTCAAGTTATACACTAAGTAATTACCCTGAATTCCTCATTCTGCTCCAGTTGTGAAGCCCTGCACCATGATGGTAAACAGCTAACACAGAGGAGCAGAGCCTAGACACCATAAAGGCCCCAAAGGCCACACTTACAGCTGCCGTCCACTCTCAGCAAAGTGTGGGAAAACCAAACAGAATGTAATCAATGCTAAAGTGATAATGTAGCTCTCCAAAACTAATCACTAGTTCAAAAGAAACATTCTGACATCTTAGCAGACCATTGTTTTTCATAAAGCTAAATTCTATTTGGAAGCCTTTCAAAGAAGCTTGGTTAATAAATTATCAAAACTATATAATTATACAACTTGGTCCAATATTAATTAATAGCAATATTAATGATTATAGCTAATATTAGACAGTTACTATGTGAGCAGCATTATTATTATTCCCATTTTACAGATGAGAATATTAAGGAATAGAGAAGTGAATCACTTGTTAAAGATCTAGATAAGCATTTGCTCATCAAACAAGTGGATGAGCAGGATTTAACTCCAAACATTGCAGATTTCAGACTCTGTGCTCTTAACCATCACACAGCCCCTGGCGTGGAACAATATTTTGAAGACTCAAAGTGTTTGCATGTCCACAAACCAAAATAAAAATTACTGCAAGTAAGATTATTGAAAATTTTGCTTTGAAGCTAAAAGGAATGTAAAGATATTTAGATATATAGTCGTAAGTAGAGATCTGGGCTTCATTAAGTGTGGAACAGAGTTGGAAATAAAACGCAGATGTTGAGTTATTTCCTGAAGACACCATTCGGGCCACAGGATCAGAATTTATTCACAGGAAACCACTACCAAATTGTGCCTGGGAAAGAGTTTTACTCCAGCACTAAACGGCCATTGGTCTCAGTGTGAGGAGCTGCCATGTGCTGGCGTGAATCCATTTAGTACCCAACCGTTCAGCCAGAAGGCTTCAATGACCAGCCACGTGATGTGAATTCTGAACACTTAAGAAACAATTTTGACTGGTGTCACCCAGCCCTAAGGAGTACAAGAAAATCAAAGAAATCTTTTACAATAGGACAATTCAATGCCATTTATAGACAAAGGAAAGTTCCTCTCAAAATACTGTCTATTTCCATAAAACCATAAACCAGTCAATGATTAAGTTAATAGAAACTGTCTAATTGGAACACTATTACTTTGCTGCAAATAAGCGAACTCAGTTGTCTTGAATACCTGCAAATATGGAAATGATTTGTATGAAAAAACATTATCAACGTATCTCACAAAAGCTCTTTACACAAATAAATTTGTTTCCTGTCATCAGAAATAGATGCAGATAATCTATGTAGTAACCCTCAAAAGGGACATGACAATCAACCACTGAGATGCAAGAGAATTTGTATCTACAATTTTATGATCCAATCCTTATTGTGATATTACAAATACGTTAAACAATTTGTTCAGCAGCTTTGACTCAAGAAATGATATAACTCAGTTGTGCAGTGCAATGTAAAAGAGAGTATAACACTGTTAGAAACCTAGCAGCCTTCATCTCTTCAATTACAAATTGGGGAAAATGAAAATGAAGAATTCAAGCCCGTGCATGCATTTCAATCACGGCCTCTGTGCTGGAACCGAAGCATTCAAGCTCCAAATGTCGATTTTATCTATATTCAGGGAATATGTTTTAATGGAAACATCATAAATTATGAATGCTTATGTGCTGAGAGTTTGTTTAAGAAAATAAAGGGAGATAGCTGCTTAGCTGTTCATTTTGTATAACAGAGAGACAACAGACACTGTTTTGTAGTCCTGAGAAATTAAACACTGGCTAATTAGTCTTCAGTTATACAAAGTGTGAATAAGTCCAATGTTTCATCACGGAGTACATTTTCTTCTTAGAGGCAAAAAGCAGCAAAGAACAAATCATTTAAAATATTCATGAATTTCAGCACTAATAAAAGGAATGAAACAAACATAGCAAACATTTTGACAGCGCAGAATGATGGGATGGTTTTCCAAAGTTTTTATACGCAGGTATGTATGTGTGTGTATACACACCCAGACACACAGTCCCACATACACAAATATATATATATATATATAATTTTACATATTTAGCCATTCAGAAAAAACAGTGTTGGCCAGAGTACCTGGCATAGACAAAAAAAATCCCCAAAATGGTTATCTAAGAAACAATAATTACAGAGCAGGCACATAGTTTTATACCCTATGCACCTGAGTCTCTATCACCTTCTAATTCACTGTATAGTCTCAGGAAGAAAGCATCTAGAAGCCAGGACCTGGCGTAGTTCACATCTTGGTCTAGGCATGCATTAGATTAGAATCTTGATTAGTGAGTCTACTCATTTCAATATTTATCCTGTGTCGGCAGTCAATTTCAAACCAATATTTCTCATTTTCAGTTTCAACTTCTTCCTCTAAGGAAGACCCTGGTCCCCATGTCTGTTTTTCATTTAACTCTTCCAGAATACTTTTCCTTGGCTTCCTTAAACTTGAGAAAATTATTCTCCTGTCTAGTTTGGGAAAAAAAATAAAAACAATTAAATATACTTCCTTTAAAAAAATAGCTTCTTTTAGAATTATATTAACCTGAAAAATCAAACTGCGCCACCTTGCAACCACCCTGAACCCAATATCTCTAAATCCTGTTACTTCTCCATGCTTATTAGTCTTTTAGGGCACTAAAAGATCTATTCGTTTATTAATTGGTAGTCAGTCACCTAGAGTTCAGCCATTCAAAAGAAATGGCCAGAAAGAGAGAGTAGAAATCTGAAACGAGAGCTACTCATAACCCTTTCATCCTCCCTTTAGCAATTTCTTGCTATTGCAAAGGAACCGTGTTTTAGTCAGTGGAATAAGTAAAATCTTACAACCAAATATGAACTGAACTTGAATTTCAAGTCCTTTACTTATTAGATACTACTTAACTGCTACGAACTCAGTTCCCTCATCTATAAAATAACAGTTCAGAACCCGTATGAATGTTGTGAATATAAAAATAAGGTAGCCCTTGGGGCTGGCCCCGTGGCCGAGTGGTTAAGTTCGCGCGCTCCGCTGCAGGCGGCCCAGTGTTTCGTTAGTTCGAATCCTGGGCGCGGACATGGCACTGCTCCTCAGACCACGCTGAGGCAGCGTCCCACATGCCACAACTAGAAGAACCCACAACGAAGAATACACAACTATGTACTGGGGGGGCTTTGGGGAGAAAAAGGAAAAAATAAAATCTTAAAAAAAAAAAAAAAATAAGGTAGCCCATATGATTATACTCCACAGGGTGACTGACAGATTTTCCTCTGATGAACATTCTCTCCTTGACCAAACTCTAGCCAGGCTCCACTGAGCCCTCTTCTCAAATAGGCCTCAACTTTGCCCTAGAAGGATTTGAACAAAGCACTAACATAATTTTTAACAGCTCGAGACCACATTCCTAAAATGACCCCCTTAAAGTGCCTGCCTGAGGATACTCAAGGCTGTCAAAAGAATTAACTGTTCCAGCTACAGCTGAAGATAAGGCCTCTGTGTCTCAGCCTCAGTGGGAGGGGAGGAGCCTAACTTTGATCAGAACCAATTGACAAACTCAGATGGGTTTCACATGGACCAACCCCGTCCTTCCTGAGTTTTGTAATGTTTCACTTGCCTGGCTCTATTGAGCCTTGTCTCGCCCCTCCTTATTCCCCATTCGCCCTTTAAAATGCCCAGTCACCTCGGTACAAATCGACGTTGAGTTCAGTTCATAGCTGGCTCTTTACCCTATCAAATATAATAATACACTACATCCCAAAATAGTATATTACTGATTTAAATCCGCCCTTACCCCTTTAACTAGTGTTTAGATTTTTTTAGCTTTAACACTTCCTTCATTCCATTAATTCATGAAATACTTAGAAATAGATACTTCTTGTTGAGGAAACAAGTTGCTTGTAATCGTTCTTTGCTTTGTGGGGTATCTCCTCTCCTCGTAGGCATAGAAATATCAGACTGTATCCTCACTCTTCAAAGTCTGACCCCACCACGTACCTCTCCATTCCCTTTTAGCTGATGAATTATCCTCCTTGAAGTAAAACAGTGATTGATCTTTACTATTAGTATTTACGTTCCTTTCTCAGTCTCACCTCCATGCATGCATTTCTTCTCAGTGGTTAGAATGTATTCTGGAGTCACAATTAGTAAAAGACACTTTACACCTCTTATGACAAACTCTCTTCTCCCATCACACATCCACATCCTCACACATCACCTGAGATATGGAGACTTCTAAATGAGGCCTGGGAGTGAGAAGCAGCCAAACAGAAATAGACAAGTGAAAGTTAACTAAGAAATAAGTTTCCTTCTCCATTGTAATGAACAAGTTTAATCCTTTGATTTTCCTAGGAAGATGGAGATACATTCTGCTGAAAGAAGTCACTTTTCACCAAATAATCTCTATATTAATGCACAGTGTAGGAAGGAGAGTATCTTTAATAAGAGGTTTCATTACAATAGAAATGAAACAGGGACTTCACAGAGAAAATACATTAGCAACTTAGAGTATTTCATAATTGCTCAGAATTCTGTACTGAGAAGTGTTATCTTAATATCATGAGAATACTAAAGTTGAATATTTCATATCCATTTTAGATACGGCTGGGAAAGTTTTCAGTAAAGCACAGAGGACAGCATAATATCATTTAATAACCTATGCTGAGTTTTGTTTCTAAATTGCAGACCACATGCAGTCCCCACAGAGGTAAAATGCATTAGCCTGGGGCTTATGAGGGGGCTTTGAAATAAAATGACTTTTGTAGATAACCAATTAAAGCGATTATAAATTATGTGAAATTTGAGGGGAGAAATGAAAGTAGAAATGGATGAATCAGAAGCAGTATTAATATCTTTAATTGCAAACTGTGTTTCAAGTTAAAAGTGGCATACATAATAATGGTAACATTAGTGGATAAATGGCAGGCAGACAAATAAATAGGTGATAAAGACATTCTGGAGTATCTGAAAATGTACTCTGTCCAATTAAATGCTTTTATCTCTGAAGTTGGAGCTAGAAAACATCAAAAAGTCATGACAAGGGGCTAGCCCAGTGGTCACAGTGGTTAAGTTCAGCACGCTCTGCTTCTGTGGCCTGGTGTTCGCAGGTTCGGATCCTGGGTGTGGACCTACTCCACTCATCAAGACATGCTGTGGCAGTGCCCCACATGCAACACAGAGGAAGATGGGCACAGACGTTAGCTCAGGGCACCTCTTCCTCAAGCAAAAAGAGTAAGATTGGCAAGAAGTGATAGCTCAGGGCCAATCTTCCTCACTACCGCCCAAAAAATAATTGACAAAACAAGACTACCAGACCAGAGGGAATTTTTTGAGGTTAAATTGAATTTCATTTTAAAAAAAGAGACAAATCCATGTGTCTATGAAGAAATAAGGTAAAATAACTCTTCTCTTGTCTTTCTGTACATACAGTTCAGAACTGGCTTCCAATAATCATTGATTGAATAATCAACTTTTAGTTAACCTCAGGAGATTATCTTGATTTTGAGGACCTTAAATACTTACTCTGTTGATATCAGACATTTACTATTGAAAATATCTAATCTGTTTAACTATATTATTATCAACTTATTATATCTCCCTCATGTATTTCTATATGTTAAAGCCTTTGAAACCCCAACTACATAACCATCTCCTTTGCCTCAGATAAGCCTTCAAAAGTATAACCATATAGCAAGATTTAAAAGTTTGCTTCATTCCCAGTCTAATTCATTTTTAATACAAGAGATAAGGCAGATCATCTTTGCTATTCCTCTTGAATTAAATAATCATTGTGATTTGATTATTTTATAGATATTCATATATTTATTGAAGGCCTATCCCAGGCACAGCAGTGATATAAACAAAATGTTTGGAATAAATACCCAGGCCAACATATAGTATATTCCCAACAAATCAAATCATTATCCAAAGTCAAGAGTAAATATATTTTTAAATAGTCAGCCATTTTGTCTTACTTCTGCTGGGTAATATTTAAATATTCATTCAGCACATACTTGCTGAGCAATACTATGTTCCAGGACCACACAAATGAATTTACAGTCAGCTCTCTAATCAAGTACATTGTATTTAATGGGAAGCCAGCATGGAAAGGCATTCTTACTCTCATGGAATAGTTCACATGGAAGGACAGAGTAGAGTACAGTAAAGTTTGACATGAAGAATTCAGTTGTTATCACCTTGTTTGGATCTTCAGTGCCCTGCCCATTGATTAGTATGCAGTAGGCAATTAATAGATCTTTGTTGAAAGAAAGAAGGATGTCTTCAGTGATGAGATGCTTGAGCTGAGTCTTGAAGAAAAATAATAGGAATTATCCAGGCAAAGAAAAGCAGGAAAAGTGTAAAAGATGTGGGCTTTGTACATGCAGGGTCCAAGTCTGGGAATTCCAGGAATGGTGCAAGAGCGTTTGGTATGAAGAGTAGAAAACAATGAGGCTGAGAGAACAGGATTGTGAAAAGGAGTAAAAAGCAAAAGTCTTAACAATTCTAAGTCAGAAACTCCCACAGAATTCAAAGGAAAGGTAGACCTCTAGTTACAATTAGCATGTGTCCCATAAACAGAGTCTAAATGTAACTTTGAAGAGTACAATGACAGAAACATGTACTGTACTAAGAAGCTATTTGAGAATTGCTTCAAAGATATGAGCAAAGTATATTTAAGTAAAAACAGAGGAATTATAATAGGAAAATGTGTTGTATCTAGAGTAAAATATTTATATCAAGTCCTGGTCCTACCATTTTTTAAATCTTCTTGGGCAAGTAGTTATACCTCTTTGAGGTTCATTTTCCTCTTTTCTAAATTAATAATAGTATCTAACTTTCAGGTTAATTGTGCACCTTTAAATAGTTAAATGTTTTTGTCAACTACTGTGTCTCAGTGTATGGTATACACATTTTAAAACATTAAATTTTACAATATAGCTCCAGCCCTTTGATAATGCAAAAGTTTAACCTGGTTTGAAGTATAGAACAGGTAGGGTGAAGCCAGTTATTCTGTGATAAAGAGCACAAAAAAGAAGTGAACAGAATTAAAACTGTTTAATTCTAGTTGGTATTAGAAAGTTATAAGTGTTTTATCTAAATAAATAAATTAAAATATCAAAAACAGGTAAATATTATTGATCAGCACTTTGACAAAGTATATGGCATATACTTGATGTTATATTTTAATCTTCACATAATCTGTGTTTAGCATTTCTCTAATAGATGGCACAAAGTTACTGCTATAATATAAAACTGTTCTGCTTAGCAATATATTCAATATTTGTGATTGGTAGAGAACAATAATCAGCGAGAAATTAAGTGGGACAATAAATATAAAAATAATCAGAAAGCCTATTATTACAGTTACTAAGAAACATTCGGAATTGGACAAATTACAATAATAGAAAAACTGTCCACAAGCCCTCTCATCACGACTTAGAACAAAGTACAAGAGTGCTGATTTCTTAAATCAGGACCCACTCTAATATACTATAGGTTACAGCCACATTACATTGGTTTATTTTACAAGTGGTGACATCCCTTTCTGCTCTAACACCATATTTGCATCCCTGAAAACACTGGAGCCTGCAAAATTGTGCAGTAAAAAAAATATCATGGCTTATGAGAAAAGACTGGATTAGAGGTCAGAGCATTCAAAACCTACGGAAATGCATAACCAAGAATTAACAAAAACCATACAATCTTAATTCAACTACTGGCATAGTTAAATCTCTACTGGTATTTGTAGCTAGCTTTTGCATCTTCTTTCAAGATGCAAGGCCTGAAGGACATTCACTTTAAAATGAAAACTATGATCCAGAGTATAGCCCTTAAAAAATAAAAACAACATACAAGTAAACAAAGCATTTTAACACAGGCGAAAACGACATCCCAGTTTCTTCAGCTGCACTCTCAACACTGCCAGATACATAAAAAGTGGAAATCAAAATGGTTCTTAAAACCACTAAACAAACTAATACTTGCACTAAAGAAGGGCACTTGAGTTGATTTTTCATATTTTTGTTAACATCTTTAGATTGCTAAGGCTTTCTCTTTAATTGTGAGGAAGCTTACTCTTGATCATATAAAAATTAATGAGCTGAAGAAATCACATATGGATCAACACAATTCCTGCATCAAGCCCCTATTTACCAATCGTGTACATGGTAATATGCATCAAAGAAACACAGAGAGGCAGAAAAGATTGAATTATATTTTAAATGTATTTGATGCTCTTTGGCTATAAATCTGAGCATCAGTAACAGAACACACTTAATAGCTCTAGGCACATCAGACACTCTTCATCTCAAAACATCATCTATCGAATGTGAGTCTATCAGGATTAAATGAGATAATGAGTGAAAATGCCCAGCACAGCTTCCTGGCATAGAGTAGGCGCTCAATAACATTAGTTTCCTTGGATACTAATAGAAAAATTTTCAATTCTATATATTCAATATCAAATATCTTTCTTGTTTTGTTTTTAGGTGAGTTTTTGTGGTTTCTTTTTTTTTCTTATTTTCTCATCTTTTGTTTTGTTTGGATTTTAGTTTCTCCAGAAGAAAAAAAACTATGCTAAGCAGAGAAAATGAAGGATATATAATACAATCAAATTTCACCTACATGCTTCTGAAATTTGACCCAAAATTCCAGGCATTAAAGCACAGCAATGAAAGTGATGATAGTAAAACAGTGATGATAAAACAAGATAAAGACAGAACTTAAATAAAAGTGCAGAAAGGTTCTAAAGGAATGACAAAGAACAAGTCTGCCTTTCCAAACTTATTGATGACATTTCTATCTCTGTGGTCCATGGATACCTCAAACTTAACGTATCATTTTAGGAAATTAAAACAAGCAAAATTGTTTTTAGGCAAAAAATATTTGCCTAAAATAAGTGGTTCTCTTTCTTTATTTCCCCATTCTTATTAAGATGTAACCATTCTCTCTGTGAAATAGGCTGAAATGTTTGGGCACCACCTTCCTCCCAATTTTCCAAATCAAATGTGTTATTAAGATCCATTAATTCTTCCACAGAAACACATCATGCCCATTCATTGTTTTTCATTTTCCACTGGTCCACCCCACACACAGCCAGTAGACTTAAAACAAAACAAAACTTTAATCATGTTATTTTCCTGCCCAAACAACTGGTTCCCAAAATTCTCCACAAAAGAGTCAAACTCAGCTTGGCCCCAAAGCCTTTCCACCTTGCAGTCCCACCAATGTTTCCATGACTGAGTCAACAACTCATCTTCCCAAACACTTAATTAAATTGGATTATTTCTGTATTCTGAACACTTGCCTACGTTCCCACAATTGTTCACCTGTTTCTATCTTCTTGTGCTATTTTCTCCATTTACTGTCACCCTATCAAAGTCTTCTCTGCTTCAGTGAGTGGCAAGGTGGTGTCCTGGTTAAAAGGCAAGTCTTTGCACATGTCCTGAGTTCAAATTTTGTTTCCTAGCTGTGCAACCTTAAGCAGTTATCTACATTGTCTATGCCTCGTAGCCCTCAAGTGTAAAAAGGGGAATGCTCATATCAGAATAATTAGAGAGTTGTTGTACATATTAAGCTGGTTAAGACATGTAAAATGCTTACACTAGAGCCTGGCAGTTAGTAAACATTCCACAAATTTTAGCCTTTTCTAGGTGCTGAATTCCTAAGAATTTATTTAAACATTTAATTTGTAATTAATGATATGATATCTGTTATCATTTTGTAACATTTTGTTGAACAGTTCATTGATCTCTCATATGCTCATTTGGGTTTTTAAATTCATATTTTTTTGTCTTCTCAACTGTGAACGTTGAATTCCGTGCACTGCCTCTTCTCCACACACGCAAATTTTCAAACAAATACATTAAAAAAATAGGCATTGAATTGAAGTGAGAAAATCTAATCCTAATCCCAGATAACTACTAACTATAGTCAATATATGCAAATTAGATAATTCCTCTGCACCTCAATTCTTTCATCCATAAAATAAAGCTAATAGTCCCTTGGATTCTTTACGATCATTAGTTATAAGGTGGTTGAAAGCACTTCAGCTGGTCCATTCTGTTATAAGATGCTGGCATTATACTCATTGTAAAGCCTGAACAGTAACTGTTAACTGATTAACTGACAAAATGGCACATAATTTAAATATCACGATTACTTTGAGCTGAAGAAATAGTAGATTAATTTTTTAAATCTGTGTAAAGGTTTGGTATTCAGAGAACTGAATTGTGAGTTTAGAGATCAGAGCTCTGCTTATTAACCCTTTTACTTTTCCATTTGACCTTTAGGAAGTCACTTATCCTAATTGTGTGGCCTTCCTAAGTAAGCCTCTTGGTGACTAATACCAGCCTGGTATTGGCCCATAGAAGGGATTCATGGTACAAAAAGAAACCCACTCCTCAAGACCCTTTACTGCCATCTGCTGGAAACCTGTGAAAATAATATGGATTTTATCACCATGACTATGAGTGGCGCCCCCTGGAGTTGTTCATCACACAACCTATACAACCATTCCTAGGAATGCTGCCTAACAAGGTGTCTGAAACATTGCAGTCATTTAACAAATGGTGAATGAGTAAATGATGAATGAGCCACTCTCATCAATGAATTAGAATATTTCTGCCCCTCAAAATTTTTTCTAATCACAAAGCAGCATGTGATGACTTAAAAAAATTGAATAAGTGAGATGTTTTTAAACCACTGGCATATTTATCTATATGCATATTATACCAAAAAATATAAACAACGTTTGGCATAGCAGGGTTGACATTTTACAAGATACCTATTTACAAGATACATATATATTACCACAATTGCTCCTCACGGCAATACAGCGAGGCCAACTAGCCAGATATTTTTACATCGGATTTTCAGACAAGCAAATAATGGTTCTGAGAGTTTAAGTTGCTTCCTCAAAGTCAAGAGACTCCGTGTTCTGGGTGTTCTGATTTCAAATCTACCGTTCTTTCCTCTTCCTCACTAATAACGAAATGGAGTCATGAAAATTTCGATCATTTGGCCTGAAATTCTTCAAACTCTCATTTGTTAATATATATGCTTATAAATTTTCTCAAAATTCCCCATCATCCCTCTTAACTATTTAAATTCAGGCAAGTCTGTTTCATTACATCATAGCTTTCCAGAATGTTTTGTAATGTTTGATAAATTGTTTGTGGCACAAGTGAATCTGTGAAACTGGAAAGTATGTTGACAGCTATTTGGGATCATGACTATTATTATATTTGTAAATAGCTAAAAGTTATTAAAATATTTAAAAGAGTGCCATATAGAAGCACTTTTATCTGCTGGACAATAAAGATAACTTGGCTCTATGAAGCTCAGGAATATTACATTTAATAAAAGCATAAAAGCACTGGTTGCATCTTAAAGTGCTCTCATACCATATAATTTGGAAAATTAAAACTAATTTATAATCTTTTAAATAGGCCTATCTTCAATATAATTGGGATAGTAAAAAGGGCACAAGGAATTTAGAATCTAGGTCAACAAAACTTGAAAAACAATGATATTCCCGTTATATGAATATTAAAATTATTAAATTAATTTTGCATACACCAAGACCCGGGGAATTCATTTCATTGTGGACCAAAAAAACAAAAGCAATTCAGACTTGCTCTACCACTTATCAAGTACTTTCTTCATGCTCTCAAAAGTTCACTGCAATGAGAGAGAACTCTGAAAACAGTTAAATTAAAATCATTTCCCAAATGTCAAAAACCAGAGGAAGCAGCAGGACTCGTTCCAGGGCCTTCAGACTGACAACCCTGTTTCTATTCGCACTGCTCCCTCACAGGCAAACAGACAAAAACAAATTACACTGGTCAGCTTGGTAACGAGCCTCAATCTCTGTGGCTCATTTCTCAGTACCATTACAAACTATTTCTCTGTTTGAAAGAAAGCCATTTTATTTACTAAATTATATGAAGTTTGACTTTCTTCTTGGACTAAATGAGATCCTTTTGTTCCATTAATTGCTTCTCTAATAGGACATTACCCCTGAGAGACCATTAGCCCGCTGTGTCATTGAAAAGACTCATCTGACACCCAGGATTCACCAACTTCCCTTCTTGCTGCTTGAGCTCCAATTCAGCATTAGAAACTAAAGTGACAAAATGCTCTGCTTAACTCCTTTGACGTAAAGCAGGAAAGGAAATCCTCTGGGTTATTCACTGACAATAAGGACATTAATTTACATAGCCTATCTTCTCTAAGTGCAAATGAAAATGCAGTTGATTCAACAGAAACTTTGCACATAGAGGCTGACATCAAAGAATTAGAGCAGGGTAGATAGAAAAAGGACATGAGAGAGGCTGTGACTGTCACAGCCTACACAGAAGATAGGTTTGCGGAAACCTTCCCATTGACTGGAACCTAGTAGACACCCACACACCTGTGCTTTGTCTTTAGAAGGTACACTTCTCTAATGAACAATAACAACGACTTACTAGCACTTCATCAGAAAGGGTAAACGTAAGTAGGTGCCCATAAGCGTAGCTAATTAACTGGGCCATTCACTCCCCGTGCTTTGGGCTTAGGTAAGTGTTCTAACTATGCATGGTTGAACTGGATTGCAAGAGAGATGAGTAACTCTGTGCTCACCTTACATTTTCATACATTGCTCCCATTTCATTTATGTGAACATCCAGTAATAGATGTTTATTACTCATACTTGGATAATTTTTAAAATAAGAAGAAAATGTAAAATTTTAAAAGCTTCAGAAAAGCAATCCATACGTACTACAGTTTGGGAATCTGAATTTGCATAGATCCAAACAGCAAATGCACTGTGAATCCCAGACTCAAGTTATCCTTTGAGATTTATGGTAACAGAGGCTGTGACCAAGTTGTGAATACAAAGGAAAAATAATTGCTAAAGTTAGAGTTACCGAATCTGCTTTCCACTGACAATTCAATTCAAACTTGACAATTAAATCCCAACCTTACTTCACCAGATATTAAACTTGCAGTGGAAATGAGAGGCTTTTAAAGAAGCATTTCTGCTACAAGAATAAAGGCTCTCACCCCCGTAGAACAATAACGTTGTGTTGAAAGTGAGAAGTAGAAGTATTAGGACTTGTTAGCTAATTATGATATTGGCATCCGCTTAAATTAGTCGGTTTTCCACTTCTGTCATTTTCTCCTATGCAACTGCTGCAGTTCAAAACGTTTTGACTACTTAAAAGGGAATACATCATCGTTGCCTTTCCCCAGTCTCACTGCACACCACTTTCCAAAGCAATAGCTTCAATCATGCTTCATAAAATCCCCTGCAAGTATATTGTTGGAAACATAAATCAGCAAGCTGGGATTTTAGTGTTTCTAAGGCAAGCCTGGGATCACTGACTGGCGGCTTTTCCATGGCCCCATTTACAAAAGAATAAACAAAATTATGAGTTACACTAGATTCATGTTTTTAAAACTGCTCCCAGTGGTGTTTCTGATAGTTGCTGCTGCATCCTTAATTGGAGAACAAAACACTAGCATAGAGGAACTGGACTCCAGGATCAGGATGGCTGTTTCTAAGCATCCCTGACTTCATTAGGACACACGACACAGAAGTACTACATGTTCTGTTTCACAAAAGCTAGGTCTCTGTGATACGCATCTATGCCACTATGAGTGCCATGCATTTTTAAATTGTACCAGATAGAGACGTCTTTAGAATGATGCTCTCCTCCTTCCCTGTTTTATTACAGTGAATATGGGCTCCCCTTCAGGCATGCATGCTTCAGTCTTAGAGACCCTCTTTATAATCACCCTGCATTCTGAATTATAAATTAGGTGAATCACAATTTCAGATATATGTTACACAGATAGACCCAAATTATACGCGTCTGTGTTTGCTATACACATTCACAGATTTCCCTTGTATCCCCAAATTCCAACACACTTCATGTCTACAATGGGAAATTCACAAATTCCACAACTGAGACATTTTTTATTCTCCAAATCAGTCACAATGTAACCATAAGTCTGCATAAACTTGCTTCCTATTAAGGCCACATCTTGCTCCACACTATCTACACTTGGTTAATTGCAGGGTTATTTTAATGGTAATTTTCAGGGACTGTTTCTCAGTCTTCAGAAATACCTGTCTACATTATAAATGAACAGTTAAACATAATCAGCAGCTCTCCCAAAATTAAAGCAGCATATCTACAGGGCATAAAGTATTAGGTTGATCTTTGCAAAAATAGTGATTAAATTAACTGATTGGGTTAATATTAGCTCCAGATGGACCTGTCTGCAATTTTGCTACGACTGAAATTTTGCATACTTGATGTTATCAAGGGAAAACGAGCAGCAGCTTAGCAAGACACTTTACAAACTATAGCAACATCCAGTGTTTGCATTCTGATTTCTGAACATAAAATCTGCATCCAATCATGTGTCACCAGCCACTAACACTATAGCTTTAGGGAAGAGAAGGGCAGAGAAAGGAAGGCTTCATATCCAAAATGTCAAGCCCTGCTGAAGAATGATAGAAGGACCCAGTGAGTGTAGAAGAGCAGAAACCACCATTCCCGGGCTTCCAATGGAGTTCTACCACCCCCTGCTGGACCAAATGAGCAACGCAGAAGAGGCTAAAAAATGCTTAGAATTTAATATAGCAGCGATATTTTAACTTGTCTTGCGATTTATTTTTTCTCAAAAAACAATTTCATGCTACACTAATAAGATACCACTCTCTGAAATTATCACACAGCAGAAAATTACCGCTATTTTCTTTTTCTTTAAAGACTTCCACCAATGCATGTTTTAGAATTTTGTGGCCCCAATTAAATGTCCAAACTTGTCTGGACAGTTGAAAATGCCTCCATTTATTATATTTTATATGAATTTGAACTATCTAAATAAAGCAAATTCACACCCATCTCTATACAGACAGACAGACGTAGCTTCCACAAATTCTCTCTCAGGTTAGTCTAGTAAGCTATTCATTTTTTGTTTTTTCTTAAGAGATAACAGCTCCCACCAGTTCTCCACAAGCTAAAAAATCCTTTACAGGTGTAATTACAGTCTGATGTTATAAAAATCCTCAACCTTGATGTACTAAAGGGGGGGTGAGAATGAATGACTGCAACATCCCTAGTTTTACCCATTTGCTTTCTTACACACAACATTCATGGCCCCTCTCTTAGTTTCCAACAGAAATAAGCCATCATCGTTCACTTCAGAGTCAGGAATTGGGGTCTTGGGAAAGAGGGGAATAAAAGAGAGTCTCTAAGAATTGAATTTCTTGCACACGACAGAGATATTTCGCAAAGGAGTTTCATGCTGATAGTTTATGCCGGGTCTGTGAAACCTCACCGTTCCCTTTGCTTCCGCAACCTCACATATTTAACTGTTCATACACACCAACATACTCATCCAATTTTTGATAATGAAAATCAGACGGAGCCAAGATCCCAGAAAAAGAAGCAGTCGCCGAGCTCCCCTGCTCACCGAAGCCCATCTCCAATTCTGTATTTCCTCTTAATTAAGGGTGTCCACAGCACAGACCCATTTTTTAGCGGCAGCTAAAAGCAAGGGTGAAAATAACAACAGCAATAACTATAACTTTAGTTCTTTCCTTTCATTCTTCTTGTGCCTCCCTTGGTGGGGTGGAAGGGGGAGGGAAAGTAAATGCAATAAAGCACCACACTCCTACCTTGCCCGCTACTGACAAGCAACCCGAGCAGGTAGAAGGAGAGGAGGAGGCTCATGTTCAGGACGTGACCCTGGTGGACAGTTCCAAAGTTATTAAGTCCAGCCCTGGAGAGAGAACCTTCTGCTGCCACGGCCGCCTCTGAGAGAGCCGCCGCCGCTCCCGGGTGCCCAGCCGCCCGCAGCCCGCGCGCTCCTCCTCGCAAAGTGACTGCCAGCGCCGCTCCTTGCCGCACTATATCCAGGCGGCGGCGGCGGCGGCGGCACCAGCGGCCGCCGCGGCGGCAGCAGAGCCGGCGGGGAGGGCGGCGGGGGCGGGGGCGCGGGGAGGGGAGGCGCGGCCGAGGCGTATCCCTCCGCGCCGCACGGCGACCGCTGCCCGCGAAGCGAGCGGCCCGGGATCCGTCCGCAGTCGAGCTGGGCGCAGCGGGTTCGCTTCCCGGCACCTCTAGTTAGAGGGGTTGCCGCGATCGGGCTGGCCCGAGCACATCGGCGAGTGGCGACCGCGCGCATAGCCCGATAGCCATCCGCACGTTGACCGGCGCGCCAGTGCCGAGGCGGGAGGCAGCCTAGAGCTCCTGAACCGCCGCCAGCCACTTCGTGCCGGCGGGCTGCTCGAGCGGATGTTGATGCTGCAGGCGGCCGCCTGGCCCCGCACTCCCAGCGCGCCCGGGTTTAGCGGGAGCGGGTGATCTGGGGGCGGGCGGTGTATTCTGCTGCTCTCATTTCTCCAAGGGCGTGGGGCGGGGGGAGGGGGGGGCGGAGGATTCTTTCTCTCCCAGGCCCTCCCTCTTGCTCAAATCTCCAGCAGGCTGCCCCCTTCTCGCGCTTTCCACTCTGCCGCGGCAGAGAGGACGCAGTTGTCCTCTAGTGTCTACACTGCCTGTCTCCCCGGGCCCTAGAAGGTAGGCGGCAATATGTGCACTGTGTTTCTTATCCATGCCGACCCACTGCTGTTGACAGCAGGTACCTTAAGGGAGAGAGATTGGGGAGGGGGGAGATGTTGGAGGGGCTGCGTTAAACTCAGCTGTGGGCGTTAACTGCCTCCGGGGAGAAGTCTAGTCTCCTCGCCACGCTCAGCCAGCTTTGCCTTCGGTCCCCATCGTACAGCACGGGCCAGGTCCCCGCGAGGGGTGCGACGAGGGAGATCCTGGAAATGTATGAGGATACCTCATCTCACGGGTATCCTTCACCAGGCCACTCCCCACCCACCCATACACACCTGCGTGTGTGCGCGCGTGTACACCGAAGTGATGGATCCGTGGCCAGCGCCCAGAACTAACTCTCCTCTTCTGAAGGTTGGAGCATATCATTATGTCTCCTAGAAGGGTAGGAAAAGGTTTGTCAGTTTGATGTCAAAGCTGCAGCAAGAACAATCAAGAGGCAGAATTCCTGGGCCCAAGGCCCCTGTTGGTTGGCCTGGGACAGAGAGACCAGCTGGAACTGACAATGGATCCTTCTCTGCACATTCTCGTTCCTGTTTCTTAAGGTACTCAACTGCCTCACCCCAGTCCCGGCGAAGCCTTTGACCGTGTCCTTATCATTGAGGACATGGAAGTAGGGGGGATAGAAATATTGTAGAGTTCAGAATCCAGCCTTCTCCCCCGCCCGTCGCCCACCCCCAGAGTCGATGCTGAAATGGAGGTTTCATTGCAAAGAGTAAGAGTAGAAACAAGCTAACATAGATAGGGGAGATATTGTCTGCAATTTGTGTTTCCCAGGCAGAGCACAATCTTCTTTACACAAAGATTCACTTACTCGGCATCCTGGGGTGGGGTTAGTGTGAAGAGTGGAGGAGCAAAGGCAGCTCTCAACATGCCACGCGGCTGAACTCCTGTAACCAATGGCCTGCTCAGTTCCTCACGGCTGGAGAACCTCTGCCTCCCTCTCGATTTTATAGTAGTATATTTAGGACAATATATTTAGGAAGTTCTTTTGCCAAAGCTCCCACCACACGCCCTTTCCTCATTCCAGGACGCACCAACTGTACTTAAGTAAGTTCACAGTCAGTTCTTTGCAGAAAAGGGTAGAAACAGCACGTTTCTGGTATGACAGACAAATGACTTGGTTATTTTCTCCAGTTCTTGATTTCTCTATAGGAAGTCAAGAAATCCCCCCCCCCCAACACACACACACACACAAAGTCACAGAAGAAAGTTGAAAGGATACTACCTGTGCCAAATAGCCCCTTCATCACAAAACCTGGAATTTTTCAATGATATCAGGGGTGGCCAAGTGCCTATGATGTACACACACAAATGGTCCTGGTAATCTTGACAATTGAATTCTGCTCCTTATTGTTGGAAGTCGAGTTACTTTTATCTCAGGCAAAGGGTTGAGCTATGCCAGAGGAGAATTTGCCTGGTACCCTTTGAGGTGATTTAGACATTAAATCTTCTTAGAGTGGGGTGAAGGGAGGAGAGAGGGTAGCAATGATGCATCAGAAGTTAATGAAATATCTGAGTAGAAGTGTGTGTCCTAAGACAGTGTATAAATTCCGTGTGTGTGTATGTGTGTGAGAGAGAGAGACAGGACGTATGTGTGTCTGTGAGTATGGAAACAATAATCAAACAAAGCATTGGTACTCAGCAATATACAAAAGTGACGCAGCTATTGATCCTGCCCTCAATTTGCTAATAGTCTCATTGAGGAGATCAAGCAGAAACACAAAATTCGATCCTATAAATCAGGTTTAAAAATATCATAAGAAAAGTGAAAAAATACTGCTATTGTGACATAAGAGGTGGGGCTCATTTCTGAATAGGGGATTAAGAGAGGCTTCCGGAAGCTTTGAAGAAAGGGGAGAAATTATATAGGCAGAGCCGTGGGCAGAACAGAGAGGAGCTTAAGCACAGCCTGGGGGCGTGAGAGCACAGCTTGTGTGGAGAACAGAAATGCAGAAAAAGTCAAGAGTGTAAAATATAAAGGTTGGAGAGAGTTAAGAAGAGGTCTAGGACCATGTTCTGGAAAAACAAAAGAAAAAATACCAACCCAAAACTAGTATTTACAACATTTCAGAATGAAACTCAAGACATGTATGGTCAAGAAGAGCCAGCATGGCTGTCTCCATTCCTAGGATGTGAGGCCTGATTGCAAGTGGTAAGCCCACGGGAAGATGATCAACAGAGGCTCTCATGGTTTTTTTCCCATAGTTAGCCTAAATTTATGCTGCTGTCAGGTCTCAATAGCAGGACGGCACATATTCAGAGAAAACCCTCCCACTCTTGCCTACACTGCTTCTTAGCCAAAGGTAGAAGTGCCTCTTCGGGGCTTCATTAGAAGCACATTCATTCCCCACTGTGGTGATGCAGTGATCTACAGCCTGACGTTTGCCTAGTCAATTCCACGTGGTAATAGATTGATGGTGTGAGGACAACACACATAGAAAAATTGAGTTTGCCTACTGTCTTCATCCCCACTCCAAAGGTGTGCTGTCCACGTGCAGACATTGAGCACTGTTACCAAATGGACTACATCTCTGAACATGACAGGGCCGTGCACACTGAGTATGATATAAAAGATATGGAAATCCATCTTCCCTCTTTTATGTGGCTCATAATTCACACTTAAGACAAATTATCATAGTCTCCATCCACCTGAGGAAGTGTTTCTGAGGCTTAGTTGGGGTCACAGTTATTTCATTTATAAAAAGGAGAGAAAGTTAAACAGAACTCAGGACTGTCTGAGAAGCTGAGTAGTAGGAAAGACCAACAGGACTGGATGCATGGCTCAATGAAAGCAGATAAATTTGTTTTAAAAGAATCAATAAAATGAACATGAAGGAGTAGCAGAGAGATAGAAAGCGATAAGGTGCATTATGTGTGGAAATTATCTTCTCAGAAAGATTCTGCCTCCTCCTTCTGGAATCTATTCTTGCAAAGAGCAGGGAGGTATACAATACACACGTAGATCCTAGGTATGAATGGTGGGCGATGGATAGGATGTTTTTTCTTTTCTTTTTTTGTGAGGAAGATTGTCGCTGAGCTAACATCTGTGCCAATCTTCCTCTATTTTATGTGGGATGCCGCCATAATGTGGCTTGATGAGTAGTGCTGGGTCCGTGCCCAGAATCTGAACCTGCGAACCCTGGGACACCAAAGCGGAGCACGTGAAATTAACCACTACACCACCGGGCTGGCCCTTAGGTGCAGAATTTAAACATTATTTTTATTTTTGTATTTCTGATGTTATTTTCGTTTAGTCTCTCTGTTGACAGAATTCATGTGTATTAAGATCATAGCGCTAGGAAATGGGATAGTCTGTGTGTTCCTTTATATTTTAAAATGTCACAAACCATTATACCTATTCATTTACTTGTCTAGAAAATTGCCTGTTTTGACTTTTTTTATTACCACAAAGGAAGAAAAATATCCACTGTGTGTGTGTGTGTGTGTGTGTGTGTGTATATATATATATATATATATATAGGCAGATAGCCTGAAACCTCTATAAATAGATGATTCTGCTTCTGCTTCTCTCTTAATGCCACTTTTTCTAACGATCCTGTCTTTGAAAATAATTTCAACTTTCTTGATACAACATTTTAGATGTTTTACCAGGCTGTTTGTGAGCATCTGACAGTAGCTACTTGAGTGGTAGAATTTAGATTTTAACACCTTCCTTTGTAAATGCTGTACTTTCTTAGCCATTCTAGTTGAAATTAAGAAACAGAGGAGAGAGATTTATGGTACTGGGGCACCCTAATTGTCACAGATTCTTACTTTTTAATTTCTTTCAAGATACATGGGGTCATTTTCCTTCATGGCTACTTCATGTTCCCTCTGGGCGAATAACTGCTCACTTCGCTCTGAAATTATGCAATAACTGCCTGTAATTTGCCACTTGCCAGAATAATATTTTCTTAGCTCTGAGGGGTATTATATTTTTCTTCACTAAGACATCCCTGGCAAATTTATTGACAGACGGAGTGGGAAATGTAACAAACCTATAACACATTGACAAAACAGTGATTGACATAACTTCAAGAATATATTTGGGACAAAGCGAAGGGAAACAGCAATCGAGTAGTGGCTAGCAAAGACCCTGTTTAGTATGACAAGGATCATGATGTGAAGGGCTGGTTGCTCAAATATTGATTGCAGCACTCAGAAATCATATTTTTGTCCATGGGTAGTATTGACCAAGGTGATGTCTGCACAAATCCTATCCTATGGAGAGCAGTTCTTATGTACTAGATAACAACAAATCCTTCCTGTCTGGCAAGAGATCCCATGCAGGTGTACGTTTGAGAGGGAACAGAACATTAACCAAATGCATTTTCGCAGGGCAATACAATCGGTAATTAAATTTGAAAATATCTTATTGCATAGGATCATTTGGTTCTTTCATTAATGGAATTATGTTTCTGTTAATTTTCAAGTTAGATAAGCAATTCTATTAGTAATAGGCAAGCTACTGGTAGCAATGGTAACAATCCCTCTTATATATCCACAAACCATTAGTATTCTACCTGATAATCAACCAATGCACATTATTTGAATACACACATTCATTTTGTTTAATATGAATTATTTAGGTTAAAAACACTTATATTTTACATTTACCTGAGATGATCCTCACTCACTATAAGGAAAATAACACATTTTTCCTGCCACCATTTTTAATCATTAGTCCTCATTTTTAAATAAATATGTACTTAATACCTGTTACTGGATTTGCTAACCTTCCTAAACTCAACACCTGTGGAAGAAATTGACCTAAAAATAGGTGAATAGCTGGTCTATGTAAAAAGTATTAAAACAGAGAAATGAAACAAAATATCTGTAAATATTTTATTAATATTTACTATTTGCATTCTAGTAATAATTTGAAATGTAATAGTAATTTGAAATATCCATACCTTATCAGAGACTACCTTTGAACACATTAGCACATGTTCTCCAATCTTTCATATATATATATCTTTTTTCTTAGTATGGCTTGAGATAAAACTATTTGGCATATTTACCTTGTTTTATATTGGAAATTAGTATTTTATGTTGTCATTAAGTTTTGAAAGTATAAATTTAAAAAATTCATTTGATTATATAGATTGTGCCTTAATATACTTAATCATTTTCCTACACTAAAATATTAAGTGTTTTTCTATCATTTTTATTATTGTGAATAACACTGCAATGTGAATGTCTTTGTCCATAGAACTTTGACTACTAGAAGTTAAAATAACTTGGTTAAAAAATATGACCATTTGTAGGTACTGGGTTCACATTGCCTGAATTGTTTTCCAAAATTTATATAGTTTACTCTCCCATCGGGAAGACATAAAAACGCTTCAGTCACATGAGCATTGACTGTTTATTTTTATTTTATATTTTATGTGTGATTTTCCTAAGAGTTTCTATTCTGTGGTTTCTTCCTTTAAGCAGCTTCAATTGAATTATCAGACTCTAGAAAACTGTGTGTATTCATATTTGTCAAATTTAAGGTATACTGAAAAGCTGCTCCTTAATATTGTGTGTTCTTTTAACCCAATTCTTCTGCTATAGGATCCAGAAATTCTCATTATACTTATTAGGATGAGATGTTGAAAAACTCTATAATTGTCAGTGACCAAACAGTCTTAATTTCTTTAGTTCCCCAGCATCAAACTTTCTCTTTTATTTCCACACTACATCTCGCAAATACACAATAGTGTAAGTATCCCAATGCATTTCCTACTAGGGACATCCAAGGATGCCTGAGGAATGCTGGCATGTTTCACACATAAGACCTAGTGCTTGTTTGTCGTCTCAACCCTATCTCTGCTCCACTCTCCGAAAGTTCCTTTTCGCCATCTTATAAATGCTACCCAAGGCTGTGCCTTCTTTCTGTATCACTTCCCTTGAAGCCTGAACAACAGCCCCCCACCTTAATTCCTCAGACCTGAAGCAGAAGTGTTTAATAAAGGATATTGAAAGCTTGAGAATAACAGAGACACAACAGAACATAAAAGAGAAACCCAACCTTGAATAATACAGGCCACAGTACAGCCACTTTGGAAGACAGTTTGACAGTTTCTTACAAAACTACACATACTCTTACCATACAATCCAGCAGTTGTGCTCCTTGATGTTTACCCAAAGGAGCTGAAAATTTATGTCTACACAAAAACCTGCACACAAATGTTTATAGCGCTTTATTCGAAATTGCCAAAATGGAAACAATCAAGGTGTCCTACAGTAGGAGAATGGATAAACCGTGGTACACCCAGACAATGGAAGATTATTCAGAATTTAAAAGAAATGAGCTATCAAGCCATGAAAATATTTGGAGGAACTTTAAATGCATATTACTAAGTGAAAGACGATGATCTGAGAAGGCTACATACCGTATGATTCCAATGAGAAGGCATTCTGGAAAAGGGAAAACTATGGAGATGATAAAAAGATCAGTGGTTGCCAGGAGTAGTGGGGGAACATGACTAGATGGAACACAGGGGATTTTTAGGACTGTGAAAATACTCTGTATTATATTATAACAATGAAGATATGTCATTAAACATTTGTCCAGACCCATTGAAAGTGTAGCACCAAAAGTGAGCACTCAGGTAGACGATGGACTTTGGATGATTATAATGTGTCAATGTAGGTTCATTCTTGGTAGAAAAAAAAATGTACTATTCTGGTGAGTAATGTTTATAATGTGTGAGGCTGTCCATGTATGGGGACATCTCTTTACCTCCCTCTCAATTTTGGTGTCAACATAAAACTGCTCTAAAACAATAAAGTCTTGGGCCGGCCCCATGATGTAGTGGTTAAGTTTGGCGTATTCCGCTTCAGTGGCCCCGGTTCATAGGTTTGGATCCTTGATGTGGGCCTACACCATTCGTCGTCACCCATGCTGTAGCAGCAACCTACATACAAAATAGAGGAAGATTGGCACAGATGTTAGCTCAGGATGAATCTTCCTTAGCAAAATAAATAAATAAATAAGTAGAATGTTAAAAATCATAGATACCAGTTCTCCTAGAGACTGTTGGCTCCTTCTCTCATTTCCCACATGTCCTCTTAATGGATTCTCTTTCTTAGTGCCATGAATTTTTAGGTACAAATTTCCTTCCTAAAAAGAATTTCTCTAACCTAGTCCTTCACTGCTGAGGACTATTATGTCCTCTAGGAAAACTTTGACAATGCCTGGAGACATTTTTTGGTTGACATGACTGTGAGGATGGTGCTACTGACATCAAGGGGAGAGAGATCAGAGATGCTACTAAGCATCCTACAATGCACAGAGCTGCCCTCCACAATGAATAATTATCCAAAATGTCAGATTGAGACATCCTGCTCTAAACTGTCTTTCCCAGGATGAGGCTAGGAACAGCTCCCTGGGTCCCCAGAAAAGGAATAATTTGTTTGTTTCCCTAAAACCAAAACGAGCCCCATTTTCTTCTCAGAAATATTTTTAATGATATAATCCTCATCTTCCAGAGCAAAATTTGACCCTACATAGGGTATGGTGTAACTTCTTGTGGTCCAAAAAAGAGCAGTAATTATAAAGGAAAATTAATTTTCCAAAGTTTGTTTTTACAAGTTCAGTGATGTTATGTGGGGGACCCCAGAGTGGAAAATGCATGAGATAGAGAAAGCACAAGGGAGCTCCATATTCTTTGCATAAAATGTCTTTATTTAAGTATACATCTATAAGCAGAACAACCTGTGAGGAGATGAGTCTACCCAGGCCTACTGACCTGCCAAATTGTCTCTCTATCTCCTTATAAACAATTGTTTGGGAATGGCACAGTTTGGGGGCAGAGATAGGAAGGGCAATCGTAATAACTAACTGTTGTTTTAAAGCCAATACGATTGATCCTCATTAAAATAAAAAATGGAAACATTAAATGTCTAGAAAGGCCCAGTCTTACTAATCATACACTCATTTTATGCTTCAAAATAACGTTTTTAACATTTAAGGTGGAAACAGCTACACGTAGATGACTTCATTACATCAGAGATACCCCAGAAGAATCAGTATGTATATGCCTCATATCTCCATATTGAAATGGACTCATCAATGGAATCTCTCCAAGAATGAAAACCTGTCTGACCCAAGCTCACAAATGCAGAAATTGCTAGCGGTCTCCCGAAATGGCTGCCTACAAAACATTAAGACCAATTCAGCAAACTGTTGTATGTTCAGAGTGCTGAATTAATTTTGTCAGTTTATTTGACCTCAACCCGTGAATTGTTGAAGAAAAAGTTCATAGATAAGAAAAAGCATCAAGAAAGAGTGAAAACTTGGTTTGGTTCCTAGAAGGACTAATCAGAGACATTTCTGTGGATAAAAAGCATGAAGAAATAGCTTATTTTGTTCACTGCTCTGTTTCCAGTGCCTAGAACAGCACTTAGAGAATGATAAGGATTCAGTAAATATCTGTTGAATGAATGTATAAAAGTAAAAACAATGGAGAAGGGTGATAACTAAAGGGAGGGACAGTGAAGATAAGCACTGCTCATATTGTTTATCTTTTGATTGAAACTCACATTCAGGATCAAACCAGAATCAAAAGTTCATTGTAATCATCTTTTGGAGAAATTTAATTTTTCTTCTGAAGAGTTGTTATTTAAATAGTATTTCATTATTAAATGATATTAGCACTGTTTCAATACACTTAATACTCTGCCGCATATTAAATAAAACCGAGGCTAATGTCACTCATATTGACTTGCAGCCAACCAAGTAAGGTCAGCAATGTAGGTGTCTTGTCCTTATTAAAAATGCACCCAGGTAAACCAGAATGGAGGTACGCATGGGGCCTCTGATCCATCTGTGGAATTTCCCCCAACTCACCTAAAACCTCATTTTCTTTCTTAGTTTCTCTACTCTGTTTTGGCTTTGTATCTTGGTTACCCATCTCCTTTTAGCATGCCAGATTTACAGGCCAGTTTTATACTGTCTTTCTCAGCTTTGATATTGGTTTTATCCCTTTCTTACTACTTCAGATCATGTCTTCTGATATTTCACAATGACATCATGCCTACTACCATGGAGTCTGCCCCCTGCCTGGATCCCGCACTGGTGTAGGGCTCAGTCCCTCCATTGCTGTCAGAACTATTTCCATAACAACACTAATGAATAGCCATCGAGACCAGCTCCCAGAAATGCAAACATTGCAGGGCTCCTACTTAAGCTACAACACTTGTATTTAAGGTCTGCGGTCATTGTGAAATGAATTGTAGAATTATTTAACTCATCAGAGTTAAAGCATCATTGTCCAGAAGTGCTTGAGGATCTTTTCTTTGGTTTATCCCTCAAAAAGAGCAGTTGTATTTAAGAATCTTGTGGTATTGAAAAACCGGTGCTAATACTGGATACAGAGTGGGGCTAGAAAACGCTGTAGAGAGGAGCCAGGAATATGACAACTGCCGTGAAGCCTGTGACTTGAATATACTTTTTACTGCTGCCTTTATTGAAAGAATAATTATACCTAATGCACCTTGAAATTAGCAAATGGCAATATTAAAGAGCGGTAATAAAATGTAACTTCAAAATTCATTGTTCGTACAAGAAACAAAATCGATGTTCAGAAAATTTGACCTTTATATCTTCTTCAAATTACAGGTGGTGTCTCAAGAAAGTAGCATAGTAAGACCTAAGAATAGTAAAAATTAGGTTCATTCAATATTAGAAAAGCCAAAGTGTTGTTTAATTCAACATTTCTGTCTTAACTCTGCTTACTTGAATACATTATTTGGTAGATTTGTAAGAAGACATTTTTCGTCTTTGAAATCAAAAGTCATAATAATCTTCATTGTTTAAGAGCCTCTTATTCCTGGATTTCCTTTTACTTACAATTGAACATACAGTAGTAAATGAAACATTTTGTTCTCCATACCATTAGTATTTATATTCCATAGTCAATTAGTCAAAAGTATGAGGAATTTTAAATATATGAGACTGATTCTCTAAATTTACAAATGAAAAAAATTGACACTGAGAAAAATTAAATAGCCTGTCCAATTTCATTGAGCTTCAAGAGAAAAACTGTAACTTGAATCCAGAGTAATAATTTTTCTGCTCCAGAATGCTTAAAAATGGAAAAATGCAAGATCAATTTCCTAATCACTACATAATATAATTCTATAATCTATTTCCTAAATGAAGTGTGCGAATATTGCCTGTTAAGATATTTTTTAAAAGTTAAATTCTATTCTAATGATTTCCAAGGAGCAGTGTTATTTATTGGTGACTCTAATGCAATTATTATTTATTAATAGATTCCTATCTTCATACTTCAGCTTTCATCTCTAATTACGAAAGTAACTCTAGCTGCCAAAGCCAAAAAATGATTTAAAAGTGGAAAACCGAGCCAAATCACCATAGGCTGACAATTTATTGGCTAAGATTCTTAAATAACTAGTTTATATATTTTTTCTAAATGTATCTGATCAACAAAATAGATACTTAATAAATAAGGTAATTGGCTATAATCAACTCTTTAAGCATAATGCAAAGAGAGAAAATAGAAGTTAGAGTCAAGTTTAATATAGTTAGGTAGTTCTGAAAACATTATGTTATCAGTTCTTTGTAATGGGCCCCTTTTTCTGTGTTGTTTGTGACATATAGAATTGCTTTCTTGGGGCCGGCTGGTGACGCAGCAATTAAGTTTGCACCATCTGCTTCCACGGCCTGTGACTCGCTGGTTCGGATCCCTGGTGCTGACCTATGCACCTGGCAGGCGGCCCACATATAAAGTAGAGGAAGATGGGCATGGATGTTAGCTCATGGCCAGTCTTCCTCAGCAAAAAGAGGAGGATTGGCAGCAGATGTTAGCTCAGGGCTAATCTTCCTTAAAAAAAAAAAAAAAGAATTACTTTCTCGATTGTGGATGCTTACTAGATGTCTACTGAAAAAAAAATTTAATTTGAATTGCCTTTAGTTAAAATGACTGAATTCTTAGCATGTTGGCTATAATGAGAAAAAATGGCACGAGGTAAACTATAATTATAGAAGGAAAATATCTATTAACATGTCATGTTTTATGGTATAATATAGAAGTATTTCCATATCTAAGTAAGTTCTGGAGAACATACTAATATTGACATTTGTTGGTTCACAAACTAAAGAGCTTCTCGAGTGAAATCTGAAATTGGCCCCTGTACAGGGAGGGCGAAGAGAGATGGAAGAAAGAGGCAGCCCACTCCAGACTGGTAGATGGAAGTTTTAAGAAGCAAGGGCACATATATGGGAGAGTTGTCTTGGGCGCTGCAAGGCGAGTGGATCTCCACATTCACCTGCCGGAATCTTGAAAATTTATGTAGAAGCTTTAACTGTGTTCAGTCACCCATACCATCCAGCTGGTCTCAGTAACACATTGCTCTCTCAAAGCTGCTTCCTTCAAAATGGCTCCAAGTGTGGGAACAATGGGCAGAATGTACATTTCAAGGACTGGGGAGGAAGTGAGGAGCCTCTGATTGCCCAGGTCCAGCTAGAGGGTCAACTGGCGGTCATGTCCTCTCATGGCGCTCTCCAACAACATTTGTTAGCAATTCGGTAAATTTTGAATAGCTAATATGATTTATGTACCAAGTTAAGCCCTTTGAATACATTATCCAATTTATTTTTCACAAAAACTCTATGAGGTACATTATTATTCTCATTTCATAGATGAGAAAGGCAGAGAACAGAAAGCTCCAGCAATTGGATAAGATCATAGTCATGAAGTGTTAGAGCTGTGGTTTAGACCCAGGCATCCCTAACTGTGAAGGTCTGTATTTCAATCAGTTTAAAAATCTCTTTTAAATATAATGCACTTATAAACCCTTTGCTAAAGACTCTTAGAAAAACAAAGATGTTTTAAACGGGAAAAAGTGGGGGCCGGCCCCGGGGCTGAGTGGTTGGGTTTGCACACTCTGCTTTGGATACCCGGGGTTCACTGGTTTGGATTCTGGGCGTGGACCTACACACTGCTCATCAAGTTATGCAGTTATTCTGTGCCGGCTTCCCACAAAGAAGAACTAGAATGACTTACAACTAGGATATATAACTATGTACTGGAGCTTGGGAGAGAAAAGAAAACAAAAAGGAAGATTGGCACCAGTGTTACCTCAGGGCCAATCTTCCTCACCAAAAATCTTTTAAAAATAAATAAAATAAAAAGGAAAAGGTGGAAAAATTTTAAAATTTTCCCTACAGATTGCAATTTTGATAATCTTAGATGAACTAAATGAGGAAACCATAAATTAAATTAGCAAAGATTCTAGATGGATTACTTAACATTAGAAAGGTTGACAATGTTAGTCTGTTGCTTTCTGACACAGGCACCAAATTTTTAATTACACATATACAATAGATATATACATGCATATTTACATAAAGTTATGTAAAATTCATAATTTTAGAAACCATTATTTTATTGGTTCTCCAAAATTAGGGAGAATAAAAATAACATAAAAAATAATACTCAATATGCTGTTAAACAAGTATAATGACAATACATCTTTATATATGTGGAGATATGACATTTAGTGATTTTATTTATTATGCTTGTTGGATTTACCTATCACCTATCCGTATCTTAGCATATATTTAATTTCCCCTAAGTCATAACATTTACAGTTTTTTAAAGTGTATGGCATAATAAATTGTACATGTAAAAAAAAGAAAATAACTGGATCTGTTTTTACCAAAAAAGACATTCTTATGAGCAACTTAAAAGCACAAAAATGCTTGGATGAATTTCTTAAAATATTCTGGTGGAAAGAGGATGGAAGAAGCACTTATTTATACTTTGTAGGTTTGAGTGTTTGTAGGCAATTCTCTTCTTGCAACATTTTGAATAATTTTCCAAAGTATTCATGAGCCAAATTACTGATCTTCACGAAGATGAGTAATTATCCCAACAAAGTACTTCCTTGTGAATATTGCAAATGCAATTAAAGAGGCACTAACATAAATTATGCTGGAGTGTACCACTATATTACTTATGTTTTTCAGTTGGTAAAGAAATCTTCAATATGGCCACAGATGTATTATTGGTCCTATTTTACTTCTAACATATTTTAAAAAGTAGTTACTTTCAAGATAAATGAGGCCTGCTAATAAAGTGACAGAAGCTGTGGTGCCCCATAAGATCACCTTAAGGTTTTCTTCATTTTCAGAGATGACCATTGAGTTTGGAAAAACTGTCACTGTTTGTGTTGATTTGAGTTACGTCTCTCATTTGGATCGTAATTTTGCCCACTGGGTGGGCAATGTGACTAACTTTGTGTTCCAACGGCACCTGGTGCAAAATTGTATTTTCACTAAATGTTAAATAATAGTCTACAGAAATCAATTCAATAATCACAAAATAGGCCTTTGTGCAGAGAAATTATTTTTTGCCTCTGGGAATTATTGGGAAAAACTCTAGCTTAGCAAAGAATGTGCTCTACTTGGGGTCATTCTATCCTACAGGAAAATGCCATGTGTCTCCTGAGTATATTTTCTGAGTATATAACACACGAGAACAAAGCAGCGAACTCTGAAATGAATGAAGGGCAAATGGAAGAGGGAAAGAGCCTGGTTCATGAGCCATACTGTTTGGGTATGTTCTCTGAAAAGGCTGGCATGGATGCATGCAAAGCAGATGCCGCCCTCTGGGCAATCCACGTGCCATAAACTGGCCTCTGAAACCTGTAGCCAATGAGAATACCTAAACAGCATGCCCAAGGATCATTGGATTTTGTAGCTGCAAGGCCTCTCAGCAGAACTGCTTCAAGCCCTTAAGCTTGAAACTGAAGCCCAGAGATATTCAGCGGCATGCTCAGAGCCATGCATATATTGAGTGCGCCCTTTCCCTATGCTACTCTCTCCCAAACCAAAAATAATAAACATATACTTCTGTGATGGGCATAAACAGAAAGCTCTGTACTTGAAATATTTTATATACCACTCAAAAAATAAAACTTTATTTCTGTCCATATTTATATTTTCATAGGAGATGTGCCCAACAAATACTGCTACACCACTGTTAAGTGTGGAAATCAATGTAATGGTATTATTGGTCACTGGATACCATCTGTTATTTGTTAGAAGATCTGGTATTTTGTTGTGACTTCCATTCACCTGTCTTTTCTCCTTTGCTATTTTGAACACTTGTTTGAGGCAATTTCTATCCTGTATTCTTCCCAGTGGGGTTTTGATTGCCCATCAAGGCTCGTAATTGGTTTCGTCTCCCAGAGCCATTACTCTGATATATGAAATATCAGAACGACAGTAGCATTGGATACATTAACGACTGTATTTCAACGCTTCTATCTTTGGGTAATGGATTCAGAGCAGTGTACTTTGATCTATACTATAATATGGTGGTCAATGGGTCTTTATTTTTTCTTCAATAAAACCATGATGCAAATGAAATAATAGAATTTAAAAATGTTAGTGATCATACACACTGAAAGCTATTCTTTGTGTGTTATTTTCTATGTATAATAAAAGTCCTCTACAACTGTGCTGATTGCTAGATTATAGGCAACACTTTGGGACAAAAAATTGAATGTGATATTATAGGTTGGGATCATATATAACTAAGACCTTTTAGGATTGCATAGAGAAGAGGGGTTGTCTTAAGTAGAAATAAAAATGCATTCTGGTTTACCATTCATTTGCCTTATACAACTCGCTGGACCTTTTCTTATGTTCCTTTGAAATAAAAATAATTAGAATAATTAGTGATGTCTATATTTTTGCCTCTATATTATATCCACATGCTGGAGTTGTACATATCCTCCTTAAATGGATATGCCATCATTTGATTGAAACCTGAAGATTTATCAAACTTAACATACATTATTTTACTTTTTTTGCACTTTTTTTCTTGAATGTAGAGAAAACACCATGACAGAGTTTATATTATAATTATTATTTTTACGTCGAAATGTGTTTATGACTGATAAAAAGCAGTCAGTTTGGGGCTAAATAGAATTACAGAATACAAAAATTTAAACTAGAAATACAAGACAATATTATAAGAACAGAGCTACTAAAAATAATACAACTAGATACAGCGTATTTTTAATTCATAATTTTTTTCAGAGAAGAGAAAAATAAGCGCCATAATTATGTCAACATCTAGATGTAGGAGAGCGTGATAAGGCTCTGTACTTTCTGCTCAAATGGTAGCTTCTTCCTAATATCCAAAGAAACCTTTTCTGTATTCCTGTTCCTGTCTCTCACCCCTGGACATAGGAGAAGTGTTGTTAGCTGAT
The DNA here is from genome assembly GCF_041296265.1 of Equus caballus. Lineage (NCBI taxonomy): Eukaryota > Metazoa > Chordata > Mammalia > Perissodactyla > Equidae > Equus > Equus caballus. The sequence continues at coordinate 26,034,827 of NC_091709.1, read as the reverse complement.
CTCTTCCATGCTTGTATTTCCTTTGGTGTAATGTCCTCTGGTAACCCAGCATGGTAACCCAGAGTGAAAACAGAAAGAACTTATTTTATCTGTGGTCCATGAAAGATGAATCACTTATCTTTCCTTCCCTGGGAACCTAATACCCTATATAACTTTTCTAGTTTAAAAACGTGAAAAAATTGAGTCCCGAAACATGAAATTGTTTACTGCAGTGTCATATAGATTTCAAATAAGCAAAAGAACATGTGGGAATTAGAGATTAGAGGTGACAGCTCTAACTGCAGTTCCTTTTACCCTAAAAGGGTAAAGCTTTAGAGTTTGGCTTTTTAAAGGATTACTTCACCAACTAGGCTCTCCCTCTTTCTAAAACAATCCTTTTTCACATCTCTCAGTATAATCTGCTCATCAACTGGAGCACCTCAGACTTCCTCCTGATACTAAAAAGAGCTCCTCTTTGTTCAGTATGTGCTGTTATTCGGAGAGAGGGATGGTGCCTGGAGTCCTAGGAAGGAGGAAGACCAAAGTAGATATTCGACTGTCTTCTTCCCACTAGAGAGATCTGGAGGTGATTTTCTCACTAGTTGACCTAAAGCAAACACATGTTGCTAAGAATGTATTTTCATATATAATACATTACACCCTCAAAGAATTAAAATATCTGTCTCCTGTTTTTCTTTTTTTTTAAGCAAGTTTCTTAAAGGCAACAATGAACTACAATAATGCGCTTGTTTTACTAAGAAGCTTTAGATTTCTATCTTTGTTTTTCTTTTTAAACATCAAATTTCACCTAACATTGATTAGAGGATTTGTGGATTATTTCTATTATGTCAAACAATTTTTGCATATGTTTGACTTCTCCTTCAGGAAGATATCCTATATTTTGATATGGCAATCAGGTAAGTTATCCAGCAACATGCGATACGATTATGAAATATTAGTGGAAAGTATGTACTTATAAATATACACGGAGCACGTGTCTGTATTGGGGTCCATGGATAGAGTGCTTTGGGGTACCCACGCTAAGGCCAGATTGGTCAATTCAAACCAAAAGATTAGGGTTTTGGTAAGTTACAGGAGGGTCTTATCTAATGGGCACGTAGGGGAAAGGCCCTGGGAGGCAGGGAGACTGTTGGTCACAAGGGCTTTTGGGGAATCATATCAGAAATTTAGCTTTGCTCGTGACTGCGGGCTGCTACCTAGGCCAGGCCCTTGCGTGAGAGGGCTAGTGTCCTGTTAAGGTCTCTATAGAGTAGCTGAGCTAAACTCTAGACAGTCCTCACCCAATCATTATTTTCCTATGTGTGTGCACTTAATTTTTATCTTCTATTTACTTTCTACTTTGGAGTTGTAATATTATGTAAGCTAATAATGGCCTGATTCTTACGAGAGAATTATATTTAATTCTAGAGAATTATAGTGGTTCCTCCTTTGCTTTCCATGGTTTCAGTTACCCACAATCAACAGCAGTGCAAAAATATTAAGTGGAAAGTTCTAGAAATAAGCACTTCATGAGTTTTAAATTGTGTGCCATTCTGAGCAGTGTGATGAAATCTTGCACTGTCCTACTCCACCCTGCCTGAGATGTGAATCATCTCTTTCTTTGTCCAGCGTATCCACACTGTCTATATTACCTGCCCATTATTCACTTAGTGTGTGGGCTATCAGAGAAACTGTCAGGGTATTGCAGTGCTTGTGTTCAAGGAACCCTTATTTTACTTAATAATGGCCCCAAAGTGCAAGAGCAGTGATGCTGGCAATTTGGATATGCCAAAGAGAAGCCATAATGTGCTTCCTTTAAGTAAAAATGTGAAAGTTCTCGACTTAATAAGGAAAGAAAAAGGTTGTATGCTGAGGTTGCTAAAATCCATAACTTTTTTATATTTTTATAATTGTTCTATTATTAATTATTGTTGTCAATCTCTTATTTGCCTAATTTATAAATTAAACTTTATCATGCATATGTACGTTTAGTAAAAAACATAGCATATGTAGAATTCGGTACTATCTGTGGTTTCAAACATCCACTTGGGGTCTTGGAATGTATCTTCTGGATAAGGAGAGACTACTGGATATTTGTATGTAGAAAATTATAATTTTTCCCTGTGTATTTTATTCAATCTTGATTATTTACTTTTAAAATAGCACTACGTGGATGATAATCACATATGAGAAAATATCAGTGGCTAGTTTTATACTATTTACATATAAATTTTATATGTCTACTTTATATAAATATCGATAGTATATATAAAGGTGCATAATTTATATAAATATATAATTATATAACTATATAATTTATATTAAGTATGTTTATAATTATATACATACATCGAGAGCAGAGATTCTTAGCACTATGTAACTGGTAAATTTAGATGAACATTTCTTGAATATTAAATGTATAGGAGTATGTTTTTATAGAAACAATGAGAGGAATGAAAATTCAGATTCTACTACTGGGCACTACAAAAGATTTAAAAAATAAATATTGAGCAAAATGTATTTCTGTGTCTAAGATTTGGAATATCAAATGTTGTTGAAAGGTCCAGAAATAATTCTACAACATAAATATGACAAATTCAAGTAGGTCCAAATGTATTCATTCATATTACAGAATTTAATGAAATAAACAAGATAAAATATCAGGACATAGATTGTTTTTCACATAATTATAAGCTGTCACCTCTTCTCTTTGTTACCTTCCTTAAATCTCGACAGTCTTTTATAAAGTTTATAAAACTTGTAAAATGTGAATTTTTTCCAGCATTTCGTGAAATTATCTCTGTGCTTAAATAAAGGATGCTTTTTTTTTTTGGTCACAATTATTGGTGGTTAAACATAGTGTGGTTTTTGTATAAATGGTTTTGATTTAATATAGTTGATAATGAAACACCCATTAAATACAAATTTAAGCACTAACTCTTTTAGTAATGAACAACCTGTTTCTACAGAGTTTAGAGATTTGAATGTCAAAATTTCTAAGCACGATTCCTAGGTTACATTTGTCTTATGTTCCCATTTCTGGTACACAACAGTCTCTGGATATTAAGTGTCTATCATAAGAATGCCCATTTCCTTGTTTCAAATTAATTTAAAAGTCATGCTCACTTCTGATGGAAGGCTATATGAAAACGTAAGTTATTTTTGCTATGTTTATGACAGTTTTTATTATAGAATTTGATATTTTAAAACTTTGGTCTTTTCTGTGCCTTTGAGCTACTGCGAAAGGCACTTGGAAGACACCAGAGGGAGCCCAAGATACCAAACCCTTTTCTCAGAAGCTAAAGTGACATCATTCATCATCCTCTTCATAAGCAGTAGCTTTAATATTCAAAGTCAGCCCAACATAGTCATGAATGGAAGAAAGCAACACATAGCTTAACTTATTGACGCTTATAAAAAATAAACTGCGATATAGATGTTCACTATTTAACACTGTACTTTTTAACATTACTTTGAATATTTCTAATAAAATGCAAAGGCATGAGCAAGTTCTGAACAACTTGAAATCCAGAGCGAGAGAATAAGCTATGAGGGGTAAGGTAGACTCCTGTAGGATCTGAATTTCAGTGTGGTTGGGATGTGTTGTCTATCTCCCTGCCCCATTGTAAGGACAAATTGGTTTGTAGTATTCACAGTCTATCATTTCTCTTTATTGTTTTATAGGTGATGAAACCCATTTCTAAGTTCCTTTTCCATTTCTGCTTCCTCACCACCCAGACTTTATTTTTTCCCTAAAATGAGTGCATGTAAAAAACAATACCTAGCAGTAAGGCAATTCATTTTTTTATTGGGGCCTTAAGTGATAACAAAACAGAGATTGCAACATTTTACCATGCTTATAATTTAGTGATCCAGAGTCTCTTTGAAAGAAACACACCAGGCAAAAGACAGGGAGAGCGCGCTTGGGTTGAAGCTTGCTGGCCACACTTCAGCTCTCTGGAACTTCAGTCTTTAAACAACAAAAATAATTTCTAACTTCCCTCTACAGCTTCTCAAAAGTGCTTATTGATTTCATGTTTTTAAAATGATTCTAATGCCACATCATACGAAAATAATATTCTATTTGCCGTGAATGCTTAATGCTCTTCAGTTTTGTTGTTATTGCTGGGTTTTGGGGGTTTTTTGGGGGGGGAACATACATTCTGTCAGAATAAATGGCTAATATGTATCATAGCGGTGGAGGGAAAAAAAACAAACTCTGGTTTATTTACATCTAATCCAGATATGACACTCTCAGAACCTCTTTTGGAAAACATTCTTCCAAATTCCCGAATAAGTTTTAATTACTGTTATGAGTGATTTTTAAATTTATGTTATTTGAATACACCTTTTAAAAATCCATTTTATAATGTGTGATGCATATCCCTTTATAATAATTATAATGCATATCTCTGATTCTTTTTATTAATCCGTTTTCCATTTTGGTCTTTCTGTCCATTGATAAATTCTACTGAGAGCTTCCGTTTACTGCCACCAGTTTCCCCTCCTAACACGGTGAGTTTCTGCCGGCGTCCCCTTCCTCAGCACACTAGCCCTCTCCTCCTGCTCCTGAAATAATCTTCTGTAAGAAAAGGAATAGATATCAGCTATCGCACTGAATAGCAAATTAAATCCACGTGTTTAAAATCTAGGGAATATTTTCATTTCTTGAATGGCCACTCTTTAAAACCGATTAAGGGATTATCAAGTAGGAAGAGGAGGTCTTTAGGGGTGAAGATGTCTCTTCTTGACTATACATGATATTTTATTGTGGACTAGTATTTGTCCATCTGGAAGGGGCAATACTTTATTTGAAAAAATTTGTACACTCACTATTAATAGGGCTAGTGTCTATAAAAATGCGTATGTTCCTCTCAGAATCAAGCATTTGGAAAACATGTATATTTTCAAGAAATTAGCCTTATTTTTTTTGCTAGGAAATATGACAATGCACAAATATTTTGAGGTTTTATTGGGCTAATGGCAAGTGGGATGATATTTGCAAGCAAAAAGAGATCATCATATGTACTTGCACCCCTCACTATTAACCATGTGATCTTGATCCCATTTCTTAGATTCTCTTATTCTTGATTTCTTTATAAAATTCTAAAGATAACATGTATCTCATTAAAATGCTGTCAGAATATAACAGATACTCTATTTGAAACACTTAGCATACTCTATTTCTTAGTAGCGTCTGAATAAATATGAAATATTTATTTTAACTTTTCTCCAAATGGATAAAGTAATTTATTGGAAGGAGAATTTTACCTTCATAATTTTTTCCTCCAGCCTATTGTATCAAACTTTTACTAAAATAGGTTATAAATAGATAGATAGATAGATGTGCTATATTGAGGTCATTGATATACTAAAGATGATATTACAGATCTGTCAGAAATATGTTTTACATGCCCTTCTCTGAAAATAAAATCTCTCATGTATTTTTGTTTTTCCTTGGCAGTAAAGGAATAGGAAGTAGATGTCTTTGTAAGTGATTACAGTTATTAAATCCATTTATACTCTGCAACATACATTATGTGTTAACTTAAATCCTAATGAGCTTATATTTTAGTATCAGTAACTGGAGGCCGATGATCATACTCCACCTTCACCTTCCTGGCCCCACTTCCTTTTGTGACTCACATGCAACAGTTTCCCCTGGATTCCTGTTTCTTTCTTCATTATACTGAAGCTTTTTATTGAAAAGAAAACAAACAAAAAAACCCACAAAAAACAAGAACATAACAAAAAAACCCCAGAAGCACATAAAAGTGCTTCCCTTTGTACTCAACTCACTTTGAGTAGGGAAGAAAGACCTTCACCTGAGATTTGAGACTCTGCAAGCCACAGTGGCATATTTGTTCCCAGCCCTGCTTTCAGCTTAGCTCCAGGGTACACGCAGCCAGTATGGCATGAGAGCATTCTTTTCTCAGCTCAAATCACCTGTTTCAGTACATCCAATCTAAATTCATAAGCATTTCCTGATTACTTGTTTGGGATTTAAAACTGCATCCATAAAAATATTAAGAGAATGCTCAAAAACATGTCACAGAATTGATAAAGAGGATTCTTAGTTTCTGTTGGCAGCATATGTCTTAGTTTAGTTTAAATACTTGACGAATAATGCATCCTTTACTCCCTTTAGCATCATGAGTGTTAAAAATATAGCCAAAATGAAAAACATATTTATTGTCTTAAATTTTAGCTGGGAAAAAATCCTAGGCACATAGTGGGTATGCAATAAGTGCAGAAAATCACTGACAGTAGGTGTGATACACCAAAAAAATTATACTTATTCACCATTTCTCAGACACAAGAAAGATACAAGAAAGGAATAAAAGGTACATTTTAATTTTTAAAATATATCGGTTTCTCCTATATTAATCATTGTGCATGCTTAAAGAGTCAGAAAGTTTCAAAAGATTATGAGCTGCCTACATCAAATAGGAAGGGTCTCCATAATTTGAACATCATATTGATAATACTCTATTTTTAAAATCCTGTTGAAAACTTATGTTTGAAAAGTGCTCTGACCACTTTTCAAAATATATAACAAACTCCTGGCAAAGAGGCATTTCTCTGTCTCCGTGACATTCAGTTGGTGCATTTGCTACATACTGATTTAGAGACAGGACATTTGATTACAGTGAAGGGAGCCGTATATCCAGTGGTCTGCTGTGCTCAGGAGTTTCCCCTTCATGCTCCTCTACTCTCCATCATTCAGAAAGAACAGGCAGTTGCCATGGGGAGCAGAAAGTACGAGAAGCATGATCATTTAGTGACTGCTGATTGTATGAGCTGCTGCATTCCATGAGTACTTGAGTTTCTGTATTTACATTCAAAATGAAAATTCTAGAACTTTTCATACCTGGACCAACTGGAGACAGCCTGCTTCCAAAAGACCCACCACCCCCCACCTTGTTAAACAGTCATTAACAGTGAAGTAACTGATACATTTACACTGTGAAGTCATCATGGAGAAACTAAGTGGAGGTTGGTTTTCTTTCTCTCTAATTTCTTCTGTGGGTTTTATTATGCCTCCCAATATACCTACATGAAATTGTTTATCAAGAAATAGCTAATTCATCTCTCCATGTAATGGATTACATTCCTTTTCAATTGTTTTGACTGATAAGCAATTACTCCAAATTACTCCACAGCAAAATTTTGTTTATCAGAAGGAATGGAATAATGGAATTATGCAGAACATGGCTAATCCAAAGTGATGAATAATATAAAAATCTTTATTTCTAAATGAAATTTAGCTTTGCATTTGCAATTTAAAGAAATTAACTAGCATAATTTTCTCTTTTATTTATTTATATCTTACAGAGTGAAGCTATTTTCAATAACTTTTGTTTTTAAATATTACAAAATTTTATATCACATTTTATATTTTAGACACATATAAATATGCACATACACATTTACTTGATCTTCCCCTCAAAATACTTTCCAACATTAGACCCTTCAATCACTTCTTGTACCACATCCCCCAACAAGAAAGCCTCATGCGATAATTTTTAAAAATCCTTCCTGTGGGGGCTGGCATGGTGGAGCAGCGGTTAAGTGCGCACGTTCCTCTTCAGCATCCCGGGGTTCACCGTTCGGATCCCAGTTGCGGACATGGCACCGCTTGGCAAAAGCCATGCTATGATAGGCGTCCCACATATAAAGTAGAGGAAGATGGGCATGGATGTTAGCTCAGGGCCAGTCTTCCTTGGCAAAAAGAGGAGGATTGGCAGCAGATGTTAGCTCAGGGCTAATCTTTCTCAAAAAAAAAAAAAAAAAAAAAGAAACCTTCCTGTACCTCACTGTGTAGCAACTCTAATTTAGTAGAAAGAAAACCATACATATAGAAACGAAACTAAGAAAGGATAATGAAGGCATACCACATACAACTTGAAGTAATTGTTAGAAAAAGTCAATACTTTGGTTGCAGAGTTTTTAGTGGCTTTAATGGGAACTTTGAAACCACAGTGAATATTTGTCTCCAGATACTCTCAGTCATGTGCATATTTAGAATTGTTAGATAATGTTAAAGATAGGGCTAAAATCTTCCGATTCTAGTTACTAAGTCTAATATATTCCCCATCGGAATGTTTTCCCACATAACATGTGGTGACTCTGGGCTTTCCTTTGAGGTGTTTCATCCCACAATCCAGTGATAGAAGCTGATTTTGAGTGATTAGATTTGACGTATCTAAAAAATGCAGAGTTAATAGAAATAAGATACACATTTATATGGGAATAATGGAAAATTATAGGAGGAAGCTGGATAACTTCAGTTAATTAAGGATAAAATATTTCTAGTTTAGAGAGCATTGGAAAGGGTGATGAAATATGTAAAGAATTAAAAAGGATAAATAGCAGAATTGAGTTTACAAGAGTTATTCTTTACATATAAATTCTTTAGAAATGGAGCATGCTAAGCTCTAAATCTGAAAAATGGAGTTTATATATTTCTTAATATAATTTCTCCATCTTTTCATGATTACAGCTTGCATACCAAGAGCTCTAGTTTCTTTGGTTTACAAACAAACTTGGAGATAATTATACACGTTTCTTAAATGTTTGCTTCTCATGGAAATAAGGAAATCTTAGTTGTTTTTAAGTTGCACTGACTCCAGAAGGAAAAAAAATTGTAGAGAAGATTTAAGTATATGAGACCATAATCCTTTATGATATGTTTGGATTAAGGGATAAATTAACACAAAAATAAAAAAATAAAGAAATTGAAGTTTATAAAAAACACATGACATATCAAAGGACAAAATGAAGAGAATTAGCTGAAAAGAGAAAATAGCACATGGGTTGCAAGAAATAATGTAAAAATGAAAACATTTTATTAAGAAGTAAGTATGTGGTCATGACTTATGACTTCCCTCTAGAAAACAGACTAAATTTGACGAGCAGCAGCATATAAGTAAACACAATGGCAAAATTTTTAAATAATGACACAGACTATTTTAAGAACATTTGAGATCTGTTAAAATACAAAATTTGAAAACGCAACGGAAAATGCAAAGAATAATGCAAAATTTTAACAGCAGAAATGAAAACATTTGCAACAAAAGTCAACCACGTTGAAAGGATTATGCAAAAGAATATTTCTTTCCTGTGAGAGAAAGTCTCTGTGTGAGTTTCGGATGGAAAACGGGATTTCAAATTTAGGCTGTTAGATTTTATGATGTTAACGTCTACTTTCTAAAAATGTGCACCCAGATCATATGGAAAACATGGCATATACTGGATTACGTCTGTCAAAGATGCAGTGCTGCACTGAGTACCAAATCTTATTCACTGCAACACGAGTCTCTGTGAACCTTGGAGTTGTCCCCTGGTGGGTAACTTTGTGTGGATCTCAGAGGTCCCATGCCTGTGGGATCTCTAGGACATGCTACTATACTTTCACTCAGGTCATGACAGAGCTCAGAAATGCAGTTAAAAATGAATCTGATTGTGACACTGAAGCACTTAATCGTTTTATTTGGGAAAAGATTTACACTTGGCAAAACAGTTTAACCTCCCTTTCTATTCTGTCCTTTGGCCAAGAGCTTGGGGATCTTCATGGCATCAAAGGCAGATGCTAAAGCAAGTACCCTTCTGAAAATGCTCTGTGCCTGACAGTCAAGCAGGTCCCTATTCACCATTTTTTAAAAAGAATGGAAGATGAGGATTGGCCTGGACTCCTCTTAGGTGATTTAGAGGTTTTGGCATCCCATTGTTGTTTTGGCATGAACAATTTATGTTTTCAAAGCCCAGTTTTAAAAGACTAGCAGGGAAGGGATTTCAGAAATTTGTCAATTCTTTGTTCATAAAAGGTTGATAGCAATAGGAATTGATCACTCCTGCTGGCATTCTTCTTTTATTTATAAGAAACACTTTGACTGTTTATTCCAGAGTGTTTTTTTTAAACATAGTGAGTGTACTGCATATCTGTGATCATCAAATAACTTCCCAAAGATTTTTGAATCGGAATTTTGTCAAATTTCGTAACCACAATTCATCTAAACGTAACAGACTGACTATCAAGAGAGAGATTAAACACAGTGCCCTTTCATAAGAATCTTTAAAGTGCCAGCTTCTCCTCAAAGTGCCTGGAACTGAATAGATTTAAGAAACAAACAAATTAAGTAATCCTTGATTTATAGAGAAGAGTTTGTTTGAGCTTAACTTTGTGACAGTTATTTTGCTTTACGTGGATTACTCATTCAATTGTCATAACAAATCTTTAAAGCAAGTACTGTTTCAATTCCTATTTTACATATGAGGAATTTAAGTCCTATAAATATTCAATGCTTTGTCCACAGTCACACCGATATTAAATTGTAGAAGCAAGATTCCAGTCCACGGACTGTATTCTTCACTATGATTTCATAATACATAATAATAAAATTAATAGATGCTTTTCATGACAGGTGAATGACCTTATTAGACCCTCATCAGTCCAAGGACAAGAAGTAATAGCGTCATGCCAACTGGACATCAGTTAGTGAAGTGATTTAGTAATCCCCATTGATAAGAAACTTTCTTTGAAAAATGTTAAATAGTTGAAGTTGCATTTACACAATCTACAGCTTTTCCTCTCTCTTACACACAAAGGACATGTTAAAATTTTCCATGATGATGGGAATTGTTTTCAAATCAAATCTAATTTTTACAAGTCAAGGATTTAAAATTAAGGAGGAACAACATGCATATCGTATTCAGTCATCCTGAGGTTGACTTGTATACCACTTAAAAACAGAACAGCTGCAAATGAAGGCAAGTATTCCATGTATGCAGGCATAGATTTGCTCTCACAATTGGCTTTATCTCTGTTGTCTTCCTACCTCCAGCCTCTACTCTTACTCTCCTCCAGCCTCTACTCTTACTCTCTGTACTTCAGTTGCACACTGTGCTTCTTGGGCACCTGGGTCCCAGAATCTCCCCACAGCTCCACAATCCTCTTGTTTAGAAAGGATAAAGTCAAGTGTTGACACCTGGCAGCTGAAAAGGATGCCGGTATTTGGTATGTTCTTAGCCACGGGAGCATGTAACAGCAAATTTTGGGTTTTACTGCTGTACACATTGCTTGCAAGTTCTGGGGGAGTGCAACCTCAGATCTTGCTCTTTTGAGGTCACTCTTTGAGACCCAAATAAGGCTGCTTGTGACCAGCAGTGACCAGCCTATAATCTGTGGCTGCCCCAGCCTCTACCAGGATGCCTTGTAGGCTAAGAGGTCAATTCCCACCTGTTACTAATTTGGGACACATAAGGATGTCATAGCATATCATTGAAAAAACTCTTCCCTTGCGCATTATCTGGAGTCTCATTGTTAGTCTGACTTCTGTTAATGAAAACATACAATAAAATAAAAGCACAGGCTAATCAAAGTCGGCTTTGGACCTAAAACTTAGGATAAAATTTAGTTTATGATGTATTAGTTGTTTTGATGAACATCTGTGTGTGTTCTACTGGAAGTTACTATTATTATCAAGCATTGCCATTTTATTTATAAAATCTATAGAAAACCTTTTTGTACTCCAAGGGAGACTATGCACTGTCCACAGCATGCCCTTTTGAATTATTTGATTCTCGTCTTTTATTATCTTTGAGCTATTTTACAACTGTAATTTGTAGGCAACTGATTAACATGCAAATTCTACCCTATCTATTAGAGATTCAATTGACTTTTCTCTTTCACGCTGTGGAAAATCCAACTTTGCCCCCATGTACATATTTATTTGAATAGTCCTGATCTATAAATGTGTCTACTTTTTGTATTCTCTTTGCAACCAAATATAATATCTGCTTGGGCCCTTCATTAAATAAATTAAATACAATTATTAACAATTGTTTGTTTTTATATATTTTTTCTGAAAATCATCTTTTAACAAAACTGACTGAAGTTCTCCTTTACTACTATCTTATATAACCCATGTAAAAAGTGTAAATTTAAATATTAAAATCTATGTGAAAATGCTCTCCCAACTCTGAAACTCTTTACAAGCAAAACATAGCATTGTTACAACAAATTAAAGGGATATAAGAAATATATTATTGAAGAAACATCTAGTATTTTTACTAGAAAGGAAATTGAAAGTTTTATTTCTCTGTCAGAGTAGATTCAGGTATACGGACAATAACAGGAAATGCTGATCAGTTGAGAAAACAGAGCATTCAGAGATTGACGAATTGTTGAAAGAAAATCAGCCTGGATCACAGGAAGGCAACCGCACCTGACAAACCTGATAGTATTTTCCTTGATAAAATAATACAGTTGTCAGAGAAAATTGGGGACATAATTCTCCTACAGTACAAATGGTTCCCTAAATGACCGGATAGAAAACTAAATCTACAAGGTCAACCGCTGTGGAGGGACGTGGAAGACAGCTCCTTGGATAAAGAACTGTCTTGAAGAATGAAGACAAATGATAACAAGAGAAGCAAACCTCAGAATGAATAGAAGTGACAAGTGCAATGTAGCAAAGACCCACATTAGTTCCAATTGTAGAAAGTTAGATACCAGTGATGTGAAACGCAGAATGCTCAACAAGATAAACAAGTGTTCATTTGAAAAAACTTTGAGTCTAAAGTCAGCAATTCATTCAAGGATTAAGGTCACTAACTTTTCAAAGATTTGGCAAGACTATGTTGGACAATGATATCAATAGACTAGTAACTTAAATGTTATTCATTGGAATAAGACTAGGACAGTTAGGACAGTGACCAGGAAGGAAAAGAGAATGTCAAATTCTTCAAGGTTATAACATATTACAAATAAAAAATGAGAAAATATCTTGGGCATGTAGTGTGTGTGTGCATGCATGTACATGTGTGTGCGTGTGTGCTCATGCATACATGCAATGGAATAATCTTTATGCTTTTTCTAACGTGCCTTACGTTTCCACCTAAACCAGAAGAGCTGAGAGCACGTCATCATCTCTACTCATTTTAGCAGGTTAGGACATATTAATAAAAATAGTGCTGAAATGTTCATGAATGTGGCAAGGAGCAGCCAAAATGAAATTGCTGGGCAGCTTCAGTGTCTAGGCTTTTGAAGAGAGAATTTCTACGTATGAAAGTGTCTAGTCATCTGCTGGTCATGCTGCTTCAAGTAGTTTGATAATTGAACACACACTAGTTGTACTGAAATGCTAAAACTAATAAAGAAAAATATCTATTCTGTAAGGAGGAAGTGGCAGGGCATGAAATGAACTGTATGGAAGATATTACATAATCCTTTCAAATTAACTTGAATTATTTTGTTTTCCTAAATATAAGTTTAATACCTGAAAACATAGTGAAGCATATAGAAGAAAGGACTTTTAAAGAATGGATATTTGATGTTTAATTTAACCTGCCAGGTATGTAATGTCAGTTTCATTAGTTTTTGTTGTTGTTGTTGTTTTATTTAAAATTAAAGAGAAGAAAATGTTCACTGAGTGACAGCATTGTACTAATCACTATTCTAGGCATTTTTTTGGACATAAACTCTCTCAGTTTTTTGAAAATTTTACTGGTAACCAGATGTAAAATACATACTTTATTTCACCCACATAGAGAAGAATAAAGTCTATGATTTTTATACGTAGTAATATAAATTTCCCATTTTTTTTCTTTTTTTCCAGTATAAGCCATAGTATATAGTATCAATAAATGAGTAGAAATTTAAATGATTGAGATTTTAAAATTTTATCCCCTGATTACTGAATGGAAAGGATGGACGTTGTGTAATTATTTACCTCTTTTTTTGTAGCAAGACCAGCACTGTCTACCAGAACTTTCTGCCATGATAGAAATGTTCTATAATTGGTGCTGGCCAACACAGTAGCTACTAATCACATGTAGCTATTGAGTACTTGAAATGTGGCTAGTGCAACTGAGGAACTGATTTTCTACTTTATCTAATTTTCAAAACTTCAAATTTAAATAACCATACGTGACCAGCAGCCACTATATTGGACATTGCATATCTAGACAATTGTACTTTTCCTCTCGTTAAGGATATATATTATTTGTATTTTGATAAAGCCATCCACATGGAGATAAGATAAGCACCCCCTGGATACTTTTGTGACCCCCAGGTGGTGACCAGGTTCTCAATATCCGTGTTCTCAGAAACAATCTTGCGCTCCATATACACATTCTCAGTTGTTTTATGTATTAATAACTTTAAAATAACAAAGCATCTGTGTTTATTAGTTTCTTTGATGAGACCTGTATAAAAGAAAAAAAAAACAAGTGACCTAAGTTTAAAAAATGTAGAAAATATGGCAAGGAAAGGCTAAGTCGCTAAAATTGCTAATATCACACAGTTTTCAAAGCTAGGCTGTATTTCTTCCACAGCTCAGCTCAACTTAAATTCAATGAATAAACGTTAATGGATGTCATCATGCCTTGTTCTAAGTAGAGATACAGATATTAACGGGAAACACTTCTCTTCTAGTGCGTTTGTCCTGGAAAATGTTCTTTAATCGCTCCTGTTGTTTCATTTCTAACTCATTTTTTGGTGATAATTTTAATATCCCTTCAAATTCTGGTGATAAAATCTGGGATATGTGTTGCTCAGAATAATTAGAATTTCTCTCAAGGTGTTCACAGAGCATAAAAGGGTCATGTACATATAGAACCATAATGAAAATGCAATTTAAGTTTGTAGAATATTTTGAGATCTAGAAAGAATTTTTACATATTTGGCCCACTTTGAAATTTGTAGCTTAGTGAGTCATGTAAAGCATTAGCCAGTGAGAAATCTGAGACTTTGAGTTATGAATAGATGACTGACTAAGCAAAAACTTGAACCCTCATGTCCTGATTTTAATCTAGGATTCATTCTACTGCACCAAAAATATAATTAAGCCAGAAGTAATATCACCATCACTACACTAGAGGGCCCATATTCGAATGTTGCTGAATTATTACGCATTGATCTCCGAGACACCTGAAAATACTTAGATACACCATACCATGTGAAAATCAATTCTAAATATTAATGGTTCAAATGAAAAATACATTCTTAAAGTCAATGAACATTAGCTTTATGGGTCAGCCTTGAGTTTCTACACATTTATAAGTCACCGTAGACTTGCTCTAAAATGTTGCCTCTAAATAAAATATACAAATTGCCATACGTGTGCTTTAAGGTTGACTTGTTAAATGATTTCAAGATGGTACATTTTATTCATAATAAATCACATAAATATTTGCAGTAAAAGTATTTCAGTAAATAAAATTAAAAGTCTAGGGCCTTGAACCTCTAGTTTATGGGTTCATGGAAAACTCCAAATGCTTTAAGGAAATCATTACCAGGAGGGTAGTCAGAGAAATGGTAACTTTTTCTGAATCTCAGCTCCTGCTTGACTCTCACAAATCGTGGAGAACTGACATGGAGCTGTATTTCTCAAAGTGTGTTCTATAATATAATACTATTCAAGTTGTTAATTAAATATTTTTATAAAATAAACAGATGTGCTAATTATAATAACCAAGGGGTTGTAGCAATTGGAATGGTTTTATTGATTTCCGAGTATCTCTAATCCTTTAACATACTAGTGCAAATGATGGAGAAAGATGTGAAAAAAACCCAGAGGATTGGTGTTAAAGTGGTTCAAGCAGATATTATTCAGAAAAACTATTGCAATAAGGGAAAAGAGCATTGAACTGGGCTTTATTTTGAATACAGCATGGGCAAGTGGGAATTTACAGCTAAGGAGCAGGGTGGGCGTTGGTGGATGAAAACTTACTAAGAGGAAAAATCAGAGGTAAGGAGGGATTACTTAGGCTGACTTAACAAGATTCTTGCTGAAGACAGATCAGTGATCAGATACCAAGGATAAGGGATGAGGAATTTATCAGATATCAAGGGTGGGGATTCTTACTAAATTGACTTAGCATGAATGCCGCTAGAACTGGATTCTACAAAGAAGGACATGGAAGTCCAAGGTCAGACTGCCTCGTCAAAAAGAGAATTCAGGGGACTTTCCAAAATTTGGTCAAGGAGAGAATCTTCTTAGGGATAACTTGTGTTTCCTAAACTTTTTAGATGCCAAAGATGTTGTTGTTGCTGTTTTTGGTTAAACCTCTCATAGGATGGGCTGTCACTTGGAACTTACTTTGAGAAATGATGGATATAGTGTCATTTCAGTCTATATTTCTTAGACTTGGGTTCTTCAGTTTTAGCAGTTAGGCCAATTAGTGGATGCTTAGTAGCTTTTGCTGGTAGTGCCATGATGATGTAGGAAAGAAAAAGGACAACATATCAAGAGAATTGAGTTATAGATCTAGCTCTGATCGTATCTGCTATTGTTACCCTGTGCAAACAATTTTAACTCTCTAATCATCACTTTGATCATCTGTGAAATACATGGTGGAATTTGTTGATAGCAAATTTATCTCCTCCAGGGCCTAGTATCTGGCTCTGTTTTGCTCACTTTTAAAAATTTTATTTGACAGGTGTTTTCCTGATACTACTTTGAAAATTATGTTTATTGACTCCCAGTACTTCTTCCTTCTCTGTCTGGTTTTTTGCACAACTTTTTACACCCTACCGGGAGAAAAGAAAGGTAACTGAATCCTTTAAATTCTTCTTATATCACTGCTCCCATCTTTTTCAAAATTGCGGAAATCATATTCTAGCAACAATTTTATCTTTAATTTCAAAGTGCTATTTTAAAGGCTTAAAGAGTATCTTGCAGCTAAGAGGCCTAAATTGCTGTCTCCTGGAATTAACTGAAAATCTGTCACTCATTCCAGAACAATCCTAGGGATTCAGTCTCTGAATGTAAAAATTTTACCCCAAAAGAATTGTCCAAAATTTTTAAAACATTCTCTTTTACCATATTTTATACCAGTGCATTACAAGTTTCACACCATACAGCATATATGGATAAAGGACATAAAACAAAAGTTTAGGTAATTGAAATAGAAGACAGGGAGGTAAGGAGTAAATGTACCATTTGTTAAGCATTCTCTGCTTTTAGGCAACATGCTAGAGGCAATACAATGAACACTCTGACATCGTCCCCCAAAACAATCTTATAGGTCATATCCTATATCCTGCTTTTGCAGATGAGAAAGCAAGGGTTTAGATCTTTCTCAAGAACAGTTGTCTAGTAATTTGGAAAATCAGATTCAAACAAATTCTTCCTAGTGTCCACATATTTTAAAAGCAGATTTTGATATCACACTGGAAACCAAGAACAAAAAGAGATAAATTTGAAAACAGAGAGGGGAGAAAGGGAGAGAGAGAGAGAGAGAGAGGCATACATTTACATGAATTTTACTAATTATAAAAGTCAATTCAGGGCTGTAACTGAATAACACACACATGTGAGTGGGTC
Organism: Equus caballus; assembly: GCF_041296265.1. NCBI lineage: Eukaryota > Metazoa > Chordata > Mammalia > Perissodactyla > Equidae > Equus > Equus caballus. The sequence goes on along the minus strand of NC_091709.1, from coordinate 26,017,518 downwards.
CCTCCAAGAGTGACATCAAAAAGACATTCCTATTAAAGTGGTTTCTTTGTGGAACAGGCCATGCCAGAAGGGATGGAGATGATAATATTAGGTTGAAGAAATGAATGTCCAGTCCCCAGATTATACGTTGAGCTTCTCTATCAATTTGTGGTTGTCAAGTCATGGTTACACAAGTTCTATTTCTCTAAGTTCTGAATTATAAAATAAACCATGCAATAAACAGGCCAGTACCCATCCTTCCTTGGTTATTGCCTCACGAAACAAACAATCAAACAAAACCAGGGCATTGTGATTAGGCAAACGCTACAATTCTGGACTCTTAAAGACCTTTAAAAAAGTAATAAGTGGAATATACTCAATCATAACATGCTACATCTTTCTTCTTGTCTCTATCTTATTAGGATAAAGGTAGATAGGTAGATAGAAAAATAGAAAATTTATAAGTTTCTTTGGACAGCTTTGCATTCTAGAACATAAAGAAAATCTAACTTTATGTGAACATTTGCAAATTTACAGGGGAGCATCCTATCTCTTCATCTTTTATGAAACACACAGTTTCCTTGTGATAAATTAAAAAATCTCTAAAGGCTTAAATAAAGGGAAACCCTTTGTGCCAAAAGGTGCTAATTCACATTTTTTATTATTTGTAAAGTTTTAGGCAATCGAGAGTTTTTTTATTTGTTTCTCCAAAATAATAAAAAATAAATAATCCCATAGATTATGAAAAAGGCAAACATCTAGAACTGGATGCAAATCCTACCTGGAGATTCCAATCAGAGATTCACTGAAACAGGAAATTAGACATGTACTGTGAGAGACAATACTGTTATTTTTCAACATTGCATTTTTCTAGAGAGGACCAAGACTTCCTGCCCCAAGCTGAATGAGATTCAAAACAAATAAGGAGAATTGATTTAGGTGAAAAATGAGGACAATTCGTGAATTGGGGTCTGAAGGTAAGAGTTGATAGAAATCTACAGAATTCTCTAACGTTTATTAAGTGTTTAGGTCACTGCTTCACATGATGGGAATAATTTCTCTTGCTAATATATGGGCTGAATAAATGCAGTTTTTATGAAAATAAATAACAAACCAATTCTATCTTTGCAGTTTTTCCCAAAGTATTAAAACAGAAACTTCTTTTTCTTGTCTTTTAGGATGACGTCTGTTAACATTCACCCACCATTCTTTATATTGTGCACATAGAGAAGAATAGTGTAGTAGGAAACAATGAAAAAGAAGCAGGGGGTAAAAATAAATCTTTAACAGGATATTATCCTAGTTACTTTTATTTTAAAAATCAGGGTAAGTTTTAGGTCTCACAAAACATGTCTGGTGATGTCAGTGATACGCTATGGGATTTAATTCCCATTTTGACCAATAATTCATGCTTTTATCTTAGAGGGGTGATGAAAAATATGAAACAATTCCTGCAGAGAGGAAATAAATTGAATTTTTGAAACACGATAATTTATCAAAGTTGAGAGAAACAGGTTTTATATATAAATGTGTTGGCAAAATGTTCATCATCTTTATAGTCTTCATGGTCTTTTCAAGTTCAATGTAATAAATGCATAAGTGTCATGTAAAAGCAAATTGAATTCTTTTTCACAGTCAATGCAATCTTAAATTCTTTTGCTAAAAGATATTGTTTGTTATTTTGCCATGGAAAGCCATTTTTAATTTGTAATAGGATAAGAAATATGGCTTTAATTAACTTACTTTTATTGCCAATTACAGATATTCTATCATGCTTTCATCTTAACTTACTAAAGATTCAAAGTGCACACAAATTTTACTTAAAAAGAGACATTTTACAGGAATATCATATTATCTGAATGTTTTAGGCAATTTTTCTGTGGATTCATAATAAGAACAGGAGAGATAATTGGCCCAGTCGGGGACCAGAGTTGAGAGATAAAATTAGTACCTGACACAAATCCATATATATTCAAGCTTTAAGCTAAGATAACATTAAGAATATTGAATCATTTTTTCCCCAACTTGTTGGAAAAATCTGTTTCAAAGCTTTTTGTGGCTGATTTTTGTGAGATCCTAAAACTGTTAGTAACAAGTTCTTGGTCTCCAACCACATTTTAAAAAAAAATTTGTATCTTAAAGTATAAGATAAATAATACTTCAAAATACAACGAGTCAGTTTTTCAATATTAAATTATAGAAAACAAATATCGACCACCACAACAACTATTAGGGAGAGTATATCCTTTGCTACTATTCTGTATTGCAAAATTTTGGAATTTCCTTTATAAACAAGTTCAAGAAGATCACTCACGTAATTTAAAAACAATAAGTTATATTGCTGATCGATAAGACAGATACAATTCGAAATTTACAATATTTTGTTGAAGTAGATACTGCATATGAATTAACAATTTTTAGGGGAATAGAAAAATAGTTACTGCTGAAAATATTATTAGCTAACTGAGTAGAAACGGCAAAAATGTCATTGAACGAGCAGTATCCATGCCTTGATTGGTACTGAGAGGGATAACTTGAATAAGGAAAAGTAAAAAATTGTCTTGAGGAGCTCTGAATTTACCAAGCATAAGAAGAATAAGAAACAAGAACTTAAAAATATTTCTGTTTCATTTTGCTGGATCTCCTCTGGTTAGATAATTTTAAACTTCCAGAAGCTAATTGGACATTAGCGATGCGTGGATTTCAAAGTAAATACAGTTCTTGAATCTTGTTCTTTGTCTTCTTTAGTCTTTCTTTCCCTACTTTTTGTCTGACAGTCATTTTCTAGGAAAACAATTATTTCTGTTCCAAGCTCTGGAAGAAAATTCAGAGGGAAGTTTGATCTCTGCTCCCTGGTGATCATTGATTTTGGACAGTGCCAATTAAATCCTAAATTAAGCACTTATGAAGTGAAAAAAAATCCTAGAAAGAAAACTGTCTTAAAAGAAGGCAAGAATTAATATAATTAAGTGATTGGTTAATTTTCAGAAGTAAATTATCTTGCAGAAGCAATAATAAATCAAGAATACATGTTGTAATCTCTAGCTTCACCATTAAAAAATTTAAATGTCTCTATGACTAGTTTGTAAAGAAAAAATAAAAAATACCAAGTGCAAAAGAATGAAGGAAGGAAAGTAAGAAGACTACGAAAGTAGTGAGTAAAATGGAAAAAATATATTAGAAAGGAAAACATAAATGCCAAATATATCATTAATTAATCATCTAACTATGAACTAAATGCTCAGAAGAAATGTCCAAGCCACATGCAAAAGAATGAAAGTACACCATTCTCTTTTGCCATATTCAAAAATTAACACAAAATGGATTAAACACTTAAAGGTAAGACATGAAACTATAAAACTCCTAGAAGAAAATATAGGCAGTGCAATGTTTGATATTGGTCTTAGAAGGAACTTTTGGAGTACCATACCTACTTGGGCAAGGGAAACAAAGGAAAAAGTAAACAAATGGGACTTCATCAGAGTAAAGGGATCTTGCAAGGCAAAGGAAACCAGAAACAAAACAAAAAGACAATCCACCAACTGGGAGAAAATATTTGCAAATCATATATCTGACAAGGGGTTAATCTCCAAAATATATAAAGAACTCATACAACTCAACAACAAAAACACAAACAACCATATCAAAAAATGGGCAGAAGATATGAACAGACATTTTTTTCAAAAAAGATATACAGATGGTCAATAGACACATGAAAAGATGTTAAACATCACTAATCATCAGGGAAATGCAAGTCAAAACTACAGTGAGATATCACCTTATGCCTGTAAGAAAGGCTATAGTTATCAAGACAAAAACCAGCAAATGTTGGAGAGGATGTGGAGAAAAGGGAACCCTCATATGCTGCTGGTGGGAATGCAAGCTGGTGCAGCCACTATGGAAAACAGTATAGAGATTTCTCAAAAAATTAAAAATTAAAATACCATACACTCAGCTCTTTCATTACTGGGTATTTTTCCAAAGAACTTGAAATCAACAACTCAAAGAGACTCATGCATCCCTATGTTCATTGCAGCATTATTCGAATAAGCCAAGATGTGGAAACAACCCAAGTGCCCATCGACTGATGAATGGATAAAGAAGATGTGGTGTATACATATAGAATGGAATACTACTCAACCATAAAAAAGACAAATTTGTCCCATTTGCAACAACATGGGATGGAACTTGAGGGTATTATATTAAGTGAGATAAACCAGACAGAAGAAGACAAACACCACATGATTTTCCTCATATGTGCAAGGTAAACAAATAAATGGACAAAGAGAACAGACTAGTGGTTACCAGAGGGGAAGGGAGTTGGGGGGTGGGCATAAGGGTAAGGGAGCACATATATATGGTGACTGATAAATAATAATGTACAACTGAAATTTCACAATGATATAAACTACTATGACATCAATAAAAAAAAAGAATTGTCCAAAATCATCAGCCTTGGCTGTAAATAAATACAAATATAGACTGCTTATAGGATCTGCACACCAAGTGAAGGACATAGATTTAAGTAAAAGGTTGGAAAAGATAATTATACTCTAATTAAAAAAAATCTTGTATCTATATGTAACCAGGATAATGTAATTTCCATGGGGCTTATTTCAGTTACAAAATCTGACTTGACATTTAAAGGTCAAACCCTTTTCATTAACAAAATGGTAGGAAAAAAATCATAGTACCATCTCAATAGATACAGAAAACTATGACAATATTCGACACACATTCATGATACAAACTCCCAGCAAACTGGGGATAGAAGGAGTCTGTCTTAATTTGTTGAAGAGAAAACACACACGCACACACACAAACACTTAGAGAAAAATAATACATCATTAATGAAAAATGATTACAAGCATTCGTTGGAAGTTAGGAATGAAACAAAAATACCTGCTCTCCCTAATTCTGTTCAAGATTTTACTGGTGTTCACGCTATAAAACATGAGAAAGAAATAAAAAGCAAATAGTTAGAAAGGAAAAATTAGCATAGCAATTAATTGCAGATCACACAATTTTGTTTGTAGAAAATCTAGAATTTTACAGATAAACATTTCGTATTATTAAGAGTTTACCAAGGTGGCCAGAGACCAGGAAATTTACACAAATCAAAAAATTAATTGTATTTCCATCTGCCTGCAACAAAAACATTATAATTTTAAAAAATGATTTTCACTTACTGCCATCCAAAAACATCCAAAGTCCATGAATAATGAAACATGCATTGGACATATACCAAAATACCTGAAAAACACCATTGAGTAAAATTAAAGTAAAAATAAATGAGACATGAGAAGAGATGAATAGGCAGAGCACAGAGGATTTTTATGGCATTGGCAATACCCTGTATGATACAATAATAATGGATACATGTCATTATACATTTTCCAAACTCATAGAGCATGCAACATCAAGAGTGAACCCCAAGGTAAACTATAGGCCTTGGATGATAATGATGTGTCAGTATATGTTCATCAACTCTGATAAATGTATCACTCTAGCAGGGATGTTGATAATGGGGAGGCTGTATGTATGTGGGTGCAGGGGTATACAGGAAATCTTGTACCTACCTCTCCATTTTGCTGTGAACCTAAAACTGCTCTAAAAGTCTTAAAAAAGAAAAAAAAGGAGGAATCAGGAAGCTCAATAATATTAACATGCCCTCTTCCATAGATTAATATGCAGATTCAACGATAGCCCAATCAATATTTCAGCAGGTTATGTATTGTTTGTGTGTGTTTGAATAATGAAGTTCAATCTAAATTTACATGGATTTGCTAGGGCCAAGAATAGATAAGGCAATCTTCAAGAAAAAAGAAACAGAGAAATTACTTATAAAATTACAGTAATTACGACAGCACAGTAGATGCATAGGTAGACATTTGGACTAAGTGTGGTAGAACACGACGAAGGACCGTACTCCTAAACAGCCATCTGACCATAAGCTCTCTCAATAAATGGGAAAATGGTAAATTCATACAGAAAATAAAATTTCCCTGAGCTCTACTTCCCACCATACTATTTTTTCCTCCTCCTAAAAAATATTTGGTGGATTTTAAATGTACATGCAAACAAAAAAAAATCAGAATAATAAACAAAAATTTGTATGGGAATATCTTTCAGACTTTCAGTAGCAAAGAATGTTTAAACAGGACACAAAAAATGCTAAATTCGAAAGAAAAAGGTAAGTGGCCTACATGAAAATTAACATCTTCTATTCACCAAAAGTCAAGTTTAAAAGAGTGCAAACAATGAAAGCTACTGGAGAGAATGTATTTGCATTACATGTATACAACACATACAAACAATAGAGGTATTTGCATTACATATGTCTAATATGCATATCCAAAATGTATAAAGAACTCTGACAATTAAATGAGAAAAAAGTCTTTAAGAAAGTAAATTGGCAGGGGGGCTGGCCGCATGGCCAAGTGGTTAAGTTTGCGTGCTGGGCTTCAGCAGCCTGGGGTTCACTGGTGCAGATCCTGGGCACAGACCTACATACACATTGCTCATCAAGCCATGATGTGGTGGCATCCCACATAGAAGGACTAGAATGACCTACAACTAAGATATACAACTATGTACTGGGGCTTTGGAGAGAAAAAAAAAAAGAAAGAAGAAGAGGAAGATTGGCAGCATATGTTAGCTCAGAGCCAATCTTCCTCACCGGAAAAAGAAAAAATGTAAATTGGCATCATCCACTAAAGCTAAAAATGTGTGAACTCTGTGACCCAGCCATTTTGCCCCTAGATATACACCAGAAATGCACACATATGTTCACAAAAAAGACGTGTAAAAGATCGTTATGCCTGACAACTCCAAACTGGAAACAACCAAAATACCCCTCCATTGTCAAATGGATAAATTATGCCATGCATTCATAAAATGAAATGTTATAAAGCAATGAGAATGAATGAACTATTGCTACATGGAAAATGAGTGAGTTTTGTCAATATAATTTTGAGTGAAAGAAGCTTAAGGCGAAAAGTATACAGCGAATGATTGTGATCATATAAAATTTAAAGATAGGCAAAATTCCTCTTTGATGTTTATCAGGATCATTATTACCCTGTCTCAAGGTATAATGGCTGGAAGGGCGCACAGAGGGGTTTCCTGTAATGCTGGAACTGTTGTGCTGTTTCATGAGGTGTTCGTTACATGGATGTTGTATTAGTTTTCTACTCTGCATAATCAATTCCCATAAACTTAGTAGCTTAAAACAAGACACATTTTGTTGTTACACAGTTTCTATGGGTCAAGAGTCCAGGCGTGGCTTAGCAGGGCTGCACGCAGGGTCCTACAAGGCTGCAATCAAGGGGTAGTGAGGCTGTGTTCCTTTCTGGAGCTCAGGGTCATCTTCCCAGGTAATGCGGATGCTGGCAGCATTCAGCTCCTTGGAGATGGAGCACTGAGTCTCTGCTTTCCTGTTGGCTGTCAGCTGGCAGCTCCTCTTGGCACCTAAAGGCTGCCCACAGGTCCCTCCTTAGGTTCTGTCACAATATGGCTACTTGATTTTTTAAGGACGTAAGGGAATCTGACTTCAAATCTCCCCCTTCAAGGCCTAGACCCACTTTAGAGGGTCACTTGATCAGGTTGTCTCACCCAGATCATCTCCTCTTCTTTTTCAAGTTTCTGTTTTTTATTTTGTTCTGTTTTTGTTGAAGCATAGTTGATGTACAATATTTTATTAGCTTCAGGTGTAGACCAGAGTGATTTGACATTTATGCATATTACAAAATGACCACTCTGAGAAGACTACTAATCATGTGTCACCATACAAAGTTATTAAATTATTGTTGACTACGTTCCCTCTGCCGTACATTACATGTCCATGGCTTATTTATTTGATGACTGAAAGTTCATACCTCTTAGTCCCCTTCTCCCATTTCACCCTTTTCCCCACCGCACTCCCCTCTGGCAACCACCAATCTGTTTTCTGTATAATGAGTCTGTTTCTGTATTGTTTGTTGCTTTGTTTTGTTTTTTTTTATATTCCACATATTAGTGAAATCATATGTGATTTTTCTTTGTCTGACTTAATGCCCTTTAGGTCCATCCATGTTGTTGCAAATGGCAGGATTTCATTCTTTTTTTATGGCTGAGTGGTATTCCATTGTGTATTTATACCACATCTCCTTAATCCATTCACCTACTGATAGACACTTAGGTTGCTTCCATATCTTGGTTATCATAAATAATGCTGTAACGAACATAAGGGTGCATATATCCTTTTGAAATAGCATTTTTGTTTTCTTCAGATAAATACCCAGAAGTGGAATTTCTGGATTGTATGGTGGTTCTATTTTTAATTATTTGAAGAAATTTTATACTGTTTTCCATAGGGGCTGAACCAATTTACATTCCCACCAACAGAGCACAAGAGTTCCCTTTCTCCACATCCTTACCAAAACTTGTTATTTGCTGTCATTTTGATAACAGCCATTCTGACGGGTGTGAGGTGATAGCTCATTATGGTTTTGATTTGCATTTCCCTGATGATTAGTGACAGTGAGCACCAGATGATCTCCTTTTGGATTAACTCACAATCAACTGATTTGGGATTTAATAACATCAGCTTTGCCACATCAAGGTAACCTAAGCGAAAAAGTGAACCCCATCAAATTCACCAGTCTCGCTTACACTCAAGGGAAGGAGATTACACAAGACATGTTCACTAGAGGTGGGGATCTTGGGAGCCAATACATTCTGTCTGTCACAGGTGTGTTCACCGTGAGAATTCATCAAGATGTTTGTTTATGATACTTGCACATTTCTGTCTATATATTTTACCTAAAAAAAGAGAAAGAAAATAAACTAGTCAAGCAAGGCAGAGACAAAGAAAAGAGCAGATGCCATAGGATAACTGAGAACATATTCATAAGGGATACTAGGTACCAGAGATACTAGAATGTGCAGAATATGTGCAAGGGGATTATTAGAAAGGGAGCAGTTCTAGGGTGACAAAATTTTGAGGCAATATTTTATTACAGTCAGAATCATATTGTTTGCTTTCTTTCAGAATGGAGAACAACCAATTTTAAGAGGTGAAAAGAAGTACGTGGTTGCATTTACACGTGATTAAATGAGCTATGCATACTTAGAGCAAATATTAACCTCTGAGTATTCTCATAGAAACCAAGAGTAGAGAGATTCAAGAAGGCAAATTAAGTGAGTGGAATCAGTTCTCCAGAGAAGCCAGTTAAATTGGGGTTTCAAGTGAAGATATTTAATTTGTCTGAAATAATTCATTGGTACTCTTTGCAAAGACAGATTCAATGAAGTGGTGAAAAAATAAACCAATTTAAAAGAAATTCTGTAGGTAATGTTTGGAAAGGCAGATGAAGATACAGGCAATAGTTCATAATTCTATTTTAAAAGCACAAAAGTTTAAAAAAAGGAAAAAGAACCCTCCCACAACAGAAAAGTGATACCTTAAACTATGGCATACTTGCAAAAGGAAATAGTATACAGTAAATTTTAGAAAGGTTATTTTTGTAAGCACATAATAATTGTCATGGAAACAGAGGTGGTAAATACAGTCCCTCAACTTAAGAATTTTAATCATAAAGAAAGATAAATTGCACAGAATATAAGGGAAATATTTTTACCTCACATTTTTATTCTTTTAAAAATTGTTTTAAAATAATAGGTGAGGGTAATTTAAGGGAGAAATATATAACTGTGTAAAACACAAAGCTGCAGACATCGGAGGACAGATTGTAGAGTCCTTAGGAATTGAGAGAAGAGTTAGAACAAAAGCAATTCAGGAACCAGGCTGAAGAAACATTGTTAACACAGTTGGTGGGGATTTCTCTGGTCTTCAGAAAATAGGAGAAGCAATCCACGGGTCACTAACTCCATCATTTAGCCATTGAGACCATGTCGATGTAACATTTAGAAATAGAACTAAGTGTATAAAAGGAAAAATTCCTCCTATTTGTAGATATTTTTAAACTTGGAAGTGCTTTCTTCATATGTATTTGGTCTCCTTCTCTCAACTGCAGTCTTTTGAACACCTCGTATTTTTAGGTGACATTTTCCAAATTGCACAGATTAATTAAAAAACCCCAAAAACTTCGACAAGGCTTTATGCCTTTTTATATCTTATGTGTTGCCTGCTTTGTAACAACTTGGATCATATTCCCATTGCTTGAAAGTGATTTTTTTTTTAATATTTTAGCAGAAGTGGACCATTGCCACTCTAATTTTCTACTTTGATCTTTCTTGCTAATATCAGGGTCACATTCCCACACATTCTGTTATCTCAGTAACGTGTACATACGATGAATCCACTGTCCACAAAGGGATTTCTCAGAATGTTTCAAAGGATGGCTTAAGAATTCCTTTGAAGAATAATGCAGTCGTGGATTATTTTTAACTTTTTCTAAGCTTTATTTTATTCTTCTTCCTCTTGCTATGAAGTATTGAGGATGAACTGAATCTGCATATGAAAAAGATGTCAGATGCAGAATTTTGTTTAAATTAGTAGTGGTATTGTGGATTGAGTGGGGAATGTGGTATTGACTATATGGATAAAAGCGATTAATTATCTAGCTAATCAAAGGATATATTAAAGGCTTCATGGGCTTGAATCTGCCTAGGGAATTGCTATAGCTTTGAATACTTTTGCATGCAGAAATATAAAAAATAAGGAACTTTCATCAAATGTATATCATTTAACAGGCATCAGCAAAATAGAATCCTTAATAAAGACCCATCAGGAAATAGAATTCAAACCACAACAGCCTATGTCAGCATAATCATCAATATTTTCTTCATTTACTAAAATTAATAATGATTTCAATCGAGCCAATTCTTTATGCAAGAAGAAATGGTTGAAAGGGAAAACTAGCTTTTCCTTATCCTTCATTTTGTAGCTAAAATTAACTCAGGAATTAAATAGGAATTGACCAAAAAATGATGCTTCTTTCCTCAAATCAAAATCATTTGATTGATTAGGGACTTGTAGTGAGTTATAAAACCTTTCATGTCTAGGTCACTTGTCTAAACATTATCAAGATTAGTCGTGACTAAAAGTTACTGTAATTTGATGGATATTAAGTGGCCCGTAGAATTTGCTGGCAGTCTGATTTCAAGTCCTGGAAGACAAACTGCCATATCTCAAACCCATGCTCATGACAGTTATTAATTTACTGCATCATCCTTTAATAAATACTCTTTTGGAGTGAACTGTCTGCCACAAATAAGATAAATCCCACAAAACGTTATATTAGGTATTTATGCCCTTGCCCATCTTATTGCATGAATAAACAGTTCACCCTATGATTTGCCTTGATTTGAATAGTATTTAAAGGAGATTTTTATTAAAAATAAACTAATCAAATAAAATGGGGCCAAAGTATTATTAAAGGCAATAGATGAAGGTTTCCATTAAGTTTTTTTTTCAACTGGTAGGATTAGAAGATAGCCTAGTGGGAAGTTTACCACCATTTATTCTTCAGCTAACAGGACCAGGGCAAGCTAAGCATCTTGACATATCCATTTAACCTCTGCTTTATATCTAAAAGCTGCACATTTATCAACCTCCGCAGCCTTGGCTCTCTGAATTGTTTAGAGTGAGCATCTGTATTCGAACATATGCTGTGGATAACTACTAAGATATTTTAGCCAGTTTGGTTTAGCAGCTGTTCTGTAAAAGTGAGATGAGTAATTTAATAAGCAACTCTCCTTGACTCTGAACTCTTCCCCCAGCGTATGCCAACCTCAGCCAGAAATGCAGCCTAAAAAGCATTCTCTGCATGTGAGACATAAAGACAGGATAATGATTTATGCAGAGGACCATCTTCTAGACTCTGAGAAGTGCTCACTGTCCCACACAAGTCATCACTGCCACTCTAAAGAGAACAGATGGCTTTGCACACACCACTAACAAAGAAGGAATTCTGCACAGATAGCATGAAACTTTGCTACTTTTCTGAACACATCTTGTTATAACTAAGCAATAAAAAGAACTTGCCAAAATACAACCTGCCAAAATGCAACCAATGTGAACCTTGGTCTCGCTCCTAGAAAAACATAACATGGGTTAAAAAATATTTTAAGAAATGGATGACGGCAAAGTACCATAGTTGTGATTTCCTATATTAAACCAAATATTCTCACACTATGAAACCAAAACAAATGCTTTGATGTATTTGAAAGATTGCAACTGTGAAGCTATGAGTACAAGACAAAATTCTGGATTAAATAATATAATGCCCAATGTTTGTTCATTCTTAAAGTGCTTGAAATGCTTAAGAATTTAGTTAGAAATGTATCCTAGTTGTATAGTTTTTAAAAAAATATTTTAAAAAGAGAAAAGAATAGACAACATCCTGATTAGTAACATTTTTTGATGTTTCATGTAAAGATTTCATGTAATGATTATTCAGGTAGCGTAACCCCCAACAGTGCCCCAATGAACTCTACTTCTGTTATGAAGCACCAATCAATTCTCAATATATTGTTACCTTTCAGCATATTCAGTATATTTGACCTTATAATATTTTCCAAAATTTATACATAGGTGTGTGACTTTATTCAGGAAGCACATTTGTTCACAACTGAATTCTATAAAAATGAGTGTAGATAACATAACCAATTGTGAACCAATTTGGCAAACCATCATAAATCTCCATTGGAGGAAAAAAATTGCTGTAGGAAATTTCGAAGTCTCTGTATTACATTGTTTAAAAGGAGATTGGTCATTATAGCCATGGTTAAAACTGTGGCATTTTGCTGTTTGTGATTATAGCTGCCATATCATGTGGCCCCTGGCTACGCAACATATAATATATGCAATATCAACAACAGTCTCCTCTAGGAACTTTGTAGAAATGCGTACTTTTAGGACCCAGTCAATATATACTCAATCAGAATCTGCGTTTTAGCAAGATATCCAGATCATTTACATGCATGTTAAAATTTTGGAAGCACTCTCTAGCCCAATGGTTCTCAACCTTGATTCCACATCAGAAGAATCTGAGTAGCTTTAAAAAATTGGCCATGTCTTGGAAGCATGCCCAGGCCAATTACATCAGTCTGTGAAGTAAGTGTGAACAATAAAGTCAAGGCCCCTACCTCTTTTGAGAAAGCGTTCTGGTATTTTTACCCCTAGATTCACACGAGTCCATGTGCGGGGCATGGTCAAAAATGATCATTGCTGGACAATACCAATAAATGTAGTTAATGCTAACATTTCAAAAACCAAACAACTTTGTTGAAAATACAAGGCATTGTTTGATTTGGGTCATGATCCCTTTTTATTGAACAAAGCACTCTGAAAAGCTCTCTAGTCTCTGCCTGCTTAACAATAAAAAGAAACACAATTTCAGATTTCTGAGACACAAATTGATCTGTATGCCATTGTTTCCCCAGTCCATATCTTTATCAATTTATGAAAACATGCTTTTTCCTCTCTCTTTGCCATTGCTCAGCTGTAGGTCAATATAGAGTAAACACGTGGAAGCTTTCTTCATGAAACTGGATAAATAAGCAAGCCAGAAAAACAAAACAGAACAAAATAAGGCAAAAACCTCATAAACAGCAAGGGAACTAGAGGAGAGTTTTGAAATATATTTGAAAAAATCTGAAATCACTTGATTTTTAGCTGCAGATACATTGTACAGATTCATAGCAGTCTGAACTGCGGTGCTTAATAAAACAAAAATGCCATCTGCTGTGAAAACAATGCCATAATATTTGAAATCCAGCTAAAATTGTTCATGTAGAACTGAGTAAATGATAAATCGATTTTTTGGCATTCTGGGATATTGATGCAAGTAACATTTTAAATATGTAAATTGCTGCATATGAATGTATATATGTATATGTGAATACATATGTATGTGTGAATGTATGTGTGTGTGAATATGTATAAACAAAAAGTAAGCGCAACATTTTACCTGTAACTTGGAATGTAAATTATATAATTCAAGCAACTGTCTATACTTTAGCCCTTAATGTTCCTGTATAGAACTGTAGTTCATTTTTTTTCTCACTTCAATCGCTGGCATGTATAACCCCAAAATCATTTTAGGCAGATGTTTATGCTAGTTGGAACTCTTCCTATGAAAAAGAAGAAACTGGTTTTTAAGCATCTCTGTGCTGCTGAAATCTTCCAGAGCAGGGCTTATTTTCAGTCCTGACAACTTCAAGTATCCTGCCATCACTTCTTCAATATAATAATAGAGTGCCTTGTCACCTGGAGCCTTGGCTGACCTGCTCTTCATTTCATACCAACACCACTACTCCACAGTGCCATTTGTTCCTTCCTAGGTCCTATGCAATATTTGGTGATTTAATTTCCGGTTGTAAATATAACCTTACCTGGTATGAATGTTCTCTTCTTGTAGATAAGCTGAGGCAGTGCAGTCACATCTGAGTGGGCTAGGTCAGACAAATCGCTGACAAGGCTCTCTTTATCCCTGCCACAATACAAGTCATGTAGGAGCTGACAAAGCTTTCCAACCCCAGAATTTATTTATTCCCTTGTCAGGAAGTGTTGATTTAGCACAGGGCCAAACTTTCTCATGTATCATTAAATAGGCTTGAGTCACAAGATGGAAAGATGATGGATACTGAACTCCCAACACCAGGGTTTGGGTGAGGTATTTGTGATAGAAAAAGCCCTTGGTGCTTAGAATTAAGTATCCCTTAAGTGGTAGACAAAAGCATAGTGATCAAGTTCAAAAGCCTAGAAAGGACATTTGATTTACTGCCTCTCCCACAATATAAAAGAGAAGACTTTTAAATTAGGAATATTCTAAAACCTGACAGTGTAAAAGATAGTATTGGTCAAAATGATGAATGAAGGAGTGCCTAAGGCAGAGTTGCTAACTCATGAGAATGTGATGATGATTGTAGTCTTTGTCAATTCCATTAAACTTATTTCATTAGAGAAATTTGTGGCAAGATGCTGAGCTCCTCAAAGCCATCTTTTAATTCTAGGCCACACTACATCTAGATCCTAGGCTGTGTCTGGAGCAGAAAAGGCACTCACTGAATATTTGCTGAGTAATGCATCTTTAGTCTTATTATTATGGATTCTAATCAGCTTCAGACAGGTCCTTCAAATAAAATTATTATGTTTATTATCTTCTGGACTTTAAGTGAACACAGGGAATTTAAATCTTCGGAATTCTGTACGAGCTGCTGCGTTCGGTTGTACAGAAATTGTCAATATCATACTTAATCCAATCAGGAATGATGCTGGTTCTCAATTCACCCACCAAAAGGAGAACAAGCTACCAGGGTTCAAAACAACATTTTATCAGCTGCCAGGTTGGCAGACTCTCCTTGACAACCTGAATTTGAATATTCAATGTTCTTCCAGGCAAATGCAAGCCTCTGTATGTGGGTAACCAGAGGTAAATCCCAACATTTTCACAAAGGACCAGCTCCAAAAGAAAGAAAGAACAAACTGGAAGTAAATTATGGAAACTAATAACAAACAGAAGAAAGAAATAAGATGAGAGGACAAAACGAGAGCATACGGCACTTAAAAACAGGGTTTTTTTGTCATTTACTTTGAAATTGTTATATGTTAAAAGCACAGCTGCAAAGAATACTTATTATTTTAACTCTTATAATATTTGTTATTCTGTATACACGTTGTTACAAAATATAGCTCTTGGCAAAAATCTTTAAGATCTGTCAGAATTAATGTTTTTTTTCAATCCCAGCTATATTTCCGTGGTGAAAAAAAAAGAAATAAAAGGATAACAGCAGCCCAAGACAAAAAAAAAAAAAACACTTTTTACTTGAAAGCTTATTTCACATTCTTTGAAGAAATGGTACTTTTAGAATCTTGGGTGAAATTGAAGTCCTTACATCATTCCAAAAAGAGCAATAAATAATATGTTACACTTGGCTTTATACTTGCCAATTCAAGTTTCTTGGTTTAATATTATGAATAACAGAATACAAAATGTTCTGGCTTTCAGGGCAGTAACTTTTAAAAATCTGGATGTCTCGATTCTTAAATGTCGTGTGCGTGTGTGTAAAATAAACACTTTGGAATTGTACTCTGATGTATGACAGTAGCAATTTAGCATACCCCTAGTGATCCAGTTAACCAAGTGTGCTCTGTGCTAAATTGTAAGATGCCCCTTTGCTACATTAATCGTTACTTTGGTGCTCCTTGAAGAATATCTGCTATGTGTTGCTGGTCTAGAAAGAGTCACGCAGTCACACACACAATGAAACCAGAGGGCAAGCTTTCATGTCATTTTCTGCTAAGAGGTTTTATTGCCTCTGGTTTGAGATCCTTTGTGAGGTATTTGATGAGTATAGGAAATGTCAAAAGAAGATGAGTTAAAGTCTATTACAATGCTCCAGTCTTTATCATATCTCAGATGTGTAAAACATCAGTTTGATAATGTATTTTCTCTAAAGGCCATTGTTACCTGAAAATAAATAAGAGCTTTGACAATAGGTTAATAAGTGTACACTTTTTCAGAAAACAACTGCCTAACATCATCATCAGTTATCCTTCAGAAAACCGTGCGTTCATAGAGCTCCTGTGAACTCGATTCTATATTCTTTCATATCTTGACATCATTATTACAGGGGGTCTTTGTTAGTTTATGTATTTATTTGAGGTCATATGTATTTCTGAGATGATTTATAATTTTTCACGACTACCACCATCTTACATTTAACAATATGTTCTACTTTATCTTTGACAAGTTCTGGCAACTGAAATCATGTGTACAGCTCTGTACAGGAATTATTAAACACCTTTCCCACCTTCTTCTATACTTTTCTCTGGGAACACAGGATAATCCTTTTAAGAGGGTTCTAGGTTAGGCTCTGCTGATGAGCAGCATTGAAAAGTCATTCTTCAGTGGGTTCTGCAGGTAGGCACATGGAAATCTGCAGACAGTAGATATGAGGTTTTGCTGTCTGTTTCCAGATGAGCAAATTATTCATTTTAATTCTACAGGAAGTCATGATAATATGCCAGAGTGTTTTTCAGATGTTGGAACCCACAGCTCTTTCAAAATACTGTGTAAGTTAAAAATCCCCTGCATTATATTCCCTCCCATTAAATATACCCAGAGTATTCTTTGTTTTCCTGACCTACACAGTATTTTAACATTTATGAGTGATGATGAGATCTACTATCTAATTACCCTTCACATTAATGTGAAGCAGACATCAGATTTGTTTACTGCCTACTTTTCCTAATTATGATCCAAGTTTCTATGGTTGGCTGTGGTATCTTGACAAATGGGAAAATCGTCAAATACTTATAATAAAATGCTTAAATTCAATCCTTCCAGCCTCAGTTTTAACTAAAAAGCCAATATCAGTTTTGGGAACCAAAAATGAGTAATTCAACATGCATAGAGTTTTAAAGGAAATGTCTAAGAACTTATTTCATGATTCTTAAACACCCCCTCTCTCATTAAAATAACATTTTAAAAATCAGAAGGGTGAGAGTTTTGAGGAGGATGTTTTGCAGAAAGATATGCTGTTAGTTTATTTCACCCCGTGTGAAAGACGTGCAAGTGCTGCTCCTTCCTGTGGCTCAAGGTTTAAGGGTGGAGGGCTTCTCCAGAGCTCCAGTGTTCTACCTCCAAGGGGTCACTCTGGTCTGTGGGCTTCTGGAGTCTAAACCAAGAGAGTACGGATACACTATAACTGGCCTCATTCCCCAGCATAGTGGGGCAAAGGATATGTGTCTCCCGTGACTGAGATGTATGCCATGCTAGGGAGAGCAATCTGGTGAGTATTTGCTTTGTGTCCTGTCCAAGGAGCCTGCCCAGATGGATGCAGCAATCTCAGCCAAAAGAAGCTGGGGTATCTACAAGACACCTAGAGCTAAGGAAACTGTTGCAAGCTAGTGACCACCTTTATTAAAGATGTGAAGATGTCTTCATCCAACGTAAGATAACTGCAGGAGAGAAAAGCCTAAGCAGGGACCTTCCAAAGGAATCTTTGCCAGATCTAGAGAAGGTGAAGCCAATTCGTAATGGTACCTATTCAAATGAGATCTTTCCTATCCTCTAGCCAGTACCTGCCCTCACTCACCCAATACTGGTGCACAGGTAAACTAGCTAGCTAGTTTTTGTGAAGGAGGAAGCAGAGAGGAAGATTAATGCAAGGAAGCTGAACCCAAAAAGCTGGCTTTCAAGTCTGCCTATGTCACTGAGCAGTCTTCTACCCTCAATCAGGCCCTAGTCTCAAAGGGAAGAAGATTCGATACTAATCAGCTTGATAGTATTGATTGTCATCTTGGAGTGGATATTCCATTTCCTGAATTAAGATGTGTTGGGACGATGAGAAACCACATATGTGTCTATTTCCTGTGAGAAAGTTGAAAAGCCGTGGAATCTATAGGAATTTCCTTGGAGGGGCAAGTCTGATTACATCTAGTGAATACTGTTTAAAGAGATGATGGGAGATAAAGTTGAGCTAGACTTTGGGTCACAATTTATTTGTCATGTGGGTACAACTTAATTATGTATTTTATCTCCATAATGACAAACAAGATTATATTGACAAAGATTGAGCAAGTAAAAAATCCAGGGAATTTTCAGAATTCCCTGTTGCATCTTGATTTAATCCATTTGCTTTTTCTTCATAAGAAGAGAATTTAATCAGTTACATTTAAGGGCAGTTACTCCCTCAAAACAGATTGAACAATTTCTCTCAATGTCATCCTATAGGGAACAGTGATCTAATAAAATGAAACCTCTTATTTTTTTAAGTAGAGAAAAATAAACCAGTAGCTTTGGAATCAGACAAATCTCTGAGTGATGAGTAACACAATAACTAACTTCTTAGAGTTTCATTTTCCTAAACTTAAACTAAATGGAGGAGGGGGAAAGAGAGAAGGAGAGAATGCCAATATGTATTTCATATGGATTTAACGCAAGAGTTAAATTAGGTAACATTTGTAAAATTCTCAAAATCAAAATAACTTTTAAGTTCTTTCTTCTTTATCTCCCTTCACATAGAGATAAGCTTACAGTGGAGTTTCTCCCAATTTGAGTTGAACACATCCCTTTCTGGTACAATTTAACATTTAGATAGGAATAGATCGCCATGCATTCCTAACGCAAGGAAAACAAGTCACTGTAAGTAAAAGGATGTTGAATTCACTGAATGAGAATTGGGCTACAGACCATTTCATATTTTGCAAAAAGGATGGGAATATAAATACTAAAGTTATCATTAAAACTAAATTGAACATAAATTAATCATTTTATTGTGTCAAAAGAAACTTAATTCTTGATCTGAAAGTCACAATTCCCCATATGCAGGTCATATTTGTATAGCCACTAGGTTTAATATCAATAGCAATTCTTTTTGGTGTCCCTTAATTACTGAAGACACATCCCTCCTCGTTATTTCCTAAACAAATAGAGCTGGGAAAGAAATGCATCCTACTGGTTTTTTTTTCTTTTTCTAATTATCAGCAAAGGAAGCTATCAAGTTCTGAAAGCCTTAAAACACTGTATTTAAAATGTAACTTATAAACCTCAAATCCTTTTCTTTAAACTTTGATGGGAAGAAAAATCCTGCTTAAAGCTCAGCTGAATGACTTACTCTTCTTCAAGAAGCTATTAATTAACTCACACAATATAGTGTTCTTTTAATCTTAAAGGTTCCACTGAGATCCCATTTCTCCTCACTAGGCTGAAGCAGCATTTTGAGATGGGGTGGTTGTGAACATTGATTTTTGGAACTAGCAGCTGAAGTCAGCTTTTAATTTTTCTTACTTTGATCTTTTACCATTAGAATAACCCACAGCCCCATGGGGTTGGGACTGGATAGTAGGGGTTTGCAGAACCGAGATACATTTTCTAAAGGGCAAAGCACTTTTTTCCATGAACTTGTGGTTGCTCCAGTAAGAACTTCTAGGAAGTTCTTAAGAGTGTATTTGGGTTCCAGTTCCCTCAATTTAGAAGGAGAAGTAGGTTATTCCTTCAGTCATTATGGGGCATATATTCCATTACTGATTATTGGATATGCAAGGAAAAAGCACAGTGAGACCCTCAAAAGAGGTACACAACAAAAATACCATGAGAATTCCCCAGTTGGAGACATCAGTGCTATTGGCATACAGGACGGGTTTAGAATGAGAGAACACAAGAGAAATCCTTGTTTATTTAACTTTTCATTTATATAACTCTTCAAAAAATATCGTCCAGATGTTTACTGTTTAACAGACACTGAATGAAGAATTGAGGCTACCTTGAGGAGTAAAACTTCTAGGGCATTCTCAGAATAGCGGCCTCCTGGTTTTGTTTCCTAACCTGTAGACTAGGGACAATCATCAGAATTCTCAGTTTCTACATTAGTTATAAGGATCCAGTCAGCAGATCCATGTAAAATGCTCCCTACTGCCAAGGACTCTATTAAGTGTCTATTCTGTTAATGAGGTAAGAGATCTTAAATTGTTCTCTGAATGATCAACGTGGGAGAGGGCCTGCCAACTTTCACCCACGACCTATTAAGCTCTATGTACTTTATATGGGCATTAATATCTAAAAATAACATTTGGTCCATTAGACTTAAGATTTTCATAATTTGGCACCAAGATAAAGTCTTGCCCCAAGGGTTAAACATCTTGCATCTTCTCAGAGCTATCATTATAAACATCGGTGAGTATTGATTACATGGTGCTATAGATATAGATCATGAGAAAGCTGAGCCAAATCTGTGTTGAATTCAAGTTCCTTTAAAAATCAATCACAGTAGGATGTCAGGATTTTTTGCATATAATGCATGTCTTTGTTATAAAATGAGCTGAAAAAATGGGAGTAAAATCCATTTACTCTATGTTTGACAATTAATGGGAAAATTATACCACTCGATCCACTTTTGCACACACACACATACTTATATACCATTTATTTCCAGATTACCTTATGATTCAAATAGAAAGCTGTGTTAGTTAGATAGATGAGCTGCTATGAGAATCCCAAATGTCAATGAAGTAACACCATTTAAGTTTATTTCTCAGTCCAATATGGATGCTCTTGGTCAGATAACTCTCCTGGGCCACTCTCCTTCAAGAGATAAATTAGAGAAGAAAATTTATTCCATTTACTGGCTCTATAGCTACTTTGGCTCTTGCCATTTGCCATTGAAAACAAAGGGATAAAGTGGAAGAATGCATAATGTTTTAGGGTTGGGAGTGGAAGTGCTCTACAGCACTTCTGCCCATATTCCATTGTCCAGAAATTGCCATTTGGCCCCACCCAGTTGACAGGGGACTGATGAAATGGAGTCTTTCCATCTGCACAGCAGAAAATTGAAATAGTCCAGTCAAATTATAGCATTGTCTATATCATGGATGCCTGTTACTATGATTATATTTGAATTTTTGGAAAAGTACACACTATTTGTCATTATCAATAAGTGAGATATTCTCTAAATAAATACCTCACATTTGCTTAGTATATATTCATAAAACTAATAGAAGGGATAAATAGAATTTGTGATTGTGAGATTCCTTTGCCAGATGTTAATCTTAGGCTTTAACAAGAAGTAGACAATTCAGATTAGTAAAGATAAATTGCTGCATATCCGTTTATTCACTCTTTTTGGTAGAGTGCACAAGATAACCATATTCTCCAAATAAATTTCCATCTACACTTAAGTTTGAAAACAAGACTTGTATACCAGAACTCAGGTGTTTTCATATAGCTAATAGAATCTCATTTTGTTCTACTGAAATTGAAAAAATACAACTGCAGAGAAAACCTCTTTCCTTTTCTTTTCAGCCATAACAAATTTGAATGAACATAACATTCAAGCTGTTTAGTGGTGATTTCTTCTCCTGACATGGTGAATAAAATACATTTCATTGTGATCTGAATAAAATTTCATGGGGTGAAGCGTATTGTACAAGAAACACACACGCTTAAATTTTGTTGAGTCTTTTTTAAGTTGTTATAGGTCTCTATACACGCCATAGTCCATAAAAAAGCAATATGGCAAATCACTTATAATTTCACATTTATCTTAAAGCTGACAACTGATGAACTGTTGGGCATATGAGAAAGGGTTATATATCTGTCATAAGAGATAATTTTAAGTTTGTGTTAGATAACCTCTTATCTCAACATCAACATTAGAGCTATGACACTGTGTATAATTATGTTATCTGTCTCAGACTCTACTTCACATGTGTTACAGTAAAATCTACTCCATGCCTTTTAAAAGAATTTTATCCTGATGGATAATTATTTGGCCAATGATGTTTGAATCTTTGATAACTTTAAATGAAAAGTAATCAAGTGTGTTTTATGTGTAACAGACATGCAGTCTGACAGCATTGTGATGCAGAAGACTAGTTCATTAAAAAGTCCTTGGCAGAAATGAATTTAATGCATTTTCCTTTGGATTGTCAGCTTTGGGGTTAATCACAGAAAACTTCTCATTTTCCCCAATTAGTGTGTCTATTAATCTAGTCAAGAAATGAGGACACTTACTTTATGTTAGAACAGAAGTATGCATAACGCTGGGTTGAACGATAAATAACAATGTCTCTAATCTTTATCATAATTTTAGTAATATATTCTTCAAAAGGCTGAGTAACTTTCAATATTAGTAGCAATATCAGTACCATCTTTTTCTTTTTGTTTTGATGTAATTTCAAACTTAATAAAACATTACAGGCATAGTTCAAAGTTCTCCCATAAACCTTTCGCCAAGATATCCCACTCAAGTTTACCAACTGTCCTAGAAATGCCCTTTGGGAAAAAAAATGTAATCCTCGATCATTCCTTGCATTGATCACTATGTCTCTTTAGTCTTCCTCATTATGAAATAATTGCTCAGGGCTTCTTTGATCCTCATGACCTTACATTTTTGATGAACACAGGCCAGTCATTTTGTAAAATATTCCTCAATTTGAGTTGGCTGATGTTTCCTCATGACTGGATCTAGGTTATACATTTTTGGCAGGAATATCACAGAAGTGATGCTGTGTTCTTGCTGCATGTCAATCTATCACATTCCTGGAAATATTAACTTTGATCACTATGTTAAGGTTGTGTGCTAGCTCTATCTACTGTAATGTTACTCTTTCCTTCTTTATAATTAATAAGAATTCTGCTGGGAAGTACTTTGAGACTAGACAAATATCCCAATGCTCATCTAACTTTTACATACTAGTTTTAGCATCCATTGATGTTGGAGTTAATTATTACTAAGGTGACTGCCCAGTGGAGATTTAGTATTTCAGTCATCCCTTCTACACTTACTACTTATCATTCTATTTTCAGGAAGAATTTTCTTCTCTCTCCATTTTTAATTAACTTGTTCATTTACGTTGGTGTAGACTCATACATTCCTATTTTATGCAAAAGGATGTAACTTGTTACTATCAATATGCTGATGTTCAAGTTATCTCCCAATATGTATTCTTTGGAGGTGAGTAGGATGGGGAGATGCTCATAAATGGTGAATTCATGGAGCAGTTCAATAGGGATTATACTGGATTTTAGGAAGACGGTATCTTCCTGAACGAATGACTCCTGAAAAACATCATTTTGAAAAGTCTTTCACAGTATTTTACTTCTTATTATACCCTACTGAATATTTTCTTTTGATAATCGCAGGGTTATTTTATTCCAGCCTTACAAAGAGACTCAAGAATGAGACTCCACAGATCAAAATTTCTGAATTTCCTAATGCAAAACTGCTATATACTTCTACCATACGCAATATGTCAGTAAAATGTGTTAAAATATACCTGATGCCTGTGGAGGCTGATTCAAATAGCTAATATCCATATACCTGTGCCCGTGATCCAAGCAATGCGTCCTCCTATACTCTGCCCACACCACTGCATGGTTCGTAGAATTTCACATGCGAGTAGGATCATTTGAAAAACCGTAGCCATGGAACAGCATTTCTGTAAAAGTATGAGGCGAATATAGTTGATAATCACCATAGTACAAGAACGGTCCTTCTAGAGTTAGCCAAATTCTACATGAATGAAGCACTCTGTAGTGCGAACCTGGATTTCCACTTTGATGAAGCAAGAGGTAATTACCAATAAATAATTACAAGAAAATGAATTGCTGAGGATCCCCAAAATGATGTTTAAAATATAGTTACGCAGAAGTGGCTAAAATTAACCATTAAACAAGCATTTAAGCTCTTTATTTTGCAGCTTATTCATTTTAACCATTGCGTTTCCTAAGTTTCCTTAAAGAGATTTTATAAATACTCTTAAATACTTTCAAACTAAAATTTAATACTCAGCAGCTTTGAATCACAGAGATTTTATCGGATATTCTAGGTAAAACATGAACTGTCTATTAAGAAAACTGGAAAATAAAGTTTACTTCTAAATTGTATAGCACTGTAGTTCAAAGTGAACACTAAGCTATATTATTACATATCTTATAATCAAACCTATAGGTAAGTTAGAAATGTTTATTTCACTATAGCTCATTTCATTATTATAATTAAACAGATAGACATGTTTGTTTTGAAGAACTCCCTTTCTCTTTGGACAGACTCTTCAGAAGAGAAAGGAAAATTTTGACACTGCAAATGTGGCCATGGACATTCTATCAGCTGCTTACCATAAAGAGCATCTCACAAAAAGGCTACAAGCAGCCTGGGAGGAGTACAGGCAATTTGGAAAGGGAATTTGAGTGAGGAATAAACAAACACTGATAACTGCGAACTTGTTCCGGAATAAGTTTAGTATTAGAATCATTTCATTTTTATCTCTAGCCCCAAAACTAGTTCTCAAAATAACTCAATGGGTTTTAAAGTGTGAAATTCTTGGTGGTGAACACACACTTATGTAAAGATTCCTAAATGTAAATTGGGTTATTTCATTCCATGTGTAGAGATATCAGTTTTGTACTTCTCGGTTGGAAAATATTCTTCATTGATCATAACCACAGAAGGAAACTTCCCAAGAATTTAATCTGACGGAATATTTTCTACTCAGATTTACATCAAAATAATTTTCTACCTGTATTTCAGGAAATGGAATCTTTATGAAGTGATACGTTATTATATTATGTTATTGTGTTACACTATGTGAATTAGACAAAATATTTGCTAATACTCATTGACGATGGATACAGGGTAAGGTTTACACAAACACACACACCCTGCTCTGGTACACAGTATACAAGCTTTTAATTTACTATGTATTTTTATAATAAATAGTTTTTACATCTTCAACATGTAAATTTTTATGTATTTTTATCTACTATTCATTTTTTAAATTTTACTGTACTAAGATAATGATTAAATTACTTAAAGTATCCCATTATTAAATTTAACTTATATTGTGGTGAATAAAATGGTTGATATTTTACATCATGCTCTTCTTTTAGGCATACTTCATTAACTCAATGGGAAATCCCAACCTTCCATGCCAAAAATCTGTGTATGTGGTTAATAGCTTACTAAACTTACTGTTAAATTTGCACATATGTTAAAACTGCCATTGTGTGGAACTCCTTCAAGAATACTGAAATTTACCCATTGTTCCTCTGCAATCTGAACTATTTTAACAATATTTAAAAGAGATACATTACTTCCTACTTTGTTTCCTGTAATCAGTGCTTAATATTTCAGTCCAACCTGTATATGTTGCCTGTTTCTTCGACCACTGCCATACTGACTGCTTCTAATTTTTCCTTCCATTATATCTTTTCTGGAGTGATTGCAATACAACTAATCCTTAAACTTTTAGCACTTTACCTTGAATTTTAATGCCTTAAAATACTTTTTTTGCTTAAAAATAATTGATGCCTGTAAGAATCCTCAACAAAGTCAAGTCCCCAGCTTGTCCAAAGGGAAATTCCCACTGATATCATGTTTAAAAAATAACTTGTCTAGTATGTTATTAATTTACACAAAAATAATTGGGACCATTATAACAATATGCCTGATAGATAACTGGCATTAAATAAACATTTATTGATTGAACTATTATGGATTAGCCTTCATCTTTTATAACTTCCACTTTTAGTTGCTTATACATTAGGTAATTATATTCAGAGAGAGAGATATTTCTTTCTTATATATATACATGTAGTGTTATTATCTTTAATCTTAGATAAAGAAATTGAAGTTGGAGAGTTGGACATAGGCTGTCACACAGCTACCAAAAATATCTGGACTCAAATCCTATGGACTTTCCATGACATCAGTTACTCTAATATTTATCTTCTCATTCAAAAGCTCCACATTCAGAAAAAACAATTTGAGTAAAATAAAAATGTATTGCGCATCTTTTTGGATCCTTAACTCTGCTGAAGGATCTTTGTGAAAATAAGGCCCTCGGAGAGGACTTTACACATTCAAGTTTAAATACAAAAGAAGTCCATACGTTAAAACAAAACCACTGTTTTCTGAGAAAAGGATGTGGTAGATACGCTAAGAAGTTTAGAACTCAATTTATAAAATGACTCAAGAGAAGCAAATCTTAGAGAAGCTACCTCTGTTTATTTCAAGTGTGCCCCTGAAACAACGTATTTATGAAGTATTTTTTGTTTTTAGCTTTAACCATATCCAGTTGATCTCCATCTGATATGGATTTTGAATTCCTTTTTATCTTTACAAATGAATCAGTGATGTGAAGAAAACTTGATCATAGCAGGAAAATATTTTCGCAGCTGTCTGCTATTCAGTAATTAACACTTGCTCCTCAGTATACAATACTGGGCTCATACATGTGCATATTTATAAAATATTTCTTAGGTGAATAATAAATAAAATTCTCCTAACGTATTATATTCCAAGTTTGTGTATTTTAATTTAATTCACAAGACGTAGAGAGCAGAGAACATAGCCTTCAAACACATCCCCCAAAATAACTAATTGCTTACTGTAGAACAATATATTTATACCAAGAATGAAAAATAAATGGTAAAAGAAAAAATATACACATCAGGAGAAATGTCATGTGACGGACATAAGGAAGATTTAGTGATTTTTTCTCCCACTTGAGTATCAAAGGATAATGTCAATTTAAGGAACTTACAGCTAAAATTGGGAGTAGGGGAATCTAATTGAAGGCCATCTCTGAAAAGCCATGGAATGTTAAATTAGTAGAAAGTCTTTCAAAATGTTTTTTTAAAAATTATTTTTTACTTGAAATAGAAAAGACGAGAAGTCTCTTTGGCACTCAAGTGTTTGCTCAAAGGATGATGAGTGGCTGGTCACTATAAAAACCGTTCCTTGGGAATATGGCTCTTATACCTGATTGTTCTTGTCTGTCAGTTGATCAAGGGTTTCAGATGTTTTCTCCAACTCTGGCTCTACTTTCTTATGCTTAAGCTCTCACTGCCTAAAAGATTCCTGAACTCTCAAGTTCAGCTCTCCTCTGCTCTTCCTTGCCTCCTGTCTCAGGGCCTCTGACTACTGCAACTCACTGCATTACCACCTAGCGGGTTGAGTCGCATCCTCTGAGTGGAGTGGTGAGTGAACCCTGAGATCTGGGGGTCAGCTCACTTATTCTCTGCCTCACATGACTCAAAGAGATTCTGGATCTCCTTTAGTGGGTCTAATATCTGCGGTTGCTGCTTTCCCCTATTTTCCAGTCAATGTGTTAATTTCTAGGAATAAAGCAAGTGAAATGTTTAGAGGTGTAAGAACACGTTCTTGTTAAAACTGGATGCATAACATATCAAATGATAATCTTTAATGTCATTGCAACGGGAATTATTTGTATTGCATTGCATTAGCAATCAACCTAGAAAAAAAAGGAAGTGATGATAGATAAAATCTTCTGAGAACTTTTTTGGGTCCTTCTTCCTGAGTTTAATGAGGTAATAGATCAAAATTCAAAAGTTGAAAAAGATCTGTCGTGATAACCGTTCCTCTTACCTCAGTGGGGGAGGAGGGGGGATGGCTTGAGGGTCCCATCTCAAACCGTAGCTGGTTTGCCTGCATTAACTAGCAAACCAATCCTATTATTCTTTCATGTTTTTTTTCAGAGATATTTTGTGTGCCTGCAAGGAGAACTAGCTAGCTATTTCTATTTTTATATAGAATGAAGCATATCATACAGAACAATCTTCACCTTGTCATTTTCCTTTAGCAATAATTTTGGAGCTCATTTCTTCCAATTTTCTCTTCATTTTCCTCTTTCTTTTCTGAGGCCAAATGCAGCCTATCCCTAAATCCCTACCACCTACTCTTGACTTTTGTTGTGTTCATGTGTCATTTTAAAATTTGTAAATATACTGGAACTAAACAATCCACAATGGGGTTTTACTGACTTAAAGGTGTTAGTATTTGTTATTTTGAAAGATAATTTATCCATGTGCATTTTTCACCCTTTGCAATCCTACCAGCAGTATAAGAGAGTGCCTCTTATCCCCATCCTGTCGACATAATCTTACCCAACATCGACATCTGCTCATCTGCTTGGTGGAAAATCATTACCTAGGTGGTTTTTTTCCCCTTTATTTCTTTGATATCAGAAAGTTTAGCATCTTTTCTCACATTTAAGAGCTACTTGTATTTGCTTTTCTGTGAACTCTTTATCTTTTTGCTTATTTTTTCTATTAGGTTGTTGTTCCTTTTCTTAGTAATTTGAAGGATATTTTTATAAATATATATTTGTCTCAGTTATGTGTGGTAAATATTTTTCCCCATTTGACAAATTGTCCTCTTTATCGTGGTTGGTTTCCTCATCTAGAAGATTTTGATTTTTTGTCAGGTCAAATGTATGTGATTTGCATGTTGGCAAATATGTTTTTCCCATTATGTGATTTTAAAACTATCATCACATGGCTTCTTCTGTTGCTTTTATGAGTCTATTTTCTACCTTTAAAGATGTTTTCCATTTGGAGTGGATGCGGATTCAGGTCTTTTCTTTCCCAGACAACTGTCATTAATTTATCAAATGATCTAATTCCTGACCTCCGCCATATACTAAAATCTTATAGGTATTTAGGTACTTTCCTGGACATTCTATTGTTTGACATTTACCCGTCTGCTCACACACAACTACCATATCTTTTCTAACAATTTCATTTTATTACAGAAGCATTTATCTGTTCATACTTTACTAATAATTTTATTTCATATGAATATATGCTATATATATTATATATATTTATATACATTTAATGCCTATTCTTAATAATATTATTATGTGATGCATACTATGTGTATATTGTATAAAGAATAATATATATTTTTTTCACCAAATATCAAATGATTTTTGCCTTCTCTAGAAGGCATGGAGGCAAAACCTGTTCCTTGTCATATTTCATTCTTATTTTAATATGTTTCTGGTTTATGTTTGCTAACGCATGATATTTTTGCTTGTATATTAATAAATTAGATTGGTTGTTGTTTTCCTTTTGCTGTGTGAGGAAGATTGGCCCTGAGCTAACATCTATTGCCAACCTTTCTGCTTGAGGAAGATTGTCACTGAGCTAACATCTGGCCAATCTTCCTCTATTTTATGTGGGATGCCACCTCAGCATGGCTTAACAAGCAGTGCTAGGTCAGTGCCAGGAATCCAAACCTGCAAACCTTGGGCCACTGAAGTGGAGCATGCAAGCTTAACCACTATGCCATCGGGGAGGTAAGAAGACCTTTTGTTTTCCTTTTTTTGTAACGTCTTTAAAGAGATTGAGCATCAGGCTATGCAAGCTTCCAAAAAACGAAAAAGAAATCTTTTTTCTTTTCTGAAAAAATTTTAGTAGCTGTGGAAATTTCTGTTCCCTTAAAATTTGAATTCCCGATTAATGCTATCTGGGCCTTGGGGTTTTTGAGGATTTGGGGAGAAATTTCTCTCTTTTTTTTTTCAATTAATTGTTTGTTTATTTAGTGATTTTTCTCTTCACTAGGGGAATTTGCAGTAATTTATGTTCATTCTTAATTGTCTATTTTATTTCAGGTTCTCAAATTTTACAGTTTTGAGCAAAGTTGTTCCTCAGTTTCTTTAAATATCCAATGCACTGATGGTTATCTTCCCATTAAAATTATGCATGAGTATTTAACATTCTTCATTATTTCTAATTACTATACTTGTTTATTTTGATATTTTATTCAGAGAATTAGCTTTATGAATTAATTACTAAGTGTAACACTATTTTGCCACTGATCTATTCATTTCTGCTATTTAATTTTTTCTTTCAACTTCTTTAATTTGTGTTCTTTCTCTAAGTTTTTCAGTTATATGCTAAAAGTGTTAATTTTATTTTTAATATAATAACGTAGAACTATCAATTTTTCTCATGATTATTTAAGTTATATCTCAGATGAAGTTGAAGTTTTGATTTCCTTTTGACCCAAATGTTTTTTCTGATGAATAGTTTTGTTGTTCTTGCTTTGTTTTTAATTAATGTGTGGTTGGCTTTTCAATTTCTGATTAGTTTATTGAGCATTGTATAAGGCTGTGTATGGAGGTGAGTGAGTTTGCACATGCATGTATGTGAGAGAAAGAAAGAAAGAGAAAAGATTAATAAGCTAGTAAAAACATTCCCAGAAGGAAAGTGGCTCATCTATAGTGGGAACTTGACTAGGGCCAAGATCAACCAGAGTGGGAATATTGGGCAAGGTAGAGTAAGAAGGCTCACAAAGTGTGCAGGTAGCCTGGAGATGGAAAATCCCGGAAGGTACCAGCAAGTTTATCCACCCTAAAAGAGAGGCATGGCCTGTGCCTTGGAGTCAGCAGCCAGTGACGTCATGGGTAACTCAGGGATGGACACAGAAGCCGTCCTTGACCAAGTGAGGTGTGGAGGGAGAGGGAGGAAATAGAACTACACAGAGGCATCATCATTTGTAGAAACAGTCCATCTGAGTAGCAACAGAGAGGGAGAGGCCTTCATTTGCAAATCCTGACATCTACCTGGCCCCTGCCAATCTCCACTTTTCCAAACATCCTACAAATACCAGGAGAAGTAAAATCCAACTAGTTGAAGCATGCATGTTTCAAAAGGAATTGGCACATTACCCATATAAATGTACTATTAAAAGTTCAAGGGCAGGGAGCAAATTCCCCACAAGGGAAACAACAATGACAACAAAACCATAAAAGGAAGGAGAGTAGAGGATTTCAGCATAGGTAGAGGTGAGTTTGAAAATATTGAAGCGGAATGTGGAAGAGATGCGGAATTGTTGCTTGAAGACTAGAAATATGAATACATTAGAGCAAATAAAATACGATTTCTGGATGATAGGAAAAACTCACTTGAGTTTTACGGTTATTAGTTGGAAACGATGTCAGTCAGCCTGGCTCGTTCTAAAAATACATTTTTTTCAAGTCCAGCGATGTTCAAACTATTACATATTATTTCCTGTAAACTCTCCCGTTAAAGGAATCAAGGTTGCTCTATGAAATCAAACAAAGCCTAAATTTTTAGACCGTTTGATCGTTATCATTTACAGTTAGATAAAGGACATGAAAATAAAAACTAGCATTGTCAAGATTTAATTTTATTGTCAAGTCTTTAAAACGTAGAAACCCCATTGTCCTGAAAAACAAATATAATAGTAATTAGAACAAGTTATACTTTTAGTATAAACTATAGTATGATGCAATACAAAACAGAAAAAAAGTTAAATTATAGTAGACTAAAAATAATTTTATTAGTGATAAAAACACAAAGGGAATTCTATTTGCAATAAAAATCACAATAATCCTTTAAGAAATATGTTTTCATTAATATAAATACAAAATATTAAGATAATTTTATATATAAGAACAATGTCACACTATTTTTTTTTTACTAGTGAAAACCTGAAATTACTATCTGCTGACAAGGATAAAGAATTGTTTGGGTGGAAAAGAAGTTTTCAATGCTTTAGATTGTTGAGGCGGAGAAGATATGCAATAAAGGTAAACTGGTGTCTAGTATATTTTTATAGCATTTCACTCCTTTGTCATTGTTTAGTCTACACAGGTATCTGCGTTATCAAATACCAAATGCTTTTTAATACATTGAATATTTTGGAAATCAGTAACACTTTCCTGCACCATATATTTCACTCTCTACTGGCAATACTATTTAGCCCTCAAAGATATCTGAAGTGGAAAAGGTGATGATTAAGCCCTAGAAATTAGGGTCTTCAAGTAAAAGCAACAACAGATGTATTTGCCAATGGTAGGGCAAAGGAAATTACAAGAAACACTATGTCCAAAGTTGCTACCAGCATTCCAGAAGGTCTAAGATAATTCAAGGCAGATGTGTTGCTGTAGAAAACATGTAACCCTTGTGTGTGAACCAAGGAATTGAGTGAACTCTGGGTATGTCTTGTGAGAACATCAGATCCATTTGTTCTAGAATGCCTTCTACAAGCTAAGGCCAAGAATGTGAAGATTACTGCCTGTCAATCTCTAACTTTCCAATGCATTAAAATTAAAGCAAGCATTCTTAACATTTTGAAATTGAAACTAGAACCACTAACTGAATGTATGATCTTAAAGGACACGTTGTCAATTGGTCCTTTCAAAGTGTCTACACTTAGGCACCCTGTCCCAGGGCAAGAGGCTTTCTCAGGCCATCTTTTGGTTGTATGTTGCTTATAGACAATGTGACCAATTTTCCCTGTACTGTGTTGGCGAGCACAGTATTGGTTTAAATCTATTTTGACAGAATAATTATTAACAGAATCCCTTTTAACTCTAAGAATTGGTTTGGTTTGGATAATAAATTGCAAATTCGACCTTACAGAGGTTATAGGGAATCTGCTGTGTACCTGGGCTTCTTTCCTGTCTGATGATAGAGAGAGAAATAGAGGGTTTCATTGTAACATCTAAGGCAGTACTTCACAACTAGCAGAAATTTTTCTCCCCGAGGGACATTTTATAATGTCTGGAGATAATGTTTTTGGTTGTCACAAATTGGGAGTGGAAGAGGAGGCTGTTTCTACTTGCATCAAGTAGGAAACGGCCAGGGGTGCATGTAAGCATCCTACAATGCTCGGGACAGCCCCCTCAACAGGGAATTATCTAGCCTAAATTGTCACCAGTGCCAAGGTTAAAAAAGCTGTTTTAATGGGGCGGATGCTACACTAATTACATAACCCTCTCTCTGGGGCCAGGATACAGATGTCTCCTTATGGATGTTTCTCTACTAGAGTCTGTCCATCAGAGCAAAGCCAGCTCTTCACTGGTCCCTTTCTCCCAAGGATGCCCCCTATGACTGCCTATGTAAATATGCAGGGTCTGATGGAAAGGGAAAGTGCAGGGCCCTTTGTTCAAAAACTTTTATAGATTTCAAGACAGTGACAGTGGAGTATTACACTCAGCTCAGAATCTCCTGTGACTGCATAGGTTGCACACCCATGAATTGGGCTCTGATACCCCATCTGCAGTGGAAAGTTAATGTGTAATAAGTTAATTTTATAAAGACCCAGTTGGAAGGTTGTATGCCTAATTATCTATGATTCCACAATAGTGTTGTTTAGAGAGACAGTTTTGTAAATTCAAAACATTCTGCTAATTGGGTCAACTTGAAGAGTTATATATTATTTTTTGATTTAAAAAAAAAAGTTGAAACATTTTTAAAACTAAAAGCATTAATGTGAGCTTTCCTTCTACTTTTAAGAGAGGAAACCTCATAATACTATTTAGCCTCAAACAAAAAACCCTAATAAACAAATGAACACTTGCTTCGTTATCTCATCTGGTCCATCAAGTTTAGAGCACCTCAAACACACCATTAAGTACATCCTTTGGCATCATTTACACTAGGGCTCCACTGAGGTGTGGTTAGAATACTGGTAGTTAGAAATGTAGTTAGAAATAACTGGTGTATTCATTCTCCTTCACATACCAAAGCATATCTCTATTAGCCAGAAGATTCAAATCTTTTTTACTACTTAGGACATGAAGGTTTAAGAGTTACATCATGGTGCCATCAGCTTTTTAAAAAAAATTTTCACAATATTTCCAGACAGGGCATTGTAGATGGGCATGCTTGCCATCATTTTCATCTATTTCAAAACGTTAAGATGTACCCCTCAAATGTATTACTATGTCTACTTCTGTTCCTTCTCCCACTTACATTATACCCACTCTACCTTATCTAATCATAGACAGTGGCCTCTTTACAAGTAACCTTTCCTAACACTCGGCTGCAGCAATATTTCAGAATTGTTCAAAGTTACCACTAAATCATAATTTAGTCACAGAGCAAAACATCATATAATCATTTGTTTTCTTATCACAAATACATAGAGATTTGGTAAAAATACAGTTTTGATTTAGAAATCATATAGACGTCTGAGCACGTTGATGACAAGGTTTTCGAGGGGAGACATGTTTTCACATTCCACACGGCAACTTTCTGAAGGGGTGGCAGCGTCTCCATTTTTGATTCCTTTAAACAGGGCTTCTTGACCTCTCGGGCTGAATAATTATGGGAAGGCAGTTCAGTGCATTGTGGGATGTTGATAAGCATCCCTGGCAGCTACCCACTAAACGACAGTAATACTTTCCCAGTTGTGAAAGCCAAAACTATTTCCAGACATGGCAAAATGTCTCCTGGAGGGAAAATCACCCCTGGTGGAGAACCACTGCTTTAAAACAAATCTAAAATGAATATAGCAGATTTTCAGGTTGAACTTCCCTTTATATTTCCCAAAGGAGCTCCATGAATTTTCATGCAATAATCTATAAGGCTACCCCAACAAAGCATATTAGACAAGCGAAATAGAGATTCTATTTTATTGATATAACAAATCTTCTCAATGCGATGAATGTGTTTATTTTTTGTATTAAATTGAAAGAGTTACTTTTAAAATGATGTAGCCTGGAGTTGTGCCTTGGCGTGTTAAGCTTGAATATTACTTTCATTGTCACTGAACTAATACCACAAATTGTACCAAGGTCAAAATGTGCTCATCTTATGTGCCAAAACAGGGGAAGAAAGACAGCATTGTCTTTGGAGCTGAATATTTGTTCGCTTCTCACACATATTCATATAATCATGTCATCGTAGGCTGTCTCTATTTAGCAATACAACCATCTGAACAAAGAAGAAAATCAAACAGCTGCATAAAAGAGGAACCATTACTATTTTCACGGATTGTTTTGTACTGTCTGTTTGCACAGATTCTCTGGATCTTTTATGTTTATGATTCTCTTTACCTTCAAAGGGTGAAGCAATCACACTTGTACTTGAATCGTAGATAAAAGATGAATTAACTGGTCACTTGGATGGATTCAATTCAATTAGCTGACCTAGAAAATGTGCTTGGGTATATTTCAGTGAAGCTTGAATTACAAACATCTACAAAGAGAGTTATGTTTCCTATTTTTAAAAATCTCCTTATAATTAGTCTTTAACATCTCCCGATTTTCTGTCATTCCAGATAAATTCATTGAACACTGAATTCCAGAAAACTCAAAAACAAATATATTCACTCTGGAGAATACAGGATAGAGCAAGACAGACAATTATGGATTTAACACTATTTCTCCACGTTGTCTAGCTGCGGAAACTAGGAAAATGATTAAGAAAAATAGTTGCTTCAACCACAGACTCGTAAGCCTAGCTTACTGAACTAGTAAAATTAGATTATAGAAAACCTAAAATTCATTTTTAAAGAAACGATTACTTTAAAAGTCATTCTACTTGTATTTTTAGTTTGATTACTTTGCAGTTTTTTCTCTTAAATTAAAAATAAGAAGTGAGACATGCTTAAGCAATCAATGAAAGTATTTTTTGCCTATCTTGACTTTTTATTGCATGATCATTTATTTGCATCCTTCTGTAATTAAAATTTGAGGGTA
Source organism: Equus caballus (assembly GCF_041296265.1). NCBI lineage: Eukaryota > Metazoa > Chordata > Mammalia > Perissodactyla > Equidae > Equus > Equus caballus. The sequence continues at coordinate 25,981,826 of NC_091709.1, read as the reverse complement.
GGTAACAATAGTTTACTAAGCATGATTAATGGTTTACTAAGCCTTGAGCTTTGCTTTTTTTTTTTTTTTTTAAGGAAGATTAGCCCTGAGCTAACTGCTGCCAATCCTCCTCTTTTCTCTGGGGAAGACTGGCCCTGAGCTAACATCCGTGCCCATCTTCCTCTGCTTTACATGTGGGACACCTTCCACAGCACGGCTTGACAAGCGGTGCCATGTACGCACCCAGGATCCGAACCAGCAAACCCCAGGCCACGGAAGCAGAAAGTCTGCACTTAGCCTCTGCACCACTGGCCGGTCCCATGAGCTTTGCTTTTAAATGATGTTTATATTCCAAGAGGGTCTCCAGTGAGACTTAGTAAAAGCATTGGTTTTCTAGTATTACTGAGAAAAGATCATGAAGTTCTGTTGCAAAAGAGACTTCTTTAATGCCTTATAATCATATAGCATCTAGCAGTGTCTCTACTTTGTAATCTGAAATGAAAAAAGATTAGAGTATGCAAATATGAAAAACTTCTAGCATATAGATTTCTGAGTCACTCTTAGTATGATAGTCCAACCACTTAAAAGTGAATTATTTCAGAAAAATATTGCAATCAAGACATAAAATATAATAGACAATCAATATGCAGAATGCCAGCAAAACACCATATAAACTATGCATTTTTCCTTGTTAAAATCTAATGTGAACCATGAATTATGCAAAACAACCAAGAGATCCTATTAAAAAGGTGATACATCTTCAGGATCCTAAGACAGGAAAGACCATTGAAGCTTTCCTCTCAAGGTTATTATAGAGTTATCAGAAATCCTCAGAGCCTGAAAGTTTTAAATGGATATATGATAGTGAGGATATATTGCAAATAGCATGCTGGCAGAAGAGGGTGCCACAGAAAAAAAATTTTTGATGTAGTAATCAAAATTATTTATTTAGTAGGCCACTCATTTGTTCAAAAGCACAATTTATAAAATAATAGCCTGACTAGAGCCGTGATGTCATTGGTTAGAGTGTACTTTGAAGAAGTTTCCATTAATATGTGCAACGTGTCACCCAACAAGAGCTTATTTTTATTTATCTGGCGGAATTCAGGGTATTTTGTAGGTGTCTCATTTAATGCTTTAAAGTATGATTGTCAAATAACACTGCCACTCAAACACGACTTAAAAGACCCTGGTTAATTATGCAATATCACAGAAGAGTAGGTTCAGATGGTCTGTTATGGGTAAGATTATGGATTTACCACTTAAAACTGTGCCCTGTCTACAAGCCACCCACACTCTTGGATCAGATGTAGAAGAGTTGGGTAGTCAGCCAGTTGCTTTCTTTATGTAATCCTCCCCAGTTTATTCGTTTTCTCCTTAATAACCAATTATTTTGGCAAAACAAAGGCTGATAAATTTCAGTCAGATGTGTCTACAGAAGCAGAAGGGTAATCTGATTAGCCAATGAAAGGAATGACAAAATGCCTTTTGGCACAATTTAAACAATATAATTTTTACCCCACAGGATGTCTAATTTCAATAATCTCATTATGGGTTGCTATTAAATTCTCTCAAACACACACACACACACACACACACGAATAATTTCCATTTAAATAAGTGCATACTACCATAGCACTTACACAGTAAAGGATTAGAAAGAAACAATGCATAACATTAAATGTGCTACTGCTATTTCAAACACTTGGAAACAATTTAATTGAATCAGTTTGAGAGTACATTCTGGAGGATTTCTGTCTCTCTCTCTCTCTCTCTCTCTTTCTCTCTCTCATACACACACACACACACACACACACACACACAGAACCTTGATGCTCTGTGTAACCATTAGCATTCTGTGATTACCGTATTCCCTGTTGTAGCCCAAGTTTTCGCTGAAAATGGGGAAAGAAGTAACAAAGGAAGGCTGTTACTCCATCAGCCTTCATCATTCCCGGAGCTTTGTAACCGGGGGTCAGCATAGCTACTGATTAACACACTGTGATCTCAGGTGTGTAGCTTGACCTAGCTGAGCTTCCTAGTTGTCTTCTCTTTAAAACAGGGATGAGAAATTAGCATGATTATGTAGGGTTGTTAAGATGAGTGCTCTCCCTGTGCTTTCAGTTGCGCTCGCTGCCTTATATCACAGGGGTCTCTGTTCCTGCAGTCTCCAAGTCAACTACAACATTCCCCAATGCAAAGCAAAGACAGGGGACTTTGGGGCTAGAGGAAAGGAGGAGCTACAGTCTATCACTAACCTCTGTTGATGAAAATAATCCATAACCAATCTATAAATGAGAATTTGGGAGAGTTTATTCTGAGCTGAAATCTGAGGACCATGGCCCGGGGCCTTTCTTCCCGAAGGAAGAAAGGGCACCAAAGAAGTGAGGTATACGGAGTGGTTATATACCCCCAAACAGGACGTTTCACATATGATTGAAATGTCCCTCCCAAAATAGTCACAAGATTGCCCTGTCAGCACAGCGCTTGATGGACACAGCAGGTAGTGGGTCTGCTATCTCAGAGGGCGTAGCAGGAGGCAAGTCTATTGTCTTGAGCTGGGTGGTCACCGATGAGGCAGCAATCAGTTCCTAGCCTAAGGAAAGATGCTTAATCCTTAAGGAAATGCCCACCGTTGGGAGGGGGAGGGAAGTTGCACCTTTGTCTCAAGGGCCTTTGTTCTTGCCATAGCGAATATCTAAAGCAGATATACAATGCATGCTCAAAGACCTCGGTCAGGCCCTTTTGGAAAGACAAGTTCAGGCCGAATTAGGTTTACACCAAATGGCTTCCTCATATTCTCCAATATATCCTATTGCTCGCCATTTTTATTTGTCACCTCTCTGAATCAGCTGGGGCTGCGATGACAAAATACCACAGGCTGGGTGGCTTAAACAACAGATGTTTGTTTTCTCACAGTTCTGGAGGCTAAAAGTCCAAGATCAAGGTGTCAAAGGGGTGATTTTCTCTGAAGCCTTTCTCCCCAGCTTGCCCTTGGCCATCTTCTCACCATGTCCTCATTTGACTTTTCTTCCATGTGCATATATCCCTGGTGTCTCTTTTCTGTGTCCAAACTTCCTCTTCTCATAAGGACACCAGCCAGATTGGATTAGGGTCCACCCATAGGATCTCATTTTACCTTAATTACCTCTTTCAAGGCCCTATCTCCAAATACAGTCACATTCTGAGGGACTGGAGGTTACGGCTTCAACATATGAATTTTGACAGGGGACACATTTTAGCCCATGACACTCTCTCTCTGCCTCTGGTGTTTTCTCTAACAATAATGGCATATCCTCCATGATTTCATCTTCCCCTGAACATGTCTACAGCTCCCTAGGGACAGTGGCTGTAGCTACTACTGGATGGATGATCCCCTGTTACTCCAGCTTCTGTTGAGTGACTTTGGCCCTGAACTCTGGCAATCCCTGCTCCTCTAATTTTTGTTTCCACTTAAAAACTGGTACATGTTTCTGCTGTTGCTGATTGAGATGCCTCACTTTCTCTTATTTAGATTCTCAGCTTTTCCACCAGTAATCAATTCCCTGGATTAAATTCTCTTTGTTCTAAATACAGTTGAGTCTCTTTTCCTGTAAAAGACTAAATAGATACAGATAAGGAGTAAATGAATCACCACTTGCAAATTCAGGAGAACATAGTGTAGTAAGCACCATGCATGTGTTTAAATAAATGAACATTTCTTTGCTCTGTGACTAATCTCTGAACAACTTCTTTGCCTCATGGGAAATTAAAAACAGTGTCAAAGTTGCTCTACTCAAGTGCTTTGTTATTTGTCATTACTCTTGTCTTTTAATAAACTACTGTTCCTGAAAAGTGAAGGTTTAGAATAAAACTTGGGAGTTTGGGGAGATACATAAAACTTTATTTTATTTTTCAAAATGCAAAAAAAAAAGAATACAACAGATTTTCTGTTCCCACTTATAGTCTTAGTTCTGTCATTTCTAAAAGAGTTTTTTTCTCTTTTACAGTGATGAATGGATTAATAGAAAGGAGCTTTAATTTTAATTTATATTCTTAAAATCTGTGTTTTAATCCTGGCTGTGCTCTTCTATCGCTGTGCTAGTCACCATTTTCTCACCTATAGTTTAGAGAGGGCCATATCTACCTGAAACTTCGTGGGAAGATTAAATGTGAGTTGCTTCTTCGATCCCATGCCTTTCTTATTTTTTTCCCATCCTTATATTACTGTAACTTGAATAAACTTGGCACCCCCTTGCAATAATCTCATGGTGCCATGCTTTTAAAATGTGAACAAAACCTTACCACAAAAGACTTCAAAATTTGGTACTGGGAAGATTACACCACAAGGAGACATTTTGTTAATATATCCTTTGGATAGTTCACTTCATAATTTTCACTGTGTAACCTGGCTGCTGCTGCCTCCCTCCTAGAACTCTCAAAACTGCGGTATCTGCTCGTCCTCTCTTCCCTTCTCCTTGATCTTTCCAATGATTTGAGCATCTTTCTCAACCTATTCTTTAGCAAAAACCAACTGTTTAGATTCTCCTCCTCCTTCCAGATTTTTTTCTGTCAACCCATGATCGTCCAAAATATGAATCTAGAAACAAAGCAGCATCGATCCAGCAAGACATACTCTGACAAATGTACTTTAACACTTTTATCCCTATTGGGTAAGTACTCATTCTCTCTCAGCATAACAAATAAATCAACAGACAAGCAAACACTTATGCACATGCGCGTGCACACGCACACACACACACACACAACCAGACAACCCTTACACTTTTCCTTCTATGTTTCTAGACTTTAAGCTTCCATCACCAAATCTCTTTTGCTTTATTGCCAAACTTTTTGGGGAAGTGATTTATTTTCACTATTCCCTTTCCCCTATCAATTATTCCATCCTCAATTCCGTGAAGTCAGGTTTCTTCCCTTGTCATGTTATTCTTACTACTCTTTCCAATGGTTCCAATGACTTAGGGATTATCCTCATAAATATTTTGTCAATATTATCTTCTTTGGCCTTTCTATAACTTTTAACATTCTAAGCCCTGAACTAGTGCTTTTTCTTATATTTTCTGCCACAGCTTTGGTCATATCTTCTCAGCTTTTTTAGAGGTTGCTTTTTACTGGACTGAATAGCTGGTTTTCCAGAAGGTTCTATCTCCTCGTTTGCTCCCTCTTTACGACTTGATATGTAAGACCTTACCTACAACATGGCATCATTTACTATATATGCATAAAAATTCACAAATACTTATGTCCAAAGCAGATCTTTCCATCAGACACCATTTGTTGTCCATATAATTAACTGCATGTGAAATATCTCCTAATGACCTTTAGGCAAGTCAATGTATTAAATATGTGGAGTTGAACTCACCTTGTTCTCCCCAAGCCTGTCCTCGTAACTTTGATTGGTTACACAATTCAAAAAGTTTTCTGAATCTAAAATCATCTCCTTCTAATACTCTCTCCAAGTATTTATAGATACATAATTATAAGCCCTAAATCTATAAACTTTCTTTTCCCCTTTAACATTGCTATAAACTTTCCTCATATTCTCATCATTTTTTATTTAGTGATTTGCCAACACACAGGTCACCTCCCTGCCCCTTGTCTTGCCCACCTTCTGCCTGGAGCACCCACCCCCATCCCAAACGTGTTTCAAACAGCTGTGGACTGTTCTTTTATAAATGCAAATGTGATTAGTTGCTCTCTATGTAAAATAATCCCAGTAGCTCCCTGATGACTGTAACATGAAATTCATGATCTTACTATGGTTATAAGGCTCTCTATGCTTTGGTTTCTTCACATAGTTCCAAGCTTGGTTCATCATTTCATGTTCCAAATTCTACTCTCTAGCCATACAAACAGGACTAGCTTGGAAATAAATAAATATGCCGTAAGCTCTCCATTCAGCAACATAACTCCTGCTTTCCTCTCTGTCTGGGTTCCCCTAAAACTTTTTCTTTGCCATAATAACTCCAGTCAGGGTTTCTGCTTGTTTGTTCATGTGTTTTTAAAAATTCAGTTTGTATGCATCTGCTGTTAGGAGGCCTCTTTTGATTACCCAATCTGTATAAGTTTTAAAGATTAAAAGAAGATAGAAGGGTGGCATCTACTGGAGTAGATTGGCATACTCAACCCACATGGCAAGCTATGTCTTGCTTTGTGTGTTACAGAGTCTGGGGAGCTAAGTGTCCTTCCTCAGACTCCCTTGTAACAGGGATTATGGATGTAGTGAGGTTCTGTCAATCAAATGCAATCTCACAAAATCTGAATTTAGAGCCCATTTATGGAAAGAGAGAATTCTACCACTTTGGACTACATGAATCATCCCTTTCCAATTAATGATCCAACAGAGAGGGTGTGGTTCTAGAATGAAGGCCGTGGGTCTCTGATCCATGGGCAGAAGTGGCAATGGTGTATTTTGGAGACAAGAGCTGCAGCAACAGCTTATTGATTCCTCAACCTCCTAATTGTGGCACAGCAGGACTCATTCTTTCAATTTTTCTGAATGTCTTAACTAGATCCTAGAACATACTGCTCTGGGTTTACCAATGATTGTGTAAGCACTGCTCACTATATTAAACCCCATTCTTCTTAAAATAGTGGAATATCTTCACAATAATTCTAGCAGGTAAATAACACAATTATTTCCACTTCATAGATAAACTGAGACACAGAGAGTAAATCTTTCAAGATTACATGGAGAACAAGCAGTTAAGCCAGGACATTAACTCAGACTCTCCCAAATTCTGCCTAAACTTGTTCCATCTAGAATCTCTTCTAGGTCTCAAATTTGCTCTAGGCTTCAGTCTTACAGGTACTGGAACTTGATTTCTTTAGAACGTTTTGGACCAATCCATTCTTAGTGGTAGATTTACATTAATGGAGTTCACATCAGAACATCATCTGTTAACACAAAAAGAAGTGTAATTCCCATAGAGAGGGAAATGTTTATCTTGGCCTAACCAGTCCAGTTTCTTTTTGTCCTGTAGGATATTTATAAGGAAAGACACATCATAATTAAAGTTTGGTCATCATGGAATAGTAGACAAAAAAACTAAAAGAATAGGATATTTAGTGGCTCTCATATTCATAACAGGTGTGGTCTTGAATATGGGAATGCATTCTGGGAGGTACAACTCTTACTGATAAAATTAAACTTAGCAGTAAAATCAGGATAATTAAAAACAATTTGGCTAAGATTCCCACCCCCCCATGGATAGCTCTTCGATTAACTGTCTACATTTGCTTCTATGATCCCCCTCATATCTTAACTTTTTTCCATTCGCTGATGTCTCTTCTGAGTAGCCCTTCCTTTTTTAGATTTGATACTTACCTTCAGTACATTGTTGCTTGCGTCTTCAGACTTTGGGACTATAGTTTCTTTGTGAATTTGTTTATCACTCAAAGGTAATGTTTACCCTGCCTTAAATTTCTTAGGGAAACCTCAAGGTCACCTCCCTTACTCCCATACAAGCACTTACTCTTAATTCTAATTATCTCTTACCTGTCTCTCCAATTAGAATGAAAGCGCCAGGAGAGTAGAAACTGTCACATTCATCTTTGTAGTGTTAGCATAGCACAGAGAAATATCCCAAAATATCCCAAATATTATTCTGAATGGAATAATAATGTATTTGAAGGGAATTTGCCAACTTCAAAATGCATATTGATATAAGATATTAATATAATGAGATTTGTTGTTCAAAATATATTTTCAAGTAAAGATAATTTCAACTTTGTTTGCCAAGGAGAAAATTATTAGAAATAGTTTTATGTTCTTTATTTTTTATGCATTTCCATAGTGCTAGCTCCCAAAAACTCAATATGGTAAATTATCCTTTTGAGCTCTGAGATAAGAGGAAAAAGATAAATGCATATTATTTTAGCACTTCACACTTCAAAATTGCTCCTAAAATGCATTCAGAAAAAGGTGAATACACAACTGCCTTATTTGACATATCTAAGGATGAACAAACTAAAGAAAATATAAGATTAATTCAAAATATCTCGACTGGAGTAATAAGTTACTTTCCTTATTGGACCATAAATATGCCATGGCAATCTTATTAACTGATTCAATCTAATTAGTGTCAAAGGCTAGGTGCATGTCCTGGATGAAAGATTGCATTCAACAGTAACCATTAGGGCCAAGATACACATAATGAGACACATTTTTCAAAGGAATGTTTTCATAGTGAGGACTTGTGAAAAGATTTTATGGGGTGCCAGATTAGTTTACTCCAACAAATATTTCCTGAGAATTTATCATGCACACAATGTATTAAGTTCTAGGCAGGCACAAGGGAATTAAAGGCAAGCTCATCAAAGTGTTTACAGTAGGAAAATTAGATATTCAAAAAGAAAGTTCTAATTGCATGTGACAAGTGCAATGATAAAAGTTTTGAAGGGCTTTAGGGAAGAAAAGAGAGGGATATGTAGCCCTGCTTTGAGGATGGGGTTGGGACAGTGACACGAGGTATGGAGGCTTCTTGATTATAGTGATATCTGAGCTAAAAGCTAAAGAAGAAGAAGTTTGAATCCAAGAAAATGGGAGGAGAACAATCTTTTTTCAGACAAAGGGACTTATGAAGTTTCAAGACATGAAACTACTTGGTGTGTCTGGGAACCAAAAATAGTACATCAAAGTTGAAGTATAAACTGTGAAATAGGGTCTAGTGGAAGATTACATCCTTTTTCAGTGACAGAAAACATCCATGCCACTGAATCCCTTGTCTGCACGGATTAAGAGTGGGTGGTAGAAGCTGCCTAAAATACCACTACAGATGCTGTGTTTTGTACAAAGAAGATATTCTATGCATGCTATTGCCTTATCATAGGTCATGAGAGCATTTAGTCATAGAGACATGAAGATAAAATTAAAATCCATTTATTTGCTTTTAATTAGTTTTTTAATGTGAACCCCAATATTTAAATAATACTGAGTTTAGTAAAGTATGGTAGACAATACTTGAACCTGAAAAGTGTGGAATCAATAGAACTTTCGGCGTCTGTCATTAGGCAGGCTTTCACCCATGGGCTACCTCCGCACCCTATTATTTTATAAAATGTGTCCTTCTGAATCTGGTCCAAACTGTCTCATCCAGACTACCAGGCAGTCTAAAAATTAAAGCTAGAAAAGTGATGTTACAAGCTCTATAAAGTTGAAAGATCCTTCTAACTCATTCTAGTTGAAACGAATCACACATGGAACACTGCAATTACCTCCTTAATTTGTCATCTACTTTTGTATGCTTCTCCCCACAAGATCTTTTTCCAAACTGCTGCCCAAAATATTCTTGAAAATATTAGTTTTATTCTTCACTTCTACCCTCAGTTTGGAACTCTTTTATGGATTAACACTGCATTTAAGATTAAAAATTGTATCTTTAATATGGCCTATCAGGCCCTGCATATTCTGTTCTCTGTAAGAATCTCTAGCCTCATGTTTTGCTCCCAGGAATCGTTTCTCAAAATCAGTCCCATTGACCTCTTTTTTGCTGTCACATCAATAAGTTGTGCAAGAAGTCCTCTCTGCTAAGACATTTTTCCCAACTCTTCTCAAACTCCGCTGCCTTTCACAAAGTTCACTTGTACGCAACTCTCAGATCTCAACTAAATATGGTCCCTTACCTAGAGAAACCTCCATCAACCTCTTCACTAGCCCATCTCTCTTTAGGATGTGTCTCACAGCAACGTCTACCTCCCCTTCCAAGCACTTACCAATGGATACAGTTTTACACTTTATTATTATTATCGTTATTATTGTCTTTTGAATAACGTCTAATTTCCCTTCTAGATACTAAGCTCCATGAGACAGGGACCATAAGTCTTTTTATTCACCATTGCATCTCTATGGCAATGTCTAATGTATAACAACTATAACAAAAAGTTAAAGTCAGGGTCAAGCCCGGTGGCATAGTGGCGCTCCACTTTGGCAGCCCAGGGTTCACCGATTTGGATCCCAGGCACGAACCTAGTACCAATTATCAAGCTGCACTGTGGCAGCATCCCATATAAAATAGAGGAAGATTGCCACAGGTGTTAGCTCAGGGCCGATCTTCCTCACACACACACACACAAAGTTACACTCAAACTCTCAGCTGAGCAATCAAAGTACAAAATGTGTTGTTATGTCCAAAGATCTGCTGGTCCCTTTAGAGCTTTAAAGCTGATGACTGGCAAGTAGTTCCCTTACTCATGTCTATGCTGCAAAGTGTCTGAGGGGGTGACTATTGAGGGAAGATTTTTAGGAAGTGTTTTGAGACTTAGCCCATTCTCCACCAAAAGAAGTGGTGATATGAGGATGGGGTTCTTTCTCTAACCTCAAGCTTAGTCAGATGGGTTTCAACTAGGTCATTCCTAGAACTTATTATGTACTTTATGTAGTTGAAAGGGAACAGAGAATGAGATTCCGACTCTTACTTGAGAAAAGTGGTGCCCAGTGGTATCAGGGAGGGTGGCTCAAACTTGGGAGTAACTACCCACTAACAGTGGACCAAGATGTGTGATTCCTGGGACCAGATGAGGCAACTACAGTAGGAAAGCTGGACCAAGAGATAATCTTTCAGAGTTATAGGAACTCAACTGTTAAAGGTTGTGGTCTGCTCCACAGTGAGGAGACATGTCTAAATTTTCACTGGCTGGTTAAAAGAAAAAGAGTGCTGTGAAAGAGTAAGCTTTAAACATTTGCTACTCAAAAGAATGCACAGCCATCTTACATAGTAGCAATGAATTAACTCTGATTTTCTCACCTTTTATTTCTCCAATCTCTTTGTTCCCAATGGAGTTAAAATAGCAGAGAAAGAAAGGGAAATGGGTGAGTGATAACTGAAAGTTGAAGGACCACAGCTCTACTTCATGGAAGCTAGCAACCCATTATAGCTGGCTTCAGCTAGGAAAAAAGAAATCTTAGCATTGAATGATGATCGCAGTGTTGATTGATATATTGGATGCTTTTAGTTACTGATTCAAAGCTCTGTTTTCATTATAAAGTGACTATTGGACTTTCAATTATTTAATAGTGATAAAAAATGTCATGGAGTCATTCTAGCTTTTAAAGCAAGATTAAGGGGAACACTATCCACAAGGAAATGATTTAAAAAGATAGAAGAAAAAAATAGTGTTAGTTTTATAGTTACATCCCATGAATACCACCAATTCAATGTACCATTGTGTAGCACTTAATGCACATTTGTTGAATATATAAGCTGCATTTTCATCTTACCCTCTATTAATAAGCTGTATGACCTTGGAAAATGTCTGTTAAAATTCGCCTCCGGGGTCAGCCTGGTGGCTTAGTGGTTAAGTTTGCATGCTCTGCTTCACTGGCCCTGGGTTCACCGATTTGGATGCTTGGCAGGGACCTACACATCGCTAGTCAAGCCATATTGAGGCGCCATCCCACATAGGAGAACTAGAAGAATGTACAACTAGGATATGCAACTGTATACCGGGGCTTCAGAGAGAAGAACAAAAGAAAGGCCTCGTGTAAAAGTAAGGAATTCCTCTGGATCTAATAGTCCATTTCCAGTCTCAAGTATCTACTATTCTTTAGTAATCTTAATTTCTTGGAAATCAGTTTTTAGAAAGTTTAGAATTCTTTATTGCCCCCGAATAAATAACGCATTTTTAGTATAGAGATATCAAACGAATAGACATATACCTGACATCATGGAGCCGAACATTTATCTGAGGATACAGAAAATAGATAATTGTAATATATTTTATAAATGTACTGGTAGGACATGAAAGCTAAGGATATCATATAAGACATATTTAGCCCCTTTAAAACATAGATGTTGGCTCTTTGTATGCATAACCTTAAAACCAGAATTATACTCAGGATATTGAAAACTTCACAGTCAGCCTAAATTTGAAAACCAAATAAATATGCATCATTTAATACTAAGAAGGTCCTTTTTTAGCAGCAAGTTTTCTATAACAGATTTGTGTCTTGGTTTGTTTGGTTTCATGAATTGCTTTGTTTGTGTGAACAATTGTAGCTTAATAACATGTTTTTCCAAGCATCTTTGAATGCTTGACCAATTTAATCTCTAAGTATACGGATTCAATCTACAAAGCAAGGGGCATGGTGTGACAAGCTTAATTAGTTGTACAGGGCAGCATTTCAAGAGTACATAGGAAATGCTATAAACTTCATATTTGTATTTGCTTCTGAGAAAAAGGAAACATTGGGTACCTTTCTTGTTGCTTCCAATCACATAATTTGAATAGTTTTATTTAGGGAGAATTCTTATCACATTTTAATTAATCTTTTAGGCGTATAAGATGGATATAATAAAATGTTAACTATGAGAATAGAGGTAAACTGTTAAATAGTGTTATATTGTGAGTGAATTTTATTAAAAAATATCTGTGACAGAAAAATCTAATGAGATTACACTTTGATAAATGCAATTTACTCACTATCTTGGGAAAATATGAGAGCAGATTTTCAGTGGGAGGGAACAAGCTGGAATATTACAGTGCCAGAAGATACCTAATAGTCGCAGACAGTAAATTAGATGTTAGACATAATGTGAAAGTTGAAAAAAAATAAAGCCTTAAACATTCATGTTTTGAATTTTCTATTCACATTTATTTTGAAGCTTGTAAAATTTCAAGTTCAACTCCATGAACTTGTGTAGAGCCAAGAGACATGTCATAAATCTCCTATTAGAAAAATTGGCAATTCACATAGGGCGTTGACCCAAATGAAGGTGCCCATTCCTCAATTATCGAGAAAAAAATGACACCAAAGTTTCGGATTATCTGTTTTTATTTTAAAACAGCTTAAAACATTTTCATTTTTTCTTATTGGAAGCATAGAAATGCATTTTTTAACAGTAGTAAAATTTAACATGTTTCATTAACTCTGAAAATATTTACAAGATTTCAGAACATTTATTCTTAAGCACATTAAGACAGAAGTGAGAATAGCTTCGTGAATAATATATATCATATTGGGCATACATTTAGGCACAAGTTTAAATTTTGGTTGACTCTGTAGAGCGATACTTCTCACTAGAAATCAGAATAATATTAATTAATCAAAGTTTTAAAAGGTTAAACAGCAGAGAATCAAAAGGAAATGCGTAAGATGCTTTCGTAATAGAGTCAATTTGCATTGGATAGACTAGGCAAAATTGAGCTTCTGTAACCCAGTGAAAAATAAAGCCTAAGTAACACAGTATACAAAAGAGATCAAAGTGGCAGCTAAATATTGGTGAGATAGAAGGTTGGCCAAAACAAATGCTTCTCTATCCAAAATATTCTTTCTTCATAGTCCCTCCGTATACTAAGAAGAAAAATATTTTCATAATATACCATACGTTACACAATGCACTTTAAAGTCTCTTTTCAAAGAGTTTTATAACTAGCCGACTATAAATAACTAATTATAGTCTATTTAATTCTTTGGATATTGACCAAAGTGTACCACAAGATGGATGCCATCTAAGAAATGGTCATGCATTTAGACTTCGCTAGAACTTATGATTCCTTTAATGAAGACATCTGCTAGGGATTGAAATTAAGAACGGGAGCACTCATTGTGTAGGAGGAAGTCTTGAGTTTGTCAGTTTGTTATATAACCTGCCAACATCCATAAAATGCACCTGGAATATATCACTAATTCAATCTCTATGTTGGTTAAATGAATTCTATTCAACATTTTTTGGATGAGAAGAGATCTTCCTGATAACGAAAATATTCAATATTATAATTAACACATACTACTATGTTAGAGTTGTCAAATCTTTCAAAATATATCCAATCTGACTACCACAATGGCACTTTCAAATAGATGTGAAAGAAAAGTGATGCCTAGAGAAATTAAGGATCTCACGTAATAGTGCAAAACTATACACTTTATTATGAGTGTCCAGTTATTTCCTTTGTCAACTAATAACAATGCTCTGCAAATCTTAAAAATGCCTTAAAGATCTATACTTTCCTTATAAGAAGATAAGACTTGGAAAACTTCATGATTGCTGTGGTGGCCAGCGTCCAGTATTGCCCCAAGTAATTCTCACCTCGTGGGGTTCAGGTGCTGGTAAGGTCCCTTCCAAAGCAGAATCAAGCTGACTGTTGTAAACAATAGGATATTGTGGAAATTACAGAATGTGACTTCAAGGCTAGATCATAAAGACTCGTTGACATCTGTGTTCTATTGGATCACTCTCTTTGGGAGAATCCAGCTGCTATGATATAAGTCATCTCCAACACCCCTAAGGATAGGGCCATGTAGTGAAAAACTGAGGACTCCTGCCAACAGCCAGATCAATTTGCTGGTTCTGGGAGTGAGCCCATCATGAAAACAGATCTTCCAGTCATAGCCAGGCCTTCAGAGAACTGCGGCCACAGCCGTAATCTTAACAGCAACCTTATGATTGATTCAGGGCCAGAACCACTCAGCTAAGCCGCTCCAGGATTCCCCACCCACAGAAACTGTGTGAAACAATGTTCATTGTTCTTGAATAATACATCGTTCAACTAACAGATATAGTGAAAGCCAATAATGATTTCTTCCAAATTCCTGGTGTTCATTCCCTCAGAAATATTTTGAGAGTCTATCATGTGCAGACAGAGGAAATAACATATACAATCCCTTCCCTTGTGTAGATTACATTCCAGTGTAGGGAGATGGAAAATAAACAGTGAAATAAACTAGACTGTGGGGAGTGTTACGGAGAATAATAATAAATCCTCCACCAGGAGGAGAAAGCTTGGGCGTAACATGAACTGACTTATGTTTTAGTAGAATCCCAGGGCTGATAATGCTAACAGGCAGAATTCAGGCAGCTTGCACTGTTGACATGACTGCCAGTGGAAGCTGGGAAATGCAAGCGCTGTGTCTAGAAATTCAGCATGGTACGTGATTTTTCTCATCCACATTTCCGGTTGAAAATATGGAGCAAATGTAGCCAACGGCTGGATTCAAAGTCACGAGGCGTGAATTCTAAAACCGTGAAGAGTCTGTGATTTTACCTTACTTGCAAACTAACAAGTTATCCTGCCATAAAAAGTCAGGGACCAGGTGGCCATGCTAAGTCCATTCTGTTGAGTGTGGCCAGAAGTTATCTGCATATGCAGTAGAGAGCATCACAAGAGAGAAAGCTCAAAATTAGGAAACTCTGATCTTATGTAGAGCTACTCATGACCTGCCTATCCTCACCTCCTGGGAGAGAAAGAGTGATGGGGACATTATCTTTACTCTGGAAAGTAAGCAAATATCTCTCAGGGCGAAGGGGAAGCCATTTCTATGTCTATTACCCTGAGATACAAATGGAATTCCCTCCCAAAGAAGACCTAAGTGTCCTGGAATGTCTCCATACACAAAAATTGACTGTAAATCCTTTTGCTCAATGGACTCCAGCTGTGCAGGAATGCAAGAAATCTATGGAAAAATGTATCCCATCCTCCCAATGCAAGGAAGCCTAAGAAAAAGAATAAAAGGCATTTTCAGATTTGATAGCGAGTTTCAGCCTCTTCTTCAAAAAGCAGAAGATTCTGCAAACATATATAAGGCAAGTCAGATGCTGGATGGACAAAAGGAAAGCTAAATGACTGTTAAAACTGACCTCAGATGTGACTGATTCATTGGCACCACAACGTGGACAGAAAGTTAATTTCTTTTCATGTCTTCTTTCTTCCGTCTTTGGTTGATTTCAATATTGAGCTTTTAAAAACATAAGAACAGCAATGAAGGAACCATGTAAAAAAGCAACATCAGCAACAACAAGGGCAGCAGCATCAATATTAATAATACATTTTTGAAAATAGAAGAGACACTATATTTTCCGTGGCTCTATTTTATGAATGAAGAGACTTTTACTAGAAGCCTTCCAACAGAATCTGCTTCTGGTTCTGCTATCTAGAACTGGGTCACATGCCTTTATCTGAAATTGCCACTGGTGTATAGAGTATAGAATTACCAGAATCAACTTAAATTAATCAACTAAAGTGGATATGGAAATGACCACCAGAGGGTGCAATGGGAATGGTAACTGACCCGGAATTGGAAGATCAAGAAACTGATCCTGAAATAACACTAAGTAGGAACTAAATAGTTGAAGGGAGTGAAAGAAAGTGTTCCAGGTAGAAAACACAGCACAGTAGAAGGGTGGGGCAAGTATAGGATTCTTCCAGGAACAGAAGGGAGTTCAATGTAAATGGAACTTTGGTTTCAAGAGTATAGTTACCAGAAATAAGACCAAAAAAGGCAAATAAGGTTTAATCATGAAAAGTCAAGTATAAGAATGCTAAATTTTCCTAAGGGCTATGTTTGTATACCATACCAAATAACAATTCCAGCATAATTGATTTTATAACTCCATACAACACATATCCTACGCTAACAATAAATTCAAAATTTGGAACTCTTTTCATAAAATTTATTCGTATTTATTTCTTGGAAAGTCAGTTTTCTGTCTCCTTAACTGAGAAAAACATTTTCTTATTGCATGCTATCTTACAAGAAACTAAAATTCAAGATGAGGCCAATGTTTGTAGGTAATGAGGAAATGACATATACTAATCGTAACAAAACAGAAATGTTAGAAGAGATAAAATAACTTCATAGTTTTTCAACAAATTTGTAACCTGATGGTTTTATTACCTCTATAGGATATTTCATGTGCCTCTTTCAAATACTTTGAAAGCTCTTCACTAAATATTTTTTTTATTTGCTAAGCAATTACTTTGAGTTTCTGATCTTCTCTACCTCATTTGGAGTCACAGTGAATGGGTACAACAGGCAAGAGAGCACAGGAGAATTTTAAGGATAAAAAGTTATGACTTTTGCTATAATTTCAGGATGGTTGTAATGAACTATTCTTAAATTGAGGTCTTCTGATCTTTATTCTCATGAGTAGTGAATACATGAAATATTCAGTTCAGATTATGAGACATTTTGTTCTTCCTTCATTTTTAGCCGATGATGATGCAGTAGGATATTGTGGTCCATGAGAGATCTGATCTTATGGACTGTATCAAAACAAGAAACATTTTTTAGAAGAAACTCCCTAAATCAAAATGAGTAAATGAACAATACCTTAAAACAAACACGGTTAAATTAAAATTTATTTTCATTTTAGAATTTGATACACAATATGAAGTGGAAAAAATAATTTTGCAAACACACACACACATACACACACATTTTTTACATTCTAAAATAAGACATTTATAATTGAACACAATAGACAATGAAACACGTTTGATGCTATGGTGCTTCTTGAAAGTAAGTTATCACCTTATCTGATTGTAAGAGATTTTGGCTTTTCCATGCTTCCCCTTACTGCAATCCTATCAAATGGTGATCATAAAAGCATAAATATCATATGGAGGAGGAATATATGGAAAGAAATAAGAAGCTTTCACAGAATTGTCAAAAAGCTTACACTCTGACATCATAGATACACATCTTGGAAATAGGCAATTATTGTTCAGAACCAAAACACCTTACTGTGGGTTAGGAAGAAAAGCAGATGTCTTTTCACACTTTGTTTCCCATTCTGCATTTGGGGAAGATACCACAAAACTGTAGATTGTGGACTTTAAGAGAGAAGAAAAAACTTTCTTTTGGGAAAAAGAAAGTTGGATCTACAGATTTAGGAGAATTTTCTTATCTTAAGAAGATTTGCTTAGTGGGCACTTTAGTATCCAGTGACTCAATTAGCCCCCAAGGAAGAGAAACATAATTTTAATTTCTTTGGTTTAAGGAAGTAACATGAATGCACTACCCTGATTTTTAATCTAGGTTGGCCTGTCTTGCTCACCTTAGTATTACAGAAGTTAAGTATTCATGACAGGTACTTTAAGTAAGAATAAGCATTATGGTTTTAACTGGACCAATCAGAATCCAAGTGTAAGAAAGTTACAAGGTAAAGTACACAGCAGACACAGGAACTGGAAATAAGCCACTGTCACAATGTCATCACCTCTTCCCATCTCATTTGACATCAGTAATGAGTGCTGGGAACTACTGGAGGGAAGGAGAGCACAGACAACTCCCAGGAAATCATTGTAACACGTTAGAATAAAATCAAATTATAACTAGAAAGTATTGAGGAATTTTCACTATGTATTTCACCAGAATTGAAGTTCTTCTTTTCCACTCAAAATGAGCATCACTCCACGGCCAAGTGGTTAAGTTTGTGTGCTCTCTGCTTTGGTGGCCCAGGGTTCATTGGTTTGGATCTTGGGCGCAGACCTACACACTGCTCATCATGCCATACTGTGGCAGCATGCCACATAGAAGGAGTAGAATGACTTGCAACTACAATATACAACTATGTACTGGGGCTTTGAGGAACAAAAAAGAGGAATATTGGCAACAGATGTTAACTCAGGGCAATCTTCCTCATCAAAAAAAGAAAAAAAAAAACAAAAGCACCAGACACCAATAATGACAACTAGATTATTACATATTTTTGGAAGTAAAAATAAGCAATTATGTTTTCTTATTATGTTGCTTTTATTCCGTTGATGACTTCATAATACTATCACTATTTCTACATTTTTTTTCTGATTATACATTTACCTCTGAAACTAAGCTTCTAAAGCAGTGTCTGGTGGAGGAGTAGGGAGGCATAACTGGATTAGGAGGTGTGGAGTGTGCTCATGGGTGGTAAAGGAAATAATTAATTTTTCTTTCCTTCCATATCCAATCTCTCAATTTCTCATAGAAAGATGCTGAAAATAGCATTTATACTTAAATATTTATAGCATGTTGGCTCCTCGTGTCCTAGAAGAAAGAAGATAAAATTTGTTCCACAATGTCC
The DNA here is from genome assembly GCF_041296265.1 of Equus caballus. NCBI lineage: Eukaryota > Metazoa > Chordata > Mammalia > Perissodactyla > Equidae > Equus > Equus caballus. The sequence goes on along the minus strand of NC_091709.1, from coordinate 25,963,068 downwards.
AGCTTGTTGCAATATATGCAAAGTGAAATCATTCATAGATGCATGAAAGCATCACTGAAAAAGATGTCATGAAAACTTCGAAAGCCTTGCACATTTTATTATCTCCAATTTCCCTCCCTTGCAAAGTTCCATTCAATTACCCATTTCTTTATTCTTAGCACATATGTTCTCAATTTGCACTGTATCAATTTGCATTTATTTGTAGATCGCTGTTGGTAAAACATTTCTTAATGTTATGTGAATGTACATTTATTTTCCTATCTTCACGACTGGATTGAAATTTCGTGCAGGACAAGCACTTAATTGACTCCCTCTGCCCCTAAGCTAGGACAAGTGCTCAATACAAGTTGATTGAAAATGGAAACTCTTGCTTCAAATCACTCTTTACCTCCAAACACAGAAACCATAAAGGAAAAGATTGACTGATTGGACCACACAAACATTTTAACTTCTGTGCATTAAATACTGATGAATGAGCAAAATTGAAAAGTAAATAAAAATTGAGAAAACATAGACATCATTTTGACATATAAGACTTTAATCATTAATAAAGGGATTAATTTAAATCAATAGCAAAAATATGAATTCTTCAATATATAAGTGGGAAGGGGTTATGGTTATGAAATTTGCAATAAAAATGATAGGTAGGTAGACACATACGTACATATATATATGTACATAGTATGGGGAGGAAGAAATATTCCTCTACCTTTCTAGGCCCTTCTGGCAGGTCTAAGAATTAAATTGACATGAGACAGGATAATAGGAGAAATCAAACAAATTTAATAACACATGTACATGGGAGAAACCCGAGAAAACTGAGTTACTCACCAAAATGGCCAAAACCACTGCCTTATAATACCATCTTCAGCTAAAGACAAAGGAGGATGTTGGGGTAGTGGTTTGGAGATTCAAAGGGGAGGAAGGCAATTCACATGGAGATGGAAAGGCAAACGTTTGGTGAATAAATGTTTGCCATGCCTTGCAAAGACAATGAGACATGGAGAAGACTTTGATCAAATAGGTCTTGCTAGGTACCTCCCTGTCTACCACACCTAGTTCACATTATACTATAGTTATCTGTGGTGATAGCTCCTTCCTGGAACAGACATTCTCTCTTAAATTCTTTTAGGCAGAAGTTCAGAGTTTCTTCCCAAGGCTTTTGTTCTTAAGAATAATCAAGCCAAAGAGACACCTTTTAGGATAGCAACTTCTGCTCTCCTACAATAGACAGATATATATATAGAGATAGAGAGATACATAGATATAATCATATGAAGAATATATGGACACCAATACTAATTGAAGAAAATATGATTTAAACTAATATAAAACATGTATTTACCTCTTAAATTGGCATATAATCTAGGGATAACAACGCTTGCTAACGTTAGACCTTACATCTTGCCTGCTAACATACGATTATTATCCAAAAGCAATCTAGATGAGATAGACAATAATTAATTCCCTAATAATAGTCTCATGTAAAACTTTCATATTTGTGGCTATTTCTACTTTTCTTTTGAAAACTGTGTTCAGGATAATTTAATTAATTAATGCTTATTAATATAATGTATATCATAAATTAATTTATAATTATTTTTATTTTATTTTATTTATAAAATATAAATTAATTTATATATATACTTTTTTTTTTTGAGGAAGATTGGCCCTGAGCTAACATATGTGCCAATCTTCCTCTGTTTTATATGGGATGCCACCACAGTGTAGCTTGATGAGTGGTGCTAGTTCTGCACCTGGGATTTGAACCTGCAAACCCCAGGCTGCTAGAGGACAGCATGCAAACTTAACCACTACACCATGGGACCGGTCCCACAGGATTATTTTAAACTCAACCAATATCAGAAATTAGGTAATATCAAGTGCAGAATGTACTTTCTTCCTGAGAGAATAACTTACGATAATGTTTGGAGTAACTGAATTCCAAATTACCTATTATTCCGTATTAGCTAGCAGTATCACAGAAAGTCAGTCATTGATACAAAACTGGTGCTTTGTGGGACTTCAGCATGACAAAAGAGAAGGAATTTTTCTAGATGGTGTGTAATCAATCAGCAACTGCCCTTGGAACATAGGAGTGGCATAAACAGGTCCCTTTTTGGATGATTGCCTTCAATGGACTAGAGAATATGGTGCTAACTACACATTGTGTTTATTGTTGCTTCTTTTGTCTAGCATGTTTTCAAAATGTTCTTGTGATATAAACATGTGTTTTCTTTGCTTGTGGTTATAATACCAACAGAAAGAAACTAGACAGAGGTATGCGATTTGTTGGTTATATTTTTCCAAATGCAAAGATAAAGTAATAATAAAAACAGTAATCCTGTTTTAAAGTAGCACAGCATATAGCCCTTTAAAAAATTAAAGTGCCTCAAATGGAGCAAAATGGCTGTGGCTAATTCAAGTGGGTGGCTACAGGACGTATTGGAGGACAGCTCTAGAAAAGATTAACATAGCATACATTTTAGGAAAAATATTATGATTGATCATAATGTTTAACTTACATATTTATGGAAAGGATGAATTTGAAAGCAAACCTGAAGGCTTGCTTTGTTTATGTGCAGGGGCCCCCTAACTCTGACTCTCAATCGTGGTTTTCTACCTATAATTTTGAGTAGATTTATGGCTGTATCATTTTTTTTTTTCAATTTTTGTTCTCCTTGGGGCAAACTGCTCATGTTTTCCACTGCAGTTGAAGTAACTCATGAAGGTAAATAGAAATAGTTGAAAAGCTGTGAATAACTTATTTGCTGAAGATAAAAGAAAGGTTCTCCTACCTATTGTAGCTTCCTACAATAGCTCATACCAGGACTCCAAAGACAGCCTGAGCAGCTCACTCTAAAGCCAAAGATAAATTGCAGCACTCCTCAAGTCTCTGAGCTCATTGTGATAGCAAGCTCAGCAGTTAACAAAGGGGGGTGGGGCTCCACTATATGACATTCTGGGAAAAGAAAAACTGTACAGACAGTGGGATCAAATGCTGCCAAGGGTTTGGATGGTGGGGGCATAAGAGATGGTGGAGCAGAGGGATTTTTAGGGCAGTGAAACTACTCTGTAGTGATACTGTAATGGTGGATACATGTCGTTATACATTTGTCAAACCCACAGAATGTACAACATGAAGAGTGGACCCTAATGTGAGATCTGGACTTTAGTTGATAATCTATCAATATTGGTTCATCGATTGTGATAAATGTACCACTAATGGAAGGGTGCTGACAGTGTCTGTGCAAACTCATCCCTTAGACCACTCAGATCCACTTCTGTCTCACAATTAACTCTGTGCTGACAGTGCTTCTTCTTGATGTTAGCAAGGCACAGTTTCTGAAGAAAAAATCTTACAGAGGGAAGAGTAGCAGAACAACCCGTAGCAGCCACTGCTGAGTTTGGTGCTGAGACTACAAATAATACTCATCATCTTCTGCCTCTACCATTTTGTCAGGTATAGGTCGCTCACCTCATGGGATTACCCAGACCTTCATTTTCAAGGGACTGAGACCCTGGTTACCAGGCCCTTGTCAGACTGTGGTTACTTTGATTATTACCCAACAAAGATTTGCAAAGAGGGATCCCCAAAAATCACCTCAGGTCCAATCATACTCTTCCCTTTGCTATTGTGTTACAATTACTGACACTTCTATGAAAACCAATCAGTTACCCCTGTGAGGATGGTAACTCTTTTGCGTGCTTGCTGGTTTACTGTCAGGTGGAGCCCAAATGACCAAATAGCACCATTAAGTTTAGATTTAGTGAAACCCTGTAAAAAGTTCAGTTGATCTAGGATGGTCTTATCTGGGAGGTTCTGCTTGGCTAGGCTTGAAGTCGGAGGTTGGGTTCAGGTCTTCTCTTAATGTGTTCATTCTGGAACCCAGGCTAAAGGGTCAGCGTCTAATATATCATAAGAGCATAAGAGGCGAGCCAAACACACAAGCACATTGAAGACCTCTGCTTCCATCAAATATGCTTACATTTTTGTAAGCAAATAGACATATCTATTGGCCAAATAAAGTCTCAATTCCCAGCCTAGCCTCAGTTGATCAGAGTAATAAGGAGGTAATAAGGAGGAGGAAATGAATATTTGCTGAGAAAAATTAAGCCACGTTGTCACAGAGCCTCATTCGTTGTTAGTTGCTTAAATTAACTAACGTTTTAATTGCTTAGGCAGCTCCTGGTCCAAAATACATGCTATGTAAGAATTTGCTAAATAAAAATACATAAATAAACGACCTGGTGTTCACTTGGAAAATCAAATAATTTCTCCAGTAATATATATTCCTAGTATTAAAGTGAATAGTGAATTTACTGCTATAACTCTCTCTTCAAACCATCAGAAATAACTAACCAGATGATAACTTGATAGATCTAGAAGAGGAAAACTTTATCTGTGTGTGATATGAATATTACATTGTTGTAGGAAGGAACTCTTTCCAGAATATGGAATGTTCAAATTAATGTTTTTTAAATAAAAATTCTAAAGGCTAAAGTAATTCTTCAAGTTGGTTCAGCTTCCCTAAAGGAAATGTGAGTTCATCATAGAAAAATGTTATTGAGAGAAAAGGTTTGAAGGCAGCAAAGGGAATATCACAATTAACAAAGCAATTGCCTATATGAGAGAGTGTTGGCAAAAAATCCAAATCAGAAGGCTGTAGAGCTATTACTGTCACTGAGAGATACTATATCAAAAACGTCATTTGTCTTTCAAGATGATATTCAGAGTTTATCTTCAGAATTCAAAGGTAATATGTTGAAAATAGTAAGAAAGAAAATCAAAGCGTGTCTCCAAATCTTGCACTCTTCCTGTGCTAACAACCTTTAAGTTGTAAAGTGTATTCTTTAAATACTAATGTATATGACAGAGTGTTTTTTCTTTTTGATCATTTTTATAGATGCCGTTATTCCATCTGTTTACAGTTATGTTTTATGTCTATAAATAAAGCAGCTATCTCTGAGGCGATGGTCATCAATGACTTTCTAGCGGACAAACGTCCATAACTTGGTTGCTGTGTGTGACTCAGGTAATGAGACTGTAGAATCTCTGAATGGAAAGAGCTCACTTTTCTCTAGGTGTGAAATTAAACTCAAACTATTAAAGAAATCTGCATCCCAGCCCTTTTGATGATCTATCATTTCTCCCCAAGTTATCCAACCCTCCAACTGAAAGCCACACTCTGGAATGACATTTAGAACATACGGAACAGCAGAAATTCAACCTACATCAAGTTCGAGGCAGGCTTTGTAGCCAGTAGGTGCTGCTGTTGAACAATGTGAATGGGAACCATCTGCCAGGAGCAGAATAACTGACTGACACTTTGATTTTAATGGATCATGAGGTAAGAAAATATGTCTGGAATTTCAACTAAGACTTTAGCAAGTAAGACGTCGACTATATATTATTACATTTTGCCCTATCATGACTAATCCCATGATAACTCATGTTATTTAAAACGCTTTCCACAGATTTATTAGACAAATGTAGTATGCTGCTTCAAACAATTAGGATTTGATGCTCCATTTTGCTTAATTTTCCCATGTGTACCATTGGTAAGAATAGAAAGCTCTGAATCGAATATACTGTTGTTCGTCTATATTTTTAACTGAGACAAATATGCAAATTGATTGATGACTTCTTTTTCTAATATTAAGCTATAAATAAACAAAATAAGAAGTAACTTTAACTGGAAAATATCAGTCACATTCATATATGAGCTATTTTTTCTCAATCTCAGTCATTTAAAGAAAATTTATGTCTTCCCTTGGAAGTTATTGGGCCTATAAAATATTGCTAGACATTATGTCATTTCAGTACTCCAGTGTTGTGATGATAATGGATTCCTATTTTTGTTCCATTTTAAAATCTGCTATAAGACTGAAACGAAGCTTGAGGTCTTGTGATACCATTGTGTTTAAAGTGAAGTCACGTAAGCTAACTTCAAAAATAAGATGATCAGGTAAAATCTATATGCTGAGTAACTACCTTCAATTACTAACCAGTGGCCTTTGTCAAAGCAGGAGAAAATTTTACACAAAATGGGAAGTTTGTAACTTTGTACTATGTATATATACACACACACAGAGACACACATATTAAATCAAGTCATATATATGTACATATATGCATTTAGGACTTACATACATGCATGATATGTATGACATATTCTGTGTACTATTATGCGTAGCATAATATATATCTACAGCTGTGAGTAAAAATTCTAAATCCAAATGCTTTCTATTATGAGTTGAATTCTATTAATTTCCCAAAAATATGTTGAAGTCCTCCACCCAGTACCTCAGAATATGACTTTATTTGGAAATAGGGTCTTAACAGAGGTAATTAAGTCAAAATGAGGTCATCGGTATGGACCCTAATCCTGTATGTCAGGTACACTTATAAAAACGAGAAATGTGGACACAGGGACAGATACACATGGGTGGGAGAAAGTGAAGTGAAGACACACAGGAAGAAGATGGCCATGTGACTAGAGTGATAAATCGGTAAGCCCAAAAATGACAACGATGCAGACAAATACCAGGATCAGAAGAGACAAGGAAGGATTCTCCACTAGGAGTCAGAGAGAGCATGGCCCTGCCAACACCTTGATTTCAGACCTCAGCCTCTAGAACTACGAGAGAATACATTTCTGTAGTTGTAAGCCACCCGGTTTTTGGTGTTTTGGTATGGCAGCCCTAGAAAAATAGTATACCTTCCTGGGCATTTTCAAAAACAATGATACTGGCTAATGAAAATGCTGATATGGATCAAATTTAGCCCTTGAGACTTTGTTTGGAATCCTTAAGCATAGATGTAGCTTAACCAAAATTGTGGTAAACACAAGCCTGAAATTAATGTCATAGATGTCAGCATTAAGATTTAGAAGGATCTTGGGGCTGGCCTGGTGGAGCAGCCGTTAAGTTTGCACGTTCTGCTTCTTGGCGGCCAGGGGTTTGCTGGTTTGGATCCCGGATGCAGACATGGCACTGCTTGGCATGCCATGCTGTGTTAGGCATCCTGCATATAAAGTAGAGGAAGATGGGCATGAATGTTAGCTCAGAACCAGGCTTCCTCAGCAAAAAAGAAGAGGACCGGCAGTAGTTAGCTCAGGGCTAATCTTCCTCAAAAAAAAAAAAAAAAAAATTTAGAAGTATCTCAATCCCCTAGAAACATGAGCTGAAACCAACAGCTCTCATCTTAATGGGGATAAATAAAGTGTGAAAATGCACAAGCTCCAACTGCTGTTAAAAATTAGGAAATGTGTGCTAGTCACAAGTATGAGGCAACAAGGACAGAAATTGCTAAAAAAATTGGAACAATTGTAGAAGACTACATTAGAAGTATTTCAATGATAGGAAGTATGATTATTCCAGGCTGCATGGAATAATATGTTGAAGTCACATCTAGTTAGAAATGTCACATTTTAACTGAGATTATGCAGACTCCAGTTATCAGGGGAAAGACTGTGCAGTATAATAGCAACAAGCCCTTGAAGGAGTTAACTGACCTGCATTCTAGTACAAACTTGCCTGCGAGCTATCTATATGATTTAAACCAATTCACTTGTCCTCTTGTAGCTTGGTGTATCATATATCAAATAAGGGGTTTCCAGGAAGTGCTTGTTCCCTAGGACTAATTAGAGCTACAAGGTGTATTCATTTATTCATTTACATAACAGGTATTTATTGAATATCTACTATGTGCCAAGAATTGTATACTCTAGAGTTTCAATAATCAAGAGGGCAGATAAGTTTCATTTGGCAGGGAATTTATTTCAGTATATGAAAAGAGACAATGGATCAGTGGTAAGTAAAACAAGTGAATTCATACGGTTTTAAGTAGTATAAAGAGAGGGAAAAAGTATAAGGCAATAAAGAATGAACGTGGCATGAGGGATAACTAGTCTTTTGAGCTGTAGGGAAAGCATTTCATGAGAATAGTTTACTGAATTGTGGGCAGCAGCTTGGAAAAAAATGTTAGTAGAAGAAATAATAGTTTAAAAAACATTTAAAATATTTGAAAAGACACCATTTTTCAGAAGGAGACTTATTTTGTGTGTCCCATAGGGTACAAATAGTACCAGTGATGAGGATTATTTTAGGCTGGTTACTTTTAAAAGCTGCAGACGGGAAGGAGGCTCTGACGAGTAGAATTTACTTACCCTTTGTTAAGAGACATTTACATTGTAAAGGAAATTTCCATCTGTAGGGTTGTCTCCCTCTCTGTACCAGGAAGAAGGGGTGTGACCTTATCTCTAGAAACTCTTAATGCCAAAGGCAAGGACTTAAATCTGCATCTTGTTTACTGTACTTGTGTGGTAATCTCCCATGATCCACTCGCCCTCCACCCCCGTGGGTCCTGTCCCCGTGCTGCAGCTCTTCACTGCCCATGGGTCCTGTCCCCATGCTATCCCACACTATTCTCTAAATAAAAGAGCACTACTGCCAGACCTTGAGAGTCCAAGAAATCTTTCTTTCGACTCCTTGGCTCGCCGACCCCGCATCACCAGTAGGAGGAAGACAATAGTCACAGTTTTGGATTCAATAGGAGATCTTTCTGAAAATGAAAAATAAAAATGAGATGGATTATCTTAATATCTCGAGTTCTTTGATGATAATTTGACAGGATATTATATTGGATTTCCAACAATGAGCATGGTACCTTGGTACCATGGTATCTCTAACATTTAGTATCACTCCAATAACATGAATAGTATTGGATCCATAAATTTGAATGATACGCTAATCACTCTAGAAAAATTCTGAGAAAGGACATCAAACCTACAGAGATTTTCATTTCACTTTTACAGGCTGAAAGAGTAATATAATTACTCCAAGCGTTTGTTTTACCTAAAGGTGCTGGCGTGTGTGTGTGTCTGCATCTATGTCTGTGTGTGTACTTCCCTTGAAGCTATATTTAATTGTTCAATCACATTTTTGTGGGTGGATAATTAAGAAAAGAGTGAGAAGTGAATTGGAGAAGTGGAGTATCAACTATTTTAGAATGAAAACGTTATGAACAAGGCATTTGAGAATGGAATGTGCCTGAAGGATGGGCAGCAGAGTGCCCAGTCTATTAGCTTTGTGTTGAAAGTAGGCACTCGTTCTTCTGTCTCCTTGCTGCTCTGGGATTTTAATGCATTCTCCCTCCAGAGATGTCAGACTCAGAGATTTAAGGGTGTGATAGAGTGACTGTGGAAAAAAAAAAAATCCCGGTAATAATATATCTGCTACATCTTAATTTTAAGCTTACTCAAAAAATATGGGTTCAACACAACTCTAAAGACCAACTCTGAGTATTTGATTCAAAATCTTCAAAACAATTGCTTCTCAAACTAAATTTTGAAATTATTTCGATGTCACCATATTTTATTTTTTAACCAAGACTGATAAGTTTCATTCTCACTTTTATGTTTGAATGCCTGGAAGACCATTTCTCATTCTCTCATCAGCTCAATAACCCACTTATAAATAGATATGATGTTTAAAATAGACTCAAAAGGCCATCTTAAAATTAATACATTTTTACACGGTACACTAAGATTTTTGCTTACTGCCTCATTTAAGAAAAAAAAAAAATAATCTCAGCCTTAGAATATCTTAATGATATAATGGAGTTATTCAAGAAAATTTAAGTGCCAGCTCTGTCCAGTAATTTTCCATAACTGAATTGATATCTGAATTTGGGCCAGACATTTTAAACCAAGAATCTCCCATACTCTTTGATGAATCATAATTCGAAGGAGACAAAATATGTTTACAAACAGTGTGGCATAGCTGATATGAGCTGCAAAATGTTCTCCTTTGGTTTCTTGAGGAAAGCTATGATCATGTACATCCTCACACTGACACAGGGTGCACAACATCAAAAAAGAAAAAGAGAGAGAGATTACTGCACTTTATAGTTTGTTGGGAAAGCAATGAAATGCGCAAGACGGTGGCTGAGCCATGGCCATGACAAACTGGGTGGATATATAATTGCCATGAACCTCTCTCAGTGATGCAGTGGAGAGTTATGAACAATAATTATACCAGAGACTGCAACACAGCAATTAAGGGGATTGATATTAGCTTTGGCATCCTAGTAGGGTTAAGATTTTCTCTTTTTTATTTTTAATATTTCCCTGAAAAATCTATTTAAGTAAAGGAGGCATATTCCACATTTTTCCAATAACATTTAAAGAAAGGGGAGAGTGATGTCAAAAAGTTTGTGACATAAGGGGCGCCTGAATTTCCCTCTTCCCACAGATGCACAGAATACACAGCTACACACAGAGCAATTTTCTCTGAGAGAAATCCAGAAACTAGACTTGAGTGAGGCCTATACATCCGACAACTGAGAAAATGCCCACACTGAAACAGGTAGGAAAGGCTGAGACACGCTCTCACCAGAAACCTCACCCCAGGCACAGCACCTTACAATCAGGAGTAAACCACCAACTCCCAGCTTTTTCCTAAGGAACAAAGGGTTTGGGCTACACATGTAGCAGCCCAACTTTTAAGGCTGCCATCCAAGTGACAGGTCCCCAAATCACCCTAGTTCTGATAGCCAATGGGGCTTGCATTCATGAGTCCCACAGGACTATAGTAAACAAAGAAGCAGCTGTTAACCGGGTGTGTGAGCAGTCTCCAGGGCTGTGACCCTCAGGCTCAGGGCAAGGGAGCAGACTAAAACATGCATCTTCAGTTTTTTTCCTGGAAGGGGTTGCGTACTTTACCAGCTGCTGTCTCAGGGCCCAGCTTCTAATTGGCTTGCATCTAGGTGCTGACTGGGATTCTCTCCAGAGCCAAAAGAGCCAGTGGGCACTTCCCTACATCTTCCCTCTGGCTTGTTCTAACAATAAAACCAAGTCTCCAGCTTCACCCTAGAAGGAGCTTGTGCACACATCTAATGCTACATTTATGGTTATCACCTGAAAGATGGGCCCCCAAATCACTGATGTCTGATAGCCAATGGGGCTTGCATTCATGAGTCACACAGGAGAATAGCAAACAAAGAAGCAAATTTTAAATGGGAACATGAACATTTTCTGCAGTTACCCACTTGGGCTCAGTGCAGAGGTCACAGGCAAAACGCCCATCTTCTACTTTCTCTCTGAAAGGAGTTGACTGCATAGTTTTCCAGCTGCTGCCAGAAGTTCCAGTTTCTAATCAGCCTGCATGTGGGGCCTGACTGGGATACTCCCAGTATCTTGAAGGAACTGGTGGGCATGTCCCCTATTGTTTCTCCCTGGATTTCTTCAACAGTAAAACTAAGTCTCCAGCTTCTCCCTGGAAGGAGTTTGTCCATACATATATCACCCCAACTCTACAGCTACCACTAGAAGGACTGGATCCCAACACAACTGGCTCTAAGAGGTGATAGGGCTCTGCAATGACAAGTCCTCCAGGATAACACAAAACGAAGAGGTAGTTCTATTAGGGAGCACAAACTTTTCCAGCAGCTATTCCCTCTGGCTCAGCACAGAGTGAGTGAGCAAACACTCAGTACCAGTTTCTCCCTGATTTGGGCCAGACTACATCTAATGTCCTGGCATTCCCAGCTGCTGCCTGAAGCTCAGGCTTCCAATTAGCCTACACTGGGAAGCTGAAGAAGCAGGTAATTATTAGTCCTCCATGCTCCTGAACAGGCATTTAGGCATTTCCCACAACTTTGGCACACTGCCATGTCTTGGCACATCTTCAACTACTGGGAGCCACTAGGAGAAAAGGCAGTGGCTTGAACAGTCACAAAGGTTTGCCAGGTGACCAGGAACTCAGGCCAAGCTGACTGACCAGGTTCATCTCCTACACAAGACCACTCTGTCAAGACCGAGGTGGCTGTTTTATCTAATGCACAGAAACCAACACAGTCGAGGAGGATAAACAAAGGAATATGTTCCAAACAAAAGAACAATATAAATATCCAGAAACTGACCTTAACGAAATGGAGATAAGTGATATACCCAGAAGAGAGTTCAAAATAATGGTCATAAGGAACCTAACTGAGGTCAGGAAAGAAATACATGAATAAAGTGAGAGTTTCCTCAAAGAAGTAAAAAATATAAAAAAGTACCAAATAGAAATCATAGAACTGAAGAGTATAAGAGCTGAACTGAAAAATTCAATAGAGGAGTTCAGCAGCAGACCAGAGCAAGCAGAAGAAAGGATCCATGAACTCAAACACAGGGCAGTGGAAATCATGTTATCCTATTGTTAATACGATGGAAGAGCAGTTTAGTTGGTTTTTTTCCACCTATTGGTAACAAATATGTGTTAATTAATATAAAGTAAATGAACACTAAATAACTCTAATAACTGTTGTATCCATATCTTGCTACTTTACATCTTCCCATTAGCACATTTAGATTTCTCTATTATTTTAAAAGAATTTGCAAAACTTCTTTAAGCAATAGGATTTGTACCCATGCAATTCCCTCTGATTGGAATATCCCTTTCTCAGTGTGCTCCTAATGGCCTTCATGAACAAGCACAAACTCTTGTAATGAGCCATAGAAATATATTTATGTTCTTGCTTCTAGCATCTGACACAGTATGTTCTCTTACCACTCTCCATATATGTTATATCCTCTAGTCATTCTGTGAATTACTAGGTACTACTGGAATGCTTCTTTCTGTTTTTTACCTCCATGCTTTTGTATATGGTATTCCAGCTGCCTGGAATACCCTACATCTTACCTCCCAACCTGCTCCCCCTACACATTAGCATGTGTACACGTGTGCGTGCACAAAAACTCACACACACGCTGATTTAGGCTAGATTTTTCCTAGAGGCAGACACTGAGAAAAGGATTTGGGCATGAGTATTTTATGTGTGTCTCCAAGAGGTAACACAATGCCTATGTTATAGTAGATGCTGTATTCCATGAATTTATGAACCAAAGAATGATAGCTTATGATGACAAATAATAATTTACTAATATTTGCTTAGGATGTTTACATTACTAAAGTGTTTTTACACTCACTATATTAATTAAGCCAGTCAGAGTCAATTTCCACCTTTTTACTAAAACAAAACTAATAGACCGCAAAACAAAAGTGTAGACTTAACATTTTGGAAACTTCTGGCTCTGTAGCTCTGTTCAAGAAAGCTGAACTTGCTTGGCAAGCTTGTACAAGAAGAGCATATTTAGCATTGGTCTTTCTACTCTCCAGGCTTGGTTTTACAAAAGCAGCTGGTTTCTATCTCCACGTAAGCCCAAGTTATCTAAATGAGAAAATCATCTCCATAAGACCCTGCAGTGTCTGCTCTCAATTTCTATTTTCATGGGTGATATTGTATCTTCTAACCCAGTGGTTGAGTTGCAATATTCTCGAAAATTTGCCCTCTGGCATTCTCACTCTGCATCTTGACTCCTACTCGTTCTGTGAATAGTTAACCCCCAAATGATAGACTGTAATGCTGCAAGGGATGTGGAGACTATACAGTTCAAATTTCTTGTTTCACAACTGAAGCAGAGAGAGGATTAATTTGTCCAAGTTCACCTGGCAGAGGAAGGATGATAGTTAAAATATTTAACTTATACAGCTGGGTATCAACCAGTCAAAATGGGGCATCAATTCAATCAGAGTGCACAGTGCTCACTGAGCACAGCCATGCCAGTGACTGGAGAATCAATATGGGCCCTTCAGCAAAGACTCCACCATATTTCAGCAGTTTATGATGCTGCTGAGTATGGACCACCTCAGCTTGTTCTCTGCCTGCCCCTATTGTGCATGCTTGTATAGTAGATGGAACTGGTATCTTTAACATGGGGCATTCACTATTTTATACTTGCTTTTTTCTTAGAGAATAATCTGAGAGCAGGAACCACCTGTACAGAAGTTTGAGCACATAGGTTGGAAGTAGTGAGGAGTGTGGAAAGATGCTTGTTTTACAGAGTTGGTTTCACTCTGGCTCATTTCCAAACTGCACAGAACATTCCTAACCAAATCTTACAGGTCTTTAAAGTAGAAATAAAAGCAAATTAAACAAATCAAAATATGTCTAAGATAAAGTAAGTTACCAACACATGATGTTTCAAGTATAATCAGACTGAGTACCATAATTGTATGAAAGCCCAAATCAAAAAATTTATGAAATAATAAATAGCAATGAAAAGGATGGTCTCATAGCAATAATGGGAATTAAATACTATTTCTGAAGTTCTTTATTATTTACTTAAAATGCATCTGAAAATTTCTGAAAAATGAGCCTCACACTTTCCCTAATCTTGTTATAGGTTGATTTCTCTATACCTCTTCCAACACTCTAAAAAGTGTTTAAAAGGAAAAAAAAGTAAGGCAAATACATCACAGCCTATTTTTACATTAATGCTATGAGAGTTTTAACTTGGAAGTTAATGTGTAATTCTTTATTTTAATGCACCAATATTATTTTTTGAGGAGACCATTTTTGGAGCTCTCATTGGAACATTAATTTTCATAGAGTTCTATATTATCACATTTGTTAGCAGGAAATTCAACCCAATGTAGCTTGGAAATAGTGATTGCTTTCTGACTGGAAATAAGGGTGGGTTGTATTTAGAAATTATTTCTTCCCAATAACAATTCTTTATCCTAGCAACCTCAATTATAGACTCTGAATACTGGTGTCTTGCTTCCTCTAAGAAAGTTACATGGAATTTTTTAACTTTGATATTGAACTTGATTGAGTTATCATTTTTCTTTTAGTTTAATAAAATTCCATCTAGTGAGTCTATTCAAAGCAATAAAAGTAATTATTTTTTAAGTTTGTGTACAAATTTCTACTCACATACAGACACGCATGATGCAAACTGCTTTTTTTGACAATTAAAAGTGCAATTTTTAGCTAGAAAATATTTAAAATATTTAAAGCATCATAAAGAGAGAAGCTTTGAATCAGTAGACATATTTTTGTTTCTAATCTATCTCCCTAGTTAGATGATAGGCTCTTTGAGGTCAGAGAGCTCTGAAATGATTTTACTATCACTTGGTTTCTCTTCCACCTGGCACAATGGCCTGCATGATAGATTTTCAACAATAGTATCATGATTGAAATGATTGAGCCTGTTTAACAAACAGGACTCCTCTGTGAAAATTAGAGATGGCATGCTCTCAGTGCTCACACAGTGATGTGATTTATAGTAGAGGCTATTATTATTAATAATAATGAGATGAATTCTGTATTATAGAAAACTTGTTACTATTCCAAGATTTGTAAACGGTTGGGAATACCCTACAGAGAAATTCTAAATATATTGTGTGATAGAGAACAACATTTGTAATAGATCATTTTGCAAGTTTTTTCATGGAATAGTGGCTTTAGTGTATGAATTTTGTACAAAATGAATCAGCATTTTCAGAAGAATGGTATGTATCATTGAAGGATTCTTAGCATATTTATTTTGCATTACTATACATATTAAAGTGTCACCATGTCAAACAATAATGAACAGCAAGGTGGCATTCGTATTTTCAATTCTTGCCAGGCTGCCTGGAAATGTTTTTTATTTAATATTGTACAGAATTTAATAATGAATGATATGCATAAATTTGCTCATCTGGGAATTATATTTAGCTGGGACTTGAGTTTCAACATAATCAAGCAGCTTAACTTTGCAAAACACATGCCTTCTCTAAGAATGTTGCATAGAAAAATCTCTCACTCTCCCCAGTCACCCTCTTGTAGGGGCTGGGACATCAGATAAACCTTAAAATATCCAGAAGAAACTGCTCAGCATATTGCTCTTCCTTTTTCTTATTTGCTCATATCAATTTTATCACAAACTTTTTTTTTTTTGGTCAGGAAGATTGTCCCTGAGCTAACATCCAAGCCAATCTTCCCCTATTTTGTATGTGGGATGCCACCACAGCATGGCATGATGAGCGATGTATATGTCCCTGACCAGGATTCAAACCTATGATCTCCGGGCTGTCAAAGCAGACTGTGCAAACTAAACCACTATGCCACTGGGCCAGCCCACAAAGCTTACATTCTTAATGCCCTATGTATTTATTTCTTTTTGTATTTTTTGTTTTTTGAGGAAGATTAGCCCCGAGCTAACATCTACAGCCAATCCTCCTCTTTTTGCTGAGGAAGATTGGCCCTGAGCTAACATCTGTGCCCATCCTCCTTTATTTTATATGTAGGACGCCTGCCACAGTGTGGCTTGATAAATAGTGTGTAGGTCCACGGCTGGAATCTGAACTGGTGAGCCCAGGGCCACCAAAGTGGAGCACGTGAACTTCACTGCTATTCCACCAGGCCTGCCCCTCTTTGTTTTTAAATCAGGAAAATAAAGAACAATAATGAAAAGTAGTAACATGAAAATAAACTTGAGATTCAAAAAAATTTCTTTTAATGACCATAAGCATGACTGATGGGATGGGTCAGTGCAAGGTCTGTCAAAGGTCTGTCACCTTGCGGATGATTGGCACATTATCTGGAGCTTTAAAATGTCACTAACAATTTAATGTTTAAACTCAAAAAGTACCCTTCAGAGCTGGTGCGGAAAGTGAGAGACAAGTAAAAGATGGATGGAAAATTTGATAAGGCTTGACTATAAATTATGTAAGATGAATTTCTGTAAATGAATTTATTGTTTAAGGAAAGTGATGTCACAAAAATAAAAAAGGCTTCTGGTAAAAACACAAAAAATTAGAATTAATAGATCATAGACAAATAGAGACTACTGATTAACCAACTAAATATCCTGAAGTTTTCACATCAAATTAACTTTTGAAAACTTACATTAAAAAATAATTTTCCTGGGGCCAGCCTGGTGGCTCAGTGGTTAAGTTCACATGTTCCCATTCAGCTGCCTGGTGTTTGCCAGTTCGCATCCCGGGTGCGGACATGGCACCGCTTGTCAAGCCATGCTGTGGCAGGCGTCCCACATATAAAGTAGAGGAAGATGGGCACAGATGTTAGCTCAGGGCCAATCTTCCTCAGCAAAAAGAGGAGGATTGGCCACGGATGTTAACTCAGGGCTAATCTTCCTCAAAAAAACCCAAACAAACAACAACAACAAATAATTTTCCTTTCTTTTTTAGAATATATGTGTACACGTATACACACACACCTATACAGAGAAATACATATAAAATAGATACACACGCATACATACTGGAAAGTGTGTACATTTTTATCCAAGGTATCCATTTAGAGAGTAAAATTTCTTAGCCTTCATCTGTGCCCTAAATTTCATCTGAGAGCAAAGTTATATGACTGAGTATGAAAGAATGGGCTTTGTATTAGGTAACCTGACAGAGCTTTAATTATCCTGGTGGTGTTTGAGTGCTACTATAGTTAATTCACTCATATATTGATAACAAAAACAACAGTGACTTGTAACCTGCAGCTAACACGTTGTTATTAACTCCTTCTGCAATTTTGATATTTCGTTACGGATTTGGACACCTTATTTTGCCTGACTCCCTTTCTGTATCTAGTCTTGATTTACTTCAATACATTGAGAAAGGATATTTTCTATTTAATTTCTATTGCTTCCTTATCCCTTCTTCTCCCATAAGGCCATTGCTTTTTAGAAAACTCACTTCACTGTGTTTTTACTCAATGAATGATGTCTTTAGATAGGACCCTCAACTCAATCCAGTTGGTTGTGTTTATGTCATATGATTACCACTTGATACCTGTGAGATAACCCACTATCTTGAGACATTCCCCTATAATATTACAATCTTTAATGGTGATACTGAAATTAATCAAAGAATTTGATTAATACCAAATGTTGACCATAACTCTATTAAAAATTTCTGTCAAATTAATTGCAAACTTACAAATTTCAAGGAAAACATGCTATGTTTATACCACAATCTGCACCACAGATTATACCCTAGCTTGATGAGGACAGGGTCATGTCATGGTTTAATACTCACGGACTTAGTACAAATTTCGTTTGTTAAAAGTATGAGTGAGAGTTCACGTGAATTTACGTAATGATTTAGGGAGCAGGGTTTGGAGAAGCCTGCTAATAACTATTTTGCTATTTGTTATGGAAGTTACGTATTATGAAGATGTTCAATTAAACTCCACCTTTCTCTCTATCCATGTATTGTTAGCTCACAGACTCCTCACAACTCTGACCATGGCATTTCATCATTCAATCATTTTTCTGTTAATTCCAGGATAATGTCTGCATTTTCAAGCATTAATTTAATTCTTACAGTCTACAATTGGGCCCGTCTTCCCTTTCTAGTCTTATTTCCAATTGTCTGCCCCAAGAAAACTCACCCTAAGGTCACATTTGAATCTCTTTCCTTCGTGCACTTGCTAACTCTGTTTAATTCACTTGGTGAAGAAAAGCATAGAGTAAGTAACACACTTATAAAAAATCCAACAGAGTAAAGCTCAAATGCTGCCTACTCCAAGGCACCTTCCTCATCTCATCAAAGAAAGTAGAATATCTCCTCCTTTGTTATTTTACTGAGATGACATAATGAATCTGCACTGTCGGGATTTTAATCATGCCATCATCAGGTACCCGTTTTGGAAACTTGAACATGTTTCTTTGCTTTTTTGTGTTTCAATTTCTTTCTCATAAATTTGAGTTGTGAAGATATTGCAGGTCTTGGGGCCTTCCGGGTGGCACAGTGGTTAAGTGCACACCTTCTGCTTCAGCGGCCCGGGGTTCGCCGGTTAGGATCCCAGGTGCAGACATGGCACCATTCATCAAGCCGCGCTATGGTAGGCGTCCCACATATAAAGTAGTGGAAGATGGGCACGGATGTTAGCTCAGAGCCAGTCTTCCTCAGCAAAAGGGGGAGGATTGGCAGCAGATGTTAGCTCAGGGCTGATCTTCCTCAAAAAAAAAAAAAAAAAAAAAAAGAAGATATTGCAGGTCTACAACTCCTTATCCTATTCTGATATTCAAAACTCTCTGAAAAATAAAAGCTTCTTTTTTTTTTAACTCAGATGGCTGCAAATTCAGCCTAAGCAAAGGTCTTTCCGAAGCAAAACCTCACTTGAATTATCTTATAATCTTTATCACACTTACTATGAATATTCATGTTTTACTGCAAATACTAGTGTATTTTACTGCAGGTTGCTTTCCTCCGACAAAAATACTTTTTTACATTCTCAATAGTGGCGTGCAAACAAAATGTTTAGAAACCAATGAACTGTAGCCCTAACAATTAGGTGACGACAGTCCCAGCCCAGCTTAATTGTGTATATCCAGCATCAGTCTTCCACCCCCTCATGCCCTGCATTTTCCAGAACTTGTACATTAAATTTAAAATGAATGCCTAGATTAGGTAGTTGCTATCTTGGTAAATATGCCTTAATGACAAACTTAATGGAAAGCAAATCTAATACAGACCCAAGGGAACTGAACCTGAGGTTCTCTGTTTATTTAAGGGCAAATACAGCACATGGTAAGTGATGTTCTCCATCAAAAAGGCTTTTAAACTTGGATGAAAAAAATAAATGAGCAGAAGTGTGTACATTAGAACAAACGCGGGGAAGATCTAAGCTGTGGGTTTAAAACGCATCTCTCTCGCAAACTTGGACCATGGATTTCACTACAATTCGATGAAGTCTTCCTCCTTTAAGCTTTCCTTAATATTCTCTCATCTCATATTAAAAGCTTCTCTTTTTTTCTTGTGCAAGCCAGACAGAATTTATATTGAGCCCATCCAAGTTACCACACGTCAGTCAACCCATAAGTGGGGCATAAGGGACGTCTAAAGTGGGTCACAATTATCCAAGAATATACCCACAGCATATGGCATTTGAAAAGCCTGGAGACTTCAGGGAAGTTGTACATTCAGCCTATTCATTCAAGAGTTAAGGGCTTAACTCCATAATGAGAAATCCAGAGAATCCTAAATGCAGAGGTAGACAGAGCAGAAAAAGTAGAAAAGAAGAGCCCATGTGCCCCTTAAGCACTCACAGTTGAAAGTGCCCAGCATCAGGGGTAAATGCCCATCTCCTTATTAGAGAAAAAAATAAATAGCAGGTGTATTAATCTCCTTATGCTGCCATCACAAAATGCCACAGACGGGGTGGCCTAAACGACAGAAATTTATTTTCTCACAATTTTGAAGGCTGCAAGTTCAAGATCAAGATGCTCTAATTGCTGGTTTTGGGTGAGAGCTCTCTGCCTGACATACAGACAGCCACCTTCCCACTGCGTCCTCATATGGCTTCTTCTCCATGCGCCAAGAAAGAGAGGGATCTCTGGTGTCTCTTCCTCTTCCTATACACACACCAGCCCTATTGGATTAAGGGCCCACCCTCCTTCATGATGTCACTTAACATTTATTACCTCCTTAATGGCCTTATTTCCAAATATAGTCACATTGGAAGTTAAGGCTTCATATCAATTTGTGAGGGGCACAATTCAGTTCATAACATCAGGAAGAGGTACCTTGTAGGACATTGTTGCTTTCTTACAGATATTAATTTTCTTTCTCTTTTATAAAGAATCCTGATTTCATGCAGGTATCCTTTCTGCTTCATCTTGCACATATGCAGCAACAAAATTTGATTCCATCCTCCATTTCAGAGTTTGACCAGATTGACTTTAAGTGGAACAGCAATATAATTTATTACCCAAACTGGGACAATTTTAAGAGGGAAAGAGGATGCTATTTATTTATTTATTTTGAGGAAGATTAGCTCTAAGCTAACATCTGCTGCCAATCCTCCTCTTGTTGCTGAGGAAGACTGGCCCTGAGCTAACATCCATGCCCATCTTCCTCTATTTTATGTGGGACGCCTACCACAGCATGGCTTGACAAGT
This sequence comes from Equus caballus, assembly GCF_041296265.1. NCBI lineage: Eukaryota > Metazoa > Chordata > Mammalia > Perissodactyla > Equidae > Equus > Equus caballus. The sequence continues at coordinate 25,942,330 of NC_091709.1, read as the reverse complement.
GGTGCATAGGTCCACAGTTGGGATCCAAACTGGTGAACCCCTGGCCGCCAAAGCAAAACGTGCGAACTTAACCGCTGCGCCACCAGGCCAGCCCCAGACACTATTTAATTATGATAAAATAATAGCCAAAAACTCTTTGGGGAGAACTGTGATGCAAGGTCACTGTTTGTCATATTTGGTTCAGGAATGGGCCCACAGGCCAATGTGTGAAATGTGTTGTAAAGATGTTTGCTCGGGGCTTTAGGAAGGTCCCTCGTCATTGTCCTCCTTTGGACAATGTCTTCCCTCCATGTAAAAATGTTAACAGCTGCTATCATTTAGTTAGCACTTGAAGATGAAGTAGCCGCAGGGAGAGAATCTTTGGGAAATAGAATTGGAGGTTCTGGAGGTCTGAATGAATCAACCCTTAATCCCTAAATTCTCCCAGCACATGCAGCTGCTCTTCTAAGCACAGGAAATTTTCTTATATTTTAACTTAGTTTGAGAAGCATTTTCTGTCACAGCAGGGAGCATTGTAAATGGTTTGGATTTCTTCAGAAGAGTTGTGAAAACAATTCTTCTGTTATTATTTATGGTAGATTGCATAATCCTAGTTTCTCTGAACCTCAATGTCTGCATTCATGTCTTCCATTCCTTTTTTTCCTTTCTTGCCACTATTATCTGTCCTTATTGGCTTGGTTCAGATAGTTCCATTATGGCTCCAGCTTTCTTCCGAAGTCTACATTCATAAGCTCTGCTTCAAACTCCAGCTTTTTAGGATCCTGGATGCTTCTAGTTAAAAATAAGCAAGGGGCTGGCCCAGTGGCAAAGTGGTTAAGTTTGCACACTCTACTTCGGCAGCCCAATGTTTGTGGGTTTGGATCCTGGGTACAGACCTACACACTGCTCATCAAGCCATGCTGTGGCAGCATCCCACCTATAAAATAGAGGAAGCTGGGTGCAGATGTTAGCTCAGGGCCAATATTCCTCAGCAAAAAAAAAAAAAATTAAGTAAATAAAAATAAAAAAAATAATCAAAAGGTTTAAACACAAAACACAGAGACATACAAATTCTTTGGGGATTTTGGAATTTAGAAGAAGGAATTTCTGTAGGGTAACACAGAGTAATCCTAATTGGTGGCTGCATTTCAGCAAACAAGTAGCTTTTATCAGAATATTTACAGAATGATTTTTTTCAAGTTTTTGGGATCAGCTGAGCTATTTTTAAACTGACTCCAGTTTCACAGATATGTCTATTTCTATGTTTGCATCTGTAACTGTCTCCGTCTCAATCTCTCTCTACACATATGCAAACGTGTATAACAAATGGTGTATCCTCTATATCAGTTTATCTCTTCTGCAAATCCTCAGTATAATATTAACTACCCAAGGATAATAGGAATTATAAAAAGATAATTTTGGAAAATATGCTTAACATTGTAGTTAGTAACTCTTACGAAGACAATTAGTTAACTGTGCCCATGTTACAGAATAATTGCCCAGGGTAACTCAAGGGTGGGTTTGGAAGCGTTTAACTGTTTTTCCCTTTTGTTATGTTAAGGAGATGCAATTACCAACCTCACTGAACCAGATCAAGCCTCAGCACAAGAGCTATGCCTATGATCTTTGCCTTATTTTGAAGGCTAAGACCTCTCCAGGAGGAGCTTAAGCCTGATTATTGTGTAGGGGAGGAGGACATTTCCTCTCCCCAAATGGGGGTTCATCTGGCTGGAGAACGAATTAAATTCACATGAGACAGAATAGCAAGAGAAAATTACACAAAGCTTTATGAGGAACCATGGCCCGGGGCCTTTCTTCCCAAAGGAAGAAAGGGCACCGAAGAAGTGGGGTGCACAGAGTGGTTATATAGCCCAAAACGGGGTGTTTCACATGTGACTGAAACGTCCCTCCCACAATAGTCACAAGATTGCCCTGTCGGCACAGTGCTTGATGGACACAGCAGGTAATGGTCTGCTATCTCGGTGGGCATAGCAGGAGGCAAGTGGATTGTCTGGAGCTGGGAGGTCACAGGTGAGCTCGGCAATCAGTTCCTAGCCTAAGGAAAGATGCTTAATCCTTAAGAAATGCCAGCGTTGGGAGGGGGAGGGAAGTTAGTTACAGGAGGTTACCAGACTAGCACAATAAAATGCAGATTTAAGTCCTTGCCTTTGGTATTGATTAAGAGTTTTTGGAGAGAAGGTCATCTCCTTTCTTCTTCCTGGTACAGAGAGGGAGGCACCTTTTACAGATAGAGATTTACCTTACAAATGTAAACGTGTCCTAACAAAGGGCAAGTTGCATTCCTCAGAGCCTCCTTCCCTGTCCCAGTTTATCAAAAGCAATCAACCTCAAATAATCCTGATGCCAAAGAGACATATCTTGGGGTGGCCAATTCCAGGTCCCCACAATTGTAACCTGCAGTGTATGTGGAAGCATGTTTTCTAACTGAGCCTGTGAAAGGGAATACCCACCTTTCTGTTTTGAATATTCATCCTGCGCTCAAAATAAAAGGTCTCTGCTTCCCTTTGTTGGCGGACACCATGACTTTGGAAATGATCCCTCATGGGCTTCTATTTGCTGCAAATAGAAGTTCTTTGTGAGACAACTACTTCTGGCAGCGAGTGTGGTTTAACTTTCCAGGAGGTGAACCCACTTTGGTTTCAGTAACAGCTAGTCTCTAAGATTGAAGTCACAAAAGACAACATAGGGATAGTTAGAAACATAATGTTTTAGATACTGACTATAGCACAATCAAATGGTGACATTCTGAATTCATCTCATAATGATATTCTTTAATCTCTTCCAAATAATTCTGAATGGGAACAGATTGTTAAAAAACAAAGAGAACCGATTAAATGTGAGGATCTAATTGTCTTTATTAAGTGATTCATGAATTCCGCAGCATCCCATTCAGCAAGTGGAGGGGCCTCAAGGGGTTGTACAAAATGGAGGGTTTGTATTGAAAGAAGGGTGGAGCAAGGGAGCTCTTAGCAAAAGAAAAGAAGGGATTATTTACAGGCCAGGCCATTTCCTTTTGGGGTAAGGGAGCAGCAGGGGTCTTTATCATGCTGATTTCCTCTTCTGGGGCCATCAAGAGGGCCCACCTATAGCTTGCTTTAGTATTGCTTAATCAGAAAATTCCAGACCAGTGGACTAAGATTACATTTGTTGGGGAGGTTGAAACTCCAATTAGCTCAGGTATTAAATCCTCGTTTGGTATCATGGGCTTCAGCAGAAATGACACCAGTTTGGTCCTGTGGTTTTCTTTTTAACAAGACTAAAGGTAAAAAAGAAAAAAAATGCAAAAAATATTTAGAGAATTTCAAAACCTTTGCCAGACATCAGAGTGACAGATACACCTACCTATTTCCCAGCATGCATTCTCCATCTCTTCCTTTTCATCAATACACCTCCCACCCAGAGTTTAAACTGAGCACATAGCCAGGGACTGCCCTACACAACTTTCTTTGCAGTTATGAACAGTCACATAAAGAAGGGCAGCCCAACTGGGGGTGGACAGAAATGACATGTTCCACTTTCAGGCCTTGGTATTAAAATATGTATGAGTGTGATATTGTGCTTAATAATAAGAAATATACATTTGGTCTTAGTCCCTGTTCCTGGCCCAGAGCTCCTAAAACTCTTGGAATTTCCAAAGTGATGGCAGCAATAAAGGTATCTCTTGCGATGTTGATGAGGTGACTTTTGGACCTCATTTAAGGATGGGAGCTAGTTGCAACCATGTAGTTAGACAGTGGGAACTTTCAGTCTCAACCCGCTGACCTCAGGGGCGGGCACAGGGCCTGGACGTTGAATCAGTGGCTAATGGCCAATGGTTTAATCCATCATGGCTATATAATGAAGCCTTCATAAAAACCCAGAAGTACCAAGTTTGGAAAGCTTCTGAGTAGGTGAACACATGGAGGTGCTGGGAGGGTGGCATGCTGTGTCATCCATGCATTGGGGCATTCCCTAAGCAGCCTGAAGCAAGTTTAAGGGTGCTTAATACTCTCTCAACGTTGTTTTTCAGAACTGTGTTAGGAAGAGATAGCAATGTCAACAGGCCTGAACCAGATCAGGATCCACTACAAAGGCAAGCCAGTGCAAATGACCAGAAAATGGCCCCTGCCTCATTTTAACACTAAAATCTCCACCTTAGAAGAAGCCTAGGCCTTATTTGCATAATATGTGATGTATGTGAGAGCATGTCTTCAGATGGGGCCTGCACAAGCTAATACCTACCTCTCCATGTGATGACAAAATGTCCCTTTTATATATCCATTCCCCACCTGAAATAAAAGAGATCTACTTCTCTTTGCTCAGGGAGAGTCATGACCTTGGAAATGATTCTGCACGATCTCCTATTTGCCGCAAATATATTCTACCCTGTGCGACAACTATTTCTGGTGGACAGTCTGATTTTAACTCTCCAGGAAGTGAGGCCGCTTTGTTTGGATAATCCTTGGACAAAGTGTGGAAGCTCTGCACCCTTACCAGGGGCATTGCCTTGTACATCTCTTCCATCTGGCTATTCCTGAGATATAGTCTCTTATAATAAACAGGTAATCTAGTAAGTAAAATGTTTCTTTGAGTTCTGTGAGCTGTTCTAACAAATTAATTGAACCCAAGGTGGCGATTGTGGAAATCTGCAATCTGTAGCCAGTCTGGCAGAAGAACAGGTAACAACCTAGACTTGTGATTGGGTGGCTGAAGGAGGAGGACGGTCTTGTAGGAGTGAGCCCTTAACCTGTGGGATCTGACGCGATCTGCAGGTAGATAGTATCAGAATTGAGTTGAATAGCAGGACATCGAGCTGGTGTCCAAGAGAATTGCTTGGTGGTGTGGGGGAAAAACCCATTCATTGGAAATGGGCGCAGAATATTAATGGGTACCCTATTCTCTTTTCCTTGCTATGAGCTGGCATTAGAATGTGACTAGACTCATTCTTAGTGACGCAGAAGAGGAACGTGCCTGTGTGACTGTGCAGCAACAAGTGGAACCCTTGATTACCCTTGAAGAGCAGGGCTGAAATACCAACCATTTTTTATAGAAATTAGATTCTTTTTGACACCAACTTAGCTCCGTCTATCTTACACACACAGTAAAATTCGATGCCATTTTACTGCAAATATCCAAATATTTGCTAATGGTAAACAAATCATGCCTTAATCTTCATGCTTTAATTTTGTGAGTCCAACATAAGATGAAATGCAGTCTTTTCTAAAAATATCAATAAATATTAATCCTAGAAGTTTAGCCCAAGGAAGCACACATATACACACACACATACTTCCACACATGTGAATAGAATACTGCAAATAAACCTGAACTATTTTCATCCCTGTAAGAAAATCTCACCTCTTTGAATATGTCTAATGATAATTTTTCCTCAGAGCCTAGCTGTCAGGTAACTTTGGTTTCAACGTTCAGAGGCACAGGGCACTAAGAGAGATCTCCTTTACCATGCGACTTAAGAAGATCTGATTTATACTTTTATTTCCAGGATAGACTTTCGAAAATCTAAATTGTACTGAGGTTTTGGAAAGCATTTCACCTTCAGGAGGCATCTGAAAATAAGTGCTTATGAGAATGAAAAGCTTGGCACCCTCCAGAGGCACGATATCAACCCTCCTATTCATTCTCTCCAATTTCATGTTCACACGAAATTCCTGATAATGCTGTAGTCAATAGAATCTTCTTCAATTATTGATGGACAACAGTGATAAATGCATGCTGAAACTTGATCAAGCTGCACTTAATAAAAACTGGAATCCTAATATCCATGTTGTTAAAAAATGCGTTACATTACAATGTGAAGGTTTTTGTTTCATTAATTTTATAGTGAATGGCAATTTCCTGCACATCTCATCCTACTGAATAAATTTGTTCATTACCACAAAAATAATAATTCATATAATGCTCATCTAGATGAGTACTCAGTTTTTATGTGCAGTCATGGTGTATTAGTAAGATTCATTTAGCATTTTAAAAATGCTATGTTTTCAACCATAAAAAGGTACAGTTTCAACCATACCTTTGATTTTTTTCTGTCAAATGGAGTCCACTCAAAGGTCAAGAATAAAATCAAATAAGAAATATCCAACTTGGAAGAAATATATCACGTATGATTTTGTATAAACACAAACACATATGTGCGCATATACATGTATATATATGTAACTATATATACAAGTATGTATATATGTGTGTATATATATATATTGCCCATGCAATCGATAATATAAAAATAGGTGTCTACATATACATCTATTTGTGTATTATCAAATGCTTGGGAAGTGCAACAATATTCATGACAGAAAAAAAGTCATCATTAACCCTAAAATTCCAAGCATCTTCAAAATGTCAACTACTATGATAGGCTGCTAGTGATTCTGATATAAAATAAACAATCTTCACCTTCAAGGAGTTTTTCATTTTATAGGGTTTTTAATTTTAATTCAAAAAAAGTCCCTGTTTATAGTTTGGTGTGATAACTGTTATCATACAGATAAATACTGAGTGTTATGAAATTTCCAGTAAGAGGTATTTGACCAGGTGTGATGTGGGAGAGAGTGGAAGAGATAAGATTTTTTAAAGTGATAATTTGGAGATTACCTTCAATTGCAAACAACAGATAGAGAAAAACACACCTCAGCTATTTCAACCTATAAAAGAAATGTCTTTTATAGGAGGACTTTACAGAGCAAGCAGGAGGTTGCATACAGATTGACATGTGCAGAGAATACTGTGGGAGAGGTCACGATCATTCTTAGAACCAGATGCTTCTACTTGACACCCCCAGAATCTCTCCGTTTCCATCCTCCCAGAAACGGTTTTAATCATGCAAACGGCCATTACAGTAAACAGGATAATTTTGTATTAAAACAGAAAAAAATGTAACAAAAATCACTTTAAACTGATAACTAATTTGATGGGGGACAGAGGTGGGACAATGGAATAAAGATTTCCAAGAAGAATTAATTTTCTCCTCAATAAACATTTTACTTGTTCAGTGTATCATAATTATTAAATGAGAGTGCCAGTGTAGAGAGATAATTATGTCTTTTACTTTGAAGAGGCTATGCTAGATTCAAAGAGAGTTTGTTAGTAAAATTATGCATTTAACAATTGCCTGTGATTTTTATTTTTCTTCTTCACATCCTGGTGTTTAAAACATAGAGACAAAACTTCTGTAAATGTTTACTTGGAGAGTATATGAGGTCCACACTGCAAACTATAAATACAATTTCCACTTTAAATTGCAAATTGTTTGTCTTAAGTAATGGTTTCCCCAAGTCTGTTTTCCCACTCACTCTTCTAAATTTTGCTTTCAATTGTGTTCCAGGGTATTCCCCCTTCACCCTAAAAATTTGGTTGCTCTTTAAATTCAAGTTTTATATTTATAGATTGAATGTCATATGGCAGAGTACTATGACTAAAATGAGTGGTTTTCAATCTAATTGCTCATATTTGTAAATATTGTCTTCCAATTCAACCCACATGCAGCAAATTGCCTTTAAATGGTCTACCTTACAAACAGGTGTAGTATGTGCAGTTATAGAGATTTTTAATAGCTTTGCCTGTGGCATCTTTTTGCAAAAGATGAATAGCAGCTGCTGCCTAATTAAAAAAAAAAAAGGTATTCCTGGTACCTAGGTTTTCTATAAGCCTAAAAGAATTCAAAATGAGAGTCATAAGAGTAATTTATTATTATTTCCATTAAAACAACAATAACCCATGTTATGCCTAAAAATAAAATGATTTTGAGTCCAATGTCAAAATAAGGTCATATGCAGGGTATAATCTTGGGGGAGGTTAAGTGACCAGATTGCTTGGCTGCACCTAGGCACAGTGAACCACTTTGCTTTTACACTTTGAATTCCGCCTCTGCCAAGAGCAATGCTTGATTATGAGCTGATGACTCTGGCCGGTAAGGAAAGGCAGAAAAACACTTGTCCCAAAGTCTCAGTGTAGGTTTCAGCTTTAATAACGTCAGGAGTATAAACACCATAACCTCACACAAAACAGAAAGTTGATATTTAATTTTCTTAAACATTCATTTAGTTTTGTAAATTTTTAATCACAAAATTCTATTTTATTATTGCTATTCTTTTGTTTTCATCCCTCAGATTGAAGATAGTAACATTGATTAAAATATATAAATTAAAAAAAATACTCATATTTCGGAATCCAAAACTATGTGTTCTGATCTTTCACGAACTATACACCTAAGTTTGCATCTTTTTTGCTTTTGTTTTTTTATATCCTTCGAATCATTTAAATACATAATTAGTCATTTTTCAGAATTTCAATTAACTCAATTACTTTTTACAATTATTTCTATGGAAAGGATATATGTAAACACATCTTTTAATCTTTAGGCAGATATTTCCGAAAGCAGGGAAACACTTCAGGATATTTCCTAAAGAAGGGAAAAACAGCCCTAACTAATTATAACATTCATATCCTAATTCTGGTACTATTTATGGGAATTTGGAGACAGTATTATCTCAGATGAAGCAATTGAGCCAATAATGCTCCCTCCCAGGGTTCCTGTAAAAATTAATGAAAATATATATGCAATTTTTACAATGGGACCTGAAACTTTGTAGATGCTACTTAACTCTAGGCATTATACTTATTTTTGTGAATTATTCATTTGATTTTCTTTTATTTAAAACACACTAGATGGTTAAGACCAACTAAGGAGAAAATAGTAACATGTAAGATGAATCCACAATGAAACGTCCCATTATTCAATTAATATGATCTTTCTAATTATGGACTGCACTAAGCTTTTTTAAACACAGCTCATCTTTTGATACTCAAAGAAATACTGAGACGATTAATTTAATTTCCACAGTAGTCCTCATCACAATTGACTACAGTGCGGGAAGGTGATGAGGATCCTGGTTTGGGGATCAGGCAAAGTCAAACTGCATTCTTCATCTAATACTTAATAACTGTGTGTCCGTGGGCAAATTTCTTAATCGACAATTGCCAAATCTTGATTCTCTCGTCTATAACACATGGGCAACTCAAACCCAACCCAAATCCATTTATACAATTCAGACCTTTGTAACGTAGACGAAATGAACTCAATCAACCTAATCTACATTTGATGGAAAGTCCTAGGTGCTTCCCAGGGTTTCCACGTACTCCCAGGATATTAACTGACTCCTATCTTCTGTTCCAAGAAAATTTCCGCAAATTCTCCATATTCACTGGAACATTAGCTGGCGGAAAGCATGGGCTTTTTTGGCTCTGCTTGCATTTGTATTTTGTATTTCCAGGGTCCAGACACTGTAAATCAATAATAGAATTTTTGTTGAATGATTTAATTAATAGACTTACCCTCTTTATATTTCTAGGTTCTTTAAACTCTCTGTTGTTCAAAATAAAAATATTCATTACAGAGGTTCTCATCTTTTAACAGTATAGCTGGCAAAGGATATAAATCACAATGTCTTCTCCTGTCTTTCGACTGTCAGAATGTCAGCAGCACTGGGACTTATTTTCTCACTCTTATAGCTTGTCTTCCTACCTCTTAGAAGGCAAGAGCATGTGTGGACTTTTTTAGAATAAAAAACATATTGTCTTCCTCTTAGATTTGTTATTAAAAGGAAAAGAGTTGGGGATGTTTGTAAAATGATAAACATAGTGCCTAGGTGTACAGTAAGTTCTCAATAAAGAGTTCCCGTAAAACAGATGGAGGTCCATACTTACATCAGTTTCTTTTATCATTTAGAGATAGGGGTGTCTATGTGATATTGCAGTTCATGAAATTGGCAGTCATTTTATAGACAAGGGAATTTAGGATTGGAGAGGTTAATTCATTTGTCCCTGGACACACAGCTTATAAGGGATAGATAGAGCCAAGACTGAAAATCAAACTTAGCTATTCTGACAAAGACTAATGGCTACAAAAGTTGGTAAATGCTCACTCTCAATCTGTTGCTTGTCATTTTGGAGACTGGAAGTCATTCATGAAATGGCAGTGAACCACAATTTTAGATGCATGAATTTTTTTTTTTTTTAAAGATTTTATTTTTTCCTTTTTCTCCCCAAAGTCCCCCGGTACATAGTTGTATATTCTCCATTGTGGGTCCTTCCAGTTGTGGCATGTGGGATGCCGCCTCAGCGTGGCTTGATGAGCAGTGTCACGTCCACACCCAGGATGCGAACCAAGGAAACACTGGGCCGCCTGCAGCAGAGCGTGCGAACTTAACCACTCGGCCACAGGGCCAGCCCCTAGACGCATGAATTTTTCAACTATTTCCTAGAGTCCTTTGTACTTTTGGAGGGAGAGTAGAACATAGAATTACTCTTTATAAATTTTTTTTAAAATGTTAAGATGGAAGGCTTACTATCTCCCACCCATATAAATGCAGAAAGTTTCCCCACTTTTATCCTACCTGTTTTCTCTTTTCTTTAGCTTCAAAGTCAAAGGTAAATGGTTATTCATTTACTAATGTGTACGAAGACACACATTTGTACAGAGAAGAAGACTGGATTTAAGTTAAAGAATAAGCTATTTCATCATCTCTTCACTTCCTTTTTGCACAGGCTCCTTTTGGGATGGGCAATTATTTGCTGTTGGGGGCTGTTCTGTACACCGGAGGATGTTAAGTAATATTCATGGCCTTCACCCACTAGATGCCACCAGCACTACCTCATTTGTGACAACAAAAAAATGTCAGTAAATTTCCCCTGGGAAACAAAACAGTGAACAAATGCTTTAGATTATGAATCAAGACGTAAGCTTAGAGTGACTTTCAAAACTTGGTGTGTGGTGGAATAAATGGAAAAACTGATTACACACCCCTTTCTTGGCACCACATTGGAAGATTATGATTGAATATGTCTGCTAGGGATCCAGGCAGTCAACTTTATTCTAAATTCCCAGATGATGCGGGCACACACAAAAGACTGAGAAACACCACCAGAGAGGACAGGGAGCGTGCGGCTCTGCTATTAGAGGAACACAAAAATTGACTCTCAGTGGTGAAGTGCTCACAGGAAGTGTGGGGGACTGGTCTTGGCCACGCCAAGATATGTCTCTTTGGCATGAGGATTATTTGAGGCTGATTGCTTTTGATAAACTTGGACAGGGAAGGAGGCTCTGAGGAGTGGAACTTGCTTGCTCTTTGTTAGGAGACATTTACATTGTAAAGGAAATCTCTATCTGTAAAGGTGCCTCCCTCTCTGTACCAGGAAGAAGAAAGGGGATGACCTTCTCTCTAGAAACTCTTAATCAATGGCAAAGGCAAGGACTTAAATCTGCATCTTGTTTACTGTACTTGTGTGGTAATCTCCCATGATCCGACTCCCCCTCCACCACCAACATCCTCCTTTGTTGTTAGCTGAGACGATACTTAAGGTGAGGGTTTCAGCCAATTTGGCAAGTTGCTCAGCTTGCCTTACCTCTCCCATGTATACATGTGTTGACGAAAATAATCCATAACCAATCTATAAATGAAAATTTGGGTGAGGTTATTCTGAGCTGAAATCTGAGGACTGTGGCCCGGGGCCTTTCTTCCTGAAGGAAGAAAGGGCACGAAAGAAGTGAGGTATACAGAGTGGTTATCTACCTCCATACAGGACGTTTCACATATGATTGAAATGTCCCTCCCACAATAGTCATAAGATTGCACTGTCAGCACAGTGCTTGATGGGGACAGCAGGTAGTGGGTCTGCTCTCTCAGAGGGCGTAGCAGGAGGCAAGTCTATTGTCTTGAGCTGGGTGGTCACAGGTGAGCACAGAAATCAGTTTCTAGCCTAAGGAAAGATGCTTAATCCTTAAAGAAATGCCAATGTTGGGAGGGGGAGGGAAGTTTCACCTTTGTCTCAAGGGCCTTTGCTCTTGCCATAGGGAATATCTAAAGCAGATATACAATGCATGCTCAACTGCTGCGGTCAGGCCCTTTTGGAAAGACAAGTTCAGGCCAAATTAGGTTTACACAAAATGGCTTCCTCATATACCCCAATATATCCTATTACTTGCCATTTTTATTTGTCACATCTTATAAAGCTTTGTTTAGTTTTCTCCTGCTATTTTGTCTCATATGGATTTAATTTGTTCTCCGGCCAGACGAACCCAGAGATGGTAGAGGAAATGTCTTCCTCCCCTATAGAAGTCGGGCTTGGTTGCTCCACATTATCCATATTGCTCCCTGAGCCTTGGAGATATTTGTGTCACCAAAGAAGTATGGAAACAATTGACATAAACACTAATGATGACAGAGCGGAAAAGCAGCTAGTTCATCCACTCTCAGCAAGCTCATTTCAGTCTAGACCCAGTATTGTGACATAGAATTCCTGTCTGGAATTGAGGGTTACAATGGGTGAGTCAAAGTTTCACATTCAGGGTTTCTCTCCTTCAATTAACACAAAGGCAGAATGACATAGGAGTCAAGAGCTGGAGACTTACTATTTTTGATTTCAGGGTCTACTATTCACTAGCTGTATAACCTTACACAAGTTACCTGATCACTTTCTAAACCTCAGTTTTCTCATTTAGAAAATAAGGGATAATTATAGTTAGTATCTGTGGTAGACAGAATAACGTCCCCCAAATGATACCAACATCCGACTCTCCAGAACAAGTAAATGTGTTACCTTACATGGTAAAAGGGACTTTGCAGATGTGATTAAGGATCTTGAGATGGAAAGATTATATCTTCCTCCAGAAGATGGAAGCAGCAAGGAAAGGATTCTCTCCTGGAGCCTCCAGAAGGAACTAGCCTTGGTGACCTCTTGATTTTAGCCCCATAAGACTCACTTCAGACATCTGACCTCCAGAACTGTAAGAGAATAAACTTGTTGTTGTTTTATGCCATTAAGATGATAATTTATTACAGCAACAACAGGAAACTAAAACATTATCTCATACAGTTGCTCTGAGGATTGAGTTCATACACGTAAAGCATTTAGAAGAATGCCTGTCATACAGGAAGTATCAACACGTGTTAGCTCTTATCTATGATGTACTGAATGCCTCTAAATCACAACTTTGTTTTAAATAGTCTATCATTATTGACATATCCCATAATAATTTCTCAGTACTTATATCAATGATTTACATGCAGGAAGAGATAAAGGGACATGACACTGACCCACAGGTTCCAATAACACCAGAGTTTAGAACATTGGGAAAATCTGGATCCAAACTGAATTAAGCCCACTTTTCATCTGAATGGAGATGAAGTTTCCCCGTGAGGAAGTAAGATGCTGTTGTGTAAATTAGAATTGTTGGGCCACACATGACCAAAAGTCTAAATTTATTGATGAAATCTGCAAGTTATAATGTTGAGTTCCAAATTCAAAATTGTAAGATTAAGCGCTATATGTAGATTCTTATCATTTTGGCTTAAAACTATAGCTGGTTAGAAGTTATTTTTAAAACACTTTCTTTCTTAAAATTTAGTTTACGTTTTGTCTTTCAAAAATAAAGATAGCCATGTCAACAAATCACACACATTATAAATAGAAAATAAGATGAATAATTTCCTACCCTCTTGTCTTTATAGAAAGGAGTTCTTGATCTGTGATGGTGAACTTTTAGTCCTTTCTAGGTCCATAAATAGTTTAGCTAACATCTTTTAATATGTCCAGTTCAAAAAAATACTTTTACATATGATATTTTATTTGCATTGTGCCTATGAATAAGGTAAAGAATGTGTTACTATTAGTTCCATTTTTTAATAGATAAGATTTTTCTATAGATAAGAAAATTAGGCAAAGACACTTTAATGATTTACCTCATGCTACTTCCTTACTCAATAGTAAAGAAAAGGTTATACATCAGATCTTCTGACTCCTAATTCATCATTTTTAATACTTTTTGTATAATTGGTTGGATTTTTCAGGGCCAAGAAGGAGAGGCATATTGGGATTACTTGTATGGATTTAGTGCAAGGAAACAGAGAGGTAATGTAGAAGTGGATGCATGGCATTACCAGCACAATCAGTGCAGGTCCAAGCCTCAAAGCGCAGAAGGAGAGGGGACTTCACTAAGCTCTAGGCAATCTCTTCGGCCCTGCATGCAATGAATGCCTGTGCTGACTGACTACACCGTCTTGCCTTACCTCTGTTCTTGACATAGAGAATTTCCAACGACTTTTTCTGAAGCTATTTATTATGAGCTCCGTGTTCTCCCAGCAACAACCTAAGAGAGCACTGATATGATGGTGCTCAGCCCGTAGTTTGTCACCTTTGGCTTATTCCAAGTCCCCAGGACGATCCATTGTGGTTCTGGCAGTAGATGGCCTCTTTACCAGGGGTCTAGTTCTAGGACAACTCTAATGAGGGCCACTGTCTAAGAGTGACACCGTGGGTCCACTTTGCCTGTGTGTAGCAGGCACTAAGGATGAAAGCACATTTACTTCACTCTGTTCAGATCTTTACTGCATGACCCTGATGACACTGTGTCACTGATGTACGGTGCATAAATACTTCCATTCTTAGATCAAGGAAAAATGAGCAAGATTTTATTCTGTTGTAGAACATGTATTATTTGTCATTTAAAACATGATTAAGCAGTATATTTTTAAAACTTTTCATACAAGACAGACAAACTTTAAAAATGGGGTGAAAATACTCTTAGAATTCCATAAGGATGTCAGATTTAATGCATAACCTCCCTGACTTTTTAATAACTATGTCATGTCTACAGCTGGTAATTATTGAGTAAAGTAATGACCTTATTTTACCTTCTTAGCAGAATCATGAAAACGGAGTGACACCTATGCCAGCACATCTATTATTTGGAAGTTCACACTCTTACATTTTTTTAAATCAAAGATCAAATAGAAATTTGATGTTCCTTTCTTTTTATTTTTAGTTCTTCTTGGTTTAATCACAACAGTGTAAATCAAAAGGATTGTGCATTTTTCAAGAGAGATATTAAATACTCATTGACAGAGTTTTCTTCATTTAGGAAGGATTACTCAAAATACTGTCATGACAATTTCACAGAATTGTGAAATTGCTGCAACTAATAGAACATAGTCACCCACATCAAGTGCAAGTAATTCATAACTTGCTCTTGATTTCCTCAATTCTTACTCATTCTTCTCTCCTTCCTTGTCATTCTTTTAAAAGTATAATCCAGGGGCTGGCCCAGTGGCGCAGTGGTTATGTTCTCACGTTCTGCTTCGGTGGCCCAGGGTTCGCTGGTCGAATCCTGGGTTCGGACTGGCACTTCTTGGCAAGCCATGCCGTGGCAGGCATCCCACATATAAAGTAGAGGAAGATGGGCATGAATGTTAGCTCAGGGTCAGCCTTCCTCAGCAAAAAGAGGAGGATTGGCAGCAGATGTTAGCTCAGGGCTAATCTTCTTCAAAAAAGAAAAAAAAAAAAGAAAAATATAATCCAGAAGCCTAGATTTTCTAGATGTTAATGCCTGCTCTGGGAAATAATTATCTGCTATCAATTATTCTTTTCCTCTTGTATATTTTTCATCCCTCATTCCATTGCCTTTGTATTCTGAATTGAAGAAAGAATTGCCTTTTGGCTTTATCTGTTTCTCAAGGGACACGCCTCCGGCATCATTTGTAGGATTCAGAGTAAAGTCTTCGGCTGCGGAGATAAACCTGGCCCAGATGGGTATCACTGATCTTTGACTCATTTTTGCATTTCATTTAACATTTGGTTCATTTTAAATTTTACCTGAAAGAAAAACGAGAAAATACACTCGAATTTTTTTTCTGTTTTAGATGATCCTTTAGCATACTTCCACATTTTCTGAGCTTTTGAATTTTCCATCATAAAATGGAGTATCTTTCACCTGATGCATACTTACCTTTTATAAAATCATTCATGATCAAACTATACTTAGATACTAAGTTATAGCTATATATGCTGACATTTTTGAACCTTCTTTAGTTATATCTATGCATCAGAGGCAGTGCAGTACAACTGTTAAGAACACAGACTATGGGGCAAGATGCCTGTGTTCATATATGTACTTCCTTTGGTAATGTATTAGCTGTTTGACCTTGAGCAAGTTGCTTAAGATTTCACAGGTCATATTTGCACTCAGAGATAATGTCTACAGTTTAATTGAGCAAATATTAACCTTTAAAACAGAAGCACAAATATACCCCTAATTAAATGAATATTGGTTTAAGTACGGTTGGCTTAAGGAAAGTTTGCCTAAGTGAAAGCCGTAGATCTATGAAGTTTGGTGTAAAATAACAAGTTTGAATTTCCTGTTAGATTTCCCAATGCTTTAGAGTCCAAATTCACATGAAATATTTTGAATTATAAATGTCATAAATGGTATAATAAAGAAATGAGCAGTTGCCCTTCATTTCAATACAAGTCCATAAAGTTAACATTTGGCATCCCATTTTGTATTAGATATATCTTTATATTCAGGCATTTTTCAAGAAACTAGAAGAACTTACCTGCTTAAATGATCCCACTGTTATTTTTGTGACTAAAAGGGGTTCCAAAACATTTAATGATTTTTTGACACTAGATACCTAAAGCACAAATCAAGCAAACATCCTTCAGACTCCATGGTATTCAATATTTTTTTTTTTTATTTTATTTTTCTCCTTTTTCACCCCAAAGTCCCCCAGCACATAGTTGTATATTCTTTGTTGTGGGTTCTTCTAGTTGTGGCACATGGGACACCGCCTCAGTGTGGTTTGATGAGTGGTGCCATGTCCGTGCCCGGGATTCGAACCAACGAAACACTGGGCCGCCTGCAGCGGAGTGTGCGAACTTAACCACTCGGCCACAGGGCCAGCCCCGGTATTCAATATTTTTGCAAAATTATTTCTTCTTTGTACTAAAGAATTCTTGCAAGTCTCCTTTCCCAAGGTTGCCTGAATACATATATATGCTAGCTCTGAGAATCTGCTGTATTAAAGACGAATTTAACTGATTTTTTAAAAATTTATATTTTTATGTATTTATTTATTTTTAAGAAGATTAGCCCTGAGCTAACATCTGCTGCCAATCCTACTCTTTTTGCTGAGGAAGACTGGCCCTGAGCTCATATCCGTGCCCCTCTTCCTCTACTTTATGTGTGGGACACCTACCACAGCATGGCTTGCCAAGCGGTGCCATGTCTGCACCTGGTATCTGAACCGGCGAACCCCGGGGCCGCTGAAGCAGAAGTTGCGAACTTAACCGCTGTGCCACCAGGCCGGCCCCAAAATTTGTTTTATTTGTAACACTAACATAACGCATTTCTGTAAGAAAAGGGAGTTAACAGTCTTCATCATTCCCACTGATGAGTCAATGTCAATACAATTTTGTTAGAAGTATTTCTGGAAGTTAAAGATTTTTTTGAATTGGAAGAAATTTGATTAATTAGCACATCTGACTCCTTGGTTCTAAGGAAGAAAATACTCAAGCTTGGAGAGTTAGAGTTCTCTAGTCAAACTCTATTCCAGACTCTGTCTGAGCTCTGAATGATTCATCACTTTCTCTCTCTCTCTTTTTATTTTTTTAACAATTTTGCTCCAATATTTTCACATGTTCTTTCAACCTAAATAATTCATTTCCTCTAGAGATTAACACGTAATTTCTGCTGTTTGAGTACATTTCAAGTTATCCATTGTGAAAATGGATTTAAGAAAACTCTGTTCTCATCAAAAGTACTTAATGAATGCGCTCTTCCAAGTCATTTTAACACCAGCAGTCTAAAACTGACATCAACCAGATTTACTGTTACTCAGAAAGAAGCGGGGGAAGCCTCTAAAATTTAAAGCGCTGCTCTTACAGATTTTAAAAATGCTGTCTCTGTTACCAAGACGTTTCAGATGATTTACCTTTGAGAACAACTGAGGATCAATAAAAGGCCTGAAGGAGTAGAGAATGAGTAAAATACGAAAAAAAAATCTTGAAAGAAACATTATAGAAAAGCAAAAAGATCCGTAGTATGGGAAAAAAGTCAATCATGGACCGATAAAAGAGAGAGGCTTTAAATACCAAAGGTGAGAGACCTGTTCTTTTGGAGTGGAAAAAAACAGACAAATATGAATTAAGAGAACAACTCGTATGTTTTTTTCACCGTAAAAAACAAGCCATGACATTTTCAAGCAGATTATGAAGTGAGCACATCTCCCGAATGATAACACAAGCATAGTAGCAGTCTTGGTGGTGGGACTGGTAAATAAACAGTTGGATTCAGTGAACAGCAGGCAGCTCCTTATGCTCTAGCACTGCATCTTTGCTGGCCACACTCCCTACAACTTTGTCAGAAGAATCATTTCAAAACAAGCTATATTAAAAAAAAAAAAAAAAAAAAAAAAAGCCCAGAGGCTAGCCCCAGTGGCCTGGTGGTTAAGTTTGGCATTCTTTGCTTCGGTGGCCCAGGTTCGGTTCCCAGGTGTGGACCTACACCACTCTGTTAGTGGCCATGCTGTGCTGGCAGCACACATACTGAAACATAGAGGAAGACTGGTACAGACATTAGCTCAGGACAAATCTTCCTCAGGAAAGGGGAAAAAAGCCCCAAAGGTAAGCTCATCTGCATCTTTCATAATGTATACCTTCTAACATCTTCCTCAGATACCTTTCCAGATCCATCATACTCATTTGTCAACACAAACACGACATTTAATCTCAGCTGTCAGGAGTGCTTATTTTGCCCATTATCTGGTGGGTGGCCAGATCTTTTCATATTTAGGTCTACAGACCTTGGATCAAGATTGTATCTGATTCTCTAATCAGACAAACCTCTGAGAGACTGTTGTTCATTCAGTAGAACCCCCCAGTGCCGACTTTCTCTTATGGCGATTACTGCCTTTAAATGCTGAATTTTCAACAACTATTTTTGACAAGCAGCTCCTCATGTCTCAACATCTATTATCCCTTTTTAAAATGCTTTGCATGGACAGTATGTTCAAAATTGAATTTCCACAGTTAGAATTAGCTAAAAGTTGTGATTATCTAAATTTCGCTTAGGGTGAACGCGAGAATAATGGGTGAAAATTTCATATTGTTCTATATCCTACACAACCTTAATTGGGTAAAATTCAAAGTTCATTTTTATTAGAATTATGCAGCATGCACTTAAAGTCTGGAAACATAGAGCATATAATTTTATCTTGTAAAACCATTTTGTAATGTAATCATTTATTATGTATATTCATATATTCCAGACTTTATGGCCATCCTGAACTTATCATACAGTATATCTGACATAAGGAAATATTTCTAAGAATTTCGCTGACTTCAAAACCACAACAATCTTGGAATTATAAGAAGCCTTGATGGCTGCGATGCAGTCTCTTTTCATTATTTTTTAATTTTTTATTTTGAGGAAGATTAACCCTGAGCTAACTGCTGCCAATCCTCCTCTTTTTGCTGAAGAAGACTGGCCCTGAGCTAACATGCATGCCCATCTTCCTCTGCTCTATATGAGGGATGCATACCACAGCATGGCTTTTGCCAAGCGGTGCCATGTCCACACCTGGGATCCGAACCAGCGAACCCCCGGCTGCCGAGGAACAGAATGTGCGTACTTAACCACTGTGCCGCCAGGCCGGCCCCATCAGTCTCTTTTCAAATATGGGAAATCCCCTTTGGAGATTCCTGACAAAAATTCATCCAACCTCTTCATTAAGTCCAATGAAAAGGAGATCAGGAATATTTAGGGCAGCTTAAATTGTTCAAAAATCTATGTTTCTATAATGATTTTTGATTTATTGATATAAAGCCTTCTTTGCAGCTTATGACCATTGGTCTTAGTTTATCACTCTGAAAGAATTCTGAATATCTGCTTTCTTGTTAATTGACCTGTCATTCACATGTTTGGAGTAGTACCTTCTGTCCTGCTTCAAGTGCTATCTGCTCTTCTTCGGCGGCCTGGGGTTTCACTGGTTTGGATCCTGGCTGCAGACATGGCACCGCTCATTGGGTCATGCTGAGTTGGCATCCCACATGTCACAACTAGAATGACTCACAACTAGAATGTACAACTATGTACTACGGGATTTGGGGAGAAAAAGCAAAAAAAAAAAAAAAGATTGGCAACAGTTGTTAGCTCAGGTCCCAATCATTAAAAATAAATAAATAAATAAATAAATATATATCATGACTTCTCGAATTAATTAACATTGATTGAGGCATCATGTCCAGAGTTTTTCTTTTTTCCTTCTTCCTTCTTCTCTATAAATCTAGGACATAGGTTCTCATAACATACCCATTTTATAGATGAAGCTGAGCTTTAGAGGAACCCAGCAACCTTTAAAGAAGTGGTTTATGAATCCACATTTGTTTGACTTCTGACTCAATAATATTAAACATTGTGTCACATCATTATCTTCTGAAGATGAGTGAACATTGTGATGATAAGATTATAAGGAAATCTTTACATGCCAAGTAATATCTTAGGACTGGGTGGACAGACTGTGCAGGTGTAGAAAGACTTTTACCTCCTTGGGAGCTTCATGTTATTATGCTCCTGGGGTTCAGTTTCTCTACCCCTACTTTACATGATATTAACCTTCATTTGAATCAAAGTGAAGAATATAATGGTTCAATGTGTAATTCTACAAGTTAGAACAATGTTGAAACTCAATGGTCTGCTCTGTCATCTTGGAAATATTTTTATTATTTTATTTTATTTTTAAGATTTTATTTTTTTTCCTTTTTCTCTCCAAAGCCCCCTGGTACATGGTTTTATATTCTTAGTTGTGGGTCTTTCTAGTTGTGGCATGTGGGATGCCACCTCAATGTGGCTTAATGAGCGGTACCATGTCCACGCCCAGGATTCGAACCAATGAAACACTGGGCCGCCTGCAGCAGAGCACGTGAACTTAACCACTCAGCCATGGGGCTGGCCCCCTGGAAATATTTTTAAATGTATAGTCATGCACTGAATAATGACGTTTCAGTCAAGGACTAGCCACATATATGTCAGTGTCCTGTAACATTAGTACCATATAGCCTAGGTGTGTAGTAGGCTGTATCATCTAGGTTTGTGTAAGTACTGTAGGGGAACAAGAAATTTTCCTCCACCCCTTAGGTTCTTTGGGCTTGTCTAAGAATTAAATTGAGAGAAGACACATTAACAGGCGAAAAACTAACAAATGTTTAAAAACGTATACATGGGAAAAAAGAAGGAAAACCACATAACTCCCCAAAATGGCTGAAGCCCTTACCTTAAATACCATCCTTAGCTAAAGACAAAAGAAGGTGTTTTCTGGCGGGGAGAATTAGGGACTTCAAAGGGAGGGAAAGTAATTCACAGGTAGGTGAAAAGGAGCAAATGTTTGGAAAAAGTTATTTGGTCACACAGAAACAGAGGGACACAGAGGAGAGCACAACAAACAGGCTTTTCTATGTTCTTCCCTGTCTGCCACTAGCTAATGTTATGCTAAGATGATAGCTCACTTCCTGAGATAGGTTTTTTTCAACTGGATTCTTTTAGGCAGCTAAGGGGGAGATAACAAGAAAAACTTTCTGAGTGTTTTTTTCTTAAAAATAGCCAGCCTAGGGGCCAGCCCAGTGGTGTAGTGATTAAGTTCATGAGCTCTGCTTCAGTGGCCCAGGCTTCGCAGGTTTGGATCCAGGGCATGGACCTATGCACCACTCATCAAGCCAAGCTGTGGTTGCATCCCACAAACAAAATAAAGGAAGATTGCCACAGATGTTAGTTCAGTGACAATCTTCCTCAAGAAAAAGAGGAAGATTGGGGATAGATGTTCACTAAGGGCCAATCTTCCTTACCAAAAAAAAAATCAGCCTAAAATAATTCTTATGCTTCTGAGACACATTTTGGAGTGGCAAATTTTGTTCCCCTTCAGTACACTCTCTGATGTTCGCACAACTATGAAATTGCCTAATGACTCATTTCTCAGAACATATTCCCATCATTAAGCAATGCACGACTGTAACTGTCAGTGTCTTGAGAGTGTAGGGGATGAACACTCATAAACTGCTTGTGGACCAATTGTAAGCTTTGCCAAAGGACGTCTGTTATGTATTCTATGTTAATTTCATTAAAATGTTTTCATCAAACGTGTAAATAGCAAAGTAAGCTCATGTTTTGGTCCTATATATTAGTGTTATAAATGCACAGGTAGATAGAAAGAAAATCAAAATGAGAATATAAAAAGATACCCCTGTGAAACTTAAAAACAAGGCAGACATTTCCAGAGTTTAGAGAAGGGAGAGAAATGCAGAACTATGAAATGGGGCTCAAACTGCACACCTGCTTGACTTTGAATTTGAAAGTAGGCACTGGCAGCTAGGAATGGGACAGAAAAGAAACAGTCGTGAAAGGGACAAAAGGAAGTTTAGGTTCAGAATGCCCTATAAAGAGAACACCTGGCAACCACTACTCCTCTTGTTTTCCTACAGCAATCTTTTTCTTTCTTTCTTTCTATTTTTTTTTTTTTTGAGGAAGATTAGCCCTGAGCTAACATCTGCTGCCAATCCTCCTCTTTTTGCTGGGGAAGCCTGGCCCTGAGCCAACATCCGTGCCCATCTTCCTCTACTTTATATGTGGGAAGCCCATCACAGCATGGCTTACGGCAATCTTTAATTAGGTCCATTTTATAGATGAAGTGGAACATGTTAAAGTGAAAGCAGTAAACTTTTTTTTCTGGGAAATGGGGGGGGACTATTTACATTAGTTAAAATCTGCCAAATTTTTATGTAACTCTACAATCAAATTGCAATTTGGAGCGATATGTTGAGAGAGCTTTTGTTGTTGCTTTTAAAAGCAAAGTAAAATAGATAAAATACAGTATCAAATAGTGCCTTACCAAGTTTAGCATTTGTGTCCATAATGTCTAAATTTTCACCTCTAGTCATTGCCTCTCTCCTCCAAAAAATAAAAAATAAAAGTACACACTCATACCTAGATCCTGTTAATTCATAGGTCGTACAATACAAAAACTCTAAGACATGAATAACAATAGGTTTAGAGACAATGTACAAATAGAATTCTAGATCAATGATTTCAGGAGAATCACGAATGGTGTGCTGATTACCCACTATGCCAGTTAATCCCACACAGAATTACTGTTTACTGATTTAGGCAATGGGCATGCCAACACATTAAGTTTAACTCTTAAGGAATCTTTATGGTTCCAATTTATGAAATACCATCAACATTTGAGTCAAACAAGAGTGCTGAAGTAAAGAAATGCAATCCTTATTGAAAAGAATACCCACTGAAGACAACAGCTATCTTATCGAGAAATTAGATTTTACTAACATAAAGTGAAGGAGATGTTCATTACAAAAAAATGAAACTAGTAAAGATGGATATGTTCTGGGGAGGAATGAGTGAAAAGTTATTTTTCTATCGTTACAGGCAACATTTTAAGGAACCTAATATTCTGGCTAAATGACAACCAAGCTATATTTGAATTGTAGGGAAAACGTGTTTACAGTACATAGCAAAAATGTTCCTATATCACACATTATATTTTTTCTCTCCTTATTTCATATTATATGATATTTCAAGTCAGTTTGTCAACATAATCAATGTTTCCTTTCTCCAAACCACTGCTACATAATTTATGAAAAAAGAAAAGTGAAACAAACTAAAAGGTGCCTCAAATACAGCCATGCATCACTTAACGATGGGAATATATTTTGAGAACAGTGTCCCTAGGCGATTTCGTTGTTATGTGAACATAATAGAGTGTACTTAACACAAACCTGGATAGTCTTGACTACTACGCTTCCAGCCTATATGATGCTAACTTTACGCGACCACCATCATATACGGGATCTGTTGTTGACAGAAAGGTCATTATGTTGTGCACGACTGTAATGTTTTTCAAATTTAACCCTTCAAAACACTGACAATACTTGTATACTGTTTTTTTATGGCAGTTATGTATGCATATACTTTAAAGAATAAAATAACTCTACTAGGCTTCTCATAAAAAACTGGTCTCTACCATCCACTCTATTTCCTTCTCTTCTTAGATTTCCTTTCAGTTAGCTATTTTTGCGTTTGCCTCTTTACAGCTAAATTAAGTTATTGTATTTCGATTTTTTTGAGTTTAAACACTATTGACTTCCCAACACAGAGGATGAGGAATTAACTCTCTTTGCTTCCCTCCCCATCACCTACGTGAATGCCCCCATCCTCTCAATTCCTTTACACGGTAATTTTTGGTAGATCAATGTTTACTTTTTGAAAACAATGTGAATGCTATTCATAGCTAGCTATGCAGTAAATGACGATTACTTTAAGTTTTTACTAAAAATTTTCCTGTTATTTCTGTAATTCTTAGTTGTCTTTTTTGTTGTTTTGTGTCTATTTGTTTAGTTTTCAATGTACAGTTTCTACTGCACTCATTCATGTCTAAATCTTTTCTTAAAACATAGAGACTCATCCGATATTCCATCTATGTCATCCTTCTAAAGATCTCTCTCCGAGCACTTAGGCTGATCACTTCTGGACTGGTTGCCCTCTGTGCCAGTTGCGCAGTTCTCATCTTGAGATTTTTACAGCAATTCCTGGAGGCTCCCATTAGGTCTCTAGTTTATGTATCTTAACGTGGTTTCTTCCTTATTTTATTTCTTTGTTTTAGTGGAGAACATCCACCAGAACCATCTGGAAAAGGGCAAATGGGAGAAAAATGTTTGAGAATGTTAAAGAAAAATGTGTTTTCCCTTTCCTGACCAGTGACTGTTTAGTTTTGAATAATATTCAAAGTTGAAAATAATTTTGATTCAACATTTCAAAGGCATTGTCGTATTGCTTTTGGCTTCTAGAGTCACCATTCAAGAACTGGAAGCCAGGGGCCAGCCTGGTGGTGCAGCCGTTAAGGGTTCGCTTCCAGTTCGGCAGCCCGGGGTTTGCCGCTTCAGATCCCGGGTGCAGACATGGCACCGCTTGTCAGCCATGCTGTGGTAGGCATCCCACATATAAAGTAGAGGATGATGGGCACGGATGTTAGCTCAGGGCCAGTCTTCCTCAGCAAAAAGAGGAGGATTGGCAGCAGTTAGCTCAGGGCTAATCTTCCTCAAAAACAAAAAAGAAAAAGAATCTGAAGCCGTTATATTTCCTCATCATTTGTATATGACTATCTTTTTTCCTTCAAATCTTACAGAATTTTCTTTGCTCACAATGTTCTGGAATTTCATCTGCCTTAATGTGGTTCTACTTTCAAAGTTGTGCTGGGCACATCAAACTGTGTCTTTGTATTTGGGGACATTTTGTTTTAATTATTTTACATATGATATTTTTCTCTCTGTTTTCTCTATTTTCTTTTTCAGAAATAGCACATATTCAGATATTAGGCTGTCTGGAACAAACCTCTCATTATCATATCATCTCTCCTTATCCTCGTTTTGTCTTTTTGCTCTCTTTCAAGGCGATTTCTCCAACTTTATATTCCCATATTTCTATTAAATTTTTTTTAATTCTGCCACCTCTGCTTTAATTTCCTATGGTTTAATTACTGGAGTGTCCTTTTATCTTTTATGGAGTAACATTTTCCCCATGGTTGCAATGTAATATCTTTTAATTCTGAGATGTTATTAATGCTAGCTATTTTTTTCAGCTTTTCTACTCTTTCCATGATTTCCACTTCATTCAAGTTTTTATTTTTCTCTCTTGTGTTATCTTTCTTTTAGAAGCTTCCCTCAGATGTCTGGTAACCCTTCATTGTCTGCCTATATTTAATATGGGGAATGAAAAGCTGACTTTAAACTCTGGGCTTATCGCTGTCACTTGCCTCCTGTGCCTCCTTCTAGACTCATGTGTTGGCCTATTTAGTTGGGGAAACTAAGCTGTCAGGATCCCTGTGTCCTTGGGGCTCATTAGATATCCCAGTGGAGAATCTAGCAATTTCCTATCTGTAGAGAAAAGCATGTTTTCTGGCAACTGGGGAACTGCGAACTGGGTATCTCAGAAAACAGACGACTTAATTAGATACTTAATCCAACTACGTCACTAAGACTCTAATGAGAAGACAGAAACCACATAGTGATTTGAACAGGGAATGTGATATATAAAGAATTATTAACTATAAAGGCTAAAGAAAATTCTAAAGAATATCTCTTGGCAGAGGGACATCCCTAAAGAAAGGAACAAATTTAAAAAGGAGGCCCTTCCTTCCCCTGTCCCTTGCTCTTTCTTTTTTTCCTTCCTTCCTTCTTTCCTTCCCTTTCTCCCTTCCTTTCTTTCTTTCTTTTTCTTTCTTTTCTTATCTCTTTCTCTCTCCTTTCTCTCTTTCTCCTTCCCTCTTTCCTTCCCTCCTTCCTTCCTTTCCTCCTTCCTTCCTTCTTCCCTCCCTTTCATTCTTTCTTATCTTAGGTATTGACCACAGTGGAAAATACTCAATAACGAGGAACTGCATTGCTCTAGGAAACGGACTTCAATAAATCTGTGTCCTTAAACTCATACATGCAGTAAATAATACTTTATATTATTTCTAAAATTCAACTTAATTTCTATTTTGAGAGTCACCTATTTTCCAGGCTCATGGAAAATTTATTCTTAGTAATCACTGAATTTTCTTTCATTCTTAGGCTTTTTTCAACTCTTCTTCTTGAGTGTTTTAATTTGGATTAAACTCAATGTTTTAATATATAAATTGCAAAATCTCAGTGGCTTAGGACAATATAAACTTTTGTTCATGGAAAGTTCAAAATGAATATTCTTCAGTGGTAGGCAGGTAGAATTCAAGGGGTGATTAAAGGCTTGAATTCCTTCCACATTTTTGGCTCCACCATCTTTAAAGCCTGGCTTCCAAGGTCATTATGGAGGGAATGGGGTGGGTGTATGGATGATACTTTGTGGGAAGTTTATTGGTGTGTGTCACATCAAATCTCGTTCCATTGGCTGTACCTTAACCATATTGTTCCTCTTAACTGCAAGAGAAGCTGGGAAACAGTCTACCTGTGTTCCCAGAATGAAGAGAAAATGGGTGTGATGGCTAGCTGGCAATCTTTCCCGCACCAGGAATGTATAAAAGACCTTGGATCTTGTTTGATATCAAGCTAATTGCCTACAATTGCTCAATTTTAAGTGATATATGGTGGCTCTGTAATATTTCTTGATTTAAGTTTATGAAGTATTATTACCTAGAAATAGAGAAATCTGATCACTCTTTCTCTCAAACACATAGTTCACATCAAGACAAATTATTACATTACCAACAAGTTGATTTTGAGTACACATACAATGTTATGATAAAGTCAATTTTATATTAAACACTGTTTCTCAATACTATGTCACATACTTTAAGGGAAATCATTGGGTTAAATGAGAAAAATAAACTGCAAATCTTATTCCATTGCCTTTCATAACCACTTCGTTATCAAGCCCATTAGTTTTTCCACCAAGAGAAAATTGATGCTGAGTATCCAGTTGCTGCAGGTCTGATGAGTTGATTTATTTCCATGAACATTCATCAATGTTCCTGTGGTATAAAGATTTAAGTGGCTAACATTGGTGGCTAACCAAAGAGAGAGTAGTATTGTTGAAATATACAGAGGCACTAGTGCTTAGGAGCCCATCAAACAAAGATGAGAATTAATGAGACAGCAAATTGAGATTCCCTGGAAATCACATCTCCGTGCTGTTGTATCAAGGCAATAGGAGCTGGTGTCAGTCACAGCTGCTTCAGTAAAGGAAAAGGAATCTGTTCCTTTGCCATTTTGGACCAATGTAGTTGAATTTCTGCCTCTTGTTTGAGGAAAAACGTTGTGGTTTTCCTTAATGTTCTACTTGACTGAATATTTCATATTCTTTTTTTTTATTGCAGTAACATTGGATTATAACATTATATAGCTTTCAGATGTACATTGTAATATATTTCGAATTCTATGTAGATTACATCATGTTCACCACCCAAAACTAATTATAGTCCATAACCACACATGTGAGCCTAATCAGCCCTTTTGCCCTCCCCCCTCCCCCCTTCCCCTATGGATTCCCCACTAATCCAATCTCCAATGCTGTGTGTTTGTTTATCATTGTTTTTGTCTTCTACTTATGAGTGAGATCATATGGTATTTGACTTTCTCCCTCTGACTTATTTCACTCAGCATAATACCCTCAAGGTCCATCCATGTTGTCACAAATGGCCAGATTTCATAATTTCTTATTGCTGAGTAGTATTCCATTGTGTATATATACCACATCTTCTTTATCCATTCATCCCTTCATGGGCATCTAGGTTGCTTCCAAGTCTTGGTTATTGCGAACAATGCTGCAGTGAACATAGGGGACCAAGTATCTTTACGCATGTGTGTTTTCAAGTTCTTTGGATAAAACCCAGTAGTGGAATAGCTGGATCATATGGTAGATCTATCCTTAATTTTCTGAGGATACTCCATACTGCTTTCCATAGTGGCTGCACCAGTTTGCACTCCCACCAGCGGTGTACAAGGCTTCCCTTCTCTCCACAACCTCTCCAACACTTGTTTCCTATCTTGTTAATTATAGCCATTCTGAGCGGAGTGAGGTGAAATCTCATTGTAGTTTTTGATTTGCATTTCCATGATAGCTAATGATGTTGAGCATCTTTTCATATGCCTGTTGGCCATCCGTATATCTTCTTTGGAGAAACCTCTGTTCAGATCTTTTGCCCATTTTTTAATTGCGCTGTTGGTTTTTTGTTGTTGAAATGTATGAGTTCCTTGTATATTTTGTATATTAACCCCTTATCTGACATATGGTTGGCAAATATCTTCTCCCAATTTTTAGGTTGTCTTTTCATTTTGTTGATGGTTTCCTTTGCTGTGCAGAAGCTTTTTAGTTTGACGTAGTCCCATTTGTTTATTTTTTCTTTTGTTTCCCTTGCCCCGTCAGACAGGGTACTTGAAAATATGCTGCTAATTCCAATGTCAAAGAACGCGCTGCTTATGTTTTCTTCTAGCAGTTTCATGGTTTCAGGTCTTATATTCAAGTCTTTAATCCATTTGAGTTGATTTTTGTGCATGATGTAAGATAACGGTCTACTTTCATTCATTTGCATGTGGCTGTCCAGTTTTCCCAACACAATTTATTGAAGAGACTCTCCTTTCTCAATTGTATGCTCTTGGCTCCCTTCTTGAATATTAGCTGTCCATAAATGTGTGGGTTTGTTTCTGGGCTCTCAATTCTGTTCCATTGATCTGTGTGTCTGTTTTTGTGCCAGTACCATGCTGTTTTGGTTACTATGGCTTTGTAGTGTATTTTGAAATCAGGGAGTGTGATACCTCCAGCTTTGTTCTTTTTTTCTCAGGAATCCTTTGGCTATTTGGGGTCTTTTGTTGTTCCATATAAATTTTAGGATTCTTTGTTCTATTTCGGTGAAAAATGTAGTTGGAACTTTGATAGGGATTGCGTTGAATCTATAGATTGCTTTAGGAAGTATGGACATTTTAACAAAGTTAATTATTCCAATCCAAGAGCATGGACTATGTTTCCATTTTTTTGTATCTTCTTCAATTTTGATCAACAATGTTTTATAGTTTTCGGTGTACAGAGCTTTCACCTCTTTGGTTAAATTTATTCCTAGGTATTTTATTCTTTTTGTTTCAAATGTGAATGGGATGGATTGTATTCTTAATATCTCTTTCTGCTACTTCATGTTTAGTGTATAGAAACGCGACTGATTTTTGTACGTTGATTTTGTATCCTGCAACTTGATTGTATTCATTTTTTATTTCTAAAAGTTTTCTACTGGATTCTTTAGGGTTTTCTATATAAAAATCATATCATCTGCAAAGAGTGACAGTTTCACTTCTTCTTTTCCAATATGGTCTCTTTTATTTCTTTTTCTTGCCTGATTTCTCTGGCTAAGACTTCCAATACTATGTTAAATAAAAGTAGTGACAGTGGGCATCCTTGTCTGGTTCCTGTTCTTAAAGGGATAGCTTTCAGTTTTTCTCTGCTGACAATGATATTTGCTATGGGTTTGTCATTTATGGCCTTTATTATGTTGAGGTATTTTCCTTCTATACCCATTTTATTTAGAGTTTTTATGAAAAATGGATGCTCTATCTTGTCAAATGCTTTCTCTTCATTTACTGAGAAGATCATGTGATTTTTATTCTTCATTTTGTTAATGTGGTGTATCACATTGATAGATTTGCAGATGTTGAACCATCCTTGCATCCCTGCAATGAAACCCACTTAATCATGATGTATGATCTTTTTCATGTATTGTTGCATTCGCTTTGCTAGTATTTTGTCGAGGATTTTTGCATTTATGTTCAACAGTGATATTGGCTTCTAACTTTCTTTTTTTGTGTTGTCCTTGTCTGGTTTTGGTATCAGGATAATATTGGCTTCATAGAATGAGTTAGGAAGCTTCCCCTAAGTTTTTTGGAAGAATTTGGGAAGGATAGATATTAAGACTTCCTTGAATGTTTCATAAGTGGTTGCTAAAATTGCCCTAAAATCTCATTGCCGATTGGATGTGGTAGAGGCAAAATTAGATTAGAAAATCTATTTTCCGAAATCTACATTATAAAGGTTTTCAGAATAAATTATTTATCTGCAAAAACAAATCAGCATAAAGGTACTAAATCTAAGTTTGGGTATTAAATTTTTAACAAGTTTCTTCCACTTACAATGAGATATTGGAATAACTATAGACTGAAAAATATATGTTTAATATTTTTGTCTTCTATGAGTATACTCTTTGATTAATCATTGCATTTTTATTGGAAAATATGCACATAATAATTATACAGTGATAATCTCCAGATGCCATCATTTCAGGTAGCTCTAGGACTTGGTTCTCAGAAGGAATCCATGTTATTGTTTTGTATGAATATTATAGGGCCACTTGAACTTTAGCGATTTTTTCAAGTAAGTTTTTTGCCACACTTTATTGATCACTATCTGGGGGCTCTGTTTCCTATTCACTCTCTTCAGTGCAAACTACATACATATTTTGGAAACATCTCTTTAATCTCCTTTCACCTCACTGATCCAAGAATCCCCAATGACCTCCTCTTGCCCAAAACATTAATATATTTAAAGTCTCCATAATTCACTGTCAATCAATTATCAATGTATTTAACAGATGTCAGATTATTCTCCCCATTCATCCACAAGCACAACATATTTATTTCTATTGTCATGGTTTACTTATGCCATTCCTAGAACTAGAAATATCCTAATTACTTTTCTCTGATCATTTAAATGTTATTTCTTCAAAGCCACATTTGAATTCTTACAAATTTTGCGAAATTCTACAGCTTCCATAGGCCAGCCTTCTTCATCCTCTTTCCTTCTGTTATGTTGAGTTATTTTCCAGTGATCTTTATGCTTAGTCCTGTTCTTAGGTACTTTATTATAATAGTACACTGTTAAATTGCCAAGTATTTTTAATACGAAAAATTACAACATGGAAAATATTATGGTGTATTAAAAAATTCATGCAAGTTGTTGGAGATAATTTAAATCAATAAGACTTTCTACAGTGCAAGTTTGACAATTTGTATCCTGAGCTGAATAATATCCATGAACCAATCAATTTCTGAAAACTCATCCTATTTTCCTGCACAGTATTAAACATCTGTAACTCAAAACACTTGAATGAATCTTGTTAAATATCCTTCCTCTTACACAGCAAATACTTTATTTCTTCAAGATGTGATGAGCTTGTAGAAATTAATAAAGACGAGGCCGACAGTACAATTTTTAAAATTGGCAGGTATGTGAGCAGACAGGTCGCAGAAGACAAATAAAATGCTGCAGACTTCTTTTTTTAAAAAATAGTTTAATGTTAACCTTAATGAAATTACTGAAAACTGAAAGCAAAGTAAAATAGCATTTTTCCAGTCATAAGATTGGCACAAATAGCTTGACATTTATTAGAATTCTGTAGGTGGAAAGTTATGTGTGAAACAGGTACATATTGCTAGTGTGCGTATACAGGGTCATTTGCAAAACTAAAAATGGACATACCCCAGCCAATTTGGACATTGATATGTCCAAAAAGACATATCAATAAGGATAATGTAAAAGATAGTTTCAGTGCCCTGTTCATATCCTCTCCACATCTTTACGAGAAGAAGGCAACTTCATGTGAACTTCTGTATGTTATACCTGAGGGTTATTTTTTTTTCCTAGGTATAAGAACGTGCTTAGATCATGCACAGAGAAATCCTAAAGAGCTGAATGGCTAAGGCCCCTGTCAGCAGCCCCTAGTCAATGATGGACTGGATGGTGATGAGCTGGATAAATGCTATAGCTTCCTAGCCCCTGACCTGGAATAATTAAGGCATGTTCTACTTTGTCCCAGCCAGACTGAGCTCCAGTGGCCCACGGTGGCAAGTTTCTGAAAATCGCACTTATTATTGGATTCTCTTTCCCCTGTGTCTTTTTCCTGAATCCCTTGCCTGTGTCTCTGGAATCTCTTCTAAATAAATTATTTGTACCCATGATCTTTTATTACTTTCTGTGGAACCCAAATTGAGATCAATATCCACTGCAACCTTGTCTGCAAAAGCAAAGGATTTGGAGAAAATATTTCAAGACTTATCTATAAAGTTTGGCTGAACACATTCAAGTGCATCCTCTCAATGGAATAGTATGTTTCCTTTAAAACAAATGAGATAGCTCTCTATATACTGATAACAAATGATATCTAAGCTATGATACTAGATTTTTTGAAAAGCATGTAAAATAAGGAAGCATTTATCTATAGGTTTATACAAGCATATCACACCTCAGGTAAAATAACAAGGAATTGGTAATAAAAGTAATCTCTGATATCGGAAGCTGGAGGCTGTAGGATATAGATGAGGAAAATTCAACATTTTTCTATAGATTGTTTTGTGTCTTTTGATTTTCATTCCATGGGCATTTGCACCTGTTTAAATGCTGAATAATAGAATTTCAAAAATAGTGTAGATAGCTTTCTGTCTATGCAGTTGTAGGTTGAATTGCACCTCTTACTAAGGTCTTGAGAAAACTGACCTTGAAAGAAGAGTAAATTATGTATTCCAAGTCTATTGTGCTAAGATTTTATTATTCCTTAGTAAACCTCAACTGAAGTTTTAAATGTAAGAGGTATTTCAAACACAAAGTACTTTGCATGACTGGCCGTGAAGCCAACTAAAAAACAGAAACAACAGCAACAAAACTGAATTTCTAATCTCATATTATGAACATATATACAAACCTTGAAGGATTTTGAGATATATTTTCCAAGGATGGGACATAAATTGGCCAAGAATATGATGAACATTTATTGAGAAGCTAGCAATGTCAGATTCTCTTGTGTGTGATATGTAAAAAAATTCTTGTATGTAAAAGGATTCTGAAATCTGCCTGTGAAATGGGAGCATCATTTTCAAATCTTATTTTTTATATAATTATTATGTTCCTATTTTTCACTTAGAAAAAATGTTTTTATAAGCAATGAACTATTGTAATAAAATTATTCCTTGCTTGCAAAAAGCAGATGTGCCATTTATTGCTTTCAAATTAAAACTCCACATTAGATCCTTCTCTCTAAAGTTCTTAATTTGTTTTCCTTTTCCCCCATCCCTGTTTTTTTGTTCTTTTCTTTGTTTTTGTTTTTGGCCCTAAATTCCTGGGTGTTGTTCTCTTTGGTCAGTAATTAAGGATTTTTCTAAAAGACAAATGGGCCTGTACCATTTGGGCCAGCCTGGCGATCTTCGAGCACATCAGATAAGAAAAGACTTCTCCTCACAGACAGCTGTAAAATGTAAGCTTCTTTATCTGAAAATGAAGTTCATTTGCAGTCGGCATTTCTTAGACCACTGCTGTTAACACCGAACAAAGGTGACAAGAGTCCACGGCATGGAGAACCCGGCATGTGGTAACACGTTTCATAATACAGAATTTCTCTCTATGCTTTTCTTTAGTATCAAAGAGAAAGTGATTCCATAGAGTGGAAGGATATGGAAAGCAATTATTATTTTTAAGGTAACAATTACAAATTAAACAGAGATAAAATTATTTAAAGATTTCTTTTAGGTCTAATCGTATATTGATGCCAATAATTATTTACATATATTTTGAAACGAGAAGTTTAGGCTTAATTTTTATGAAATGTACTTGATATTTTTCTAGATATGTGCAGTTAATATGAAGTCTGTTTTATTTACTATGGTATAGAAGGTAGTAAATACTCTCAAGTCTGGTGAATGAGAATGAGATAAATAGAAGGTAACACAGTCAGTCAGGTATTCAGAGAACAATTTTCTAAGAACGCTGCAAAGCTGAACAACTGAAATGAAAACCATCACCTCCATATCTGACAATTTTGACTGAAGATACATTATCAGGCCTCTTCACCCTGTGCTTGTTCAAAAGAAAGTTCCACTTCTGAGAAGTCTGCTTTAATTTTGTGCATCAAAGTCTGTACCTTTAGAATACTTTATAATAGGAAAGGGGAAGTTATGACTCTTCTTTAAGATACAAAAGCACTTCTAGGTAGTAAGAAAGATACAATTGAAAATACAACTGTCACAGAGCTCTTCTAATATAAGAAAGAAAACTAACACAGACCATCCTGAAAACACCTAGCCTGCAATGATTTTGACAGGAAAAAGCAATCTATAGTAAATTCTTGTAGTACCTCCTTTGCCAAAACTAAACAACAACTAAAACTAAACTAGGAACTAAAATGTGTCGGCTCAAGATAAAAACTTATCTTTTGAACAAATTATCATAGCATATGATATCTGTATATTTTCAGAGTTGATTCGAAAACATTTAAGGGGAAATCATGCATGATGAGTGTCAAAAACACATAATCCATTGGGTCATTGAGAATATTCTAGTCTGACAATTATAGCTGGTTTTTAGTTGCATTTATAAACCCAGAAAATTTATCGAGTACCATTTTGTTGGGTGCTACACATTAAAAATAATTAAAAGTGATTTTAAAAATAATAATAATAGCTCATTCTTTAAGTGTAGAGATATAGTAATCCCAAATGTGTGTATGTGTTTGTGTGTGTTGTTGTGGTGTGTGTCTGTGTGTGGGTGAGTAAGTGCAGTAGTCAGCAGCCTCCAGAGAAATAGAAACAATAGGATAGATAAATAGATGAATACATGAAATTCGATAAGATATATTGGGGTATATGAGGAAGCCGTTTGGTTTAAAACTAATTTGGCCTCACCTTGCTTTTCCAGAAAGGCCTGACCAGGCCTGTTGAGGATACATTGTACATCTGCTTTAAACATTTACAATGTCCTAAGGCCAAGAGTGTTGCCCTTAAAGATAGGGATGTATGCCTCCTCCCATATCAGCGTTTCTTTAAAGATAAGCATTTCTTCGCAGAATCTAGGGATTAATTGCTGACCTACCTTGCTCATCTTGTGACCACTGCCCTGCTATGCTAACAAAACATCTTGTGACTGTAGTAAAAAGGGAAATTCCTGTTCTATTTAATGTATGTTCCTTGTTCCAAGACAATATATAGATATGCTGTACATCTGCTTCTTTGAAGCACTTCCTTCCTTGGTGAAAGTTCTCTCCTGGGCTATATGGTCCTCAGATAGGCTCATAATAAACTTACCCAACTTGATTTACAGATTGATTATGGATTATTTGCATTGACTATGAGAGAGAGAGAGAGATTTGTCATGAAGAATTGGCTCACATGATTGCAAAAGTTGAAAAGTCCCATGATCTGCTGTCTACAAACTGGAGACTCAGGAAAGCCAGTGATATAAATTAGTCTAAGTCTGAAGTCTGGAGAACCAGGGGGGCCAAGGGTGTAAATCCCAATCTGAGGTCAGGTGAAAATGAAATGAAATGTCCCACCTCAAATAGTGAGGCAGAAAAAAAAGAAGCATCTCTCCTTCTTCGGCCTTTTGTTTTATCCAGGCCCTCAATGGATTGGATGATGCCCACCCACATTGGGAAGGGCAGTCTACTTTGCTGAGCTCATGGATTCAAACATAAATCCCTTCTTGAAGGATTCTGACTGATAAACCCAGAAATAATAATTAATCTGGGCATCCTGTGGTCAATCAAATTGACACATAAAATTAACCATCACAGTGAGAGAGTGAGTGTGTGTGTGTTTGAGTGGAATATTGTTTGGAAGAATTTCCTCAAACTTATGCAATAGCTTGTTTCCATAGAATTCAGTGAGTTCTTGAATTCTTATTTTTTTCTCACTAGAGAAAATATTACCTTTTATATTATTTCAGATATACATATAAGAGTTGTCCACCAAAATATGAACTCTTGGGGGAAAAAAGTGATAAAGATAGAAATTTTCTCTAGCTGAGATCAGTATTCTGTCAAAAAAATCCAAAAAGCAAAATCTACTAGATAGATGCCTTTGTCACTTACTACAAATATGACTTTGGGTAGACTCAATATCTTTTCTCCATTTTATCATCTGTAAACCTCATATAGCTTTTAGTAAGACTTGAACAAAAATTAATTTAAATGTTTTAGGTAAAGTGTTTAGAAAAAGCCTGGCACACAAGAAGTGCTCAAAAAATGTGGGCTGTTACTATTCCCACAACAATTTTGAGTCTTGATGTACTATTACGGTACTTACTAAAGTGTAAATGGCCCTTAATCACTTACCTCCATGCATTATCTTTTCTCCTACCGAACTGTAGGCTTTTTGAAGGAAACTCCATTTTTTCACTCATCTCTCCTGAACAAAATGGTTAAGAACAAGGGCTCTGGAGCCAGACTATCCAGTTTGATATTTTGATCATAATATTTTATTTATTGGAATACTTTAATGTGTACTTTCCTTGAGGTTTTCTCATTAACATTATATCCCAATTTTTTGCTGGGTTTCTGTGGGAGATATTTTAAACTTACATTAGAAAAAATAATCACATGAGGATTTCTTTAGGAAAATAGCATTGACTTGCCAACAATCATGTTGTTGTCCAATATAATAGTAAGAGGAATGAGTTGGATTAGGCCGAAAAAATAAATGTATAGATCTAAAAACATAATGTTGTTAAGAGAAAAATATTTTTATGGCACTTTGGCGTAAATTATAATTTAATGTTCTAATCATTCTAGGAGACACGGATGCCATTGAAAGTAAAACAAACAAATGCCCTCGATACTTGCAACAGTGCAAGAAAACCCTCAATAATGCCCTCAACAAGGCAACATATATGCATTGAAGATTCTTCTTTTTATTCTCTTAGGTATCTTTATGACTTTTGTAAAGTGAATGTAGCCTAATTCTTTATTAGAATACAATGTGTCCTGCAGTTGGAAAGAGAAAAAGTTATCTTAGATGTAACCCTATTTTATAAGCATTATTGGGTAATGCAGGGAGAGCAGATCCACATAGGATAGACTAGTTTCTTGAAAGGAAACGTTGGACAAATCTCTAATTGCAAAAACAATTAGAATATAGATTCCCTATATTGTTGCTGCAATATATTGTCAAGAATATAGTGCAGGGCAAGGTTGACACTGTCTGTTAAGTTACACTGAAGAGATGAGTTAATGAGTTAGGGCCGAGCCATTCTACCTGATGTACATGTCCATTGTTACAGCTCATATTTCATCATTGTTCAAATGGCCTATGAGAATTTAATGCAAATAATTTATATTAATTGACTTATGTATTACTTTCTGACCCTTTCCCAATATCTTTTATTGTATTTTTTCAGTCTCAATCTTTCAACATCAACAGTTAATAAAACTTCAGACTATCTGATAGACCGAATTTGCATTCTCCCAAGGAAGCCATCATTACCCACGATTATTGAAGTTACCACAGACAAGATGTCACTCAAATTCACCTATTGTACATTCTGGTTCAAATATTACATGCAACAAGTAAGGTAACATCACCACCTTTGTTCAAGTTTGTCAAGGAAAATTGCACCGCATAATGTTAAACAGAGAAGGACGACGTTATTCAAGACTATTGCAATAGGGGAGTAAGGCCATTACTAAGTCTGAACTCAACTCTGCTGAAACAAAGGATAGTGGAGTTTTTAAGGGCTGGAATGAGCTAGTGGAAAAGTACTGGAGAGTGTTAAGGGGGAGGTTGATTACTGAGTGGTGTTGAGAGTATTGAGTTATTTATTGGGTTTGTGATTAAGGCCAATTGGCATGGAATGTTTTCTCTGTGATTAGGCTATCTGGAATCTATAAGGTCCAGGGTGAGAAGGAGCTCAGAGGTCTAGAGGCAGAAAGAAGCCTGTTTAAATTTTAGTCAAGCTGAGGGGAAGATTAATGCCATTCATCCTAAATTGCCTCAGAAAGAGCAGCAAAGCCTTTTTAGAACAAAATGAAGATATATTTAGGTCTCCTTAGAAAGCATTGTTCTAGGAGATCTTTAGCACCGACTTCAAATAAATCCTATTTTTCCATATAGGGTAAGACATTCTGAAAGCTTATGGGGTAAGGTATTTTGTAAGTTAGAGCTCTTGGAAATAAGTATCAATTCCATGTCTTTCTTGGATTAGTCAAGATAGGTATTAGGGTCCCCAAGGCAGAATGGAGCACCTGGCAAAGGGATGGATTTAAAAATTTATATCACTTGAACTGAGGTAAAATTTTCAAAAACTAGCATTCAGGTGAACACCATAATATTCAGTTAAAAGCAAAACCACTTCAGTTAGGGGGAAAAAATCAGAAGAAACAATAGCCAGAATCTTAACAACTCAAGGACTGGTAAGGAACGGTACATGTTGAGAAGACCACAAGAGCCAGTGTTTAGTTGGGTACTTTGGAGCTGTGATATTTAAGGCATAGATTTATCCATTTGTCTTCCATGAATCAAGGAGGAAAAAAGGGGGAGAAGAATGATAATATCATTCGTCCATGGGATATTTAATGGGTTACACTCCCTCCCCGCAGCGAGTTCTGCTCCAATAAAAGAGATAGATAATAAACTAGAAAATAGAGCAACAGATTTCAAAGGATGTATGCTATTTGAGAAATTGGAGAATTTTATGTTTTGAAAGGTGATACCAGTTGGCATTTATTATGGACAAAGTAATTGCCTTGGAAAATTTGCATGAAGCTTTAAGAAATCACCAAGATGACGATCTAGAATTCTAATGGGTTCCATTTTAGGACTAGCTTACTTCAATCTAAAATGTAAGATGCTGGTATTCCTAGACTGATTTCATCACTAAGAACACCAATAGGCAGTAGATAATGCAGCATTTGCTGCAATATGAGAACTATGTATATGATGACGAAGGGCAGCACTTTTCAAATAAACTAGGAGGCCTCTTTTAGTTTCACATGTTCTAGGAAATGTTTACTTAAATTCGGTAGTGGTAAAACTACCAAGAATAAAATCAAGAATGGTGATCTATACTGAAATTGTTTTGTTTTGTTCTATTTATTTATTTATTTTTTGAGGAAGATTAGCCCTGAGCTAACATCTGCTGCCAATCCTCCTCTTTTTGCTGAGGAAGACTGGCCCTGAGTTAACATCTGTGCCCATCTTCCTCTGCTTTATATGTGGGATGCCTGTCTGTACCTGGGATCCAAATCAGCCAACCCCGGGCCGCTGAAACGGAATGTGCGCACTTAACCACTGTGCCACTGGGCCGGCCCCCTTGTTTCGTTTTTTGCCATGGTCTTGCAGGGTCTCATAGCTAGAGACTGAGTTAATCACCCTGCAGGGAGCTGAGTATGTGAATATGGACAGAAGCATCCTTTAACACAGTCGAAGACTTCATTTACAAATGTACTCCACTTGTCAGTGAGAAAGTGAAAAAAAAAAAAAATTTTGGTATGCCTAAGTAATTAACATGCTCCAACTAAAAGTCTTGTTTTGAAGTTGGAAACAATTTGGGTTTGCCTGTGTTTCTGAACCAAGTTTCAATCTGTTGAATTCTGAAATTAATTAAATTTGAATTGTTCCTTAAACACATAATTTAATTGATTGAAAGATTACTTGTCTAGAGTTTATAATATGAAAAGAATTATTAGAACATTATTACCTCGCTGATGCATAGCAGGGGACTTCAAATTTGGAGAGAAGCAGATTGATTATAACAATGTTGTACATTACGCCAATAGAAAATCAGTGGTGGCCTTTGTTGCTGTTTTGATACATTTTACGTAGATTTACATTCATGGAATGTAAGAAAAGTTTGTGTAGAAATTCTTGAAAGGTCATTGCTTCTACATTTCTCCATGTGTGTGGGTTTTTAAATTAATTACTAAAATAAAAATGTATGAATATGTTTTAACAGTTCTCTCACTTCATGGTAACTAGTAAGTGAACATGTGTTAATTCGTGTAACCCATTATCCTTAGCATCTTTTTGTTTGTGCTTCCTACTTTTAGAAGAATCGGTATTAATTATAACAGTAGAAGTAATTTAAAATGTCAGTTCAAAATTTTACAGCTTGGAACAGCTCATCCTTCAATAATTAAGTCAATAAAACTAACTTAATTTAATTGAAACAGCGATGCTGTTTTTTAGGCCTTGTGGAGTCATTACAATTAGTAATTCATAATTAGCATTTTATTGATGTCCATGCACTGTGTTGCTGAGCATCATCAAGAAACTATGATGATTGGTGGTAATTTGATAAACATTCGGAACCACTGCATTAATTATGTGCCTTCCAATTACATCTGATGTTAATGAATGTGAATATGTGAATATTGTGGAGATGAATTTAAAGGACAGCTCAACCTTAATTATAAGACAGTTTTTTTCTAGTATGTTAATTATAACTTTCCTAGTTATCAGCTTTTAGACAAAATGAGGCTTATCTAAAATATTAAATTTGCATATTGTTCATACATGACAATCTGTTTTCTAAAATGGTGGTGATTGATTCAAAACACCAGTCAATGTAATTTATGCACAATATGATGAATAAAATAGCTGTAAAGCATCTTCCAGTTTGAACTAAGAGCAGAAAAAAATTCATAAATACGGTGTCTAGAAAGCCTTAAAGTAAATAGCTTCATCAGGTTGCCTTTATAGAAGCGTAGCCAAGTTTAACTTTCTTTAGCTTATAAAGTTAAAAGAATTACAATAAGAAAAATACATATTTTCATAGATAAAGAGCCCCTGTCCGTCAAGGTCATAAACATCTTTTTCTTTCTTGATGACACTGGAGGAGGTGGGCAGGGTCACCCTTCGTTAGTGCCATTTAAAACTCAATTGGAAGTGTATTTGGAATAGCCATTTTAATAACTAACTAGCTGAAATTTAAATATATACATATTGTCAATTTGAATGAGAATGGAAATCTGTGGTAATGTCTATAGAATTCAGATATTGTAACTCTTCAGAGTCCTTTCTACAAGGTTCTGAAAACATGAACATTAGTTAAGCCCCTGTGTTCACTGGTCCACTGTCTAACATGCAACTGACGCCCCTGCTCTTGAGTGCATCCTGCTGTTTCACTATTCTGTTCAAATCTCTGAGATTGAAGGGCCGCTAACCAGGCAAATTAACGTAACAGTCTTAGTCTTGAAAATATGAGGGATATTGTTCCCATGGAATAGAGAGAGAAAGCTAAAATGAGAGAGAGAAAAAGAGCAAGGGAGAGAGAGAATGAAAAGAAGCCATAAAACACTGAAATTAAAAAAAAAAATCCTGGGGGCTGGCCCAGTTGCATAGTCATTGAGTTCCTGCATTCCACTTCGGCAGCCTGGAGTTCATGGGTTTGGATCCCAGGCGTGCACCTACACATCGTTCATCAAGCCATGTTGTGGCAGCATCCCACATACAAAATAGAGGAAGATTGGCTCAGATGTTACCTTAGGGCCAATCTTCCTCATTAAAAAAACAAAAACAAAAAAGACCTCAGGAAACTTATTTTTCCGAAAGTGAAAAAAAAGGCTGTTTTCTAGTGTACAAATAGAATCAGAGTTATCAGTTACCAACTAAACTTTCATAATTTTTCAAGTTTATTTCAGTCATTGGGCCTGAGAATTGGGGTATGTGGATTCATAACCAGATACTGTAACTATCTAGATGTGTAGTTTTTAAACAAGTCATTAAACTTTCTATAAAATTAGAGATTTGGGATAGACAAGCTAGGAGGTTCCTTACTAACTCCACAGTTCAATGTGTACAAAAATATAACTACAGATCTTCCTGGACTTATGATGAGGGGATGTGCAGGTAAATCCATCTTAAATTGAAAATATTGTAATTCAAAAAGGCATGTTTTACACCTAACCTACTGAATGTGATAGCTTAGCCTGGCCTAACTTAACCATGCTCAGCACACTTAGCCTACAGTTGGCAAAATCATCTAACGCAAAGCCTGTTTTATAATAAAGTGTTGACTATCTTGTGTAATTTATTGAACACCATACTGAAAGTGAAGAACAGAATGGCTGTCTGGGTACAGGATGGGTGTAAGTGTCTTGGTTGTTGACCCTCGTGATTGTGGGGCTGACCGGGAGCTGTGGCTACCCAGCATCAGGAGAGAGGATCCTACCTCATATCACTAGCCCAAGAAAAAATAAAAGTTCAAAATTCGAACTATGGTTTCTACTGAATGCGAATTGCTCTCACACTATCACAAAGTTGAAAAATATATATATACACACATATATTTTAAAGAAAAATCTTAATTAAGGAATATCCTCCAAAAGGTCACTGTTAAAAAGAGAAAACAGCAAACAAAACTTTACTGCATTACTGAGTCATGGATTTTGGTGATCCCCATGAGCAATTCCATTTTTTTAATATTTAAATTTATTTGTTTTTCTCTAAGTACTTAAATTTTTTCTTTTTAAACTTGACCTTGCTTACATGCTATATTAGTTTCCTAGGGCCTCCGTAAGAAATTACCACAAACTGGGTGACTTTAAACAAAGGAAATTCTTTCACTCGTAATTCAGGAGGCCAGCAGTCTGCTGGCAAAGTTGCTTCATATCAGCTTTTACCTCACAATGTTGTTATAAAAATTAAGTAGGAACATAGAGGTAAAGTATTCAGAACTATGCCTGAAAATATTACACAATTGTTTGTAAAATTAAAAATAAAATGAATGCATCTGTCCATTCATTAAACAGCTATGAATTAAGTATCTATTACATGTCAGGTGGTGTCCTAGGTGTTAGGCATAAAGTAGTTGATGAAAGACAATAGGCTTTGAAAGTAAGTTCTTATTGTTTATTGATAATAGGCACAATATGACAAGAGGTACCATTAAGAAATGATCTCAGCAGAACTTTCACTGTGTTAAATTTTGCAGTTTGTATTTTCACACAGTTTCATTTCAACAAGATCTATATAAATGGAAAAGAATCCTTAAGATATTTCTTATGTAAGTATTTCTATCATTTTGCAGTAAATGTGTGTATGCTTATACAAATGTACATATACATTAAACTATTAATTGCAGCAGTGTCACAAAAGTTTGCCTAATCTAAAAGCCTTCAAATCAAGTGCATTGGAAGCCTGCGGAGTAAGGTAAGGTAAAGCCAAAGAAGACACGGATAACAGATTTAAATTTTAATCTAAAATTCCAGGCAAAATTTTCAAGTTTTCATGGTTCCTCCCTTTACTGTCATTTCATGCTCTTAGCTAGGGCATTCCAATCACAACCAACTACTGAATACCTAACAATTTGGAATCTGCTGTTCACTCTGAGTGAACTGAATATAAGGTGTTAAAAATATTTGAATATTGGGGCTGGCCTGGTGGTGCAGTGGTTAAGTTTGCATGTTCCGCTTCAGCGGCCCAGGGTTCACTGGTTCCAATCCCAGGTGTGGACCTATGCACCACTTCTCAAGCCATGCTGTGGCAGGCATTCCACATAAAATAGAGGAAGATGGGCATGAATGTTAGCTCAGGGCCAGTCTTCCTCAGCAAAAAGAGGAGGATTGGCAGCCAATGTTAGCTCAGGGCTAATCTTCCTCGAAGAAAGAATTTGAGTATTAAAACTTTCTTATATTTTTGGAAAAAATGGTTTCATCTCCTTGTGGAAAATTTCCCCAATTTGGTTGTGGTGATGATAATCCTAATTTTAGTCACGGCAATACTGATGGAGGAATAAACGTTTTTGTTTTTATTGTTATTATTACTGTGATGTTATTATTCCTACTACAACATATGGCAGCCACAAATTCCATCCATGCATCAATTCAACCCCAATTATGTCACATTTAAATCAGCTACAATATCCAAAACTGTATCAATTATTATTATTTTAACCTTTTTATACTTTGCATTGCCATCAAAATATCCATTCATTCCTCCTAGGTAGTAAGTGGCTTCTTCAAGTCCACATATACTTTAATTATAGTTACTGTCTCTATTCTCCAATTTGACAGGTCTTTGAAACAATTCTCTGGTCTTTTAACTTGAAATTCTTTAACACATCAGATGTTTATATGTCACTAAAATTAG
The DNA here is from genome assembly GCF_041296265.1 of Equus caballus. NCBI lineage: Eukaryota > Metazoa > Chordata > Mammalia > Perissodactyla > Equidae > Equus > Equus caballus. The sequence continues at coordinate 25,898,137 of NC_091709.1, read as the reverse complement.
AGGCATCTATGTTGTCTCTTGATGGTCAGGAAATTCTTGCATTCGTTGCAGAGAAAAAGGCCCTTCCATAACCTTCCATCATGCTGGAAAATCCCAACCAAATGAATCCATAAGGAAGCCTTTTAGGTAGACTTGTGTACGGAGGGCTAAGCCTCTGGTCTGGCATAATGGGGAGGTTGACTCTGTTTAGTAATTCAAGGTTATGTAGTCAATCCTGTATCAAAGATTTTGCAGTGTAGGCTTATATGGAAAAAAAGTAACAGAAACCAATCTCTTAGTTAGTGACTTAGGCTTGTGCAGAAGATTGCAATCCTACATATAAACTGAAAAAGGTTTAAATACAACCATTTATCATAATGTCCATAAAAGGGTACATTCTTAGGGTTGACCCAGTGGCATTGTGGTTCAGTTCGCGGGCTCCACTTTGTTTGCCCGGGGTTCACAGGTTCAGATCCTGGGTTTGGACCTATACACCATTCATCAAGCCATGCTGTGGTGGCATCCCACATACGAAATAGAGGAAGAAGAGGAAGATTGTCATGGATGTTAGCTCAGGACGATCTTCCTCATCAAAACAAAAAAAAAGTCTACATTATTGAGAAGTTTTGATAATAAGATATTTGGAAGTAGCTGTTTAAAAGCAATAACTATATTTGTGTAATCAAGAATGTGAACACAATAAGACATCTGGAAAATTCTCTTGTTACCCTAATCGCTACTTGTGAGGTAAATATAAGTGTTTAAGAGAAGTCTTCCATCATTTTTTTTATCATCTTAAGCTAAAGACAAAATTTTAAATGTATCTCCAAATTCAAATACTTGGAAAACAGTTTCGAATTTTCCATGGCAGTTCTTACATTCTCTGAAGGAAAATCAGTATTACAAGTAACATTATGGGGCCGGCCCCTGGACCATGTGTTTGAGATTGTGTGCTCCCCCCACTTTGGTGGCCCAGAGTTGAGCCGGTTCAGATCCTGGGTGCAAAGATGGCACCGCTCATCAAGCCATGCTGAGGTGGCGTCCCATGTAGCACAACCAGAAAGACCTACCACTGGAAGTTACAACTATGTACTGCGAGGCTTCGGGGAGAAGAAGAAAAACAAAAAGAAGCAGCAGCAGCAGCTTGGCAACAGATTTTAAATCAGGTGCCAATCTTTAAAAAAAGGAAAGTAACACTGTAGGACTAAAACAATAATATCATTTTTTAAAACTCAGAGTGTTTTAAAAATGTCCAGAACAGAAATTCCAGTGATAATTTTTTTTTTTATCTTGAAATATAGCCTTAATCACTTGGACAAAGCCTGAGAAAATGCGAATGCCTTATGTGCAAGTGGGCCACAATCTCTCAAGCTGCTAAATTACAGTCTGACATAATGGGTACAGGGAGCTCCCTCCCAGGAGCTGCCCCATGGAGGAAGGCTTATTATTCAGCCCAGTGATGAAAGTGTTTGTGTCATCCCTGATGCCAGTGAAAGATGCCTCCTACACAGAGTGGGCGCTTTGAAGTCTCAGTATTTCAGTTCTCAAGTTTTCTTGTGTCAGTTCTGAAAACAAAATGTAGAAAAAAGACAGCTGCACAAGAATCTCCAGGAATAGCCTGAGTCAGTAGCAAACGAACAAGCATTGTGTTGGAGGTATTGATTTAGTTTGTAATTTTCCTGTTGCTTGTTAAAAACCAGAATGTCCTTAGAACCTTCGTCTCTGTATAGCATAATATGCCATCGATCTTTTCATAAAAGCATATTTGTTGGGGAACTATCTGTTCACTTGAGCTTCTACATGGGGCATTGTTTGTTTCAAACACAAAGCTTAACCGAGATGTATGCATAGTTTTATTGAATGGACACAAGAATGAAGGGAAGACAACGAATAGGAAAATATTCCTACCAAATTTCCAGGGTCGTGTAATGCAAATGCACATCTGACTGAGATGAGTTCAAAGCTGCTCCCTGTAAATCCAGTCTTGTTCAAGGAGGGTAACGTACTCGTTTCACGTCACTGCTTCTGAAATGTTCACATCAATGGGTAGGACTCTTGATAAAAAGACTCCCTAACTCACTTGTCTTAATACAACATTCATAAAAAAACATATATATTAAGTGGTGGAACAAGAGGAAGCGAAAAAGAAAGTGCAGAAAACATACAACATAAAGGAACTGCCATTTTCATTCATAATGAAAACAGCAAATATTTACTGAGTGACTTCTGTGGGCACTGTATGTTTTAGTTTGTGGGATGTGGATGGGTGGGAGTATGAAGATGGATAAAATACTTCCAGCCCTGCAATGACTCAACATATTTAAATAAATATTAAAAATTCAAATTTGAGCTTTAAATTGGAAAAGAGTATGGAGAATGTAACAAGGATGTGTTATAATCATAGCTAAGGCAGTTGATAGGACCTATAAGCATAATGTGTTCAGAAAAGACCTAAGAGGGAGGACATAGACACTAAACAGAAAATGACATGGATGAGGGGAAGGTGTGGGTTTAGGGAGATGCAATATTTCAGGCAGCTGAAACACTGTATACAAGAATATAGAGGAAGAAAATGAGCAGAAACGTTCGGGAAGCCTTCAATATACTGCCTTGGCTAGAAAGAAGCATTCAAGAAGCATTTGGGAAAATCAATAGCTGGTTAGCAATCTTACTGTGCCATGGGAGATCTCTGTGATCTAGAAAAAGAATAGTTTCAAGGCAATACTCTTTGAAGATACGTTGGGCCTTTCTCCAAAATAATGCCCTATGATTACTTTGACTATCTTTTTTTGTTTTTTTCTTAAGAAAACTTTACATGAGTCATCTTTAATTTGGCAAAAAACTCATTGCTGAGTTCAATGAATTATTACTTTCAATGAACTGAAAACTATGCCTCTATTTGTGCCTCTTCAGCGCTTAATTTAGAACATCAGAAAAACAGTAGAGTTTTGCCAGTATCAGCAGCACTTCATTCTTTTCCACTTTTCAAACATCCTGAACATCATCCTATCAAAGCCTCTTGGATTTCCGCCATCCTGGGAGACACACTGGAGAGAGAAAATGGTTTCCATCTTACTCTGTAAGATTTTCAAATTAGTTCTCAAATAAGGCATGATTTTTATAATTTTAATATTTTTAACATTAAAACTGCTGTTCTTATATTTGATAAGCTAATTCTCAATAAATTTGTATATTTAAGTAGGTAGATTCCTGTCAAAGGCCTAGAACTTATATAAGTGTAAAAAGAGATACTATAAATGTTTCACAGCTATCTAGTGGGTATTTTTTAAAGATTAGGCAAATCTGCACAATTTCAGTTTTTTTCTATAATTCAAGTTAGAGAGCTATTAACTATACATCTGATGACTAAAACTTGTGGATATTTTAAGAAATGACCTTATTGTAAAGTAAAGTAATATATATTGTTAAAACCGTATTTAAAGGAAGTCAGGTATTTTTATTTATGTCAAATGTGTCATTTAAAAGGCTGACAAACATGAGCCTCTGTGAGTTTTCACTGAAGTAATATTCTTGCAGAATAATGTCAAAAGATCTATTCTGATGGGGTATATTGACCATACACTTCTGTCAGTAGGCAACATTTGTAACTCTCTGCATTGAAAAGGAGAAAAAATACCCCTTAAGTATTCTTATAAAAGAATAAGCTATATATTAAGGGTATTAAATAAAAAATCAAGTGAAAAAGATCCAAGGTAGAGATCTCAGGTTTGTTCTTTTGTTTAGGGTGTAAACTGAATCCACATAAAATGTGCAAATATGTGCTACAGATTTGATATGCACGTGATTTGGTCAGTCTAGTTTATCATGCCAGTGTCCACGGTTCTTGGGACAGGAAGAAATGTAAATAGTCTAATACTGTTGCTGATAAAGCAGTAGTAGACTTTGTAAATGAACCAAACTTTGTATGTTATTCTTCTCATAAGTAGGACTGGTAACTAATTCAACATTTGTAAATTACCCATGTGGGTTTCCTTCATCCAGCCCACCATGTAGACTCCTGAAACTGAGGAAGAACTAAGTGTGTCAGAGAGGTTGGTACACCTGGGATCCTCATGCTGTTGTGTATGAAGTTGTCGATGTGCATATAATAGAATCAGGACATTCGGAGTACCAAGAGAGAGCCAGGCTTCAGGAAAGATGAGGCTCCCTGGGACCAGTCCCTCATCATGAGGGGTGAGTCTCTGTTGTAAGCATGCCTGGTTCATCAGTATATTCAAAATGGATAGTGTCTCCAAGCTGTTAGTCTCTCTGGCAAGGTCTCTCTACCCACAGTTGGAGTGAAAATAGAGTACTCAAAAAATAAACATTGTTCAGAGGGTGAGAAATATCTTTGTTTTTCCCGAACCTTCTTCTAAGCCCAGAAACAACCTCCCTGTTTTGGTTTGAACTTGACCATGCTTTTAAAGTGTGTGAATATAATGATAGGAAGCTTAGAAAAGCCTCCCAAGTCCCAACAAGGGGGAATTTGCTCTTATCCCAGCTCCACCAAAGACCAGTATCTACCTCCTCCATTGTCAGGATGCTCCACAGGCAGGGACTGGTGGTTAGTGGTGAGAAACAGGGCCTACTGGGGACAGGGCGAGGCTCATCTTAGGCTCGAAATGACGCAGATTCTGTCTTCTTCACTCATCCTCCCCAGCCCTTCACTCACAAATCCCTGTTTACGTCTTACTGCCCCCCAAGTCTTTGTCTTCTCTCCCTGGATCTTTGCACAGTAAGGGCTGAAGTGATGCAAAGAGCTAATTGATTATATGGCTTGAGTTCCCTGTCATACCTTAGTGTCCATGTGATCTTGGGCGATTTGATTACCCAAACGACCTGTATTTCCTCATGAGTAAAAAAGGGTTAATGAGAAACTAAATCTGTATCACAGTTTCTTACGAAAATTAAATGAGAAAAATCCAGGTAATGAAGAGTCACACAATTAAAGCTATTAATAACATTAGCTCTTATGTTCTTAACAAAAAAATGCTTAGCCATGTTTTTCAAAGTTTACCAGATACGGCTTTCAAGTAATCCTTGAAAGTTTGCCTGCTTATTGACTGACATCTTATTTAAATACCCGCTCTGGACTTCGGGGACTTCATCCCTAAATAATTCAACATCGTTTTCCCAAGTACAAGGACAGTTTCCTTTATAAGGAGAATATCAGTGTCACATTTCAAAATTAAAGTTATGGGGCGGCCCAGGGGCGGAGTGGTTAAAGTTCTGTGTGCTCCACTTCAGCGGTCCAGGTTTGTGGGTTTGGATCCTAAGCACAGACCTACTCCACTCATCAGCCATGCTGTGGAGGCATCCCACATACAAAAAAGTAGAAGAGAATTGGCACAGATATTAGCTCAGGGCTAATTTTCCTCAAGCAAAAAAAGAGGAAGATTGGCAATGGATGTTAGCTCAGAGTGAATCTTCCTCACAAAAAACAAAAATAGTTACTCAGAGCCTATATCCGATTTTCTCTAATTTTCTTCAAAAATGCCTTTTATGTTTTTCTACGCCCTCTCCCTAAGAACAATCTAATCCAGGTTCATGCACTGGATTTGTTTGCTGCCTTTTTAACACCCATCACTCCAGAGCAGTTTTTCCATCTACCTCTGTTCATCGGTGACATGGAATTTCTCAAAATGTTTCAGGCAACTCCCTTGCTAGAGTTGGGTTATATAACATTGTGTTAACTAGAGCCTTGAGGTAATAGAGACCTGGATTCTGAACTGTACCCCTTCGTGGCTGAATAACATTTGTTAATTTATTTAATCTCTATAAGTCACTATTTTCTTCCATGGAAAATGAGAATAATAAAAATAGTAATAATAATAATGTCTAACTCATAGGGTAGTTAAGAAGATTAAACTATATAACAAATAAAAAAGATTACTCCAACACCTGAATTAAAGACATGCAAGATACAACAAGTTTGAGGATGATGATATGATAATATTATTGTTAGTGTAATTATCTTTATTAACACTACTGCTGAGGCCCTGATGGTTTGCCCTCTGATAAGATCCCAGTTTGTACAAACAGTTCTGGTTTCTTCTTCTTCTCCCAACATGTAACTCTCCCTTTACTCTCAATAATGTCCTAGTTTGAACCATCAATTATAGGATCAAGCTCCCCATGGAACTACTGGGTACAATTCTCTCACTAATTGCCTACCTTTCTCTCCTTGCTAAAAAGGAACTTCTGCTTGATTTGCCCAATGTATTGCTCCTTTATTCCGATTCCCATTTCATGTCACCAAAATAGCAGATTTGACAATGTTCCTGCACTTCTCCCCAGTAAGACAGTTCTTTGTAGGCAAGAATCCAAGTTTTATCTTCCCTTTTATTCTTTTCTGCTTTATTTATTCATTTTATTATTATTAGCCATTATTCTTGTAGTTTTGGTATCACAGATCACTTAACACAATAAATTCAGACACTTTTATTTACTTAATAAGGCCCTTATAAAATCTTGTAGACATGTTCTTACTTACCTTTCTAGCAAACTCTATCCCCACTCCTCGTCTAAAACTCTTCTTTCTAGTTACATTCTCTCTCTGCCTCCACCTTCTCTAGATCTTCATGGTCAAGTTAAGAGAGAAGAACATTATATAGACCAAAAAGAAAAAACAAACCCAACAGCAGCAACAATAAAAGGTAGCCTTGTCCACCACTACAATGACAGAGGAAGCACATTGAACTTGGTCCAACTCAGTTTTGACAAGGCACTACCTCTGTGTGACTATTCATGGCCTCTGGCAACTTGACTCAGAGCTTTCCACTTAAATCTTGTTTTAAGCTGTATATCTTCCCTCTCTTTCATAGCTAACTCTCAAATGCTTTCTATAGCAAAATGACAATTCCTGTTTGTGTAATTATCTTGTTCCAGGAAATTGAGAGTACACTTATGATGTTCTAGTTTCCCATAAGCTTTAAGGATTTCTGTTTGGTTTTCATTTGTTTTTCTTTTCCTTATGTGCATAGATGGTGATGGTAAAATTAGTGGCAGGGACCCAGGCAGAATGTGAAGTCACAACAGTAACATAAAAGGCTTATTCTCTGCACTTCGTCATTATATTGAAAGACATTCTTTTATTCATGTCAGAAAATGTTATAATCAATATGTGGTATTCTTAATAATTATTCTTAGTGACTGTGATTGACAAGCCCAAGTTTGTAGAAGTTGCATTTATTTCCAATCTTCTTCAGTCTACACTGGATGTCGGCAGGCTGGGCAACAGTGTGGGAAGTAGAGTTGGCTGGACTGTAGACACGTCTCTCACTTTCACTACCTTTTGCTGCGCTCATATCTCTTGCTGTATTCTAGCCCTGCGTTCTCACCCTAGAGACTTAAATTTCCTTTGTCTTACCCAAATATACTGATCTAATACCTGTTCTTTTAAGAACAAGAGAATAATTACGTGGTTATTATAGTTATATAGGTAAATAATCTTGAGGAACAAGAGGGCTGGAAATGTCATGTCCTTTCCATTAACTCCAGGAATGTTAATTTCTGTTAATATATCAGAAAACGATTTTTATTTTAATTTGAGGAGATTGGCCCTGAGCTATCCTCTGTTGCCAATCTTCCTCTTCTTTTTATTTTTTTCCTGCCCTGAAGCCCGGGTACATAGTTTACACCCTGGTTGTAGGTCATGCTCATTCCTCTAGGCGGGATGCAGCCACACCATGGGTCAATGAGCAGTGCTAGGTCCACACTCAGGATCTGAACCAGCGAATCCTGGGCCCCCGGAGCAGTGCGTGCAAACTCAACCACTTGGCCACGGGGCAGGCCCCAGAAAATGATAAATTAATCTATATTTCAGTCAGTGTATATGTTTAGTCACCATCTATGTGCATATTTAGTCAAATAATTGAATTTATTCTGTCAGCACAGAAGCTTTGGATATTTAGTCTTTTTGCCTGATTTAAATCGCACTTAAATTTGAAGTGGGCAAATCACATGACATGTCAGAATTTTATTTTATTTTTCTGTAAAATGAGACATTCAGACTTGGAAACTTCCTTCTCATTTAGCTTTAGTAGGAGGTAAATCTAAGCCGCCATATGCATTCACTTAATTTTTTTATTTATTTGCAACAGATTGTGTTAATTTTAAACAAGAAAAAATTAAGAAATGTCATTATTTGAGAGCTTAGACATAAAGTTGGAGACACAAAGTTATTGCCTGTGTAATGAATTAAATAATTACATATTTTAGTTTACCTTAAATATACACAGCTTAAAATTTGTTATAGCCCAATAATTATCTGATCTAAAAGTGCAATGCAACCTTAATTTAAAACTATTGCAGCAATGTAATGTTGCCTTTCAAGGGGAAGGATAATTAATGTAGAGCAGAGACTTTCCTAATATCTATCATGTATTCTGAAGTTATCTTTTCGTGTTTATTCAGATTTGCATCATTAAATCAAATCTCAAGGAATTTGAAATCGATAATTCCTTCTTCCATTTAACTATGTTCAATATATGTGTAGTTCAACTAAAAGATGAAAAAAAAAGCTAAGCTGAAGGTTTATAGAGATTTTTAAAGGGACAAATAACAAGTTTGACGAGGTGAGAGATAGAAAAATGAATTTCTTGACGGGAGACATTGTTAAATACGTGAACAAGCTCCTAAAGGGGTTTGTAGAATTGGAAGACTTTAGAAACATGAAATATTCTCCTATCTATACTACAGCTGAGCTTCGGGTGAGACTATGACTAGAGACAAAATAATAGACCTGATGAATACAAATGGAATTTGCTAGCCCTGTGGGTTTTAGATTTATTTTGAAGGCTACGATAAAATCAGATTTAAATGTCATACCTCATTATAAAATCCAACTAGAGAAAAAATTTGATTTTGAGATATTTTGAACAAGAAAAATGAGAGGAAATTATTGTCTACTTCACATTAATGTGGTCAGTCTCCACCATGTATAAAACAAGAGTGATGCATTTGCATAACACTTGTGAAATATTGCTGGGGATGTTCAAGTGTATGTAGCTGGGAGATAAAAATAGGATTTCTCTTATGGAAAAAGACAGACTTTGTTTAGAAAATTATTTTGATGGTCCATTTTGGTTATAGAAAGTTGACACACGGAATGTTCCCTGATGCCCAGGAATGAGACAAGCAAATAGATTGTCAGGAAGACATTTGTGGGGTGGACTGTAAGTGAGCAAGAAAAGGGAGAGGGGAAGAGAAAAATGACCCAGAACCAGGGCACATGGGTGCTCTGCCCCATACTTGGCCTCAGCCTCTCGTCTCTTTCTTGAAATGTTGTAAGGCCCCCTCCAGTGCCCAGGACCTGCCAGGGTCTGTAGTCATCTCAGAGCAGCACCGTGAACCTTGAAAAGGATCTCCAAGCCTCCAGGCTCCTTTTCTCCCTTTAAAGGTCTCTCTGACATTTTTATGACCCCCTTAGTGGGGTCAACCAAATTCTCAGAGGAGATCCAGGGCTTACCCCTATGGAGTCGTGTGGAGTTCTGTGGATGGCTGGGTTCCAGGAAGGTGGCACAGGGAGCCACCAGTCAGAGCTGTACTTTTCCACAGAATCACTGGAGATAGGGCCACCCAGAAAGGGTGACTTTGATCATGTAGATGACTCTCAGAATGCGAGGCATTGGACCACTGACTTTCAACTCCTGAGGTTTGGCTTGAGCTGTGAGTGAGGGAGGGAGGGCCTGTGTTCACCACAGCGCTGCCTCTGGTCGACTGCACTGGAGGGCTGCGGCGGTGGTGGTAGGCATCCCTCAGCTGTGTACCTTCCTCTGCCGGCACTTAGGCAGTCACCCTTCTACGGCTGCAGGCTCCTGGCCACATACCCACCAGTCCTCCAGGGGTGGTTGCAACTAAGTCCTCTGAGTTTTTGAGACCACTGCTCCAATGCAAACAGAACCTAACATGTCATAGAAGTAGGTAAGAGTCATGCGATCCTTTCCTCTTCTATCTTCTCCACTGGGGGTGGTGTGTGGAAGACAGATTTGTAGTTAGCATTTAAAGAGATCAAACTCTAGAAATACATTGTTTACGGCCTAAAGAGTTCAAGAGAAGATATAGATGAAAATCCGCTGTTTAAATTTACTGCTATAACATCCAGAATGGTATATTTAACATGACAAAAAAATGAAATATCCTTTATATTTTCCTACATAACCTTGGTGAGACTTCTATTTGTGATCATCATCACCAAAGCTGAATAACAGCCTTTGAAGGAGTCACTCAGGCCGGTATTCAAGGGTGGCACAACAGTTAATGCAGTGTTATGCATACTGACAAAGCCAGTATTAAGGAAATGGTTTTAGGGAACTTCAGGGGCAAGAAGATCTATATTGCTTCAATAGAAGTCACTTCTAAAAGTCTCAGGAACATGAGTAGTAGTAGTGCTGTCACATTTTCTCACTACCTTTTCCTCATTATGGTGGATACAGAGTCAAGCAGTGTGGTAGGTAGAATTCTAATTCTAATTCTCTAATTAGACCCCAAAGACTTTTGACTTTGTACCATCTCCTCCCTTTTGAGTGTGGGTGGAACCTGTGAAAATAAGGAGATACCATGCCTGTGATGATGTTATATTGTGTAGCAAAAGGGAAATTGTCCTGGGTAGGCCTGGCACAATTACGTGAACCTGTTTGTTTTATCTGGCTGGATGACGAAGAGGACGTCAGGGAGAAGTGCTTTGGCTGCCCTGAAAGACAGCAAACATTTATTTTGTAAACAGTCCATGGGAACCATATGGTGATCAATTCCATTCATGTGGTCCCTAAGAGTTCAGAGCAGTCTGTAGCCAACAGTTTGCAGGAAAACAGGGACCTCGGTCCTATAAACACAAAAAAATGATTCTGCCATTATCATCCAGTGAGCTTGGAAGAGGACCTTGAGCTCAGATGAAAACCACAGTCCGGGCCCACACCTTTATTTGTGCCCCACCAAACCTTCAGTAGAGATTCAATCACACTGCACCTTGACTTCTGACCTTTGGGAACTGAGAGATAATGAGTCTGAGTTGTTTTAAGCTGCTAAATCTGTGGCCATTTTGGAGGAATGGAAAACTAATCAGCTAAGTTTGTGGTGATTATGTAGCAATAGAAAACTAATATACCCAGGAGCAGCACACATGACAATAAAACACACAACGAGATGGTTCATAGCCATGCACAGAAAGAGAGAGTGCCTGGACACTGAAACAAACCTTCGAGTGCACTCTTTGGACAATGAACAAATATCTACAGCTCTCTTCTCTACCGTTACCATAAACATTCATCAATAAATCACTATACTTCACATGGGCCATGATATTCTCATACATTAAAAAAATCAAAATTTTCACAGCGACAGGGTCCCTGTCAAAAATGGCCTATTGCCCAGGACCATGCGTAACTTATGGGTGGCACTGCACCCTAACTGTGCATTTCCTGTTCTGATGATGTGTCATTAATACACAATTAAGTTGAGTTTTTGTTACTTGCAATCAAAGGTATATTAAATACTAAAACAATATTATTTAAATTAAGGTATCTTAGATGATTTAACTCTCAATTTTTCCAATATGAATATTCGATCAGTGATCAACTGTATTTTTGTTTTGATTTCTTTTTTCTCCATGGCAGAGGAGTTAATGATGTTACCACGGATGGATTCATGGTATTGACATAGCCCCCAAACCAACAGAATCGTGGACAAATGTAATGACTGAATTATTTGTGCTACCAACTGGGCACCTGCAGGGATTGTGGTTCTATTTATGTATTATCTGAAAAATGTGAAAAAAAAAATCCTCTTATTTAGCCAAGGCATTGCATCTTTATTTCTTAAAATCACTGGTGTCTTAGAATCAATACTATCTAGTTCAGACAATATATTTCTATCAAATCTTAAGAACTATGGGGCCCAATAGAGTTAGTTCATTGTTATCAAAGCCGAGTGAGTGAAAGAAAGGGTCAAATTCTTAAAAATTCTTTCCATCTAGCTGTATCTCTAAATACTAGATTTTTCCTTAAGATGTGTAAGTTAGAAATGGTGAAAAATGTTTCTTTCAACATCACACTTACCGTGGTTTAGCTTCTTTTATTGTACCTGGTAATAATATAAGCAAGTTTTTAAGAAAATTAAAAATTAAAAATTCTGTTGGACAAAATGTGTTAATGGAATAGCTGAACTTTGCCCGGAAGTCCTCAAGATTCTGAGGTGAGCAAGCACTCTCCACTGAGCCAAAATTGGAATAAAATGACCTGCAAAGAATTGCTTTCTTCAGATTTGTTTATCTAGTTATATAAAACAATACACTTTGTAGAAATTAAATTATCTTCTGCTATACACAGGAGTATGCTGAACAAATTTTCAGACTATAGATGTTTGATGAAAAACTTTGGAGTTCATTGTGTGTTTATACATGTATATAACATAATCTAGTATTATACACTCATAAATATGAAGGAGAAGAAAATAAACATGTAAAAGGATCAGGTCAAGACAAAATGTACTTGCTTCAAGATATTTAACTTTATCAATGTGACAAAACAACTTGTTCTTCTAAATGTATTAGTAAATTATAATATTAATAACTAATTGACAAATGAATGATAGTATGTTTTGTGAGAACTAGCATGCTTTATTAATACTAGATTTTCAAAGTTGGTTTAAGAATTTGTGATGCAGAGAGTAAAAAAATCAAGTTCTAAAGTCAAATTATTTGGGTACATTGTCTTAATGTTTGTTAAAGCTTAAAAATAGATGTGGGAATTATGTATGAAGGGAAATAAACAATTTACTGATGGCTACTCCTGGTAAAGCAAAACATTAATTTTTAAACCATAAAAATTTTGACAAAGGTTTTAGTTGTAATTTAACTATGAAATTTTCATCTTCCTTAATATCTATCAGCTATTTTATTTTATTTTATGTTTTTGAGGAAGATTAACCCTGGGCTAACATCTGCTGCCAATCCTCCTCTTTTTGCTGAGGAAGACTGGCCCTGAGCTAACATTCATGCCCATCTTCCTCTACTTTATATGTGGGACACCTGCCACAGCATGGCTTGACGAGCAGTGCTTAGGTCCACACCTGGGACTGGAACTGGTGAACCCTGGGCTGCCCAAGTGGAAAGTGCGAACTTAACTGCTGTGCCACTGGGCCAGCTTCATCTATCAGTTATTTTTAATAGCGAATTGTATCAGTTATTTTACTATTTTGTATTCACATTTCACACCTATACTTCCGTATATTTTATAAATACTTGCAAAACATATTGAAACTCCTAAAACACCAGAATTTTCAGCCGGCTGTAAAATATGATTTGTAAGTGTCACATCCCACAGGCCATCTCCTCTCAGGAACCATGACTCAAGGCTGTGTGTCTGAGGCATTTTACTGAAGATTCAGGGCAGTAGAGGAGTTTCACAAAAGAGTTTGGCAAAGTAACAATCTAGTATTAAATATTTAAGAATGTGTTCTTAAAATTCCTTCAAATGTTTCTGCCTTCAGGAAATTTTCCCTGATCATCTTTTTAATTTAAGCTCCAACATCTTGCCAATGCTACTACTATTACTACTAATAGTCAATATCATGGAGCACTCGACTGGTAGCAGTAATAATAGTAACAGGCAAGAATTACTAAGCACTCTATAATGGGTGAATAGTTTTCACACCATCTTAATAATGTAAATACTATTATATCTCCATTTTGAAGAGTGAGAAAAAGAAGTACAAAGAGATTTATTTCCCCAGAATCTCATGGCAGTGGAGCAATATTGCTGTTACACATAAGGACATGGCTCTTCTCAGCCTGTTGGAATTTAAACAACATGGACCTTTTTCCTCTGCAGTTCCCTAATACTGTTTATTTAGTGCTGCCTACATCATTACTCACGACGCTGCATCATCCATTGTACCACTGTGAATACTGGCTCTAAATGATTCCTCAAAGGTTGTGACTCAGCTTCATTGATAATAGCCACAAATCCAATCTTATCTAGAGTGTGCAGGAAAATTTGAAGGATAAACAGTTTCTTGGTCATGCTACATTTACCGCTGGGAGTTCTGTAGTGAAAATGTAGAGCACATTTTCAACCACATATTCTCTTGGAATCTTTAGGTAATAATTACTGCATTTGTAAACTCTAACCTCTTTCAATGCTGACATGCTGCAATATTTTTGTGCAAATCATCATTGAGGAGGGAGGGTGAGGACTTCATGAGGGGCCTGAGATGGAACTGGAAGAATGGTCCATTCACCCATTTAATGTCCGTTCCTTCTCTAGCTCAGCTTATGACCTACCTGAGAAAGCATGACATCACATTCATCAGATGCAAGATGTATGGTTTGGAACAGCCCATCAGCATTGTGGAGCAACACTGTTGGAAAAGCCTTCAGAGACTATGGGTGTGACCATCCCCAGAGGACATCTTGACAGGGGTCAGGAGCCTGCAGTTGGAGTGGGTGGACTTTCCTCAGTGACAGTGTTGGGGAACGCATGGGTATAGGGTGTCTGCTGTCTCCCCAGATACCCTTGGGTGGTGTAGTCAGCCTTTAAGTTAGAACACAGACATGCAAGAACCTTCTCATGAGCCTACACATGCAACACAAGCCCAAGGGTAAGTGGTGGACAATCCAGAGACCTGTATTCTTTCTCTGAGTGACAGTCACTCAAAATGAGTGCATCAGCAACAAAGTTCCCAACAAGGTTCCAGAAGGAGACACTGATTATTCTTTCCTAGCATTAGAGATTTGCTAAGATCTGATTATTGCTAAAGATTAATGAAACAAAATAAATTTGACCCACAAAAAGTAAGAACTCAAAATTAGATTAAACATATTTCATAGTAAAAATGTGTTAAAATCATTGCCTAATTACTATAAATAAATATATAAAGTGATAAAAGATGAATAGGAAATCAATGAAGGAATAGATGCACCAGGATTCAAAAAATTTTCTAATTCCTGCTTTAAATCTCTTTAACGTTCTTCATATTGCACACATCATTGCTTCTTCTAATGCTCACTGACAAAAGACAATGCATAATTTAGTCTGTCTAATAATTCTAATGGAATATTATCTAGCCTGATCTGTCCACCATATTCTCTGTATTTCAGTCACATTGTAACCAATTATTCTGTGCTACCTCAAGATCTTTGTTATTTCTATTTACATAATAAAATGTCACATCTTCAGGTAAATTTAGATTTGCATCAATGAATGTTCTTACCCTTATATCAACCATCATTATACCACCTTGTGGGTGGAGTTAATGGAGCAGGGAAACAAGCTAGGATCCTTGAGGGCCTTTTTGATGATAACAAAGGTATACACTTGGCTAGTCTTTATGTCAGTAGGATTTTTAGTTTTAATTATTCCACTTATAAATTGCTTCTTTTGGCAATCAGAAAACATCTTTTCTTTCTATTTAAACAAAACATACATCTTCTAAATTCATATCTCATATCTTTTAGATAATGTATAACTGGTGAATTCTGCCCAAAACAAGATTTGTGTGTTCTCTTTATTGATGAACGTTTTTCCCTTAGATTTTGAGAGCCATGCTCAAAAAAGTGATTCAAGAAGACACTCTATTTTAAGCAAAATATATCTTCTACTGAAATAAATATTAAGATGTCTAAGAGATTTAGGAAGGCAGTATATCTTAATCATCTTTTAGGCTATATGCTAGCTTGGCACATGGTAAGCACATAATGGGCACTCGATTGTGGTTGCAGAATGGCTAAATAGGTAAACAAAATGCTTATATGTTTTCTGTAATAATTTGAACTTTTTGTTTCAAATATTCTTTTTTTAGCAAAAAATAAAGAAGATGAAAATTCTTGCAATTTAGATATTTTCTTTGTTTATTTCTCTCTCTCTCCTTTCTTCCTTCTTCCTTCCTTTCTTTTTCTTTCTTCCTTCCTTCCTCCCTTCCTTCCTTCTTCCCTTCCTTCCTTCCTTCCTTCTTCCCTTCCTTCCTCCCTTCCTTCCTCCCTCCCTTCCTTCCTCCCTCCCTTCCTTCCTCCCTCCCTCCCTTCCTTCCTCCCTTCCTTCCTCCCTCGCTTCCTTCCTCCCTTCCTCCCTTCCTTCCTTCCTCCCTCCCTTCCTCCCTTCCTTCCTTCCTCCCTTCCTTCCTCCCTTCCTTTCCTTCTTTCTTCTGTTTTGTAAAAGCTTTTGTGATGAGTCACTTTAAGTCCATACACCATTTACAAAAGCTGATAGGAAAAAAACATTGATGGACGTAATTTGGGACGGCTATAAATTGGTCATCCTAATCCAGAAACTTAGACCTAGCTTAAAATTTGAACATTCTGTCTAATTTTTGGAAACAAGCAAACATGAGTTTCATATAACCACAAACCAAGTGGACATAGAGAAGTAACAACAGAACCGTAGGTAAACTTTTGAAGAGCATGCTGCTCCTCTTACAATGACAATAATGAATAGTTCTGACTTTCATCATTGTGTGAAAATTAAAATACCTTCCGAACTCAATATAATGTAGATATGCAGCAAACTCTTTTAGTTATGTTTCCAGCAAAAAGGTTTTCATCTTATTATCCTTTATTTCAGCTAATATCAAGCTCCAGGCCCAGGAGTAAATCATGATTGGTGACCCCATTCTCTTTGCTTGTGCGTGGGTATTCCATGGAATTCTACAAAGTATTAGAATGTGAGTATGTGCTACCTGGAGCTGCAGCCCTGTTGTATCCATGAGGTCTTCCAGAAAGACACTAGGAATGACAGAGCAGAAAGATTAAATGGACTTACGTCCTTCATGATATCCTTGAGCCAGTAAAGCAACGAATAGAAAAGCCACGCTTCCCTGGATTATTCTTGTTACTTAAGATAATAAATCTCCTTACTGTTTTATCCAATTGTTTTTTTTTTCTATAACCTATACCTGAAATCATCCTCATTGATAAAACACCTATTTGGAAGACTTATTATTCCCATTACTGAAATCTTAAATGAATGGCTTATTAATAATTAATTGATGGGTGAATCAAATTATAGATAGAATAAAACAGAGTGATTGATTTAAGACTTTTTATTTATCTTTTATATGTTCATATAAAATCCATTAAACTTGTACTATGTGTTATACATTATTTGAAGTACTATAAATCACAAAGGATTAAAGAAGAAATTGTCTCTACCCAAAAGCATGATCAAATGAGGTTGTAAAATTACAACCAAGGAGTACTTAAGCCATGGGTAAACTTGGCCTCAAGATTAGCAGTGCAAAGAGCTTGTACATTTATTCTCTGCAGATGGATTCTTTTCAAACTTTATGTACCAGCAGTTGTTTGACTGAATTGAATATTCACTCAATTTATTTTTGAGATAGCATCTATTTCCCCACCTGTGACTTGGGAAATCTATAAGCAGCTTTTGAAAAATAACAGAGTAAACATTCCAAAGTAAAAAATCTATCAGAGGCTATGCTGAAAAATAAACGTATAAAAAATGTAAGAGAAATCAGATTGAATCCACACAGTAGTCCAAGAATTTACCAATTATATATAAAATTTAACACTGGAGATATCATTACCTCTGACTCCAGAGACATAGCTTAATCCTGAAATAGCTGTGTGGTCTTGATCAAATAAGCATTTTTCCAAGTAATCTTAATTTTACTCTTAAATCAAATCAGACAGAGTCCAGATAAATGATTTGGTCCCTTTGAAAACTGTCTTTCTTTGAGGAAAGTTATAAATAAAGGTAACTGGACCTCACTAAGATATTTTAAAGGAATGCTCTTGAGGACACATGTCTCTACGTGGTAAGGAACGTCCTAGATGTTTCTCTCAGGTATTAGTATCAGGAAAATAGATGAACAAGCAAGTGAACAAACTTTGTTTCCTCTGTAGAAGTGGTTTATTTTTAGCTTAAACGAACTAAGAATCTCAATATCAAATGTGCTTACTCTTTAGATTTAGCTGCCAAGAACCTAAAGAAATAAATTTGAAACCCCTATCCCCTTAGCTTTTTTCCCCCTCTTCTTTGTTGAGATACGATTGACATAGAACACTGTAAGTTTAAGGGGTACAAAGTGATGGCTTGATATGGCTGTATATTGCAAAATGCAAAACACAATAAAACACATTCTTCACCTAATTACCATTTTGTTATTGATGTTACGGTGAGAATATTAAAGCTCTACTCTCATAACAACTTTCAAGGACAGTCATGTGCCACATAATGGAGTTTTGGTCAACAACAGATCACATATATGATGGTGGTCCCATAAGATTAGTACCATACAGCCTAGGTATGTAGTAGGCTATATGATCTAGGTTTGTGTAAGTACACTCTGTGATGTTCACACAATGACAAAATTGCCCAATGATGCATTTGTCGGAATGCATCGTCATTAAGTGACACGTGACTGTATTCAATGCAGTATCGTTAACTAGAGTCACTATGCTGTACCTTGGATCCCCTAACTTGTTCACCTCATAACTGAGAGTTTGTATTCTTTGGACAACATCTACCCATTTCCCGTACCCCCTCCTCCTTGATAACCACTCTCTGTTCTACTCTCTGAGCAATGACAGCAGGAAAGTACTCCTGGCTTTCATTTTACATCATACATCCACATTCTTACTTCTTTCTTCTACACCTCTGCTCCCTGATCTGTATAATTTAAACTCATGCACTGTATTTATTTTTGTTAGTATTTGTGAGTTGAGAGGAGATAAATGTCTGAGTTTCCTCAACTATAATTCAGGAAAATGTGCATAGAGGAGATGGGTGACATCTTTGAATTTTTAATGTTCTATTTATCTATTTCTTCTTTCATTTAATTTGATACTAATAAGCAGTAACATATATTTATTGATATTGATATTTCAAAATAGGCCACTTCATCTCCAGATCTAAAAATAATAACATCAATCAAAGAAAATCACTTGAAATAAAAAGATAAGTAGTACTAATCCAAATTTGTCATTAATAAAGGTAATTAAGAAAATCTCTAGTTAGAAACACATCTATAAGCATATATTTTATTAGCATTGGTTTTTCTTTCTTGTCTCTGAAACTAATGGCTATTTCACCATAGCATTTTTATTTTTCTAAATATAGTGACATTTTATAACAGGTAATAATTACAAGGTGTCATGTTCCGATTTTTCTAATGGCACACTTTCTCAGAATTATTTAGGCATGGGCAATTTAATTTCCTTAATCATGTTCATATACCAATGATGCATACAATTCTATGTATCTCTTACAGTATTAAAAAAGAATATTGTTCTACATCGATAAAATACAATGCCGCTTCTCAACTAAAACACAGACAAATAAAACTAAGTTTAGGAAATCCTTGAATATAAAATTAAATCGCAGAGGGCTATTTGTCAGTTTATCTCCCACATCATTATTTTTCTTCTCTATCTCTTGGAGACCATTTCAAGTGTGGCTATCAAGCTTCAAATAAAATAAATATATTGATCTAATTGTACAAAATAACATTGAAATGTAAAAATCCAAATAGAATATTTCTAACCTTTTCAGACTTTCAATGATAATACTAAGGATTACAAAGAACTCGTACTTTACGTAAGACAAATCCTAATGCTTTTAAATGAAAGCTTTTCTTTTTCCTCAAAGATCAAAGAAGGAGCATTGGTTAGTTTAGGTTCAAGGAAATTGGAACATCTGGCACAACATTCCTATTACCCAGCTACACCCCCTTGTCTGTGGCTAAAACTCAGGCACACTTTGGTGTATGAGTGTATTTCATTCTGTTGTAACCACATCTTCCTTTTTTTGTTTGCTAATTAATCTATTATCTAAATTTCCATTTAATCGTTATGAAAATAATATTGTACAACTTGTAAAATATTTTATAGGCTCTCTATGGTCTGCTCAGTTTCAAATATTTTAAGAATTTCATTACTCTGATTTAAAGCATTTTTTGCGTAATTTTAAAAAGTTATTTAACATGAGAAAAAAAATTATTGTAACTTTGATGTTTATCTAATATTAATACATCTGTATACAGAAGTAATTAAAATGTACTTTAATTTCCCTTTTGAATCCTATCTCGTTGAAGGCTGAATCATCAGGATATCATTCCAGAGCAGGTGGGGTGCTTGGCTTTTTGTAAGACAGTAGGTTTGAAATTCAAATTTAGACAAAAAAGAGAGATTTGAAATTCCTGGAGAGCCAGTCTGAGGGATTTAGAGCAGAGAACTCCAACTTAGAGTGAAGCCTATGCCAGTTGGGCTACGGGATGTTTATTCCTGAGTAAACAATATGGGGACATAGTAGAAATAATTCCTTTCCCTTCTGGTGAGGATTAAGAGAGGAGAAGATAGACAAAAACAGAAGGGAGGTAAGTGACCAAAATTGTTAGTTCTGGTCTCCCATCTCTTAGTTTGGTGTTAGGGAAGTTGAATGAGGATAAAGGCACAGGGACCACGGCTATATGGCACAATTACACAGAAAGATAGTCCTGCAGAGAGAGGCTCAGTGTCGTAGCCTGAGGCACAGAGCTAGATGAAGGACGTAGCAGAGATTCAGGAGTTCTGGAGCAGGGGATGGTGAGCTAAAATCTAGAAGCCTGCTGCCTATTTTAAAAATAAAGCTTTATTGGGACACAGACATGTCCGTCATTTTACCAATTGACTAAGGCTGTTTTTGAGTTTCAATGGATGAGTTGAGTTTGTTGCAATGGAGACCATTTGGCCCACAAGTCTAAAAATATTTACTCTCTGGCCCTTTAAGAAAAAGTTTGCCAACACCTGTTCTAGAGTTTCAACAGGGCTCAAGGTGACCAACAAACTGGTTCTGAGCAAGCCTCGGGAGAATAGATCATGTTACATCAGCCTCCAAGAAACACCAGCTCAAGGAGCAGTGTCCATGAGAACACAGAACTGTGCCTTAGAAACAGCAAAGGATGGCATAGGCTCCTACTGCTTCCTAGGACCAGTTATGCATGGCTCTTTCCACCATGATGGTGGTGGTCTTTGGTGTACTACCTCATAAAAATTGATAAGTGCCACAAATTAGGTTATGCATTCATTCACTTACTTATTTTCCAGAGAGTTCTTTTTTTTTTTTTTGCTGGAGAAGATTTCCCCTGAGCTAACATCTGTTGCCAACCTTCCTCTTTTTTGACATGAGCCAGCACCACAGCATGGCCACTGACAGACAAGTCCTGTGGTTCCATGCCCAGGAACCAAACCTGGGCCGCCAAAGTGGAGCGTGTTGAACTTGAACCACCAGGCCATCCGGTTTGGCTCCAGGGAGCTCATTTTTAAACATTTACCAGCATGCTTGCTCGGAAGATCACAGAGTCAGTGCTCACTGCCAGTTTTTAAGGTCAGATAGGTTGTCCCTCACACCCCCAAAACATCTTATAGGTGTGCTGGAAGCAATGGCAGACATCCAAGTGACTGAGCATTTTTATTTAAAAATAATAAGAATTACCTATGGTTTACTGTAGCCTAGTTTTAAAAACAGATGTTTAAAATTTATTGATTTATTTAATCACATTCATTTATTCATTCCAGGATTTGTAGGTCTGTTTCCCTACAGGTCTGCTCCTTAGCAAAACCAAATCAGTTAACAAATTTGTTTCTAGTGCAAGAAAATTTCCAGATGCACAATGTTTACATATACACATTTACATTAAATATTATTCAATGGGAATATTAAATAAACAGATTTCACATCGTTTTTAAAGCTTAAATACCATGAATGTTTCTCATAACATTAAATGCTCTTAAAAACATCATTTAAAACAATAAGTCCGTAATTTTTTTTTACTTTCTCTTTTCAGATTATTAAACATGACTTTTTCTTATTTAAGATGTTCATACAGGAAGAAATTAGGGGGATTCACCAACACCCAGAAACTGAGGACTCTTCCACCTTAATTCTTAGTACATCAATTTTGTAGTTTCTCTTTAATATGTTAATGTGAGCTGCAACCCTCCAAACACACAAAAACGTGTATATACATGCTCACACACACACCCACCCACACACACACACACAGACACTTCTAGGATTTTTGGGATCCCTTCAGGAAGAAAGCTATGTAGTTAAAAGTAAATCAACTTAAAAACTCTAATAACATACATTTATAAATGCAAAATTATAGATTTGAAAACAAGGAGAGTAAGCTCGTAATGTAAAATACATATTTGAAAGCATTAATTTTAATACAAGAAATGTCATAGCACATAAGGCAATCATCTAAAAGGTGATTTAGATACACAGTTGCAAAATGAGAAAAAATTTCTTCAGAACAACAAAGGGGAATATGACATTTTTTCCCAGTTGACTTATTATGTTTTTAAAATATGTGACTAAAATCCTGCTCATTATGAAGGGGCGGATAGTTCCTTATCATATTTTACCTGGGAACGGACAGCACTGATGGTACCCCACTGCTCTGGAATGATATCCTTATGATTCAAAAGGGAAATTAAAGTACATTTTCATTATTTCTATTATACAGATGTATTAATATTAGACAATCTTCAAAGTAACAATAATTATTTTTTCTCTTGTGTGAAGTAACTTTTTAAAATTACACAAAAAATATTTTAAATCAGAGTAATGAAATTCTTAAAATATTGTTTTAGTTTCCTTTTAATTAGAGGATATTTCGTTCTTTAAATTCTTTAAAAGCTGAGAGTTCTAAGTTGTCAGGAAGAGTTAACTTTCTTTTACTAGGCTTTTCTTGGTGAACATTATCAGCCACCTGGAGAATGACAATTCAAAATTGTGTACACTTGTTGATCTATAACTACCTAATTAATATGTCTTAATACAAGGTTTATATGCATGACATCTTCATGCATGACTTTATATATTTATATGCATTATGTGTCCAGTTAACCAATTTGCCTTCTATTATTTAATTTGAAAATCAAGATATTTGTATGTATTTACTCTTTTTAAAAAAACTGCTAAATCTTCTCCTTAACATTAGACGTAAATTCATATTATTCTTTGTCTGAGCCACACATTCTTATTCATTATTTTACATAGCTTTCCTATACTAACCTAATATATCATGCTATGTATTTTTATAGTGATCTTCACAGTATATACATCACAATTATTCTTCCAAATACTGTTATCTTGACTAGAACTAGTTAAGGTCTTTGATTTTCCTACTGGGGTCAAGGAGATGCCTAGTACTTTAGAATTCCATGGAATTAGTAAAGACAAATATATAAAAGTCTAGGCTCTTGAGATTTTACTTAAAATCCTATTATTTATTCAAGTTTCAAAACTCAGAATTTTCTTCATATAGTTTAGTAATGTCACCTACAATATTTTAAATGCTTATTTGGAAGTCTCCTTGTCAAACAAAATGTTCTAAAGATCCTGATATCTCTGATCAACATTTTAATCCAAGAAGTTTACGATGTATGTGTAACACTCTGAATTCTTTTTTAAGAAAACAAATCCTCTTTAGCTGCAAAACAGATTACTCAATAGGTTGAAAGAGAGTTGAAAATTTAAAAATTCTCTGCATCCATTCAAAGCCTCTTTGTTAGACTCAATTTAATTGAAAATTGAAACTCCATTTCAAATATAATATTCATTTCACTTCTTTGGCTTCAGTGTAATCCGGACTTAATCTGGGGAGTGGTCCAGTTCAGGGGCAAGATCTATATTTTTTCTAAGGTCTTTTGCTCATTGAGGAGGTTTTCTTAGGTACCTGAGATCTTTTCTCAGAGTTTTTTTTTTCTTTCTTTTTTTATTTTTCTCCCTTGTGTTCATAATATGATTTTTAGACTCTCCACATGCATGGGCAATCAATACATAATGATTATGTCTTCTGTAAACCTCATCTTCCCAAAAATACTGTATTCATATTTGTTCATGGTCTTTTTCTAGGTTTTCTCTTAGACGATTTAGGAAATAGTATCCTAGGAGCCATCAAGGGAAAACTGAGACAGTGGGCAATCACTGGCACACCAGGCCTACCTCTTAACATCAATTAAGAGATCAAAAATTGGGGCCTGCCCAGTGACACAGTGGTTAAGTTAGCATGTTCCACTTCGGCAGCCCAGGGTTTACTGGTTGGGATCCCAGGTGTGGACATGGCACCGCTTGGCTAAGCCATGCTGTGGTAGGCTTATATATATATACATATAAAGTATAAAGTACAATACACATATATATAGTAGAGGAATATATAAAGTAGAGGAAGATGGGCATGGATGTTAGCTCAGAGCCAATCTTCCTCAGCAAAAAAGAGGAGGATTGGCAGCAGATGTTAGCTCAGGGCTAATCTTCCTCAAAAGAAACAAAAAACAAGATTTAACATAAACTGAGCCAGGTAAGATATTCTTCCTAAACTTTGGATTGTGGAGCATGCACATATATATATAATATATATGTAAATATATAAAATAAATATAAATATAATATATTTACATTATAAATATATTAATAATGTTATATTAAAAATATAAATAAAATAAATGTATATCTATTGATATGCATATATATGTTTGAGTATGGTTTTTCAAAAATTATTTCTCTCTCCCTCCCTCTCTCTCTCTCTCTATGTATATCTATCATTTAGGAGAAGATTGGGATAATACAGAGACTAGGCAGACAGGCTCAGTCTATGGTCCCTACCTGAAATAAAAGGACAACATACTTTCTGGAGAGAAAACAACCGAGAAATAGAATTTGCAGTAGCATATTTTGGCTAGCAAAGGGAGATAAGGAGGAAGATTGAAAGTAGGCCATTCAGCAAGCAATTATACAGTTTGAACATTCCATCCTTCCTATAGCCTACCTCTCTGTCCAGCAGCTTCTCCAGATCCTGCCAAGAATTTGCCAAACTTTTGTTAAAAAAAAAAAAGAAGACTACAGATCAGACATTTTCAGAACACGAATTTTGTCATTTACCTAAGATCTCTAAAGTGAAGGATATGAGTGGGTTTAATCACTAGCTAGAAGCAAAGGATTATTGCTGCCAATTTTGAGAAATGTAAACATTTTAAGCAAAATTCTCCTGCTTGAATAGTTACTTCATATCAAAGTTTTTACTATTTTAAAAATGGCTCATGAAAATATCTTCTGCATACATCTTTACAATTCCTCTAGTTCTTCAGGTAAGATTACTGAAAGTAGAGAAGCAAAGTAATATGATATTTACATGTGAGCTCTTGAGACAGACACCATGGTTTTGCTATCTGTCTCCAACACTTACCGGCTGAGTCCCCTGAGTTTATGCCACTGCTCAATGCTGCGTTTCCTCATCTGTAAAAGAGAATAATAGTGATTCCTACTTTAATGACTCAGTGTAAGGATGATATAGGCTACTATATGTAAAGTACATAGATCAGTACTTTTATTGAAGTATTAGTCAATATATATGGGTCAAAAACATAATGTCATAAACATATTTTAATATTTTGATATAAATTACCAAATCATTGTCTAGAAATGAGGTGTGTTTTCATTTTTGCTTCATCAAGCAACATATGAAAAGACCACTTTTCATGTACTCTTAACATCTCAGATAGTCAGTTTTATTCATCTTTGACAATACTGTAGAAAATATTATTGTGCTCAAATTTGCAATTCTTGATTATTAGTAGCTTTCTTTTCACAAATTTTTCATTATATATTTTAGCTTTCTGCCCTTTATCCGTTTAGGGGACATCCATGTCTGTTTTTAAAATCATTCTGTAAAAGCTGTTTAAATTAGCAATAATATATAATCATTCATAAAATAAATGGCAAATCTTTTGACAGAATTTTCTTCTACATTTCTTTCTGACGCTTTATTTTGGTCATGTAGATTACACTGTATATATTTTCCTCTGTGATCTCTTTTTTCTTTTGTGGTATAACTTTTATGCTTTGATATAATCTGATCTCAATATCAAAAATAGATTCTCTTATATCCAGTTTATAGTTTTCTTTTTTGCAATTAATAATGTTAATTCTTCTAGAATGTATGCCATAATATGACAGGAGACTGAGGTATACCTTGATTGCTCTCTATTAGTTAACTTATTATCACAAGCCCTCTGACATTTTTGTAATCATTATCATTTGTTTCTCTCTTACCTTGACTGTCCCATTAAGTTGTCTGTCAATTCCATCTGTCAGTTCTTGAGGCAAAATTGCATTATCTGTTTTTTTTACATTTTTTTTCGCTTTGTATAATAAAATTTGATAATTGTAGAGGACGTTTCTGCTCCCCATTCTTTTTTCTTTTCTCTGACTTTTTATTCCTTCCCTTGCAGCAAGAGCGTAAGCATGTGTCCCAATCTCGTCCACTTTATGATGTGAACTGAAGTCTTCTGGGAGATTTCTGAAAAGGTATGCCTTCCTGATAAAAAGCAAAAAAGAGATGAGAAGACAGAGAGTCAGCTTCTTATGTGCCAGATTGGACCTGGTCACCTGAGTATGTGATGCTGCATCTGTAGGACAGCCATCCTGGGAACAAGAGAATAGTGTGAAGCTGACTTAGTGTCCTGGCATTGTTGAGAAACTGAATTACATAACCCTTGAGCCACATGCTCCAGACATCTTTTAATATTGGATAAAGTTAATAATAATAATGCAACCTGATTCTAAAACATTCTAAAATATTTTCTCTAGTTATATTACTGAATTTAAATATCTTTACTAAATCAACTATTGATTTCCTCCTTACCCCCAGCCAATTCCCACTAAGTAAAAACCAAAGTCCTAAGGTCACCATCCAAAATTCTTCAGAATCTCTCCCCTATCTTTTTTCCAACCTCATCTCTGGCTGGATAAGTTATCAATGGAGCTACGTATTCAGATTCACTTCCACTCCCAAGATTATAGTGTCGTGTGCTGCTCAATCAATTCATCTAGAACTAACATCTTTCCTTCTGATGCCTTCCTTTTGAAATTCTTTCTTGTTTTCAAAAACAGTCATGAATTCCAACAGAATTATGAACCTGCTTTGTCTTATCACAACTGAAATATGGTGCCTCTTTACTCTGAACACCAACAACATTTGGCATATATCATTTAAATGGCAAGTTCCACACGAGAATTGAAACCATTTATGGCCACAGAGCTTGTTGTCTCCACTAACGTGAATGTAACATTCTATTGCTTGCAATTAACATGAATTTAATACTCCAGAAGTTTTTTTTACCCAGGGAGATCAAGTTGTAATAACTTTATTAATTATTTTTAGAAAGTTACTGGATATCTATTTATCTAAGCAATAGACTAGTCTACTTGCCCTGGTGAGGGTAAATAGCTCCTTCTCAGAACAATGATGCTCCATTCAGCTGAACAAACAAAGCTTTACTCTTCAAGACTCACTTAAAACCCTTCTTTCACTGTGCCCACTAATCCTAAACTAATATATCACAACCTTTGCTGAGTCTGAAATAGGTCCTCTGCATTGGAAGTGTTGGTGAAATATAATTAAAAGCAAAATCTCACAACCCAGAAATCCTTTCCACAAAGATAGTAGAGAAAGAGAACACTCTCATTATTGAATAAGCATTAATTAAACCAGAATGTGATGTGCATTACAATCAATCTGCTAAGAGATTGCAAAGACCAGAATAAATCTCACTCTTATATAGCCATGAAGATACAACTCATTATTTACATGTTTACAAGATAAGCAATAACTAATCATCAAGTCAGAGGATTTAGCACTATTTTTCACACCTAGATCACCTTAACTTTGCCTGATTATTAGGGTGACCATTTGTGTGAGTTAATTGCTTTATCCAGCAGGAAAACAAACTTCTCATATCTTTGTGACAGGAGGTAGTTTTGCAACTTGGAGCAAGATGCCCACAGAAGTTAGGCTCCTATGCTCCCACAGCCACTGAGAGTTAGGGGTGCTATCTCCCTTGATGATTAAATTTCAAAGAGAGAGCTCCCAGTCCTTGAGAAAGACATTCCCAGGTCATAAACTAACAAAATGTCAATCTAATCTTCAAAAGGATTTATATACATTTCAAGGAGAGGAGAAAGCACTTAAAATTACAAGTTTTCTAAAGCAAATGATTAAAGCTATAGGAGAAAAGGGAAATCTCTTCCCTTATTTTCAACAGGGAGAATTATGCTTCTTATTTTTAATTTATATTAAAATTATAATTATAATTTGTATGTCTTTACAGAAGAACCATCTTAAATAAGATCTTCAAAACCTTTTGAGTACACTGCCGTTGATATCTCTCTTCTGTGACTCTAAGACGGTCAAAACAGTGGCTCCCTCTACTGTGGGATGAATAAACTTGGCTTTGCTTTCTCCACAGGTTATTGTGGTGGCATTTTCCAGGACCTGGCAGTAGACAGCCACTATCTTATAGTAGTTTTAGAAGCTGCCACATATCCTTTACTGGATTATAAGTTACTGGAATGTAGAAAGTATGTCTTATGTAAATTTATGTTTTCTTTTTATTTTCTCTGTTGTTTAACATAAGACCCTATACATATTTGAATAGTCAATGAATCAACAAATCTTCTTTTATGCTTTCAACAATATCATGTCCATGTTTTGTGATGTGAATAGGAGAAAATTAACTGACTCTCCCTAGCAGACAATTTATATAATTCTCTAGTTACTCTGAGCACAATTTAACCACAAATACAAATGTGATAATAAAATCTTTCATTTAATGAAAACTGTGAAAAATTACTGAAACAATTACAAAATGCCTGCCATAAGTTAGTATTTTATCGCATCTGCAGTAAAATACATTCAAATAACATTATTTTAAAAGGCAGAAATTACTAGATTTTCTAATGGACTTTAGAAATTACTGCTTATTCATTAATGAATCCCTTCAAGTTCTGATCCTTATGATTTTTTGGCTGGATATCCATTTTCTAAAAGAATATGCTTTTTAAAAAGCACTTCAGAGATGCGTAAATCTGCATCCCTCTGAAAATGACCTCCCCAAAGAGATCTGCTTTGAGAGAGATATTAAGCCCTTTCATTCCTAATTAACCCCCTACCCAGGAGTTGTACAGTTTCTCAATCATCATAAAAGCCACAGAATTCTTTTCTTTAAGCATTCCGGAGAGCAATGGCTCCTGCTGTGACTAGACAAAGGCAAGATGCCAATACAAAGTTAGCCATGACCTTTATTCCTCAACCGGCCATCAGGCAGTAGCTACTTCCAGATCACAAACGAAATAGCAATTCTCAAAATGATAATAAAAAGTTCTGTTCTAATTAGGAAAAAAATCCCTGATATTGCAATTTCTTATCTGATACTTTCATTTAACTCGCAGGAAGCCTGCTGAAAGTGCTGACAAACATTGTAATTACCAAATATCTGCCAAAATAGGCAATTAAAGTGGGCTAGTAAAGAGCTTGCATTTTGTGAAAACTCTCAAATGGAGTAAGACATTTACACAATTCTAAAAATACCAGGGAGAGTTAATCCCATCTTTCTTTTCTATGTGCTAGACTTTCTCTTGAGTCATGTTTGGGTTTGTAATTCTAAAATTTAGCAATCTTTCCATTCCAGCCATCAACACCTTTTTTCCAACTTAGGTAACTATTATCAGATGAATTAATTATGCATGCTATTCTTCCCAGATTTAAATAAATAAGAAGGAATTGGCAAACATAATATGCTACCCAGTATCATACTTTTAAAGATAAATACACAAATATCTTAGTTTAAATGTATTATATTTAAATGTATAATACTTAAAATATGTTAGGAAGAAAGATATACTCTTTTTGAAAGAGCATATAATGAAGTCATCTAGCCTAATCTGGGGCTTCAGAGAAAGTTTCACAGAAAAAAATGACTTAACTCCTGAGAAATGAAGGTTGAGGTGATGTTGGCTGGGCAAAGAGGGTGGAGAAATAGTATTCCCGCATTTGGAGGCTCTATGATGGAGAGAAATTTAGAGGAATCAAAAGAAGATCAAATGGACTAGATGTAGCTGTGTCGTGTATGACACAAGGACCAGTCTGTACAAGGCCTTTAAGGTTATATAGAGGATATGATATATCTTACAAGCAAGATAAAACTTTAAAGCGTCTAAGTAGAACTTTATGAATCCTAAAGTATCTGACGTGTTTTAATAAGATTATAATTTAAAAAATTATAAGGATCTGGACACTAAATAGAAATAATAATACTTAGACTTCCGTATTCTTCCTCCCAGGAGACAGAAACAGAATGAAAGAGCAGAGGAGTCAGCAGGTATGAGGGAGATGAAGGGAGGAATTCTCTTTGTCACATGGCTCGCTCTCTGGAAACAAATCTGTTTTGAGCCAGGAGCAGGCATTGTAGAAAGTCTCCTGAAAACTTTAATCCACTTTGTCTATTGTGCTACTATAGAACTGTAGGGGACGAAGACAATTCCTCCACCCTCTAGGTCCTTCTGGCTGATCTAAGAATTAAATTGACATGAGAAAGGATAACAGGAGAAAATCAAACAAAGTTTAATAACATGCATACATGGGAGAAACCCAGGAAAACTGAGTAACTCACCAGATTGGCCAAAGCCGCCACCTTAAATACCATCTTCAGCTAAAGACAAAAGAAGATGTTGGAGGTAGTGGTTTGGGGCTTCAAAGGAGGAGGGGTTGAGAAAGGCAATTTACATGGAGATGGAAATGCAAATGTTTGTTAAACAAGTGTTTGCTGGACTACCTCAAGACAGCGTGACACCAGAGACAGAATTTTCATAAAAATGGGGTGGTTGGTGCCTTTCTTTCACACTTATTTTACATTGTACTATGTTTATCTTACGGAATTGTCTCCTTCCTAGAACAGGCTTTCTATCCTAAATTCTTTTAGGCAGTTACAGGGAAGGTCAAAGTTACGTTCAGAGTGTTTTGTTCTTAAAACTAATCTAGGCAAAGAGATACATTTTGGGGTGGCCCATTCTGATCCCCCAGAGAATGAAAATCTTAAATTATATTACTAAATCAATTAAACCAATCAGGTTATATTTTCAACTTTCAGTGTGTGGATACAATCTCCAAAAATTATGTATTTTTACATAACTATGCAAAGATCTGTCTGAGATTTAATGTTAAAGTAATATGATTGGTTTAAAAATATGTCTTGCTGAGCCAATCTCAAATTTATAATTGCATGGAGAAAGAAAATATAAATGGCTCATTTTTCTGTATAGTAACATCTTAATGAAAGGAACTGATGTTGATTAGTTGAAACTAAAAAATAAAATAACTAAATTGAATCAATGAATCACTGACTTACCAAATTGGGCCACACTGTCAAATAGTTTAATATCTGCTCATGTCAAAACTCTTCTTTGTAGCAATAGATAAAATTGCACTTTTTAGAAGATAAGTTCAATCACCTAATGACACAGAAAGTTCATAGGCTAAATAAAAACAAGCTGAAATTTCACTATTGCAGACTACCTACCATCTATAAAAGATAAAAAATTATTAACTATACCGAAAATCATCATTTCTCAGAAAGGAAACAAGAAAAATTGCTACAAGTCTTACCTGTCATTTTGAAATAAACTCATGTCTCCAAAACGTTGGTTCTGATGACATTAAGATTGAATGAAATGTCACTGATGGCTCTACTCTCTGGACCACAAGGCATTAGGTCACATAGTTCAAAGACAACCTTTCTCAGTAGCTGACTGTGCTATTCTCTTACTGAATAAGATATGACTACTACTATTGTTATACAAACTAATATATATTTGTATTTAGCAGTAAGAATCCAGTTAAACAATGGAGACAACTGAAATAATGCTTTGTTATTTTATTGCTTTTTTCTACATTCAACTTAATATTGAGACCAATTTCTAAGGACGTGAACTCAGAGCCAATGAAAGTTAGAAAGATTTCACGTTAACAAATTAAGATTTAAATATCTTCCAACAAATCATAGCATGAAAGTCAGAACCCTGAAAACATGCTTGCCTTTCTGGGTCTCATCTGTGACAATTAGGAGCACTCTGAGAAGAAGGCACATCCCAGCATATACATGTCAGAAGACTATGGGAGCTAGAAACACATGACCATAACAAAGGCTGGCTGTGTTATATTACCATACTATTCATAAAGCCCCATAGGTGGTGAATCTTAGCAACTTGCTTAGAGTTTGGTTCATATTTTACTATTCTTCATCATGCAGTTTGTTCTGTAAACAGAATTATCTATTTTTTCTTTCTCCAGTTTTATTCCCACTCTCTCTACTTTGCAATTGTTCCTCCTTTGCTTCAACTATATCTTGCTTTATCCTCTTATTATCCAGATGCTAAATCTTCACAATTTGGCTTAAATTCATTTGTTTATATAAAGTTTTTTTCTGATTATTCTTTCTTTATTGCAATAGGAAACATTCATTTTTACTACAGCAAAATTAACTCTGTGTTGGCTGAAGGTAGGCTTTGGGTCAGCTCTGGGTTAATCGAGCTTTGTTGGATTAGTCTGGACGTGACTGGACTCAGACTGCTCTACGCATCTTCTAGTTCCAGAATACAGTGTGAAAGATGGACCAACATCTGGAATATGTTATTCTTAATGCAAGAGTCTAAAATTACAAAGAAGAACCTGAAGATTCGGCTTGAACTTCCTCTTGTCAGTCATGTCTACTCTCATTCTGTTGGCTAAAACAAATCACTTACCCATGCCTTACATTGGAGTAGGAAAGTATACTTCACTTTCTGGAAGATAGGGTTATATAACACTCTTTGAAAGGAGAGACCTGATATTCAAAGAGTAATGCCAATTATTCCAATCTGTGCTCTTGATGGCATGTAATTGGCTTTCCTCCTACATGAAAAATGCACTCAATACTTCCCCAAATGGCTTTAATTATGGCATAAGATACAAAATCGTACATCTGGTAATCTCAGTCGTGTCCACATACAGTTCCTTTGGATCTGAAAATGTATGAACGAATAAGTATATTCCCCATCCATACCCAATATTTTATGGTGAAACAGGGGCACTGTAACCAAATAAACATCCATTCAGATGGAGGAAGAAGGGGAAACACTCAGAATCATTGCTCCAAGGCCATTGATCCCTGTGTCACAATAGTGAAAGTCTGCCATCACGGAATGTAGGGCATCTTCCCTAATTAGACCCTAGCTCCACTTGTTCCTGTATAGGAAATTGCCAATACTTCTTTCTCATAACTTTGGATCTGCCCTTCAAGGGCTCTTCTTTTTCCATCAGCCTCCTTGGTCACACTGGAAAGGCACATGGGAAAATATGTCCATCATGGAAGCTGAATAACTTTGCCTGTTTCTGCCATCAGAAAACTGAGAGTCTAAGGATAGTTTTGCCTTTTAGTCACAGTCTCTTTCAAACCAAGCTAGTGGCACTTTGGGAAACATAACTTTTAAAAACTTGGTGGCATTCAACTATCTGATTTCAGTCAGCTCCTTGTGTCAATAGTCACATCCACAATTCTTTCTGAGACATGTCTCTTGTCTAGACTTCTTGATAGGTATTTTGATCTTATCAGGCTTCTTTGGGACGCATTTGGTCTTTTTTTGTTGATCATAAGTCTGTGAGAAGTCTTACCAGTCTACTCGATGATTGCCTCTACCTTCCTGCCTTGATCTAGTGTTTTCCTCAAGGCTTTGTCTCCGTTGGCTTTTGTGGCTCAGGCCTTGTCTCAAGGTTGTGTTTTACTGACTGAAGTTGAGTGCCTCTTTCAAAAATGTAAGTCTTGAATTTTGTGACTTCTCTTTTTGTCTGTTTCATCTCTGATTGCCAATAACCTAACTTTTTCCTGAACTCATCTCTTTCCTGTGGTACCATACTAAATAGAGCTAATAAAGCTAGGGGAAGAAATTCATTTGGTATATTTCCTAATTTTATAATAGGCAACAGTTTTACCAAATATTTCAGCAGAAATAACATGGTTGATATTTAAACTTCATGAATGGTTTCCACACTACCTCACACTTGATCCAAAGTCATTAGCATATTATTTTAGTTTTATATATGCTATGGTAGCAGTCTTACACTAGTATTAATTTATGCATAAGTTCTGCAATAACAGCAAATGTCAAAATATCAGCACTTTACAACAACATTTATGTCTTGATCATGTTACAATGAGGATGATAAGTTGTCAGCTGTGCTGCTTAGCTCTGCTCCTCATGTCTTCTCATTCTGCAACCAAATGAAGCAGCTCCTACCTGGGACATAGTATTTTCTCCTGGAGGAATACCAAAATAAGAGAGAGGCTGAGCTGGACCACACAATCATATTAAAGTTTCTATTTTGACATAAGAAACACCACATTCACTCATATTCAATTGGTCAAAGTATACTTCATGGTCAAGTTCAAAAGCAATAAGGTACAAGGGCATAATTTCCATCCACAGAATGCCTAAGTCTTATGACAATGGGTGGAGATGTATGAATCTATTATAAGGGAGAACAAACGGTTGGGACAACAATCTATTCTATCACTGCTTCCTTCAATGAGATCTCTTTTTAGACTCCTCAGTTTTATATTCTTTTTTATTGTAAACTTTTGTTTTAGGTTAGTAAACGTTGGCTTTCAAATAGATTGTAACTACTTTGATACTAATTCTGTATCTTCCACAAATTTCGTGTATTTCTGAGGATACAACACTTATTCATTGATCCAGAGGCTGTGTCGGTTTCAGACTGTGTTTGTGGATGAGTTTATTCCAGTCCCCCTACAGGATTCCTGCTTATGTGGGGGAGGGAGGTGCCAAATGTTTCTCAAACATTCACATTTTTTAAATACTAGAATCACTATACTCTTATTTCCATAGGGGCAGAGGTGAAATAAAAACTAATTTATCCTTTCATGAGTCTTATATGTATATTTTAAAAAGAATAAATTACAACTAAAAATAGTCTATTTTTCCTTTAGGAAATGTAAACTATGTTCTGTAAACTCTTTGAAAATATAAATAGCAAGCAAAATATCAAGGAGAATTCAGAGAAAGAAAACATAATTATTTCCTGTATACCAAAAAATTTTGCCCTCAATGTCAACTGTTTGCATTCTTGTTACAAGGGAGTACTAGTTTAGAATTACAGAAAAGCTTTGAGCTGGGGAGAAGTCTATTAGAGAGATTATGAGCCGTAGAAGATTATGAGCAGCATCAATGCCTCTGAGCATTTTCTAGAACTCCTAAAGTTCTAGAGTTCGAGGGTTGTGCAGGTTTTTTCAATGATATAACCAAATTCCAACTCCATATATATGTGGATTTGTCACACATGATTTGTTATTATTTCTAAACGTTTGTTTATTCATTTGACTAATAAATTATTATTATATTATTATTATTATGCACATAACTTTATGCAGGAAATATTTTCGTCATACATGGGTAAAGAGTAGTTAACTTCAATGGTTTAATTATCTAGAAATGGAGCTATGTAGCACACATTGTAAATGATAATAAAATAGTTAAATATATGATTGAAGTATCACAAAATAATACATAGGACCCAAGAGATCTGGCTCAGCGATTCTTGAAATCATGAATTTATTGTGTTGAAGGCATTTCAGCCATGAGGAATTCGTGCAATCTGAATCTACCTACAGCATAATCAAGTCTAAGATTGAAGACGTTCAATCTCTCAAACGAAATCAGCAAAGCAGTTTCTCCTCTGCAGTTGCAAAATCATTGGCTTCACAGATCTTGTCCCAGAAGAAAAAAATTGCAACCATGTTAAACACAACTGAGGAGCACAGTTAATTAATTAATTAATTAATTTGAAATACCACCTCAGTAAGATTTTCAAAAACCTATAACAAAATAAATAAAATCTCCATAATTCTCTTCAAATTTTCCCGAAAGTTGATTTTTAAGAGTGTGAACATCAAACTATCTATTGCTTTTTAAATCTCTTCATCACATCTAGTAGCGAATCTGATTTACAAACTTAGAGAGCAAAGTTCCATAATAAAGAACATAGGGAAAGCCTGGTAGGAGGACTCGTTTGACTTGAACTTCCTGGTCTTGCACATTTCAGATGTCCTATCTGAGTTGTTTAGGAATGTTGGTTCCGTTC
Organism: Equus caballus; assembly: GCF_041296265.1. NCBI lineage: Eukaryota > Metazoa > Chordata > Mammalia > Perissodactyla > Equidae > Equus > Equus caballus. The sequence goes on along the minus strand of NC_091709.1, from coordinate 25,862,191 downwards.
TCACTTAAAGGTGATTAAGATCTACCCTATTGTATATCCTAGTTCATCAGGCAAAACATACTTATTAGAAATAGGAAGCAGGTGGAACATAGTCGTAATACAGGTTGAATTTCTTAAGGAACGCCTCTTGGATAACCTCATCTTGGGTTTGGAAATACAAAAGAGATTGCCCGGTGATCCCTTACTGCCAACAAAAATGTCACAATGGGTCGATTATTAGAGGTAAATAGAAAGTGACTTGAAAATGTCAGTTCTCTATAAAGCCAGGATGATTGTTATTCAGTGTTTTGTTCTTTTACTATTAGTTTTAGAAATACTTTCTAGAGATTCATTTCTGCATATTAGTAAAACATATCTCTTTTTATATTATTTATAGGTAAAGTTTTAAACTTTTAATTTTAAGGTAACGTACTATTTTCCCATGCTACCATAAAAAGTTGTTCTTTTATAAGTTGCTTGATTCAAAACCTTTTATTTTTAGAGTAGACTTTTTAATTGGTCATGTGAAATTCACTATAGATATGTTTATTGTATCAACATCTATTAATCTAAATATAGAGGAGGCACTCAGGTTGATCTAATCAGTAGGGAGTTCATTAAAAGTAAAGATGGGAAAATGATGCTTTTAAATTACAGAAACTACAAAAGGTATGTGATAAATTAAGTGATTAAAAATTTTTATTTTCTAAGTTACCATTTACTGGGTCAGAAACCAATTGTATCGCTATCTTCTTTAATAGCTTTTCATTCTAATCTCTTAGTCGAATAGATCTATTTTTTAAAATAATTACCTATTCAACAATCCTGCTAGATAAAACACAGAGGCGAAAACCTCATCACTATAACAAATCTTTAGCAATGGAATTATACACACAATTCCAGCAATTTTTTATGTCCAACATCTAATTATGTTCACGCCCATTACTTACTTTACCAAAGTGAATGTCGAGCTAATTAGGACTTTTATTAGGTTCTTCGTCCATATACAAAATAAAACAAAGTGGTCAGATTTCCTAGTAAACTGAAAGGCTACCCTTCCTGGGACACCAATGCATTCCCAGATTTTATTATCTGAATTTGTTGCTGCTATAGTGCAAATCTTTTAAACAATTGTCAATACTACCCTACAACTCCTTGTAGTCTTTTGACTTGTTCAACACTTATAATGCTCTGGAAGATAGTCCAGATTAGATGGAGCCAATGTGTTCTCTGTGATCCTGGCAAAAGTCTCTTTCTTCTTTCCCTCCGTAATGCCACCACCACAATCAGCCTTGTAGAACATGGACACAAATCTCATTACACTCTCTGTCTTTGTGTATCAGGCATCGTAAGATGCCCAGAAATCCCATTTCATGCCTCATCCCCTGGAAACACATCCCTATACGGCTCTGCACATTGTTTAATCTGACCGCATCTGCCATCCTCCTCAACTTCCAAAATCCTTCCATTGTGTTCTCTAAATCACATGATCTATTATCAATAAAAACGTTTCTAACTCCAAACTCTCCCCTTATTTTACTTACTTTCTTGCTTCAAATGATACCTGGCTTTGGCCTGAGATCACTGTTTTTATCTGCCACTCTCATAAAACTGAACCTGAAGGTGGACAATTATCTTTCTTGCTCCTCATTTCCTCAGACTGAACCCACCCCATCATCTCTGCTGTAAAACACTTCTTATAAGATTTCACTACTGGCCCTCTATCGTTTGTTTTTACTTATTTATAGATTTTGTGATCATCTACGCTTCATTTATTTAAGATTTTAAGCCCTCACTCACTGAAACTCACTCCTACACTGCTCCTATCACACTTTTTCTTGATATCAGTACATATACAGATGATTCTTCCACTTGTAAGGTGTGGCAAGAATTGGTGATGTTACCTACTATTCTTTGGTTTTTGAAGATTGTCACCTGTGCTAACATCTGTTGCCCATCTCTTTTGTTTTCTTCTTCTTCTCCCAAAAGCCCCCCAGTGCGTGGTTGTATATTCTAATTGTAGGTCCTTCTGGCTGTGCTATGTGGGGACACCGCCTCAGCTTGTCCTGATGAGTGGTACCACGTCCACCCCCAGGATTGGAATCGGTGAAACCCTGGGCTGTGGAAGCGGAGCACGTGAACTTAACCGCTTAGCCTTGGGGCTAGCCCCTGTTACCTAATATTCTGATTGTCTCCTATTCAGGTAGGATTGTGCTTTCTAGTCCCCTTGTTGTTAGGTGGGAACATTTGCCTAGCTCTGGTCACTGAATTCTGAGCAAAAGTGATTTAAGTATCTCTTGAAGCTGGAGCATTTAACTGTGAAGTTCAGACCCTCCAGAGCCTGAATATAAATGGCAATCCTCCACCCCCACTGACTACGATGGACCTGTAACATGAACATGAAATAAACTTGGGTTGTTTTAAGCGCTGAGTATTATTTATTTTGTTTTCTGCAGCCTAATCTAGCTTCTCTTAACTGATACACCTGGTCTCTCCATTCTTTGTGCCTAAGATTCACTTTGGTTAAATTCTATTTTCTAACTATAAGCACACAGCTGAATTTGGCTGAAAAAGAATAAATAGCCTTGCTGACTAGTTTTACTTTAAATTCAGGACTGCTAACAGCATGTGACCCCTTCATGCTGCCCTTCAGTCCAGCTGTATTTTCCTAGTCCATTTAATCTCCCACCGAGGTCCCAATGATCAACTATTATATACCTTCTGCTCTGTCCTCAAACATCTTCTTCTATACCTTGTAAGTAAAAACAGTACTAGAAAAATATAGTGTTAATCCATTGAAGCTAGATGTCAATCATAGTCTGTGATCATCGTTTCCATAATCACTTAGTAATTGTTAGGGACACAGAAAAGTGTAAATTAAAACACACACTCATCAGCCTCTTTTATTTTCTGACTTGTATGCGTTGTATTTCTTTTCGAATTTAAGAAGCTATCATTTGCTTAGAGCCTGCTGAATGCCAGGCAATGTGTTATACTCCTTATGGGTAATATCTCATTCAATTTTCAAAATAATTCTATTATTTAATGCTATGATCCCCTTTTTCCAGATAAGAAAATGAAGGCAAATATGTCAAACACCTTGTCTCAAATTCCATATTCAGTCAGCAGTAGATGTAGGATTGGAGAGGGGTTGCTGTGGATTCCAGAGACCATGAGTAACCACTTCATACATAGCCTCCCACAAAATATTGGAAAGAGTTTGAACAGTTTGATAAGAGGCAGGAGGAAAAAGGAAGGTTACATTGCCCCCTGAAGATCCAAATTAAGAGCCATTAAGTTGATTTTCACCGAGGGAAATGCAGTCTCAGACTTGAGGTTTTTATAGTGTTTGTTCCCATACTGGGGCCACAGAGGAAAGAAGATATGTTGCACTGAATTAATCTTGGTATTCAATCAATTGTTATGATAACTCCAATGACATTTTCAATGATGATATATTTATTTTTGGGTTTAGATATAGCTTGTTTTACTCCACCTTTGCCACTTCTTGTTTGACTTCAGTTTTTTTAAGTTTCTTTTATTATAAAATATAAAATAGTAATTCTAAATGACATCCCTGAGTTATAGTGAAAATTAGGGAGATGCTATGTACAAGGAGCTGTGTAACATGCCCTTTCTGGGGTCTCTAGTTGTGTCTGGGATACACTGGCGAGCCTGGCCAGTGTAATTAGACTGGCTTCTAAGGATTACCAAATGGCTTTCTGGGCAAGTACAAACTCTTTATCAAATGCTTAACATGTTTCTTTTTTCTTTTTTTTTTTTAATGATTGGTCCTGAGCTAACATTTGTTGCCAATCTTCCTCTTTCCTTTTTCTCTTCTCCCCAAAGCCCCCCAGTACATAGTTGTATATTCCAGTTGTAGGTTCTTCTCGTTCTACTATGTGGGACACTGCCTCAGCATGGCTTATTGAGTGGTGCTAGGTCTGCACCCAGGATCCGAATGGGTGAAACCCTGGGCCGCTGAAGCAGAGCATGTGAACTTAACCACTCGGCCACAGGGCTGGCCCCTAATGCTTAATATTTTTCTAAGCCTATATTATACAGTCATAGATCCCCGTGGAATATAGAAGAGAGACTCAAACCCCATCTGACAGAATGATGATGGGATTAGAATGCCATTAAACACAGATTATAGGAAAAGATAATGGGATGCTCTAGGGAAAAATATGCCTATTAATGAGAAAAGGCTGTGATATGGGGGACCAGATTGAGCACAGGGCCTACATGATAGAGCAGAGTAGTCATTTTGGGTAGAAGGTAAAGTTGTTATTTAACTGTCAACATTTTCATCTTGGTCATTTTGGTAAGGAGAAGGCTGCATTATAAGATAAAAAGACTGTATCACTGGGCAGGGGGGAAGCAAACAATTCTGCTTTGTAATCTCTGTTTACAAGAGTCCGTCATGCTGAAGGGAAAATATTTTCCTATCCTTCAGAGAAAGAAGTGAAACTCAAGGCTACAGGAGCAAGAAGAGATGATGCTGAACTCAGAGTGGTGACTGCAGAGGGAATAGTTTCACCAAGGTTGTCAGAGGTCGACTGACACCGAAGGTTTGCTCAAGGAAAGCACTGTTCACATAGCAGACCACTGCAGGTGGAAGGATGCAGAATAGAAGTGACACAGAAAAAAGGCAATAACGTGCTAAGGGAACAACTAGATCAGAGACCTAGGCCACGTGTGGGCCACCAGGGAGTCATTTAGATTTCTGTGAGACACTCTAACTTTGGGGATTCCAAGAGTTATAAGCAGAGTAATGGCCTGAGGCTTTTATTTTTGGTGGGTGATGTCTAGTGATTCAAGAAATTGGGAGCAAACTGCTAAAGGGCCTTTCCTATGATCCTTAAGCTAATAGGTTCTAGGGCACAGTTGTTTACACCAAGTAAAATATCTCGTAAATATTGTTATCATCAAATATTGGCTCCTTCCCTGACAATTCAATAATCCATTCTGTATAAGTAGGAAAATGATTTTAGAGTACAAATTTTTAAGACAAGAAGTATTATATTGCATGGATCCATATTTTGGGGTGAGAGTCAGAAATGAATTTTGGCTGTTTAACGTAGCTTTTACTTTTTTCCCCCACTAAAAGCCAGAATTCCATTCAACCAACCAACCTAATTAAATTTCCACAATGTTCCTGTAGAGCCTTGTTTGCTTATGGTTACTTCAAATGTGCTAAAAATTGTCAACTTTCTACCTTATTTAGTAGCAAGTCAACTTGTCCTAGAAAGTGAATTTAGGGATTATTATACCTTTTCCATTACAGGATGTTTGTGTAATCCTTTCTATATTGTCAAAATACAGACACTATCGAAGGAAAGTGAAATAGAAAAGGACTGAAAAAATAAGGTTGATGGATTAGCTCGCTATTTCCCAGAAGAAATGTTTTATTCTCTTATGTTTAGTAGTTTCTTATCTCAGTGGACCAAAGCTCTAGTTTTGATCAGTTACCTGGGGGCAGTTCTCTGCAGATACTTTCAACTCTGTGGACTCTTCGGGCAGACCTTTCTGTGACCTTTGGCTCTTTATCTCTGGGTTCTATCAGATACTTTCAAGAGACCTATTCTGCAGCCAACCCTTGGAAACTGAGCACTAAACTGTTTCAGATCTTTTGTTCCATAAAATAGCTAAGGATCCCAGGATGCCTGTGTTAAAAGCAAACATCATTTTATAAAGGCAGAAAGCTATCTTTGATTCACTCATGATAAGAAAATTGTCTATAAATTTTATTTTTATAAATTTGTATTCTTTCGAAAAATTCCAAGGAGTGATCTCTCATATTTCTCTCTCTCTCTCCCTCTCTTTATATATATATATATAAAATATTTTTAATTTTGTAAATATTTTGTATTTTGTAAATATTTTCTTCCTGTCAGCGACTTGTCATTTTATTTTCTTAACAAAGTCTTTGGAAGAAATAACCATTAATATTTATTCTTTTCAAATTTGTTTTGCTTGTTCTAGTTCCTTTCTTTTCCTAGTTAAAGTTTAGAATCAGTTCATTCATTTCTAAAAGCAAAAAACAAATTAATGAATTAAAAAGCCTACTATAATTTTATTGGATTTGCATTGAATCTATAGAACTCCCATCTTAGCAATATTGAATCTTCCTATCTACAACCGTGTTTTACTTAGATATTCTTTGATTTCTCCCACCCATCTTTTTTTTTAAAATTTTTTTTAATTTTATTTTTTTCCTTTTTCTCCCCAAAGCCCCCAGGTACATAATTGTATATTCTTCATTGTGGGTCCTTCTAGTTGTGGCATGTGGGACGCTGCCTCAGCTTGGTTTGATGAGCAGTGCCATGTCCGCGCCCAGGATTCGAACCAACGAAACACTGGGCCACCTGCAGCAGAGCGCGCGAACTTAACCACTAGGCCACAGGGCCAGCCCCTCCCACCCATTTTTGTACTGTACAATTTTAAATAGGAGTGGTAAGAATGGACATTTTTTTTTGTTCCTTATCTTTGTAAGGAAGGATTTAGTCTTTCACCATTAGATATAACGATAGCGGCATGCTTTTGGTAGAATCTCTTTGTTTTTTTTATTAGGGTAATTCTGGCATCATAAAATAAGTTAAACAGTGGTCACTCTGCTTCTATTTTCAGGAAGAGTTTTTGTGGAATTTATATTATTTCTTCTTAAAATTTGGTGGAATTCACCAGTGACAGCATCTGGGCCCGGAGTTATCTTTGATAGAAATACGTTTTTTTTCTGAGGAAGATTAGCCCTGAGCTAACATCTGCTGCCAATCCTCCTCTTTTTGCTGAGGAAGACTGGCCCTGAGTTAACATCTGTGCCCATCTTCCTCTACTTTATATGTGGGACTCCTACCACAGCATGGCTTGACAAGCGGTGCCATATCTGCACCCGGAATCCAAACCAGCAAACCCTGGGTCGCCAAAGCGTAATGTGCGCACTTAAGCACTGTGCCACTGGGCGAGCCCCAAAAGAAATACTTTTAATGATTAATTCAATTTCTGTAATAGATTTGGGACTACTCAGCATATATATTTCTTCTTGAATGAGCTTCTTGAGTACTTTGTATCTTTAAAGTAATTTGGGCAGTCCACCTCAGTTGTCAAATTTAGGGGCATAAAATTATTATAATAGTCTATTGTTATTGTTACCCTTTTATCCTTTTAATGTCTTTGTGATCATTAATAATGGCTACTCTTTCATTCCTGATATTAGTAATTTGTGTATTCTCCCCTTTTTTCTTCATCAGTTGGGCTAGAGGATTATCAACTTTATTTATCTTTTCAAACAGCCAGCTTTTGGTTTCATTTTCTTGATTATTTTTCTATCTCCAGTTCCACTGATTGCTTCTCTTTTCTTTATTATTTTGGTCTTTCCACTTGATTTGGGTTTAATTTTTTCTTATTTTTCATGTTTCTTAAAGTGGACATAAAAATCCTTTATTTGAGACTGCTCCTCTGCCTATAATTATATAAATTTCTCTCTGAGCACTAATTTAGTATTGTCCCACATATTTGATATATTGTTTACATTCTCATTGAGATAAAATATTTTTTGAAGTGTTTTATGACTTCCTTTCTAACTCAAGTGTCATTTAAGAATAGATTGCTCAATTCCTAAATTTTTCAGGATTTTCTGAACCTTTCTGGTTTCAATTTCTAATTTAGTTATGTTGTATTTAGAACACTGCTTGGTATGATTTGAATTATTTTGAAATTTTTGAGGATTTTTTTTTCTGCCAAGAATACATCTATCTTGTTGAAAGTAATCTGTGCACTTACAAAGAATATATATTCTGATGTTGTTGAAAGAGTGTTGTGTAAATGTTAGATAAGCCAGACTGGTTGATAATGTTGTTCTAGTCTTCTATATTCTTACTGATGTTCTGCCTGTTTAACCTATCATATTCAAGGAGAAGTGTTCAAGTCTCCAGCTATAACAGTACATTTTTCTATTTATAATTTCAATTCTTTCAGTTCACGTGTTTTAAAGATTTTTTGTCAGCTACAACACATATTAGTAATTGTTATGTCTTATTGGTGAATTGATCTCTTTATGTATTATCTCTGTTCACTGCTAGTAACATTCCTAGTTCAGATGTCAGATTTGTCAGTTATTAATTTTGTTTCTCCAGCTTTCTGTTGTTTGGTGTTTACATGATATTTATTTATTTTTTACCCTATCTATGTCTCTATATTTAATGTGGCTTTCTTTCTCTGATCTGACCATCTCTGTCTTTTAATTGTTGGTTTTGGACAATTTACGTTTAATATAATTTTTGATATAGTTGGATTAAATCTATAACCTTACTAATTTCTATTTCTTCTGTTCTTCTTTCCTTTCCCTGACCTCATTTTTCTTTTTTTGCTTTATTGTACATGAATTGTGTGTGTGTGTGCTTATTTTTCTGATTATATTTTATCTCCCTTATTGCTTTATCCTTTGTACCTCCGTAAAAAGAAAATTAGTAATTATCTTAGGATTTATAACAGCGTCTGTAATATATCATAGTCTTTCTTCAAATAATATTACACCAGATTACCTTTAATGAACTTACAGCTCTATACTTTTAATCTCTCTCTCCCAATTTTTGTGCTGTTATAGTCATGCCTTTTAATTTTACCTATGCTGTAATACCATAGAATACTAGTACCATTATCCTTTAGAACATCAGATATTTTTTTACAGAATTTCTCCATATTGGCACTGTTAACATGTTGGATGGTGTAATTCTTTGCTGTTGGGGCTGTCTTGTTTTATTGTATGTTTAGCAGCATCTCTGATCTCTACCCACTAGATTGCAGTAGCATCCCTCTCTGTTCCCCCAGTCATAAAAATCAAAAATGTGTCCAGAAATTGCCAAATATGCCCTGAGCAGCAAAATTGCCTTTGGTTAAGAACCTCTGCGTTAGAATCATTTAACTAGGAAAAAACAAGTATTTGTATATTTGCCTTTATTCTAACAATTTCCAGAGTCCTTCATTTTCTGTGTGTAGCTGTACTCTTTGTCTGGCATCATACTCTTCTGGTCCATTTTCTCTCTCTCTTCTCTGTCTGGAATTTGAATTACATGTATGTTAGACTGTGCTTTCTTGTCCCACAGTTCTAGTTTTTGGTAGTGTTATTGTGTTTCTCTTCCCCCTAACATTTCCATTTCCCCTATTCTTATAGTGTTCATGTCTTGGTTGAAATTCTCCATCTATTTTTCATGCTCCACTAGGTAGTTTAGTATATTAGTCATAGTTATTATAAATGATCTTTCTGTGAATTCTTACATAGAGGTCATCTCTCAGTCTGGTCTTGTTGATTGCTTTGTCTATCGGTAATACTGGCTATTTTCTTTTTGCTTCTCATGAATTTCACATTTTGTAATTGAATCTTGAATTTTCCATGTAAAACCATAGAAATTGAGTTTCAGGTTCAAGAAAAGCTTTAATTTTATACTTTATCTGGCTTTTTATTGTTGTTTCAGTGAGAGTAATGCTCTTTCTAGCTTTGTATATTCTAGGTAAATGTCAAACCAGAAAACCATTTTGAGCATAGTAGTGACATGATCTGATTTATACCTTTGTTAAAAAATAAGTCTTGCTACTCTATGGAAACTGTCAAGTAGAAACTGAAGAAATAAGTCAGCAGGATATTGTAATAGTTCAGACAATTGTTGAGCATGTGAAATGTTGTCAAATTCATGATATAACTTAAAAGAAAGAGCTGCGAGGATTTGCTCATGGATTCTTGTGGGTTGTGTGAAAGTGGAGTAAAGAAAATTCCCAAGTAGATGTCCTGAGTAATTGGATGGATTGTGGTGACATTTACTGAGATAGAAGATAATGAGTAAGGAGCAAGTATTTCCCAGGAGCAGGGGGAGAGGACGAGTGAATCATCCATTGATTCATTCATTCACCAAATAATTGTTACAATTTTATTTTATTTGAAATGTTAGGGATCACCTCGGTGAATCAGAAATATAGTCCTATTCCTTGAAGTGTGAGTGTTAGAGGACTAGAAGTAGGAAATCACAGTTCAGTGTGACAAATTATAAGACAGATCTGATTCGGTACATTATGAGAACACTCAGGAGGAACACCAATCTTATTTGACTCTAAATGTCCCTACAAACTATAAAGAATCTAACCATGAACGTGAAATTAAAAATGTTCACCCAAGTACTTAAAATTTAAAATATAAAGCTAAAGTTATGAATGACATTTCCCTACTTTATATTTTTCAGTACTTCCTGATTATCAAAGATTTAAATATCATACGGCTAATACACAAGTCTCTTCCTGATCGGACCTCTTTTTACTTTTATACTCCATATCTAAAAAATTATTTCCCTCTCTCTTCTACACTTTGTCATGTGATATTTCCCCTGGTAGAAGTGGCTTCTCCTCCTACATTCTCAATTCTAAGCACCATCTAGTAAAATCTGACTTAACCTAAAATAATCACCTCAATTTTGGTCTCCTCTTAGATACTTTCTTGCAACACTGCAGACAGAGTTGGTGTACCCTCCTTTCTGTCTTCCTTTATTTTCTTATACTGATTTGCTAGCCTTTTTTTCTTTGTATTTTACTTTTTAGGTTAATTGTCTGTACTTAAGACTCACTGTTCCTTTCATTTCTTAATTCAAGACAATGTGTGATATATATATATATATATATGTATATAAGATGGCTTATGAGTGTTTCTGAAGGGAATAAACTCATGGATGAATAAATCCATTCCTGAAACAAATTCCATTTTAAATTATCAGAGAAGACTCATTGACTAGAGCATTTCCCCATTCTTGTAAATGAATTACAATATTTATATTTATTAGAATTTAAAGAGACTACAATGAAAATATTGACTTTGACATGCTCGATACAATCAACGTTGCTCTACAGGAATCCTGCAATATCACTTGTACGTGTATGTGTGTGTATCACCAGGAAAAGGAGCAAACATGTTCGTAAGTAAAGTAAATATATTTATAAGGGAAGGACAGGAAAATTTGGAACATGAAAGTAAAACTGAATTTCTTGAGGTAAGGAACATGTCTTGATTTTTCTGTTCCCAAAGTCTGACATATGAAATAGCCAAAGATAAAAGATTCTTTAAGAAGGTTACTATTGACGTTCACATCTCTTAGTACTCGCAAGCCAAAATACTCTTTCTCCACCATTTACCAACCTAGAATTTCAAGTTTCTATTTTATATTCTTTTAATATCATTCGAATAAGAAGATATTTTGAGAAGTACAGGAAGCTATTATAGCAATAATGCATTTATCTATTAGTATGTCATAGATATTCAATTCTACATAGGTAATAAGATTATCTATGACTTTATTAGTTGGATCAATGTGGGAAATTTGTCACCATCTTCTTTTACTACCTAGATCACAATATCCAAACAGAATTTTTTTTCCCCTCAGGAAGATTTGCCCTAAGCTGACATCCACTGCCACTCTTCCTCCTCTTGTGTGTGAGCTGCCACCACAGCATGGCCACTGACAGACCAGAGGTGTAGGTCCATACCTGGAATCAAACCCAGGCCACTAAAATGGAACATGCTGAACTTAACCACAAGGCCACAAAGGCTCACCCAAATAGAAGTTTTTAAAAGAAAATCTAATGCCATTTTAGTGTTCAAAATTATGACACAAAATTCATTAAGCAAGATTACACAGGAAATTTAATCCCTTGAAAAATTAAAACCCTTGAAACTACCAGTACATATATTAGTTAGTGTATATAATATATATGTGTGTATATTAGTATTATCAAGGATAAATACTTGTACAATGAAGAGATTTGAAGGTCAAAGATAATTTACTAAAGTATTTTCAAAGACACTTATGGAGACTGAAGTAATTGTTTAATCAAATTGAGTCTAAGAGTGGCAGAAAGGTTGTCCATACATTTTTTTTGTCATCTCTCTGGTATTTGCCAAGCTGAAGAGAGAGATGTTTCCATCAATTACTGGAAAACTGCAGAGTTACATTCTCTCAAAGAATACTGGCATGCCCTTTGAAAATTGATGCTTTGAGCTGATGTTTTAACCTGCATCTTAAAAACTAATTTTGATAATAAGAATTGAAACATATTACATTAATTGCTTTTTAGATATTGTAATTTTGTATATATATGTGAATTTAAACTTATGGGCCTGCTATACCATGTCAATACCTTCATTTTTTTTTTTTTTTTAAATATTTTGTTTTTTCCTTTTTCTCCCCAAAGCCCCCGTGTACATAGTCTTATATTCTTCACTGTGGGTCCTTCTAGTTGTGGCATGTGGGACGCTGCCTCAGCTTGGTTTTATGAGCAGTGCCATGTCCGCGCCCAGGATCCGAACCAATGAAACACTGGGCCACCTGCAGCGGAGCGCGCAAACTTAACCAATGGGACACGGGGCCAGCTCTTGAATACCTTCATCTTAATGCAACACAGTAGAAACTTTAAAAATCCTTGTTGAACAAGTTATTCTATATTTATTTGATGTCTTAGGGTTTTCTTATAAGATTTTCTGCCAATATCTGTTATTTTATTTTCTTTGCTAAGAAACAATGAGGTCTTCAGCAAATTTCAGTAATTTGCTTTGATTACTTGTAGGAAAAAAATTCTGTGTGTGTGTGTGTGCGTATGAGAGAGACAGAAAAAATGTGTGTGGTAACCTGGGCTGGGTTCAAGAATTCATTTATAATAGAGATTTTTGATTTGTTACACATTTTCAAGTTCTATAAAGCACCTAAATTTTAGAAAACTCTTAATAGACCCAAATCCTCATAATCATAATGATTCATAGCTTGATAGCAGGGGATAAAGTATTATATTCTCTCTCTGTGTGTACTAAAATGGAACAGTTATCTCTGGTTAAAATGAAAGAAAACAAAATGATAATTTGCTGTGCAATTAAGGTAAGTATGTTACAATTTTCTGTTTTGTCAGAATCATCATTACCTTTGAATTTGGGGTGGATAAGGTGAATTGAAAAAGTAACAAGCATTTATTTCTTCAGGAAAATAAAATTACATCAGATGCTCATTATTTAAAGAGAATTGTTGACTCACTCCCATTCAGCTGGGTCTATGTTTTGTTTGTTTGTCTACATGTCTTGTGAATTATTTTTCTGTAGCCATGGACTTATTTTTCATGATGTAGACATAGTTTAGCAGTATTTGGATATCCATCTGACAGAAAAATATGTGTCATAGGAGGATTATGTGTGTATTTATCTAAAATCATCACCAATGACAAGAGAATCTTAGGGAAATGGAGTTTCCACAGGGTATTAACCTTGTTCACAGTGTATATTGTTTAGTAAATTTTGTCCCTTTGCTGAACTGAATTGCTATTGAAAGATCATTTTCATGATTCTCGATTTTTCAAATTTATGCAGGTGTTGTACTGCATGAGAAAACGTGTATTTAGTATGCGAACTGGAATGGGCAAAGGAGGATGGCTGTTCTTCTGTTAGCTTTAAATAAGTCATGTCACCAATTGCATGTAAGCCTTATAAAATACTAACACCAGGAGACATTGAAACAAATCAGTATTACTATGAACCTGGGAAAAGATCTTCCAAATGGATATCCAAACTAAATAAAACAAATACTGAAACAAAGTTTTAGCTTTAAAAGCAAGTTTATGAAATATTTTTCTCAAGTTTGTATGATTGCTAGGAAGGTGACTCAAACACTTGAGAAAAGCTGGAAGCTAGTGTTTTTCCAACAGCTCCTCCTATGCTTGGATGCCCTGTTAACGTGGACTGGACCATCTTCAGACATGAAACACCTAAATTAAAAAATAAGATAACATATATTGTGCCCCTTTATTTCAGGCTTCTTTCTTCTGTCTTCCTTGTTCAAGCATTGAAGCTTATGTGTGAACTCATTAATTAATGAGACATACAAAAACTATCGTGTTTATGATAGTGTAGCTGTCTTTTTGAAGGAGGTACTGATGATGGTTTAAGAAAAATTAATTTAGGGAATAAACCATACAGTGGCAATTAGCTGCTATTATTTTTGTTTGTTTGTTTGTTTTCCATAATGAAAAGGATAAGTTGTCAAGAAAAGGTAGATAGCTATAAACAATGTAACTCAGTGTCTAGATGCACTCTGCTCTCAGCTAACTAGTAGAAAAAGGAGGAAAAGAGTGAAAATACAGGCAATTTTGTTTTATTGACTATACTTGATATGCAAGAGAGAGCGAGAGAAACTAAGTTTCCACTTTATTATCTAAACTAAAATCAAACTAGCTTATTAACAGTTTAGATTTTGCGAAAATAGATAAGTACATAGACAATAGTTCAATAGATACATGCATACATAGACAAAACGGCATAGAGTGAGTGAGCAATAAAAACCCCTTTTATCTAAAATTGATTCATTGGTAATCTACTGTATTATTAGTACTAAGGTAAATATTATATGACATAGAAAAGTAAGACACAGTCTCTGTCTTCAAGGGAAATACGATTTTGTCAGGGAGGTAAATCTGATTTGTAGGTGCTAAATTTAACAGACAGAGTATAGAAGAATCTTTAATGCTAGGCTTAGAATTTTGAACTTGATTCTGAGTGCAAAGGAGAGCCATGGATTTTTATGAACAGGATCTTGTCATTGATATGATTCATTTTAGGAGAAGAAATCTATCAACATGAATTGCCAAATGTGAGGACCATTTTGCGTTCATATTTTACTGAAATATCACCTGTCAATCATTTCCTTTTTGAAATGCTCTTCTCTCTTAACTTTGGGGCCCAGGATTCTGCTGATTCTCTTCAAGTCTCTATTATTTTTTACTTAGTTTTATGAGCTTGTCTTTTTCTTTGCAGTGTTGATATTTCTCTGAAATATTTCTTTTCAACGTTAATATTGCATAGAATTTGTCCCTCAGTTAAAAGCTCTCATTCATCCTGCTGTGCGTTGGTGATCAAATAAAATTACCTGAACTCAAATAGAATCCAGCTGCTGATCCCCCCCACCTACCTCTGGCCTCTTTTATTTAAGCTTCAGACTCACAAATTAAACTGTGCATGCACGTCTTCACTTGAATGTCATAAAAATGTTACTATGTTCAATACCGATTCCTGTTTCTCAGACAGTGGACATTCATTGTATCTTGACTACACATCAATTTGCCCTTCTTGACAGCATGTCAGTTTTATTTTGGAGAAATGCCTCATTCTCATTTGTGTGCATTCTTGTCAGTCTAGGGGCTCTGCTCTCTCACTACAGAAGCCAAAGGAATTTTTGTAAAATATAAAAAGTTGTCTTTGCTAAATCCTTTTTCCCCATCCTGTGTGGCCTAAGGGTGAGCACATGACCGAAATCCTAGACAATTCAATTCTCTTTCTTTCATTTTGAAAGTCATTATGCAAAGACTGAAAACTCAGTGTCTATCTCTTTCAGTGGTTGCATCCTTCTTGCCTGATTGAATAGTTCTGCCAGCCTCAGTTCCTTCTTTGATTCCTGTCCTATTTTTGAGGCTACAATTCCAAATATGACTTATCTGATATCTTCCTGTATTAGTTACTAGTCGCTGTATAACAAATTACCACAAAATGTCACAGCTTAAAATGACAGATGTTTATTTTCTCTTATAGTTTCTGTGGCTCAGGAATCTGGGAGTGGCTTAGATGGGTGCCTCTAGCTCAAGGCTTCTTGTAATCACGCTGTTGGTGGGGCTACAGTCTTCTCCAGTCTCAACTGGGTCAGGTAAATCCAGTCCACTGCAGTGGCTCACTGATGTGGCTGTCGGCAGGCCTCAGAATATCTGTTTCCAAGCTACCTAGGCCTCTCTACAGGACTTTCTCGCAATGTGGCAACTAGTTTTCACCAGGGTGGTTGATCTAAGAGGGAGCAAAAGGGAACACGCAATGTGGAAGTCAGTCTTTTTGTAGGCTAATCTCTGAGATGACATTCCATCACTTCTGCCTTATTCTATTCATTATAAGTGAGTCAATAAATCCAACCAACATTCAAGGGGAAGAGATTATGCAAAGATGTTAACCCCAGGCGGGGGAGATCATCAGGGGCATTTCAGAGGCTGCCTATCATCCCTTACAATACATTCCCTTTCTGCTAGGATAGTCAGGGTTGCCTTCTATTGCTTGTAGCCCTGTGTCTCTAACTAGTAGGCTACACCAGTATTACTCTTCTCCTATATTGCTATATATTTTGGTGCCCCTATGAGCTACCCAGGCATCCAAGGTGCAAATCTTGGGTTAATGTTTGCCATTTCACTTTCCTTAATTTCTCACATCAAATATATTCCAATTCATGCCCTTCCTTCAGTTTCCCAAACTAAGTTAGCTGACTGGAATCTCCATGACCAGGACTTTTCCTCCCTTATGCAGTCTTCTGCCTCTAGAATTTTTTCTTCTATTCCTGCTTTTTAATTCGTTGAACTGTGCTAATTTTCTTTCTTTTTTTAATTTATGTGGTTTTCTCAGACAGAAACGCTGTCTCTCCCATCTCCCCAGCCCCACACTAGATTATCCTCTCAGTTCATGCTTTTAGACCCAGATTAGTGGGCACCTTAGCTAGAAAGCCACCTCTTACTTCCCAAGTCTTAGTAAAGTATTTTATCGTGAACCCACAAGGCTTTGTGAATATGTACTTTTCACATGGTATTAAAATGATCTGTTGATGTCTGTGTTCCCCATAAGACTGGGCTAGTAACTCTAGTTTTTGTATTCATTTGGGATCTTCACGTCTTGCACATGTCTCTCTTACATAAGATTCTCAAAAGATGATAAATTTTAAATAAGTTCCACATCAACACTAGATGATTCACTAAAGATAGTTATATCAAATCATAACTGAAATTAAATAAAGTGAGTATCCGTGTTGGAAATAAAACATTGAAAATGTCACTATGTTAAGTTTAGAGCACACATTGACTTGGCAATTAACTAATTCAGAAATCCACTGGAAAATAAAATGGAGAATTAAAGCAATGACGATGTATTTTGTCATAATTGGAAACTTTGCCCTGTATTACATAGGAAACATTACGTGAAGTAGTTTTACATGAATTTCCATAAGTGTTTAGTGTTAGCAAAGATCTGAGTATTAGCAGAGGCTCACAGAACAAAAAGAAGAACTTACAATTTTTGATGATTAGAGACTATGTTGATATTCTATGTGCAAAGTTACTTTCAAAACCCAAATTTTAGGAACAATGCATATCAACATAACACAGATACAAAGCAGAGAGAAAGGAGTTTGTGACATTAAAAGAGAAGTGTGTCATTAGTAGGGACTGTGACATCTATAGAGTATGACAATGGCCATGAGAATTGACTTTTCCTTTTTTCTTTCATTTAAAGCACTTACCTTTCTCTGACTATCCAATTTTGTTCTTTTCCTCTGAGAAATAATGTTCTTAGTCTCAACTATAGTATAAAACATTAGGAAATCATACATTAATAGCATCATTTCTGTAAAGACTAGCTTTGTGGCAATTTTTTGAGAATTGATTTTTATGCTTTGTAGTCTTTGCCTAAACATGTCTTCCTCCTGAGAAAAAAAGACTTTCACATTAAAATCTGAAAATCAAATTTATTCAATCGGAGTAGGAGATTTTGTCATACATATTTAGATTAACTCACCTTTCTTGAAACACTTATCTGCAAATTAAAATTTCTTATCTTTTACCTAACCTGTTATTCTAAAGTATAAAAGAAAAAGTGATCCCTGATTATTGTTTTGCCAAAAGATTGTTTTAGCATCATTGTGGAAGTAACACTGAGGCCCCCTCTCATTTTGTTATTTCAATATTTTAATTATTTATACTCGTATAATATTTATTTCATTAGGCTTGAACACAACTTTTTAAAAAGTCCATAAGTGGCAATGGAATTTTCTCATCTCAGGAATTGGGTTCATTTATAGTTTATTTATGCAATAAAGTTGATGACTTTAATAAACAGAGATGACATTGTCATCACTTGAAGCATTGGCTGTTTTCACTGGAATCTGCAGCATAGAAATGGACACCACTTTTATTCTTAGAATTTACTTAGAATTTATTTTACCTTTGAAACTGATAATGTTATTCAACCATGCATCCAGATTTTTATACTATTTGGCATGTTCTTTCCAGAGTTATAAAAATCTTCTCTTTGCATAATGAGACTTCCTTTAATATCCATTTAAAAACCCACGGAGATCATATTCTTTGGATAGGTGAGTAATTCAGAGCAATTTATAGCTTTAAGAACACCCTGGACACTTGCATTTGTGTGTGTGTGTTAGCTGATTTCTAGCTTAATAGTTTGCTATTGTTAAAGCGTCTTTAATGTCTTCCTGATTAGATATTTGCTTCAGTGGTCTAGTTCTCAAGTTTCCCACAGAGCTGTAAAATAAACTGTCTTCAACACCTTTATTCAAATCCTGATGCTAACATTTAAAGTATATAAAAATCATGTTGAGAATGTTTTCTGTTTAAAGTAACATTTTGTAGAAAATAAGAAAAAAATTACATAAATTTTACCCTTTATGCATATACAGCTCATTGGATTCTCTGGGTGAAGACAAAGGACTCAATTTTGGTAGAATTTGTTTAAAGGAAAATATTACAGGACATATTCTGAAAATTTCTGTTTGTCACAGAGCATGTTTTAATAAAGCAAATTTAAAGCATAGCTATTCTTGAAAACTTTAAATATGCATGTAAGACACATCCTTGTCTGTTTCCCACTACCTTTCTTTCTTCACCTTCCTCCTTCTTCTTTATTATCCTCACATTCTGAAATTCTGAGCATTTAAGGTTGTTCAAGATGCCGTGTCCTTTCATGTCTCCATATATTTTATTATACTGAACGCTGTGACTTGAATGCTCATTTTCAATGAGCCTTTTCTCTCTGATGATTCAACTTTTAATACTCATGAGATGCAATCTTCGAGAAACATTTTCCAGTTGCCCCAGATTTGGCAACTAACATTCAAGGATAAAGAAAAAGAGACACTAGGGTCTGGCCCTGTGGCCGAGTGGTTGGGTTCATGTGCTCTGCTTTGGCAGCCCAGGGTTTGACAGGTTTGGATCCTGGGTGTGGACCTAGCACCACTCATCAAGCCAAGCTGAGGTGGCATCCCACATAGCGCAACCAGAAGGACCTACAACTAGAATATACAACTATGTACTGGGGGGCTCTGGGGAGAAGAAGAAGAATAGAAACGATTGGCAACAGATGTCAGCTCAGATGCCAATCTTTTAAAAGAAAGAAAGAGAGAAAAATGTATTAAAAAAAGAAAAAGAGACTCTAAATCCTTCATTTTCCAATGAAAAGACCATTAAAGTGTTATAACAATTAGTTGTAAATATTTCTGAGAAGTTATTAAAAGATGATCAGGGAGGGAGGAGGGCAAAAGTGGTGATTAGGCACATGTGTGTGACGATGGATTGTAATCAGTCTTTGGGTGGTGAACAGGATGTAAGCTACACCAAATTTGAAATATATTATGATGTACTGCTGAAATTTATATAATGTTATAATCCAATGGTACTGCAATAAAAAAACAAATTACAAAAAAGGATGATGACACTATGTCTGTTACCTGCCAACCATCACCCCGGCTCCTACTCATCATTCTTTTTCTATATCGACTGCAGAGAAGAATAAAGGGAGAATCATGTTACCTAGGGAATTCAGAGATTGTTCCTTTCCCATGCCCAAGCCAAATCTTGAGATAATCACCCTGATATTGAGATATCTACAGACAGCATAAATGAAATTGTGATCCTTGGCAAGAAATTTGATAAACTGGGGAAGTGGCAGCTTAGCCAAGCTGAGGAGAGTATGGGAAGAGTGTTCATAGGAGAGCTTGACATGCATCACCTGTTTCAGGGGGACAACTGTGACTATAGAACCTGGTGCCTGCTTCTTTGCTGGAGATATTTGAGTGTGAAATGTTCATTTAAGCAGCTCACCGCCATCAGAATGAGAAAGGATGATCATCAAACACTGAGTTATTCACAGCCTGTAAAAGGAAGAATTAGAGAATCTTGGAAGTCTCTGGGAATTTTCTTATTTAGGAAAATACTCAAGAATATTTTCCTTGTGGATGTATTATTGTTCATGAATATTTTCTTATAGAAAACTTGGAAGAATATTTCAAAAATATTTTCTGCAAATGTATTCTTTACATAGATCTTTTCCTGAACATATTAAAAATGTATTCAGTTAATGTATTCTAATTATATTGTCAAAAATGTGTATTCTTATATTCCAATAATATATCCATTGAATTCGTATTGAATAATATATTTACTGAGTTTTATACGTACTATGGATATATTATTTGTATATATTCTTTGTCTCTGGATGCAGGAGCAGAGAACTAGGCTAGAGACAAATGAATAATACTTAAAATATTGTTACTAAGATAAAGAGAAAGAAGGGGCCGACCTGGTGGCACAGCAGTTAAGTTCACACATTCCGCTTCTCAGTGGTCCAGGGTTCGCCGGTTCGGATCCCAGGTGCGGACATGGCACCACTTGGCGAGCCATGCTGTGGTAGGCGTCCCACATATAAAGTAGAGGAAGATGGGCACGATGCTAGCTCAGGGCCAGGCTTCCTCAGCAAAAAAAGAGGAGGACTGGCAGTAGTTAGCTTAGGGCTAATCTTCCTCAAAAAAGAAGAAAAAGGAGAAAGAAAATTGGATATCAGAAGTTGAGAGAGGAGAAGTTGTTCTACAGTCAAATCCTACCCTCCATTCCCCACTCTAGGAGTCTGAGTCACAAGCCTAATGAACAGCCAGCTGCATTTTCTCACCCACCCCATATCCCAAATACCAGCATGCACAATGTTGGAGAGTGAGCAGGAGGTGGAATTTGAGTCAAGGTTAAGATTGGTATTTTCATCCAGCTTTTATCACTGCTTTGGGAAAAGGGACAAGAGAGCAACTTAGTCCCATCTAGTGGAAAGAGCCTGAGCTTTAGAAAGCGATAGAACTTAATACTCATCTATCTCCTAACTTTGTAACTTGGTCATATTACTTTCTTTCTTAGAGTTTTAGTTATGTAATTAAATTGGACCACTACTTTTATCCTAGCTGGACACATTTGGCACATGGTTGGCGCACAAAACTTTTTTTATCTCTTTTATTGCTACAAATTTTCCTGACATACATCCTTATAATTAGTTTTTTTCCCTTTATGAACCCCCATTTCTCTGCTTATTATCACAACTAGCATCATTATCAAGTTGTATTCTAAGAATTAATCATCACTAAATTTTTCCTATTGCTCTATCATCTCTTCAACTGCAGTCATGGTACCTTCATCATCTTGGAATCCCCACTTCCCAGCACAGTTGATGGCACATATTAATTCAGTCCAAATATTCAAACAATATTATCTGCTTGTTGTATTCTTGGTACTTAGTGATACAGAAGTCAAATGGAAAGTGTCTTTTACAAAGTAGAGTGAAGAAGATAGGCAAATCTACAGGAAACTTCAATAAAATAGACAAATGTGTAAAAAAGTATGGTTGTCCAGAAGAAAGGCTTCCTCAGATAAGTGGTGATATTTCAGTTTCAATGTTGAAATTGATAACCCAATTTCAGCATGCAGCCTGCACACTTCTTATATTTCTTCTAGAATTATTGCACATATGAATCTTGAACTTAAGTAGGGATTAGACATTTGAAAGAGTAAAAGGATATTTTAGGTAAGATGTGAGCAGACATTTTCTATAAAGGAAGGGCCAGATAGTAAATATCTCAGACTTTGAAGGCCGTACAGTCTCTATTGCAGCTGCTCAATTCTGCCATTGCAACGCAAACGCAGACATAGACAATATACAGGGAGTGGGTTTAACCATGTTCCAATAAAACTTCAAACACAGGCAAAGCACTGACTACCCTGCATATAAGGGTAGATAAACACAGTTTGTAGAGGGGTCTAGAAACAATTGGCTGTTAATGGTACCTATTGTGGAAGTTTAAAAGGTAATGAGAGTTAAGAGTTTGACAGAGAAGGAAGAAAAGGATTAGGTTTATTTGTCACTTTAAGCAATTTAGCCTTTCATCAATAAATCATGGTAGGAATCTTAGGTAAAAGGTAGTGATGATGTCTGAAGCAGAGTCACCTAGGAAGATTTTAAAAGGAATGACTCCCAAGCCTACGCCATATTATAATGGAGAAGGAGATGGGGTAGGTTGGGAATACAAGTGTTAAATAGTTTCTCTAGCTAAGCTTTTCCATTTGAGAGCCACCACAATGTGTGCCAGTGAGGAGTTTAAATCAGGGCTATGACATGGCTGTATTTCCCTTCAGATACATCATTCTTAGGATCTTATGAAAATTTATTTAAGGGGGTCAAACGGAGAAAGAAAAATTCTGAGATGGTCCAAGTGAAAAATGATGAGAAATTTATAGAGTAGTGATGTGAGGATGGTGAAGAGAAGCAAAAGTTATTAATGTTTTGCTGAATAAATTCTACTGAATGGGTAATTCTTAATCGCCAGGGAAGACTGAAACAATATTTCATATTCTCTGTATTTTAACTTGAGCTAATTATTGGACATTCAAGAAGAAAAATTCGAGAGTAGAGCAAATTGGATAGATGCATTTGCAGGGAATTCGATGACTTCATTGGTGAAAATGTTAAGTTTTTCCATATCACATAGATAAATTACAAACAAATCAATGACAATAAACTAATGTCCCTCAACAGGAAAAATGTGACTGAGCATTTTCTGGTGGAATTGTGTACTTGATTTTCCTGTGAACTTTTATTCCTACAAATTAGAATTAAGATTGGTGATATGTTGTGCCCATAATATTTGTCTTTTTTTCTGAAGAAAGTATAGATGTCACTTGGGGCAATGTCAATGCCCAGTTATCAGTCTCTTCCTTTGCAAAGATAAATGTTGCAGCACAACTAAATTATGACATGTTTTTTCTCACAGGAGAGAAAGAGAGAGAGAAAGCACCATGGGGGAATGAGCCATAGGGGTTTGAAGAATGACTTTATTTTCCCATGTGGATAATTGTAAATTTTCAGGGGCAGAAAATTGACAATGACTTTAATAAATCTTGTGATTTTGTACATATCTATTTTGACATATGCCTCTGGGTTGATGCCACTAAAACATTTTGTTTCTTCCTTCCTTGGCAGCACAGAGCTATTCAGTGCTAAGTATGACAAGAGTGATTGGTAGAGGGCCTTTCAAAGGATTTAGAGCCACAACTGAGGGAAGAGTAAGAAGGAAATGCTATTTACAAGACCCAAAGAACAAAATCCCCATTAAGAATTGAGGCTTGAACATCACTTAACGGTGTTGCCTATCTAGTCTCATACACCTCTTGAAATTTATTGAAATTTCAAGCACAGAGTGGGATAGGGTAAAATTAAAGATTTGACCTTACATATCCTTTCTAGAATGAGTTTCTAGGGAGGATAGCTAAGATCATGATTCATCTTGATTTTTCTTTGTAGTTATTATTTTGGGGGCATGCAAATCTTAGAAGTCTTTACATTTTACTTGTTATTTGTGGACATCGTGCTTATATTTATATTTTACAAATTGCTTGAAAGCATCATCTAGAATGGGAATAGCTCAAAAGTCACGGAATAGGGTGAGAGACCAGTGAAGGTAAACATTTTTATCTTCCTCAAAGCATCACCAGTCATTGAAAATACAAAGAAAAGTTGGCTACTTTCTGCATACCATATTATCATTGCTTTGGAATTTTTCAGTATCTAGATAATAGAATATTTGTCACTTTCTATTTTCCTTTAATATATTTGTCTTGAAGATTAAAAAAATGTTGCTATCTATATCCATAGTAGTGAGGTTGTTTGAATTACGAGCTTGTTTCTATCCACTTTATACATTTATTACCACTCTAAGTTTATTCCTCAAAATTTTGAAGTCATATAAAACCACACACAAATTAAAATAACTTCTCCTTTTATAATTTAATATTTAGTTAACTGAAAATTCAGGAAGTAAGGCTAATATATGATCAGTTACAAGGAAAGTAAAGAAAGTAAATGGCATGGGATAAAGCATACGATTAATTTAGCTGAGACGTCAGGGTTCAAATTCTTGACATCCCAAGCTATGAACTTGGGTAAGTTATTCTACCTCTCTCTGCCCTGTGTTACTCATTTATACAATCAGCTACTTCCTTTGAATGTAACATAGATTTAATGAGTTAGTAAATATAAATAACTTAGAAAGCTATACAGCACATATTAAGTAATGAATAAATGTTAAGTATTGTCAACTATTAGCTATTAATATCCCTCTCTCATCAAAAATGTTTGAGAAAAGTCTATTTTCTATATTTCTTCCATTGTTTTCCATGGCATATAAGTGTAACACAGCTTATAAAAGTGACTAGGGTATACACAGACATTAAATTTCAAATTTAATGCTTTAATAGAGAAAAAATTCTGTTTCAGAGAGAAATTAACCTAGACTGTTTTCTTGTAAACTTTCATGAAATGGTTGATGTTGCTATTCAAAATAAAATGAAGAGTTGACATATTTTCTTCCCTAATATGGTCTCAAATCTTTACAATGAAAGTGAGATCATTATACTTCCTCCAGCTTTTGTTCTTGCTAGAGGTCGTCTAGATTTATAGTAACCACTATGTTAAAGAAGAAATATATATTAAATGTCTAGATAAGTATTTAGGCACATAGATATTTGTAATTATGTACGTTTGGAAGCTTCTGTCCTCAATTCACGGTAAGTGTATTTATATTCTCTCTCTCTCTTTATGTATATAAATACATATATTATATATATTTATAAAGCTAACTATATATATAAAGCTAAGTACATATATTTGTAAAGCTAAGTATACATATACTTTACATATATATATACACACATACTTTCTATATATTTAATTGATAGATATCTTAACTATTCCACAGTATTCAAGGACAATACAACAGAAAATTACTGAAAACTTTTTTATTTTGGAGACCAAGAAATAGCTAAAATTACCCAAATTAAACATTTGTTTGCTTGTTTGTGTTGTTTAACATTGAGGCATCTATGGCAGCTGTGTTGTTCTTGCTACATTTCAAATTCTATAAATAAGGTGACATCAGTGTAGTTTACCGGATTCTTTCCTCTGTGCGTTGGCTTTACGTCCTTGGTTCTTTGCAGTGTGACTGCACATATCTCCTGGTATATAAGTCAGCCTGAACAGAACTCTCAACAGATCACGCTTAATAAATTCAGAGTTGGAACCACCATTCTGTGCAAATTGCGGGCTCATCTCCACGTGTGGTTGGGAATGAAGGGCATTACTTTGATATTGGCTAATTTTTAAATCTCTCCGACTTACCAACCCTCCCAGAAGAAACTCTCATCACTCTTGCTCAACCAGAAGATAGACAGATAACTCTCCTCTCAATGACTTTACATTGCCGTTACTACCCAGGTGACACGAAGGAGAAGGGACAAAATATTGAAATGTACAGCATGAACTTTCCTGTATCTCCTTTAAGTAGGCCCCTCACTGAAATATTTCCCATCTTATTAGAAATACCTGAAGAGAGGGGTTGCTATGACTGTTTTTATTTTTATGTTTTTCAGGGATGAAAGAAATCTGGTCCAATTAGGACCTACATCAAGTGAAGTCTCTTGTAACAAAGTACAATTTAGAAATGCTTCTAAGGAAGGGATTAGAATAGACATCTAGAAAGTTAGGCTGACAGAGTCATAATAGAATAACAGCCTCGATATTTTTGGTTCTTCTCCAGTAAAGATAACGAAAAATATTGCTAAATCACTAAAACACCTTTGCAATAACCTAAGTGCTTACAGCTTTATACCATGTAGCTCAGTCACTAAACTGGAGTAAAAGCATTTCTCTCATGTAGAAAAATTGGATGACTGCGGTTTTATAGCAGATTTGCAGTTATTAATATTTATGCCAATAATAGTTGAACAGTCCATCTATTCATATATATGGAGAGAAAATGCATATAGACAGATGTGTAAAATTGTAAAATAAACTTATAACAAAAGAGATATATTTATTGAACAGACAATACATATGCACACATCAAATAAACTAACAGTTTTAGTGACCGTAATATTTATTTCTCATTTTGCAATTGGCTACATTCATGACAACCGGCAATGTCCATGGACAATGCAAGTAGTAGGCAAAGAGTTTCAATAAAAGCCTAAAAATAAAGACTATGTACAAAGAGTGTTTCTTTCTGCTTTTGTAATCTTAAATTACAGAAATTTACACACTTAAGTAACCATCTGCTTTCTTCAAGCAGAAATCATTCTCATTTCTCTCTTTCTTGTCTTTAAAGCAGCTGTCAGGAGGGCAGAGCTGAAATTTATTGCTCACATCGCAAGAAGCACAGGACAGACTCCACTACTCCTTCCGACTCCAAACTTGACCTCTTACAAAGTGGCTTTTCTTTTGTGTGATTCGTCATCACCCTTCTCCTTTCCACTCTGCTGTGTTTTTTCTTTTCCTTTTGCGGATAATCAAATTTGTGGATGACTATATTCTGCCTCACTTATGATGATTATCTCAAGAAATATTTAAATGCTGAGTTATTGACAAAAAAAATTCTTGCAGGCCATTTTTAACATTATTATAACATATATATAAAATATATATATTACAACAATGATTTAACATCGGTATAACAATATTGATATATTTATACATATATATTCTATGTATGACATGTAAAGCTCAATTAATTTTCACAAATTGAGTGTACCCATGGAACTAGCATCCAAATCAAGAATATTGCCAGCATTCCAGAAGTTCCCATCATGTTCCACTTAGGTCACTATCTGCCTGTTTGAAATGTAATCACTATTTTGAATTTTAAAATCATAAGTTAATTTTCAGGCCGCTGTTTATCTGGTTTTTTTTGTTTTTGTTTTTGTTTCGGTAGCTGTGATTCAGTATTTCTCTTAGCCCTGGATCAGTTCTCTCATGTATTTTTTTAAATTGAGTTAAAATCTGCACACAGTTAAATGTACAAATATTGTGTGCAATTTGATAAATTTTGACAAGTGTACATACCTGTGTAATCAATCTTCAGTAGAGATAGAATC
Source organism: Equus caballus (assembly GCF_041296265.1). NCBI lineage: Eukaryota > Metazoa > Chordata > Mammalia > Perissodactyla > Equidae > Equus > Equus caballus. Next base: position 25,835,146 of record NC_091709.1, on the reverse strand, counting down.
ATCTATGGAAAATTTTTTGTGGCTTTTTCCAGTCAGTCCACACACACTACAAATGCTATTCTAATTTCTGTCACCTTTAATTTATCTTGCCTGGATTTAGCATTTCGTATAAATGGCATCATACTGTGTGCATGTATTTTTTTTGTCTCTGGCTTCTTTTGTGGTCAACATGTCATAATTGAAATTCATCCATGTTGCTTCATACTTGAGGGGTATCATCTAGCCAATTGAGAAAGACGATTTGTAGAGTTCCACCCTTAGCAACAAACTTGAATATAGAAAGCTAAGTTTGAAGCAGATGCACAATAGCTGAATAACTGGCACAAGAAAAGAGGTGAGCATGAAGGCTGCTGTAATGATTGACAGTGCATGGTCAAAAATGGAGAGAATGGAAGAGAGAACCAAGCGTGATTTAAACAAATACAAAGTAAGTTGTGAGTTCAAAATAGTTGTAGTAGCTTCAAGCCACATGCTAGTTGGGGAAAGTAAAATAAATAAATCAGCAAAGTGGAAATATTAAGCTATTGATACCAAAATTTAGAAGATATTTCCACCAACTACAATTGTTCAACTATAGTTGAACTTGACTGAGAAAAATAATTATGGATTTACCCATACTTTACTTATGAAATCAAGCAGACTCATTAGCAGAAACACAGAAAGAAATTTCGTTTATTTTATAACTTTAAAATCTGACCCAGAGACCCAGGTCTCTACTAACTGGAAAACCAGATAGTTACCATTACGCTGTACAGTTGATGCATTTTGAAGAGATTTTTGTACTCTTGCCCATAGTTTTATAGACATTTGGGGATTGGTATTCTAAGAAATCAATGCAAAAGGGAGTCAGGAAGCCTGAAAGCAGTGTATACAGTGTTGCAACCTAGAAGCATTTTCATCCAAAATAAAGCCTTTCAGCAGGGTGGATATGAAAATATTCCTGGAAATAGTGCATTCTCAGCATCCTGTTGGCCTTTATTTTAGATTATCAGAAAAGCAAACAATGGTTTTAGTTAGAGCTCAGTACAGGAAACCTGTGTTCTATGAATGCAGTTGTCTTATGGGAAAAGGTTAGAACACTGCATTCTATAAAGTAACTTTCAGGTCTAGACATGCGGAGGAGATTTAACTAGTGCTTCTGTGAAAAGTGTGCCCAGGTAAGAGACAGTGTCACATTTGATGAATGAAAATAATGAGTCTGAATAAATTTCTTTTTGCTCAATGTATAATAAAGAAATTAAAGAAAAAAATGAAAATTTTCTATGAAATCTTATGCAAAATGAAGTAAACATTATCATGAAAAGGCAAGAGAAAAGCAAATATCTGAAAAATATCTATTGTAGAAAACCAAAGGAAATTATAGATATTTTTAAATAGAAAAAAGTGAACTTTCTGAAAGAAGAATATAAATTAGTAAGCAGAAAATAGGTAGCTTGCCTAAGTTTAAGAAATTTTGGTTGAAAGAAATCAAAATCCACTTCTACCAAGATTAAGGGGGAAAAAAAACACAGGGGAGATTCTATGAAATAATTCATGCCATTCCAGGGAATCCAAGGTAGCAAGTCCTCAAAAAGGACTCTGTCCAGGAAATGGAAAATATTTGGGAAGCTCTAGTATGACGGTCACTCCACCTGTCCTTTAGGCGTATGTCTTCACATTTGCTTCACTTTTCTCTCCACAGAGCAGTTGCCCATGCAACACAAGCCTAGCAATGTTTTGGCCAACACGACAAGGAGCTCTGGAGCAAATATCATCACCAAATATCACTTATTCTCTATCAGACCTTTATATTTCCATCTCTCTCAGTCATCAGATATAGACTGCCCTGAGTAACATGTGACCTTTTGGAAGCCAGCTGTCTGTAGCTGAGACAAGCTATGAAGGCGGTAACAGCTACAGGTGTCTGCTGATTGCATTCTCTGCAGCTGAGCGCCAAGTACTTTCTTGAAGGGAACTCTGGATGGAGCATCTCTGTGACCACCACAGTACATCCCCTGTGCCTCTTGGATCTATTTATCCATACACTTTCAGTGATCAGCTGTCCATGAATCTGTGGGGTTCTTGTCCTGAAGGAAAACAGAAGAGAGAGGTTAGTTGGATGAAAGACAGACTCAATGCTGTTGCTATTCTTAGGGCCCAACTGATACTAATGGACTTTTTCCTCTAATATAAAGGCTCCTTCACCTTCATCCTCAGCTGCCACCTCTGCTGGCCTCAGGGATGACGTAGTGATCAGGCCCACTCCTCCCTGAGGGTCTGACCTCCTCATTACCATGACTTCTCAGGCAAGGCTGATGTATTTATCTTCATAGTAGTCACAATTGGGAAAGGAATTACCAAGAGGCACCAAACTGGATTACTTGGCCTCTGTATATATTCTTCGCTTCTCTTTCCTTTTCATGATGATCAGGGTCAAGTACTACTGCCAAGATGGTGACTTCACTTTTTCTCTGCTTGTCTCTGACACAAGGAACCCAAAGTGCCTGGGGGCAACTAGAGTTTATTGGTAAGTGAGACACTTGCTGTTTGCCCTGGAATAAATATGGCTCCTTTAGAAACCTAAATGTCTACGTTAAAGTGCTAAGAGTTGCAGGGATGGGACATACAAAGTCCCATAGAAGTTACTGGAATGATGGCCAGCAGGTTTCCTCTTGCTTCCAGTCCTCGTATTAGAGAACCATGTAGTCTTTCTATTGGGACACAAAACCATATAAAGGTCTTTGATTAGATCTGTGTACTGCTTCCTGGGGGAGGACACCCCATTTTCAAAGAATATTGCCTCCACACTGGTGACTCAGGTAGATATCAGCCATTGCTTCAATTGTATATCAAGTCAGTAGATCCTGAGCCACGTAGTATGTGATCTGACCAATAGATCCCGTGGTCGTGGACCTACTCATGTGCTGAACAGTGTCTCTCTTGGGCCTAGGCAATATTAGATGGGATCCAGGCCAGTGGATTAAACACTCTGCAAATCCTCAATTAGTGATGCTTGTTGAGGCTCTGAGGCAAAGAAAGGCAAATTCATATCCAAAATATGTATCTGTTTCTATGAGAACAAACTGCTGGCTATTCCAATATGGAAAAATCTTAATGTAAGTATCTTGCTAGTGAGTGGCTGGATTGTCCTGTAGAAGAATAGTGCCATAATGGGGCCTCAGCATTGATCTTTATTTCTAAGAGAATGGATTTGACAACGGCAGTCACTGGATCAGCCTTGAGAAGTGAGAGTCCATTCTGTTGGGCCCATGCATATTCTCCACATCTGCCTCAGTGGTCACTTTTTATCTTGTGCCTGTTGTACCAGTGCTGGGGTGGTCAATGGCAGAGGCGGGTAGATGTCAATCTACCCAGTGATTTTGTACCCCTGGTTGTTTAATTCAACATTTTTGGTGGAATGTTCTCTGGTGTTTGTTAACACGTGGTCGAAAGATCTTCATACTTTGTTCCCGCTTCAATATGTCCATTCTCATGCCTCTTCCCCTGAATTCCTTGCCTACTCCAATTCTTTTCTTTCCAGGCCCTGGACCAGCTGTTCCAGACTTTGCAACTGCCCATGTGATCATATATTTGATAACCCTGAACTCCCTTTGTTTTATGTAAAGCAGATGATGAGATGGTGCTACTGAAACTCTGCCCATTGGGTGCATATTTACTAAACTCTATCTTTCAATATCATCCCTGAAATAAGCATAATGCAGCCACCATCCATTTTCGACTTTCAATCTCATAGTAAGCCAGGCCATCTATTAACTGAATGGACATGTTTTTTCTTTTCTGTCTTCCAAAAGTGGTCCTATGGAATGAACTATGTTAGCATAAGTTGAAGGAAGAGCGCTGGTGCAACAGTGTTGAAAGCCACGGAATTCTGGTCTACATGCTTGTGCGTGTTGCTTCCACCTTATAGTCGTGCTCAAGCACAATCTCAAATGTACCATTGCTCTGTTCCAGTGGATGGTTCTGGGTCCATCTGATCTGAATTTGCACACAATTTCTTCTCCTCCTCCTCCTCTTTTTTCTCCTCCTTCTTTCCTTCCTCTTCTTCTTCTTCTTCTTTTTCTTCAAGGAATTAATAGAAGAAAGAGACTACAGACATATTTTTGAGTGGGTGTCAGGACTAAATGTAAATGTTTTTGATTACAAACATTTTAGAAAGCTAAAAATGTTTTTATGCATGTGGTAAATTGACTAATGGCCTCCTGAGATGTCCATGCCCCAGTCCCCAGAAATTATGACTTTTACCTAATACAGCAAAAGAGACTTTGCAGAGGTGAAAAAGTTATAGATTCTGATGTGGGAAGATGATCCTGGGTTATCCAGATGGGCCCACTGGGAGCACAATGGTCCATATAAGAGAGACACAGGAGGAGTTCAAGTCAGACAGAAGGCAGTGTAACTGCAGCAAGACAGAGAATGAGATGTGAAGATCTACACTTCTATTCTTGCAAATGGAGGAAGAGGGCCATGAGCTCAAGAATATAGGCGGCCTCTGGAAGGTGGAAAGGGCAAGGAAGTAGAATCTCCCCAAGAGCCTCGGAGAACACAGTCCTGGTGACCCACCTTAGACTTCTAAGCCCCAGAATGGATATGTGTTCTTTTAAACCACTAAGTGCATAGTAATTTATTACAGTAACGATAGGGAACGAATATGTTATTTTAAAAGATGATTTTTGCAAAGCCATTGAGTTTTGAGATTATTGTTTGTTATCAATATCTTGTGACATTGAAATATTTTTGAATATTTAATGGTCAGTAACATAAAGTAGTGTGATATTTTTTGGGTTTTTTACCCCCAGCACAAAATGAAGAATAACTTAATGATTTTCCTAAAAAAAAAAGAAACATATTATCCCATTAGTTCCTTAACTTATTTATTTTCTCATATTCATGTGCAAAATTAATCATACACAGCTAACATATTTATATTTTTTAAATTACATGCATGTGTGACTATATAACATAACCATATTCATGTAACTAATAAGTAAACATATTTAAAGGATGAAAAATGAAATTAAATGGATGAGATAGAACACATGTGGCTGGACTATCTGATACCTTCCTTCTTCACCTCACTGGGCCATTTGTAGATACCCTGGAGTTTTGCTCCCCACATTAGAAACTGCTGTAGGAGATAACCAACACAGATCACTTCCTACTGCTTACAGATTATCTCCTTTTTCTACTGTGAGCTGTTAATGCCAAATATAGTACAGATTTAGTTAGATGCTATGGGGTATGATATTGAATAAGCAATGTGACTAATCCTCATTGTGTATTCCCAAGCTGACTCTTAGTTCTCTATTTTCATGTCTCTTGAGCACTATAGCTTATTAAAACTGTCTATTTCTGCAGTGTTTCGGTGAAAGGTATTATGATGCAATGCATTTTCTTTCTCAACTTGCAAAGCTGATGAAAGAAAATTATATGATCATTTGGCTAATGACATTAATTTATCTGTGTGAATATATATTTTTTAAAAACTGCATGCTGTTATGGCAGGAAATAAGATGAAGTTTCTCACATTTTGAAAAATCAGATAATATACATGCCACAACTAAAAAGACATTTTGTTGAATGAGTTTATTTTAATCTCAGTATGATGAGGCCAATCTCATGGTTTTTCATATCATAGTGAAATGTAGAACAGAGCTTTTCGATTTCTAAAAAATTCTGGGTTTCTTTCAAAGTTTCTGGCCTCCAGACATGCCAAGTGACCTAACCCATCATAACAATGGGCCATAATTTACCTGAAAAAGGAAAAACAACTCATAGATACTGCCATTAATTAGATGGCTCCAAGTAGCTGCCAACATTGAATAATTTAAGTGCAAAATGACTTGAAAAGAACTGCAGTGTTTTGAAATTTAAAACATCTGCTAAACTTGTTTTTCACAAAGGACCTTAGTCACCGCCTGTAGCATGACCAAATTTCTGTCAGTAATGTTAAGGTCAGTAAGATCAAAGACAGAAATAATAGGCAATTCTTATTAATGCATCTTTGCCTTCAACCTTCAACTAGATTTTTTTTCTTAAAATGAGTCATTCTGCTACCCTGGGATCAAATTATGTCTACAGAATATACAAGTTCCACCTTGCGATCAAACCAATACCCAAAAATAATTTTTCTTACATCAGATTCGGGTATATGTTGATTGTTAGAAAGTACTACTTCTAAGTGATACAAGGAATAGGACTCTCTGAAAATGACCCTGAATCTTTGTCTTGGGCTTCATGGACAATGAGCCAGGGACACCTGAAAGGAATGGCATGGTGTCTTGGTGACCTTGCATGTATCTAAATGGTCATGGAGACAAAGGCTTGAATCACTGTTATCTGAGTCTTGGGCAAATGCCTTGTGATCCCCTCTGAACAGGAGAAGATGGGAGGCTTGTGAGGTACTACCTCATGGCCATCTCTCACTCTTTCCCTTTTTCCCCTGGGAGGCTGTCATGAGACAAGTTCTCATCGCCTCCAGATTTCTGAAGAGCTTTGTCCCCACTCTACCTCACAGTATGGCTGCAGACTATAAAACCTACGAGCTGCAGTTGAGAATTGATTCTCAGCAGAGTTTCCCACAACTCACACTGCTGTCAGTCATTTGGCGCTTTTTGTTGCAGTGTTATCCTTTTCTCTGTGTGAGATAAAGATACAAGGAGCTGGTACCTTTGGCTATTTCTTCCTTTCACAGTGTATGTTAAGTTGTAAACTCTTTGAGTCTAAAAGTGGCTGTTGTATCTCTACTGGTGAACAGTCAGAATTGGCCTTGGCCTTGCCTACTCTATCCTTGCCTTCACAGGACCATGGCCATCACTCTTCTAATGGAAGTGGCTACACAACAACATTTAGCTTCCTGTGGAACTGAGAAGGATTCAATTTCTAAGATGCCCCTCTTTTCAGACAACTCTTGAAAATAGCTAGAAGCCAATCCACATCACCTGGAAGGCAAATCTATAACTTGTATGAATCCCTCTAGGGATCAGATTCCTTATCCTAAGAAGGTGCCTTCACTGGAATGTATACCCATCCTGTGTCCCCAACAGATCACCCAGTGCCCAGCATGTCCTTCTGAGGGATGATGAGAAGATGGGCAAACATGCCTTTTCTTCCTTTGCTGAGTCGTGGCTTCTAAAATTCTTCTTCTCTGTGCACATTCTAAGAAGTTATGGAAATTTTCCTGAGACCTAAGGTATGAAAGGTAGTGACCTCCATGATGTGGACATTTTAGAACACTAATATTTATGGAAACATGCTAAACTGTATCTTTCCAAAATTCATGTGTTGAAGCTCTAATCTCAAGTGCCTCAGGATGTGACCTTATTTGGAGACATCGCCTTTAAAGGGGTAATTCAGGTGAAATGAGGTCATATGGATGAGCCCTAATCCAACCTTACTGGTGTTCATATAAGAAGAGGAAATTTGAATGCAGAGCAAGACAACAGAGGTAAATGTACACAGAGGGACAACCATGTAAAGAGGCAGCAAGAGGCCAGCTGTCTGCAAAGCAAGTAGAGAAACCTCAGAAGGAACCAAACTTGCTGACACCTTGATCTCAGACTTCTAGTCTTCAGAACAGGAGAAAATGTATTTCTGTTGTTTAAGCCACCCAGTCTGTGGTATTTTATTATGGCAGCCCTGGTAAACTAATACGTATGCTAAATAGAAAAGAACATGATGGAGCCTGAAACTGTGAATGTATTGGAATGAGAAGAGTCATGTTCATAGGAACCCTTTATATAACAGCTACCAGCTTCCATTGGCCCTTGAACTTAGAAGACCCTACTTCACATAATGTAGGAGACCTTAGGAGTGTGCCTCACTGCTGTGACACGTTTTTAGATTAGAAAGTTGCTGCTCTAATCCAATCTGCTGACTGTGGCCACACCACTGCAGCTCTTGAAACTAATATGTGTCATGCATTCAACTTTCTGGACCATTCGAAATCTGACAATGGTGGGCTTTTTGTCACAAAACTCACTCACCAACAAATGATTTTAAAGATATTCAATGGATATTCCAAGCTCCTTACCATCCACAGACATCTGGTATTTTTGAGCATTAGAAAAGTCTTTTTAAAAATTGATATAGGGGCTGGCCTGGTGGCATAGTGCTTAAGTTCATGTGCTCCGCTTCAGCAGTCAGGGGTTCACGGGTTCAGATCCTGGGTGCAGACTTATGCACCACTCATTAAGTCAGGCTGTGTTAGCATCCCAGGTGGAAAAGAGAGGAACATTGGCACAGATGTTAGCTCAGGGATGATCTTTGTCAAGCAAAAAGAGGAAGATCGGCAACAGATGTTAGCTCAGGGCCACTATTCCTCACCAAACAAAAAGGAAAGAAAAAAAATTCATATAAACAGTTCTATGACTACCACCCTTATCCTTTCTTTGTTCACACATTTTAGTAAGGAAGTTTTCTCAACAAATGTGGCTGCAACCAGAAAGTGATAATCCATTCTCCATTGCATTCTGGGTAATGATCAAGATGAACAAGTTGGAAGTTATATACACCCATTTCAGGTTTACGCCCTCATCATTCCTGGATATGATGCTTCATTCTTTCCCCTAAAGGCAACGCCAGGTCAGCCTGATTAGTATATACTTTGAGTGGCAACCAGGACAAACGGGAGCCTAGGGATTTCACACTTGATTCTGTTGAGTTACCTAGATTCTCATGTTAAATCAGGGTAAATCTAGATCATAAAGATGATGACCACTTGGTTGAATACACTATCATGGGCCATGAGGGCCAAAGTGGGGAACACAGTAGATCTCTGTAGGTTGTATAAAAATGTCTTTATCCTCCATGCACCTGACTCTTCTACACAAAGCATCTAAGTGCAAGAAGGAGATAATCAGAAAATAGGTAAAGCTGCATTTGCTGAAATTGGACACACTTTTTTTGTGGCAGTAGAGGGAAAGCAACAACCTAGGTACCTGATATACCTAGTTAACAGGTATATCAGATCCTGAAAGGTGTCGATGAAGGAAGAACATTTATGATATTTGTCCTTCAGAGCTGCCCTTGGAGCCTTCCTCAAGAAAGAACACCCTGGTGGAGCTCTCTCAAACTGTCACAAGAACTTTCAATTTAACTCACTGCTGGGTTGGCTATGCTCACCAGATGTCTACATCCACAATTTGATCACTATTCTCCTTAACCTTATAGATAAGTCTATGGAAAACAGCAGAAGATGGGTCCTGATCTTGTAAAACACCTGTCAACACAGTAGTACTATCTCCTCCATGCCCACGCCCATGTCTATAGCTGTCACTCAGTCATTCCATATGGAGAGGAATGCTACCTGGCTGATAGCATAGACAGAGAGCATAAATTGAACTTAATGCCCTCAGCAGGCCCTCCAAAAACAAGGACTAACCCAATTATTCAGACTAAACTGGGAACTCCTAAACTATAGTTCTTGAGTGGAAGCCAGGTATTAACCTGCTGCCTTCCTGAAAACATGGTTACTTGCTCATTAGAGGTGATCATAAAAGACCTTCAAGTGTTTAAGGAAATACTCCTCTGGCCCTGGAAGACTTTCAGGTCATCCTCAAGCCACTGGCCTGTTTTAGATTTAGATATATCTTTGAATTCTTTCTTGCACACAAAGGTGGAGTCTCTGTAACTGCTAATACATCCTGTGCTACTGGATTAATGCCTCAGGCCACATGGAATGGCCAATTCAGAAACCTAAGGAGAATGGGATGTGGGGGATCAGAATTGGCCACCCCAAGACATATCTCTTTAGCATGAGGATTATTTTGGGCTGGTTTATTTTAAAAAGTGCAGACATGAGAGAAACTCTGAAAAGTAGAAGGTACTGTTTGTAAGAGACATTTATATTTGTAAAGGAAATCTCCATTTTTAAAGGTGTCTCCCTTTCTGTACTAGGAAGAGGAGGATGACCTTATCTCTAAAAAGTCTTCTCAATACAGAAGGCAAGGGTTTAAATCTCCATAATAACCTTACTGTTGTTTACTCTACTTTTCTGGTAATCTCCCATAACTAACTCTCCCCACCCCAAACATCCTCCTTTGCCTTTAGCTGAGGATAGTATTTAAGATGAAAACTTCCGCCATTTTGGCCAGTTGCTCAGTTTTCCTGAGTCTCTCCCATGTAAACATGTTATAAAGCGTTTTAAATTTTCTCCTGTTATTCTGTCTCATGTCAATTTAATTCATAGCCCTGCCAGAAGGACCTGGAGTGGATAGAGGAAATGTCCTCCTCCCCTACAGGCACATGGTTTTCTAAGGTAGACCCTGATGGTTTATGGGTTTTGTTTGGCTGGTGAGACCAGGATGCTAGGGCATGTTTGAAATCTGCAGGAAGGCCTCATGCTGCTGCCTGGAGTCATGTTGATAATAGCCTAAGTTAAACGCTGAAGGAGACAAATTTTATCCCATCCACTGACCATCAGATTAACCAGAATAGTCAATGGAGGTGTACTTCTGAGGAAATTTCCAAGAAGTCAATACTGTAATAAATGAGGGGCAGATATTGTTGACAGACAATCCTCTAGGGATCTCTTCTATTTATGTATATCTTGGTCTAGATTTCTTTCAATGATGTTTGCATAGCAAAGAAACTTGGAAGATAGAAATTATATCCACCTTCAGCATAAAGGGCAGATTTGTTAACTGTCCAATAAGTAACACAATGTCAATGTCTGGAGCAAAAGGAAGTCATGCTTAGTCCCTGTGATAGAAGATTAGGTTCCATAAACTCAGTTTCTCACCTGTTACACAACTCACTCATATACAAACTTCAGCTGGCTGTCTTTGCCATGCCCTGTGGGTATTGGCACTTAACAAGAAAATGCTGATATCTTGGCTGCTGGAATGGTTGTGACTAATAAAGTCATTTGTGCCTCACCCAGAAGTGTCATGTCTTCTGCCAGCACCCATGAAACAGTGGCAGGTTAACCTGTTAGCTTGCAAGAAGGATAAAATCGAAGACTCTTCACAGTCGCTGACACTCTGAGACATGCTGTGGGTATAGATATCCCAGTTCTTATTCTTAAAAAAAGAAATTATTATGAAACCAGCATAGATGATATCTAGTCATTACTTAATATTAACCAAAGTCGAAAATTAAAAGAGACTTGCTTAAAACTCCCTATGAATATGTCTATCCTTGAGATTTTTTTATTCTTTCTTTGAAACTTTTATATAAAAGAACCACTTAATTAACTTAGTACAAGGCATGGAGAAAGGTGTATCCCCTGTTCTTTGGGAAATAAGTCTGTAAGAAATTAAGTAAAAGCATTATTGAATAATACAATGGAAAGAATAGGCGGTCTATTCATTCCAAGGACTCTGGGAGCTGGTGCAAGGGGAAAAGCCTCCCAAATCCCTATCTCAAATACAGATTGCTCTCCTGACTGCAGGTCCACATATGCAGGGTTAAAACTCATCCCGGTGCATGGCTGGGAACATGTGAAATACACACTATATGAACCAGTTAAAGCTTTTGTCCCATACCCCTAAGTCCCATGTGTGTGGTCTGGTGATCCTTGCTCCAACCCTGGCATGATGGGCTTTGTAATTCTCCAGCAGGTAAGCCCCTCTCCCCGTCTCTGCTGCCCAGCACGTCAAGGAGGCTCCAGGACCCTCCTCCAGGAAATTAGGCAACATCTACCTTGATTAACCATTTCCTGTCCTGTATCAGTTATTAAATATTTTGAACATCACAATGGACTAATTATTCTTTTAGGGATCATATTGAAATCTCAATTAACATATCCAAAACCAATATCCTTATCTTCCCTCCAAAATGTATTCCTCCTCCTTTGTATTCTGCTTTTGAGGGAGTCACCACTAAACCCAATCGGTCTGTTACCCAAGAAATCTTTTATATTTCTCCTTCCTTCTTCACTTCCAAATCCTTCCTATTCTACTTGTTATCCCTGTGATATGCCTTCTTATTTCCTCCTTATCCCCTTTATCACTGCCTTATTTCTCTCTGCCTGTTGTTTCACCCTCCTCCAATCCATCCATACTCAAGACAGCTGTTGGAATAATCTTTCTAAAATACAGTCTTACATGGTTACTCTCATTTAAATTCTTCAATAGCTTCAGTATAAACTTTTTTACCTGGTATTTTGAAATCTTGTCTCAGATGACCTAGTTAACCCATCTCTCACCGATCCACCACTCACTCTCTGGCTCCAGCCATAGCAGACTGTTAGTCGTTCTCTAGACGTGTCCTAGTGCCTCTGTATCTTTATCACCAGGAACCATCTCTCCACCCCTTTCCTGTGTTAATTTCCCCTCAATTTTAAAAAAGCTGGTTACATAAGTAATACCTCTTCTCACCTGTATTATGCCATCTGTATATTTAATTTTGTATTTGTCTGTTGGTTACTTTTCTAGCCTCTGCAGTTCTTTTTACTGTTGTTCATGACACATTATAAGATCTCAATAAATGTTGGTTGAATGAATACATTTATTCCTACAGAAACATCTTAAAAGTTAACTTTGGGCATATGTCAGTTTTAAAAACTTGCATGATAAAGTGTTTGTACCAAAAAATCCTGAAATCTTGATAGAGAACAGCCATCAAGTTTTCATCATGTCAAAGAATACACTTGTTAGTATGATACAAATAGAATATCAGTTAAAAACCAAAGGGGATCCAAGCTACAGGAAGCACCGGGAAAATATTATAGTAAAGGATCCTTGTACTATTGTAGACATATTTCCTCAGGCTCCACATCCTTTCCCCAAAATGTTCATATATAAAAGGCCCATAAAAATCAATGAGAACTTTCACATGAAAATGAAGGTTTATCCTAACAAATTATTTTCCTGGAGGTAGGTTAGGGGAATGCTCACATATTTTATAATTGCTTTTAGTATTTGTTTAATAATAACAATTTTAAAAACAGGAAGACCCAGAGAATAGTTTTCCTAGAATGAGAAAGTGTGTGAGTAAGCCAGTAGAAACTGGTTGGTGACTTCTCTTAAATACTTGAAAGTATGTAATTTGCCTGTATTTGGTACTAGTTTTAAACTTCTGTCCATATTGAATGTAACGGGCTACAAATAACCATACGAAGTAAGTCGTGGATAACTAGCCATCCCAGCCCCCAACCAGAACTGTTTTTTTTCTGGATGGGGAAGGGGAAATTCCAATTATACATTTAAGTTTCAGGTCCATTTGCATATGTTTTCATAGTATTTCTTCACAGGGAAGGATTTTGAGGTTCAAGGTAGATGAAGAATCAGAGGCAGACATCTGTGGAACCTTCCATCATTCATCCATGGGATCTCTGGGTGAACAAATACAGTCCTGGTAGATTATAAAATTTTTTCCTATCTAGATGTGTTGGTGAATTACATAAAATTAAGATGGAAGAAACTTTGTACTCTAGCGAATTTTTAAGCTACATCAATACTGTTACCAAAAGATGACTACAATGTTGTTCAAATGCTGTAGCACAAGGCATTTGTTATTCTTTTCTTTCCTGGCAGCTAAATTTAATTGCATTGAGTTGGGAAAGAAATTATTTTTTACTCATAAGCCTCAAAAAGAGAAACCCTTTTCTATGTTTCAGTTTACTGCTTAGCTATCTAAACTTTACACTCTTTTCAATTAAAATTCTTTCTTTGTTTTATATTTAAACCATTACTTGGTCTCATCCATTTTTCCTAGTGGAAGAGAGAGCTGCTGGTTTTTAAAATATCGTTACCTGGTTTTTCTCAAAGCACTTCCTAGAATCTACATGGACTCGGAGAAATCAGGCAACTGATTTTCTTTTAGTTTTAGAATATATCCAAATTCTGTTGTTCTGAATGCATCTCTGGATCTAAAGAAGCAAATAGCTTCCACAGTGGATTATTTCTTTCACCTTAAAAAATAATTTGAATAACTATTTAATCTGCCACAGATGCTGGGCAGCATAACTCCTTCCTCTCTGGAGATTTATCCCTATCTTAGACAGTAGGACTAATAATATTTCCAGGAAGAATGATGTCATAACCACTGATTCCACATGGCTCAGAGACTTATGATCAAGTCAGCTTTCCTTCAGGTTCCCTCTAAACCAATATTCTGATTCCAGAAAATGGTCCTTTTATGATAGTCATTATTCCAGAAACTACCATTAAATTCTGTTGACATTAAATGGTATTATGTGGCATACACCCTGGATTTTCAACACTGAACTTCCTGACCACTGCAGGCAGCCCGCATAGTATGTACATATGTTGCTCATTGTGGGGAATTCTGTCTTCTTTGATTTAAAAGCCTGTAGCTTGGGGAAGAGAGGGAGATTCCTTAGCGGCAATAATTAGGTTGCAGTCTCTTCCTTTAGGTCTGTTTTCAATTGCTACTCCTATTTCTGATGCTATGCCATTACTATATAGCTATATATGTATAACTATATATACATATATAACTTTAACTTAATTAAAATTCAACCAACAACTTTTTTAGAATGATCTCCAAGCATATGGTTTTACAAATTTGATGCATATTGCTTGACATATTATTTACCAGTTGCTCCTCACAACCTCTATCAAAGATTCACCTACAATATTCTACACCCAATAAGCACCCCAAACACATTCCATTTGACAAGACGTGGAATTAACGATGATTATTAGGTTGCTTACCATCATAGAACATATTTATGTCAGGACTCACAAATATTTCTCTCCATTTGCCAGACAGGAAATTTAAGTGGGTAAAGCTACCAGGATCTTGGTGTCGTGATCCAATGTACACACCAGAATAGATGCGGAGAGGGCTGATGGCCACTCTGAGTTTATTATAACCAGCATTTCAATATATACATAGCTTACATCTATTAAACATACACAGGTGTTATGGACAATGTAATTAGAGGATGCCAAGAATTCTTAGTGATTTCTCAAGGAGCCCTCCCTTGGCCTCTGTTTTGATATTATCATGTTTTTGCTGTGCTCGCATATTATTATCTTGGAGCATGCAAGGCCTCCTAGGCAACAGACCCTCCTGCTCCTGATATCGTGTCTCCATCTGTGCCCCTGGGTGACCGTGCCTGGCTTAGGTTGCCTCCCCCTGGAGGTCTTACCCATCATTGGCTAACCAGCCTTCTCACCTCTGGGTCACAGTTTGTTGGCAAGACTTTTCCAGTGATTATTAACCCTTCCTGCGTCAGGGGTGGTTACACAGTATTTAGATGCTTGTTCCAACAGTGGAGGATGTGGGGTGCTGAGAAAATATGGCATTAGTTTCATCAAATCTCTAATATTTCAAAAGAATTAACATCATCATTTTTATATAATGTCTCTCAATTTAAAAATATTGACTAAATTTAAAAAAATTTGTTAGATCAAACAAAAAGTGTCTAAGGGCCAAATTTTGCCCTTGGGCTACCAGTTTGCCATTTCTAATTTAGGAATTGCTCTGTGCACTTGATTTTTGTTCTCTCTTTTTCGGATGAGTTGCTACTCCCAAATATAATCTGAGAATATTTGGTGAGGAAAATGGTTTGTAATGAGAAAGTCGTTCTGTGATTCATAGAATAATTAGCAAAGAACAATATTTGAAACTGTTTTTTTCAAAATGTTGAAATCTAAAGATAGATCTTATGGAAATATCATACTTCTTTCCCACTTTAATCATATACATTTATGAAATGCTATAATGTTAGATTAAAAAATAATATTTACCTATGAAAGAAACATGCTTTCATTTGATTGCATTTACTGGAAAACTTGCTTATTAAAAAAAATGTCATTGGGTTATTTTTCAGAGGTCCCCAAGATGGGTTTTTAATATAAACTTGTGTCATAAATGGATTACTGTCATCATTTAAGGATTCCTTCAGTGGCCAAGACATTGATCTTTCAACTGAATCTTCTCAAATATGGATGCAAATTAGAATACTTGAGGCCATGTTAAAAATTTATTTGAATGGAATCCATCTGAAAAGATTTTGGCTTCAATTATCTGGAATGTCTCCTTTTAGTTAATACAAAATCACTCAAAAGTAAGGACAATATATGTCCATCACAATGAACACGTTTGAACTAACAAATATGTAGAAGACCATATTCAACAACAATGGGATTTACCTTCTTTTCAGGTGCATATGTAAGTTTCATCAAAATCAACCATGCGGTGAGCCATAACAAAACCTCAACAAAGTGTAAAATATTGGGATAATTTGAAATTTTCAAAAAGTTGAAATAATTCAAAGTATGTTCTCTAATTATGAGATTATGATGGAAATCAGTCACAAAACTATACTATAAAAAAGGTATGCTACCTGGAAATTAAATAATATATTCCTCAACAACTCTTAGATCAAGGAATAAATTAGCATGGGAATTAGGAAATTATTGAACTGAGTTATTATAAAATATGACAAATCCAAACTTGTGGGATATAGCAAAAGCCATGTATAAAGGACACTTATAGAGATATGCACATATGAGAAAGCAAAAAGGGTGAAAATAAACAATTTAATTTTCTTTATGAAGAAGGAAGAATATGGAAAAATGAAAACAAAAATCAATACAATTTTTAAAATACTATAGGATAGAGAAAATAACAAAGCCAATAGTTGAAACTTTGAAAAGATTGAAAATATTAATCAATTTGATAAATCCTTAACAAGATCAATGAAGGCAAAAAGGAGAGAAAACAAAACAACAAAAATAAAAATGGAAAAGAGGGCATAAACAAGATCTATAATATAAATAATAAGAGAACATTATGAACAACCTTGAGCAAAGGAATTTTTATAATTTAGTTAAAATGAACAAACGCCACAACAATACTATTTAATGAAGAGATGACATATGAAATCTCAGTAGTGAGACATCTGTTAGAGAAATTAAATTTGTTATTTTGAAAAAGTTTCCACAGGAAACTCTAGCACCAGATGGCTTTAATAGTGAATTCTTTCAACTATTTAAAAAAGAAATATCTCCAGTCTTTCACAAAATCTTCTGAAAAACAGAAAAAAAATGAAGGTGAATTTTCCTAACTACTTTTAAGAGGCTAACAAAACTGTGAATTCCAAATCCTGTCAAGAAGATTCAAAAAAGAAAAAAAAATCATATCAGCAGAAGCCAAAAAGAAACATTTGGCTAAGGACTATGACAAAAAGTGAAAATTTTAGGATGATAAGGAATATCTACAGAAAACCTAGAGGGAGTATACATTCAGTGATTAAAAAAAAAGTTGAAAACTACCCTGCAGAGGGGGAAGAGTATGAGGACACTCACTATTACCACTTTAATATTGTAGTGGAGGGTCTAAACGTTGCAATAAGGCAAGAAAAAAGAAAGAGACATAGGAGCATAGGGATAGGAAAGGAATGAATAAAACTGTTGTTTCTTAGAGACAACATGGCTACTAAAAACTCTAAAATATTCTATGAATTCTTTTATTAAATTAATCATCATTGGATCAAAGATCATTATGAAAAAAATTGTATTTCCACAGAAATAGAACAACGCAGTTAGAAATTTAAGAAGTGATACCATTTATAAAGCAATAAAAATAATCAAATATTGAGAATAAATCAAATGGAGGTTTATAAGGACTTCATAAAAAATCTCTAAAATATTATTGAAAGAGCTAAATAATATTTTTGTGATGACAAAAATAAATAACATGTTTATGTATGAAGACTCAGTATTATTGATGTCAGTTCTCCTCAAATTTATTTATATATTAGCAATACCAATAAAAATATGCACAGACTTCTTTTTCTCAAAGGTTGATAAACAGATTATAAATTCTTATGGATATGCAAAGTGCTACGAAAAGGGTTAAGGTAATCTTCAAGAAGAAGAATAAATCCAGCAATGTTACAGTACCAAATGTAATTCTACTATAAAGCTATAAAGCTGTACTAAGACATTATGTTTCTGACAAAGAATAGAGAGAAACAATATAGAACAGGATATAGATCGTGGGAGTACATCAAAACATGATGTCACCTCATTTACGACAGTGGTGAGACTTCAATGAAGTGGGGAAATGATTGTGTTATCACTACATCACAGTTGAACATTGATTTATGAAAAGGGAATATTTTCACCCTTCCCTCACACTATACACAAAAATGAAGTCCACATATATTGTGGATCTAAATGTAAAAGAAAAAATCATAAACGTTTGAAAAGGAGATATCAAAAAACAACTGATCTTGGAGCAGACAATTTATTAAACAGGATCTAAAACTTCAAAAAAAGACGCATTAGACGACTTTAAAAATAAGAAATGTGGTTCACCACAAGACACCAGTAAGAGTAAAAATTTAAATGACAAAGTGGAAAATGATAGTCATAATTCATATATCCAATGAAAATCTCATAGCCAAAATAAATAAATCATGGCTACAAATCAGAGAAAATCAGATAACCAATTTTTAAAAAACGGGCAAAAGTCTCGAACACTTCACAAAAGAGAAGATTCAAAAGGCCAATGAACATTAGAAATGTAGTTCAAACTTACTAGTCATCAGGGAAATACACATTGAAGACACAAGGTGATACTACAGTTCACTCACTAAATGGCTAAAATGAAAAAGACAGACAATATCAAGCATCAGTGAGGATGTGGAGCAACAAGGGCTCAAATACAATGCTAGTGGAAGGGTATATTTTTAAAGCCATTTTAGATAACTCTATGGAACTATGATTATCTATATATAGCTAGCTATCTATCTCTATCTTTCTCTAGCTATCTATCTTATATAAGTTCCACATACTTACGAGATATATATATATATAAGGGCTCAGTTCCACAAGACTGCCCCCACTTCAGACGTCAGCTGCAAATGGAGTCTGGGCTACTCACACTTCTGTCCGGCCCAGTACAAAATTTGAGGCTTGCCACAATGTGCTCAGATTTGACAATTCTCTAGAACTATGTACAGAAATCAGGAAAGTGCTCTACTTAAAATTATTGGTGTATTATAAAGGATACACCTCAAGAACAACCCAATGGAAGAGTTGCATATGACAAAGCACGAGGTTAGAGGGATGCAGAGCTTCCGCCTAGCGCGCCACCTTCCCAGCACGTACACGTGTTCACCAACCCAGAAGCTCTCCAAATCTCATTGTTCAGGGTTTTCATAATCCAATATCTAGTCCCCCACCCCTCTCCAGAGGTCAGAGGAGGTAGGGCTGAAAATTCCAACCCTCTAATCATGTGTTGGGTTTTCCTGGTGACCAGCTCTCTTCCTGAAGCTCTCTAGGAGCCCCACCATGAGTTAACCCCAGAAGCACAAACTCAGGTGTGTGTGAAGGGCCTCTTTATGAACAACAAAAGATGCTCTGATCACTCAGGGAAGTCCAAGGGTTTTAGCAGCTCTGGGTCAGGAACCAAGGAGAAAGACCCAATACTTATTTTTATTATACTGTAGTGTCCTAGAAAGAACATTCTCTAGGTATGAAAGGCTCCAAAACTCTCCCGAGATTTGCATTTTTCTAAATGTCTTCTGCAGCTTCTAAGTGTTTTCTAAATCAGATTTCACCGTTACATCACTTTGGAAAATGAAACATCATCTATTCTTTGCCAATTGTATGCACAATAATATATTACAGCTTTTTCCATTCCTGCACTAAAGAAAGCTGTGTAATTTTGTTTGACCTAACGTTTTCCACATATTTAAACATAATGTATTTTTGTGCGCTTGTGAAATGCCTATTAAGTAGCCCAAGGAAACTAAGGTTTCAAGAAACATACTTTTGGAAAACTGTCATTTTCATTTTTTATCCCTTTTTTATATAATGTTAGAAAAGTGCTTTCCCAGGGGAAAAAAGCAGAAAAGTTTTCATTCAAGTATTATATGTAAAATCCACAAGATAACAAGACTTAAATCCCAAGTACTTAAGTTTTCTATGAATCTATAATATATTTGTTTACTTAAATTTATGTTTTGTGAACTCATTCCCAATTCAAATTTAACTAACAGTGTGTATATTGCACACTTTTATTTGTTGATCATGTTTGGGATTTACTTACATCTACCCCTATATTTATACCTGTATTAGTATTTTAGGGGAGTTGTGTTCCTCTGACTTTCTGAGATTCTGCCCCCTCCATTCCAATAATCAAACTATCCTTTCTTTTGTTTCACTTAGACCCAATGACTGTCCTCATGGTCTTGATCATTATACCATCGACACAGATCCGTAGAAGGGATTTACCATGCCCTAAGTAGCAGTTGCAGGACATACACACTTACCCTGGGCATTGCCAGTTGCCTCCACCTCCATTTCCTCAAAATTTGACTGCCACGTGCAATCTTTGAAGGGCAGAACAAAGGCTAAACTAACCACAGTTGTCATCATAGGTGCCCTAAGGCCTAGGAGATTTCCTCCAGGCAGTCTTTTAACTGATTGACTTTATATAGTTGAGTAATCACTTGAAAGTTCCGATGATGACTGGTTCTAGTTATACTTCTCTTGGCTCCATAATTACAGCAAATTTGACCTTCTGGTAGCAGCTGGCAGTTTATGTCTACCTATGACTCTCAGATTCATATCAAGACTGGACATGCAGTTTTAATTCCTTGGCAGAGAATATGTTTGCGTGTGTGTGTATGTGTGTGTGTGTATTTATATATAAATGTGTGTGTATTTATATATAAATGTGTGTATGCACATTTTTATATTTATGTGAGTGTACACATAGATTTAAACCATCCTTATGTTTCCAAAGCTGTTAGCTAGCATGCCACTTGGAAATGGTTCCTGAATTTGTCACTTACCCCCGTGTGGGCATTAGAACACTCCCCCTCCTGAATATCAAGAAATGGAGTGTGAAACTGGAGTTTCCAATTGTTATGATTTTGAATGATTGGAGAAGAAAATACACATGGCAGTTTCACTGACTGTTCTGGACTGAAAATTCTCTTCTTGTTTAATAAATTTCTGTTAAACCTCTTATTTAGGAATATCTTTGATAATGCCGAGATAGTTCCGGAATTTTCAATTTCTGTCAATTTGAGTACTTCCAAAAATAACATTCTCAGCATTGTTTTCTTTGTTTGGAATGCATTAGAATAGAGAAGCCCAGCTTAGAGAATATCTTTTTTCTTGCATGTCCACAGTCTTTATTCACAGTGTTCCTCAGGAAGTATTCCCAAAGCTATGATTTCCTGTCTCAAATATAGGGCACTGTACTATCTTAAAGTATCTATTAATTAGTGAAAATTACGCCATTCCACAACCAGGATGTTCAGAATATAAAAGTTTATAAATTGCCATCAGAAAGGCATTTTTCTATCCACTCTTTTTTCTGTGCAACTTTTAACCTCCTCACTGAGTTCTGGGCCAATTTTCTATATGCATCTGTGATGGCTGTGGAAGGTGAAGTTAGCAATATTCCAGTTTCTACTTACTTTAGTGTGGCTAACAACGCAACAGTCTGCTTTGCTCTGTGGCCGTCTGTTTTACCCAGTATAATGTGAACTTGAGTCAAGACATCATCTTAAACTCATGCTATGTTTATTGTTGTTATATTTAAATGGGTGTATCTGTGTGTGTGTGTGTGTGTGTGTGTGTGTGTGTGTTAGACGGTGTGAGTAGGTGTTTGTGTGTTATGACTTTTTCCTTTTCTGCCTGAATTAATTCTAACAATAAAGGAGAATCTTACTCGAGGTACGCTCTCAGGCTCCTTGAAAGCCAGGGGTTGAGTCTAAAATAACCCACATCTAAGCAAGGTGAGTCCCACCTACACAGATGAGTGTCTGACTTCCTGAGTCTCATTCCTCAGTCTCTTTCTGTACTATCTTTTGCAAATAATATTTTCATATTATTACAAAGCTAAAATTCTTTTCAACTTCTTATGCCAGATGGTCTCACACTCCACATATGTTTCCTTGGCAATTTCTCTGCTGTCAAACTCTTCATCGAATGCCGGTAACCAGTCAAGTACAGGTGATGTGGCAGTCCTGACTTTCACCCCAGGCACCACCTCAAGGCGAGGCCTCCGAAGCTTATATCAACTGTCAGCGCTTCTCAAGCCCTCAGAAATTTTATGCTATAATCTTTCTTTCTTAGATTCAGTGCACCATTCAAATGCTTCATCTTTCAGCACTCACTTTTCTTCTCCTGCAGAATTGTTTAGATTTCTGTACCTGTTACAACCAAGATTGGGCTTTATGTAGGAAAGAGTTAACATAGCAGATCTGAGAATGCTCTCCTTGGAAATGCCTGCTTGCAAGATTAGACTTTGGCTGGGATGTGAGATTTAGAGAGGGTTTCCACCATTCGTAGAACTAATAAAAATGGCTTACTGTGCCTAGACTATACAAACAATATGGTTTATACTGAACACCTGCTTTCCTTCTGGGAGTCTGGAATTTTGGATCGTGCTAGGCAGAGGGTGACTATGTGACTGGCCCCCAGTTGAAATCCTGGGTACTGAGACTCTAATGAATTTCTCTGGTAGACAACATTTTACGGATATTGTTTTAGCTCATTGTTGGAGGAATTTAGCACATACTATGTGACCCAATAAGAAGAAGACTCTTGGAAGCTGGTTTCCTTTGTAAAGGCACTATGTGAGTTGGCTTGGGCTGCCATGACAAGATGCCATAGAGCAGGTGGCTTAAAGGACAGAAATTTATTACAGTTCTGGAGGTTGGAAGTCTCAGATCAGGTTGCCGGCATGGTTGGTTTCTGGTGCAAACTCATTTCCTGACTTATAGATGGCCACCTTCTTACTGCATCCAACCTGGGGGAGAGAAAGGGATAGAGAGATAGAGAGAGCTGCCTAGTGTCTCTTCTCTTAGAAGGGCACTTATCTCATCAGACCAGGACCCCACTCTCTCATGACATCATCTAATCTTAATTACCACCTAAAAGTCCTATCCCCAAACAGTACCATATTGAGAGTTAGGCATCAACACACGAATCTGGGGAGAACACAAACATTCAGTCCATAACAGGCCCCATGCAACTCTTCCCTTTGCTAATTTTGCTTTATTCTTTTGCTGTAATAGATGATAGCGTTGAGTATGACTATATGCTGAGTCCTCTTAGTGAATATCAACCAAACTTGGGGTTAGTATTAGAGACCCATGACACAGAGTGTGTCACTTGATATATCTTTCATTCCAGGTACCAGTCCAGATACCTGGTGCTTCCTGTGCCACATCTGTGCTTTGGGTCCTCCCACCAACTTCATGATACTGTTCTGAAATCTACTTTCCTTTTCCAGAGGCAAATCTACTTTTAAAAAGTTATATGTTGAACAAGACATGTATATGAACCATTGTCCATGAGTTGCCTTGCCCCGGATGTCTCCGATAGGGCCTTGTATGATAGAATCACATGGCAAAAAAAAAAGCTTCTCTTTTGTTCAGTGATCCATCTTCAAAATATGACCCACCAATTAACGGTCTGGAATTGAAAGCACCATCCTTCTCCATGATATCCCTTTCCTGAGAAAGTTAATTCCAGGTCCATTATGGTGTTTGCCAGATGTCTTTTTGCTTTGGCATATAATTAATATTTTAGTCACCATGATGGCCTGTCAATTGACTTCATTCTATAATTTGCTTTGATTCAAATTCAGTACTATAATATGCTTGAATACAAGCTTAAATATATAGAGAGCATTTCAGGTCAATTTGCCTTTAGCTTGGCACCCCAAAGGAGTTATTCTTAAAGTTAGAAGAAAGCAAAGTATAGTCCTTAGGTCTTACTAGATGATCAAATTGTCCTTTCCTCTCTCTTTGCCTTATAGATGGTACAAAAAACATTCTTCAACTTTTCTTTGCTCCTATCTACCCTATCTAAATCCAACTCAGATATATATAAGGACGTTTCTCCTCAATGATCTCTTTCTCTCTTCCTCCATTGTCTCAAACCTTGCTGCTCAACTTCTGCCATAGGGATCTGCTGCTTTTTCCTTAGTTCTGTTATTTCTTCATTTCCCAGCTCAGACATTGTTTCCTCTGCAATGGCTTCCACGCTGGCTATAACCAAGTCAAATCCTACTATTAAGGCTCTAATGGCACAATTCATCTTTCTTTTATAGAGATAAATATAGTTTGTAATATTATATTTATTTTGGTGTGATTATCTGAGCACCATTTTACTCACTAAACTCTGGGCTCGATGGGGGGTTAGCAGACATCTGTGTTTAATTACTATTGAACTCCCCACCCAGCTCATAAGTGGTTCTCAATAAATACTTGATGGAATAATGAATGTATGGACTATTCTTTTGCATTATTATTCAAAAAGTATCTATTTTTCTCTTTTAAGCTTTTCTAAAGACCTCGTTCTCTTAACAGAGCCTGGTATTTCCCAGGGACTCAGATGCAGAAATGAGTATGGACAGCATCTTTCACTATATGTGTATGTGGAGGGAGAGAGAGAGAGAGAAAGAAAGAGAGAGAATAAAATATCAAAAACAAATTCGAACATACTTCACATTAAAAATAATCTTAATTTTAGAAAAAGAAGTTTATTGAAATGCTTAGATCCTTAAAATTAATTCTAGAGCTCAGAATAACCTTCTTCAAAATATTCCTTTGATAACTCTTCTTGACTGTCTGGGCACAGTATGTATTTTAGTATTATTTTCTATCTTTTCAGCAGACACTTCTCAGATGGAATAGTCAACTTGTTTTCCTCTCTTTGGCAGGCAGTGAATGGTACTTAATGTTATCAAAGTGAGAAATCCAAATCTAAAGAAGTGTTATGTCAAATTATCTTTGAGATGTGGTAACTGTCTCATCAGTTTAGAAGATTTGCTGATCTCTCTTTTTCTTTTTCCCCTGTATACTCCTGAATCTTCCTTCTAACTTTACAAATGCTCTTATATCTCAGTCTCAACTGAACTCTCTTCTTTCTCTGCTCCTCTCCACTTTACCATCAAGCAGGTTTGACTTTTTCACTTTTTTCTTATGACTGACTTTATGGCTCTGTTACAGATGTGAACGATTGTAGACTTTTGCGTCTGAGTGGAATCTGATGCCAAAACATCATATATGATATACATACTTATAATATAAAGCATCATATGTATCTTTATATGAAGATTATGTGGGAAATGAGTTGAGTCTTATCAGTAGACTCTATGCCCACTTCAGTCATAATCCTTACTTTCGGGATTCAATCTGAATTTTATACATAGATCAATGAAAAGATTGGTTGGCTTCCTTTGACTTGTAGTGCCTGCTTCTGTCATTACTGCTATTAGTTTTAGATTGTAGCGTGTTTGATGGAAGACATTGTGCCTAAGTTCTCTGTTTTTCCTGAGGTGTGACGTATAAGCTTTCTGGATAGGCCCATTTGCAAAATTCCTAACATATTTTTTTTAAACTAATTCCTTTTTACATAGATTTAGACCTTCTCTGAAGCACAACAAAATGCCAAACTTTTTTATAATAGCTCTAAATATTGGCTGAAGCCCCAAAGCAAGGGACAATGGATGACATTCTGAAGAGAGGTTCTAAAAGCATCATTAGCAGGACTAGCTCAGCAATGACCAAAGAGAGGTAAGCTCACTCTTATCCAGCAAACACTTGTAGCCAATATACACGAGCAGAGAAGAGGTTTTAGAGAGGGGATGATTTCTTTAAAGATAGTACTAGCCACTGCTGTGCATTTACCCTTTCTGTAGCTACAAGCCATGTGTGTATACTGGGGTTAAACTGCAGGACTTGTGGAGTATGGGAGTGTCTCCTAGCAAGGAGGAAGCTGAATACTCATTGAGGTGTAGGTCCAGTGTTGCTATGAGACAAAGGCAGAGCAAAGTAAGATCTTTGTTTTTTTCAGGAAGATTAGTCCTGAGCTAACATCAGCTACCAATCCTCCTCTTTTTGCTGAGGAAGACTGGCCCTGAGCTAACATCCATGCCCATCTTCCTCTACTTTATATGCAGGCCACCTACCACAGTGTGGCTTGACAAGTGGTGCATAGGTCTGCACCTGGGATCCAAACAGGCGAACCCCAGGACACTGAATCAGAATGTACGAACTTGACCGCTGCACCACAGGGCTGGCCCCACAAAATAGGAATTTTTGAGAGACAACTTTAACTATTGGCATTTTGGGAGCATGAAAACTGTGCCTGACTCTTTCCTGGATAAATCTAAAGATGAGAGCTGTTTGGAACTGCCTATAACGATAGTGAAATCTCTTTTCTAGGCTACGACGAGAACCATCTTTGTTTCCGAAGTATGATTTGGCAAAAATAAAGACCACTTTGCTGAGTTAAGTGGCCATTGTAGAAAGAAATTAATGTAGATATATCTTGACCTTTTCCAAGTTTGCCTGCTTGTGAAAGTGAGGGGACCCCAAGTGAAAAAAATGATTGTGTACGGTTAACTTTGTTATGGGGAATCTCAAGATAAGCTGGAATGTGTCTTGCACTCAAATTTAGGGTGATCCTTTCGGGGGTTAGGAGAGGAGTGTGAAGAACACACAGGAGGAAGAAAGAGCCATCTGACTCAGAGGGACACAAATGGCAGTGAACATTGGTTTCAGTCAAGCAAGATCTTTTGTTCCCTTGTCTTCTTTTTCAATACTAGTCCCTTCCCCCACACAAATTTGTCTAGTGTGTTTAAAATTTCTACGATGTTAAATGCGCTGAAATTTACTCTAACCTCTTTTGTGTTTCCCACTGGAATCTAACAAGGTTGTGGATGCTCAAAATGGGCACTTCCTTCAATCTCTTAAATATTTCTGTTCTGTTCCAAATTATGTATTCTAATGTGATTCTACACAAGCCCACTGCTGCAGTAAATATGAATAAATTCTGATCTATGAAAATAATTAGTTGTGAGATGATATTTATTTTTTTAAACAATATTTAAATCTCATCTTACTGATAAGCCTGGCTGTTTGATTTCTACTACAGTGCCCTAAGTGAAAAAGTCATCTTGAGTATAAAGAAAGGAATCAACAAGAGCTATTAACATCCCTTAGAATTCATTGATGCTATTAGTTCTTAGTCCAATGTAATTTTGTTCTGTACCACACATTAGAAGAAAAAGATGGCGATATTCAGAATATCTTCTTTAGAGGGAAAATTCTTGAACTTGAATGAAGCATATTGGTTCAGAAAATAGTAATTGTAGTCTAAAGCTGCTGTATATGTCTTTTTTTCTCTTTTCATCTCATGCAGTTTCCTGAAACAATTGCTTTTTCCATAAATACTTAAGCATAAGGCAGTTAGTATTTTTACCTGAGGCTTTATTTTAAAGCAAATGATGTTATTTACTTTTCTTCTCCCTCACTTTTGGCACCACCATATCACTTGTTGTTATCAGAAGGAGCAACTAGACTCTCATTTAAGCCTCAGGTGAGTCCTGGGGAGTTTAAACAAGGGCACTTTCTCTCCAGAGCAAGAAAGGTCACTCAGCTGTTACAGGAATGTTGAGAAATCTGTTTATCAAAATAAAAGCAAATTTCCCTGGGGCTGGCCCCGTGGCCCAGTGGTTAAGTTCGCGCGCTCCGCTGCAGGCGGCCCAGTGTTTCGTCGGTTGGAATCCTGGGCGCGGACATGGCACTGCTCGTCAGACCACGCTGAGGCAGCGTCCCACATGCCACAACTAGAGGAACCCACAACGAAGAATACACAACTATGTACCGGGGTGCTTTGGGGAGAAAAAGGAAAAAATAAAAATCTTTAAAAAAAAAAAAAAAAAAAAAGCAAATTTCCCTGCCGTGAGGACGTATAGCCCCAGCATCATGGTAAATTACCGGTGGTAGTTTCAAGTCGGAGTATTTAGCTTCTCACATAACACAGTCAGCAGAGGTGAAGCAACCTTAGTATCCACCAACAGCAGGAAAAATATGAATGCTAGAACTTTTGATGATTGTGGCTTTTCTAAAATAAAACTCTATAAAAAATGAAGCCACAGATAGGTCAAATTTCTCATTTTTATGTTATTTTTCTGAGTTAGAAAGAGTAATGACAGTGCAATCTTCAGTAGCTTCCTCTCTTACACCAACAATGAAGCAGGTGTCTGTTCATTTATGAATTCACAGAGGGAGTAGGTAAGTTTATGAGCACCTGTATACTTAGCCATGTGCTCTAAGGCTGAATCATTTGCCACATTTGGCTGTCAGAGGTTGGGAGGCAGCCTGTGACATTGAGAAGAAATTGACAGCAATTCCAAGGCCAGGGCAGAGGGCTGTGGTGTAGATAGAACAGGAGTCCCTGTCCTTTAGGCTGCCATGTGAATAGCGCCCCCTGGAACTGGGCAAGGTAGTTACCCTGAAGAAAGAATGGGCTCTGAATTGGATTCTGTTGCTTACCTGTAGGTGACCTTGGGCAAATTGCTGCAATGACACCTAGGATAATTAAACCTAACTTTTGTAGTACTTATGACAAATAGAAATTCTATTCCTGGCACACAGAAACCAGTGAGTTGTAGTCATATTTTTGCTAGTTTACAAAGACCTAATTATCATGATGGGTGTCAATAGGATAGTTCTACCAAGTCAAAAGGGCAAGGTAATAATAGAATCATGACATTAAAAAGTGATGAAGTAGTGAATGTACTTGGTGAGTATCTAAATGAGCAAAGTGAGATCCTGGCAGAGATTGACTCCTGTCTATTAAGATTAAAATGAAAAGGTTACAAATGCCTGCAATGTCTTTCTTCCTGAATCTTCTGTATACTTCTCCTCCCAGAAACTCTGAGTTGGACAATATTTTCCCTATAAACTGTTAATAATATCAGGTAAAAAAGAATTTTCAAAACTGTCCAGATGCCATCTTTGGGTTTTTAAGGCATTTTTTAATGTTCTTATATAAAAGAATTTTCAAAACTGTCCAGATGCCATCTTTGGGTTTTTAAGGCATTTTTTAATGTTCTTATATAATAAATAGTAATTTAAAATAATTAGAGATGGTTGACCATCAATAAAAAGAAAAGTCACCTGTAATCTCTCTACTCAGAGGTAACTGCTGTTATATTTTCCTTTTTTGTAATTAGACAATATAAAATTCATCTAAAGATCAATTGCATATTAAAAATGAACTAGTAATGAAAACTTTATGGCGAACTGAAGAGTACAAAAATATAGTATCATTAATATGTTGTAAAACTGTAAATTTAGTTCTAGTTCTCTGTTCTTGCTACTTTGGGTAATATTCTTTGTTTCACAAATTAGAATATCATATAGAAAATATAATGTCTACAATAGAAAACACCAAAGCAGTAAAATGTATAAATTTACACAATCAGGTTAAGATAGTAATGGCAATAATGATAAAATTTCGAAATACATATTTTTAAATAATAGGAAGTATCTTCTTTGGGTGGAAATGATGGCATAAACTTTTATAAACAGCATTTGTAAGAACTGTTTATCAATGGATCCCTGAATATCTCAATGAAAAACAACAGAATGCTATACAATTTGAGGAAGGAATTTTTCAAAAGCATTTGGAAGTTCTGCTTAAGTAAAAGTAATTATTTCAGTTTAATTAAGCCTCTATTATAGAGGAGCTAGGGAAAAAAATGGAATTGGTAGCTTAGAGAGAAATGAGGAGTTGTTCTAATTTTATATTGATATTGGTAACAATATACTGGTTAGAAGGTGAAAACCATAATGTGTAGGGCAAATTGCTTCTGAGTCACTCACTCTGGGCCTGGATATCTACCTGCTTCTTTAGTTAGGGTTCAGAAGAAAGAGTTTGCAAAGCATTGTGCAGTGCCAAGTCGACATCTTCTGAGTCTCTAACCTTTCCTCTATTGGGACTCTGGATGAATTCCACAAAGTTCTATTTGCAAGGCCAGGTCAGCAAGGGAAAAGAAAGCTGAAGCGTCCTTGGTCCTCCCACAGAGAGACTTGTCAGGGCCTGGGTGCTCATGGACATACAGGGCCGTTTATGTTCTAGTGGAAGGATGTTGCCTTCTCTCATTCTTTATTACATGGAGCAAGTGTGAGAAAGTAGTCTTGTGAATGGGGAAAACAAAGGGAGCTTGGTTTCAGCCATTCTGGAATTTTGATGCCAGCTATTGACAGAAGTTGTCTTGGAATCCCAGCTGCACCGCACCTGGAGAGCTTGGTGCTCATAAAATGTTATATCCTCTCTTTTCAAGGAAAGGCAACAGCTTGTCCCATGGGAAGCTGAGATTGAGGGTAGTGCCTTCTGATGAGAGAACGTGGGGCTGGGAGAGCGGAGTTCCCAACTATCTCAGCTGACTCACTGACCAGGGAGTTCACAGTGAACTCCCCAAGCCATTTTGGACAATTCTATTTATTTCACCACAAAATGATTGGAAGGGGGCATTTAAACCAAGCCAAGGTTTTCAGTGGAAAAATTCATAATGGGATAATCTCCTTCCTTTGAACTATAATTAGAACAATTAGAGTAAGCCCAGTCCTTTTAAGACATAACACTTTCCTAGGGAAGCTATGGACTGAGATGAGAGTTTAAGCTTTTATGTTGCTTCTCTGTCTTGAAAAAACAGAGGAAATCAATGTCCAGCAAATAAACAGAATGATTAGGCAGAAAATTTTTGTTTTAGGTACAGAGCAGAATTTAAGCAAATGTGAAACAATGTTAGAAATAAACAGTCAGGAGGCTGTTAAAACTAAACAAAGAAGCACGGGCTTAATTCTGACCAAGTTCTGGACAGCCATGACTGTATACTGCAGACTACTTTAAACGGACCACGATGAGAGAGGGTACGGACAAGTACAATACAGTTTACATCCGGGTGAGTGAAATACGTGAATCAGCTTTGATGATCATTAGTTTGAGGAATCAGGTGCATAGTGATGTATGCGGCCTTCCCACACCACAGCTGGCTCCCTTAAGTAAGCGAACGAACTCACCCACGACTTGTTCTCCTTAGAGGGCATACTAGAAAGAACTTAAAGGAAGACCATGGAGTTGAAGTCTTCATTTTTTTGTTTTGCTGAGGAAGATGCACCCTGAGCTAATATCCATTGCTAATCCTCCTCTTTTTGCTTGAGAAAGATTTGCCCTGAGCCAACATCTGTGGCAAATTGTCGTCTCTCTTGTATGTGGGCCACTGCCACAGCATGGCCACTGACTAACAGTGTAGCTCTGCACTCGGGAACTGAACCCAGGCTATCAAAAGGGAGCACACTGAACTTAACCACTAGGCCACCGGGGCTGGTCATGAGTTGAATTCTTGAGCTTGTCAATTATGATTTAACTTGAGTCCTGGCTTCTCTATTTGCAGAACTATTATAACTTGTCCTACCTTAAAGATTGGAGTGAAAATCGAGGGTGGAATTATATATGTGAATGTACACGGAGGAGAATAACACTTCTATTGTTTGAATTATTATTAGATAGAATTTTTATCTGTTGTCAGACCTTGAAGAACATAATTGTATACAATCTTATATCTCTAGAAAATCTGTTTTTTTGTAAAAATTTTTCCATAGGTCATCTACATGACCTCTTGGATGATCTATGATATCCTTGACTGGCACAATCTTTTATGTCCTTAGAAACCTTTTTTGTTCTCATTTCTACTAAGTAGTCATTCACACTTCACCATCCTTTTCCTCCCCACCAATCTAATAAAAATAAAATAGCCCTTTCTGTCCTAAGAGAATATTCTTTAGTAAAAATGAAAGCGGCAATTGATTTATAATTTTACTCTGGTTTAACTGGGTCAGCAGGAATTGTTAATTGAAAGGCAGATGCTTTCATTATGCATTCACTCTGACTTCTCTGGAGGGGTTGTTCCATCAAGAATAAAAATTTCATATTTAATTCAGGATAAGTGAACATAAGATCAATTCACTCATTCATACACTCCATAAGTATTGAGCACCTGCTATGTATAACCCTTTCTTCTGGCTTATAGGATGAAAGAACCTTGGAAACCATGACTTGAAGATTATATCCATCAACCTAAGACTCCAGGAGACTTACCTAAACTCTCAGTCAAGATTGGTACATAAAACTCTTCCCAAAACTAGTTTGTTTCAGAGGCTTAGTTGTTACAGTAGCAAGCAACACCCTAACTAATACAGCTGTTCACAAAACATGAAAGAATTTGTGATTTGAAGAATAGACTAGCAATTTGACATGGCTGGAATGCTCCAGTGCTGGGTACCTGTTGGTAATAGGATAGCAGTTGGAGAAGAATAGCAGAAATAAAGCTGGGAAAGTAGACTGAGGCAATCCTGCTTTAAATTCTCAATTTTTTCCCTTCCAGAATATTGAATATGCAAATGCATAGGTAAAATAGATCTAATTAAAACTGTTAAGAGTGTGGGTTCTTGTGTCTGATGGTGTTTTTTTTGAATCCTGGTTTGACCATTTACAAGCTGTGTATCTTTGGGCATGATATATGTTTTGCACTGAGTTTAACATCTCTGACATTAATACGCATCTTATAATTGACATTATCTTAAAAGTGATGTCAGTTGGAGAGTAACCATGGCATAATTGTCACTGCCTGTACATCTTGAACAATGAATACGCAGCCTGAAAATTTGTAGAATAGGTGGCAGAGGCATGGAAAAGAATCAGAATTACACCATTGGAGTGTTCCTTTTATTCTCAGGATTGCCTTAGTTTGGGGCAGGTCTTAGGGAGTTGGTGAATCAAACATCTAGAGCAATAATCTCAGAGTTGGTGTTTTTATGAAGTCAGTTTACCAGCACACCACCAGTGGCTTTGGGTTAGTTCATAAATTCTTTTAAGAAATATTGCAAACTTTTAATGACACAGAGGAGAATATTGTCAATGATGAACCTGGGTGAAAAAGAGATTAACAATTAGATTTTGAATGTTAATACATTTTAGGAACACCTGAACTAATTAATTTTACTTATATTTCTACTTAACATATCTACAGTGGTAATGGGTGATTAATAAAATCTGTGTCTAATTTGTCTAAAAAGCGCTAAGTGAGAATAAGGAATTGTCAGATTAATTTGTATTTTTTCTTTCTTATTGATCTTTCTTAGTATCTTATTTTTCATGAAAAATAGTAATAATACATACCCAAGAAAGATGATTAAATTAATTAACTCATGAAAAATGGCCTAACAAATAGAGTTCCCTAAAGTATATTATTATTTAGTGTCAATGGAAAACTCGGACATACACCATTAGTCTGCATTAAAATAATAATCTGACGGTATAAATTATTTTAAAGTATTTCTTGCATTATCCAATGTTTATTACTTTAGGGGTTTTTAAGCTGTTAATGACCCAAGTTTCAAGTGCTAAGCCCTGAGGGAACATTTGGAAAAATTTAAAGGTATGACTAATTTAAAGCAATCTGAAAGAAGAAACTGATTCAGTCTTGATTATCTGAAAGAGAAGGAACGTCAGCATGGAGCAAGGTAAGTTTGTTTACTCTACCTGCTGAAAGAGTTCTGATTTTTTTTTTACTGGACCTCCTGATCTAGGCATGAGTGATAACCACCAGCTGCCCCGCTCTTCCCCTGAGATCTTATTAGTTCTTTTGTGCTTGACCTTCCCCATTCTGACATTTTATTGGCAAGTTCTTCTGGGAAACTTGGTGTGTTTGTGAAGCAAAAGAAACACTAAAATATGCTCAAGTCCCACAACTATGTTGTTCAAAAGACAGTGCTTTGTTACAACAGTACTACTCATTAGCCATTATCCACCCTGGGTTTGTGATAACAAGTCACATGAAGTTCCAATTCAGCTTCCAATTGCAGACTCATCTCTATAGAAACTGGATGGGGGAGGGGTGGCAGGGACAGGTTGTCACATCCCTATAGGGCCACTATTTAAATTTTATTTTGAATGACCAACACAGTGCTCACAAATACCACTATTTTTAGCTTACTACATTTTCCTTCCCTTTAGATAAGAGTGCCTATTATTTTAAGACCAATCAATTTTATTCTATTTCCAGGCTTAAATAATAAATCAAATAAGCTTTCAGATTGAGGAAATATGTATACAACTAAATATTCATTGGGAGTGAATGCAGCAGTATATCTTTGTTAATGTGGTCTTCTGGGTTTAGTTTTGTGACTTATTTAGCTAAATTCAATTGAACTTGATTTAGCAAAGCCAGGCATAAAATATAGAGAAATGGAGTGCCCATGAGAGAACAAGGCAGTTATGAATTCATAAGGAGAGACATATAAGAATTATAAATAAGATCCAGGATGTAAAGCAGGAAACTTAAGGAGATAAACATGGAAGAGTTTATGACACTTTTGCCTCAATCAATCTATTCTCATTTCTATAACAATATTTAACTTGTGCATCTCAGCAACAGATTAATTTTGACCCTTCCCCCACACTCTGCCCTTAACTGCATCATTTTGCTTCTAAAAGCACAGTTAATGTTTCATGGTGCTTATCTGGAGGCACAAGTATTCTCTAGTATCATTAAAACATTTATTCTATCCCCAGGAGCCGAATTCTTTAATTTATTCATTCATTCAAAAATATAATTTGAATTTCTACTATCTGCTAGATAGAGATTGGATCTGATGGAATGTAGGGTAAGGGAGATAAAGGAAACAAGCATAGTTTCTAGAATTCTGGCTTCAACAACTGACTGTACTACCTGGGATAAGAACCGAAGGATGGAAGGCAAGTTTGAGGCAGACGATGATTTCTGTTTTGAATATGATCAGTTTGAATTACCTGTGGGAAAGATCACTGAAAATGACAATTAGGCAATTGGATACATGGATGAGAGACTCAGAAAGACCATCTGTCCCGGAGATAAATGTCAAAAGCATTATAGACTGAAAAGGCATATCTTACCTGGACAGCAAGTAACTAAAAAACAAGGACCTATTTTTTTTGTTGTAGGTGATATTAATTATTCAGTGGTTCCTATTCTTGAGGCATAATTTATATACAATAAGATTTACTTTAGGTATACAGTTATATTAACTTTGAAAATGTATATAGCTGTGTAACCACCACTGTAGTCAATATGTAGAGAATTTCTATTACTTTGAAAAGTTTCTTTGTGTCTCTTTGTGGTCAATCACCTCCTCCCAGCCCCACTTTCTGGCAACCTCTAAACTTTTCCCTGTCCCTTGAATTTTATCTTTTACAGAATGTTTCATATATGCAATCATATGCTATGTAATAGTTTGAGATTGGCTTCTTTTATGAGTGTATTGCCATTGATTCCTTAATGTTCTGTATATTAATAGTTCATTCCCTTTTATTGCTGAGTGGGATTCCATTGTATAGAGGTACAACATTTTGTTTACTTATTGAAAATTTGGTGTACATTGGAGCTGTTTCCAGTGTTGGGTGATCATGAATACTGCTGCCATGAACATTCAAATATAGATTTTTGTGTGAATATATGTTTTTGGTTCTCTTGGGTGAATCCCTAGGAATGGGATTGCTGTGTCGTAGTTCGTATATGTTTTAACCTCATAAGGAACTGCCAAACTTTCCAAACATCTGTGCGATTTTGCATTCCTTCCAATAACGTGTTAGAATTCCGGTTGTTCTGAATCCTTGTCTGCACCTGATGTCAGTATTTTTTAAGATTCATTCTAATAGTTATGCTGTGGTATCCTATTGTGACATTAATTTCCATCTCCCTAATTGCATCGTGCATTTTATCACGTGTTTATTTGTCATTAGGATATTTTCTTTACTAAAATAAACTGTAGCTCAGTGCATAAATCTTACAATTTTTGATTGAATTTATTCTCAAGTATTTCATACTCTTTAACAGGATTGGAAATGAAAATGGAATCATTTTCTTAATTTCATTTTCACGTTGTTCATGACTAGTGTATAGAAATACAATTGATTTGTATGTTGATCTTGGATCCTGCAACTTTGCTGAAATCATCAATTATTAGCTCTAATATTTGTGTGTGTGTGTTTGTGTTGTGTGTGTTTATTATTTAAGGTTATTTCCTCTGCAAATAGAGGTAGTTTTACCTCTTCCTTTCTAATCTGGATGTCTTTTATTTCACTTTCTTGCCTAATTGCTCTGGCTAGAACCTCTAGCACAATATCTAATAGAAGTGGCAAATGCAGACATCCTTGTCTTGCTCCTGACCTTAGGTCAAAAGCTCACAATATTTCATCATTACCTGTAATATCAGCTGTAGGTTTTTTGTACATGCCCTTTATTAGATTGAGGAAATTCCCTTCTAATTCTAGTTTGTTGAGTGGTTTTATCTTGAATACATGTTGAATTTGTCAAATGCTTTTTCTGCATCTATTGGAAGGATCTTTTTTAAATTCTATTCATACGGTACATTACATAGACTGATTTTCATATGTTGAAACAATCTTGCATTCTTGCAATAAATCCAACATGATTGTGGTATATAATCCTTTCTGTGTGCTGCTGTTTTTGGTTTGTCAGATGTGTTAATAATGTTAATATTTTTCATCAAATTTTGGAAGTTTTTGACCATTTCTTCAAATACGGCTTCTTCCCTTCTGTCTCTCTCCTTTCCTTCTGGGACGCTTATTGTGCTGTCTCAGACTGGGTAATCTCATTTGACCTATCTTCAAGGTTGCTGATTCTTTCAGCTCAAATCTACTGTTGGGCCCCTTATTGAATTTTTTCTTTTAGTTATTATACTTTTCAACTCAAAATTTCTATTCGATTTCTTTTTATAATTTCTATATCTTTATTGATATTCTCTATTTGGTGAGATATTATTCTCATACTTTCCTTTAGTTTTAGACATGGTATTCTTACCTTGTTGAATATATTTATAATAGCTGATTTAAAGTATTTGTCTAGAAATTTCTATTTCTGGGCTTTCTCAAATGCAGTTTTTATTATTTATTTATTTATTTATTTATTTTTTATTGAGTTAAGCATAGGTTACAATCTTGTGAAATTTCAGTTGTACATTAATGTTTGTCATTCGTGTTGTAGGTGCACCACTTCACCCTTTGTGCCCAACCCCCACCCCACCTTTCCCCTGGTAGCCACTAAACTGTTCTTAGTCCATAATTTTAAATTCCTCATATGAGTGGAGTCATACACAGATTATCCTTCTCTCGCTGGCTTATTTCACTTAACATAATTCCCTCAAGGTCCATCCATGTTATTGCAAATGGAATGATTTTGTTCTGTTTTACAGCTGAGTAGTATTCCATTGTATATATGTACCACGTCTTCTTTATCCATTCGTCTGTTGATGGGCACTTACGTTGCTTCCATGTCTTGGCTATTGTAAATAATGCTGCAATAAACATTGGGGTGCATAGGACTTTTGGGATTGCTGACTTCAAGCTCTTTGGATAAATACCCAGTAGTGGGATGGCTGGATCGTATGGTAGTTCTATTTTTAGTTTTTTGAGGAATCTCCATAATGTTTTCCATAGTGGCTGCACCAGTTTGCATTCCCACCAGCAGTGTATGAGGGTTCCTTTTTCTCCGCAACCTCTCCAACATTTGTTACTATTAGTATTAGATATTTTTGTCATTCTAACGGGTGTAAGGTGATATCTTAGTGTAGTTTTGATTTGCATTTCCCTGATGATCCGCGATGATGAGCATCTTTTCATGTGCCTATTGGCCATCAGTATATCTTCTTTGGAGAAATGACTGTTCATGTCTCCAGCCCATTTTTTGATTGAGTTGTTTGATGTTTTGTTGTTGAGTTGTGAGAGTTCTTTATATATGATGGATATTAAGCCTTTGTCAGATATATGACTTGCAAATATTTTTTCCTAGTTAGTGGGTTGTTTTTTTGTTTCAATCCTGTTTTCATTTGCCTTGAAGAAGCTCTTTAGTCTGATGAAGTCCCATTTGTTTATTCTTTCTATTGTTTCCCTTCTCTGAGAAGGCATGGTGTCCAAAAAGATCCTTTTAATACTAACGTCAAAGAGTGTACTGCCTACGTTTTCTTCCAGAAGCCTTACGGTTTCAGGTCTCACCTTTAGGTCTTTGATCCGTTTTGAGTTTATTTTGGTGAATGGTGAAAAAGAATGGTCAATTTTCATTCTTTTACATGTGGCTTTCCAGTTTTCCCAGCACCATTTGTTGAAAAGACTTTCTTTTCTCCATTGTATGCCCTCAGCTCCTTTCTCAAAGATAAGCTGTCCATAGATGTGTGGTTTTATTTCTGGGCTTTCAATTCTGTTCCATTGATCTGTGCACCTGTTTTTGTACCAGTACCATGCTGTTTTGATTACTGTAGCTTTGTAGTATGTTTTGAAGTCAGGGAGTGTGATGTCTCCTGTTTTGTTCTTTTTTCTCAGGATTGCTTTAGAAATTCGGGGTCTTTTGTTGCCCCATATGAATTTTAGGATTCTTTGTTCTAATTCTGTAAAGAACGTCATTGGGATTCTGATTGGGATGGTGTTGAATCTGTAGGTTGCTTTAGGTAGACCGGACATTTTAACTATGTTTATTCTTCCAAACCACGTACATGGGATGTCTTTCCATCTCCTTATGTCGTCATCCAATTCTCTCAGAAAGGTCTTGTAATTGTCATTATATAGGTCCTTCACTTCCTTAGTTAAATTTACCCCAAGATATTTTATTCTTTTTGTTGCGATTGTGAATGGTATTGTGTTCTTGAGTTCTTTTTCTGTTGGTTCATTACTGGAGTATGGAAATGCTACTGATTTATGCAAATTGATTTTATACCCTGCAATTTGCTGTAGTTGTTGATTACTTCTAACAGTTTTCCAATGGATTCTTTGGGGTTTTCTATATATAAGATCATGTCGTCTGCAAACAGCGAGAGTTTCACTTCTTCCCTCCCTATTTGGATTCCTTTTATTCCTTTTTCTTGCCTGATTGCTCTGGCCAGGACTACGTTAAATACAATTGGTGATAGAGGGCATCCTTGTCTAGTTCCTGTTTTCAGGGGGATGACGTTCAGGTTTTTCCCATTGAGTATGATGTTGGCTATGGGTTTGTCATATATGGCCTTTATTATGCTGAGGTAGTTTCCTTCTATGCCCATTTTGTTCAGAGTTTTTATCATAAATGGCTGTTGGATCTTGTCAAATGCCTTCTCTGCATCTATTGAGATGATCATGTGGTTTTTATTCCTCAGTTTGTTGATGTGGTATATCACGTTGATTGATTTGTGGATGTTGAACCATCCCTGTGTCCCTAGTATGAATCCCACCTGATCATGATGTATGATCCTTTTGATGAATTGCTGAATTCTGGTTGCCAAAATTTTGTTTAGAATTTTTGCATCTATGTTCATCAGTGATATTGGCCTGTAGTTCTGTTTTTTAGTGGTGTCCTTGTCAGGTTTTGGTATCAGCATGATGTTGGCCTCATAGAATGTGTTAGGAAGTGTTCCATCTTCCCTAATTTTTTGGAATAGCTTGAAAAGGACAAGTATTAAATCCTCTCTGAAAGTTTGGTAGAATACCCCAGGAAAGCCTTCTGGTCCTGGGGTTTTATTCTTTGGGATGTTTTTGATTGCTGTTTCAATCTCTTTCCTTGTGATTGACCTGTTCAAATTGTCTGCCTCTTCTTGAGTGAGCTTTGGGAGATTGTAGGAGTCCAAGAATTTATCCATTTCCTCTAGGTTATCCATTCTGTTGGCATACAGTTTTTTGTAGTATTCTCTTATAATCTGTTGTATTTCTGCAGAGTGTGTTGTTATTTCTCCTCGCTCATTTCTGATTTTGTTTATTTGAGCATTCTCCCTTTTTTTCTTTGTAAGTCTGGCTAGTGGTTTGTCAATTTTATTTATCTTCTCACAAAACCAGCTCTTTGTTTCATTGATCCTTTTTACTGCCTTTTTCATTTCAATAGTATTTATTTCTGGTCTGATTTTTATTATTTCTCTCTGTCTGCTGACGTTGGGCTTCATTTGTTCTTTTTTCTCTAGTTCAGTTAGGTGTGCTTTAAGGTTGCTTATTTGGGATTTTTCTTGTTTGTTAAGATGTGCCTGTATTGCGATGAATTTTCATCTTAATACAGCTTTTGCTGTATCCCATATGAGTTGGTATGGCATGCTATCATTTTCATTTGTTTCCAGGTATTTTTTTATTTCTTCTTTAATTTCTTCAATGATCCATTGCTTGTTCAGTAGTGTGTTGTTTAGTCTCAACATCTTTGTGCCTTTCTCAGCTTTTTTCTTGTAATTAATTTCTAGCCTTATAGCACTATGATTGGAGAAGATGCTTGTTATTATTTCAATTTTTTTAAATTTGTAGAGGCTTGCCTTGTTTCCCAACATATGGTCTATCCTTGAGAATGTTCCATGTGCACTTGAGAAGAATGTGTATTCAGCTCTTTCAGGGTGAAGTGATCTATATATGTCTATTAAGTCCAAATGTTTTAGTTTTTCATTTAGCTCCACTATTTCCTTGTTGATTTTCTGTCTGGATGATCTGTCCATTGATGTGAGTGGGGTGTTGAGGTCCCCTACTATTATTGTGTTGTTTTTAACATCTTCCTTTAGGTCTGTTAAAAGTTGCTTTATGAACCTTGGTGCTCCTGTGTTGGGTGCATAGATATTTATAAGCATTATTTCTTCTTGATGAAGTGTCCCTTTGATCATTATATATTGTCCCTCTGTGTCTCTCTTTACCTGTCTTATTTTGAAATCCACTTGGTCTGAAATAGGAATTGCAACACCTGCCTTTTTTTCCTTGCTATTAGCTTGAAGTATTGTCCTCCACCCCTTCACCCTGAGCCTGTGTTTGTCCTTGGGGCTGAGGTGTGTTTCCTGGAGGCAACAAATTGTTGCATCTTGTTCTTTAATCCATTTGGCCACTCTGTGTCTTTTT
Source organism: Equus caballus (assembly GCF_041296265.1). Lineage (NCBI taxonomy): Eukaryota > Metazoa > Chordata > Mammalia > Perissodactyla > Equidae > Equus > Equus caballus. Next base: position 25,794,518 of record NC_091709.1, on the reverse strand, counting down.
ATTGGAGAGTTCAATCCGTTTACATTGAGAGTGATTATTGATGCATGTGGACTTAATGCTGTCAATCTGTCGCTCGTTATCTTGTTTTCCTGCGTTTCTTTTCCTGTTTGCTTTAGACTACCCATTAAATACTGCAATTTCTTATGCTGGGTTTCTTAGATTTTTCCTTATTTATGATTTGTGACTCTGTTCTGTACTTTATTTTAGTGTCTACCTTGAAGTTTGTATTTAGAATCTCATGTATAATATAGTCTATTCTCTGGTGGTCTCTTACTTACTTGACCAATACTGATTTAGACCCTTTGCTCTTCCCCTCCTAAATAATTATTTTCATTTTTTATTCCAACTCATCTTATTAATTTGTAGTTAGAGTGATAAGATTGTCCTTGCTTTGGTAGTTTCCTTACCTTTACCCTAATGCTATAGTTGAATATTTGCTATCCTGTTCTGGTTCTATCCATCGGTCTCCCTAGTCTGTGGATTGTGTCCCCTTTCTCCCATTTTTCTTTTTTCAGGTATGAGAACCTTCTTGAGGATTTCTTGTAATGGAGGGCTTTTAGTTACAAATTCCCTTAACTTTTGTTTGTCTGGAAAAGATTTAATTTCTCCCTCATATCTGAAGGAAATTCTTGCTGAATAGAGTATTCTTGGCTGAAGATTTTTATCTTTTAAAGCTTTGAATATGTCACTCTATTCTCTCCTAGCTTGTAAGGTTTCTGTAGAGAAATCCGCTGATAGTCTGATAGGGGCTCCTTTATAGGTTATTCTCTGTTTTTTTCTTACTTCGCTGAGTATTCTTTCCTTATCTTTCCTTTTTGCCAATTTTACTACTATGTGCCTTGCAGTAGCTCTTTTTACATTGACAAATCTAGGAGATCTAAAACCCTCCTCTACACACATTTCTCTGTCGATCCCTAGATTTGGGAAGTTCTCTTCAATAATTTCGTTAAGCACACTTTCTGCTCCATTTTCCTTTTCCACATTCTCGGGAATTCCTATGATCCTTATGTTCTTACTCCTCATTGAACCCATTATCTCTCGGAGATTTTCCTCATTTTTTTTAATTCTTAGTTCTCTTTCTTCCTTTGTCTGGAGCCATTCAGCCTGTCTATCTTCAATTATGTTAATTTGCTCTTCTATGGTGTCTACATGGGCATTCAGGGAATTCGTATTCTGTTTTATCTGGTCCATTGTGTTTTTCATCTCTAGTAATTCTGTTTGATTCTTCTTTATGATTTCAATCTCTTTTGTGAAGTAACTCCAGAACTCGGCTTGTTTCTCTCTCTTTCTCTCTACCTCATTGAGTTTTTTGATTATAGCTGCTCTGAACTCATTATCACTTAGTTTACCTAATTCCAAGTCCTCAGGACTTAATTCTATGTTTTTATTGTTTTCCTTCTGGTCTGGGGCTTTTATAAATTGCTGGATGGTAGAGGAGCGGTTTTTTCGCATGGTGGTAGAATTTGGTTGCAGTTACAGCCTGACGCCACTAGATGGGGGTCGAGAGCCATGTGTTATGAGCTCTCCGCCTTGGGGCAAGATGGCTGCGCCCACTGGCTTTGCCGGGGGGGGGGGGGGGGGTGGGGGGGCGGGGCGCAAGGCTGAGGGTCTGTTACTCTCACGCGCCAGTCTGGGTTCAGATCAGTTCTGTTCTCTGGTCTCCCGAGGCCCTGGGTTTATGGGGTCCCCACAGACAGAAGCTCCCCCCCCCCATCAGCGGGTCTCCACTGAATCAGCGGCAGGAGTCCTGGATGATCCCCCGGTCATGCGGCCCCTCCCCCACTCCTTCCCGACATGGGCAGCAGCGATTGCAGACTCTAGGGGAGGGAGCGATGTTCTCTCCTACCGTTCCAGCGCCTCCGAGGCCTTCTGCAAGGTTTATGATCTCCGCCTTCTTGGTATTGTAGGTCTCTAATGTGTTGGCATTATGTTTATTCTCTGAAATTCAGTTCTTCCAATCTTTTGTTGTATTTTGGAGGGGAGAGAATCCCGGGTCAGCTCACCCTGCCATTTTGCTCCGCCCTCTCTCAAATGCAGTTTTTATTAATGGCATTTTTTTCCCTTGAGAATGAGCCATACTTTCTTGTTACTTTGCACAGCTTTTCATGTTTTTGTTGAAAACTGGGCATTTTAAATATTATATTATGGCAACTCTGGAAATCATATGTACTTCTTAGCCATAGGCTTTTGTTGCTGCTGCTTAATGTAGTTGTAGTTGTTTATTTGTTTAACGACTTTTCTGAGCTAATTCCATAAAGTCTCTATTTTTCTATGTGTTTGGCCACTGAAGTCACTGTTCCATTAGCTTAATAGTCAGCTAATGATTGAAGAGAATTTCCTTAAATACTCAGAACCAAAAAGATCTTCCAGTGTTTGTTGAGTGGTTCTCTGTGTATGTTGGGGCGAACCTTCAACAAACAGGCAGTTTACAACTTCACCTTATCCTTCACTTCCTGCTTCCATGTAGACTCAAGGTTAATGAGATTTGAAAACTAAGGACCTGCTCAAAGTTATTTCCGGGATCATATATATATGAGCACAGCTCTGGGCACGTGTGTGAACTTCCAGCTTCTCGGGAATATGTGGGATCTTTTCAAAGCCCTTATGAACATTTCATTAACCATCCAGTTCTCCCAAGCTTCTTAGTTCGTCCTTTGTCTACCCTAATTGTTGTCTATCACCTCTGGTAGCTGTGACCAAAACATTGTCCTGCAAATGTTTTTGACATACGACCATGGAAGAAGATTTAGTGCTGGAACTGTTCAGACTCAGGTGATATAAAGGCAAGACTTTGGAGCTAGTCTTCCAAGGAATGACTAGATGGGTAAAAAAAAAAACAGGGGCTGGCCCCATGACCAAGTGGTTAAGTTCACGTGCTCCGCTGCAGGCGGCCCAGTGTTTCGTTGGTTCAAACCCTGGGCGTGGACATGGCACTGCTCATCAAACCACGCTGAGGCAGTGTCCCACATGCCACAACTAGAAGGACCCACAACAAAGAATATACAACCATGTACTGGGGGGCTTTGGGGAGAAAAAGGAAAAAAATAAAATCTTTAAAAAGAAAAACAATAGTAATAACAACAATTATTTGCAAATGAGGTCTGTTTTGTTTCCTCCAGTACTGCAACTGTGGGCTGTTACAGTCACAGCTACTGCTGAACTATGGAATGAGGGATCAAACTAGTGTAAGTTAAAATACACACAACTCACTTACTCACTGGCGTTCAGCTGTATTTCTTTTATAATTTTTTTTTTTTGAGGAAGATTAGCCCTGAGCTAACTGCTGCCAATCCTACTCTTTTTGCTGAGGAAGACTGGCCCTGAGCTCATATCCGTGCCCATCTTCCTCTACTTTATACATGGGACGCCTATCACAGCATGGCTTGCCAAGCGGTGCCATGTCTGCACCTGGGATCTGAACTGGTGAACCCCGGGCTGCTGAAGCGGAACATGTGAACTTAACCACTACACCACCAGGCCAGCTCCATCAGCTGTTTTTCTTGAATAAGCACTCTCTGGTTTGCTGCAAGTCTTTAGTTAATATCCAGACTTTGAAAAAAATTGACTCTGACCCTTTGTGTCCAGTTTTTTCATTGCGTTTATAGAAGGGTGGAGTTTTAGAGTTTCTTACTCTTCCATTTTTGATGATGTCATCCTCTGTACTCTAAAGTGAGTTTCTTATATGTGGCATATATTCGCAGCATGTTTTTTAATCCAATATGGCTAATACTGCTTTTTAATTGGAATCTTAAAACATTTACATTTAATGTGATTGCAGTCATGCATTGCATAATGACATTTAGGTCAATGATGGACCTCATGCTATGACGGGGGTCCCGTAAGGTTAATACCATATAGCTTAGGCATGTAGTAGGCTATACCACCTAGGTTTGTGTAAGTATGCTAAGGGAGGAAGAAATTTTTCTCTACACTTCTAGGTTCTTCTGGTTGGTCTAAGAATTAAATTGACATGAGACAGATTAACAGGAGGAAAACAAACAAAAGTTTAATAATATGTATACATGAAAGAAATCTAGAAAAACTGTAACAAGAATAACCTCCTGAATCTTTTGTTTCCTAAAAATAACCAACCTAAAATTATCCTCATGTTAAAGAGACACATTTTGGGGTGGCAAATTTTGTTCCCCTTCAGTACACTCTGTGATGTTCGCACAATGATGAAATTGCCTAAAGATTCATTTCTCAGAATGTATACACATCGTTAAGTGACGCAAAACTATAACTGTCAGTGTTTTGTGAGTGTAGGAAATGTGTGTGTCCTTCACACAAGGACGAATCTTCATACAAGGATGAATCGCCTAAGGATGCATTTCTCAAAACATGTCCTTGTCTAAATGACACATGACTGTATTGATATTGTGAGATTTGTCTATTATATTTCAATTTGTTTTCTAATAGTTCTATCTTCATTCTCTTTCTCTTCTTTTTAGTGTTGTCAGAACTTGAGTATTCTTACTAATTTTCTGTCCAATTGTTCTATCAATAACTCTCTTCTCCTTTTTGACTCCAATTACATATTAGACTGTTTGATATTGTCCCATAGATTTTTTTGGATATTTTTTCCAATATTTTTTTGCTTTGTGTTTCAATCTGGATAATTTCTATTGACATATTTTCAAGCCTACTTTTGAGATGGTTGAAGAAATTCTTTACTGCTGATATCATGATTTTTAATTCTACCATTTCAATTTGACCCTTTCTTATAAATTCCCCTCTTTGCTGAAATACACATCTCTTCCTACATGTTATCTACCTTTTCTAGTAGGACTTTTAACATATTCGTTAGGGTAAATTTATCTCCCAGACAGGTTTTCCCTGACCATGCTTCTCTATTGGATTATTTAGTTTGTTATTTCAGAGTCTTTACTTATTTAATTTTGTTTATTAGTTTATTCCTTTAACAAAACTTAAGTTTGTTCAGGGTAATGCTTATTTCTGTTTTGCTCAAAACACTATTTATACAGTCATGTGCCAAATAATGATGTTTTGGTCAACAAAGGACCACATGTGTAAGATTAGTACCATATAGCCTAGGTTCCTTGTAGGCTATACAATTTAGGTTTGTGTAAATACACTCTAAGATGTTCCGCCAAAGATGGAATCTCCTGATGACACATTTCTCTGAATTTATCCCTACTGTTAAGCAACGTGTGACTTACTATACCTTACACCATGCCTGGCACAAAATAATTGATTAAGGAAGAAAATACTTTTACATTTAAATAATGACTAAATATGTTGACAATGACCTTTCTATACTCCCTCAAATGTGTTCAGTTGCTTTCAAAGATATGACAGCCTTCTCTGAATAGACCTCTGTAAGACTCCATAGTATAGGGAAGTTTCATATTACAAGGACTCCACAAATACGGCTCATTCTCATGAAATGATTGGGTGGATTGAAGAGGGTGGTATGAAGACAGAGATACCTACACTTACCTCAAGTTTTCTCTTTAAGCTTAGCATGGTTTGGTATTTCAAAGCTTCCTCTAATATTCTGTCGTAAGTCCAAGAAGATCCTGAAGATTCCTGCCATTATGCAGCTGAACCCAATTTAGAACTTTTAAATCAGTTTTTTCATTTTTTTAGAGGAAATCTTCTGCCCATTTCATGAGAGATGAAATAGTACATAGACAGGAGCATCTGATCTTCTTCAATTTGTGGCTTTACCACTTACACACTGTATGACTTTGAGCAGATTATTTAATTTCTCTAATATCTCACTTATCAAATGGGAAAAAAACTAATAATACATATCTCACTTGATATTGTATCAATTAAATGAGAGGTAATCTATGTTATACACAGTACCTGGAACATTCTAAAATAGTTGTAGTTGTTGCTACTGCTATTATTAGTGTACATATTACCCTTCTCAGAATTTTGACTTATGTGCCTCAAAATGCTCCCCAAACGTTACTTCCAGGACCTCTTGAAATTTGGATCAAAAAAGTGTCTTTTTTTTAATTTGCAGGAGAAATCTGGCCATGAGTTGGTTCTGTTAGTTGTCTTTTCCTGTAGAATTTATTAGTCTGTGAGTTTTCCACATTCTTCTGGTCCAATTCCATTTTACGTTTGCACATCAGTTTTTGATATATCAGAAGCTCTCATTAAATGTGTCTTGAATATCTAGATATTGGATTTTTCAGTAAGATACTTGTTTCAAAGTGTAATGTGGAAAGAGAAATATAGACATGATTTTTTTCCTCCTATGCATTAGAGTTCTCAAATTTTAGTATGCACAATAGTCACTGAGGAGTTTTTTAGAAGGAGGCTCCTGGGCACCATCTGAAACCAGTTGAACTTGAACCTCTTGAATAGATTCTGATCCACAGAGCAAGTGGCCCTCACGCCTGCTCTTTTATAAAGACTGCACTAGACTGCTAATCTGATAATTTTCAATCAAACACAAAGAGAACGAAGCGCTTTCTAAATTAAGAAAAAGCACAGACAAGTCATTACATTAATCTCTTCTCATAAGCCTAACAACAGCGTGAGTGCAAGTCATGTAATGATTGAATCTGGAAGAATATCATAGGTACCTAATGACACAATGATAATTGAAATACGTGCTTAAAATTTTCAGTTAAAGATGCAGCCTCAAATTAACTATGAGGAAGTCTAAACAGGATGATATATAGTGATTCTCAAAGGTTAGAAAAGGCTATTTTTGGTGGAAATCGCATATAATTTGGGTTTGAAAATATGTTTACAGGTACTTTGTGTCTTTTTTGAGTATTTTAGATGGATCAATCACAAGTTAAAAAAATAATACTAAACAGTCACTGGAATGAACAAGAAGAGGAGACATTTATACTTTGCCTTTGATATGTGTAATAGCTATTGATCTTGATGTAAATAACAAACACGTATTGTCAGTTTCATAATTGAGCAATATTATTTCTTTTTATCTTGAATCTCACCTATTATTTTTATGACAAATAACTTATTTTAAAAGCAAATAATACCATTCAATTAATGGTAACGAATAGGGAAAAACATAACTGTCTACACTACCAAAGTAGTTTTTTAGTAACAAATAATATGCTTTTATTTCTTTATATTTATGGTTATTACAGTATTGATAAGTCACATTTCATCATATTTTAAAATTTGTCAAAACTCCCATATTATTAAAACTATTAAATTTTCATTCCCTACCCAAATTTGAAAATTGCTTCTCTCTCTTTCACACACACGCACACACTCCAAAACAACCAGCCTCAGTGAAAGCACTGCTCTTGCATGACTTTGCAAGATGTGTTTACTGTCCGTGTCTTATTAAACTGAGCTTCCTGTTCCCTGGCTAAAAACATTCCCTTAGTCACGTAGAAGTGCAATAAGCAATAACATGGTTAGATTAAGAAACAGGCTGAACAATTGTTCAAATAAATTAATCATGTTTTAATTTGTAGTTTTAAAAATTGAAGGCTGAAGTGCTTTTGATGTCCTGAATGTTCTGGAAGTCACGCCCAAATCCACAGCTCCTTTTTACTTCAGTGTTTGTTTTGCAAGAATCTTTGGCCTCTGTCAAGGACTCTGGCAGCCAAAGTTGTGATTAATGGGGGCATGGAAACATATTTGTGCTTCTGGTGTTTTTTTGGTTTTTTTTCCTTTAATTAATGGACTTCAATTCTTAAAGCAGTTTAGGTTTACAGAAAAACTGAACAGAAAGTACTGATGGCTCCCTTCCTCCCTCTCCCCAGGCCCACAGCTTCCTCTGTTACTAACATCCTGCATTGGCCTGGTACATTGTTACAATTTATGAACATTGACACATGATTATTAACTAAAGTCCATAGCCTACCTTAGATTTCACTCTTTTTATTATACAGTACTATGAGTTTTGACAAACCCATAGTGTGACATATCCACTGTAACAGTCAGAATAACTTCAAGGCCCTAAAAATCCCCTGTGTTCCACCTATTCATCCTTCTTATTCCTCCAAGCCCTAGTAACCATTGATCTTTTACTCTCTCCACAGTTTTGCCTCTTCTAGAAGGTAATACAGTAGGAATCGTACAGTATGTAGCCTTTTCAGACTGTTTTTTTCACTTAGCAATATACATTTAAGTTTCATCCATGTATTTTTTTCGGTTTGTTAGTCCATTTCTTTTTATCTCTGAATAATATTCCATTATATCCTTGTACCACAGTTTGTTTATTCCTTCAGCCATCGAAGGACATCTTAGTTGCATCCATTTGGGGCAATTATGAATGAAGTGTTTATAAATATTTGTGTGCAGGTTTTGTGTGGATATGTGTTCAACTCATTTGGATAAACATCTAGGAGTGTGATTGCTGCATTGTATGGGAGGAATATACTTATTTTTATAAGAAACCACCAGACTTTCTTCGAAAGTGGCTGTACCATTTTGCATTCCCACCAGCAATGAACTAGGATGCCATTACTCTACATTCTCAGCAGCATTTGGTATTGTCAGTGTTTGGGATTTTAACCATTGCAAAAGGTATATCATAATATCTTGTTGTTGTTTTACTTTGCAATTCCCTAATGACATGTGATGTTGATCATGTTTTCATAGTCTTCTTTGCCATCGGAATATCTTCTTTGGTGAACTATCCATTCAGATCTTTTGACACCCTGCTCCAGGTTTATCAAATGAGATTTCAGAAAAATGGACATTCAAGCAAATGAACTAAAGAAAAATAATCCCTGTTATAAAAGAGTCTCTGCTCTACAAAAATTCCCCATAGAGATACTTTAGTGAAGCGTTTTAGAATATGCTAAATTTTATCTGATTTATACAAGTTTAAAACATATCAGTAGTACAAAGCAAGATACATTATAAATTTAGATAGAATGATCAGAAAATGAACCATTTCCTGTTATATTCTTCAAGGAAAACATGGTTATTAATGTTATGCTTGATATTTGATATCCTCATATAATTCTGGATTGAATATTTATGAAGAAAACCATTTTGACTGAATGTCTTCCTCTGGGCCAGGTAGCTCGCTGCGGGGCGACATGGAGAGAAGACACAGGGGACAAGGAGCGTTTCTTTTTCTTCTGTGAAGATCACATCTCAAGCCACTACAAACAGCAAGTTTAGGAATAGAGATTGCAGAAATTATTCATCATCTTACTGTCCCTGTATTTCCAAGTGACACTAATTTAATAAAGTCACTTAAATATCTAAGCTAAAAAACTTAATGTTTACATTGGCACTGCCCATCTTTCATTGTCCATGACAATTTCTGTGATATTGCACCTGAACTACTTCTGAAAGTGGTCATATTTTCTCCATTCCCAAAGTAACTACTCACTTCAGATTATACATATCGTTCTGTTTTGGAATTGTTATTACTGATATTAAATATCCAGACTTATTTTTATATACTTCAAAGTAGAAACATGGTGTACTTGTTTTCAACTATTTGACCATAAAACATCTGGCGATTGTTATGTTATCTTATTGACAGAAACCACACACATTTTTCTTCATTACTTCGTTCCCTCTAGGAAAACCCGGAAAAAAATCATAATAACATCTTTGTGAAATCACTTGAAAGAAATTCTCTTTCAATTATATATCCTTTTGTAATTACGCTATCTGTTATAACTTCTATAATTATACAGACTCATTATATACACTCATTTCTATAGTCCTTAACTGTAAGATGATAAATAAAATGTAAACTAAGAATCACATGTCTTTATAGGAATTGCATGTTTATCACTCTCCAAAAGTAACAGATAAAATAGAAAGCTCATAGGAATATAAGAATTACCCTGCCATTTGGAGATAATATTAGAACATATTAGAATATCAAAAACACGGATATCATATTTACTTTCATGTTTCTGTTAGAAAAAGAAAGGCTCATAAGAAGCATTGCTTTATTGTTTCTAAGACACTAAGTTGAAACTCCACAGTTTATATTATATAGTCAAACTTTCTGTAGCCCATGGTACCTTCTACACATAGAGTATATTAAATATGTAAAAATTCCTCCTATGAAATCCACACAATGTTCAATCAAAGAATATAAGAGGAAAACACTTTTTTTTTTTTTGAGGAAGATTAACCCTGAGCTAACTGCTGCCAATCCTCTTTTTGCTGAGGAAGACGGGCCCTGAGCTAACATCCGTGCTCATCTTCCTCTACTTTATACGTGGGGACGCCTACCACAGCATGACTTTTTGCCAAGAGGCACCATGTCCACAGCCGGGATCTGAACCAGCGAACCCTGAGCCACCAAGAAGCAAAAGGCACGCACTTAACCACTGTGCCACCAGGCCAGCCCCATGGAAAAAACTCTTGAATTTAATTTTGTGGTAATGTATTATGCTTATATGCCTGCTTTAATCATCATAGAATTATTACATCGCTTTTTGTTATAAATAATTAGAATATTTTGTTCAAAAACTATAAAGTTGTGTTGATACACCTTATTGCAATTAGCAGCAGCGAGAGTTTCTTAAGAGATATACAAGATACAGAAGCCTTTTTAAGTTAAACTATTGTTCTTTATGCTGACTGTAGTTACTAAGAACCTGTGTTAGTGAAGTCACAGGAGTTTTTCCAATTAAATAATAATGTTGCCTTTTGATATTCAGTGCCTTGTTGCTTTGCCCCAATATTCTTGATGAGGAAATTTCAAAGAAAAGCAAGAAAGGAAGAGTAATTAGTGTCAAAGCTGGAGTATTTCAGGCAAGGGGATTTCTTGCTTATTCTCTTTGAATTAGCTTTTACCAAATTCTCACTCGGGTATGAGGAGAGAGGAACGGAATTGAAAATAAAAGCAGGAATAAGAGAGAACATACGTTCTAATTTTGGACTGCGGTTCACGGAAGAAGAAAATGGGTGAATTAAGTTGGGAGAACTATTTATTGGGCTATGTTGTTTTCCTAATTTACTTTGATCTTCGTTTCATATAAATAAAGAGATGTCTATCTGAGGAGGAGAGCAGGGTAAGGGAAAGTGGTAACCATTAAGAAATAAATAGAAAATTTTCTTAATGAGAAAGGGAAATAACAATAAAGTGTATTTTTGTGAAGCCAGAAAAAACATGAGCTAGATGAAATAAAAGAGACAAAACAATGTGAAATAACTACTAAACATAAAGAGAAAGTGATGAAAATCAGGTATACCAATTAATTACAAACAATTGAAAATGGAATAAATTATCTCCTTAAAAGACAGAGACTGAAAAAACTGGATTTAAAAACAAAAATGCTGTATTTTTTCCAGTAAATAAACTTAAAACAGAATATTTAAGAGATGATAAGAATAGAAATTGGAAAAGAGATATTAGGTAAATGCAAATAAAAAGAAAGAACAATGTCAGTACTAATATGTCAAAAGGGAATCTAAAGTGATCTGCTACTTAAAATAAATGGAACGTTATATATGATAGAGGCACACTTTGTGAAAAATATATAATAATACACAAAATAATAAGAAATCAGCTAACTACTTAATGTAACTATTAAAAATCCAAGAACTTGACAAATGCAATTTGGTTGTGAGATTTTAATAAGCCACTCTCAAAACTGGGCAAAGTAAATAGTAAAAATAAGTTAATTAATAATCATCTCTATTTAATGAATATCTATATAAAGTACATCTCAAAAATCTTTCATATGTCCTTGAAAATTTTGTAGCAATTTACCACAAAAATGCTTTATATATTCAAAAGGTAAATGTTTTATAAGTAATAATCTTTGCATACAATCAAATGAAGTTAAAAATAAATTTTAAAAGGTCACTTAACCACTTGGAAATTAAGATTCATATTCTACTTTAGTTCAAAAAGGGACATAATATAATCTAGAAAGAAATTAAAACAGTTTCATAATAAAACTTTATGGGAAATAGCTTAAGCTGTACTTAGAAAAATGTACAACTTTTAAATATTATTAATAAAGAAAAAATTAAAATGAAAGATGTACTCCTCTCAATATTTTTTAAAAACATAAATTAAAAAATTATTAATTAAAGATAAATGCTGAAATTAATGAAATAGAAAAAATCTTGCAGAAAGGAAAGAAAGCTAGTCCAGGAGAAAAGTAAATTTAAAAAATCTACCATAAGCTTAATGAAAAATGTGTTTTTGTTTGTATGTTGGGGAGTAGCAAAATATACGATTATAAATGAGAAGGAAGCTATTACCAAAAATAGAGGAAAAATTGTTAGAAAAATAGAAGCAAGTACCACATACAACTCTACTGAAACAGATTTGACAAACATTAGGAAATGGAAAGCTTCCTAACATCATAAAGTTTACATCTTGACTTGGAGGAAGAATTGAAAATGGAAGAAATCAAAGAGGTGATTACATTTCTACAAGTGGGAAAAAATGAAACAAGAAAACAAGATGGATCAATATGTTTTTCTACTTTTCAAGTAATCTGCTATTTCAAGTTCATTTATAGTGTTTTGTGCCATAAAATAAAATATGTTCCCATTTATTTTGTAAAATCCCAAACGTTTAAAAGCAAAGTAGGAAAACCCTAGTTTGAAACTGTAATTTTAAGCCAATAGGATAAGTGAATATAGTTGCAAGTGTTTCAATTAAAATCACACTTAGAATACAGCAATGTATCAAAATAATGGTGCACTGTGACTAAGAAGGGTTTATTTTAGAAAGACAACGATATTTTATCTTTAGCAAATTTATCAACATAATTAATTTTATCTAAATTCTAAAGGAGAAAAAGTTATGATTCTAGTTATAATTGCTGCAAAAAATGATAAACCACAGAAAATATTCTTTTTAAAAACTAAGAAAAACATTACTTTTAGAAGAAAATTAATGTGCCAAAATATAATAGCAAATAATACCCTAAATATTGGAATAATACAATCATTTCTATTGAAATAATAACTAAACAAAATTGTTCATTTTCAACATTATCATTTAACACTGTCTTGAAATTACTAAAATATATCATGGGAACAATATTGATGATTTAGAAATAGTGCAAAATATAAATTTAAAAAATTATCTTCACTGATGATATATTTATCTATCTAGAGAAGTCAAGTGGTTCTATTAAATAACTTCTAGAATTAATAAGTGATATAGCAATATAAAATTTAAGAGTACCAACAATAGATTTCCTGTATTTGGGCAATATGCACTTAAAATTAATGTAGAAAGAAATAGTTGCCTTATAATAGTTACAAGAACTGTAAAATAATAACCATTAAAATAAAAACAACACTTTCAGGTCCTATATGAAGAACTTTATAAAATATTGTAGAAATATATAAAATAAGAAATGAAAAAATGCAAAGACATTGTTCTGGATGAGAAGAAATGCAAAGACATATGTTCTGAGTGGGAAGAAATACTATAATAGTATCAATTTTTCAAAATTAATAGAGTGCTTAAAGACATTTTAATTAGAATCACAGCTGTATTTTCTTTGGAACATTCCTTTCAAGTGTAGTCTAGGGTGATAAACTACTTGAGTCCAAACCTTTACTTCCACAAATATGTGACTTGTGGCCATTTTCTTATTTCTGTGCCTCATTTTCCTTATATGCAAAATGGGAATAATAAGAGAACCTACTTAGTTAAATAGTTGCTACGACAAAATGATATAATGAATCTAAGATGTATTTCCCATTTCAAACATCATGTTCAGCGAATGTCACATGTTTTAATAGACTATATGTTCAGGTTTTCTGCCTTGAGGTTTTCACACACAGCTTACATGCTCTTTGCCTAGCTTGAGGCTCACTCACTACTGCCCATGGGCCAACAAGCTGCTGCCTGTTTTACTGGAAAATAGTCACACTCATTTATTTATTGGATATTATCTGCAGCTGCATTCTCCCTGCAACAGAGACCATATGGCATACAAAGTTGAAAATATTTACTATACGGTTCTTTACAGAAAAGTTTACTGCCCTTGGCCTAGTCTGGTCTATCTCCACTTTTCTTAGCCAGCTCTGAAGTTCTTCCGGTCTCATCTCACGTCACTTCCTCAGTTAGACTTTGTATCACAAAAATATTTGTAGTCTCTTTCCATATCAAAATTTGTAGTCCTTTATGAATTTGTATAATGCGTTCTCCCCTAACTGACTGTATACTTCATAAAAATAAGGAACCAGTTCTGTTTGTGCCCTGAAGAACACTATCTACATTCTGACGGCCCTTAAAACATAGTAGGTATTCAATAAACATTTATTGAATTAATCAATGAATAAAAGAATGAGTGAATGAACAATCTAAATCAGTAAATTCTGTCTTTTCTTTTACACTTAGTTTAATCCAATTTATTTTTAATTAAAATACAAAAATACAAACTAAAATAATGAAATATGCTCATTCACAGTCCCATAATCCAAATTAATCAGTTATGATTTTAGTACATATATATATTTTTTATAAAGATTTTATTTTTTTTCCTTTTTCTCCCCAAAGCCCCCCGGTACATAGTTGTATATTCTTCGTTGTGGGTCCTTCTAGTTGTGGCATGTGGGACACTGCCTCAGCATGGTTTGATGAGCAGTGCCATGTCTGCCCCCAGGATTCGAACCAACGAAACACTGGGCCGTCTGTAGCGCAGTGCGCGAACTTAACTACTCGGCCACGGGGCCAGCCCCAGTACATATACATTTTTAAAGACAAAGATGGTATCCTATTCTACAATAGTGTAGTGAATTTTGCTATTTTTTTTTTTTTACTGCCTTCAAACTCACTTTCTACTTCAGCAGTAGTGTGAGTACAGCAGTGCTGTGTGAGTCTCGGTGAGAGCATGGATCTTGCTATCCTACTAAAGAACCCCAAGAGGCCTGATGATGTCAAGATGACTTGAGCGTGTGACCAAGACTCAGTAAACAGCATGTTCATATCAGAGATGGTGGCACCATGAGGTCAGTGGTGGTGACACCAGGTGATCTGTAGCAATGCCACCAACATGACATCTCAGTCAACTCTTTCTGCAAGGGGTCGTTGGAGTTGATGCTTACTGCTGAGCCAATCCCTCCATTAGCTTTTCTCTCTAAGTTTCTCTAAGATTCCCATCCATTCTGTGATATTTCTGTTATCTTTCCTGTGATTTTATTTTCTACTTCTTAGCTGGAGTCTATTAATCTTATTGGCAGTAAGATATTTTGACTGATAATATTAAGTATTTATTCATTTATTCATCTGTCCATTCTTTTTAAGGCACTTCAGTCATGTGCCAGGCATTATACCACATACTTGACATCTATTTTAGGTAATTGTATTTAACACTAATTAATTTGATTTTGTTCCTTTAGCTTGGACAAGATCTCAGTTTGTGAATGTGTTTCCACAAGTCAAGAAAACTATTTCTGAGAGTGACACAGGAAATTTTGTTGTAGGTTTCTTGATGCTTCACATTTCTGTGACTGATTTTATTATTGCTAATTTTAAATAATAACCATGTTTTAAGCCAACTTTTTATTCATTATCTGAACTTCTGACTTTCATCTGTGACATATTTCAAGAAAGAGAGAGTAACATGATCTTAGGAGGTTTGTTCCTGTCATGGTTGGTATTTCTGAGGGAAAATGTGCTTGCATTGAAAGCTACTGGTTACTGAAATTCAATTAGAGGGCAAAGTGTATAATCAAGATTTCTTGTCAATAATAACAAAAAGCATCAAATGGCTTCATTGCTACATGTCACCGATTTTGTGACTCCTTAAAAACATCCTTTCAAACTATCAACAGTCACTTCATCTGGAAGGTTTATACCACAGGGATAAATTATATCAAAAGAGAGCACCGATAGCAGGAGCTAAAGAATCATCTTCTAAGGTAAAATATTAGTCTCAAACAGAGAAGTCTTGATATGCTGATCATGTTTAGCTGTCTAGGATCAGGACACTGCTTTAAAATTGAGCTAAATAGATAGAAGCAGAGCCTAAGCTGCTCAGATGATAAGAGCAGTGTCAAAACCCACACTTCTTAGCATTCCCACTGGTAACCTTACATGCGTTCATGTTAGAAATCTGTCCTTGCTAGACACTGTTCTAGCACCATTTTCAATGGGAATCTTCCAACTCTTACTGGGCATCTTCTTTGGAGAACAGGCCAAGCGTGCGTCCAACCTGCATCTGGTATTTTCCACTAAACAGCATGGTCTCCATTACTGCTCGGCTGCTATCTGCCTGTGGATCACTCACAAAGCTACAGAATGCCACAGTGTGCTATTTTTACCAGAATGAGTTGGATGCTTATGCTCTGCAAATTTGGATCCCAGCAGCTTGTGCTGAAACTACTATCTCTGTAGGATCTGCCCCTCATACTTTGGGCTTGGTGGTGCATAGGTGTCATCAAATCTTCCCCATTTTCCTCTCTGTACTGCCCCTTCTCCTGCCAAAACCAAAATTAAACATCTCTTGCAAATAAGCTACCCTACTATGATGTCAAATGTACCCAGGTACAATATATCCCCAGGGGGACACAATTTAGCCTCAGAATCCTGTTACACCCACAGAAACTCTGCAGGGTACTGTTGTCCTTGTTGTAATGCAAATGAAGCACAGAGAGATACAGAGACTTGTCCAAAGTCTAACAGCTAAGGTGCATTGTAGCTGGTTTTCAAACCCGGTTATATCTGGCTCAAATGTTATCCAAAAGTAAAATATATTTCTTTCCTTTTGTTACAAGAAATGTGTCCTTCCAAACTTCAAAATGCAGACAGTACATGACCTATGGGCATATTCTCACTATTCTAGTCTCCCTCCTAACACCAGAGACTCTAGAGGAAGGACACTGGGATAGTGTCTACTGGAAGAGGAGGCCAGGGTTATGTGCTGAAAAACTTCGACGCTTCTGCGAGATTTCTATTTTTCCCCTCAGTTGCATAGAAATGAATGAATCACAATTTAGTTCATTGCACTTTCTCAGCCATGGGTCTGTTTTACCTACTTTAATTATCATTTAAAAAAATTAATCATTAAAAATCAGTGTAATAATTAAATCTGAATCAACCATCCCAACAAAATTGACATCCCGGTACATGATCCCCACTGCCCCCTCCACAAGTTCTTTCCTTGCCTCCCTCTCAGACCAAGGAGCCTCTTTTTCACATATACTGAATGTAACTGTAAAAATACAAGTTTTCCAATATTTTTTATTTATTTCTAATCTTATTAAATTAGTTTCTAATAGCTTCTAAAATCTGACATTTAAATTAGTCTCAAAAAAGTACTATCTTTCAAAATATTCTTATCATAAATTGGTTTGCCTATATATTTTTAAATTCAGGATGGTTTTATGGCAGAAATAAAGATTGTGGGAGACTAAAGTCCACCCCACATCTACCTAAGCCACTCCTTGGTAGAAACACTGTCACTCCAATGTTTAATTAGCATTTACTTTGTCCCACCGCTACTCTAGTGATGCTACAAAATTTACCCATTTGTCATTCTCTTTGGGGCATAAGGTACTTTTTTAATTTAAAAAGCTTACTTACTGGGGCAAAAAGTTTCACCATAGTAGAATCCCACCTGTCAATTGGGTTTGAAATAGTGTTTTTGCAAAAGTGAATTAGTTGCCTACTTTTAAAATGTGGAGAATTCACATTGAGGTGGGAATTTCTAACTTCTCTTAAAAAATATCAGAAGATCTGGAAATGGTGGGCTGATTCCCTGATGGAATCCTTTGGCTTGAGCTGAGCAGCATTTGACCCTTTAAAAGGGCAAGCAGCCTTCCTTCCCTTACTCACTAAACCGAGCGCAACCCTGTGATGGTGTTACTTGCTTGGCCCCTGTTGGAATTGGCATTATCAGTCCCTGAAGCATAGAATATTAATGAACGCCTCTAAAATCAGACTGCCTGGATTCCAGACCTGAGACTTTTGTAGTTTTAGAGTTACAAGTCTTTTTTTGTTTGTTTGTTTTTTTAAGAAGAGTGAGATTGGAAATGACTTTGGGAGTGATATGTGAATTTGTACCTTTCTCTTAATCCTTATTTTCACACTGTGAATTTTTAATAAAGGTTGTCTGCCCTTCATCTTTCACAGGTGAATTAATGAGATAATATATGGAAAAGAGTTTTTGTAAACACCAAAAGACTATATCAAGTTAAGCTGTTATAAGGATAAAATGTAACATTGGCTTCAGTTGCCTCTGTTCCATCACTTTTAACTTAAGGAATTTGTAAACTTGGACTCAGGTGTTGGATACAGCTTATGTGTCCAGCTGTCAGGAAGGTCACAGCTGAGTCAGGGTCTCCTTTCCATAGTCTGGGCCACCCATTGGTTGAACCTCTGCCTGCCTCATACCAATTATGCCTGCAAGCATAGGGCAAACCTAAGACAAGTTCCTTTAGGTGTTTCTGGGGTTAGACATTCCTGGCTTTGCAACCGTGTGGGACTTCATTATTTTCTAAGGGCATTGTTTTGGGGCCAGAATGGCTCCAGGCAGTGCAGAGAGCCCTGGCTGAAAGTGAGCCCTGGAGTGTTTTCAGTTCTTCTAATAGGCCAGTTGATGCTTTAGTCATAGCTGGCATTTCAAACTTTGTAATACAAGAGGAAAAATTCAATCTTTCAAATACAGGGGTCATAATAAGAGCAAACACGTCTATAGTACTTTCCGCGTGCTAGGCACCATTCTAAATTATCTGTCATACATATTTAGTTAATTCATACTATAACCCTATGAGGGAGGTACTTTTAATTATTACAACTCTAGAAATTTACTTACCCTTTCTGAATCTTGGTATATTGATATGAAAAAGTGACAACAAGTTGGAATATTATTGCTGAAGACATAGAAATGGCATCATTTAAGAGGGAAAAATCCACTTTGTGTGTTTGTGTATATGTATGTTTTAAGCACTTGAAACTGACTTTATAAACTACATTACTTTAGTAATGGTATGGATCAGAAAAACATACTTAGGCATAACATGTAAGAGTATGGCTTTCATTCTTTCATTTTTCCAATCCACAAATCATACTGCAAACAAACTTCCTATAAACACTTGTTTAGATGGCAACTGATGGGCAGGTATCTGTTGCCTATACAGGCATTTGACAGAGAAAATGACATTGGGGAAACTAATTCTAGTGCATTTTCTTTTGCTTTATTTTTTCACGTTGCTACACCCTCTTCAATAGAGCTGGTAGAAAATAACAGAATAGCTAAAACCACAGATATTAAGGGCTCTAGATCACAAGTTTATTGCTGCACCACGTACAATTTGAACAGAGATTTCGGTCTGTTGGACTCCATGGCTTTTGTCCAGGGTTAAATACAGGGTGAGCTGAGGTTACAGAGTGGATACTGTATTAAGAGGTTTGCCCAGATGATTGGGTTGATTTTTCACTTCATGTAGGCAATGGACCGCTGATTCTTTCTTTAGCAGCAGATGTCTACTTTGCTCTCCTTAGGGTCCTCAGATAATTGCATACAGCTCTTGAATAGTCCCATTTTCTCTTGGTGTTATTGTCCAATTTGGTTTGTAAGAGGCTCATATCATTGTTGACAAAAAGATATGCCATACTTTAGTAGTGAAATCTCCCTGACAGAAACAGGCATACAAGGAAGAAGTAAGCCACAAAAAGTTTCTTGATAATTACTAGTAAGTGATTATAGGTTTGCCCCATTGCTCCCTGACACTCTTATTAAATAGTGTAATAATATTGTCAAGGACACTCATAAAGACTGAAAATTCCACAGCATTCACTCATAGCGCCCCTTACACAATTAATAATCTCAAAGATTCCTCTAGATTTTTCTTGCAGGCTCAGTTATGGAAAATGCACCATTCTCTAGAGATAAGGCTACAGAAGGGAATCATGCACAGTACATATAAAGGTATATTAAAATGATAAGGCAGAGGAAAAGGTGAATTTGGTAAGTATATGTGACATTTAAAAGTCCTTGTTATTATGGCTTTTAAAAACTCGATAATTTATGAACACTCATTTTCAGTTCACAGAGGAACAATGACCCAGTTATTTTTATGCTAGTTGAGGAAACTCTAGGGGTGTGACAGGGAAATAATTTGCTTTTAAAATTCCTTGTATCTGTCATATTTAAAAAAAAATATGAGAACGGAATGCCTTTGGATTTTGTTCTAGGAAAAAAATTAATCAAATGTGAGAACTGTTTATGTGGTGTGGGGGCAGATCAAGGGGAGAGTTCATAGCAGAGTAGATTCAGAATTGGACAATTCTTGCTCAAAAACTCAGTCAGTTCTGATATGTAGCTATCATGCATAGTCTAACCATAGTATTTGAATTCATTCATAAGGGAATTTATTAATTCAAAGTTTTCCCCCCTTATTTTTTGCTGTTTGTTTTACTGAGACTTAAATCCACATCCAGGAAATGGACTTGATGTATCTATTCTCATTTAATTTTGTAGGCATTGGTGTAATCAATCTATAAATGTAGAAAATAAGGCACAGAAGGCTTAATTTACCAAGGTGACAAAATTATTGATTCTGTAATAAACTGCAGAACCAGCATTGGAAGACAGGCCATACTCAAAATCTATAGTTTGGAAGTTTGGATTTTTTGTTATAGAGTAATTATATTCTATTACTGTTTTAAGAGTTATATTCTATATTTAACCTTGGAAAAATTATGTAGTCATTTGCTACATTTTGAGTGAGAAAATAGAAGCCCAGGACACTTATTCTAGGTATTCTCCAAGACAAAACAAAATTGGAATATTTCATTCTGTGATGACAAAGCTCCTATCACATGTAATCCATAAAATCATTACCAATTTTATAGATAGATGTCTTACAGTTTCAACGTGTTTAGATACTAACAGACACCATTCTTACGTTTTTGTCTGTATATATGGGCAACTTAAACCATAAATGGAGCAGCCAGGTTCAGGCTGTGGTCAAACCTTCCTTTATTCAAAAAGGAACTGCTAAATGTTTTACTTCTAACATCCCTGGATGCCTCTAAGTGATGCTATAGAATTGTGCTTTTCAGTTCCAATACATATTTTTTTTTTTTAAGATTTTATTTTTTCCTTTTTCTCCCCAAAGCCCCCCGGTACATAGTTGTATATTCTTCGTCGTGGGTTCTCCTAGTTGTGGCATGTGGGACGCTGCCTCAGCGTGGTCTGATGAGCAGTGCCATGTCCGCGCCCAGGATTCGAACTAACGAAACACTGGGCCGCCTGCAGCGGAGCGCGAGAACTTAACCACTCGGCCACGGGGCCAGCCCCCCAATACATATTTTTAAGCATCTCTGGCGCCTATCTACAATGTCCTTTGTGAGAACAATATTGAATTTTACCTGATCCCTGTGATCCTGGACCACAGCGAAGGTCAAGAGACCACCCCCCTCCCCCCATCATTTTGTGTCCAGGAAAAGACCTGCTACAGAGAACCACCCTTCTCCACGTGACTTAGATAAGAATCGTGGATGTTCCTTTTGTTTCCCGTGATAAAACCAGACACTGATCCTCTGAATTCCCATTCTTGGCTTCTTAAATCAGTAGCTGAACGGACTGTCCCCACTGATCAATCAGAACAAAATGCTTGTTAAAACAAAACAAAACAATTTAGGTTAAGTTTGTCTCCTTCCGCAGGTCCCTAACTTTGGCCGACATGTAACGCCTCCTTCACAGCCCTTCCTGTGAATAGGCTGGGCTCTGAGCAAAAGATTCTCTGATCTCCGATCCGATCCTGCTGCCCTTTCATCCCACTTCCCCACACGCAGTTCCTTTTAGCCTTATTCACTCCTCTCTACAAAAGAAAAAACTTTTTGCCTAACCCTTGAGATGCTCAAAGACCTTGGGATCAGAGTGTTCTTCTTATTGCAATACCTTCCCCTCCCTATTGCAATAGTTCTTTTCACCCTTGCAATAATCCTTTCATATAAAGTCTCTACTTACTAAATCCAGATCTGTTTTTTGTTTGACAATGATGAAGAAAAAAATAGAAACACAGTACCTTCATTCCCATCAGTATGAGACTCTGTGATAAAGTGTATGAAGAGAGGTATTATGTTAGTACTGAAAAATAAATGAATAAAACAAGATGCTTTTATTCTCATCAAAATTAGCAGGTATCATCGAAGCGTGGCTATAATAGTGGGTACTGGAGCAAGGCAGGATGCTTCTCTTTCCTCTGTGAATATAGCTAACAATCTTTATGAACCTAAAGAGAGAATGAAGCTGGTAATAAAAGGTCATTTCAGTAAGATTTTCTTTAGCTGCTCAAAGATAAAATTGTGGTTCCTGGTCCACAATAGCATTATAACTACCTTGTGTCATTTGCGATGAGTAGTTGACAGGTGGCACTTATTTTTCTGAATAACCACTTTGAACGAACATGAATACCTTTCTTAATACAATGGATTCATTTTGATAGCCCACTTTTCAAGGAATTTTACCTCCAGATGTAGACATAAAAGGTATGGAACAATATATTTTGTGGTAATAGGAAACATAGATGTTGGTAGGAAATTATTATTAAAATTAACTAAAATAATTCCATCAAATGACTCAGAAAATAATCCTTGGCTGGACTGGAACCAGTCTAAAAAGCTAAGTAAAGTTTGGAGGTAAGTGACTTACCATCACTCTACTTTGTCCTAGGCATAGGGCAATGAAAGAAGGATATAGACTTTTCCATCTTAAGAATGTTGGGTCATTCATGCCCACTCAGACATCAAGAGCTTCCCAGCACTCATGAGCTCAAGGAAATGTCAAAGAAGAGAGAGATGTCCATCCTAGGTTGGACCTTCTCTGATGCAAGACACTGTGCATTGCATAACTAAGGGGCACTTTCTAGAACTACCAGAGAATATGATTTCATGGGCTCCTCAGCAGCTCAAATATTTTTCTTCTTTTTTCAGCAGCAGAGCATTGTATTGTGCAGTATAATTTAATTCTATATTTAAAACAAAATACTTGGTTAGAATGGAAATGCATAATTAATTCTGTGTTGAGACATTCTCAGTTGAAACTGATTTTTGTCTCATTGCTTCCTCAGTATTCTCTGTGTTTTCTCTTGCTGGAACTCCTGAAATTTGGATGTTGGGAGTTACATGATTTCCTCGGATCTCTTAGCTCTTTTGTCATGTAATCCAATCCCTTTTCCATTTGAGAGCAATCCTCAATTAACTATGTCTCCTTATTAGTTAAGTTGTCAACAGTATCCGTTTTCCCATTGAGCCTATGTAGTGAGGTTTTAATTTTTTTTTAATCTCAAAATCCCCTATTTTCATTTTGTCATGTTACTCTATTTGTATGCATATGCGTGTTTAAAGCCATACTTAAAAATCCAATCTTATAACTATGTCTCTGTGTTTAAACGTTTCTCTTCATTGAGCCTGCTGTTTCTCTGTTCTGGCGTCTGCTTTCCTGTCTTGCTTCATCAGTCTTGATATGGTTCTGTTGGGATTCTCTGCTGAGAACTGAGACTACATTCACGCAGCTTACCATCTACACTAACACGCCTTTATTCCTCTGCTGACTTCACCAACTTTAGTATTACGGAAAACTCTTGTCCAGGAAGATAGAAATTGCAAATAATTTCATTTTTCATTCCAGGATCTTACTGAAAGATACATGTCAAGACCCCTTGTATTACTTGCCTCAAAATTCTCTCCTCCCTGTGTCCACAATCCTAAGCAATATTTTTATGATTCTACCCAAGCCTCCACATTGAATGATCCACCTTAAACCAGACTTTAAAATCTCATTAAATATCTCTTCTTCCTCTGCGAAGGTAGTATTCTCACCTACCGTGGCAAGAAATGAATTCAAGTTTGTCTCATCAACTTGCTTTGGTCATATTCTAGTGAATCAGCGTTCAATGTTACTTATGATTAAATGAAATCTGTTGGGAGCAAGGAAACATTGAATACTTTGTGCTGTTCACAGCAAGAGTAGAGGCAAATAAACGCTGCCACCAGGTGGGATGTCCAGTCACGGAGAAATCTCCATGCCTTCTGCATCATACCAGCTCCCAGGACATGGCTTCCTCTGTCCTCTCCAACATTCCATACCCACTGCTTTCCAACTAGAGTCAGGCAGTGTGGTTAATGCTCACTCTCTCATTAGACTGCCACCTGAAAACCAGAAATTTAACTGCTATAATTAATTTATACTTACTTGTGAATCAATTCTAATTGAGTTTAGTTTTTTTTTTTTTAAAGTGCAAATAATTGAGTATTACATCATTTTTTGACTTACAGACAGGGGAATGTGATGGAAGCAGGAAAGCCCCAGACAATAGTTGCAAACAGAAAAGAAAATGATTATAGAAAATGATCCTGTCAGAGGAGAGGCCTCAAGGAAGTCATAACCTTGATTAAGGTGGGTCCAATTTATTTTAACCTCTTTGGGGAACAAAGATACTGAAGCTTTTCATTAAAAAATTACTCCTATAGACAGCTATTTTCATTAGGAAGATTCATTCTATGCTTGAATAAAATAATTTGGTTTTAAAAAAGTCGTCTATTTCTTGAGCAATAGTATTTTATACCCTGATTTTTGTTTCTGACAGACTTTCTACAAAAACTGTATACTATATTTTATAAAATACTTAAGGTTTCACTTTGTAATATGTGTTGTAAAAAAGCAAAAACAAAACCATAAACAATTTTTTCTTTCCTTTTTACATTTTTAAAATTGTAAGTTTGCTACTATTTATTTTTTTTCTCAATTTACTGATATGCCGGGTCTTGTAGATTGAAGGCAGTTTATACAACTATTTTAACAGAAAGAGAAGATTTGTGTTTCTACTCAATTTTCAAATCATCATTCTTTCTTAAAATAAAACCTTTAGTAAATGGCTAGATTAATACAGCTAATATTCCACATATTTGCCCCCATACAACTCAGTTCAATCTTGAAAAGGAATAATTTAAGACGATGTCTCCAAAGCTGAAAGACTGGTCTGTTTAGACCTAATTCAAAGAAGGTCAGAACAACCTGAAACCATCAGGCTCCATCATTGGTAATTCTTATACTTGAAAGCAGTTTTTGATCTTGAATTTAAACTCCTATTCCAGCATTTTAATGCATTTAATAGCATCATTTAAATACACTTATGATGCTTTATCGGAAATGAGAATTTTAAAGAAATTGTCATTCACCGACTGTCTTATAACTTTCTTCCCTAAATGACTACCATCACATTCCAATAATTTTCTGATTTTATCTTTTCATATTGATAAACATTTTAATATTTGAAGTAATAATTTGACGGATGAAAGATAAATAACGGCACTTTAAGGTTCCAAATCAGCTTGTATGTATGTATTCCTTTACAGTTTCTGACATAACTTCAAAATAGGATGCCTTCTTTTTTATTTAGCATGGCACACTGAGGTAGTTAGAATCAGTGATGTTATTCCCAGTTTTCAGATGAGTAAACTAAGGCTGAAAAGATTATGTGCTTATTTAAGATCAAATTGCTAGTCAGCACAGTTAGAAGTGACTCTTAGATGTTACCATATATCTTAAAATTGTGCATTTATTACTAAAATTCCTATATACATATAGAAGGAAAAAGTATTCCTTATTCTTGATGTTGTGAAAGTGGAGATTGCCATACTTTTCCTACTCAGAGCTCACCGTGCTCTCTTAGTTTGAGAACACATCTTTCTATATTTCTAAAAGAAATTCACTTTCTATTTAAGTGTAGCCTCTCTTGCTTACCTCTTTTTTTCCCACTATCTAGAGTGTCTTTAGACATATATCCAGGTTCTTATTCTGTCTGCTTAACTCAATCATCATCTTTAAATTCACTGTGATGTATTCTTGATATTTTCCTCAGATCTATTAGGCAAATAATCAACTAACTAACAAGTAACTAACTCTCTAATACATCCCTTTTTAATTTAAATGCTAATATTGTTCATTTCTGGAATTTACATATGTTAAATATATTCTAGGCCCATTATGAACTCTATTTCTTCTTTTATCTCTTTGAAGCATTTAACATATTTAGTGTAAAATAAATTTCAGCTTGTCCTAAATCTCTAGATTCTAGATGTGAATTTTCCCTTTTATTCTGCAAATTCGCTTTCAGAGGAGAGGATTTATATCCACGCTTTTCAATTTTCTGTGTGAGCCCTTCTTCAAAGGAATTGTCTTCAGAAGGAGTCTCATGCGTTCCCTGGGTGGTAGAAGAATCCGGGGGGATGGGAGCACATTCATCTCTACTGGGGCCTGTGCTGGACTGTCCAGTGTCAATTTGGCATCAACCTCAACCCCTTTTGAAGTTTCCTCTGCACAGCAGAAGAAAAATAGGAAAATTCCTTTTGAAGAACCTGTTTCGTCCAAAATTCTGGGTTATAATTTAACAATAGGAGAACTCATTCACTATGTAGAAGATTTTTTCTTCCGGACTCATGAGTGGACTGAAGAGTCACAGCAGCTTCTCAGCAAGCATGTGGGAAGCACTCATTTGCTACTGCTAATGAGACAGTTGATGGGAGCTTTCAACCTTCAGGCCAGCCCCTGAGAACTACCTGGTCTGTGCTTACTACGAGCACTTTGAAGTTTGCTTTCCTTACCTCCCACCTGCAATGGTCGTGTATTTGGTGAAATTCTTCTGATTGTAGCCCCCCCCCAGCTCTCTCTGCAATCTTATAATCCCTATGAATTTATTAAACCAATTATTTCACAAAAAATACTTTTTTCCCCCTTATGGAATCATGACTCATACAAGTCCCTTCAGAAACTCTTTATTTATGTCTGAATAATTTTTATGTTAGTTTATTGACAGAGGATTTGTCAGCAGAAACTTTGGGGTTCAGGCTTAGCTTCTGTTTAGCCACAGTTGACACACTTTTTCACTCATGATCTTTTACTTCAATCAGCTTCCTGGTAATAGTTGGCAGCGTCTTTCCCAGTTCATGGACGGGATGATTTCTTTTGGTTTTGTCATAGCCTGCAGCCTTGGACCTACCATCATTTTATGAGCATTAAATACCCAGCACATTTGGATTCTATAGCCCTATAGGTGTAATGACCCTATAATTTTTCATCCAAACCAGAAAACATATGAGAGTATGAGGGGGTGCCATCAATTAATCCAGTACAATAGGCACATACTGGAACGTCCCAGGCAAACTATTTCACCCTACACGTATATCACATGGCTTCCACCCCATTTTCTCATTTGTTGCTAGGGCATCTGAACATTTCTCTTTGTTAATTTCAAGCTTAACTCTCTCTCTTTCTCTCTCTCAAATATATACATAAAATATATCACAATATATATAATATGTATATTTTTACATATTACATTCAGTATTTGTATGTGTTAGCAGCAGAAACATATCATGTCTATCTTCTTTGCCAGATGTCCGCTGCATGCTTCCTTTAGTGATATTCCCTCCTTTTTCAAGGTAATATTGGTAATCAACAAAAGATGTGTCCTCATACAATTGCTAATACAATAAACCTTTAAAATAGTCTGTCACATCATTTATACTGATAACATATTTTAGTAGAAAATCCTGACATATGAAAACCATAAAGAGAGCTCTAAACTGGAGGCCCAGATACCTAGATCTCAATTCTTACTTTACTTCTAATGAGCTGTGTGGCTGAGACAAGTTCCCGCAACCCTTGGTCTTTTCCTCATCTGTAAAGTGTGGGTTTAATAATTGCTAGTATTGAATATCTCCTCTGCTTTAAGGATTCCAGTCTATAATTAAAGTAAGTTTATTATTTTTATATGTACTGAAGGAAACATATTTCAGAGATTGTCTTCAGACTAAAGGAAAAGATATTTGCACTTTGATTATTAAAATATGACCTCTGAAGATCTCTTGTTTTTTGGCAGCATCGAATTCTTTCATGAATATGGAGTACTTGCCTTTGACAGCTCTGTCAGTTTGTGAGCTCGACCACAAAGCCTAATCAGGGTTCAAAGACTGGTGAGAATGACAACTCAGACTCAGCTAAAGTTGCTGTCAGTTCGGTTTACCACCGTCCTGGCAAATAAGGAATACGAAGGATACACAAGATGAGGATGTGTGTCGGGGAGAAAAAGCTGCTGGCGCACTCCAAGTGCCTTGCTGTGGGTGACTGGGATAAAACTCTTTGTTGAATGAGTCCCATGTGGAATGAAAAATTAAACACGTCAGAAAAAAAATAAACAATGGGCTTGCTGTCTTTTAAAACTTTCAACTAACATATGGACTCCTTCTCGGCTAAAAAGAAATTCATTCCTGCTGAAGTTTCATACTTCATACTAGTTTCATACTAGTGGTGTGGTCCATTCTGCCCAATTTGGGCCTAAAGGAGCCCTGATCATGGCCCTCCTCAGTATTTTTGATAATCAGACTTCAGTTTTCAAAGTTACTACACTTAATTTGTTAAACAACTTAAGGAAACGTAAACTTGAACTTTTAGAAGTAATGACACAGTTAGCTTTGAGTCTTGATGGATGAGAACTACTCAGTAATTGTATTTCAAATTAGATTTTCTTTTGATTTTTATTAAACTAAAAAGGACACACTAAGTATGTGACAGTCTAGGATGGTTTAAAGTAATTAAAAGTAATGATAATCATAACAGTTATAGATTCTAATACTAATGAATAATTATAATATTTATAGTTATGTGAATGTCAGGTGTCATAAACCAATAGTTATTAAAATACTGAGTAATTTAAGTATAATTTAATAGATCAATCATAACTATATTAACTATTTTTTAATTGAATTTTTTATTAAAAAATAGGGAAAAGTAAAGAAAAACTGTATGTGTCTTATATAAAAAATGTGTCTTCAGGGTGTTCAAAATTGTTGACTCATCCAAAGTCAATTATCCACAAAGATGGTTGTCTATTTTGGAGGCACTTGAAAAATGATATACTCAAATAAAATTGGAGCGTGCTAGTTAGGAACAGTTGAGGAATAAAGGTCTGAAATTAGGAGGTATTTCAAACATGGCTCACTGGTTTGTCATATGCTCTGCCTTATGTAGCCTTGTTAATATTTGTGGAAAATTAAAGCTGGCTACAAATTCTTTGAGACTTTTCCACCCAGAGAGGGAGTTGATGTTTCTTCTCCTTAAATATAGGAGATTTTTATGACTTCCTTGACAGATAGTATATGTCAAAAATAATGCTGTGACAGTTTCTAGGCTCGAGCCTTAGAAAAGTGGTAATTCCCACCTTTGGACTTCTGGAGTAATCTCTCTTAAAACTCAGCCATACCCTAGGAAGAGCCCCAAGTAGCTGCAAGGAGATGCCCATTAGGAAAGGAGCTGAGATCCGTGACTGGCAACTCTGGCTCAGCTGAAAACCATATGGATGAATCATCCTGGAAGTGGGTTCTCCAGCCTCAGTCCAGCCACACCAGGTGACACTATGGAGTAAAGAGGAGCCATCCCACCCAACTCTGCCAGAATTGCAGACCTGTAACCAAAGTAAGTAAATGTTGTTTTAAGCCACTTACTTTTGGGGTAGTTGGCTACACAGCAATAGATAACCAAGACAGTAATTTTTGCAAACTCTATTACTTTACGTATGCTTACTGCAATTCAGTGATATATGGCATTCCTTTTAACTTATTCATATTTTTTTCAGTCTATTTCTGACTGCAGTTTAGCTAAAAATAGCTGAGATTTGTTCTTGAACAAAATTTTCTATGCATAATTTATGTGTTTCTAGTGTTTGTCTATTATTTGCTGTAAGGATGCTGGACATTTGCAAGGTTATGTAAGATTCCTCATCCTAAAATGTGGGCAATTTGGATATAGTTAAGATTTCTCTAGAAAGGAATTGGCAAGATATATCACAAGGTACCAAATATCCATTTTAGGTAAAGAGAATTTCATATGAGACTCAAGAGAATAAACAACAAAGTTCACACCTTTTTTGCTATGTACTGTCAAGGTAAAAGTCTGAGGCTGAATTTGGGAAGAATATGAACTTTTTGGAAATCTTATTCATTTCATCAAACTTTGCATTGTTATATGCTGATGAAATACCTAGACATAAGGAAAGTTTCCTAAAGGTCTGCAGGCCAGACATTTGACACCATAAATTACTCTGGGAGGCCTACTTTGGCAACTTCAACAAAGGGATACAGATAAAAGCAGCAGAGATAGAAATAGACATAAAAACAGAGATAGAGATAGAAATAGACTGTGCCAGTGCTAGAACTAATTACCTAGCTACAAAAAAGATCTAAAAAATGATCCTGATTGATCCAGTTTTTGTGCTCATTGTTTTATAAAATTCACATGCATACTCAGGTACATCTCTGTCTCTACCTATGCTGAATCCTTCCAGATGTTCATACGGGCTTTTAGCCTGAAGAATTGTAAAACTGGTTTTCTAATGAGAAACATATAGGAATTTGGAACCAAAGAATATTCTGAACAGAAATTCCTCATAAGAATAGCAAAAGACTTGAATTACAGTAAAGAATTAATTTTGCCTTAGACCAACCTCTTTTAGAACTTAATATTAAACCTAAGAATTGCCCATGGTCTTAATTGAGTACTAATTGAGATACCACAAATTCCTGACCCTGCTTTCAGACTTTTATAATTCTTGGAAAAAATCAGAGCACAAGGGTTTTCTCTTAGAACACATTTTCTTCAGTAAAACTTTGGAGGACATTTGGGGCTTCTGAATATTTCTTTTGGAGGACATTTCTTTTGAAGAACATACGTTTTAAGAAGCTTGCAAATAATGTAAGTTTCTCCATTTTCATCATTCCTTTCATTTAAATGTATTTGTACTTTTCCTTTTTGTTTCCAGCCTTGTCTATCTTTCATCACTAAATTGTGGACAAAGCCAATACTCCGATTCTGTTTCTCATTTGCTTCTTAAGCTTATTTTTGAGAAACTAAAAACAATAGAAAATAAATGAAAGCACCATTTTCAGTTTACAGCTGGCATTTTGCACAGCATGTACTACGAGCTGCATCTGTGCAGAAAGTCCACCATATGGGTGGGAGGGGACTCATTTAATTTAGTTCCTATGCATGAAGTAAGTGAAAAGTTGACTATATTTTAGATCTTGCCAAAGTCAAGCAACAGCAGAGCTAGGAACAGAATCCAAAAAGTTTCTTAATCAATCTTATCTTCGTCTTGGTAAACTACTCCATCTTTTTAGGCTGTTCACTTGCACACTACCAGTAATAGATCCTCTTACTTTAAAAAATGTATTTTTTATGCATATCAAACAGTGTAAAGAGATTTTACTTACAATTTTATCTTTGAATTTACATCTTTGAATTTCTTTATCAAAAATATCTTAAACATGTACTTTAGAGGAAATTAAAAATGTATGTGGTACTTGAAAATGACAACCATTTGTGGAAAAGAATCAATCTGTATTTCATGAATGAGGACACAATTTTAATCTAACCCTAGCTAATGTTACTTGACTGATGCCAAGGCTGTAGAGATTAAGGGAAGTTTATGAGAGTTGATGCCGACAAATGGGACATTGGAGGGAGACTTGTCACTCAGAGATAAAGGGCAGATAGGGTTGAATGTGGAAAGGACATCTTAAGAGCAGAGACCATGAACCTAAATATTTTCAACAAATTCTTTCAAAATACTCCACTCACTTTATGAGAATAATCTTTCTACAAGTTATTTCAGGGGACCTTTGAGCAAATAAACCTTCAGCTTCCTCATCTGTAATGTGGAGATAATGTCTACCAGGTGACATCACTGAGACTATTAAATGAAAGTGCAAACGTGTTCTATATCTTCTTGGAGAAAAAACTTCTAGGGAAGGTAAATTCGTTATTCTTATACTTTTAAAAGATCTTATTTACTGCTATGGAAAAATGCCTCCTCTCTGAAGTTTTATTTAATTATGGGAGAACCATCACGACCATGAATTCAGAATCTATTATGTAGAAACAAAATTACGGAACTCACACCTATTACCAAAAAAAGAAGAGGAGAGTACTTCTGGTGTACAAACAAGTATTATATTAATAAATGCCAAATATAGATGTTACACATGGTAATATCTATTTGCTATAAAAACTCTCTCCATCATGCTGCACAAAAGCAACTATTAGGATTAATCAACACTTTCCATTGCTATGTTGTTGTTGTGACTAATTTAATTTAAATGAGTAATGCAATAAACTAATGAAAATGCCTGTGAAAAGAGTCATTTACTGTATTGAAATTAAAATAAATGGTTAACTTGAAAAGGGTGAATTATTAAATAAAATGTCATATTAAAGGTAGACAAGGCAACCGTAAAAATTATGGAAATAGAGTTTACGAAATATCCAGGTTTTAAAAAAATCCTTGCCTTCTTAGTTATTTCATATTTGTCTTTAATTTCTTATTCAATCTTTTTTAGTCAATATAACACAGGATGATTTATTAAAGAAAGATCATATAGCCTTGGAACTGTTTAGAAATTTCAGACAAGAAATGAATATAGGTACTGGCTAGGTGGATAAACATATGTATCTGTTTTATGATTCTCCTTATTAACTGATTTGTTGATTGATAAACTAATCACCAACCCCAATTTTGTAAGAGAAAAAAGATAAGAAGGCTTCTTCTGTATATTTCTATAACGTATTTGTATATATAAGTATTTAAAGTGTGTTTTGTGATCCACAAAGTGACAAAAGCTTTTGAATAGTATAAGAAAAAGAAAATATTTGAAGATTTTACTTAGTTTAAACTCATGCCTGATGTGGAAATTCTCACTGAAATACCCCTGCCAGTTGGTCATCATCGAGCCATTGTTTCATAGAGTATTTAGATCACAATTGGGGATATGTTATGAATTTTTGGTTGAGTTGTATATATTCAGAGTTAAAGCTTCTATTATATCATTGTGCATTTCATTATACTCAAGCTAACAAATATTTGGGTATAAAAGTGAAAGAAGAGGATAACATGGAAATGTTTCACAGAGAGGACTAATGTAAATCTAGATATTTTCTTTTAAATAAAATTCCCTATTACTTTTTAACAATTGCTTCTCCCCAAGCCAGTCTGTAACTATAATTTAATATTTGTCTATTTCATAGAGTTGGAAAGGTGGCTAGATAAAATAATTAGTAAGTTTCCTAGTGACAATAGCATAGTATTCAATTATACAAATGAAATGTATTAAAGCATTACATTATTGAGAACTTCGAACCCATTTTCTCATTTAGTTCTCACAAATTCCTGTGAAGTCGGTCTTATTATGATCGTTTTTGAGATGCATCATTATTGACTAAGGACAAGAAGAGTACACAGTGAGAATATAAGAAATTTTGAAGACAATCATTTCTGAATTAAGGCCTAATTTTGTGGTGGCAAGCTTGTTAAACATTTTGTTGAGAGGGAGTTAAAAATGAGCGGAGGTTGTGAAATAGTGCATTGAGGAGGAATTTTTATTTTATAAGTTTCAGAAAATCTATGCTTGAGCTGCTTGGAAGAAGTCCGTGTCCTAACTCCCATGATGCCACAAACATCATAACATCAGTAAATTTCCTAAGAGTCTGAGAGCCAGAATAAACTCTATAGGAGTTGCTATCTACAACCCAAGATTCTATTGCTGAAGTTATCTTCGTGGCTGCAACATCTTCTAGTGATTTGGAGGAAACTCACTCACCACATAAGGCAGCTTCTTTCTTTATATACATTTTTTGGATGGGAAGAGACATAAATTGCCGTGGCATACTAACTGTATGATAGGCAGTGTATTAGGATTTTGCATGTATAATCTCATTTATTCTTCAAAACCGCTTTGTGAGATAGAGATAACTAAACTTATCGGAATGACAAAGTCCTTGAGGTTCAGAAAGTTTTCATGGGATTATACTGTCAGGAAATGGTAGAGGAAGAATTTGTGTATTTAATGACCTTGTGCTCTTACTGGTTTGAACTGTTTACAGTTTTTTCATAACTGGTATAAGGAAAAGGAGCAATCCTCCATCTTCTCCCTCTCCATCTTTGAAATAAGGACCTCTTTGAGGAACTCTGTTGAGAACAATGAAAGCCACATGTCGATTACAGTATATACTCAACTCACTCATAACTGGCTTACCAATATTGTATTTGTTGTTGTTATTGTTTTGTCTATAATATGTGTTAAGCATTTGAAGGCTGCTGTGGATACAGAGCCCAAGTTGTCATTGCTTTTGAGGTTCCACAGTCTGGCAAGGAGAAACAGACATGAAAGCAACAAAATACTGTGAATCGAAAGTGCCCTGCAAGAATAGGCACATGTACATTGAAGGGAAAGTGGAATGAATTATCAGTTTCATTCAGGAAGCTTGAAAGAGGCATGAGAGACCCTTCATGTATACCTTAAAAGAAAGAGCCTTGTAGGATTTTCAAAGTTTTGCATTGAGAGAGAGAATATTTTCTGTTGATTTCTAATAAGTTCCATTTTGTTCCAATGACCTAAACTTAATTAAAAGAAAAAAGTTCATTCCTATACAAATCCTTCAACAAAAATGTCAAAATCATTACAGGGGATGTTGAGGAATTTGGGGAAAAGGTTTATTTTCAGAAATACAGCAGAAGTGTTAATGATCAGGTGGTTTAATAAGCCATGTCTTATGTACAGTTCCTCTCAACCATTTATTGAGTACCTACCCTTTTTTCTAGTTGCTGGGACATTCTAGTATAATTACCAAAGGCTATAGGAGCAGAGAAGGTAGAATGCTAAACATTTCAAAAGGGAAACAAAAAGTATGTATTCTTTTTTATTTTTTTAAAAGATTGGCACCTGAGCTAACAACTGTTGCTAACCTTCTTTTGTTTTTCTTTCTGCTTTTTACTCCCCAAATCCCCCCAGTACAGAGTTGTATATTTTAGTTGTGGGTCCTTCTAGTTGCGGCACGTGGGACGCCGCCTCAGCATGGTCTGATGAGTGGTGCAATGTCTGTGCCCAGGATCTGAACCAATGAAACCCTGGGTCACAGCAGTGGAGCACGTGAACTTAACCACTCGGCCACGGCGGGCCCCGAAGTATGTATTCTGATTACCTAAGTAACGGGCCATTTTTCCAAAAAATAAACCACAGTTCAATACATAAGTGCCTTGCCCAAGGTCACACAACTAAACAAATGATAGATTCAAGACTGACTTCAACTATTCTCTTTTCAGTCTCAATGTTTCCCACACTGAAGAGGGTCAGAGAGTTTCCCAGATCTTTATAAATAAATGGAGCTTGAATTGCTATTTTTCCAAGATTAGCCTACTGAAAACATTGCTACTGGTTAAATGATTCCCTTTTTTTTTTTCCTTTTAGGAAACAAGATTTTTTGATCTACCAACCCTGTATTTTTACAGGTTAGATCTTCCAGAAACAGATTTCGAGAGGGAGTTTGGGATGCAAAATATTTAATAAGGATCAACACCTTTGAGAAGAAGGAGACAGGCTCAGAATTTGGCAGGCGAAAGAATCAAATTGCATTTACAGGACTGACAAAACCTGGGCTGGTCCCATGGGAAGCTCTGGAGTGAAGATTGTTTGTCAGCAAGCCCGTATTGAACTGAAATTGCCGATCTTTTGTACCCTTTACTTGAAAAGTCACTGAGTGAAGGCTGCTCAGGAAGGATGTGGCCCTTGGACAGGTGGCTCTCTGCAGTGGAGGCAAGGTCCTGAAGTTGCTGACAGCTGGAGTCTGTCTATGGACTGATTCCCCAGAGCTGGCAGCAAGTCCTTCATTAAAGGGGCATCTGGGCTCTTCATCTCTGTGTCTATCACATCTTGCATCCCGGCAATGACTTTGATTCTCCTCTATTTCTTCAGAAACTTTTTAACTTACAACATCTGACTTTCTACTAGAATTATTTCTTCCACCATATTGTACAACTGCTCAGTCTCTCAAATGAGCCAGTAAAGATGGAGAGGAGCTGGTTTTCCTCAAACCCTTCTCTGGCAGAATGCTGAAAATGTGTTCAGAGCACATACACGTAATGAGGGCCCCTGAGCAGGAAGGTCAACCCGACCTACAGACGGCGGGTCCCTGAAACAGTGACTTTGTTTTCTATAACTTCACAATCCCCATGTGACCTAACTGGACTTCTCTCAACACGTTTCTAAACGTCTGTTTGTCCGTTAACTGTATTAATTCAGCTTCTTAGTCAAACGTGTTCTCAGAGGAATTGTGCCTTTAAGCTCCCCAGATGGTGCCCCCTAAAGTCCTATTTAACCTCAAGCGAACTCCTATTCATTAGTGCTTGCTCAGCCACCATTTAGCCAGGACTTAAAAATTCAATGAACCTAGAGGTCTTTGCCCAGTATTCCAAAGTCTCTTAGTTCCTTTCACATTTTTTCCCTGCACCTTTTCCCAGCTGAATTCAGTGTCACAACCAAACGCTACCTCATCAAATACAGACCTTAAAACATTCTTTACCCCATTTATCTAGGAAGGGGGATGAGCAGGGCCAGGGAATAAGCAAGCACTTGGTGTTCGTAGCATAAGTTATACACCTTTTTCAAATCACGTAACCTCTTTTAATCTTTTGTTGTTGTTGGTCACTTGAAAAGTAGGTAATAATACCTACAATAGAATGCTAATGTAAATATTAAATATGATGCTATATTTAAAGTTCTTGACGTGTAAGCTCTCAAACACTTTGATTACCTTTGTTTAACATCAATTTCATTTTATATTATTTTACTTTCCTCTAATTCAAGCATTCCCACTTGTAACGGCTCCTTATTCACTGTCTTACGGTAATTTTAAATGGTACTATTAATCTTACTCAAGGAGACACTGGTTAAAAAAAGTAGAAAACAAATGAAACTATCCTACTCTTCTTAAGTTTGGCCTTTTTATGCACTCTTTTGCCATTTATCTTCAGACAATATTCCCTTGTGAAAAACCATCATAATTTTTCTTTGCTTTTTTTTTTTACACTCCAAAGTAGATTTCTCTCCATGTATCTCAACTGTCATACAATACACAGTATATTTACTTACGATTTTGACATTTATCATTGATTGGACTTTACAAGCATCACCATAATGATGACTATTACAGTGAAAAGGTCATTTTCTAACCACAAACTTCTGCCTACTTTTTAAATTCAACTTCTAATCTTTAAGCAACATGGATACCCAGAAAGATAAGAAGAATGTTATAATTCAGTTTTATTTGGAGGCAGAAAGGATTACTTTCCTTCTTTAAAATGACTGATCTGTTCAGCTTTTATCTGCATTTTATTCAGATAGATTAATGGTAGTTCAGGTAAAAAATGTTCATATGACAAAGGCTTGCCAACTTTTTTGAATTATCTTCTTCTCTGGCATACCTATGGAGTGAAACAAATGAAAGGATAGCCAGTTTACTTACTGTCATTTCTGTCTCTTTCATGCTGTTTGATCGAGTTGAAGATAATACCTTTGAATTAAAATTTGGAAATACACACAAACACACACGACCTTGCACCTTAATACATACAGGCACAATAATAATGTTTATAAAGTTACAATGTTGTTTTGGAGTGTGCCCCATTTAATATATTGTCAAACATCTCCCCTGTTTATTTCAAAGCTCTCATGAGGTAGGAAAAAAAAACCTAAATCTCATTTACTCCTCTTCTTTATAACCGATCTGGTAAGTTCTTAGTTTGGTTTTCACTTCAAACTGATCTTTCAATAGTTGCTTACGCTGTGAGTTTGTTTTGAAAAATTATAGTTGGAGTTATGTCTGACTGTGTTGGTTTCATTATGTTGAAATTCAATTCTGATCATAGAAATATCTGTGTGTTTTGAAGTGAAACTTGTATGAGGGGTAAAACATGAGAAAAATTCCAAACAGCTTATTTAGTATGTTTATGCTTATGTGTGAATCATCTAAACTTAAACTTAAAAGTGTCTATAAAATCAACTTTGCAGAATTATTTGAATGTGCTGATTATTTACTTTTAGTAATAAATACACAATTTAGATGGGAGTGCTGCCTTTTCCTTTTCCAAGTGACTATTTTTAAAAAGAAAAAAAAAGACAGTGAAGTCCTAGCCTCACAAAGGACTTACCCATCAAAAGACTTTTTGGGTGAAAGCTCTAAGAAGGAAACTATATAGGATGAACTTATAGATGTTTGCAACACAAGTTTCAAACACGTGATTTCAGAGAAGTCATGCATGAGCCTTCACATAACATTAATGTGCTATAAAATCCACTTATTGCTCCATCCAGTAAGGTTCCTAAATTAATTAATTATTTTTTGGTTTGAAAATAGACATACCAGAAAATTGACCATTTTAACCATTTTTAAGTGTAAGTTCACTGGCATTAAGTGCATTCACATTTTTGTGATGTTATCACCACCATCCACCTCCAGAATTATTTTCATTGTCCCAAACTAAAATTATGTATCCATTAACCATAACTCCCCATTCCCCACTTCTCTCAGCCCCTGGAAACCACCATTAAAGTTCAGCCTCTATGAATCTGACAACTCTAAGTACCTCATATGAACGGGCTCATATAGTATTTGTCCTTTTGTGACTTGCTTATTTCATTTAGCGTGTCTTCAAGATTCATCCATGTTTTAGTATGTATCAAAATTTCCTCCATTTTAAAGGCTGAATAATATTCTATTACTTGTGTGTGTATGTGTGTGTATATATATATATATATATATATATACCACATTTTGTTTATCCACTTATCCATTGATGGATACTTTGTACTTAGGTTGCTTCTGCCTTTTGGCTATTACATATGAAGCTCCTAGGAAATGGGTGTACAAATATCTGTTCATATACTTGTTTTCATTTCTTTTGGGTTTATACTCAGAAGTGGCATTTCTAGATCACAGGGTAATTTAAAAATTGTGTTGTTCAAGGAATGATGTTAAAAATATTCACTTAGAAGCTAAAGTATTGAGGGTGATTATGATTTACAACACTAGCACTTTAGGTACAGTAACGTTAAGTACTGCTTTAATTAGAGTCACCATACTTTCAGCTTCTTGAAATCAGTGGAAGTAGGCCAAGGATACTATCTTTTAGTGAGTGTGGTAAATAAGGAGTGAGGAGAGAGGTCATGAATATTATTCATGGAAATCCCTGCACGTGAAAACTTGCGGACATGGAAATGGAGATGCCTTTTATTTTCCCCAAGGTTTCCTCTTTCAAATCATTGGGTTTAATCAATAAGCCCATGACCCATCAGGATATGGTAATCTCCCTCTGAAGAGACCAGCAGAATGTCAGGGTGTTTAGTTCCCACTTTCGCGAGACTGCTTTCCCGAGAGCAGCCCTGGTACCTTTTATATCTCCCGGCACCATTGGTGGGCAGTTTAACATCTGCCCCCAAAGGCCCTAAAAAACCTAGAAGACCTCATTGATTAGTTGCCTTCAATGCTCTCAGATACCCTAGGCTCAAATTTTACTTTCCATTTAGTGTCTCTTCTCAAATTATGTCCACTTTTGTTGTCCAATATTGCTCCCTAGAGGTTATGTGTTTAAAATATATGAAGGCACATACAGACCCCAATAATAATATCAAAAATATAAGAAGGCTTCAAATTATAAGTCCCAAATGCTTACACTGGAGTCTACAATTCTAATTCTGCTTATTCTCAGCTGGTCAATCTGTTGTCCATGCCCTGGTAAGTTGGGGTTAATTCAGCAGTCTCAGCATCTCTGGTGTT
Organism: Equus caballus; assembly: GCF_041296265.1. Lineage (NCBI taxonomy): Eukaryota > Metazoa > Chordata > Mammalia > Perissodactyla > Equidae > Equus > Equus caballus. The sequence continues at coordinate 25,754,982 of NC_091709.1, read as the reverse complement.
CTCCTTCAGGTTGTTTTGGCTTCTTCACTAGTTCAGAAGTTCAATTAGTTCAAACTCAAGTTTTTTTATGTGCCTCATTTTTTAGTATCCATAAAAGTTAGTAGAAAACACAAGATCATCTCAGAATCAGTCTGCATGTGTTATATTTAAAAGATACCAGAGGGGCCGGTTCCGTGGCCGAGTGGTTAAGTTCACACGCTCTGCTGTGGCGGCCCGGGGTTCGGATCCTGGGCGCGGACATGGCACCGCTCATCAGGCCACGTTGAGGTGGCGTCCCACATGCCACAACTAGAAGGACCTGCAGCTAAGATATACAACTATGTACGGGGGGGAGCGTTTGAGGAGATAAAGCAGAAAAGAAAAAGAAAAAGAAGATTGGCAATAGTTGTTAGCTCAGGTGCCAATCTTTAAAATAAATAAATAGATAAATAAAAATAAATAAAAGACACCAGCAACCTCTGCTACTATAGTCGATTCCCCAAACAAATTGAGAATTACCAAGCTCATTGCTCCATGTTAACCCTTGTTTTTGTTGCCAAAGATAATAGCAGGGCCTCAACATTCCATAGAAAATGATAAATGTAGTTTCTCAGCACATGTCAGTTTTTCAGTAACCTTGGCCTGTGTACCTGCACTCCATATGAAGGAATTGCACTTTTAGCAGTGAATTATGGCATCATCTAATTACAATGGAGGGGAGGAGAGTCTCTTATCTCAGAGAGAGGCGTTTGATACAATGGTACCTTCTTGAAAAGTCAACAAATCTACAGCAAATCCAAAACATCCTAAGTTGTCCTTCTTCATGGAGCCCGGCACTCCTGGCCCTTGGTATGCCTTGACAGTGGGGTTTGTTGAGTGACACAGCACCCCTTTCCCCCCATCTGTTAATAATAGGAATTTTAGGATTTATCTCTGCCTTTAAGTATGAAAATCTTTAACCCTAAGAACCCTACCTACTTCAACACATTTCTTTCTCTAGTGCACATGGAACATTCTCCAGGAGAGACCATATAATAGGCCATGAAATAAGTCCCCATAAATTTAAGAGTACTGAAATCATACAAAGCATGTTCTTCACGCATGATGAAATCAAATTAGAAGTTAATAATAGAGGGAAATATGGGAAATTCACAAATAATGTGGAATTTAAACAAGGCTGAAGAATCTGCCTTTGTAAGTTCCTGAACTGAGAATTTCTCGAGGCTGAGCCTCTGAAGCCTGGAGGGGGAGCCACATGTCCTTTCATAAAGCCTGGTCACTCCTGGTTTTGCTTTTTTGAGGTACTAAAAATATATCCTCCACTGACAGCAATATTTATCTGAAGTCAGGGGGCATGCTCTTATCTTTCTCTTTTCTTCTATTCCTCTCCTAATCATTTTAGTAGGGTTTGGTCAAGATTCTAGATTCTTATCTGCTTCTCAGTTGTCTCTTTATGGATGGCCAGCACAATTTGCTGGAAATTAGTATTATTTCCTTCCACTTTATCTTTGTTTTCTGGCTAAAATTTTTTTTTCATAACACAAGCCAACAGCAGTTGACTTGTGATGGTGTATTGGTGAAGTGCACACACACTCCTGCTTTCTAGTTATATGAACTTTCTGTGGACAGGTTTCCTCAGGTAAAATGCGAAGGAGATCGTTGTAATGTGCATTAGTCAATATGCATATATGCATACAGCATAGTATCTGACACATGATATTGTGATTTATGCTGTTCCTTACTTTTTAGTCAAATGTTGTTCCCTCCATCTGGAACACTGCTCACTTATTGTTTAATCTTTGAATTTCTGCCTGGCTAATTTGAATTCTTTTCCCTCTCTTTTTGTTTCTTTTGTTTATGCATTTGTCCAGTGCCCCTACCTTTGGAACTCAAGTGCAAAAACCTGGATTGATCAAAATCCTTGATTTATTACACAATAACTTCATTGGTACAGGAATGGGCATTTATTATTATTTTCTAAAAAAAATATTTATTTTAATGAAAAGATGAACAACCACAAACACAATGCCAATAATGAGGATTAGTTAACGCCAACAACTCCTGTCTATCTGTGTGCTCCTCTCCTGTTCTATCATTCTTAGAAGCAATCTCCGCTTTAAATTCAGAGTTTATCCTAGCCTGCTTTATTTTTTAAATCAATATATATGTATCTAAAATGTAATATTTTACTTATATTTGAACTTTATGTAAAATTGCCTCCTACAAATAGTCTTCTGGGATTTGCTTTCTTGAGAAAATATTTATTACTAATATTCATTTAGGTGGTCCCTTCATTTTCACTGCTGTTTAACATTTAACTGGGTGACCATTCTAAAATATGCTTATCCATTCTGTGCTGGATTAGTGTCTGAGTTTGTTCAAATATATCACTACAATCAGGGATTCCATTCTTTAGATGTCTATAGGTACACAGATACTAAAGATTTTCTTGGGTACATAGAAGAATGAAATTACTATCATAAGGTATATATAACTGTTCAACCTAACAATATAAACCCAAGTTCTTTTTTCCAAAGCACTTTTGTCAATTTACACATTCAACAGCAAGAAATCTCTTCATCCACAGCCACACCAATTCTTTGTTTCCTCAGATTTCTTAATTTAAACCAAGTAAAGAAGCATAAAACAGTATTTTATTTTTATTTTTTCTCTCTTCCTTACCATTCTGATATTAATAATGATATCTTTTATTCAAATCACCCCAATTCTTTCTTGATTTCTAGAACAGAAATGACTTGCAGATTACATGTCTTAAATTTTTCCTTTTAAGTCTTTGATTTGTAATAATTTCAACAAGTTGTTTGTTTATTTCAGCCAAAGAATATTACAGATTCAGATGGGCCTCATTGCTCTACATTTTTTTTTTTTTTCCTGTTTATACAATGTACTAATTTTCCTTTCTGTGGGTAAAGAGAGACTTTTGATGTCTGCTACCTAAAGCTATACTCAGAGTTTATGTAGCTAGCTAACTAGAGACAACGTGGATGCTGGAATGATTTTTGCCTATGAAAAAAGCCACATGGATTCAAGAAGTTAGCTTTTTATAGCTCCTTTCTTTGGCCAGAAAACAGTCCAAAACAACATAGAGATTAAGTAAGTTTGGGGCTGCTTGTCTGACAGGGCTTGCCAATTCTGTAAGAAACCCCAAACGGAACTTGGCTTTTTGCACTCTTGGCTGAGAAAACAAGTCCATAGATATCTAAGAGGCCTAGCAACAGAAAGACTCTCTCTTCCTTATAACTGAATCCGTTTCAGCAGTACCTGGTTAGGGCTGGCCAAAATCAGATTCACAAATTCTTGCCAAAGCGATAGCTTCCTGCTTACCTAGATGTTTGCTCAGCAATTACAAATAGTCAAGCAATCATTACAAAAAGAAAGAAAGAAAGAAAGAAAGAGTCAGTAGAAACTAACCATAAACCACCATGCTTCAACTTATTTGGCACACATTTAGAACTACTTATATGATGGTCAAGGATCTTCAATCTCTGTACGAAACACTGTTCCTCAAAAGTCATTCCTTATCTATTTCTCATAGTGCTTGGTTAATGCACCAAAATGTGGAGGTCTCAGCATATCAATTGAATAAGACCTATTCTTTCACTTCCACCCTTCAGAACGGATTGAGAGTAAAGATTCTCCTCAGGGAAATGCAAAGTCAGGGAAACTGAGGCTTCCAGAAACAGTAGCTAGTAGATCAAGCGACTCTATTTGTCTTAAATGTCAATATCTTCTGAGTTAAGCAGGTAGTCTCAACAGAAGAATAGAAGAACAGAAGTGTCCTTAAATCCTAAAACTTTCTGGAGTCCAGGATTCCTTCACACAAAATGAAATCAAACCCTCCGGATGGAATGAGTCCTAGAAGAGAAACCAAACAATTTGTGGACCAAGTATAAGAAATCATGAATCACATTGTGAACCAGCAGCAAATGAGGTCATATTAGATCGATCACTAAGAAAGGACACATACTACTTATTTCTGGGATAAGCTGCCCTGACCTGGACATTTCCTAAAATACAGGATGTAGAATCTTCAGCTTTATAGGCCAAATTGAGATATCAGATCTCCTTAGCTCCGGGGAAAATAGAACCATAGCCCTGGGGAAATGTGTTAAGTAAAAGAAAAAATATATTAAGAGTGTTTCTGTGTCACATTCATTTTTATAACTACTTTTCTTATCAATTCCTGTCTTTTAGAACTTACATTTATAAAATTAATTTCCTTTTCCAGGAATTTAAAAATAAAAGTTATTTTCCAAATTAAAGTTATACAAGGGCCCACTTAGTGGCGTAGTGGTTAAGATCGCTTGCTCCCTTCAGCTGCCGCCAGGTTTGCAGGTTAAGATCCCAGGCATGCACCTACACACCACTCATCAAGCCATGCTGTGGTGGCATCCCACATACAAAATAGAGGAAGATTGGCACAGACGTTAGCTCAGGGCCAATCCTCCTCAAGCAAAAAGAGGAAGATGACACAGATGTTAGCTCAGGGCCAATCTTCCTCTCCAAAAAAGTAATAATAAGGTTATTCAAATCAAATATTGCATTTTTAACAGAAGGCTTTGCAATGTTAAGCGTCACTTTTCTTATAGGTCATGTTTTCTTTTTAAGAATTCTGCAAATGGAAAATAAAATTGCTGCCTTACAGCTTCTCTGCTGTTTAGGGGGAAGAAAAATTAAAGGGGGAAAAAGACAAATGGAATATCCTTTATTTTAAAAGTAGCCTATCTTTTTTTAATAGGAAGCAAACTCCTTGCATTTTTAAACCTGTTTTCCTGAAAGCTTCGTTTTGGAAATTGATATTTTCTTCTTCTTTTCAGATAAACCTGGTAAACACTTTTATCTCAGTCCATATATGGAAACCATTCTCACAAATCATTTCCTTGCCTGGTTCTGAAGACATCATCAGTTATATACGAAACGTCCACTAAGTGAATCAATTGTTTCAGTCGACTTTTGGCAGCAGCTCTGCTCCACAGCTGCGCATTTGAATCACCAGAGCGCTTTAAAGTATATACTGATATGTGGAGAGCAGAGCATTTTAAAATCTCCCCAGGTTGTAAGAAGAAGCAGCCAGATTTGAAAAACACTGCTTCGAGGAAGGCCTAGAAGAAATCTCACACTAAAACACTAAATTTGAGGATGTGGTACAGAAACAAACGTACTGTAACAACCCTTCTGAGAATTCATTTTTATTTATTCCCTTCAGAATATTAAAGTATGTGTAGCAGCTAGAATCTGAACTGGGCTTCAGTGGAAAAAATGAAAAATGGACATAGGGAAACAAGCTGACATGAGGTAGTGTATAGTGAGTCAGGAGGTGGACAAGGGAAAGGCAAGTGTGAACAGCCACACAGTTCCAGGCAAAAATGTCAAATGGTGAATGTTTGCTTTTAGTGCAATCTTATTTCCTTTACAAGCTTCTTATGTTTTGCCCCTGTACTTTGTGTCCTCAAAGCTCTGTTGGACTCAGTAAAATAGCCCTACAAAATCAACTCCTTTCCCAGATTTACACATGCTTGTAAAATTCATTTTTTTCTTCTATCGCCATACTCTTCATTGAGATGCCCATTTTCTTTTTCTTTTATTTTTTATACTTTTTTTTTTTTTTTTTTTTTTTGCTGAAGTAGACTGGCCCTGAGCTAACATCTGTGCCCATCTTCCTCTATTTTATATGTGGGACACCTGCCACAGCATGGCTTGCCAAGTGGTACATAGTTCCACACCCAGGATCCGAACTGGAGTCAAAGCAGAGTGTGCAAACTTAACCGCTATGCCACCAGGCCAGCCCCAAGATGCCCATTTTCTTCTATGTATCTCAAGATGTTAGAAGGAAAACAGGTAACTAAACTAAGCTGTACAAAACTGACAGTCCTTTAAACTCCCAGGATATTTATGCTAAAAACTAAAAAACTTGTTAACCCAAATATAATTGATAATATCTGAGCTAAGGTGACCAAAGTAGAATAAAATAGAATTTGGATTGAGGAAGGAATAATTCTTAATTAAACAATATTTATTGACTATTAACCTTATCCCAGGTACTAAAATAGGTAATAATAATATAGCAATGAATAAGGTATGGTCTCTGGATTTAGGAAGTTTATAATTTAGCAGCAAAAACATGCAAGTAAACAGTTGAGTTAAATGCAGTGTAACACATTCTGCCCTGAAGATCTGTCAGCAATGTTACCGGTCACATAGGAGCACCTTTTGGTGGAGGAATTTCAAAGACTGCCAATGATCCTCTTACCACACCAGTTAGACAATGGGTAATTTTACTTCTATATATGGATAAAATAGATGTTATGCTTGTCTGAAGGTAAATAATTAATGAAGCAAGAACAAATTTCCTGGATTATATATATTTTTGAAAACCTGAGAACATTTTTATTACTACCCTCTTAAAATGAGAAGGTAGGGGCCAGCCCCGTGGCATAGTGGTTGAATTCGTGTGCTCTGCTTTGGCAGCCTGGTGTTGGCCAGTTTGGATCCCGGGTGAGGACCTACATGCTGCTTATCAAGCCATGCATCCCACATATAGAGTAGAGGAAGATGGGCACAAGTGTTAGCTCAGGACCAATCTTCCTCAGCAAAAAGAGGATTGGCAGCAGATGTTAGCTCAGGGCTAATCTTCCTAAAAAAAAAATGACAAGATAAAATTAAAATGCCACATATTTAGTACATTAATTAAGCAATATGATTTTGCCATATTGAGAGTCATTTTGTATTTCCCTCTATAATCTTCATCTCGTTTCTACTTTTAACCTTCATATAGACTCATTGTTTCAAGCTGAAAGAGAAATAGAGAAAGATATGGAAATACAGAGGTGAGGGGGAGAGAATTTGATGAGAGTGGATGGTATCTAGACTTGAAGTGTGACTTATGTGGAAAGAATGTGTACTTTTCAATAACTGTGCGCATATTCATCAAATTAAAAGGCAAGTTGTCATAGTGAGAAAGAGTATACATTTTACAGGTAGAAAAATTCAAGCATTCAATTTACTACTACTACTAATATAAATGGATCCCTTTTCTATTTTCTAAAGTAGTCTCAAAATATTATGTCTCAATCAAACATGGAGACCCTTTTTGCCAAGATATATAAATATTATACATATAAGAAACATGTTTCTGTAGATACTGCTAATAAAATCTTGCAATCGATTAAGTTTTTGGAGTTTATTGAATTATCACTTAAAACACTTTGTTACTTCATGTAATTATAATAAGGTACAGATTAATACTACATAGAAAATTCTGGTATCAAAATAAAAACAATTTTTAAGTTACATTCTTATACTTCTTTAGATTTAATCACAAGGCTTTCTCAAATGCTTTCCTATCCTATTTGCATATTCAGACCTGTTATGTGCAGCAAGGCAAAATGTCCAGTGAATCAGATTTCATTTACAGACAATAAAATCCAAATAATAAAATGAACTATCAAAATATTGTGAACAAATTTTATCTATGACAGCTTTCGTCAGCTCTGATGCAGTGTTAGTTACTAGCTGAGATGGTGTTCCCATGTCATGTCCTGATATGGCTCTGGAATAGTATTAAAATTCAAAGAGGCATTTTTAATTTACTTTGAAGGAAAAAGTTTTGTATCATCATTATTCTTTTATGACTCATTGAAACTTTTGTTTCACTTTAGGTAGCTCATGGTCCTATTATCAACCTACCTCACCCAATGCATGTAATGTAGTGAAAATGCAGAGTGTCTTTTGGAAATAATAATTTTGTATCAGCATGCCACTGTTTCTTTGTAATTGATGTAAAATTTACATATGACATACAGGGAGACAAGTTTTTGTATTTGCACACACCTGAGTAACCCACTGTGGTACAAAGATACAGAAAGTCTGCATCATCTCAGATGGAAACATCTCTCAGGTCCCTTCCCAGTCAATTCTCTCCTTGGCAATTCCTCAACCAACTATTATTTGCCTTTTTAGCCTGTCTGCACTTCATGTAGATGAAATCACACAGCATGTGTCCTTTCCTCTCTGGCGTCTTTTGCTCAGCCTTGTTTTGAGGATCACCCATAATGTTGCAAATATAATTTTTTTTTCTCATTTTGATGATCTGATGATTCAGTAGTATTCCATGGTACTGGTTTCTTTTTTTTTTTTTTTTTGATGAGGCAGGTTGGCCCTGAGCTAACGTCTGTTGCTGATCTTCCTTTTTTTTTTTCTCTCCTAAGCCCCGGTGTCTAGTTATATATCCTAGGTGTAAGTTCTTCTGGTTCCTCTATGTATGATGTCATCACAGCATGGTGTGATGAGCGGTGTGTAGATCTATGTCCAGGATCCAAACTGATGAACCCCAGGCCACCAAAGCAGAACACGTGAACCTAACTACTATGCCACCGGGCTGGCCCCCCATGCTACTGGTTTATCACAATCGGTTTACTCCTTATCTCTCAGTGTGGTTTGAATTTGCTTTTCTATGATAACTAATGTAATATTTTAGAACAATAAGTTAAAGGAGCCATGTTTAGTGATGTCTAACAGATGAAGCCAGGCTCAGGGATGGTCATTAAGTGCAACGTTTTGTGTCTCATCAATGTCCTTATGGTAGATGTACTCAGTTGTTGGTGTTATAAGATTAGATAATATTTGAAACTGTTATATCCAACCTGCGGATATGAGGAGAGGGCTGGAACAGTAAATTAAAGTCACCGATAACATGACGCCTTCATTGCAATGAGTCAATTATGGTATAAATTAATCCTGTACTTATTGCATTTTAAAATTAACTTTAATTATTTCACTCACTTTTCAACAGCTATTCTGTTACCTGACACTGAAGACTTTTAAGTTGGGGAAAAGGGTGAGAAAGAGGGACTGGGAGAGGCTTCACAGTGTGAGGTAGGAGAGCTATTGTAGAAGACCGAAGATGAGAGCCGCACCAAAGACATCTCAGCTAATGCAATGGACTGAGATGCCAATGTTAGATCCGCATGACATGATGCCTCAACCATATATGTCTCTTTGGATGATCTTATGGAGACATGTTGACCAAATATCGGAGTCTCCCCTGCCAATGGCCTTTTCACATTTCTTATCTACCCTGGGAAGGAAGGGAAGGGGAAGAGCTGAGTCGACTGAGCAAACTATTACTTGACGACTTTTACATTGAGTTACTACACTGGTTAGAGTTGACATTCATGTTAGCATTAAGTTCAGGAAAGAAATGCAGAGTTGTATTTTTTTTTTAAAGACTGGCCCTGAGTTAACATTTGTTGCCAATCTTTCTTCTTTTTTTTTCTTCTCCCCAAAGCTCCCCAGTACATATTTGTATATTCTAGTTGTAGGTCCTTCTGGTTGTGCTACGCGGGACGCCACCTCAGCATGGTTTGATGAGTGGTGCTAGGTTCGTGCCCAGGACCCGAACTAATAAAAAGCTGGGCCACCAAAGCAGAACACGTGAACTTAACTGCTTGGCCATGCGGCTGGCTCCTGGAGTTGTATTTTTGCATACATTTGTGTGCTGAGGTTTTTACTTGGTTTGTATACTCTCGTTTAGGATTTTTAAGGACAAATCAGACAAGCACTTAGATTTATGTCCTATCTCTAGATCCACCTATAATGACTTTGAAATTAAATGGGCGTGTAACTCATATGTGTTGTAACTCAGATGCTATCACAGTTTTGATGGCATAATAAAAAATGTAAACTGCCCGACGTTAGTTCTTATTTGGAATCGAAAGGCCAAATGCTCATGTTTTACATGGAAAACATTAACGTAAATCCCCCTATTGTGTTTCATACTGTAGGGAAAAAAAATCTTCTTTCACTCCCTTTGCACTTGTGAACTTCTTACACTTCAAATATAAAAAAAGACTCCCATTTTCAAATTTGAAATGGTGATTGCTAAGGATAGATTCTGACACATTCCCAGTAGCTCACAGTTGGCTTACATTAGACTGGCATTCTGCCCCTAGACTGCTTGTTACTAAGAAGGAAAAAGAAGACTCTGTGGAGTTGAACTATTTTTATTTTTTTTTTGGTAAATAAAACTTTATTTTGTGGCACTTTGGATTGTAAGAAATTGTCAGCCAACTCTTGAGGCATTCCTGGTACAGATTCAGTTTTCCTTGAGTGACGTCAATAGCAGAGGATACACAAAACTTTCTGGATTAAAAACTGTAAGATGATGTGATTGAAACTAATTTACTCATCATCAAAGATCTATTTAAAATGGAGTTTCTTGAATTTGGAGTTGAAGTTGGGCGAATGTGCAGAGAAGGTATAGAGGTCAGATATTATCAGCAACATTAAGAGCCCTGAATGTTTTATAAAGATGTATAGTTTCTCTGATTTTATCTTTCTTCCTTCCCCTTAGTGAACATTTTCTCTTTGCCTTTTTTCTTACATACGTATCTTCCTGTTTTCTCCCCTCTTTCTTCTTATGATTTCTTTAGCAAACCTTTTGTGTTTCATATACGTTCCTTAATATCTGCATTTACTCTCCTTCATTTTGTTTCCTTTCTGTAGGTTCCTCTTGCTCTTCAGTGAGTCATACTAAAACAGAGCTGGGATCCAAAAGAGATGTATGTCAGTAAATTAAGATGCTCAGTCCTCTGATATAAATGAAGAGTTATTCGGTCATTACAATTATACAATAAGAAATGTGCAAATAGAAAAACCAATTCCTTACATGATGTAACAATAATACATCTATATCCTAAGAATAGAGGGCCTGAGATATTTTGGAAATTAGTATGATAGAGAAAAAAGAGGAAGAGACCTGTTAATAGTTTTTTCATTATTAAATTAATAATTAATAATGGAAGCTAGACTGGGTCCGAGAGAGGAGAAAAACTTGACTCAGAGTCTAAAGTAAAGTGGAACTACGCTGAAAACAGAACAGAATGTCAACAAAAAACGTTTACCTCAAAGACCAGCCCCATGGCTGAGTGGTTAAGTTCCCATGCACTCCTCTTTGGTGGCCAGGGGTCTACCAGTTCAGATCCTGGTGTGGACCTGCACACTGCTCATCAAGGCATGCTGTGGCAGCATCCCTCATAGAAGAACTAGAATGACTTACAACTAGGATACATATATGTACTGGGGCTTTAGGGAGAAAATAAAAGAGGAAGACGGGCAACAGATATTAGCTCAGGGCCAATCTTCCTCACCAAAAAAAGCATACCTTGAAAAAAAATTACATCAATTCTTTTCTACACAATATATGTTTCATTTGGCTTCATTTACAAAGAAGTATTGGCGTTTTATCAATAATTGCCAAATGCCCTTTGGAAGTTGATGGGGTAGTGCCATAAAGAAGTTATATAATAGTTTGAAATCCAAAAGGAATATCAATTTATGCCTAGAAAGTGAGAAACTCAGTGGTATTTCAATTTCTATCATTCTTCTCATGATATGTTTTGGGATGTCTCAGTTCAAGTAGAGGCTGAAATATTCCACTAGTTATTTATAAAACAAAAATATTTGGAAATCAAATTACCAAATATTTATTGAATAGCTATTATTTTCAAGGTACTATCATGTGGGCTATAAGAAATTTTAAAAGTTTGGGATATGGAACATAAATAGATAATAAAATAATAGTAAGTCGATAGTATAGAGATTTCATTACTCAGTATGTGAGTATTTCTGACAGTGGTGATGCAGAAAAGATGAGTTTTGGTTTAGAGGCTAGAGAAATCACAGTGAACTGACTAATCATGGGTGAATGACATGGAGTGACATTTCAGTACCGACCATCTTCTCTTATTGCTTATTGTCAATGTTGTCATGATGAAATGGAAGTAAGGTTGCTTTTTGTCTTTTGGAGTGTCTCACTTCAGGCAGAAGCTAATTTATATTTGGCAGTTCTATAATCTGGCCATCTATACCTGGAGTACGTTATTGACAGAAGGGGAGGACAAACATTTGCATCACTTTCTACATATGCTAACCAGGAAGATTTATGATTACCACTCTTCAGCATTTGAAAAGGAAAATTAGACTTTACATGTTGTATATTTTGTAGTGAATTTCGAAGAAAATAATAAAAATCTGTAACTGGTTTGGACGATCCATTTGTTAAATATTCTGTTTTTATCCGTGAGAAGGGATTTTCCCAAAATCCTCCTTGCTGCTCCCACCACCAACCAGTCTTTAATATTTCTTCAAGAGTAAGATGTGTTACCTGGTAGGGGTCAGAGACTTTATTCAAATTTCTCAACTTGCTGAAGCTATGAGGGATATTTTGATTTCTGTCTGCCCCCACTCTTCTTCTCCTCTCATCCCAGTACACATGCGCTCCAAAATAGTGGAAAGTAGCAACATAAGTAAATACTATCTATTCTACAGTTTTTCAAACATTCCTTTGCATGGGCTATTCCAAGAAGAGTTAGAAGCTTTGAACACCATTTTTATCTCAAATAAGCTGGATCTTTATCAGTTAATCCAAACAAAACCCTATGTTAGTTCTAAATCTGTTAATTCTTTGTTGTTTCTCAATTGACTCCAAACTTTGTGGGGAAGAGTGATTGTCAGCAATTATATTGTGATTCAAAATTATAATAAAATTTTTATCCATAGATTTAATTTCCCACAAATTTCACTGCATTGCCAAAAAATCTCCACTTTATGACTATCCCTTTTAATTACTTTTTGACTTAGAAATTAAATATATATCTACAAAATCAAATTGTAAAGCTCAATAACAAAAAGTATATGGATATTTTCTGATTTTATCAGAAATCATTCCAGTTCCTTCTTGAAAGGCTAACATTTATTTATACAAAGGGGATAATGCAACTTATATTCATTCCTCTAGTAGGGTTCATCTAATATCAAATGTCAAAAAATATCTGCCTGCTTAAAATTTGTTAAATAAAAGCATAGAAATGGAAATAAAAGAGAAATCTTAAGAAACGTTTCAAGTATCAATTTAAATAGGCTAATATCAGGGAAAATGATCAGAGAGAGAAAATTTACTTATCGTTTACAGCAAAAAGAGAAAACTACCTATATGTCATTTAACAAAAACAGAATTTTCTGATTCTGGGGTGAGAACGACCAATATGTTCTGGAAAAAATTCTAGAAATGATTGTTTGCTTTTATTATATACTGTAATAAACAGTGATAGTTTAAACAACATAGCATTAGAAACTATTAATATAGTATTTTGAATTCATAAAATAGGTTATATTGCAATTATGTCATTATCCTTTTGAACGCTGCTAAGCTTGTTCCTTCCTTCCTTTCTTCTTTCCTTCCCTCATTCCTTTTCACTTAAACATGGGGATAACAATTCCAAGGTTGTAGAGATATTTTGAGAACCAAATGAAAAACTTTATACAAATAGAAAACTTATAATATAGTTGACTCCCAATAAATGGTAGTTTATTACAATTTTCTTAAATAGTATTACACGCTTGAATCTATCATTTCAGTAAAATACGTGAGATGTTCATCTAAACAGAAATAAAATTCAGGTAGGATATTTCTTACTGACTCCACATGGCAATAGTTTATGTCCTGATTCACAAGAATTGATAATCCTTGAAATTTTATTCTGACTTGTAGATTTTAGGTGGTACCATTTACATGCCAATCTTTTGTTGTCGTTGTTGTTTTTTGAGGAAGATTAGCCCTGAGCTAACATCTGCCGCCAATCTTCCGCGTTTGGCTGAGGAAGACTGGCCCTGAGCTAATCTGTGCCCATCTTCCTCTACTTTATATATGGGACACCTGCCACAGCATGGGTTGACAAGCAGAGATAGGTCTGCACCCAGGATGGGAACCTGCGAGCCCCAGGCTGCAAAAGCAGAACGTGCAAACTTAACCACTGTACCACCAGGCTGGCCCCTACATGCCAATCGTTATTTGTCACTTTTGTTTTTAACATAACTATGCAATATGTTTCTACTAATTTTTCTTGGTTCACATTTTCTTGCCTGCACGCAATTGTTTCTCACAAAACTATGAAAACGAAAATTAAAAATTACTGAAAATGAGAGTGCTAAGTTTTTACCATGCTTATGGTATAAGTGGTGGCATAAATCAGAGTAAATAACCTATAATATTATACATTATTCTCTATTATAATTAAAATAATTAATTAGTATAATTTATATAGAATATTAAAATTTAATATATTATATATAATATTATTTTCTTGTCTTTTCTTCAACATTGAGCACATAATAATCTGCTGAAACCACAACAAGAAGTTGTAAAAATTAGCATTCTAACAATGTATTTTACTTAATTTTTTTTTGTTTGTTTTTGGTGAGGAAGATTGGCCCTGAGCTAACATTTGTTGTCAATCTCCCTCTTTTTTTTTCCTTCCTCCCCAAAGCCCCAGTATATAGTTGTATATCCTAGTTGCAGGTCCTTCTAGTTCTTCCATGTGAGATGCTGCCTCAGCATGGCCTGATGAGCTGTGTGTACTCTGTGCACAGGATCTAAACCAGAAAACCCTGGGCCACCGAAACAGAGCTTGAGAACTTAACTACTACACTACCAGGCTAGGCCCTCAAATTTTCTTTGAGTTGATGCAAAAGATAGTTGGCACATAAAAGTGGCATAAAATTTAATAGTATTTAAAATATTTTTACACAACATTAAATACGTGAAGTTGTGAACTATCAAATTATTTTGCACACATCAGTAGTTTCTAATGAACTTAGAGGTTATTCATAAACCTAGACAGAATTAGGTTAGAGAGATGGAAGCTTAGGAGCTCACATATATTTTAGAGAAATATATATTTTTCATATTACTGTTTAATATAATGAAATGATGTAGCTAAACTGAGTAATATAATAAAAAATCTTCCTATCTATTTAACGCTCCTGAAATGAAACTTTAAATTATACTCTCCCTCTCTCTCTTTTTTTCATTTTCTTCAAAATCAATTATACCATTTTAGATAAATTTCAAGCAGGTATTGTTATTACTTCTATATCACGAATTGAAAAATTGAGGTGGAAATACATTTTCTTTCCCAAAGATATTCAGCAACTTAATGAAATAAAAAATAAAGAAAAACTACTGAAGAATTTTTATTGCTCTTTTAGTGCATATTGCTTCGCTCATACTGAATCATTTCATAGTGTCACCACTTGTTAATGTAACTGAGTGAATGAAAGGAGCTCATGAATATCTCTCAAGACTCGGCATAGAAAAGACAATGAAAATAAAGAAAATTATAATTAGGCACCATTATTATTAATTTTTGGGGGGAGGGAGTGAGGAAGATCGTTGCTGAGCTAACATCTGTGCCCATCTTCCTCCATTTTGTACGTGGAATGCTGCCTCAGCGTGGCTTGATGAGCAGTGCGTAGCTCCCAACCCACGAACCCTGGGCCACCAAAGGGGAACATGCGACGTAACCACTGTGCCACCAGGTGGGCCCCCTTGTTATTAATTTTAGTGTTGAAATTACATTATATACACAGAAGAGTAAGATGTGCTTAAATGATACTGTATATATCAAACATTTCATATGTGATGAAATTATTTGTTACTCAAGAATAAATTAGAGATAATATCAATGTAAAATTTTTTAAACTTAATTTAATAATTATATATAGCATTAAAAATAAATTGTCTTAAAACTCTCTCGTTTCATTTTTATGAATTCTATGGTCTCTACACTCCCAAAATTGAGAGTCATCAAAAATTTCTGCTCTAGTGTTATTATCCTTTTGTCACTCTGTACAACATGGTCACTGCCTCCTTGTCAAGGCTCTTGTCTCTCTGGTATTCAGGGCCCTGTACTATCTTGAATCCTTTTGTCCTCTTCCTGCTTCTCTTTTTCCTTTTCTATTTCTTTTTGGTGGATTATTTTCTACAACTCTCTGAAAGTGGGGTGATTCAGCATTAGGATTTTGGCCATCTGTTCTTTCATTTTTGTGCTATCTTTGAGAGCTGATCTATTCTGACAGCTTTAGAAATCAACTCTCTAGGGATGGTTCTAAATCTTATCTCACATTCAAATTTCTTTTTAAATTCTAGGGCCAAATATTTGACTGTCTCATGAACTCTTTCACTTGGCGGTCTTACTATCATCCCAATCCAAGGGCCCTAAAACATAAGTAAAGTCTCTTCTTGATGTTTTTTCCTCTCTCATTCAGGTTATCAATTTCCAGATTAACAGTTTTCAGGATCACAGTTTTACCTTCATGGCTACCCTATCATTTTTCCTGATTCTATCAACTTCAGGATAACAATTATTTTTCTAATTTTATATTAACCTCTTTTTACAATAAATGCTGCAACAGTAGTTAGACCACTTTCCCTGAAACATGAGTGATTCAATAACTTTACTCTCATTGTGATTAATAATTTTAAAATATATGTCATTAAGGAGTTCCTAGTTGGTTACAAAATAGGTGCTAATCCATTAATTTTAGGCTCCAGTCCTACCACACTTATCATTGCCTTCTATTAAATAATGTCTTTCAGACATGCTCACTGAGACATTTTCACAGGGCACCACCTTATCTAAATTTTACCCTCACACTTTTAGTTTTATTGTATAAACATTCTAACTGTTTACCTGTTTTATATTGTATTTATTTTAATTACTATTTTTAAAACTTTGAACCCCTAGAATTCTAGTATTTCTACAGAGCTCTATTAGAGCAGAAATTGTCTATTTTGTTCATTTGTGTTCTCCAATGCCTAAAAAAGTGCCTCGCACATAGAAAGTGTCAAGAATTGTGAAGGAACTGAAATTTTATTCTCCTTGCAAGCTAACAGAAGACCCATGCATCAGAGACCAAGCGTTTTTTAATTCACAGTAAAACCAGTGCTCCGTGTTTGTGCTGGTTCGCAGGCCTCCCAGGTCTCATGGCAGTGATTCAGATGGGCCTAGCTGGACGGAACACACGCAGTGTTTTTGCTCCCCTCTGAAGAACTCTAATTTCAGAAGATAGCAGTCTTTTATCAGGCGATGCAATCAAATCTGCCCAATACTTGCCCCAGAGGGAGACATTAACTTTGTTCTGTGGCCAGGAAACAAATCTCTCTGCTCTAGAGAAAGACACCATCTCTATCTTTCAGGACTATTCGCTCTACAGACAATCTTGACAATGCAGTCGGGAACAAAAGCTGTCAGTGTTTTTCCTTACAAGATGTTCAGAAACATAAGGGGCCCGCAGAGAATTGTCTCCTGAAAGGCAGTGCTCTAAAAATATTTTTAGACTGAATGAATAACGAAAACTCTTGATTTTACTTAAGTGGTCATCTTTGTCTTGTTTCTCTCTCCTGAATTAGTCCTGTTTCCTCCATCTTTGGTTCCATTTTCTGCAGCCTCTTCTCCACTCTCCTCTAATACTGAATCTTCTCTTCACCTTTTAAGATTGAGTTCAAGTTTAACCAGACATAGCCCATTTTCTTCCTCCTGTGAATCTTATAGTGATTAATATACAGTTCAACCCATTTCACCTCTATCATCAATATATAGTTTATTGTGATTAGGGAACACTGAAAGGGAAGCAAAGTGTTATGCCTCAAAAGAAATCCTTTCCTTAAAATTAAACTTCCTCCTGCACAACATTCTGCTAATACCAGATTTTTCTTTAAATTTTACTTTAGTAGGAAAATTGCCTCTATATTCAAGGAAATATAATCACACTCGTAGGTAAATATCTGCTATAGTACATTAACTACTGTGGAAGCAAAACTCCAGATAAACATGCATTATTCATAATAAATAAATCAGCCAATATTCTTTGTAGTTTAAGATAGGGCACTGTGTCACAAATAAGCCACTGCACTTTCCTCCATCTAGAAAGGGAGTCAAGGGGTGCGGTCTCCCTGAGGGTGAGTGAACTGAGAAGCCGACCTAACTCAGAAGATGCTTTTCCAGGGACCTGGAATCTTGTTGGAGAATGTCATCTAAGAAAAATTAAATAACTGTAATCCAATAAAATAAAGCAGCAGAGGAATGCTAAATGAGGTTACAGAGATTACTAGTGAAAGAATTCAGAGAAGGGAGACATTGATACTGGGAGAACAGTCTAGAAGTTGATGTTATTATAATGTGCTCTGAAAAGGAAGGAAGGAAGATACTAGTCTTATTTGAATCCTGCAAAATGCATTACTCTTGGATTTCATAAATAAGAGGTTTTCTGGTGAAATGCCCTTCTTTAAGCTTCTATTCTAATAAAAATAATGTGAAATCTGGTTCTTTTTTATGACGCAAGTACTGAAGGAAAAAAATTCCTAAACTTCTTTTCTAATTTCCCTTCAGGTAAAGAGGAAATTATCTCTCTGATTAATCTTTTAAAAAATATTTCTCTTTGTTTCTTTATAAATTTGTTTGGGCTTATATTATAGGCTACTTGCTAAATCTCTATTACCATTCTTCTTTATTTGATTAACTTTTAAAATGAGTTTTGTGTAATTAATGTCATCTTTGTTAGAGCTTAATAATGTTACTCTTTTTTCGTATTGTTTCCTGAACTACTGTGTACTCTTCAAAGTAGAAACGAATAATTAAACTCAATATTTCCATTATGATCATTTAAAAATATTAAACAGTACCTGAAGAAAATTAAGCTAGTTTGTCAGTGTCAATAAATATAAATATAGTGAAATGTAATTAACAATAATTCACCACAACCCATTTCATCTCTATAAGTACATATATTTTTTGTGATTAGGGAATGTTAAATAGGCATCAATGCATTTTGCCTCAACAGTAATCTTTTCTTAAACTTAAACTTCATGTTGTACAATGATCTGTTAATATGTACTATTTACACCAGATTTGTTTTTAATTTTATTTCAATAGGAAAATTGCCTCTCATTCTAGTGCATACAATCACATATTTTGTAAATATATGTTAAAATATATTCACTGATATGTGGTAGGTAAAGTCTAGATAAGCACATATTTTTAATAAATAAATTTGCAATAACTTTTGTAATTTAAGAAAGGGTAGTCTGTCACAAATGAGCACCTGCATTGTCCTCCATCTAGCAATGAAGTCAAGAGGTGTGGCTCACCACAAGGGTGGGTAAACTGAGAGATTGTCCTTCTAATTGAGACAATGCTGTATTGACTGGTTGGGGAAAAAGGATACTTCACAATAACTATGGATGTATTTTGTCTCTTTTTTTCTAAACTAAGGCAGAATGCTCAGTGGAATTTTTTTTTTGAGGAAGATTACCCTGAGGTAACATCTGCCACCAATCCTCCTCTTTCTTGCCGAGGAAGACTGGCCCTGAGCTAACATCCGTGCCCATCTTCCTCTACTTTATAAGTGGGATGCCTGCTACAGCATGGCTTGACAAGCAATGCATACGTCCACACCTGGGATCCCGGCCAGCAAACCCTGGACCACTGAAGCAGAACGTACAAACTTAACCACTGCACCACCAAGCTGACCCCAGTGGAATTTTTTTTTTATTTCTTGGGTATATTTAGGCCAGGAATCACCCGAAACTGTGAATGTATACCTCAATTTTGTGCTATTCATTTCAGAAATTGAATTTGGTTTATTGGAATCAAATCATACAAATATTTTTCACATAAAAGAACTTAGATTTCCTCCTTTTATTCATTATCTTAAATTTTAACTTAAATTAAAAATTCTATTTGACCTTTTCATTTTTCAGCTTTAAAAAATGTTGCTACCCCAGTTTTCATAGTATTTTAATTTCTATTTGCTTTCATGCACTCCAAAGATTGCGTGTAATATATAAACGTGCAATTTGAAAAAAGGAATGCCTGTGCCTTGCTCAAATTCCTTAAGAAGTGAAGCATTAAATGAATCAGTTCACATTTGTGCTCCTTTATCCTTTTAGTAGAATCTACTGTTTGAATTTGTGTTATTCAATGTCTTGCTTAACATTTCTCTTTTATAGTTAAATATCCCAAATAATATAATGTTTAATTTTGCATTTCTTGACTATACCCAAGTCAATATCTACTTTAAACATGATAGCCGTATGTGTAATTTGCAGGTTTGTTGCTGTTCTAGTATGAACGTGGCTTCTGGTGTACAAGACTGTATTTCTGGAAGTGCGATTGCTGAAGAATAAGGAACGTACAAGTTCATTTTCAAAAAGTGATGTCATGCCAAACTGATTTTCTAAACGGCAGTACCAGTTTGTCGTCAGCAGTGTATGTGTATGCCCGTTGTTCCACGTCTTAATAATTGAGATCGCAATACTATTTCTTTTGCAATCTGGTAGTTAAACTTATTTTCTGAGTACCACTATGAATACTATATGAGTTCCTCAGCAATATGAAATGTTATCTTCATCATACATCAGATATTCATATATGGCAGAGTCTTTTTGACCACTCTCTTTTCTGTGTTCTGGGCCTATTTCTTCATTCCTATACACTGTTTTGGCTACTATGGCCGCATAATGTCCTGATATCGTGTATAGCAAATCTCCTACCTGTTTCTTCTCTTTAGAAATGTCTTTCAAACTGTTTCTTTCTGTTTTGTCTTCTTGAGAGACTATCCCAAAGATTACTGTGGGTTAATATTTGGCAAAACAGATGGAAATCTGAAATTTAAGTTAATAAGGGAAAATTTAAAAACATATTTCTGTAAATCTTAACTTATAGATTTTGATCTATATCTGCTTCTCTTGCAATATGAATTAATGCACTTTACCAATAGCAGAATTTTCCAATACAACAAGCTATGCCTGAAAAAATTAAATCCTATTTTTTAACACTTTTAATGTAACTTCTTGTTCAATTTCTATATTCTTTTCATTTTTCTACCAAAGAAAACATTTGATTGAAAAAATTAATTCTTCCTTTACTTCTGGGCATTGGATACATAAGTAGGCATCAATGATGAAGAGAATAAAGGGTCAAGACTAGAAAGACTATGACCATTAAAATAAACTGATGCAATTCACATTGTAACCAAGTTCATGACCGTAAATATCTACTAATGCTAGAGACTTTTGTGATTTGTGATCTGGGTTGAAATCCTATGAAATTAACCTATTTTGAGTTTACTCATGTCAGTCATTGGCCATAAGGCAGTAACTCCTCACATTGCTTCATTGATTGTCTCCCCTTTGGTTTTAATAAAAAGAATCTGCCCATAACTTACACATTTTGAACAAGCCAAGGTAGAAAATGTATCAGTTTGCAAATAGTTTATCTTATAGAAATAATAATGACTTCAGAAAACATTTGAGATTTGAAAACGGAAGCAGGTAAGATGGAAGAAGGAAACAAAGTGGTCTCTGTTATCCCATTTAAAATAAATATAAAACATAAATTCAGATTGTTCTGCTAGTTCATCACTTATGATTCTGTAGTAGTTAAAAACCTTGATTATACAAATTAATATAACTTTGCATGGTTCCAAATTAAACACAGATATTTATGAGAAAAGATGACTGTTCTTAACATTATAACTCAAGATAGCTTTTCAGCTGTCAACTACTATACTTTTTAGGCTAATTTAGATTTATATATAATCCTTAATGAATGTGCAAGAACTGAAAGAAGAGCTCAGTAATTACTTTCTTTAATCATCTATTTTAATTATATTCTAACTATATGCAAAAAAGCAAGCAATCCAGCAGATCTGTATTTAAGAAAACTAATATCAAAGGCTTCCTCTATATGGATGCTTTCCTTAAAGATGCCTACTGCCACAAGCTCATTAATTCCATCCTGCTCAAAAATGAGATTTAACACGTTCATAAGCAAAATCTCATTTTAAAAATAGGGCTAATTAGGGGCTGGCCCCGTGGCCGAGTGGTTAAGTTCGCGCGCTCCGCTGCAGGCGGCCCAGTGTTTCGTTGGTTCGAATCCTGGGCACGGACATGGCACTGCTCATCAAACCAAGCTGAGGCAGCATCCCACACGCTACAACTAGAAGGACCCACAACAAAGAATATACAACTATGTACTGGGGGGCTTTGGGGAGAAAAAGGAAAAAATAAAATCTTAAAAAAAAAAATAGGGCTAATTAATGGAAAGATGGTATAGCACCCTCTTCCATTTTCCTAACTATTAAAACACTATTTCTCAAATGGCACGTAACGTCAGCTTTGTTCTGAAACCTATGAGTCTCCCATCTTCACTATATGGGTTATTTACATGGTTTCCAAAGGAAATGAATGAATGTACACTTTCCCATCAAACTAATTATATTATAATAATCTTTGAATTTATTCTAAATAATAAAATAGTTTCAATGTACAAATTGCTTGTTCATAAATTAGTAGGCAAACTCACGAGAATTTTGAGTAAATGTTAAAAAATTAAAGTTACTGGTTTTGTTAACATATACTCATGTATACATTTAGTAAGGCAACAGTTATATAAAATTATTACATTTATAGATTATGGGGCTTTTTAAAGCATAGTGTTTCCCTGTCTTTAAACATATTCTAGCAGAGCTTGGTTAGTCTCTATAAAAGTGATGTGTGCACAATTATTGGGTGAGATGACTTCAAATAACAAGTGAAATAGGGGCCGGCCGGTGGTGCAGCGGTTAAGTTTGCACGTTCTGATTCTCGGCGGCCTGGGGTTTGCCAGTTCAGATCCCGAGTGGGGAGATGGCACCGCTTGGCAAAAGCCATGCTGTGGTAGGTGTCCCATATATAAACTAGAGGAAGATGAGCATGGATGTTAGCTCAGGGCCCGTCTTCCTCAGTGAAAAGAGGAGGATGGGCAGCAGTTAGCTCAGGGCTAATCTTCCTCAAAAAAAAAAAAAAAAAAGACAATTAAAATAATAACAATGAAAAACAGCAAAACTACCATCCTGAACACTTACTTCTCAGCATTGTATTGACTGGTTCACAAATATTGCGTTATTTAAAACTCATGGTTACACAAATGAAGTCTTCACCAGGCTGATTTTTCAAGTGATAGAATTGAAAATGAGGGAAAATCAATTACTTGCTGAAAATCACCCAGACGCTAGAGGTGGGATTCAAATTGAGATAAGTGTTCCTATAAGCCCATGTCTTTTTTCTAACACTAATCATTATTCTTCTCATTTGTTCAGATTTCTAGTAAATATGGGTTAGTGATAAATTTACACACACATATATATAATATGCATACAGACATAATATGCAATATTATGCATTTTTAAATCCTTTTGGGTTTTGGCTTTTCCAAAATCTGAAAGAATGGTATCAAAGTAACCTCTATTTCCATTTTTTGAACATTGTAAATTGTTTGCTTCTCAAAATTACTTTTCAGAAATCTCTCCTTCATTCCTTCATGTTTATTGGAGATAGTCTGAAAAACAAAGCTATTTTAAATCACCACCAACACCTAAAATTTTAAAATTATATGTATTTATTATTATAACGAAGGCTATGCCACATTATTGTTCACATAATGGTAAACATCTATGTGATTTTCCCTTAGGTGAAATTTTTATAAGTGGAATCAGTTTATCAAAGCCCTGTCTGCACATGTCAAATATTGATACGTATTGTCAATTTAAATGCTCTTGATTTGTATAAAGATATATTTCCACTGATAATCTATTTATCATTTTACCAATTGCATAGACAAAAATGGCTCTTATGCTATTAATCCATAGACCTAGAGATGGAAGTCACAGGTTTAGTACGGCTGAACGAATGTTCATCTGACACCTTGTGTTCCTGTATAATTTTATGGAGCAGAAATTCTGCTAATGTGGAGACATTCATTTCTGGACTTTTATATGAGAGAGAAATAAAGTCTGCAACGTTTGAGCAGTAGAGCGTTGTTCCTCCTTGGAGCCTGAATTAACGAGGGCCTCTCACGCCTACCTCCAGCCCTTTGGAACATCGCATAGACTCCGAACCTGCATTTCCCAACAGCGTGAGCACTTGTTCCCCAAACCCATCAGTGATCAGTTTCTATATTCTGAGAGCTCTCTGCTCCATTTCAGCTAACTGTTTATGTACATACTGGCTTTTTAATCCCTCAGTGATGTTCCTTAAGTAATTTTGAGTATAACAGTGAATTCAGAAGATTGCTTTCTGTAGTTCACATAATATCCATTGTAATATAGTAAAAACCCGTTAGTATATTTGTTCTGTCATACTCTCCCTTACACATTTTTCTCTTTGACATTTGTTTTTAAATCATGTATTTTTAGTTAACGCAACACAGTTTTTGAAGATCAAAGAAGCTATTTTACTTTACAGGAATTCAAACAATAAAATATTACGTAGCTAGTGAAAACAAAAAGAGCGAGCTACATATTCTCACATGGAATAATCATCTTACTTAACTATAGCTCTGACACACACACATGTGCACACACACACACACAGATATACACATAACACAGAGGCACTTAGGTATACAGTACCTAACTTTTCTTACAAATACCTATGTTTTATTTAAGGCCATAAATGTCTTATAAACTAAGACAAGTATATGGAAGGTTAAAATTAAGGGATCTTTTATTTTACTCTTTATTCTGGATACTTTCTATTTCTTAATGAACAATTTATTACTCTTTTTTGATTTAGATAAACAGCAAGTTTTAGTTTTTTGAAATAAAGTTTTTGCTGCAAAACTCAGTTTAATTCCCAAATATATAATCGCTTAGACAAATTATTTAAAATAGTCACATTCTATTTAAATATAATAATTATATTTAAAATAATTGAAAATACTGTTGACTTCCATTGCAATCAATTTAACATGTAAACAGTAGTATATAACTTAAAATGTACTTTTTGGAAAATATATTCTTTTAATATCCACAAATGTTTGAAGAACTGATGCCTGCACAAAGGTAGTTTGCTTCATTTTTTATCATTAAAATAGAATTCTATTTGTTTCATTTGCAAAGTAAAAAGCAATATCTAACCATTTAATAGTTTATAAAGTTTGTAAAGAATAAGTAATAACATGGATCATAAATTAGTTTAAAATATAAGTTTGTAAAAGTTAATGACTTCTATCCTAAGGAATGTAATGACATCTTGATGATCTGAGAAATTTTCATTTAGAAAATGAGTTTATTAAAAGGCTAGAGTAATTATAATTAGAACTTATGTAATGCATTATGATATAAATTGATTATGATACACTTGAGTATTCAGTGGTTTCAGACACACACACACACTTACCATCTCAATTGTATTAATAGGCTTAACTGCTAATGTTTGTTAATTTGCTTGAATCTTTAATTAAGTGTAATTAATAATTACTTATTAATATTTGTATTTATTAATATATAATATCCTTTTATTGCCTATTATTTTTGGACATAGGTTTTTACATTACTGGTCAGATATATAGATTCATGAATTATGTGGTCAAATGAGTTTTCTCCAAAAGCTAATGTTTCAAAGAAGACTTAATTTTTAAAGTATCTGAATAAACTAATGACAATATTTTCATGGCAGATTTTTGACCATTTTTGTTTCCATAACTTAACATCTTGCTTCTCTGCATAAAATATTTTATCAAATCAGTAATCAGGCTAAAGAGGCCAAAATATTGTCCCATACATGACAGGGACTTTTTTCTAATATAATATCAGCCTATTCATGTGCTCTTTAGAGGCCTCAACTTCCAATGGTATCACTTCCAAAGGCCATTTTATCCTCCAGTTTCTTGACTGTATCCACACAAGTTATTCTAGTCCTGTATGAAGTGTAAAACCAGAATGAGCTCCTGATCAGCAAACAGAAAAGCAATCAAAGAAAGTCAAATCATACCACTGTTTCTCCTTCATTGTCTTGATGAATGCCTGTTTTTGATAAGGACTATTATTGACAAAACAAAAAGAAATAATTATATCCACTTCAGAATCCCAGTGAGGACAATAGTGTTCCAATTATCATTTTGGAGTTGATGTCTGAAAACAAAATTATATCTAGGGAAAAGAAATTTGTAGATGCTGCAAAGATGAGATTTGAGGGAAATATAATTTCCAGGAAATGGAAATTTACTTTCCCTTCTGATCCCTTTATATAATTGACTAATCTTTTTTGGTTTGTTTTGGACTGTCAGATATAAAATAATTCATGTGCATTAATAAAGACCTTGCATGCACAATATTGACTCACAGAAAATACAACCACAGTATACCTAATAGAAATTTGCCATAGTTGTATGTCAGAAAATGCTTGTGTTTAAAAGAACAATGGGCAGTTTTCTCCTCATTACAAAAATTGTTAATGTTTTTGATGTTTTCCAAACAATCAGAATATTTCTTCAAGAAAATTGTCTTTGTTTATTCTTTGACATTAAACACACATTGAAAAAATAATAATGCCTGTTAGAAATCTGTTCAGAACACAAGGGCAAATTTCAAGGTTTTGTGCTTAAACAAACTGAAGAAATAAATGCCACATGTTCTGCAGTTTGCAGACTTCACAATGAATTTCAGGTGTCTCTCAACTTTGATCTAAACAATTGCAATTGATAAATGGAGTAAGATCTTGCAGGCAAGGGAACAGACATTTCCCCAATTTCTAAACAATTTATTCGCTTATAGGCTTCCTTTGGAAGAGACATTTCAATTTACACACTAGTTCCTACTCAGGAGAGTAGATGAAGGCAGAAATATTTTAAAAGACTAGAATGCAAGATTATTGATAGAGGTGTGAGGTGGATAATTCAGAACAGAATATAGGAGAATGGCCTAGCTGTAGAGTACAAAGGAAGAGGTCTAAAACCCAGCTTCAAATTTAACTCTGACTCTTTCTTTTTAAATTTCAGCTTTATTGAGGTATAACTGACAGATAAAATTGTAAGATGTTTAAAACACGTTGTGAAAGGATTCCCCTAATCTAATTAATTAATATACCCATCACATTCTACAATTATCTTTTCTTTTGTTGGTGAGAACATTTAAGTTCTACTCTCATAGCAAATTTCGATTATACAATACAGTGTTATCAGCTATAGTTACCATATTTTACAGATCTTATTCATCTTGTAGCTGAAAATTTGTACCCTTTTACCAATATCTCCCTATTCCCTCTCCCCTCCCCCAACCCCTGGCAACCACTTTTCTACTCTCTTTTTCTATGAGTTTGACTCTTTCTTTTTTTTGTGATTCCACATATAAGTGATACCATGCAGTATTTGTCTTTCTCTGCCTGGCTTATTTCACTTCATATAATGCCTTCAGGGTCCATCCATGATGTCAAAAATGGCAAGATTTCCTATTTTCTAATGGCTGAGTTATATTCCATTGTATGTATAGTCATATGCTGCATAACAACATTTTGGTCAATGATGGACTGCATATATGACAGTGGTCCCATAAGGTTAGTAAGATATAATCTAGGTGTGTAGTAGACTATATCATCCAGGTTTGTGTAAGTGCACTCTATGATGTTCGCACAATGATGAAATCACCTAACAATGCACTTCTCAGAATGTATCCCCGTCTTTAAGAAACACATGACTGTATACCACATCTTCTTCATCCATTCATCTGTCTATGGATGCTTAGGTTGTTTCTATATCTTGGTTATTGTGAATAATGTTGCATTTATCTCCTAATGACTGGACAGTCATTTCAAATCATTCAGCCTTTTTGGTCCTCAGTTTCCCCCTCTTAAAATACGGTAACAGAACTTTAGCAGGTTGTGAAAATTAAAAGAAGTCAAGTATGTGAAAAGAGAAATTTAATGCTGTATATTTTTAAAATAAATTTTATTTGATCCTTGATAATTAAAAATTGGTCTGATAGCAAATAATTTTAAAAGTCTTTAAATAAGAGCCAATACAATCAAATCTACTTGGAAAACTTTAACAGAGGCCAATTTAATATTAGTTTTGGAATAGGAAAATAGAACACATCCATGATATTTTAAGCAATCAGCAGATTAAAAGAATGAGGTAGATTAGCACATGCTAACATTGAATTCTGTGAAAGGTATATTATAGTTATATACACACAAATTATAGAATATATGCATAGTATGACCTCATCCTTATAAAAGTAGGTATTTTGGAAATTTGCTAAGAATTTAATAGTCACAATGATTGGGACGGTGCTACTGACATTTAGGGAATGGTAATGAGAAATGTTAAATATCTTGCAATGTACTACGCAACTGCACAAACAGAAAAGAATTAACCAGATACTGCACAAGTTTTAAAATACCTCACTATATATCCATGTAGGCTAAAACAAAACAAAACAAACAAAAAGTGATTAATACTCATCTGAGCCTGGTACTTAAATTTAATTTGCATATACATAATGAGAAATACTTAGTTTATTTTAATACACATTGAATTTCTTTTTTGAAAAAAACAAACGGGAACAAAAAGTTTCGAGAATGATGGAGTAAGGAGCTCAGTAGACACTCTCCTCGGCAAACAAGAAATTTATTCACGAAATTTTTTTTAACCATTTAAAGACTCTAGAAGAGTCTGGATTAACTAGAAGAGACTGGCCTTGCTCATGTTTAGACTCCTGTCTAGATTGCCATTTCTTTTCCTTATCACTTGTTTAAATCTTACTACTTCTGCAAAGCTTATTTCCAATGCTGTCCTCACCATGACACTTCTCTACAAGCTATTATTTCTCTCCTCTTCTTCTCATCCTTGATACCACAGTTTTGTATCAATAATGACCCATGTCCTGGATAACCCTGGGCAGCTCAATTCAGCAGACATTTTTAGACATAATTTATGAGAAAGGCTGTGTGCTAAGCATGGTGAGATATAAAGAAAAGACACAATTCCAATCTGGAAGTCCTCAGAACTAGATGTAGGAGACATTCACAATTATTGGAATATGGGACATGAGATGAATGCAAAATATAATAATTATTAAAATAAATAAATAAAGACTCTGGAAATTGTCCTAAGGCAATATTGTAAGTAGAGGAACATTCATTCAAGAAAATATAATAAATCCCTTCAAAGCAAGAGTTGTGGCCTTTGAGTCATGACTTTGTTCCTTACTACCACTCTTTAGCAACATATTATAGAAGGTCTACACAGGGCTCCCTACTACTGGCAGGTAATGCCAAGAACATGGGCTCCTCCTCCAAGTTATCATTCTGGGGCTGTGGTTTCACCCTGGGAGGAGCAGACTGCCTGAGTTTCTCATTTACTGCTCCAGCTCCATATTTCAGAGGCTCTAGTCCACGTAAGTGTACACTGATAAGATTAGTCCTCCATTCTCCCACCCAGTGTCCACTTATATGGTGGAAATTCTTACACAGGCATGTCCAACCAAGAACACTGGGGCCCCAATCACCCCTGCCTTGGCTCACTCTTTGGGCAGAGGATCCACGTTTGGAGGAGAGGGAGCAATCTGAGAAAATCAGTCATTGCTACACCCACTCAACGTCAACTTATAGAGAGAGGATGTCACTCCAAAAAAAGCTCTGCCTGAGGTGGCTGATTTTACTTGGATCAGGGAATGGAGACCTCTATGCCTAAGGATATTGTTAAAAAAATAGAGATTTCATTGGAGAGAAAATAAGAGGAAGCTGGCAGGTCTATGATACAAGCAAAATGATAGAACAGCCAGAAGTTTAATAAAGAGAAAGAAGAGAAGAGAAAGCCAAGAACAGGCCTTCAGGGATCACAGTTAACCCTCGGAATTGGGAAGCTTGTGTACATGCATTTGGTTAACTCGCTCAGCAGCAATCAGAGCAGAATAAGGGGCAGACTTGAAAGCATGCCCAAGCCACAGTTGGGCTTATCAACACAGGGTGGAAGATCCACTGACACAAGAGGTTTAAACAAATCCTCTGGGCAAACACTGAGTGAATAATCAACCACTCCTATAGGTGAATTCAAAAATTCACAATTAAAAAAAAAATCACCTCATCCCTGGCAGTTTGCAAGACTAAGGGCATGCCCAAGGTGGAACCCTCCTAGGAGTGATCAGAGAGTGTGCCTCCAAGCTAATGGGCTCTGGCTGAAACTGCGAACAAAATAAACCACTGTCTAACAGTGAATGAGAAAATGTAAATGGCCAAGAGAACTTAAGTAAAACCTTTGTAAAATGCAGCTTATATCAATGCAGGGATGGCCATAGGTAGTCTGGCTAGAAGACAAAAGCACAGGGAAAATCATCTGAACAGGGACATTAGAGGCTTCAAAATGCAGGGCAAAGTGATTTTACAGAATTAGTTCAGCAAAATCACCCAACAAAAGACAACTAAGCAAATAAGCACAAAATAACTTCTAGGAAGGCAGAAATGGTATCCAGAGTTGCTACACTGTATTATCTAAAATGTCTACTTTTCACCAACAAATTACAAGACACCCAAATAAACAAGAAAAAGTGTGGCACACATCCAGGGGGAAAAAAGAGGCAGTAACAACTGCCTGTCAAGAGGCCCAGATGGTGGAATCAGAATACAAAGACTTCAAAGTAGTTATCAAAAATGCGTTCAAAAACTAAAGAAAACTATGCTTTCAAAATAAAGGAAAAATGAATACAACGTATCATCAAATAGAGTATCAATACAGACATAGAAATTATCACAAATAACAAACAGAAATTCTGCAGTGGAAAAATACAATAGTCAAAATGAGACTTTCGCAAGAGGAGCTCAACAATAGTTTTGAACTGGAAGAAAAAGAATAAGCAAATTTACTGAGAGATCAATAAAATTATGCAATCTGAAGAACTGACAGAAAAAAGAATGAAGAGAAATTAATAATGCCTGAAAGAAATGTGGGATGCCATTAACCAAAATATGTGTAATTAGACTAGAAGGAAAAGAAGGAAAGAAAGATAAAAAGAAAAAGTATTTGAGGAAATCATGATTAAAATCTTTCTAGATTTGTCTAATAAAGATTAATCTGCTCACCCAAGAAGGTCGGTGAACTCAAGTAAAATAAGCATGAAAAAATATACACTCAGACATATCATGGTTAAAATATTAAAAGTCAAAGGCAAAGAGAAAATCTTGAAAGCAGCAAGAGAAGAATGGGTCATTATTTATATGAGAGTCCCATCAAGAAGTGAGCTGGCTTATCATCAGAAACAGTAGATTGCGGGAGGCAGTGGGATATTATATTCCAAACGATGAAAGTAAAAAGTAAAACAAAAAATTCTCAATCCAGATTCTGTTATTCATCTTATACTAATTACAACTAATTTTCCAAAATTGTTGTAAATAAAGACATTTCCAGATAAATGAAAATAGAGCAAATTCATTGCGTGGAGACATGTCTTACAAGAAATTCTAAAGGAAGTTATTCAAGATGAAAGCAAGTGACATCAGAATGAAATCCAAAACAATGAGTTCTGTTAAAGATAATTATGTGGGTAATTACATAAGACTATGAAATTGCACAGTTCTTCTCCTATCTTCTCTTGACTAATTTAAAAAGCAGTTATCTAAAACAATATTATGTAATTGTAATGCTGGACCTATAACATATAGAAATGTAGTATATTTGGCAATAACAACACAGAACAGGTGGGTGGGGAAAAAGCTGTACTGGCATAAACAAACATCAATTAGCAACAAATCCACAAGACACGAAAAAGAGCAAGAAATGGCAAATAAAAATGTTACTATAAAGCAAACTCTATAAATCTATATTTGCTCTCCTTTCAACTTTTTTAAAATGCATAAGGTAATATAAAAATTATAACAATGGTTGTTGGATTCATATCAAATATAGGACACAATATGTACACAAGTAATAATATAAAAAGTGGAGGAGGGAATGACCAATATAGGAGTGACATGTTCACATCTCATTGAAACTAAGTCAGTATAAAGCTGGAGTCTAAGTTCAGATTTATCTTTTAAGCCTTAGTGCAACCACTAAGAAAATAACTCAAAAGATAACTTAAGACCACTAATTAAATTCAAATTTTACACTATACAAGATTCACTAATGAAAAGGAATCAAGAAAGGATAAATGGAAGAATTAAAAGATAATAAATATGTAGAAAAACGAAAAGCTAAATGAAAGAAAACCGTCTTAGTAACAGCATGTGAATGCAGTAACTGACGTAAAAGGAAAGATTGTCGGGCTGGATAAAATAACAAGATTGAGTTACAGGTTTTCTACAGGAGACATACTTGAGGTTCAAATATGCCAATAGATTCAAAAGATACAAAGAAAACACCGTGAAAACAACATAAAAAGAACTGGAGACACTATACTGTTATCAGACAACATAGCTTTTAAAGCAAAAATGTTACTAAACGGATATTTCATAATGATAAAGGATCAATCTACACTTCTATCTACCCGATTGTTAAGCAGCAAACCTGGGAATCGTATTTGCCTTCTCTTTTTTCACTCATTGAAGTCACCCTCTCAAAAGCTAAATATTGATGATCATAATTCCAAACAGCCTCATGAACTTTTCCACTTTACTCAACCTACATAGCTTTCTAGGACATTAACTTTTTGAATCTCGGTTGCCTCAAAAGGCAACAAATAATTTTTGGTGGTTTTAATTTGCATTTCCACAATAGCTAATGCAATAGACTAAATGTTCTTCCCCCCCAGCCCCCAACTTCATATGTTGAGATTTAAGCCCGGTATGATGTTACTTGGAGGCGAGGCCTTTGGCAGATGAGTGGCCTTATAAGAGAGATCCCCTGCCCCCTACCACGTGAGCTTACCGTAAAAAGACAACCATCAAGGAAGCAGGCTGTCACCAGACATAAAATCTCTCAGTAGTCTGTCTTGGACTTCCCAGCCTATAGGACTGTGAGAAAGAAATTTCTGTTGTTTATAATCTACCCAGCCTACGGTGTTTTTCTTTCGGCAGCCTGGATGAACTACGACAGGTAATAAGTTCAATTTTGTCTAACTTTTTTGTGAAGTGTCTGATCAAGCATTTGGCCCTTTTTTTGTCATTATAGATCTTGTTACTTTTTTGTCTTATAGTTATTGATTTGTTATATTCTGAATTCAACTCCATTGTTAGATACATATGTAACATCTATGTTTTGTGAATGCTGTCTCTACTTCTAAGGCCAGCCCCTTAAATTCTTTTTCCTTTTTTTTACAGTGTTGTTTAGAAAAAAGTTTTGATTTAGATGAAATTCAATTGATCATTTAAAAAGTTACTTTTGTCTTATTTGAGAAATATTTGCTTGTTTCTAGGTCAAAGATGATGCGGGCTCAGTGAGTCAAGGAGTTGAAAGAAAGATTTCTTGGACTCTCAAGGTCTGGCAGTAGTGCTCCTTTATTCAGAGAGTAGCATGGAGTAGCATGGGGATGGGACCCATGGGCAGTAAAGAGCTGCAGACATGGGGACAGGACCCATGGGCAGTGAAGAGATGCAATGTGTTTAGTGTTAGAGGTAAATTTATAAGGCATACATAAGTATGTGAGTTATTTCTTTATGAGACAAAGGAAAGATGATGTAAAAAGTCATTAAATGGTATCAGTGCAGGTGGGATACGGTTATTGTGTTGTTGCAAAACCTTCTATATGTATTGGGTCAATAGATCGGCATGTAGGCCAGGATGCCCTGGGCTTCTCTCCCTGGGGCAGCCCTAATCCGCACCATAAAATCCATCGGGTCACATAGATCAGCATGTAGGCTAGGACATCTTGGGCTTCTTTCCCTGGGGCAGCCTTGATCCAAATCAAAAGAGATATTCTTTCATGTTTTCTTCAAGAAGTTTCAGAGTTCTATATTTGACATTTAACATTTCTTCCAACTCATATTAGTCTCATGTATGATATGAGGTAGGGTTCAAGTTTCATTTTTTCATTATGGATCTTCAGTTGCGCCAGCACAATTTATTAAAAATACACTCTTTTCTAACTTGATTTGCTTTGATAGCTCTATAAAAAATTAATTGGCTATAAATATAGATATATTCACTGGCTTTCTATTTTTTTCATTGGTATATTTATCTTTCTTAACACCAATATCATACTTTCTCGATCAGTACACCTTTTTAGTAAGTCTTGAAATCAGATATTGGATGTCTTCCAATTGTTTTCATTCTTTTATTTTTTAAGGATGATTTTCGCTAAATTTGTTCCTTTACATTTCTTAAATAAAATTAAAAAGTTTTCCAATTTCTAAAAGAAAACTGAATCTATAGAATAATGCATATAAATGACATTTTAATAATATTGAATCTTCCAATATAGGATATCTCTTCATTTATAAAAGTCATATTTCAGGAATTTTAAATATCTTTTAAAGTAGAAATTTTACCAAATACGTACATATATATATATATCTCAAAGGTATATATACCACAGTATATATATAATGTAATAGTTTTATTTTTCCCAGAATCTCGTATAACTGGAATCATACAGTATGGAGTCTTTTCAGATTGGCTTCTTTCACTTAGTAATATACATGTAAGGTCCCTCTATGTCTTTGCATGGCTTGTTAGCTCATTTCTTTTCATCACTGAATAATATTCCATTATCTAGAGGTATCACAGTTTACTTATCCATTCACCCACCAAAGGACATCTTGGCTTCTTGCGAGTTTTGGCAATTATAAATAAAGCTACTATAAACATCTGTGTTCAGGTTTTTGTGTGGATATATTTTCAACTCTTTTGAGTAATACCAAGGAATGTGATTTCTGGATTGTATGGTAAGAATATATTTGGATTTAAAAAAACCACCAAAGTGGCTTCAAAAGTGGCCGTACCATTTTGCATTCCCACCAGCAAAGAATGAAAAGTTCCTTTTGCTTTACATCCTCACCAGCATTTGGTGTTGTCAGTGTTGTATATAAAAAGTGAAGGCCATACTCAAGGTTATCTGGATTTTTATCAATGTAGTCTTCTAGGAGTATATTTTATAGATTTGCATTTTACATTTAAGTCTGTGATCAATATTGAGTTAGTTTCTGTGAAGGATGTCAGTTCTGTGCCTACATTTATTATTTTTCATGTGGCTGTTCATTTGTCCCAATACCGTTTATTGAAAATACTACCTGTGTTCCATTCTATTGCCTTTGATCCTTTGTCAAAGATCACTTGACTATATTTATGTGGGTCTATTCTGGGTTCTCTACCTGTTGCATTGGTCTTTTGTCTGTTCTTTCACAAATAGCACACTGTTTTGATTACTGTACATTTATAGTAAGTCTTAAAGTCAAGCAGTATCAGTTCTCCAACTTTGTTCTTCTCCTTCAATATTGTGTTGGCAGTTCTGGGTCTTTTGCCTCTCCATAAAAACTTTAGAATCAGTTTGTCTATGTTTACAAAAACACTTACTGGGATTTGGATTGAGGTTACATTGGATCTTTAGATTAAGTTGAGAAGAAATGACATCTTAAAAATATTGAGTCTTCCTGTCCACCCCCGTGGACTATCACTCCATTTATTTAGATCTTTGATTTCATTCACCAAGGATTTATAGATTTCGTCATAAAAATCTTATACATATTTTGTTAGATTTATACCAAACTACTTCATTCTTTTGGATGCTTATGTAATTGGTATTGTGTTTTTAATTTGAAATTCTATTTATTCACTGCTGGTATATAGGAAAGTGATTGAATTTGTATATTGACCTTGTATCTGGCAACCTTGCTATAATCACATATGGGTTCCAGAAGTTCAGGGTTTTTTTCCCTAATTCTATTGGAATTTCTAGATAGATAATCATGTCATCTGCAAATAATGGCAGTTTTATATCTTCCTTCTTAATCTATCTATCTTTAATTTCCTTTTCTTGTCTTATTGCGCTAGCTAGAAATTCTAGCATGATCTTGAAAAGGAGTGGTGAGATGAGACATCCTTGTCTTATACTTGGCTTGAAAAAGCAATGATTTCACAGTTTAGTTTCTTAGGCTTGGGCTAGTGATCCAACAAGATTTCTGACTTTCTGTTACACATAGCACAAAAAAATAACAATTGTGATAAAAGCTTGTATTATGTAAGGAAATAAACATGCTTATGATTGATACTACATTTAATAGTTCTTTTTAAGACATAAAAACTTATTTTCTAATGTTTAATAAAACTTTCACTTTTTTCTTTAGTATTTAAAGACTAAGAAAGTTTTATTTCTCAATTATAATTTGATTTAATTTAATTTATTGTTAACTAGAACACTTGCACTTTCTTGGGAACTGTGTAAATATGAGGCTTTTGTCCTCAAATTTTAGGAAGTTAATTCAAGGATAAAGCTCATTTTGCATTATAAAATAAAAGTTAAAATTCTTTAATAGCAGCTCTGAATCAAAATAAAACAAAAAACGATTGACTCTTTAACTATTAACCAAAATTTTTTCTTTGCTCATTTTTTGTGGGCACAGATATTTTCTAGTCATCCTTGCAATTAGATGTGGCCACGTCAATGTGGTCTGATCAGAGGAATTTAAACAGAAGTTATATTTTGTATTTCCAAGTTGACTTTTTGTCAGAGCTAAGTTCTCTTCCTGCTCTCTTTCTCTTTCTTTGGAAAATGAGGATGCATGAGATGACTAGGCTGAAAAGTGGAGGAATTCACCTTTCTCTTTCACAAGGTGGGTTGAAGGCACTTGTCACTGCCCTGAAAATGTAAATTATCTCAAGTAGTCAGTCTTTTACTTCATGAAAGTATGCATTGTCATTGTTTCCACATTTGTAATCTGAACCAATCCTTTCAGACATAGAGCATTTATGTGGGAGGAAAAAAATCCTGAAATATTTTACAAGATTTTTCTGAGTGGACATTTCTTTCTTATTTGAATTTATACTAATTTATCATTAAATTTGAGAGGGAAGTAGTATAAGGAGAACATCTTTGAATATTGAGAGACGAGGTCAGCCGAGTGGCATAGCAGTTAAGTTTGTGCACTCCACTTCGGTGGCCAGCATTTGCCGGTTCATATCCTAGGTGCCGACCTACGCAC
This sequence comes from Equus caballus, assembly GCF_041296265.1. Lineage (NCBI taxonomy): Eukaryota > Metazoa > Chordata > Mammalia > Perissodactyla > Equidae > Equus > Equus caballus. Next base: position 25,718,258 of record NC_091709.1, on the reverse strand, counting down.
CATTTAGGAAGCCATGCTGTGGCAGGTGTCCCACATATAAAATAGAGGAAGACGGGCGTGGACGTTAGCTCAAAGCCAATCTTCCTCAGCAAAAAGAGGAGTATTGGTGGCAGGTGTTAGCTCAGGGCTAATCTTCCTGAAAAAAAAATAGAAAGAGAGAGAGAAAAATATTTCATTTAAAAAGTAACTTCTGGTTGTTCCTAGGAAAATGATCACTAGATATTTCCAGAAACCTCAAAAGTTACAAAAGTAATAAACATACTTAAAATTCTAGTATATGACTTTAGTATTTAATGGCCTATGTCTATTTTAATATAGAGGAATGCAACATAATGACTATGACAGTGTTTATCTAACAGAAAGCTTCTTAAGAACATGAACATGAAATTGTTGAAGAGTGTTACACCACAAATGCAGCCATACACAAAATTTGCAATAGAATTTTCTTCCTGTTACAAATAAGTATTAAGTAATTTTTACATAATCCCAAATCTCTCCTCAAATTACTAGAGTTAATGATTTCAATATAGCAATGTATTGAAACAGTTGGTTTGGGAAATATTTTCTATAAGTAGAACATGGCGGTGAATAATTTTAATATCTCTACCTAAATCATTTCTATTTGCAATCCATGTCTTTTTAAACATGAGTCTCCGAGAGAGAAGCCCTCAATTAGTATGCACTAATTTGCATGTTTATCTCAATTGATTTCATTCTGCCCAAATTCTGCTAATTTCATATAATCATAGCTAATCATAGCCTGAGGGGACCTTGGAGATCAATTTGTGATTCCTGGCCCCTTCATTACAGATCAGCACACTAAGGCTCAGAGAAGGTAAATGATTTTTCCTAGGTCCCAGAGCTTCCTAGAAACAGAGCAACTACTGAAACCCAGGTTGTATTTAATTTTAAGTGCTAAGATAACGTTTCTTTTTTTCTCAATTAAATATCCTTTGTGAAATCACAGGTGTTTTCTTTGGGCTTTTTAGAGAGGCATTGAGATAATTAATAATGCACTCTTTATTTCTCCCATAAAAACAATGGTTTTAGATATTTTTTAAAGGGTAATAATCCATCTTTTAAAAGTCTTTCACATATTTCATCATACTTTTAATAATTGCACCTACTACTCTAACACTAGTATTGTTATATGAAAGTTCTTGTCCTCTTATTCTACTTGTTTATCTGTATAAACTTATTATAACCTGAAAATTCTACAACATTTGTTTGGAAGAACCGTTGTAACGGTTTTCACTTAAAAGCCTGGTTATAATTTTATTCTATAATATAATACTGCCAACCTATAAGTAAAGTCCTGTCCTTGGAACATTGATTTAATGGATCCTATGTGAATATGAATTGTCTGGTCTAAGAGCCCCCGTGAAAAATGTAAAGCAGGATATTTTAATGGACTTAGCATATAGTTTAAGAGAACTTGTTCCTAAACTTAGCTTGAATCTTGGCTTTGCCCATTAACTGCCACAGAACCTTTGGGAAGTTTCTTTTCCTCTTTGTACTCAGTTTCTTTACCTGTAAAATAGGAATGACAGCACGTCCAATCTCAAAACATTGTTGTGAGTGTTGAGTCTGTTGATATGCGTAATGATTTCAGAAAATTGCCTGGCACATAATAAGTGCTCGAGAAACATAAGCTTTTAAAATGTATCATTAAATTTGAGAATTAAAAATATTTCTTTTGGCTAATAAGTACAGAAGTCAATATTAATGGCAGAGCCATTTTAATGCAGTAAATATGAGTAATACATTCATGGGAAACACCTCCATTCATGTCAACTTTTCCATTGTCAGTGAAGTTTCCTTTAGAGAGGAACACTAAAATTCACTCTACTTAAAAAGTTCTATTTTAAACGGTATGTTCCTAATTTAATATCTTCTAAAACATGGAGAAGTAAAGGGACTTGTCAAATACAGCAGAATGGTGAGAGTATAAACGTTCCTGATTGCTCTCCTGCTATAATTCTTTATCCTGAAACATAGTATCAGACTCTATGTGTTTGTATGTGTGTGTGTGGGAGGGTGCTTGTGTGTATTGAGTTCATCTAAAGTGCTTTTCCTTTTCCAATTTTGCAAAGACTGCATGGTTAGTCTTTCCTCGAAGCTCCTTTAGCACCTGCCGCATTTTGTTCACTTCTCTGTCTACCTTACATAATGATATATCTTAAGGAATATGACTGTGTCTTATTTTTCACAGTATGTGTTTCTAGTACAAGATCAGTAAATGTTTGGTAAGTATTCAATTCCGATGAATTGAGCCTAACACATTCAGAAAACTTCCTATATTTAGTTTTATATGTACCTGACAATTTTATATCCATAGACTTCTGTCTATAAAGGGGAGGTGAGCTAATTTGGGCTATTTCTCAAGCAGGCCGTCCAAACATTTGCATTGCTTTCCTTTTTGTCTTATCACCAAAATGTGTTTTATCAAAAAGTCTCAAAACTGTGATATATAAAACATATTCCATGGTGTCACAGAACGCGCCTACTTCTAAGAATAATTAATTTATAAATAAGTCTATAGGTATAGAAATAGATGTCATTTTTTCCTCCATATATTTGAAAGTAAACCTTTGAAATTAAATTTTTCAATAAATAAAAAGGTTTAGTTACAACAATGTATTGCATAATTTCATAGTAACTCATTATACCTTTTTCTTGAAAGCACATAACTTAGATAAATGACTTTACCTGAGAGGAAACTCCATGTTAATTCACCTTGTCAGTTATAACACTATATTCCCTGAACTCTGTTTCAAAGTCAAAAGCAAGAGAGCAAGAACATTTTTTCAGAAGTTTATTTTTTTCTAAAGAAATGATTATAATCGTCAATATGATTTCAGTGTAATATTAGCCATAATATCAAGAATTAATGGTTATTCCATAGTTATTTCTGACTCCACATGACATAGAATCAACTGTTTTGTTTTACACACAAAAATCTCTCCAACACACTCTTAGAGAGATGGGCTTAGGAAGAATTCCCAGTGAATAGATAATCCTGATTTTTTATTATATGGTTCCTGTCATTGATGTAAGACAGGTGTACAGGAACACAGCCGTGCTCTGGTATACCACGTTCATATTGAACTGTAATGCATCCACAGTGGTCAATTTTGGATGTATTCTGAATTTATTCAATTACAATTTCATCATATACCACCACGGAGTCCCAATTATGGTGGAATTTTTATTTTTAACAAAATGAGATGGTCCTCATATGTTTCTCTACTTGGCTAATATCTTTTCCTTGAAATGTGCCTTTATTCTGCTTTCTGGGTAAAATTGTTCTGAAAGGAATGGACTTATTTATCAGTTATTTTCCATGGTGTGTTAAATGACTTTGATGAGTTCTTTTCTGGATTACAGTAAATTAACTTGTAAATTCCAACTGACAAGTTTGATTCCTTGCCTATCATTCTTCTTACGAAATATCCTCATCTTAAACTTCTATTAACATCTCACTTTAACTCGCATGCTCTTTCTTTCAAGATCATCCTCATTTACAACTAACACTACATTCTGGTATTGATTTTTTACTAACAAGAGCATAATTTTTAGCTTAATTTACTCTAATCAGAATTAAAATTTTCCGTGATACACTATTAACATTGTCACTTTTTCTTTTTCAACAATTAATGGTATTATTTGACTGTGAATGGTTCATATTCCTCTGTTGGGGTTCAGGACAGGCTACCCCAAATTCTGACGTCTTGCATATTGAATGTTTTAAGCTGAATGAGTTTGAAAAACCAACAGAAAGAGGAAAGTCACACTGACCTTGCCCCTACCCTTCTCCCTTGAGACATGTCATAAAATCCCCAGGGGAGAGGTGCCCTTCCTATGCCTGAAGGAAAGAAGCACCCTTATCTCCAAAGACAGAGGAGCATCCAGAAGAATCCTAACAGCTTTGCTCAGTTGCCCTCAGTCTCTACAATTACCTCACACTGCTTCACCTACAATATTTCTCCATGAACGCCTGCTCTTTATTAAACCTAGCATAAAAATACTCAGGTTTGTGTTTCTCGGGATCTTCATTTCTTTACAACGGCTACCATGTCACACGAAACGTATCTTAAATAAATTTTTATGCCTTTCTTCTGTTAATCTGCCGTTGTTAGTCTAATTTTCAGACACAGCTGGGAACACTTAGAGGGCCAAGGAAAATATTTTCTTCCTTCCACCTCCAAAACTCTTTCCACTAACAACGTCCAGGTGTTTCTATTTTTGAGGAAATATTTAACGTTAATGACTTGGAAAACAATTATCAAAAAGAGGGTCTGATTTAAGCTTTGAATAAAATACAATTTAATAAAGAAAATCATACTTAACTATATAATCCATAAAGCAATGTTTTCCTGGAAGATAGGAGTTAACCACATGTTTTCTTTTGTCTTGTTTTGGGATATAACAACTTAAAATATGTAAACATTTTGGATAGTGAGAATTTAATGAAGTGTAAGAGTTAATATTTATTAGTTCAGAAAGAAAAGATTTACTGCTGTCAAGAAGTGAACAGCAAGACTCTGTCTATATTCCAGGAGAATTAGCAGATGAACAACATCTCATAGTTGAGAAAAGCCTTGGAGGGAACCAGCTGATGAAAGAAACTCAAGACAATATTTTCTAATTCTAAGGATATTCACTATTCCTCCATTCTCAAATATAACTTATGTTCAAGAATTTTCCAAATCTACTGGTAGCCTTGATGTGGATTAAGGCTGCCCCAGCCAGAGAAGCCCAAGGTGACCTGGCCTACATGCCAAACTATATGACCCAGTGGACTTTTTTTTACGGTATGAATTAGGACTGCCCCAGGGAGAGAAGCCCGGGGCATCCTCACCTGCATGCCGATCTATATGGCCAGATTCGTATCTAAAGTTATATGACCGCACAATAACCAGACCCCATCTGCACTGAAATCATTTAATGACTTTTTACATCATCTTTTCTTTTTTTCCAGTAAAAATAAGTCACGTACCCATGCCTTATAAAATTAGCCCTAACCCTCAACTCAGGGCAGCAGAAGCTCTGACTGCCCATGGGTCCTGTCCCCATGCTATTCCACACTATTCTCTAAATAAAAGAGCACTACTGCTAGATCTTGAGAGTCTAAGAAATCTTTCTTTCGATTCCTCGGCTCACTGATCCCGCATCAGCCTTATGAAAGCACAGACTTGTAGCTCCGTAAGGTTCAGAAATGTGGCTGTTCATAATTTTCTTACTGGAATGTACTTCACTTGTGGGATGAAACATTGGTCTATTTCTAATAAGCTGTCAAATGACAGCCACCACGTATTGGGACATTACTGTGCACTGGGTATCGTGCTACTTACTTTGCCTGTATTATCTCAATCTTCACAGTGATTCTATCAGTTTTACATTATTATGTCTATTTTACAGATGATGTAACTGAAGTTTACATATTTGATTAATTTGCACAAGATTGAGACAAATCTATGGAGGAGTCATAATTTAAATCCTATCAGTCTGAATGAAAAGCCCCAAAATATTTGTTAAAATTTGAGGATATAATTAAAATAAACACAGTAGCTTTAAGTATAGATATATCTGATATATTTTCTTAAATGTCCCTCACAAAGTGTTTTCAGTTCTATTCTATAAATATTAATATTTAAACTTTAGCACTTCAAGTAAAAATCTGTTCATAGCTTAAAATACAAAAATTAGAGATTTATCAGGACAAATATATCCTCTCCTTTTCCACATTCATGGTTATTTTACTTACTTCTTTGAGATCACATGCTAAAATGATAATTTCACTCTGAATGCAGTGGCAGATTCCCACCTTAATTACAAGTAAATCTTTTGTCAGAACAATTGTCAATGTTTTAAGCTATGCCTGCTATTAAAACTATTAATGTATATTAAAATTACACATTTAAGTGAAAAAAGCTCAAAGCCACCAATTTTATCAATCTTAATTAGGTTATGCTTGTAGTTAAAGTGCTTACAACAACACCTCACGCATGGTCAATATGATACACACGTTGACAAATATATGAACAAACATAATTATGTGTGTGTTTGTCTGTTAACAGTTTTATACATTTTCAGTTTAAAACACTAAAAGCATTGTGTGTGCGTGTGTGTGTGTGTGAGAGAGAGATCATGCATTTTGGTTCATTCCATAGTTAAACTGAAATGAGAGCAAGAATGTTTGGCAAAGAAGTCTGTTGAGGCATGTACTTTGAAGCTCTTTTCTGAGATGGCACACTCATCATTCTACGTTCAGCTCTTAGGACATAGAGATGCTGAATAAATACTTGTTAAATAGATGAAAAGAATAACAAATGAGCGGAAGAAGGAGTTAAGCTTTTATCTTCCCTGTGGTTTTTAGTGTTAAGCCTCTATCTAGAAGGGGTGGGTTTGGGGATCGGTTTTCCAAAGAATGCTATAGCGGAAGACACTGGGAACCTGGATGGTTCTGTCTCAAGACTCAGGGCAAAGGATTAAAGCCACGGTTGTGGGAATAAAGAAACAAGTAGGTCACATATATTGCATCTAGGAAAGAAAAAGATATGTGAACACAAAACTAATTCTGTAGTTTTTAATCCACGGAAAACCTGGATTTCTTCCACCAGGCTTCTTTTTCCCTTAGTATTCTTCATGCAATAAGAATAGGTGGACAACACATCCACACTGAATAAATAAACAGCAGAGTGTGTGTTACTTTTCTCGTTAAGATTAACTGCCACAGCTAATATAACTTCTAATAATGATCATTTTCTTTTTGAGAATTTGGGCTTATCATAAAATTTAGACTTTAGAACTATATAAGCTGTCTTTTTATTCGTTTTTTGTGGACCATGGCATTATATTTAAAATCAATCATTATTAGAAAGAAAAAAAATTAGGTAATGCTATGAAATTAGCTTATTGCTGTTGGTGATATCAGCACATTCTCAGATAGCAGTTAATATCTTTTGGATGTAATTTAAATGAAAGCACACTAACGATGACTAAAGTAATTCCCCCCGAGGAACAATTGTTGGCTTTTATATCGCTGGGCATTTCTTTCAGTCAACGTGCTAACCACATGGGACAAATTTATTTTCAAACAGCAGATCCAGAGTACTGCCAACATTATTCCAATGATTTATTCTAGAATTCAAGGCTTTAAAGATCATCATGCTTCACACCCAGGAGAGGAGAATTGTTCCTGTGTCCTTAGGCTCTGACTGTCTCTCGCTTAGCACTAGTCAATGAAATCACATTTGTGTTAAAAGGGGATTCAGACTCCTTCTTCCTTAGTCAACGCGGTAATTGCCCAGATAAATCTGCTCCCCTCAGCAGCAATTTCGGCACCTGTGATAGGGTCAGTGGCCTCTTCAGACACAGAATCAATAAGAATTTGAAAATATTTTCACAAGTACAAAGTCACATGGTTAAAATGACCCATAATTCAAACGATGTTTCTTCTTGCGTGTTCACACAGACACTCACACACGCACAGACACCCCAAACACACACTCAAAGGATAAATTTTAACTTTATATTTTATTTGATATACAAAAAACCAGTGAATTAGGCTAATGTCATACATTATAAGATCGTAAAAAATTTCTTTTTCAGTTATTTGAGTGATACATATACAAAATTTTAATAGTTGTTTATCTCTTTCCCTATTTTATTCTTTTTCTCTCCCTTCTTATCTCTCACTTCTCGGATTTCCAGACCTATTTAAAAAAAAGAAAAGAAAAGATAAACTCATAAATGGCCACAGAAGTTTTGTCAATTCTTTCCTGAGCCAATATTCTTATACTTTTCATATTAAATCTATTAAAGATTTAGAAAGATATACTTGATCCCAAAGTAACTGACACTGTCCTGCTAAATAAAATGCTTTAGATTCAAATTTTTCTCTATCTTTCTGAAAACATAGGCTTATAGAAAATATGATCAGTTACTATTACAAATAGTTATCATTTTAAACATAAACATTTATTTATGCAAGTAGATTTTTAAGATAAACTGACATATATTTCTTACAAAAAATGATATTCAAAAAATGTCATTAAAAACTCCACCTACATCTCTTTCCTATTAATCTATTGGGCCTACCCTTTGGTTTCCTATCTTACACATACCCTTCCTTTACAGCCTTCTGTTGTTTCTGCATGATTTTCCTTATCAGAACCTTAACTAGCCATGATTGTTTGTTATATAAATTGAAATCAGTTTAACTTTGATAGACATTCAAGTGAAAAAAGTTCAAAGCCATCAACTTTATAAAACCTAATTAGGTGATGCTTACAAAATGCTTATACCAATTACATACATGTTAACAATTACATGCACAAACATAATTGTGTGTCTGTTAATAGCGTTATAACATTGACAGTTATATAGCCCTTATTATATACCAGGTATTGTTATATGAACTTTGTGTATATGAATTTATTTAGTCTTCACAAGAACATTCTGAGTTTACAAAAATGGAAAGTGAGGTACAGAGAGGTTATATAAAGTGATCAAGGTAACACAGCAGGTAAATAGTGAGCTAGGACTCAATTCTAGGCATTTTGGCTCCAAAGACCATTGAAGAAGTACAGAAAAGTAAACGTTTAAGAGTGGAAATATTTGTGTGATTTGGTTTCTTCTTTCTATTTTTTATTTTTATATATGTTCTTCAAGAAGACTAAATTATTTCAAAATAGTGCTCAAAATCACAGAACTTAAATGCTTGAAGGCATCTTATTTTAAACATAAGGATTTATTTTTACAGTTCTATTGAAATTTAATTCACATGCAATTCAATTCACCATTTATTCAATGTATTTTAGTATATTCACAAGGTTGCAGAAATATCACTATAATCTAATTTTGAAATATTTTCACCTCTGAAAACAAAAAAGCAAACTGCATAGTCATCAGCAGTCCCTGCCCATTCTTCTTACCACCTCCCCCACTCCAGTCCCAGGTTCCACAAATCTTCTTTCTGTCTCTATGAATTTGCCCATTCAGGACATTTTACATATAAGGATTCACACAAAATTTACCCTTTTGTGTAGCCCTCTTTGACTTAGAATAGTGTTTTTAAGGTTCTTGCATGCTGTCATATGTTTCTGTGCTTCATCCGTTTTTATCGTCAGATAATAGTCCATTGTATGGATATACAATATTTCGTTTATCTATTCATGTGTTAGTGTATATTTGGGTTGTTTCCAATTTGTCTATTCTAGATAGTGCTGCTATACGCATTTGTGTACAAGCTTTGACGTGCACATATGTTTTCAATTATCTTGGATATATACCTGGGAGTAAAATTGCTGGGTCATACAGTAATCCTATCTTCAACTTTTTGAGGAATGGCCAAATTGCTTTCTAAAGTGGCTGCACCATTTTATATTTCCACCATCAACGTATAGGGTTCGGATTTTTCCACATTCTCATCGACACTTGTTATTGTTTGTTTCCTGAGGATAGCTAGCCTAGCGTGTGGCAAGTCATATCTTACTGGAATTTTTATTTGAATATTTCTAAAGACAAATGATACTGAAATTGTTTCATGTATTTATTTCTTATTATATATTCTTTGGAGAAATATCTATTCAAATTTTTGGACTATTTTCTACTTGAGTTGTCATTTTTATTGTTAAGTTGCTGCAAAATCAAGACATCTGCAAGAGAGAGAGTTTTATATGTATCATTTGCCTGTTGGTGAATTTTACTCATTTTTCTTGCCTAATTTCCATGGCAAGAGTCACCAGTACAATGTTGCATAGAGCTGCGAGAGCCACTTGTGTCTCTTACGTTAGGGAAAAAGTTTTCAGTCTTTCACCCTTGAGTATGATTTAGGTGTAGGGTTCCCATAGAGGGCCTTTATCAGATTAAGGAAGTCTTATTTTATTCATAGTTTGTTGAGTGTTTTTATCATGAAAATGTGTTGGATTTTGCCAAATGCTATTTCTACTTCTATTGAAAAGATAATGTGGTTTCTGCCCTTTATTCCATTCATGTGGTGTATTAAATTGATTGTTAAACCCCATTGTGTTCTGGGGATAAATCCCATGGGTTCTTGGTGTATAATTTTTCTTTTGTGTTGCTAGAATTGGTTTGCTAATATTTTGTTGAGGATTTTTGCATCTATATTCTTAAATTTAGTGAGTTTAAGGATTTCAAGGCTGATCAAGGAAAAAAGATATGACCATGAAGCCGCAGCAGGACGACACGTTTTACTTGGGTGGCACTTTGACAGGTTTGCATGTGAGCCTAAGTCCCTCACAGCATGAGACCTTCCAGAGACAACAGTACAGAGCCACCGCCCAAAGGGAGAAGACCGCATGGGTGCATCAGCAGACAGGGAAATTGGAGAGGGGCCCTGCACGTCTAGAAGCTGTTGCTCAGGAGCACGATGAGAGAATCTGAGTCAGAGAGCAGTGGCTCGGATTCGTTTAAAGCCCCAGGATTTTTCTTATCTATTGATAGGTTTGGGGTGCAATTTTGTGGAGTATGCACATTAGGCAGGCTCTAAGTAGCTAAAAAACTGCTCATCTGGACTATATATAAAGCAATTGGACATATAAATATTTGAGTTTGTTGTCAACAGGCTTTTGAGCTAACAGTCCTAGCTTGCTGTGAAGACGTAAACAGTATAGAGCCAAGACACAGGAATCGTCTTTGGCTTATTTACATACCAGTAATCAATATCAGCCTGGAGTTTTCTTTTCTTTTCATGTATTTGTCTGTTTGGGGTATTAGAGTAATACCTACCTGGTAGAGTTGGCAAGTTTTCTTTCCTTTTCTTTTATTTGGAATAGTTAGAGAAAGTTTGTTGTTCTCTTAAGTGTTTGCTAGAAATCCCTAGTGAATCCCTCTATTTCTGGGCTTTTCTTTGCGGGAATTTTTTAATTATTAATTTAATATCTTTACTTTTTAAAGGCCTTTTCAGATTTTTCTATTTCTTTTTGAATAAATTTTAATATTTTGTGTCTTTCTAAGAATTTGTCTGTCTCATCTAATTTATCTGATCTGCCAACATAGAACTGTTCATGGCTTTTCTTTATAATCCTTTTCATTTCTGCAAGGCCAGTAATAATGCCCTATTGTCATTTATGATTTGAGGAATTTGAAACTTCTCTCTTTTTTCCTTGATCAGTTTAACATCTAGGTAAACTTTTGTTTTTTTGTTGATATTTTCAAAGAACCAACTTCGATTTTGTTGATTTTCTCTATCATTTTTCTCTTCTCTATTCCATTTATTTACACTCTAATCTTTATTATTTCCTTCTTTCTGCTTGCACTGGGCTTAGTTTGTTCATCTTTTTCTAATTTTTTTTTTTAATATTATCCCGTGAGCTAACATCTGTGCCAATCTTCCTGTACTTTATATGTGAGACGCCTGCCACAGCATGGCTTGATAAGCATTGCGCAGGTCTGCGCCCAGGATCTGAACTGGTGAACCCCAGGCCGCCGAGGCAGAGCACTTGAACTTAACTGCTAAGCCACCAGGCCGGCTCCTTTTTCTAATTTTTGAAGATGGAAGTGTAGTTTAGTGATTTGACATAATTCTTCTTTTTTAATATTGACTTTTATGGCTATTAAATTCCCTTATAAGCACTGCTTTCCTGAATCCCACTGGTTTTTGTATGATGTGTACTTATTTTTATTCATCTCAAAGTATTTTCTATATTTTTGGGGCATTTATTTTTCGACTCATTGGTTATTTAGGAGTTTACTGTTTAATTTCCACGTATTTGTGAATTTCATAAATTTTCTTCTGCTATTTTCCAACTTAATTCCACTGTGGTCAGATGATACTTTGTATGATTTCAATCTTTTAAAATTTATTCAAGCTGATTATAAGATAATAAGCTGTTATAATAATATCGTTATATTATTTGCTCTTTAATTTCTTTGCCTGGACTTGAGTTACTATCTGGTTTCCCTTCATTTCAGCCAGAAATCCTTTTAGTATTCTGTGCAGCACAGGTCTGCTAGCAATGCATTCTCTCTCTTTTTGTTTTTCTGAAAAAGTCTGAATTTCTCCTCCAATTTTGAAGGAGCATTTAGCAGGATATTGAATTTTGGGAGGACACTTATTTCTTTCAACAATTTAAAAATGTCGTCTCACTGTCTTTTGGCCTCTACAGTGTCTGATGAGAAGTCAGGTTACTGGAATTTCTTTGTATGTGATGAGTCATTTTACCCTTGCTGCTTTCAAATTTTTCTTTGTCTTGATCTTTAAATATTTTAAAATAATAAACGTGGGTGGATCTATTTGTGTTTATTCTACTTGTGCCTTATGAAGTTTCTTGAATGTGTAGATTTAATATTTTCCATCCTATTTAGGGAGTTTTCCACCACAATTTTTCAAGTATCTTTTGTGCCCATTTCTCTTCTTTTTCTGGGCCTCCTGTTATGCACATGCTGGTACCCTTAATGGTGTCCCATAATTCTGTGAGGCTCTGTTCATTTTTCTTCATTTTCTTTCTTTCTACTTCTTGCCTAAATAATCTCTATTGAACCTATATGCATGTCTGCTAATTCTTTCTTATTCTAGCTCAAACTGTTTTTGAGTCCCTCTACCAATTAGTGTGTGTGTGTGTGTTTTTCATGAGGAGGAATGGCCCTGAGTTAACATCTGTGCCAGTCTTCGTCTATCTTGTATGTGGGATGCTGCCTCAACATGGTTTGATGAGCGGTGTGTAGGTGCGCACCTGGGATCTGGACCCATGAACCCCAGGCTGCCAAAGGAGAGTGCACAAACTTAACCACTACACCACCAGGCTGGCCCCGATTAGTGATTTCTTAAAAACAATTCTGTTATTGTACTTTTCAACTCCCAAATTTTTATTTGGCTTTTTATCATAATTTGTATTTGTTTATTGATATTCTCTATTAGGTGAGATGTCCCTACCATACTTTTCTTTGTGTCTTCAGACATGGTTTCTTTTATTCTTTGAACATATTTATAACACTAATCAAAACTCATCTGCAAGTCCAAAATCTGGGCTTCCTCAGGGAAATCTCCTATTGTCTTTTTTTCTTTTATATGTGCATACTTTCCTCTTTCTTTGGATGACATGTAATTTACAGTTAAAAACTGGATGTTGTAGATTTTAAATCATATATTGTAACAACACTAGTATCAGATTCTTCTATCCTCAAAGGTTATTTTTGCCTTCGTTGCTGAATATATATGTTTAGCAACTTTCCTAGAATAATTTGTAGATTCTGTCTTCCCTCTAGTGTGTGACCATGAGTTCTCAGCTACTTTATTTTTTTTTTGTATTTGTTTTTATTTTCATCCTTCCTGCCAGTTTAATTTAGTGGTCAGTCCATGATTGGCCATATTTCCTTAAATGCCTTGACTGTGTGTCTTCTGCCCTTTACAAGAGGATCTGTGTGAGAAGGCACAGCTTCCAACTGCAGTTTTCAAGACAACCTTGTTTTTATTTCCTACTTTTGCAACAAAATGTCAGTGAGCAGTGCTTTCTCTTTCTGCAGGTATGTCCTGCGCATGTGCACAGAATATGACTTCAGCCTTTTACATCAACAGGAACATGGTGAAGCTTTTCAAAATTGCTTAAGATCCTGTAATTGATTGTTTTATAACTTCGGAGTAGATAAATGATGACTCTGAGAAGATAAAAAGTTTATTTAAATAATCAGGGGAACTGGAGGAAGGAAGCTGAATATTGAAATAGACATCCAAACGTTCTTTGCTTTAGGTCTAAAACTCCTTCATGGGGTAATAAAAAAAAAGTTCATTGTCAATTGTTACCTTGAAGATATTCACTTGACAGCTTTTCTAATATTTAATGGAAATATGAGATGCCATGTGTTTTAGCAATAAAAAAGCTTTCCATTAAATGGAGGAGAGAAAATTAGTTTATATTGATATGCCAGAGTCAAGAAAAAAATAACCAACAAGAATGATCTAATTTTAATTTTGTTTTTTGCTGAGGAAGATTAGCCCTGAGCTAACAGCTGTGCCAATCTTCCCCTATTTGTATGTGGGTCACCGCCACAGCATGGCTGACAAGTGGTGTAGGTCTGCACCTGGGATTCAAACCCACAAACCCAGGCCACCAAAGTGGAGCACGTCAAACTTAACCACTATGCCATGGGGCTGGCCCCTGGAAAATGTAATTTTTACTGATGCTTTTTTGGTGTTTCATTAAATCACCTTCTAAGTGGATGTAAAATATAGGTTTATTGATTATAATGTATTACTATTAAGAGACTTTATCAGAACAACTTAAATCTTACGTTTGGAGCCCAAATTATTATTTATAATATCAGGCCATTATTATAAATAATGACCTAAAATTAATTTTTTGACAATAAGGTAAGCAAGATAAGAGAAAATGTAACCTAAACTTAAGACCCACAACTCGTAAAGAACTGTTGTTAAGAAAATATCAAGCTTAAGCTGTTTTAAACAAATTCAAAATATTCTTTAGAATTTCATTCTAGTTTTATTACAAAATACATAACTTTTAAGCATAGCTTTCTATACTAATTGGAGACCATTACTAAAGGGAATTATGAAAGAGAAATTGTTAATTGTACTTTCCAGAAGCAAAAGAATAATATGCTCAAAGTATTTAAATAACCTTTTGCTGATGATCCATGACAGGTAAATTAGACTTTATACCCATGAGAAAGTTTTATGCTTTAGAACAAGAACAAAATATCAAATTGAAAAAAGTACATTTTAAAAAAATAAAATATAAACAATTTGAATTAATACATCTGTTATTATATTGTATCCATCAATGTGATATTGATATTATAATACTAAATGTGATGAATAGGAGATACACACATGTGTACACACATATATACACACATAAACATGTTTAAAATATCCACCATTTCATTGAGAAGCATTATGTAGAACTAGCATGTTGGAAATGGATAGTGTTTTCACATTTCCTCAGACTATTTGGTTCTTATACATAATCTACTTTGGGAACAATTTTTCAGTAAAACTAAGTAAATAAATTGAGAATGCTTTCATAACATAATAAGTATCTGTTTTGTCCTGATTAGTATTTTATAGATCTTAGAAGCATGAAATATCTCATTTAATATAGAAATGAAAAACTAAATCATTAACATATTGAAAAGACGTAAAATGCTGATATGTTCTAAAATTTGTATGTACTCTGAATTCTCCATGCATTTTTAAACAAGATAATCTGACTGTTTATAACATTCTATAAAATTTAAAATAAAATCTAAAATAAAATCTAAAATCTAAAATAATGTATTTCATTTCAAACTTCAGGAAAATGAATAGATTATCCTCTGTTTAGAAATGTATTTTTAAGAATTAAAAACAATAAGTATGTGTTTGTGACAGCTGGCAAAGTTATAAACAATATGTAACAATGAAATCCAATGCATGTGAGACATAGAGTCTAATTCTAATTAAGTAAATTCTATAAAATGAAATTAATTGTGTTTACTGCCAAAACACCATCTGGTTCTAATAACTGAAAAGTGTTAAGGAAATGGAAGAGTTGTATTATGCTGAAAAATAGTTCTGACTTTTATTTCACAGTAGAAAAAGCAAACAAGAATCTCTTCAGTGCTTTGTACACATCGTTACCGAATTTTTCTAATCAACTATCAATTGTGAGACATATAACTATTCTGTAAAATTATTTAACTACATGTACGTGTATAGACATATACATATGTATATCTGTGCATGCATATCCACATCTATATACCTTCCCATATCTATGTATCAAATGCATTTTGTTTCATTAGTGAGAACAATTTAATAAATGAATTATCGTTTTCCATATATTCTCTGATTTTTTACTCTCACATGGTTAGCATGTAAGGTTCTGGGCTAAATAAGGGAAGCAAGGGCACACCAGTACTGAATCACTCAAGAAAATCTACCAGAAGGCTTATATGACAGTTAAAAATTAAATTCTGCAATTTTGACAGTTATTAATTGGTAAAGTGAGGAAGACATAATTTAAAGTTTAGGTTATATTTATCCATTTTGAACTCTATAAAATAAGACAATAAAGACATTGATGATGAATACTATGATTTTTCCTTTTTTTTGTCCCAATGGGCTTAGACATTAAAGTCTCTCATTCTACTAATGTTTTCTCACTTGGAAAGCCACACAATTTGCTTTGCAGTATCATAGATATAGTTCTTGTGCTACTCAAATTGTTTTACCAAAATAACGGATCTCAGGGGTATTATCTTAATGACAATTCTGAGTAAAAATATTGTTAAATTGAAATGGGACTATGTTGTGCTGCCTCTGCTCCATTTCTTTTTTGCTTCCATCAATTCGATATTAATACATTACTTTAAACTTCACCTGGAGGAATTTGAACTACGAAATTATATAACTCTAAAAAGCAAGAAATCTCATGATAATTTTTGAAAGAGCTTGCCATTTGCAATCTGTGAAAGTATAGCTCTCAAAAACTTTGCCTCCATATATTTCTAAAATGACCAACTGCTTACTGTACAAAGAATGTGTTTAATTAGTTGATATTAAAATACTCCTTTTTGAACTAATATTATTTTAGCTAAGTTGACTTGTAATAACAGACAACAACAGCCAACATCCCTATATTGTTTATTTCATTCTTTCTCATGCTTGTTTGTTTGCTTTTATTTTCCTATAGCCTCCTAAGTTTTGTCATCTTAATGAGATCTGCTGGGCCTCTGCCATCATATTCAGATAAAAAGGATATGATATAAAAACAACATTCATTGGAAGTTTTGTGCAACCATCTACTTCTGCTAATAGTTCCAAAGACATATTGTCTATAAAACTCTGGGTATAAAGTTACAGCAAAAATGGATTAAATTTCACTAAGAGTTTCAAATGAGAGAAAACCTATTTCACTGTAGAGTGTGGGAGGAGGGTAGGAATTCCTTAATTGTTGGGTCATGTAGATAAGTTAATAATATAAAATCTACTGTAGAAGCAGGGAATAGAAAAGGGCCAAGCGGTGAATATGTGGAAGTATTTCCATATAATTTTCATGGATTAAACTGCAATAACTGTATAATCAAGTTGATCAGACTTTTTTCAACACTGTAAGTTCTGAGCCATGTAGACACATCGTCTGTCATATATTAAAGAGGGCCACAAATTCTTGCTACTTCTCCTATTGATAGATGAAGTTTAATTCTATTTCCTTTGAATCTGGGCTTGCCCTGTTGACTTGATCAATTGAATGTATGGAAAAGTACATTCTGGGATTTCCAAAGCTACTTCACAGGATGCCTGGCTGCTTCTCACCAGATCTCTTGAAATGCTGCCACAAGGGGACCCAGCCACTATGTGAAAAGTCCAACAACCTTGAAACTGTCATACTGGAGACAGGGAGGAGAGAGGAGAGAAGAGAGAGAGGAGAAGAGAGTGCTGCTGCCCAGGTGGCCTCAGCCAGTCCAGGCTAGCCAGTCCAGCCCACAGCTCAGGCGTCAGACATGAGAGTGAATAAGACATTTTGGATCAGCCAACAGCCAGAACTAAGACCCCAGACACACGGCCCCGGTTAAGCCATCACAGCCAGCTCTCATATTGTTTGAATGCCTAGGCTCAAACACCGTGGAGGAGAGATGAGTCCTCTCTGTTGTGAACTGCTCAAATTCAGACGCATAAAAATGTGAGCACATTAAAATGGTGGTTGTTTTGTACAACTACATTTTCTGGTGTTTTCTTATGCATCATAAATACCCCCATAAAAAGCAATAGAAACAATAGAGTGAATATGATAAGACACATAAAAATGCTTTTGTAGTCCATATTTGAGAGTGGTGACATTGAGAATAATAACACTGATCATCTTTGGCCAGAGGGAGAGTGTATTCATTTGTGTGTGCTGTGTGTGTCCATGAAGTGTCTTGTTTGAAGGGATGTTAAATTGGACTGCACAGGAAACCAGGACTTCAATTTTTAAGCTCCAGGTAGGAAATGTTACTGTTTTGTCCCCAATTATTCTGTTACTAGTTCCTTAATTTAAAACCTTCAACATTACCGTAATACCATTGAGAACAACAAGAACAGATTTTTAAAAGGCAGGCAGAGAGGAAGGGCAGATAGGGCTCAAAGTAGAATAATCCATAGACTAACATGAAAAGCAGGAAAAGCAGGCAGCGTGTCACAGCATGTGTCTCTGCCTTACACATATTTAGCTTTGTGATTTTAACTAAACTTGGTCTAACTTGTAGTAATTAGAAATTGAATTGAAACATGAATTTCTGCCAACTGTTGTGGGGACATTATCTTTTAACTTGATTACCTGTGATCTGACCAGCCTGTATCCACATAGATAATATTTTTGAATATTTCTTTTTTGGTCATTGTTTTTCCTGCCATGCTCTGTAATCACATTCATGGGGAAAGTGTGAAAGCCACCTCAACAAGGGAAAAAACAGGGATACGAAAAAGAGATACAGGGAAATGGAACAGAAATGTGGGCAGGAGAGGAGGACAAATTCAAGACCAAAGGGGGCTCGTTGATTGCTCTGCTTGAGGGCCAAACTTGGAGGCAGAGGGACTTGGCTATAGAAACATCTGGAGTGATTTCCTCCTTGTGTCAATATCACCAAGAGGGGAGAATTTGGAAAATTTTCAGGTCTTTTTGACAGTAGATAAGAGGGTGATCCTGGCAGATAGTGTGATGTTAAACACTCCACAAGGCATGAATAAATCTGGCACAAGGAAGATTTGATCTGCCCCAAATACCGATAGATGCTGTTCCCCACCCAGCGGTCTGGTTTCCTAGAAAGTCTGGGCCAAAACTCATGACTCAAAGAGAGACTCATTTGGCTCTTCTAACAGTGCATCTAGGTTCAAAACCCCGACTTTCTGTTTGATTTGAGTTTACCACTTAACTTATTTATTCTCCATTTTCTTTTTCTTAAAATAGAGATCAGTTGAAATCGCTTCAAAGGATTCTTTGAGTATTCAGTGATTTACTGTATAGAAAGCCTTCAGAACATCTCTAGTCACATAAACACTTTACAAATGTTATATAATTTTTATTTTTATTATTTGTTTGCAGGACTGAGGAAATTATATGCTTAGGGATTGTTTTTTCACACTTGGAAGTATGTAAAGATATTAGGGCTTTATCCCTCCCAAATTACCATTGTATCTGAGGAATCAGCATTAACTAGCAACACCAACACTTTGGAGCAAACTGTAAAGTGTTTGGTTTAGGCATTCTTAATCCACTTATTGCCCTCTTAATGTTCTAAACTCAAGTTCTTCGACATGGGTGTTAATCAGATACGTGGAGAGAATTTAGCTTGACTGTTGCAGGCAACGTTCCAGTGTCCATGGAAGACAGAGCAGACACATAGCCCTCATCTTATTGATTGCTGCCTTTGCCAAACTTACTCATGTCTCTACATGTGCTTACATATATTTTGTCTAGTTAAACGTAGATCAAAGTAAAAATTGCAACAGTGGGGCTATGGAAGTAACATGAATGAATGAAGGGACTCATTGCCTAAAGTTGTGTGTGTGTGTATGATGTATGTATGGAAGCATACATATGTGTGTATGTACATATATACATATGTCTGTATGTGAATATCTATACAGGACAACTTTTTTGCCTATTAATGAAAATGAAATCTAACCTTGCACAGGTCCTTCGCAACTCAAAGAACTAAGACATAATTTCTTTTTTCCTAAGCCTATCATGATATAAACTATAGTTTGAGAGCTGGAAGACATAATTGACACTTAGGCTGAGTAGTGCACAGTAAGAATTGTGGTAAACAGTAGAACACAAGCCCATCTAAAGGAAGCAGCCTCTGCTTATCTCCAAACAATTCCCCCAAGAAAGTTGAGAGTATTTTAAAGATCATTATTACCAGTCCTTCAGATTTTGTTAAGAAAAGTTGAAAATTGGAATTTTATGTTAAATATAACAATCACTAAATGTTGAAAACTAAAAAAATATAGTTTTTTTAAAAAACATACCTCGCCGTTATGCCAATGTCTTTGTTGTCACAAATGGCAAGATTTCGTCTTTTTCATGGCTGAGTAATGTTCCATTGTAGGTATATATCACATCTTCTTTATCCATTCATCCATTGATGGGCACCTAGGCTGTTTCCAAGTCTTGACTAATGTGAATAATGCTGCAAATAAAACATAGGAGTGCAAATATCTTTTCAAATTCCTGTTTTCATGTTCTTTGGATAAATACCCAGAAATGGTATAGCTGAATCATATGGTATCTCTATTTTTAAATTTTGAGGAATCACCATGTTGTTTTCCACAGTGACTGCACCAATTTACATTCCCACCAGCAGTGTATGAGGGTTCCCTTTTCTCCACATCCTCTCCAACACTTCTTATTACTTGTCTTTTTAATAATGGCCATTCTGAGGGGCATGAAGTGATATCTCATTGTAGTATTGATTTGTACTTCCCTAATAATTAGTGATGTTGAACATCTTGCCCTTTGTGCTTTTATATTCATATATTTTACTTCTCCATATGGTATAACCCCCAGAATATATTTGTATCATTTTTGCTTTAGTTGATAAGATTTTAAAGAAATTTTTATACATGTGAGTATACACACATGCACTCACTCATAAAAGATAATGAAAAGGTAATTTATAATGCTCAATCTTCATTTTCCTGGTGCTCTTCTTTCTTCTTGCAGGATCTGGATTTCCATCTCGTATCACTGTCCTTCATTCTGAATAACTTTGTTGATCATGTCTCGCAGCCTATTTCTGCTGGAGATAAATCCTCTAAAGCATTTCTCTCTGAAAATGCTTTTATTTTAGCTTCATTTTAAAGGATTGTCCCACTAGATAGATAATGCTGGATTGACAGATTTCTTTTTTTTTTTTTAATTTCAGAACTCTAAACATGTTGTTCCATTATCTTCTAGTGTTTCTGGATTCTAAGAAGTCAGCCATATAACAACGCTCTACTGTATCGAATAGTCCCTCCACCATCTGGCAGATTTTAAATTTTCTCTTCGCTTTTCTGGAGTGGTATTGAAGATGGGGGACACTGAGGGCTGATGGCTTAGATTTGAGTACCGAGTTTGAAATTTCAAAACTCTATAACACAAGCAAGTTACTTGGCTCTCAGTTGTTGAGTTTGTCCATCTGTAAATTAAGAGTAATAATAACAAACCACAGTGTATTAATCATTAAATAAGGAAATACATATGAATGCATTGAATGATACATAGCACTTGTTAAATGATCAGTGAATGAAAATTATCATTGTTATACTGCAAATATTTATTCATACATATTGCTCACTGTGCACTGTGCAGATTGTGGGCTGAGATTATAAAAAACCACCATGTGTTATTCATTTTTCTGTTTTCCCAGCGCTTACAATTTGCCTCATTCTATCAGTATTTCTAGGGAGATTAAACGTAGAAATTATCTGTGACTTTTGATTTTTATTAGTATTTATTTTTTCAAAGCGAAATTCTTTTTGAAGCTTTTGTGTACTTAAGTGTGTTCCATTTTTGTATTTAGTAAATACATTTGTTTCATATGACAGGGTTTACTGGAAATATTGTCTTCTTTTCTGGTTGATTTTCAAAGTCCATATGTTAAAGAAAGTTAATTTTCCAGGGAAGAGAAAATATGTTAAAGTACAAATATGAACTTTAAAATATCTGCATTAAATGGAAGGAAGTTATTCACAAGAGAAGGAGCAAAAAGTGTTCAATAAATATTGATTCACTTATTTCACACATATTATATTCCAGACACTATCTAGGTGCTGGCACTGTATTAGTGAATTTCATAAAAACTCTAATAGCACATAGATTATTTTTTCACTGGGGTAAGTTGGAAAAGCAACAATAATAATAAACATGTAGAGTGAGGTTTCAAAATTGGTCCCCTGACAACTCTGATATGCTCAGAAAATACTTAACACTTTTAATTTGTTGATATCTTATATTGATTTCCTTAAAAGCTACCAATGGATGGTTAATGGGGAAACAAATGTATTTAGTTCTATTCAGTAAACTAAATTTTTATACTTTTTAAATCTCCACTGAAGACTTTTTATTTTTCATAGAAATATCAATGTGCAATATTCTTCAAAGGTAGAAAAATCCCTTCAATGCCCTCAAAATACCACGTGGTTTAGCAGTAATCTTCTTTTCTTTTAAAACTAAATATGTAATCGATAATATGCAACTGGCTTCTTGTGAAATGTAGCATTTATGTTTTTAATTTTCTTTGCTTTTATTTCAACCAAAGATAAGGCCAATTTAAACCTATACTTTTTGCAACAAGAGAAATCAAGTCTATCATAATTAAAGATGATAAAAGAAAATGCTAAATGATGCTGCTGATAAATACAGCCAATTAGCTGGTAAATAATGTGTATTAGTTTAGTAGGGTTGTCATAACAATACCAGATATTGAGCGTCTTAAACAACAGAAATTTATTTTCTCACAGTTCTGGAGGCTAGAATTTCAATATCGAGGTGTTGGGAGCCTTGATTTCTTTTGAGCCTCTCTCCTTGGCTTTCAGATGGCTGCCTCCTCACTGTGTCCTCACACCTCACACGACCTTTCCTCCATGGTGTGTATCAGTGGTGTTTCTTTTGTGTATTCAAGTCTCCTCTTCTTATAAGGCCGCCAGTCAGATTGCATCAGGGCCCACCCTAACAGCTTCCTTTTAACTTAATTCTCTTTAAAGGCCTTATCTCCAAATTCAGTTCTGAGGTACTGGGGTTAGAGCTTCAACCTGCGAATTGATTGGAGGGAAGAAGACAAAATTCAGCCCATAACACAGTGATAAAAATTTTCCATGATAAAATAGATTCTGATTTAGATGTAATGGGAAGATATGTTTTTTAGAAACTAAGCTATATCCTAAAATTTGATGTAGTCAAACTTATTCCATTTTATGTTCAGTTGCTCTGATATATTGCAACTCTATGCTAAATGAATCACAAACTATGACTGGCTTGAATATGCAAATACATTTCCCCTTTGTCTGTCTTTCTTATGGGAAACAAAAGAGAAAAGATTACTCTGTTTACTCTAAGATCAAGGAGAGCAGCACTGTTCCAGAAGGACTGACGGAAGTCATTCTCTCACCCTTTTCTGTCTTCTCTCAGCCCCTTTCTTGTCATTACTGGTACGAAAGAGGAACAGGATTGCGGTAGGGAGCTCTATAATCATGTCCGAGGTGACGAACCTTGGACAAAATCCTCACTTATCTTTAGAAACCTTTTACCTCTTCTGAACTGAAACTGTAGGTAGGTAGATGGAATCAGTCCCAGAGCTCATGTCCTTGTTAAAATACTACAAGAGGTCATCCACATGTTGGATGAAAGTAGAATTGGAGGGAAATTTAAAATCCTCTCTATAAGTTCTGGTTGAAGACCTGAGAATAGCCCTCTGGAATTTCATGACCAGGAGGATAAGGGGGCTAGGACTGGTGCAGGGAAGATGAGTCTTGTATCGAATAAGCTTTTAGCTATTGGTTTCTGTCTTCTTTATCTTCCACTTGAAAGGGTTGTTTTGTACATTTGGGTAGAATTTTTGATGGGTCAGTCTGAAGCTAAATGTGTTCAAGCCAACACTCTGAATCATGGAATGTTTTGCTTACAAGAAGTCCCATGCCAACTTGATATCTTTAATCTGGGCTTGATTTAGGCACAAAGGTTCTGGTAAGTTCATTTTAAAGTTAGCTTTGACCCATTATGATTAGGATTTCAAGATACAGACCTTCAGAAAAGCACTATTCTGGCAATTTCTATTTATATAATAGATCTCTTCTTATTAAGTTAGTAGGCGTCCTTTCACAGAGGAAGAAAGAATATTTCTCAGTGAAAGGTTTAAAAGTGACATTTATATGCTGGGGCATGGGAATTATTAAGTTTGAGGGCTATTACCACGTGTGTAGTGTGTTGACTCAGAATGAAAGGCTGTCTAATGAGAGACTTAAGTTTGATTTTATAGCGCCTGTATCAATATCAACTTTGCAAGGTTGTACATTAACATTTAGAGAAATGTCTCCTTGTGACTTTCAGGGTAAAGCAGGAAATTTGGCTCTTGATTCCACTTCTGAGCAACTTCATTTAGCACTCATTTTATTTTTTGCTTTTAGTTTCTTACTAATGCAGGTTGATCCTTTTTTCCAAAGTCCTTTCTGTTTATACGTCATCTACAAGAATCTCTACCAAGAGGATCATCCATCCCACCATATTTAATGACTAGAGTGGGAGCATCTAGTTTTTTTCTATAAGCTCACAATTCTGAGATTTATTCTATTTTTGCTATTAGGCTTTTCCAAAATGTTCTGCTTAGTTCTGTAGGTCTGGCAGCAGACTATTTTTCATTCTAGGTTTTACACGTGTATTAAGTATCCTCCTTTTCTGGTTTAACACCATTCACAGAAAGTAGAGAGAGCCAGTCCCATATGCTTCAGGATCTACTCCTGAATTTTCTTTCCACATGAGGCTATATCCATGAGTTCTCCAATACACTCATCCTTTCTCGGCTTGTGGGACTGAATCAGAGGAAAGCCTTTGGGAGTGGGCTCCAAAAGATATTTCCCAACATCTACAGCATTTCTAATCATCTTTGGTGACTTATGCAATTTGGAGTCTTTTAAGTCATTCTCTATGTCTTCCTGCTCTGCCTTCCATTCTAAATTTTTCAGTCTAGATTTTCAACTACTGCTGCCACAAAATACCATCAAAAACCATCTCTTCATAATAGAAAGCCCAGTTTATTCTTCCTGCAGGAAAAGAAATAACGACCTTGACAGAGTCTTATAAGTAGCCAGGAGGTGGAAGGGTAAATCTGGGGTATTTATGAAGATTTGGAGTCTGGTTAATGGCTGGTATCTAAATGATTTAATAGTTAGCATTGGTGGACACAGAAGGTAATGATCTTGAGATGACGGAATTGACAGACTCTGGAAGTAAACTGTCATTTTATGATATCTGTTGAAGTATTAAATATTCTATGTTTATTCAAGTGGAGTTTTCTGGAAGTTCCAGGAATGAACAATTAAGTGATTGTCATTGCCAGGAATAGTAAATGTGTGATGATAGAGATAGGGAAATCGTAAAGACTTGTTAATATAGAGTGGAACATGAGTAGGTAGAGATGGTTTCAATTCTCAATTTAACCCTTAGGGAAGTTGGCAGGCTATATATACTTTGTAAATCTAAAGATTTGGGGAAGAACCATTTGGCCAAAATATAAAAGAAACCAGATTCCTTGAGAAGAAAACTGATACTGAACCTGCTGAGGTCCTCAGGACATTTCTAAATATGCAAAATTGTGCTTTGGAATTGGTTAGTTCCCTTGGGCTGCCATAAAAAGTGCCGAAAACTCAGTGACTTAACAGAAATTAATTTTCTCATAGCTCTGGAGGCTAGAAGTCTGAAACCAAAGCGTCAGCAGGGCCCTGTTTCCTCTGAGACTCTGGATAGAATCTGTCTTTGCCATCCCCTTGCTCTGGTGGTGGCTGCGATCCTTGGAGTTTCTTGGCTTGCAGCTGCATCACTCCAATATCTGCCTCTGCCATTATATGTCATTATATTCCTCTTGTTTCTCTTCATATCGTCTTCCCTCTGTGCTTGTCTGTCTCTGTGTCTCTTCTCTTTATAAGGACACCAGTCATATTGGACTAGAGTCCACCCTAAAGACCTCACCTTAACTCGATTATATCTGCAATGACCTTATTTCCAAATAAGCCTACATTCACAGGTGCCAGGAATTAGGACTTCCACATCTTTTTTGGGGGGTGTACAATTCAAGCCATAACAGGTTTAAAGAGACCTCTGGTACCTAAGAGACAGAAAATGAAACTCAAGACCAACCAATATTGAGAACTGAATATCATACTATCTTAGCATAATATACAATGGCTTCAAGAACTTTAAGCTTATTTCTCATTTGAGCAGTTTAGTGGTGGGTGATGGTGGTGAGGGAAAGGGAGGAAGATGGATGTTGTTTACATAGTTACTCAGGAACACTGTGAATGATGGCAAACAAGTAAAAGCATAGAAGTCTGTCTGTGCAAATTTTTCTAAGCATCTTCAGATGTCACGTCCATTAACATTTTATTTACTGAAATTCATCACATAGCCATATCTAAGTTTAACATAGGAGGAACGTATATCTAGGTCTGTGCTCAGGAAAAATATTAAAAAGATTCGGTGAATAGCCAGAGTCTTTGCTACAGAAATCATTATGTGTTCACTGCCATCCAAACACCCAGAACTACAAGTGACTTCAATAAACTTTTCTTGGAAAACGGAGGGGGTGGTGGGGAGGAATCTGTGAGAAGCTATATCCTCAATATCCTCAAGCGGGTCTTCACATTAGTTTGAAGCTGACACTCATAGTTTGGATGATACAAGAAACCAGAAAGAAATCAAGTTAATTTCATATGGTTCTACTTGGGGGGTGCCCTAGGTACCTGGCAATTGAAACGTACATCCTCTCTGTAGGAATCCACCATTATTGTATCAACTTATTCTAACAAATAAATTCTTAAATAAAATGAAGACTTCACAATTAATAAATAATAATTACACACAAGAGAAGTCACCAGCAGAAACAGTAGAAAGATATTTTGGCCTCAGTTGGTTTTGGGAACATGTTAAAATATGAACTCCCAGGCACCACTCAGACATACTCAGTCAGAATACACATTTTACTAAGATTTCCAAGTGATTTTTTAGAAACATTAAAATAAAAATTTGACAAGACTCTCTCTAGTGTAGTACTGTCCTAGGTAAGCTGGACATCAATTACCTGGGGGAGCTGATACCTGAGTTTCCCTCCTGAAATTCTGATTTAATTGGACTTACTTATGACCTAAACTTTGGGATTTTGAAAGACTCCCCAGAGTGACTTTAATTTGCAGGCAAAGTTGAGAATCAATCTTCTGGGGGATGTTGCTTCATTTCGCCTGTGATGCCCACATTGTCTAACAGAACTGCTTGCACTTACAGGTTCTCAGTAAATGCTGGTTCAGTTAGGGCTTCTCTGCACAAGCAGATTATTTTTCCTAATGAGATTAGAATAGTTTCCACTTCTTTTTAAAGAGAGGATTTTTCATATCTTCAAAAATATATCACCTGCAGTTCACTGCTTTACCAGCCGTGGGTTGAAATTTAAATAAGGTATTCAGGTAAACGTCTTTCAACTAATTGCTTTAACAATCGCTCTAATTTAACAGAGTTGATTCAGATACAGACAAATTTCTTTTCTAAAGGAGAAAAGCTTATAATTATGGTATCTTAGAATTTTAAAAATTTTACCTGTCATTATTTACATAGTAAATAAATCCCCAAAGATTTACGCCAAGTTTACAGTTTGGATTAACAGGCATATTTGTGTATATGTAAACACACAGACACACGCACACACAAACCTATACCTTCAAGGCCAGGATTTTAAATTTTTCTGCATTGAATCACTCTTTTCCGAGATACAGCTCTTCCCAGCTGGCTGCATTTGCACTCCATAAACATTGCAATGTTCTGTACTGTTGAATGATTCTGAGTTGATTACATTTCCCCAAACTCAAGAGATCTTGACTTTCCAGAGAAGAAGTATAAAGGGAAAGAGAAGAAATCAACATGGAATATAGTATGTAACAATATATGCAAAGATTTATATAGGAAACAAGATAAAATTCGAATTTTTTTGAAATCCAAGTCATCATGCAGGACTGTGTCTATTTTATCTCTGCTCTTGTAAGATATTATTCTTCTTTCAATTTTTTAAGACATAGGGTAGGATACCTTGTTACATACTTTGTCTTATTTCAATGACATAAAGTGTATGATTTTAATATACACAAATGAGAATTCTTTTCATCTCCGTATCATTTAAAGTAGGAAAAAAAAATCAAATCTCTGTTCTAGGAAAATATAGAATGAATTTTGGGGAACTAATTGAAAAAAAATAAAGAGAAGCATTTGTTTTGTCAAGCTTCATGGTTTGCACAATTTTAGGCTTCTCCAGTATTTCCTACATAGCATTACAATGTATTATTATCTTTATTTAAAGATTAATTGTGCATATTTGTTATATCAAAGTTAATTCTTCCCCTCACGTCCTATGGCTTTAAAGGGCTTCCTAATCCATGCTAAATGAATTGTTGTTTCAAAAGAACACAATCAATTGTCATTAACATTATAATAAATACTAATACAAAAATCTCCCTCTTGGAACATCAGGTTAGTTTGCGAATTTAACCACCTTAATCTTGTGTAGTCAGTCTGTGGGCATTTGGCCTTAGGCTGCGTTTCTGTACTTGTTTTGTCTGTAAACAAGGGACTTCTGTCTTCAAGGCAGTCCATCTGGCTGTTGTCTGCAGACCTAAATTACTTTGCACATTCTGGATGTGCAATGAGCCGGGCTTTCCAGTGAGAGAGGGAGTGTGAGCACTTCATGAAGCTGTATTAACTCATTCAGCCACAGAGGTGTCCTGATAGCCAGCCCTGAGAGTTCTTACTGGATGGGCATCACTAGATAATTTGGAGGAGTCAAAAGTGACAGGCTCAAGTTCCCTAGGAGGTTGCAAATCAATAACTTGAGACCTGATGGCGTTTTTATCTGCATAAAACATTGTGGAAGTGTAGCTATCTGGTCCAGGATTTACGAAAGGAAGTTTAACTCCTTCTAAAAAAACATATGTAAGGTTGATTAGACCAGGACAGATCAGTTTCTGCATGATATTTTAGTTTGTACTCAATGTTCTGTATTTGTGTGTATATAAATATTCGGCTTTGAAAACATTTTTCTAAATGTTTAATATTCCATCAATTTATTTACAACATTTTTGGCTAACAGGAGGGAACAGCAGTTATTATGGAACTAAAAACATATTTTTAAGGCTACAAACCAATTTCTTGTAGTGTACTTGATTGTCAGCACTATTTCTGATATTTATAAAAGGAAAATAACAAGACATTTTTGTATTCTTTTTAAAATAAATGGCTTAGGCAACTGTCACTGGTGTGTGTGAGAGAGAGAGAGAGACAGAGAGACAGAGAGACAGAGACAAAGAGGCAGAAATTGAAAACTGTTATGATAAACACTTCAGTTGACTCTATCTAGTGTGTTTCTCTGTCATGGGACCCCAGCATTCAAGATGATCCACTCTCTAGGTCCACCACTGAAGAAACTAGTCCATCAAGAATTTCCAAAATTTCTTGAGTTTATGATATTTTAATGGTTCTCTATAGCATTTATGATAACTTGAACAATCAGCTTTGCACACAAGTTATTTCATCATCTAATTATTGCTTACCTCCCCAGTCTTATTTCCAATATTTCCTCCACATGTAGTATGTAGTCTAGGCTTATGAAACTAATTGTAATAACCCAAAATGACACATACTGTTTCACGTCTAGTGGCCGTTTCAAACAAAAAGACTTCCTTTTCCTTTCACGTGGTATGGACCATCCCTATTCATTCTTTAGAAATCACTTCAAGAAACATTGCCTCTGGAAAAAAAGTTTGAAAATTTCAGTACTATGTAGATTCTCCTTTATGTCCATACCCCCAATGGATGCAAAACTATTATAGAAAAAAATTACACTATTCTAGTTTTATTGATTTACTCTCTAGATAGACTACAAGATCCTTCATAGCAGAAAACATTTGAATCTCTTTCCCAATAACTGGCATTGAAGCTGGCAAATTGCAAAGGCTCAATAAATGTTTGTTAATTTCTTGTAGGTGATCTTTTTTGCAGAATTGTCAAAGAAAATGATCCTCCTGTGTTATAACCTTTGTGAAGGAAGATACTTTGAGATTTTTTAAATCAGGAGAAAAGTATTGAGCTTCAACATTAATTGTTTCATGTGTGGATTGGTATGAAGATCACTTTTACAGAGAATATTTATGATCCATCCTAGTAACAAAGCACAGTGTGATTGCTTTGAAATAGCTAAGTTTCGAAAAGCTGTGACCTTTTGTGTAATGTCCTACGACTGAGTCAGTGTTAATCACCTTTGAAAGATCTCAAAATTTAATATCATGCTTTTACTGATAAAAGATTCCTTGGGATTGTATTTTAGCATGATGGTCTCAATAGTAACTTTTGTGTCTCCTTAGAAAACACAGTTTTCAGATTTTTTCCACCAAACTAGTAAGTATAATTTTATCCCATTCATTGTCTTATAATAAGTTTCCTATTAAAATCACCAACTCCCTTTCCAGCCAGTCAGTTTTCTTGCAGAGACTGGTCTTGTAGCAAGAGAAAAAATGTTCTATCCAAATTTACATTAAAATGAATTTTAAAGCAATTCAGAACGTTGACTCTTGGCAGGATTTTACTTATTGTGAAAAAGGAAAGAATGGGATCTGCCTATCAAAATGATGAAACTGAGCATACATCTGCCAAGTGCACTATGTACGTTGCTGAAATGTATTATTAACCTTGAACACAGTATGTTTTGTCAAATAAAAGAAATCCGATTAAGACTGCCAATTTTAATATCAGTGACATAGCTCTATTCAAAAAAATCCATGAGGTTTTTATAAATCACAAAAATGCAAGGTAGGTCTAAGTTTTTTTGGCAAATCTAGTAACTATTATCTATACATGAAAACATGATGTCAGCTATGGAACTTTTTTCTTATTAGTGGTTTTGTCTGGTAGGAAAAAAAATAGCCAAGAGTCACGCATAAATAAAA
This sequence comes from Equus caballus, assembly GCF_041296265.1. NCBI lineage: Eukaryota > Metazoa > Chordata > Mammalia > Perissodactyla > Equidae > Equus > Equus caballus. The sequence goes on along the minus strand of NC_091709.1, from coordinate 25,687,576 downwards.
GCACAGTTATTTTTTTAGCAATCTTTAAAAACTGCAAAAATACCATTGAAAAATGGCTTTTAATATTTTGATAATTCAAGGCATCAAAATATTGTTAGTTCACTCCCACCTCTACCTCATGGAAATCATAGACTACATTATATCATGAGAGTATTCAGAGGTATATTGTTGTAGAGGCTTATAAAGAGGGATGCGCAGAAAGAGATGGGGTGAACTGTACTGTCAACCAGTGTATGTGGCAAAGACGGTACAGATTCCAGGGTTACTTGCCCTGCATTTCTCCTGGGAAAGCTCAGGTATACTACAGGTTATTTGTTTTGATTGCTATCACAAACCTGCCCCTTCAGTTTACCTTGTAGTCTGTTTCTTTTTGTCTTCTGGGTATTTCCTCTATAATGGACAGCTCCAGTTTTTGTTTTTCCATTTAGCATTTTATTTCCTATAGATAATTTCAAATCTGTTATGATTTTTGGAATCTTTAAAAGACACTATATATTTTATATATATATATATGTAATTCTATTTTTTATCCTTAAGTTAACATAGACACTATTAGAATATTGCAGTAATTGAGTAAGAAATATCTGTGATGCAGAGAATTTAGAAGTACATGCATCTCAAATATTAGTTGGCCATGTGTTATCCATTCCCAGAGGTGAAGATCCTGGATTCGGAAAACAGGGCCAATGATTGGATCTCAAGAGAAATCATCCCTTTCAACACCATTCATGATAAAGCCCTCTAGTATCGACTCAGATATGGAGTTAGTATGATGCAGTGAGATAAACCAGGAATTGAAAAGGGATTGCAAAATAAATAAGTGGTGAAAAGATAGCTCATCCATTTATATGTTTTAAAAAAGTGATTTAAAACTGGATTTGTGACATTGCATTATACTTCTTCCCGGATCTTAGGTCAATAAACTTTAAGAAATTGTCCAAGTCAGACTTGTGACTGATTTTACTATAAATACATCTATGCCAGGTTGAGTACAGCTCTTAACAGAGGGAGGGAAACTGTTGTATATTATGTAATTTTGTTACTTTTTCAATTTCCAAAGTTTATTGATCATCTATAACGTACAAGTCACTGTCCTAGGTGTTTAGGCTATAACGTATAACATATAACATAGGAAAAACAAAGCATAAACAATGACCCTAAACTGTGACCCTGTCTGCTGCACACACACAACAGCAACAAGGCTAGTGTGGTCCAAACAAAGTGAACAAGAAGGCTAAAGGAGTAGGCTCTCCTTTGTGACCCAAAGTGTCCAGAGTCCCTTCTGTTCTAGCATTCCAGTTTCTCCAGTCTCATGCCAACACCAACCACAGCCACATTATGGTCTGACCTACAATATTAGTGCTATATTTGCTTTATTATTTCATAATTTTTGTTGGGGATAAAGGGCAGATACCATAGGGGAACAGAGTTATGGGCATGTGTACTAAACCACAGCTAAAATCATGTTTATGACTAGATAACACGCCCCTATCTGATGGTGTTTAGGTTAGGGTCATTTCATTTCTTGTAATTTTGGTTCCACTTTCAAGTTCAAAATTCTTTGTTTTAGAATCAGATATCCTTGATTTGCCTCCACTGCCCACCTCCTATTATTCTCCTTTAAACTGTGCAAATAATGAACATCATATTTGTAATTTTAACTACAGAATACTGGAGTGTAGAAGTAAATGTTATTTAAGAACACAAACAGATAAGTCTTCAGTTTTTCGTCTTTTCTTTTTTTAAGGAAGACTAGCCCTGAGCTAATATCTGCCAATCCTCTTCTTTTTGCTGATGAAGACTGGCCCTGAGCTAACAACCCTGCCCATCTTCCTCTACTTTGTATGTGGGACGCCTACCACAGCCTGGCGTGCCAAGCGGTGCCATGTCTGTACCCGGGATCCGAACCTGTGAACCCCGGGCCACGGAAACGGAACGTGCGCACTTAACCGCTGCACCACTGGGCTGGCCCCAAGTCTTCAGTTTTGATCAGCTATGGAAGAAAAAAAATGAGATGATGCAAAAAAGAGATGGGCAGATAAAGAGAGATTTTGCTCTAATTGGAAGTAGACAGGTAGGATATTTCAGGACCTTTGAAGACATGACAATATATCCTAGAAGCTCTTAACTATTTTTAGTTTCTTCATATGGAGTTGGGATCTTTCTCTGTCTTTTGTAGCAACTTAGAGCATTTATCCCTGGTGTTTTAAAATAATAATGTGTTAGATAAATGAAAGAGGCTAATACTAGTAAAAATAATAATCTTAGGAGACTGTGAATCTCCCAACCCCCACTGACCACTGCAAGAGTTGAGGGGATTGACAGCCCAACATCACTGTTGGAGTCACACTCTTGGATATTACACTGCTTCAGAAGTTCTAGGCTGGAGTAAAGTAAGGTTTACAGTTGAGTTTGCATTTCTCTCTCCATACTCTCTAATTTGATTATTTTACAAATAACCCCTAAATTCAAAAATTTGTATTTTTTACTTGATAAATTTGACATGTGGCATTTTGTAAATTTAAGGTGTATGTTGTGTTACGTTGATATGTTTATAGATTGCAATATGATTGTTGTGTGTATCACATTACACCATTATGTTGAGCATCACAGATTAACCCCTTATCTGATACATGGCTTGCAAAAATTTCCTCTTATTCTGTAGGCTTCAGTTTCATTTTGTTAATTGTTTCTTTTGCTGTGCAGAAGCTTTTGAGTTTCATGTATTCCCATTTGTTGATTTTTACTTTTGTTATTTGTGCTTTTGGCATCACGTCCAAAAATTATTCTAAGATCAGCATCAAAGAGCTTCTTCTCTATGTTTTCTTCTAGGAATTTTATGGTATCAGGTCTCATGTTTAAGTCTTTGATCCATTTAGATTAATTTGTTTGAGTGGTGTGAGATAGGGGTCTAATTTCATTGTTCTGCATGTGTTTCTCCAGTTTTCCCAGAACCATTTGGTGAAGAGACCATCCTACCCCCATTAGGTGTTCTTAGCTCCCTTGTCAAATATCAGTTGACCCTATATGCCAGGATTTAATTCTGGGCTCTCTGTGCTGTTCCATTGTTCTACGTGTCTATTTTTGTGCCAGTACTACACTGTTTTTATTAATAGGCTTTGTAGTATAGTTTGAAATCAGAAGATGTGATACGTCTGGGTTTGTTTTTTTCTCTCACGATGTGTTTGGCTATTCTGGGTGTTTTGTAGTTCCACAGAAATTTGAGGATGGTTTCTTCTATTTTTGTGAAGAATGCCTTTGGGATTTTGATGGGGGTTGCATTCACTCTGTAGATGACTGTGGGTAGTATGGCCCTTTTAGCAATGTTTCTTCTTCCAACCATAACCAAGGGATGTCTTTTCATTTGTTTGTCTTCTTCAATTTCTTTCATCAAAGTCTTGTAGTTTTCATTGTACAGCTCTTTCACTCCCTTGGGTAAATTTATTCCTAAGTATTTTATTGTTTTTGATCCTATTGTGATTGGGATATTCTTCTTTATTTCTTTTTTCTGATGCTCCATCATTAGTGTAAAGGAATGCCACTGATTTCTGTAAGTTGATTTTGTAACCTGCCACTTTAATGATATCATTGATTATTCCCAACAATTTTTTTGATTGACTCTTTGGGATTTTCTATATATAAGCAAATAGTGACAAGTTTATGTCTTCCTTCCCAATATGGATGCCTTTTATTTCTTTTTCTTGGCTAATTGCTCTAGCTAGGACTTTGAGTACTATATTGAATAAAAGTGGGGAGAGTGGGCAACCTTGTCCTGTTCCAGATCTCAGAGGAAACCTTTTCAATTTTTCTCCATTGAATATGATGTTAGCTGATGGTTGGTTGTTTATGGCCTTTATTATGTTGAGGTATGTTCCTTCTATACCTAATCTGTTAAGGGTTTTTATCATGAAAGGATGTTGTATTTTGTCAAATGCTTTTTCTGCATCTATTGAAATGACCATATGATTATTATCTTTCTTTTCATTGATTTGATGAATTACATTTATTGATTTGAGCATGTTGAATCACCATTGTATCCCAGGGAATAAATCCCTCTTGGTCATATTGTATAATCCTTTTAATATGTTCTTGAATCCAGTTTGCTAATACTTTGTTGACAATTTTTGCTTCTATATTCATCAGGAATATTGGTCCATAGTTTCTTGTGCTATCTTTATCTGATTTTGCTATCAAGGTAATGCAGGCTTCAGAGAATATATTTCGAAGTGTTCCGTTTTCCTCAGTGTTTTGGAAGAGTTTGAGGAAGATTGGTGTTAATTCTTCTTTAAATGTTTGGTAGAACTCACCAGTGAAGCTGGCTGGCCCAGAGTTTTCTGTTTGGGAGTTTTTAAATTACCAACTCAATCTCTTGATATGTTATTGGTCTGTTCAGATTTTCTATTTCTTCCTGATTCAGTCTTGGTAGGTTGTTTGTTTCTAGAAATATATCCATTTATTCTAGGTTATGCAATTTGTTGGCATTTAATTGATCGTAGTAGTCTCTTATAAGTCTCTGTATTTCTGTTGTATCAGTTGTGATGTCTCCTGTTTCATTTCTAATTTCATTTGAATCTTCTCTCTCTTTTTCTTAGTTAGTCTAGCTAAAATTGTGTTTATCTTTTCAGAGAAACAGCTTTTAGTTTTATTGATCCTTTCAATTGTTTTTCTGGTCTCTATTTCATTTATTTCCACTTTGATTTTTATTATTTCCTTCCTTCTGCTAATGTTAGGCTTAATATTTTCCTCCTTTTCTAGTTCCTTATGTGTAAAGTTAGATTGTTTATTTGAGATCTTTCTAATTTCTTAATATATGTTTTCATTGCTATTAACTTTCCTCTCAGGACTGCTTTTATTACTGCATCCCACAAAATTTGATACGTTGCATTTTCATTTTCACTTGTTTTGACACAATTTTTTATTTCCCTTTTGATTTCTTCTTTGACTCATTGGTTGTTTAGAAGTATGTTTAGTTTCCACAAATTTGAAGATTTACTCACTTTCCTCTTGTTGTTGGTTTCTAATTTCACACCATTGTGGTCAGAGAAGATAGTTGGTATGCTTTCAGTCTTCCTAAATTTGCTGAGATTGGATTTGTGGCCTATCATCTGATCTATCCTGGAGAATGTTCCATGTACACTTGAGAAGAATGTGTACTCTGTCACTGTTGAATGTAATGTTTTATATATGTCTAAGTCCCTTTGTTATAAAGTGTGGTTCAAGTCCAATATTTCCTTGTTGATTTTCTACCTGGATGATCTATCCATTGTTGATAGTGAGATATTGAAGTCCCCTGGTATTATTGTATTGTTATCTATTTCTCCCTTAATATCTGTTAGTATTTGTTTAATATATTTTGGTTCTTGGATATTGGGAGTATATTTATGATTGTTATATCTTCTTGATGTATTGACCCATTTATAATTATATAATGACCTTCTTTGTCTCTTGTTACCATTTTTGACTTGAAGTCTATTTTGTCTGATAGAGTATAGCTACACCCACTTCCTTTTGGCTACCATTTTCTTGGAGTATAATTTTCCACTCCTTCACTTTGAATCTATGTTTGTTATTTGGAGCTGAGATGAGTCTTCTGAAGGCAACATATAGTTGGATTTTGTTTAATTAATCCATCCAGCCAATTTGTGCCTTTTGATTGATGAGTTAAATCCATTTACATTTGGGGTTGTTATTCATATATGAGGACTTATGACTGTGATTTATCTTTTGTTTTCTGATTGTTTTGTGTTTCTATTGTTCCTTTTTCTTGTGTTTCTGTCTACAGGTTTAAGGTTGGTGGTTTTCTATGACAATTAGCTCAGCTTCCCATTTTTTATGTTTCATTTCTTTCCTCTAGATTTTTGTTTTATAGTTATCATGAGGTTTGTATAAAATGTCATAGTTGAAATAGTCCTTTTTTTGCTGATAATAACATTGTCATTTACCTATATAGGTTCCATCATTTTCCTCCTCCTCTTTTATATTTTTGTTGGCACAATTTATCCCTATTTATGCTGCGAGTTTGTTACCAAATTGTAGTAGTTACAGTTATTTTTAATGCTTTCTTTCTTTAACCTTCCTGCTATAATTGTGTTTAATACCATATTCTAAAATAGAGTTACAATTTTCGCATTTGTTCTTCTTTTTATCACTTTACTCAAAGTTTTGTGTACTTTCATCTTTTCATTTCAGGTAGAAAAAGTCCTTTCAGCATTTCTCGAAAGGCAGGTGTAGTGGTGGTGAATTCCCTCAGGTATGTTTGTCTGGGAAAGCCTTTACTCCTCCTTCATATTTGAAGGATAACTTTGCTGAAGAGAGTATTCTTGGCTGGCAATTTTTATCTTTTGATGTTCTGCATATGTCATTGCATTCTCTCTTGGCCTGTAGAGTTTTTGTTGAGAAATCTGCTGACAGTCTAACGGAGGTTGCTTTGTAGGTTACTTCCTTTGTTTCCATGGCTGCCTTTCAGATTCTTTTTTTATCATTGGCTTTTGACAGCTTCATTATAATTGTCTTGAAGAGGGTCTTTTTGCATTGAGATAATAAGGTGATCTATCAGCTTCAAGGACATGTATGCCTAGTTCTTTCCCCAGGTTTGGAAAGTTCTCAGCTATTATTTCTTTAATAACATCCCTGCCTCAATCTCCTTCTCTTCTCCTTCTAATATAACCATTATACTTATGTTTGATCCCTTAATGGAGTCTGATACCTCTCATAGGGTTTCTTCACATTTTAAAAATCTTAGTTCTCCCTCCTGTTCCACCTGAATCATTTCTAGATTCTTATTTTCCAGATCACTTATTCTCTCTTCTGTCTGATCTGTTCTATTTCCAATGCTTTCTAATGCATTCTTCTTCTCATTTATTGAGTTCGTCAGCTTCAGAATTTCTGTTTGGTTCTTTTTTGGAATTTCAACCTCTTTGGTAAAGTGCTCTTTCTGCTTGTTGATTTTATTCCTAAATTCATTGAATTGCCTTTCTGAGTTTTCTTGTAGCTCATTTAATTTCCTTATAACAGCTATTTTGAATTCTCTTTCAGAGCCCAATCTCCCATGACCCTAAGTTTTGTTGCTGGAGAATTGTCATTTTCTTTTTGTGATACTGTATTACCATGATTTTTTATGGTGTTTAATGACATGTGCCTCTGCTGGTATATTTGAAGTAGCAAACACCTTATGTATTTAGGGAAAGCTTTATTTACTTTGATTTTAACTGTTCAACAGATTGAGAATTAGAAGCTTATTTTCCAGCAGATGGTGATGTAGCACATAGTTTTGGTTTCTTTTGCTTCTGTTTCCTTGTGGCTATATTTGGGGATGTGTACTTCCCACCCACCACCAGGTTCCTGGTGTGCTGTGCAGAGGAAACTTTGTTGGGTTATAGATGTCCTACTGGTTGTAAATTGAAGAGAACAGACAAAGAGAACAGCTCACATCACCAGGATGCTGACATCATTCTCAAATATTTGTGATTTTGTCTGCTATAAACAACCACAATATTTTACATGATAGATTAAATCCTATTTGGCTAAAGGCTGATTCTCCACTCTTACTCTAGTCACTGGAATCATTTTTTTCTCCATCTTGTTGCACTGAACTATAAAACGAAACAGTGAGCCCTGTCATAGTGTTGTACATTTGGTTCATGCTATGGTGTCAACATTCAGGTAAAAATAAAGCTTCTTTATTAGGGTTCATAATATAACCATTTTTAATTTAACTTTATAATGCAGTGAATATTGATCCACTCAAGATGCAGTACACATTCTTGCCTTTAAAAATAATTTCATTAAACATGATTAAAATGTCATCACTGTGTGCAATTATTTTCCAAAACGCATTTAAAACACATTCACAAGCAAAATAAAATTGCATTTCCAGGAGAAACTCACATTATACTTTCGTATATATAGGTAATATAAAATTTAATAACAGAGAGCTTTATTAATTCAGTATTAAGACTTTTGGAATAGTCAGAGATATCTTTCTCACATCAAATTCTACTAAATTGATAACTTAGTCAAGTTGCTTTATATTCACACATATTTTTTTTTTCTAATTTAGCAAACTAAGAGCATTGGCATATTTGAATTCAAACATAAGTATTGAAAGTGTGTAAACAATTTACTAAAATTGATCACAGCAAAGTTGACCTGTATGAAGAATATTTATTTACAAAGACACAATGGGTTTCCAGAAAAAGGCTAATCCATTGGTAGAAAGTATTCAGAATGGAACACCAAAAAAGAAGAAATTATGGAAAACAGCTGATTATAACCTTAGAGAAAGGTCCTGGTTTTCATTTTTGTTTTCTTTTAAAGCAAAATTCTTTACATTATTCACCCTTTTACAGCACCCCCACTTTATCTGCAATTTCTCTTTCTGAGGTTTAAGTCACCCGAGGTCAATTGAGGTCCAGAAGCAGATGATCCTCCTTTTGATGTATCATCATTCTGATTACATCATAATGCCTACATCATTTGCCTCACTTCACCTCCTCTCATAGGCATTTTATCATCTCACATCATCACTAGAAGAAGAATGAGTATAGTACTGTAAGATATTTTTGTACTTATTATTTTTGTATTTAGAGAGAGACCACATTCATATAACTTTTATTACATTATATCTATAACTGTGAGCCCTGTAGCACCAGTTCAACTGACCTCATCTTATCAACAGAGTAATTAAGAGTGGTTTTTCAGGAACTGAGAGTCTCCCCTTGTCCAGGTCAGCCTGGTTGAGAGCACCAATCCATCAACTGGGCCTGCACAAATGCTCAACAAGTGACCTTTCTGATGTCAAGGAACTCTACCCTCAGATCATGGTAATGCTGCCATTTTGTAAACATGCATCCTATGAAGAGCCATGAAATTTGACTATGCTCCTGTTTGTTTTCAATTACCTCACTTCTCCTTACTTCCAATCATTTATCTCCAAACTTCAGATTGCCCTGCCCTTCATCCCATAAATTTTGCCCCAAGCCCTGGATCAGGGAAACAGATCAGAGAGCCTATACGCCTGTTTCCTTGCAGATTGATCTAGCAATAAAACTCTTTTCTTTTCCCAAAAGCTGATGCCATGATAATTGGCTTTTTTATGCACATCAGGCAAGAGAACCTCAGTTTTGTGTGGTAACATTGTTATAATTGTTCTATTTTATTATTATTGGTGTTAATCTCTTACTGTGTCTAACTTATAAATTAAATTTTGTCCTAGGTATGTATATATTGGAAAAGAACAACATAGTATATGCAATGTTTGGTACTATCCATGGTTTTGGGCATCCACCAGGGGTCTTCATACGTATCCCTCATGGATGAGGGGGCTGACTGTATTCCTCTTCTATTACCATCTGTGAGACATAAGAGGGGCTTGTTCAAAGTTGCACTGAATGTGTTATCCTTTTTCAAACAAGGCTTTTCACCGCCATCTTATACCGTCTGAAAAGTACTTGAGTAATCAAAGTCAGTCTGCCAATTATGTAATTTCTGCTTTGTGCTTTGAGAGAACTTTCAATACAGGTCATAGAATGTGAAATGTTGAATCATACAAATGTTATAGAAGCATCTTTTAGGTTTTGGCAAATGTGATTATTTTACATCCTACAATGTAGATAAAATTATAACTTGAATAGTATATGTTTCCACTATACTAAAGATGCAATAATGATTTTTCTTATTAAATTAAAACCACATTAATTGCATTTATAAGCTGAGATATGACATCATAAAATAGTATAAATGTATTTTCTACTGTGATCTACTAACTTTACAAAAATAAAAAATTATTAGTTTCCTGCAAAGCAAAACTAGATTGGGTCATCAGATTCAAATGAGATGTAAGTAGGAAAAAAATTAAAATATACATTTTAATTAGTATCTTAGAAACATGGAATAACATTAGATTTTATTTCCATATGCAAGAGAACTTGTATTTTAAGATATTCAAATTATTATAAACTTTTGATTAGTTTTTAGAAGTTGTTAGACTTTAAAAATGTGCACTAAATAAATTAAATAATAAGATGTTTTAAATAAAATAATATATTATCTCTTTACTCTTCTTCTGCTATTACTTTTTTCTAAAGTTATCTAGTATACATGTCAAATGAATAGAAGCAATATTTCCTTTCAGTAAATAAGCTATTATTAGTCCAAAATTTCTGTCCTGAAGAAGGTGATGATAATCTTAAAGACAATACTAAAATATTCCAATGGCGTATTTTGGTGGCTACTCAGGGAATTAAAGATCAGCAAGAGGAGAGAAAGATACAAAGCTTTGGCTAAACAAATCACAATACAGATAATGCTGGTGCAAGGATAAGATTTGTTATAGGATTTATGAGTTATAGGAATAGGGATTTTCCTTACTTGTTAGATGGCCATTGTACAAATTTAAAGTGAAAAAAAAAATGTTACAATCTGGCACTATCATATTGGTATTTTCTATGTTGTATAGAAAGACAAAAACTTGAAATATTGCTTTTTCGTGTTATGATGAACTCTAAACATCTAAATTTGACCCCAATGTTCTATGTTCATACCATGATAATTGCTGAAGGAGGAAGGGATACATTTTTTAAAAAAACAATAGTGGGGCCTGCATCATGGCTGAGTGGTTAAAGTTCCACATACTCTGCTTAGGGGGCGTGGGTTCCTGGCCTCAGATCCCAGGTGCAGACCTACTCTACTCATCACCCATGCTGTGGAGGTGTCCCATGTACAAAAAAGAGAGGAGGATTGGTGTAGATGTTAGCTGAAGGCTAATTTCCCTTAAGTGAAAAAAGAGGAGGATTGGCAGTGGATGTTAGCTCAGCGTGAATCTTCCTCACAAAAAACCCAGAAACAATAGCATATTAATAATTCCATGAAGCATACAAATTATACATCCTGTGAAGTCCATGCATGTAGCAACATAAAACAAAGTGTGTCGTACATTAGCTTTTTACACAGATCGTAGTTGTCTCCTGCTTGTCAGTCAAGACTCTGCTCAAACATGGCCTCTTCAGGAAGGTTAAGCTTCTTGCCCATGATCGACTATTGCGAATGACAACTTCTGAGCAAACAGCATGTCCTCTGGCTCACAGCTCAGTGCTTTTGCTACTATGCCATATTGCTTCATAGCTATAAGTTTATGTTTCAATGCCTGAGAACAAGTGCCCGAAGTGCCAAATACACTTTAGGCATAAGTAGGGCAGAAACTGACTTGTGAATATCTAGAAGCCTGAGATGTATTCTTAGACATATGTAGATCAGTCACTTAGACATATGGGTATCGTGGATGCCTGGGAGCAGGAAACACATATGTTGTTTTCCCTTCAAATAAAGAGATTCTAATCTTAAGTACTTTGATAGGTATATAATTGAGACTTAGGATTTTATTCCAAAAGGCAAGGAAGAGACATTTTTTGACTGAAAATGTTTAAGACATATATGTGAAAGAAATTGCATTAATAAAAATGTCCTTTGTATATTTGTTAATGCAAGACCTAATTGTGAGTAGGTCTGCCTGTTTGAGAAGCCCATCAAGATATAGAAATATATATGGCTCCCTTAGCTACCTCGGTAAGTTCAAATATTGAATAAGACTTTTAGGCATCATTAATTTACTTGTTTGAGAATATTGCCCAAATTCAACAATTGCTTATTTTATTGCACTTAATCTTAAAATATGTCTTCTGATAATAAGAGATTCTATTGTATTCAAAGGAAAATCATGGTTGAGATAAAATAACAATATTATCAGGGAAGAGGGAAATGTCCTTGTTGTCTGTTGTATCTGGCCTGAAAAGATCTAATTTATCTAAAGAATTAGAAAAGTATGTAATAAAACGTTAAATAGACTTGGAAAATGCATTTTATTCTTTTTTTAGTAGAAATTTGACCTTAAAAGTGTTCTGTTTAGCCATTTTGTCTTGGCAAAATGAAATGATGCCATTTTGATTAACGTTAAGCTAAATTACACAATTTGCATTACAGATGATTTATATTTATATTATCGGGAGCTTTAAAGAAATAAGTGAAAATGATTAAAATATTATTTTAAATAAATTCTCAAACAGATGGAAGGGAATAGAGTAGTTCTCAGAAATGGTGTAGTTATTCATAACACTTGGCCGCTTCTTATAGTCCATTATATCAGGGATCAGTTGTATAATTTGTTGAGATGAAATATTGACCTGAATTCTTGAGCCTATGATTTGGACTAAATAGAGCAGTTCTTTTTTTTTATTTCTTACATATCTTTCTATTTTTTTTCTAATATTTAGCAGTTACAATGTATTTTGATAGAACTAATTTTGCTATTATCTCCACACAGGATTCAATTAAAATTTAGTAATAAGTAGGGCCCACTCCACTGGAAAGTAGTTATGAAGTTTTTCTATCTTTTTCTTCTCCAGAAGGCTCTTTTGAGTTGTGGAGTTTGATTGACATTGAATGGGCTTATTTAGACCTGAGACAAGAATAAAGCTAAATGATGGAATTGGAAGGATTGATTTAATTTTATATGCTTGCATAAGCTTCCAAATATTTGTATCCATAGAAATCATGAGATAGGTTGCAGTGCTCTTCTACTTACACAGCGGTCTGATACCTGGAAGCCTGATGTTTCATGTACATTCGTTGAAATATATTTTTAAAGATCTCTAATTTGGGTAAAGTAACTTGAAATTTAAACTTTTATGTGGACTTCTTCAGAATGTGATGAAGGAATTCATTTACAGAAATTCCAGAATAACTAAATAAACATAGACTATATCATGTACATTGTAATGGTGTCCATTCATCAAAAACTGATTCATATTTTCAATGAAATCCTAAAAAAGAAACCCAGTAGAATTTTATGGAAATTGATGACGTATTTATAACATTTATATGGAAATGCAAATGGCCAGGAATAATCAATCTGACTAAGAATGAAAAATTAGGAAAAAAAGACTTGAAGCTAGAAGCTATTAGACACTGAGGCTTAAAAAGCTAAAAAATTAAGAGTGTGGTATTGGCATATACATAAGTAGGCTAATGAAGCAAGATAGGATCCAGACATAGACCCATACATATGTGACAAATTGATTTATGGCAAAGGTGACATAGAGCACGTGAAAAGGATGGTAAATAGTGCTGTGTCAGTTGGATAGCCATATGTGAAAAATGAAACTTATACTTCAACTCACATAAAGAAACATCAGTTCCAACTGGATTATTGATCTAAAGGTAAAAGGTAAATAAAGCAAGCTTCTAGAGAAAAATACAGTATTTTTACTGGCTTTGGGATAGAGAATAACTTTTAAGACTAGACACAAAACTGTTCTCTATAAAAGTACAAATAATATATTGGATTCCATTAAGATTAAAAACTTCTGATTATTAAAAGATACCATTGAGTGAAAGGCAAGTCACCAAGTAGGGGGAGATATTTAAAATACGTGCTACTTACAAAGCTCCAATACCCAGGCTGTAAAAAGAACTCCTGTAATCATTGAGAGAAATACAGGCACTCCAACAGAAAAATAGAGAGGATTTGGAGCAACTGCAACTTTCATACACTGTTGATGGGAGAGTAAAATTTGTTAAAACAACAATAAAAATTGCTTGACAATTCCTTCAAAATCATACAGAAATTCTACTTTTACATACATACCTCAAAGAAATGAGTGCTTACCAAAATATATGTATACGAATGTTTACAACAGCAATATTCATAATAGCTATCAACTGGAAGATATTAAATGTCCACCACTAATGGAATAATCTAATAAATTGTGACAAATTCATATATAAATTTGTAAAAATTAATATGCATTAACGAAAATGAATGAATTACTGCTACATGATACAACAACGTAAGAATTTGAAAACTTAATCTTTAGTGAAAGGAGTAACTAAAAGAAAAACTATTTTATAATTCTATTCATACAGTTTTAAAATAAACAAAACCAACCTAATATTTTGAAGAGAGTTTAGTAGCTACTTTTCTGGATCTGTAGTGATTGGAAAGAGTTTCAGAGGTCTCCTGGGAAGTGGATAATATTGTTTCCTAATGTGGGTGCTAGTTATACAGGTGAGTTTGCTTTATTAAAGAAGACTGATCTAAAAATTTATGATTTGTGTAATTTTCCATAGGTATGCTAAACTTCAAAACAAGATTAAAAATTAAAATGTAAGAAAAAGAGATTTATATGGGCTTGGCGATTTAGGTTTTGTTAAGGCATTGTCATACTAAGGCTTTTTTTTGTTTTATTTTCCTGAATTTTTAAAAAGAGAACAAGGAAGGTGATTGTTCAATCCTGTGAATAATATCCAAAATAAATAAGGCAATCAAAGTTGGTTTCAGGTTATGAACATTCTGTTGGCATCCATTTAAAGCTATACTTTATGGAAAGAATGGTTTTAGTAAACAACTCTAAAGTTTTAGGCCTCAGAATATCAATTTGGGAAATAGATGTTCCTTGTTTTATATCATCATCCTTTTCCCTATAAATTCATATTTCTTTTTTTGTGTATGAATTAAAGTGAGCGTGTTGGTGTTTGGTGGTAGAATATGCTTAAGGGAAAGCGAATATTTCTATTCAGTCTAAAATGTTCACTACAGTTTTAGAAAAGAAGATAAAAGAGAAAATAATTACTTTTAATCACTAATTCTGTTACCTTGATTACTGTGAAGATTCCTTTAAACTTATCCTACTTCCATTTTCTCTATTCAGTTATGAAAATAGCAGTGCGACTCTTACTTGACTCATGAAATGATCACTAAAAAGTAGTCCCCAGTAGGAATCTTTTTACTGCATTTGAGGAGTCTCTTCACATATTAGTTTTATCTATGTGTGTAAATTTATGTATACATCTGCATAAACACAAGTATACATGTGTAAATGTATGTGTATTTGTTGGTCTCATCAGAAATTAAAAATAGTATCAGAAAAAATGGTTCTTTGTGAATGATGTGGGGTTTTTTTTCCAAGGAAGATTGGCCCTGAGCTAATGTCTGTTGCCAATCTTCCTTTTTGCCTGAGGAAGATTGTCACTGAGCTAACACCTGTGCCAATCTTCCTCTAAGTCATGTGGGATGCTGGTACAATATGGCTTGATGAGCAGTGCTAGGTCCATGCCTGGGATCCAAACCTGCGAGCCCCAGGCCCTGAAGGAGAGTGCGTGAACTTGACCATTATGCTACTAGGCTATTCCCTTGAATAATGTTTTTTGATCAGCTTTCATGATTCTTTCCCTCTATTGTTATTCAATTTCTTGGCTGAATACCTGAAACTATGACCATTAGCATATGTTGTTTCTAAATTTAGCTTATTTATAAACAGATAATGGCCAAAGGGCTAAAAATGTTAAGATATTTGATGAAATTATCCTGAAATATTTTAAGAAAAACAGCTCACTATTGTGATGCATGTTCTAAAATAATCATTGAATCAGAGAAAAGTAAGCTTTTCCTTTTGTGATTGAAAGTAAGAGTCCATATCTTCTGAAAACTGATGTGGATGTTGGCCTGGCCTGGGTTATATTCGTTGGAAGTGAGGATTCAACGCTCTATTATGAAGAAACGTCAAAATTCCAAGATGAAAATAATCAGCTGTGACTAAGTTTCAGAATATCAGACTGAAAGATTGGGACTTCCGGGAGAGAAATATAGGAAAATCGTATAATTTGTAGGTGTTTCTACCTGTTGCCTAATGTATAGATGAAACAATGCTCCTGACTAGATAAACAAGGGAAAGAAAAATTGGAAAGTGTAGCTTACAAAAAGGTGACCTGAAAAAGGGTAAGACCTATGTTTATGGTCTGATTCTGTTTTATTTATTTTACTTGGGATAATAGATTTTTTTTTTTATTGCAGTAACGTTGGATTATAACATTATATAACTTTCAGGTGTACCTCATAATGTATTTCAAATTCTGTTAGGATTATATCACGTTCACCACCCAAAGTCTGATGACAATCCATCACCACACACGTGCCTAATCACCCCTTTCTCCCTTCACCCTCCCCCCTTCCCCTCGGGTAACTTATTTAGTTTACTTTGAAGTGACTCCAAAATATCTGTTATTAGAATCTTTTTATTCTTAAGAAGGCATGCTTTAGTGGTCTTCATCAATTGATTCTGGATAACCAGGCTATTTTGTCTACAGTTAGAACTTAACTTGGTTAGGGTAAGATATGGTTTTCTTATTCCTGAAAATATCTGGAATTCTAGTCAGGCACTGACTTTCAGGAGAATTTTTTACCTCAGTGTTTTACTAAAAATTGTTTCAAAGCGTATGACCTTAGTTTCTAGAAAGAGAAAGGTGGTGACGTTTTCAACCTTAGGCAAATTATCTTCTTGACTTTCATAGAATTGGGGATAGTTAGTTAGCCATTAGCAGAACAATTCTTGAAATCCTGTTTTGAAAGTAGTTGGATCCAAGAAATCAAGCTTAGTGGATTGTGAGAGCTATATAATGTCATTTTTCTCTGCTTTCTCAGAAGTCTCATAGAGAAGTTCATATATTGCTAGAATTTGAATTGTTCAAGGAAAGTAAATTCTTTCTAGACTATTTCTGCCCAATTATGTCAATCTAAGTCAATAAAATATTCTGGACATGTCTTAGCAAAATTTCCATCCAATCAAATAAAATCACTAATTTCAACTCAAAAATTTTTTAATATGGAGCAAAATGATATGAAAGAAATGGAAGGAAAGCACTGGACCAGGAGCTTCCCTGAGGTATATCTAGACATCTTAGAGTATACTTCTCTGTGGCATAGAATTTCTGGCCAGCAATATCGCTTAGGAGATACCTATTACTTTAAGTTTTTATGGTTCCTTCTTCCATCACCTCGGGAAGTGTGTGTGTAAGTGTGTGTGTGTGTGTGTGTGTGTGTGTGTGTCTGCTTGTACTGTGGGTTTATATACAAGGTCTTTCCTTGACAAAACGTAACTTAAGTCTGAAGTGGTGCTTTGTTATAATTCCTGAAAGATTGTAGGTGCTTGGTAAATACTTCGATGACTGAATGTGGTCACCAGAACTGAAAATATGCAAAGCTGCTGAGGTTCAAAGTATGAGTTATCTTTAGAGGCTAAAATCAGATAAAGACAGAGATCAGACGGCAATGATTGGAGATTAAGTCCAGAAAAAAAGAACCACATCAAGTAAGCAGTAAACGAAGGAGAGAGAAAAGTGTGGTCAAGCCTATTAACCTAGACTCATCCCCACGCTTCTGCCCGTTTATTGGGCCCCTCTGGCTGGCATGTGAAGTAACTGACCTGGCTTTAAGGTTCAGAGATTATTTGGGCAACTTGCTAGTTTGAGGTGTATAACATATATTTTAGTGAATTGTCAAGAACTGTTCTTCCAAGAATGATTTAGCGACAACTTTGAAGGACATAAAAGCACTTGCAAGAAGGTAAACATAAGCAAATTCGGCACTTATTATTCAGCTCTTTATAGCCAAAAGGATACTTCCTTAAATTGTGACCTTCTAATTATTTTCCTTGGAATCGTAAACAACTGAACTTAAGATTTGGAAAAATAGGAGACAAAAAATATATTTGATAAAGATTTGATGTAATTTACAAAGAAAAAATTTGTCGTGTAGAGCTAATATAATGAAAACTCAATATCCTGGAATATTGAAGCCCATCATCTGACCCAAAGGAAACAAAAGCTGTGAACCAAGCTCTGGGCCTCAATGGAATTCAGACTTGAGGAAGCTTTCCTGATGGTAACTGTGAGGATAATTCTTGCTTAAAGGGGTACGCGATCCAATGAATTAGAAATTAGAGTGTGATATTAAAGGAGTTGGGAGAAATGCCTGAGATTGCTTAGAATCACAGTATACTTACGTAGGCGCAAATAACATTTATGAATTGATCATAAAGATTCCTAGGAGCAATAATGCTTAAGAGAGAATAGATAGTATATCCTATACATATTTAAATGTCTGCTCATAAACCAGAAACAGCAGTTTACAACTGAGGGCTCCAGGTTTCTCATTTAAAGCATACATTAATTTCTGGAAAAAAAAAAAAAAGAAAGAAAAGATGACTAAAGACCTAAACCTTTGAACTGAAACAGTCACAGTGTAAATTTAAATTTTTTTCAGGTGGCAAAAAAAGCATGATAAGGATGTTGATGACATTACATAATGAAATATTATTTCCAAATCAGTTGTCACACTTTCTTACTTGGGTTCCATGACACTGAACTTTTCTTCCTACCTTGTTTCCAAATTCATCCCCATCGATTTCTGAATGCTTCTACTTGTCCAAACTTTTATATGTTGAAATTCCTCCTAACATTTCATTATTTATCCCATGAGTTATTTAGAAATGTTTTTTAATTTCTAGTTTCCTTTGTGTGAAGATTTTACTTACTAACATTTTATTGTATTCTAACTTAATTGCATCAGGACCAAAGGACTTGATCCATACAGTATACTCTGTGACATTTGTTGCTATTTACTGCATGGTTCATATAAGGTCAATTTTTGCAAATAACCTATGTTTTATATCAATGTTGACTATTTAAAGTTCATTAATTATGCTGTTTAAAACCTTTATTCTTAGTAATTTTTCAGTGTAGGCTCTAAATAACTGAGAAAGAAGTAGATATATCATTTATGAAGATGGATTTATAAGGAAAAAAAGAGTACAGCAATTTTTTTTTTTTTTTAGGAAGGTTAGCCCTGAGCTAACTGCTGCCAATCTTCCTCTTTTTGCTGAGGAAGACTGGCCCTGAGCTAACATCGTGCCCGTCTTCCTCTACTTTATATGTGGGACACCTACCACAGCATGGCTTTGCCAAGCGATGCCATGTCCGCACCTGGGATACAAACTGGCGAACCCCTGGCTGTCCAAGTGGAACATGCGCACTTAACCACTGAGCCACCAGGCCAGCCCCAAGAGTACATGAATTTTAATATTAGCTTTCTATCTCAATGTAGCAAATTACCACAAATTTAGTGTCTTAAAGAAACACACATAGATGAATTCCCAGTTTTGCAGGTTGGAGTCCTGCACAGCATGCCTGTTTTCTCTATTCAAGGTACCACAAGGCTGAAATCAAAATGTTGGTTGAGTTCAGTTCTCATCTGGGGATTTTGGAGAAAAGTTCACTTCCAAATTCATTCTTTTTATGGCTGAATTTATTTCCTTGTAGTTGTAAGATTGAGGTCCCTGTTTCTAGGCTGTCTGCTTGTGGCTTCTCTTAGCTTCTAGAGGCCACTTGAATCATTACCCTGTGCACTCCCCACCCCCCATCTCCAATTCATCAAATTCTTCTCGTACTTCAAATCTCTGATTTCATTTTTTAATAGCAGCCAGAGAAAACTCTCTGCTTTAAAGAGGCCCTATGATTTGGTTAGGCACACATGGATCTTTTTCTTTTTCAAAGTCCACTGTGCCATGTGACGTAACCTAATTATGAGAGTACAGTTCATCATAATCACAGTTTTGGAGCTTATGCATGGTATGTATATCAGATTAACAGAAAATTTGGTAGTTATCTTAAAATTCTACCTATCACAAATATTATAGCACCCATCCCAGTAAGACAAAATAGTTCAATAGCCTATTGATTTTTTTTTAAGCTCATCTCTTTCAGTGTTGATTGTCAGGATTTTTCTGACTTCAAAGTGATTGTGGAAATTTTCCATTTTTGTTCTGGAACAATCTCTATAATATATGACTCTATAATATATGAACCCCCCCCCCCCCCCCACTAAAGCATCTGGGGCTAGAAACTTTCCTCAAAATAATTCTTTGCCAGAATAAAAAAAATCCTTGGATATTTGTCTCATTTTTCACTAACTATTGGACGTTTCTATTCTTAAAAACTAACGTACTTTATCTTAATTTTAATACTTTAATTTAGAGATGTGTATAAGATGATTTTGTATAAAGAAAATGTGGTAAATACATACAATGGAGTACTACTCAACCTTAACAAAAAACAGGAGACAGTTTTTCAATATGCAAGCAACATGAATGAACACTAAAGATGTGATGCTAAAGTAAATAAGGCAGTCACAGAAAGACAAATACTGCATGATCCCACTTATATGAGGTACCTAAAACAGTTAAATTTATAGAATCAAAGAGTAGAATGGTGGTTGCCAGGGGTTAATGGTTTGCTAGAAATGGGGAGTTGCTAATTAATGGGCATAAAGTTTCAGATAAGGAAGATGAATACACTCTAGAGATTGGCTATACATCACTGTACCTATGGTCGAGAATACAGTATAGCACAGTCATGCACCACATGACAATGTTTTGGTCAATAACAGACCGCATATACGACAGTGGCCCGATAAGATTAGTACCATGTAGCCTAGGTGTATAGTAGGCCATGCCATCTAGGTTTATGTAAGTACTGTAGGGGAGGAAGAAATTTTCTTATGCCCTTCTAGATTCTTCCGGATGGTCTAAGAATTAAATTGACGTGAGACAGATTAACAGGAGAAAAATAAAAGTTCAGTAACATGTATACATGGGAAAAACCCAGGAAAAACACATAACTCATCAAAATGACCAAAGCCCTCACCTTAAATACCATCTTCAGCTAAAGACAAAAGATGTTGGGGTGGTGAGAGTCAGGGACTTCAAAGCGAAGGAAGGTAATTCACAGGTAGGTGAAAAAGAGCAAATATTTGGAAAACAAGCATTTGGCCACATAGAAACAGAACACAGAGGGGTGCCCAACAAACAGGCTTTTCTAGGTTCCTCCTTGCCTACCACTTGCTCATGTTATCCTAAGGGAATAGCTGACTTTGTGAGACAGGTTTTTTCACCTGTATTCTTTTAGGCAGTTTAGGAGGAGGTAACAAGAAAAACTTCTGAGTCTTTCGTTTCTTAAAAATAATCAGCCTAAATTCATCCGCATGTTAAAGAGACACATTTTGCAGTGGAAAATTTTGTTCTCCTTCACTAGATTCTGTGATGTTAGCATAATGACGAAATTGCCTAAGGACAAAGGATGCATTTTTCAGAAAGTATCCTCATCCCTAAGTGAGGCATGACTGTACACTTAAACTTTTGTTAAAGAACAGGTCTCATGTTAAATGTTCTTACCACAATAAAATAAAATTTAAAAACATAAAAATCACGTGTGATGTGTACCTTTGATATTTAGTGTTTTGATTACCCTTGTTTTTAAAACATGTTTTATTGTAGTTTAATTTTTCATCCTCCAAAAAATAATTTACTAAAGTATTTTATGTAAAATTCCAACTGCCGGAACATTTCTTTTCATGCATTTAATGTCTTTGCCTATGAACACAAATGCAATTTTTCTTGCTTTTTTTCAGTTGAAAGAGTTCACTATTTTATAACCATCATATCTTAACTTTTGTCCTATAATTTTTAAAAACCCATTATTTTCTGCATGTTGACAGCTTCTCAATTTTCACATTACTAATATCTGACTTTTTGAACTTGTTTTAAATTCAATTTTAATTCTACTAACCATATATGTTTAATCAGTCTCCTTTGTGTTAGACCCTATTCATCAGAGTTTATTGTTTTAGCATCACTATATTCATTTAATTTTAATAACCTTGTCATTTTAAAACAATTTTAGATTTATAGAATAACCATGAAGACAGCATTGAGGTTCCCATATTCTGCACACCCAATTTTCCCTGTTATTAGCATCTGTCAAAATTGACTGTAGTGGAGTCATTTTAAAATGCGGTTGGAGCTTCCTTTACAAAGAAACTGTTTTGCTGTCTTGAACCTTGGACCGGGCCCAAACCTTTGAAGTGGGCCAAAATCGCAATTGTTTTATAAGCAATTGTTTGAGAAGTCAGCAGGCGAAGGGATATCCTGATCACAAAGACTGATGATTGCTCTTCTATTCTGAAGCCAGAATTAATAGTCAATCAGTGTTTAGCCAAGACTAGCGCTCTGTCTTGAATTCCAATTAAAATCCTTTGTAATACAATCCCTGTTCTTTGCCTTTAAAAGCCCCTGATTTTTATCTCTAGCAGAAGACATATTGGGTTTCTACCTTAATCTGTGTCTCCCAAATTGCAATTCTCATTGCCCAAATAAATATCTGCTGTATAAATGGTAGTGATTTTTGTCGGTTGACTTATCTTACATTAGTATGATAAATTTATTAGAATTAAAAAAACAATATTGATAATTATTATTAATTAAAGCCCATACTTTTCCAGATTTCCTTAGTTTTAACTAATGTCCTTTTTCTGTTCCAGGATCCCATCCAGAACACCACACTGCATTTAGTAGTCCTATTTCCTTGATTTCCTCTTGGCTGTGTTGGTGTCTCTGAATTTCCTTGGATTTTATAACTGTATTAGGTTCCTATTCATGCCGTAACAAATTGTCACAAACTTAGTGACAAACGTAGTAACTTACAGTTCTGGAAGTCAGTCTCTCTGGTGTAGAGTCAAGGTTTCAGTAGGGCTGCTTCCTCCTGGAGGTTCCCTTCCTTTATTTGTCCAGCTCCTAGAGGCTGTCTGTATTCCTTAGCTAATGGCTTCCTCACATTGTTCCAAATTCTGACTTCCATCTCTCAACCATTACTCCTCACTTTGACTGCTGTATCTCAACGTGATTACATTGGGCCGCCTGGATAATCCAGAATAATCTCCTAATCTCAAAATGCTTAATTAATCACATTGATAAAGTCTCTTTTATCATGTAATGTAACACATTCACTTGTTCTGGGGATAAGAATGTGGGCATCTTTGAGGGTCATTATTCACCTTACACAACCTCTGACAGTTTGGGGGAGTGCTGGTAAGGTATTTTGCAGCCACATTCTCAATCAAGATTTGTCTAATGTTGTCATGATTAGACTAGAGTTGTATATATTTTTGGTGGAAGACTACAGAGGTTAAGAGCTATCTTCACCACTTCAAGGGCACATATTATCAACATGACAGCCCTACTGAATTTAAACTTGATAATCTAGCTGATGTAATGGTTTTCAGGTTTTTCACCAGGAAGATTCACATTTCCCCTCTCCCTTCATGCCATACTCTTGGAAGAAAGTCACTACCCACAGCCTACACGTAAGAAAAGGGGAGTTATGCTCGCCCTTCTTGAGAGCAGTGTATCTATGTAAAGTTTTTGGAATTCTTCTGCACAGATTTGTCTATTCTCCCCCATTTATTTATTTAATTATTTAATCATTTATAAATATTAGCATAGACTCTCATATATATATATTTTATATTTTGGATTATAATTTTATTCTATTTTACTTATTTCGTCGCTCAATTTTTCCCAGCTTTGGCTGTTGAAGGCAGTCTCAGTGGGCTTTCTAGTCCTTTGACATGCTACTATCATTGTAATTTTTGTTTGCTTTTTTATTTGTTTACTTTAAACACTTCCTTGCTTTCTGGTACTACAATGTGCCTCAGGCTCATCTTGAATATTTCCTTCCTGAGTCCTAGAATCAGCCATTTCTCCAAGGAGCCTCATTCCATTTATTAGAGAGTTGTATGAAAAACCAAGATCTCAGTGCTAGGTTTGCTCATTGCTATCATGGTATCATTGTTTCTAGGTCCTCTCAGCTGACAGAACAAGGAAATATATTTATCTATACTAAGCCACGTATATGCACATATCTATAAATATTTATGTATGTAACCATCCATGTCTATATTAAGCTAACCTGCTTTTAGAATCATTTCTCCAACTCTATTACTACATGAGTGATTCTAGCTCCCTTCACTTTCTGAACTGTAACGTCCTTCATTGACAGTGAGAATCCTGGTTCCTGTCATCTGCCATCATTTACTCAAACGTTCATTTCCACCATATATACTGTATTTTCAGAAATGTAACATGCACCTCATGTTAACATGGGAAAATTTCTCCACATAGTTAGATCTTTGATTTTTTTTCATCAGTCTTGTAGTTTTCCACTTACAGGTCCTGTACATATTTTATTTGATTTATACTTAAGTGCTTCCTTTTTTGGGTTAATATTGTTAATGGTATTGTATTCTATTTTCTTTTTAATATCAAATTTCTGTTGTTCATTGCTGGTATACAGGAAAGTAATTGACTGATATATTAACATTGTTTACTGTGAACTTACTATACTCATTTATTTGTTCCAGGAGTTTTTTGGCAATTCTTTGGGATTCTCTATAGACAATCATGCTATCTGCAAATAAAGGCAATTCTATTTCTTTGATTCAAATCTGTATACTTTTTATTTCATTTTCCTGTCTTATTGTACTAGATAAGAATCAATGAGTGAAGAATACTCACTTTTTTCTTCTCTCTTTTTGTCCCTGTTAGCCCGGCTAGAGTTTTATCAATTTTTGGATCTTTTCAAAGAATCAGCTTTTGGATTTCCTGTTTTCAATTTCATTGATTTCTGTTGTATATTTTGTTATTTCTTCTGCATGCTTTTTGCATAAATTGCTCGTCTCTATTTTCCTAGATAGAAACTTAGATTATTAAATTTTGATCTTTCGTCTTTTCTGATATATTCATTCAATGCTATACGTTTTTCTCTAAGCACTGTCTTTGCTGTATCTCACACATTTTGATAAGCTGTATTTTTATTTTCATTTAGGTTGCAATATTTTTTAATTTCTCGTGGAACATCTGGCTTTCTCATGAAGAGAAAATGTCAATCTGGCCATATTTAATTCTTCAAACTTCCATATTACTTTACCTAGGAGAAATTCCTGGACATTATTCTCTAGTGAAATTCCTACCAAGATATTAATGTTGGTAAGATATTTCTTTTGCTATTTTATTTGAACATAAACTATGAATAGATTCTTCATGAGATTTCCACTTTTAATTATTTACTACGCATTTATGAGAAGAAATATAAGGACAGATGCACACTGATTACATTTTGGGTGTGAAATTACATGAGTGTGGAAGACAGGTTAATAATTATGTTTTTATATACTTTGGCATGTTTGACTTATTTCCTGACCCTGTCTTATTTTTATAAATAAAAAATTTCTATAAAACAATCAAAAAAACAGTGTATACATAAATCTGTGGTTCTTTATATATTTACATGACAAAATAAAACCATACTTGTCTATTCTTTATGTAAGTTTACAAAGATAGTATATTTTTATATCTTTCCCAATGTATTAGCTACAAAGTTTTGTTGACATCTGGTATTATGGACTTCCATTTGTAAACATATAAAGTTATTTGTATGCCATATATATATGCATAACTGCTTTCAATATTCTCTGAGAGCCTTTTTATACTATGTCTTCATTTTTATAAATCTCAATTGACTGGAATACCTAATGAAGGAAAGTTTTTTTTCATGAAGTTTATGTGGATGATATATTTTCTGAGAATTTGCATATGTAAAGAGTATCTTTTGATTACCTTCACACATGAATAACAAAGCAAGTTGTGTTTTGAATTCATATATCATAAACCTTTCGTCTCAAAATAATATAGCAATTTCTCTTTTGTCCCTTGACATTTTATGTGACAGAGAATAAACTTAACACATTTTTCTTTCTTTCCATATAGATTGATTGGCTCTCTTGGAAAATCTGGATCTTTCGGTATTCTGTAAATGTATTCATTTTACCCAGATGAATTGGAGTATTTTCTCTTGATATTAATCTTGTTTAATTTTAAATAAGTCAATTATTTAGCAAATTAAGTCTCTCTTCATCACATTTTATTTTTCTGTTTGTTCAATATCTTTTTCAGTAACATCAAGCATTTTGCTCTCAATCTTAACACATATCAATTTCTCCTTTATGATTTTATCTCTAAGCTTTTCTTCTCTGAGAGATGTCTTCTTCTCTGTTTTAATGTTTGTTATATATATTGTACACTCTACTATACCGTATGTATAGATTTTATGTATTATGGACTATGCCATTTTTGTAATCTGTATAGTTTCTTTATTTTTAAGAAATAAAGCTTTCCTTTTAATGTCTATCTTTCTCCTTCATGTCTCTTTTTGTCTTCTGAATGCTGAATTATTATTATATTTTTCAGTATTTTATAAAATCTACAATTTCTTAATTATTTTTAAAATCACAGAACCAGTGTTAATGTTTGTTTCTTTAACATTAAGTGTTTTCTTTAATGATGCAACTCTTGTCCCCCCTAAAAAGTTATTTCCTACTGTCTAGTCCTTGTAGAAAATTTCCTATATTTCAATCTTTTTGTCAATTTCATCATCGTCTATTTTAACGTATTCTTCCTTCCTCTTCTCTGCCTTCTTCTTTTTCCCTCTTTTTTTTTCTTGTTTCTTTCTTTGACATGTATTTCTCTTTATTATGCAATTTTCCTTACAACAGATGCAAAATGACAAGAGAAAGGGGCAATTAATATTTAACCTTTGCTTTCACAATCCATTGGGATTTTTTTCTCATGAAAATAAACTGCTAAAGTAGTTTGAAAGGAAATTACCCAACATCAAATTATTTAACATGAGCAATCAACATTTTTCCTAAATTAAGTATGCACGAGTGTGTATTTGTGTGTGTATGTTACTGATAATCTTGTTAAATGAGGTAAAATTTGTATTGGTTGATAACAGATGAAAAGTAGGATCACCAGATTCGATAGTGTGACTATTTTAGTAATTGGAGCTTTAAAATATGACTTTAAAAATAGCTCACATATGACTGCAATCCTTCCTATTCTCTATAGATTCGTATCAGTACCATCTAATGTCAACTGATATTGTCACAGGCTTCTACTTGTTAAGAAATGATTAAAAATGACAATTTAGATGATACTAATGAAATGCAACACTTCATGAAATGGACAGTCTCCTTCTGGAGAATTGCAAAATGAGGCAGAAGGCAAGAAGCATTTACATGATAAAGAATAAAGAACAAGAAAGAGAAAAACAGAAAATATCTAGTTGACTGGGGCCACACAGACAACCTTGTTAGGGGTGAGAAGGCTGAGAGTTGGCTTGGCATTTGGGGATTGGCTGATGAGATATACTGCATTTCTGGTCAAGTGGACCCTTTACAGAGACACAAGAGTTACTAAAGTTCGGTTTGCTGATGTGGCAACCCGGGCAGGAGTGGCTCCATCTTGAGCCTAGAAATTTATTTCAACATATGGATATAGCTAAAGGCACTATAAATATATTTCTAACTATGCCAAACATTAACCTCCTAAATTACTTTAAAGTCTTAATCTTAGTATCATTTAGAGTTTACTCAGGAAAACAGAGCCATTATAAATTTAATGGGAATAACGGGATATGGAATTAGACCTTATTATCTGAAGCCCTGGCAATCACACTGGCCTCAGATATAGGACCATGAAAGGAATGCTCATGGAGAAGTCTGTGGGAAGCTGTCCCCTCTGTATGGAACTGCTTCAGTGAATTTGCAAAGAAGCGTCTGGTGCGAGCCTGGGGCTGCTGTGTGTCAGTAATGCCATAAGTAAGAAAATAAACTGAGTTTGGAGTGAAGGACACTCACCAGGTGCTTTTTATTTTGCAGCTTTAGAAAATTTTTAAAACAGTTTGGTAAACAATTTAGAAATTTATTGGTATTTCTTTTAGCTTTCAAGGCTATTTAAGCTACAGCTTGTCTCAATTACCAGCTCATTGTGCAAGAAAATAATTTTACCATTAAAATTCTGACACTGGTTAATATATAAATAACTGAATAATTCCATCTTGTGAATGATTATTTACTAGGTAACTTTATTTTAAATGATACACATTCTTTAGAGTAGAAATAAAATTGCTAAGCAAAGAAACAAAATGTATTCATGAAATAGGACATGGAATTCTTCTCATCAGTAAAACACTAGGAACCAAGTGCTAATAATAATTAGACAGCTTATAAATGTTCTTATGAATAAAATGTAAGATAAAACATTGCATATGCCTCACTTACATATTATATGAATAAATATCATTGTAAGAGTGGAAATGGAAACCTGCCCAAATTTTATGAAGCCAGTGTTTCCTTGTTTCACAGGAGATTGCTGTAAAGGTCTTTACTGTAGGAAATTTGTTTCTATGGCCTTGGATAGCAGCAAAGTGCTAAATGCCTCCCTTGGGACTTCAGGTGTGTCAGGAAGATTCTGCCTTGGCTCCTTCTTACCCTCCAAAATGAACTATTTCCCATCATCTGATTATACATTATAAATTCTATAAATCCATTTTATTTATTTAAGAGTTTTTATTTTTATTTTATTTTATTTTTTTCAGGGAAGGATTCACCCTGAGCTAACATCTGTTGCTGGTCTTCCTCTTTTGATTTTCTTCTCCCCAAAGCCACAGTAAATGGTTGTGTATCCTAGTTGTAAGTCCTTCTAGTTCTTCTACGTGAGCTGCCACCACAGCACGGCTCCTGACACACAGGTGATGTGGTTTCACAACTGGGAAACGAACCTGGGCCACTGAGGAGGAGATGGTGGAACTTTAACCATAAGACCATCAAGGCTGGCCCTGACTTAAGGTTTTGACTTGCTAAAAGATGCCTCTCTCTTGACTTCCTTCTAAAATTTAAGCCATTATGAGATATTCACCTATTTGTACATGTGTAAATAAGCTTCAAAATCCATTCCAAGAGTCAGTTTTTAAAGAAGTAGGTAAAACAAGGGTAAAACTGAGAGACTGGGCATCAGATACACACATGCCTGAATTTATCTTGCATCAATGACTTGATAAAAGTCATAGGCTGGTAAATAATAATGAATGTTTCTATGTAAAAGAATATGGTTTATTATTATTTGTCTTTTAGGATAATTCAGACTCAACTACAAAATGACAAGAATTTACCCTTGAGCCAGTAACTTCACTTCCAGGAATTTAGTTTATGAATATGCTCAGATATGTGGGAAATGACTATTCCTAATGTCATTTATTGTGGCATCATTTGCAATGGCTAGAATTGGAAGCAGAATAAATCCACATTTAGGGATCTGGTCAAACAGATTGGCTACTCACTCACACAGATAATGTATATTTAAGGAAAAACAATGAGGCACTCTCTGGCTACTGGTATGGAATAATCTCCCAGGAATATTAAGCTAAAAACCAAGGTGCAAAACAATGTGAATGATACTGTTTTCTTAAAAAGAGGAGAAAAATATGTATGTTATTTCTATTTTTGCATGAAATATCTCTGGAAGTTTACTTTTAAAAAAACGATAATTTGGATGCTGCAAAAAGGAAGGAAACTGGAGAAACTGGGTGGTTTGGGGACCTGATTTAAGCGGGGGAATATTAACTGTATACTCTTTCTAGAATGGATTTCTAAACAGGTGAAAGAAAAATTATACAAACTTATGAACAAAAAACAGATGGGAAACAAAAAATAATTAAGTAAACTTTTTATCCTTTCTTTTTAAAGCATAGGCTGTTTTTCAGCAGAGAGGTGCTTGAAAGTGCCATCTGATAGCAAATTTATGGTAAAATTTTCATGCAAGTTAAACGTGTACAGTACAGAGTACATACTAAAAAGATCATGCATTTGAGGTCTAGACAGAAAAAGCTGTCTGTACCATTTGAATGAGGAAAGGTAGGTAAATTCCCAAATTATAGGATAAAAGACATAATATTAAAAAATTAAAACAAAAAATGTAACAGCAGGTTTCTAGATCTGTATTTTTCCTACACTTTTCCAAATACAGATCTGGGGCCTTCGAGTCTATTTTTCTTTACCTTCCAATTTTAAAGTATTGAACTTCGAGTGAAGATTGCCTCATCTTCATTATATGATTATTCTGACAAAATAGAGAGAGATCTATCATACTGCAATTGGGTAAAGTTTCACTTTGCGTAAGTACTTAAATATTGCTTTTCCTACCTAATAGAGCACGAATATTTAAAATAGTGAGTCTAAAAATAAAAAGCAATTTAAAAGTTGTCTTCTTTTTAAATAGAAGCTGGCAAAGTTTATCAAAGTATATTTTCAGTGTCCTCTGACTATATTTTGATAGCTCATTCGTTTCTATCGTCTGGAAGCTGAGGGTACCAAAAAAAGAAAAGGACGAGATAAAAATTCTGAAATATTTTTCAAATGAAGGAAGAATATGTTCCTCTTCCTTTTGTAAATTACCTCTCTTATTATGCTAAGTATATTAAACAAGCATAGTTTATCATGAATATATCTTTATTTTTTCTGATTAGAAATATAATATACGCTTAAAATCAGACAATAAAAATATATAAAAAATAGGGCAGCCTGGTGGCGCAGCGGTTAAGTTCGGACATTCTGCTTCTCCGTGGCCCGGGTTCGCCGGTTTGGATCCCGGGTGCAGACATGGCACCACTTGGCACACCATGCTGTGGTAGGCGTCCCACCTATAAAGTAGAGGAAGATGGGCACGATATTAGCTCAGGGCCAGGCTTCCTCACCAAAAAAGAGGAGAACTGGCAGTAGTTAGCTCAGGGCTAATCTTCCTCAAAAAAAAAAAAAAAAAAAAATATATATATATATATATATATATATAAAAATAAAGTAAAATATGCACCATCGGTATTCATCTAAAAGTAAATATTGCTAAGATTTTGGTATATACACTTTGTACACTTACACTCTTTATTAATAAATAAAAATACAGATTTATTAGTTTTAAAGAAATGTAGGCTCTGACCATACATTTTGTTTGTATCTTTTGTTTTAAAAACACACCATGGCCAAATGTTCACAAGTATAAGATATGCATACATCACATATGCATATCTTATGTGCACACATATGTGTATGTGCCCTCATATTTTCCTTATATATGTTTATCACATTTACAAACATTTTTGAACAAGCGTAATTTTTTTCAGTCTTTTCACTCTTGTATACAATGCAGTGAGTAACTTTAGACTACATGCATCTTTGCACTATTATTTGATTTATGGCTCAGGAGATGAAATTATCAGTGGAAATAGTATTTATGCCTTATTTAACTTCAATAGATATTACCACATGCCTCTCCAGAAAACTGACCTAACTTTACACTCACGCCCTGCCCAATATTGGGTTATTTCAGTCTGTTCAGGCTCCTGTAATAGAATTCCATAGACTGAGTGCCTGTAAACAACAGAATTTGTTTATCACAGTTCTGGAGGCTGGGGAGTACAAGATCAAGGTGCTGGCAGATGGCGTGTTTAGCAAGGAGCCCTTCCTTGTTCAAAGGTCTGTCTGTTGCTGTAACCTCACGTGGCAGAGGGAAGAGAGCACTCTATGGGGTCTTTTTTATACAGGCACTAATCCCATTCACGAGGGCTCCACCTTCATGACTAATCACCTCCCAAAGGCCCTATCTCCGAATACGCTCACATTGGGCATTAGATTCATCATATAAATTTTGAGGGGACACATTCAATCTATCATAATAGGGATTGCATTGAATCTCTACATAGCTTTGAGTATCTGGACTTTTTAATATTATTGTCTTCTAATCCATTAAAATAGAATATCTTTCCGTTTATCTGTGCCTTCCTTAATTTCTTTCATGACGTTTTGTAGTTTTCAGTGTACAAATCTTTTTATTCTCTTAGGAATAAACCTGAATTATTCCTAAGTAGTGTATCATTTTGGATGCTATTGGAAATGGTAGTGTTTTCTTAATTTCCTTTTTGGATAGTTCGTTGTTAGTGTAGAGAAATGCAACTGATTTGAGTATGTTGATTTTGAATCCTGTGACTTCACTGATTTTGTTTATCTGTCTTAAAAGTTTGATTGTAGAGTCTAGGATTTTCTACATATACAATCATTTCAGCTGCAAACAGGGAGAGTTTTATTTTGGATGCCTTTTATTTCTTTTTCTTGCCTAATTTCTCTGGCTAGGAGTTCCAGTGCTATGTTGGAGAGATGAGAGAGTGGGCATCTTCTCCTTGTTTCTGATCTTAGTGGAAAATCTTTCAGTTTTTCACTCTTGAGAATGATGTTAACTTGTGAG
Source organism: Equus caballus (assembly GCF_041296265.1). Classification (NCBI taxonomy): domain Eukaryota; kingdom Metazoa; phylum Chordata; class Mammalia; order Perissodactyla; family Equidae; genus Equus; species Equus caballus. Next base: position 25,655,726 of record NC_091709.1, on the reverse strand, counting down.
TTTTCATAAATGGCCTATATTATGTTGAGATAAATCCCTTCTGTACCTAGTTTGTGTATAGCTTTTATCATGAAACGGTGATAAATTGCATCAAATGCTTTTTCTGCACCTATTGAGATGATCATGTGATTTAATTCTTCATTCTATTAATGTGGTGTATCACATTAACTCATTTGCATATGTTGAACCATTCTTACATCCCAGGGATAAATCTCACTCGGTAATGATGTATGATCCTTTAAATGTGTTGTTGAATTTGGTTTCTTAGTAGTTTGTTGAGGATTTCTGTGTCTATGTTCATCAGGGATATGGGCCTGTAGTTTTCATTTCTTGTAGTGTGTTTGTCTGACTTTGGTATCAGGGTAATTCTAGCCTCATAAAATGAGTTTGGAAGTGGTTTCTTTCTCTTCAACTTTTTTGGAAAAATGTGAGAAAAACTGGTGATGATTGTTTTTTAATTGTTAGGTAGAGTTTATCAATGAAACCATCCAGTTCTGAGCTTTTCTTCACTGGGAGGTTTTGGAGTGCTGATTCAATCTCTTTCTTCATTCTTCATTTGTTCATATTTCAGACTTGGTAGCTTGTGCGTCTCTAGCAATTTATCCATTTCTCCTACATTATCTAATTTGACGTTGTATAATTGTTCACAGGAATCTCTTATGATTCTTACCATTTCTGTGGCATCTATTATAATGTCTCCTTTTTCATGTATGATTTTATTTATTTGAGTCTTTTCTCTTTTTTCTTAGTCTACCTAAAGGTTTGTCAATTTATCTTTATCTTTTCAAAAAACTAAGTCATAGTTTCATTGATTTTTTTGCTTTTCTTTATTTATTTCTATTCTAATCTTTATTATTTCATTCCTTCTGCTACCTTTAGGTTTGGGTTGTTCTTCTTCTGGTTCCTTGAGGTGTAAAGTTAGGTTGTTTAACTGAGATCTTTCTTCATTTTTAAGGTAGGTGTTTATCACTATAAACTTCCCTCTTTGTAAAGCTTTTGCTGCAATCCATAAATTTTGATATGTGTGTTTTTATTTTTGTTTGTCTTGAGGTATGTTCTAATTTCCCTTTTGAATTATTCTTTGACTTACAGGTTGTTCACGAGTCTTTTGTTTAATTTCCACATTTTTGTGAATTTTCCAGTCTTCCTTCTGTTATTGATTTCTAGTTTAATTTCATCATGACAGAAAAAGATACTTGGTATGAATTCAGTTTTCTTAAATTTGTTAAGGCTTACGACCTATTATGTGATCTGTCCTGGAGAACGTTCTATGTGTACTTGAAAAGAATGTGCATTCCACTACTGTTGTGTGGAAGGTTTTGTCTTTTGATTGAGGAGTTTAACTCTTCTACATTTAAAATAATTAGTGATAGGAAAGGACTTATATTGCCATTTTTTAATTGTTTTCTGTCTGTCTTGTAGATCTTTGTCCCTCTTTTCCTTTCTTTTTTTTTTTTTTTTTTTTTTTTTTTTTTTAAGATTTTATTTTTTCCTTTTTCTCCCCAAAGCCCCCCGGTACATAGTTGTGTATTCTTCGTTGTGGGTTCTTCTAGTTGTGGCATGTGAGACGCTGCCTCAGCGTGGTCTGATGAGCAGTGCCATGTCCGCGCCCAGGATTCGAACCAACGAAACACTGGGCCGCCTGCAGCGGAGTGCGCGAACTTAACCACTCGGCCACGGGGCCAGCCCCCCTCTTTTCCTTTCTGGCTATCTTCTTTTAAGTTTTCTTGATTTTTTTGCAGTGAAATGCTTTGATTTCTTTCTTTTTTGTTTTGTACATCTTCTATAGGTATTTTCTTTGTGGTTATCATGAGGCTTACATAAAGTCTTATAGTAGTCTATTTCAGGCAGATATCAACTTAACTTCAATCACATACAAAAACTGTACAAATTCTTTTATGGGTAGGCTGTCTATATTGGGTGTTTGTTGTCCAATTTTCTAGACTCTTCTCAGAAACAGCTTTTGTAGTACATAAAGCAGCATCAAGTCATAACTATCTACCTCCAAGGCAAGTGATGGGCCAGTGGACATTTCTATTTCTCTGGTTGGCTCTAGTGCAAAAACTAGTGCTCTGCAGACTCAGTAGAGAGGAACCAAGCCAACTGTTCTGCTCGCTCACAGATCTTTGGAAAGTAGAAGACTTCTCAATACCAGCTACCTGGGCTTTACAACCTTTCTCTGTGTGGTCCACACATCTCCTGCCAAGCCCTCCTCTCTTACTGCAGAGATTGTCCTCTCCAGGCATCAGCCTCTGAACTGCCAAATAATGTCTAAGGTAAAAATAATTGTTATTTTCTATCATCCATCACATTCTAGATCTAGCCAAATTTATAGCCTTCCTCACAATCTACCTACCTTTACCTTCAACATTACTTTTGTTGTTAGGATTTAGTAGCTGGTTGTAATGAATATGAGCGAGGTTTGTAGGGACATCATTTTAGGACTCCATATTTTCCAAATCCTCATGTAGATTTTAACAAATAACTGAATAATCTGTACATAATATTACATTTACTTACTTTTCAGAATAAAATTGATTTTTTATTAATTAAAAAAGAGGCTGTGTAAAAAGATATACAGATATCAAATAAGGATATGAAGAGATGCTCAACATCATGTGTCATTAAGAACTATGAATTAAAACAACGAGATACAATTGCACACCTGTTAGAATGGCTAAAGTCCAAAACCCTGACAATTTCAAATGCAGACAGGGATGGAGAGCAACAGGAGCCCCCATCATTGCTGATGGGAATGCAAAGTGGTACAGCTAAATTTCAAGGCAGTTTAACAGACTTTTACAAAGCGAAACATAATCTTACCATATAATCCAGCAATCATGCTCCTTGGTATTTTCCCAAATAAGCTGAAAACTTATGGCAATACAAAAGCCTGCACATTAATATTTACGATATATTTATTCATAATTGCCAAATCCTGAAAGCAACAAAGATGTCTTTCAGTAGATGAACTGATAAATTGGGATGCATCTACACAATGGAATATTATTGAACCACAAAAATAAATAAGCTGTCAAGCCATGAAAAGACAAAGGAGGAACCTTAAATGCATCCTTCTAAGAGAAAGAAGGCTGTCTGAAAAGGCTGTAATAGGGTATAATTCTAACTATGTGACATTCTGGAAAAAGCAAATATACAGAGACAGAAAAAAAGTGGTTGGTAGGTTTTTGGTAATTAAGAGGAAGGGATGAGTAAGTGGACCAGATGGGATTTTTAGGACAGTGAAACTATTCTGTATGATACTGTAATGGTGAATATGTGACCTTATACATTCGTCAAAACCTGCAGAACTATAAAACAGGAAGAGTGAACTGCAATGTAAACTATGGGCTTTAGTTAATAGTAACAATGAATATTTGTTTATCAATTGCAACAAATGCACCACATTAACATAAGATGTTAACAATAGGAAAAACTATAGAGGAGGAGCGAGTGGAAAAGGATATATTGGAACTCTTTGAACTTTCTGCTCAATTTTTCTGTAAAACAAAAACCGTTCTGAAAAATAAAGTTAATTTAAAGAAGAGGAAGAAGTGGGAGGAGGAGAAGGAAGAGAGGAGGGAAAAGAAGAAAAAGGAGACGGAGTTGTGGTAGGTGAAATAATGACATCCCTCTCCTGCAAAAATGTTTAACTCTAATCGCTGGAACCTGTGAATGTGTTATCTCACATGGTAAGAGAAGCTCTACAGATGTGATTAAGGTCAGGGATCTTGAGATGGGATTATCCAGATGATTCCAATCTAATCACATAAACTCTTAAAAACTAGAGCATATTCGCCAGCTTGAGTAAGAGTGATACCACACAATAAGAGGCAGGAGAGATGCAAGTATCAGAGGGACCCAACCTGCTGTTCTTGGCTTTGAATACAGAGGAAGGCAGCCATGACCCAAGGTATGTGAGCAGTCTCTGGCAACTGGGAGGAGCAGCAGCTGACAATCACTAGGAACTGAATTCTTCTAAAAACCTGAATGAGCAAGGAAACAGATTCTCCTCTAGTGCCTCCAGAAGGAATGCAACACTACTGATACTTTGATTTTAGCCCACTGAGTCCAGTGTTGAAATTCTGACCTATAAACTGCGATATCATAAATATGTGGTATTTTAAGCGGCTAAATATGTGGCAATTTGTTATGGCAGCAATACACAATACAGAGGCTAACTGAACTTGTTGAAAGTTTCTCAAAAAATCCCAAACAGAATGAACTCTATCAATTGGAATGGATGTGCATCCAATTTCAAAGCCTCTGAATGATACATGGTTCTTGATCTTTTGCTCACAACACATTTTCCTTGCATTTTATGTATTTTCTTAATGATGTATACCTAAGATTAAAAAAAGTCTCCCTAAATCTAATACCTTTTATTTAATTTTAAATACAGGAACATATTTTTTAATAAAAATAATACTTTTATTTCAAGGGTAGTTATATATCTAAATAAATATAGAGAGAAATAGGTTGGAAGAAAAAGCTTCAATGTACTTGATAGGCATTTCAGAGAAAAAAGATATGAAATTGGGAATGGAGGAGGAAAGGAAAACATAGTAATATAAAACAAATTCAGAACATAGGAATATAAAACAAAACTCTTGCATAGGTTGATGCTCAATTCAGTTCTATGCAACTAAAGACTTCAAGAGTGAAATAAGAAAATAAAAATGAAATTACCTTAAAGTTGAATTTTTAGATGGAGTACCAACTTGAATGCTGAAGTTACATAATCACAAAGTGTAATTCTAAATTTAATTTATATATATTCATTTATGGAGATTTTAAGGCATTAAACAAAGAAATATCCCTTTGGGATAAAATATATTCATCTTCTTTAAAAAATTGATTAATATATAAATTAGATTTATAATGGTTTATTCCAGATGGCTTATCCTGGGGTTAAGTATATTACCATGTTAAATATAATATGTGCAGTTAAAACTCTCAGCTCAGATACTCGGATCTGCCTCTTGACTGAGACATTAGCTTGGTCAAAACTTTTAATGTTTCTTAGCCTTAGTTTAAGTATTATCTGTCACTAACAGCAATGCATACGAAAGTGCATTATAGACTAGAATCGTGAGCACTTGGTAAATATAATTCTTTGTATCGGGTGACACGTTAACTGTGCCATTACTGGAAATGAAAATAGTTACTTTATGTTTTTCCTCTCATTCTGCTATTGAACTAATGAATATCTCCCTGTGGTGATTAATTTCCAGCTGATCTGGGACATATCTCATACTTATACTTAATGCGTGCTAATTTAGGGGGAAAGTTTTTACTTCAAATTATCTATTAGGTCACTTCTTATAAGGATAAACAGGCACTAAATATGGGAATTTCCTTATTCCACCACTCCCAGGCCATCTTGCTGCTCTTCACGTAAACACAGCTATGCACTGTTACCACGGTCTAAAATTATCTTATTTATTTATAAGTTTTGCTTTCTAATTTGACTTTTTCCCCATGAAAGTGTAAGCCCAACAAGGACAGAGATATTTTTAGTTATATATATATATATCTCAATTAAAAAATGCATGTAGAATGCATGTCACATATTAGGAAAATGATTGATATATATTGAATTAAGTTATTCCATGAGGTTGCAGAGGCCAAAAATATAATTTGAATATATATTTGTCAGAGTTTGTTAGAAAATCTGGTATCTAGGCTGAATTGTGTCTTTTAGTAGTGTTTTCAGCTACAGTGAAGCCAATGTACATTCCCCCATCCTCTGTATTGAAAGTGGTATTGAACCAGAGCACCCTTTCCAGCCTTCAAATGCAGAATCTTTGAGATAAGTGACATTTGCATCCAGGCGTGGATTTTCCATCCATAAAGTATTATAAAAGTAAATACCATATTTGCTATCACACGGCAATGGGGCTTTGAGCCTAGAATATTTCCTCCAACTCTTCTTCATCTAATCAATTGAATCTCAAGAATTCTATTTTAGTCACTTGCTTTGAATAATATTAAAAAGACTTCCTATTTTTGAGTACTTATTTTGTACCAGCCACATTTCGCATTCACTATTACATTTTATTTTATTTAATTATCAAAACAACCCTATGCTATAATCTCATATTATTCATCTATCTATCTATCTATCTATCTATCTATCATCTATCAACCTATCTATCTATAACTCTTTTAAAGCTTTTACTTGGACTATTTTTTAATTTACCCTGGTTTGATATTTACCTTGCTCTTTCATTTCTTACCTCTTTCCAGAGAAAAGGAGTCTTAAAGTGATGACATTTCAGTCATGATAGATATGATTCTTTTCCTCTGTTAAATGTTTTATGTCCTGATGAATCACTATCTGCACTTATGGGGAGTATTCTGTAAATGCACTGTCCAAAACGGTAGCCCCTTTTAGCTACATGTGTCTACTGAGCACTTGAAATACAGCCAGTGAACCTGAGAAAGTAAAATTTTAATGTAACTTTACTTATTATAAATGTAAGTTTAAATAACCACACTTGCCTAGACAATACCATATTGAGTAGTGCCTTTTTGATGTATACTTATTTTCTCTCCTTTCTACTGAATAAGTCTTTATCCCATATTTAATTTACCTCTATTTCTTTTCTTTCTTAGAAGGAACACTGATTGTATTCTTTCTTTTCCAGAAGGACTTCCTAACAGTCTTACTAAAATTGTGGACATATTTGGAAATATGGAAACTAGTATGGAAGTTTTTAAAACAATTGTTTAAAAAAGTCTAATGAATGCTTTACATTTTTTTATCAACTAATGTAAAGTAATTCACACATTTTTGGTTAAGATGAAGTAGGAGATGTTACTAGCATATGACTGACCTTTTAACATCTGTTGTAAATCTCTTTTTGAAGCCCCTTTACATTTTGTTGAAACTGTGCATGCAGTTGAAAGTGGAGTCCTAACTATTGCAAGGAGAAACATCAATGCAGAAAGGCAGAAAATAGAACTGGCTTCTGAAGCATAGACACCTTGGTTTGAAGCCAGCTCCACTGCTTGCTAATTATATAGCTCTGAACCATATTGTTTCAGATATGCAAACTGGTCTTAGCACATACCTACTTCATAGAAAGTTAAATGATATGTTATGAATATATCATATTAAATTATAAAAATTTCTCCATTTTTTTTCACTCTTGATTCCAAGACATTCTGCATTTTCCAAAAGAGGTATAGAGTGACAAAATAAGTAGTCAGAAATAGCATTGCTAAATATGCAGTAGAACTAGATTTAAAACCTGGGCAAACTGTCTCCAGAACTCATCTTCGGCCACCGGGCATTGGCCGCCCTGCTGCAGTGGTGACATTAAATGAACGATTGCACACCATGACTTTGAATGGGCACATCTCTGTGCTGAAATAACATAGAGACTGCTATTTAAAAACTAAAATAATGTATACTTTTTAAAGATTTTATTTGTTTTTCCTTTTCCTCCCCAAATCCCCCCAGTACATAGTTGTGTATTTTCAGTTGTGGGTCCTTCCAGTTGTGGCTTGTGGGATGCTGCCTCAGCATGGCTTGATGAGTGGTGCCATGTCCATGCCCAGGATTTGAACTGGTGAAATACTGGGCCATCACAGAGGAGCACACGAAATTAACCACTTGCAACAGGGTCAGCCCCTAAAATAATGTATTTTAAAAAAACTCATTAAATGGATAAATTTCTCTTAATGGAAAGCTAATATCACTATGTGGTGAGGAAAAATAGGATTTCTCAAATACTCTTGGTAGAAGTATGAATTGTTACAATATTTTTGAAAGCCATTTGATAATAAGCATTAAAATCTTAAAAATATCGATACTTTTGGGGGCTTGCCCCGTGGCCGAGCGGTTAAGTTTGCACGCTCCTCTGCAGGCGGCCCAGTGTTTCGTTGGTTCGAATCCTGGGCGCGGACATGGCACTGCTCATCAAACCACGCTGAGGCAGCGTCCCACATGCCACAACTAGAAGGACCCACAACAAAGAATATACAACTATGTACCGGGGGGCTTTGGGGAGAAAAAGGAAAAAATAAGATCTTAAAAAAAAAAAAATATATTGATACTTTTGGGAGCCAGACCCTGGCCGAGTGGTTAAGTTCACGCACTCCACTTCAGTGGCCCAGGGTTTTGTTGGTTTAGTTCCTGGGGGCTGACAGCACAGCTCCTCAGGCCACGTTGAGGCGGCATCCCACGTGCCACAACTAGAAGGACCCACAACAAAAGTATACAGCCACGTACTGGGGGAGATTTGAGGAGAAATAGCAGAAAAAAAAAAAAGAGAGAAAGAAGATTGGCAAGAGTTGTTAGCTCTGGTGACAATCTTAAACAAAAAAAAATATTCATGTAATAATTAAGCAGATATGGGAAACTTCTGCTTTAACGGTGCCCAGTAAACACTGTTTATCATAGCAAACCTTCACGGAATCTAAATATCCAATAACAAAAAACGAAAGTAATTCTTTTTAATATTTGTGAAACAGAATATTACATAGCCATGAAAATGATACTGTAGACATATATTATTTTGGCATCTAATGTGTTTATATATTTAGTATAAATATATGTTGCAAATCTGTAAATATATACATATTTATATATTTATGTGTATATAAAAAGTTACCAGCACATTACATTACTGCATTACTGACTTTTTAAAATACATTTTAAATCTCCTTTTATCATATAAGAATGATCTGGAATGTACTACATCTAAATGTTCCTTGTGGATGACAATGTATTTAAAAAATTTTAATTTCTTTGTTCTATTTTATTTTTATTAATGAAGTAGTATTCAAGAAAATATGTATAAAAAGGCAAAATTGAGTTGATTTTGGTATTTTTGAATAAAACATTCACCTGCCTTTTCAGGAGGCTTGACCATGATACCTCCTAATAGCCGTTGGCACTGGTTTGAATTGCAGGATGGTTATCTTAGACCATGTAAAAGCAAAAACAAAAAAGTAACAACAATAATAAAATCTGTTTGGGAAGAATCCAAAACTCAAATCTCCATAGGAGTCTTGTGGTTCTTTAAATAGGTAAAATAAGCTGGGTTGAAGTCCATGTGCATTTGCTATGTGGCTAGACACTATGGCGGGCACTGCCAACTGAGGCAAGCAGTTGCTTCTCAACCACAGCTAAGTGTTGTCAGGTTAAAATTAGAGTTCATTGCCACCAGCACTTGCAATTTTTCAAGGGAAGTTATATTTTTGTACATTTATGTGAGATGTCTCAACTTTTAAATGTTAGTTGTAACTTCTTTTAAACACTATAAAACCAAACTAAACATATCTGTAGAACAGACATGTTTTTTATACTGGCAGTTGCATTTCTTTTATTAAGAATTGAGGCCAAAAAGTTAAGCCATAAAGTGGCAGTAAACGAGGAAATGCGTCTTGAGGCCATTGAGGAGCATGTGGCACTGGACTGGCTGTGCAGCGATTCAGCTTTATTGTTATTCTATTCATGTTTATTGTATAATGTGACTGGAAAATAACATTTGCTTCAAAGAAGATTCTAGATTGGTGTTTATTTACAAATATTCAAAATATCAAATGTAACTCATTGTAGACAATTTACAGATGGAAGAGCTGAGTATGTGAAATTGTAGAAATAAATTGTAGTTACAACTAGAGCAAAATGGTACAGGAAAAAATATAATAACCATATTGTTTAACGGAGACATACTCAAAAGTAGCAGACTTTCTATTTCATTCCTGTAAAACTTAATTTGTAGTACAGTATTCGATTGTATCTTATTACCGCTTTTTTATATTTTTGTACATATTTGAAGGAGAACAGCATTCTATAGAATAGTGTTCAGGAGATAAGTCATTTACTTCTAAAAAAAGAGTTAAAAAAATCAAACCTTCTAAATGTGATTTCTGAAAGAAAAAAATGTCATAGAAATATACGATTGTTAAAATGCTCAGTATAATTAAGGGATCACTGAGTGCTTAATAACGGCTAATTAAACAAATATAAAGAAATAAAAATTCTTTAGGGGAAATCATCTTGTTTAGGTAAAAAGTGCACTAATTGATCTAAATTATATCTCTCACTTTGATATTTGTGCGTCTCCAATAAATGGATCTTTTGACCCATTTACAATTTGTATAAATGGAGAGAGACAAAAGCAGTGTAGGGAGGGAGTAAAGGAACCCTGGGCAGGTTTATGCTAGGAAACATTATAACAATCACAAGTTGAGTGCCTCCCTCCCTTCACACAGTGACAGATGCCGCTTTGTCTGAAGCCACAAACGACAGCGGATCCCTAAGGCGCTATAAACAAAATCAAACCTGGCAGTGTTATCACAGTTATAGAAACACCTATGCTAAATGGCTCTGTGTCGTGAAAGCTGGGAAAAGTCTGTGGGCAGAACCTTCACTATTTTCAATTTTTTTAGACAACTGATTAAATTGCCCATAAAAGAATGAGCCATAGTAACTTAAAAAGAGGAACCAGCCTCAAAATCCTGGAGTACACAATGAGCACATTCTGCACATGTTCTGTTTATTCCACTCCCTTGATTGAAGAGGCGTGATCAAAACCCAGCTTTTAAAAGCATATGTATACATATACTATATATACATAGATACATGTAAATACATATGTACATAATATATACATAGAGGTATATATATTCAAGTGAAATATGAAATTTATAGTTGATTCATTCTAAAAAATAATCTATTCTTCCCCTAGAAGAACTTATATTTGACATTGAAGAACTATTATTCCATTGTTCCTTCTCATACTTCATTTCTGTCTTTTGAGTATTTTGTCTAAATTGAGTAGTTGAATATATTGTTTGTATTTAGTATTGATTTTGTGTATTTTTCATGGTTTTGAGTAAGGTAGACATAATGCATTCTTTTCCAAGTTAATAGTAAAAGTTTGATCACAGGCAATTATTGCATAACAGGCTTCTTTGAAAGACTCAGTTAATGCATACGTAAGATACACAAATTATCATGTAAGATTAAGGAAGAATATTCAATAAAATGCTGGCATGACTGTCCCCAACTTAGGAGACAGATGCCTGATATCGGAAGATACTTCAAACTCAAGTTGACTACATTTCTCTTTCATTTTACTTTTTCCTGCAATGGACCACTAGTGTTGCCTTTCGCCTAGCAAGACTTTTACTGTCTTGTGATTAAGGTATAGTTAGGTAACTAAGTTTAGGCTGTTTATCTTTCCCCTAGCTTTATGGAGAAAGTACATGATTGGTTTGTTTGACATTTAGATGATATCATATGATGTGGGATATAGAGGAATTCATGAATGAATCTAACAGATAACATTTGAAACAAGATTCTGGCACTGCCTGGCTCCATCCATCTGTGGATTTTGGCACTGGCAAATGATTGCTGCTATATATCCAAAGATGCAAATTGCTCACTAGAGTAATCATGACCTTTAAGGAAAATATCTCTGAAATCTTTGTCAACTTCATGCACTGCTCACTGCTTCTGTTCTTCTTGTAGTAGCTAGTGTTGATGCCCCAGCCAGATTTTCTTCACCAGGCTACTACTTCCACCACTACCTGCTGTAGGTGTTGAGGGCTAATGGCTCATACTTGCATCCATTACTAAGGATTGCCCTTAGCTGACAAGAATCTTGACAGGCAGCTTTTGGAAGGCTCTACTCTCTCACACTCTTAGGCATGTTATCTAGTCAATGACTGAGCTCAGTCCCCTTGTATGGGTGGGTTTATGCTCCAGAGCTACTCATGGGATTGGATGACGCTGGTCTACACGTGAACTCATCTCTTAGCTTAGCCTCTTGCCCTTCCCTCCTTCTGCTCCTCTCACTTTTTCCTTTGCACTTTGTTTGTTTCCACTGCAATCCAACACCAAGGCTTCTTGATTCAATCTTCTGAACTTATCCAGTATCCATCCCCTTCCGTGCTTATCTACTGTTACTATTTTAATATCCAAACGGTCTCATCATCTCTTGCTTTCACCACAATAACTGTGGCTTTCTTCTTGTCCTTGAACATGACAAGCTTATTCCTTCATTGCGACATCGGTAATCACAGTTGTCTTTGCCTGGCAGTGTCTACCCCCAGATCTTTACATGGCTGGTTCCTTCTCATCCTTTGGGTTTCTGCTTCATTGTTGCCTTCTCAGAGAGGATCTGTGTGACCACTCTGTGTAAAGTAGTTTTTTCCTGGCCTGAGACCTGGATTATTTTCTTCCTAACACTTACCACATTAACTTATTTATTCATTAGCTGGCTGGTATTCTCTCACTCCCCAGTTAAGTGCTAAATTATCAGCTCCTCCAAGAGTACCAAATACCTATTAAGAGAGGTCCATTAATATTGTTGATTGCTATCTCTCTCACTTCTTTACAGGTGTCTCCTAAAAAAAGTCTCTCAAAAATCACTTATATAAGTATCTGTATCTCAGACTTTGCTTCTGAGGAACATGACCTTAGACATACCTGTTGATATAGCAAATGCTTATTGAAATGATAGGAGCTCTTAAAGCATGTTGATGAGACAAAATCAGGAAATGGTTATAAGCACAAACAATCTTAACCTTAATAGAGTTTAAACAATATGATTCTTGGTAGGAAAACTGAATTGATTTTCACTGAGGTGGGACATTTGAGTGAAATAATTTTCTTGAGGTTCTTAATGCCAGCCAATCTTGGTTTTCCTGGCAACTCAAGAAAGCAACAACCACTTGGATTTTATGAACTGCAGGATGGAGCAGTTATGGTAAAATAACTTATAAAGACATTGTGAGATGGATGGGATGTGATGTCTATGCTAAATATAAGTTGCATCAAGTTATTATATAAGATTTCTAAAAAGACTACAGTTAAGCATTCATATTCTCGGAACCTTTGCCTATAGCCAATGCCATTCTCTAGAGTCTAGAGTATAAATACGAAATGCGATTTAGGCAAAAGCTGAGAGATTTGGGAAAATTGATGTTTTAATCATCTTTACTTTCATTCTCCCTAAGGATTCTCTTTGGAGAAAAATATTTAAATTTTAACTCCTGCTTTATCTATTCCTTCTTGTTTTTTCTGCCTTTTCTTGTTGTCTTTTAAATAACAACAGGTATCTTTATTTATTGATTCTAATTCTGTCCTCAGTCGGTTACATTATCTCCCATTCTTACTACATGTGACAATTCTGCAGTTTCTATAGGTTAATGTAGGGGATATAAACACCTTCCATCAAACACACAGAAGTCTGCTTCCGAAACTAGAAATAGACTTGTTTCTGAAAGCAGTCTTAGCAGTCTGACAAAGTTTAACCTGGGAAGAGGATAGCTATAGATTTGGGGAAATTGATGGTGAGCTTTGTGGCATTGAGAAGAGTAAGCAGCCTGGAAAGAGCAGCTGCAGCAAAATTAATTCCAAAGATGCATTCATAGAGAAGCATAAATTCTCTTTTTAATTTTTGTTTAATATTTGGCTATATAATGATAAAAATTTAAATGATGTTAGAAAATAGTTACACATGTTTGTGATGTCAAGAAAAAAAGTCAGGTTTAGTTTAGAAACACGCAATATAGGTAATTCAGACCAAATTTTCAATCTGTTGAAACCTTTGGTCTAATGACCGTCAGGGAAGAATGAAAGAGATGCAGTTTTAATTGGTGTTTCCTAATGGAGTGATACTTTAAGGCTCATAGTTTTTATATGGTACACGCCATTTTAACTGCTGCTCTATTGTTTTATGTATTCTAATTTAACACTTTACATGTTTCACTTGGATCCTTAAATTGATCTAACCATGAAGGACACAATATTACAAATTGAAGATTGACTAAGAGGAACATATAAGGGAATGAAGGGAGAAGCAGAGAATGCAAGTATATTCAGGAAGCTTAAAGACCAGAATTAACTGAAACCTTCAAGGAAAGTGAAGGGCAAAGCAAAGAAGCTAGTTTGGCATATAGCTTAAAACATGAGAAAAGGTATTGTGGTGGCATCAGTTGTACTTTTAATAAAGGACAGATATAGAGCATTACTTGATTGCATTTTGTTCCTATCTTCTCTATCAAAAATAATGATCTTCAAATTAAAAATGTTGGAATAAGCATAGTTAAGAAAAAACAATCGAAAAGCAATAAAGCTAGAGACATTTTGAATGACAAAACCAAGTTTTAAAAAGACACCAATAGGGAAGAAGAATAAATTAAAACTGAGACAGATTGCAATAGGGATCTATAAGACCATGCATACTTTTTAAAGGACTCACATGGTGTTTTATAACTCTTCATGTGAGTAATCAACAACAACAGACCCCAAAAGATCATATTCCACTGACAACTGAAACACACATAGAACTAATTATGCGACATCACCACCAAAATTATTTTGTTACCAAATTTACTACAAAGAGTAGTAAAAGAGGATTAGTACCTCTAATGAATTCAAATCTTCAGAATCAGATCAATTACATTCAAAGGCCTAAAATAATGGCAGATCTAATCACAGAGCCACTTCATAAATGTTTGAGATTTCATGGAGGGAAGAGAGAAGTGATGGAGCATAGAGATAGGTGAGACTGGTAAATATTCCAGTATTCAAAACGGGACTTCTCTCCATTTGGTACCATCTGACTTGGAATGGATAATTATTTTGTTGTTTTCAAAAATATCCTCTTATCAATGCTTGTTGAAAATCAGCAAAGATTTTTAAAAGTGAAATTAGGGTTGAAAATCAGAGATTATAGAAACGATCAAATGGCTAACAGTGCTGATTTCCAACAATATTCCAGAAAAAGTAATACAATACAATGGCATGAGTAAAAGCTTTTAAAGGAAGCATTTCTCTTTAGGGGCTCCCTTGACATCATGGTGTACATCAAATTCCAGTTACTAAGTGTGATTTAGTGGATGTATTGTTCCTTGATTTTACCAATGAATTTGAGACAATTTGTCAAGATGATTGCAAGAAAAAAAAAACAATATGAATTAACTGTTGGCTGAATTTATTGAGCAATCACATGCAAGTTATTTATAAATGAATGTTACTGAGAATAAGTCCCAGGTCTTGACCTAATAATCTATTCAAGGTTGTAATCAATGACATGTTAGAAAACATAGATAGAATGATATCAGAGTATTGTTTTTTCAAATATTATCAAATCTTTACTACTTGCAAGGCATTTTTCTAGGTGCTAAGGTCACAGTGGTGAACTTTTACATTTTAGAGTGGGAAGAATGGATAAACAAAGAAGGCAAACTGTATAATATCAGATACAGAAAAGTCTTAGAAAAGAACATAGAAACATTGTGAAGGACAAAGTTTTAAAAAGTTATCAATAGGGAAGAAGAAAAAATTAAAACTAATGAGACAGACTTAAATAAGGATCTATAAGACTATGTATATGCTTTAAAGGACTCACATGGTGCTTTATAACTCTTCACGTGAATTACCAATATCATTGACAACAACAAAGTACAAGGGATCATATCCACTGACAACTGAAAAGCATATAGAACTAACTCTCGGACATGACTGCCAAAATGATCATGCAAACTTCATTTGGATTAATAACAGTGCTTAGAGTTAATAGGCATTTTCATTAATAGACTGACAATAAAGATGCATTATGTTCAGGGAGAAAAAGACAAAGGTGAGAGTTTCAGAGAAAAAACAAAAACTACTACGCTGAAAAATATTAAAACTAAAACTAAGAGACTAGAGGATGAGCTAACAGCTAAGAGAGAAAATTTCTGACCTGGAAATAATATCGGGAAGAGCTTATGCAGAATGAGGCATATAGATAAAAAAGAAAGAGATATATGGAAGATAAAAGAAGTGACGGAGGGTGCATAGTAAGAATATCTGAGATACACGTTACTGGAGTTCTCAAAGGAGAGAAGAGATGGTGTAAGAAGACATAATGACTGAGAATTTTCCAAAACTGGTGAAAGAAATCTAACTTTAAATGGAAGAAATATTATACACACTAAGCTAGACCAATATAAGAAATACACAGCCAACCACGGCAGACTAAAACTTCCGAAAACAAAATATAAAGAAAAATGTCTTAAAAGCAGCCAATACTGTTACCATCATGTAATGATAACATCAAAGTGCTGAAAGAAAATGCCACCAATTCAAAAAATTCCTTCATAATTGAAGGTGAAATAAAGATATTAGAGGAAAAATAATAGTGTGAGATTAGTCATCTACGTACTTGCAACAGAGGAAATATTAAAATCTATTTTTTCCATTATAAGTGTTCCCAGAAGGAAGTTTGGGGATGCATGAAAGAGAGAAGAGCAAGAAAAAGGGTAAACAAATGATTAAGTCTAAATAAATAATTACCTGTATAAAATAATAATAATAATTTCTTATAGGGTTTTAAATACAGGGAGAGCTAAAATATATAATAGTGCACAAGTAAAGAGAAATAGACCCAACATTTCCTCATTTCTTGCATTGTCCAGGAAAAGAATAAAGTTACTGAGTACTATCAGAACTTGATGATATTTGCAAATGTATGATACAACCACTTACCATACGATTAAATAGTAAAACAATATACAACATTGAAGGTAATAGAAGGGAAGTAGAAAGTAAAAAATAATATTTATGCGTAAAACAGTTAAAATAAATAAAAGAATGGTAATTTTATAAAGAAAAAGTAAGAATTATTATTTTACAATATCAAAATAGTACTGTGGATGTGGACTATATTCAATTCCTTCATCTAGGTGGTAGCTGCTTGCTTTTTCATTTTATTATATTTTGGTAAAACATACACCTTTCTTTTACCTATTTTTATCCTTATTTTAAAATACATTATATTCAATAATTTTTTAAAGGTTTAAAAAAGACAAAAAATGATGGTAACTAGAAAGTAAATATGAAAAAAAAGACAGAACTAGACATATTATAACCAAATATGGGGAGGTTTGCATATAGAAGAATTTTTTATGCAATCTAACGCTGCTGTTTAGGACAAAATGTGAAATAAGTACGAAGTCAATATGGAGTGAGAAAATTAGACCCAAAATAACTTTTGATTTAAGCATTAAAAAGAAAAATCTGAAAAAGTTAAATGGCATTTCCAAGGTCACCAACGTACATAGAATGGCAGTGCTAGGACTAGAACACAGGTCTTTGAATCTTATTTCATTGTTCAAGGCACTGTACAGAAGTGTTTTTCAATTTGTAGTTATTACAATTCTTTTAAATGTTACTTTCTAGTCGTATTCTATTAAAAGTTTTTTGTGCAAATGGAAGATAAGATGATATTCAAGGATGGTGACAGGGAATTCTTGCATTTATTTGACATTTGAGTTCCTTGACTTATTAACCGGTTATATATGATGGTTAAGTCTATGTTTCAACTTGACTGGGCTAAGAGATGCCCAGATAGCTAGTAAACAGTATTTCTGGTTGTGTCTGTGATGGCGTTTCTGGAAAAGCTTAGCATTTGATTCTGTAGACTGAATAATAGCCCATGGTTCTCAGGTCTTCAGACTCAGATTGAATTATATCACCAGCTTTCCTGGTCCTCCAGCTTGTAGACTGCAGATTGTGGGACTTCTTGACCTTCATACCCATATGAACCAATTCCTATAAAAAATCAATTTCTTTCTCCATCCTCTCTCTCTCTCTCTATATGTACATATATCTCATATTAATATACCATGAATGTATGTGTGTGTATATATATATATATATATCTCATATTGGTATGTTTCTTTAGGGCATCCTGACTAATATGACTTCCAAGTGTATCTTTATAGCATTTTACAAATTATGAGATGGCATAAAATCATAGAAAAATATGCAAATTTTATTGACACTTGTGCATTGGCATGATTTCCTTTAATTTCTCTCTCTGTCTCTTTCTATCTCACTCCCCAAATGTATACCTATACATATATCTATACCTCAACCATCTCTTCTTCTAGTTTAGCCTGGAAATTACTTTAAGAGTCTTAATGGTTTTCACAATAAATAAGATGTTTATTGTTGGTAGGTATTCATTTTGTTTCTCATATTAAGTAACTTAACAGAACTCATTTATTATTACCTATGATGATATACCTCAATAATTTTCTGGACTCTCTTAAACTAAATTTTTGGTTATGGCTTTTTTCTTATGTGAATACCTTGGTTTTCAAAATTGTTCTTTAACTAGAAGGTGATATTTTGACTTTTTTATTATTTCAAATATTTTACTCTGGTAATTGATTCTTTCATTACTTATGCCACTCTCAAAACACTGTGCATCTTTAGATTTGTATTGTTTTGTCTAATATGGAGAGATATGCTCTAGAATTCCTTTTGTATTTTAGAATAGATGATCCTGGAAATCCAAAGTTCCACAAAAATCAAAGAATCATGTTTGAATTCAGCTTGGAAATTTCATTAATTTAGGTGCAAATTTTCCTATCTGTCTTCAATAAATATTTTGCATACTTGTAATTTTGTCCAAAATGTACTATAAATTAAAATCTGCAATGACAAGCTATGTTAAGTATCTTCTAATTCATTTCTCCGATTTTCCAAAGGAAAAGCTATAAACTATATGTAAGATAGAATAAGAAACTCAAGTAAAATAGTTTTCTCTATTCAATAAAATGGCAGCCGTTCTGAGATACTTAAAAGGGAATTGCTTTTTAAGAAGCAATACCATACTAAAGAAATCAAAACAAACATTTAACATTGACCTCAGAAATTTAGTCTTTTCCTTATCCAGTCTGAAGTCCCTTTATAATTATCATCCACCCAACCACTTCCCTTTAAAGATCTAGCACAGAAGGAAGAGATATTCAAAATAGGTAATTGTTATGTCTTCTTTCCATAATTCCATTAGCTTTCAGAGTAAAGAAGACCAGAAACACAGGTAGATGTATTGTGAAATATAATCCAGTTTTTCTTATTTAGGAGATAGAATAAAAGTAAGCCAACTTTCTAGTGAGTTCCTAAAGATTACGAGCTATGACTTTCAAAACTTAAAGTTAAAACATGAGGTGGATAATTTGTAATGCATAGCTTACTCCCAATTTTGTTGCGAGCAGAAAACAACTATTTTTTATAAACAAAGTTCATGTTACTTGACTTGTTAGCTACCTTATAATTTCACAAGACATTTAAATAGTCTCTTTTTCCTCATCACCTACCTCATATTGCATTGTTGTAAATGTGTGTGGATGTGCATGTGTTTTAACATTTTCCTTCTTCTCTATCTCTTTTCAGCATTAGTGTATATTTCAGGAGTACAGTGTTCAAGTTAAACTTTTTATTTATCGTCCTTTTATCCTTTATGCTTCCTTCCTCAATCACATGTGAAAGTCTTCACTTTCCCCAATGCATTTTGATAAATAAATCATCAATCAGAGAACAAGACTGGGGTACTTATTTTTAGTGGCCCTGACAGCGTTGATCATCTATCTCAGCTCAGATTACTCTTCTCTAATTTCATATTTTCATCAAAAGCTGTCAAACTCAACAGAAGACCACTTGCAGAGTCAGGAATCACCACCAAGATCAATGATAGAGTGGACAGATGGATACATTTGTCAAACGCCCAACTCCAAAATGGGGTATTAAAGGAGGGCTGAGGATATTGTTTTTCAAATACATGTCTCACGATGGTGAAGTTTCTTTTTTCTTTCCTTAAATGGAATTTTATTTCATTTCTTTAAAAGCTATATAAGAGTCCTATATCCTTTAAGACTATAAAATCTTAAATGTTGTGAACTGCATGTTCAAAAACATAAATGGAAAGCTTTTTTAAATTAAGGAAAATAAAAAGAATAATTTATTGTTTATGGGTGCTTGATGATACAACCATCATTATACACATGAATAGTATTTATTGTACTTTGGATTGAAAAGTAATGAAAGAGTGAGGACAATCATTACATTAATGAAATGTCAATGAAGCAGATTTGCTTTTCCGACTTGTTATGAAAATAGTCTTGCTTTATCTATTAGATTTTATCAGAAGTCAAAGATAATAGTCGATGTTATGCAAATTGTTTTAACTACCATATTATAAACTGCATGTATGCCTCAAGAACTAGTTAAATTCTGCACCATTTATGGAAGCTACATTCCAAAATTGTGTCTAAGAATCTTTTTTAAGATTTTTTTGCTGCCTTATTTACTTACTAGATTTGTCTGTTTGAAAGCTATACTCACATCCAAAATAAGATCTTAATTAAAAATAAGATTTATGGGGAGCACAAAGCCCATTAGATCCAAGGCCACCTCTGATGGAATCACTATTGCCAGTCAGAACACATGAAAACATAGCAACTTGACTTGAAAAGGGTTCATTCTGCTCTGAGTTCTAACACAAACACCTGTTTTTCTACAATGAAGGGGAAATTGAAACAGGTAGGTGTGTGGGTTCAAGTGAGATTTCAGATTCTACTGGAATTCTAATATTCTAACAGAGAAAGCTATTACACAATTTTACCCTTCAGAATAAGATCGCCTAAGATTGTGCCTGGTCATTTTCTTCAGCAAGGATTTGAAGATGAGCCGACTAGTTAGGCTAAATCTTTTCTGTTCTCAATGCTGGGAGAGTATGACTATCATGAGCTATTGTGGACCTTCTGTCTGCATCTTTATCAGGGTGCTAGACATGAGCACTGAACTCTTACTGATCGACAGGCAAAGTTTATGCCAACACTCAGGAATGGCAATACTGAAGATTCATTGCATCTAATTGTGGTCAATATGGAGTAGACAAAGAAGACTAACTCTCCTTCACAAGTACTGAGCAAAAAGAGAAAGGAAAAGCAAGCAGAAGATAGAGCTTCTGGAGGAAACTGTAGGAAGAATTTCCAAAAGACTTTGAAATGTATTCAAGCATCAGTGGTTTTGTCTTTCATTTTCCTTAGGTAAATTTACATATCTATAAGTTGTACACAAGTGATGTCAATTCAAATGATAATGGCCCGTAGACATATAATTTTATCTCGCTTAGTCACTACTAGAAACTAACAAAGTGTCTCAAAACATCATGAGGAACAATCGATAAAAAGTCAATAAAACTAAAAGCTGGTTTTTTGAAGAATAAAGGAAATTGATAAACTACTAGCAAAGCTGATAAAAATAAAAAGACAGAAGACACAAATCACCAATATCAGGAATGAAATGGGTTGTAACTACAGATCCTGCACCTTTAAAAGAATAGTAAGATAACACCAAAAACAGCTTTATGCTCATCAATTCAACAACCTAGACAAAATGCACCAGTTTCTCAAAAGCTATGAACTACCAAAACTCAACCATGATAAAATAGATAATCTGAATTGTTTATATCCATTAAAGAAATTAAATTTGCAATTAAAAAGATGACAACAAAGAAATACATAGCAACATGTTTCACTGGATAATTCTACTGACTATGTAGAATATGTAGAAGAATGAACACCAAAACTGCAAAGGTGCAAGTTTCAAATGCCGGCTAATAAAGCAAGTTGTTTGCCCCCAAAGACCAAGTGACTCTTCAAAGGAAACACTAGAGAGGTGGTGAGGGCTTTGTTTAATAGGAAGAGTTAATTTCTTTAGACTTGGGCAGGCTGTGTAAGGTGATCAACATCAAACTGTTGAGTATGGGATATTGACATCCCTCCATTCTATTTTCTATCTCTGTCTGCCCAAGTTCTGAACACTGTGTGGCTTAGATCTCATGCTGAACACAGAGCATGGTGATGGACATTGATGGATAGTAAAACCTTCCTTCTTGACCAGTCAAGGTGAAATGAAACAGAACTAGTTGTGAATTTTCCTATAAGATTGAAAAACAATGCACATACTGACACTGACACACATTCATTTATTCAGCAAAAATGTCTTGAGTGCCTATTATATGCCAGGCACTGTGCTCAGGCCTGGGGATACAAAGATTGATCCTGCTAAACTCAACAGAGCAGAGAAACTAGGTTAAGAGCAATCACAGCAGAAACAGAAATGTAACAGCACAGTTCTGACAGAAAAAGAGAAACTATTCTGAGTTAGCAAGCAGTTAAAAAAATTTATTTCAGTTTTTTGTGTTGGAGAATAAATCTCCCAAAACTCATCTTTGAGTCTCTTCTAGTTTTTTTTTTCATTTTCTGAAACACAAGAAGGTAGAATTATAGAAATAAGGTAAAGTCTATGTTTTTAAAAACAGAATTTAAAAAATTTCTAGAGAGAGAGAGACTAAGAATTTGCTACAATTTAAATTCAAGTCCCATACTCTTTAAAAGCTCATTTTGATGAGCCAACAATATTCAAAAAGTGAAAGATAAAGATATTATTTAGGAAAGCATTCTGACTTGCCACTTTTGGATAAGAGATTTAATAATTCCATTGTTAGAGTATGACATTATTTTCAGAGCCAACTTTCTGTCCCATGGATTTTATTGTATATAGGATATAGAATATAGACTATGCTTTCTATTCAGTTGTACAGTTTTGAATCTTTATGGTCCTCTGTAAGTTTGGGTGTGCATGCATTTGTGTCTGTTTAATATAGATCGCCATGAAAAATAAACCATACAAGTATAGTTGTGTGAAAGGATTTCAATCTGAAATGAAACTGGAGCAAATGAAATGGAAAATCTCACACATGTGCCTTCAGAAGAATAGAACTTAAGAACCAAGAGACTGATTTTCATTAAATGCCTAATTTACAGAAGACCAAGAGTTGTCTCCTGACCAATGAACATCCACCAAGAATCTCTCCCCAACCTCAGGCCAATGAACTTATTGTTTGGACTCCGGCTGAAGTACAGCCTGCCCCAAACCTTCCGGACCCGCCTGTAGCTTGTTAGGGAATGCATTAACATGAATGGCAATTCTTCTGCTATTCTCAAATAAACTCAATTATTGGTAATTACTCAAAAGCAGTTTCCAAAATCATTTTGGTTGCTTGAAACCTTAAAGTTATACTGAGATAAGGTAAATGATGGGTATTCATTGAATATATAGATCATTTCCAAATAAGATAAAATACTGAAAACATTAATTACTGAACACAGGTTTGTCTACATTTGTCTTCCTTTTACAGAGGGACTAAAGATATTTGGGTCTGTTAGTAGGCATTTTTTGTGCTATATTGAAAATTTTACGATAGGGAAGGATAAACTTCTAGAAGTTATAAAATGTGTTTAGAAATTTGTCAGCCCACAATTGCTTAGTACTTAGTTTTCACAAGAAATCCAACTTTTTAAGGGTTAAAACCTCTAATATATGTAATTATAGCTACTATAAGTAATACAGGAAACATTTCTATATGCAAGGAGAGTAAGATGTGTGTTTTCAGTAAGAAAAAGTATGAGGAATGGAGATGCATTTTTGTTAAGGGAAAACAAAGTAATTTTATCCTAAAGTAAAGCTGGTTATCTCAGAATGGAAATGAGGAGAATAGAAGACAAAGTAAATGGGCATAGAAAGTTGGGAAGATAGAGAAATCAAGCAAGCAAGCAAGAGAAATTGACAGAGAGAGACAGTGAGAGAGAGAGACTCTTGAGTGGTAAAGCCGGCTAAAATGGAATGAATTTGTTATAAGAGTTTTAAAAATAAGCTTTAAGATCAATAGTATTCTTATGTAAAACGAAACCTTCATTTTCTTTCATCTGCTGAAAGGGCAAGTTTTTTTGAGCTATTGGTCTGCCTCTAATAAGAGATTATGAAAGGTTTTTCTTCACCTTTTAAGTAATCTGCCTGGATAGCAAGGTTTGTTTCTTACCAAAATAATTTATTGTGCTTCACACTGTCTTTATCAGGTCATTGATTACTTAAGAAAACCCAGTCTTCTCCATATTAAAAGAACTCAGTTTTGTTTGCAACTACATGACCTCCCATATTTGCCTCTAAAATCATCTATTGATATTTTGGTTAAATGGATAATTAAGTATTTCATGATGACTTGTGATCCTATTTACTCAAATGTACAGATCTTTTGATGTTTTGACAATTTCCTAAAATCAAATTCCAAATGGAGTCTTTTTGACCCCATAATAAATCTGAGGTTTTCCAGAGGATCCTTGAAAAATCTCAAAGGATTTATCTCCAACTTGATGAAAGGTTAAACTAATTAGGCTTATTTGATATGTCAAATTACATGGGAAGCATTGTCAAATAAGAAATGATGCTAAGCCTTCTTATCTCATACTTGTGTGGATGCATGTTATTAATACGTGTTCCAGAAATTGTATGAAATTATTAGAAATCTGGTACATCCTGGTATAATGTAAACAGTCATAATTCCAATAATTATCTTAAAATATTGTATATCACAGAAATAACCAAGTTTCCTTGTCAATTCCATTATAATGAACTCACATCAGATCTTTAACAATGAGCATATGTAAATCTTTTGTCATTTACAGACAGCTATTGCTTTACTCTAAGGCTTTTGCAAAAGTGAGATTCATGGAAAGGACCCCACCAAGTACTCTTAACCACTGACACTGCTACCAAATTACAAGTTGTCAAACTTTGGCTGTATATTTCACAACTGAAGAAGGCACCACTTAACGTCTAATCGTATGCAAATGCTGGAGACCTCAAAATCAGACTGACTGGGAAAGAAGTAGCTGACATCGAGATAGTCTGCTTCCTCCCAATATGTCAGATCAAGAACATTAATTTCCATCCCTCTTTCTCCCTCTGACATTCAAAGTGTCCAACAGGAC
Source organism: Equus caballus (assembly GCF_041296265.1). NCBI lineage: Eukaryota > Metazoa > Chordata > Mammalia > Perissodactyla > Equidae > Equus > Equus caballus. Next base: position 25,631,087 of record NC_091709.1, on the reverse strand, counting down.
CTATTAAAATATTGCCAGCCACTTATCTCTTTTCCCGAAAACATCTCTCACAGGTTAAATAAACTTATGCTGAACAAGAATACAACCTGGCCTCTGACTTCCCTTATGACCTACTTCTTGGAGAATATGTCTACTGAAAAAGACATCACCTAAAGGACTCGCTCTTCCCCCATCAGAAAAGACCTTTTCTGGTACTGCTTACCAATTCCTGCACAGCTAAACTTGAAGGCATTCAACCCTAGATTCATCCATTTCAACTTAAAAGAGTCACAGGACCTGAATGGACCAGCAAAGGCACTGGGGATCTCAAATTCAAGAGCTTCTGGTGGTCAGAAGTAGAGACATCTGCTGTAGACAGCTACCCAAGACACCAGACCAGGCCTGTAGAACTTAAAGTTTGATTTCCAGGACTGGTCTCCTTTACTGTGAAAATCACAATGAGGGAAATTAATCAGAATCCTCTGTTTATCTGTTATTTTCATCCTATTCATCCTTTTCCCTTGATCTGGAAGGATAATGCCTTTGACAGTATCTTCCAGGCAATTGCCAAGGGAGGTAACATTTCAGACTGCTGGCTTTGCCATCTAAAATTCCAATCTGTCTATGATGTTGGCAAACTGCTGGTCCTTCCTGTAACCAACTTTTCTTCTGTCCCTCATTCCACTATACAGAAAACCCAAATTCCCTTTGATGTCAGCCATAGACTTAAACTGTTGCAGCCAGGTTTCCCAGGGCCTTTTTTTTTTTTTAACCTTTCTCCCATAATAACTGTACTTATCCAATGAGACACAAATATGCTAACATTAGTAAATTCCCCCCCACTACATTCTTATGTTTATCTAAATCAGATCAGCCCCCAACCACAAAATAGTCTCACCAACAGCAACTGCCTTTGCAAGGAATTTAGAACAATTTTTATTTCAGACTAAGAGATTTATTTCCCAAATGTACTGAAAACCTAACTGACCTTCAGCTTGAATGGGCAAATGCAACAATCCCTGTGAATTAATCTATTAACAATGCTACTTTAGCAGGAGTAATTTGTGCCCCAGCAGGATTTATCTTCGTGGTGGTTATTATCCTCCTGGGCCTATGAACACCTAGAACGGCTGGCACGTAACTGGCTCACCCTGCTTAGGTTATCTAACTGTATCCTTAACTGTCTAAAACCAACCTAAGACACCTCATTGGTCAACTCCCCTGAATTTACATTGATGAGTTAGATGGGACTTACCAGGAGGTGTTAATGATTCGGATTCACTTGCTTTGGCAGATCTCTACTTTCCTGGTTAGGAGTGAGTGCAAATGAGGCTATAATCAGAAACCTTTCTTTATCCCTTGGAAACATTGCCAACTCAATTGCTAAGGCCAATAGCCACTCAGCAGAAATTCCTAGACTTTCTAGCTGAAGTTGTCCTTGACAATAGGCTAGCCCTTGATTAGCTCTTAGCTGAACAGGGAGGTGTCTGTGCTGTAGTCAACAGACTTGTACTTGTATTAATTATTCTGGGGAAGTCAGGGTCCAATTACACAAAATCCAAGAACAAGCCCATTGGTTACAAGAAGTACAATCTGACTCATCTTGGAATGTTGATGTATTCAGCTGGTTAGCAAATGGATAAGGCTCATGATTTAGATCTATACTACAATTTGGTCTTCCTATCTTATTTGCCATTTTATTTTGTATCATTATTTGTAAAATACTCAGCTGTTGTTTATTCAGCCTTTGTAAAAATAACAAAGTTGGTAGACTGATACTTGTTCAATGCTTCAAAACTATACCTAACACCTATATTCTTGACAAAGTCCCCCTGCCTTGACCTTCCACTTTGACCCAATATAAGAAGTTGTTCAAATGTGACTTTGGATTGCTACTAACCCAAAATGCTGCTCTTACCCTGACGAAAGGTGTCCACTCATGGCATGGTAAAGAAAAAAACAAAATGGATGAGCAATCAAAAGGTGAAGTCCATGCAGAAGAAACACCTAGTAATATATTGGATAATAAGCATCCCTTAACAGGGACTTGATCATAAAGGAGAAATGTAGAACCAACTTAAAATAAAGTCTCTTATGTAAGGGACAAAATGGAGATGGTCAATGCAGGCTCATAAAGGAAACTTAACCTATCTTTACAGGAATTTACAGTTCTTTTCAGAAATCCACAGACGACACCAGCCAATTCCCAAACAACAAGTCTGTCCATGTCATCTCTGGACTTTCTTGTTCCTTTGACTCAGCTACCCTGATCCAAATATGCAGAGTTTGTTTTTTTGACATTTTTTTGTTGTTCAAATGAAGCCAAGCAAACCCACTTGCTCTTTGCCTCCTCTGTGGGACAAGACATCTGAGGATGGTCCTCCTCAGCTCCAAGGGACATGTACTCCATCTAACAATATCTTTGGGAAAAAAAGAAAGAGATGAAGAAAGAAAGAAAGGAAGGAAGAAAGAGGGAAATCAACACCTAAACAACATGGTTGATCAGCAATGCTTTCTAAAATGGATCTTGATCAAGAGGGGAAAAATGTGAAATGATTTCAATCTAAAATGGAACTGGAGGATCTGAAATAAAGAATCTCAAACATGCACCCTCAGAAAAGCAGGACTTAAGAACCAAGAGACTGATTGCCATCAAATGCCTGATTTACAGAAGCCTGAAACTTACCTCCTGACCAATGAACATCCACCAAGATTCTCTCCTCATCCTCAGGCCAATGAACTTACTGCCTGGGCCCTGGCTGGACTTCCCTGTCTTTGTACTCTTTGTCCATAGAAACAGTCTGCCCCAAAACCTCAGCGGACTCACCTGTAGCTTACTACAGCATATATTTCCCAAATTACAATTGTCCTGCTCCTCCCAAACAAACTCAATTTCTGTGATTTGAGTTTGCCTCAGTTTACCTCCTTATTTAGGTTGACACTTGTTAAGGATACATTTTTATTAGATTGATTTTAAGTAATTACAGAAAAATGTCTTTTCAAAACCTTGTTTGTGTTTGATTTTTTGCATAATCCACTATGTAGCAAATTATTATATACAAAAGTCCAATGTAGCTGTGATTTTCTTAGTTCATTCTTTCTAACATCTTTACACTGTTTGAATGTCTTTCTCTGCTACTTGAGAAATCTTAGAGATTAGATCCTTTACCTATTACAATAACAACATCCAAGAAAGTAGCATTCCTCATCATGTTGGACTTTCAATTAAGCCAAGTAGTGTAAGGTCAATTCAATATTGTAATTGGGAAAAGATTGTTTTATTGTTGGCTGCTTTTGGCATATTGCCGATGGGCTACATGCCAGATTAATAAAAATATTCCGTGTTTGGTGTCCCTGATATTTTATGTCTTTGCTGTTCCTGAACCAGGGCCAGTATGTTCTCTTTGAGATTTGTAATGCATTTTTCCCCCTGAGTCAAATTTCAAATTGATCTGTCTTGACTGTGATTATGAAATTGATAGAATTGACATTCATCAAGTAGATTGTTTTTGGCATATTCATAAAATATGTATTACATTTATAAATAAAGACAGAATCACTTTGATTTTGTTTCTGATAGAAAAAGGAATTTCAAGTTGTTACTTTATGACATGGTTCAACAAACTACAGCTCATGGGCCATATTGGCCTGTTGGCTGTTCTTGTATATAAGATTTTGTTGAGATGCAGACACAGCCAGTCATTTGTCTATTATCTATGACTGTTTGGGGGTCAATAAGTTTAAAGCTGAATAATTGTGACATAGCCCACATTTATTTGCTGTTTGGCCTTTTACAGAAAATATTTGCTGACTCCTGCTATGAAAACAAACAATTTTGAACTTTAGTTTGTTGCCTAAACTCTTTCACTAATGATAATGAAAATAATAACTAAAAACTGTACTACATGGCAAATGCTATTGTAATCACTAAACATCTATTAAATTATTTAATATTCACAACTTATATTTAAGAAATACAGGTCATCCCAATATTAAAGATGACAGGACTGAAGCATAGAGACGTTAGTTAACTTGTCTAGAGTCACGTAACTAACTAGTAAGGGCCAGCACAGGGTTTGAAACCATAAGATGTATCTCCACTCTCTATACTTTAATCACTCTGCTATCTCCATGACAGTCAGAAGAGATCATTGCTTAAGCTTCGCTTTGTCTTGAGTTCATTGTCATCTCCATGCTTTAAATTCTATTATTGCATTCTACTTTTTAACTTGGAAAACCACATCATGTCAAGAGTGATATTTCTTTGATATCATATTATCATATGTACTACTAAAGCAACTCGTAAAAAAACATGTTGATATATTTGAGGTTCATCTGATTTCCCAGTATTCTAAATATGAGAAAACTATTCCCATGTCCGTTTTTTCAGCAACAACATTGTAATAACTATAAATATAGTACCTCTGTAGCATTTTCTAATATTTTACAGTATCAATTTATTTGTACTTTTTAAGTCCTTAGAAATATAATAACTAACCAGAACATTTGCTCATCTAGAATATTTCACTTAAAACCACCCCTAAAGAGTACTTTTTTCTCTCTTTATACAAGAAATGAGACATGAGACAATCTGATGAGTACAAAAAGTGTTAATGGCATCAAGTCCTGTAGTAGACACTGTTGTCGCCTACCCAAATAGCTCCGGATCTTTTTTTACCACATCTCTGTACTCCTCTTCTAGGTCCTGTGTATTTTGCTGCTCAAAGTCGGCACCTGTGACCTTGAGAGATGTGGCCTGTGGTACTGCAACTGTCTCGCCTCTCTGTAGAGTCATACACATTAGCTGGTTTTATGTACACATGCCCACAGCCTGTAACCAAGGAGTGACTAGCGTGGTCGTTCAAAACCCAACCCTTTGACTCATTGAAGGACAGGTGTAAGCTACACTCCAGATCGCCCTGCAGGATCAGAGGGAACGTGAGACTCCATTTAACTTACTGCTGTAGCTTGGCTTCTTGCTCTCTTCTATCTCCCTTCCTCAATACACTTGCTAATTTCTCCTGGGGCCACTTCCTTAATCCATTGCTTTCACTTAAAGCCATGGCTCGAGTCTGCTACTGATAGAATCCTCCTGGATATCGTACAAGGGAACTAACATCCAGAGAAGAAAAATTGGGATGCACTCCAAGCTAATATCTACAGATAAACAAATGTTTAAATAGATAAAGTGTGGGGAAAGGCCCTAAAACAACAAGAGCAGTAACAAAGACTATAAGCAATAAATCTGGTACTTTTATGATCCTCTTATGTATAGCAGAGAGTGAAGAAAAAGAAAGGAGGTGAGAGAGCATGAGTCTCTCTGGCAGAACTATCTCCTCAGTCTACATGTTCTTTTTGGGTTTTCTTCCTCATTCTCTTCTACATTAAAGCTGTCTTGGGCCTAATTAACTTGAGTTTATGCATATGTGTGCTTGTGTGTGTGTGTCCTTCTGTGTGTTTCTGCAGGTGTACAAATATATGTGTATATGTGTGTGTTTGTATCTACAAACAAACACTCATTCATACATGTTGTTTTTTCTCCATTGGTAAAAAAGAGGCAAGTAAGGAAGGGAAAAGAAAACTAACTGTTTCATGGTTTTTATTCTCCAATATTCTCAAAGTAAATTTATAATATTAGAAGAAATATTGAATTTAATATTCTTTGGTTCTTGGCAAAGTGAAATAGATTTTTTCTTTTCTGTATTCATTATAATATGTTGTTCAAGATATAGTTTTGTAATTATCTTGATTTCATAATTTGTTTTCAATTATAAATTTGAGTGTCCTAAAGCACTGAGGAAATTCAGGTGCTTCATCAGATTTATGACCAATGAATGGGTTCTCTTACGATACTTTATAAGCAGGGGAAATCAAAGCATTACACACCGAGTGGATAGAGCGACCATTTCCCCTCCTACACTACACAGAATGATGGTCTTCAAACAGGGACAGCTATACTCTTCAGAGTACACAACGTTCCAAGAATACAAAAGGCCACATCTTTGTGGTCCAGTGTCTCATTTCCTAAAGGTGATTTGCATCAGAAAAGGTCTATGGCCCAGTGGTATTCTCCCTTTTTAGGTATGCTTCACAAGGGAATTTTCTTCTGATTTTCAAAGGAATATCATATTGTACCCAGATTATATTTTGTTGTTATGCCCTGCAGTGTAAAATCCTGGGCGATGTGATAATTGCTGTCAATAATATATTTACAAGGAAGAATTGAATGAATCAAATGCTTAGTAACAAAGCACTTTTCAATTTAAATTATTCTAAAATTATTATTTTAACAAAACTGAATGAAAACTTAATCTAGTTATCCACTTTTAGATAATTAAACATATTTATGATAAATCAGAGTAAGTTTTGGATGGAATTTAGGAAAATTTTGAAGAAATGAGTTATATTGCTATAAAAAGCCTTGTTCTATTTGCTTCTACTTATCTATGGAGACATACCCTTTTAGTGCTTATATTTGTTAAGAAAAAAAGGAACAGAGGTAGAATTAATACTGGAACCATATCTCATTCTGATAATAAATAACATACATCCAGGGATACATTTGCTATTGGAAAAACCAAAGTTCTTCCCATGGATTAAAGGCTATATTTTCAATAAAATATTTTCCACTATGATTTAATGAAGATAAAAATATAAAGTATTCCTTTGGTTTTGATCAATTGTGTTCTATTGCACATTAATTTTTTTTTTTTTTTTGAGGAAGATTAGCCCTGAGCTAACTACTGCCAATCTTCCTCTTTTTGCTGAGGAAGACTGACCCTGAGCTAACATCCATGCTCATCTTCCTCTACTTTATACGTGCGACTCCTACCACAGCATGGCTTTTGTCAAGTGGTGCCATGTCCGCACCCGGGAGCCGAACCAGCAAACCCCGGGCCGCCAAGAAGGGGAACATGCGAACTTAACAGCTGCACTCCCGGGCCGGCACCTACACATTAATTTTTTAACACCAAAAGGGCTCTGCAGCCTTTAACCAAGGTGGAACCATATATGTGGGTCTGTTTCTATGTTCTCTTCTATTCCATTGTCTTTTCACCAATACCATACTACCTTGATTTATACAGCTTTACAGTAAGTCTTGAAATCAGATAATGCAGATGCTTCAACTGTCTTCTTTTTTTCAGAGTTGTTTGGGCTATGTCAACTTACCTTTCCTTATAAATGTTAGAATTCAACTTGTAGTTTTCTATAAACATTTTGCTGGGGACTTTGATTGGTTTGTGTTCAACTTACAGATAGATCAAGGAAAACTAACATCCTTACTATGTTGAGTCTCGCATCGCATGAACACACTATAATGTTGAAAATATGAGCTAGGTGTTTGCCATTTCCCCTTCCAGTTTCATTCTTTTTCCCTTCTCTATCTTGCTTGGTAAACCAGGATATTGACCTCTATGGATGGCACCAAGGGCTTCCCTATCATCTGGCTTCTCGTTGGCTTTGGCAAAAGAGGGCAACTATGGGAGATCAGAAGGCAGAAGATGAGGGAGGGTGAGATATGTTTTCCACTCTCCCTCAGGCTGTAGTTGGGTGGTGCCAAAGGCACAACTCCTATGGGGCAGCCTTCTTCCCCAATGACAGCTCCTGCTGGGCTTTTCTCCTTCACGTGTATAACTGGCAAGGATATCCACTGTCCTTTACTGATTCCTCTTAAATTGGTCAAAGCCTTTGAAATTTGTCCTCAGTTAAACTCTTTTAAATTGTGCCTTTGGAATTTGCCATCACTTTACTTCCATGACCACGTCACTGTAGGTGTTTTCAGGTATAGTGTTGTTTTAAGACAATAGGAATTACACACAGTTGATTACACAGAGTGTCTACTATTGGTAAATATACTTACATGATCATGACTTAAATCAGATGACCAGCATCCTTTAACGTGTACTTTCCTTTTGCAGGGCACAGCTAGGTTTGTACATAGAAAGGGACGTTCACTTGAATTCATGGCTTTCCATGTTCCATAAGCTTCCTCACACACAAAATCTTATGTTATATGCTAAGAATTCTGAAATCATATAACACATAGGATAGAATAGACAAGGTGAAATAATTAATTCTCCCTGGATCTGGAAATTTCAAATTGTAAAATCAAAAAATTTTAAATGTAACACAAGTTCTGAAAGTAGAAATTTTCGTAGATGTAAAGTGTAGTATTCAATTTGTAGTTTAAAATGTGGTCTGTAAAATGTAGCTTATTAAAGTGTATATTATGGAGTCACATTTGGAGAGGAGAAAGTTGTGATGAAATGCATATAATGTGTTCCTTTAAACATTCTTGTTTATTGAAATTGGAAGTATTAAAGGTTATAAACTGACTTTGTTATCAGAACTTTGAGAAAACAGTAGAGTACAAAATAAGTTAACTCAAGATGATAGAAAGCTAATGTCATCATTTTTCCACATATCTGAATTATCACTGATGAGAAACTTCTAATTAGCATTTTGACCTTTAAGCAGATAATTCTGTAAAACTTTCATTATAGTAGATCAAGAAGAAACTGCAAATTAAAATGCAATTTCCTGACTTATTACCAACTGCTCACTGAATTTAAGGACATCTATATATAATTATATAATTTTCATTATCAATGAAACATGCTTATAGTAGAACCATTCAAAAGTGTTACAAACGATGTATAAATTACAAAGTTTAATAATCTAGATTTTGCCTTTTCCAATTACTCAATGAATTAATTTAATGTAGAGTTGTTTAAAATGGGCTAAAGAAAGAATTTGTGCTACTTGCTCCTATTTCATTAAATTTTAAGTACTGTTTTCCTTTTTACATTCAGATATTATTATTGAGGTTGGCAGAGAAATATTTTTAAGAATGAAATGAACAAATTTGACCTTATCACAAGTTTTTCCACCAGTTTCTGGAGAGTGGGAAGTAAAAAAGATAAGTTTATTGCTTTCAAACACTTTTATGAGTGGGCCTGGAGAAATTAATTCCATATCTGACCAATTCTTCCTTCTTAGTTGTTTTGTAGAACCACGAAAATGAATCTTTGCAATGTCTAGCTTGCAATGTCATTACGCCTATCACCAGCAGCCTTTTGGAAAACAGCAGTATATTTCCTCCTTTTACAGATTGATTTCTCTGGCTGAACAAATTAAAATGTTACTAATGATGGCAATGATTACAGCCCTCAGGACGATACAGTAACTACGTGAGTTTATGATGGCTACTGTTTGCTGTTCCTGCCCTTTTGAAAAGCCCAAGGCTTGTTCCCTGGACGAGTTAAGATCATTAAACACATCCCATGATTATATATTCTCTCGGTGATTGCATTGTTGGATAGGGCAACATGGTGAGAAGATTAAGAGTGTGACTTTCCTTATCTCAAGTCCTATTTGCACAAATTTACTACAAAAAAATTAAAAGGTAAAATCCATTTCACAACATGAAGACTTAGAGAGTGACACTGAATAAGAGTAAGAAATCTTATTTGTAAAACCCAGTGCCACTGTTTCACTGGGATGGACTACCTTTTTAGTATGTAAGGGTGCTGCAATTTTCAAGACAGCCTCTGACTTTAGGTTGTACACTTTCAGAACTTAAATTTCAGTTGTTTTGAAATGAAAGACTTACATCTTAAAATGTATTTAATACATTATCTGTAAGTATTAGAGAAAATTTAAGAATCACTTCCTTTTCTTATATAGAAAAGTTTTTAGTAAATGCCTACTACATTCCTAAGAATGATATATGGTCTTTATCTGGTGTTCAATCCTTTATATGAAATGGGTTGCAGGCATTACATCTAATTTGAGAGGTTATTTATGTGACTGGAAGTCCTGGGAAATTTTATGCTGTACTGTAATAAAAAATACTTTTCTTAATTTATATCACTCAAGCTTAAGTATCTACTTGCTCCGCTATTTCTTTAGCACCAAGGCAATCAATATGTGAATTCGAACTATGTCGGCAGAGCTTATGAAAATGAGATGTAGCATAAGATTTTAATGATTAAATGGGTTTATCAGAAATGGCTAAATATCTTTAGAGAAGAAACACCAAACTCTAGATGTGATCTCAACGAAACTTAAGTATCATGTATAAAAATTGCATTTGCTTTAGAACGTTTTCACCAAAGTGTGTGCCAAGACTATATGATGAGACCGCAGATTAGGGAAGAATGTCATTGAAGATTGAAAATTTTTAGAAAATGAAACTCAAAACACATGACCAAGTTAAGATTAAAGAACTGTGAAATAAGAAATAGGAGGAGAATGATGAAACAGTAAAATTGGAAAGGAAGCAAAAAGGACTAGTTTTTTAAAAAGTGTCAATCTGTTAAGCAGTCAAATTTGCAACTATATCAGGCATTTTTTTTATGATTTCCATGAACAGGGATCTAGTCGGGTTACTTTCATTAATGGAGATTCATTGTATGCATGTAATGAAGTAAGAAAGACAGGAAGTAAGATCAGTTTCTGCAAAGAGCTCACAGAAAATTGCAAGAGAATAACTCACCATTAGGATTCGATACAGATCCAGATTCTTCAGCAACAATGGTTCTAAGCCATTATTCCAATACTCTTATTTGTGGCCACATTGGCTCTCCATCTCTCCTGTCCTCCTGACTGCCTACTGAGATACCAAACCACTGTTCTCTCTACTTCATGACTTCCTTCTGCTCATGCCTTATAATACTTCTTGGCTTCTGGTTACTCTCTCAGATTTCTATGCCTTCCAAATTTGAACACTCAGCTCTCCACTAACTTTCTAAATGTTCCATGTTCAGAGTGTTAAAAAGAGATATTTGGTTGAGCCAGCCAGTCACCACCCACTTTGCAGTCTTCCTGATGGCCTGAGCATCTTACTATCTCATAGTCCACTTTTTAAGCATGAGGACGAGTCTTAGGGTGAGTCCAAACATCTATATCCATATTGTACAATACACAAAGATTGATATGAAAATCTCTCGGAAAAAGTCTCAAGTTATAATGGACACTGAGAAATATACAGTCATGTGTCACTTAAAGAAGGGGTTACATTCTGAGAAACGCATTGTTAGGAGATTTTGTTGTTGTGCAAATATCATAAAGTGTACTGAAGGGGAACAATATTTTCCACCCCAAAATGTGTCTCTTTAACATGCGAATTACTTTAGGCTGATTATTTTTAAGAAAGAAAAGACTCAGAAAGTTTTTTTTTTCCTCCTTAACTGCCTAAAAGAATTCAGATTAAAAAAACCTGTCAAAGGAAGCGAGCTATCACCTTAGCATAACATGAACTAGGTGGTAGACAGGGAGGAACATAGAAAAGCCTATTTGTTGGGCTGCCTCCAGTGCCCTTCGGTTTCTGTGTGGCCAAATGTTTGTTTTCAAACTTTTGCTCCTTTTCACCCATCTGTGAATTTCCTTCCTTTCCTTTGAAGTCCCTGACTTTTCTCATCCCCAACATCTTTTGTCTTTAGTTGAGGATGGTATGTAAGGTGAGGGCTTTGGCCATTTTGGTGAGTTACTCAGTTTTCTTGGGTTTCTGCCATGTATACATGTTATTAAACTTTTGTTTGTTTTTCTCCTGTTAATCTGTGTCATGTCAATTTAATTCTTTGACCAACCAGAAGAACCTAGAATGGTAGAGGAAAATGTCTTCCTCCTCTACAGTATTTACACAAACCTAGATGGCATAGTGTACTACACAGTTAGGCTATATGGTGCTAATCTTATGGGATCACTGTTGTGTATGTGGTCCATTGTGAAGAGAAACGTTGTTACTTGGTGGATGACTGTATGACTTTTCCTTTGACCCCCTTTAGGTGCATCTATGTACCCATGCTCAGTGTCTAAAAATACAAAGAGTTGATTAATTAGACTAAATTATCTAGAATCCAAGATTTCTTTAAATTCTTGTTTATATTTAAAAAAGCAATGTATGCTTTTTTAATAAATAAGTTTAAGTAACAAAGTAAATGTAAAATAAAAAGTGGAAATCCCCTATAACCCACCCTGAGAAAATTATTACTAACAATTGATTACATCATTTTTCTTAGTTTGTTAGGCATATCATAAAAATACTATACTGTTTAAAGTGTGATCAGAAAACAATAATTTTTTGTAACACGTAAATTCATGTTCATTTCAATGGTTACATAATGTATATATAATGTTTCTAAATAACGTTTCTACATAGTGTATATTTAATTATTTTAGGCATTTTGCTATTACAAATAATGCTTTTGTATATACCTCTTTAGTTATATATTTGTATATTTGAATAAGGATTTCTATAGTATAAAGGTGTAAATGTGAAAATATTAGATCAAAGAGTTTTTATAGACTAAATCTTTATTAATGAGGTACTTAAAATATATGATATAGTGTGTAAGATGATGCTAATACAAACGTGAAAGCATTAGATAGCTCATGTATTTTTCTTCAGTTATGCTATTGGTGTTTTCAACTGCATACTTCATTGCCCTTAGATTGCTTTTCTGCAAAACAACCTCACTCTACTTGTACCTAACCATAAGCCACCTCTGGGCTTTTCTCAAGGAGAAATGAGTTACAGGTGGGCGGGGGTGGGGAGGATGAATTAGTAAATGAGCCATTGTGATCCCAAGGCTACCAAAGTCAATAGTTCCTAAAAACTGCTGCCAAATTCCCTCTGGTTTTCCCTTGCTTTGCTTTACTTCCTGGCCATTCTTCATGGAAATTATTCAAGATGACTCTGTTCCCCGTAAATCTTTAAATCTATACTTTCTCTGAGCACATCATCATCAGAAGACAAGTGCTGGCAGGTAAAGGAGAAAAAGAGAAGGAGAAGGCAACAGGATCTAACCTTCGCTGTTATAGATTCAGAGCCTCAGTCTTTTCAGTACTCCTGAGATGAGCATCTCTGGAGGGCTGTCCACACACGCACACACAGACACGCACACACAGACACACACACACACAGACACACAGACACACACACAGACACACGCACACACACACACAGACACACACAGAGACACACACACACACACAAAAGCAAATAAATAAAACAAAAAATATAAAGCAAAATAAACCTAAAAAAATGTATATTTAATAAATGAGAAGTATATATTTCTATAATGAGAACGTCAGAAGCGATGGAGGTTATTCAGGGCCACCAATCAGTGACGGTTCTCACTCCCAGTAAGACGTATGGAAAACTGAACTAAAACCCCAAGTTCAGCTAGCAGAGAAACGGAATAAATGTTGTTATTTGCGTGCTTAAAATGTCTGATATACCTGCTTTCACAGTAGAAATATGCAGGAGAAGGATACCCTCTTCCTTTATAATTGTTTATTTTTCGTTCAATTTCTGTTTTTACTCTGCATGTTGAATAATTCTCATTGAAAATTATTATTTCTTGTTTTACATACCTCTTCCAATGTAAAGGTAGGAGTAGGCTACTCAGGAGTACCTCACGCCATTTGCACAGGCCCTCAAAAGTGTTAAGTACTTAATATGTACTGGTTACTCTTTCAGTTGTTAGAACAATCTTTGGTATTTCACAAATATTTCAAACATATATATTGAGACTATGAAGGCTCTCTGAAAAGCAAAACCGGAAAAAACAGAAACGTATTTGTCTTTATGTTTTATGAAATTGTATTTATTCATTTTCTTCTGATTATTGACATATCTTGGTTTGGGAACATAATGAATCTCTAAAATGTTGTTTCATTTGTTGGATGAAAGCACTAAAAAAGGGAGAGAACACATGGAAACTCATTGCAGTAAATTAAATTCCCCTTAAACTCTGTGAGATCATATAAACATTAAATCTTATCATGTTTCTGCTGTAAAATCTGAGAGGCAAAAGCTGAAGTCTTTGGCTAGACAAAGACTTGTAAAATATTACTGATTTATAAACAAAATCCTTACTATGTCTAAGTTAAGCGTAAAAGCTAAATAAGGTGTGAGCGTCTACACTAAAAACAGTGTATTGTCTACCAAAATTCTCGCTTACATTGGGCAACATAGTCACTTATTGGCTAAACTATAAGATGAAAAGATAATGGGTCATTTCAATAGAAGAAACAGAATGTGGCAAGAAATCCACTTATTGATCCAAGCACTGAATAGTTTGATGAGTGAGTAATGAACTTCTTTTTTTATAATGGTGGCAAGAACACCTAAGATGAGACCTACACTCTTAATAATTGTTTAAGGGCACAATACAGTGTGAGTACAGAATATGTGATATATAAATACAATGGCATATTATTCAGTCTTAAAAACAAGGAAATCTTGCCACACGCAACATGTCCTTGAGGACATTATGACAAGTGAAATAAGCCAGTCATAGGGGGATTAAACTCTTAAGCTATAGAAATTTGGAGGGTGGTTTTTCAGAGCAGCCAGTTTTGCCTCCTCTAATACAGTGAGTATGTGTATTCCTTTAAAATGTGCATTTCTTATAAGTAGTCTTGAAATATTTTAAGGGATAAAAAAAGGCAGAACTCTTGACTCCATGAAGCCTACATTTTCATAGGAGGGAGTGAGGCAAAAAAGGGTTAAGCAAATATGTGGACATGCTTTATTTTAGGAAACTAAGCATCAATAAGCAGCGTGCACTGAAGTGACTGAAGATGGTATGGTTATATACCTTAGAGAGGATCTTGCAGCAATGCATATGCCAAGAGGTGGTGCTCAAATATGAGTAGTGTAAGAGAACAGCAAGCCAAAAAAGAATGAGGGTTGGCAAACACCTAAGGCTTGGATTTGCTTGACTGTTAAATTAACAGGAAGGTCAGTGTTTCTGGAACCCCAACAAGGTAAGAACGAGATGAGGATGTGCCACAAACTGAGGTTTGAGCTGCACCAACAGACAACTCAAGAAGCGTCTTCTAGTAAAGCAGTTTGTATTTCTATGTAAAGACAATGAGAAACCGTTAGAACATTAAGCAAGGATGTCAGTGGCTTTGACTTATGTTACATGCATCGTTGTTGTCTCTGTCATCTGGTTGATGATGAATTGCAGCGGAACCCGGGATAACGAGGATTCTGCAATTTTCCAGGCAGGAGATGAAGATGGCTACAGCCAGAGTGCTCACAGTGCAGGCAGAGAGAAGTTGTTGGACTCATCACAATAATTTATACCGAAAGCATGTTCACAGTGGAATTTGCAATTTCATCTCCTCAAATATCACTCAGACAAAAGTTCTATTAGGAAGTGGAAGAAAATATTCACCAACTGCTGGTGCTTTCCAGAAGTGTTTTGGTATAGATATAAGTTAGGTGTATTTGGTAATCTTCCTATATTAAAATTTAAATAATCAATTTCATAAGTGAGCAGATCATTTTGCATATAATTTAAAAATTCTCAAACAAAAGGCAAATACAGTGGGTAAATTGTTCTTCAAATATTTGTATACCTTTGTGGGCTATACCCAATTGAGTACAAGGGAGTTGCATAATTTGGAAAATATTTTTGTCTACTCTTAATGAATTTCATTAACTACAACAGTGCTTTTAGAAAATGACAGACTGACAGACATGGAAACTTCACACAAGAAGCTTCAAGGTGTAATGTTTTTTCCTAACGAGAATGTTATCTGGATTTTTATCTCTACATGAAATAAGGCACTAATACTTTGGTACTTTATTAAAATGTAGTGTCACTTTGATGAATTAGGTAATGGGCTAACATCAATACATCAAAACAATGAGTTTCAGGCGAGATTCAAAAGGCCTTATGAGCTTAAATCCAAAGATATTGAACATTGAATGCTAAGTAGCGATTAGCATCAGAATATGGAATTTGAGAATGTTAATGTGTGCACATGAATTAAATCTCAAATGCATTAGAACTATTCCAAAAGCTATGTTTACAGAACAGTATTCCATATATTAATTAATATCAAGAAAAAAATTCAAAATAATTATATACATGTGAATAATGGAATGTGTATCAAAAATCTGTGTGATTAAATTTGCCATTTTTCTCAGTTTGGTTTAAGAACAAAGTTGGGCAAATATGAAATCAGGTACACGGCAACTTGCGTGCTAATACAAAGTAGATCTATAAAGAAGTTGATTTGGATAATACAGAATCTGAACTTGGGGGGTTATTTTGCTTGATGAACTACAATGATTGAAAGCATAGTCCAGATCCACTGGACAACTATACATTTTTTTTCATGGTTGGGAATTTTCCTTTTTTTCCTCTGGTTGTTATTGGCTTGCACTAAGATCTCCTTCAGTTTAGTTTGTTGCAAGCCTCAATAGTTCTCGTCAATATGTAAGAATGGAAAAATTCTTATAGTCTATACTCTACCTTTCGCCCTAACTTTAATTATTTGGAATCTACGAGTTGTGGTCCATAAAATGCTGTAGTATAACTATGACATACGTAATAACTTTAGCAAAGAAAATGAGTTATGATAACCCAAATGTAGCTATTAATCTTGTATACAGCTATGGTAAAAATGTAGAAGAAATTTGTGTTCTTATAGTAAGTGTATGTGTATGCATTTCTGTGAGTGTGTGCAGGTGAGGTAAGATCTCATAGTTATGTGAGTCACAAGACAAAGGAAAGAGACTTTGCTTCCCATTATTTGTAGTAGTTACATTCAATAGCATCAGCATAAACATTGAATTAGTGGATACTGAAACATTATTCCTAGGGAAGTTAGAGGTTGGGTTCCTGGAAGCCTCTGGTCAAAACATTTATCAACTCATCCATACATAACCTTGTTTCATGTGAGTTTCTTTTTAAAGACAACTTATTTAATATATATTGTTGACTCATTAACTCATTAACAGGTAACATGTTAACTCATTCATGAATGAAGCTTACCTAAACATACTTATTTTCTCTGTAAGATACATTATAGCCTTCTTTCACTTCAGAAAACTGCACAGCACTTCAGCTGTACACTTAGAAAGCTGTCTTGAACAGCTGGGATCACCACCACCACCAAGGACAATAGACAGAAAAATGTGAAAAATGTGGTACTAATTATAATGCAAAAAGGTGATGTTTACAGTATTAGAGCTGAGATAAGAAGGCAGAGAATCCCCTTGTTTAACCTCAACTGGGAATGTGAGCATCAGCCACTCAAATTTTTCACCATTCTGTCCATAAGCATGTCCCAAAATAACCACAAAATGCTGCAAGTGTTGATTTAGGGTTACAAATACAGTTAGTGAGTAGGCAAATTCACAAATACAGAATTGCTAATAATAAGAATCAACTGTTTGCACTGGAGAGCAGACGTGTTTGTGAAAGAAAAGAACCACAATAGAACAAATCCCCGTTTTTATAGAGGAAAGTGACATTTTTGAGGTAAAAATCTTCATCTTAGTTCTCAGGCTCTTCAGAGAGCTGCGACTATATGAGGCTTGACTTTCTAATGTTATGATTCAAAAGTGTGAAAGAACATTGGTTTTCTGTTACGTAAAGAACAGTGAACTAAGAATTAAAATAAAATTCTTCTCTTAACACTTACTTGTCCTCAAATAAATCACTAAGAGGCTGTGAGAGGGTTTTCCCCCTTAGCTGTGAATCAGGGTTAATAATATTTTCCATGCCTACATGCCTGTCTCCTAATCATTGAAGAAAAATACACTGAGGACCCATTATAAGTCAGCACAACTGGAATGGAGTTTTGATTCTGTGACTCCAGCTATGTTGACTCATGCCAGTCATAAATTCCACTCTGGCACAGAAATTGGAGGAGATATATTACACATCAATTCATAAAATATCATTTGAGCACCTCTGTTATCTTAGGCACTATGTTAATTGCAAGCATGTAGCTGTGGACAAGATAACCACAATCTGCTCTCTGGGGAATAATGGCTTATGGTGCCTCATCAATCACAATGTGCAAACAGTTGCTGGATTTTGTACATACTTGTATAGGGCTTCTCAGATTTCTCTAATGACCATTAGAAAAAATCTTATATTTAAACAGAAGCATCCATTGGCTTGAAATCCTTTCTGGTTAAAAATATGGCTGTCATTTTTAAATCAGTGCAGAAGAGGAGATTCCAAGGGGGCGCTATTCCGTCATTGAAGTAGTCTCTTAAGATCATTGATATTGAGATATCAATCACTGAACTAATTCTGAAATTTCTTAGTTCCCCAAAATGTTCTAAATAGACTTGACTGCTATAGACAGGATAAAACAAATATACTATGTCTTTATAATTTTATAATATAATTTTTTAAAAATGGAAGGTAAAAGAACTTACTGCTTATATTTTGAATTTAAAATTTAAAGAGAGCAAACTGATCTGGAAAGGAAAATTGAACAGCCTGTAAAGTGTACACACACACACACACACAAAAACAATAGATACAAATACAGATGTGTGTACATGTGTGTATAACAATTTAGGATGAATTTTTATGTTTATAGAGCATATTTTTGGGACTTATATTATGTTCGTTAAGTTTTTTTCTTTTCATTGGTGTGAAATTTACCAGGATTACTTGAACCTAAAGGCAGGGACATCTGTCTGACTTTTACAGTCAAGTTCTATGCTGAAAACTTCACCTCTTTCTCTATCCATATATTTTAGTAGGCCATGAAACTTGGAATATGATTATTATATATGAAAAAACTCACCATTATTCCATTATTGTTATTAAAAAAATGTAAAATTAAAAATAAAAATACTCTGAGTGTTGGTCAACACTATTATTATCACATACCAGTTGCAAAATCCAAAGGAGAAGCCATATGCTTGAGACACTTTCCACCCAAACATCACAGTCATTTCTGATGGCTGTGCATCAGGAAATGTTTGGGACATTTAAGCAGCCTTCAAACTTAACTGACAAACTCGGAAATCTGAAGGACATTTGATTAAAATTTATAATATCCTATTGTGTGCTCTGGGATTAATATTATTTTAGGAAATAAACTGAATTACTGGGATACTTTTAAAATTTCACATTAAACAGTTACATAAAGTTTAATGGAGATAAATTTACCTATTTACCCCTCTATCCACCTATCCAAACTTTATGTTGATCTTACATTTAAGCTTCTTTATTTATATAATATGAAGGAAGATGTGTTATTGTCTGAGAGAGGAGCCATATCATTTTCTAAGGAACTTAACAGGTATTTTTAAGGAAAAATACTAAATTTCGGAAAAGTCAAGTATGTTTTTACAAAGATAAAGATTAATATAAGTGCTTCTATATACCTGAAATGTTTATGAATGAGCTTGCACTTAATCAATTTCAAAAAAGTTAACAGAAATAAAATGATTAGTACAAATCCTATTTTTAAATGGATTGTATTATCTAACTTTGCACAAATTGCTCTCTTCCTGATGTCTGTCAACTTTACCTGCCTTCTCTGTGGAAAAGTTGCTAAATTCACTTTATAAATATAGCGGTGACAACAGTCACTTAAAAGATAAGCATAAAGTATGTTGTCACTGCTGATGTGTTTATGTTACACCTGCATTGCAACTGGGACAAATATTTTTGTCTTGAAAACAAAGACAGGTGAGCTTGAAGTACTTGTCTGTTTTAACCATTGAGCCATTAAATTTTTAATGACTTTAAGGTTTTAAATTATAAACAACTTTCTCAAGCTTTTTTTGGATCTGTGTAAAAAGTGGATTGATGTGAAAAAGAAATATATACAAAGAAGAAAACAGGAAAATAATATAGTCTTGTTTTGGTTGTTCAAACTGACATTTCCCAGGTAGCACCAGGTGATAGGAAAATAATAAGTTAGGCTGTGCACAGGCTTTTTTTTTTCACTTCCAAAAATTAAATGACCCAATTTGACTTCGGGGTCACTCCAAAGACAGCAATTTCAAGTAAGTTACTTATTACACTATGCATTCGAAGGCATTTAAAAGTGATGCCAAAGTATTTTAAATCTATTTCTTTTCAAAGCTATCTCAATTTTTTATTTATCAGGGTACAGTCAGGAAAACAAACTCACGCCAGGTAATTCTACAGAGAGAATTTACTATGGGAAATGAGCTCCAGAATTTTATAAGAGGAAAAGGAAAATTATGGGACAATGAGGAAATCTCCATTTTAACAGCAACAAGAGGCTACTACCACTCTTAGGACTGAAGAAATGTAGGGAGGAAGTGAGGGTACCAGTTCCAAGGAGCTAGAACTCCTGGTGAATGGTGGGACCATAGCAGATGTGCCTGTCAGGGGCTGGGACCGTGGAAGCATAGTTAGTGTGGTGGGAGCTGCAGATGTAGAAGAGACGCAGCTTCTGCCAGAGACGCTACCTAGGAAAGAAATGTGTAAGAAACACTCAAACTTCTAATTTTCTTCCATCTCCAAATCTCCTCCTAGTGTCTCCTATCAACTGAACCTAGCCGGAAGTCAATAGGCAAGGGAGCCTGGGAAAAGTGTGCAGCCCCCACCGTTATGCCAAGAAGAGCAAAGAAGAGGCAGTAACTAACACAGTCCTCTTCTAAAAGCTTTGATCTATTTATGTACCTTGTATTTTTAAAGTTTCTGATGCCCCTCACTGCCAACAGTAGAGGAGTCAGTTAAGCCTCCTCAGTAAGACCTTTAAGTTCTTTTGCAGTCTACAGCAGCCTAATTTTCCAGACTGGTCTTCTGCCACTTCCTAACTTTTTGCTCTAACACAGAGGTGAATAAACTAAAATGCTAGTTCTTTACCACACAGAGTACTTTCCGGTTACTAATCTTTATCACATTATTGTTTTTACCTGGAAGGCCTTTGCTGGCCCCCCTCCTCACCCCAACACTTCTCTAGTCTATGATTCTTAGCACTTAGGAAGCCAGTTCAAATGTGTCATTTCTGTGGACAGTTTTTTGGTATGCAGATAGAATGAATTACTTTATAGTGATCAACCATATTATCAGTATAATATTTATAATATATTATTACTAGCAATACATTTTCATGTCCAGTAATAAATTGAACTCCTTCAGGGCAGAGACCAAGTCAACAAGTATAGTGAATGGATTGTTATCAGTACTCAATAAATGTTAAATATGTGAATGTATTATGTTTGCCTAGAATCTAATAAATTATATTTGTCTAAGAAAATTTCCAATGTATTAATCATTGTGGTGACTTTATTTATGCACCTGCAGGATTAATGCTTTGCACTAGTCAAGATTTACACTGAAATATAAAAAAGCAAAATATTTTATTTCCTTACTATCACTTTCTTATTAGTATTTTATCAAATTTTCCTTTAAAAACACTTTTTCCCAATAATACAATATTTGCAATCTTGCATGGTTGATAGAATATCATTATTTTCTTTGCAAACTGGTAAATGATCAATGATGCCTTCAGCAATCAAAGAAAAGTTATCATGACTTTGAGCTTTATTAACGATAGCCTTCATTTCTTTTCAACTCACATCCATTTCCTCTCTGCCAAGAGCTTGAATTAAGAAGTTCCATGTTGTACAAGAACTCAGTTCTCCAGCCATAAATATCTTGAGTTAAGGATAAACTCTTGACTCAACCTGGGAGGAAGTACCCCTTGGAAACGTCTGCAGTCGCTCTCCCTCTGGCATTATGTTTGCATTTCAGGCAAGAAGTTGGAGAAGCAAAGTTTTTCTCAATAAATCCCTGTTAGATCTCACTTTGTGTTTCTTTGGGCAGAAATACGTTACATGGTGACTCCTACATAAAAGGAAGTGAGAAATTATGTTCTTGATTTTCAATCTCCATAGTAGAGGAAGGAAATGGAGAAAAGAATTGAGACTGTATGCTGAATGAGCCAACTCACAGTATCTAACCAAAGAACATGGGGATTTGGAATTAAGAAACATAGTGAGACAGCAGAGCACCTGTAAGGCAACCAAATCTCTTCCCTAAGCTACATGCAGACCAAATTATCCAGAACAGAAAGTAAGAATTTTGCAGAGGGAAATGGTATGTAGACATGAAACTGAAAAAAGAGCAGAAAGAAAAAAAGACCATGTGGTCCCAGGGCAAAGAGGGAAAGAGAACAGCTGTCTGAAGCTGTTTCATTTGTGAAGTAGCCCAGCTATCATTTGAGTAATAAGATTCCCAAGACTCATTTGCATCCTCTAAAAAGTATTGCCTTTACTTAAGATGGCTCGAGAGGTTTTTTGTTTCTTTACAACTAAGCTTCCTGACTTATATAAGAGCTGAGATGGAGAGCAGTGTAAGTGGAAAGTCTGCCAACATCTGCTCTATTTCTTTAGTACATGCTCCTGCCCTCAAATACTCTATGAACATAGAAGAAAACCCATTCAGTGAGTATATGTATTAGATTCACTACTATTTTCTCCATTTGAAATTATCAGCAATCTTGTGAAGAATCCTTTTAAAGGATAACGTTCTTCAACCATCTCAACATTTAGCTAATCATTTAGCATTTAATGGAAATCAGGCAGACGCAAAATTAAGAAAGACGAAAAGCAATGAAACATCTGTACTTATTCTAGTTACCTCATGACACACTACTTTAATTCTTAGTAATGTCAACTCCTGTTGTTTCATTTGTAAATATTAAGACCTGTGAAAATGCAACTACAGATTATCACTGATCATTCGATTAATGTGATTTCTTTCTCCTTCTACTTGATATGCTTCATTTCTGTTTGTTATTGAACCCATCTCTATGGGACATTAGAGAATCTAACAGAGGCATACATTAACCCAAATATTACCTGGCAGATTTTAGCTGTTCTCCCTGTGGAAGTTCTTTTACTCCCTTATACTTTTTCCAGCATCCTTCCTAAAGCAACACATTTGCTTAAAGGATCAACAGCTCTTTTTGAAAAGAGGCATCTGATTGCAGTAATAAAGTACACAAAAGCAAACTTTAAAATATATAGCCTATTAGAATTATGCAATGGTTGAAAATGGATAAAAGTACAGCCTGTATTTTTTCTTTTATCATTTAGCATGATTCAATATTTGGTGATAGATAATATTGAAAGAGAAATTTTATTTTTCTAAAAGTTCTGAGTATTTTTTTAATAACTTTTTATGACACTAAGCATCCCACAGGCAATTTCCATTTAAATTTTGTCCACTAATTATGCATCCTATGGATGCATTTTCCACATGTGTCTGTATGTGTAATATACATTGCATGTCATACATATACATATATATATACATATACTTATGTGGGTTAAAATATCTTAAGTAAAGGAAATAAAAAGAAAAATGACGACCCAGATACCAATTCTACCTCTCACTTATCAGATGCATGCTTTGGGATTTTTAAGAAAAACTTTCAGAGTTTTATCTTTCTCATCTGGCTGTTCAGAAGATTAAATGAGACAAGCGTGAATTATGCAAGTCTTACTCCATAACACTCCTAGTGGGATTTCTGTAGACATTCCTGTTATTGTGGATAGTATAAGTTCCTCTTTTTATTTCCTTTGATTTCTTAAAAATAGTTACTATGTTAGCCAACATGTTTATTTGTTCTGAATTTAATGTAATGGTGATGTGAATTTAACAATATATATTAAAAACCCAAAGTAGGCATGCATTTTTACTTAAAAATGCTACTTCCAGGAATTTATCCTTAGGAAATAATTGGACATTTAAACTGAGAATTAGTATAGTTCTCCAATGGAATATTATCCAGTCACTAATTATATGAATAAAGATATATACTTATTGATATAAAAAGTTGTTCTTCAATTTTTGATAAGTGTTGATAAGTGTGAAGATGGAGAAAAAAACCCCTAAAAGAATGAATACTATAAAGCTTTGGTTTTTTTTTGTAAAAATCAAAATTTTGTGTGTCCACATTTGAAGATGTGTATCTGACATGTTCCCCAAATTCCAGTCCTTAAAAAAAGATCATTAATACTTGAGTAGACATCATCAAATCTCTTATCCCACTTGATTCCTGGAACCCCAGTTTTTTACCCCAGTTTCCTACCCCAATTACTAGAAAATCTTTCATTAATGCTTAAAATGTTCACAAATCCGTTTCAGCCATTATTGAAGAAAGTCATTTGGCTCTATTCTAATACCCCATGATTCTTTAGTCATTATCCCCTGCTTTTCCTAAATATCTTTCAAGCTGGTCTACATAATTTCATCTCTACCACTATCAGCATTCTCCACTCCACTATCTTCACCCACCAGGCTGTGCTAATTGCTTTCTAATAACCACTCTGTCTCTAGTAGAACTCGCTTTCAGCTACAATGATTTTCATAAATGCAAGTTCAGCGTACCCTCTTCCTTAAACTCTCCAGTGGCTTCCTAACGTTTTTTAAAGAAATTTTAAATATTTTAACATCAGTTTCCATGTCTCCTGTGACCTGGCTTTTATCTCTTTCTTCAGTGTTGTATCATATTCCTCTACTTCTCACAACTCATCTACCTTGAACTTGTTTAAGTGCTTTGAAAGCCCTCTGTCTACCTCTAGAAAGACTGTTAGTTCCTTGCCAGTGTATATCCCATCCCAAGGCACCAGGGAATCCAGGAAGAAGAATTGAGATGCATAATGTGTAGACTCAGGAAAAGTGTTCTCAGATTGCCATGTTGGCCAGAAACTGGTAGACATGGCAATGATCGCAATAAAAGGTAGAGCCAAGAGGATTTGAAGTTGTTTTACATGTCTGTGATCAAATTATTCACAGAAACATACTTTGTAGACTCTTGTACTTTATAGACTTCAAACTCTACACTTTTTGTTTCAGTGTTGTCATAATGTTCTATTTTTGTGCAAGCCTTATTTGTTTTTCTTTTCTACACTTCACACATATTCTCTTAACTTTCTCTATTTCTCAACAACTTATCTAAACTTTATCTTAAGAAAATATTTCTATTTTATTTTACAAGTTTTTAGATCACAGCTTTTAATTTCTCAAGTCTTTTTGAAGTAAATATTGCTTGGGAAATTCCAGAATCAACGTTAAGTTTAGGAAGAACCAACTTGACCCTTAGGAAACTCCATATTATCTAATATTAATATTAGCAAACCCCAATTCCTTACTTCCGCCTTTTCTGATAATGAAAATGCTACTTTTAAGCAATCAAACAAACTTGTTTAGCTCTATTAGATATCTCAACAGCCAAAAGCAACAGAGCTGGACCAAAGAAACTATAGAAGACAACAGACCACATTACACAAATACTGCACCTTCATTCATCATTACAATACCTACATTTTTTTGGAATTTTTTCTTTTACTCTTCTCTTTTTTGACCTAATAATTATGTATTTTAACTCTCTGGACCTTGCACATTGCTTGTCTAACATACAATTTGTCTTATTACGTTATCTCTTCTTTCTCCTATGTGTCACCCTACTTCCTGCTAAGTACCTTTACAGGTTGTGACCCATAAATGTTAGCATAGTCCCAGTTATTTATGAATTCCACAATTATTTATCAGTTCTATGAAATGAACTAGACATTGTTCTATATTATTTTTCATATTATTTAATCATAATAGTTTACTTATTATTGTTATATATTATTATATAGATTATTGATAAAATGCATAAAATAAAATACTATGCCCTCAGAAAGTTAAGAATAAGACAGGATAGCAAAACAACATTTTCAATAGATAAGACTCAGAGTTTGATAGAATTAATTCCTGGGGATAAAATGGGAAGCTATCTAAATCAGCTTGGGAAAATGGAATTCTTTTAAGAAGAAATAACACTAAAAAGAGGTTTCAATGATAATTTGACATTATTGAGGAAATATAAAGTTTTGTGTTTTATTATCAGAAGGACAAGAAATTCCATTGGCTGGTCATAATGTAAGAGTCAGATATAGTTAAAGATGGAGCAAGTGAAGTGGAATGAAATATAAATATGACAAACCATTAAAGGAGTTTAGACAGATAGAAGACATAATAGGGTTTACAGCAGAAAGGTTAGCAAACTATGAATGGTAGGTCAGACTATTGAAACTCTAGGAAGGAAGACCAAACAAGTAACCACTTCAATAATTCAGAAGAGAAGTAACCTGGGTTTTCAGAAAGATATAAAGAGGTCCCCATTTGAAGGATATTTATGAAGTTGAATTGAAGGCAGTAAGATACTGAGTTCCTGATTAGACGTAAGAAGAGAAAGATTGATATGAGAGAGAGAAAGAGAGAGACTGAGACTCGCTGCATGGGGTATGAATCACTCCACAGAATGTGGTCTCATTCAATGAGTTACTCATTTCATCCGACATCTTTCCCACAAGGTGGTGAATGTTCATAATTACAGCCTTATATAAACTCTATCTTTATCATTTTGGGGAAATTATAAATCTATTTTTTTGGTCACAAAGCGTTATCTTCTACAAATTGTCTCGGGGGGCAATTTCACTTACTAAATATTCTATTCAATAAACAAATATTGTTTTGATACTATAAGGTAAGAATCATTTTTGGCTATGAGTGCGCAATGGTAAATAAGAGAATTATAGTTCATATCTGCCTTCAGAGTTTTTAACAGGCTATAAGCACATAAAAATAAACAGTAATCACAAATTTGTGTAAGAGTTTT
Source organism: Equus caballus (assembly GCF_041296265.1). NCBI lineage: Eukaryota > Metazoa > Chordata > Mammalia > Perissodactyla > Equidae > Equus > Equus caballus. Next base: position 25,604,672 of record NC_091709.1, on the reverse strand, counting down.
GAAGAAAATGAAAAGTATCTTTTGTAGAGAACAGGTTTCAGAAGTGTGTAGTATGGAAGTGGGAGATACTCCACATCTTGTTCATTAAATACTTTTCAGAAGAGAAGATATTTCAGAAGAGACTAGAAAAAGGAGTGGTGTTATATTCACTCTTTAGGAAGAGGATGGACTCCTACCCAAAATTTGGTTTGGATGTCAAGACTGATGAGGTCACACACACACAACAAAAGAGTATGAAATGTTGTACTGCTTACATGATGAGGCTCCCTGAGAGCAGAGCAGGCCTCCCACGCTGATCCAAAACTGGCTTGAGAAAGCCAGGAAGGAGACTTGCTTGGGACCATGGGTGGGGCTGTGGTAAGGGTTCCTGTGCACAGAAAGGGCTTGCCGTAGTTTGAAACTCCTATTGGTGCCAAAGGAAAGATCACTTTGGCTTTCTCATCAGCTTGTCCAGATGTAGAGCAAAAGAGGAAGTGGAAGGAGGAAGGCTTACAAACTGTCAGAAGTCAAACATCCAAAAATTGGGATTCTCTTATAAGAAGCTAACTTTGGACAGAGTTGGATGATGCCTGAGGAGAGAGTTTAATTGTAGGAAGACGGGAAAGTAAGCTCTTAGACCTTGAGACCTGAGAGCACTGAGCATGATCAAAGCAGAATGCTAATGTGGACAAAGTGTAGGAAATAAAGTGAGGACATTTCTAAAAAGCTTTTCATTTTCTCCACATTTCTGTGTATTTTTTTTCAACCTCTTAATCAGGATTTCATTCAGAATAATATGATCAGAAGGGATACCAGCCTTAGCTCTAGAGTAGGATCCTACAGGCTTCCTATTGAGCAATGAATTAACCCTGAGTAGTCAGAGCACGTAATGAGGTCTTGGGAAAGGTGAGAGACCCAGGTCAGCAGGCACATACTTGGGAAGCTCAGGGCAGTTGCTCTTTCCTAATGCATGCAGAGCATTTCAGTATTTTAAAACTAGTGTAGGATCAGCTGGATGTTTTCCTTACTTTCAATATTTTCTACAAACAACTAAAGGAGCTGAAAATTCAAACTCTCATTCAAAAGGTAGAATGGAGGTATAAACATTTCAAATAATAATGTTTCCTAAGTTTCAATATAAATATAATGTATAAAAATAAAAGATATTTAATAGACCACTTGCATCCTCTTAGTTTTAAAAACATATAAGATATTGTACAGGGATATGATTAGCCCATATATGAACTCGCATAAATTTTAAAAGATTTCTCTTCCTCTCAGTGCAAATATCCCCATTTTTATTCTCCTGATTTGATGAGGACCACAAGCTCAATTTTAGCTCTATGTGCTACTCAGCGAGTGTCTTTGTGGAGTGTACAACTTGAAATAGTGTATAGATTGGCCTTAATGTTATAATTCTTGAGAAATGATAATCTAAAAGTTATAATTATTTCAAAAATTAGAGAATAAAAGGGTAGTTGTGTTGCAAGTAATAGCAATGAGTTATCATATCTAGGTATAGATATAGATATGCAGCTGTCTATGTAAATATATATTTTCTAACTTAAAGCATGTCAAAAGAAAATATATGGATATTTCAGATTATTAACATCCAATTCTCCAAAGTCTTCTGTCAGGGGAACAAGAAACAGTCATCACTAGTTAAACCGGCTCAACACAAGGTTGGTTTAAGGAAAGCCATATTCTAGAAAAGAGACCATATTGTAACTTTGAAAAACCTCTGACTAACCCCGCTGGATTTGTGCCCTCCAGGATATCCACTTGTTTTGTAGATTTTATGGTCCTGCTGATGCATATACCGCCCAGCTGCAATACGATGATAACTTCGTTCTTTTGAGTTCATTAGGAATGTGATGACCCTCAGACAAAGAGTCTGTGTTTACAGCCATCAACAATGACAACTGACAGATCGGTGTGGGAACTCCCAGTCTGTAACATCAGAGGATCAACGTTCCTAACCCCTCCTCTAGAACCCACTGGCCTATATAACTGCTTCAAGATTCTGTGCCCCGCTTAAGATGGTTCTTTTGGACATTAGTGGGCCATCTTCCCTCTTGCTACAAGCTGTAATGAAATGCCCTTTCTCTGCCACCATCTTGCCTCTTGACTATTGGCTTTTGTCTCTCCGAGAGCAGATCGTGCCCTTTGTCTGCTAACACTAATCTTCTCATCTGAAAGAAGGAATTGATGAGAAAAATAACTTCTTCCATTTCTTATTCTTCTCATGAGTAGGTTGATAGTGAAACTATCTCCAACTCAAGAAAGGAAGGATTCTTTTGTATAGTTACTTTAAAATATCACTAGAAAATCCTTTATCACACTTTGTTTCATAGTTGAGGGACATGAAGCAATGACATACATATATGTATGAGCAAAACCACCAGCTGAAATGAAATTTTATTTGCCTGTGGAAATATGACAGAAAATAACTTGGAATTTCACTTTCTTTGTTACTTTTGTTTTTTAATGAAAATACTAATTATCCTCCATAGGAGCTCTGGTAATATATTATTTAATCTTTCTTTATTGAAATAACCCAAATGCTGTCAGATTATTCAACATAATTTTGTTAGTTTGTAAAAGGCAGTCTTTCTGTCAAATGTGGGAGGTGAGCTTGATGAAATTACCTGACAAAATTCATTGGTAAATAATAATTCAGTTTGCATTATTAAAGCATTTTTCATTTTATAGTTGTGATTAAAAGTCTTAGCTTTTTCTTTCACATCTTATGATGTTTTGGGAATATATAAGTAAAGCTACAAAAGAATTCTTTTTTCCCATTGAAAGAGTATTTTACATAAAGACATCTTAAGCAAAAGGGAAAATTCATTTTTATGGTTGATTTTTCACAGAGACTCACAAAGACAGACTTTTCGCTACAAGTGTATAGCATATTTAAATTGAGGAACCCTTCTTATCTAAGAATTGGTTTTCTATTTTCGACAGTACTTTCTGTGAATCCTCTAGCTGCCTATATTTAATAAGAAAGTTTATGACCAAAGAAGTATATAGATTAAATCAAGCACTATAAGCCATTTGAAAGATCAAAGTAAATACCTTTTAGTAAAACTGTATGCCCAGACTATGTTGATAACTGAAGAGTTTTAGTTAAATAAAAAATACTGACATCTTAAAAGTCCACATTCATAAACCTGCTTTGCCTAAGATTTTGAAAAACTTCTAGGAAGAATATTGTAGATAACTAAGCCAAGAATATTTTATTTTATTATTTAACACAATAATCTAATCAGCCGAATTCCCTCTTAACAGAGTAGAAACATATAAATATATATATATTTTTCTTTTTAATGCAGTGTTATTCTACATTTATTTACGAAGAATTTGAATCAAAAGGAACTGATTCAGCCTAACGGCTTATTTCATAGCACTTTTAATGTTGAAATTTTTAATTGATAAGTAAAAAGTTGAAGGTTGACGTATTTTATTGTATGAGAATGTTACAAAAGCTTAAACTACATTTATTAAAAATATATAATGCATTTTAAAGATTTTTCAAAATCAATTGCTTGGTAAGATAGTTGCTGAAAGAATTTTTGCAGGCTTCAATCTTAAACAGCAATATGTAAATGTTAATTATTTATCTAAAATAGTAAAAATATGACTGTATAAGTGTACCAAATATAAACGCCAAAATGAAAATAGTTGTATTTAACATTTTACAATAGTATATATTTATAGAATAATTAAAAGCAGTAAAACTAAGGGAGAAATAATTATAATATTTGTTTATTACTTAAAATAGTATTTGAAAATATGTTATAATGAGATAACACATTTGATAAACGTATTAGAAAATATTTCTATTTAAATACCATACACAATATTGGTCTCAAAAAAATTAAATATAGTTGCTTAAATTTAAATTTAAGAGAAATTTCACAAATTTTATTTTTAGATATATATTTTTATTGTAAAGCCTTTTATATTAAAATTATAAAATAAAATTTAAAATTATTTTTTCTTTTTCACTGGAAAATCTAACTTTGATTTTCAAAATTGTGATGAAATGAACTTAATTAAAACAAAATGTAATAAGGAGAATGCACTTATTTTGTTGGAGTTTCTCCTTGGCTCAGTCATTCTGTTTTAATTATCTAGTACTAAATTGACAAAGTTAACCATGAATTTGAAATGCAGAAGAAACTATGTACAGCAGACTGTAAAACCATAGAATTAGAAAGAGAATGGACATTATAAAAGAAAGTGCTTATATATTTAGGTCGTGGCACCTAAACATATTTTAATTAAAAAATATAATCATGGGGGCCGCCCTAGTGGTGCAGTAGTTAAGTTCGCACGTTCCACTTTGGGGATCCGGGGTTCATTGATATGGATCCTGGGTTCAGACCTACACACAGCTTGTCAAGCTATGCTGTGGCAGGCGTCCCGCATAGAAAGTAGAGGCAGATGGGCACAGATGTTAGCACAGGGCCAGTCTTCCTCAGCAAAAAGAGGAGGATTGGCAGCAATTATTAGCTCAAGGCTAATCTTCCTACAAAACAAAATCATAAATACAATCCTATCTACCTTGTAAACCATCTCATCATTCCAATCTCCATTTGGTGTGTCAGTTAACTAGGGCTTGGGTAACTTACTCACTTTAGCTCAAACAACCATGTTGATGATTCTTTCTAGTGGCAGATGGCAGATGCTATCCTTGTCCCAAATATAACTCACACATCTCTCAATGTGCAACTTCCAAATGCCTAAGGCTCTTGTTTCTGGAACTGATGCAAGCTGAACTATCAGCCTGAAGTGCCAAGGAATGAACACCATCATTCAATGATTTTTCATATTTCATGTAAACCTACTGTAGGTATCTTTACCATCAGATAGGATGATTTTGAAGTGTGTTCTTTTACATCGTTTCCCAAGTTTTTTGTGGGATTAAGGTCTTTATTCTTAATCACTATACATAAAAGTTTAAGCTGACTATGCCTGGTAGCCACAAGAAAGATATAAATATAGCACATTATTTCTCTATACACTATGTTGACTTTTAATTTAAAATAATTTATCAGGTTTGCAAACCCATTAGTTTTAAATATATCCAATTTAATTCAGCAGGGTTTACGAGCACTAATAGGAGCTCAGTGTTGTGCCAGTTCCAGGGATGGGTCTCAAGTCTTTCTTAGACACTCTTTGTGCTTCACAGTGTTCTAAAATGATTACATTTCCATTGAACATTCCTGAAGATAGATCACATTCTGGCCCATAAAACTCACCTTAGCAAATTTAAAAGAATAGACATCATACAAAGCATGTGCTCAGACCACTATGGAATTAAACTAGAAATCAATAATGAAAGATAGCTAGAAAATCCCTAGATAGTTGGTGATTAAATGATACACTTCTAAATAACACATGTATCAAAGAAGAAATCTCAAGAGAAATTTAAAAAATACTTTGCACTAAATGGAAATGAAAATACAACCTACCAATATTTGAGGGATGCAGCAAAAGCAGTGCTTATAAGAAAATTATAGTACTAAATGCATATATTAGAAAAAAAGAAAGATCAAAATCAATCATCTCCATGCCAACCCTAGGAAATTATACAAAGGAGAGACAACATAATTCAAAGTAAGCAGAAGAAAAGAAATAAAAATCCAAGCAGATATCAATGAAATTTACAACAAGGAATCAACACAGAAAATTAAAGAAACCAAAAGTTGATTAAACAAGCTGTTTTAAAACCAGATTTAAAAGCTTCCTCTTCAAGCAGATCCCCAGACTAACCAAGAAATAAAAGAGAGAAGACACAAATTACTAGTATAATAAATGAAACAGGTCCATCCTTACCAATCCCATGGATATTAAAAGGGAAATAACAGAATACGATAAAAACTCTATTCTCCCAAATTTGATAACATAGATGTAATGGGCTAATTTCTTGAAAACCACAATCTACCAAAACTAGTTTAAAATGGAGAAATAGATAATGTGTATGTGTGTGTGCGTATATATATTTATATGTTTATATATTTAATCTATAATTAATAATCTTAAAAAACAGAAAGCACCAGTTCCAGATGGTTTCACTGGTAAATTCTACCAAACATTTCAGAAAAAGTCATTCCAATTCTCCGAAATTTCTTTGAGAAAATGAAAGCAAAGGGAATACTTCCTATTTCCTTCTATGAGGACATAATTATCCTAATACCAAAACCAGACAAAGACATTGAAAGAAGGGAAAACTACAGACCAATATCTCTCATGAACATAGATTAAAAAATCCTTAAAAAATTTAACAAACTGAATCTAAATGTGTATGAAAACAATTATATGCCATGACCAGCTTGGATTTATTCCAAGAATGCCACTTTGGCTCTACATTCAAATATCAATTGATGTAATCTATAGCATGAACAAGCTAAAGAAGAAAAATTATATGATCATATAAATAGAGCAGAAGAAGCATTTGGCAAAATCCAACACTCATACATGATAGAAACTTTCAGAAAACTAGGAATAGATGGTACCTTCCTCTATGTATTAAAGAACATCTATGAAAAACCTACAGTTAACATCATGCTTAGTGAGGGGAAGCTGGCAACTTCCTACTAAGGCCAGGAACAAGGCAAAGATGTCCATTCTCACCACTCCTATTCAACATCATATTGGCAGTCCTAGCTAATGTAAGATAAGAAAAGGAAATAAAAGGGATACTGATTTCAAAGGAAAGGAAAACTCTTTCTTCACAGATGACATAATTGTAAATGTAGAAAATCACAAAGAATCAACAAAATAACCTTCTGGAACTAATTAGTGATTATAGCAAGGCTGTAGGATATGAGGTTAATATACAAAGGTCAATTGCTTTCCTATATACAGTAATCTCACCTTATCCATAGGGGATAGATTCCAAGACTCCTCAATGGATGCCTAAAATCACAAAGAGTACCAAACTCTGTATATACTGTGTTTTTCCCTATGCATACATATTTGGGGTTCAACAACAAAACCAGTGTGAATTTCCTTTTCCTTCTTCACAATTTCATGGATAGAAGATCGTTCTTATCATAGATCTTAGTAACTTCAGCATACAATTTTTTTCTTTATTAAGTTGAGAACTTTCACCTTTTCATTTAAAGGAAGCACTTCACAGCTTCTCTTTGGCATATCCATATTACCAGCATCAGTACTCTTGCACTTTGGGGCCTTTATTAAGTAAAGTAAGGGTTACTTAAACACAAGCACTGCATTACCACAACAATGGATCTGATGAGTGAAATAGCTACTAAATCACTAATGGGCAAGTAGCACATAGAGCAAGGATAAGCTGGACAAAGGGATGATTCATGCCCTGAGTGGGACAGAGCAGTACGGTGCAAGATTTCATTACACTACTCAGAATGGTATATAATTTAAAAATTATAATTTATTTATTTCTGGAATTTTCCATTTAATATTTTCAGACTTTGACCACAAGTAACTGGAACTATGGATAAGAGGGGGCTACTGTAAAACCAATAAGCAATTGGAATTTGAAATTAAAACACAATGCACTTTATATCTTCACCCTCCAAAAATGAAAATGAAATACTTAGGTATAAATCTAACAAAATATATACAACATGGATATGAGAAAAACGATGAAACTCTTTAAAAGAAGTCAAAGAAATCTAAATATATGAAGAAATATCCTAAGTTTGTGATAAGGAGACTTGATATTGTTAAGATATCATTTCTTCCCAATTTTATCCATAGATTCAATGCAATCCCCCACAAAATTCTGATGTTACTTTGTGATATCAACAAACTGATTCTAACATTTTCTGGTAAGGAAAAAGAGCCAGAATAGTCAACACAATATTGAAGAAGAAGAAGAGTTGGAGGACTAACGTGATTGACTTCAAGTCTTACTGGAAAGCAACAGTAGTCAAGACAGTGTGATATTGGTGAGAGAATAGTAAAATAGATCAACGGAACTAAATAGATAGTGCAGAAATAGACCCACACAAATAGAATCAAGTGATCTTTAACTAAAGACTGGAGAAGATTGATTGGAGAAATTTTAACAAATGGTACAAGAACAACTGGATATCTACATGCAAAAAAATAAAAAAGGATCTAGACATTGACTTAAACCTTTTACAAAAGTTTTTATTACCTCTTTCAACCAAAAGCATCACTCATAAAAGAATAAATTGATAAGTTAGATTCTGTCAAAATCAATAACTTCTGTTTGTGAGGACACTATTAAGAGAATGAAAAAAGAAGCCGCAGACAGGGAGGAAATATTTGAAAAGCACATATAGAATAAAGGACTTGTACCAAATATATGTATATATCTCTCTCTTCTTAAAACTCAACGGTAAAAAAAACAACTCAATTGAAAAGTGGTCAACAATCTGAACAGACAGCTAACCAAAGAAGGCATACCAATGGTAAATAAGCATATGAAAAGTTCAACATTATATGTCATTAAGCAACTGCAAATTAAATTAATAATGAGATAGCAGTACGCACCTATCTGAATAGGCGTTGTAATATGGCTAAAATCAAACAAACAGGCAATACCAGATGCTGGTGAGGATGTGGACCATCAGAAACTCTCATTCATTGCTGGTAGCATGCAAAATGGTACAGCCACTTTGGAAGACATTTAGTTTTTTATAAAGCTAAACATAGTTTTAGTATATGACTTAGCACTTCACTGTCTTAGGTATTTGCCCAAATGAGTTGAAAAGTTAAGTCGACCCCAAAATTTGCATGCAAATGTTTATGAGCATGTTTTATTATAACTGTCAAAAATTGAAAATAGCTAAGGTGTTCCTTAGTGATGGATAAACAAATTGTGTTAAATCCATACAACGGAATATTATTCAGTGATAAAAAGAAGTGAGCTCTCCAGCTATGAAAAGACATGGGGGAAACTTAAATTCACACTGTTAAGTGAAACAAACTAGTCTGAAAATCTGTACGATTCTAACCATATGGCATTCTGGAAAAGACCCAACTATAGAGAAAGTAGAAAGTTCAGTGGTGGCCAGTGGTTGGAGATGAGGAAGAAGGGATGAAGAGGTGGAGCACAGAGGATTTTAGGCCAGTGAAACTATTCTGTATGATCCTATAATAGTGGACACGTGACATTACGCATAGAACTGTATGTACGTCAGAAAGCGTGAAACCTAGTCTGAACCATGAAATATAGTTAATACCTCATTGTTGGTTCACCAATTATAATGAATGTACCCCACCATTGCAAGATGTTAATAACAGGGAAAACTGAAGACAGGGAAAGGGAGTATATGACAACTCTTTGTACTTTCTGTTTAATTTTTATAAAAAGTTAAATGTACTCTAAGAAAAGTCTATTTGGTTAGAAATAAAAATCACCAATCCTCCCCACCCCCATAAAAAAAGAATTACATTTCCAAGTCATTTGCTTATGGTTAACTTTTGAAAATACGAAGTACGTTTAAAGTTAACTTATGCAATAGCTAGAGAAAGTATATTTAAAAAATTGCACTACAGTGAATTGGACAAAGAGTAAACAATACAGACCTTATACAGCCTTCCCTGATCACCCTATTTAAAATCCTATCTCCCCAAACCTGGAACTTGCTATTGACCCTTTTAGGCTGTATTTTTATCCATAGTATAAACCACTGTTTTATCTACTACATGTTTTGCCACATGTCCTCTCTCACTAGAATGTCATTTCCTTCAGAGCAAATACTTTTGACTGGTTTGTTAACTGCTGTGTCTCCAGGGCCATGTACAGCACCTAGAACATGGTCAGTGCATTGCATGTGATTGGATACGTGAATTAATAGGAAAAGATTAAAATGGATATGTGAAACAACAGAAAATATATTTACTGGTCTCTGTTCTCCAGTTCCCAGCTCAGAGATCCTAACACCCTTGTAATTTCCCAAGTGGTAAGAGTGCCAGGAGCATCTTTTTTCTAATATTTGGTCTTTGACCCTGGTTCCTGACATGGAATTCCTACATGCCTCGGAAATTCCTGGGTGATAGGGGTGTCTTTGTTCTAAGGAGGTGACTCTGGGTGGGCTTCTGGATGGGGGCTGTTCAGTAGAAAGATCAAGCCATGAATAGAGGCTTGAAACAGTCAACTCCATCTCCCATCCTACGGGAAAGAGAGAGGGGCTCGAAGAGGAGTCAATGACCAATCATGCCCACATGATGAAGCCTTCAGAAACATCCCAAAAGTACAAGTCTCAGGGAGTTTCTGGTTGGTGAACACATCCACACACCAGGAGGGCGGCACATCTCAGCCCCACGGGGTCAGAAGCTCCTGTGCTCGGGACCCTTCCAGACCATGCCTATATATGTCTTCATCTGGTTGTTCATTTATGTCTTTTATCATATCTTTTAATATGCAATAAAGTGGTAAACATAAGCATTTCCCTGAGTTCTGTGAGCTGTACTAGGAAATGATGGAACCCAAGCAGGGGATCATGGGAACTTCTGATTTAGAACCAGTTGGTCAGAAGCACAGGTGACACCTAGACTGGCTACTGGCTTCTGAAGTGTGGGAGTCAGTCTGGTGGGACTGAGCCCCTAACCTGTGGGGTCTACACCAACTCCAGTTAGTGTCAGAATTGAACTAAATTGTAGGACACCTAATTCTCACACCAAGAGAATTGCTTGGCGTAAGGAGAAAAAACACAGATGTGGTGTCAGAAGTGTTGTGAGTGTGGTAGAACAGTGTGAGTGCAGGAGAAGCAGGGAGTTTTTTTGAGATAGGCTGATAGTTACAAATTTAAGACTGTTCATAGAGCAGGTTGGATTAGGGCTGGTCTTTAAATGATCTGTAAGACTTGGAGAGAAGCAGAAGAGAAGGACTGGAGACCACACTTGGTGGTAACACTATAATTTTAAAGTTGCAGGGATAAACATTGGGTCATATGGAACAGAAAAGAATTTGGACCAGGTGGACTAGAGAATGGGAGTAAATGCATATAGTATTATAAAAGCAATCCCTGTCAGTTGTAAGGGGCACAGTTCCCAGGTTTTATTATAAGAACCATGTAGATGCTCTGGGTTGAAAGTCAGACTCTATTCCCAGATCCTAAAGCACTGCAAAATCTCCCACAACTGTTTACTCACAAAATCAACAAGGTGTTTTGGGTAATTAGTATCAAATTTTTGTCAAAAAGAACCCTTCCTCCATGTGCTCTACACATCACCAAACAAACTACTGTTTTCAGTATTATTTAAATGCAAGGAAAAAAGTGAACAAAATTCATATACAACAATACAAGTAGAAAATTATGTGTTCATTAATTTCTTCATCAGATACATTTATTTTTTTTGGAAGAAGATTAGCCCTGAGCTAACATCCGCTGCCAGTCCTCCTCTTTTTGCTGAGGAATACTGGCCCTAAGCCAAAATCTGTGCCCATCTTCCTCTACTTTATATGTGGGACGCCTACCACAGCATTGCTTGCCACTCGGTGCTATGTGTGCACCCGAGATCTGAACCAGCGAACCCCGGGCTGCCAAATCAGAACGTGCACACTTACCTGCTGTGCCACTGGGTCGGTCCCCGTCAGATACAACTTTGAACATATAAATATGAACCAGAAAATGTAGATAATTAAGGAATGGGATATATGTTTGTAAGCACAATTAAATTATAATATTTTCTGCACGCACATTGTACAGATATCAAGTCTTAAGAGTGAATGAGTGAAGCAACATATTAAAAATATGTCCAAAATAAGATAAAAGGGTGGGAGAAATAATACATAATTATCGAAGATCAGAGGAGTAAAAAACTGCATATTGTATCTCAAGGGGCAGGTTTATTTCATAATCAGCAGATTTTAAGCCAACACTGAAAGACAGAAGGCAGCAAGGCACAGAAACGGAGGAAGGTGCTCCTGAGAGGGTAAGACTTGCCGCTTGAAATTCCTTTGGTGCCCCCAGAGCTCTCCCCACTTGTACCTGATCTCTACACTTCACTTTAAAGCACAGTTACCTAGCACACGTCCCTAAGTTTTGCAAAAAGTCAGGATTGCCTTATTCAACTTAGAATCATCAGTTCTTAGCACTGTAGTTTTTAACTTTCCTAATTTGACTTTAATGAATGCATGCATTTAGGGAACTCAAAGACATTTTAAATAATGAAAACCTCACTAGGTTGAGACATTTTGGGGTTCAAATATCATGCGGTGAATTCCAAAGGCATTTATAAATAGCTGTTGAAATAGTCACTATTTTAAGTGACACTCTAACTTGCTTTAACACTATTTCACCTTGAGCAAAATTATATTTTGTTTTATTTTAGAGGAGCCAAGAAAAGCTTTATAAAGGCACAGGGTAGAAACGCTTATTGAACATTTATAATGCGTATTAAAATTTTGGCAACAAATTCTTGAGGTGGTTTTTATTCTCCTATCATTCGCTTTAAGAAAATGGTGGCCCAGGGTGTCTCAGTTACTTGCCCAAGGTCACGCAGTAAGTAAATGGCAAATAATACCTCCATTTTTCCAAAGATTCTTCTTTTCATATATCACATTAACTAGTATAGAACAGCAGAGGGGCAGAAATGACTTTTTATAAGCCATGGGAATATTTTGTGTCACTCTCTATGAAAAATTTTCAGCAGTGTATTTCCAACCCAGAGTCATAAGGAATAAAGATAAGCCTCTAAAATAGCACGAAATAGCAGAAGAACATGAAATTTATTGTGCACAATTCCCAACTCTATCAATCAAGAGTTGTGTAACCTTATATAGGTCACATTAACCTCTCTAAGCCACCAAAACTCTCATCTGTAAAATGGAGATTAAAAAATCACATTCATACTGCGGTTATGAAGATTAACTAAAACAATATTTTAACAGCCTGTTAGCCTGGCACATAGAAATATACCATGGGCATGACAGATGTTCTTTTTTACTTTTCACTTATTCCATTAACCCCTAAACACATATTCAGTCATTGAACAAAAGTTCATATAGTATTTGTTATGTGCCAGACACCATATCCAGATACTTGAGGTACTATGATCTACAAAAAGACAGAAACTTAGCCCCCATCCTTTAGAAAACAGAGCCTGAAGCAAATAAAAAAGCTAAGGATTTATTTAGGGGGTGAGAGGCTAGAACATCCGGGTGAGAAACAATGAAAAAATGAGGTAGGGGCCGGCCCCGTGGCTAAGTCATTAAGTTCGTGCGCTCCACTTCAGCAGCCCAGGGTTTTGCCGGTTCGGATCCTGAGCGTGGACATGGCACCGCTCATCAGGTCATGCTCAGGCGGCATCCCACATAGCATAACAGAGGCACTCGCAACTAGAATATACAATTATGTACTGAGGGGCTTTGGGGAGAAGAAGAGGAAAAGAAAAAAGAAGATTGGCAACAGATGCTAGCTCAAGTGCCAACCTTTAAAAAAACAATTAAATTAAATTAAAAAGGTCAAGAAAGATGCTAACACATGTGTATTGATGCATTCTCTTACTGGCTACTATTTAACAAAGAACCCAGAACTGACTCGCTTCTGCAGGTGTGCTGCTTGGTCCACGGAAAAAACATCTCCGGACGAGGTACAAAGTGAACTCATGACTCCGAGCAGTCAATCAGAGAAAACGGGGAGAGGAGTTATGTGCCAAACTCTTTCCTATCTCCTGTTTCTTACTGGACAAAGTTCACTGCACAGGGAAATACTTCACACCCATTTCTGGAATGCAATTGTCACTTGGACATCCCCTCAAGAATCCCAGTTCCCCCCAACTTGCAGTGTGGTGTTTTATCCAAATGTATCAGGTGAGTGGAAATTAGAAATTCCTTGATTTCACTGGCTGACCAGCTCTGCAGAAATGGCCAGGGGGAAAGGCTCAGGACTCCCGTGGCAAGTAAATTGTTGGCCCTTAGAAATGGTAGCATCTTACAGGAGATTGACGTAAACTATCAAAGCATTGTTCTCACAGCCTCCAAGACAGAAATATTCTTAGGAAAAGAAAAAATAGCAAAACGTGTCCACTGCTGCCAAGAGAGTTTTAGCCAGAGAAGCTTCCAGTGGATTGAACAACAGGGACAAGCTAGTTAAAATATGAAAGAGCATATGCTTCGGAGGGGTTCAAAGGACTGCTTAGAGTGAAAAAGAATCATAAGTGGTGTCTCTCTATCCAACATTCAATGCCGGGCAAGAAATGCAAGAAACGATATGACACTTAGGGACTAAAGGACTGGGATCAGAAAATAGAAACAGTATTTTGATGTCTCAGAAATATTGAGGCATCTCCTGAGGGACTGAAAATACACTGGCTTTGGCCAAAGAAAAGTTGCAATAGAAGCCATCAATTGCAGAATACAGTAATAAAAGTGAAAGTAGCAATACTAGAAACATGAACAGAATTATTGGTGGAAATCATAAAGATGTAAAAGAACCTGAGGGAAAACAGACATTCAAAAGAAAAAAAAGGTAGAGAGAGAAGGATAACACAAATCGTAAGAGGAAAAAAATTGCCAGGAAGGAGAGTAAGTAGTAGTCAAAAATATGGCAATCAGACTTAAACTGGGAAATAAAAACATAGACAACTAAAAATAAGGATTTGTTAATTTAAGTATAGATGTTAAAAGTCTCAATAACAGAATTAAAATATAGGAATTCAATGTATATCTTTCTAAGGAGTAGAGTAGAAATATATAATTAATAAAAACAATCAATACAAAAGGAGACCAGAAAAAAGAAGAAATAAAGAAGGGAATAAAGAGGGCCCAGCCCGGTGGTGTAACGGTTGAGTTTGCACACTCCACTTCGGAGGCCCAGGGTTCACTGGTTCAGATCCCAACCAGGGACCTGCATGCTGCTTATCAAGCCATGCTGTGGTAGGCATCCCTCATATAAAATAGAGGGGCATGGGCACCGATGGTAGCTCAGGGCCAGTCTTCCTCAGCAAAGGGAGGAGGATTGGCAGTGAGTGTTAACTCAGGGCTAATCTTCCCCTCCCCCCAAAAAAAGGGAATAAAGAAAAGGCAGGAAAAATAGAGCACATAATAAGATAATGGAGATATACATATAGAAATATATATATATTTATGTATATATGTATATAATATACATATATACATGTAATAAATGCTTTAGTAATCAAAATAAATAAAAATGGATTAAACTTTTTGCTTAGAATATAAAAATTCTCAGATTGGATTAAAAAACTCTAATGATATTTGCAAAGGACACACATAAAAGAAGATAGAAAGTATAATGTAGACAAAAGATAAAACTAGCAAATGGAATCCAGTATAGATATATATCAGCCAAAATTAACTTTATGTATGTAAAAACACTATTATGTAAAATGTAAAAACTATGATTATGATAAATGTAAGAATTATTATTAGAGATAAAGAAAACATCTATTAAATAATGATTTAAACATTCAAAATAAAGTTAAAAAGCCAGATAAAGAGAGTAAATTAAAAACAAAAAAGTTTAAGGAGTAGAAGAGGCTAAGCAAAAAATATTATCACACACAGATGGCATCTATAGAAATCTTTTAGAATTGGTCTTCCAACCATGTTGCTATATGTAAGGTTAAAAAAAACAACAACTGAATTCCTCTTTCTTAGTAACAAATATTAAGAAATCATAATTAGCAGGTGCCATTTGCCATAGAAGCAAAATATAATGTATCTTGGAATAAATCTAAAAAGGCTAAGAACTCAATAGAGAATATTATAAAATTTTATTAAAGTAATTTGAAGTCCACCTAAATTAAGAGGAAGATAAACAATATGACCTTAACCTACTATATATTAAACATATAAATATATTAAATATATATTGAAGCTGTGATAATTAAAACTCTGAGGCCTAAACATAATAATAATACATGCAGAGGCCAGAGGAACAAAACTGAGAGCCCATTATTTGACAAAGTATATTTAATGATATGAGAAAACGGTCATATATTGTTATAAAGAAAGAAAAAAGAAGAAAAATAAAAACACAATTAAAAAGTTCCATGCTAATATAATCACATGATCCTAACTACACAGACAAACATACAACCAAAGGAAAACAGTAGTGTGATGAGTCAATGCAGTGGCTCATCAGTTGTAACACAGGCACCACTGGTCAGGGATGTTGACAATGGGGAGGCTGTGCATGTGTGGGGCAGGAGGTATATGGGAAATCTCTGTCCCTTTGCTCCGTTTTCTTGTGAACTTAAAACTGCTCTAAACAATAAAATATATTAAAAAGGGGTATCAGAAAAAAAAGAGTAGGGGCAATGACAAAGCTTTCTATCCATTGCGTTTGTAAGAGATGGGAATATGTTCTCCTACCGCTGTCGTTCCTTTCACTGGTTAATGCCAATTAATGTCATCTTAAGCTTGTAAAACCAGAAGAAGTGAATGTTCTTGCCTATATTACCAAGAAAGAGACACTGTCATGATAACTAGGATATCTCTTGCCAGTTCATGAATATCTTTAAAATCCTTCCAGAACTATTTGGATATTTTGATTGCCTATTATTTTCCATTGGTAAAACCTACAAATAATTTGTTTGCTAAAATTATCTATTGTACTTCAATTTTTAAACAACTGATCCATTTAACTGGTATCTAATATTTTACATGCTATCTAATATTTGGATTAAGCTATAAGATAAATTTCTGAACTCTTCAAATCTAAGTATAGTTCTATCAAGCAGAATGCAGGATACATAACATAATTAAATCCTTCTGACAACATTAATGCTTAGCCTGAAGAGTGTGAGTCCCCCAAATTTCAAATTCACACACACACACACAATTATTTGACTTTTGGAATGGGAGGAAGATGAAGAGGGAAGAAAAAGACCTTAGACACTGACAGGCCCCTGAGAAGGAATGCAATGCTGTGTCCCACACTGTCCTGGATGGCAATCAATGGGGGAGAGAGTGCTAATATAGATGGGGTCCACAGAGCTGAGGAAAACTCTGCCCCTGATATCCAAGAAAGTGTTAGGATTCCAGAGTTCTTCTCAGTCTACCATGGTTCAAGAGTCTCAAAATTAACTGAGATGTTTTAATCCATGGGCCAAAGAGAGCTCAAGGGGTTTTCAATTGCCTTTCTCTTGTGCCAAGGCCACATGAAGCTAGCACTAGACACAGGAAATCTGAGGAGAATGCATGACAGGAAACTGGCTGACCCAAAGTCTGAAACATGAGAGGCCCACTCAGCAGATGACAGCATGTACAGGTGATGACTGCGACCTGACATGATGTGCCCCCATGCCCCAGCACATAAACACACAGGATTGCCATGAAAGTGTCTGATTTTTCCAGTCACTCTATACTTTGTTATCTAGAATTTAGGTGCTGGCTCAGGAAATGATGGAAGAAACATGACTTAAGAGATTTTATTTGTCAGCCAGAGGAATAAGGAACTTAATTATTAAATTAAAGCCCAGTTATAAAGTACATTTTTTGCACATGTGCATTTGTAATTGATATTTATATACACATCTTCAGACTGATGCAACTTATCATCCACATTTGATAGATGAAAAATAAATAAGGCCCAATATGACATTAAGTTCCCAAAGCTACATTGCAAGAAAGATCTATAACCACAATTGAAATGCTTGCAGGTTTATCCTGGGCCTATGCTTTCAAAAGAAACATCTTCTCAGAAATTATTCTTTATAGTGAAAGTAGCTGAAAATTACTTGGGGGGGGGCATTCTGCCAACCAAACACTATATGGGTGAATTATGTCAATAAATATTCACGTAAGATCTATATATGTAATTTGAGGAGTTTTGCTCGAATGCTTAATATATTTTCTCACTTCCATTTTTGTTAAAATAAGTGAAAAACTGAGCTATAGTTTTAAATCTTTTTCAAATTTATTAGAAATTAATTCATTATCAGATTAAAATAAATAAATCAAAATATTCTTTGTCCAAACTATTATGTAACTGAGGTACACAGTCCCTGATCTTGAAGAATTAACGTGGAGACAAATGTTTTAATGTTGATATCATAGTAACTCAAGCATGTGTTACAAAGAAGGTACAGTAAATGTATAAGAACAACCTAGTTTTGGGAGAATATATCAAAGCCCAAAGGCCGAGTGGTACAAGTTGTGTTTAGAGTATCTATAGCATAAAGTAGGCAGTGAAAGTAGAGACTTGAAATATCACTGGAATATTGACCAGACCAGGGATAACATAAAATATTAAGGAGTTTGAACTTTATTCTTAAGAAATTAAATTATGTGACCTAAAATGTAACATACATGGATATTTAAGATCTCTGTGCATGTTCACTGCACACTGCAAAGTGGTGTGTGTCATTCACATAGGCTCTAATACAAATGACACCCCATAGAGTTGTGCAAAATGGTGGCTCTGAACATACCTCTGTTTGCAGAATAAGGAATACATCAAAATAGCAGTGGCAATGGAAAATGAGACCTGGAAATGGAAAATGAGACCTAGAGTTTAGCCCTATGGGAATTTGAGACTAGTAGTTTTAGAAATATTTGAATTAGAGAGCAAAAGAAGAATGTTCTAGATATGAATGAATTGCTCTTGGCTCCAAATGCACCTTTCTTTACTCGCTCTCAAATGAGTGCTGGAGAGACATTGCAGTAGCAAGGGGCTTCTCTTCCTAGGTCTATTTTGCTGTCATTTTTGTTGCTCCTTGCTGTTGCTGTGCAGCTGTGCAAGAGATTCTGCTTAAATCCAGAGTATTTAGCTTTTTGCAAGCTTGCAGCCGCCACCCTAGTCTGGTACCCACCTTTCTTTGTCCTCCTGAAATAGACTCTGTGTACCCCAGACCTCGTGCTGCCCTGTCAGCCAGCAAGTTCTCAAAGCTCCAACTTTCTCTGAACCCTTGCTTGCCAGCCTCAGACAGCCTGCACCCCCTGGGGGTAAGAGAATAGTTTATACAACCCTGCCAACAGCACACTGTGCATCCCAGGCTCCTGACACCTCAACTTCCTCTGTGCACCTTTCACCCACCTGCATGCTGGATAGGGTGTTTCCAGATTGCCAGGAAACTGTGGAGGAGCTCTGGGTGGGGCAGCGCAGTGAACTTTTCTGCCATCCCATGGGCTGCAACCACAACTTCTTCAAAAGAGATCAGATAGGGGAAGGGACACACTCACCCGACTTTGTCCTGCCTCATGTACTTTAAAATTCTCTTTTTTTTTTTTTTGAGGAAGATTAGCCTGAGCTAACTACTGCCAGTCCTCCTCTTTTTTGCTGAGAAAGCCTGGCTCTGAGCTAACATCCGTGCCCATCTTCCTCTACTTTCTATGTGGGACGCCTGCCACAGCATGGCATGCCAAGAGGTGCCATGTCCGCACCTGGGATCCGAACTGGCGAACCCCGGGCTGCCAAGAAGCAGAACGTGCGAACTTAACTGCTGCGCCACCGGGCCTGCCCCCTAAAATTCTCTTTTTATCTTTATCGTTTCTTTGCTCTTATTATTACTAGTTATTTATATTAAAATTCTCCTTTCTAAATTAAATTGTAGTTTCTGTCTCCTGATTGGATATTGACAGGTACAAATACAGATCAAATAAAGATGGAGGTAAGGGGGAATTGGATGTAGTTATAATGACTTTGTGTTTGCTGCAATTTAACAGAGTAACAACAGAGAGGATTTCTGGGAAAGTGATTAGCGAAACGAGGAAAATATTGTTAGAATACTTCTTTCATTGCCTAATAAAGTAACTGCTTAATAAATACTTGAATGCCTGGCTGAATAACTAACTAACTAACTAACTAAGTTAATGAGCTATATCATGATGCACTCATTGCATTCCTTGTTCCAGTCCTCAGTTGCAAGTTTCCAGGTTGAAGCTGTTAATGTATGCAGAAATGATTACTATCTTACCTTAATCACATACACAATTGTGTCCAAATAGGCTTTAATTTATCTACAGTGAAAATATAACTCTCTAGTATGGCATAATGTTTTTGACAGCTTCTCAAACGTACGTTAAATATAAGTTTAAATTGGCTATTTAGCCCTGTGTCTTCTATCTTTGAAGCTGCAGAGAATTTCCTAGTAAAAATTTGCCTTTTGGTCCCTTCCTTGCTAAACTCAATTGAATATCCCTGTCTTTTATATTGCTCTTTCTTCAGACAGAGGACAAAATAATTGCTTAGATATGAATTTATTTATTATGTTCTGCTTTTGGATTACATGGATTAGAAATGGGATATTTCTCAATATCTTCAGCTATCTGTTTACAAATTATTCCTTTGGTGACATCATTATTAGAAATGGTTGATTATGCTTACTATATATCCTCATTTTATTTATACTGTATTAGTTTTCTAGGGCTGCTGTTGCAAATTACCATAAACTGGGTAGCTTAAAACAACATAAATTTATTCTCTCATGATTGTGGAGGCCAGAAGTCCAAACTCCAGTGTTGGCAAGGCTGTGCTTCCTCTGAAGGCTCAAGGGGAGAATGCTTCCTTGCCTCTTCCAGCTCCTCTTGGCTCCTGATATTTCTTGGTGTTCTTTGATTTGTAGCAACACAATTCCATCTCTGCCTCTGTCTCCAAGTGGCCTTCTTCCGTATATGTGTTCCCTTTGTCGCTGGGCCGGGTACCCTGCCCTGGGCCTTGGGTCTGAAAAAGTGGCTTCTTGGGCACCTGCAGGAAAGAGTTCAAGTGAGAGCCACAGAATGAAGTACAAAACAGTTTTATTAAGCAACTAAGCAGGACTTAGGTAAGGGAAAGGGATAGGCTGCAGAGAAACTGAGCTGTCCCAGAAAACAGAGACAGCAGCCTTCAGCTGGGTTGAAGGGATTTTTTATGTGATCTCAAGGGAAGTGGTCGCAGCAGCTGGGGACTGGACCTCAGGACGTGTGATCAGTTGGCTGATTGGTTCTGAAGCTGCATGTTTATTTTGTGGTCCCTCTGCAAACTGAGGGGTTTGCAGCAGGCATGGACGGACTGCTGACATGCTCTATGTTACAGGATGTGTGGTCAACTTCAGGCGATGTGGCTTCTTGTATGTGAAGACTTGTCTTACCTAGGGCCCCACCCAGCCCACCAAGATGCCTGTCTCCCCTTCTCTTCTTAGAAGGACACCAGTCACTTGATTTAGGGCCTATCTTAATTCAATATGACCTCACCTTAACAAATGACACCTGCAAAGACGTCATTTCCGAGTAAGATCACATTCTGAGATTCCTGGAGGACATGAATTTTTGAGGCATATTCAACCCACTTCTGTAGGGATATTTAACTTCAAGTTTGGGGAGTTTTGTCTAGGACGATTTCTAAAAAATATAAATAAATTAGAGGAACCCATTTCTGTTCTTCTTAGTCCACTTTTGTATTTGGAATATATTACACACTTTTTATACTAAACACTTAAAACGGAGAGAAAAATGAATGTATCCGGATACAGTAAACAACGCCCCCTTAAGTTCTGAACGTCTCTTCTGCTTCACACTCTTTTAGTAAGGATTGCTTTGTTAAAACTGTTTATAGACCTTGAGGCAGATGGGCTTAATCTTTGCCAAGGTTCCCATGGGAGTCAGGATGTATTATTCTGATATTTAAATAAATAAATGGTCTAGTTTGTTAGAAGATGATAAGCATATGGACAGGAATTAAAAAGGCAATGGAGATGAGAATTTCAGAGTAGGGCTCAAGGAGAATGGCAATATTTGAAAAAAGGAGGAGACAGAGTTATCAAAAAGCGATAGCCAGAAATAAGCTTTCCAGAGAAAGAAATAGCCAGTGCAAATGTCCTGAGATGGGAGTTGCCTGATGTGTCTCTAGGATTTCAGGGAGGTCAGTGTGACTGCAGGAAAGTGAGGAAGGCAGAGCTGTAAGAGATGACATCACACAGTTACAAGGTGGCTGTAGGGTCTTGGAGCATCTTCTAGACCACAACAAGGACTTTTCTCTTTAGTCTGAGTAAGATCAGGCCACTACATGGTTCTGCCAAGAAGAGTGAGATCATCCAATTTACGTTTTAAAAGATTACAAGAGCTGCTGTGTTGCAAATAGTCTGGGTGCGGGAGAGACAAAAATGGAAACAAGGATATTAAATGAATAAGAGCTTACTGCAATAATCCAAATGACAGATGACAGTAGCTTTGACCAGGGTGTGAGGAATGGAGTTACTGAGGTTTAACAGCACTTTAAACTACGTATCTTTAGACATTCACTTAGAGAAACACAGTAATTTTGTAACTCATACACGTTTACATATGTAAACTGCTTCTTGTCAAATTCAGCAATGATCTACACATCATAATCTACTCTTTAATCAGGGTGCAGATCCAGTGAGATGGAGACTGAGATTTGACCACTGATTAAAGAGTAGATTATCCATACATGGTGGTGTGGAAGCCAACGGGTACAAAAGATTGGAGGAAGACAATCAGGACTTCAGTTTCTGCCATGTCTAACCTAAGATATCTATAGACCACCTGGATGGATATATTGTATTGATAGTCAAATATATAAATTCAGAAAAATGGAGGAAGATGGAAGCTAGAGAAATACATTTTGGAGAGGTATTGGTAATTTTGTTAGAGGCAGAATGAAATAAGTAAGAGAGTGAGTCTGTCTAAAGAAGCAAAGAGGTCATTTGACATTAAGAAGTCAGAAAGAAAAGGAAGAAGCAAGAAAGAAGGGACGACAGCAAGTGGGAAAGGAAAAAAAGCCAGAAGCACGTGACGTCCTCTAAGCCAAATAAAGGCAGTGTTTCCAAGACATGGGAGTAGATCATGGCCTGTGGTCTTTACTGCTGCTAGATCAAGTGAGATGAGGGCTGAGAATTGACCGATGGCTTTAGTGGCCATAGGGACTTTTGAAGAGGCAGGTTACTCAGATAAACTTGGACAAATTGCAAAAACTCTCAGCTTCTGTGTCTGGATGTATAAGTGGTAATATTAAGTGATCCATGTACTTCATTAGCCTGTGGCTCAAATAGGAGATAATTTATGTCAGAAGTGCCTTAAAATTGGTAAAATACTGTACAAATGTAATGCAATATACCTTTTATTATTATTAATAATTGACGTTCCATGCATCTCTTCTCTTTGTCAATTGACTCTATTAAACAACCATTTGCTATGCTTTTTGGCTTTGTTTTTTACTTCTTTTTATCTAGATGCTTTTATGCTATGTCTTAAAGGATAAAGATAGAATTTCGTTGAGGTAATACTTATTGGAAACTCTTTACTAACCTTTTATCTTCAAATACGCCACTTACGTGTTTCTGCTAAAACCTCTATTGCACTTGGTTTAAATCTTATTTTTATCGAATTCTCGTGCATCAAAAATAAGTGTCCAAAATAAGGCGATGAACAAACCACTTTTTAAAAAGTGAGATGGATTTGTATCATCTCATAAATACAGATGTGGAGTGTATGGATTTAGTGCGAAATTCATTTCGTTTGAAAATATAGGGATATGTACAGTATATGAGGTTATGATTTTGCTGCTGTTACTAAAATTGTGCTCAGGGGTTAAGAAATTTAAAACTTTCCAAGTCAAATCTTCATCTCTGAAATTACTGCATTAATTTAGATATTTCTCTAAATTCCTTCCTATCTGTTAATTTCTATGGTTCATTTCTCAGAATGATGCCCAAATGTATTGTCTCTTTTATTTCTGGTTACTGTCTTTCTTCCAGCTTTCTTGGATATCTCATTTTATCCCATTATAAATAATATTTCAAGTGCATTATGCCACTTTTTTCCATAAAGTCCTTAAAAATGTATTTTAAATTCATTTAAGTTTAATAATTTACAAAAGACCAGACTGCTCTTAAAATATTTTATTAAGGTATTCACTGGTTGGGGAAAATAATTAATATTAAAGAATTGACCCTAAGAAATTTTTCATGAAATCCAAATGTTTCACTGATCTGCCTTTTAGGATCCACTTCTGAAAACAATGTTTTTGATATTTTAGGCATAATCAGAATCTATCAAAAGTGTACAGGAAAATCAATAGATTTTGTGTAATTCCTGAAGCAATCTAATTTCTACAGGTACTTCTAAAATTGACAAAGTATTTTAAGAAATTATTTAAATAAATTTGAATCAGCAATTATTATATACTTCTTATTAGGTAAACAGGAATTATCTAGATGCTAAGGTACAAACAATGTTGAATAAAGCACACACTCTGCCTTCAGGTGATTAGTAATGCAAGAAAAGAGATATGATCAAAATTATTTATAGTGATTCTAATCCATGTTAGGTATGTGCTAGATCCTGGGGATGTAGTGAATTAGACAATATTTCTTTCCTTTTGGAGTGTACAGTCTTACAGGGGAAATCAATGAGTAAGTACATAATTAAAATAACATCTGATAAGTGTTATGGTGTGAACGAAAAGAGTACGATGGGAATTCAGAGAAGAGCCACTTAATTCAATTTTACAGATACAAGGAAAGCATTCTAAGTGAGAATGACATTTAATTCCAAACCTGGTGGAATAGAGAAGAGGGATGAAAGAGAGTTAACACCGGAAATTAATAGTAAGAACAAGGCACATTTGGAGAAGTAATG
Organism: Equus caballus; assembly: GCF_041296265.1. Taxonomy (NCBI): domain Eukaryota; kingdom Metazoa; phylum Chordata; class Mammalia; order Perissodactyla; family Equidae; genus Equus; species Equus caballus. The sequence continues at coordinate 25,580,179 of NC_091709.1, read as the reverse complement.
CATTTCACCAGATTTTAAAGGGTGGTTATGGACTGAATTGTGTCTCCCCTCAAATCTGTATGTTGAAGTCCTTAACCCCTAGTACCTCAGAATGTGATTGAATTTAGAGATAGCTTTTTCATAGAGGTAGTTAAGGTTAAATGAGTCCGTTGGAGTGAGCACTAATCTAATAGAGCCACTGTCCTTATAAGAAGAGGAGATTAGGACACAGACACACACAGAGGGAAGACCATGGGAAAACAGAGGAAGAAAAGGTGGCCACATGCAAGCCAAGAAGAAAGGCCCCAGAAGAAATTAAGTCTGCCAACACCTTGATTTTGGACTTCCAGCCTCCAGAACTGAGAGAAAATAAATTTCTGTTGTTTGAGCCATCCAGTCTGTGGTCCTTTGTTATAGCAGCCTTAGCACATGAATACAGCAGGCAATGAAGTTAAAAATATAAATCAGGCATGCAATAAAGAGTTATTAAGCCATTTTACAAAATTTGGACTTCATTGTGAAGTATTTATAAAAGTTTTGCATTGCTTTAATCAGTGGAGTAATGATTTTAAAATGTCCCTCTACCTGTAATCCTTCATGAGTTGACAGGAGGCATGACTGAAGGCGGGATGATAGATAGGAGGATGGTGCAGGTATCCAGGTAAAAATTTGATGGTAGCTGTAGCTGGAATAGATATAGTGAGGCTAGCAAAAGAAGGGAAATTCTGCAAGAGAGATTTGAGAGGTAGAATTGCCAGGATTTGATTGATTGTATGTGAGTATTTTGGAAATAGTCAAGTATGCCTCCTACTATTAGGAGGTGGAACACTGGTTGGATGGAGATGCCATTCACTGAGTGGATACTTGTAAAATACTGGGGTATGCAACTAATAACCTCCCCTTTAGGACAGCGGCACTTACTTCCTTAGATCCTGGGAGTATTGGTAGCTGAAGGCTCTCATCTGAGTTGCTTATAGGAATTGCCCTCAGCTGAAGGAGCATCCTTTCTCAAAGTTATACTTCTTCCCAGGGAATCCCCATATCCAATGACTGTTAATGCAGTGGTATAAACGCTAGGCTCCTTTTCCTCAAGGAAGGCAGCCCTGAAAGGCTAGGGAAGCTCCAGGGACCCTAGGTATCAGCTAATGCTTATATACTAACTACATTGTTCTTGCAGTTCAACTTCTCCCACTGCCTAATTCTGCTTCTCTCACTCTTTTGTAAGTGTTGTTTCTTAGACACTATTCAGTAAACCTCCTGCCTATACATTTTTCTGTCAGATTCTATTTCCAACTGACAATATAGTTGAACCAGGAGTTTTCCTAGGAAGTAGATTTTAAAATAAGATTTTACTTGCTGGATCATTTACTTGCTGGCTAATTGGCAATGAGGACCAGGATATTGCTGGTATGTGTAATGGTGATAGCCCCTGAATACAGTATTGGTACAATTTGACTACTGAGTAATTCAGACGGGATACAAATAGAAGAAAATGCACTGAACAGTACAATAGCTCAGATATCTGCAAGCTCTGGTGGAAACAGATGATCATAAGGACTGTGGGATCAGTTGGCTATAAGTATGGTTCCCAATATGTCAAAGAAAGATAAAGAAAGGCTGAAATTGTCAGTGACAAAATTGAGTGGCTGTGAAAGTCAGAAGGCCACTTTGGAAAAGACATTTATTTTCTGTACTCAAAGGACAGAAATTTAAAATCATGGCCAGGACTTCATTGCAACTGTAGAGTAATATCAGGGGAGGTTGGATTCTTAACTTGAAAGTTCTGATGTTTTGATGTCACTTTGGAAAGAAAGGGACTCTGCTGGCATTGGAGTTGGCACCTCTGAATCAATGTACTTGAGAGCTATGAAATCCACGATCTTCCAGAAGTCCCTGAGCCTGGAGGAGTAGTACACTCCTCTAAGATAAATCTGATGCTAACCCTTGCTTATAGGATGCTGTAGGGACCTCTAACAACATAATATAACCCAACCCTTCCTCAGGATCTGTCCAATCTTCTTATCTGGACCACCATATTATTAACAAGGGTCAAACAGAATTAATGCTGGGTCTTCTAGTGGAAGAAAGGGACCTAGTTAACATATCCTGAGAGAAGCCAGCAGAATATACAGAACCTGGATTCTGAGGAGGCTGTGTCAAAGGGAGAGGGTATATTGTTAGAAATAGCCTTGTAGTGTGGACATACAACACAAGGCCGGAAAACTCATCAGCTGACTATGTTTTACAGGAGAGCCTAGGAGACACTGTTTATTAGTGAAGGGGACAACAGCCTTGCTGACACGCTCTATGGTGGCTATCTTCTCTAGGACATGACTGGCAATACGAGATGCTGTTACAGAACTGGTCTCCTTAATAGCAACAGGAAGCAACAGGGATGACAGGATCTCATAATAATGGAAGTCAGATGACTATGTTTAAACACAAGCAAAAGCAGAAGTACAATTAAGCAATAAATAAAAATGTCAGACTGGGAGCCAGAAATCCTGAACTTCAGAGGATTATGGGAATAATGAATAGATCATAGCATTCCTAGGGGAAGAGAGAGGGCCAGCCAGTGAGAGTATTTCTCAACATATAGAATTAAAAAAACATATACCAGGGATGGATGGTTAGGAGGTTGAGGGCAGAGGATCCAAGAAAATTCATGATCTCTTGCTCTGTTTCTGGATCTAAGCCAGCACTCAGACTTGGAATCCTTGACTAAGATAGAAGCTGAGTCCCCTTGAAAAACGCTGTAACACCTTGGCAAGTATATTGAGTAGTTCTTCCCTAAACATGCCTAATGCCAATTAGATGGTAATCATACACAAGGGGAACTGAAATACTCACACGTTTCAAAAACTACTGAAGTTGGCGTTGATAAATGGGCCACCTAGCATCGTCTCAGGTTGACTAATAAAAAATGGAAACATATTTCCAAATCTACTCATCATGAATCCATTGGGTCCATAAAACCACCTGGGGGTCATTTTAGCAAATGCACAGCTGGAATAAACATACTTGATTATTAGCAGAAGCACCACAGTAGTTCCTTGGCATATGGGGTAAGAGATATCTCCTTGGGAAAGCCACATAAAATCTTCTAAAACTGCCTGCCAAGGCAAAAAGTAAATCAAAAAGAATATTGCCTCTGGAGATGGCAGAGAATTGCAGAGAATATTAAAGACTCAAAATATTCAGAGGTAGTGGTCTTTGACGTACCCTACTAAACCAGCCTGGCCCATACGAAAGCAGGCAGATTCTGGAAAAGAAATACTTTGAGAAGAGATTGCCTCAATTGTATCTGCTGTGCCAGATGTAGTATCTTAGCAGGTTAGCATATTTTTGGTTAATACATTCTTTGCCATCCATGTCAAGAGTGAGGATCAGAATCAGCTATTATTTATGTGGCACAAACACTTAATATATGCCCTAATTAATTCTCCCATTCTCTGACATTGCAGTGATGGCAAATGGCTTGTTTTTTGTTCAGGGAACTGGAAATAAATTTTTCAAAAGAGCAGGAGTGGAGATCAAGGATAACAAAGTTTCAAGGAATAGAGTGTGGAAGGCCCTATGGTAGTGGGCGCAAAGTATGAAGATCTTTGAAATGCAGGTTAACAGCCACCAGAGAGCATATTCTGTGGAAGAGGCATGAATCAACCAAGTAGATAGAACAGCATAGTCAACTCACATCAGCAAACTTCTATCACTGATCACTGAGTGTTAGCAAGATGATTCATAACAGAGTAGCCCCAGTGGAAGGGATCATGGCTATGCATGGCCCAACAATGTGGACTCCTACTTTCCAAGGCTGACGTGCAAACATCCAGTAGAATAGTCTGGGACTGAATCCCCAAAACTTGTCATTTCTTATGTACCACCACATCCAACCTGAAAGGAGAGTAAGTATTCTTGATTAGAATCAATATACATTCCAGCTAAGAGTTTGTCTTTCCTGCCTACAGGGCTTTGGCCAGCATAGAATTCAGAGGCTTGCAGATCCGTAATCCACATAATGTTACTTCATACCACGGAGCCCATTTTATAGCAAAGAATTATGCCAGAGAGCTCATGACCATGGTCTCTTCTGGTTGCACTGCAAACCGCACCACCCAGAAGCTGCTTTCCTGAAAGATTAAAGGAAGCAAGTTTTGAAGCTGCAGGTGATACGTCATTTTGGAAATAAGCCTTTTAAGAGATGGGGTTCCATGCTGTCACATTCCAGGGTGCAACATACATCCTAAAGCAATTATCATTATATGGTGTTGGGTCCTCCATAGGTAGAATACATAGATACAAGAATCCAGAAATGAAAATAGAAGTATTCTACTTGTCACTCCTCAAATGGGTAATTCATGCCTCCTGTCTTCACAACTTTAGTCTCTGTGGATCCGGAGTTCCTGGTTGCCTGAGAACAACACTTTCACCAGGAAACAGCAAGAGCATCATGAATTTTAATTTATGACTGCCACTTGGTGACTGTATCACATCACTAAAAAATGGTGTCACTGTACTAGCAAAGGAAAAGGTAGGGATGATGTCACACAGTGGAGGCAGGGGAAAACTCATTTGGCACTCATTTTGGGTATCTTTTACTATTCTCCTGTCCAATTTTGGTCACAAACAGACAAAGGCAGTGGCCACAGCCTGAGAAGGATATGTTGAAAATGGACAAGCCCAGACACCTCTGGGATAAGTGTCTGAATCATCCCACTCTATAATCTGCTTAGGCTAACAGAAACACTAGGAGAAGGTGTGGGGAATCTAGACTAGGTAGTAGGAGAGAGAAATGCTAAGGTTCACCTTGAGAATTACAGCACTAGTGGAAGATTGTGTTTTCCCGCTTACCTTCCTCTTCTAAGTTACTCCAGAGAGAGGCCAGTAAGAATGCTAAAGAATCTATACCTAGATGGGGTTGATTCATGGGTTGTCAGTCATGGCCTGTAAGGGATTCTTTGCTGAGCCACCCAGATCACCCTTCAGAAATGAGGCACTCATTCATCCAGTTATCAGGGATGTTGTCACCAGCTGGCTCACAAATGAGGCATTCCTAAGGAATTGCTCTTGAGCAAAGGAGATCTCCTGGGATTCCCAATTCTCGTTCAAGGGTCAGCCCACATCTAGTGACTGGGTAAATGCCATGGTATAAAGGTTCAACTCCCTTTCCTCAATTTGGGACAACCCTGAATGGCCATTCCACCTCCAGAGCTCATGGATCACTGGTTAAAGCCTGTGTTGCTACCGTGTTATGGTTCAGCTCCTCTCTCTGCCGACCCCACTTTCCTCATTCTCCTACAGGAGATGTTCCCCAGATATTCCCATGAAATTTCCTGCAGGAAAATTTGCATGTCAGAGTCTGTTTCCAGGGAACATGACCTAAGACACGTATTGTGAGTAAAAGGAAATTAGAAGAAACATGTAAAGAGCTTAATTTATTTTTAAGGTGCCTTGGAATCTTCAGGAACCTGGTGGATATATGGACTTGGAGTTCATTGAGATGATCTGGGCTGGAGGCATATTTGAGAGAGATAGAGACAGAGAAGGTACCTGAAGTTACAGGAATAATAGAGATCACCCAGTGTAAGTGCTCGGGTGAGAAGAGAAGAAAGCCTGGAACATTATCCTGAAAAAATATCAAATTCAATGGGTGGGCAGAGGCTTAGATTCCAGCAAAGCAAAAGCAGACACTGGGGAAAGAAGAAAGGCAATTAGTAAGAAGGATCCTCTGTGAATACATGTAATCCTGAGAAGTCAGGACAGCTGAGGTGTGAACATTCACATTTCACAGAAAGGCTAGCACTGGCGTGCCCGAGAATAACAAAATGTAGTGGTGGAGGCAGAAGCCAGATTGCAGTAGCTTCAAAAACATGCATGGTAAAGATCTGGAGTCCTTAACATCAGATGAGCCCTCCAAAAAGTTTACTCATGAAAGAGAAGAGAAAGATAATGGGAGTAAGATCTGGGGTTGAATGAGATTTTTAAAAATCTATTTTATTTTTTGTAATGGGAAAATTTTGTGAATGCATAAACCATAAATTCATAAATAATTCTAGAATAGTCCAAAGAAAGATATAAATAAAGTGCTATGGTGGTTTGGATATGTCTTCCTCATCAAGAAATTCTAACAGCTTTGAAAATAAAGTTCTTGAGTGGAAAACGTGTAAGCAATTTGAAGAATCTCTTCTTCTTTTACAATTTCTTTTCTATTTACTTAATGTCCGGGTTATTGCTTTTTAGTAATCCATGAGGTGAAGTGACCTCAGCATTTTGCTGATTGTTAAAAGCTATGAGAGGGGCCTGCCAGGTGGCACAGCAGCGGTTAAGTTCACATGTTTGGCTTCGGCAGCCCTGGGTTCGCTGGTTCGGATCCCGGGTGCAGACAAGGCCCTACTCGGCAAGCCATGCTGTGGTAGGCGTCCCACGTATAAAGTAGAGGAAGATGGGCAAGGATGTTAGCTCAGGGCTGGTCTTCCTCAGCAAAAAGAGAATTGGCAGCAGATGTTAGCTCAGAGCTAATCTTCCTCAGAAAAACAAAAGCTATGAGAAGGGTCGGCCTGTGGCCGAGTGGTTAAATTCCTGCTCTCCAGCTTTGGCTGCCCAGGGTTTCAGCAGTTCAGATCCTGGGCATGGACCCAGCACCACTCATCAAGCCATGCTGAGGTGGCATCCCACATAGCACAACTAGAAGGACCTACAACTAGCATATACAACTGTGTACTGGGGGGTTTTGGGGAGAAGAAAAAAGATTGGCAACAGATTTTAGCTCAGGTGCCAATCTTAAAAAAAAATAAAAAAGCTATTAGAATATACTAGTTAGGGGAATACATCAAAGTAAATATAAAACCTGAAATTTTAGTATCAAATAAATACAAATATTGAGTATTTTGCATGTATTTAAATTATTGATCATAATACTATTTTCAATGAACAAAGACAAAAGATTTGCTTACTAGTTATTGTGCTTAATAAAAATATGTCTTTCAATTTGTGCATGAAGAATTAGGAATTCTGCATTGTATTGAAAACTTGACGTTTGCATAAACAGTAGGAAAAACTGTTTAGCTATTTTATTTTTAATTTTTTTTTAAGATTGGCACCTAAGCTAAAAAATGTTGCCAATCTTCTTTTTTTTCTGCCTTTTCTCCCCAAATCCCCCCAGTACATAGTTGTATATTTTAGTTGTGGGTCCTTCTAGTTGTGGCATGTGGGAAGCTGCCTCAGTGTGGCCTGACAAGCATTGTCATGTCCACACCCAGGATCAGAACCAGCGAAACCCCAGGCCGCCCAAGCGGAGGGGGCAAACTTGACCACTCTGCCACGGGGCTGGCTCCTGTTTAGCTATTTTAAAGAGTTGATTCTACTAAATGTTTGATTACTTTGGTCTATATTTAAATTTTAAAGTCCTGGGTATAGCTAGGGGCTAATTTAGTTTAACTTCCTAGACAAAGTGTTAGCACTTAACATAGCCATCAATGATCTCTACATAGCTTTCTAACAGCTGAATTTCTGTTGGCTCCAGGAGCTAAGTCACCAGGTAACCAGTCAGAAATGCCTGTCAGTAGAGAGGGTGGGGAGGAGAGGAAAAAGGTAATCAGACAGCCTGATGGGGTCTTACCTTAGAGGATAATTCTATACAGCAGAAGTCAAATGTTCAATAAACACCAAATCACCAACTGCAGTATAAAAATTGGGGGATTGTCCTGAAGATGAAGATTGTACGGTGAGCTAAAATAAAAGAACATCAACTTGTTTTGAAAGTCACCTTTTGAGCAAGCACATCTTAAGTATTTGAATTTATTTTAAAAATATTATCAAATTGGGGAGTATGATACCTCCAGCTTTGTTCTTTTTTCTCAGGAATCCTTTGGCTATTCAGGGTCTTTTGTTGTTCCATATAAATTTTAGGATTCTTTGTTCTATTTCTGTAAAAAAAGTTGTTGGAACTTTGATAGGGATTACGTTGAATCTATAGATTGCTTTAGGAAGTATGGACATTTTAACAATGTTAATTCTTCCAATCCAAGTGCACGGAATATCTTTCCATTTCTTTGTGTCTTCTTGAATTTCTTTCAACAATGTTTTATAGTTTTCGGTGTACAGATCTTTCACCTCTTTCGTTATGTTTATTCCTAGGTATTTTATTCTTTTTGTTGCAATTGTAAATGGGATTGTATTCTTAATTTCTCTTTCTGCTACTTCGTTGTTAGTATATAGAAACGCAACGGATTTTTGTAATTGATTTTGTATCCCTCAACTTGACTGTATTCATTTATTATTTCTAAAAGTTTTTTAGTGGACTCTTTAGGGTTTTCTAGTTATAAAATCATGTCATCTGCAAAGAGTGACAGTTTCACTTCTTCTTTTCCAATGTGGATCCCTTTTATTTCTTTTTCTTGCCTGATTGCTCTGGCTAGGACTTCTAATACTATGTTAAATAAGAGTGGTGATAGTGGGCATCCTTGTCTGGTTTCTGTTCTTAGAGGGATAGCTTTCAGTTCTTCTCCATTAAATATGACATTTGCTGTGGGTTTGTCATATATGGCCTTTATTATGCCATAGTAACCAAAACAGCATGGTACTGGCACAAAAACAGACACACAGATCAATGGAACAAAATTGAGAGCCCAGAAGTAAACCCACACGTTTATGGACAGCTAATATTCGACAAGGGAGCCAAGAGCATACGATGGAGAAAGGAGAGTCTCTTCAGTAAATGGTGTTGGGAAAACTGGACAGCCACATGCAAAAGAATGAAAGTAGACCACTCCCTTACACCATGCACAAAAATCAACCCAAAATGGATTGAAGAGTTGAATGTAAGACCCGAAACCATGAGACTTCTAGAAGAAAACATAGGCAGTATGCTCTATGACATTGGTCTGAGCAGCATATTTTCAAGTCCCATGTCTGACCAGGCAAGGGAACCAAAAGAAAAAATGAACAAATGGGACTACATCAAATGAAAAACCTTCTTCACAGCAAAGGAAACCATCAACAAAACAAAAAGACAACCTAACAATTGGGAGAAGATATTTGCAAACCACATATCAGATAAGGGGTTAATATCCAAAATATACAAAGAACTCATACAGCTCAACAACAAAAAAACCAACAATCCAATTAGAAAATGGGCAAAAGATCTGAACAGAGATTTCTCCAAAGAAGATATACAGATGGCCAACAGGCATATGAAAAGATGCTCAATATCATTAGCTATCAGGGAAATGCAAATCAAAACTACAATGAGGTATCACCTCACTCCCGTCAGAATGGCTATAATTAACAAGACAGGAAACAACAAATGTTGGAGAGGGTATGGAGAGAAGGGAACCCTTGTTCACTGCTGGTGGCAGTGCAAACTGGTGCAGCCACTATGGAAAGCAGCTTAGAGTATCCTCAGAAAATTAAGGATAGATTTACCATATGATCCAGTTATTCCACTGCTGGGTATTTATCCAAAGAACTTGAAAACACAAAGGCATAAAGATACTTGCACCCCTACGTTCACTGTGGCATTATACACAATAGCCAAGACTTGGAAGCAACCTAGGTGGCCATCAAGGGACGAATGGATAAAGAAGATATGGTATTTATACACAGTGGACTACTACTCAGCCATAAGAAATGACGAAATCCGGCCATTTGTGACAACATGGATGGACCTCGAGGGTATTATGCTGAGTGAAATAAGTCAGAGGGAGAAAGTCAAATACCATACGCTCTCACTCATAAGTAGAAGGTAAAAATGACAAAAAAAAAAAAAAAACACATAGCATTGGAGATTGGACTGGTGGTTACCATTGGGGAAGGGGGGAGGGAGGAGGGCAAAAGGGGTGATTAGGGTCACATGTGAGAGGATGCACTATAATTAGTGTTTGGGTGGTGAACATGATGTAGTGTATCCAGAATTTGAAATATGACGTACAAAATAAAAATTAAAAAAAAAATAAATAAATTAATTAATTAATTAAAAAATATTATCAAGAACATTATAAACTTGAAGTTTAGATATCTAGGTTAAACTCAGTTAAACAGGGTTAAATAAATGTGAGCGTGGGGAAACTTATGCATAGTTTGCATAAAATAAAGTCAGTATTTCTGTGTTAATTGAATAGATATAAAAGGATGAGTTGTGACTGGGAATCAAATGGATAGAGATGATAAAGCAGTGATAGATTTCTGGGTATTCTAGATCTTCTTATAGCTGCTTCAAAAAAAGTGCATCGTTCTTTTCTTTGTGCCCTCTGTCCCACCCATCTGTAGAAAATTGATAAACTGGTAGAAATTCTACTCAGTGACAGCCATCCAATAGCCTGGTCAACCATCTTCGATTTGTGGCTTTGGTTGAATAGATAAGCTGGACAAATTGTGTGGTACTCAATGGACTTGAGAATCTAAGAAATTAATTCATCCAGTGGTAGGTGCTGAAGCAGGAAATGCATGTACTTTGTGGGAGGAGTACATAGTGGACCATGTGCAAGGTAGAGAAATCAAAGCCAGATGGCTCAAAATGGAGACACGCATGCAGGGAGAGACTGGGACCAGGAAGAGAAGAAAGAGAAACAGACAGAAAAGAGTATTTGGTCTGCAGACTTTCTATGGCTTCTTCCCATATTGGGGCCTATTTAATCATCTTTTCCTTAGTTTTTAGGCATCTGTATCATTTCATAGACTTAATTTCTTTAAGGCAATTTGAGTAATCTTATCATTTGCAATTCAAAATGCCCTAAATAGTAAAAGGAAAAGTAACTGTATAGAAAAGGACAAAGACATAAGAATTTGAAGGATATACGAGAAGAATACATATAAACAGGATGTGAAAACAAGAGGCCAGGGTAAACTGAAGGTAGTAAGTGATGAAATTTTTGTAGATATAAGCTTAAAATGCAGTGCAAGATTCTGATTTGTTAGTTGATTTTGATTTGAATTGTGACCTGTATTGGTGGGTTTGTTCTTTTGTCTTCCTTGAATTGCCCTTGTCCAATGATGTGAAATAGCCGTTTGCCAATGTTGATTCAGACCTCAAAAATACTATTGTTTAATATTTTGTACAGTGATAGAGGTCTGTAAGTTTCCAATTTTCAATAACTATGGATCAGTGTTTCTATGCCTCCCTTATTCTTTTACTAGAATAAACTAAGCACTGTAGTCCAACATTTGTCACTGAAACCCAAAGGAAATATTCTTATCATCTTTGAGCACTTGTTTTGGCGGGGGGTAGTTTCAGCAATTTATACCTTTGATTCTGGCCATTTTATTTCTTCTCTGCTTTCAGCAAGGCAAACATAACGGCATATGGTACTATAGGATTGAATTCCTAGGCTGTGCAGAAAATTTATGCAGAACGCTATCATCTTTTATTGCATCTAGTAGATGTATTCACATTTGCCACATAATATGCTCATGAAAATGATGACCCCAAAAGAGAAAATGAGACATGAAACTCCACTCTAGACAACGAAGAGGAAAAAAGCGGGAAAGATATACACGTAGCTTATTTTTGTTATACTGAGTTACTGTGTGGACATCTTCAATTCCCTAGCAGCTGCGTGATCTGATTTTAATTTCATTTTCTGAGAATACTCCTCTGTTTCATGTTAAATCATGACCTCTTGGGAGATGACATATTTGATGCACCATGTTTTAAAATAATGAAACATCACACGTCAAAGGTTATTATACACCAAAAAAGCAAAGAAAACAAAGGAGGTAGGAATAACAAGGTGCCCCCAAAGCTCCAGAGGAGTTATTTCTCGGTGTTTGAAATATTAGTGACTGGTTCAGTTCACTACAACTTCAAAATAGAGAAGACTAATAATGTCGTTATTCAAAGCTCTGCTTCTACTTAAGGGTTCCTTTGGACTGCATAGTAACTGTCGAAGTGAGAAAAGAGAAAAATGTAAAAGGAAATGTCAAGCAATCTCACTATCAACAGATTTTCTCATAAGTCTTATAAAATCACAACCTAAGAATTGAATTGACCTAATATTATATTGTAGAAGACTGTGTAACTGAGATTTGTCATCAATCTGCCAACACGTCTGTGTTTAAAAGATTATATATGCATTCACTTAATAAAATTCTTGAATACTTAATGTATGTTTGCATGTCTAGATGGAAAGATCAAGTCTTTCTTCCCAGGCTGGTAGGGAAAGAGCTATTCAAACAGAAGTCAGATTCATCAGTTATCTCAACATATCTGAGAGCAACAGTGAGAGAGAGAATGATTTGATAGGAAGACCATAACCCTCCGCCCATTTGTTTCTCTGGACTATCAATGCTGAATGCTTACTGATTCACCCTAGTCTCAATCTCATGTTTTTTTTTTTTTTTTCTCTACTAAACATTCATTTGTCCCTGATTGAAAGATTCTTCATCTTAGACACTGATTCTGCTACAGACTTGAACCTGCCAGTATAGGGAGTCTTTTTCTGAAGCAAGATCTTGACCTCTTTATTGGAGAAAACTGTTCAATCACCCATGTGTGCATTATTGTTTGGAAGGATTATACTTCACCCAAGTCTAGGTCAACTACTGCAAGTTGATTTTACCATAATTCTATTCTTACATTGTGAGAGGTACCTTGCTTTACTGCTTCCAGTGATGAATGCTCTAACACAGGTTACAGAAATTGACCTGTGCTGCTCAGAAGAGGTATAAGTTCTGAATGCCATTATTTCTGATGGATCGTGCCAAAATAAGACTTTCCTATATGGGGAGCTTAAAGAAAAACATGGTGGCCGATCTGGGCTGGTGTGTTCAGTAAGGAGAAGGTAGGAAAGTCATTCCAGGCAGAAAGACAAACAGAAGTACAAACATTCAGCCATGGAAGTTTCTGACAAAAATCAGTAGGAAGACATGTCACTGCCTGCTTGGAAGTCAGAAGACACTCTTTTCCTCTCTATCTACCCTTCTTATTCAAGACAAAGATCTATCAATTTAGTCATATTTTCAATAAGGTCAATTGCCTGTCTATCACCATGCAATACGCAAGAAATCAAATCCGTGAACAAAGAACATTGCCTACTTCAAAATACCCACATCTCAGAGGAGGAAAAGAGAGCATCTAAAGATAATTATAATAAATGTGATAAACATAATAATAGAGGGAGCTTCCAGGAGCAAGGAAAATAATCAGTAACTAAACCAGCCTGGTGGAGCAAGATAAAGTGGCTGGGGGAGGGAGTGGGCAAAGAAAGCTTCAAGGTGGAGAAGACAAAATGCGTGATTTATTTAGAAAGATCAGTAGGAGACCGAAAAGAAAAGATGAAACGAGAAAGCCCTTTTAATTAGAGAAAATAACAAGCTACAGAAATTGTGGGTGATTCTAGAACATACTGTCTAAGTCTGGGAGCAGTGAAAATTTATGGATGAGATGATGTCAAGAGATCATCCCAGGAAGTCCCTGTGTTCCATGTTAAGGAGTTGTACGTTGATCCAGAGCCAGGAGAGCAGTCGTTGAAGGGTTTAAAAAGAGAAGGGACACAACCAGCTATACACAGGAGACAGATCACTCCATGAGTCTGAGAATGATGGGTCTGAGGATGGATTATTAAGGGGAGGGAGACCAGGTCACAGTTCTTAATTGAGAGATGATGAGAAGCCTAATTAAGGCAGCATTATTAGGGACAGAGATTAGTGAGTGTGCTAATAATAAACAAATCATGAGGCAAATATGCCTGCCCTTATGATTGAGCTGTAGGGGAGCGGAGGGGGAAGAAACAAATTTGAATTTACTTTCTGCCTTGTAGCTCTGGCAAGTTTATGGACAGTGTTGTCAGCAAACAAGATAAAACAAAAAGGAAGAGGAGAATTACTATATAACTTTCAGACTGAACAATTTTATCTTTGTTGCATTTCAAAACACCACTAAAACGGAAAAAGGCATATAGGTCCATGAGAACCGAACAATGGAGAGAAATAAAAATGTGGAAGAAACAATGTCACTGCATATTTTAAAAGGGGAAGAAATGGACATTTTAGCAGAATGGAGAAAGATGGAACTATGTGAAAGGAGGGATAAGGATAGGAATAAAACTAGTTTAATTGCTCTGAATTTTTTAAGTGTTTAGGGTCTGGAGGGATGGTGGGGGGCAGGTGGAGCACTAGGGGCCAAAATTAGAAGGATTACAACAGCTGTATCTTTCCCTCCCCCAGGTACTCATGGGAACTGTGAAAATACTGAAGCAGAATGCTCCAGGCTTCAGGATATCTGGCACAGGGGCGGATAAAGCTGGGACTATGGACAGAATGGGGAGGCAGAAGGAAAAATCTTCATCTGGATCCTGTGACCCCTGATGCTCTTCCAGAACACTCCTGGGCTCTGCCTCCAGAATGCTTTATGACATGTATACAAACGCTGTCCCATTACTGGGGTTGGGAATTCTCTTCTGGCAAAGCTAGTCAGTAACAGAAGAAATATTTACCTATTAATTTTTTTAATAACTTTACAGTAAATTTCATCAGCTAGAATCTTTCCTCTCATAAATTGGTTTCCTAGGGCTGCTTTAACAAATTACACTAACCTGGTGGGTTAAAGAAACAGAAATTTATGCTCTCAAAATTGTGGAGGACAGAAGTCTGTACTCAAGGTGCTGACAGGCCACATTCCCTGAAGGCTTTTGGAGAGAATCCTTTCTTGCCTCTTCCAGCTTCTTGTGGCTCCAGGCATTCCTCAGTTTGTGGCAGCATAGCTCTAATCTCTGACACCATCTTCACATGACTTTCATCTTTTTGTGTCTGTCTTTTTTCCTTCTTTTCTCTTATGAAGACACTTGTCACTGGATTTAGGGCTCATCTCAAAATCCTTAATTACATCTGCAAAGAGCCTTTTTCCAAATAAAGTCATATTCTCAGGTTCCAGGATTTAGGATGTGAACATATATATTTTGGAGCTACGATTCAGCCCACTACACACTCCACAGTCCTAGGGCATGTCATTGCTCATCCTTAAATATGAACTGGCTGCCAAGGAATGCTGTGAAGCAAGTTGAGAAGGTGAGGTTACTGAAGAAGTGAGAGGAGGAGGAGATAATGAGTAGAGATGAAATTAGGTCAAGATCCATGAAAAGGAGTTTCTTCTTTTTTCTTTTTTCTTTTCCCTAGAGAAAGAACCACCTCTTCATCTGCTCTTGCAGAAATGGAAATGAACACTGAGAGAAATGCATGGTTTATGGACAGGGAGTGGGAAAACACATCTGCTGGCCTTACCTTTTTGTGTGTGTGTGTGTGAGGAAGATTTGTCCTGAGCTAACATCCGTGCCAGTCTTCCTCTACTTTATATGTGGGATGCCTCCACAGCATGGCTGAGTGGAGTAGGTCCTCACCTGGGGTCTGAACCCAGGAACTCTGGGCTGCTGAAGTGAAGGGTGCAGAACTAGAGCCACTTGGGCACTGGGCCTGCTCCCTGCTGGCCTTACTTTTCTTGTTGATGTAATGTGTCAGTTGGATCTTCCAGGAAGCAGACACTGAGACAGACTTAGGAGTGGAAATGGTTTATTGGGGGATAATGCCTGTAAAAAATAAGTGGAGTAGGGGGCAGGATTGGACAGAGATTTTGAGAACACATCACACACCTTCCAGTCTCTCAGCCAACACTATAGGAAACTCCAGAACCATGTAAGAGTAGTCCATATTTGGGCAAACATGACCGGGCTGTAGCATGCTTAGTCACCAAAGGAAGGCTGCTCAGGAAGAGTGTGGCCTTGGCTCCAATGCTGAGGGAAATCCTGAAGATGCTGCCTCTGGAGGCTGTCAGCTCACTCCACTCCTTCAGCTGAATGCAAGCTCTTTCTCGGAGGGAGAGCAAAGCAGTTTCTCCACTTGTAGGAAGGCTGTTTTCTACAAGTAAGGAAAAGCAAGGATTTCATAGAAGAATGGCAAAGAAGGACTCACTTGATAAATTGTTATTGATAGCAGAGGGAGGGAAGTAGATAAACTGGTAGGTGACTCCAGCTGAGAGTGGAGAAAAAAGTGTGCACACTCATGTAATTTTATCGAGTGCTATGAAGTTCTTAAGAATAGGGCCAAAATAGGTCAATTATAGCATGAATGCCTACTTGGTAGGTATTTTTTGGCAGGAGGAGGTGCTGGTGACTGACTCTTGAGTGACAGATTTCCAAGAAAATTTAGAGACTTCATCATGAACTCTGAGGTATATCAAGGGGGCCGGAAATAAAATAGTTTCAGCATTGTGGAAGCAAAATCTGACAGCTTTTCTTAATTCCAGCATCACTAAACACAACTGTTACATAGTCAGCTGGTGGGTAGGAGGAGGGGAGAGATTTTGCACCCAAAACAGTAACCCTGACTTCTTAAGAAAAACAATTTTTTCCCCTGATTTCCCTTTTTGCAATGCTGAGGTTTGAATTATGGCATCATTTTTTATGAATAAAATGTTGCTGTTTTCTATCATGAATATATTAATGTAAATTTGATAACATTCCTAATATTTTGCAGATATTTCTTTCCTTTCAACATTGTTGTACTTTTTATTTAGTGAGACAGAGCTTCTTAAGTTTGGTTTCCTTACATTCTTTGAAAGTAACTTTCTTTACTCCTTTTCTAAACACTTCTGCTCTGAGTCTTCCTTTGGCAGCGTCTTGGAGAAGATGTTACAGTGAGGCTAAAGATAAAGTGAAGAGGAAGAGAGGAAAGGAGAGATTTGAAGTGGAGAGGTTATGTTCTGAGAGAGGAATGCCACACTTTATCACGTCTGTATTGGAATCATTCATATAACACGATTCACTGTGTGACTCAAATGGAACAGAAATCAAGGCCACTGAAATTCAGATCTATTCATTTTAAGCAGCTTTCACAGGCATTAAACTCTCGCAGGATTATGGTAGATGTTATAACGAATCTGTAATAGGCAAGGACCCAAAATCTTCAGTGAGGGGAAGGGACATTTCTAGACAATATGGATGCAAAGAATTAGAAAATGATAGAATACAAGTGCACGAACCTCAAAGAAGGGTTTCATGTAAACAAAGAAAGCTGTTCTGAATACATAGTAGGCTGTCAGGAGAAGGTCCATCTCCTCTCCTATCACCCCACCTCTCCTCGTTTTCTGTCATGGGGTTTGTGATGCCTTAAGGATATAAATATGAGTGTCCTCCGTTGGAAAGGACTATAGGCAGTGGGATGGTTTTAAAGTATGCCCACGAATTATGCTCTAAGTCTCTCCTCTTGAGAGTGGGTTGGATTTAGTAACTCACTACTAATGAACAGGATAAAGCAGAAGTGATGGTGTATGACTTTTGAGCCCAGATCATTACTAAAGGCACTTCATCTTCTTCCATGATCCATTGTAGCGCCGTGTTGAGAGGTCACTCAAGCAGCCTATGGAAAGACCTGTGTTTCATGGACATGCCATGTGATAAGATTCCTTGGGGCAGATCCATCAACCTCAGTCAAGCCTTCTGGTGACTGCAGCCCCAGCTGACATCCTGACTGCAATCACATGAAAGACCTTGAGCCACCCAGCCAAGCCATTCCAAAATTTCTGACCCACAGAAACTGGGCAATAATAAATGTTTATTCTTTTAAACCACTACATGTGGAGTCATGTGTTATACAGCAATAGATAGCTAACACAGGCGGAGGCAGGTAACACTCAGGAGAATAAATGGTAGGGAATTTTGTGAAAAATTGAGAATGTTGGTGAGCTTATTAAAAATTAAATAACTCCAAAAAGTCACAATATAAAAGATTGGAAGGTCAGTGAATATTTGGAGAGTCTAGGAGAATGTAAATTCACAAAGAGATAATGATATGATTGAGGAGAAAGAACACTAACAGATACACAGGATACATATTTTCATTGAAAACATAATATACAAACATTTTGAGAGATACTTATCTACAGTAGGAGACAACGCTCTTTGTTTCCCGATGGTGATACAGCTTTGAGAAGGTTTCCCATGAATTTTTTAAAAGTTGGGTGATATTACCTTCAAGTAGTAAAGATTTTTCCCATCATGAAAATCTTTATTGCCATCCTCACAGGCATTTTTATACTCTGCTGCCCGACCCTCACCACAAACTTACAGGACACAGAGACAGACAGACAGACTTATACACACACATACAGATGCACACACACTTGGACACAGCAACTAAGTGATGTCTGGCTCCTTAGGGGCCATTGCACAATGCAAAAAAATATATATATATTCTCCTATGCCTTCCTAATTGTCCACTCTGAATTGAGAGAGGCAAAACTTGGTTCTTCAGGGAACATTCTTTGTATGAATGAATGGCTTGACCATGGACTACGACTGCAAGGGCAAAAAGAGCACTAGGAGATAAATACATGTGTTGATGAGAGGAGAGAAAAAAATAAAGAGATGTGGTGAAAGAGAATGGCAGCAACAAAGATTGCGGTTGCGTATGACTGGCCTCAAAATACCTTAATTTTCATAGTCACATGGGCAAGGGGTAATTTATGAACCAAAAGTTTATTTTCAGGTCAATTTGGTATTAAAATGATTTTAATAGAAAATGTGTCATTATGAGAAAATATTTGAATTCAGAGTGGAAGCTCTTACAGAATTTTGAAACATAATCTGCTCACCTGCCAATCAATAGCTGCTCATTTAAAACACAGCAGTCAATATACGCTGTTATACCACCACTAGCCATTTCTAACTCGCTCTGAAGGCCCGTAGGAAAAAATGTCCTGTGGTTCAAGAGACAAAAGGAAAAAAGGAAGGAAAATTAATCCCAGCCTGTTTTTTAGGCTAACCAACAAATTTCATTGACTTTTGTGTGAGCGCTTACCTCCCACTGTTCTGGAGGGCCTCTGCTAGGGGCTCCCCTCCATCCTCCTCAACCTAAACTTGACCCACACTCCCACCCTCCACTAGGGTTTTCATAATCCTGAGTCATTTTTACATTGTGAGCATTAAATTTGAGTACTGCATCTAAAAACTAATGAACATTTATTATTGCTTTGTTTTATTTTCTTACACAATCCAGATAGGCACACTTAACACAAGAAGCGTGAAAGAGGTAGTATTTTAAAAAAGAGACTGAAGACCGAGTAGACAGATAGTGTCTTTACTGACTGAGAAAAAAACCACTGAAATTGCTAATAAACATGTAAATCAATTATAGAGAATACTGGAGACGGCTAGAAACCATATCCAAAAGCCACCAGAGATTACCAGGGATTTAAAGGTAAACCTTAAGCTACAAATTGGGAAAGCAATAAAACTGTAAATTAGAGATTCAGATTTCTTTTAACTGAAAAACATTTGTTCTAAGTCTGACATACCTGCTTGTGAGCTAAAGTTATTTTGCAAGCAATTATGTTTATTGCTTTCAGTAAAGTCACAGTTCTTCATAGGTGTTAAATGATGAAAAGCACAGAGTTCTGTTGACATTGTGAATATAGTAAACCAATTATGAACATGACAAAAAGATCTTGAGGTGAAAAAAGTGGGTCAAGAAAGCAGCTTTTCTATTTTTGCTGTTGTAACATGTTCAGATAGCAGTCGAATGCAAGGAAAATAAATCCTGCATGCTAGAAAGCTTAGCAAAAATTCTCAGCCACAACTAAAGCAATATAGTGTCTTAGTTGCTTATAAAAGTATTATGTGCATGTATTAATTCATAGAACTCTATATGTATATATGTATGTGTAGTAGTTCACATAATTATTTTTCCTTATTTTTATTAAAATTCCTTATTTAAATAGAAAAACATAATTGAAACTGAGCAAACAGTTTTAACATGCTTTTGAGAAAAAAAGTGTTTAATGATGAAAAACAATAAAAAATTAGTTGCCTTGATTCCTTTACAAGATAAGAATATATGTGTTGATGTCATTACTTAAAAACTACTCCGTTTTATCCTAGTTCATAACTCCCACTACACCTGCATGGCAGTAGTCCAAAATGTAAGTGATTCTGAGGAAATAGAACTGAGCATCTTCCTGGGAAACATGAATGAGTTGCCACAGAGACACATGAATAGAATCTAAAGGGGTAATTGATTATAATGACAATTGTAGGTGTTTAATACCTGTCCTTTTGAGTCTTCAAATTGTGCAAAATTGCCCCTGATGCCTGCAAATAAGAAGTAGGGTTAACTTGTCCAAAGCTAAACCCATGCAGGAAAGACTAGAGAGGGTTCTGGCCATCTCCAAATGCACTTCTTGTGGAAGGAATTATGGTCAACCTCAAAGCTTGGACGCCAGTCACAATTGATGCAAGAATAGTGATATGGCAAGGATTTTGCCACATAACTCAGCTATGACTGCACATTCTGTGCCCAAGCGTCCAAACATATCCTCCCAGAGAATGGAGTTTTCCCCTCCAAACTTCAGCCCCTATCTAAACTGAGCTGGCAATAAGGCTGCTAGATTCAAGGTTCTGAACCATCATGTTGTATTTGTATGTTGGCCCCAGCTACCACTGGAGGAGAAGCTCTCTGGTTCTTTCCTAGAGCCCAGCAGCCCAAGGACTGTTTAGCCATCTGTTTCCCTACATCTCATTTCAGATCCTCAGAGGTCGCTTCAGATTTCAATCAGCTGCCCCAGAATGTGACTGAGCAATAGGGGCTGAATGCCTGTCATGGGTTTTCATCTCTATAAGTTTTAACAGTAAATGCTACTACAGCAAGCCTGATATTTCTGCTTGAGTATTTGTCTTTTTTTTACATGACAGCAAAAACATATTAATTTGGATATACACAGAAGTCATTGGGTCCACAACCCTGATTCCTTAAACAGAATTTCATCTAATGACAATTAGGGGTATTTTAACAAATTGTAATTTAATGAGAGTGTTCTTTATTCATCTTTCACTTGGCTGACAATACACTCACTTGAATAATAATGTAAATATTATAAATAAAAAGTCAAAACGTTTAGTATATACCTATAGTATATTTGCTCAAAATGAATTACTGCTAGGTACCATTTTGTTTTCTTTGTAAAAAGGGGCAAGAAAAAGATGCGGTAAGTGTTTCAAATATTAACTTCTCTATTTAACATTTTCTCCCCTAAGGCGAGTCTCTCCTACAAATATGAGAAAAATGGCAAAAGACTTATTGGTTTGGGATTAAGAGTATAGCTATGGAAGTGAACTCATCATTTTTCATCTTTTCATGCAGTGAGTGCTTCGTATGGTTGTTCAAAATTGAAAGCTAAGTGAATCGAAAAAAACAACATATAACATTTGTTTTACAATCAATATATGATATTTCTGACAAGCTGCAATAAATAGTTTAGAAATTATTAATTTAATTCAGGATTCTAATTTAAGATGCAGGCAATCTTTAAACTCTTCACTAAAACAATTGGACCTCTATATCTAACCAATGTCTCAATTGAAATATTAAAAATGTAATTTAACATTTAGGAATTACTGTATTGCACTGCAAATGGATGTAAATGACACCATTAAAATGTCACCATAGAGAAGCACTATAAATGATCTGACTTTCAGTCCCTTCAAATACTTGAAATTAAGATGGAATAAACCTTCACTTTGCTATAGTCTCAATTAGTATCGATATTTTATGAATCATTACCTTCTGAACACATTATACTATGGGACACTCAATACCCTAGGAGAAAAAGCAAATCTAATTCCTCTAGTCTAATCAGCTGCCTTCCTGGGGTGACAAAATTCACATTTGCTGAAAAAGTACTGATTCCCAAGTAATCACTCAGTAGTAGTTGCCGAGTGAATGAAGTCAGTCTAGGTTACATATCTGGACAGGGAATCATGATGTTGTTAAGAAAGCTTAATATAATTCCTTCAATGGAAACGGCAAATGATTATATGGTACTAAACTCCATGTTGTTAAATGGCCCAGCATGATCCGCACTCAGCTACCCTCTCCAACTTCCTTCCCCTCCACTCTGTCCTCGTTCTCTGAGTTTCATCCAGAGGGACCTGCTTTGGTTCTCACAAACACAACATGCTCCTCCCTCTCTCTGGCAATGGGGCTGCCTTTATCTAAAGGTTCTTTCCCTTTGTACCCCACTAATCTATTCATTCTTCATAATCATCTTTCAGATCTCATTGGAGAGAACTTTCCTTTCTTCCTCACGCTAGGTTAAGCACATCTCTTCCATCATTTCTTAGCACTGAATATTCATCATTTTTATTACATATTTATATTTGGCATTTTAAAACTTTTGTCTCCTCTCTAAATTGTAAGTTCTATGAAAGCCAATATTATTTCTTTTTTGCTTAAACTTGTACCCCTAGGGTACAATACCAGATAAGGAGAAAGTGCTTAATATTTGTTGAATGAATGAATGAAAGGATATAGGAATAAATGGGAACAGATCAGAATTTGCTGTGCAGTCAATTAATAATGTTACAGATCAAATGATATCTCTGAGAATGTTAGTATGCTCATCTTCCCTGATACTATTAGTATATTTATAGCATGGCAAGGAGATATAGAAGGGAGCATATCCTGTCCAACGTCAGTCACAGTGAGGTCCCTCCTGCCTCTGCCGCCAACACCCATACACATATTGTAATTCCCTCAGCATCATCACATGATATCTGGATACTGGGAATGGGGTAGATAGGATGTACCTATCCAAACATCAGAGGGGAAATGAACATCTGTGTATGGAATATATTACATGAATTCTGAAGCACAAGACTTAGTTGCTTTGATTCAGACTAAAAAACTTATATTTCCATCAAGACGGAAACTGAAATTTGCAGAAACAATTAGAAGCATATTCCACTATCATGTTAGAGTCCACACACTTCTAGCATCCTCACCAATTTCAGTTTCACTGCGACCTTGGTGGTGTGCAAGAACAAAACCAAAACACAAACAAAAATAAGAAAACAAAACAATATAAAGGATAGCAGAAAATTATCTTAGTTGAATACTGTTTTTTTTTTTTTTTTACTTAAAGAGTAGCATTAAAAGAATGTTAATTCTCTCATAATCTAAAAGCAACTTAATACATTGCTGTCTTATACATGACCGCTTTGCAGGGTGACCATGGGGCCTGAAACCTCCCTTGCTCCCAATAGTGAGTTACAGTATATTTGTGTTCCTTTTGAGTAAAATGATCCAATTATTTGTCCTTTTCTTCCACTTCACTTTGCGTTGTGCAGCTCTCCTTGGTCAAAGAGAGAGGAACCAAACAAAAACTGGAACATTTAAATCAAGTTGACATTCCCCATTCCCCTTGCTTCGATTTTGAATATGTAACAATTGAGATGCCAAGATAAATCTGAATAGATTGATCAGTTTTTCTGGGAGAAACTCTTCTAAATACATTTAAATTAAAAAAAAAAAAAACACTTCAAGCCATATAAAATAATTTAGGAAGTGATGCTCTGGGTTTTCTGAAGATTACAGAATTTACTTATAGTTATCCATAATAAAATCAGTAAAATCTGTACTGAATTTTATAAATATTAACATGAATCTTAAAAGGCCAGTCTTTTGTAATGGGGTAACTTTTACCATACATTTTCACCAAAATATTTCCAACAAAAGTTCAAAAACTTTTAGGCCATCTGTTCCTTATAACTTTACATATATTGCTTATCATGATAATGATCACTTATTTTAGAAGATTTTATAGGGTAAATCACAATGGATATCACATAATGATTGAAACATGGAAGAGCAATTTGAAAGCATTTAAATCAAAACAGTGCTTGTTTGATAAAATAAAATACACTAAATAATCACTATTAAAAGTGTCTACATGCTATTTATTTAACCTGAAGTAAAAAAATATTCAGACAAAGCACTGTAAGGAGAGTACATGATCAATGATAACAGTTTCCTTGGAGCCATTACAGTCCATCAGTTATTTCAAAAGTTATCATATATTCAAAACCAGATTATGTCTATTTGAGATATGCTTAATTCACGCATTTACTCTTCTCTTGGCAATAGAGAAATTTTTGTATTTGCAAGCAAATCAAACTTGTACAGTATACCATAGGATATAGATGTATACATAATTGCAAAAAACTTAAAAAGTTTTTGAAAATTTCTTTCAAATATTTGAGATTATTTTAAAACAGTTGTCTTCTAGCTTGACTGGCAATCTTATTCCTCTGCATTAATTAAAAACTTAATGAACTAGGGGTCGGCTCCGTGGCCGAGTGGTTAAGTTCACGTGCTCCGCTGTGGCGGCCCAGGGTTCGGATCCTGGGTGAGGACATGGCACTGCTCGTCAGGCCACGTTGAGGCGGCGTCCCACATCCCACAACTAGAAGGACGCGCAACTAAGATATACAACTGTGTATGGGGGGGGGGGGGTTGGGGAGATAAAAGCAGAAAAAAAAAAGATTGGCAATAGTTGTTAGCCCAGGTGCCAATCTTTGGGGGGGGGGGGAAAAAGGAAGATTGGCAACAGTTGTTAGCCCAGGTGCCAATCTTTAAAAAAAAAAAAAATTATAAAATAAAAAAACTTAATGAACTAGTGGCCAGCCCTGTGGCTGAGTGGTTAAGTTCATGCACTGCACTTCAGCAGTACAGGGTTTTTCCAGTTTGGATCCTGGGAGCAGACCTAGCACCGCTCATCAAGCCACGCTGAGGTGGCGTCCCACACAGCACAGCCAGAAGGACCTACAACTTGAATACACAACTGTGTATTGGGGGGCTTTGGGGAGATGAAGAAATAAGAAAGATTGGCAACAGATGTTAGCTCAGGGCCAATCTTTAACAAAAATAAAAAGAAACTGAATGGCGTGACCATAAGAGAAATTTGAGTTAGACTCTGGAAGATCCTAAAATTGGTATTTAAAAAAACCCAAAAACTTAATGGTCTAAAATTTTACTATTAAAAAATCAAGTGCATTTTTAAATGAAAATATAGTCATGTATAATAAAAGGTGCTCGTTTATTCTCATACTTTAACTTTCAAAATTAATTAGTCCAATAGAGGACAAATAGTCACACAAACGCAAGTGTTAATTTTATCAGAGGAAATGAAAATGTAAAAACAGAAACAAACAGGAAATTAAATAGCAAGGAAGCTAAAAGATTCATGTTGACCTTAATCCCTTCTCAGAGTCTAACTTTAATTGCCAGTTGCAGAGTAAGTCAAATTAGGAAATCACTCATTTAATCAGAAAACTGACTTTTTAATTTTAGATTAATTTCATTGGTATGGACAGAGCCTTGGTTAAAAATCTAAAGAAACAAAAAATTCCTTGATGAAAGATTGTGAAAAGTAGGGTTCCCACAATACGCAGAGTATTCCAGCAATTGTAAAGTCAAATAGATTCTAATTTAAAAAAAAAAAAAAAACAGAAGAAGGGCTTGATATTTAATATGCATCTTTCGTTCTTTTTAAAAACATAGTTTTTGAATTTAGGTGGATAAGTCTAATCCAGCAAGTCATTCACTTCAGCAAAAATAATACTTAATGACGGACTGATAATGAAAGAGGGTCTCATGAAACAAATGTTTATGAGAAAATATTGTTTTGCAATCCAATTGGTTTGAACTGAATTAAAGTACCAGCATAGTATAAGCTGAGTGCACATTTTTCCACAGATCAACACAACGTTGCGATAAATATTTGAATGTGGAGTCTTTCTAACAAGGCAGTTTTTCAATTCCATTTAGAATAAAATATAGTATTTGTCTCATTTCCTCCAGACTTATATGAAAAATACTGTTTTGTACAACAGAAATTAATTCACTTCTCTGGCCTATTTGGGGGGGGAAATTTCTGGTTTATTATTTGTTCATTCTTTAGCTGTGGGCTAGCTACATACACAATCATCCTACGTATTAATGTTCCAAATCGGTCACATCCCTCCAGAATTAAGAATCATCATTTTGTAATACTCATAGTTAATAGTTCTTCTTCATTTAGAACTCAAATTTTTATTATTTTGATGCATTTTGAAGCTCTCAGTGAATTGCCTTGGTTTTTTGATCTAGTAAATGTTTTACTGTAAAATAGCCCTTCCATTTCTACTATTCACATCACAGCTTGGCCACTATGGTGATTTTATTTTAATTTGAACTCAAGGAAATTCTATTTTTATATTTTTCTCTATAACACATTTTCTCCTGCAAGCACACATATAACTATACATATATATATATGTGAAATTATACAGAATTCGTTTTATATATTTATCGGAATGCATACATTGTAAATTGGAATAATTTACTATATAATCATACTTTCACACATGCATATGAATTTCAAGAGAGGGAAATAGCCAGGTTCACATAGCTCTTAGAATTAAGTCTACGTAGAAAACCTACATCTTTGTGTGTTTGTTCTGTTATTGCTCTCCATTTCTTTTTATCATTAATAGCCACCTCCCCAAGCTACATGTTCTAGGAATCATTCTTAAAGACTCATTTAAACTCCCTGATCTTTGGTTCCTGCTGTAAATTGATTCTACACACAGCAGTCTAATGAAACCACACAAAAGTAGTTTCAAGATTCCAAACTACAGAAACATGCGGATGTTCATTCACTAAAAGATGAACTTAAACCCTGGTGTGAGTCTTTATTCACATTTTTTTCACGAATAAAATAGCAAAACCACAAAGCTCAGAGAGAGCTCTTGGGTTAAATGTTTGTGTAACTCTTTTTCTCAGTATGCAATATCTTATTCTTCTTCTATATTTCTGGAACTGATTCTCTCAGTATGTCCTCATTATATCTTTAGCAATGCTACAAAATGTTGTCATTAGGGAAAGGCTCTTTGCTCTGAGAGCAGGCGAGGAAGGTGTAAATGACATGAGTAGAAGAAGAAAAGATGTGCCCTAGGAATTTAAACCCATTTTGCCTTCATGATGTGGACAAATTCATTCAGTGAGCTAATGAGCTATGGAAAAAGCTACATTTTAAACACATTGCCTAGCGTAGAGACTGTTTTAGTAGACTTGGTTCTGTCATTAGGGAGTTGTGGTCTTATATGCTGTGTTAGTGAATTCTAACTATACGTAACTAACATGTCTTGTATTTTTAGAAAGAGCGATAAAAAGAGTCAGAATGACCATGAAAGCAGTTTTTTCCCCCTGTTTTAAGAAATATGATATATTTAACGTGTCTTTTTATGGCTAACAGTATTTTACTTTTTGTGTATCTGTTTTACACAACTTGCTTTATCCAAAACAATTTATTGTGGCTGACAGACTTTACAAGAAGAAACTGCTTGAGAATTGGAACTGGTGATGTATAGAAAAATAATTATTTAGTATTGATAGTGAGACGAAAGCTTAGCATAAAGGTAAGAGACAGGCCCAATTAAGTGTCGGGTACGACAGGTTAATAAAAATATAACCCAAACTCAGGGAAACAGAGGATTACAAAGAGGTTTTCCTGATAATCTCACACATTGCAAGGAAGGAGTGCTTTAAGTATACCCAAGATGATGTTACAGAAACCTGCTGAAGCAGCTGTGTCACATTTTCTGAGAAGTTGGAAAGACAGAAACCATCTTCTATCTGAGGCAGGTAGATTTTTTGTTAAAATATTAATTGACTTAAGAGTGGCATGACATGATTCCATTATTACTAAATTACTATGACCATACTATGTGTATAAAATATATAGGTTAAGATGCGTTTTAGCCACAATAAACTATCATTAAATTTTTTCTAATTTATTTCCAAATAATTTATGGAAAATTTAAGAGGAAAAGCTTGCCATTTCTAGATGACTATGAAACTGATCAATGGATGCAAAGAAAAGATGCTTTGTTCTTATTACCAAGTAGTGAAGAATAATTCCGGGGGTAGTTGTGCCTTCATTAAATTAGAGATTTGGTGAGAAAACATTGAGAACACATTATACTTAAAATTTCGCAAATAAACAGAACTTTGATTTTTCTATGTTTTAGGAAGAAATAATCCTTCCTATTTTATAATTATATTATGCTAATACAGCAGTTTTCTTTTTCATAAATCTTTTCTGCATTGGCTAAAAATAATAATAGTTGATATTTATTGAACATAAGTACTATGGCTGATTTCTTTAGTTATCCACTAAATCCATTCTCCTGTTCTTACCTAGGAACAGAGTTGTTCCTAGGCATGAGGCTTTCTAGCTAGAGAATTCACTTCTCAGCCCATCTTACAACTAGACTAGTATACGGGATTAAATTTTCTCCATGAGAGTGAATGGGAGTTTGTCACTTTGAGGCCTGAGTTTGTAAGACTGTGGCCTCTCTTGTATGTTCTTTCCCTTTCCCTGATTGATGGACCCAGGCTGAGAGAACCACCATGAAACACACAGGTTATCACCGGCTGTTTGATACTGCCTTTCAGGAAAACTATTATGAGAAAGAAATATGCTTTTTTTTTATGTTGTAATACTCCTTAAAAAACATAATAGGTTAGTCTCTTATTCCAGCTAAGTTTAGTATGTGTCATGCAATCTTTTAAGAGCTTTAAATGAACTATATAATTTAATCATCAAAATAGCTTAAATAGGTGAGTATTTTAATGTCATCATTTTTAGAATAAAGAAGCTTAGTTTCCTGTAGAGGAAGCAATTTGCCCATGTTCACTGTTACTGCCATATTTCCCTCAACTCTAAGATGCATATTCTTTTCATAACATAGTATCTCAGAAATCGATATTTATCTTGAAATAGTTGGTATCCTACAAGTCATTTGTAGAGGTTGCCTGTGTGTTTAGGATATGATATACAGTCATGCGCTGCATAATGATGTTTCTGTCAACAATGGACTGCGTATATGACAGTGGTCCCATAAGGTTAGTACCATATACTCTAGGTGTGTGGCAGGCTATACCATCTATGTTTGTGTAAGTACACTCTGTAATGTTAGCACAACAAAATTGCCTAACAACGCATTTCTCAGAATGCATCCCCATCAAGTGATGCATGATTGTATAAAATAATGATGTATGTTTAAAAAAATAATGTTTCAGATTTGATAATAGAAGTAAACGTGGTTGTAGGTATCCTTCAAACCCAGGCAGTCTTTCCGCAAAACTCTTGATCTGAAGTACTACTTCGCTTAACAAAACAAAATGATTTCAACATAACATAAAAATAGTATCCAGGAAGGGTAGTTTCATATGTTTTCGAAGTTGATTTGATTATGTTTATTTTCAGTTACTCATATGTCCGCCAATTTGGATGTTAATAAATAAATGACTTTTCGTATTCCTGAATAAATAAACTACTCTTCTGAAATATCCATATAAAAGCAATAGGTGAGAAGGTCATTGCAACTTCTTTATATATTTCCTTGTGATGCAAGAATACAGGAGAGGACTAAATCTCCTCTCCTGGAACACGTCCTGCTGTTAACGGAATTAATAAGTCAGACACAAAGTCTGGTTCACAAGTAAGACACGGTTGAAAGATAATCTCAATCGAGTAAACACAGCCCCCCACTAAGTTACTCTCAATGCATTTTTCTTTTTTCCTTCTTTCCTGCTCTCCCCAATCTCTCTCTCTTCACCATTTTGGTTTTTTGGAAGGGAGGGGAAGAGAGAAGATTCAGTTTTAGCCATTTGAAAGGTTTTGAAACAATCAGAGGTGATAAAACTATGCGATATATTTTGGTTTATTGACTACCTTGTGAACTCCTTGAAGAGATGGTCTATAATTTTCACCTCTGTTCCCCAGTCTTTGGTATACAGCTTACTACCTACTAGCACTTAAGATTCCATTAAATTTTGCTGCATTTTGAAAGAGCAGGGTGGTAAAAATTTTTCAATTACTTAATTCAATAATATTTATCACCTAATGTACCAATCACTGTTTCTGGCAGAGTTCAAGTATTTTAGGTATATATATATATACCTATACACACACACACACACACACACACACACTATGGGCTATCCTAAAGGCAATGATTATTTGTGCAATCACATTAAAGAAAAGACCAAACTTTTCCATTGCATATTTCTCTTAGTGGTGTTAATTTCCCTCACAAATTTGGGCTGTGCTCATTAAAAAAAATATAATCCCTAATAATGCATATTTATATGACAAACATATAGACACATGATTTCAAAATAACCATTCTACTTGAGGAAATCTCTCCTAAAGAAATGATCCTAAACAGAAAAAAGTATAAAAACATGTTTTAAACATAAATGTTTATAACTGGATTTTATAAAGCAAAAAATTGGAAACAGTCTCTAAAAAAAAATCTGTGTGGAAGTAACTATATCACAATAAAAGAGTTGTCTTTGAGTTTTGATTATAGGGTGGATTTTTCTCTTAATTTTACTTTTTTCTGTGATTATAAAAGTCTGTTATGTATAGATCTTGGTATTAGGAACTGAATTGGAATAAAGAAATATGATGTAAGCTGTTTAAAGACTTATTAAGGCCAATCATTACGCAACACAATTTATAAGAATTATTACTTCACTATCCATTACAAGCCTATGAGATATTACACTATTATTACCATTTTATTGCTGAGGAAATAGCCCAAACAGAGAAAATTATAAAAAAGCTACAAAGTAGAGAAACCAAGACTGGAACCTATGTAATTCCAAAACTGCATGTTGACCAATTGGTTATATCATTTCCCATGAAAAAGATGAACAAATAATGTCTTTCTCTTCAAGTAGTAGAGAAAAAAGTTGTGTATGTATATATGTGTGTGTGTGTGTGTGTGTGTGTGTGTGTGTGTGTATGGGGCAATGTCAAATACTGTCTGTAAATGAAAGTAAAACTCAGCTTGGACTGAAAAAGACAAAAGATCTGTCTCATTAATCAGGCTGGGGGAAAAGCCAGTGAGCAGACACAGAAAATGACAGCTACTAAATTACCAGGAAATGTTGTATCTCCTAAGGTCATAAAGAAGCTGGAAAATGCCGTAATGATCTCTGTTTTGAGTGACTTCTACTTTCTTACCAAACACACTCCCAGCCCCTCTTTGCTATTTGCATTTATACCTAGAGACAGCCAATTACTCAGCCATCTTCAGTTTGGAGAGCACCCAACGCCTAGTTAATCCCCATTTCTCCTAATCTTGCCTCAGAAAAAGGGACTGATCCAAAACTAATCTCTATTTTCCATAGACCATTCTCAAGATTATGGAAAGGTAAACCTTATAAAAGATACTCCTTTGGAATGTCACCCTCACTGCATCCAGTCAATTGCTCTGACTTGTCAGATTACAGGTTTGTCCCTAGAGTTTTTTGACCTCATAGTTTTAGGTTTTACCACATGGATTGCATTAATACAAAGCAGAACATGATAAAGGCTGTTAAATTTAAGTATTCTGCAGTTGGAGCACTGAAGAGGAAGCAATTATATTTGGGTCAAAAGACCCGAGAAAGTTTATCTAGAGCATGCTTCTTGAGGCAGGCTCTAAGTTGGAGACCAATCTGGATGTGTGAGTATAATTCAGGATCATGGGACAGTTTGAACATGGAGAGGATACTGTCAGAACATAGCAAAGCCTTCTGCTTGGTATGAATTAGATTTAAGGATGCTAGATCTGGAAAGGGAAATTGGAGATATAATGAGGAATATCTCAAATGCTGCAAAATAAAAGTTAGACATGTCATCTCTAGGCTGTGAGGCTGGACACAAAGGCATTTTGAATGGTGTATGATGGCCAGATCTTTGAATGAGGACAAAAAAATTCTGGTGTCAGTTAGAATAAATTGGACATGTGAAATTTGAGACAGGGAGAACATTTAGAATCGTAATTCAAAAATTTGAGTGAACATGCCAGGAATGGGTTAGTGCCAGAATGGTTAAAGTAAGAAAATATACACGTGTGACAATATTTGATGAGAGATTAAAAGAGAGGGAACAACAACAAAAATTGTGCTAAGATTTTTAGTAGAAGACGGAGGCAGACTTAGAAGCTGCTGATATTTTTATCAAAAAGAGGAAGATGAATAATTTGTTGTTTGACAGGCTGGCAAGAGCAGACGTACCGAGATGGAGCTACAAGCTGACATTTGAAAATAAGTATCTAGAGGAAGAGGAGAGTGTCCGAACTAGAAAGGACAATTTAAGGGTTGTCAAAATAGAAGCAATTTTTGAAAGCACATCAATAGAGGATGTTAACAAAATAAATAATAATGGAATGAGAGGAATAAATCCATTTAGGAACTATATTTTAGCAGAGAGTGAATATCAGAAAGCCGGTGAGAAATAGATGAAAAATGATGAGAGAGAGATGGAGAACAAAAGATGCGTCTTGTCTGTAAAAATAAAGACTTTTGAAGAGAAAGAAGTTGACAATAATGTTACATAGTGTTTTGAGTATGAGGAAGAAGAAAATAACATTTGGTGATTATGAAATCACTGAGCCTCATTTAGAAACTACTAAAACCATCTAAATCTTTTTCCAACGCTGCCTCTTCTTTTGGGGAACGGGAGCTGTTAATAAAGGTATTACATACTTAAATTTATAGAATTTTCCCCAAATCTATACCCCTTCCTAATTTCTTATTTATTCTATGAGCTTTAAATTTCTGTATTACTTTAAAGTTAGAAGTTCCTATGAATGATGGTCCTCATAGAATGTGGCAAGGCAACGCAACACTGAATGAACACAGCCTTGTGCTGGGCAATAAAGAGCAATGGTAATTGGCAAGACCATCTGAAGCATCTGCTTATATTCAAAGCACTGTGTAATTCCCACTGCTTTATGAATCCATTACTTAAGGACAATTGATTTTCTATTTAAGTATGAACTTTCAAGGTCATTTAAATTTAAGACTATGTATCATATATTTGAATACGATGGGTAACTTCAACTAATGTTACATTTATAATCTCTGTTCGGTCCACACAGCTGATTTATTGTAGCCCATGGCTGGTAACTCACCATAGAGGTGAAATGCCAAACAGGTTAATTTTCCCATGGATGTGAGCACTTTTATCACTTATCATTTTTGCCAGTTTTTCTTTTTCCTAATGCAGGAATACCATTCTCAAGAGGAGAGCTCTGTAACATTTTATAAGTTACCTTTTATCTGTCCAGTCATTCTGGGAACTGCTAAGAGCACATTTAAGGACAATGCTGGGTCAATTACTGTAATCACTTCCCGAGGCTCTTTCTCTCACAGACATTTGCCATTTAAGTCATAGCTTAATTCTGAATGGTCTCTTGATTCTAAACCTTTTGTTGAAACTTTCACTGACTTCTCACATAAGAGGTAATTCATTAATTCTTCCAAAGCTTTTGACATATTTGAAAAAGCCACCTTCTCTTTCCTTTAAATATCATTTTCATCAGGTAATCACTTCTCTATTAATTTAAATGGAAAAAATTCTCCTTGATGTTTTTCATAAAAAATTTTATTTTCTTCTGTTGCCTTGCCCTAGAAATGTTGCATTATACAACGTCCTTATTGATGTACTCTTCCTTTTTTCTGTGTCATGTAAAAGTCATCTTCATTTTTTTTTCCTACTGGGGTACTCTTTTCCACTTTGAATCCTTTCTCAAAATTCACTTATTCATTACATTCTAAATCTCCTATGGCAATTTCATAATTTCTAAAGAAAAAAAATAAACGCCTACATATTGGACCCAGATTGATTTTCTACTATATGAAAGTGAATGAAAATGGGAAAAATCTTGACTTCTCAAACATGTGTGAAGAAATTGCTCTTCAAAGTATCTAATAAATATAGTCATGCACCACATAGCAACGTTTCAGTCAATTATGGACCACATAAATGACAGTAGTCCCCTAAGATTAGTACCATACAGCTAGGTGTGTAGTAGGCTATGCCATCTAGTTTTGTGTAAGTGCACTCTGATGTTCACACAACAATGAAATCACCTAACGATGCATTTCTCAGAACGTATCCCTGTTGTTAAGTGATGCATGACTATTTTTAAAAGCTTTGATGAGTTATGTTATTTTCTATGCATGCAAAACTACTGAGCTGGTGGTCTCCATATGCCTTAGGACATCTAGCAATAAGATTTCCTTATAGTTTGTGCTCAACAATGATTTTTAAAAAAATTTTTGCATTAGTAAGTTGCAGCTTTCAAACCATTACAGAAGCCTCTGTATTGCTGGAGAAACCAGGACAGCAGATGATAAATCATACTATCGGGCTGCAGATACCTCCAGAAACTTTGGATCCTAGGAAGAGGATTAAAGAACAGTGATGGCTTATCCCTGATTGACCAGCTGGCAATAATGAGTTAATGTGATGGAATTGGGGTCTTTCCAAATATCCAGGCAATTTTTTCCCCTTAACCTGCATTTTAAACTATACTTCTTTTACTAAGGATCTCTTCTATAATCTATTTAGATGCAAAATTACATTCTAATAAGAAATAGGTTCCCCCAACAAGAGAAAATACCAGTCTGAAATCTTAATTATCCTAAAAGTTAGAGTTCAAGGTGTTGGGCCTGTATTTTAGAGATTCTACATGCTGGTGAGAGCTACAGAGAACCCATAAAATCATCTAAGTGTAAATAAGTGCGCATAGCCAAGATAATCCTATTTATGAATTTCAAATACAACAGTATGGGTATCTAAGATCCTAGAGTAAGCTCCTCTCTTTAAACAACACACGGAAAGAGTTGATCCTTGCTTCGGAGGATTCTATGTTTTAAAATATTAAACTGTAAATAGCACTGTAAGCCCAGTGGTTTCATCAGGTCCTGCTCTCCTCTTCACATTCAGAAACGTGAAGAATTTCACATTATTTAAAGCTATCTGTGAGTGAAGGGAAACAGAAGGATGAATTGACAAGTAGGCAATTAACTCATTTCAGGCTAGGCAGGTGGAGCCCTTGCCCTTTAAATAGGGTCTCAGCTGTTTTGCTGAGCTGCTGGTGAAGAAGAGTGGATCAGCAATTCCCATTTACCCTTTTCCTAATCTCTCCACCACTAAGAACATGATTTTGGCTGAAATGTGTCTGACTCTATTTGGCATTTATAAATGCCAATATAATATTCTGAGACAATAAACACAAACAAATATACTTAGATACAATACTTGAGATAGCACAGAATGAAAGTTAAGTTTTTGGTTTTTTCTTTTTCTTAAGGCACATCCAGATTTTATTTAATCATTCTCAACACACTAGTAAAGAATCTGGTGGAAAGATGCAATTCTAGGGCATTTCCTGAAAGTGAGGAAAATACTACCAAAATAGGGAACTCTCTTGTGGCAAATTTCTCTAAACAAATAATTAGACCCTGTTCCTTGTTATCAGTATGAAGTCAAAACCAAATATCAACTAAACTCTGTGCCATCATAAAATTGAACTAAGCTTCATTGGTTTTCTATTTGGCAACCCCTTCTAAGAATATGTTAACAAAATTTTAAAGTAGTAGTGATTATTTTAAACGGAAAGATGCTATCTTTAATTTCTGCATTTCATATAATGACCATTATATAACATTATTCTTGGTATTCACTTGTTTGAGACATTTTTTATTCAGTAAGTTCTAACATGGCAACATATAATGTGTAATTAATTAGCCGTTTTACATTTTTGCCTTTAATCCCAAAATATAATGTAATTGCAAATCAATTCATTCTTTGCGATGACTTAATCTACAGACCTATATGGCCAAAACCTTGATGACATAATGATATTTCACTGTGGATATTAATGTTGTGCTTTATGCTACCCACTCTCTCTTCTGGAATTTGCCCCTATGTTACATTTTTTTTTCTTTTTTTGCTGAGGAAGATTGGCCCTGAGCTAACACCTGTTGCCAATTTTCCTCTTTTTGCTTGTGGAAGACTGTCCCCGAGCTAACATCTGTGCCATTCTTCCTCTCTTTTGTATATGGGATGCTGCCACAGCATGGCTTGATGAGCAGTGTGTAGGTCTGCACCCAGGATCCAAACCCACGAACCCCAGGCTGCAGAAGTGGAATGTGTGAACTTAACCACTATACCACTGGGCCGGACCTCCTACCTCTACTTTTAATCATATTTAGCACTCCCTTTCATAATATGTGGCATGTGGCTCACAGCATTAGGGAGTCACATGCCAATAGGTCAGTGCTTACTTCAACGGAAAAAAGAAAAGGGAAGATTAAAAAGAATGTCAGCATTTCAGAAGGTAAAAGGGAGGGGAGGCGGTCTCCTTCCATGCATCATTCAACACACCTCTAAAGGGGCCACTGATATAGATACTGGGGACCAATTTTTTCCCTTCACAAAGATATCCTATTCACATGGTTTTGTCAAACACTTGACGACATCCTAAAGTACTCCATGGACAAAAAGCAAGGAAAGCAATACATAATAATGTGCTACTTGGAAAAATTTTACTTTAATTATTATTCTTTTGCTCTAGGATTTTCCTTTGATAATTTTTTGGAGCAATTTAATGACCTGTATACCTTGTTTTCCTTTCTCTTATTCCCAACAGCGTCAAAGTTGGAAGCAGGCCATGGAGGCATTCATGCGAACACAGGCGTGCAGTTAAGTTCAGGTAGGAGCCGCCATTACTGCCAGCTTACCACGGGCCACGCACTGTCCTAAGTGCTTGGTGTACATCTGTACAGTTCCCCGTCATCTAGAACTGCAGGACGAAGGCACTTACTCTCATTTTATAAATGAAGAGACTAAATATTAGGAAAATTAAGAAATATGCCCAGGGTTATATGCAAATATCCAGCAGAAGTAGGGCAGTGTGAAGCCAGAGCCCGTTATAATAACCACACTCTCCTTTTGGTAGATTCAAGATGAGAAACTCTTACAGGAAAAATGTGCATCGTTCAATCTAACACTAAAAAATACTCTGAACTCTCAGAATATTTGTAGGTCTCTGGTTATTTGAATTAATATAAATTAAAAACCAGAATATTTGACAAAATTATTTGACCAACTATTTATCCAGAGTTAATATTTTGGAATGTTTAATTGTATGGATAAGCTTACAAGATTATAAGATTTTCACATAAAAATGGAGACGTTTCCTTTTTATTTTAACATCAGGGATTTAATATTATACTGCAAGATTCAAAAATTTGAAATTTTTATTATATAGTCTATATAGTGTTTACAGTATATAGTGTTTATATATTTACATGTTGAAATATTTCTTATTTATATGGGAGTATGTGTAATATATATCTATACACACATACCTATATACAGGAAATATAAAGTGCACAAAGCTATAAAACTAATAGTGTAAATCATGAGAAAATGCATAAGTTAAACAATAGTAGTAATTATTATTATTATTTACTGTTTGCTTTTGGTGGGGAAGATTGGCCATGAGCTAACATCTGTTGCCAATCTTCCTCTTTGTTTGTTCCTCTCCAAAGCCCCAGTCCATGGTTGTATGTCATTCTAGTTCTCCTGTGTGGGACAACACCACAACATGGCTTGATGAGGGGTGCTTGGTGTGTGCCCAGGATCTGAATTCTTATTAAAGGAAGATATTTGTAAGGTATTGTCACATTGTAGCAAGCTCCATTGGGAGATGTTCACAGTCATTCAGAAGGATAGTTTCATTCTCCTCTCACTTTAGATTTACTTTAATGGGATCATCTGACAAACTTTGTGTCAACTGCCATTTTCATGTTGAAAAAATTATTTCCTTAGATATAGCAGAAATCTCGGTCCAGTAAAGGATCTTTGCACATATCAAGAATCTTTGTCAACATTTTCCACAAAGTACAAATCTATTTATAACTCACATTTCTTCATTATGCCCACAAGGAGATATCTGGAGATATTTTCCAAATGTCTATCAAAAAAATAAACAATTTCAAAGTATTTTTCATATGAGCCCATGCTTTTTCAGAGAGGATATGCATCTCACAGGTATAATTCATTCTGAGATGAAAAAGTCAAGAGAATATTAGGCAAGAGTAATGTTCGCCTTATCACAATTAGAAACACATGAAAAATGAGGATCAAAAGAGGCCTTGTCCTCTCTTTGTAGTATAAATAACCTCTTACCATCTTTGATAGAACAGGATAAAATGAAGACTTGTTTCTCAGTTGTTAAGAGTGAGGACTCTGGGTTTGAACACCAGATGGCCAATTTACTAATCTTCTGATCATGGGCAATTCAGTTAAATTATTTGTACCTCATTTTCACCTTCTGCATATTTGGATTTTATTGATATCTGTCTCTTAGTATTTTTTTGTGTGAAGTTCAAATATGTTAATATCTCCAAAGTCTTTTAAGAGTATCAGAAAAAGAGTAAGAACTCAAAAAATATAACCTATATTTATTTTGTTTAATACTGTTATATTATCCCTAAGATCTTTGCACATTATGTTCAACACATTAATCATTTTTATCTAAATTTTGCTTTTATTATAATTGTCCATCTAATGCAAAATAAGAAGCTAGTTTTTAAGATTTACTCTATTTTGGAAATGCTATGGATTTCTTTCAGAACTAACCTTATCTCTGCCTTTAAATAAAAAAATCTATTTTTGTGATTCTAGGGTGAAGTGTGAAGTCCCCTTGTTTCATCAGAAAAAATACTGGAAATCGACTTTAACTCATCATTCCACACTTACCCTCCAACATTTCTGTCACTACCATATTATCAGACATTTCCTTGAGAATCAAAATCAAGATGGAGCAAGCATTTCTCTTTATGTTTCCACGATATTCTGAGAGATAAAATACCCTTGTATTGAGTCAAGAAGCTTTCAGTATCATCAAACATGTTTAGACAGTTCCAGTGGAATGTAACAAATAATCTGGCTATTTGAGATTTTATTCTATGTTTCATTTCAATGAGATACATATAAAACTTGGCAATTATTGTTCTTGTTCATTGGCAATCATATCAAAAGAGTAATGCCTTTTTAGAATTAGCAATAAATCACATCAAAAACACAACCGTATTTCCCTCTCATAATGTGATTTTCATATTTTTTATTTCTCAATACATTTTTTTGTAAATATACTGAGATCTATAAGATATATATAAAATTTTCATTGAATAAAAGCCTTAGTATGATTCACATAACTAAAATAAATAAATAAAGGGGATAATTTTCTCTTCCCTCTAACAAGATAGAATATACATCAAGTTGAAAAGAAGGCAAAATCATAGTAACAGAAGATCAGTGGTTGCCAGGATCTGAGGGTGACGCGAGAGGACAGACACAGAAGGGAACAAGGTAACACTTTGTGGTTAACAAAATATGTTCTATAGAGTCATGCATGGCGTAACAATGGGAATAGGTGCTGAGAAATCATCGTTAGGCCATTTGCCCTTGTGCCAACATCATAGAATCTACTGAAGGGGAACAAAATTTGCCATCCCAAAATGTCTCTCTTTAATGTAAGGATGATTTTAGGTTGATTATTTTTAAAAATAAAAGACAAAGTTTTTCTTGTTTCCTCCTTAACTGCCTAAAAGAATTCAGATACAAAAACCTGTCTCATAAAGTGAGTTATCACCTTAGCATAACATGAACTAGGTAGTAGACAGGAAGGAACCAAAAAAACCTGTTTGTTGGGCTGCCTTCTGTGTTCTTCTGTTTCTCTGTGACCAAAAAAACACTTGTTTTTCAAACATTTGCTCCTTTTCACCTACCGGTGCCTTACCTTCCTTCCCTTTGAAGTCCTTGACTCTCTCCACGCCCATCATCTTTTGTCTTTAGCTGAGGATGAGGTGAGGGCTTTGGTCGTTTGGTGAGTTATTCAGTTTTCCTGGGTTTCTCCCATGTATACATGATATTAAACTTTTGTTTATTTTTCTCCTGTTAATCTGTCCATGTCAATGTAATTCTTAGACCAGCCAGAAAAACCTAGAAGACTGGAGAAAATTCCTTCCTCCTCTACAGTACTAAGACAAACCTAGATAGTGTAGCCCACAACACACCTAAGCTATATGGTATTAATCTTATAGGACCACTGCTGTATATGCAGTAGGTTGTTGACTGAAAACTTGTTATGCAGCGCATTACTGTATTATGATTAGATTGTGCTGAAAGTTATAACTACATATATATGAGCATCAAAATTCATAGAATTGCATACTTAAAATTAGTGATGGGTAATATTTTTTGTCAGCAAACTACAGTTTAAAAAAGCTAATTTTTAAAAAATAATAAAAATCATCATATCCACCATGCAAAATTAATTAAAAGAGAAATTGCTCTGCCCATAGTCCTATGGAAGACTCAGTCTTAGGAGGCCAAGTTTTTCCACAACATCTCATTTTTCAAAGCTTATAGAAGGATAATCCATGTAGTACAATAATCTCTAAGGCAGCCTACCTATGAGAGCTGGTTGTTATTATTTAAGTCAGTTTCTTTCAATTATTACATCTGGTTTACAAAGGAATAACAATTTGAATTCAAAGAAGGCTAGAGCCAGAGTGGCTGAGTATGGCATTAGGTTTGAATCTCCATAATTGATTGTTTCTGAGATCTTGGAACTACTTTAGACAGAGAGCATCAATTTCCCATGTCCTTGAAACTTACCATTCCTATGATTTCTCTTCTTGATTTTCCTGTGATTATCTGTCTCCATTACTGTACCAAATATATCTTGAACAAATTCTATTCCTTCTTACTTGAAATAGCAAGAGTATGTGTACCGTTTTGCAATTAAATAAAGCCTAATGGAGCTTATATCACATATTTATTATGAAAGCTAATGTTACTGTCAATTGCTGCCCAGGGAAATTCATCATGGTTTCAATCTTGGCCAACATTTTAGAGATTACTTTGGATGTTATGAGGCACCTGATAGTATTGTACTACCAGGATTGTATCTCACAGAACACAGTCTAGAAAAAGCTTATGGTAGCTAATCTTCAAAATGGGGTCTCTTTGTGAATTCTATATCATGCTAATGAGAGCGGCTCATGGGTCCACCATCTGCTGATCTGTAACTTCCTCTCCCACATCAAAAAATAAAAATCTGATATTAGTCAATTATACTCATTGGCTGATGGAGCAATATACAATCTAATAATAAGTGCTAATTCATACATAATACACTACTCTCTATGCTTTACAGATCGACTCATTTAATCTCCAAACAGTCCCAGCATACACATGAGGAAACTGAGGCAAAGGGAGGTTAAGTGACTTGTCTGAGAATTAGCCCAAAGAAAGTCGTGGAGTTGGTATTCTACTCCAGGCAGTAGGGCTCCAGAGTCTAAAGAAACGTACAGTATTTCTATAAATTAACAGATGTGATTTAAAATAAAAGTAAAGTGGAATAAGATATATTCTTCTATGAAATGAATTCATATTTTAGTCAAAATTGTTTTAAGTTTAGCTGATGAAATTTTATGCACGTTCCACAGAGTCAAAATAAACCCTAGTTCAAATTGCTTTCACCAAATATCTCAGATCAGAGTAACTGGGTATTTAACAGTATAGTTAGGCATCTCAACGAGGGGACTAACTACATTCTGAGAAATGCATTCTTAGGCAATTTCATACATCATAGAATGGACTTATACGAACCTAGATGGTGTAGCCTGCTACACACCTAGGCTATACGGTGCTAATCACATGGGAGCACTGTTGTATATGCAGCCTGTCATTAACCAAAATGCTGCTATGTGGCGCATGACTATAATTACCATCATGTAAATTAGATGGTCATCGCAGGATTTGTTCTGTCTAGCACCACAATACACACACACATATACACATATATATGTCTATTGTTCTATTGTTGGTTTAATATGATCTGATATGTACATGTCCATAAACATATTACATCTTTCACATTTATAGATTTTTTTAGAGTGTATTTTACATCTAAAAAGCTATTGAGATCTCTAAAGATCAACATTATGTTTCTCTCCAAAAAGAGAAAAACAGAAAAATCAAGATAGTAGCCTACAACTAAAAGGCTGTTTTTCGTTAGATATTTTGTATTTTAAGAGATTAGGAGCAGGGGAAAATTCCAAGTAAAAATGTATTCTTTTCTTCAGAAACTTCTGTGTACTTCATAAATTGAAACTTCCTGAAGACAGATGGACACCTGCTAAGATGTAATATTTCATTCTGAGACACTTTTCCTTTTAGTTGCAAATTTCTGCTGTTCATTTCAAGTATGGTCTTCAACTTTGTGTTTTCACTTTTAAGTGAAAATTCTTCCTACTCTTTTTGATATGCTGATATCTTATGATATCTCACCTTTTATTCAAACTATAGTGAATACTTCCTCCCTTGGCTCCTTTTGCCTGTCTTTTTTCATTCCCCCAAAGGCACTTCCTTGAAATGTAATACATGGCTTTATACTCCTTCATAAATCCGTGGAATTTAACATTCTTTGTACCTATTATCTCATTTCTTTGATTCTCTTCTACTTTCAAGCAATTCCTGTATAGTTGTGAGAAATACATTTAGAATAATTTTCTTCTTGTTGAATTATCTGGTTTAGACAATGTAATTGACCTCTCCCCAAACAGGAAATCATTTTGGTCTATTTTTAGCTATATTTGTCACTCACCTGCTATTGATGTAGTTAAAATTCCCCTGGAGAACTCTGTTAAACACTATCAGCGAGCATTGCATTTCAAGTACAAAATTTCACAGGATTGAAACCTGTGCTGTGTGCATAGGTGACTCCGCCTCTTAACATGGATCAATATGGCTCTTGTTCTGCGTTAACTTAACTAGAAAGAGCGTCAGCAAACCATGATCAAATCATATAAATTTGACCTCTTCTTTTATCAAGTAAATTATGACCAGCAATTCTGGATCATAGTAGATAAGCAGCACAGTGATTTTTATAGATAATACCAACATTTTTTACAAAACTTTCAGGAGATTTTTTCTCTTAAACATAGAAAATACATTTGTAAAATTATTAACAGTAGGGAGAAATTAGGTTAACATGTGATATAGGTACTTTGTATTTAAAATTAAATGCTAAATTAAAAAGAATGAAGTAATTACAGTTTTGAAATAAGTAAGTGTAAAGGCAAATAATTTTAATCTTTAAAAATAAATCTTTCC
Organism: Equus caballus; assembly: GCF_041296265.1. Classification (NCBI taxonomy): domain Eukaryota; kingdom Metazoa; phylum Chordata; class Mammalia; order Perissodactyla; family Equidae; genus Equus; species Equus caballus. The sequence continues at coordinate 25,537,359 of NC_091709.1, read as the reverse complement.
ATTTTTACATAAAGCTAAATACTGTTATAAGTAAAGTTTAGAAAATAGTGCTTTAAAATATTATATTGTCATTGCTTTATAGTTGCTAAATTTCATAAAATAAAAGAACTATGAAGGTGAAAAATATGTATAGTTTCCAACTGCTCTTCATCCACTGAAATTAATTGACCATGAATTTGTTAGCAGTTAGACTTTGAAGTGGGATGGAACCAAGGCACAGGTACGTATTATTTTAATGAACATTGATGTGTGAAACGAATCATAGCTTTGTCAACAAGATAATGGTGAATTATAGCCTAGCTGTGGGTGAAAGGATGTGCGACAAGCACATAGAGTAGTTTGTAAAAGATGCCAGTTGAGGTTTATATTTGAAAAAGAAAAAACTAAAGGAAGCCCACAGCTTTCAGGGCATGCCCATGCAATAAACGCACTGAATTCCTGTTCTTAAGATTTGGAATGAAAGAGAACATTTTATTGGTTTTCTATTTCTGCTGTAACAAACTTACCGCAAACAGTAGCTTAAAAGAATACAAATTTATTATCATATATATTCTTAAGTCAGAAGTCTGACAGGTGTCTCACTGGACTAAAATCAAGGCGTGGACAGGACTGTGTCCCTTTCTGGAGATTTCAGGGGAGAATTCATTTTCTCCATATTTGTATTGTTCACAAAATTTAGTTTCTTATGGTTGTAGGTGTGAGATCACCTTTTCCTAGCTGGCCATCAGCAAAGGTCTGTTCCCAGCTTCTCAAGGCTGCCTGTATTCCCTGGCTCCTGGTTTTCTTCCTCCATCTTCAAAGCCAATAATGATAGATTGAGTCTCTCTCCTTCTTCGTTCCTTTCATCTCTCTGACAAAGCCAGGAAGGTTCTCTACTGTTAAAGGCTCATGTAGTTAAATTGGGTCAACCAGGATCTCAAGGTCCCTCCTCTCAATTGTGCCTACAAAGTCTCTTTTGCCATGTAAGGCAATCTATTCCCAGGTCCCAGGGATTAGAGCGTGGACATCCATGGTAGGCCATTATTCTGTCTACCATGACTCTTGACATCGATTACTTTATCCAGCATATTAATTTGTTATCGCTGCCAAAATAAAATACAACAGACTGGGTGGCTTACACAATAGAAATTTATTTTTCTCACAGTTCTAGAGGCTGCAAGTCCAAGATCAAGGTGTCAGCAGGTTTGGTTTCTTCTGAGGCCTCTCTCCTTCGCTTGCTGATGGCATCTTCCTGCTGTGTCCTCACATGGTCTTTTCTCTGTGTGCACAAGGCCCTGCTGTCTTTGTATGTCCAAATTTCCTTTTCATAGAAGGACACCAGTCAGATTGTATTAGGGCCAACCTTAAAGGCCTTCTTTTAACTTAACCACCTGTTTAAAGACTATCTCCAAATACAGTCACATTCTGAGCTATTGGGGACTAGGGCTTCAATATATGAATTTTGGGGAGACACAATTCAGCCCATAATGGACTGTAATTTTAGGATTTTGAGAGCTAGGAGGGACTTTTAAAAGCCATCTTCCCAAAGTGCAACTGAGGAAATGAGTAATCAGATAAACCAAGTAGCTCAAGATTATCCAAGCAGCCTGTGGTCTGTCAAGAACTCCAGCTCAGCTTCCACATTTACAGGGTACACTTAACTTTGTCAATATGCCATCTTCCCCCTTCACACAGAGTCATATAATTTTAATACATATATTGCCCAATTTCAATAGTAGGGCTTTATTTTGCAAAATGAGAACATAAAAGAATAGTAATATATGCCTAAATATTATGATTTATGAATATGTAACACTTTCCTTTTTTTCTCGCAATTCATGTATTTACACAGGCTTAAACATCTGACTGATGTGTTCTCCTGAGTTTCTTGTTTGTTTGTTTGTTTTTGTTTTAACCAAAAATGGTTTTTTCAGGACCCAAGGAAAACATCACCTCTTCACACTAAAAGTAAACTAAATTAATATTAAGGACATAATATGTATATTAGGCATAACATATAATAATGAAATGACTCAGTCTCTGATTTTAAATAACACGTGGTGACAGTGACGGATGGAAAGCAGACTTGGGTGGTACACATGATGTAGTCTACACAGAAGTCGAAATATAGTGATATACACCTAAAATTTACATGCTATAAACCAATACAAAAACTAAACTACAAAATAAAAACACACGATGCATTGAGGCATCAGACAAGGAAACTGGTAATCCTAGTACATGGAAGTTATATGCTATGATTTGAGATGGTCCAGGCTTCACACGGGAGGCACACACAGAGAATAAAACAGCAAGCCTGAGGGGTACAATTGGGATAGCTTACTGGAGGAGATAACACTAAGTTTGCTAGGTGAAGGGAGGGAGTTGAGTGGAGGGAGAATGGAGAGAGTGATGTGAATTCCTCAAGTGCGAGGCTCAGGAGAGAAACAGAATATTGCTAACTTAAAGAAGTGAATGTAAGTTGTTCATTCTGCCCAGAATCTGGAGTATCAGGAGTGGATTTGAAAGGAGGAGAGAAGGGGCAAGGGCTGGAAGATGGTACATTAGTGGATAGCTATGAAACTAGAGATACAAAGTGTCCTCAGCATGAAAAGCCTAGCATGCTCTCAAAAAACACTAGGATTTCATCTTGAAAGCAAATGGGAGTTCCTGGAGAGCTGTAAGTAGATAAATGGAATGATAATATTTACATTTGTCAAAACGAGTCCAATTGATGGGTGAAGAACAAATAGGAGTGAAATCTGAATGTATGAAATTGCGAATTAAAAGCTGCAGCAATAGTACAAAATAATTAACACCAATTGATCTCTTAGTATATGGCAGTTATTTTGGTGGGGGCTTCTTCTTTAGACAAATCTTCTTTAGACAAATTTTTGAGTAGGTATTCTTTTTAGCCATATTTTACTAAAGAGGAAAACCCAAATATAGAGAGTTTAAATGACTTTCAACATTTCTTAAGTGATAGAGGTGTGATCTCAGCTCTGGCAGTCTGACTTCTGAGCTCATGCTCTTAAATACTGTACAATGGACACCCTTAACGAAGGTAAGACAACGAAATAAAGTCCAAAGGACTCAAGACATAAACAGAATGGGCAAAACAGGGTACTAAATAGGATTTGGAAAGTGGAGGAGAGGAAAAAGAACGGCACATAACTTTCTGGCTCAGGAACCCATCTTTACAGAAACCTCTGTGTTTCAATGACGATTTGTGTATTCCTCAATTGCAAATGTTTTCAAATTTATTTTTTAATTTGGGTTTGCTTTCTCCTTTCTATAGCTGACTTCAAATTCTTCGTGCATAAGGATTAAGTTTTACTTTTCTTCATAAACTTCAACCTTAGCTGTTAGCAAGGTTCTTTCCACAGTGTGCGTGCTAATCTTCTTAATGGGAGACTAGCCTGAAGTCTTTGATTTCAGGAAGCAACACTCCAATTTTTCCTTAGAAAGAAGGAAAGTTTAGCAGGTCTTCTAATCAAACTTTGGTCACAACAGACATTTAGCAGAATTTCAGGATGACCATATTCTAGGATTTTTAAAAAGCACTCCAGAAGTTCCTTTTTCTGAGTTCTGCTTCATTGGAAACAAGCTGCAAATACATACACTGTGGACTGGCTTTTTCCACATAATGTAGACAATGATATTGTGGGGGAAACAAAACAATTCTGCCAATGAAAGATCCCTCCATGCGTCAAGACGAAAAGAAATTTCCCAAAGAAAGACCATAGTTTTTCCTTGAAGAAGGAAGGAAAAGTATGTATATGAAGTAAAGATGTTTGTTTAAAAAGATTATTAGATGTAGACCTACCATAACAACAAGTAAGAAGAAACATGCATTATTCTCTGATAAAGATATTTTTATCTTGTAAAGAAAGGGACCTTAAGAAAACTCTCCTCTTAAATACTTCTTGTAAAAGGATCATCAAGCAACAAATACTTGAAAATGAAAAATTAATCTGACATTTGCCAAAATGTAAGTGATGCTCTTAAGTCACCTCACCTGACAAACTCATTTACACACTTAAGAATACCTTTTGCAGATAATTTATTCTGAAATATCCATCATGAAGTATTTCTACTTGAATGCAGATTTTCTACTGCCATCTTGCTGCTGTAGGGGCATAATGACCAATTTATAACACCTGTTCTTAAATACTTTTAGCTCCAGATGGTCTGTGCTAAGATTTATGGGGCTGAACTTTGTATCTCAAACTGCACATGTCTAAGTACTTAACTAAAATTAAAACTCTTTTTTGAGGGAAAAAATAATATATGTTTTCTAACCACTTGCACTCCTTTGTAACTGTGTCCCCATAAAGATGAACAAGCCATCTGTCTAAAGGAGAATTCAAGTTAAAAGTCCTAAAATTTCAGAACTTCATGTCAAAAATACTACCTCCATACATCTTCAATAAAACACCAGCTACCCGTCAGCAGGATAGAATATTGACATATCAAGCTCTTGGAAAGAATTTAGCCATGAATTAGTTGTGGCCTGGTGTTTTCTCATTCTTGCTTGACACATTTGAGATCTTAAATAAACTCTCTTTCTTTAAGCCTTCTAAGTTCTAGCCCTCTACTAAGGTAGATTATTAGAAAGCAGTACACATTCATTATTTATGTTAATCTCCATAGAAATAAACTCATTGAGCCATGGTTAATGTCACATTTTGAGCTTTTCTAGACACACAAGAAACCAAAATATTTGCCAAATTTTGTCATATATTACCACAAATAGCTTTTCTGAATGTCAAGTTGATAACATTCTTTCAGAAATCATTTCTAGTTGAAAAGGCTTAGCTTTCCCAATGTAATTGACTACTCTGATCAGATAGTTCAAACTCTGAAATGAGTCATGCCTCTCTTAAGCCCTTTTTATCAAGATTCTCAAAGCTAATTCTAATAATCTTATAACACAATTTGAAAATAGTTTTTTCTAACTAGTTTTTTTAAATATACATATTTTAATTAGCTTTTTTCCCAAAAATATACATTTGAACTTGTGATGGTTCATTTTATGAGTCAACTTGACAGCCTATGGAATGGAATGCCCAGATAGCTGGTAAAACATCATTTCTGAGTGTGTCTGGGAAGGTGTTTCTGGAAGAGATTAGTCTTTGATTCTGTAGACTGAGTAAAGAAATTCTCCCACAGCAAAGTGGGTAGGCGTCACCCAAGCCATTGGATGCCCTAATAGAAGGAAAAGACAAAGGAAGGAAAAATTCTCTGTCTTCTTGGACTGAGACATCCATCTCTTCCTGCCCTCAGACATCAGCTCCCCAGTCCTCAAGCCTTCAGATTCCTGGCCTTACACCAGTGCCCACCCCCCACATGTAGGTACTTGGATCTTGTAGACAGCCAACTGTGGGACTTCTCAGCTTTCTAACAGCATGAGCCAATTCCTGTAATAAATCTTTTCTTACATATAGCTATATATATCTTATTGGTTCTGCTTCTCTAGAGAACCTTAACAAATACAGAACTTTTCCCAATTATTATTGTTGTTGTTCATGTCAAGTAGAGTGGACTTTGTAGTTGGGCACCATGCATTCATTACCTCATTTATTCTTGAAAACAAAACTGAAATTGGTATCACCTACTTTATGGTATGATAATAGACATACAGGGATTAAGTGACTTACTAAATATAGAGGGATTAAGTGACTAGTAAATGTCAGATCCTAACTTGAGCACAAATCATGCTGACTTCAGAAGTTACATGGCTACTGTACTTCTAAGATGTTGGAAGTTAAGGAGGAGGTTGAATGCTATGACTAAAGACTGAAGGGGAGCAGAATTTGTCACCCCAAAATATACTGCTTTAGCCTAAGGATTATTTTAGGCTGATTATTTTTAAGAAACAACAGGCAGAGAAGAGGCTCTGAAAACCTAGTAAAAGTTATCCTTTTATAAGAGACATTTACATTTACAAGGAAAGTCTCCATTTGTATGGGTGTCTCTCTCTCTCAGACCAAGAAGAGGAGGGTGACCAAATCTCTAGAAACTCTTATCAATGGAGAAGGCAGAGACTTAAATCTGCGTAACCACCATACCCTTGTTTACTGTGCTTTTCCAGGTAGCCTCCCATACCAAACCCCTCCCTCACTTTTCTTTTGTCTTTAGCTGGAGATGGCATTTAAGGTGGTGGCCTGGACCATTTCAGTGAGTTACTCAGTTTTCCTGGGTGTCTGCCTTGTGTGCAGGAGGTATACATGTTATTAAGCTTTTGTTTGCTTTTCTCCTGTTAATCTGTCTTTTATTATAGGAGGATCTCAGCCAAGAACCTAGAAGGGTAGAGGGAAAATTATTTTTCCTCCTCTACAACACAAAAGTACATAAACACTACCCTGTCAATCATTCCATTCTTGTAGCTGAGGGCACAAGATACAGTAACAGAAATAAGCGTCAAAATATCACTTTACAAGAACTCAGTACACCAATGCAAAGCCAGTAAAATAAGACTTAGGTTTAACACACAAATTGGGTCCCCCACCACAGTCTAAATCATAGGCTCTGAATTCATATACTGTTGAGAGAAAGAGAGAGAGAATTATAAAAAATAAATAAATTATAAATAAAAATAACAATAACAACTGCATATCACAAGGGAAAAAAACCAAGGGAAATGTATGGGTTTGAGTTTTTTAATATACAGTTAATGCCTTGGGCTCTAATCAATCACATTAGTAACTTCTCTTCCCTTGGGGGATAATAGAAAAAGAAGAGATGGCTAGAATGATCTGTTAGAGGAAGAATCAGACAAGAGTCTCCTTCTTCATATTAAACAATTAATGCATGTTGAATCTTAATTAGTTACCTACTGATACTGTGATCGCTTGACAAGTTATTTAATTTTTTAATTATTTCATTAATTACACATGAATCTATGATGATAATGAAGATTTTACTTTAGGATTAATGAGTCTATGTAACTGTAGCTTCTACACATACAAATTGATTAATAAATGCTAATTATCTTTCCTTCATTATTTTGGTCTTCAAGGAAACCTTAATCAGAGGATAAGTTATCATCTAATAGTGTCTCTAATTTTCCCATTTCCAAAGAGGAAAAATACAGTTGAATTCAGTATTAAAGGAAGTTGAAATGAAGACAAAAACATTTCCTCATGAAAGCATAGATCACCATTTTAGCATATCCAATTTCACTTAGCGTTACTTCCAATCAGGACCAGTGCCATAAACTTGCATGCAGAAGGGCCCCATACTTGGTTTAATGTTCTGCTGTTGATGTCTTGAAATTCCTAATAATTTTTGAACAAGGGGCCTGCATTTACATTTTGCATTGAGCTCTACAAATTATGAAGCTGGTCCCACTCCCAGCTATCAAAATAAAGATAGCTGGCACTCTGTGGTCTTTACTCTTTCAGCATTAATTAAAATTAAATACATCAAAACCTGGTTAATTCTATTTATTACACATAGGAATTGAGAATTCCAGAAAATCACAACCTTATAAATGTCATTAACAATACATACATTTGATGGATTTTTTTAACTGCTCTGGGTTCCCAAGCCTGGGCATCGTTTCCAAACATCTAGGTTTCAGGATATATTTGGTTTTTGACTGAAAATTTTACCCCTGGCAGTGCCAGGACTCACATTCTAAGTGTTTCCTCTGGGCCTTATTCTTTCTCAAACACCTCAAAGTCCATGGGTGTTGTATAGACCAGATATAAAGAAAGAGATAGTGAGCAATACTTTCCATTGTTTTCCTGTATTATTATTTTTCTTCTATCTGAAAGCTTCCCAGCTTTTTTATGGAGTTTTCTCAAAATTTTTTCACACTTCTCCTAGTGGTTATGTAATAAAGAATCTATAATTGATTGGGTTAGGGAGGTTAATTCTTACACTGATTCACTTAATAATTTTTATTGAATCACTATACTCTGCCTAGCATTCTTCCCACTGCAGGGGATGCTGTGCAGAGGAAGGTACATAATCCCTTCCCTGTGGGAACTTAAATTCTAGTGGTCATTTCTACCATTTAGGTAACTCTGACATATAATATCAGAACAACAAGAACAAAGACAAACCCATTAATAGCTTACACGCTTGCCTTTCTAAGTAAAACAAACGTTTTCATTTTCCACGGGCAAAAAAGTTGAGATAATTCATGGCAGGAGAAGGAAACTTTGATGTCATCAATCTTAAAAATTATAGAGTTTGGGAATGAAGCATTCCCTTAAAATCAAATTTCCTTTTAATGTGAACCCACTCATTTCTTTACCATATTTATTGTACAGATTCCAGAGTCCAGGAAAGGTAGTAAATGTCAACTGAAATTACAACTGTAAACAAATCTGTTGGGGATACAGCTGTGATTAAGTCAGGCATCAGCTGAGGTTATACTGTCTTTTGAGATTTAATGAAATTTATTTGTTTCCTAAGATATGTCCTATAGAAAACTCACTATCTATTTCCAAGTACTGTATGAGTTGCCTCTTCCTTAAATTCTTACTCCCATTTCTGCTTCCAAGTTTCTTTTGCTGAGTCATACATTTCACTTTTACAACTGTTTCCTCTTAGCCTCTTGACAGTCCAGGTGTAAAATAATAGCTCCCATCCGTGGACACAGTAGATATTACAAGTTTGGAAACAACAAATGTATTCTGTACTGCACAACTAGCAAATGAATATTAAATATCTTATTATTATTATTTAGCAAGAAGTCTGTTCTTTATCAACAATTGTTCTCTATCAATTATTTTGGACATCCTGCAAATCAAATCTTTTTCTAAGTAAAATTTCCGCATAAAGTCTAGCTCCAGACAATGATTCTTATATTATTTTCATTTTCATATTTTTCCCTTTTGGTGTTTAATGCCATCCCCAAGTTTCTATTCACTTCTTATCAATGTAGTTTAGCTGATTTTATTTTTTGTCTTTATAGTCATCTAAATCAAATCATTTTTAAACAAAGAGATCAGTTTTATTTATAAGAGGTAACCTGCTAAAGAAGGTTAAAATAACACTTTTAAAAAAGCTCTATAAGTAATTGGGTGATTTAATATAAGATAATTTGTACAAAGATAGAGAAGTGCAGAATGCTTTGGGGATCCATAGGAGAGGCATTTTGGGGGAATTAGGATGTTCTGGCTTCCCAGTTGAAGTGCCACTTAGATTAAGAAAAGAGGTATATACCCAAAACCCAAACTGAGAAGGTATACTTAGGAAAGTGACAAAAATTTTATATGCTTTGAGTGTGGAGTGCAAGGAGATGGATGAAGACAGGAGGCAAACTAAAGCAAGGATATGATGATTAGGAATATCCATTGTAGGCTATTAAAGAGTTTGACCTTTTTCCTAATGTAAAAACTGGAAGGATTTTAAGGTATAGGAGGGGAAGAAATATTTTTCTACCTTTCTAGGTTCTTCTGGCTGGTCTAAGAATTAAATTGACATGCAACAGAATAACATGAGGAAATAAAACAAATTTAATAGCATGTATACATGGGAGAAACCCAGGAAAACTGAGTAACTCAACAGCTGAAGCCACCACCTTAAATACCATATTCAGCTAAAGACAAGGAGAATGTTGAGGGTAGTGGAAAAGAGAGGAAGGTAATTCACATGGAGATAGAAAAGCAAATGTTAGGTAAACAAATTTTTGCCAGGCCTTGCAAAGACAATGGCACATGGAAAGACTTGGATTAAATGGGCCTTGCTAGGTTCCTCCCTGTCTGCCATACTTAGTTCATATTATACTATACTTATCTATAATGATAGCCCTTTCCTGGAATAGACTTTCTACCTTAAATTCTTTTAGGCAGTTTGGGGGAAGGTAAAATTTCTTCTGGAGTCTTTTGCTCTTAAAAAGAATCAAGCCAAAGAGACACATTTTGGGGTAGCAAATTCTGCTCCCCTACAAAGCAAAGGGATAATTTTGATTTGATCTACAAGATTTGATTACACTTTGGAAATAACAGAAAATGAAAAATACCTTTTGTACTTTTTTATTTGATTTCCTTAAACAAAATACCATTAAAAATGAATTAAACAAATTTTTCACCCAAATAAGAGAAGTGAGAGGACAGTACACAGGCAGATTAGGTGGAAACTTAAGATTTGCTTCCTTTATCTTCTCAGAGAATCCCATACAATCCTAGGATTGGGGAGGGCCTTAAAGCACATCCTTTGCAATTACACATTTGATAAGAAGATTTCTTTTAAAGTATCCCTTATGAGGGTCATGGAACCTGGTGCTTCTCAGATTTCAACGTGTTTACAAATGACCTGAGGATCTGTTAAAATGCAGAGGCCAATTCCATGGTTTTGAGGAGAGGTATTTTAAATGTTTTAGCATGGAATTTTTCACTTTTAATAATTTTTCTAGCTGTTGCTAATATCATTGTTTGTGCACTTACCTTTGAATACCAAGGTCTACCTTATATATGAAAACAATTTCTAGTTAAATCAAGTTCATTGCTAAACCCGACATTATGGCAATATAACAGGGTAGTGATGTGTCCAGAATTTAGGTTAAATGAAAAGACTTATCTTCATCTTTCATCATACATTTTTAATGATCTTCTAATCAGAGAGCCCACTTAGGGTCAACTTTTCCCTGCAAAGTGAAGGTTAGATGGTGCCTTTTCCTTCTGTAAGACTCCTTGAATTAATTTGGGATAACTGATTGATCTATCTCACTCTCAATACCTCCCAGTGAATTGACTGTCCAAAATAAGCACCATTTAGTTTAATTTTAAACTGATAGTGCAACGTGAATGTATCTACAAGCAAATCCCTTTAGTTTTAGGCATTTTATGATTAATAAAAATATAGATGGTTTGTAGTAGCATAATTTTACACTCAAAAGAGCTGATCCTATACTTAAATTAAGTTAGAAATTTAGAATGAAGGTCAAACCACAATACAGAGTTTTTATAAACGACTAACAATCACTAATGAATCTGAATAGTTTGACTTTGAACATAACCTTCATTTAAGAAGCTTCAGTGTTTCTTCATTTATTTTATGTCTAGTGTTGTTTTGAAAAATAAGAACAAAAACCATAAGACAAATATTATTGTGTAAATTTGTTGCTGGCCATAATTTCCATATAAAATAAATGATTTAGCAATAATATGTAAATTATTACCAATGGTGAGGTCATGAATGTGAATAAGTTGAATAGCTCCACATGACATAAAGCCCACCTAGGAAGAATGAGAAAATTGCTTGCCATGTCATATGAGGAATATTCATGCAATTAGATTGACTTTTGGTGTATTTGTTTTATACTTCGATTTTACTAACTGATCATTGGTAAACTTTATAAAACTTTTTTTTTCTTCATCATTCTTGTTTCCTATTTAGCTATGCAATGGAATCAAAGGCACATGAATGAGTATAATTTTTTTTTCTAATTATTTGTCCATTAGCAATGAGGGTTCTAGTTTTTCTGCTATTATGAATTTATTGGTTTGATATAAATAATATATAATGGCTTTACTAAATCAGAACGTGATAATATAGATTTCTCACCTAGTGGAACGTTTTTGCTTGGACAAAGTTGTTTAAAAAAAAAGACTAATAAAAAGAAAACAACAGAATAAACAACAGAGTTATTTTGATTGCCTTCGCATTTACAAGTCTTGTCTGAAATTTCCAATTGTCAATACATAAATATTTATTATCAGGAAATACATTTATGTAATTGACATTTAATTTTCAAGTAATCTGTTTACTGATATTAATTGACTAAGTAGGGGACAATTCCCTCATATGAAGTAGCTAAATCCATTTACATAACTAAAATCCATCTAAAAGTCAACATTTTCCCTCAGCATATTGCTTTATCACATAAACTTTTAGTGGCAAAAAACTCATCTTTATGAATTGAGTAATTTTATTTTCTAATCTGATGGCCGTATGGGGTAATGCCCCAAATTATTATGCTGATGAGACTCACTGGTCCCCTTTAGTCTACAGCCCTCTCACATAGCTCTTGAACCATGGGGTATATTGACCCCAGATAGCCTTTTATTAAAAATAAATAAATAAAAAGATTCAGGACTTGCTTTGGTAGCACATATAGTGACATTGGAATGAGAAGAGTAGAGAAGATCAGCATGGCTTCTGTGCAAAGATGACACACAAATTTGTGAAGTGTTTATATTTTTATTCTCTAAAAAAATTAAAGTGGCTGAGTTAGTTTTTAAAAAAGACTGGGCTAGATGATGCCTGGTTAGGTTTAAGCGAGTGAAACATAAATGAAATAAAAATGTAATTCTACATAAGGGAGAGCTCACAAAAATAAAGTAACTTATAATTCCATGAAAATTTCCCTTGGTATGCAGCCAAACATTAATTTTTAAATGATGTGTTTTACTTTTCTTTCACTTTAGAATTCAGTTTATAAAAAGCACCCTACAAAACAGCAGTTACATAAATTCACAAAATTATCCAGATTTCCTATATTGCATTTCCTAGGTCTATGACAGAATTGTTTAGTTCTGAATTTCATTTTCTCTGGGTAGACTTGATGCTGACATTGACATCTGATGTAACTGCAGTATTAACACTTTCTTTCAGAGAAAATCAAATCCAGGCTTAGACAAGGAGAGACTTTGTTCAAAAAAAAAAAAAATGAATGCTATAAGGAGAATACTCATAGCTCAGAAATCTGCAAGTATCTGAAAATCAAACAGAAAAGGTCTTTTCTTTTATAGAGAGAGGTAAGAAGAGCTTAGAAGAGACTTTAAGGGGAAAATGGGCAAGCAAGGTAGGGTAAGTAGATAGTATGACAGGTGACATCTGGCAGGAAATTTGTCTGCTGGGTCAGCTGATTTTTGGATAAGCTGATGGGTGGGCATATTCTGCATCTTAGTGCTTGCTTGGGACCTGGGACAAACCAAATTTTTGGTGGCTGTGGGGAAGAGTGGAGCCTGAATGAATTTTGGTCAAGACAAAGGAGAGGGTAAGAAATGGACAATGATGAATACTTCATCAGGAGCTGTAACAGTATGCTCTGTGTGTGTGGTAAGTACGTTAATTAGTGGCCCAGTATTTCACTTTGTGATAAGCTAGTTCAATGGGTGGTATATAGTTGTGGTATCATAGAAAGGTATTTGGTCTTTTTCTTCTGTCCTGGCTCCTAAAAACAGAGTCCTAAAATTCTTGGAATTTCCTGAGTGATAAAGATGATAGAGAGGGTTTTATTCTAATGAGGCAACTCTTGGTGGCTGGCCCCTAGATAGCTTCAGGATGGGGGCTGGTTGCCAAAGAGATGCAGGGGATGAAGACATTTCCTCTGCCCACTCTAGGTCCTTCTGGCCGGACAACAAATTAAAGTCACATGAGACAGAATAAAAGGAGAAAGTTAAACAAAGCTTCATAACACGTATATATGTGATAGACTCAGGAAAACTAAGCAACTCACCAAAATGGCAGAGGTTCTCATCTTAAATGCTATCTTCAGCTACAGACAAAGGAGGATGTTGGGGGTGGGAGGGGTCAGTTGTGGGAGATTACCAGAAAAGCATAGTAAACAAGAGTAAGGTTATTATGCAGATTTAAGTCCTTACATTCTGTATTGATAAGAGCTTTTAGAGATTAGGTCATCTTCCACTCTTCCTAGTACAGAGAGGGAGATGCCTTTACAGATGGAGATTTTCCTTACAAATGTGAATGTCTCTTAAAACAAAGAGTAACTTCTACTTTTAAGAGTTTTTCTCATATCTTCAATTTTTAAAAGTAACCAGCCCCAAATAACCCTCATGCCAAAGAGACACCTTGGGGTGGCCAATTCCAATCCTGCACAGTGACTACCCCCAACTTTGATTAGAAACTTGGAATTTCAGCCCCACCCCCAGTTTTGGGGTAAATGGCAGGGGCTAAAGATTTAGTAAATCACCAATAGCCAATGAAATCTCCATAAAACCCCTAAATGCCAGGAATTAAGAGCTTCCAGGTTCATGGACACTTGGAGGTGCTGGGAGGGTAATGAACTCAAAGCGTTCAAGGAAACTCCATGATCTCTCCTCTCCGTACTCTGCCATATGTATCTCCTTCATGTTGGCTGTTTCTGAGTCGTATCCTTTATAATAAACTGGAAAATGTAAGTAAAATGTTTTCCTGAGCTCTGTGAGGTGTTCTAGCAAATTATGGAACCTAAGGGAGCACTCTTAGGAACAACTGATTTAAAGCTAGTAGGTCAGAAGGATGAGTGGGCTGGGACTTGTGACTGGTATCTGAAGCCAGGGAAGTCTTGTGGGATGGAGCCCCTTGTGAGATCTGATGTTAGCTCCAGGTAGATAGTTTCAGAACTGAATTGAATTGTTGAACATTCAGTCAGAGTCTGGAAAATTGGAGAAGAGGTGTTGGAAAAGATACCACATATTTGGTGTCAAGAAGAAAAAAATTCTCATTTGGTGTCAGAAAACTTTGAATTTGCTAGAATAGCCCTGACTCACAGAAATGTGGTATATGAAGAGAAATGATGAAAAAGCAGGGGATGAAGAATCTTTTATTCCTGGATGGCTCCTTAAGTCACCTATGGTATGGAACTGTAGCTACATCGTGAACAGTTGCTAAGCTAAGAGTTACCAATGGAATTTAGAAATGGTGGTAGACCCAACTCTGGAGGATGTGACTCATTGGATACCTAAGGAAATGCAAAACAATAAGAAACGTGCCAAACATAAAATCTCTTTGCTTTTGTTATCCGTAATAGCTAAAATGAAAGAAAATGCTGAGTCAGATCTTGATGATAGATGTAGCAGAGGAAGAAATTTTCCTCTATCCTTCTAGGTTCTTCTGGCTGGTCTAAGAGTAAAATTGACATGGACAGAATAACAGGAGAAAATCAAACAAAGTTAATAACATGTATACATGGGAGAAACCCAGGAAAATGGAGAAACTCACCAGAATGGCTGAAGTCATGACCTTAAATACTATCTTCAGCTAAAGACAAAGGAGGATATTGAGGTTAGTGGTTTGGGACTTTAAAGGGGAGGAAGGCAATTCACATGGAGATGGGAAAGCAAATGTTTGGTAAATAAATGTTTGTCATGTCTTGCAATGACAATAAGGCATGGAGAGGATTTTGATCAAATGGGCCTTGCCAGGTTCCTACCACACCTAGTTCCTACTGTGTAATAGTTATCTATGATGATAGCTCCTTCTGGGAACAGGCTCTCTATCATAAATTCTTTTAGGCAGTTAAGGGGAAGGTCAAAGTTTCTTACTGAGTCTTTTGTCCTTAAAAGTAATCAAACTAAAGAGACACATTTTGGGGTGGCAAATTATGATTTCTTATTATTTTGTTAGTTATTCTAATGTTTTTATCAGCATCTGTAATGTCCATGGAGGGGAAGCTGAGACACCAAATGAAATAAGGCTTCTTAACTGTTACTCAATTTTATAGCCCTTACGTTACATGGGGTGCCTATGCAAAAGGGGTTACATTAATCAGAGTTTACTGTGAGCCATTCCAGCAAATTATCAAATTTTTAGAGGAGGTTGGGGGAAGCTGATCTATGGACATTTGGTC
Source organism: Equus caballus (assembly GCF_041296265.1). NCBI lineage: Eukaryota > Metazoa > Chordata > Mammalia > Perissodactyla > Equidae > Equus > Equus caballus. Next base: position 25,521,848 of record NC_091709.1, on the reverse strand, counting down.
AGAAGTACACGTGGCTTGGGATTTGCAACTGGCATCAGAAGCAGGGACAGACTTGAGGGGTCTGAGCCCCTTTAATCTGTGGGATCTGATGCTAAATCCAAGTAGATAGTGTCTGAATTGAATTAAATCGTTGGCTACCCTGTTGGTGTCAGAGAATTGAGAAGTGGTTGGTGCGGGGGGAAAAATACTTTCAACAGTACAAGATCAAGGATTCAGTCTCTATTAAAGTTAGATGGTTTAGCTTTTTTTCCATTTACAAGCACATCATTAATCCTGGCCCATTACATGAGTTCTACTGGTCAAAAGAGACATTGAATGAAGGAGGGTGTTTAAAACTGTTAAAAGCTATTCTCACACAGAGAAAAAGAACTTTAAACATAAGTTCTACTGATGATGGGCTAGTTGTTTTAAATTTGCCTATGAAGGACAGCATATTATTCTCACCTTTCAAGTACTTGCAGACTATTATCATATCTTTAGACAACTGATGCTTAACTAAACAACACATTTTCAGTTCCTGCAGTTCATAACGCACTGAGTTGATTCCATTAATCATTTCTGCCCTTCTCAGAACTCCTTCCATATCCCTGTGTGTGCTCCACATTAAGGGAAACAAAGCAGAAAGAAAGAAATCTGGTGTCATTAGACTCACACGCGCCAGGTAATAGGTTCATTCTTATCCTTGAATAAGGAAGCCACAGCCAGTCCATCAGTGATGATCAGGTTTTCAATTGCTGCGCAGCTCAGCTCTTGGTAGGTGTGGGGTGAAAAGTACCCTCTCCTCTGGGCTCAGCTCCAGCTTCCAGAAAATCCGTGTCCCCACCCTTCTTGACACATGAAAGGAGTCATTATCTCAGAAGATCACTCCCCATAGAGTTCTGCTGTCAGCACCTCAAAACCTATTACACCAATTTTCTGTGTTTTTCTGACTGTGGGGGATCAGAATTTGCCACCCCAAAATGTGTCTCTTTGACCTGATTATTTTTAAGAAAAAAAGACTCTGAAAGAAACTTTGACCTTCCCCCTAACTGCCTAAAAGAATTTAAGATAGAAAGTGTCAGGGAAGTGGGAGAATTCCCCCCACCACTTTTCCTTAAGGTTCTTATGGCTGGTCAATTAATCAAAGAGGCAAGTTAGCAAGAGAAAATCAAACAAAATTTAATAGCATGTATACATGGGAGAAACCCAGGGTAAACTGAGTAACTCGGCCATCTGGCTGAGTCCAATCGTTTAAGTACCCTCAGCTACAGACAAGGAGGACATAATGATCTGGGACTTCAAAGGAGAGAAAGACAATCTTCATAGAGATGGAATGCAAAAGTTTGATAAGCAGGACTTTGATAAGTGTGGACTTAGCAAGGATCCCCCCACATGTACTAGATAGTTATCTATGGTGATGGTCTGTCCTGGATACAACCTTTATTTTAAATTTCTTTAGGCAGTTTGGGGGAAAGTCAGCTGCTCTTTCTGGGTCTTTTGAGGCTTCATTGTCTTCAGCTCAAAATAGTCCGCATACCAGAGTGGCACACCTTGGAGCAGCCTGCTCTCAGCCCCATCAAAGGCCTGTTCCAGGAAGGAGCTATCACCATAGATAACTGTAGTATAAAGTGAACTAGGTAGGGAGGAGCCTAGCAAGGGCCTTTTTAATCAAAGTCCTCTCTCACTCTCATTGTGTTTGCAAGGCATGGTCAACATTTGTTTATCAAACGTTTGCTTTTCCATCTCCATGTAAATTGCTTTCCTCCCCTTTGAAGTCCCAAACCACTAACCCTAACCTCCTCGTTTGTTTAGCTGAAGATGTTATTTAAGGTGTTGCCTTCAGCCATTTTGGTGAGTTACTCAGTTTTGTTGGGTTTTTCCCACATATACATGTTATTAAACATTGTTTGATCTTCTCTCGTTATTCTGTCTCATGTCAGTTTGATTCTTAGACGAGCCGGAAGAACCTAGAAATAGAGTAATAGCTCTCTCTCCCTCATTTGACCAAACTCCACTCCGCAGTCTCTTTTGGTAACTGTATTTTCTCCCTTTACCCAATCTCAGAGACTAAGCCCACCTCTCCCCTCTAATTCTGTGGCTGGACCTCAAACCCTTATATTTATGCTTCTACTCTTAAATATCAAGGCTTTTTTTTTTTCACAAAACAAACAAATAATCATTAAGTGTGGACCAACTAAGCTCCAAGAACTGTACTACCTACCTGTCATACATATGTGGGGGTCCTGGAATTGGCCACCCCAAGATATGTCTCTTTGGCATGATGATTATTTGGGGCTGGTTACTTTGCAGACAGGAAAGCAACTGAAAAGTAGAATTTACTTACCCTTTGTAAGAGACCTTTACATTGTAAAGGAACTCTCCGTCTGTAAAGGTACCTCCCTCTCTGTACCAGGAAGAAGGGGAGATGAACTTATCTCTAGAAATTTTAATCAATGGGGAAGGCAAGGATTTAAATCTGTATTTGTTTATTGTGCTTGTCTGGTAACCTCCTGTAACTGACTCCCCCCACCCCTAGCATCCTCCTTTGTCTTTTGGCTGGATATGATGTTTCAGCTGTGGTGGTTTCAGCCATTTTGGTGAGTTGCTCAGCTTGCCTGAGCAACTCCCACGTATACACTGACAAATAGAAATGGCAAGCAATAAGATATATTGGAGTGCATGAGGAAGCCATTTGGTGTAAACCTAATTCGGCCTGACTTTGCTATTTTTTCCAAAAGGGCCTGACTGTGGCCATTGAGCACGCATTGTATATCTGCTTTAAAACATTTACTATGGCAAGAACAAAGGCCCTTGAGATCAAGGTGCAACTTCCCTCCCCCTCCCAACATTGGCATTTCCTTTAGGATTAAGCATCTTTCCTTAGGCTAGGAACTGATTGCTGCGCTCACCTGTGACCACCCAGCTTGAGACAATAGACTTGCCTCCTGCTACGCCCTCTGAGATAGCAGACCCACTACCTGCTGTGTCCCTCAAGCACTGTGCCGACAGGGCAATCTTGTGACTATTGTGGGAGGGACATTTCAATCATATGTGAAACATCTTGTTTGGGGGTATATAACCACTCTGTGCACCCCACTTCTTCAGTGCCCTTTCTTCCTTTGGGAAGAAAGTCCCCAGGGCCGTGGTCCTCATAAAGCTTTGTTTAATTTTCTCCTGCTATTCTGTCACATGTGAATTTAATTCGTTCTCTGGCCAGACGAACCCAGAGAGGGTAGAGGAAATGTCTTCCTCCCCTACACATACATAATTTCATTTAGTACTCAGAGCAAAAATATTAGTTTAGAAATTATTTTCCCACTTTTTCTGGAGAAGTTAAATAAGCTAACAACTATCATTAACAATTATTAAGTAACACCTGTTCAACAGGAACTCAGGTTAGATCAACTCTGCTCTTTCTACTCTACTACCCTGCAGTTCCCAGTCCACAGCCCACTTTCCAGTATCTTCATCTGCAATGCACGCCTAGTTCTTACCATCCATTTATTTCATGTGGTGAGTTATCTGTAGACAGTAATACTCCTAAAAGCCTCCTAAGCCTGGCCAAACTGAAACCATGAAAGTACAACCCTTCTATGTCTCTAGATTTTTAGGTGTTCCCACTTCTTCAGTATGCAAAGCAGGGAATCTAAAGGTGGGTTACAAGGATCCCTATGGGGTCAAGAACTGGTTTCAGGGAACTCTGTGATATCTTAAAACTATACAAAATAAAAACTAAAACAAAGCAAATCTGTTCGGCAGGTGGTGTGGTGGGTGTGTATGTAATATGGGATTTCCCGCAAGGCAGTATACTTACTTTACCCACTGGTTATCCTCCCTACAGACATTTAAGGCAGGGGTTACATCATCAAAGGGCTTCTCTCATGCTCAGAGCCATTGTGATTCTAAGGGTGCATTCCATGCATTGGATCAGAGGTCACTTCTGTTACTCTTAACATGTGGGGGAGGAAGCAACAGCTTTACTTGTGGTGCTACGTGTGTAGCAGAGCAGAGCACAGGAAGGATTTTGTTTTCTTTTCTCATTTACTTCCACGTTAACTATTTCTCACTCTGCTTCTGTCATCTTCTAGGTTATCATCTAAAAGTATTCCTCCTTTGTGGCATGCTTTATTTATGAAAAAAATTATGTGTATGTGGTCATTCTTTTATTAATATCAAAAGCTATTTTAATTATTTTTCAATTTCTTGGGTGTGAATTTAACAAAATATCCTATTCTGGTAGATGTTGCACATTTTTTCTGGTATTATTCACTTCAAATTACTTTTCTTAATCATAATTTTTAAACATCCTTATGGAGATATACTTCACATATCATACAGTTCACCCACATATAGTGTATAATACAATGGTTTTTGATACGTTCACAGAGTTGTGTAATCCTAACCACAATTTAAATTTAAAGTATTTAATCAACCCACAAAGAAATCTCAGGCCTATTACTTCTCACTCCCTTCCTCCCTCCAGCCCAGGACAGCAAAGTATATCTGTTTTCTCTCTCTATAAATCTGTCTATTCTGGAAATTTTATACAAATGGAACCATACAATATGTGGTTTTTTTGTGTGACTGGCTTCCTTTTCTTTTAATGTTTCTAATTTTTATCCATGTTGCAGCATGTAACTGTACTTAATTCGTTTTTAACAATATTTAATAATTATCTATCATCATAATTTGCTTATCCATTCATCAGTTGACAATAGATTTTTTTGTTCCACTTTTTGGTTAATATTAATAATGCTGCCATGACCATATTTGTATACAATGTTTTGGGGTTTTTCTCGTTTTGTTTTGGGGGTTGTTTTGGTAAGCATATGTTTTTATTTCTCCTAGGTATTTATATGTTTAATCTCATGCCAGTACACACTGTCTTGATTACTGCAGCTGTGTGGTAAGAAATCTGAAGGTATGAAGCTTCCAACTTAGTTTTTTTTTTTACTATTGGCCTTTCCTCATTTTCACATGAATTTTAGAAAGAGCCTGTCAATTTTTACAAGAAAAAAAACTCCTCTAGTTTGGGTTTTAATTGGGATTGTGTTGAATCTGTGGATCATTTTGGAAAGTATTGCCATCTTAAGACTATTGTCTGTTGATCCATGAATATTGGATATCTTTGTGCTACTTTATAACTGCTTTAACAATAAATTTGTTTAATTTTATTTCTACATTGTTCATTGTGAGTGTGTAGAAATACAATTGAATTTTGTATATAAGGTGTTGTATCCTGCAATATTGTTGAACTCATTTAATAGTTCTAATTATTTCTTAATGAATATTTTTGTTGTTGTTAGTACCGTTGAGTCAATTTGGACTTAAAGTGGCTCTGTATATAGCAGAGTAGAACTTTGCCCAGTCTTTTTGCATCCTCCTGCCACCTTCCAGCACTATCTCAGACAATGCTCTGCTGCTATTCATAGGGTTTTCATGGCCACTTTTGTCTGAATTGAGTGGCCAGGTCCTTCTTCCTAGTCTGTCTGTCAGTCTAGAAGCTCTGCTGAAACCTGTCCACCATGAGTGACCCTGCTGGTATTTGAAACACCAGTAGCACAGCTTTCAGTATCACAGTGCCACACATCTCCCACAGTATGACAACCAACAGACAGGTGCTGAGGTTCCCTGGGCTGTGGCAGTGAGACAGCTGAATCTTAAACACTAGAGCACCAAATGGATACCTAAGAAATTTGCATATCCAAGATCATGGCATTTACAATCAAAAATATAGTTCTTATTTCTTCATTTCCAATCTGGATGCCTCATTTCTTTTAGCTGCCTGATTCCACTGCCTAGAAACTCCAGTACAACGTTGAGTAAATGTGGCAAGGGTGGATATCTTTGTCTTGTTCCTGATCTTAGGGGAAATCATTCAGTTTTTAGCAATAAGGATGATTTAGCTGTGGGATTTTATATATGACCTTATCTATCAAAGTTCTTTATTATTCCTAATATAGTCAGTGTTTTTCTTATGAAAAACTGTTGGATTTTGTAAACTACGTTTTCTGTTCCTATTGAGATGATTGCTTTTGTCCGTTAGTCTGTTAATATGGTATATCACATTGATTGATTTTTGCATGTTAAACCAACTTTGTATTCCAAAGATAAATCCCACTTGTTAAGGTTGTATAACTCTTTATATTTTGCTGGGTTAATTTATATTTTGTTGAGGATCTTTATTTCATAAGAGATAAAGAGATAAGAAGTGTTTCGTCTATTTTTTGGAAGATTTTTGCTAAGAATTAGTATTAATTAGTCTGTAAATATGTGGTGGAAATCACTGAGGAAGCCATTTGGGCTGAGTTTTTCTTTGTGGGAATTTTAAAATTACTAATTCAATCTCTGTACATGTTATAGGTCTATTCATATTTTTAAAGTTTTCTTCAACATGTTTAATAGTTTGTGCTATTCCAGGACTTTGTTCATGTCTTCTAAGTTATCTAATTTCTTTACATACAGTTGTTCACAGTATTCTGTTATATTCTTTCATTTCTGTAAGATCTGTATTTATGTGCTCCTTTTCATTTCTGATTTTAGTAATTTGAGTCTTTTTCTTTTTATCTTAGTCATTCTATACAAAGTTTTGCTGAATTTGTCGATCTGTCATAAAACAACTTATGATTTCATTGAATTTCACTATTAACTTTCTATTCTGTATTGCACATATTTCCACAATAATGTTTATTATTTCCTTCCTTCTGTTTGCTTTGAGTTTAGTTTGTTCTCTTCTTTCTCTGATCTCCTAACTAAGGTGAAAGATTTGCTGACTGTCTTCAGATCTTTTTTCTTGTTTCAAATAGGTGTTGGCAGCTATAATTTTCCCTCAACATTTTTCAGCTACAACCCACAAATTTTGTATGTTATGGGTTTGCTTTATTTATCTGAAAGTATTTTCTAATTTACCTTATATTTTTTTCTTTGACTCATTGGTTATTGGGGAAAGTGTTGTTTAAGTTCCATTTGATATAATTGTATGTGTTTTAAAGAAGGAGAGAGAAGAAAGGAGAGGAAGTATACATTTAGACCATTTATTTTGTTGATTTTCTTATTCACCATTCCTAACTTTTTTCATCTCTTTCTGTGTATTTGAATTCTCATCTGGTCTCATTCTCTTTTCTATGTGACTTTGTCTCACCTGCCCCTTTTGTGCTTTCGTTGTCAAATATACTACATTTCTAAATGCTATAAGCCCAACAAATACAATTATATACATATTTTCTATGCAATTGTTTTAAAATATGTCAAGAGGAGAATACATAATTATATTGTATTTGGGTTTTTTTGTTTTTGGGGTTTTGTTTGCTGAGGAAGATTCACCTTGAGCTAACATCCGTGCCAATCTTCCTCTATTTTTCAGTATGTGGGCTGCCAGTACAGCACGGCCGCTAACAGCGTGGTTTAGGTCTGTGCCTGGGAACCAATCCTGGGCTGCTGAAGTGGAACACACTGAACTTAAAGACTAGGTCAGCAGGGTTTGCCTGCCTGTACTGTATTTTTAAATTACCTACATAATTTCATTTACTGGAACTCTTTGTTTTTTTTTACAATGTGAATTTCAATTACTCTGTCATGTCATTAACTTTCAGGTTGAAGAACTTCCCTCGGTATTTGTTATGATAAGGTCTGCTAGCAAAAGATGCTTTCAGCTGTTGTGTATATAGAAATGTTTTTAGATCACTTTCTTTTTTGGAAGATAGTTTTGATATCTATAAGATTTTTGATGGACATTCCCCCCTTTTATTCCTTTAGTAATTTGAATACATCATTCTACTACTTTGTACGGTACATTATTTCTTATGAGAAGTCAGTTGTTAACTGTACTGGGGTTTTCTTGGTAATGAGTCATTTTCTCTTCCAGCTTTCAAGATTTTCTGTCTTTGATTTTCAACAATTTGACTATGATTTGTCTCAGTGTGGATCCTTCTGCATTAATCCTATTTGCAGTGTGTTAGGAGATTTAGATTCACAGATTGATATTTTTTCAACAGATTTGGGACAATTTAGCCATTATGCCTGAATATTTTTCATGTCTCTTTCTCGCTTTCCAAACCTGGCCCTCCTGTCAAGCATATGTTGATGTGCTTGAAAGTGTTTCACATTTCTCTGAGGCCCTGTTCCTTTTCACTTTTTTTCTTCCTGTTTGTTATATGGTATAATCTTTACTAATCTATGTTCAACATTGCTGATTCTTTTTTCTGCCAGCTCGAATTTATTGCTAAGCCCCTCTAGTAAATTTTTATTCTAGTTACTGTAATTTTCAACTCCAAACTTTCAATTTGGTTCTCATCTATATCGTTACTGATATTTTTTATTTGAAGAGATATTCTTCAGATATATTTACCTTTGTTCTTTGAACAGATTTACAGTGGCTGCTTTGAAATCTTTGACAAGTCTAACATCTGGGCTTCTTCAGAAGCCATTTCTATTGCCCACTTTTTTCTTTCTTTCTATATACGATTCACACTTTCCTGTTTCTTTGTGTATCTCAATTTTTTATTGAAATCTGCTCCCCCTCCTGGGAAATGTTGACATTGTGTTGTTGTTTCCTTGGTCATGTGTTTGCTTAGTAACTTGGCTGAAATGCCCTGTAGAGTGAATTTTCCCCATAGTCTGCAGCCTCTAATAACTCCTGCTAGATTTTTTTTCTTGTTTATATCTTTTAGTCTAGTCATCTTTCAGCTACCTAGGGGTCAAACCTGGGTCAGTTAAGCCACTTGCTGGGCAAAGACAGTGCTTAAATATCCTCAGCCAGTTAGATTTTTATCCTGTACTGTTTTTACAATTAGATATGTGACTGACATAGAGGGTGCTATCACAGTTTAAGGAGTTTATGATTTTGTCGCACGTTCATCCAGCAACTGATAGTTTAGATTTTTTCCTCTCTGATCACTCCTAAAAGAGAATAGCCTTGGCCATGCACATAGTCGTCCACTGTGTCAGGATTTTATTTTAAGTGTATGATTTTATTTTTAAGCCTGGCTTCCTACAATGTGCCCCTGAGTCAGAGTAGCTTAATTTTCAGCCAGCATTTTGTCAGGATTGTGCTTACGTTCTTGTGCCAGTGAGGCTTCTGCTCTCTGCTGATGCATCTTTGTGTGACTGGGAGAATGTTTCCAAATCTGCCCCGTGTCCAGTTCTGATTGCTCCTGAGGTGGTGCAGCCTAGCACATGCACACATTTCTGACCCCCACGGTTGACTGTTACACTAAAGAAGTTTTTCAAGGCTTTTTCCCTGGTTCTCTGTTAAATTTCTGGTTTCTCTACCATGTCACTTGTTGTTACCAGCATCATGGTGCTATGAGGGTGATCCTAATCGCTTCCCTCTAAGGTCTTCATGGTTTTTGACAACAACCTTGGGCATGAAACGCTTCAAGCTCTCTTCCGCATAAAGTCAGTCCCCTCGAGCAGAGCTGAGGAGGTCTCAGTCATTTTGGCCAGCCTCTTTTCCTGCTCAGAATCTCTGCAGGTACAGCACATCCACTAGCACATACAGACACTTTATCACACGTGATACATAGCATTGGTGAGCCAGTGGTGTGCCTCTCTTACAGTGACATCCCAGCTCCATGAGCTGGCATCGGAAGTAGATGGTAGCCCCTAGTCTTCTTGGCTTGCCTTTCTCTGCATGGAAACTATGCCCTATGGGCAAACTGGAGCTGAGATAATTGGCCCAATATTCTCAGCCTATCACATCTGGAGTGGAGCTTGCATGCTACAATTAGGGTCTGAGTAGGGATAGGAAGTCTCAATATTTTCAGTTATGTCTGTTTCAAATAGAGCTTCTGTAAAACAGGACTAGAGATGAGAAATGCCAGCTGCTCGCCTCTTTTGAGCTGAAGCCATAGCCCTGTAGTGGAGCTGGAGTGAGGAGTCCCAACGTAATGGCTGCATTCTCCAGGGTTGGAGCGCCAGGAGTAAAGTTTCTATACACTGAGATGGGAGGGGAAAAGCAGTAGGTTATGATTCAAATGGCATAGTCTCCTGCGATTCTCAATTAGATTTAGCAGATTTCCTTAAATGAGTGTTTTTCTTCATTTGTCTTATGACCTTAAAACAACTCCCAGAGACTTTAAAGGATTGGGATTTTTGTTATAATTTTCTCCAGTTAAAAGGCTGTTTTGTTGGGTGTAGTGTTCACTGCATTACTTTCTCTGCATTGCTCACTCTGCCTTTCCTAAAGTATCACTCCCTTAATCGTAATTCAAGTATTGATTGCATATTGCTAAAATGTTTTTAAACATACTGACATTTTTCACTTAAATTTTATGTTGAACCGACAAAGAAACTTTAAACTATCAAAAAAAATGATGGTGGCATTTTATTAAATACATTAAAGACTTTGCCTACCAAAAATTAAGTAAAATACATGTAAAGTGTCATTTATAAGTAAATTTTTGAATACACATTTTACAGAGCTTAATATTTTCATCAGGACTCTTTTGAAATCACTTAATAGCTCATATTTCTTTTTTCATTTTTACCTTAGTGAAGTATATAATTATCCCAGTCTATTGAGAAAAGATGATGAAATATTTTCCTCCACACTCATTGTGAAAAGTCAAGAATTTGTAAAGGCATGACAGTAGGTCACGTTAAGAATCTTTAAAAACTATTTTTTAGGCTAATATTAATCATTAAAATGAATGGGATAAAAAAATGGCAAAACATATAATGGCTAATTTTATGTGAATGTTGTCTAACATATTCATAGAAAATTCACTATATTCATTAAGTATTTATACATTTATCTGGGACTCAGATCAACAGTGGAACTTTTGTGTCACTCTGTCCTCATTCCTCTTTCACTGTTCTCTAATTCTCTTGTTAAATGACAGAGACATAGAAATTAAAAAAAGAAAAACAGTAATATCATCTGATCCAACTGCTTCATTTTATAAATATAAAATCCATTTCTGGAGAGAAAAATCAAGGTCATGTGGCTTTTAATGTGTGTCTGAAAGTTGGATGTCCCAAACTCCTCCCCAGGGCACATTCCACTCTACATGCAGCTTCTCTCAGAAAACAGCAGAAGGTGATGGCACTTGAAGTCATGCTGCCAGAATAAACATAGCACCCTCTTCACTTATCTGGTTTCTCTATCTAGCTGCTGTTCCAGAGAGAGTAATCTGAAATGGAGGTGTGGGGGATCAGAATTGGACACCCCAAAATGTGTCCCTTTGCACTGATTATTTTGAAGGTCAAGAAGATTCTGAAAGGAACTTTGACCTTCCCCCCCAACTGCCTAAATGAATTTAGGCTAGAAGGCCTGTTCCAGGACAGAGCTAATACCATAAGATAACTGTAGATAATGAAAAATGTGTCTCAGATCACATTGTCTGTAGTTGGCCCATTTGCCTTTCCATCTCCATGTAAACTGTCTTCCTTCCTTTCGAAGGCCCAAAGCACTACCCCCAACACCCATGTTTATCTTTAGCTGAAGATGGTATTTAAGGTGATGGGATTTGGCCATTCTGGCAAGTTATTAAGTTTTTCTGGGTTTCCCCTATGTATACATGTTATTAAACATTTTTGATTTTCTCCTGTTATTCTGTCTCATGTCAATTTAATTCTTGGATCAGTCAGAAGGACCTAGAGGGTAGAGGAATTGTCTTCCTCCCCTACAGAGGTAACTTTCAGAACAGGTCATTTCCATGTTGGTCACTTTGTTTTTGCTAATATCTTCTGAAAATCCTCTACATTTCTGTATAATTATTTTCCCCTAACTTTCTTTAAAGAAAGATTTTCCTAGGGCATTTATGATTCTGAATAATAACTGCTGACAAAGGAAGGAGAAGTAAGTGTTCATAACTGAAGGATATATCCCAAATGTCATAAGATGAAGTGAAAAACAGAAGTGAGTGAGGTTTACATAAAACAAAATGCTTTAAATTGGGGGACTGCCAGAAATTTTACCTTAGAATAAGTGTAAAAGTGTATCTTTCTCATAAGTTAAAATTTCTTTCCACGATTGGAAAAAAAATGTGTACGTTTGATATAGAGAATAACTCTTGATCAGGGTTTCTAGTTCATGTAGTACAATTCAACTATTTGGGATAATATGCACGTTATACATCACTTGAAATATTCATATCTACAAAAAACTTATTAACAGATTATCGCTGGCAATGGTGCATATCCTTCACTAAAAACCTAATTTCTTTTGGTATTGTAAAGAGAAAAATTAAAATAATCTTTAAACAACTTCCAACATGCTTTTGGGGCCTATCTTAACATAAAATTGTGTGGCACCTGTTTCGTTTCCTAAAATCTCAGTGGGAATCCTCTGTCAATTGTTGCAATGATTAGATCTTGATTTTGTGGCTGTGGCATGTTGAAACACTTTAAATCAGGATAGTGGAGGAAAAGAAAACTCCCTTAGTTAAACAGATAACTGTGTACAGCAAGGCATTCTTTTGTTTACAAACTTCAGAGAAAATTCTTTGTACATTACACAAATCCACATTGTGAAGAACAAAGGTGGGATTTCAAAGGCTTGCCTCTTTTGTGATAGAAGAAAAGGCATTTTTCCTCTCCAGGTGAATATTTCTAAGAAAGATTAATAGGTAGAGAAAAAATCATCTTCAGATAAGATCAGAGCTTGGCTGTGCTATTTGTGCTTCATGGCTTTATATATCCCCTCAGTGAGACGGGCTCACCCATGGAAAAAGTTTTTGTCTTTTTTTCAAACTTTCCATTGCCTAAAATTAATTGGCAAATACAGCCATGTCTGATAAAGTGAAATTTGCAAATTAGTGGGCATACACATTGTACGTATTCTACCTTGTGAAAATACCCCTTGCTGCTTTCATTTTGCTAATAGTCTTCCTCTCCTATCTTTCTCTTTTCCTTTTCATTGTCTTCTCTATACCCCCATATGTACATTTTCAAGTGCTTCTGAAGAAAGATTTTGTCTACACACCCGTGTCTGAACACGGCTTCTCCCAGGCTCTGCAACTGGCCACAGTTCTTCTTTTGACCACCAACTTGGTTTCCTTTGCCCATGAAGATTTTAAATGTTTTAAGTCATTTCATATTTCTATATAATCTACTAAAAATCAAGCTTCTCCTAACAAATTTCTGTATCAATAATGTTATATTTCCTGCTCTTTTAAAATAACTATCAGCATGAATGATCTCATACCTGACACTTGTATCCGTATAACGTATGCCTATCAGGATTGGACTTTTAAATATACCTTCTCTCCGTAGAGTTTAACCTACTGTAAAGTAGGTTGTTTAACATTGCCATTACATTTTAATTTATAAATAATATTCGTTAATAAGCTTGAAGAGTGTTTCTGGAGGACAAGTACAATTTTGGGGTTTAGAAAGAACTTAGGTGAGTAATGTTGTGAATATATTATAAAATCAGGCTGTGTGCTTTTATTTTTTTAGAAAATAGAATTTTAGGAAATTCTAGGAAAACGCACATGTGATCCTAAGAATCTTCCAATCAGAGAACTAAAAAACTTCCCTGATTCTTGTTTGTGTAAAGATATTTAGAGTTAGAAATAATTTCATTATTAGGAACCGTATAGCAGCCTCATTGCTAAAAGAAAATGGGCAAATAAACCCCACAAAACTAACTGGATACACAATTAAAACACATGTACAAAAGTAATGTGGCCAGATTATATTGAGCAGGGCACAAGAGAAAGGTGCTGAGGGTGGAGCCACATGTAGAGGCTCCTCTCTCTTCTTCCTTAAATAAATAAAATGATTTTCACAGGGGACATTCATTTTTCTCAGTGATGAGCAATTGCCTCAGAAGAAGAGGGCATTTAAACCATCAAAACATTTTTTTTAGAAAAACAAATCAGAGTAATAAGTAAAATATATAAAATGCTAGGTTGAAGGATCCAGGAAAAGATTTATAAAATAAGAATCAGGCTAAGAAAAAAAGGACTAATTTTCAAGGTCAAAGATTTATACATGTAGCTAGCTCTCAAATTTACTCACATGACACTCAGATGTGCAGAAAATATTTATTTTATTTAATTCTCTAACATTTCTCTTTTATTTGTATCCATCTCATAGTGAATCTTCAGAGTATAGAAGGAATAATGCGAAAAATAATTTTAGCAAATATCAATTAAAAACTTCATCTGACCCAATAACTCAAACAGGATCTTGAGGTTGAAGTCAGTATCTTTGAGATAATAATTCAATCTTAAAGTTTCCTCTTTTTTCCCCCTTACTTCTCTCCCAGTTGGCATGAAAGATACAAGGAAAAGGGTTATATGACTTTGAGGCATTAGGAGAAAAGGTGTCCTTCCACCTTCTTCCGCAGGCTGGTCGTTGGATGGGTACTGTCAAAGAAAAATAAACCCAGACTTCAATAAGGAGAAATTTACTCAAGAGGATACTGCACTAAGGGAGGAAGTCTACTGTGATTGTGACGGGGCAGGGGGACGATTGTAATATGGAAAATCTACTAGGAGATCTCCAAGTGTATCAACTGATGTCAGAAAAGGGCTTTTCTTTTGCAGGGAGAAGTAAACAAGGCCAGAAGTTACAGGGGGTGGCAGGTGGGATGAGTGGTGGTGTGACTGGACGTTCGATCGGGGAATATTTTTCCCAGAGGTCAGCCGGTTCCCAGGAGAGGCTGCGCAGGGGGCGTTGTTCAGCATCGCAGGGTTCAAAAGAGGGTGAAGGTTCAGAGCCTGGGGAAGGAGAGGAGCCTCACTTAAGTTTGGTCAAGTTAGTGGACATTTTGTCTAGATTGCTCAGTGGGGATGCACTTTCAGCTCAGCCTTTTAGAGACAAAGAATGAGAATTTGGAGAGTTTTATCTGGCCTTTTCAGAGGTGAATCAGGGGTTAGCTGTGGGTCTTGCCTAAGTCATATAGGTGTCAACTGAGGGAAAAATCACTACAATTTAAACAGCAGCTATTTATTTAGGCAATTAGGATTACAATTTGGGAGATACACATTCAGGTAGAAACCCAAAATGTATTCCAATTACAGGAGAGGGGCTTAGGGTTTCTATGGGAAAACGGGAGGATGAGGTGAGTTGCAGTTAGGAAGAGTTCATTGGTGCTTGATGAGGTAAGGCTAAGATTGTACTTCATTGATTGGCTTGAGATTCAGTCATCAGGCAAGAGGCTAGACTTGTACTTCCATTGATTGGTTAGTGATTCGGTCATCAGGTTAGTGATTCGGTCATCAGCAAAGTCCAATTTCATCAGTCCTTACAAACAGGATATTCTTCTCCTTATTGATTTCTTGGGATGTTGGTAGTTTGGTCCAGTTTGGAAGATTAAGAAAATAAGATGCACAAGGCAATTCTGCTGAAATGGCTGCTCTGGCTCTATTTGAATAAAATTCCACTCATATCATCTTTCACATATGGAAGGGTGGTCCTTTGCAGTCAGTCATTTTAAGGAACACAAAAAAATTGGGGAATTTCTTAGCTGTTGCTGTTTTTTAGGAGCAAAGGACTCTGGTAAAGTTCAACATTGTCACTACTAAGCAGAACTTTACCGGCATGTGCTACAAATACCCCGGTTGGTAAACTTGTGCCTCTTCAAATGCCAGTTGCAAGCCAAGGTTATCACCCATGCTTCAGACCCACTGGCTATAGGTTGGAGGTTCCAACATCCCCTCCTTGGGTTTGATTAACTTGCTAGAGCAGCTCACAAAATTCAGAGAAACATTTTACTTACCAGATCACCAGTTTATTATAAAAGGACATAACTCAGAAGTGCCAGATGGAAGAGATGCATAGGGCAAGGTACGGGGAAAGGGAACAGAGCCTCCAAGCTCTCTCTGAGCACACCACTCTCCCAGAATCTCCACGTATTCACCAACCTAGAAGCTCTCTGAACTCTATCCTTTTGGGTTTTTATGGAGGTTTCATTGCATAGGCATGATGGATTAAATCATTGTGCACTGGCAATTGATTCCACCTCCAACCCATCTCCCCTCCCCCAAGGTCGGGGGGTGAGGTTAAAAGTTCCAACCCTTTAATCGCTCGCTTTAGCTCCCCTCACAACCAGCCCCCATCCTTAGGTAACCTAGGTGCTTGTAACATAATAAAAGACGTATATATGTTCTCGCCACTTAGGAAATTCCAAGGGTATTGGGAGCTTTGTGCCGGAAACGGAAACTAAGACCAAATCTATATTTCTCACTATAAATCACAGTATCCCAATGTCATATCCTCACTTTGGCTTTTGGTCTAGATGTTCCTCTCCCCAGCCACAGAGAATTCCATCAGTTCTGTCAATTCTCAACTCAGCACACAAACCATGAAGGACCTGAAGGATGCAAACCAGAAGAGCTGGCTGCTTGGCTATGCTTATTTACCCTCTTAATCATCACAAATGTTGGTGCTGGATCACCCTCAACACGTTTTCCAAAGTCTGAATTGTGGAGTGGTGAACAGCCTCTGCTTACAACAGAACTTTCCTAGTATAAAACATACTTCCAATGCAATGGCTACCTTAGGCTTACCAGACAGACAATGAATACATGATCACATGGGGGCATGGGGAAGGTAGGGAAAAGACAAAACATTTTGTTTTTGAAAATAATACCTAGCTACTCTTGCAAAGTATATAACCAGAAACACAAACTAAAACCAGATTTCCTATGTATCAGCTTTCAGTTCAAAACAAAAGTAACAATATAAATAATTAGACATCAATGGAGAAAACTGATCAGATTAAAGGAAATTCTTACTTATTATACAGTAAGAGTCAAAGGAAGCAGTCAGACACTCATCTAGAAACAGCCTTTTGGTAGCCGATGTACAGAACTTGGCAGTGACAAGAGAATTGAATCAATCTGGCGTCTGTTAATTAGGAAAGATTCTCTGTTGTAAAAAGCAGAGGAATTGACATGGGTAGCTGAGCTTCTTTATTTGATTCTTGTGCACCCAGGAGAACTGCATGATGTAATCTGCACAAAACTTACTAAGAACTGATACAGCTGAGAATTCAAAAGCAGAAAGGGGGTGGGAGTTAGGCAACACAGCAACTCCATTTCCAAAAAGGAGACGTAAACAGACTTAAGGAACAAGTTTTTTAAAAGATCTCATAGGATGGAGAAGTTTAAGGCACAGTGAACGTTAAGATGTATGCTCTTAGAAAAAAATTAATAAAATTTATTTTATTGGTGAAATAAGTGAAAAGATGAAGAAAACTAATTACCTGACAGTGATCTGAAGGAGCTGAAAAATAAATGATATGTCAAAAAAGATGGATAGATAATCTGACATGGATGGCTGCCCAACAGAAATATAGAAGTAAGGAAATTTAAGTTGGAACACTTTGACAAACCCTTATGGGTCACTACGTGTTAGGCACTGGCATCATGTCATTTTTCCTTCACAGTTGGCTATGGAAGGTATAGAGAAGAAACACCATGTTGGAAAAGATGGTTTTATCTTGTATGCATATTCAATTAAATGAGTTTTTATTCAGTATCCACAGTACTTTTCAGAAGCATTTCCCTTAAGGCTCCAAAACCTAGCACATTTCTCTTGAAGCAATCTTTCTTCTTTCTAAAATGGATATTGTCTCTCTGCTAAAATCTTTCTACTTTGTCCATAACATTTGGATTAAAGTCTGGACTTTATGCCAGAATTCCAGATGATTCATGAGTTATTCCTCACTAACCTTTTCATTGTCACCTGTTGACACTCTGCATTTCACCATATATCTCAGCCATGCCAGTCTCATTTAACTTCTTTATACATAACAGGTGCTAGGGTGGCTAGTCCCTTTGCACATGCTGTTCCCTATGGTTGTAATGCCCTTCATTCCATCTTTCATCTGGTAATTCTCTACTCACTTATCAAAACATATTTTATGAAGTTTCCTTTCTTCTAACTCAGCCAATGTAAATGTTTTTCTCCAGGCTTTCATTGGAGAATATCATCTAATGTTCTTCCATTAGTATATGTGTCATGCATGGTCATAAAAGTTTCCCTTTTAGTTTAGTTTTCCAGTAGCACATGTACTTCATTGGATCAAAGTTTTAATCCTGTATCCCTGTACACCCTAGTATCTATCCCACTGCCTGGTATAAAGTAAACCTTCAACTTTTATTTTCTAGATGCATGCTGAATTGAAGGACGAACACTGATTAAATGATACTGCTATCGTACACTGGAATGATGATCCCAGGGCCACGTATTGGCTCCATTTCTTTAAAACTAATCTAGGGAAAGAGGAGGTTTCATCTAACATCTTCCTTGAGTTATCCACTTAGAGTGGCCTCAGCCTCAAGCATTCCTCTTGTTCCTTCCCAGGCCTTCCATGCACCTGCCCTTATTGTCCCTCACTTTAACTTCTGGATACACTACATAATAGGATGCTACTTTCCCCCAATGGTGGTGAATGAACATCAGGCAAATCATACTTCTTTTTTATGGCTTTTTCTCTTATACCATTATTAGAAGGATATATCAAGTTTTATTGAATTTCTGATTAGATTAAAATTTATTACTCTGAAGAAGGAAACAAATGTTAAGTAACGTAAAATAAGATTTTTAAATATATAATACAAAGGAAAATACCCAGAAAGTAAACCTTTGGCGGGGGCCTGGTTCTTCTCAAGGCCATTCCCAGTTCCTAACCTCACTCTCCTCTTTTCAGAGCCAGGCTTCTCTGTGACAGCATTTCCTACTTTTAAAATCAACCATGCAGCTATTCAGCTTTGAAAAATCCACTTCCTAGCCAGAAAGGATGCTCTTAGCCTGGGTTACAGACTCCTCTTTCTAGAAATTCATCCACAACCTTGAGCCCTCAATCTAGCCATTGGCTCAACTGGGCACCTGCCCCCTTCACTACTCAAATTGGGGTTTTAACATTCAAATTTACTTATCATAAATGGCCAATATAGAAATCTGTTCATGTCAACTGCTTGCTAACATTCTTCAACAACTTCCATTTGCACTTAGATAAATTGTTAGATGTCTTAACAAGCCCCCAATCTATTCTCACCTTGAATGTTTCTCCTGTTTACTCATGAATTGGCAGCCATCCTGGCCTTGCTTTGGCTTATTGAACCTGACAAATTCCTTCCAGTCTTAGGGCCTTTGCATGCCTATTTTCTCTGCCTGGGACACTCCTCCGAATCTTTACCTGTAGCTTCTCCTTTTTCATCACATATTATCTCAAACGCAAACCTCCTATGAGGCCTTTCCTGAACTCCTAACCTAAAGAATTCTATGTTAATTTTGTGTTATTTTCTCATGGCTTGTCATTAATCTAAATGATCTTGTCTAAATATTTGCTTACTTGTACAGTATTCTCCCCTGTAGCTAGAATATAAGACCCAGAGAGCAGGAAACTTGTCTCTCTTATTCACTATTATATCTATTCACTATATCTTATCTTACTATATCTTATTCTCTGTTATATGCCCATAGAAGATCATCTTGCATGTCACTAAATGGATGGATGAGTGAATGAATGTGCAGTAGATAAAGGAAATGCTTAGCCCACAGCCACTCTCATACGCTTTCTTTCTAGAAAGACAAGAAGTAAAGTACAATTTCCTTCTTCTAGTAACAATTTTTAATAGCTTTTGTAATAATAGGTCAGTCATAATTGTCACATTTACTATAACAACAAAGTAAAAATTCTTGTCTTGCTGATAGGTCAATAAATAGACCTATTGGCATGGGGTTTAAAGACTATGCAAAAAATGTTTATTCAGAAAGTTGTGTGAGAATATGCCTGAAATGAAGTTTACAGTTTAACTGAAATTTATATATATATATAAAAAATTTCTTGATGAGACTGTTTAGAGTAGTTCAGATTTCAAATCTGTTAAGAATAGCAAGTCATTAATTAACAAAACAACTTAAAATAAAATGAACTATAAAAGTGCTAGAACATTCTTCTTTCACAACCTGATGTAGGATATCAGTATGAGCAGCAGCAAATCAGGATGGATTGGACCAAGGGACACAGAGCATTTGAGCTCTCAGCATATGTTCTGCAATATGGTTCCATTTAAAATGCAGAAGTCCTATATAGTCGAACAAATTCACAACTCTAAAGGAAAATTCAAGATAATGCATTCAGAACACACAGAATGAAATTTTTAGCTGATTATTAACTCTCAAAATAACATCACTACTTACAGGGCCACCTTTACTCACAGATACACAGATATACAAGGTTACTTCTTAAGTTCCTGCTGCCACAGGTTGCTATATTCACTGAAGGAATAAATTAAGGCGCGCATAATGTGAGAGGCATAGCTCTTGCAATTTTTATAGACTCCTCCTGAGCAGAACAGTTTCATGAGTCTTTTTATAGAAAAGCTGTCTGTATCGCACAGGTTTTGCATCTACGCCAAGCTCCTCTCTGTCATGCCTCTTCTACTTTGGCAGAACGTCTAGTGACCTAACCGCTATTCAGTTTTACTTTTTTCTTAGTAACAAAACCATGAATTTATATGAGGTGTCAATGGATTTAGCGAAAGTATTTCATTTTTTCAAACTTCTTTCCTACTACAGATGACTATTGAAAAAGACAAGAAAAAAAAAATACTTTGAGGTAATTTCCAGGAAATGTCAGGAAAGAGGGCCGATACCTCATTGGAAAGGCCCCTTTGCTCCTTGATTCTTTCCTTCTCTCTGCTCCATTCACAACCACTTGACCTTCAGGATACAAGTCAGTTACTCCATTATATACTATTTAACCTTCTGGATATAAGGCAGAGACTAACAAGGATGAAACAGATAGAATGAAAAAGCCTGTGTCCCTGATGATATGATCGAGAGGCTATCCTAGCCTGGATAATTTATCTCTACTTCATTTAGGTGGAAAGAGAGAACAAACTCCTGCCTTTTGTTTGGTTTGTTTTTTACCCTTTATAATTGCGATTTTAATTTTAGCATCCAAAAGAAAATTCTTACCTATATTTACTTATTTCCATGAGCAATATGAGGTTGCCTTATGATGAGACATGGGATTAATGAAACCATGAAGTCATAAAAATGGGATTAAATAATAAATAACAAGAATGAGACAGTAGTGATGGTTGCACATATTTACACAAGAAACCCTGGATATTAAAAAAAAGCAACTAAGGCTGAAATATATTTTCCCTTAGAACTTCCTGAAAATTAAGAAAATATGTGAAATTTGATTAATTATAAAAAAATTTCTTGATCAAAAAGAGTCTTACATCAAAAATGGTATAGAGGCTGGCCCCGTGGCTCAGCAGTTAAGTGCGCACCTTCCGCTTCTCGGCAGCCTGGGGTTCGCCAGTTCAGATCCCGGGTGTGCACATGGCACTGCTTGGCACTCCATGCTGTGGTAGGTGTCCCACATATAAAGTAGTGGAAGATGGGCACGATGTTAACTCAGGGCCAGGCTTCCTCAGCAAAAAAGAGGAGGACTGGCAGTAGTTATCTCAGGGCTAATCTTCCTCAAAAAAAAAAAAAAGAGATACTACTACTAATATGAATAAGTCCTATTTTATTGAAAGCTAAAATATTGTGCTGATCACTTTATATTTATTCAATCTTCATAGAAAGCCCATGTGGTAGATGGTTTGCTATTTCCAATTTATAGCTGATAGAAGATCAGAAAGGTTAAAGAGTCATTAGAGGAGGAAAAGTGATTTTCTAAACCTGAAGTAAAAGCACTCATTTCAGTGTAAGCTTATTATTTTTAATATTGAGTTTTTTGTCTGTTTCTTGATTCCCAGCTGTGCCAACATTTCCCTATCTGAAAATGGGGATAATTCAGTGCCTACCTTTTTATATTGTTGTGAAGATTAAAATATTTAATATAATGGAGAGGCATGTAGTAAGCCACAATATTGTAGCTATTATTGCTTTTATTATGATTATTATTTATATCATCAGAGCTTACTTTGTCAGCGCTAACAATCTTGTTCTTTAATGCTACCCCAAAAGGGGCTCAAAATTTGAGCAGAATTTCATCTCTGTAAAATAAAATCATTATTTATAAACTCTCAAAAATTAAAAAAAATTGTTTTTCCCTAACATGTAGATCAAATCTGCTGCCATTCATAATTGTTTCTCCAATTATATATGCATATGTTATATATTATGTAAATCAGTGAGGTCCTAGTATTAAAGATGTTTCAGAAAGATATAACTCAAATTAATGAAATTATTGACATTTTAAGCGTAATAGTCACAAATACTTAGATAAGTTTATTGTTTTCCCCCTGCTGTTGTGACAATGAAAACATATGTCATTGAAATCATGAAAGGACATGATCCTATAATGCTCACAGGGCATTTTTGAAAAGACAGAAATGTTGGAAATATTTCTCATCTTCTCGGGTCTGTGATTTTTCTCAGAAATATGCTAGCTGGTCTTATATGGCTCTGGTACTGGTTCTTTCCAGCATTCTGATCTCTCCCTTTTTTAATCTATCAGTTATCAATATGCTTGGCAAAAAGATATGCTTTTGGACATAAAATTGTACTCAAAGTTCATGAACACATAAGCACAGTAGTTCATAAAATTGAATGAATAATTTTGGAAATGATTCTTGATTGCATCTTGGTGTTTATGAATCAAGACAACCTGTAAAATTGAGATTGTATTCTTTACCTGACTGACGAATTGAAGCTGACTTTTGCACGTGTGCGTGTGTGTGCGCGCACACACGCACCCACATGCACTTTGATAATCATTCTGCCAAGTTCTTTGCACTCAGTGTTAAAAATATATTAGATGAAACTTTGTAGCCACTGGAAAAGTTAATAACAATTCCCCAGTGTCAGTTAAGGTCAATCTGACATATTCCACAATTGTGTGCACTTATGGTCACACTAGAAATATATCTTAAATGGAACTTTTCAAAAATATACTTGTGTTAAAAAAAAGTCTCAGGAAATTATATTGGCAAAGGATAACGAGATTACTCTCATTGTTTTGTACGATTTTGTAAGTTTCTTTTTTTAATCCAAAGCAATCTTTAATATTAGTGGCAAGACTGAAACTCACTGATAGTTTCAATATACAATAACTCATGTTCCCATTTCCCTGTCTGTTTATAAAAGGAAGCATTTTTAAAAATACATATTTCAAAAGACATGGTATTACTTTTGCGACAATTTCTTGAGGACATAATACCAAAGAAATGGAGTTATTTTCTCTTCAAGGGTAGCTTATTGCCAATTGTATATATTTGATGTCCAGGCAAAGTTTTTAGGCAGTTTTGACAGGATTGCGGAAAAATGTTGTGAATGAAATGAAACGTAAAATGTAGGGGAAAGGGAGAAAATGAACAGTGTTAAGAGAAAAGATAAATGTTTATTATTTCTCATGATTTTTAAAATGCTATACTAAATACTAACAATGTGCTGCCCTCTCTTTTACATTGATCAAAAAATATATATTAAACATTTTCTTGCTTTTAATGATTTTGAAATTAGAATTGTGTTCATTCAAATGAGATCTCACTTTGAAATCAGAATATAATTGGAGCTAATTATCTTTAGGTTTGGCTGTATTTATTCAAGATATATTTCTTTATAATTATCTCTCTTGGTATTATCAGTGTTGGTATTGTTCTGCAAATCTCAAAAACACAGCTACATAAAGCAGTAACCCTTCATTAATTCTGAGAAGCCTGCAGCAGACTGGACGCTTGTTCTGATCAGCGGATAGGGCTGATTTTGGCTGGGTTTATGGATCAGTGGTCAGCTGTCGAATGAACCGGCAGCTGATTGTCCAGGAGAGCCGCTTCTGCATCTGGGAAGACTAGTTGCTGTTCCATCTGGGCATGTCTCCTTCAGAAGGCTGGCCTAGCTTGTCCCCTGGCTGGTTTCAGGTTTCCAGTGGCATGAGAGGAAGCACGCGAGGCCTCAGAGGCCCAGGCTATGACCTGAGTGCCATCACTTTCATGTCAGTCGCCATAGGAAAACCTAGTGCAAGCCGGTACTCAAAGAATGAGAAAACAGACTCCAATTCTTGATGGGAGGAGCTTCAAAGTGACATTTCAAAGGATATTATTATACATGGGTGAAAAATGGGACAATTTTTTCTAGTAGTATGCCTAAAAAACGCTGTATTTGTAAAGTATTAAATCTTCGTCTTTATTAACTTTCCCTTTAACAAAACACCTCTGATTGTTTTTTGAGACATAATGTTTCTTAACGATTATTTTGCTTGTGATTTGATAGAAAGAAAACCTTCATTCATTCATTCATAGTAGAAAATGTTCTACATGCTTACTATATTTCACGTAATGTCCTAGGTGTGGCCTATAAAATTGCGTGGTAGAAAAAAACACACAATAGCTTTGCCCCGACTTGGCTTAGAGAATTGTAGATATCATAAATGAAACAGCCACCAAAATGAATATCTAATTTCAAATGTGATAAGGCCAGTGGACAATAAGTCTAGAGTCCTGGAAGATATAAGTAAAGATTTTAATCTAGTCAATGTCAAGAGAGGTTCACTGAG
Source organism: Equus caballus (assembly GCF_041296265.1). Classification (NCBI taxonomy): domain Eukaryota; kingdom Metazoa; phylum Chordata; class Mammalia; order Perissodactyla; family Equidae; genus Equus; species Equus caballus. The sequence goes on along the minus strand of NC_091709.1, from coordinate 25,497,448 downwards.
GATGTGGTAGTTAGATTGACATCAGAAGTCAGAGAAGAGATGTGGGCTGGAGCTAAAACTTTATTTACCAGCATAAAATTAAAAACAAAAGACTTGCATATGTTAAGAGGTTGCTCTACAATGAGAGGAAAATGAGATCTGAAACAAAGCATTCACAACCAAATGATGAAGTAGAATTTGCAAGTTTGTACAAAGGTGTCCTCACAGATGGGTTCAAAAACAAGCAAACTCATGAAGGCAAGTATGTTAAATTCTCTTAATGTTGTAAATGCAATTGTAAAACTTCTGAGGATTTCTGAAATAGTTAATAGACATTCCCTGAAAATTATTACAACAGATTTTTAGCGATCTTTAATTTCAGAGAATAAGAAAGTATGCAGAAAAGTATTTTTTGGTCCCAGAAGTGTGTGTGTGTGCGTGTGTGTGTGTGTGTGTTTGTGCCTGCGCATGCACTTTCCAACTAACTGGATGCCCCTTTTTATTTATGGTCTATTTATTTATGGCTATCGTTTCTGGCTATACCAAAAATGAGGCTAGCTTTACAAATATACATGTCGCATTATAAAATTAATAACAGTTTTCCAAATTATTAAAATTAATAGTTTATGTCACCTGCAAATATCTGCTATAGAAATAGAGAACTGTCTTGAGTGTTATTGGTCTATAATCCCCTTTCTGTTATTCTTAAATAATAAAATTTATAACAAAGGGGTGTTCAGACAGAATACACTCTCTCCTTAATAGAGATACCCATGTAATATAAAAATGACCCATGTCAGTGACATACTTTTCTATAGGAGGAAATTTACTTGGAAAAGAGTAACATTTTAGGTGACTTTTACATTACTTGGAATGATCAATTTTTATAAAGTATCAATATACATATTATGAAACATAAAATGAAATCAGCTAACTACTTTTAAAATACTAATTCCTTCACACTGTATTTTATTCCCGTAACTAAAATAATTTGGAATCAGAAAAGTGTTTTTTGATCCTGATTTACTTAATTCTTTACTATATTGATTCTGTTTTCTACTCCCTTAATTTTTTCTTCAGAGTTTTACAAATAGTTTATGCAAACGACAAATGTAATGTATAGAGTTATATTAAAACTTGAAATCAGGGGCCGACCCGGTGGCACAGCGGTTAAGTGCACACGTTCTGCTTTGGCAGCCCAGACTTCGCCAGGTCCTGGGTGCGGACGTGGCACTGCTTGGCAAGCCATGCTGTGGTAGGCGTCCGACATATAACAAAAGCAGAGGAAGATGGGCATGGACGTTAGGTCAGGACCAGTCTTCCTCAGCAAAAAGAGGAGGATTGGCGGCAGTTAGCTCAGGGCTAATCTTCCTTAAAAAAAAAAAGCGAAATCAGTAATGGTTAGTATTCCAATTTTTTTTTCAAAACTGTTTTTCAAAACTGTTTTGTTCCTTTGCATTTTTACACATACTGCAGAATGAGTTTGTCAAATTCTACAAAAACATCTGCTGCAGTTTTCATAGGGATTGCCCTGCATGGATAGATCAACTTGAGGCGATTTGAGATTTTAACTGTATTCAATCCTCTGACCCGTTAGCATGGCATATCTCTCTGTTAGTTACGTCTCCTATAATTTCTTTCAACAGTGTTTATAGTCTTCAGTGTAGAGGTATTCTATATATGATACCTTTGATTGGAGTGTTTAGACTAGCTTTGTCTAATAGAAATTTAATGTGACCGCCATAGGTAATTTTACAATTTTCTAGAGGCCACATTAAAAAAAGTAAAAAGAAATAGGTGAGTTTATTTCTGGGCTCTCACTTCTGTTCCATTGATCCATGTGTGTGTTTTTCTGCCAATACTATGCTGTTTTGATTACTATAGCTTTGTAGTATACTTTGAAATCAAGGAGTAAGATGCCTCCAGCTTTGTTCTTTTTTCTCAGGGTTGCTTTAGCTATTTGGAGTCTTTTGTTGTTCTATAGGAATTTTAGGATTCTTTGTTCTATTTCCGTGAAAACTGTCATTAGGACTTTGATAGGGATTGCATTGAATCTGTGGATTGTTTTAGGTAGTGTGGACATTTTAACTACGTTAATTCTTCCAATCCATGAGCACAAAATATCTTTCCATTTCTTTATATCTTCCGCAATTTCTTTCAACAATTTTTTATAGTTTTCAATGTACAAGTCTTTCACCTCCTTGGTTAAATTTATTCCTAGGTATTTTATTCTTTTTTGTTGTGGTTGTAAATGGGATTCTATTTTTGATTTCTCTTTCTGTTATTTCATTGTTGTAGGGAGCCAAGAACATACAATGGAGAAAGGAGAGTCTCTTTAATAAATGGCGTTGGAAAACAGGACAGCCACATGTACAAGAATGAAAGTAGACCCTTATCTTACACCATACACATAAATTAACTCAAAATGGATTAAAGACTTGAATGTAAGACCTGAAAGCCTAAAACTTCCAGAGGAAAACATAGGCAGTATACTCTTTGACATCAATTTTAGCAGTATCTTTTTGAATATGTCTCCTCAGGCAAGGGAAACGAAAGGAAAAATAAATGGGACTCCAGCGAACTATCAAGCTTCTGCATGGCAAAAGAAACCATCAACAAAATAAAAAGACAACCCTCCAACTGGGAGAAGATATTTGCAAATCATATATCCTATGAAGGATTAATACCCAAAATATATAAAGAACTCATACATCTAAACAACAAAAAAATGAACAATCCAATTAAAAGATGGGAAGAGGAACTGAACAGACATTTTTCCAATGAAGATGTACAGATGGCCACCAGCCACGTGAAAAGATGTTCAACATCAATAATCATTAGGGAAATGCAAATCAAAACCACAATGAGATATCACTTCATGCCTCTCAGAATGGTAATAATTCAAACGACAAGAAATAAGTGTTGGAGAGGATGTGGAGAAGAGGAAACCCTATACACTGCTGGTTTGGAATATAAATTGGTGCAGCCACTATGGAAAACAGTATAGAGATTCCTCAAAAAATTAAAAATATCACCAGCGTATGATCCAGCTGTTCCAGTTCTGGGTATTTATCCAAAGAACACAAAAACACTAATTTGAAAAGATATATGCATGCCTATATTCATTGCAGCATTATTCACAATAGTCAAGACTTGGAAACAACCTAAGTGCCCCTTGAGGGATGAATGGATAAAGAAGATTTGGTATATATATACAATGGAATACGAGTCAGCCATAAAAAAGATGAAATCTTGCCGTTTGCAACAACATGGATGGACCTTGAGGGTATAATGCTAAGCGAAATAAGTCAGACAGAGAAAGCCAAATATTGTATGATTTTACTCATATGTGGAAGATAGAATAAGAACAACAAACACATAGACACAAAGAATAGATTGCTGGTTACCAGAAGGGAAGGGGGTTGGGGGGAGGGAGAAAGGGGTTAAGGGGCACATTTGTATGGTGACAAATGTCAACTAGACTTTTGGTGGTGACACAATGTAGTCTATGCAGAAGTCAAAATATAGTGATGTACACCTGAAATTTATATAATGTTGTAAACCAATGTTACCTCAATAAAAAATAGATAAAACTAATTTAATAAGATATTTGACTTAAGCCAATACATCCAAATATATATTTTTTTAAAGTATGCTTTTTTGATGAAGATGGTTGGCCCTGAGCTAATATCTGTTGCCAACCTTCTTTTTTTTTTTTTTTTTTCTCCTCAAAGCCCCAGTACATAGTTGTATAACCTAGTTCAACGTCATTCCAGTTCTTCTATGTGTGATGCTGCCTCAGCATGGCCTGACGAGCGGTGTGTAGGTCGGTGCCTGGGATCCAAACTGATGAATCTCGGGCTGCCGAAGCAGAGTGTGTGAACTTAACCTCTACGACAGTGGGCCAGCCCCTACATCCAAATATTATCATTTCCACATGAAACGAATAGGAAACTTATTATTAATGAGGTAATTCTCATTCTGTTTTTATTATTATATCTTCAAAATTCAATGTTTATTTTACACTTGACGCACTTCTCAGCTTGGAATAGGCAATGTTCAAGTGCTCAATAGCTACATGTGGCTACTTGTGGTAAACTGAACAGTACAGATTTAGACCATTTAATCAGGGGTAAAAAACTTTCTATTTGATTTTTAGTCACCCATCTCTGTGATCTTCCTTATTTCCTCTATTCCTGCTGATTTTGAGATTAATTTTAATACTGTTTATAATTCCAACTTGACTCTGTTATTGGCAATTTAGCAATACTGCTTAAGTATCTGTTTTAGGTACTGCTCTGAGGTTTACAGTATACATCTTTAAGTTCTCACAATCTGCTTCCAAATATTATTATACCATTTCATATATATATTTACAATTTTACAACAATATTCCTCCACATCCCCCTTCCCCTTGTTCTATTACTATGCCATGATTTAATGCTATGTATATTATAATCCTCATAATACGCTGTTAATTTTGCTTTATACAGTAAATTATCTTTTAAAGAATTTATTTCAAAAGAGAAAAGATATTTCATATTTACGCACACATTTGCCTTTTTTGTTGTTTTATATCCCTCTTTCTCAATAGATATTTTTATATAAAACCATGTCCTTTTTACCCAAAGAACTTTTTTTCAACATTTCTTATAGGGCATGTATGCTAATGATGAATATTCTCCGTTTTCTTATCCTTTGAAAAAGTCTTTTTCTTCATTTTGAAATATATTTTGGTGATCTGAAAGTACTTTCTTTTTCTTTTTGTACTTTAACGGTGTCTCTCTCACTTCTTTTTTAGTTCATTTTCTACTGGCTTACATGTAAGATTCTGGGTTCTAATAAGGAGTCTGCTGTAATTCTTATCATTGTGCCACAAATTCTATGTGATTTTTAAAATTATTTTCTGACTGCAATTAAGATTTTTTCAATCATTTGTTTTCAACAATTACATCATGATGGAATTTATGTGGTTTTCTTCATCCTATTCTACTTGGGGTTGACTGACCTATTTGTATATGGTTTTATATTTTTCATCATATTTGGAAAATTTCCAGCCATTATAACTTCAAATATTTTTTCTATTCCCTCCTCTTTCTCTTCTCTAAAATTCCAATTACACATACATTAGATGGAATAACGTTTCCTGTAAGTCACTAACGTTCCGTGATTTTTTTCTTCTTCTTCCATATTTTGCTATGCCTTATTTTGGATAGTTACTATAGCTATGTCTTCCAACTCACTGATCTCATTTTCTCCAGTATTTAATTTTTGTTATTCCCATCCAGTATATTTTTCCTTCACAATATTTTATGTTTCTTCTCTAGGAATTCAACTTGGATTTTTGTTTAATGTCTTCCCTTTATCATCATCCTGCTCATGTTTTCCTACCTGGAGGAACATGTAGATTATATTTATAGCAGCTGGCTTGACAGTCGTATCTGTTAATTGTGTCGTAATTGTATTGTTGAGAGGATTCTTCTGCAAATCTCTAGATCTCCTCTGTATTCAGCATCCTGCTGATTCAACTACCTCCTCTTTCTTGTATTGTCCTGGAATTCCTAGTCACCTTTGTCCCTCCCTCTCCTCTGTGATCCCTGTCTTCTCAACTCAGCAAGAATTCTGGTCCCTATGTTCACCCTCCCTGTGCTGAGGACTGGAAACTCTTTCCAGGAAGTAAACTGGGAGATATTCATAGGGATCGCCTTGTTTTGTCCCCTTATCTTGGGATTATTATCCTGCATTGTTTATTGTACAACACTGGAAAAATCTTAGTTTCACATCTTTTGTCTGATTTTCTAGTTGTTCAAGTCACAAGGTAGATCAGTCCAGATGTCATTTCCTGAAATTCACCCAAGTCTGACAACACTTCTTCAATTATTCTTCAGCTCCTGGGGAAAAATTCCAATGAACAGTTTCTAAGACCTCTAATTTTCTTGAGTATACACTGCTTTAACAAAAATCTATATTTTATGTCATCATGTGTATCTAATAGTATAAATTAGAGTGACAGTGAAATTAAATTAAATGTACCTCAGCCAAGTTTCTAATCATAATATTAAATTCACAATCTATGGATTAAGCAGCCATGAACAGCCATAATTTTAGTGTCCTTCTACTTAATTTGAGTTTTTGAATTATTGTGTTTGTTCCATCCAAAATCTCTTTTAAAAAAGTAAAGTGAGAATCCAGCAATCTTTTTTAAATGAAGTTTTCTTTTACATACAATCCACTAAATAATCTCATTCTACTTTATTAAATTTCAGCAATTCCAAATTTAATAGTAATTCTTTAGATAAATTTACTTTTGATTGCGCTCACTTTGCTTCTTCATTTCATTGCCAAGAATAAGGTAAAGTTAACAGTTTTAGGCTACAAAAGATAAAATACCTTATATTCTAATGTCCATTTAAAATGAACAAATTCAAAATGTATAACTCATGTGAGAAAATTTAATATTCTTTTATCCTTCAGCAGTTGATGTGAGAAGATCATGGAAAACAATTTTACAACATGCAGTTTAATGAGGAGAAAATACTCTCTTACTATTTCCATCCTTTCAAACATTTCATCATCACCCCGTGGTGTAGAGAGCAGGTGTTTACATAGAGGTCAAGTTCTCCTAGGGCACAATTGTTTTAAAAAGTCCCCAGCCTTCTAGGCAATCTTAGCAAATAAATACTACTATTTGCATTTTTAATTACATATGATATACTAAAATATATGCGCTTTTCCTCATCATTAGAACTGTAGTATAATTGCTATATGGAATTAGGATTAAATTAATAATGAGCCATTGTTCAATGAATGAAAGTTATCAGAGAAGGGCATAAGCATGACCATAGTGTTATTCTACTAAGGCCAGTCATTCTTTTTATGCCCTACATATCAATATAGTAAACTTGACATTCTCCCACCTACTTCTGTATGAATTATAATATTTCTGTTAAAAACTGCAGTTAGGTCTTCAGGAATTAATTTGATATTCCATTTTACATACGTTTATTAATCCAGTTATCCTATAAAACTATGTATTACATGTGGTCATATTAGCCAATATTTGATAATAAAAATATTGGTGGCAAATAATAAGTTTTAGTTCTTGCTAATATGCATGGGTAGGAAATATGACTTTTCCACCTCTGCATATTATCTACTACATAATATGCCCTAATAATAAAATACTGAAATGCATGCATGTTGTCCTGATTAAAACATTGTGAACTTTATTTAATAAATTAATTCAATAAATTTACATAACTTATTAATACTTTATTTTTTAAAGATTAAAATATTGTTTCTTATTTTAATACTGAGAGAGAATGCATACAGAAGTGAGAGCCATTTTTTAGGCATGACATTGTTAGGGTGAAAATGTAGCCAACAGAGGAAGGATAGATAGAAATAAGTATACTGGTAGACTTCCTAATATGATGTCAGTAAACCACGAGACTCGCAATTTCTTTACTAGAATCGTGTTTTTACTCATAAATCAGTTATCACTGCAAACTCAGGAGCTGGCTCAATTTAAGTGGCATATCAACCTGAATACAAAGTGCCATGTGTTACCAATGAGAAATCCAATCCCACCATGCATTTTGTGACTTCCATGGGCTTTACTAAAGATATAGATATATATTTGTTTCTCCTTTATTTTTTCTTCAGGAAGATTTTCCCTGAGCTAACATCTGTGGAAATCTTCCTCTATTTTGTATGTGAGTCACTGCCACACCATAGCTGATGAGTGGTTTAGGTCCACATCTGGGATTTGAACCCGCAAATCTGGATCACCAAAGCAGAATGCGCCAAACTTAACTACTATACCACCAGGCCAGCCCCTTTTACTAAAGCTATTTGAGGGCAAAGGAATTGTTCACAACTACGGTACACTGATAAATCCACATAAGCCCTTCATCTGTGAGGTTTCTTGGCCAAATTGCACCTGATAGCTCTTCCCCAAATGGGTTGAAATTTCTCCCCCACAAATCCATATGTTGGAGCCTAACTTCTAGTACCTCAGAATGTGACTTGTTTGGAGACAGGGACTTTCAAGAGTTAATTAAGGGTAAATGAGATCATTGGGGTGGGCTCTAATCCAATATGACTGGTGTTGACTGGGATCCTTATAAGAAGAGGAGATGAGGACAGAGACACACACAGGGAGAAGACCATGTGAAGACACAGAAAGAAGATGGCCATCTGCAAGCCAGAGAGAGAGGCCTCCGGAGAAACCAACCTTGCCACTGTCTTGATGTTGGACTTCTAGGGTCTAGAATTAGGAGAAAATAAGTTTCTGTTGTTTCAGCCACGCAGACTGCGGCAGCCCTCGCAACTATAACGATCTACCCCCCTCCCTCCAGTGCCTATTACGTCTTCTCCTCTCTAGCAGATTTCACGAACACATGACCCAAAATATTAGAAGACAGTCTTTCACAGAGATCTACGTAATAGTACAGTGTTTAATTTTTCTAGCATAGTTTGAAAATAGAACTGATAGAAGCAGTGAAAATGATAATGAAATCTGTTTAATTGGTCTCTTCCGAGACAATCATTTAAAAATATCTAACAAGTTTTATATACCTTAAAATAATAATACTTCTCCTTAAATACATACATGTTGAATATTTTGAAATTTTTCATGATTTAAGACTATTTTCTAATAAGCATGCAAGAATGCTATTGCTTTTTTAAAGACTGGTAAATCACATCCTGTTATATTCCATTTTGTTTACTGTTTATGAGCAAGTATGTACATAAATAATCTATAGGTTTTAATAAATATAAAGAAAATGATTTATTGATATTAGAGCCAAAACAAAAGCTTAGTTTTTCTCAGTGATGTGTAGTCACATATATTCCAGATCATAATTTTTTTAATGCTTTCAGTCAGGTTTCTGTCATATGCTTTATTTTGGAGCTTTCCATTGATCTTTCTACTTTTATTTTCGGCATTGTTTGACTTAAAATCTATATCCACTTGAGTGCTAATTGACACTACACACATAACACACACACACACCAGCAAGCATTTGCACATACATAATTTCCTGGCTTGCTGTAGCTCAAAGCATTTAAGATATGAATTGAAATATTTACATTGTTTAGATATACAAACATCATAATCTCAAGACTTCAGAATTGACTTCTGTAGAATTCTGAAGTAATATTCAAATTTTGGTCTAAGGTGGAAAAACTGAGCCAGTTTGGGGTCATACTGCTTAAGAAGGCTGGTCATGGGGAGATGAGAGGAGTACCTGTGAAGTAGAGTAACTCATCTCTGAGATATAAACACTAACCGGCATTAGGCTTCCAGAGTTAGGATCAGACACAGAATAAATATGTGTCCTATGAAATTTATGGTCTGTAATAGTGAGTACTAAATTCATGAACCCCTCTAATGATATTTTTCCTTGAGTTTCTCTTTGAAAGAAATCTAAGAGAGACTATGACTTTATACTTGCCAAAGGGAAGAGGCATATTTCCTCCCCTTTGTCCATTTTCCACTTTTGTAAAGGCTAAGTTCCCTTATTAAACCAAGAGTCCAGCTCCTAATTCCTGACATACTATGACTTAATCATTCCCACCTTACTGAAGTTGAATTCTTCCTACACCATTGTCAGTTGCTTGAATCTGTGAATCAGAGGACAACACTACTGTCTTGGAAATGGAGAAATCGGTTTTCTCTTTTTTCTATGTTTTGCTTCTCTGTTTTTTTTCTTTCCCTTGCTACTTGGTAGAGAATGTTACATATGTGAGGTTTCTTCTCTATGACGGCTACATATGGTTCTATGAGAAATGCTCTGAAAGCTCTTCCCTTACCTTAATGAACATTATTTACAAGAAGAAAGCCATATTAGTCTGGGGTTTGGCAGCCAACTGATTACAAAGGTGGCATAAACCCTGCACTATGTCAAATTCTCAAATTACTCATCTTGTTGGAATAATACTAAATGGTTCTTTAATACCGTATCCTACTTGGCATCCTTTTTTATCTTCTAAGCACTGGACTTATTGATGATTTTTGCATGGTGGAGTGTGGGAGGTGGTGGGGACAATGCATCAGATGAATCTTGTTTGCCCAAAAATAGGCTGGAAAGTTTACCTAAGTTTTTCCTGCCTTCACTAAAGAGGCTATTGAATATCTCAAAAGCCTTATATTAAGATATTTTTTCTTCTTTGTTTAGAAGGAGGCTATAAAAATGCATGTCATTACTCCTGGTAAATTTATAATTTTGAAATGAAATGACTGAGGAAGTTCACATTATACTGTTTTAATCACCTAAGTACAGAAAGCTTTATATGCTTCTTCAATATTTTTCAAAATGTGTTTTCTTCTAATTGTAACTGACGCTTTTGCTACAATCCAAATTATAATTAGAAATTGTCTGCCAGTAGTCACCCAACAGATCTTTACAGCAGGCTTGACATAAGTAATAAGAGAGGAAATGAACAGAATCATAAATCTAGTTAGTGACATTTCCTGTGGGATAATATAGAAATCACAGTTCCATTCACATATTTTAAAAATATTAGAGCTGAGGCAACTGAGTCAAAATTAGCAAATAATTATCAATGACATCTTTAGGGTGTCCTTAACATTGCTAACAGCTGAAAACTGAAAAAGAAAGGGCTATATACAAGGAAAAAAACGATATATCACATAGCCCAGTAAAGTTGCAAATGTGAAGCATCCTTCTCACCTGACTACAACACAGTAATGCACTAGGAAGCCAGGGTGGGGAATCAAGGATACTTGGTAAGCTAAAGATAAGGAAATTCAATTTTCCAGTTAAGTAGATGAGAAGAAATGAGAGGTATACTGCTATTTGGATTAGAGTGATATACACATTTTTCCTATTCTTCACAGGATGATATGGCATCTGCACACACTAGTGTGGGTCCTCTCCCAGGACTGCCATCAACTAGTTGTGTTTCTGTGAATAAATCATTTCTGTAAACCTTGACTTTATCTTCCATCAAATGAGTGAGAGATTGGCAGTCTTCTCATTACCTTTCACCATGAACACCTGGGCATACATGATGATCAGAAGCATTACATACAGCGCAGTTTAAAATGAAAGGGAAGTAAGGAAATACATATGGCCTATTGCTAATGATGCACACAAATTTCACTCTACTTTGTTCTTGCCTATCAGGAGACCATGGTTTTTTTTGTTCAGAAGGTGAGATGCCTCATTTATTCCTTTATCTAGATATATTTATTGCATGCCTACTCCCTGCCACAGGCTGGCCTAAGAATCAGGACACAGTAGTAAAAAAAATCACAGGTCCTGCCTTCATGGAATCCATGTGACCTCTTCAAGCTTTTTCAACTTAGGTTGTCTGGAGTTCTTAGGTTGTCTTAGTTGTCTTAGGTTGTAATGGAGTTCTGCTTAATAAGATGAAAGCGGGGTTCCAAGAGATCTATTTTGTCTCCATTAAAACAAGAAAATTGCTCTCTTACCTCCTCTCTTCCCCTTCCTCCTGCCCTATTCCTACTTAGGAAGCCAATGAAATGTATACAGTTGTAAAAGTCATATTGTAGTTTGGGGTAGATTAGCGTGTCTTAAAAATCATATAAATAAAATTATAGAATATATAAAGAAAGAAAAAATAACGATCACAATATGTTTGTGTATTTGTTAGCTGGGGTTGCCATAACAGAATACCATAGACTATATGGCTTAAACAACAGAAATTTATTTTCTCCCAGTTCTGGAGGCTAGAAGTTCAAGATCAAGGTGCCAGCAGAGCTAGTTTCTAGTGAAGTCTCTCTCCTTGGCTTGCAAATGGCTGCCTTCCTGCTGTGTCCTCACATGGCCTTTTCTCTGTGTGCATGCACTCCAGGAGTTTCTTCCTCTTCTTATTGATACCGACCCTGATATCAGTTTCCCCACATTAAACCCAGCATATATGGGCTTAAAACCAAAACACTCATTCCCTGCTTACTCTCTGGCTTCCTGGCTCCAGAATCCACTGTCCTCCATTGTGACAGACACCACCAAGGACAAGCACCTGGATTATCTCCTCCCCGCAAAGAGATACAGGCTACTGGGGAAGCTGCTGCTCAGCAAGGTCATGGGTTCCCTCCTCTCTGTAAGTATTCTCAAGGCCAAAGACAGGCTGGTGGGAAAGCTCCGACCAGCAAGGCCATATGCTCCCCCTTCCTTACCTAAAACCCCACATAAAAATCCTTCCTTTTAGCTTTTCAGGGAGTTTGGGATTTCAGCATTAGCTGCTCTCTCTCTGTGTTCAGTGCTGTGCAAAAATAAAATTCCCACTTTCTTCCACTACACCTGGTGTCAGAGATTGGCTAGCTGTGCAACGGGTGAGTGAACTTACTTCAAGTTCGATATCATTATGATGATACTAGTCTTATTGGATCAGGGCCCTACCCTTATGACCTCATTTAACCCCGCTTAACTCTTTTAAGGGCCTATCTCCAAATAAATTCACATTGTGGGTTAGGGCTTCAACTTACCAATATTTGGGGGGACACAATTCAGTCGATAACAGTGTGGACCTGTGTTGACAGCTATTTTTCTTCCTCATGCTTGCCTGCAAATGTTTTCTAAGAGAACTTAAATATGGCAACATCATTTTCTGTGCTGGTCCACCATTTCAATCACTGACTTTATTGGTCAAAATCGTAATCCCTTTCTCTCCATTTTCTTTGACTATATCTAGCCCAGTATCTTCAAAGTTCTTGTTCATCTCTGCTTCTACATGCCTATAATCCTCAAAGTTTTATCCTATGGTCTTATGGCCAGGATTCTAAACACTCCAGAAAATTACCACCTGACTTAATAAAATGTTGCTGTTTCTTTTCTTGAGTCCACCCATTCCCAGTTCTATACCCATTAAAGTCTTATTCATCCTTCAAGACTGGAGCGGGTAAATCCACCCCTGTGACACACTTCCTAACCTTAATCCCTAAGGAGAATTAAATACTTTATACCACTACTATGCCTTGTGGCTAGCTCTATTAGAGTAATTTTAATTTTAGTGTGTTTATGTGTTTAAAAGTCTGTGTCCTCTACTAGGGAGTATTTGAAAATATGATCTGAATCCAACATGGTATCCAGTACATACTGAGCTTTCCGAGACATTATGTATTATTACTTGCTTTGTCACTCTCTATTCCATGAGATACCCTTGTTCTGTGATATTGGAGTGAGTCCATTCAACTCACTGATCCTCAGTTTGTCTTTAAAATGGAGTTGTGATATATTCCTTGTAGACCGAATAAGAAATATATGAGAAACTCTAGCATGTGTTTGGCACATAGTAGATCCTTAGTTAATCACTTGAATCTAAATATATACTTATCTTTGTCTATTAAATCTTAGGCTTGAAAGGAAGAGATTCAAAGATATCACCTACTTGATGGGACATGGATGGACCCGGGTTTTGTGAGAACTGAAGCTTATACACTTTGGAATCCCACTTTAAAAAATAATAGAAAATAAAGAATATAAAATTAGATTAAAATACAAATACTTACTTGAGAGAATAAAGGAGTCATGATGAATTACACATTTTTAAAAATTGATAAAATCATAAAATGGAGAAACATATCCTTCTATTTTTGTTAACTGACTGCCTGATACATACCTATAGCTTATATTTTGCATATTTTTGGTTACATAGTTCCTTGATCTTTTTTTTTGATAAGGATTTTGCAATAGTATTTTCTATAGAGAAAATAAAAAGAAAATTTAGTCTTAGAATTGGTAAGACATTATTTTAATTGGCAGATCTGTTTCCTAAATCCATTATGGGTAATGACATGTGAAATTTAGGGATTGCTGCCAAATTTGAGGAAAACGTCTATTGAGTTTTCTTCATCTACAAAATGAATGCTTTGAAAGAATTTTCCATAGACTGACCTCTAGCTCCATGCACTTGACATTCTTCTTCCATTTCAACTACCCACATAAGACACATTCTCATAAAACTTCTGGCCCTGAATCTTCACATCAAGTGGCAGACGACTCTCCACCACGAGCAGCAACGGCACCTGAACAACTAGATATAACTTACCTAAACCTCTAAGTGGCCACAAATATGTTAAGCCTGCCCTAAATATACTCTCAGCTTAACTTCCCCTTATCCTAATCCCAAAAACATGCATGGCTGCTACTTCACAGCAACGCTAAAGGAGTGAAAAGAAACGGCAGTGTTCACAAACTTTGTTGATAATATCTAATTTTTGCAACTTTTAGAAAGCATAATCCTAAGAATATATTGCTAAGGGTCTTCCCAGGGACCTGGAAGGGGTGGTGCAAATGACTAGAACTTATTGAGTTCCCACTCATTATTGGCTTCAAGGTAGATCTACCTCAGGTTATAGTGCCAATATTTTGAACAGGAAGACAACAACATAAACCAAAGTTTCCCAAAGAAGATAGGATTTCAGATTTCCATAAAGGATGGCTCAGACTTGAAAAAAATAATTGGTAGAAAAAGGGAAAATGGAATGGCAGAAATAAAATCATGAATGAAGAAAACCATATCTGTGAGTATATTGAAGAGAAGAGTGGCTAAAGTAGGCATTGGAGGAATTGACAGGTTCAGAATGAGAGCTGAGGTCTAAGGATGCACTGCTCAAAACTGTGAGCAAAGGGATTGAGTCTTGATATCGCTAGCGTTGGAAGATGTTGGGTAGGGATGTGATAAGATCAACGTGCCTGGAACATAGGTGAAGAAACTAAGGCACAGAGACATTACATGAACTGAGATTTGGAAAGCAAGCCCAAAACATGTAAATTGGGTTTATATAGAGATTTTTCACTCTCCAAAGATTCCTACCAAGAACTAGTGCAAATGACTTAACACCCCTTTCTGAATTTGCCCATCTATAAAACATAAATCATGATTTAGAGGATTGCTTTGGTATAGTATAACTAAATAGCAAGGAATATGTTTTGATTAGTTTGCAAAAATGTTAATGTGTTTGTAGCAAATGTTAGAAACATTATTTTTCTTTACATTTTAGCACTATATATTTAAATATAAAATTAAAATAAACAAATGCCTCATATTAAACACAAAGTTGGAAAAAACCTATAACTCCATAGTAAGAATCATATTTAAAAGTACTGAATACGTGAGGTTTGCTATCATATGAATTACGTAGAGATATCTATAAAGACAAGGGATTATTTTCCATTTTTTCTTATATTTCTCAGTTTAACTTATCAGGTGTGCTTAACGCAAGGACCACCACAAGTACATGTCAAGAATTATGCCCTAGAAAAACTAGGTGAAAAAAGTTGGCTCTCCAGCGGCTGGCTCCCTGACATAGTGGTTAAGTTCGGCACCCTCTGCTTCAGTGGCCTTGTTTCACAGGTTCGGATCCCAGACGTGGACCTACACCACTCCTAAGCCACACACAAGATAGAGGAAGAGTGGCACAGAAGTTAGCACAGGGCTAATCTATCTCAAGCAAAAAAAAAAAAAAAAAAAGAAGAAGATTGGCAATAGATGAAAAAAAACTTAGCTCTTTAAAGTATTTTACTTTTTTGGCCAGATTTATTGAGATATAATTTACATAGAATAAAATGAACTTTAAGGGGATCTTTCAATGAATTCCAATACATATACAAAGTATCATGTAACCATCGCCACACTTGACATATAAATTGTGAGCCCCAAACACTTTCTTGTGCTATTTGCGATCAATTCATAACACTTTCCCACCCCTATCAGCAGCAATCACTATGAGATTCTTGTCTTTATGGTTGTGACTTTTGCAAAACGTCATATAAATGGAATTATATACATGCATGGTTTGTTTTGGTTTGGTTTGTGTGTTTGTTTGGTATCTGGCTTCTCCAACTTAGTGTAAAGATTTTGAATTCATCTGTGTTGATACAGATATAAGTAATGTGATTCTTTTTACTGTTTAGTCGCATTCCATTGCATTGTTTTGTGATGATTTGTTTATCCATTTTTCAGTTAAAGGTCATTTCATTTTTACTAGTTTGAGGTTGTCATAAATAATGCTGCTCTAAACATTTTATGTAAAAATATTTGTGTGGACATAGATTGCCATTTCTGTTGAGCTGATATCTACAAGTGAGATTGCTTGGTAAAATGCTAAGTGTTTACTTTTATGGAAAACAACTATATTGCTTTTTAAAGTGGTTATGTTATTTTGCATTCCAATTAGCAATGTATAAAAGTGCCAGTTACTTTGTAAACATGCTGCTTTTATTAGGGTTAGTGTTCCCAAATCTCAAACTATTACTATTCCTCCTTTAATTTCTGCAAGATTCGGATTTGCATAAAGGTCTATTCTTAAACCTATACACAATTAGGAAACATATGATGGAATAAACATTTCGTAAGTATAAAATATTCCTCTTCATAAAATGAAGGGCATTTGCAGATGTAATTAAGTTCCAAAATCCATTGATTTTGAGTTGATTAAAAGGTCCATTATCCTCAGTGGGCCTGAATTAAGCAAAGGAACACTTCCTGAGCTTTTCTGAAGTCAGAGATTCTTTCTATGTTGCTGGCTCTGAAGAAGTAAATGCCCATGAAGTAAGCAGTCATGCTGGGGAAGCCAACATTGCAGGGAACTGTGGGTGGTTAGAAAGTGAAGCCTCAGTCCTACAACCGCAAGGAAGCAAATTCTGCCAACAACCTTAGGGAGCATGGAAGTGGATCCTTCCCCAGTCCAGTCTTTGATGAGACTATAGTTCCAACCAGCCACTGCATTGCAGACTGGGGAGACTCTCAAGCACAGAACCTAGTTAAGCTGTACTGGGAATTTTAACGACAGAAACTGTGAGATAATAAATGTGTGAGTTTTTAAAACCCATTTAGTTTGTAACACAGCAGTAACCACTACCTTTAGAATCCTTAAGGAAACAGACTTAATGTGGACATCTCAGTTCAGCTGTACCATCAAGGTGATTCTCAGGACTCAGTGTCTCTGTGACAGCGTATATCTTTGCCGTTTATCCACAGAGGAGCCCCATTTATCCTACTTGTTTACTGCTACTCTGTGCCTTCTTTGATTCTCTCTTTCTCTCTTTCTCTCCGTGTCTCCGTCTCTCTTTCCCTCTTTGTCTCCCTCTTAGTATGTGGTAGTCATTGAAAATTTTTCTGGTTATGAAACAATCAAATCATTAAAATGCACGTTTTATCTAAATCTAGTTAAAGTGCAAATAGAAGAACTATTATATTAATATATCATAATAATTATAAAATAATATATTGGTATATAAATAAACAAATAATTGTGTGGTAATGAAATGACTCTTAACTAGATTCATTCTCCACCTTTTTAAAAAAAGGTATCCAAATAATATAAATTCTATTTTCAAATGCAAATAAAACAATAAATATTTTGAATGGTATACTTACGCTCAATTTTTAAGTAAGCGGTACTTTAATTAAGAACTTATAAATTTAATAAGGCAAAAGCAAAGCCAACTTTTCAATTTATTATAGCTATGGCTGCTCTGAATAATTTTCCTTTAATCTGTATTTGCCTGTCCAACCTCTGGAAACTTCTACATACCTATTCTAGCATGAGGACTTAGGTTTATGTATCTATGCATTGTTAAATACATATCTTGAACCAAGACCTCTTATCATTTTACTCTTCATATGTTGACATGAAGCATTTCATTCCTTGAATTGACTATGTAAATTCAAACTTCAAATAAAGTCTCCCTAAATCTCAAACCATTAAGTAGAGTTTGCTCAGTGGTATTATTTCACTATTAATATTCCTTAGCAAATAAACTTCATCAGAATTCATCTTTTTCTTTTTGAAATTTGGCGTTCTGGAACAAAGTATAAAGTTACATAGAAATGTACTTTCTATAAGCCTGCACTGGATTAGAAGTATATGGAATTTCAGAACTTAAAATGCTCATAAACATTGAATCTGGTCTTAAACCTTTCTCTCTCTTTTTCTCAAATGAAAATAGCTGCTGTCTCCCTCAGATGAAGATAACATCCATGGAAAAGAGATTCAGCACTATGACCCAAAAGGCAAAGCCTAGAGAGAGTTCTTTTTCGGTCTCCTCACAACTTTATCAAGAAATATGGTAAGAGTAGGATAGAGTGTAATGTTGGATTTTTTTATTTTTTAAAGTAAGGCCTCATAGAGTAAAAACAAATACATAGTACTGAGTTACTTAAATTGAAGAGTCCATCACCTAGATTACATGACATATGAAATGACACATGAGAGTCATTTTGCATCAACATGAAAATGTTTCTCCAGCTGCTGAAGTGAATCTTAAGCCACTGAAGGCATGCACCTTTAACAAATTGCTCTGCTTGAGCAATCCTGTCAAAAAGGACAGTGATATCAGACTGAACTGTATAGGCTTTCTGATTAATAGAAGCCCCCGTATGATGGAGTAAGTTACAACTTTAATGTACAAATAATGAACCTCTATTAAAAGGAAGGGTATCATAAATCAAAATACTGTAGAAAAACCATAAACCTGTGGCAACATAATGGCTTTCAAGGCCCAAGCTATATTAATCTTGTATGGTGCAATATCATTTCTCTAGGGGAGACAACTAAATATATCCCATAGGAAAGTGAATTATGAGTGTGATAAAGGTTCTGGACTACTCATTTAAGTTAATGGCAAGGTTCATATTGAGATACCCCCTGGTTAACTCCCCCTCTTCATCTGCCTTGAACTCTGCTTCTGCTACAACAAACATCAGTTTGCTCAATCTTCATTCTAAGCTTTCCAGTTGTCTGAAAGATCCTCAGAAAGAAAGAGGGAAAAAGATAGAACACTAAAAGTAAACATACATTCTTTCTCCTTCAAAATTATTTTAGCTTTCTTTTTCCTCAGCTAGTGTACCTGCTAATTTTCTTTAAATCTTCTTTATATATATTTGATCTCTACTCATTGTTACACACACTATTTCATAGCATTTTAGCATTATGTCTAGCATTGAAATTGATGCCCTTTGATAGGTTTCCTGCATATTTTTCTATTACAGATTGCATATTGGAAATAAAATTTCCATATGAATTAAATTCTGAAGAGCAAAGAAAATATTCAACACAAAATATCTTAGCATGGCATTTGTTTGGAAACTTTTTTCACTTACATTTTAATGTAACAGAAGTAATTTTTCAGTAGCATAGCCCAATAAGTGCTGATTTCTAACTATCTGCCATGGATAAGACAGATCCTAGGAGGATGGAAAATCCAAGTTGATTGTTTACACATTTTGTGCTTATTAAAAAACATTTGAAGAGTTCCAGCCCCGTGGCCTAGTGGGTGAGTTCTGCATGCCCTGCTTTGGTGGCCTGGGTTCACAGGTTCAGATCCCAGGTGCAGACCTAGACCACTGGTCAGCCGTGTTGTGGTGGTGACCCACATATAAAGTAGAGGAAGACTGGTACTGATGTTAGCTCAGCACTAATCTTCCTCAGGAAAAAAAAAAATTGAATTCTGTCTTATTCTATTAACAATTGCTCATGGTGTGATCAGTGTCCTTTGACATCACCTAAAGCAAAATCCAATAATCTCTGCTGCTTTTAGGCATACATGTGTTCTTAGATGTAGCAGGCATGTATTTTCACTATTTTACTGTTTATTTGCCTATAATGAAGTTAAACCTAGTTCTGGAAACTCAAATTTGTTTCTATATTGGATATTTTTATACGATCAATTCAAATATATCTCAGTCATTTCTGGATTTTTTTTCCCTAAACCTCCTCTGGTAAATCAGTCAATTTAGGATGCCACTTCTGTCTTCAATTTTGCACTACAAAAATCCATTTTTCTAGGCTCATACATGTTGGTATCTCTTCACCTTGAATTCTACGATCTGTGGAGTCCCAGAGGGCCTTTGGTTGTTAATAATAGTCTGTTCTAATATCTGTAACGTGGGTTCCACCATCATCCCAGGGTAATAAGCTTACACAGTCTTTACTCTTCGTGTCTGAACTCAAAGTCACTATAAAATCTCCTTTATTTTCCTGCTTGGTTGTTGACACATGGGAATTAAGGAGGTGGTGCTTATTTCATGACCTAGGTTTGTCATAAAGAAATATGCTATATCTAATCCCTATAAACAAATAATATGATAATTCCGTATAACGATAAGAACAAAGAAGAGGATGTAATATAGTCATGTAAAGTGAGAAAGGGACTGGGTGAATCCTTTGCCTAGGATCATGAGAAGTCCATCTTGAAGACAAAACATTTCAGATGGTACTTAAATGACGAGAAAATGTCAGGCATGTGAACATTGGAGAGAAGATTTTTGAATCAGAAGACAAACAATAAACAAAAATTACTTCCAAAAATCAAAGTGAAAATGCCCTGGAAGAGAAACTACTTTGTGTAATTGAAGGACAGAAAGAAAGCTCTTATGACTAGGCCATTTATATCGGGTTGAAAGTCGAGACATATGTGGCCAGATAAAATTCAAGAGTCAAATTTGTAGGCCATTATGAGGAATTAAGTATTTATGCTTTATACTTTACCATGATTGCCTAATGGAAACGGCTTGGGAGAGAACAAGTATAGATGTAGATTAGTTTGGAGGCTAGAGTTGGATTTTTCTGGAGGAGAAGTGATCGTAGCTTAGAATAGGATTATAGCCCCAGAGAGAATGAAAACTACGAATAATAAAGGAATTCAGGCCGAAGCATATCTCAAAAATTATGTCTTCAAAGTGTGAATGGTGTAATAATTTACTTAAATGGAGAAGACTTATAAAACAACAAATTCATTCTGGATGGGGCGAATCAAAGGCTTTGTTTTGTGTTGGCCATGTTAACTTTGAGTGATGATTGCCAAGCTGTCTTGAGGCAATTGCTCACTAACTATATTTGAATAAAGAGATGATTGAATAAATCAATGAGATACCTATAAAAACCCAATTGGAAAGAATATGTGTATGTATATATATGTGTGTGTGTGTATATATATCAATATGTAAGCATATCAATATGTATATATGTATGAGTGTGCATGTATATATATATATATATAATTCCAAGGAGAGTATTATGGGTAGGCTGGAGCTGTGAACATAGTTTTGTGAGTCATCACATACAGAGAGCATTGAAGACAGAACCCTGGGGGACACCAGAATTTAGAATTATAATAGGCAAAGAGGTACTATAAAGATGCTGAGAAAAAGCAGGTCCCGAAGCTAGAGAAAGACAAAGTGACTATAGTGCCTTGGAATATTATCCTACAACACAAAGATCAAAAGATCAGATATTCTAGATATATTTAGATATTCAATAAATCCTGTTTAGTTCTTATAGGTCTCTGTGCCAGTCCCTAAGAAAGAGGAAATAAAAAGCTGCATAGGACATGGACGCTGTGTTTGAGACACTCATTCTAATGAGAGATAAGGACATAAATAGATAAATTGCAAGACAATGTGTCACATGTCCTAATTTTAGTAATCAGCTTTTCTGAGACACATTTTTCTGCAGACAGCATATGAAATTGAGTATCCTCCAAACATTTAAAATGTAGAGTACAAAGTGAGAAGGCAGCCCAAACAGGCTTCTGGTTCTCATGAAAATAAAGCAAAACATAAAATATTCTTGGGAATCTTTCCTTTGCTTGTGTGTGGAAAATAGCCTTTTTTTTCTCTCAAATATAGATTGTAATCTGAAGTACTAAACTCACTTCAAAAGAAAGTAGAAACCAAATAAACACTAACTCAACTATTGATGTGTTACAATTTTGACCAACTTCAATCCAGTCTGGAGGATGTGCAGATTCTGTTGATCAAATCCTATAAATCATAGCTGTGGATTATTGACATAAGATTAAATGAGAAGTTTTAAACCACTGTACTTTTATGTTATTGTCTAGAAGGTTCTGTGATAAACTTTAATTTCTAATTGTAGAATATCACAGAGAAACATGGAAAGTGTACGTAAAATTAAAATACTTTCAATGGTGGGGTCCAGTGACAGAAGACGAATGTTAAAATGCACCTTGTCCTTCGGAATCTTTCAGATTCTGTGAAAATTTTCAACATTATTTATAACATCGTATATAAGGGTTTCCAAGAAAAAATAACTATATGTATTTTGTGCTCAAAGTGGAAACAAAGCAAGTGTGAATATAACATTATGCTAAACTGAAGACATTTTAAATGACAATGTCAATACATGCATTTTCTATAAAATGATGGGGATGAAATAAAATGTTTCTATTTAGAAATGGATGTCATTTGTCAGGCTAACGGGCTGAGCTTTTTTTTGAGCAGTCATCCACCATACGAGAGTGATGAAAACCAGAGAGCCCATCAGATTCTTTCAGTTCCTTGGACTACTGACAGTGGCTGTCTGCCAAAAAACAATGACTCAGTTCAGGATGTATACTCGAATCACAGACAAATTCTCCATCAGTACAATGCTGAAAAAATAAAGATTCATTTAATTTAAAATAGTTAGTAAGGAAGGACTGACCCTGTGGTGTAGTGGTTAAGGTTTGGCATGCTCCATTTTGGCAGCCCAGGTTCATGGGTTCAGATCCTAAGCCTAGGCCTACACCACTCATCTGCCATGCTGTGGTGGCATCCCACATGCAAAATGGAGGAGGATTGGCATGGAAGTTGGCTCAGGGCTAATCTTCCTCAAGGGAAAAAAGAGGAGGATTGGTGACAGATGTTAGCTCAGGGCCAGTCTTCTTCAGCAAAAATAAAATATTTAGTAAAAGAAATTGAAATTATTTATATTTGCCACTGAAAATCACATTAAAATTTTGTTAAAACATTTTAGATACTACCCTGATGAATGTAGTCAATATTTAAATATGCAGGTGAAGTTAAAAGTCACTCGTCTTTATTGAAAATACTGACAAATCTTATTTAACAAAACTGCTACTGAATGTCACTAAGTAACAAATTATGTGCAATTAATACATAATGACTAGATGTACGGATGCATAACTTTTTATCTAACTACTCTCCTAATATATATTTAGGCTGTTTCTAATATTTCTCTGTTTCTTGAAAATGTGTTTAAATTCTACTAAAATATTAGAATGAGTTTGCAAAAACTAGACACACTCTCATATTTTCACTTCCTTTTTTGTTTACTTATATTTTTCCTATATTATTTCAAAGTCAAAGTCATCTGCTGAATTATTCAATATTATCTAGTAGTTATGGCATTAATGGTTCAGTGACAGAAGAAAGGATCAGGCTTAATTACAGATCAGCGTGATTTCTGTTCTTCTTGTATTGGATGTTGTATTTAATTTATAGTTTCACTTTAGGAGACATACAATTTGTAGACAATTCATAGACAAGGTAAACTCACACCATGTGAGGGACTGCGAAACTTAGTGGAGTTAGACTTTGAATTCTCTCTCTATTGTCTATTAGAATTTAAACACTCCCTAGGTCTGACATTCCTTATTTCAGTAAATAAACATAATTGTACTACTCCTTAGAAAACGTCCTTGAAAAACAATATGTAAAAGGTAGCAAATCATCTGGTAAATGGAAGAAATTCCATAAAGGAGAGGAATTATTTTTGTAGGTTCATTTTATTCTCCCTAGAATTTAGAGAACTTTTAAAATCACCCTCAGAAGTAAGAGACTAAAATCAATCCAAAATAAATATACGTGATTATTCATCAATGAATACTACCTTCCTTTTACAAATAATCAACTGACGTGACTAGGAATTTTCCAATAAGAAGGTCAATATTTCTTACAAATCCAATCAAAATGAGTTGTTCTATTCTTAAGAAAGCTTGTCCTGGACAATAGGGAAATTTGCAGAAAGATATTGAAATGGTAACAAATATTTTTATATTATAATTCAACTATAATGCATAATGTAAAAATTTATCAAGTGTATTTTAGATAATATTTTCTTAGTCAAACCTATGTTACATAAGTTCTAGGTATTTATAAATACTCCTTTGCTTAGCAACCTAAAACTAATATAACCCTTTAAGTAATAGCATCTTAAATTTATCTATGAGAAATTAGAGACTGAATATATAAATGGACAATGGCCAGACCATATATTTACAGCAACCAGCTCAGAAACCTAACCCATCATCTAGGGTACCAGCCTAGGAAGCTAACCTATTATCCGCAAGTCAAACTGGTAGGCAGTCAGACCACTCACCACCTCTAGCAAACACTCCAGGAAACCAAATAATAACCCCTGAAACAATCAGCTAACATGGCCAGGGCTTCATTAATAACTCTCAGCTTCCCTAATTTTTGTCCCTGCTTCCAACATCGGATCAATGAGAAAGGCAAATATACATGCCTAACCAATTGTATGGTTAGCCCATCTATAGCTTCTCTGAGCTAACAGCCTCCAACCAGGGCACGCCTGAAGCCTTCTCTTGTGTCCACTATAAAGCTTTCCTACTCTTCTCCCCGCCCTTGAGTTTCTGTCAAAGCGCAAGTGATGATGATGATGACTCCCTTGCAATAGCAAACTCCAGAAAATACCCTTTGCCTGTTCTCACTTGGTTGGTCTTTATTTTCATAAAATAAAAGACAAAATCATTAATAATTTTTAACATGCTCTTCTAATACAAAGCAACTAACCCTCAAACTAGATTATCCATGCAAAAGTTTTTTAAATGTGACCTGAATCAAAGGGAAAATTAGGGGCCACCTCATAGCCAAGTGGTTGGGTTCGTGCACTCTGCTCCAGCAGCCCAGAGTTGGCTGGTTCGGATCCTGGGCATGGACCTGCCCAATGCTCATCAGGCCATGCAGTGGCAGCATCCCATATAGAACTGGAATGACTTGCGACTAGGTATATACAACTATGTACTGGGGCTATGATGAAGAATAATAAAGGAAAAATTAATCTTTTTGCCTCTTCTCCCACTAAAATTATCAAATTCCAAATTGCTAGAATTTTTAGACTATGAAAGGGATTCCTTAACGTAACAAAAATTATAAACTATTATCCAGTTATTTGGGATACAAAAAAAATACACAGTAAGAGCAATAGAAAACCCAACACCATATGTTTAGCACAGATTATACACTTGTTACTGTGCACGGTTCTTGGACATCTAGTAGCTCATTTAATGAACTCCGCTTGACTGTTTGGAAACCTACGGTACAGACTTTGTTTTGACCATGACCTCATGCTACATCCCAAATTCTGTTCAACAGTCACTTGAAATGAGAACATCTTAAACAACACACACAGTACTCCAGTTAAGACTGCTAACCTACAGTAACAAATCTTAACTCCTCTCCTGGAATTCACTATTTAAAAAATCTTCATACTTATAAAGATAGCACAAAATGTTTTGGAATATTTCCATGTTTAATATGGGGGGAAAAACACACACAACTTCACACCTATAGGCAATAGGTCCTATTCGGAGTTACTACGATGCATATTCAAAATGATTGATGCTTAGTACGTTAAGAAGGAAGGAATGTAGAAATACATATTGATATTTAATTTAAGTTATTGTGCTATGAAGTAACAGTGAACAAAAAGAATGATGGAAAGGCAAAAAGATAAATCATCATTATACTTCCCTTTTCAAGAGTGGTAATTTTTGGATACATTCACACATTTAAATATCTAACTGCCAGGTAATTATAGTATGAAATTAAGTCAATGGTTCAATGTAACCTTGCTCAGAATTTTGTGTGTGTGTGAGGAAGACTGGCCCTGAGCTAACATCTGTTGCCAATCTTCCTCTACTATATGTGGGATGCTGCCACAGCATGCTTTGACAAGCAGTGCCAGGTGCATGCCTGGGATCTGAATCTGCGAATGCCAAAGTGGAGCCCATGAACTTAACCATTAGGCCACTGGGCTGGCCCCCTTGCTTGTTTTTTCAGACGTGATATTTTTCATAGAAAGCAAAATAAACTTTCTAGAATCATATAACTGATTTTTTAATAGTATATGACTCATAGCAGAAGACCTTGTGGGGATCTCTATTTTCCATTTTAAATCGTATTGAAGTGTAACTTCATTAAGTAGCATATGAAATTACTTGTCCTGATTAAATAGACAATTTTGGATATTTCCCAGTGTTTGAAATAATGCTGCAAAAAAATCACCTTAGAAAACTCTTATTTATGTATATCAACAGTATATATAACATACTTCACAGGAAAATTTTATGGTGCTAATCAAAAAAAAAAAAGAAAAAAATGAAAACATTCAAAGTGTAAAGAAACCCAGAAAGGTAAATTGTAACTGGGAAAATAAAAGGAAGAAATCAAAAAGAGAAAATTTTCAGTTATGAACACAGTAAGTAAACTATTATTTAGTAATGGATTCTCTAGCAATTTCATCGGTTTGCTTGATTCAACTCCTCATCTTTTCTGTCCATTTTGCGTTAATTTCTTTACCAAGGATGCCAGAATTCTATTATTGGGTCTTCATTTTGCTTGTTAATGTTCCATTTGTCTACTATGTAGTCACTACTCTTTTATATGCAGCCTTAGCAAATTGTATGTGCAAAAAAAGACTGCTGACAAAACATTAGCACTTACAAGATTATGCAAAAGGCAGTCAACATAGGGGTAACTTTTAACTGGAACATTTACTGTGGTGTATGCTGTAATATATGAAATGTGACATTCTTCTAGTGACAGCCTGGAAAATCACATAGTACCTAAATTGCATGTCATGGCAATGTACAAAAATTGTTCCTGTCAAGCATGTTATTGAAAATGACATCATCACAACCTTATATAAGTGTCTCTGATAGATGGTCTAGCCAAATAAATATAATAAAGAACAACGTAATATTTGATATCTAGTAACCTATTATCGACTGCTTTCAAATTTTAGTTTTTCAACTCTACTTCCTGGTGGTTTTAGGGTTTAGAAAGAAAGATTAAGTGATAGACTATTATTTCACTATTTTTTTCGAAGCATATAAATGCCATAAAAGATAAACCTGAGATTTTCTTAAATACCCACAGTTGTCAATATTAATCTACCTAAACAATTAAATTTCCTCAGATAACAAAACTAAACATAGAAAATTTATTTCACTTTTTATCTAATTTTGAAGCATGTCATACAATATTTCCCCCAGAAAATATTCTATTTAAATACCTTATAATTTTCTTCAATAACTTCCTTTCCAACAGAGTTCAGCAATTTAACTCCAATATGTTTTACAAAATGCTATCTCATTTTATTTTGTAACATTGCATTTGGACTGTAGAACATCCTCTGTTTTCATTAGAGCAATTAGTGACATCAAAAGAATATTCAGACATCATTGGAATAAATTCTGAAATGACCTTTACAAGCAGCTTGCCTGATCTTCCCTCAGTTTCCCCCTTTGTGATCATATTTGCCCTCTGCATTAAAGCAAACGAAATTGTGTTTATGAAAGCAATTGGTATCCTTTAAGCCCAAAGTTGCTATGCAAATAAAATATTTTATTATCACTACGCACATTTCATGTGTACATAACTCAAATGAAAGTAGTGAAGATTATATGCCTAAGAGATCTGCTCAGTCAGAATTTATTTACATTAATCAACAACAGAATGGAAACTGTCATAATGTATTGAAAGATTGTAGATTTGTGGGCGGGTGTGCGTGCGTGCGTGTGTGTGTGTGTGTGTGTGTTTGCACCTGTCTGTCTGTAATTATATTAAAATACCTACTTAAAATGCCCATTTTAAAAGAACATCTGCTTTAAATGACAATTTGACAAATTTTTTAAACCAAGTTATTAAAAAATCCGTATTTTACATTACTAAACAGACTTTCTTCAAAAGAACAAATAAAAATCTTAAATTACATTTTATAGCAATACATCTTCTATAGTCCAGAATGTCCTTTTTATATATTTTTTCTTCCTATAGTTTTTGTCCAAACATATTAACAGAATAATATTTTGTCCAAAAATACTCCCTAGTCTCTTTTCTTCCAGCTGCCAATGCAAGTTTTTCTAACTAGGGTACAATATAGAGGGAAAAATAATTGAACTAGTTTTCAAAACACAAGAGTTTTGTTTTCTTTTTTCTCACATTAACTCACATCATTTTATCCAAAAAACTCTTTTTTTTTTTGGTGAGGAAGATTGGCCCTGAGGTAACATCTGTTGATCTTCCTCTTTTTGCTTGAGGAAGATTGTTGCTGAGCTAACATCTGTGCTAGTCTTCCTCTATTTTGCATGTGGAACACCACCAGAGTATAGCTTGAGGGGTGGTGTAGATCCACACCCAGGAGCTGAACCCATGAACCCCAGGCTACCAGAACAGAGTGCATAAAGTTCACCACTAGGCCAGCAAACTGGCTCCTGTCCAAAAACCTTTTAAATACTAAATCTAAGCTGTTTGAACCTCATCCTCTCTCTGGTATCCTGATGCTTATGTAGAGTAAATTTAATGAAGGGCAAACTCATTTTGAGGTTGTTAGCTGAAAGAATGGTTTATAGTCCTGTGAGCGAGGGCTCCATTCACAAAATTAACCCTATAGGAGTTCTTCATATGGCACTATAGTAACTAGGCAACTATCATGGCTAGTCACAAAAATTCTTCTTTATAATTTTTACACACCTATATAATTTAGTAAGGTTTTTTTTACATGACCAAATGATGTAATTAATATGAAAATTCTTTGGTAAGAATATACTATTGCTTGTTTAAAAGGTATTTGAAATGTTTCACTACCTGCTTCGGCTTCCAGCAATACTGCACAAATAATTCTGCGTGTCCTAAGAAGTTTGTGGAGCCATGGATACGAGAACACATGGATGCAGCAATCAGATTAGATATTTTATGCAAAAATTGTTTTAAAAGTTAAGGTGTACTAAAATGCAAGAAATTAATATTGCAACATATAAATAAATAAACCCAACTGAAGAATCGCACTGTCTCCATAAATGTTGGTCACCTCTCTTTCACCATCGTTTTTATACTTGTTCTGCTTCTCATTTCAGAAGTGAGGGAAAGACAGACAGAGAGACACAGGGACAGAATCTACACCTGGCTAAAGAGTTTAAGATATCATTTGCTTCTTAATGCTCCTCCAATCCCACGGTATTAATGTTAAGAGACTTCCAGACATTCCTCATGGAGAAAAATTAATTAAAACTCTAAATTTTCAAAGTGTCCTACTCCCCAGCCCACCTGCATCATTCACCCATATGCCTCAAATCTTTCTCTTACAAACTCAAGGCATGGAAATTCTCCCTCAATTAAATTTCAGAGTAAAAATTATTAAAATTCATGATAAAATATTGAATAAAGGAATAATATAGTTGTAGACTCCAATTAATTTTGCAACTGATTTTTATATCAACTAAATTATTCCTTGAATTAATATAGCAAATATTTAAAAAACTAAATAAGAAATGTCTGAAAAGGCCCTTAACCAGTTCTTTTACACTCTGTTACTATTGAAAGTATAAGCTTAGCAGTTTGAAAATGTGAGGAGAATGTTGAGATGAACACAATAACAAGCTAGTCAATACTTTTAAGAGAATTTAAATTAATTAAATTCTCACTCCACTATTTTTCCCCTAAACC
Source organism: Equus caballus (assembly GCF_041296265.1). Lineage (NCBI taxonomy): Eukaryota > Metazoa > Chordata > Mammalia > Perissodactyla > Equidae > Equus > Equus caballus. Next base: position 25,467,979 of record NC_091709.1, on the reverse strand, counting down.
TTTTCACTATTTTTACAGACAAGGAAATGAAGCTACAGAGAAAATATGCAGTTTTCCCAGAGTCACAAGCTAATAAAAGATGGAGTTGGTTTTTGAACCCAAGAAGTCAAATACAGTTCTTGATCTTTTTTTCTTTTCTTTTTTTTTTTTTTTTTTTTGGTGAGGAAGATTGGCCCTGAGTTGACATCTATTGCCAATCTTCCTCTTTTTGCTTAAGGAAGATTTTCTCTGAGCTAACATCTGTGCCAATCTTCCTCCATTTTGTATGTGGGACGCCACTAAAGCATGGCTTGATGAGCAGTGAGTAGGTCTGTTCCTGGGATCCAAACCCATGATCCCTGGGCTACAATGCATAGTAAATGAACCCAACCACTATGCAACCAGGCCAGCCCCAAGTTTTTGCTTTCAGTTCTTAGAATATACACACAATCTCTCAAGACTATTCTGTTAGAATGGAAACCACAGGCCACTAATCTTTCACAAATAAGGACTGAGGAGCCTGGCTCCTGGTTAAAAAATTATGGGTCCTTTTTTATGCCTGGCCATAGAAAATTACAAAGGCTTTACCGGGCAGGCCTCACAGGGAGAACTTCCCTCCACACACTGGACTTGGTACCCAGCCAAGACATTGCAGTCTCTGATGGGAGTTGCAGCCAAGGACTCAGGTCCCCCTGGGCAGCCACATTCTTGTACATAGCTACGTTCCAGTCCCAGGAGGCTTCATTCACAGGTCTATTTACTGGGGGCCTTCAGCAGAGGCCTTTCTCAGGTGCTTCTGCTGAAACCTTATCAGAGGGAGCAAGGACCTGAAGACATTTTGTTCTTCACTCTGGCTCAGTATTTAGTCCTTCTCCCCACTTACTTCTTCCCCATTGCCTCCTTCCCATCCCCTGGTTTCATGAAATTGCAGGAGCCTTTTGTTTGGGGCTCCCTTGGCAGTGAGACAAGCCCACATCTGTGCTGATCCACCTCACCCTAAACATGCCCTTCCTTGGGGTTAAAAATGAAATGGGGGAGCCAGCAATGTTGAGCTCTTGCATATACTATTGTAGTAAGTGATGTGAGGCTTAACCATTACTTTGATTTTGGCTTGTTGTCTTAATGAGCTACTCTAACACCTGGCAACTTAGATCTCTCCAGCTCACTTGAGCTCCTGACCAGGACATATTCAATTGTATCGTGTTGTTAGTAGATGAGAAAGGAAGATAATCCAAAGATATCTACTGAAATGATGGCATTACTGGGAGAAGACTGAAGAATGGTGAAGACTACACTCATGTTGAGCAGTTCTGTGGTCAGCGTTAGTCTGGGACGGGAAGATCAAAGAATGAATGTAGATCGCACTTTGGAAAAAAAAAATTGTTTATGAAAGACAAATAAGATGATACCTAGAAGGAGTTGTGAGATCAAAATATTTTTTATTTAAAAAAATGGTGAGACTGAAGTGTTCTGATGTGAAATAGAAAGGAGGCTGGAAAATTCTGAAGATAAGGGAGAGACAATACTAAGTAATACTAGGGATCTCAGAAGGTGGAACGGGCCCAAATGCAAGAATGGGCCTCCGGTAGGAGGAGGGACAATGTCTTTATTATGATACCAGAGGAAAAAGTAAAGAAGTGCAGATGTGGGTAAACTTGGAGATTGGGTGGTAGGGAATTTAGATAGTTCCTGTTCCATAGCTTATAATTTATCACTGTGGAAGTTGGGGTATTTATCTGCTAAAAGAGATGTAGATATTAAGGACAGGCAGATGTTGGGGAGAATGTTAAGAAGTGTGAAAGAACCAAGAAGAAAAGAGTGTGTTCCCTACAAATGCATGCACGTGATGCTGCAGAAGGCTGACACGCAACACAGGGGAAACAGTGCAATACTCAGTAGAGATAGCTGGGTCTCCAAGTGCCCCAGGGCACCATTCCAAACCGTGCAATGTGGCATCTTGCTTCCGTAAACCTCTCAGAGGGCAATAGTTCATTTCTTTGTAGAAACTGAATTCCAGAGGCTCTGGTCTCAGAAATAATAGACAAAGGAGAGGCTGGATGGCTCACATGTCTGTCCTGGGCATCATTTGAAAATCTGACCAGTGAAACTGAAATCTATAGCCTCCTTCTCTGGTCTCGTTGCAGAACACCTAAAGTCAGGCTCTTAGTGTCCAAACAAGACATAAGAAGATCGTACATAAAGAACTTAAGAATTTGTCTTTACTCATAGGAAAGACCATTAGGGGAATATTAATGAGACCAATTAATTATTCTGCATTGATACTGACCAGGGGCAAGAAACGTTTCCATCGAATAGAAACCTTTAGATCAGCTTTTCAGTTTCTCACTAATATTCACACATTGATCATAGTACACTGGAGGAAAGACTCCAACTCAAAACATAGAGGTGAAAAGCACAGACATGTACACACACACACACACACATATACACATACATATAGGAATGTGTGTGAAGTATAGTAATGAACAAAATAACACTTTGAAGAAATTTTATATCTTACACAATTTAACAGAAGATAGGTCAATGAGAAAAGAATCAGGTAATACGAAGAGAACAAAAAAATAAGCAAGAGTTCTTGGAATTTAGAAAGAAAAAGGACAGCAAAACTTTAAAAAACTCAGTAAAAAATTAGATGGTAAAAATATTTAGGAGAAAACTCCAAAAAACTAAACAATTAAACATTCATCATAAATAAAAAAAATTAGATATCCAATGCTGTAGCAACAAAAAGATAGGCATTAGGAAGGAAATGGTAAGGAAATGAAACATTAATAATTCATGGGTTTTATAATCAAAGAGTGGGAAATCTTGTAAGAGAGGAAAAATAACTTAGTGGGTAGGACAGTACCAGTTTTTCAGGATCCATGTCTTTAATTCCTTCTTGTCATTTAGAAGTCAGCTGATTTATCAGCTCTCCAGAGCGACCTTCCTAAACCATCCGATCTAAGTGAGCTCCCCGACCTCTTAAAACATATCACATTAAAACTGATTACATATCAGTTATCAATATATTATTTATTTTTATTGCCTATTTCCACACACTAGAATTTATGTTCTATGACAACTGGAAGCTCATTTGTTCTGTTAAACCACTTAGAAGAATCCCTAGCATTCAATATTTAATTTTTCGTTGAGTTTTTCGTTGTTCAGTTTTGGATTGTTTCTTCATTTGAAGCACTTCAGTTGTTCCCTTCAGTTTTGTGCACATTTCCTTAAAGACACCCACTTGCAAACTGAAATGACTTTTGTTTTCTATTTTAATATTGCAACATTATTTTTCTCTTTGCTCAGTTTTAGAAGAGTTAGGATTTACTATTTCAACGTTAACACATATTCCTAAAAGGTGGCACATTTAGGAGTAGGCAAGAGTTGTAAGAGAACCCCTGCTTAATCAAGAACCTATGAACAGTGTCAGAGATTTAGGTGAAATGCTGGACACAAATTCTGCAAAATTGTGGAAGAAAGGAAAACATGAAAATTATATTAAAGTAGCAAATTCTGCGTCATCACTTCACTTTTTAAAATAGTTTGCTTTATTAGTTTGGAAAATAAAATAAGTTCTCTCTATGCAGCATTCAGAATACCTTGACATTCAATGCATTCTAAAAATTATTGCCCACAATTAATTTATACTTACTCTTTCCGAGAACAGATGGCAAAATTAAATAGTTTTTACATACCCAGATCAAAAAAGCAAGCTTGTTACTGAAAATTCATAGTAAGATATTTTAACAAGATGGCTCCTCTCCTAGACAAAAAATTTATTTGAACTCTTACTTTTTAGATTTTTCAGATGTATGTTTGTACTCAATAATTTAAAAACGTAAAGTAATGTTTAACCCTGCTTCTGTTATGGCCATCTAATTCATCTAATTATCCATTCAAGCTGTCTTTTAGTATGTTCCAGTATTCCAATTGTTACACATGGTTATAAATGACACAAGTGTTTGAGAGGACTCTAATGCAGATGGTTAATTTCTTATTAATGGGTTGCAATGTGTTTGTCATAAATCTATATCTTTAGAAGAAAAGTGAATCAGTTATTTTGTCCAACAGAAGTAATTTACTTATTCATACCTATTTTTGTCCCCCATCTTGCCCTAAGCACAAAGCCTATAAACTCTTTTTAAAATACTTTCTGTTACTATTTTCTATTACTAACTATAAAATGCTGACTATTGTACTTAGCTGCGGTAGGCAGAATAATGACCCTCTAAAGATGTCCGCATCCTTATTCTTGGAACATGTAAATATCTTATATGACACAGCAAGGGAGAAATTAGGGTTCCAGGTAGAATTAAAGTTGCTAATCAGTTGACCTTGAGATGGGGAGAATATCCTGAATTATGCAAGTGGACCTAACATAATCACAGGGGGTCTTAAAGGGAAAGAGGAAGGCAAGAAAGTCTGGAAGGACATTCCATGAGTCGAGGAATGTGTGGAGCCTGGAAATTGTAAAATGGCAGGAAACAGAATCTCCTTTAGAAACTCCAGAAAGAATGCAGCCCTTCTACCACCATTATTTTAGCCTATTTCAGACTCTGACTTTAACATTGCAAGATAATAAGTTTGTGTTCTCAAGCCACTAAGTTAATAGTAAATTATTATAGCACCAACAGAAACTATCAGCTATTTTCTGATATTGCTTACTGTCCTGATGCTTCTTCCTACTCATCGCGTTGTGTCTCTTACTCAACATAGGTAACACCCACTCTGCCATGAGTTGAAAGTGCAAGTCCTGTTCCAATTACTTATTCAAAGCTGCCAGTGCCTCTCACCTACCTGATGGATTAATATTTCTACCAACTGCTATTATACCATAATTTCTGGTTCTGCCAATACCACCAATCAATATATAGCATTTTCTATATGTAGGTACTGTACAAAGAAGTTGTATTCTTTATCTTTTTTGCTACCCACTCAAGAAATCTATAATATCACTAATATTATCTCTATTTTTGCTGTTTAGGAAATTGAATGCGAACAACAAATCGTTTGGCCATGGTCATAGAGCTATTGCATAACACAGCAAATACTTAAATTGAGATGTGCCTGGCTTCAAATCGCTGTTACAGACATGATGCTCCACTGTCTCCTAATGCAAGTATAAATTTATTTGAAATACTTCACCTGTCACTAACTCTGAATTAGCAAGATCATACTAATTGGGTGGGGGGGGGGGCGAGGGCCAAGAGACTAAGCTTGGGGTTTATCTGAAATAATTTTTAACTGTGAAAAGGATATTTGAAATATCTATATGTCATGATGTTCTTTTCTTTTTCTTTAAATAAATACCATCAATCTCAAATCCACGTTACTGAGTTCCAAGCTGCTAATTTCTAAATTATGAAGCTGTGCTCATCGTCTACAAAAGGCAGCGTCAGTGCCAACCACATGAGTCAAGCACAGTCAGATCCCCTCTCCTGGGAATTTGGAATTCAGAATGACAGATGCTAGTCTCAGTCTGAGTGGTTCCTTTAATAGGTTTTGAATATGTGAGTTGAAACTGAACATGTGCATGGAGAAAGGGAGGAAAGTTTATTTGTAGAATGCACACACACACACACACACACACAAGGGGAGATGGTGATAAAGATGTGTGTGTGTGTATGTATGTGTATGGGGAGAGAGAAAATTGACTTTTAAAAGCTTTCTTATATTTATGGAATTCCCTCTTCATGTTCCTTCAGATAATCTCTATATTTACAATAAACTTCCTACTAACAAAGATTCTTTTCTTTTACTAGGTCAACATTATTTTTTTTTTTTAAGGAAGATTAGCCCCGAGCTAACTACTGCCGATCCTCCTCTTTTTGCTGAGGAAGACTGGCCCTGAGCTAACATCCATGACCATCTTCCTCTACTTTATATGTGGGACGCCTGCCACAGCATGGCTTTTGCCAAGCAGTGCCATGTCCTCACCTGGGATCTGAACCAGCAAACCTCTGGCCACCAAGAAGTGGAAGGCGCGAACTTAACCGCTGTGCCACCGGGCCGGCCCCTAGCAGGATGTTTTAATTTGGGTATTTGTACTAGAGAATAGAGAATAGAAAATCTCCAAGATTCTCTCTGGGTTCTATGAAGACTGCCTTCTTAAGTGTCATGAAATATTATAAACGTGTTTTAATTCTTTAATATGTTTCAAGATTTTTAAAAAGTTACCTGGCCATATTATTTAATTCACATCTGGCTACAGTGTATTATTGTTGAAAGATGGATCTCAGTTCACAATTGAGACCTACAGATTTATTTTGCAGGCTTTTTTTTTTTTTTGGTGAGGAAGATTGGCCCTGAGCTAACATCTGTTGCCAATCTTCCTCTTTTTTTCCCCCCTAAAGCCCCAGTATATAGTTGCATATCCTAGTTGTAAGTCCTTCTAGGCCCAGGATCCAAACTGGTGAACCCTGGGGTGCTGAAGCAGGGTATGTGAACCTAACCATTACACTACTGGGCCAGCCCTGTAATTGAAACTTAGATACAGATTTATTCAATAGGATTTTACTTAAACCTTTTCTTTTCATGTAAGGAAAGGAAATTTCCTATTGTTTAGCAAAAAGAAAAAAATCTTATAGATTCTACTGAAATAATTTCTTATTATTTAAGGAAAAAAGATATCCATACTTTAATCAAATTTGAAATATGGAAACAAAAACGTTCCCCAAGTTATGCAAGAGACTGCATGTCTTTTTAAAAATAATTGGCACTATTTTTCAGAAATTAAAATGTTATATGAAAGTTCTATATCTACAATACTAATACTTATATCAAACTAATAATGTACCAGATGTCAGATTCTCCAAGCCAAAATAACTGAGAACACATTTCTTTAAATTAAATCTCATTAATCTACAAGTTATGGCATTTAAGTAATATGCATAATTCAGAACTTCAACAGCTCAATATTTATATTTTCCTGAAACTCTCCTATATACAAGACTTATGTTACTCCAGTACATAATCTCTCCTTCCTCAGTTTTCTACAGTAATTGGCTTGTTTTGCATACTTGAACTGTGCAAATTCTTCAGTCAGAAAAAACTTATTACTCCTTTTCTATCTCCCACATCATGCTTCAAAAGAAATAAGAAGTTTAAATGAGAAAAGTTTGTATAATTTAAGGAAGTGGGTGAACTTGAGCTTTTCAACCTTATTTTTCCTTTTAATGTTCTTTTAATAAGTTTTCTAAAGTATTTTCTTCTCTAACTTCGGGTTAACTTTTTCCTTTAATAATCTTTGATAATTTCAAAGACTTGTATTTTGGAAAAAAATAGATTTGTTAAAAGCAGGAACAAACAACTGATAGCTACAGTACTATATATAAAATATTTAGCTAATATTATTTGTCAATATGGTCCTTCCTTGTAGAAATAATAACATGCTATATAAAAAAACAGTAAAAGATGAAAGAAAATTAAAACAAATAATAGCCCTAATAATAACAAAATAAAGAGGAGAGACACTTCTGTTTTGAGATGCTTCTCTCGGTTTAGTTTGTAGCTCTTTCAGTGTCTTTTGTGTAAACACTGAAAAGGGCAGCATTGTGATAAAATGGGTTTCCCAAGATGAATGTGCAATATGGACAAATATCTATAAATGTTTTTTGTTTGTTAATGATGAAATAGTAATACTAAAATTGAATCAGATATCATGTCAAATGTGACGCTACTCTTTACATTAATTCTAACTAGTTTTGTTTTGTTTAAAACTATTAGGCAGTGTCATGGACTGAATGTTTGTGCCCTCTCAAAATTCATATGTTGAAGCTCTAACCCCCAATACGATGGTATTTGGAGATGGGGTCTTTCCAATGTAATTAGGGTTGGAGGAGGTCATGGGGTGGGGCTCCCATGACAAGATTAGTGCCCTTATAAGAAGAGACACTAGAGAGCTTACCTTTCTCTCCACCACGTGAGGACACAGTGAGAAGGTGACAGCCTGCATGCCAGGAAGAGAGCCCCTGTCAGAAATTGACCATGATGACACCCTCATCTCTGACTTCCAGCCTCCAGAACCATGAGAAAATAAATTCCTGTTGTTTAAGCTACTCGGTCTATGGTACTTTGTCATTGCAGCCTGAGTGGAGTAAGATAGGAAAGAACTTGAAAATATAGACACTCCCACTCTCTGTGCCACTAAATCGGATCTCTAAACCAAACAAATTTGAAAATTGCTACTCTGCTTTGCTGTTTAAGATTTATAGTTGAAAGGAAACTCAGAGTATAATTTAATTTATCAGTTTAAATATTTATTTGTACTTTTAATATTTTTTTAAAGATTTCATTTTTTTCTTTTTTCTCCCCAAAGCCCCCCAGTACATAGTTGTATATTCTTCATTGTGGGTCCTTCTAGTTGTGGCATGTGGGATGCTGCCTCAGCGTGGTTTGATGAGCAGTGCCATGTCTGTGCCCAGGATTCGAACCAATGAAACACTGGGCCACCTGCAGCACAGCATGTGAACTTAACCACTCGGCCACAGGGCCAGCCCCACACTTTTAATATTTTAAACAGTTATATAGAAATGCTTTAAGGAAAATGTCATGAATAACTACCTAATTTTGATGTAGTATAAAATATGTTCTATTCTATATTTATAAACATATAGTAGAAAGTTAATAATTTAAAAAAATTTAACTTTCTTACACATAGTGTGTTTTTTCCCCTACTATTTCATCAACTTTACCAGGATCAGAGCTGTGTTTTAGGGAACATTGCTCTACGAAACACTTAAACACTGTGACACTTAAAACACTTAAAAAAGTGGTGTAGCAAATGAATTCCAGAAGGACATGAGAGGCAGAAGACAGCAGAAGAAAGAGTTGAAGAAACAGAGGTCAAGAACTTTCCAAACATAATGAAATATATGAAACTACAGATCCAAGAAACTTAGAGAACCACAGCAGAATAAATTGAACACACATACAAACATACACACACAAATACCACAGGCATAACATAGTCTGTTGAAAAAACAATGTATTGAGAACATCTTGAAGCCATCCAAAGAAAAAAGACATATTGCATACAGAAAAACAATATGCAATAGAATACACTTCTCATGAGAAACTACGCAAGCCAGAAGATAATGGAATGATGTTTTTACTGTGGTAAGGGAAAAGAAGAAAGAAAAATACTAATCCAGAATTCTATACACTGCAAAGATATGTCTTAAAAATAAACACCAAATGATGACTCCTAAGAAAACAAAAGCTATGAAAATCCATTACCCAAGGAATAGCACTACAAGAAATGTTAAAGAAAGTTCTTCAGGCAGAAAGAATATGATACATAAAAAACCTTAGATCTACAAAAAGAAATGAAAGTCTCTATAAATATTAAAATATTGATTAATAAAAATACATTGTCATTATTTTTATTTGGTTTAAATGACAGTTCAATTCATTGCCAATTAATTAAAAATTGGCACTGTAAGGCAAAAATAAATAGTGAGTTTAAATTATTTGTAAAAGTGATATATATGCCAGAAAAATGTGGGAGGGAGAAATTAAAAGTGTATTATTCTAAGTGTATTATTCTAAGGTTTTTATAGTACATGTAAAGGACTATAATATTACTTGAAGTTAGACTGTGATTAAATAAAATTGTGTATTATGAACTCCAGGCTAATAACAAAAATATTAAAAGAACAGAGATATATTGATAAATGTAAAGTGTAGATATGATGGCATCATTTAAAAATATACTCAATCTAAGAGTAAGCAGAGAAAAAAGAAGGAGAAATGGAAGAATTTAGAGATACATTGAAAAGACAACAGTAAGATGATAGATATGAATCTACCCATAACATTAAATAAAAATGGTCTAAAAACGCTAAAACACAAAGTAGAGATTGCAGGGGCTGGCCCAGTAGCCTAGTGGTTAAATTAGCTTGCTCTGCTTCATTGGCCTGTGGTTCAGGAGTTCAAATCCTGGGCATGGACCTATGCACCACTCATCAAGCCATGCTGTGGTGGCATGCCGTATACAAAATAGAGGAAGATTGCCACAGATGTTAGCTCAGTGACAATTTTCCTCAAGCAAAAAGAGGAAGATTGGCAACAGATGTTAGCCCAGGGCCAATATTCCTCACAAAAATATTTTAAAATTAGAGATTACAAACAGAACGAAAAAGGAAGACCGAACTATATGATGTCCAAAGTTTGCCTTTAAAAATAAAGATGTGGGTCAATAGTAAAAGGATGAAAATTTATACATCATAGAAATACTAACAAAAGAAACCTGAACTGACTTTACTTTAGAACAAAGAATATTACCAGTTATAAAGAGGGATATTACATCATGATACACATACCAGTTGACCAAGACGATATATACACTTTCAAAAAGAATTTTTAAATTCACAAAGCATAAACTGACAGAACTGATAAAAGAAATAGAAAAATTCTCATTATGGTTTCTGTAATTTATGTAACAAGTAGATAGAAAATCAGTAAGGCTATAGAAAAGATGAATAACATTATCAGCCAAATTGATCTAACTGACACTTACAGAACATTCCACTCAACTACAAGAGAAAACACATTCTCCTGGGGCTGGCCCCGTGGCCGAGTGGTTAAGTTCGCGCGCTCCGCTGCAGGCAGCCCAGTGTTTCGTTAGTTCGAATCCTGGGCGCGGACATGGCACTGCTCATCAGACCACGCTGAGGCAGCGCCCCACATGCCACAACTAGAAGAACCCACAACGAAGAATACACAACTATGTACCGGGGGGCTTTGGGGAGAAAAAGGAAAAAAATAAAAAAAAAAAAAAAGAAAACACATTCTCCTAAGTTGACATGGAATATGCCTCAAGACAAACTATATTCTGGGTCATAAAACAGACATGAAAAACTTAAAAAAACTAAAGTCATACAATATATGCTCTCAAACAACACTGAAATTAAACTAGTAATTAATTATATAAAGAAATTTGGAAAATCACCAAATATTTGAAAATTTAAAAGCATACTCTACCTAACCTATAATTCAAAGAGGAAGCCAAACAGAAAATTTTAAATTTTTAATTGAAGGAAAATGAAAACAACATATCACATTTTGTGGGATGCAGCTAAAGCAGTGCTTAAAGGAAAATTTATAGCATTAATTGTTTATAGATTAGCAAATGTCTCAAATCAATGATCTAAGCACCTATCTTAAAAAAAAGCCTAGGAAAAGGAGAGCAAATTAAACTCAAAGCTTAGCATAAGGAAGGAAATAATAAAAACAAGAAGAGAAACCAATGAATTTGGGAAAAAAAAACAAAAAAATACAATGATATTAACATTGCTTTGAAATAGCAATAAAACTGATGACTATCTAGCTACAATAATCATCAATAAGAGACATGAATGACCAATATCAGAAATGAAAGAGAGACATCACTTTGAGCTAAAAAACACTAAAATAATAAGGAAATGTTATAACAACTTTATGCCCGTAAATTTGACAATTAGTTAAAAAGGATATATCACTTAAAAAAAACCTGAACACAACCTTTCCCTCAAGAAAACATAGCTAGTGTGTATGGTTCTGCATAAATTAAAGGAAAAGAAATTCGAAGCTAGGCTATTTCCAGCACTGGCCCAGGTATTCATCCATGCCATCAAGGGCTCAAGATTCTTTCACCACTACCCTCCTTAGAACGTTTCATTTTAATTTTCATGCATGTAAATCATGGCGGCAAAATTGTTACCCCTGTTCTAATCATGATATTTGCAATCACAGCAGGAACAAAAGCAGAAGAAGAGTTAACAGGTTTATGCATCTCTTTTATCAGAAACTCAAAAGCTTTTTGTAAAGCCCTGACAACCACCCACCAAATTTCCCTTTATGTCTGCTTGGCTATAAAAGTATTAGAACAGCCACGATTGGCTACAAGAGAAAAGAGGGAACAGGATTCTAACTACTGGTTTAGTTCAATCACTGCTTAATATTTGTGGCTAGGTTAATTGTTGCTTCAAGAAAAATCAAGTATCTTATCAGCCAGGAAAAGGGGGAAGATGGATATTTGAAAGGAGTCAGTGTCTGCCACATCTTATTCCACTGCAACCTGACGGCCCTATCAAATTTTGATAAATGACACCTGCATTAGCTAGGAAACAAAGATTAAAAAGGTGCCTCAGTGACAGATGAAAATGGATATTAATGCTATCAGGGCTCTAATATAATTTTATTCCATAAAAATTCTTTGTAACTTAATGTGAGCTTTTAAATTTGATTTAATTAAATTTTATTTTTAAAATAAGGTTTTCTCTGCCTGTGGGTAGAATCCATCTGTCAGACCACAGATGATCGAGCCCGATTGAAGAAGGACAGGCGTTCTTGGTGGGCAATATGTATGAAACGTGGTAATTTTGCAGATTTGAATGCTTAAAAATCTGTGAATCCCTATAAGCAAGCTGTGAACTCAAGCCAAAATCGTTAGGAAGAAAAAATTAAAAGTGTTGTGTTGAAAACTCCTTTTTCTATGCAGTGGCCTCTGTGATGGCTCTGAACCAAATTGCAGGATTTAGAATGTGTTCTTCCCTAGGAGGTTTAGAGAACTTATGGAAGGTTGTATTTTTTCAGCTACTAGCCAGAATGAGAGTATACAATTTTTAATCTCTTGTCAATATGAAGATAGATCAATAGGAATAAAATATAGATTAAACTAAAAATAATAGCAGAATAATTTCAGATTAAGTGGGAGAGGGAGGTTTTGCTTCAAAATTTGTCAGTAACTGAGCATGTGTTTCGTACTATTGATCTCCATAATATAAACACAGGCATTGTGTTCTTAGCAATGCAAAGTTTTAGCTTTTGTAGCCTTTAGTTTGATGATTATAAAGTCAAATCTCCATAGCAACAATTCTGTTTTTCAAAGCTTTATAAATGATCTGGAAATAACCGAATGAATTTTAAACACGCAAGGTACACATTTAAACTGTTTTTCATACATTTAAAGCATGTGCTATTCAGCCGTACGTCCATATATAATCACAAAAACATTCACTCATTTTTCCATATGATGTATTTCTATACCTTTTTAATGATTCCATCTATTTCGCTGTCGAACATTTCCAGTTTCTGTGCATTATTTCTGGGGAATACATATATATATTTCATGTATATATAAAATACATCATATATGTAAATTTATGCATTTTGTTATCCTTCTAGACCTAGAAATAACATGGTAGAACCGAAGTCTATCAAAACAGTGTTCACTATTTTGACAAATACATTATGCAATTTTTATTTGGGGCATATAAAAAGGAGTAAAGAATGGCGTAATGAATAATTATGAACCAGTGATACAGATTAAACAATGAAACTTTGCCAATAGAACTTAGGTACCACCCTCCACAGCTGTGAGTTCATTTGTCTTCTGTTTCCCTCTCCAGAAGTAACTACTATACTAAATTTAGTTTCAATTACTGCTATGCAATTTTATGTAGTTTTACTACATATGTATTCATGATTAATGATATATAGCCTTGTTTTTCATGAGTTTAAACTGCATATGTTCTTCTGAAACCTGTATCTTTTCTCAATGTTGTTTGTGAGGATCTTGTATGGTAACATGTTGAATCAATGTACTATTATATTTTGGGGCTAGTAGTCAAATCCATTGATGAACATTTAAGTTTTATCCAATTGTCTACTATTACAAGAGGGTCGACCATAAATATTCTAAAATATGTTTGTGCACATGTGCAAAAGGAACTGTAATTTATAAACCCAAGAGTGGAATTTATGAGTTTTCCCTCATGTTTATTTATTTATTCATTCATTTATTTATTTATTTTGAGGAAGATCAGCCCTGAGCTAACACCTGCCACCAATTCTCCTCTTTTTGCTGAGAAAGATTAGCGCTGAGCTAACATCCGGGCCCATCTTCCTCTCCTTTATATGTGGGATGCCTGCCACAGCATGGCTTGATAAGTGGTGTCTAATGTAAGCCCACACCCAGGATCCGAAATGGCGAACCCCAGGCCGCCCAAGCAGAGGGCAAGAATTAACCTCTACACCACGTGGCCGGCCTCAATTTTTCCGTGGTTTTTGATGAATTGCTTCTAGCTTTTCACCTTTATTTATGATTCAATCTGTAGATTCTCTAGTAGACACCACTTAGCAGACTAGGAAAGTTCCTTTCTAGACAAACACTGTATGATTTCACTCACCTGTGGAAGATAAACAAACACATGCATAAGAACAGATTAGCGGTTCCCTGAGGGGTAGGGGACGGGGAGAGGGTGAAAGGGATAAAGGGCTGTACAGGTATGAAGACAGATGGAAAATTTTGGTGGTGAATATGATGCAGTCTATGCAGAAATTGATATATCATAATGTACACCCGATATTTACAATGTTACAAGCCAATATGTCCTCAATAAACGATAAAAAGAAGGTTCCTTTCTAGTTTTAGAGTGACAAATTTCATCTTGGAAGAATATCGGATATTATTAAACACATTTCTAGAGTGCTTAAACTTAACCTGAAACCTACTAATATGTAATACATTGAGCAATCTCAAACATTAAGCTGCTCTTGCTTTGCTGTGCTACATTCAAGTTATTTATGTATATTTTTTATATACAGCCCTGAGTTTGACGTGTTAAAATTTACTTATGATATTTGCATTATTTGCCCAAGTGCTCCTTTCTCACACTCATTTTTTTCCTATTAAAATTACAACTCAAATTAATTAAAGAAATATTCCCTAATTTTCTCTTCACTGGAAGAATTTTTATTAATTTGAAAATATCTAAGTGTTTGTTTTAAGTAATGCACGAAATGATCCAGGCCCAGATAGTTTTATGTCTAAGTGGGGTATGAATACAGAGGTAAATATTTAATATTTAATTTTACTTGTTTTAGATGAGTTCATATTTTCTATCACTACCTGAGTAAATTTTGATAAATTATATTTCTTTAGGAAATTAAATATTTCATTAAACTTTCTAAATTATTGGCAAAACATTGTGAATCATAACATGAAATTGATGTTTTAATGGTCTAAGACTTTGTTTGCAGAAAAACAGGGCACACGCCTTTGAAATGTAGGCTCATGGTTTCTTTGGTAATCCAACTCTTTCATAAATTCTCATTTTGCTTCTTGTAAATTCCATGTTCATGGAGCAACAGTTACTCTACACCTAATATAATCTTTAAGTCTAAACCTTGTGGTCTTTGTCTGCTAGCTCTATGCTCTCTTAATGTAAAGTGGCTCCCTTGAGGACATCTGTAAGAACAGATTTGAGTGGAAAAGTAATATCCTTCATCTACCTTTACCAGCATGTTAGCAGAACTTGATTAACTATATTTATATCTTGCTAAGACTGACAATTTGAAGTCATGATCCTTTACTAGGATCAAAAATTGGGGTCAAAAATATTTGGGTTTTACAACCCTCTGTGGTTTCTTGGCGGGGGTCCTTGGATGACATTTTGGAAACGACTGGTCTAGCTGTAGCTTGAGGTAGTTTGTTGTATCGGCCCCTGTTAACGAGTAGCAACAAGTAACTAACATGAAGTAGCATTCAAATCTTTTATATCATATCAGAGAATGCTCTGGACTTGGTCAGTGTATTGAATGACAGTTTCAATAAATGTTTTGCCAAAACTTAACAGGAATCACAGGCTTTTATTTTATATTTTCTTTTGTTAAGCACACCAATTTCATTTTTCAAAAAACCCAAAACAACTTCAGTGGTAGTTAGAATTAAGTTTGACAGTGGAAGAAAACCAAAATAATAGTGGCTTCATGAGATAGATTTTTATTCCCTTGTACAAAATTAAAGTCAATTAGTAGTCCAGGACCAATGTATTAGTTCTACTTTAAGAAATCGTGAGACTCATGCTCATCACTCATTATGTTTTTTTACTGTACAGAGCCTTAAATATCAGAATTAAACATGGCCGCCTAAACATTCCAGGCGGCAGAATGGAGGAGTGGAAGACAAAAAAGACCACTTGTCTTTCTTCCTTCCTTTCTTTCTTTTTTATTTATCTATTTATTTATTTTTTAATAATGTCATTTTATTTTATGTATTTTTTTTTTTGTGAGGAAGATTAGCCCTGAGCTAACATCTGCTGCCAATCCTCCTCTTTTTGCTGAGGAAGACTGGCCCTGAGCTAACATCTATGCCCATCATCCTCTACTTTATATGTGGGATGCCTACCACAGCATGGCTTGACAAGTGGTGCATAGGTCTGCACATGGGATCCAAACTGGCGAATCCTGGGCAGCTAAAGCAGAATGTGTGAACTTAATCGCTGCACCACCAGGCTGGCCCCAAGAGACCACTTGTCCTTGTAATGACACTTTCCAAGAATTGCACACACCACTTCTGCTTACACCTAATTTGACTGCCTTTAGTATTACCATACCAAATTTCAAGTGAGCTGCAGAATTTTAGTCTTTATTCAGAGTAGCCAAATTTCCAACACTGCCAAATCAATTTAAAATTCTATCAATCAGAGCAAAGGGAAAAAAAAAAAACAAAACCTTTATAAGGGTATGCATGCACTGATATGCAAATTTTAATTTCTTCACTTTGTTATTGTTTTCCTACATTCTTTGTTGTCACTTCAAAGTCCACAAAGGGATTCTTTTTATTTATACTGTCAGTTTTGAAAGGTTCTTAGGTTCTCTTTGAGTATGTCTTTTCCTACATTGTAAAATTACCTGTCTATGGAACTCCAAAGAGTATTTGCTTTGCTTCTCCCTGGTTAATTTCTCACCCAGAGATTTTCTGGATTATACATCTTTTGAAAATTCCACCCATAACCATATCTCATAAGCCCTGTGGAAAGGAAACATTTTATCCAAGGGTTCCTCAGGCAATATATTTTTGTGATCTCCTTTTGCTAATGAACAGATCTTTTCAATTCCACATTTTTACTCTTTTACATGCTGGGAGATGATGTGGCAAGCTATTTCACACATATATATATATATTTCATGTGTATACATATATGCCTTTTCTATTATAATAAATGCGTATTTTTAATTTATGCTATTTATTGATATTTACTTTGAATATAAATTTACAATTTTTTCAAACATACTATACAATTCTCTATAATGTTTATTATTTCACTGTAATCCTGATTTCATTTTGTCCATTATTTTGTGGGAAAACTACAAATAATTTTTAAAGTTAACAAGGAAATATAAATTTATGAGAGTAAACAGAAAATAGTAGGAATAGTAAGAGTAATGTGGGGATATTTTTCAGTGAGATAAAAATAAAAGAAATTAAGAAGTCAAAATAAAGTGAAGCTAAACACTCCAGATATAAATTAGATTTCATTGTTTTAGAATCTAATAAAATTTAAGATAAGGTAAAATATTAATCAATTATCAAAATAAGATGTAATTATTAAAATTCTCAATATATGCAGAATATATGAATTAAAAAGTCATTATAACACTTTGTTAGGATCAAAAAGCAATTCCTATTATTCAGCTGAAATCTATATAAATATTAATAAATCATAATAAAATAGTCAAATTACATCTGGCTTATAATTTATTTCTATTGATCAATAGAGTCTACCTTTTAAATATGTGACCATGTGTTTTTTATGGGGTATCTAGAGACAGTTTCAGAGAGGGTACTAGGAAGGTGTTGTTTGAGTTTATACCAAGATATCAGGCAGAGATTTCTGTTATCATCTTTGTCTGGAAATATAAATTAATCTATTTAAACATCCACTTAAAAAAAAAAAAGTAAACCAAAAGTACTACAAGAGTATCCCAAAATGTTTGGATCATCTTATGCTTTTGCATATGGCAATTATGTATCACATGAATACATCTGAATGTGTTTTTTTATTTATGAAGTTTCTGCTTAAACATGGGAATAAGCACTAACTATGAGAATCATGTAGGGGGTCATTTGGATGATTGAGTTGATTTGTTGACTCATTCATAGAAATGTTCTGAAATCATTAAGCTTTGAGTCCATTATTAAATTCCCACAGCATACAATAAGGAATTTCTGTAAGTAAGATGAAAGAATGAGAAGGAAAAAATGAGAAAATCCAATGGAGTAAGAGGCAGCAGCTGGTATTAGAATTCTCCAGAAGGAAATCTGCTTTCTGCGAGGTTGGCATTATCCCCTAGATAAATCTCACTGAGTGAGGAATTACTAACCCTCTTAGAGGTAAACCAAATCAAATCAAACCAAACCAAAACAGTCACACATGGCCAGGCATCTCCCCAGAAAAAGCATATAATATTTGATTTACAACCAGCCACAAAATAATTTAGCACTATTCCTGGAAAACTGCTCATGCTATTTGTTTTTGTTCTTTCAGTTTTTTTGTAATCAAAGACTGGAGGACAATATTAGGAAACAAAATAGTATCTTCATGATAGAAACCTGCCAATATCAACAATAGTATATATATCTATATATATAGATATATATACATATATCTAGGCATATAGATATACAGATAGACAGAGTGATATTATATATGAGTGTACATATATTACATAATACATGTATTATATTATATATATTGTTTTAATTAGTAAAGAGATTCAGAACAGGCTCCCCAAAGATGTGCCACTTTGGCAGGTGGACTATTTTTAGCTAAAGGCAGTCAAGACCCTGTGGGCTCAAGAGAAACTTTTACCTCTCCCTTAAAGAAGTTAAACTGAGATCTTGCCCATAATGAGTTATTACCAAAAATAAATTGTTATGACCAATCTGTATAGCAGGGCAAACATCTAATTATTGAACATCTGTTCTTATCATCATGTGAATTACCATCCTCCCCTCTAAAGCTCCAGGCCTCTATCTCATTCCTTGGCTCAAGATGGTATATATACTTCATTTTCCCTTTCTGTCTTCAAACCTCTCATGTATGTTGGGTTCCTGTACACACAAAATTAAATTTGTTTTACTCCTGTTAATCTGTCTCATACCAATTTGATTATTAGACTAGCCAAAACAACTTTTGAATGGTAGAGGAAAATTCTTCCTTCCCAACATTAGCATATATTTGGAAATACTTAGTTAAATACCCAGATTTTTAGCAAAAACTTAAGTAGGCACTCAATAAGCTTTATTGTTACTAATTTCTACTCTATGGAAATTCCCAATGGTATTAGGAAGATTATCCCAGAACTAATTTAGCATGAATATATGGAAGTTCAATTTGTATTCCACATTGTGTGCAATTAAAATGTAGAATTGGTCTCAATTCTATTATAGCATTGTTTTGATTTTCTATTTAAATTTTATACAGTAACTTCTAGCCATATTATGTCCTTGTGCATCAAGAGTGTAAGCATCTATAAATATTTTATTATTTGATAGACTTTTATTGTATCTATATTACTTTTGAATATTCCTATTTTTTCCTCATTTTGTTGTCTAATTTTGCTAAATCTTGATTTTCACTATGCTTCTGTTAGATATGTATTTTAACTTTTTTCTTTGGAATATTTAGCTAAATTCTCCTCCTGGTAGACAAATAGTATTCTTTCCTTCAGAGATGATAGTAAAGCTTAGAATCTCATTTTTAGATTGTGTCTGGTAATAATTTATGAACTGTCATGGTCTAACACACCCTAGTAATTTCTGCAGGTATCCAGGGATCTGGTTGGGCATCTATTATAAAGGATGAAATGTCAATAACTAGGTGTTCTTCTGTCACTGTGGTTACTGTCACTCCAAGAGTCTTATAATCTCCATTACACTACACAGCTTAATCCAAGAAGTAGTTCAGAGATAATAGGCCCTGCCAAATTTCACAATGATCAGACTTGTTCTCATAGAATTGATTACATTTTAGATAAAACAAGAAGGACTTCCTGGTTATCACAATTATTCAAAAAGAGAACGAAAAAGAATAGTTTAAGACAAATTTATTAAAAAAATTAGAAAACTATTAGAAGCATTTATAAAACACCATCTCTCTTTTCTCTGTTCTCTTCTGCTATATAGACCTTTGCTTAAACAAAGGACTTTCATCTTAGATGCTAGACATGGCAAAAACAAGGTCATTACTCTTATTGTTGATCTACTACCCTAATCTCAATGCATTTTGCTCACGATCACACAAATTTTTAAATATTTTATTCAATGACATTAAGTTATAATAGTCCTTTAAACTACTTCTGGAAGTTGGTAATTACATTCTGGAAGGTAACCTTTTAACATTATAAAATAAGGTCACAGCAAGTCATAAGCATATTTTAATTTTACTTAACAAAACATTGTCCTACTAAAATACTACTTTTACTATTGCCAGTAATTAACCTTGGATAGCTACATTTTCAACTCCTTCACACAGAAAAGAGTATAAAACAATTTTATGTACTTTTAATGCACTATACCATTTAATTGCATAATCTTGTACTAACAGGGG
Organism: Equus caballus; assembly: GCF_041296265.1. Classification (NCBI taxonomy): domain Eukaryota; kingdom Metazoa; phylum Chordata; class Mammalia; order Perissodactyla; family Equidae; genus Equus; species Equus caballus. The sequence continues at coordinate 25,447,616 of NC_091709.1, read as the reverse complement.
CTCAATGAAAATTAAGTTACTAAATCAATGCCTTTCTGTGCTTATATAATGCAGTATAAAGTAGGTTTGTTTGCAATATATAGGTGTTGAGTCTTGGAGAGGAAACTTGCGTTGCATATGTAGACTTATTTAGAAACTTCCTGCAGGCACAGATGCTACATGCCACTTGACAGACGTCAGAGCTATAAAATATATGAGGAAGGAGAAATTGAAAGGATTAAGGATTTCTGAAGAATAACAGTTCCACAAAGAGCCTCCAAATCTCTAATTACTACTGAATCCATTGCTTTGTAACTATTGTTGGCATATCTTGTTTTGACTGCTCAAGAACAAAAGCTTCTTTAGTTTTCTTTGCTTCTGTGTCCATGAACAATGAGGGTAGCACTGAGCCTCCTGCAAAGCTTTCAGTGGGTGATGGTTAAATGAATTCCAAAGGGTGGGCAAAGAGAAGAAAAAAGAGAAGGATGGTGTAAAAATATTTAACTATCGATTAAATAGATCTCAAAAATTTACTCGAACATTCATTTGAATTTCGTCATTAATTTGAATGAAATTATTTGCTACTTAACTATGATTATTCTACTAGATTCTAAGTAACAAAAATATCTCGTAAGAAAAAAAGTCGCAAAAGATTTAAAAATGTGCACCTTCTGCATAAATAGTGAATACAGAAAAATACGTAATATGCTCACTTAATCCCAGCAAGTGTGGACATCACTGACTTTAATATTAATTTGTGTTGAGAAAAAGTTTTGAAACAGGCATTTTAATTGACAAATTTTTTATATTAAATCTATTATGATATGTTTTCTAAATAAATTACCCATTTGGAGTAAAAATAGTGTGTTTTTTTCACGCAGATATATATTTTTAAAGTTTCATGTTGCTAAGTCTGAATCCATTCACTGATGGAATAGTTTTTTCCCTATTCCCTCTTTATTCTGATGTGGCCTCTCTTCCTTGAGACTTTGATGCCAGGAACTCATTTAAAATGGGGAGAACTATCAGATGAATATTATTAAAACACATTGTGTCGATATCAAAATATCCTGCTACATTCCTAAACAAGGGGATGCAAGTAACATTAGTTGAAACCATGTCTCTCAAGATTTCCATTTAAAGGAAGTCACATGATTCAGTGAAAAAAAGTTAGGATTTCAAGGAAACATTACTTTATACATTCACACATATTGTTGTTCCTTAACTTCATCCAGAAAGTATTTAAGACCACTGGAATTTGCAATTAAGCTTTGTCACCTTCTAGCTCGTGTTATTTTCAGAATCTCTTCTGGTGTGGAGAAAGGTTTTTCAGATGTAAAGCAGATATTAGCTATTTTCCTCCAAAAGTCAAGACAACAAGAGTGGAGGTCTATAGCCTCTACTTTTGTTTTTATAATATATAATGGAGATAGAATTCATATAAGATAAAACTGACCATTTTAAAGAGAGCAAGTCAGCGGCATTTAATGCATTCAGAATATTGTACCATCACCACCTCCATCTATTTCCAAAATATATCACTACCTCACAAGGAAATCCTGTATCTATAAAACAGTTACTTCCCATTCTCCCATCCCCCAGCCCCTAGCAACCCCCCTCTGTTGCTATGGATTTACCTACTCTAGACATTTCATATAAATAGAATCATACAATATGTGGCCTTTTATGTCTGGCTTCTTTCACTTAGTATAATGTTTTTGACATTCATCCACATTATCTCATACATCAGCATTTGTTTCTTTATATGGCTCAATAATATTCCATTGTATAAATATATCATACTTTGATAACCAATGTATCTGTTGATGGACATTTGGGGTGTTTCCACCTTTTAGCTATTGTGAATAGTGCTGCTGTGAACAGGCATGTACGAGGGCTTGTTTGGGTACCTGTTGTCAATTCTTTGGGTATATGCCCAGAAGTAGAATTATGGGGATATATGGCAAGTCTATGTTTAACTATGTTTTGAGAAACTGTCAAATTGCTTGCCATAGGAGCTGAACCATTTTACATTTCTATTGGCAATGTATCGATGTACCCATTTCTCCACATATTCACCAACATGTGTTTTTTCTCTTTTTTCCTTCCTCCCTTCCTTCTTTCCTTTCTACCTTTCCTTTTGGATTATAGCCATCCTAGTTGGTGAATTGTAGTATCTTGTGATTTTTCTTTGAATTTCCCTAATGACTAATGCCATTGAGCATCTTTTGATGTACTTGTTAGCCATTTGTATATCTTCTTTGGAGAAATGTCTATATACATCCTTTGTCCATTTTTTAATTGGGTTGTTTTTTTGTTGTTGAGGTGTAAGCCTGTGTGGGGGATCAGAATTGGCCACCCAAAAATGTCTCTCTTTGGCTTGATTAATTTTAAGAACAAAAGACTCTGAAAGAAATTTTGAATGCACCCCTGCCCCCACCAACGGCCTAAAAGAATTTAAAACAGAAGGGCCTGTTCCAGGAAGGAGCTAATACCATAAGACAACTGCAGTGTAATGTTAAATGTGTCCCTCAGGTCACATTGTCTATAGTTGGCCCATTTACACTTTGATCTCCATGTAAACTATCCTTGTCCCCTCTGAAATCCCAAAACACTACTGCCGATATTTTCCTTTGTCTTTAGCCAAAGAGGGTATTTAAGATGAAAGCCTCTGCCATTTTGGCAAGTTGCTCAGTTTTCCAGAGTGTCTCCCATGTACACATGATACAAGGCTTTGTTTGATTTCCTCCTGATATTCTGTCTCATGCCAATTTAATTCGTAGCCCAGCCAGAAGGACCCAGAAGTAGAGGATATGTCTTCCTCGCCTACGCCTGTATTCTTTGTTACATATGGTCTCTGAAGTTGCTTTTCCTTTAGCTTGTGTTTACCTGGTATTTTGACAGTTATTTCCTTGAATGCCAGGAGAATGGGGAGAGGGGGAGTGGGAGAGGAAAATGAAAGAAGGGAAAAAATCTCTCTCCCAGACTTTGCAGATGGGTTCTGTGAAGCGATATTGCTTCAACACTTAGCCAGACCATTTAAAACTCAGCTTCAGCCTTTACATCCTGTTTGCCCTGTGCCTGAAGTTCAGCCAGAGGGGAAAGCTTAGGGTCTTCACAGGTCTTTTCTGAGCATGGATCTTACCTTGGGCATGCGTCTGGTTTTCCAAATTCCCCAGCACTTTTGAGTGTCCTAATTTCCCCCAAAAATTCTGCCCCCAGCTTTTCCTCCCAGTCCTTTGGCAGGCTGTTGTTTGCTTCAAGTGCAATCCTTTGCCCTTTGTGCCAATGGGTTTTTCATTTGCCTTACAATATTTTTGAGGCAATCTCACAGATTTTCAGACCTGAGTGAGTTCTGAGTTAGGCTAAACAAAGACAACTTCTTTGCCTCGATACTTCAGGCAGCCCCAGGGAGGTTAGAACAAACAAACACTTCTTTGAGAATAAGATCTGTTCTGCATCTTCAGGAAACAGGGACCAGGATCCCACACTGGAACATGGACTGCCATCTTCAAAAGTGACACTGCGCTGGAAAGGAGGGTGTGACAAGGGCAAGTGAAAATGCCAAAAACCATTCCTATTATTTTAAACTTTACGCTTTTCTTGATTCAGCATTTGCCTGGTTGCTGTAAACCTCTCACTGTTTTCCAGAATTCTGACAAAACTGATTCTGACAGTTTTTGCTTGAGTTTTCAGCATTTCTGTGGAGAATTGGGCCCTTGGAGCTATCTTACACTGCTTTCGCTGACGTCACTTACTCCACTGATTTTTTTTTAAATCACAGAATATCCTCCCAAGTCTCATCTCAATACACCTTCTAGTGACTAAACGCGAAGCCTGAAGCTTCTGCTTTTACCCCTGGGAGCCATGAGGGTGTTCTCGTTGGGATGGTAAAGATGTGCCCAGCATCCCACACACTTATTTCAACTTTTCTCGAATATATCAGGAGTTAACATTTTGAAGACATGTTTAAGGCATATTTAAGTGAACAGATGCTCTTTAGTATTAGTACTCAAAATGAAACTAACCTATGTCTTTTCAAACACCATCGTTCTCCTAGTCATGTCGTTCATGGACACATTGTGCCCTGAATTTAGTCCCACCAAAACTGATATACAAAGAAAAACTAGGAAAAAGGAGATTTTTTTAAGTTAATAAAAGCCCAGACATGGAAACCCTACATTTTTGTAATGACTCTGAGTATGCAGAATATTGAGACATTTGAGATGAACGTAAAATTCCCTCTTTGATATACACAACCTGACGTGCAAGGCAGGCATCAGGGTCTCCTGCTGTGGAGGTGATGAGATGTCACCCTGCAAGAAAACTGTCCAACTACAAGAGCTCAGCTTTTGAAAATTGTTCATGAACAGATATGATATGAAAAACAAGAGGAGAATTCCGTCAGCAGTAAAAATATAGTGACAAAATGAATCCAACTCAGTTATATGGCATATTTTCATTAAAATAACTGGAAAAGGAGAATACTGAAGTTGTAAGTTACAGGACAATAGGTTACAATGTTCAAACTTCCTTTTTAGATTCTTTTTCTTTTCTGCTTTATCTCCTCAAGTCCCCTCAGTACATAGTTGTATATCATAGTTGCAGGTCCCTCTAGCTGTGGTATGTGGGACGCCGCCTCACTGTGGCCTGACCAGCGGTGCCATGTCCACGCCCAGGATCCGAACCAGGGGAACCCTGGGCCACCACTGCGGAGTGCGTGAACTTAACCACTTGGCCATGGGCTGGCCCCTAGATTCTTAATAAAGAAACTTTAATCCTAAATTTTAAAACATGCATATAAATAAATTCAAACCAATAATTGGATAAACACAGTGTAAGTACAGTTTTATTTTATTCTGTCCTAAGAGCTTTTACCTATAGCCTTGTACTCAATTGAAAAGACAGCATAATGTGAATGGCATCAATATCTGTATCCACACAATAAGTATATTTTCTTCTCTCCCTCTGAGGATTCCTTAAGAAAAATGCAAGAGTAAAATAGTGTACAGAGATAGAAGGAAAGGAAATAATTGTTGTTACAGAGATTTTGACACGTTTGGAAAGTGAGAAGCAGATGGAAACTTACAGCTACATCAAAGTTAGTGGAGGGAGTCATGATCCAATGCACACATAGGAAAAGGCTGAAGTAGTGCTGTTAGGCCCAGTAACAGCCTAGAGAAGCTCAAAGCTGGGAATGAGAGGAGGGAGAGATGCAGCATATAGCAGAGAAAGGTACTAACCGGAGGTTATGCCAATGGCTGAAATTTTTGCCCATCATTTTTCCCTACCTTTTAACTTCACCCACGTGTTGTATAGAACAATTAGCAGTACAACTTTGACTCCTAGGGCAATGCTTTAAACAAGTGGAATGATCTCCCTAGAAAGGTCATGAATTCATTGTGTAGTTTTATTCAAGCCAAAATAAGTCCATCATCTGCACTTTGTTAACACATGCAGCATACATCGCACAGGAGAAACCTCAGTGATGAGTAACTCAAAGGGGTGGTTAGAACTTGAGCTTATATCACATCTTAAAACAGAACAATAAATTTGTAGAGAAGCGACAAGGCAAAGGAAAAGGGGTTTAGGCTTTTAGGGGTAACAAGTTGTGTGAAGGTAAATATAAGGGAGACACTAATGGGGTAAGGTTTTTTGTGCCATTCCATCTCAGCACTGACTTTCTATCTTCTTCCTGGCCATGAAACTTCCCCAAGAGAGGAGATTTATAGCAGTCTTCATTTCTCAGAAGTTTCTATTTTCAGTGAGATAAGGGAAGTTCCAGGAAGGCTTCTTTCTGTATCTGTTGATCCTCATTTGCTTCCAGCTCAAAATAATCCTTCTACCAAAATGGCATATTTTGGGATGACATACTCTGAACCCTTTTAGGATCCAACATTCTGCAACGAGCAATAGGATTCACTTACACATATGGTAAGATATAAGACATTCACTCGGTTTGTTTATTAATAAAATAGAGTCATAAATATCTTTTATAAAAGTGAAAAAGGCTATTACATACTCTAGGTAGAAAAAAATCTATCAAAACCATGTTCCAAATATGACGCAATTTGTGACATAAATTTTCAAAAGTGGTAGGGTACTAGGTAAAGAGAATCCATTTCACCTCAATGTCTCTAGCGTTATTATTCAAATTGGACAGGTTTAATGACTTCAATATATATCATCCACCCTCTCCTATCTTCTTAATGAATAAGATTTATATTTATCTATATAAATTTATATTAATATATATCTTATATATATATAAAATTGCAAGTGCTCCTCATTGGAATTTTTAGAATCAACTTATAGACAACCAACAGCCAGATAAAAAATCCTGCCAATAGAAAGAGTGCTCCAGACTAGTAGAGAAGGGAGAGAGCACAGTTTATGATTGAGTATGCAATCAGATTACACACTTGCAGGGAGTCACTGAGAGACTACAAAGTCTGGACGAAATTTCATCCCAGTTTAGATATAATGCAGAGGGAAAGATCAATGAAAAGTTTTCTGACCTCCTTGAGAAACACTTCTTTGCAACTTCTGATAGTTTCCTGTAAACCTCGTGAGACATTCCTAAGTTGATTTCAGAGTATATGTGTTCACAGTTCCAACAGTCAGAATATCTGAGATCTTGCAGTATAAAATTTAAAATTGAACCTATTATTGAGCTTATTATATTTTCAAGGGACAAGCTAGTAAGGGAGGGACAGCTGCCTCCCCTTCATTAGAGAAAGAAAATTTCCCTTCATTTGCCCTTACACAATTCATCACAACTTATAATTTCAAAATGTAAGTGTCATAGACTTTGATAACCTACAGGAAACAAAATTATCATTGCTGGAAGTTGGGAGATAAAACTATGCGGAAATAGATGACAGTGTAGAAGCACTTATTTTCTTACATAGCGAGAACAACATATTGTCTAAAGTTGGTGGATTAAGAAATATAAAACCAACAATACTATTTGAGCTATTTGGAGAGGTTAGGTTAAGTAAGACCATTTCCCATAGAATTATCTTAATAGATATTGTTTAAGTTTGATAAACTGAGGTATAAGCATATTGTCAAGACTGCAGAGGTTACATTCAACAGATTTAAGTAGTAGCAGTAACGTGAGCATGCACCTGGTGGTGGAATTAGATAGGCAGAATAATGAAATGACATAAGACCTCACCGAGGGAACTTATGTAGGACTTTGTGAAGGCAAATGATACAGGACAGCAGGAGAAGGAAAGTACAGTCAAGCACTGGGGCCAGAGACTTCCAGGAGCAGCTCTCCAACGTCCTTTCTTCAGTTATGCAGAATTTGCTGTGTCTCTGGAGAAGAACCATAGATATATATATATAACCAATCCTAGTTAGGGAGTTGTCCCACTAAAGTTTCCCACTGGGACTTTTATACTTCTGGTCATATGGTCAAATCAGACTCTCTGACCAGTTATACGATGTGTGAGCTACCAATAAGCAAGATTGCCCTGGGTACCATAAGGAACATTTAAATTTTAAACAGCACATGATAAATCATTAGTTACCAGACTTGTTCTTGCACTAGCCCAGAGTCAGGACCAGATGTCCAGGCTCGTCAGGAGATAAAAAAGCAGAGGGCAGGGGTCGGCCCCGTGGTCCAGCAGTGAAGTTCACATGTTGCAATTCAGCTGCCCGGGGTTCTCCAGTTCAGATCCTGGGTGCGGACATGGCACTGTTTGGCAGGCCATGCTGTGGCAGGCATCCCACATATAAAGTAGAGGAAGACAGGCACAAAGATGGGCATGGATGTTAGCTCAGGGCCAGTCTTCATCAGCAAAAAGAAGAGGATTCACAGCAGATGTTAGCTCAGGGCTAATCTTCCTCAAAAAAAAAAAAAAAAGCAGATGGCTGCTTCTGTCCAGTGGTAAAATGACTCTATATTACACAGGGAGAGTATAAGAAGTAAAGCGATATACTTTACTTTCGGTTTTTACCTACCTGTTTGAACTAGACCAATAACAATACTTAAACATTAATATTAGAAAGGGATGCAACCCTCTAGTAAAGCATGTTAGCTTACTTTTGCTCTTACATTTGCATAAGTATAAAAGCGCTAACAGAACTCCATTTAAATAGGCCAACCAATAAAATATTATAGTAAAATTCATATATATATATACATGACATTTCCATTAATATTTGTGAATGAAGCTATTTTTACTGTTGTCATAATGACATGATATCAAATTAGTTGTCACGGGACATTTAATTTCAGTTTCTTGCTCTTTGAGGATAAAACTAAAAATTTTTAAATCAACAGACATTTGACTTAGTTTTTCTATCTACCTATCTACCTAAAATAATTATATACATGTTCAAGTAGAATTTTATAAATTCAATTTTTACAATGTTTAATAGTCAGGAAATGTGTGAATATAGTTCCAATTTACTTAGTAATACATAATTCTAAAGTTGTATAAAATTTCATCAATAAAATTGAATCAGTGGTAGCTGAACTGATTTGGTAAGAAAAAAATTACTCTTCTATTTTTTATTCAGGAAACTAAACTATTTCTGCCATAGTTTGGTAAGGTTTGTTTTCTTTTTTCTGTTTCATTATTTTAGCTTCACACATATTTATTGTATTTTATTGATTATACCAAGCTCAGAATAAGTCACCATCTTAGAAATTCTTACAGCATTTTCACTTTCCCCATATAAATACTTTTTGTTGAAGATGTACAGGGGGAATTTTGAAATGCTTCTTTGTATTTTCCTTCCTGGGTAAAATGGACTTTTACACCTGCCACCATTCACCAAGCAGATAAAGTCATAAAGCCACACTTGGGGAGAAAAGGATAGATTTCTATCAGATAGAAATGAGTAGGAAGGTGCTGGATAGAACATAGAGAAGAAGAGAATAGAAAGCAAGGAATAAAGGTCTTGAATGCTCCGTATCATTTCCCTCCCCAAACACACGCACACAGACTTCTATCAGAACTCTGATTTTGGATGATGGCGTGTGTTTCAGAAACACCCAGAAGAGTTTGCATAAATCTCATAGAAGGGGCGCTTGTTTCCAAGAGCTGAGCCTTTGAAAGTATTCAGTGTCTTTCAAACATCTGGGATCCCGCATGCCAACTACTGTCCTGTTAAAGCTTTGGATTAGAAAAAGAGTCTGAATTGAAGATTTAGGCAGGTGGTCCAGAGGACGACACACAGAGTCCCACCCACACCAGCCAGGGGGAGAAAAAGCAGCCAAAGAGTGCCAGGACTCCCACGGTTTAAAATATTCTCAGAACTCATATATCAGTGGGTGCCTAGACTATGAAAAAAGACTGTGGAAAATGGGGATCTCAAGAATGGCATCCAAATCGGAGACCATATGTATTTCCAGTATTAGGTGCAGTTAAAGGTCAAACACATACACACACACACACACACACACACACAGAGGCAGCGCTAGGCAGGGGTCAGCTCACTCCAGCACATAGTGGCCAGTCACCAGACCGGGTGAAGTACACCTGTTTGGAGTCCAGCATGAGAACCATAAGACGAACAGACATCTGCCTTTCTCTCTGACACCAGCACGATCCATAACTTCCTCAAGAGAAAGGGCAGAGGGGAACCCGAACTTGATTGAATGGAAGCCTTGAAATGATTATCTGAGAGACACAAAGTGAAAGACAAAGAAGTCATTTTCAATTAGAAGAGTCTAAGATAGACTATTTTGTTGTTGGCATTTGTTTGCTTGTGTACGTAGGAAGACACAGTATAGAAAGCAAGGTAAGTTACACATTTAACGCATCTGAGTTATAGGTTGTGCATCCTGACTTTAGTACAGCATTAGGTCTCTAAGCTTTCATTACTCTATACTATAGTTCCCTGGGCCAGGTGCATATCTGATTTTTGTATTGTTCCAGTCACAGTTCCTAGGATATTATACGACATTTAGTAAGCATGTCATAAATATAGTTTGGATGATTAACAGTTTAAAAAACTTAGTAACTTATCCTCAAGACTTGTGCCCACTTCCAACCCTTTATTCTCTACATGTGTCTTTATTGACTATGACGAAGAGCACTAATGGGAATTACCACAGCTTGGGACCCTCCTCTGCTCTGACACTTCTCAGATGCAGACAGCGCCGGAATACTCCCCATTCTTGCTTTCCAACTGCAGAGAACTCTTCTTGTTTCTACTCAATCACTTGTATCCTTGATCCCATTTCTTTCTTTTAACCAGTAGCCACAAACTGAAGATTCATTGCATGTCATACATCCATTTATCCATTTACAAACATTTATTGAGTGACTACTCTTATTCAGACACTATTTGTATAGTGAAGAATTATAATAAAGAAAACAAGATTATGGTCTTATAGTTATTAAATTTGTGGGTACCCAAAAATCAATACATAAATATATTTTATAATATCAGGCAATGACATTATTATAATGTCATTAAATAGGAATAAGGAATATTAACTTTTAAAATTAGTCTATTTTCTAATGAATGGATCTTATCACAGCAGTGATTAATATACATTTGTGCATGTGTGTAGTTTTTTTGTAAAGTCTTTGCACATTTAAGATTTTGAGATATTATATCTTTATATATGCCTCCTCCTTATTCACTGATTCTTTAAATGTTGAGTCCCTTCAGGTTCTTTCCTCAACTTCACCATTATTTCCTTCTTTACCTTTCCTTTTGTCCCTTTTCCCTTTTTATCATATTTCTTTCCCCTTGATCTCATTTTATTTATCCTTCATCAGTTGGTCAAAAGGAAATTCTAGATCTCTCCGATTCCCTTGTCTTTAAGTATATGTCCTGAAAACACTATATTGACAATACGAAAGTTTATGATTCTAGCCCAGGACTCAATCTTTAAGGTTCTATTCTCTCTTCCAGAAGAGAGAGCTCAAGCTGGCCAAGCACTGCCTTAGCAAGGGTTCAGTGTCTGACTCACAGCTGTGGTTCATATAGTACAACAAGGTAAGTAACAACATTTTATTAGGGGAGAAAGCTAAGGATCAAGGCGGAAACAGAAATCAAGAATGTGATGTAGGGATGATACTGGTTTATTAATGAGCCAGAAAAACAAGAACATGAATAATGGATGGAAATGAGTGACCGAAAAAAACCAACACTGAAAGCTAGACTATGAACTACCAGCATTGTGTATACATGAGTAGGAGAAGCCTGTTTAAAGAATTTGAGCCAAATTCTAACACTGACATTTTCTGTGTTTCTCAATATTCATTTCTATATGAATATGACGTGGAGATTTTAAACTCACTATGTCCAAATGTTAGCCTTTTCTTATCGTCTCTTTCTTTTCTTCTTACCTTCAACTCTTCCATTATAATCTGCTCTTTGTTTCATCTTCCTCCTCTTGGTTAAGTAGAATCAGCTCCTCAGCCAACCCAGTTACAGAAATATCAGGAAGTTGGAATACAGGTCAATAAGATATATCCAGACTAAAGTACAAGGAGAAGTAATAAAGACAGAACTTCCAAGAAAGAGTGCAAGGGAAATATCCCCAAAGTACATAGTTGTATATTTTAGTTGTAGGTCCTTCTAGTTGTGGTATGTGGGACACTGCCTCAACCTGGCCTAATGAGCACTGCCATGTCCCACACCCAGGATCCAAACCTGCAAAACCCTGGGCCGCTGAAGCAGAGCACGCGAACTTAACCACTTGGCCATGGGGCCGGCCCCTAGAAGCTTCTTAACTTATGTCCAAAGTTGTGTACTATTATTTCATGTCACATTGTGATAAGTTAAAGATTCACATTGCAAACAGTAAAGCAACTGCTAAAGATAAAATATGAAAAGGAAAAGCTAAAAGTTCAATCAGAAAGATAACATATTAAAAATACTTAATATAAAAGAAGGCAGAAAATGAAGGGATAAAGAAAAAAGGAGAACAAATAGAATACAAATTGTAATATAAAAGGGTTAATATGATTGGTAATTTCATCTAATGCAAATGGTATAAAATCTCCAATAAAAGACAGAAATTGTAGACAGAAAGAACAAAGTCCAATTATGTGTGGGTAATGAGTTTAATTTGTTGTTAGTTCTGTGGAATTGATTCTGACTCCTAGCAACGTTGTGTAAAGCAGAGCAGAACCCTGCCCACTCTTTTTTCTACCATCCTCTCACCTCCTGGAGCTATATTAGACAATACTCTGCTGTATTTGTAGGGTTTTCATGGCCAGTTTATTCTAAAGTGGGTGGTCAAGTCCTTCTTCCTAGTCTGTCTTAGTCTGGACGCTCTACTGAAACCTGTCCACTATGGGTGACCCTGCTGGTATTTGAAATACCAGTGGCACAGCTTTCAGCATCACAGCAACACACATCCACCACAGTATGACAACCAACAGATGGGTGGTAGGGTTCAATGACTGGGAAATGAACCCTGGGCCACAGTGGTAAGAGTGTCAAATCTTAACCACTAGACCACCAGGACTGGCTAATGAGTTGAATAGTGACACCCAAAAAGATATGTCCAAGTTCAAACCACTCATGGGATAATAAAACCAAAAAGAAAATTCGAAAATAATTTGAACTGAATGATGATAAAGTCAAAACATATCAAAATATGTGAATCATTCTGCTAAGCAGTACTAGAGGAAACACTATAGCTTTAAATTCCTATATTAGGAAAAATGAGTGAGCTAAAATAAATGATTTAAGCAGCTAGAAAAAGAAAAGCAAATTAAACTCAGAATTACTAGATGTTAGGAAATAATAAAGGTAAAAGAATGGAAATAGAGACCTGAAAAACAGCAGAAAACCTCAATGAAGAGATTAAAAAAATTGATAAATCTTTAGCTAAACAGTTCAAGAAAACAACAACAACATAAAGAGAAGACAGGAATTACCAATATCAGGACAGAAAGCGGGATAATTTGACCAACATTGCTAAAAAATAAGGTGATATTGTGTACAAGATTATGGCAGAACAAATTGCAAATGTACATAAAATGGAAAAATTACTTAAAACAAAAGTTAACAAAATTGTCTCTAGAAAAAAAGAGAAAATTTGAATGAGTCTACATCTGTTAAAGGAATGCATGACTTGAACACATTTCCACAGAGGATTCACCACGCCTGGATATTTTCACTGATGAATTATAGCACACGTATGAGGAAGCAATGTTACTAATTGTATAAAAAGTTTCTAAGAAATGAAAGAGACACAACGCATCTCCAAATTATTTTTTGAGGACACAATTGCTCTGATGCTAAAACTAGGAAAAGATTTATATAAAAGAAACATAAAATGAGTATTCCACATCAACATAGATGCAAAAAGATTATCAAATCCAAATATATCAACATATGGAAATAATGCAATGTGAACAAATGACATTTATCCCTAGAATTCAAGGTTTATGTAACATTAAAAGTAGACCAAGGGGCCAGCATAGTGGTGCAGCAGTTAAGATTGCATGTTCTGCTTCAGCAGCCTGGGGTTTGATGGTTCAGATGCTGGGTGTGGGCCTACACACTGCGAGTTAAGTCATGCAGTGGCAGGTGTCCCACATATAAAGTAGAAGAAGATGGGCACAGATGTTAGCTCAAGGCTAGTTTTCCTCAGCAAAAAGAGGAGGATTGGTGACAGACGTTAGCTCAGGGCTAATCTTCCTCGAAAAAAAAAAATACATCAATACAAATCATTAATAGAATTATGAAGAAAAATGCATCTAAGTATCTCTAGAGATATAGAAAATCATTTGAACAAATTTCAACAATTTTTTTTTTATTTAGTTTAAAAACAGTTTTCAGATTTTATTTTTGTACACTTGACAATTTCTTCAGAGTTGTCTTGGATTACTAATAACAATTTTTAACTCAATCAACTAGAACTGGAAGGAAACATCCTTGGCCTGATAAGGAGCAACTGTAAAAAGATCCACACAGCTGATATCATACTTGGAAAATTTGAATACTATTCCCCTATGGTCACAAACAAGGCACTAGTGCTAACCCTTATCAACTCTCTTCAGTACTGTACTATAGTTCCTATCTAAAGCAATAAGAAAAGGAAAAGAAAGAAAAGGCATACATAATAAGTAAAGATGTTCTAGGTAGAAGACATCCTGATTGTTGGGCTGTCCATTCTACTAAAATTGATCTATAACATCCAAAGCATTTCCAATCATGTCTACCAACTTTTTTTTTTTCTGGAAGAAACTGACACACAATCTACATGTCCTCAAAATATGTTACTGCAAAATACTATGGATATTAAAAAAATCTTGCAAAATAAGAACAAAGTTGGAATACATAATTATGTGATTTTAATCTTTATTTATGAAGATATGATAAGCAATATAGCATGGTATTGGTGTAAATATAGACATAGAGATCAGTGGAATAGAACCAGAAGTCTAGAAATAGATCTCACACAGATATTCATTTATACTCAGCAAAGTTGCCAAGGTAAATCAATAGGGCAAAAATAATCTTTTCAATCATTTTTTTTTCTTGAACTGGATATCCATATGGAAATAAATTTTGACTCACATACTACACAAAAATTAACTTGAAAATGATCATTGATCTCATTCAAAAGCTAAAATTTGAAACTACTGCAAAAAATATCTAGGAGAAAATATTCACAACTTGGGACTAGGCTAAGATTTGTTGGATAGGAACAGAAAATATTGATGAATTCAAAATGAAAATTTTAAACTAGTGTTCAACTAAAGATACTACTAAGAAAGTTACAAATATTTAAGAGCCATAGACTGTGACACTATGTTCACAGTACTGAGTCATAGTACATAGAACTTTCATCTAGAATATAAAGGAATCCTTTAGAACTCAACAGTATGAAGACAAAGAAGCGATTGGTCTTAAAAAAATGAACAAATGATTTGACAGACACTTTGCAAAGAAGCTATACCAATAGCCTTAAGCACATGAAAAAGTTCTCAATTTAATTAGGGCAAGACAAATAAAATCATAATGACATACCAATGCACACACACAATTTTAAAAAGACTGACAATTCTATGTGCTGACAAAGATTTGGAGCATCTGCAACTCACGCACTGATGGTGATAATGTATATTGCTACAATCACTTTGGAAAATGAACTGGAAGTTTCTTCTAATATTACCATCTGGTCTAGCAATTGAACTCCTCTCCTATTTATTTAGCCAACAGAAATGAAAGTGTATGTCCACCCAAAGAATTTTTACATCAATGTTCATAGCAGCTTTATTCATAATAGTAGGAGTGAGAAAAACAACTGAAATGTCCTTCAGTAGGTAAATGGATAGATATACTACTCAGTAATAAGATCTATATAATATTAACACTCAGAATCACAAGTGAATTTAAAAAACCTTATGCTGAGTGAAAGAATACAAACACAGAAGAGTACAAGCAGTATAATTTCATGTATCTATATATTTATGTTTATGTATATGTATCTATGCCTGTCTCTATCTGTCTACCTACCTACCTACCTACCTACCAACTTAACTACCTAAATTTCTGGAATGGCCCAAACTAATCTGTAATGACAGGTAGCAGAACAGTGGTTTGGGCCAGGGCTGGGGAGAGGGGACTAACTGTAAACGGTCATGATAGAACATTTTGGAATGATGAAATGCTCCTATATCTTGCATACAGTAGTGGTTACACAGATGCATATGTTGTCAAAACTCATTGAACTGTATACTTAAAATGTATATACTTTGAAACTAAATTACCTCTCAATAAATTCAATTTAATTACATCAGTTCAAGAACTTCCATAGTCACACTTTTTTTTTTTGGCAGGGAAAGATTCCCCTGAGTTAACATCTGTTGTCAATCTTCCTTTTTTTCCCCCTCACCAAAGCCCCAGTAATTGGTTGCTTATCCTAGTTGTAAGTTGTTCTGGTCCTTCCATATGAGCCATTGCTACAGCATGGCAACTGACGGGTGGTGTGGTTCCATGACTGGGAAGTGAAACCAGGCCACCAAAACAGTGAGCACCAAACTCTAACTACTTAGCTATGGAGCTGGCTCATAAGCAGCATTTTCTTTTGTTTTTTGTGAGGAAGCTTGGCCCTGAGCTAACGTCTGTTGCCAATCTTCCTCTTTTTGCTTAAGGAAGATTGACCTTGAGCTAATATCCATGCCAATATTCCTCTACTTTACGTGGGATGCTACCACAGTATTGTTTGATGAGCAGTGCTGGGTCCGAACCCAGGATTTGAACCTGTGAACCCTGGGCCGTGGAAGCAGAGCATGTGAACTTAACCACTACACCACTGGGCTGGCCCCAATAGTAGCATTTTTTAATAAACAAAAATTGAAAATAATGCAAGAGGGCATTGTTTCGGAGGAGACACAACCAGGACTTCTTGAGAGCTTCTAATTTTAGTTTTTTATCTCACTTTGTGAGAATCCCCCCAGGCTATATACCTACGATTTGTTCCTACTCTGAGTCAGTTATACTTTAATAAATAAATTAATCAAATAAAAATTGCAAACACGAAAGAGAATTCTGGAAGAGGAATTGGAGACAACGTGTTCAAGACAACTCTTCCAAGGAGTTGTCTTACTTAGAAAGTGGAGAAAATAAATAGTTCAGCAATTCATGGGGGGAAAAATTGCAGCTCATTTATATTCTGAAGAAATGCTGGAGAGAGAAAGACTACTTTTGCAGAATCCTTTGTTAGGGCTCTAGTGCATAATAGAAGCACTTGCCTTGTTTAGGAACATGGATAGTTCCATCCATGATAATAGTGGCATAACAGAATACATGGGTGCAGACACAAAGAATTATTATGAGTATTATATGGGCTTAGTTGCATCTCAGCCCACAAGAATGCTCCATGGGGCCGGCCCCGGGGCTGAGTCATTAAGTTCATGTGCTCCGCTTTGGTGGCCCAGGGTTTCACTGGTTTGGATCCCGGGTGCGGACATGGCACCACTCATCAGGCCATGCTGAGGCTGCGTCCCACATGCCACAACTAGAAGGATCCACAACTAAAATATACAACTGTGTATCGGGGGACTTTGGGGAGAAAAAGGAAAAATAAAATCTTTAAAAAAAGAAAAAAAGAATGCTCCATGCCAAGGCAGCTCAGCCACCACATGAGTGAGCCCATCGAGCCCAGCAGCCCAACTGGGCTGCCAGTGAATAGGCAACATAGGTAAGGGAGTCTAACACACTGTAAGCTTACAACATATTACTTATTAGTAACCATACTGATACTACTACTATAATTACTACTAGTTTTGTTAGTGGACAAGTGCTGAGGAATGTGAGGTAGGAACTGAACAGGACCAAAAACAGTGACTTTCATAGTTAATTTCACTCCTAGTGACTTTCATTTTTTTCCTTATGCAATCTTAATTACTTCACTGAACAGGAAACATTACAGGATTAGATTATATCTGGTGAAAAGTGCATTTACAAGAAAACGAAATAAACCTGTTAATATATACAAGAATTCCAATTCATAGATAGTACAAAAAACACAAAATTTTTAAAAACATTTTTGATTGAAAGAAACCTTTACAGAACAATTTAACATCATGAATAAGATCAAATTGGCTCCTTGCTTTTGTATAAAAGGATTTTATATGTAGCAAACATTTTAAAGAAGCATTTATTTACTGTTGTGATTTGTAAGCAGTGTAGTTAAGAAGATAACTCATATTTTGACTTGTTTATCCGACATTTGCTCATCATTGAGACTTAGACAGTGACTACTGAATAATTAGTTTGAACTATATAAAATTGGTGATATTAAATGATTCTGACCTGCAGAAATGATAATTTCTTGTGGTTCAATCTATTAATATAGTATAAAGAGAATAATTTCTACTTTTAAGGGATATTATTTTAAGATATGTTTTGAAGCAGAATTCCATTTCAAAAGACAGATTATTAGATTATTTGTCAAAACATTAGATGTGTGCATGCCTTTGTTTTCTCAAAAATAGTAAGATTATGGGTTTGAGTCTCTGTCCCACACTGAACCAGGCTGTGAGAATTTTTCAGTTTCAGGTTTGAGAGAGGATGAGCCATCTGCTCCAGCCAATATGCACTTTTTTCAATAAAAGTAAATATTACCAGAATGACATCAGCATCATCATGGAGTGACCTGTTCCCTTAGTCTCTCCCCACTAAGCAGAGGATACCCACACAGCACAATAGGACATCTGAGAGATCTATGGAGCAATACATCTCAAGGTGGGTGTATTGGATCCCTGGGAAGCAGTGGAAGGAGATGCATGGATCTCCTCCCACTCCCCAGTGATCTATGTCACGAGTCCTCACACAATTGCCAGCAGACGACTCTAAGAGGAGGTAGGGGAACAGGCAGGCCTCTGTGCAAGCACTATCACTTTCGGAGTTGCAGCTCAGTCTGTGAGAATGCTCCACACCAAGGCAGCTCAGCCACAATGCGGTTTACCCCAGCAAGCCCAGCAGCCCAGGTGGGCTGCCAGTGAGGACCGAGCAGGGTGATGTGCATGAAAGACAGACTCTTCCCCTCTTGTCTGGCCCATGTGTCTGACCCACCAAGTAGCAGTGGCTAGCAGGCAAACACAGATGAGCTCTATCAGCACAACTTCAAGTAGATGGGAACAACTTCCAGTAGCAGAGGTGGGTTCAGAAAACACAGCTCCTGCCCCCTGCAGTGGTGGCAGGTGGAATCTACAACCAGATATTACCATTATGTTCCAGCAAAGGTCCACTTCATCAAACATCATCAAGAAATACATTAACATTCCAGATCAGCAGGAAAACGACAAGTCTCCAGAAACCAATACTGAAGCACAGAAATTTACAATCTGACTGAGTAGACATGGATGGACCTTGAGGGTATTATGTTAAGTGAAATAAACCAGACAGAGAAAGACAAACACTGCAGGATTTCACTCATATGTGGCAGATAAACAAACACATGGACAAAGTGAACAGATTAGGGGTTACCAGAAGGGAAGGGGGTTGCTTGGTGGTCAAAAGGGGTAAAGTGGCACATATATATGATTACGGATATAAATTAGACTATTGGTGGTAAGCATGATGCAGTCTATACAGAAACTGATTAATAATGTACACCTGATATTTCACAATGTTATAAACCACTATGACCTCAATAAACTAATTTTAAGATTAAGGTCAATATGAATTTGGTTATGAAAAGTAACATACAACATTATACAGTAATAAACTAAAATTTTCTTTGAGTCAGTTCTCTCATTTGTAAGGAGTAAATCCCAAGTTTTTAGCACCACAGAAAAATATCTTTTTAAATTCAAAGGAGACTAAATTTATCAAGTTATTAGTACTACATTTGAGGGTGCATTCTAGATTATTTTCAGACATTGTTTAATTTAATGCTTGGGCAGCTTGTGGAAGTAAATCCTACTATACTGCAATTTTAGAGATAAAATATGCTCAGAAAGTTTGTGTTGCTTGTCCAAGGTTATGTTGATGGTTGGGTGGCAGAACATGCACTATAATTTGCTATACCTTCATTCCAAAGCTTGTTTAATATGCTAGAGTGGATAGCTATATCCTTAATGGGTCAGTTGTGTCTAACCGATCTTTCCTTTGATTGTATGATACCATTTAGTAGAAGGGATATATCCAGGGTAGGGTTGAAAATGGTAACATGATGTAAAGTTAGGGCAAATGTTGCTTTAGCTATTATCAATAACTTGCACGATTGCCCTGTGATTCAGGCACTGGGTTTTAGTTTTAGGATTAGGGCCCCTATAGATTCTTCTCAGTTGGAATATGAATAGAAAACATTATTACTTGCAACACGAATTGAGAGATTCCTCATTTATTTTTGCTGATAATCAAATATCTGATATTGTGTTAGTTACGCCCTCAAACCCTACCTTTTAGAAAACAAAAACGGAGGAAGTGGAGCTAAAGTAGCTTGATCAGAGGTGAGAATTTGGAGAAGAATTTGGTTTACAGAGTCATAGCTGGATTTGAATGCTCCTCTAAAGTGGCAGATTGGGAGGGAGTACCGACAAACTCAATAATAGAGATATAAGCTACCATTAGATCAAGGGAGAGCAAAGATGGGAGTTTAGGTTATGTTGTCAAGTTAGAAGTTTAGATAAAGAAGATAGTACACTCGTATCAGTCTCTGTATGAGATCACGGATGAGATAAGCATCCATCCTGAGTGTTCGGAACCATTCTTTTTAGAGATAAATTTGATAGAATTACTAGAACCTTGAAAACACTGTAAAAACACTACATGGTGATTTCAAAATCAGATGAGTAAATGTGTTTTTATGTAATTTAAAATGGATTTTATATCACATATTTGGCACCTCTATACATTCATGTGTAGCAATACCTCTGATATGGCACTGTCAAGTTGAATATTAGACTGAGTTTCAATCACATTTTGACATCAAATACTTTGTAAAATAAAATTCTATTTATATGAAAGAGATCAGCATATGTTTTCAAACATAAAATCATTTACAGTTTTGGCATATTAATATTATGATTATATTGATTTGGAAAAAAATCAACATTCCTTGACTTTGATAGCTTATGGTCAGTTAACACTGATAAAAAAATACTGAAAAAGCTAGAAAGACCTTGATCCATAATTATGAAAAAAATTAACAATATTCAATTATCTAATTGCAACAAATTTTGTTAATAAGGGTGAATTTCTGTGAGAATTTACTAGACACTAGGTGATAAGATGATAGTTAATATCCTTATTTTATATATGAGGAAGGTGAAATCTTTTTTTAAATTTTTTTTATTGAGTTAATGATAGGTTACAATCTTGTGAAATTTTGGTTGTGCATTAGTGTTTGTCATTCGTGTTGTAGGTGAACCACTTCGCCCTTTGTGCCCACCCCCCACCCCACCTTTCCCATGGTAGCCACTAATCTGTTCTCTTTGTCCAAATTTTTAAATTCCTCATATGAGTGCAGTCATACACAGATTATCCTTCTCTAGCTGGCTTATTTCACTTAACATAATTCCTCAAGGTCCATCCATGTTATTGCAAATGGAATGATTTTGTTCTGTTTTGCAGCTGAGTAGTATTCCATTGTATATATGTACCACATCTTCTTTATCCACTCATCTGTTGATGGGCACTTAGGTTGCTTCCATGTCTTGGCTATTGTGAATAATGCTGCAATGAACATTGGGGTGCATAGGACTTTTGGGATTGCTGACTTCAAGCTCTTTGGATAAATACCCAGTAGTGGGATGGCTGGATCGTATGGTAGTTCTATTTTTAATTTTTTGAGGAATCTCCATACTGTTTTCCATAGTGGCTGCACCAGTATGCATTGCCACCAGCAGTGTATGAGGGTTCCTTTTTCTCCACAACCTCTCCAACATTTGTTACTATTAGTTTTAGATATTTTTGTTATTCTAATGGGTGTAAAGTGATATCTTGGTGTAGTTTTGATTTGCATTTCCCTGATGATCAGCAATGATGAATATCTTTTCTTGTGCCTATTGGCTATCCGTATGTCTTCTTTGGAGAAACGTCTGTTCACGTCTCCAGACCATTTTTTGATTGGGTTGTTTCATTTTTTGTTGTTGAGTTGTGAGAGTTCTTTATATATTATGGATATTAAGCCTTCGTCAGATATATTACTTGCAAATATTTTTTCCCAGCTAGCGGGTTATTTTTTTGTTGCAATCCTGTTTTCATTTGCCTTGAAGTGGCTCTTTAGTCTGATGAAGTCCCATTTGTTTATTGTTTCTATTGTTTCCCTTCTCTGAGAAGGCATGGTGTCCGAAAAGATCCTTTTAATACTGATGTCAAAGAGTGTACTGCCTACATTTTCTTCTAGAAGCCTTATGGTTTCAGGTCTCACCTTTAGGTCTTTGATGCATTTTGAGTTTATTTTGGTGAATGGTGGAAAAGAATGGTCAATATTCATTCTTTTACATGTGGCTTTCCAGTTTTCCCAGCACCATTTGCTGAAAAGACTTTCTTTTCTCCATTGTATGCCCTCAGCTCCTTTGTCGAAGATAAGCTGTCCATAGATGTGTGGTTTTATTTCTGGGCTTTCAATTCTGTTCCATTGATCTGTGCATCTGTTTTTGTACCAGTACCATGCTGTTTTGATTACTGTAGCTTTGTAGTATGTTTTGAAGTCAGGGATTGTGATGCCTCCCATTTTGTTCTTTTTTCTCAGGATTGCTTTAGCAATTCAGGGTCTTTTGTCGCCCCATATGAATTTTAGGATTCTTTGTGCTAATTCTGTAAAGAATGTCATTGGGATTCTGATTGGGATGGTGGTGAATCTGTAGATTGCTTTAGGTACAACGGACATTTTAACTATGTTTATTCTTCCAATCCATGTACATGGAATGTCTTTCCGTCTCCTTATGTCGTCATCTAATTCTCTCAGAAAGGCCTTGCAATTTTCATTATATGGATCCTTCACTTCCTTAGGTAAATTTACCCCAAGGTATTTTATTCTTTTTGTTGCGATTGTGAATGGCATTGTGTTCTTAAGTTTTTTTTCTGTTAGTTCGTTATTATAATATAGAAATGCTACCGATTAATGCAAATTGATTTTATACCCTGCAACTTTGCTGTAGTTGTTGTTTACTTCTAAGAGTTTTCCAATGGATTCTTTGGGGTTTTCTATATATAAGATCATGTCATCTGCAAACAGCGAGAGTTTCACTTCTTCCCTCCCTATTTGGATTCCTTTTATTCCTTTTTCTTGCCTGATTGCTCTGGCCAGGACCTGCAGTACTATGTTAAATAAGAGTGGTGATAGAGGGCATCCTTGTCTCGTTCCTGTTTTCAGGTGGATGACGTTCAGTTTTTACCCATTGAGTATGATGTTGGCTATGGGTTTGTCATATATGGCCTTTATTATGTTGAGGTAGTTTCCTTCTATGCCCATTTTGTTCACAGTTTTTATCATAAATGGCTGTTGGATCTTGTCAAATGCCTTCTCTGCATCTATTGAGATGATCATGTGGTTTTTATTCCTCAGTTTGTTGATGTGGTGTATCACGTTGATTGATTTGTGGATGTTGAACCATCCCTGTGTCCCTGGTATGAATCCCACCTGATCATGATGTATGATCCTTTTGATGAATTGCTGAATTCTGATTGCCAAAATTTTGTATAGAATTTTTGCATCTATGTTCATCAGTGATATTGGGCTATAGTTCTCTTTTTTCGTGGTTTCCTTGTCAGGTTTTGGTATCAGCGTGATGTTGGCCTCATAGCATGTCTTAGGAAGCATTCCATCTTCCCTAATTTTTTGGAATAGCTTGAAAAGGATAGGTATTAAATCTTCTCTGAAAGTTTGGTAGAATTCCCCAGGAAAGCCATTTGGTCCTGGAGTTTTATTCTTTGGGATGTTTTTGATTGCTGTTTCAATCTCTTTCCTTGTGATTGGTCTGTTCAAATTGTCTGCCTCTTCTTGAGTGAGCTTTAGGAGATTGTAGGAGTCCAAGAATTTATCCATTTCCTCTAGGTTATCCATTCTGTTGGCATATAGTTTTTCGTAGTATTCTCTTATAATCTGTTATATTTCTCCAGAGTGTGTTGTTATTTCTCCTCACTCATTTCTGATTTTGCTTATTTGAGCTTTCTCCCTTTTTTCTTTGTAAGTCTGGCTAGGGGTTTGTCAATTTTACTTATCTTCTCAAAAAACCAGCTCTTTGTTTCATTGATCCTTTCTACTGCCTTTTTCGTTTCAGTAGTATTTATTTCTGCTCTGATTTTTATTATTTCTCTCCTTCTGCTGACTTTGGGCTTTATTTGTTCTTTTTTCTCTAGTTCAGTTAGGTGTAGTTTAAGATTGCTTATTTGGGATTTTTCTTGTTTGTTAAGATGTGCCTGTATTGCGATGAATTTTCCTCTTAATACAGCTTTTGCTGTATCCCATATGAGTTGGTATGGCATGCTATCATTTTCATTTGTTTCCAGGTATTTTTTTATTTCTTGTTTAATTTCTTCAATGTTCCATTGCTTGTTCAGTAGTGTGTTGTTTAGTCTCCACATCTTTGTGCCTTTCTCAGCTTCTTTCTTGTAATTAATTTCTAGCCTTATAGCACTATGATTGGAGAAGATGCTTGTTATTATTTCAATTTTTTAAATTTGTAGAGGCTTGTCTTGTTTCCCAACATATGGTCTATCCTTGAGAATGTTCCATGTGCATTTGAGAAGAATGCGTATTCAGCTGTTTTAGGGTGAAGTGATCTATATATGTCTATTAAGTCCAATTGTTTTAGTTTTTCATTCAGCTCCACTATTTCCTTGTTGATTTTCTGTCTGGATGATCTGTCCATTGATGTGAGTGGGGTGTTGAGGTCCCCTACTATTATTGTGTTGTTTTTAACATCCTCCTTTAGGTCTGTTAATAGTTGCTTTATGAATCTTGGTGCTCCTGTGTTGGGTGCATAGATATTTATAAGCGTTATTTCTTCTTGATGAAGTGTCCCTTTGATCATTATATATTGTCCCTCTGTGTCTCTCTTTACCTGTCTTATTTTGAAATCCACTTGGTCTGATATAAGAATTGCAACACCTGCCTTTTTTTGCTTGCTATTAGCTTGAAGTATTGTCCTCCACCCCTTCACCCTGAGCCTCTGTTTGTCCTTGGAGCTGAGGTGTGTTTCTTGGAGGCAACAAATTGTTGGATCTTGTTCTTTAATCCATTTTGCCACTCTGTGTCTTTCTATGGGAGAGTTCAATCCATTCACATTGAGAGTGATTATTGATGCATGTGGACTTAATGCTGTCAATCTGTCGCTCATTATCTTGTTTTCCTGTGTTTCTTTTCCTGTGTGCTTTAGACTATCCATTTAATACTGCAATTTCTTATGCTGGGTTTCTTAGATTTTTCCTTATTTATGACTTGTGACTCTGTTCTGTATTCTATTTTAGTGTCTACCTTGACGTTTGTATTTAGAATCTCGTGTATAATATAGTCTATTCTCTGGTGGTCTCTTACTTACTTGACCAATACTGATTTAGACCCTTTGCTCTTCCCCTACTAAATAATTATTTTCATTTCTTATTCCAACTCGTGTTAGGAATTTGTACTTAGAGTGATAAGATCGTCCTTGCTTTGGTAGTTTACTTACCTTTACCCTAATGCTATAGTTGAATATTTGCTATCCTGTTCTGGTTCTATCCATTGGCCTCCCTAGTCTGTGGATTGTGACCCCTTTGTCCCTTTTTTCTTTTTTCAGGTATGAGAACCTTCTTGAGGATTTCTTGTAGTGGAGGGCTTTTAGTTACAAATTCCCTTAACTTTTCTTTGTCTGGAAAAGATTTAATTTCTCCCTCATATGTGAAGGAAATTCTTGCTGAATAGAGTATTCTTGGCTGAAGATTTGTATCTTTTAAAGCTTTGAATATGTCATTCCATTCTCTCCTAGCTTGTAAAGTTTTGGTAGAGAAATCCGCTGACAGTCTGATAGGGGCTCCTTTATAGGTTATTCTCTTCTTATTTCTTACTTCCCTGAGTATTCTGTCCCTATCTTTCCTTCTTGCCAATTTTACTACTATGTGCCTTGCAGTAGGTCTTTTTACATTGACAAATCTAGGAGATCTGAAAGCTTCCTCTACACACATTTCTCCGTCAATCCCTAGATTTGGGAAGATCTCTTCAATAATTTCGTTAAGCACACTTTCTGCTCCATTTTCCTTTTCCACGTTCTCCAGAATTCCTATGATCCTTATGTTCTTACTCCTCATTGAATCCACTATCTCTCAGAGATTTTCCTCCCTTTTTTTAATTCTTAGTTCTCTTTCTTCCTCTGTCTGGAGCCATTCAGCCTGTCTATCTTCAATTATGTTAATTTGCTCTTCTATGGTGTCTACACGGGCATTCAGGGAACCCGTATTCTGTTTTATGTTGTCCATTGTGTTTTTCATCTCTAATAATTCTGTTTGATTCTTCTTTATGATTTCAATCTCTTTTGTGAAGTAACTCCAGAACTCGGCTTGTTTCTCTATCTTTCTCTCTACCTCATTGAGTTTTGTTATTACAGCTGCGCTGACCTCATTATCACTTACTTTACCTAATTCCAAGTCCTCAGGACTTAATTCTATGTTTTTATTGTCTTCCTTCTTGTCTGCGGCTTTTATAAATTGCTGGATGGTAGAGGAATGGTTTTTTCACATGGTGGTAGAATTCGGTTGCAGTTACAGCCTGTTGCCACTAGATGGGTGTCAAGAGCTGTGTGTTATGAGCTATCCGCCTTCGGGCAAGATGGCTGCGCCCAGTGGCTTTACCAGGAGGGAGGGGCTGCTATTCTCGTGCGCTGATCTGGATTCAGATCATTTCTGTTCTCTGGTCTCTCGAGGCCCTGGGTTTATGGGGTCCCTGCGGACGGAAGCTTTCCCCCCGTTAGCAGGTTTCCACTGAACCAGCGACAAGAGTCCTGGATGATCCCCTGGTCACACGGCCCCTCCCCCACTCCTTCCCAACCTGCGCAGCAGCGATCTCAGACTCTGGGGGAGGGAGCGATGTTCTCTCCTACCCGTTCCAGTGCCTCTGAGGCCATAAGTAAGGTTTATGATCTCCACCTTTTTGGTATTGTAGTCTCTAACGTGTTGGCATTAGATTTATTCTCTGAAATTCAGTTTTTCCAGTCCTTCGTTGTAATTTGGAGGGGAGAGAATCCCGGGTCAGCCCACCCCGCCATTTTGCTCTGCCCCTTCTGAATCAGTGAATCTCCTTTCAGTTCTTAATTGTATTTCTTCATCACTGTTGTCAGAGTGGGCCAATTTTATTAGACTTAAAATTACAAGAATTTAAAATTGCTGACACTATTTTTTTTTAATTTTTTTATGTTTTCCCTTTATTCTTTTATTCCTTTTCTAAATTCTTAAGTTGGAGACTTAACATGGACTTTTCTAAATAAATATTTAAGGATAAAACTATCCTGTTAAGTATGCTTTCAGAAGTTTTTACATATTACATTTTTGCTAACAATCAAATGTAATATAAATTCCAATTTCCATTATGATTTCTTTTACCTGTGCTTGGATTCAATGTATCTTACTTTATTTTTCAGTTAGTTTTTCAGTTATGTTTTTTACTGGTTTCTAAATAACATTATAGTCAGAGAGAGAGCTGTATAATATGTTTTTAATCACTGAAGTTTTCTGTACTGATTATTACAAGGTTAACTTTAAAATGTGCCATGAATTCTAGAAAACTGTGTGTGTTCTCCAGCTGTTGAGTGAATTGTTCATATGTGCTCATTAGATTAAGTTTCTTGTGTTGTACAAACCTTCTGTTTTTCTGATTATTTTGTCTGACTTACCAGTAAGTTCCCAGGAAATATGAGTTAAAATTTCTCAATGTGATGCTGGATTCTTTTTCATTTCTTCTAGGAATTCTGTCAATTTTTTGTTCCATCTACTTTCAATCTGTTATCAGGCACATTCTCCCTTAAGATGATTTTATCTTCTTGTTGAATCAAATATTTTACCATTATACAGTGTTTTTTTTAATTAATGTCTAATTAGTCTAATTTTTCTCATATCAAGTTAGCCATGCCTGTCTTATTTGGTTGAATATTTGTAAATTTGTCATTTTTTTTCTACTGACATACGTAATTTTTTCGAGCACTTTGCATATGATTCAAACAGTAATATTTATAAAATAATGTTGCAATTTTCTTCTTACAAAAAAAGTAATAAAACATAAATGATTGTTAGATAAAACCCCAACCAACATATCTATTTGCATCTTAGAACATTATATGGGTATCTGAGACACATATTATGTTATAATTAAACATGATATTAAATGATATTCTCAAATTCTCTGCTAATTGAGCATAACACATTTAATGTAACCATGTTGGATAGGTGCAAATATGTCTTATAAGCAGCTAATAGCAGAGCTGCTTTTTAAATCCTAAAATTTTTAAAAAAGTAAAAATTTCACTTTCAATATATAAAATAAACATTTCATGCTATATTTCTGATAAATTCATCATCTGCTGGCTCAGGTGATTGCTTAATGTTTCTATCATCTCTCTTATGGTGGCTTCTTTTCCCATGTGCTTTGTGTGATTTATAATTCAAATCCATGATTTGTGAACACTTTTAAGGGAATTTTTTGAGATCTAGTTAAGGTAAATGTTGCTTTTTTTTTCTCCCAGGGAAATAGAGGCACTACCTTATTGAGGTCTATGTAAACCAAATTATCCGCTTGGGTTTCTCTGCAAGCAGGTGTGCTGTAAATTCTAGTCCCAGACCTATTGAGAAGAATTACACAATTAGAAATTTTCAGGGAGATCATTTCTCTCTTTCTTTATTAAGAGTCAAAGCTGAGATAGACATTTTTCTCAGTATCTACCGCTGTGCAAGGAATAATTTTATTTCTAGTAAACAGGAGCATAGGTTTGTCTCCTGCGTCCAAGTGCTGAATCCTACAAGAAAGCATATGCCCCAGGAGCCGGGCTTAGGTATTGCTAAATTATCTCTCTGACTCTATTCTTTCTCTTAACTTTTCATCTTTCAAGGATTTTTCTCCTTTCTTCCACCTCTGGTATGTGTCTATGTACATTCATTTTTACATGCTGTTATCGCTTCTATTTGATCACAAAGCATACATTTTCTAAGAGAGTAATATCTTTCTTGTAGTAAATTTTCAGATGGATCTACTTTAATCATGAAATCTTTAGGGCAATTCTTCCCTGCTCTTATGCTCCAATATATCCTTTTCACTTTATTATCTATTTGTTTGGAACAAGGAGTGTGCAGTCACACAAAATCAATTACTTTCCCATTAGCCACTTGTTTACCGCTAGTTTCTCCTCAGATTTAATGCCAGAAGACAGAATCTTATTCACAACAGTCAGTTCAAATTCACATGGTTGGGATTCATCTAGCACATCTCTAGTGTGTGAAGAGATATGTAACAGCTGATATAGGCTTGAACAATAAATATAAAAATTTGCGGAATATCCTGACCTCAAGCCTTTATACTTAATATCTACATGTGCCTTACTTTCTAGCAGTGGATTGATGTCTTGAAATTTATTTTTTTGTATTTTTTTTCTGAGGAAGATTTGCCATGAGCTAACATCCATGCCCATCATCCTCTATTTTTTTGTAGTGGACTTCCAGCACAGCATGGTTGCTAACAGAGTGGCATAGGTCTGCACCCGGGAACCAAACCCTGGCTACTGAAGTGGAGAGTATTGAACTTACCATTAGGGCACTTGGGCTGGCCCTTGAAATTGATTTTTAAATGACTTCTAGGGGCTGGCCCTGTGGCCAAGTGGTTAAGTTCACACACTCTGCTGCAGGTGGCCCAGTGTTTCATTGGTTCGAATCCTGGGCGTGGACATGGCACTGCTCATCAAACCATGCTGAGGCGGTGTCCCACATGCCACAACTAGAAGGACCCACAACGAAGAATATACAACTATGTACCAGGAGGCTTTGCGGAGAAAAAGGAAAAAAATAAAATCTTTAAAAAAAAATTACTTTAATTCCAGTGTGAGGAAAGCAAATGGTTTTTGATTGGCATATCACCTTTGTCCTTGAGCTAAGTTCGGGTTTTTGTACAAGGATGTGAACTTTTAATACAATTATCAGGATATAGTATTTAAATTCTAAATCTTCATTTTCGAAACGTATCTGCATGACCATGTTGAAATATTTTCCAGTTGATCTTGCAATCCGATTATGGTGGCAGTGAGCATTGTCACAAGCAGTTACGCCAAGTTTTTTTTACTGCCACTGGAGAATCCATGGCCCCCTTGGCCCTTCCCGCTTAGCTGAGCCCTACAGATTAGAAAACCTGCTAAGGTGGTTCTATAGTATTAATTCATTGGAGAATTATTTCTCCTATTATTCTTTCACTTCTCACAGGCAATAAATTTACTGGACCAAAAAGAGATTAAAAAGTTAAATTTTTAGCTTTAAATTATGCCCTGCAAGTCACAGAGCAGTAAAATATACTTAAAGCTGTGAAGCCACTAAGGGAGTCATCATAATTTGATGTTGCTGAGAGCAAGCAGGACTTTTAAAGAGGAAAATTAAGGGTAGTATAGCTAATGTGAATAAAAATTAAGATCACACTAAAAGAGAGAAAAATGTGGCAGAGAAAGATGAAGAAATCTTTGTGGGCCTGCCCTCTTTTTAGCCAGCTAATTCTTTATCTGTCTATGGGTGTCCTACCCTAAGGTAGGGAGATTTATTTCTTGACTCTGATATAACGATCTTGGTAAAATATACGTACATTTGAGGAAAATTTTTACTTCTTCCTTGCAAAATTTATCTTTTCAACCATGCCAATAAAATGTCATGTTAGTAAAAAATGTTTTAAATTTGGGAAAAAATCATTGTTTTACAAAGATTTTAAAGACTTTTGGCTGGATAAGGTAATCGGGCATATGAACGACTTCCAAAATGTTAGTATCAAACGTTGTAGTTTGTTGCTTTGTCATGGCTTTCCACGTTAGTACAGAAAGAGAATCCATCAGGTTTAAGTGTGTAAGTCTCTTGGTCTGACCTAATTATCCTGGTTACACATCCAACTCTGCCCTGACTCCATCCGTGTCAGCTCTACCCTTTCCCTCAGTGTATGCACACAATACTTAATATGTACTGTGCGAAACTGAGTTCATTTAATCACTAATCTCTTTGTGACAAGCAGAACCTAGGCAAAGAAATAGATTTTTCTGCTTAAACTAGGGCCATTTTTACTTTTTCTGAAAATAAATAATGCTTTCTATACCTCTCATTCTACTTTTGTTCAGGTCTCTAACACGAATCCAAAAACACAGCAGATGGTCGTTGAAAACTTATATATTTTGGCCTCAGGTATATCTAGAGTTACATGTTAATTCTTCAGCTAATGTACTGCATGGTCTTGGTTTTGTTAATTGCACTAATCCTTCATTTATTATTTTTCACTATTGTTCTGAAATGAGGTATATAAGATGCCTAGCATGGAGATGGGGGTTATATAGAGATATAAGAATTAGAGCCTATTTTCTCTTCGTTTATTCTAAAGCTATGCACAGTAGCTAAATTACCCATGAACTGCTTATATTATATGCAATGATGAAAGGAATTACATCTACAATTGGAAGCCTGGTTCATCCACACACCCCCATTACTAATAACCTTAGGTATTTATGAACGAACTAAATATCACACAGATAATACCACCTTAAATTCAATATTTCATTTTTAAAATATAAATAGCATTTTTTAATTACAAAAAATATTATTGGGTCTTTGGACAAATACATAAATACAAATCTGAAACTAAAAAAAAATTAACTAAGTATATTCATTTGGTTTCAAGAACAAAGAGTTACTAATGTCATCATAAATAATGAGCACTTTAGTCTAAAGATCTATGTGGAACATTTAGGGATTCAAGGATTGCTTCTAATTTATAAACAGTAATCAAAGCATAGCACTTTTTCCTAAGAACTGGAACCACTCCAAGATGGCCCTAGGGATCTCAGCCACAATAAATTATGATCTTGATTCCAGGACACCACAATTAATATAAAAGTTTCTTTTCCAGTTTCAACAATATTTTCTTCTTTCTATAAAACATTATATTACATATATCTTTAAAATATAGATTTCGTTTTGTATTCCATTGCTTCTGCCTAATAACAGAGAGTTTTCCAGGGGGCCAGTGTAAATCCTGACTCTGCGATTTACCAACTGAGTGAGCTCAGGCAAAATTACTTAAATTCCATGTGATTCAATTTTCTCACTCCTATAGCTGAGATAACAATAGCACCCGTCTCATGGAGATGTTAAGAGGATTAAATGAATTATGTATATAATGTGCTTATAACACTAAATTAAGCAAAATAAAAATGGAAGGTAGATAGTAGAGGGGATTTTGCAGTAGCTTACACTATTAAAAGGATTAGTTGTAGAAACTAGAATTTACTCATCACAGGACTTCAAATGCTTTTTGACAACCACTCAAAGTAAGAGATATATTTTATACCACAATCCTGGAAAACCACACATGTATACGTGTACACACAAATAAAAGTGTCACAAAACAATACTTTTTATTCTGTATGATGCACATTGATGCTTTAAGTTATTGTAATCTTTTCCACTTTATTCTGTTTTACTTAAAAAAGAAATTCTTGGCTGTCATTCATTAGATTACTTTTACAACCCACAGTTGTGCTAGATTGAAAACAATAGTCTATAGCGTCCTTAGATATATTAACTGCTTCCAGGCCGCTTTCTCTTTTGTTTTTACCCTCTTCTGCCTGATCTCTCTGTCTCTCTCTCACTTCAATATGGCAGAGTATATGCTAGCTGAACACTCAGGAGTGACACACTTTTGGCTTTATGGGTCACATAAGAATGACACTTCTGTAGAAGCTTCAAAGAAACAAGCCTGAGATTCTGTTGTGAATCAAGTAGTCAAGTGGCTGTTTCTAACCCAGTCTCTGGAGAAAAGAATGCTCCTCTCTAGCTAGAATCACAGAGGGAAATCGGAAACTGAACACAGAAAGCAATGGTTGCCACAGTCTATCCCAGAAAACCCAGACCTCACACACACACATGATATATACAACTATCTTCACTTATGTATGTACACCCACGAATTTCTAAAACAATGCGACTGTCCCGTATACCAATTACGTAAATGAACATGTAGCTGTTATGCCTATATATGTATATACATATACATATAACATCTTATTCCAGAATACGAATGTGAAGTGTATGTAACTTTAAAATATCCAGACGTTTCTCTTTAAAAATCTGTAACCTTTGAGCTATCTGATCATTTAAACATGATTCCACACATAAAATAGAATAGTGAATGAAGAAATAAGGCAACCACGATAAACATTGTGATTTAGAAAAGGCTACCAGTTGAATATGCAATGACCATTGGTCCAGGGCCTACACCACATTCTACCAAACAGGAATCCTAATGTAAATTCAGTATTGACACATGTCCAAGGCTGATGGGCTGCTGTCTGCCCATTCATTCTCGATGTGACTATACAGGCCTGTGGAAAGAACAACCATACATCCTCTTCAAGCTGGATGCCAGACCTCCAATGTCTTTGAAACATGGCACTACTGCCCAAAGATTTAATTGGGAGCAGAGGGCCATCTTATTAATTTCCAGCAGCAGAAATCTTTTAAATCATTAATTTTTTTTAAATTGCTATCTGGCATATTTTTTTTTTTTTCTGAGAAAGATTCGCCCTGAGCTAACATTTGTTGCCAATTTTCCACTCTTTTTTTTTTTTCCTACTCAAAGCCACAGCACAAAGCTGTTTATTTTAGTGTAAGTCCTTTGCATTCTTCTCTGTGAGCCGCCGCCACAGTATGGCTACTTGACAGACAAGTGGTGTGGTTCTGGCCCCGGAACTGAACCCAGGCTGCCAAAGCAGAGCATGCCGAACTTTAACCACTAGGTGATCAGGGCTGGCTATAAATCATGAAATTTTAGGGTGAACCCACTCTGAGACTCTGTCTTTTAGCCATAGATGCATAGGTCTCAGTCTGTGTCTTTAGTTTTGGTATTTGAGTCTGACCAATGAGAAATAATAGGTAAAACTAGTCACCTCCATTCCCATCTCATAAATTACACTTGTGAGTGATGATACTCTTATCTTTGCCAAACATAACATCCATTGAAGTTTTTGGGGAGGGGATAAAGAATTAGGCTCCCTGCCATTTTCTTTGTGTTATTGTTTTAATTTCCCATTAGATGCCAAGCTAAATCCACATACTTCAGACCCTCATTTTTCGGTTTACCACAACTACAACATGAGGCAGAAAAGTCACTTCTGGCAATTTCAAATTATGGACACTTAGTGTTGGATCTCTGGCAGAAAACAGAAAGGTGCTCTTTTCTCACAACTGTATATATGAATCTCTTCTTTCAGACAGTTCAGCTTAACTCGAAGGTTCTCTCTTTAGTAGCACTTACATTTGTCTCATTCAGCACCTCATTAAGGAGTGAACATAAGTCATCAACACACACCAATTGCTTGATTATTTTTGGAGAGTCCTATTTTTCTAAGATGTCCCATATTCTTCCCAGATCCTTGGTTGTGTATTCTAAGCAATGAAAGTCAGTATTTTAATCAACTAGTTTGTTGCTATATAATGAGATTATGTCTCTCACAAGCCCTGGGTTGCTAGATAAAATACAGGATGCTCAGTTACATTTGAATTTCAGATAAACAAATAATTTTTAATGTACATGTGATGCACGAAATATTTGAAACATACTTATACTGAAAAGTTATTGTTTATTGGGAATTTCAATGTAACTAGGTGTTGTTTGTGTTACTTGTTAAATCTTGCCACTCTATGCAAGTAGGAAATGGAGGAATCCTCGCTACTCATTACATCATTTGGATTCAGACAGTTCCATATGGAGATTTATCATTTGCAACCCCTAATGTTGAATACTAATTACTGATCCAATATATACAGTCTGCATATATTCTCACAGAGCCCAAGGAGAGGATTCAATGAATTTCAAGGATTTTTAAGGACTGGAATTGAGCATTTGATAGAATTGGTGATCTTAATCCATGAATCCATCATTTCTCTCTGCTTCACTCAGATGTTGGCTTCATCTTTTCAAATTTTTCCACAAGAGAGCATTGAAACAAGATAGATACACTAACATTCTCACCTACATTTAATGTTAGATCTGATATTTGGTTTTTTTTGTACTTATGTTAATAAAATGCCCTCTCATTAATAATTCAATATAATGGCCTTGATATCCTGGTCATCTTTTATTACATCACTGTATTTTATTTTTTCAGACCAATTATTTCTTTCAAAAATCTTTTTGTTCATTTATCTGTCTCTCTCTCAATGGCCTGTCTTTCTGATTAGAATTCAAGTGACATAATGGCCAGAACTCTATCTTTATAGTAGGAAACTGCAAACCTTACTCGATTAGTCTCCTCCTCATATTTACCTTCCCAAAATTTGCTGCCCTTGGAAGCCTAAAACTTCTTCCTTTTGTCCTGTCATTTCTTACAAATGGATTGTTCTTTGCTGAAAGTGCAATATAAGCCTGAGTTTTAAGCTGATGCTTTGAGTTACTTTTCATTTAGGTTTCTTTGTACTGTGTGCTATATGCATTAATAAACTGTTTTCCTCCTGCTAATTTGTCTTTTCATTAAAGAGTTCCAGCTGAAAACCTAAGATAAGTAGAGGCAAAGTTTTGCCTCCCCTACATAGTTTAGGAAAGTCCTTTCTACAAACTACAGTAGGATATTTATTGGCATGTGACTTTTAGAACCAGACATAATGTTTAGAGTCATAATTCTTATACTTTGAGTTTAATAATTTTCCTTTGCATGCACACTGTCACCTTAACTAAATATATGTAGACCCAAGGTCATCAGGATCTCATCAAACTCTGGCCATGTATTAAGTTGACCTTAGCAATCATAAAGACTAGGTGCTTCATTTTAAGGTAACTTTTAATCTTCTCTTTTAGGGTATCACCAAATCTTTCTAATTCTTTGTTCATATATTTTCTTATGTATAACACTTTCTTTTAATCATCCCACCACAATTTAGCTAAATTATTTTCAATAGCTATAAATGGTGCCATAGCCTCTTTACAAGGTTTCCTGACTAATAGTCTATTTAATGTATATTAAATAAGAAGTAATAGTCAGCTAAGGCAAGTGTCCTTTTGATCCCATTACTCAGCTTCTTATAGCACTATCATGTTGCCAAATGGCCACTTATATCAAATGAAAATTACTGACCATGTCTTTTAAAATATTACACCAATTAACACACAGAGACTCTGCGATACACAGATATACTTTCTTGGGATGAGCTCATTCCATTTTGTCTCAGCCTATGTTCTATTGCAGTCCAAAATATCATTTTATGGCTCAGTGTGTGAACTATTAGCCCCAGTAAAATGTACAAGTGTGATTTTTTTCTTTGAGGTAGATACAATATGAGTATTACCATCAGAAACATATTAAAATCCTGGTTTCACCACTTATGAAGTGCCTAGAGACACAGACGGCTTTTAAATGTTATGTTTCTTACACCATATGTGTTCTAAAATATAGATAATATTACCTATCTCAAGTGTAGAAAGTTAATAATTAATGTGATGTATTTTTCCCTAAAAACAATACTAGGGAAAAATTCCAAAGGAAAAGCAGTCCACAGATCATGCATGGTGTCTCAAGAAAACAACAACAAAAAGGAAAAATGCACAAAAGTTAAAGGACCAAATACGTCAATTCGGAAAGCTATTGTAAATGAGTTTAAGACCACTATTGCTAAAAATAGAATGTTCATGTTGGGTTACAGAGAAAGAATGACATAAACCAAAGCCACAAGGAAAAAATAGGGGAAAATACTCCCTCAACAGTGTATTTTCTAAAGACTGTGAACTACAAAACTAAAACAAAACGAATCAAATGTATTGACAGTAAAATGATTCCCAGACTAATTAACAAAAATAACATCAAAAAAGCAGGGATCAGTATGTTTACATCAAAATGTATACATCAAGAAAAATATTATTATATATTATTCAATAACAAACTTATTCCAAAAGACTAGCTAACAATCATGGACTTTAACACAAAGTGAAAAATAGCATAAATATGCTTTTTACAATATCTTATGAATAGACCAAAAAATTGCACTGGAACAGCTGTTTCAAAAATCCCTTAACACTTGAGCAATCAAGCGGGCAATAGTGAATGGTGTGAAAAAATATGCAATATGATTAATGCTGTAGAATTATTAAATAATTAAAACTATAAATCATACGGAAAACGTATGCCACTCTAAAGTGCCTATGAGATAGTCCCAATATACTAATCATCGATTAGGAGTTAAAACACACACACACACACACACACACACACACATCTTTTTAAAGCCAACAAAGGAGAAATTTTACAAGCTTCATTTTCTAATGATGTTTCAAAATTATAGAAAAAAAAAGAAAAATCCTCAACAAAGTCCCCACTTTTCTCAGTTACTTCATGATCAGATGAAGCCAAATCATAGGTTTACAAATTATTAAGAAATTAATTAAAGTAAAAGAGATACATATAATGACACAGAAAATTTGGCTAATTGGAACCCAAATGAAATTATATTGAATTAAATTAAAACAAATCTATCAATTAGCAGATTATTATCAAAAAAGTCTCAAGAATAATGGGAAATAAATAAAGGTAATAGGAGAAGTGATAATGCAGAACAATGCAGCACTGATGATTAAATCAGGAAATTTTTTTTTTGAAAAAAATACAAACAAAATAGATAACAGTCAAGCTATTCTAATAAGGAGAAAAAGAGAGAGATGGAGAAAGAATAGTTTTCATGAAGTTGAAAATGTAAAAATAAACAACAGATTAAAAAAAAGTGTTTAACTTTTAGAGGACCAATATCACATAAAATTCTGCAATGTAGCATGAGAGTAATGTACCAGGAAAAGGAGATGAGAGGAAAACTCGATATAGTATTAGGAGATATATTAATATTATACAACACAAAAGCTGTCAAATTCAAAAGGGTCATATTATCAAAGTACATAGTAAAAGATAATTTTGCTGAAATTAACATTTAAGCCAATTAAAGTTTCTTAATAAAAAATAAACATTGCACATAATCAAAGCAGCTCCTTTAAATTTGACAAGAATATGTAACTATTCATTACTGTATAATATTTTTTCCAAAAAGAGAAGAAATTAATAGTATTTATATTCTGTAGTAACAATTCCAGAAAAAGACAAGTTATAGGAAATATATGAATATTTGATGAACTGATCAGCCACAATACAGCCACATACAATTCAATGATATTGTTACATATTTCAGTAAAACTTCATTTGTAACTATGATGGGTAAATATTTATTTTTTGATGGCTAGATTGCAAAGGAAAACTAAATTAAAATTTATGATGTCAATGAAACTTTTAAAATGATACACTTAGAAATCTATAAGTTATATCGAGTCAATAAAGAATTGAATCATTGAAAAAATATATCTTATTCTTAAATAGGAAGACAGTATTTAAAGCATTCAAATTTCTCCTAAAATCATTAAATGGGATAAATTGTAATTCTAATTGTTAGATGTGATAAAAGTTTGTATCACCATTTTAGGGTTAATTCAGAAGAATGTTGACTTCAGTTTACTATAACTTTTCAGGAAGAACAATGTTAATTAAGGGTTGCCAACTCAACTACCCCTTTCTCTCTGATATTAAGAACTATTAATAAGTCATGATAATAAAACAATAATGAAGCCATATGATATTAAAATTATAATAGAATCATAGCTTATTAGAGGAGAATATAAATCTCCAGAAGTGATTGAGTACATGAAAAAAATTGATATATAACAAACTGATATATAATATTTGGAATCACCAGATAAAATGATTATATAATATTTTTTATCTGTAAAATCTATTAAACATTTGATAAAATATATTGTATCTTACTTCATATAATATAGCAAATTTAAATGCAGATAGATTATGGAGTTAAATATAAAAAAAGTTAACAAAAATCGACGCATTTCAAAATTAATATATTTTTAAAAACCAGACTAAGTACTGTCATTAAAGCACTCTTTTACAATGCTGGCAGTAATATTCTCTCCACAAGCCATTAGACGTTGCACCAAAATCCTTGGAATTGCTCACACACTTTGAGCCATGATCTCCAGTTCTGGGAATTCATTAACGATCAGAGATTGACACAAATGTGCATTTACCAATGCTTTCTGTATATCCTCACCTATGAGACAGGCATGTCCACATTAGGGAATACTACACAGCCATTGCTAATTTCACTACTGATAAATAATGACAGGAAAATTTGTTCATGGCCCTCATTCACACATCCCAATTAAGCATCACACTTATGCCTGATACTTTTCTAGGTTTTAGAGATGTAGAGAGAAAAATTCAAACAGATAAAAAGTCTGGCTCTTTTTGGCTACACATTTTAGTGATATATTACTAAGGAAAAAAAATCACTGTGGGAACAGGAAATTATATGTTCCATATTCTTAATATGAAGACAGAAGTTTATAAGATCCTCCTTTTTGCCTTTAGGTACTATAAAAACTATTGCTTCCTGAGACTAAGGATCTTGAAACTTGAATCAGCGGTAGCTCCAGGGGAATGGTTCGGGGGGGAGGGATTATTGACTCTGAATCAGGAGGAAAGTCTCAATTATTGTTAGACAAAGAAAAGCTTGAAATATTCTCAACATGTTTTATCTTTAAAATATTAAAAATATAAATATTAATCCAAACAGGTTAAAAGCATCTTTCGTCAAAATTATACCTATTCTGGTCCTTAAGAAATATTGAAAAGCAGTCCCCTTTGTATGATCTGAATTGAAAATCCCTAAACTTATTTCTTGCCATAGGACAAATTCAATCTTGGCAATTTTTGTTAGTTCTTTTCTCTATGCTTAAACTCTATTCATTAACCATGTCCTTTCCGAAAAGTTTCCAGAACAAATTTGTCTTTTCCTGCCTTATTTCCCAAACTGCAAATACTCAGCATTCGTTAACATGTGTTATTTCTGGACTCCATTGTAAAGATCTGTACTGTAGCACATTTTAAAAATATTGATTTCAAGCTCATCATTTCAGCTATGAGCATATCATCTCATTATGTGGATTAAATAAGGTAAAGTTATTTAATTACTTATTTAGTAGGCGTGAAAAAAGTACATTTGTTTCTACTTTCCCTTCCCATTTGGAGAAAAATTTGATAAGATGAGTAAAAGAAATTTAAAAAGGTAAGGAATAAAAATATTAAAAAAGCTCTTTTAAATGACCTCCATCTCATCAACTTACCACCTCAGACAATGCTTTCTAGTCCCTCTGTTAACACATTTATTGAAGTCTAAGGCTTGCTGAATGCTTCTGGCTCACGTAACTTCTCTCTCTCACGCTTTTGTTCTCTTTGTTTCCGTAGTTATGTGTACCAAGTATCAGATGTGTTTATGCCCAAATCTGTTTGTACCAGTTGCTTTTTTTTTTCACTTACATAATTTATCACTCAAACTTATGAAAAGAGGAGTGTGAAAATAAGGAGAGTTGTTTCTATAAAACAAGTTGGATGCCTTGAAAACAACTCTATAAAGGTGAGTTGCTTGAATTATGCTTTCAAAGTAAGTGTGGGCTGGACAACTATAAAAGATAGGGGAGGAAATCACAGACACCTAAGAGGATTCTGCACACAAATTGCTTACAAGTGTTTGTAATTGCTTGATGTGCTTTAAAGAGATGGAAACAAAATTGCAGAGGATGAATTATGAGTATGGTTTACATAAATAAAAAAGAAAGAAAGTGCATAGGACTGTCCATCAGCTGACATACAAGCAAAGCCCTTGGCCTTAAATGACAAAATTTTAAAATAAATACACATTTATACTTTCAAAGTTAAAAGGAAATGTATAAATTACATTCTAGTTTAATTATTTTAAAGTTTTCTGCCAAGTTAAATTATTTGGGTAAAGGGGCTTCTTCCATATTTTGTATGTTAATCACAGAGACTGACTTGCTCATCCTTTGTTTTAATGGGAAATTCTTCATTACAGCCAGTAATGCCCCTCTGCTTTGGCTGCCTTGTCACATCACTTCTCTCTCTATCCTATAGACATGGCTAATTGGAACAATGTTGGGCAGCCTAATCAATGGAAGTCAGTATGTGCAGGCCAATAACTGATGACCTGTTCTAAAAACATGGGATGGAAAAATCAGATTCCTTTTTTGGGGTATTTGGATTTCAAATGATGAAAAGAACATAGCTGTTCATAGTGGCTATAGATATTAACCAGTCTCCTTGAGGCATATTCAGGGTCAAGATACTTTGAAATTGTGTAGAAACTGAACCTAGGAGGGGAGAGGAATCATGCA
Source organism: Equus caballus (assembly GCF_041296265.1). Taxonomy (NCBI): domain Eukaryota; kingdom Metazoa; phylum Chordata; class Mammalia; order Perissodactyla; family Equidae; genus Equus; species Equus caballus. The sequence continues at coordinate 25,406,761 of NC_091709.1, read as the reverse complement.
TAGATATTTAAGTGGAAGAAATTTGTGAAATTCAGAGAACGGGAAAAACGCCATGAAATACGATATATTTTAGTGCCTTTATCAGTACTTTTCCCCTTGCTTTTCTGAGCTCCATATTTACATTTTGCACGGGGCCCTGCAAATTATCTGTCCAGCTTTGGTAGTGACAATAATAACAACTCGTGAGCCACTCACCATGTGTTTGGTCCTTTGGCAAGAGCTTTCGTATGAATTGGCTCATTTACTTCTTGAATTAACCCAATGGATTTTAACATTTTACAGATAAGTAAATTGAAAATTGGAATGATTAAACAAATTTCCCAAGAAGAAACTTTTTGTCTGTGTGAGGAAGATTCGCCCTGAGCTAACATCCATTTCCAATCCTCCTCTTTGTCTTTTGTTTGATAAATATTTGCTCTGAGCTAACATCTGTGTCAATCTTCCTCCACTTTGTGTGTGGGATGTCTCCACAGCATGGCCAATGAGTGGAGTAGGTCTGTGCCCACGATCCGAACCTGCAAACCTGGGCTACCAGAGCAGAGTGCGCAGAACTTTAACCACTCCATCACCGGGCCAGCCCCTGAAACTTACTTTTAAATGATCAAAACTCAAAATAAATCTAGGTCTATCTGATTTAAATGTCCACAGTTTAAATAATGATGTAGATGTAGAATGATTATTTCCTTTAACCTTGTCCTTTGCCACCATTCATAGACCCCGCTTCCCTTTACAGAGATCTTTTAATGGATCTTTGTTTTTTGTAGATAAAGCCACCAAACAGTTACCAGAAGTCTGCAATATTGTAAAGAGATTGCATATTCAAGAGATGGTATCTTTTGGCACTCTTCTCATTAACGTTAGCAAAGTTGTCAGTATAGAAAATCAAAAATTTCACACACACCCACACACACATATATAAAATTGTGCCCAAAGGAATATTCATTAGTGAAGTATTTTAGTGGGTTTTTTTCTATGTGTAACTTATTATGAATGTAAATTTGTTAAAATCAATACCAGGTCTCTAACTTTTAAAAATAATGAAGTGTTTATTTGCAATCAGGTAGCACAAAGACAAGGTAATCAAATTACGTATGCATATATGTTTATGCAATTTTAATAATCAATGAATTTATCTATTGACCAAGTATATGCCCCTTCCCCATTAGAGATAAAAATCATTCTTTATCATGAGGCGTAGTCATAAAGTAACCATAAATATTATCAAGGGTTTAAATCATGACAACATACACCACATGTTGTGCGTCCCCTCAGTGAGGCAAATGCTCACACTTGTGTGATATATGAATGAACTATTACTATTTAATTATGTTGAATCACTGTTGATGTAAGTTAAAAGTAGTTAAATATTGGCCATTGCAAATGATTCAACTTTATATATCACGCATATTAAATATACATACATTGCTAAATTCATTACACCTCACCACACTTTTTAAACAGAAAGGGCATGCTGTCCTAGGAAATTTTTTGATAGCAACTCTCAAGTAAAAGTTCTGTTTTTTGTGTCCTATTTGTTGTATTTCTCCGTCTTATAATCTAGCATAAGAATAGTAATACATTTTTTGCAGTTAATATTGCAACTCCTATTTTATGTCAGTTCATTCCAATTGTCATTTCCTCAACAAAATTTATTAAAAGCGGACATTCAGAGGGAAATATAGAAGAATTAACTACCACTTCAATTCTAAGGTTTGATTTAACTTTGCAAAGACCAAGATACATGCACAAAGGCATGCACACACACACACTCTTATATATTTTTTTGGTTTTATGTAATTTACATAAAGTATTTTACGATTCTCCAAATAAGAGCTAAACTATGAATAAAAGCAGGAACTAATGTTCCACTGAAGCATAATTTTACTGCATAGTGATTGCTAAGATATGCAAATGATTTCCAAGCATTACCATTTCAGATGCTTAACTCAGAAATTCCTATTTCTCTCTATGGATTTTTTCGTGTTCTTGATTGCTATTTTCAGATGTCTGTGTAGCTATGATAAGTAAAATGTTAATCTTATGATTCCATTTACTATTATGAATATATTTCATCTTTATCTCATATAAATCCAATCAAGTAAGTTTCTCTATTTGGACAATAACAAGTGAGAAATAGATGGCCCCAAATATCAAGGAAAAAAGGAATTAAAACAGAAAACAATATATAAATATCGATAGCAAAATGGAAGACATAACCGAATCCTTTACCAGAATGGGATTCACATCAATGTTAAAAGTAGGTTATAAGTTTTTCCTTAGGGTATTTTCAGATATTGATATTCATCCAATGTGCCTTCCTCAATATCTCATTTAGGCAGATACTTATGCTTAATGTTGATGTAGTTAGAGGGATAATGCTATGCTTATATATTGAATCCAATTTTCTGTATTTTTTGAAGGAAGGAAATTTACAAAATCCAATTTAAAAGGAAAAATTCCCTTTAAGAGTTTGCCAATAGTGAAAATTATTGCTTCCTACAAGATCAATTCTGGGAGTACCAATATGGAAAATGAAGTCTGATGAATGGCTTCAAAAATACATGTGAAGATGGAATTATTTTCATAGAAAAAACCTAAAAATATATATTTCAATAAATGAAATTATAATATACTATCCAATAATGTGCAAACAGGTTTTCACTAAATCTGAACATTGGTATTTAAACAGATGTTGAGTTGACCTCTATTGTGTCACCATCTGAGTCAAACCTCAATAAGAAACACGACCACTGACTTTTTATGTCTACGTGAAAAAATAATTTCATATATTTTAACTGTTGGTTTTCCATATTACCAAAATAATATCAATGCAGTTGAAAAATTAGTCAAAAAGATTATCTATTATTATGGAGATAAACAAATTGGATATTATCTCATTGCTCTTTAATGTCTTCTTTTGTTTTTCAGCTAAAGTTTTATTTTCATTATTGTTAATAACAAATAAAATATTTTCTTAAAATGGGTTAGTATGCTTTACTGTACTCTGTCTTTTTCACAGTGTAGTATGGAGTTTAGCTTTCTCTTCCTCAGTCTCCTTTTATGTAAATAATAATAATAAATATGATGATGATAAAAATAATAATATATCTCTTTTTTTTAGAGTTGACTTAAGCAACTCTTAAGAGTAATGATATAAGTAAATAAGCAAGCACATTACATATAATAAGCACTCAATAAATACTGGCTTAATGTATATTCATATATGCTGAAAAACATCAGAAAATACATGAAGGGGATGTGTGTTGTGGTACCTTATCACTGGAACAGGTTACAGAATAAGATGAATGGATTCATGACCCCAAGACTTAGTTAGCCATGTGATTTGGGGAAAGTTTTTACAATCTCCATGCATCTTTCTTCATTTGAGAAACTGATATAAATACACCCAACATTACCTATGGAGTTGTAAAAAGCCGAAGAGCTTATGATGTGAAAACCCTTTATTGTGAAATGCTATGATTCCAACTTTCGTATATGTACTAGTTGAATCAACACATTCTCAAACCCTTAGTAAGCACCTACTGGGCTCAGTGCTGGTGCTGTGACATAGAAAGCAATAAGACAAACATTCTCCCTAACTCCACAGTGTTCGGATTTTTCACTATAAGCCATTATTGTTGTAGTAGCAAATTTACTTCTTGTGAATAACAGCTTCTTATTCTTTGAGAAAGCAAATTCTGTCTAAAGATTGAATAAATTACTTTTAAAAATGATGTATATCATTGCAGTTTAGATGTTCAAACTATCAAAGTTTGAATATTATTGAACAAAAAAGAGTATATTTTAGATGGAAAGTCTATTCAAGCCATTTCATGAACATATAAAAAAGAGGAAATTCTCTTTATTCTTTAAAAACTACATGATGTATGCAGTTTTTGTTTATTTGACTTAACTACCGCAATCATTAGTATTGCTAAAATAACCTATGTGAAAAAAATTAAAGAATCAGATATGGTCTTTGATCAACAAGGTATAGCTTGTTAATGCTATTTTTATTGTTAACAGAGTTCCCAGAAAGAAGTTTTACAGAAGAGACTACTTACATATGTGTATGAGAATTCAAGGATATTGAAACACTTCAAAACTAACAAATACAAGAGGTCATTATCAACAAGACCTTGAGGGGAACTATGGATGACGTACTTCAGGTGAGTGAGACACTAACACAACAGCGACGTTGAACTGACATTGAAGTAGCATGGAAAAAGGAAGACAATTGGGATTTCCCTTGAGTCTCCTATTGTTGTTTCCTATTTGCTGAGCCCAACCAGGAACAAGTGAGAGACTGAGCCCATCTGATCCTGTGCAAAGTTTCCAGCTCCCTGAGCACAGAGGAGGTCAGAGAAGGGAGGCATATTGATGAGTATGGAGGCAAATGAAGAATAAACTGCTAACGTGATGTCATTTCAATTACATTAGGATTAAAGTGTTTGTTTTTGTTGTCAATTAATATACTTTAATTATACCTAATATTTGAATATGAACTCATAACAGTAAAATAATTTGTTCTGAGGTAGATGAATTAATGATACCTCCTCTAATCTCTCTACTCAAGAGATTACTAGGAATGCCAAATTTTCCATTGATTCATAATTGGCCTATTAAAAATTCATGCCATGTATATTTTAGTGTTCTCTTCATTATAAGGACATTTATGTAAAATTATATAGCCCTAAAGTTTATAATATAGGAGGTAATATCAGAAAGATGGCAGGCTAAGAGGTTCCAACACCTGACTGCCCCACAAAAACAACAAAAACAATGAAGAAACAACTACAGAGCAAAGAAAATAGCTCTGGACTACAAGGAAGCAGTAGCAGAAACTGCATGGAGCACAGAAACCAAGCACTGCAGGATAGAAAATTCTTGGAGGCATCTTACCTGTGCTGCGCCATCCTGTCCCTGAGTCTGGAGCTGCTCAGTGCTGAGAGGGATTCCCTCAGAGGGCTTTCATTCCATTGGGAAAAGAAGAAAAACAGGACTTCAGCATCCTCATGACCGCCACGGACATCCACAGCTTTTGCTACTGAGGACCTCACAGTCTTCACTGAGGCTGACCCCAGCTGACAGAGCTTCCTGGAGTCCTTGTGGTTATGTCTTCTCCCCAGGGCTGGAGCTGTCACTGTCCCGAGATTTGCCCCTAGAGGTCCAAGCTGCTACGTTGCCTCACTCCTCAAGATGGCGCACCACAGCACCTCACCATCTAGCTGTTTGGAGATGCCACTGCACTGTGCCCCGCTCACTGAGTCCACAGTGGCAGCTTTGATTCACCATCACCAGGGCCACGGGGCCAGTGTGCTGTACTCAGCCCTCTTAGGTCCTAAGTCTGGGCTTTGATCTGCCGTCACTGTGGCTGGACTGCCATTGCTCTGCATCCTGTCCTTGGGTACTGAATCAAAAAGACGATAAGTGTTGGCGACTACGCATAGAAAACAGAACCCTTGAGCGCTGTTGGTGGAAATGCAAATTTGTGCAGTCACTATGGGAAACAGTATGGAGGTTCCTAAAAAATTAAAAATAGAATTGACATGTGATTCAGCAATCCCACTTCTGGGTATATATCTGAAGGAAATGAAATCAGTATCTTAAAGAGATGCCTGCACTCCTATGTTGATTGCAGCATTATTCATAATAGCCAAGATATGGAAGCAACCTAAGTGTCCACTTCTGGGTGAATGGATAAAGAAGATGTGATTGATATATATGTGTATTTGTTGTTGTTCTGGTATTTTTTATTTTCTTACTGAGTCCATTTCCTAAAAAAAAAATAAGATATCTTAGAAAATTAGAAAATTAAGAAAATTGAGCATATTACATTTTACAATATTTAGATAAGGATGTTTGAAAATTATAACTATTCTGTTCCCTCTCAGCATAGCACATTACAAAAACAAATTTTTAAAATTTTTTTCATTTATAATTCTTATAAACAATCATATCCCTATTTATTCGGGAAAAGGCTTATGACAAGCATTCATAGACTCCTGAAATTTTCTGTACAGTAACTACAAAAGTAAAACCAAGGGATCTGCCAGCACTTTGACAGATGAAACCATTTTAAATATTATGAGGAATTCAGTTAGCATCCAATTTATTCAGGCATAAAAAAAGGAGGAAATCCTGCCATTTGCGACAACATGGGTGACTCTGGAAAGCATTATTCTGCAGAAATAAGCCAGACAGAGAAAAACAAATACTGTATGGTATCATTTATTTGTAGAACTTAATTTAAAAAGAAAGCACCCATCTTATAAAAGCAGAGAATAAAATTGTACGTGCTAGGGTCTGGGTGGTGGGGGGTAGAGGAAATAGGGAGATTTAGGTCAAAGGGTACAAATTTTCAGTTATGAATTAAACATATTCTGAGGAGCTAATGTAGAAAATGGTGACTATAGTTAATAACACATATGGTATTGCATAGTTGGAATTTTGAGGGTAGATCTCAAATATGCTCACCACACCCACACACACAAAATAATTAAGTACGTGAGGTAGTAGATGTGTTAATTAATTTGATTGTGATAATCATTTTGCATTATGTATGCATATTAAATCCTCACATTGCACATACTTTAAATAAATACAATTTTACTGTTAATTATTCCTTAATAAACCTGGAAAAGAAATTTTAAAAATATTCATAGTATATAAACCACGTGGAAACTAAATTATAAAGGCTAAGTTATATTTCTTGCACTGCTATTAGAAATTGCTTACCATAATGTTTGAAATATTTCTTTATATTTATTTATTTATTTAACTTATTTTTGAGGAAGACTATCCCTGAGCTAACTGCTGCCAATCCTCCTCTTTTAGCTGAGGAAGGCTGGCCCTGAGCTCACATCCATGCCCATCTTCCTCTAATTTATATGTGGGACGCCTACCACAGCATGGCTTGCCAAGCACTGCCATGTCCGCACCTGGGATCCAAACTGGTGAACCCTGGGCCACTGGAGCAGAATGTGCGTACTTAACCACTGTGCCACTGGGCCAGCCCCTGAGATATTTCTAAAGCAGAGTAGATTACACTGAATAAGAACTTTCTGTTATTTTTATAGTAAATTTTTTTCACTTCTAGGAGTAATGGTGTTAGATACAAAAAGGAAAGATACATGCGCACTAGATTACAGAAGTAAAAGTTAATTAAGAAATCACATTTTACAAAATCAATAAGAAGTTGTCAACTAAGTTTCTTTTATTTTTCATACTTAGAAGTGTCTATCATTCATAGATACCTTTAAAGGAGGTAAACATGTTTATACTGTAATAAGTAGCACTATTATTTTTCTGAATTATTGTAAATATTACATATATAAATATAACTTATGTATATTATTTATTCACTTTCTATGTTTTGTACACATAACCGTAATACCACTTTGAGGTAACAGTTTCCTTATTAATGAAAATAATGCTAGCTGTTTTAACACTATAAGACAGCAATCACAATATCAATAGTTAAAGATAACAAAAAAGTTTATTTCTCATTCACATCACCATCCCGGTTATAGCAGGTGAGTGGCTATGCTTAACTGGTTGTCTCAGAGACCAAACCACTCTCCAATACATTGAGTTGTATCTCTGAGTCTTCTCCATGCTGTAGGCAGATAGGAAAAGGAACATTGGAGGTCCAATACGTTTACCGTTTCTTTGAAACAAAGTAAATTAATAAAAAACTAAGGTGACTTTTTAGTTGAGAATTAAAGATTGACTACACAATTAGGGAAAATCAGTAATGGGACTTTACTGAAGAGACAAAAATGTGGACTCCAATGCCTAGATAAAGGAATTGACCTTAGGAAAGATGAGAGTACTTACGTATGTTTATATTTCATAGTATTAAAATGTTTGCAGCCTAATCCTACGATTGCTGTTTTCTTTGACAACTAGATGGCAAATACATCTGTTAGAATGAAGGAGATGTGCAGGTAATAAAATTTTAAGAGAAAGGAGAAGATTAAAACATTTTGTGGCAAGTGAGATAGATGGGCGGTCCCAAACACTGGCTTGTGAGTGATGATAACACATTTTAGGAGTCTAATATGACCTCATGTGTGAAATTGTCTAGCACTGCTCAGCTGCTGGGGTAAGGACATGCTGCATTATGATAGTTAAGGTCATCCAAAATTGCTGTTTTGCTTGATAGGCTCAGTAAGAACAATGGAGGAACAAGAGAATTTAGAATATTTGCAAGAACATCCTTGAAATCATGGACCATAGAACCCAAGCTGGATAATGATAAAATGAAAAAAAGAGATAGATAAGGGGAAATCTATAGAGGTCTCAGTTGCTAACGAAGAGTTTTTGACCAAGCAGCTGGACAGTAAACAAGACTGTGGTCGCAGCTGGGAATCACTGAATTAGTGATATGTACAGATGTAAGGCTTTATTATAGGTAATGAGAAGGTCAAAATTGAAATTGTGGAAGAGGTTTGCTGAGTGCGAGTCTAAAAGGTCACTTGACATAATAAAATCATAAAACCAAGAATTTTATTGTTTTATGGATTGTCTGTGTGGACGTCTACATCCACTCAGGGTGATGGCAATGGCATCTGGCGGGGGGAGAAAATTATTGTGAACCAGGTGCCAAAGTGTTCAAAGAAAAATGGAAGTGATAGAGAAATAGAGAAATATTTGAATAGAAAAAATGGTCCTGAAGAAGAGAATACCAGCCTCCACCTCTGGATCCTGAGATAAGAGGGAAGTAGAGAATAAAGGATTGTACAAGAGAGTTTTGGGGTAATGAGTATTACATGTTCTCCTAGAAAGAGAGAATCTGAATTCAGTCAATGCAGTTATTCATGAAAGCTAATAGATTTGGGAATATAGAGAAATCTGTAGTTATGGTGCTCTGTATTGGAGGAGTTAGAGGAGGGAGAGAGATGAAGCCCAGGACAGTGACAATAAATTAGAACTCATTGTGGTATAAAGTAACATGTTAGAGAACTCTTGGGATAATGGGACTGTATCTTGTATATTAAAAGATGAAAACAAAGATGACAGGCACAGAACCAATGGATTCTGTCTCATTAATGTTCTTGACTTGAATAAATATTGTAGCTCTGGGTAAAGCATGGAGTTCAATCTGTTGAGTGGTGGCTGGCACTGAAGATGAAAGTCTGTAATCTGCTTGGTCTGGATAATAACAGCTCTCCCAGAACACGCACTCCCCTGTGCTGCTCAGCCTATGTATAATTATGTTTGCACATGTATCTCTCTGTATGCTTAATTTGATGTTCATATCTTCAACTGAAAATATACAGTCTATAAAATGGTATAAAAATGGGACTAATTTTGCTTTGATTTCAATTGAGGCCCAGAGGCCAAGAACAACATACCATTGTGATAAGCATCCCAGTATCTTAAAGAGTGATGGAAAACATATGAAGGACATCCTAAGATTTTAGAACATCCTAAGAGATTTTAAACCTAGATCATTCAGCAACAATCCATCATAAACTTTTAGGTGTCCTGGTTTCAGCAGAGGTCACAGAGGTCAAGAATAACATAATTTTCCAAAGTTATCTTCTGCATACAGAATAAATAAGAGACCACGCATCTATGATACATTCAAAGATATTAAAACTGGATAGAAGTAATAACTAATCACCCACTTTGAGGTGTCCTGGTTCTATTAAGTCCTCACAGGCTAAAAATAATATTATATTGGGTCAAGCGACTCCACATACTAAAAAGGTGCTAGACCGCACACGTAGGATATACTAGGAGATTTTCAAACTGGAGCAGCACTGACTTCAAAGAGATGGAGTCAAGATTTATTTGAAGAAACTTGTGTATGTGCTGTGTTTCCACTACTTAGGATCTCCTGAGGGCAGGTGAGATGCTCTTCAAAGGATGTGACACTTGGGGTTTGGGCTTAAGTGGCAGACCATAGAGAGTAAGAGCTGCCCTGAAGTAAGCTTCAATTACAACTAGGTAAGGGAAAAGATGCTAAATATATCTACAAAAGAGAGCCTGTCAGGGGTTGTATTTCAAAATACCTTTTTCCAGGAGAACTGACTGCAGGAGTGAAAAGAAGCTCAATCCAAGAGAATAGATGTGAGTGGACAGCCAGAATTCGAGGGGCGTAAGGGGATTCATAAGAGGCCTGTGTCAGAGACAGCTGTGGGCAATGACTCCAGGAGGATAATAGTGAACACACACACAACTACATTTTTTAAAAACATTAGTTTAATTGAAGTCTATATCTTGTTTGGGGAAACAGTGTCTGCACGAGTCTCTGTGTTTAAGCTGCGGAAAGGGAGTGCAGAAAACATTCACCTCACTCCCCTTTTCTGAATATTAAAATTTAAGTTTAAAATTCCAGTGTTTAATGATCCCCAAAATATTTGACAAATGATCGACCCCCTTTCAAGTTGGAAGACTTTGGAGGGTTCTCTGAATAAAGCTGTTCAAGGCTTACATTCTTTCAGAGATGCCCAGTTTTATGTAGATTCCACATTCCATTCATCATCCTTCCTAATATGATATCTTTAGAGTGTTTTCATTTTTTTCTTGATCATACATTACATTAAAAAATTATATTTAAATTCTTAGATTAGATTTCTAGACGTGGAATGAGTGGAATTGCTTAAAGTAACTCTTCTTTGCAAGTTGATTTCCAGAAATGTTATATTAATTTACATTTCTAGCAATCGATCAATGCCAATTTCAGCTAACTAGCATTGTACATTACTATAGTTTAGAAATATATCAGTTTGAAAGTTATAAAGATATTCTTTTCTCCTCTCTCTTTCATTTTTTGAAAGAGATTATGATTTTTTCATTTTTCAACAGAAAGAAATCACATTTACTAATTATGATTAGTAAACTTGAATATATCATGACATTTTCAAACAATTGTATATTCTGTATTTCTACTATTAATTTTTTTTCTCTGTGTTCAATTTTGGTTTTAAGTTTTTTGTTTCAGTATTTTATTATTCACAAGTCTTCTAAAATATGTGTGCTTATTATTTATTGTTCCTATTTTTACAACTCATTTTGTCTTTTAACTTTTTAACATATTACGAAAAACATTTAATTTTCATACAGTCAAATATATTGATTTTCTATATTATTGGAAACATATGCCATATTCAGCGATCAATGTAACATTTTATCATCCTAAAGAAAAATAAATATTAGAATGGGACATTCAATAAAAGATGAAATTACTTAGAAAATTCTAAGAAGGAGTGAGTCTACAAAATAAATTTATATCTCCTAGCTCCAAATGGAGAAAAACATGCAAATTTAAAACAAGTAAATGATTTTGGGTAATGAGGTTAGCAAGGATCTGAAAGAGCACTGGATGTGAGGAAAGACACTTAGGCAATAGTGTCTTGTGATCCAAGAAAGAGGTCCTTGATTCTTGGACCAGAGCTTCAGAAATCCCAGCCATGACTCATCTGTCCGAGCAGCCATTGCACGAAGGGGATACACCCACACAGTCTAGTCCCCTCTTCCAGACCATGATCTCAGACCTTAGAATTCACCAATGGGCCAACGCTTGTTCCTGGCCCCATCTTCTCTTCCTGAGAACTTCACTGGTGTGCACACTCATGGGCCTAAGGAATGACCAAAGGTTGAGGGGAAGGAAAATGTAGGCCTTTCAGAGACTGTAGATGGAGTCTGTTGCAGATTTTATTATCCAAATGCATGCTCATGATGCCAGTCACAGAACACAATACAGCCAGGTGTGAGAAGTAAAGAATGGGCACATTGTGAACTGGAAACCTCCCTTTGTACTTTGTTCAGGACCTTAAAATAAAGCAGTGGGCCTGCACTCAAGTTCAAGATTTTCTATGCCTTTAGCTGATTCAATAGAAAATCACTTATACTTCTGGATCTTAGTGTCCTATCTTAAAGAATGAGAGAGTTTAACTGGTGCTAATATTCTCTGATTGGCTCTGTCCCTCTTAGTGAACTAAGATTCTTTGAGAAAATAGAGAAAATAAAAATGAACAGAACGTACACACAATAATTGACTTTTCTACCCTCAAGGGATTTATATACTTTAATAGGTGTTGAGAGGACTTTTATACGAATTAATTTTCCCCTATTGTGCAGAAAATTGATTTTTATAAACACGCAATGAAACATTGTGTGTGTGTGTGTGTATCAGCAAGGAAAACTGCTAAGTTACAGCTTTGTGATTTTGTATGTAGTCTCTAAATATGGCATTTCTCACAATAGGAATTACCTGTGGTTTATCCAGGTTCCCTCTGTTAATCTATACCATAACCCTGTTGTCTGCTTTCTAGCATCTTCTCCTTTCATGCACAGGATGTTTACCATAATCTGCTTATCAAACATCCATCTTTATTTTCCGTTAATATGGAGGGTGAGTTTAACTTTTGCTTAAGATAGGCTAACATTGCAAAATGGTGATATATTGGTGCATTTTTTTGTTGAACTGGAGACATTTCTTTTTGCTTTTCACTGGGTCCTTGGAAGGATTTGTAACAGATAAAAAGAGGAACTAAAAATTATGTGTTTTGCGTTTCTACCTCTAGTATTAATTACCTATGTGACTCTGGGCAAATCACTCCAACTATTTGAGTCTCAGTTTTATCCTCACTAAAAGGAAAAAAAAACAAAAACACTTCAGATAATCTAAGAGTTAAATGATAGAGGTCCCTGGCACAAGATAACATCTGAAGATGTGTTATTTGAGTCTGTATTTGCATCTGAATATCCATTTTTGACTAATTACAGTTCATCCCTACTAGTCACAGATTCTTTATTTGCCAATTTGCCTACTCAAGAAAATTTGTTTTTAACTCAAAAATCAATACTTGGCGGTGTTTTCCCTTCAGCTGCATGCTTGTGCAGAGTAGCCAAAAATTTAAGTAGCCAGATGTACTCTTTCCTAGCTAAGGTTAAACAACCTAACTCTCCTTGTTTCATCTCACATATCATAAACAAGGGTCCTTTTTGTGGATTATTTACTACCATGTTTTTTGCACTATTGTACTTTTTATTGGTGATTTCACTGTTTAAAATGGCCCGCAAGTGTAGTGCTGAAGTACTGTCTAGCCTTCCTACGTGCAAGAAGGCTGTGATGAGACTTATAGAGAACTTAATGTGTTTGTTACATATGCTTCCTTCAGGCACAAATTATAGTAAGCTTGTCCATGAGTTGAATGTTAATGCATCCACAATATATATCAAATAAGGTGTCTTTAAATGGAAACATACGTAAATGTACAAAAACATATTGATAGGTTGATGAAAACGTTGGGACCGTGGCTCCCAGGAACCTAACCCTATTTTTCCCCTAGGAGCAAGGCTTCTGCATTTGCTAATTCAGGGTTTGTGGTGACTGTATGGAACATTACCACAAATAATGAGAATCGACTGTACTTAGTAATACAGCACTGTTAAGCATGCACAGCTAAAATACCACATGTTCCAAATTCTCTTGAAGCTAGCTGGATTGGAGTATTAAATTCTATTAATACTATTTAAATGATACAATTCCAAGAAACATTTCCTTAAGGGAGGGGGCAATATGTCCCATGGATCTCGTGCATCTAACCTGGAATACATACGTGAAGGTAGAGGTCCAGCAGCCACGTTGGATGATGTGGTGACTTCGAATGGAAGCAGCACACTGAGGAATTTAGAATGGTGGCCAGGACACCAAGGTCTGATGACACCAACACGATGGCTCCCATTCCAGCCATGAAACGCCTACTACTTCAAACTTTATATATGTATATCAGGGAAATTGTCTTCTATTTTGTTTAATGTACTTTTACTAATCAGCTTGTATGCAATGATTTTTAATTATAACTGCTAATATAGCATATAGCATACCAACTACTGTCAATTAAAATAATATCATTGTGTCTACTTGATCTTATTCTTCCCCTGCTATTATTCTTATTATACATCATTTTGGGCACGGCCCTTGCTCCAGTACCTCTTAAACTCACCACTCAATATGCCCCATAAATATTTTTTAAAATTGTGAATTCCACATATTTAGCATGTTTTTATGTAATTCAACTTCTCTCGAATTGCCTGAATCAGTGTATAATGCTGTTTTTTTCCAACTATTTTATGTACATCAATTACAGCTATGTAATTATATCATAAAAATTATAGATGGGAATATATCCTAAACTTTCCTTGTACTCCATGATAACAGTAATAAATTTGTAGGTGCTGAATTAATACCAGTTATTGTTTAAATTACTAGAGAAAATTAATAATTATATGCGGTCTTTACATATTCAAATTACATCTAATCCTTTAAAATTGATATTATATATTTGAATATATATTTTAATACCATATATATTTGAATATCTACATGTTTCTATATATTTTAATACCATATATATTTGAATATCTACATGTTTCTATATAGTGATTAACAGAGTTGTAAAAATTGAAGACGTAACAGTTCAGATTTTCCTAATTGATAATTCTTTAATGAAATTAATATCATTCCATTTGTTATTCTTTTGCTCTTTCTATTTTTTGAGGAAGATTAGCCCTGACCTAATATCTGCTGTGTATCCTCCTCTTTTTGCTGATGAAGACTGGCCCTGAGCTAACATCTGTGACTATTCTCCTCACTTTACACGTGGGATGCCTGTCACAGCTTGGCTTGACAAGCATTGCATAGATCTGCACCCAGGATCCAAGCCAGTGAACCCCAGACCACCAAAGCAGAAAGTGTGAGCTTAACCACTGTGCCATCAGGCCGGCCCCACCACTTGTTATTTTAAATGTATTTGTGTATATGTTTGTATGTGTGTGTATTTATATACATGTATGTATGTGTATATTCCATTTTTACTTTTTTTATAATTTTAAGTATTTATGTCACAAAATTTTGTTGAGAATATTTTCCAAGTCTCCATTTACATTGGAGTCTACCAACTGTAAACTTCACTTACATCAAAATCAACGATGTATGAGGATGTAATATGTGTATTATTCAGATCTACTGAATGACTAAAATAATTAACATATCAACTTGCTTCGTCATCTTTTTTCCCATATTGTTTTTGTCAGGTCACAGCATGGAGGTTCCTATCTTTGTACTCAAGTAGGAGATTCCTGCTAAGAAAGGGTGTCAGAACCTATGCAGAGGACTGGGAGAAAGTTATGATTTTGTAGTATATAAAAGCATGAAAGTGTTTTTCATCAGTTTAGATTTTACTTCTCTCACCCGATTTTATTTCAGAACAAATAGATACTAAAGTGGGGAAAGCAATGACTCAAATAAATCTAATTCACAATTACTCTGTACATTTTTTTCTTGGTGGAATCCAGGCCTTAATTGTGTGTATCACATGTACCCAGCTATATAATTTTGTCTTTCATAGTCACTCTGTATCCTTAATCTAGAATTTCAGTTTATAATAAAATCACTTGTCCATTGGCACACTTGTTCAGAAGCTTAAGATATCTTTTATTCCTTCATCATTGTCTAGCAGGTTGCATTATCTATTCCTCACAAGAGCTTGCCATATGTAAGAAGCATATGGCAGAGTTTTATAGTTATGTCAAGCATGGCCAACGCAGGTTTTCTTAGAAGACAATTTTGTCCTGGGCTAGTGAAAATACCACACACAGATTCTTAGGTAATTCTTTCTTATCAGGAGACAGTAATGCTATTTATAACTGGCAGCAGCATTTGTTACATTAAATTAATTATTCATTTTTATCTCCTTCTTAAAAAAATAAGCACATGATATATATCTATATGTATTTTGCTTTAATAAATAATGATTTTTTTAGCTTTAAAGGCTTTTTTTTTTTAAATTTTATACCATTTGGGCTGAAAAATGGATATTTCCTAAATGACCAAACAATTATTTTCACCATATAACTGTTTAAGACCACAATAATATTCCCCAAAGATCTATGTCCCAGTCCATGAATAAATTTCTATATTGGTAATGTAATGCTGATTTTTAAAAAATAGATCTATATAAGGAATCTCATTTCTCTCCTAAATAACTTAGTTGCTGTTTCACATTACGGAGCTAATGGTGAGAAATTCAAAGTTTTCCCACTAAGGTCAGGATCAAGGCAAGGATGTATCTCCCCCACCTCTCCTCTCCAATGTCATCCTGGAAGTCCTTGCTAAAGTAAGAAGAGGAAGTAAAAGGTATACAAAATAGGAAGTAAGACATAAAACCGTCTTTGTTCTCAGATTACATGATTTTCTATGTAGAAAATCTAAAGAAGTGACAAAAAACCTCCTAGAACTAACAAGTAATTATAGCAAGATTGTAGAATACATGATTAATATACAAAAGTCAATTACTTATCTATATGCCAACAATGAACAAGTGGAATTTGAAATTAAAAACATGACATATATCATCTACAGACACCCAGAAATGAAATACTTAAGTATAAATCTAACCAAATACGTACAAGATCTATATGAGGAAAACTAAAATCTCTGATGAAAAGAATCAAAGAAGAACTAAATAAATGGAGTTATGCCATGTGCATGGATAGGAAGACAATATTGTCAAGATATCAGTTCTTTCCAACTTGATCTACAGATTCAATGTAATACCAATCAAAATCCCAGCAAGTTATGTTATAGATATCAATAAACTGAGTATAAAATTTATATAGAGAAGCAAAAGACTCAGAATAACCAGCACAATACTGAAGGAGAAGAACAAAATTGGAGGACTGATGCTACCCAACTTCAAGATTCACTGTAAAGCTAAAGTAATCAAGACAGTGTGGTATTGGTGAAAGAATAGCCAGTTAAAAGAACAAATAGAGAGCCCACAAATAACCTCCCCCTAGATATAGTCAATTGCAGCAAAGGTAATACAATGGAGCAAAAATAGTCTTTTCAACAAATGGTGCTGGGATAACTGGATATCCACATGCAAAAGTCTTCATCTAGACACAGACCTTAAAATTTCTCACAAAAATTAAGCCAAAATGGGCTATAGACCTAAATGTAAAATGCAAAATTATACAACTCCTGGAAGATAACATAGGAGAAAACCTAGATGTCCTTAAGAATGGTGATGCCTTTTCAGATACAACATCAAAGACATAGTCCATGGAATAAATAATAAATAAGCTGAATTTCACTAAAAGGAAAAACTTCTGCTCTGTGAAAACAACATCAAGAGTGTGAAAGGATAAGCCACAGACTGAGAAAAAATATTTGCAAAAGTCACATCTGTTAAAGGACTATTATCCAGAATATATAAATGATGCATAAAATTCAATAAGAAAGCAAAAACTCCAATTATAAAAGGCCAAAACCTTGAGGCAACTCATCATAGAAGATATACATGTGGCACATAAGCATATGAAAAGATGCTCCACATCATATGTGATTAGGAAATGCAAATGCAAACAACTGGATACAATATTCACCTATTAATAATGGCCAAAATCTGGACCACTGACAACGTCAGATGCTGGCGAGGATGTAGAGCAACAACAGCTCTCATTCATTGCTGGTGCGAATGCAAAATGGTACAGGCACTTTGGCAGACACTTTGGTGGTTTCTTACAAAACTAAATGTACTCTTACCATATGATCCAGCACTCATGCTCCTTTGTATCTACCAAAAATAGTTGAAAACTATGTTCACACAGAAACTTCCACACAGATGTTTATAGCAGCTTTATTCATAGCTGCCAAAACTTGGGAGCAACCAAGATGTCCTTCAGTATGTGAATGGATGAAGAAATTGGTAGAGTCATGCCTTGCTTGACTACAGGGTTATGTACTGAGAAATGTGTCGTTAGGCCATTTCATTGTTGTGTGAACATCATAGAGTGTACTTACACAAACCTAGGTGGCATAGCCAACTACACACCTAAGCTATGCGGTACGAATCATATGGGGCCGCTGTCATATATGTGGTCTGTCACTGATGAAATGTCATTACACAGTGCATGACTGTACCTTCAGACAATTAAATGGTATTTAGTGCCAAAAAAGAAATGAGCTCTTAAGCCATGAAAAAGACACAGAGGAAACTTAAAAGCATATCACTAAATGAAAAATGCCAATCTGAAAAAACTATATACCATATGATTCCAGCTACATGACATTTTTGAAAAGGTAAAACTATGGAGAAAATAAAAAGATCAGTGGTTTCCCAGGGTGAGAGGGGTGGAGGAGAGATAAATAGGCAGAGAACAGAGGAGTTTTAGGACATAATATCTTTATGGTGTTATAATGATGGATATATGTCATTATATATTTGTCCAAACTCACTAAATATGCAACAAAGAGTGAATGCTAAGGTAAACTATGGGCTTCAGGTGATTATCATGTGTCAATGTAGGTTGATCCTTGGTAAAAAATGTGGCATTCTGGTGAGTGATGTTGATGATGTGGCAGGCAGTACACGGGAAATCTGTACTTTCCTCAGTTTTGTTGTAAACCTAAAACTACCCTAAAAAATAAAATCTTTAAAAAAATGTAAAAGAATGCAGACATCACTTTTAAAGGGAAGAGTGGATTGGTTCATGGAAGGAAGAGCACAAAGCAATCATGAAGGTGAGAATATAGGAAGAGGATAGTAAACAAACAGGCTTATTTCTTGAGTGATGGCCTGGTTTAACAGTAGCACGGCATGGCGGATCAACCTAACAGGATTCTGATAGAGTGAACCCCAGCTATCTCCTTCTGTAACGAGTGTGGGGATTGTAACCTGCAAACAATAGTGATCTGCTTCTGAGGGAATATTTGTGCATCTGTATTGATTCTCAGTGGAATTACTTCTCACATTGTTTTAGAAATTATAAATAAAGTGTGTGGTTGTATTTGTATACGTGTGTGAGTATGTGTTTAAAGAGCCATCATCTAGTGCATTTCTGGGAAATCAACCTATTCCATTAAACACATTACCTAAACATAGTCACCATTCAATTAATGAGAAATTAGACGTTGGAATAAGAACCCCAAAATTAAAAACTCACTTTACACTTTTGTGAGAAGTAAGACTGTGTTTGCTTATTCTCGATATTTCCTTCTTTTATCTTCATAAGAACTTGGGTGATGTGTCTGACATTTGATGGAGTCTAAACATTGGTTCCATATCATAGCAATTACTTATGGAATTAACAAATACATCTAGAAATATGATACTGGAACCTATCAAGGATGTATTTTAGCCACGTATCAGATAACATTTTTAAGAGTATGCTGTTGGAAGGCATGATTTGCCATTTCCGTCCAAGACCTGAAAGGCCAAAAGTACTGCCCTGCATAACAGAAAATACTGGAACAGAATTAATACAAGGAGAATCTGCTACGTGACATCTTCCACACCTGGAAGTATATTTCAGTCAGGAACTCCCTGAGCATGGACTAATGTGAACAACCTTAAAAAAATTGGGAGATAATTGCACATGAATGTAATGGAAAACTATCTACAAAGGTCTTACTACTCAACAAGACAATAAACGCTGGAAGGTCAGTTCACTACTCATCTCTACTCAGTCCAAAGCCCAAGAGAAAATAAAAAGAAAGGTATTCAAACTCAGAACACTTTCAAGACACAGACAGAAACACTTATGGCCCTGCTCTTTGACATTTATGGTTAAAAACACAGCTAAGTGCTCTTTCCGGGCACTGATTTTCCATCACCTCTCCAAACACTTCTGTTCTATTTACCTTTTCACAAGATTGGAGTTTGGTCAGTACACTCCGGAGACTAAGTGTAGAGATGCTTCACAACATCTTGACTCACGCAAATGGTGTTACATAAAGGCTGCAATACATACAGTTCATTGACTTTAAAAATTCAAGCCTCTGCTTACTGTTACTATCACTGTTAGAGAACCCAAGTCTATCTTGAAAAAGATTTTTGTAATAAAAACTTTTGTAAATCCTGAATATAATTTAAAAGGTAACAACATCAGCAACAGTAAAGGTTTTTGCTTTCTCAAAATACATAATTCCTTTAATTATATAAAAAGAGCTAAGAACTCAGTGATAGTGTCTTGTCTTTGCTTTTGGGGGAAGGGGCAAACCAACTGAGAGGAACCTAGTCAAGACTGGTAATTCCCTTGGATAATTGGGGACATATGTAAACCAAAAGGAATTGGGGATTATTTAATTTTTGTTTGTTTGTTTTTTCAGGTGGTCACTGAAGTTCTTCACTGATACTCAACCAAAGTGGTTAAAACAATAATTTTACTTTAGCATTGCATTAGAATAGTCACTGACCTAGAGCTGGTGGTCACTTGATTTTATTTTTAATTTAAACCTCTGTGCAATTTTGCCACAAGATTATGGGTATTTTGATGTATACTGGAGAACAGTGTTAAACTGTGAACATTATATTATTGAAAACATAAGAGTAAGTTTGATCATTTTAATCTAGTTTAGATATTAGATTTCTGTGCATTTTAATAAGAACTACATGAATTATGAAAATGGCCTGCTTTTTATGGGAACTTTATCAGAAGGGTACAAATTGTGCCATTGTAACAAAGTAGCCCCCTGTAACAGTGGCTTAAACAGGAAACACGTTTACTGTTGTTTTGTGTGTCGGTCCTGCGGTACATGAGTCAGAGCTGAGAAAGCAGCTTCTATCTCAAGGTCCAAGGAAACTGCAATAGATTTTCAACATCTCCCAGAGACAAGAAGGGACAAAAGGCTAAGAGAGTGTGGATGTATTACTTTTAAGAGCATGGAGCAAAGTGTACTGATAGTATACATCAGTACAATATGTATAGCTTTAACCAGAACTTGGTTACACGGCCACAAGTAACAAGGATGACTAGAGAATGGAATGCAAGGTCAAAAAGCCATGTGTCCAGGAAAGAGACAGAGAGAAAAATGAATGTGTGTGGATAATTAACAGCCTTAGCCAAACAACTACTCCCAAATTGTAAGTTAAAATTCATTAACTTTTTTCCATATCTCCCCTTTCTGTGTCTCAAGAATTGTTTCTAAAGTGACATTGAAAGATAAGAAATTCTTTACCTCCTATGACTACATTTGTGTTTTTCCCTCTGCAACTTTACCCTTCGAATACCACTATCCTATAAATAGCTAAAACTGGATCAAACCTAGTGTCTTTTTCTTCTTATACCGTGTTGTTTAAAGGACATTATTCAATTTCTCTTTCTTCTGTTATAAATTCAATCTTTTCAAAATCACAATTTAACAAAATTTTGAAACTTCATATCCTATTTCCTCAACAATCCATCACAACCAAGATTCTATTTTCCATAACTCCAGTGAATCCGCTTTCACTAAACGTATCAACAATCTCCACACCCCTCAGATGTCAGTGCTTTCCCGATTCTCCACAGGCCACTGTTTGCCTCCATTATAGAATTCTTTTCTTTTGTGTAAACTTTAAACAACAGTGTTCTCCATTTTTCACCACTGGACCACTGATTTTTTTTTTTTTTAACATACCTCTCTTGGGTACTGTCATTACTTGTACAATGTTGATTCCTCCAAATCTCCAAATTTACTTAACTGCACTGTTCCATACATAAACGAGCTTTGAGAACATTTTTCCTTGTCTTGGATTCTACGAAATAAATAGCTAAACAAAATAAATGTAGAATTATTAAAAAGCACATTTAGCATCAATCATGAAGCTTAAATAAAATCACCCAATTTTCATGGGTGGGCTGATGAGGCATATCTTTTTTTTTTTCCTCATAAATGCAAAATCAGCTCCTAGCTGCTATCTTTAAAAGTTTACAATAATTTACCCAGAGTAGAACCCTTGTCCAGTAATGGTCACATAAAATGCTCTCCTTTGCATTATCAAGCCTTAAAGAATAACACGTACTTTGCCAAGTGTGTCTCCGTTTGCGTGTTGTATCTGTTAGTGATGATGGCGGTGAGGGACAAGGTTGCTAAGTAGAGTCTCCTTGCTAAGCAGAGATCAGGAGCCCTCTGTGAGGGAATGGACAAAGATCCCTGCTCACTGTGGGGGTCAAATTTAGAGAAGTTGGCTAAGATGGAACTGAATGATCCTGATAAAGACCCTGCAGGAAGGAAGAGCCCATGGAATAAAATCACCTTTAAGGGAGAAATATGTTGGATGAGTAGGAAGGCTCTGATCATGAATGGATAGAATATAACAGATTTCTAGGTTTGTGAGGTAATGATCCTGATTAGTGACCCTAACCAGTACTTCTGGCAACAGATTTTTGCCAAGAGAAATGGGATATTGAAATGAATCAAAAAATTATGAACTTAAGAACCTTGGCAAGTTGAGGATAGCGCTTTCCAAGACTACATCCTTGACGAGTGGAATGTTTCTCCCTTAAAGGATCCCCAGAGTTGTAGAAGCAGTCACTGCCATGAAGGTCATGGGAACATTGACATGGGAATTTCTGTCCACTACTGCTGTCAAGCTTTTGAATTCTCTGAGATTTCTGGATTTGTGGTTTGGTGTCTGTCATCAGTTTTGCAAAATTCTTGGCCATTATTGTTTCAAATATTTGTTCTTTTCCATTCTCTCTTCTCCTTCTGGTATTCAAATGACATATATGTTACATCTTTTGATTTTATTCTGCAGACTTGGAGTGTTCTGTTTCATTTTTTTCTCTTTGAATTCCAGTTGGGAAAATTTCTACTGACCTATACTCAAGCTCACTGATCCTTTCCTTTGTTAGGTACTGATGAACCTGTTGAAGGACTCCTTGGTTTGTCATAGATTTTTATTTTTAATTCTAGCATTTGCTTTTTCTTCTTTCTTAGTGTTTCCATGTATCTGCTTGCATTACTCATCTGTTGTTTCATGTGATCCACTTTTTACACAATAACCCTGAACGTATCAGTTATTTTAAATTCCCTGCCTGATAATTCCAACATCGTATCATACCTGAGGCTGGTTCTGGCACTTGCTTTGTCTCTTCAGAGAGTGTTTTCTTTTGCCTTTTGGCATGCCTTGTCATTTGGTTGTTATTGAAAGATGGATCTGCTACACATAAGAACTGAGGCAAATAGGATTTCAGTATAAGGCTTTATGCTATTACAGCTAGGAATTGTAGCTTTAGGTGCCAGGGGTTTCCAAATGCCCTAGAATTGTTTTTGCTTCTCCTCTTGGCTTTGAGGCTTCTCTTTGTATTGTCCTTCAGGGAGCATCTTGTTGCTCTTTCAGCTCTAATCCACTGTCATTATACTGGACCTGCCCTGATGTGATGTCTAGGAGAAAGGGAGTGTATTATAATCATAAGAGGCCTAAGTCTCATGGCTGTGACCTTAACAAGTGTTTCTCAAACTTCTTTTCCCCTTTGCTCCCTACTCCTTTCCTTGGCAGCAGTATTCCCAATCTATTTCTTTGGAATTCTGGAAGGACTTGGTGGGAAGGAATTCCTTCATCCCCAACTGGGATAAAGTTTCAGAATTGCATTTTGGTGGAATTCTTTTCCCTAGAAAGTACTCCAAGGCTCTGGGCATGTTTCACAGTGATGATCCTTCCCCTCCCCTGCTATGGAGATCTAGAATCCTCAGTATGGAGAATCTGGCAGGGTTCCTGGATGAAACCCATGAAAGTGAGGGGGCATGAGGAGTCTCTCACTCTCATGCTAGTCCACCCTCCGCCTCCAGCAGTTCTTCAAAATTGCTATTTAAGTCCTTCTCCCAGTTTATGCCGCCAGCAGATTTGCCTCCAATGAGCAGACCTTGCTTGCTTATCTCTCCAGATTTTGAAGAAATGGTTTGCCCTACAACCTCAGGACACTGATGGATGCAAGAAAAGTTGTTGGTTTTCAGCTTATCCAGCTTTTTCTTGTTGTAAGGATGACAGTGAGAACTTTCAATCTCTTTACACATTGGAGCTGGAATTGGAAGTCTCAGGTCCCAAGATTTCCCTCTTAACTGCATGGCTAATGTAGTAGTAAATAGTCTCCAGTGATAATTGTTGTAATCTTCAGCCCACAGAGTCATGTGTCTAATTTTTTTTCTCTAAATAACAACACAGGGACCCATGAGTCCTTTGCAAGATACTAGTAAGTATCTGAGGGTTGATAGACATATAGGGGTTAAATGCACTTCTTACAACTATCTTATTTTTTTCGCCCTTACTCTTTGGAATTAATTAGTGATGGGATGAATGTGGACGTGTGTGCGTGTGTGAGTGTCTTTTACTAGCAAAAGCAGAGGCTTACGTGGAATGAAATATTATTTTCATTAGAATTATTTTCTTGGTTTCCAAGAGTATGTCTTACTACTCAGCACAGGTAGTTAAGGTCTATAAATATTTAAAGAAGTAGGTATAAAATTATTTTATACATATAAAGTGAAAGAGATTTAGTTAGCTTTTTGCTCCAAGAGAGAAGTAGAACCCTGTGGAAAACAGGGCCAATGTCCTAATCTTCCCTTTTACAGCCCAGCAGAGAATCTTAAGTACAATCTATCAGGCTAATGTAGAAGATGCTGCACTGGCAAATAACCTCCGTGTCTCAGTGGCTTACACAACAAAGGTTAATTCTTTTGTGCTACATTGTCATTCGCATTTTAGCTGATGGCTCTGTTTCCTGTCAGCCTCCTACTCAGGGTCACAGGCTTTCAGAGACCTACCATTTGATCTCAGTCTCCATGGTACAGGAAATGAAAGGTGCTAAACTGGATATTGGATATCAAAGTTTCTTCCCACAAGTGATACACTTTACCTCTGCTCATATTTCATTGTCCCAAAGGAGGCAAACTTGACAGACTTTCTCATATCCTATAAAATAATACATATACGATATCTACATATGTTAGCTAAGCAGAAAAGAGTTTCAAAATACCTGAGTAAAAATATTTTAAAGATTTTTCTATATAATATTCAGATAGAGCAAAGAACTTGGCAAGTTCATTCCTCAAATATGTCTGAAATATCTATGGGACAAACGAAGCAAAGTAAGAGACCAACATGTCTATTTACCTCCAGCCTGTGTTTCCACAAACTGTGGTAGGTAATTTACCACAGGATGCCCTTCAATCTCTGTAACTGCCAAGAGACGTGATCATTATCAACATGTTATAGCTTTTAAGCAACTGCTGAAATTTACACAGCATTTAGAAGGCCGAAACATAATGGGAACCCAGGATACTCTTTTTTTCAAGTGGCCCTGCCAACAGTAGCAAATGGTACCAAAGAGGATTGGATATATACTCACAAAAGTAAAATAAGCATTTCTTAGAATTTTGATTTATATTAAGTTTTTCAATTCAGTGGGGACTAGATGAAGGCCTGGTAGAGGACAAACTCTTTTATTTTTTAAAACAAAGTTGGCACTACAGAATATTAAAGATTATCCAGTCTATACTGCCAAGTTCATGAGACTAGGGAAAAACCTGGAAATATCTCAAATGTCTTCATTTTTCATACCAATCCCACTTCAAGTAAGCTTCAAACACATGTAGGTTACTGCTTTGGACTAGACTTGAGGAGTGATTCTCTAAAGTAATATCTTATTTTCAAAATAGTTTGACTAATTTATATTTTCAGGAAATAAACTATACATATGAGTGCATATATGGATGCCGTTAAAGTTATTGACACTTAGGCCTATTGTCACTAAACTTTAAATGCTTTTACAATTTAATGACTCTCTGGACAGTATGTATACACAGACTCACACACTCTGTTTTAGCATTGTAAATCCAGGAAAGCTCTTTCCCAGAAAAGTGATTTTTGAAACAAAGGACACATTCCATGTTGTACACCAAAGAAAAGTGATCCAACTTCTTGTTTCCTATTGAATGATATGAACAAGAATCACACTCAATTCTGGATGACTAATTTGTTTACACAACAAACTAATTTAATGAAAATGTCTTTTTTCTGACTCATTTTAATGGTGTTCATGTGTTCTCAGTAGTTGAAGGAACCTGTTTAATATTTATATCAAAAAGATCTTGGAAGACTCTTAATGTGAGCAAAATGTTTTCTTGGTCAAAAGCAAAACATATATTTGGGCCAGCCCCGTGGTATAGTGGTTAAGTTTGCATGCTCCTCTTCAGCAGCCTGGGATTTGCAGATTTAGGTCCTGGGCGGGGACCTAGCACAGCTTATCAAGTCATGTGTGGTGCCACCCCACATAAAATAGAGGAAGATTGGCACAGTTGTTAGATCAATGACAAACTTCTTCACAAAAACAAAAAAAGAAACATATACTCAGATATCTGAAACTTGAGGGCAGAAAGTTCACAATTTTAGCTGACACAAACATACATTTTGAATGTATTTTGATCACTTGTCAACCTTTCTTTTAAATGAAAATTTAAATCAAGAATATGCTAAATGAATAAAAATTAAGGTGTAGTATCTCTGAAAAATATTGCATTTAATTTGGTAGAAATATTGAAATAGACAAGAGAATGAAATAGATCTAATAAGGATAATTTAATGAACAAGTCAACCTAAACTTACCATATTTAATTATGGTATGAGCAACAGAAACTGTATATTAAAGGAGCACAAGATGTTATATGGTAAACTACAATAGCAATCATCATTTAGAAAGAACACAGGATATCTAGGGAATAAGCACTCTTAAATTTTGAAAAAAATGCAACAAATTCTAGAAAATTTTGAAATGATGGGACTGCCATTGTTTTGCAATGTCCACTCTTAGACATTTGACGTGTAACAAAGTTTGAGACGATTATAGATTCACATGCAGTTATAATAAATAAATACAGTGAGCTCTCTTGTACCTTTTACTCCATTTCTCCCAATGGTGATATTTTTCAAAACTCTAGAATAAGATCACATCCAGGATATTGACATTGATGCAGCCAAGGTACAGAACAATTTTATCAGGATTCCGAGTATTGTTCTTTTATAGCTACCCCCTCTCTTCCCTGGCATCCACTCATCTGCTCTCCATGTCTATCATTTTGTCATTTCAAGAATGTTACATGTGTGAAATTATATATTATGTAATCTTTTCAGATTGGCTTTTCTCACTCGGCATACTTTCCTTGTAGATTGGTCCAGGTTGTGTCTATCAATAGTTGACTCATTTTTATTGAATAGTGTTCTATGGTATGGATGAACCACAATTTGTTGAACCATTCACCAACTGAAAGATATCTGTGTGGTCTCCAGTTT
This sequence comes from Equus caballus, assembly GCF_041296265.1. NCBI lineage: Eukaryota > Metazoa > Chordata > Mammalia > Perissodactyla > Equidae > Equus > Equus caballus. Next base: position 25,379,690 of record NC_091709.1, on the reverse strand, counting down.
TGGGCTATTAAGAATAAAACATCATTTGTGTAACAATGAGCATTTAGGTACAGGGTTTTGTGTAATCATAGGTTTTCATCTCTCTTGGACAAATGCCCAGTAGTGGAATTACTGAGTAATGTGGCAACTACATGTTAAATTTTGTAAGAAACTACCAAGTCGTAGTCTTTTGTAGGTTTTTTAGGATTTTCTATTCACACAAGATATATTCCACAATGACTTACTTTTCAATCCCAACCCACATGCTTTTTGTTATCTTATTACACTGCCTTGGATTTTCAGTATAATTCTGTGTGAGAAAGTGGTGAGAGAGGACATCCTTATCTTGTCCCTAGTATTAGTGAAAAAGCCATCAGTGTTAAAAGATATCAGCTGTAGCTTCTTTGTAAATGCCCACCATGAAATGGAGTAAGTTTTTCCTATTCTTAGGTTTCATCAAATTCTTTTTCTGCATCAGTTTAAGTGATCTCAGATTTTATGCCCTTAATCTGTTAATGTGGTAAATCTCATTAATTATCATGTGGTAAACTAACCATAGATTCCTGGGATAAATCTAACTTGACCATGGAGTAGTATCCTTTTAACATTATTGGATTATATTTGCTCATGTTGGGCTAAGGATTTCTTTATGTGCCAGCATGAGGGATATTGTTCTGTAGGGGTGTGTGTGTGTGTGTGTGTGTGTGTGTGTGTGTTTCTTGGTACTCAGTGTAAGGTTATAGTTTAGGTGGAGAGATTACTCAATTCTCCTGCTTCAGCCTTAGTCTTCAGCAAGACTTGTGTACATAAACCTCAGTGGTGAGGATTTCTCGGCTGTCCTGACTCTCCTGGATTGGCAATCAACCCTGCCGTCCTACTCAGTGCAGGGCCTGAACCCGGTATTTGCCTCTTTCCCAGGGACAGAGGTGGTCCGACTCAAGTCATTGCAGGGCCCTGGGGGGGGAATGGGTTTCCTGTCCCTTTTCCAACAGCAGATGGCTTTTGCATTGGATCAGAGCAGTGTGGGCTATAGACATGTCTATTTGTATCCCTGTGGCAGCCAACAACTCCCTTGAGCTTATAGAGGGTCCCGTGTACTGAGAGCTTTCTGTAGGATCTACTGCTTACAGCTTGGCATGTCTATACTGTGGCGGGCTTTTCTCTCAGGCCTCTTGCCCTGACAAAATCTTCCTCGTGAGCACTTGGCAAAGGACTGTAGAAATGAGTTGTAAAGGGTTTGCAAACGTCCCTTGTTTTGCAGGCTTCCTGGGACACTAAACTGTCATGCAAGCTACACCTTTAAGAGTTTAAAACCTCAGCTGCTTTATTTTCTGCTTCTACGGTGGGCACCTCTTCCTCAGTAGATCTGCCTAACGTAAGACAGTTTGTCAGTTCTGTCTCCCCACCCTACCTCATCCTCAGGTTTTGGAAGTCATTTCACCAGGTGGCCTTGCAACCTTAGTCATCTGATGAGTTTAAAAGAAAAAAAAAATTTTGTAGACTACTGAGATTATTTTTGTTAGAGAAGATAAAACGTTCTCCTGCTGCTTTCTATATAATAGAAAGTAGAAGGCCAAGCATTCATGCTATGATTTTTATTACAAGCATTTCCAGGCTCAGTGACCGGTATTTCCATAGGAAATGACATGAAGCGTTTCCACAGGATAGTAAAACATTTAAAAAAAAATTAAATTGTGCATACATCTATTATGTACATATATATATGTCTGCATATACATCATTTTTTTATATTCTGCTTATTGGACAAGGTGGGCCCCTTCATGGTTTGCCACCTGTCAAGGACCAAGTTCAAGGTCCGTTCCACAACTTTATATTGAATGCAATAGGGAATAGGTTTCATTGAGGAAAGCGAAAACTCACAAGAATAGGGTCAGCAAGAGAATTCACTGGGCCTTCATACTCCCATTTTCCCCCGGAAATACGTCCTGTGGCTAAAGTGCCCTATTAGGTGTGCTTTGTGGGTTCATGCTTTTTCAGGGTTATTGTTTCCCTTAAGTTTTCCTTCTTTTGCAGAAAATGATGAGAAAGCAGCAGTTGAATGGAAGAATACCCAGGCAATTTAGTTCCAGGCAAGTCCGGATTTGGTATCCTACCTGAATTTATGAATCACAAACAGATTGCTATTTAGCTTTGACAATTTTTCTTCTCCCCAAATTACCAAGTCTCCTCTCTGAAAAATAATTGAAAATCAATAATAAGTATTGTATCCTATATAAAATCAACTGCTAACAATCACATGCAAGTGTGGTTGCAGGTGTAGCCCATGAACTAATCTTATTTAAATTACGGTATATAAAAACACAACCTTGCAAACATACAGATCTTGAAGGTAAGTAGGTCAGAGAATTGTTTCGGTCTTATAAAAACATGAGAGCTTTTGCGAACAACATTGAATTTAATAAGATAATTATCTGTATCAGAAAGCTATAAAGGAGATTTCATGTAAAGAAATTCCATAAAGGGCATCAAGATAACCTTAGTTGTGGTTTAGTTGCTTAAATGGAATTGTTTGGGAGAATTCCTTGCTTTTTATTCTGTACTCCTGCTTTATTTCTCCATTACGATGATTTTATAGTGAACATGCCTGCTTGTGAAGCAATTTTACCAAATGTTTAAAAGTATCTTCCGGGCTGAGTGTATTAAGTTTTATACAAGATGTGTTTTCGATGTTCTGCTTTATTGCAACCATGTCCATGGACCCTTTAGTATTTATGTAGGCTGCAGGCTACTGCCATCATCTTTAGAACATCCAGCCAACTGCTTTTATGTCTTTAAGATACTCTAACAGCTAAAATAACATTGGCAATCAGCACATCGGAATATAAAGATACATTTGAGGAATGGACTTCCCTAAAATTCTGCCTCACTGACGGTTGAACAGGCCCATAAGTGTTTCTGTAGCTTTTGCAGATAATCAAGAATGAGTTGTCTGTTCAGATTTTTGCTCGCAGAAGGTGGTTATTTTCACTTAGTAAAGAGAATATGCTCTGAGATAAAAACGTATGCGTGATGCTTTCCCTGTATCAATTTGTATGGCGGTGTTTAGACTTTGATTCTTTCTGGAAGTAGGGGGAAATGTCTGGTTAATTTGAATAGCTTCTAATTTAGGTAGCAATTTGGATTGATTTTTATTTTATTGATTGATTTTTCCAGATGATTCCTCCTAGAATTCACATGAAATCAAAACAATTTGCCTCTTTCATATATTTATTTCCTTTTTTTCCCCTGCAAAGTCCTCAAAATCAATAGTACTATGTAATAACAGAATTCAAGATAAGGAAAATTGTTCGGATTTATAAAATAAAAGTTTCTAGAATTTTAAAAGTGGTGAACACGATAAAATTATGGCTATACTTGGGGATTCAATGAAAATTTAGAATACTAGACTAGGAGAAAATTGTAACTGTTTTCATTTTCTAATCCTCTGCATTTTCTGTGCATTTTTTTGCTCTTTTTACTTGTAGTTACATTTATTTAATTTTGTAATTGAGATAGAATTAGATAGTAAGAATTAGAATTCTCTAGCTTCCGTTATTTACCATTTAGATTTCATCTAAAGAAAAGATTCAGAAGTACACTTTTGTATCTAAGAATTAGCCTAGATGCAAACTACAGCTTACTGTCTTGACACGATAGGAACTAACATGGACGAGATAAATGAATCATTAGTCTGAGAAAAGAGGGGTGTTATGCCACTCATAATTATATAAAAGTCTTTAGTTAATGTGCTTATAAATATTTGTACCTTTAAAATGGAATATTCTAGTTTTACCACTCTGTTACACTATGATTTCTATTATTTTGAGGGGGCCAAGAATAGGGCTATATATGTATTAAATAAAGTTGAAGACATGATAAAATATAAATCTTCACTATGGCTAATAAAAATCAGTATGTCTAATGAATTTTTTATACACAGAATACAATTTTTGTTGAAGGATTTCAATATAATTGTTTAATAGTAAAGGTATATATAATTAGGTCAAAATACTTATCTTAAAATTACTTCTACTATTCAGAGACAATTAAATTATCTTCTCAAATTATATATTTCTATTTGGCTTTGTATACATCGTGGTTTCTCATGATATTTAGTGAGGACACACACACACACAAAAGACAACACTTATATGCTAAAGGATGATTTTTGTAATTTTCAAATCAGATGCACAAAAGAATAGCACAGGAGATAACTTAAGGAAAGAAATGATGGAATGAGCACAGTTAGAAGGGAAATGTTTAGTTTTTGACTGACTTGATAAGAGAGGAAGGTATAAATAGAATGTGGCGCTATTTCCTTTACTCTGATAAATATTACTGCATATTCAGGACTGCATTGCTTCAAATTTAACTGAAATTTTCTCTCAATGTCAGTTTTCTGTAGTCTTTTAAAAGTGAAAAACAATAGAATCAAGTGATATAGATAAATGGTTGATTCCTTAAAGAAATGTAGATTGAAAACCCAGTCTTTACCACACATTGTAATAGGCATTGGCAACATAACTATGATTAAAGCCTAGGACTTTGAAAATTTCACAGTCTAGAATAATAACGACAACAACAATATAAGCTAAGATTTTTGAATGCTAGGAAATATGTACGCACATTACATAAATTATTACTCAGCTCTCAGAGTAACCCTATGAGAATATACCATCAATATATCCATTTTACAGACAAGAACTCTTCGTTGTTGAAAGTTAGTAATCTACAGAGACGGCAGGGGAACTTCGTCTGTTCAAAGTGAGAGAATCAGGGTAATTTACAGAACAGCCTAGTGTTCTGAGCCTGGGTTTTTATGTATATTCTTACTTGAAATTCTCCTAGTAAGTCTCAATGACTGTTCATTTCCCTATTTAAAAATTTAGAGTCAGATTGTCCAAACCTCACGATTTCTTTTGAAGACTTGCAATCAAAATTAGGGAGTCAGAATACTACATAAAAACCGGAAAGCTTGGACCAAAAGGCATTAAAACTAGCCATATATAACGGAAAGTTATATAAAGGAAAGTTAAAAATGTGTGCAAAAAACTGGAAGAGGCACACGAAGGAAGAAGGTTTATTGGGAAGAGCCTTAACATAAGAGATTAGTAGAGTGATCACCACCCTCATGAACCACATTATCTATCGCACAGCTTGGACTGGGCATGGCTGGTCTGACTTCACCATGGCCAATATTTGGCTGGTGCATGACTCCATTTCTATAATACTCAAAATGTTTTTAGAATCAGGAGTATTGGAAACATCTATGCAGCTTCATCTAAGCAGGTTTCAGTTTTTGTTTTTAATTGAGCTGTCTTGGACCTTTGGAGCCAGTAGCTAAGCTAATATAAAGACAGAGAAAATGAGCCTCCAGGAGCCCAGATTTGTCTGTCCTCTGCTCCAGGAGCTACCTGCACTTTCTCAAGTCAGACAGTCCATGGAAGAGCAGATATGTATATAAGGGTCAGTTCTACTTTTCTAAGCTATTTCCTACTTATCCTCAATTTCATTTAACATCATGATCATTCCTTCGATTCCCCAAACAAACCTCTGAATCATTTCAGTTCTTTTGTTCCCAACACAGAACTGGCCATACACTTTCTAAATATGTCTAAGTCTATTTTTCTCTATTATTATTTCCACGTTAGTTCGTATTTTCATCACTTTCCTCCAACAACTGCAATAATCCCCTGTATGATTTTTCTGCCCTATCCCACTTTTTACTCTATGTTTTAAACCACCACCAATATTATCTAAGACAAAAATACAAAAACTTGAATTACTTCACTAAAATTCTTTACTGTACTACCCATTATAAAAGGTTTAAATAAAGCCTTGCAAACATCTTGAGATGAATGTGTTCTGGCATGCTTGAGGGCAAGGAAGCTAGTGTACCTTGAGAGGAGTGAGCAGATGGGGGAGCAGTAAGAGCACCTGTCAAAGAGGTGGTGGGGGCCAGTTTGTGTCAGACCTTTGGTTATGCTAAGGAGTTAACATTTTACTGTGGATCTTTAGAGCAGAGGAGTGGCATAATGAAATTTATGTTTCATCGGGATCATTCTAGATGCTGTATTTTGCAAATAGATAGAACAGTTTCAGGGGCAGAAAAACAATTATGAGACCATTGTAATAATCCAGTTGAGAGATGATGGTGGCTTGGCCAAAATGGTAGTGGTGGAAGTGGAGACAAGAGATGATTCTCTTGTGATTCTAAATACATATCCAATAAAATGAGAGCAGAAATCTAGATCTTTCTTAAATCATGCACAATATGGAATGCTATATTTCTGCGAAACACATGATTAAGAATTGGCCAGTCTCCTTCTAACCAATAATGGTGAGAATGCAGAGTCAGAATGGTTACGTTTATATTATCTTAGTGTATACCAGCATCATTTTACAAATTGTGAATCTTCTAAGGTTTCTGTAGACAAATAAGATTACTTTACCATGAAAGGTTACTGAATGAAATAAAATGTCACTCCCTTCAATAGTTCTTCTGAAGGGTCTAACTGTTTTCCCCCTCTTGATTATTTCTCAGGAACAATTGATGCATTGATTGACAATTCTTAGGGATAGAAGAGGCGAAATTAAGAAAAATTGATATTACTCTCACAAATTTATTCTATGACACATTTTAATTCAGACATTGTGGAACAGGTCAGAATATCCCATTTCTAATACCACTTTTCCACCTTAATACAATGTGTGTGTGCTCGCATGCATGGGGGTGGGAGGAATAATACACAAGATCCTACCACGGACTTCTGATGTCTTTAATAAAGGAGTGTTCACAAACATCATATTCTCAATTGCCCCTTTGCTGGGCATGATGGTTAATTTTATAGGTCAACTTGACTGGCCATGGGGTGCTCTGAGAAACATTTTCCAGGTGTGTCCTTGAAGGTGTTCCAGGAAGAGAGGAGCACTTGAATTGGTGGACTTAGTAAACTGTCCTCTCCAATGTAGGTGGGTTTCATCCAATCCAATGAGAGCCTGAGTGGAACAAAATGTATCACTGTTTGAGCTGTGACATCTCAACTCATCTCCTGCCCTTGGACTTGGATTTACGCCATTGGCTCCCCTGGTTCTCAGGCCTTTGGACTCAGAAGGAATTACACTCCTGGTTTTTCTGGGTCTCCAGCTTGCAAATGGCATATTGTGGATTTGGGGACTTTTCAGTCTTCATAATCACATGAACCAATTCCTCATAAAGTCTCCATATATACAGACACACCTTATATATATATATACACGTATATGTATACACACACACACACACACGCACACACTATATTCATTCATTCTATTCATTGTATTTCTCTGGAGAACTCTGACTAATACACTTGGCACCCTTGAGGCTTTTTACCCCAGAGTGAAGTAACATGAAATATCATAACAGGTAAAAGTATGAATTTCTTTTGTAAATGGAGAATGATGATTATGAAAAGAGGGATCAGAAGAAAGACTGGCATCGTGCCTTGAGTCAGGTACAGTCTCGGGCATAATAACCTAGGAAAAAGTCAATATGAACCTTAATAACCTGGAAGCGTTTTTTGCATGCTTATATTCTACATGCCCCTCCACTCCATGAAAAGCTTTAGGGACTCAAAATAATACCAGTATCTTTGAATACTGCTGCTCTGGAAGTGTGAGAAACACTCTTTTGCTCAGCAATATACACTTTCTAAAGGAGGCAGAAGAGAGAGGTATATTTAAAAATTCAACAAAATGACTTGTTAGGGGGTTACAGTTTTTTCATCTGCAAAAGAAAACCTAGATGCATTTCTGGATAAGCAGATTGAGGAGAGGGAAACATTTCTGGCTCTTTTATCATAAACTTTAATATCTATCAATTTCAGGAAACAATCTATAGGGAAAACACAGCCAAGCCTTGAAGAAAGCAACAGAAAGTTGAAAAATATTTCTATAATTTAACTTAAGAAAACTTTGTTCCTTCCCTGAATCAGTGCTTCCTTTATTGAGACACAGACTTAGAAAAAATCGCCCTTGGTAGTAATAAAATTTTGGGAAAAAAAATTTTTTCACTGAAACAGTGTTACATTTTTATAGACCCTGGCTTAGAAAAAGTATGCAACTCACTATAATACAATAAATTTTAGTTTATTTGTATTGATATATATTTCTATGGGCTTTCATTTGAAAGCTGTTCAAAAGTCTGTGTGAACTGAAATCAAATGCATCATTAATAATATATTTGGCAGCAATTTGTTATCTGCTTCTTTTATTAAAGTTTATCCATGGAAATTGCTTTTAAAATAAACATCTAAAGTATATTTACTTGAAAAAAACAGATGTGGTATTAGGGATTATTTTTTGCCACAATAATTCAATAATATTCTTAAATAAGATATTTAAAACATATATCAAATCTCTGGGTTATATATAGTCTGAACTGCTAATTATTTAATCTGTTATTCAGTTTCAGAATAATTTTCTACAACTTCTTCTTACTAATTTAATTAATCTTCAGGTATTTGCAACATGATGATTTCCTGTACCAAAGCAAAATGTATTTCTACAATGAAGCAGATTATTTTAAATTTCAAGGTTTTATTTAGTTGTTTTTTTGCATTGCCACTGCAAAATGACAACTTTGGAGAAATTCTATGCAATTATACTCTGAATCTTTTTACAGTTATGAATCACATAACAGTAGAAGCCTATTGAGTCCAACTCATTGTACAATTAAGAGGAATATCAGATGATTTTGCATTCTACAGGATGTCAGCATCATATGTTACCTCTACTTAATAACTATGGCTGGTGGCAATTCTGTTAGTCGAAGCTGAGTAGAACTGCAGGGACAAGGACTCCAGGAGTCAGCCCAGGATGGTGAGTTGTGGCATACAAGAATCACAATAGACGGCTGCATTAATACAGTGTGAGGCTACATGGAAAAATCAATTGAGTAGGATAGTGTCCAAATTTCCAGACTTGGTAAAAAGACAGATCTATCCACTTTGTGGTAGAGCTCACTTATAGAGAACCAGACTGATTTGGGTCAAAAAGAATATCATAATGAAAAATCCAATGACTTCACTCCAAGCATGTAAGAGGACTAAGTTCCCACAAAGAGACCAATAAATTAAAGAGGCAAAGTAGAACATGCAGTCTGAATTTTCTCAAGGAACAAGTGGTAGGCATGTCTTTCTAGATCAAGTGCCAAACATACACATATGCTAACAACCATACTCAGAGTTAGTTCTCAAGAGAGGAAAGATGTACATATAACTACAAGATTCGTGATGTAAGTTTTGGTGATAGGTTTTAGGGCCATGTGTGGAAGACTGAAGAAAGGAATTTCATCTCATTTGGAATAAAGGCAATGGCTTTCAAGGACCTACAAACTTCACCTCCCCTATCTCAACTTCTACAATTTTTTCTCCTCTGTACCAAAAACACTGGCCTCCTTGCTATTCTTCAATGTGCTAAGAATATTTTCAACATGGCCTTTGAACTTCCTGTCCTTTTCCCCAGAATGCTTTCTCAAATGATATGCATAGCTCAGGTCCTTACTTCCCTAAAATCTCTGCTTGAATCTCACTCTCACAGTGATGCCTTTAAACACACTATTGGATTAAATTTTAACCCAAAATAAAAGGCTATTGATTCATATTAGAGTTTATGGAAATGAAAAATCAATCTTTAGTTAAGCCATTGAAATTTCAGGGTTGCACTAAGTATCTTAAATGTCCTAATATTGTCTCTCTCCTTTTTCTTTCAAGTAATAGCATAAAAATAGCTAAAGCCAACACTACAAGAACTGATTTTTGAGATTATATATATAATATATACATACACATATATATATAACATAACTGTATACCTTGTCAAGATGTTTAATTCATTTGAAAGAGATTTCCCTTCTATTGGAAATGCAGGATCATATAATGGCTGAAAGAATGTGCTTTCTCAGGCATACAGACTAGGGTTTGGTTTGTGGATCATATTTTTACTACCTTCCTCTCCTTAAGTAAGTATTTGGATCTCTTGATAGCTCCATTTTCACTTTTGTATAATGGGCTAATAACGTATACAGTCAAAAGCTTTTGGTGGATGTTAGATGATATTTGCAAAACTCCTAACATGTTGTCTGGTATATATGGTTACTAAATTATATGTTTTCATGGTTCTTGTAGAATCTCAAAGTAGTAGTAGTACTAAAATGATAATTATATATGTTGTACTTATAGGAGCATAGTAAATTATATTTGAAAGCACCCTCAAATGTATATAAAGTGCTATGCATTTTCACAGATGTCTTTTGGAGTTTTGCCTGAAAATTGTGATAAAACGTGGTGGTTCATTGCTCTGGCCACATATGTGAATACACACTGAATGGTTTATACTTTCTCTCAGATGTATTCATTACTTGATTTAGATAAATTATTTTCCAAATATCTATAAAAATCTAGAATTACGGGGAGTGCTACCTGGATAATTTTTTGTTGTACACGTGCATGAATTGAGAAGGGACAGGGTTCTATTCTCATTTTTATTCACAGAGCAGTTCTATTTCTATGTTTTGTGTTTGTAGTTTGTGTAAATTAATTTAAAAAGACTTCAAATGTAAAACTAAATTTGAGATTCCACTTTTCGGTAATGACAGAGAAACTTGGATAGACAAACTCTCTGTCCAGAGATAATATCTGTAAAATCTGTATATGATAATAAAAAAATATGTATTTGTTGTCATTAACTAGTGACCTAAAACAGGCAGAATCTTGAGAAGGATGACCAGAAAGTAGACCGTTTGAGATTTACATGCTTTTAAGATTTTGCTGGAGGGTATTCCCCAATCTCTGATGTGCAGGGGTCATGTGGTCAGCATACAGATTTTAAGGATGGTATATTGGCTGGGAAATTAAGGGGAAGATCCTGGAAAGGAAGGAGTTGCACACAGAATGAGGGCCAAATTCTATACATAAAATCTGCAAAATTCCTGATTAAGCAGTGATCTAGCCAAGCATTGAGATACCAAGGAGCCTGGCAAATAAAGCAGCTAGATGCGAGAAGGATGGAGTAGATTTTCAGTTGCTGCCCATCACAAGGAAACAGATTGATATTTGAGTCAGACTGATTTAAACTCCTGGCTTCAACAACTATCAGTACATTTCAGAGGAATATATCTAGAACCAGAAGCCCACAGCATATTTACATTGCCCAACGTGAAATTTAAAAAAAGGACTAGACATGTGAAGAATCAGCAAAATACGATTTATACTCAAAGAACAAAGCAGTCAACCGAAATGGTTCCCAAGACGTTACACATTGACATCATCAGAGAATGGATATAGAGCAACTATTATAAATATATTCAAGGTCCTGAAAAAAAAATCTAGTCAATGAATGTACACTTAGGGAATATGAACAGTAAAATTGAAACTGTGAAAAAGAATATTCTATGAAAACTAAATTAAACAATATGATAATTAAAATGAAAAATTCCCTGATGAGCTACACAGTAGGAAAAAAAGTCAGTGAACTTGAAGAACCATCAATAGAATTTATACAATATATAAAAGAGAAAAATGGAAATTAACAGAAACTCAATTATCTGCAGGACAATATAAAAATATGTAGGAAAGGAGGAAAATGAAGAAGAAATATTTGATATTCTTTGGGACTATATCAAGTGTTCTAATATATGTGTATTTAAATTCTAAAAAAGAAAGAGAGGATGGGGGCCAGCTATGTTTGCAGAAATAATGGCTAAACATTTTCCAAATCTGATGAAAAGCCTGAACCTATGGATCCAAGAAGAATAGTGACTGCAAGGAGAATAAACACAATCACGCCAAAGGACATCAGAGAGAAAATGATGACATTCAAAAATAAAGAGAAAATATTGAAAGAAGCCATAGGAAATTGCTAAATTATTTACAGGAGAATAGTGATAAGTGACAATTGACATCATCAGAAGCAACAGAGGCCATTCTCCAATAAAAGCTACCAAGACTTTTTGGAAAAATGGATGATTCCAGGACCAGTGCATGTAAAATACTAGGTGATATTCTTACGTCTTGTTTGGGTCAGGAGCATGAGAAAAGCTCAAGGAATTATGGGGAATTCTTGGAAGGAAGCAAAAGTCAACAGGTGAGCTCTCACTAACCACACTAAGGATAATTTAATGTTCCATTGAATATAATAATAATGAGTTGATATCACTATACATACATACATATATAGAGAATGAAAATCCCTTCCTTATAGAATTTCAACTAAAAATATATTTACAAATATAGTACAAAAATAGTTGTAAATTATGTAACAGAATTAGAAAAATCAATGGTTATTAGAACAACTGAGTGAGATTTTAACAAGGAACAAGACATTTACATAGTTCCTAAAGATATTCCATGAATTATTTAATAATTATAAAGAGAAAAATAGTAACTTTATAGTGGAGAAATATGCCAAATTCCACCTTAATCAGGTCACCAATCTTAACCTAAGCTGATAACACTAATAGTGTAACAAAGCAACACCATGCTCTTTCTAATACAATACCCTGAAAAAGATACCTTTACTTTAGTGATATTCCTGCTATCACACACACACACACACACACACACCACCACATGAATCAAACACAAGGAAATAGCAGACAAATCCAAATTATTAGACACGCTGTCAAATAACAGGCTGATTATCTTCAAAACAGCAAGGTTGAGAGAGAAAAGAAAGATTGAGAAATAGCTCCAGAATAAAGAGACATCAATAAGTGTGATGCATGATCCTATATGGGATTGTAAATGAAAGATAACTATTGAGAATAATTGTGGGAAAATTGATAAGATTTGAATATAGGCTGTGGATCAACATTAGGAGACTGAGATGAGGGCTCCACTCATCTAGGGTACAAAAATCTCTAATCAAAATAAACATTTGAATGTAATATATAAAACATAACATTTAATGCAAAAGTCCATGATGAACAAAGTATCAAGATTTTAAATAATTACAGGATTATTTCTGAAGTTTCCTCTTGTTCAGGCTCCAGTATGACTAAATACACTGATGATATCAATGTTAAATTATCTGGCTTTATCAATCGTTCCATCATTAAGAGAATATACGTCTTAGGAAGTATATAACAAACAAAAGTGGGGTAAAGGCCATGATCTCTCTTACTGTAAAAGGATAAAAAATGTGCCTGAGAGGTATAATTCCCAATCCTTAGAACACGTGAGTATTAGTTTATATGGTAAAAGCTGTGGTGAAGAACCTAAGGAGGAAGAGGATCCTGGATTATCAGAGTGGGTTCTAAATGCAATCACATATATCCTTATAAGAGAGCCAGTTGAAGTTCTAGGAGAGAAGCAGCAGCAGCAACTTGACTAAGAAGGCAGAGACTGGAGTGATGTGTCCACAAGCCAAGGAATGTTGGCAGCCACCAGAAGCTAGAAGAGGTAAGGAATGGCTTCTCCTCTAGAATCTCCGTATGGAACACAATGCCACTGTGACCTGGATTTTTGACTTCTAGCCTCCAGAACTGTGAGGGAATAAATTTCTGTTATTTTAAACCACCAAGTTGTGTTTTAAACCACTAAGTAGTAATTCACTAAGGCAATCACAAGGAGCTAATACACTTGCTGTTAAGTGTTATTGGGGAGGGGTTGATAAGCAGATGATAGACGATTGACAGAAAAGTATAAGAGGAGGAGAAGGGGAGAGAGCAGGAAGGAGGAGAGAGAATCTAACTAATATGGGGTGGAATGCAAACAACTGTTGAATCTGGGTAGAGAGTGTATGAAAGTTCCTTGAACTATTTGTAACATCTGTGTATTTGATAAAGCAGAATCTAAATGTGCAAAGTTCAGTTGGAAAATCTGAAGTACTTTTTCTCTATAAATAATCATGCAATACGGATTTCTTTACGTGTGTCTTTAAACCTTACATTTGTCTTCATTTAGCTGTAATATTCTTACTGGTTTTAATAAGCATATTACTATAGTACTCAAAGGAGGGATTAATTTACTAAGGGAAAATGCTTCTTCCAGGGAGACTAGCTGCTTACCTGGACAGAGTAATTTACCACCAATGTCTCCCCCAACTAGACTCCAAACTTCATGAGGGATAAGGAGAAAAGAAAACTTATTTTAGTCAAGCATGATTGCAGGTACAAAGCCCATTATGGATTTATTGAAAAACAATGAATGAATAAATATTATATATACATAACCAAAGAAATATTAAGTTTACTTCTTTTGAAGAACCTGGTAATTTTTTTAGCATATTCTATTTGGTAGAAATATATTCTTACTATGTCCTTTCCTAGTTTTCTCTGTGGGCATATATGAATTTATTTTTGTAACCTTTCAGGATACTCACATCAGGATAATAGGAAGACTGGCAAGGATTTCTATAAAGTGTCCCAGTAATGAGGCTCTGTGGGAATACTGGTTTCTAGAACACACAGGAGAACCCCAGGGCTCAATCATTCATTGTAAAATAAGTAATGTGACCAAGGATTAGGCATCAAGAAGTTCTGCCATTTTCTTTGTGTGACTCTGATCAGTTTCTTAATCATAATAATATCTATGATATCCCAAATGACTACTGTAGGGGATAGTTTATTATTCTATTTAATCATTTTAATAACACTATCAGGTATTATGTATTATGTAGGTAAATGTATTATGACACACATTTTAAGATGACAAAACTGATACTCAAACTGTTTAAGTAAAACCCTCTGTGACACACAGGTCATGTGTGGCAGCGAGATTGAACCTCGGCTGCCTTTACTGAAAAGTTAGGCACCTACACAATGTATTATTTATGACTTCTAAATTAAATGAATTACACTCTCTATTTTCTTGCCTGTAAAAGACGTTAGAACAGATCCTTTCTCAGATCCCCTTACAACATAAATTTGAATGACTTTGAGGCTTACCAAAGACCAAATTAGCAGAGAAAGGTAGAATCAAGTCTTTAATAAGTTTGATCTTTTTGCATAACATTTAAAATTAGTTTTTACACATTCTATTTGTTTGAATTGTGCCTCTCCACCAAAAAAAAAGGAGTTCAAGTCCTAATTCCCATTACCTATGAAAGTGACCTTATCGGAAAATGGTCTTTGCAGATATAACTAAGTTAAGGATATCAAGAAGAGATCATACTGGATTTAGGGTGGACTTAACTCCAGTGACTAATGTCCTCATATAGGGAAGACACACAAAGAGGAAGGCCCTGTGACAACTGAGACAAAGATGGAATGATGTCTATTAAGCCAGGGAATCTCAAGCATTGCCTGTAAGAGCAGAAGCTAAGAGAGAGGCATGGAGCGGATGCTCCCTCAAAGTCTCTAGAAGTAACCAACTCTGCTGAGACCTTGACATCAGATTTATGAACTCCAGAACTATAAAAGAAAAACTTTCTGTTTTAAGCTACCCAATT
Source organism: Equus caballus (assembly GCF_041296265.1). Lineage (NCBI taxonomy): Eukaryota > Metazoa > Chordata > Mammalia > Perissodactyla > Equidae > Equus > Equus caballus. The sequence goes on along the minus strand of NC_091709.1, from coordinate 25,364,282 downwards.
TGTGGTACTTTGTTATGGAAGCTGTATGAAGCCAATATGTATGTTTAGTAGAAAAATTTGGGGTCTTAATTTGGGATTTATTTTCAGATATCTTTGAAGATTTTCTTCATATAATTTATCAGAATAATATTCTAGGGTATCAATCATGCTGCTTTGTAGGAAAAATGAAGTTAAAATTTTGAGAGCCAGTCCTGATGGCCTGGTGGTTATAGTTCAGTGTGCTCTGCTTTGGCAGCCCGAGTTCACTTCCTGGGCATGGAACCACACCGATCGTCTGTCAGTAGCCATGCTGTGGCAGCAAGTTACCTAGGAGAACTAGAGGGACTTACAACTAGAATATACAACTATTTACTGGGGCTTTGGGGTGGGGGGCTGCTGGGAGAAGAGGAAGATTGGCAACAAGTGTCAGCTCAGGGCCAATCTTTGCCAGCAGAAAAAAAGAAAAAAATTTTAATTAAAGATTTCTGTGAATTTGTAGAATACTGATTAATAATAAATAAAATTAAAACACTGGATTCTAAAACATATTGTAACAATATTTGAACTCGGAGCTATAAGCTGTATGATTCAAGAGTCTACATCAAGGAATTGTTTTGCAATGTATTTTAAGTAAATTTAAATATTTTAGTGTCTGTATCAGTTATCTATTGCTACATAAAGCTATACACAAAGCAGCCACAGAACCTTGGTGGCATACAATAGTAAGTGATTTGCATGTATATGGAATCATCTGGGATCAGCAAGGCATCTCTGTCTTGTCTGGGCTCACTGACCCATCTAGATATGTCTGGGGATCACCTGGGTTTCCATGATTTAGGCTAGCCTTGTCTAGGATTCCTCATGTCTCTCATGCTCCAATAGGTTACCCTAGTCATGTTCTCTTGGAAATTACAGAGGCACAAGAAGCATGAGCGTCCGAGGCCAAGATTTGCAAAAGACATGGTATTCTGTGTTCCTTGTATTGACTAATCAAGTTGCATGACCAAACCTTGAGTCAGAAAGAAAGGGCACTACAAGGAAACAGAGCAGAGGGCTTGGATACAGAAAGGGGTGAAGAACTGGCGTATTCAATACAATTTATCATGTTTGGCAAGATGAGGATGCCATTCTTTATTTTGTCTTTGTTCTAGTAAGTTAAATTAATATTCTTCCTGCCTACATATCTTCAAAATATACCCCACGCTGTAAACAGTGAGAAATGTCTATCAATATTAATTTCTCAAACTTCAGGTGTACATAAACTCTGTAAAAAACTTATTTTCTTCTTACATTCAGTTCTCCTTTTTATCTCTAGGTTTGGAGGATCATACAGAGTCACTATATGAATAATGAATGAGACTATTAAGAGTGTTTTTTTTTTTTTTAAAGATTTTATTTTTTCCTTTTTCTCCCCAAAGCCCCCCGGTACATAGTTGTGTATTCTTCGTTGTGGGTTCCTCTAGCTGTGGCATGTGGGACGCTGCCTCAGCGTGGTCTGATGAGCAGTGCCATGTCCGCGCCCAGGATTCGAACCAACGAAACACTGGGCAGCCTGCAGCGGAGTGCGCGAACTTAAGCACTCGGCCACGGGGCCAGCCCCTATTAAGAGTATTTTAGAAGGCTTAGTCAAGCACCTTGGTCACCAGAGAAAGGAAATAATTAAAATATTATTGTGGATCAAATCTTCCTTCCAATGTTCTTCTCTCTTTTGGTTTTTCTGGCAATTAAGGATTAGATCACAGGCTTTTACAAGTGGCACAGCTGCGAAGTTAGAACATTGTGCCTCTCAAAAAACAACCAACAAAACAACAGTAACGATACCACGTTAAACCTCAAGCATCTATGGCAGAAACTGAGCACTAGAGTTAGAAATGGAAATAGGAAAGAATCCTGTAAAGTGATGGTTCTTAAAACAAGAGGCAATAAACATTCTGTTTTGCAACCAAGGTAAAGAGAAGAATTAACTATATATAGTAATTTATTTTTACTTTTATTGAAGTTTTACACTATGTAATATAAATCTAATCATTCCTAGAGGCTTACAACAAAAGAAAAACAGTCCCTAGGCCACTGCAGCATAAGACTCTACCCCCCTCAATTTACCTTTATATTTGGAAATGTCATACATATGATTTCCTTTCTTAATTTTCAATTTTTCACATTATCTGCTTCCTAAATTAAACATTGGCATTTCTTATATCTCCCAAATCCCTCACCTTCATATTTCTCTATCAGTACTCCAGTATGGCTCTATTACTGCTTCAGTTAAAGCAATTAACGTTCAAGGTTTACATTATTATGAGTATACTTATATACATATGGAAATCTTTTTACAGTTATGGTATTTTTTACAGTTTTTTACAGTTATGATATTACAGATATGATGTGATTATTTTACAGCTATGATAATATTTCCTTTCCTATACAACTTCTGTTATTTTCATGGAGTAAATAAATCCCATATTTAATTTTTTGGTTTATGTACTTTTCATGGATTCTTCTCCAGATTCTCAAGGAGAGTTCTCCAGTCTAGAGATCACAGGGAATAAGTCAGTTTAATTTCCTTTCTCTTGGAAGTGATTTTCCTCAGAATTTTGAACACGTTGTTTTATGATCTTGAAACTTTGGTCTCCCTGTTGAGAATCTTGATGCTGTTCCATTTATTAACCCTTTACAAGTGATCCCCCACTGCCTTTGCATTCTCTCTGTAAAGGTATGAGATCTTCCTGTACATACTCTATTTTGAAATTTCACAATGATATGCCTTGGTCTGTCCTTGAGGAATTTTCCTGAATTGTTTGATAATATTCCTCCCTCATTTTCACCATAGGAGTTCAAGGTCTAAACTCCTATTGATAAGGTATAGGATTTTGTGAATAAAATCATTAAAATCTTAGTAGTTTGTATATTATGGATCAAATTCTCCATCTTTTATAGAAGATTCCTTTACAAGAGAGTTCCTTGCTCTTGTAATCCTTCTATTGAATTTTTCTTTATTGCATTCTTATTTAATTCCCATGAGTTATTTTTATCCTCTAAATATTCCTTTTTTCTTTGTTTCATGGATGAAATTCTCTCCCTAAACTTTAAGAATACTTTCTTTGAAGTTTTATCCCTGAATTTTCTTAAGTTTGAGTTTACATTTCTCTATTTATTTTTCACTTCCTTTCAAGTTTGGGCCATTCTGCAAATGTACAGTGAATCCTGAGTGCCTAACGATTATTGTGAATGAGTTATTGCTATACTGTAAGCTTCATGGGTGTGCAAGAAATTGACCAAGTAATTAGTCTCAGTGGAGGTTAATTAGATTAGACATTTTCAACTGTTAGAAGGAAACTACAACTATTAGTTGATACAAGTTTTATACTTTTGGCTGGATGGTTTCACCTGAAAAAATCTTTCAATTTCCTTCCTTAGGAGAATATGTTTGCTTGCAATAATTCTGGAGTTTTATCTTCAGAAATCTATGTGATTGTGCTTGGCTATATTTGGTGGGCAGAGGGAGTCTAACAGTATTGTCAGTCTATCAGTCCATTTTCACATCCTTTCATATGGCCAAATTTCAAATGTCTTTATTTCCTGAATACTTCTGGAGTTCTTGGGAGATAAATGTGATTGCATGAAGGTTAGGCATAAGCTCTCTCTAGTCACTAGTTCAGGAAAAGTTCACCTACTTGTTTTCCAGATTCTAAAATATTGGCCTTCTCTCCATCCTTAGGGTTCAAATTCCTTTTATTTTTAATTTTTATTCTCTCCTTAGCTTAGTTGGAACACAGGAAGTGTCGGATTAAAATACATACTAAATGTATTCTTAATTGAAATTGTGATGATTAATAAATTAAATACATATTTTCTTAAATTTGTTAATTCTTCCAAATTTATGCAAATATCAAACAGATTTTAATACGTTAATATTTTTAACATTAAAAATTATCATATTAATGTTTAACATGTTATATATAACAGGTAAAATTTATTAACATAATATGTTCTAGGCACTCATCTACGTAACTGGATTATATTGAAGAATAAAACAAAGTACCCAATCGTATGTAATTTATATTTCAGTGGTGGGGGAGGTGGGCAAAGCAGAAAATAGAAAACATAAGAAATTACACATTGTGATAGATGGTGTGTTTAAAAATATAGAGAATAATGTAGCAGCAATTAGAAATACTAGGAGGGGACAGTTAATTTAGAGTCTTAGGAATGGACAGTTTCAGTATCAAGTACCATTATCACATCTGGCCCCATTAAGAGAATGTCTTGGCAGTGATTTCAGAGGGGAAGAAAAGCATTCCAGGAGAAAGATCAGCAAGTGGCACAGCCATAAGGTAGGAGTATAACTAGTATGTTTGAGATAAAGCAAGGGGCCCAAAGGGGCTGAAACACCATGAATAAAAGAAAATGATAAAATATGAAATCAGAAATGAGGTTATATAGGATAGGCTTATACTTTGGGAAAACTGGAAATAATTGTAGAGTTTTGAACACAGTCTGGTAATACTGACTTAACAAGGTTATTCTAGATGCTGTTATTACCGTGGTCCGGGTGAGAAATGTTAGTGACTCAGATCAGGGAGACAGTCATGAAAGTTGTGAGAAGTGTTTGGTTCCAGATCTGTATGGATTTCCTGATAAATTGGAACCAGGGTTTGAGGGGAGGAGAAACAACAGGAACAAAAAGCTATAGGAGGACTTAGATGTTTTTGCTGAGAAGTTAAAAGAGTGAGGTTATCATCAGTAAAATAGAAATTTTTTAATCAATGAAATAAAGTCTGTATTTAGGTCTAGTTTTGCTGGGGAAGATCAGAGTTCAGTTTTGGATGCTGAAACTGAGATGTCTATGAGACATATCCAATTGGAAGCCAGTTGTAGGAGTCCATAGTTGGGAAGAAAGCTCCAAACTAGAGATTTATACAGGAATTACCAAAATCCACACAGTATTAAAAGGTATGAACCAGAAAAGTGGTACTTTCATCTTTATAGAGGCAATTCCCAAACTCTGAGTCCTGGAGAACTCCAAGGTTAAGGGCAAAGGGAGGGGAGTGTGTCAGCAAAAGAACCTGAGAAGGGACAACTGGTTGGGTGTGAAGAAAAGCAAGAATATGCTGACCTTCAAGGCTTGTGAAAACCCTTCGAGAAGGAAGGGTTCATCTGTGTTAAGTAGGATGAGGATTGGAAACTGAATTGTGAGGTCATTTTTTATCTGAAAGGGATAATGGTAAGTGGATGGTTAGGAACAGAAGCCTATGTGGAAGAAGTCTAAGAAGGAGGGATTGTAAAGGAACAGGTAAAAGTGAGAAGAGAGATTTTCAAAGTTGGTTTTTTTTTTTTTGAGATAGTTATGGATTCACATTCACTTGTATGACATACAGAAAGAGCCTATATATGCTTCATCCAATTTTCACCTAACATCTTTCATAACTATAATACAATATCATGGAAATATTGACATTGATATAGTTAAGGTATAGAACAATCTCTCAAGGCTTCTAATTTCTGTGAAATTCTATTTCTGTTTTCTGAGATAATAGCAATAGATTACTTGAATGTTTGCTATAATTATCACCTAACATCTGATCTACATACTCATGTGATATTTTGAAGAAATAATTTGGTATTTTAAATCAACTAAGAGTACTAAAGTTAGATTTAAAAAAAGGAAGATAAATCTTATACCTGTATTGGCTACTTTTGCTACAAATAAAATATTAAGTTTAAAATGATCTTGGGCCAGCCCAGTGGCGTACTGCTCAAGTTCCTGTGCTCTGCTTTGGCAGCCCAGGGTTCACAGGTTCGGATCCCAGGTACAGACCTACACACCATTCTTCAAGCCATGCTGTGGCAGCATCCCACATATAAAATAGAGGAATATTGGCATAAACGTTAGCTCAGCAAAAATCTTCCTCACCAAAATATAATATAAAATAAAATATTCTTTAGGAAACTGAAATTTAAAACTTGTTCAAAATTATGAACTGAAATATTCACTTATGAAATGCTGAAATGGTGATTATTATGTATTAAATTTAATTTCCTAAATATTCTTAAGATACTAAACCATGCTATGATCTTTAATATTTGATAAAGCATTTTTAAAACTACGGTTGCTAGGAAATAAAAAACAAAGACTTTGCTAATATTTTCAGATGCTCTAAAAACCATCCCAGGGGCCAGCCTAGTAGTGCAGTGGTTCAGTTCACACATTCTGCTTCAGTGGCCCAGCATTCACTGTTTTGGATCCTGTTTGTGAATCTTGCATTACTTGGCAGCCATGCCGTGGCAGGTGTCCCACATATAAATTAGAGGAATATGGACACAGATGTTAGCTCAGGGCCAGTCTTCCTCAGCAAAGAAGAGGAGTATTGGAGGCAGATGTTAGTTCAGGGCAAATCTTCCTCAAAAAAAAAAATTAATTAAAAAGAAAACAAAAATAAAGTATTCCATACTAGCCCATAAAAAACATTTTAAATGTTATAAATACAAGGAACATTGTTTTTGATTCATATATTGGAAAATTTGCTGAATGGGTCATTCATAAAATTGACTGTTAAATAAGTTGGTTTCTTTTGCAAAGTGACCTCGAGCCATTATCCACAATTGAAAATGTCTGTGTGTGATTGTAACCGTTATCTTGCGTTTACTTATTCATATAAACATTTATGAAGTATTTGTATGTTTGCCACAGAGAAAATGTTGAAACAGGGAACGAGCCATGTTAACATATAATTTGCAATAAATGTGATATATACTATAAAAAGGAGAAACAAGAGTCCAAAGGATACAGAACTGGGGTTGAGTGGTAGTTCTGCCAAAGGTCGCTGTGCAGACTCACAGCAATGTCTTCTCGTCTGGATGCTGTAATTGGGAATTTGGTAGGTAGAGAACCATGGAAAAGCTAACCTGGAGTGATAAGAGGGTCTGGCATTTTAGAAGCATGTTATAAGCGTGCTTTTTATAAGTGTGCAAGTGTTTTGTGCTTTAAATACCCAGAGGGAGATTTCTTCGGCAGAGGAGTCTCTTTAGGCAAGGAATGACGGTCAACTTAAAGCAGGACCACAAAGATAACAAGGAAGGATTCAAGAGATGTTTTTGAGAGAGTAGTCAGTTACATACTCACAAAGGCATTAGGGGTGATGGAGTAGGCATGGTTGATTAGAGGAAAAAAGAGAAAGATGAACCCAGGTGTTTTACCCAGTTGTTTGGTTGATTCTAGATTTCTAAATTGGTTGATTGGTTGGGTTTGATATCATTAACTGAAGATGGCATTCAAAGGAAAAGAATAGGTAAAGACTGAGTTTGAGAAAGAAGTTTAATGTGTCAGTGGGATTCATGTTGGAGATGTCTATTACCATCTGGAAATATCTGCAAGAGTTCAAGAAGATTAGCCCTGGAAATATAAATTCAGTGGTTGTCTTAGTTTTCTATTACTGCATGACAAGTTTACCACCAACTTAGTCACTTAAAGCAACACTCCTTTGTTACCTCGCAGTTTCTGCAGATCTGAAGTCTGTGTATAACCTGGCTGAGTTCTCTGTTCAAGGTCTCACCAGGAAGAGGTCAAAGTGTCAAGTAAGTTGCATTGTCACCTGGAGGCCTATCCAGGAAAGGACCCATTTTTGGGCTGTCTCGGGTTGTTTGCAGAATTGCCTTACAGCTGTAGGTTCTTGTCAGCTTGCTTCTTCAAAGCCAGCAATAATGAGTGTTTCAGCTGCTTTGACTCTCTAATTGCAAAGAGATCCTGGACCTTCTTTTAGAAGGCTCACCTGTTGAGGTCAGGCCTACACTGGATGATCCTTTTTATTAACTCAAAGATGACCAATTTGGGACCTTAATTACATCTGCAAAACCCCTTCAACTTTCCCATAATCTTTTGGTTAGAATCAAGTCACAGGTTTTTCCTGTACTCAATGGAAGAAAATAAGATTTGTTCTCATTGAATTCACTTTATCATGTGTCCATTACAACAACCATCTATGATCATTTATCAGTGGGAATAAGATGATCCAGGGAAAACATGAAAAGAAGGGTAGCTAGAACGACATAAATGAAAGATAAATAAGTGAGCACCATAAATATAAGATAGCCATATGTAATTTTATAGTGGTATGTACTGATACAAAAGAATTATACATTTTAGAACTGAGTAACCATACAGATAACCACATTTAATCTCACTTTAAAAATGAGTGTAGACTGACGTTACCGTGGGGATGGGAATATAACTTCATCAATTTAATCTCCCAATTAAAATAAATATCAAAGAGTGAGCAAACTGCCATAGTCTATATAATTATTTAGAAACACAAACATAGGACATAAAGTTTGTTTTCCCTGACTACATTCCAGCATTATTTCTACTAAAACTTTCAATAAACAGACATTTTAGGAAAACTTCCAATTTTGCAATTTTATAGAAACTTATCCATCTAGAAAAAGGCCTAGGATGAGGAAAGGAAAGGTGGCTATGTGATCTTTGATACTCTGTGTTGCTTCAACTCATCATAAAAACTCTAGAAATGTGGAAGTACATTCTTATTCTGATAGAAGACACCTGAGCAATTCATTCTACTTTCATGATAGAAATCAAAATACACACACTTACATTTGAGGTCTGTGTGGAAGACTGACACTAAGATTATCTAAAATGAATTTGTAGCATTTTATTTGAGGAGTGGGAGATATCTACATCTAAACTTGATTATCATTTTTTGCAGATATAAAAGTCACTGCGGTCACTGCAGCTATAGTCTAGAGAGTAACTCACTTCATGGATTTCGGGTGCAGCAATTCAAAGTAAAAGGGCTAAAGATTTAAGAATAAAAAACAGGTGATATAAACACTCTCAAGTTTCAGGCCCAAGATAAAGTAAGGCATAAGATCAACCCACTTTATCAGTATAGATTTAGAATTCTATGGTATTATCTGATCTAAAACTCTTTCCTGAGTTCACAATGATCTCTCTTTTCTCCTAACTTTTTTCTATCTATACACAAACTTTATTAGTTTTCTATTGCTACAAAAAAAGTCATGGCAAACTTAGAGACTTCAAACAACGTATGTTCATTTTCTCACCGTTTTGTAGGTCAGGAGTCTTGGTATGGCTTAATTGGGCCCTCTGTTCTGGGCCTGACCTGGCTGCAATTAAAATTTCAGCATGCTACATTTTTTCTGCAGTTTGGCGCTCTCTTCCAAGTTCACATGGTTGTTGGCAGAATTCAGCACCTTGTGGTTGTAGGACTGAGGCCCTTATCTTCTCACTAGCTGTGAGGTGGGCCCACTGTCAGCTCTACAGGCTGCTCCCAGTTCTTTACTCTGAGGCTCCTTCAGTGGCCCTCCAACAGCATGGAAGTTTATCTCCTCAAAGCCAGCAGGATGCTCTGTTTGCCCTTTGTAGTGTCTCACTCCACGGAAGTCCTGAACTCTTTTTTAAAGGGCTTATCTGATTAAATCAGTCCCACAAAGGACAATCTCCCTTTTTATTAAGTCAAAGTTAATTTATTAGTAACAATATAAGGCTACTACACAAAATCTTTCAGTAATTCTTCATTTACTTAAAAATCAAGCCAAAATGCTGTAATACAGAAAACCTCTTGATCTCCCAGATATATACATCTGAAGCCTGTTTCTGTCCACTCATCCGCTCAGCCGCTATTCCCTGCACCTGTTGAACACCTCCTATTGGGGCTTGTGAACATTCAGGTTGCTTTGTTCAGAGCATTACATACTCACACATTTTATCTATAAAATTATAATCAACTTACACATCCTTGACTTTAAAAATACTTTTCTGATTACTAAGGTTTAAAAACCCTATCATAGTTACTTATACTTTGGATGCAGTAATTTTGTAAGTTATCTGTATACCTATGTCATATCCAGATCCAGATCTATATCTTATCCATAGCCACATCTAACACTTATTATAAGTATATATATATTTTTAATTTTTTGGCTATATTGCAATTTAAGACAGTGAAGATATTCTCTTGATTTATTATCTGAGAATTTTATTTTCTTATCTTTCATATTATGCTATGATGCATCTGGAATTGATTTTTGTATATTCTTTAAAGTAGAAGTCAGGTTCATTTTTTTCCATATAGATGCACAACTATTGCAGCATTATTTATTGAAAACATTTCTCCCATTTTATGAAAGTTATAACTTTGTAGTAAATTACATGGTCAAATAGGTAAAGATATTTTTGTAGACTCTCTATTTCCGCCATTGTTTTACTTGTCTGTTCTTGCACCAATACCATTCTTTTTTTACTTAGTGTAACTTATAATACATCTTTATATCTGCTATAAATATCCTTCAACTTTGTTCTTTTTATTCAGTAATATTTTACTTATTATTGACTGTGTATATTTCCATATACATTTTAGAGTCTGTTAATTCTATTTTAAAATGCTGAAATTTCTATTGGAATTTCAGACTGCATAGATGAACTTGGTGAGAAATGCTAAGTATTTTGTTTATGTAGTTTGGTCCAATTACGCTCAGTAATATCTTCCCTTTTTCTGTGAAGAGGGCTTACACAGTTTTTCTATATCTATTCCTCTATTCCGTTATTTTATACTATCTCAAAAGCTGTTATAAAATGAAACCCCAACTAAAAGTGGGCAAATGTTTTGAACAGCTACTTCCTGAACATAAGTCTCGAATTTGTCAATGCATGTATCAAAGGGTCCCCAGCATTGTTAATATCAGGTAAATTCCTGGTAAACCTCTGGTTGAGATCTAACTACACAATCACAAGAATGGCTAAAATACAGGAAAATAAACTGACAATGCCTTTGTAATATAGTTTTTGGGTCTTTTGTGTGTGTGCTATCTTGACCCAGTTTTGAAGCCCTGGCTAGAGGTCTTGAGCAGCTGATTATGTCACACCCTCAACCACTTCCCTTACAGGGCTTTCACACTCTGTGCCATTATACAGTCGCACTAATGACGCCAGGACCAGATATCCCCAGGGAAAGCTCCTATGCCCTACATACAGCTTGCTGAAATTATACCCTTTCCACAGAAACAACACCAAAGACACCTGCCCACAGTTTCCTCTTTTCCTCTGCCTTATGACTAACACCAGTGCTTCTGCTGAATTCCTCTGTGTGGCGTGCTGTGTTCTCTCTGGTTTCACTTTGCATAATATAATACTAAATATTTTTAAAACTTTAGAAGGTCTTTGCACCATTCGTTTGTCCTTTGGTGATTTTTAGTTAATGTAAAACTCTGTAAGTTTAACTTAGAGATTGGAACTTTAATTTACTTTTAAAAAGCTAACCTGTAGAATTTCATTGATGGTCATTTTATATCTAAGAATTACTGTTCAAAATATATGACCTATTTGGTAGGCTGGCCCAGTGGTGTAGTGGTAAAGTTTGTGCACTCCAATTCAGCGGCTTGGGGTTTGCAGGTTCAGATCCTGGGCATGTACCTATGCACTGCAGATCAAGCCGTGCTGTGACAGTACCCCATATACAAAATAGAGGAAGACTGGCAACAGATGTTACCTCAGGGCCACTCTTCCTCACCAGAAAAAAAAAAAATATATATATATATATATATATAAATATGTGTGTGTGTGTGTGTGTGTGTGTGTGAGCTATTCAATGAATTGCCAAAGACCTATTTTTTATAAAATAAAAAATTATAAATAAAATAAAATATATTGCTTCTTAAAATGCAGATCTTTACAACACTGTCACATAATCAATGTTATTGGCTTTCAATTCACTCAATTTCAAAAGTAAGCAGCATTGTTGAGGTACCAAAAGTTGGTGCATCTTGAAAGGGAGCAGAGATGAAGTTGTTCTAAATATCTTACATAAGTGAAAGAACGGAAGTCTGTGCTTCTTCACCCATGCTGTAAACATACTCAGTCTCATGCACGTACCTGGAGATATTTAGGAAACAGGGCAGCCAAGTTAATTTAACTAGAGAATATCATACAATTTCTGTGAGTATTTCCTCACTGATGTTCACTCAAACAGATTGCTCTCACATGTTCCAGTCATTTTTTATGTATATCACGTTATTAGGATGGTGATAAAACTATTTCAAATAGGTTTCTTCAGTCTTCTGTACAGTAATGCTGCAGAGAAAGTAGCAATAATTATGGTTCCAACTTCGAAAGCCAATAGCAATGTAGCTTCTGGTTCCTTCTTCTCACATTGGGATGAAGCTAACTCCATCTGGCCAGCACCATTGTTGTTGTCAACTTTATAGGCTTCATTTCCCTTCATGAAAAGTAAAAAGAAAAAAGAAAAATTCGTCATTACGATATCGATCAATTTAGTCTTAGGAAGCTGCTGTTATACAATTATGGTTTTTACTTAAATACTGAAATAGTATTAAGTTTCTGTGATACGTCTAATTATTTAAACATCTGTTTCTTACTTTGTTAACATTATTCACCTGCACTTTAATTAAATTCAGGTTTAAAAATTTAGGTTTAATTTTAGTCATTTTGGTTCTGTTCTCTACTTCCTAGTTTCAATTTTAGTCACTATCTTGCCACTATCTCATCACTATCTCCTCCTAAGTTTACAGTGATTTATGTCTACAGTTATGTAGTGATCACTTTCATGCCACCAAGCTCACTTTTATTAGGTATTATCCAAACATCCTCATTAGAAACTCGATTTCTCTTCACAGAAAATATCGAATGGCTTCTTGATTATCAGAATTGACCAAACTCGTCCATCTTCTTTTTTTCTTCTTCAGAATTAAGGATAGAATCCAAAGTCATCTTGGCAGTCCCATAACAAAGAGCAATCCTCGTCAGTCTTCTTGCAAACTAGATAAAATTTACTGAGAATGCTCAGGTGAATGCTGTTAAATAAGTATTTCCAGTTTGAGTCTGGTCACTTGATCTGTAATAAATAATTAAGTACCTGCAGTTCTAGGACTGTGCTTCCAGAATTTTATAGTAGTTCCCAATCTGCTTCTTCTTGAAGATCCTTTTTTAGAGTAATGCAAAAATATTTTTTCATCCTTAATGCAGTGAATAAACAAAAGATGTAGCTCATTGTAGTTTATTATCAACTATTCTTGACAATCATGGTGATTAAATAAAAATTTACTATGAAGATAAATAATAATATACATAAATTGAAAGCATCTTTGCTTAAATTTTATGTCAGGTAGGCAAGTATAGTCGAGAAAACAATTTTCATTCAGTTCCCCTTTAATTTTTACTCATTACATATATTGTGTTTGATACTCTAATTTTTTACATCCATATACAAATTTTTTAAAAGATGTATTTGGATTTATAAATTATTGTACTTTTATATATTTAAAATATTCATATTAGTTGACAATTTTCTTTAAATAATTTTCTATAAATATAATTTAATTAACTATATGGAAGTAATAAGCCAAACAAAGAACACTTTTATGTACATTTAAAATATGGAGGTTAACCTAATCCATAAAAGGTCAATGCCACAAAAGATACAAAGCTAAACAAGTTTATTTTAATCTTTTGAATATAGAAATATAATTCCTTAACAGTTTTTTGTGATTCCAAGAGAAAAATGGCTATATCGTCTTTATACATATTTAAAAGAACTAACCACTCGCCCCTAAGAAACATGCATGATACAGCATGTCAATACTTGCTTTTGTGTTCTTAGTAAGATGTCATAAAATATTGCACAGGTTATGGGAGTAAAACAATTTATATTGTGTAATGCAATCTTTGATTTTATAATATTATGAAAGAGCTTATTCTTTTTAAAAGAAAGAGGTACTGTAACTGACAAGTGATATTTGGCAATATGTGGTAGACTTCCATACCATTTCTACTGTTCATGAATGCCTATAAAAGAACATTTTATGTTATATATCAAGTGAGTGTCTGCAGTCTCAATATAGAAACTGAGGATCAAAATCAGACTGCTGTATAACTGCCTTCTGACTTCAAAGCTGTTCCCTCTGGATTAAGTTTTATATACTCTATAGTGAAGTTTGGAAAAGTATGGACTGTCTTTGGCCAAGTTGCTAAACCATATGACTAATAAGACGGTTCCCAAGGCTCTCAATATGAGATTCTGTCAAGAACACAGAATTTATTTTAAGTAGAACCAATAAAATGCACTGTATTAGTCAGGGTTTCCAGAGAAATAGAGAGAGAGAGAAAGAGAGATTGATTTATTATAAAGAATCGGGATTATGGAGGCTGAGAAGTCCCAAGAATTGCCATCAGCAAGCTGGAGACCCAGGAAAGCTGGTGGAATAGTTCAGTCTGAGTCTGATGGCCTGAGAGCCAGGGGAAGCTGCGGTGTAGTTCCAGCCAAGTGCAGAGAACCAAAGTCCCAGCTCAAGTAGTCAGGCAGAGAAAGAATGAAGTCTCTCTTCCTCTGCCTTTTGTTCTATTCAGGCCCTGAAAGGACTGGATGAGGCCCACCCACACTGGGGAAGGCAATCTACATTACTGAGTCCACTAATTCAAATGCTAATCTCATCCAGAGAAACTCTCACAGACATACCCAGAAATAATGTTTAGCCGAATGTCTGAGCACCCTGTGATCCAGTTAAGTTGAAATAAAAAATTAACCATCACATGCACCAACGACATAACTTATGAACACCTCTGTGCATCCTTAGTGGCTGTGACAGGGATGTCTGTCACATTTTTAACATAACCTCAATAATACTCCTGTGATAGCTGATGTGTTTCTGTTGGAGAACCATCATTTTTGATTGTTTCATACTTTATAATCTGGAATGTTAATTTAGAACTTTTTTCTTTGACATTAATTTATTCTGAACTATGTTTAAAATATTATGTCAAAATAATATTTTTCTAGAGATAATATTATCACATAGATCTGTCACCCAAAATGTAGACTAATGGAGGATAGTCCTGTGATAATGTTACCGAGCAAGTGCTTGCTGCCTGACGTGCCTAGAAGGCAATGCTATGGCACCAGCTTTTGAGAAAAGACAAGACTTTATTGCAAGGTCGGCTGGCAGGGAGACAGGAGGCAAGGCTCTCAAATCTGTCTCCCTGATCCAAGGTTTGGGGCAAAATTTAAGGATTTAGAGGTTATAAGCTACAGCTGGGCCCATGGAAGCTGATTTGCTAGTCTCAAATCAGTCCATATAAGGTAATCAAGCTACTTGGGCTGCTGGAAGCCAGATTTTCCTTATGGAAGGAAGATTCTTGGTCTGGGGTCATCCTGGGGCTATAAGTTCCCGCCTAACACATGTGCAGTACTGTCTCTGTTATTGATCAAGGTTTCATTAAAATAACCTGTTTTAAGGAGGCAAAACTAGTTTATGCTGGTCAATGTTTTATGTGCTGTTTCAATAACTGCATATCTTTGAGAATTATTGAGTAAATATCATAATATTTATCACTTTTTGAGTAAGTTTGGAACCAGGTTTAGAATTTTGTATGGAAAATTAAATACATATTCTGGCCATAATTTAATGTTTTCCACTTGTTAGATAAAAATTTCAATATCCTATTATTTATACAGGAAAAATGGAAACAATCTTAAAACAATATATTTGGATGCTGTTTCTTTGAGAAGGACATAAGATAACATTGTGTTAAAAAAACACAATTTCTAACCAAACATTATTATACTCTTGAGAATAGACCTGCTGGTGTGTATACGTTTATACACATTAGCATACAGGGACATAAGGCAAAGAATTTTTTCAAATAAACAGATATTGTGGGATGAATAGCTGCCTGATAATTTTATAATATCTTATACACTTATAAAACTCACCTATTTTCAGCTAGAATAAATTCATTAAGTTTTTCTCATTTATTGGGATAAATTATCCAAATACATGTGGAGTTCCTGAGTTTAAGTTAAACATATTTCAGGCTGAATTCATTACTTTATGGTAAACCATACATTATAAATGCTCAATTTCAGTATTTTAAATTATTTGATTGTTATGCTTATCTCTATATACAATAATTACAATGTTTTTACATGTAAATGTTTTGTCACCTATAAGAAACCATATTATTTTTAGTTATTATAAGATATAATTATTGAGGTTACAAATCTTGTCACATCTCTACTTCCTCTATTTAGCTTTCTATCTGTCTATGATATCTGAATTATTATATTACTGTTATAATGTGGTTCTGATTTAAATGGTAAGAGATTTAGAAGACCAAAAGTAAATTTCACAATGAAGAATATGGAGCATGTAATTTATATGATTATTTTAAATGACATAATCAGTCCACTTCAGGGATAAGATAAATGATCGAATTAAAAAAAATGTAATTGAGCAGAATGGAGATATTTATATACCAACCAACAGTGGTTCTCAAACATTTGCATGCACCAGAAACACCTGTTAAAACTTAAAAGGTTCTGATTCAGGAGGAGTGGGGTGGACCCAGGAATTTGCGTTTTTGACAAGTCCCCAAGTGCTGCAAATGCTCCTGCTCTGAGTCCATACTTTGAGATCCACTGATCTAACATTAATTTGTAAGGATGAGGTCCTATGCTCTCTAGGCAAATAGAATGTAGTCTAATAATTATATTATTCATAGCTAATATTTATTGAGCAATGATAGTAATCACTGTGCTGTTCCTTTACTGGGAATATTAATAGAATCCTCACTACAACCCGAGGAAATAGGTAACATAATTAAATCAACTTTGGATTAGAAGATTCTAAAGTTTGGAGCAGTGATTCTCAATCTTTAGAGTGCATTTCAGTCACGTGGAGGGCTTATTAAAACACCGGGTCCTGGGCTTCAACTCCAAAGTTAAAGACCCAAGAATTTATTTTTTTAACAATTTCTAGGTAATGTTAAGGCTGCTCGTTCAGGGACCATACTTTGAGTGTGGAGCATTTAGAAAATATTAAGTTTCCAAAATTGAAAGTGTTGGGAACTGGTGGCTTTGAGATCCTGTGCTTCGCTATCTGACTCCAAAATGTTCTCATTTCATAGAAGAGCCTCCAGTCTAATAGAAAAACAGACAACCCCATCAATATTTCAATTGGCATCATAATAAAAGGGAGATTAAAATATAGTATAAGGTTATTATTTTGAAATATTTATATATAAAACGAACACGTTTAAGAATTTAAGTTGAAATGTTGGAGGAGAGATTTGTGGTTAAGTACTTCAACACCATCGTGTGCTACCATCCAATGCCTGCATCTTTTGAAAAGCTTAATGTGCACAGTTCAATACTGTCTGAATATATTTTGAAAATATGAGCTATGTCTCCTTTATCTGAAAAATTTACCATCTGACTTTTTTCTTTCAGTAGTGCCAGTTCTTCCTTTTAGGATTGCAAAAATAGCAAAGCAGAATCGTTTCTAATTCAATATATCTTTGAAGATATAAACCTCAATGATACGGAAGTAGCATTAAAAATTTAAATTAAATATTCAAATAAGTGTTCATTGGCCGCCACCACTATCTCCAAGCTTTGATAAGAACTCTTTGATACTTAATTCTCATTGCTCTTCTGCAAGTGCTATGGCTTGTTACTGAGGTCTATGAGTGTGACTACTCTGTCTTTAAAGTCCCTATTCAGGCCCATTGAGAAGAACATGTGAGGTTGTCACATGTGCCAACATTAGGCTCTCATATATGCCCAGCTTTTTGCCCTCATGGGGTCTTTGTGCCTGAAATGCTTTTTTTCTGTCCTTGCCATTTTTATCAGGTTAGTTTGGAGCCATCTTTCCAATTTCAGCTCAGTAACATTTTCTCACGGGATTTTTCTTCAATCTTCTTCTGCTCTAGCATCATGTATCTCTTTTTCCTCTTCCATTTGAAGTTATATATATATCAGATTTTTTAAGTGTGTGATATCAAAAATGCCTTATGTTGTTACTTTTAGAGACATGTTATATCTCTAACTATATTATGAGGTCAAGAATTCTAATTTTTTTTAAAGATTTTTTTTTCTTTTTCTCCCCAAAGCCCCCGGGTACATAGTTGTATATTCTTCGTTGTAGGTCCTTCTAGTTGTGGCATGTGGGATGGTGCCTCAGCATGGTTTGATGAGCCGTGCCATGTCTGCGCCCAGGATTTGAACCAACGAAACACTGGGCCACCTGCAGCGGAGCGCGCGAACTTAACCACTCTGCCGCTGGGCCAGCCCCAAGAATTCTGTCTAATTTTGATCAACATTATACCTACAGATTTTATCTTGGTGGTATTTTGAATGACTGGATGAATCTATCTAAAATGACTAGTTTGGAAATAATAGCATAATACTCTTTCTCAAATTTAGGGTATTTTTTAATACTCTTTTTTAATATTTATTATCAACTGATTCTCTCAACTGAGAGGACGTGATTAAAAGAATAAGAAAGATGCCTTTAAATAGGGCCTTTCTGATAAAACGTATAACAGTGTGTAAGGTTGTAGGGTCAGGGGTCAGAGTACCTGGATTAAATTCTGGCTGGAACAAGGGCAAGACCCTTTGCAAATTACATAACATCTCTCAACATCAGCTCCTTCGTCTTCAAAATGGGGGTTATGATAAACTGTCACATGGGTTTTATGAGAAAAATGTGAGACAATCAATGCAAACTGCGTAATATGGGGCTTGAATCTGTAGTCATCACTGAATAAGTATTAACCTATGCAGTTATAATTTTTAAATATTAAAATACATGCATATTACACATTTGTATCACCTGCCATCACTGTAATGTTCTGAAATTGAAATTTAAGTCAGTCTCCCTACCCCTTGAGGGTAGTGGGTGGTTTATCCATTTCTGTATCCCCCTTTGTGACATATACACATTCTCACAAAAAAAGTGGCTCAAATGTCTCTTGAAGAGTAAATTAATTCATATTAACATTAAACATCAAATGAAGGACTGAAAATCAACCACATCTATATGAAAACTGTTAAGGAAAAAGTGGATTAACAAAATAGAAATTTCTTTGTGAGGGTGTGTATAAAACAGATGTTTTCTTTTCATATTTCAGGGAGTAGCTTTGAGTAGACTCCCCCAAATTGATGAAATAGATAATTAAGTTACCTTACAATTAATAAAGGTGTCAATTCATCAAGCAAATATAGTATATTTTATTAAACATATTTGTGAATACTTTCCTCTAAAAATCTATACTTGACCCGTAAGAAATGTAGTTAAAATATTTTTGAATAGTTATCCAATTAAAGTAAAACATGTTCTATTGCTTGAGAAGTATTATTGCATAATTAAGATAGAAGTAGCTTATTACAACAGCTCTGAGTATGCTACAGTACTCTGAAAGCATTTGGATTGTTTGCTAACATAAACACAAGTAATCAACCACAGTATTTGAAGATTTGTCTGTAAACTTTGTGGACTCTTATGTTATTAATCTTCCCGTGTTCTAAGTAATTCAGTTTATTATTTGTATTTGAAATCCGTAAATCTAACTCTTTGCCAGTGCCAGACTCAAGACATAGTCTTTACTATTATTCATGAAGTTTCTTTAAAGCAATATTATAAACTATCAGAAATAGTTTCCAAGTTATCTGTTATAAGTATTGTGTGTCATAGCCAGATCACTGTACCATAATTCAATTTGATGTATGAGCTTTAAACTATACTCGATAAAAAAGGCATTTAACTATTGAATTAGTGATTTTAAAGTATTTATCCAGTTCAAATTCAAGTGCATTTGATATGTTTACTATTTTAAGTATTGGTAGACAATTAGATCACTTGATCTATTAATATGTAGTGTATTGATATAGGATATTCATTTGTTTACCACTTATTTGGCACTCCTAATATTCTATGAAAATTGTATTCAATTGCTTTGTGACTACTCTGGAAGTTTTAAACTTTTATACCCATTTCGAATTTGTAACTCATCTGAAATGCGTGAAGAAAATTAAATTAAAATACATCACAAGAATTCCTCACTGATTTAATATTATTAGCCGGTTTGCATCTGAGGAACAAAGACAGGCACTCTATAACTTTCATTTTCATTGTTAATTATTTTTGTTTATACTGTCATCTTTGATGTCTGTAAATAGAATTTTCTTCTTTACCAATATAGTTCTTTAGAATTTGAATGACACTGATTGCTTTCATTCTCTTTGATGAAGTTGAACATATCCTTCCTCTGTTCATCTGTTTTCTTTTTTATGTTTGTTCACTCATATTTACAATAGTCATCTACTTTGCTCACACTACAGGCTTGGGTACAAAGCCTGTCAGTTATTCCTCTGCTGTGTGTCAGAATTAGGAAACACACATAGATGCACACACACATTATGATGGTATTCTTAGATAGTCTTAAATTTATTCTCTATGCTGGAGATTAGTGACTTTAAAAAATAACAATATCAAGAAGGTGACATAAGTATTTACTTCTAGTTTTCTTCTCTCCCAGGGGATGAATTTTGGAGAAAATAAAACTGGATATTAAATTTGATTGTTTTTGAATACGATGATTATTATCATGATCATGATCATTAGTATCATTCATGAAAATAGGCAGCCAAAATGAATTCTGAGCAGCACGACTGGAGGAGGTCATTAAGAAAGCGTGACCGCAAGTTGACCCTTGAGCTGGACCTAAGCAGTCGGAGGCTCCTCCCTGGTCCCCTGAACTTGGAATGCACACTCTGCTCCCGTTCCCGCAGCGAGAGCTGTTCCAAAGTCATCACCTTGAGAGACTGGGGAGTTGTTGGGACCATCTGGACTGAATATATGCCTGAACCCAGTTTAGGTTTCTACATAAAATTTTAAGATTCTGGTAGGGCAGTTGCAGAGATCTACTTGTCTAGCAGCAGCTCAAGATAAGCCTCGTAAGTTCCCTTGCTTATTAAAATTGCCACTCACAAGGTAGCACAATGTTTACGTTCTCATGCTCTGCTTAGGTGGCTCAGGTTCAGATCCCAGGTGCAGGCCTAGCACTGCTCATCAGACCATGCTGTGGTGGCAACCCACATAAAATGGAGGAAGATTGGCACAAACGTTAGCTCAGCGACAATCTTCCTCAAGTAAAAAGAGGAAGATTGGCAACAGGTGCTAGCTCAGGGCCAATCTTTTTCACTCATACAAAAAAAATTGCCACCTACCAATCTGGAGTGGTCCATCTCTTTCTTTGGTCTCTCCCTGCACTCAGTATGGGGCCAGTTTGTAAACCAGCACAAGAAAATTTACACATTATATTAAATAGAGAGCTGGGTTAATTAATACAAATCATATGAATTCTTATAGAGCTAAATGATCAGTTTTGATTTCTTATAGAAAATGTTATATGGCCAAGAAAATAATAAAATTTAGTTGGCTAGAAAAATACTGCTATGTAGCCTCAACGATTCATTTTAAGTGAAAAAATAAATCAAGTAATGGGTATAAGCACTGAAAATCTTTTTCTCTACTGTTTTTATCTCTTAACATAAGAATTCTTTATTAATTTTAACCAATCATTTCAGGATCAATAGAGTTTACATAATAATTTTAAAATTAACAGTTTTGTTACA
Organism: Equus caballus; assembly: GCF_041296265.1. Lineage (NCBI taxonomy): Eukaryota > Metazoa > Chordata > Mammalia > Perissodactyla > Equidae > Equus > Equus caballus. The sequence continues at coordinate 25,342,842 of NC_091709.1, read as the reverse complement.
TTGGTACATCTTTTAAGTTGCTAAAAATTCCATTTGCTTCTAAGTTTAGAAGCATATTAGCAGTTATTCTATTTATCTATCTCTAGAGTACAACAAATTCTCTCATAGAGAAAACACATACCTATGTGGAAGTTCTAACCTAAAAAAGGCATTTGAAATTTGTTTAAATATAAAAATACTTCCCCATCTTGTTAACAATTATTATATAAGTAAATACCTTAAAGTTAAAAAACTATTAGATTAGCAAATATTTACACTAAGTTTTTTTTTTAAAGATTGGCCCTGAGCTAACGTCTGTTGCCAATCTTCTTCTTTTTTTTCCTTCTCCCCAATGTCCCCCCAGTACATAGTTGTATATTCTAGTTGTAGGTCCTTCTAGTTGTGCTGTGTGGGATGCTGCCTCAGCATGGCCTAATGAGCAGTGCTAGGTCCGTGCCCGGGACACAAACTGGTGGACCTTGCGCCACCAAAACAGAGCACATGAACTTAACCACTTGGCCACAGGGCTGGTCCCAACATTGATAATTTTTTAAGTTGACTGAATGTATAGCATGCACATGGGGATTATTTGAACTATTTTGAGTTACTAAATATGTTGCAAACTAATTCTTATCAAAATCGTAGTGACTTTTAGTATTAAACTTATATTCAAATGTTAAAATAATTGGAGACCTGTTTGCCTTTGAGTTCAAAAGGACAGCCACATGCACTGAATAATAGCATATTTAGTTAAAAAATCTACATTGATGACTTTATTTTATCATGACAATGTATTTTTGAAAATATGTTCAACATTTCTTATAATTCTGCATTGAAAAGACAGTTCTACGTTATAGTAAATATAATAATTGTAGTGAGAACGCTGGTTATAACTTGATACTGGTCACAAAAATAAATAAAAGTGCAATTAGTATTTTATGCTATTACATAGTATTTGTTTTAACTGGTATTGGTTGGATATTTCAATCTAATTAATCTTTTAAATCCATTCTCAAAGCTTCTTTGTGGGCCAGTCCCATTGGCCTAGTGGTTAAGTTTGGAGCACTAGACTTCCAAAGCCAGGGTTCAGATCCCAGGCACCAACCTACACCACTCACCCATCAGTGGCCATGCTGTGGTGGCAGCCCATATACAAAACAGAGGAAGACTGGCAATAAATGTTAACTCAGGGTGGCTCTTCCTCAGCCTAAAGAGGAAGATTGGCAACAGATGTTAGCTTAGGGTGAAACTTCCTCAGCAAAAAAACCCAAAAAACAAAATTAAAAAAACCTGCTTTGTGAATAACTGTGGTTTGACAATCTCAGTCAAAATTCTATCGTTTATTTTTAAAAGCAGTAACAGACGCATTTTATTTGTCTCTTCAAAAATTGGTTTAACCAAACCCCTGAAATCTGACCTTGTTTAATTAAAATATTTAGTGCAATTAGAGTATAGTTGATATTAAATAGAAATCACCTCTTCATACCATACATTCCACATTCCACTAGGAAAGAGACTGCGTAGAACAATAGAAAACAGAAACTACTTCGTAAGATTATGTGAAACAACAATATAATTAGCAGTTACTCGTTTTTAAAGCTGTAGGAGTAAAAAGAAGAGAAAACTACTTCCACCATTTAAAATAATTTTGTGTTGATTGTTATTTTCCTTGTTGCTGCTCTTGCTTTTGCTGTTGTTAACTCAAGAAATTTGCCTGGAGAGAAACATCCCAACCCAGAAACCAAGAGCGATCAAGTCTTCTGTGATGAAACAAAGAAAATTTTCTAAATTTCGTTTCTTAAATGTAATAAATATTTTATTACTTGGCTTTCCAAGTTTCTTAGGAAGGAGAGAAAATGGGCAAATCTGAAATTAATTATTATTTAATCAGAATAGCTTGTACTCTATTACTTATTCAACAGCTTTCACTCACAAAACTTATTACATATTGCAAATATTGCCTCATCAATCATCTCTCAATGAGGGCAGAAAACATGACAAGTTTTAAATAATTTCCAAGAGCTCCAATATTAGGATCAGACTCTATTTATACAAAATAAGGTGTAATCCTTGCTGAGTGATCATGCTGCCTTACATAGAGGATAAAATCATCAATCCATGTCCTGGAGGAAAACTGACAAAACTCTCTTTTAGTGGTTGCATATAATTGGAGTAATGGATTTTAAAATGTGGCTCTTGCCTGTAACATCAAATGCAGGAAAAGGAATCAAGTTTCCTGTAACTCACCACTTACAAATATAAGATAAACTGAAACTTCCATTATTGTTCACATTACCAGTAAAAATAATGGCCTAATCCCGAGTCAAAGTTTCTTAAGTTGCATGAACTATTTCAGTTCAAAAGGATCTGTTTGGAAGTTTTTGCTTTCAGTTTACTGAGACTACCAAGATTAATTCTAGTACTTGAAAGCTGTAATGTTTTTTTAAATTTATGTTTTAATTCTAAAATCATCACTAGACAAGTATATGTCTTAGATGTTAGCTAACATACTCATTATTTGAGAATCAAATCAATTTCCCATACTTATTGAATGAATAACTCAGTCAATAAATCAATCAATAAAGCCATGAGCATTATTAAAAAGACAATAAATAACAAGTGTTGGCAAAGATGTGGAGAAAAGTGAACCCTAGTGCACAGATGGTAGGAATGTGAATTGGTGCAGACGCTATGGAAAACAGTATGGAGGTTCCTCAAAAAATTAAAACTAGAACTGCCATATGATTCAGCTATTCCACTTCTGGGTATCTATTCTGAGAGAATGAAAACATTAATTTGAAAAGATATATGTACTCCATGTTCATTGCAGTATTTACAATAACCAAGACATGGAAACCAAGTGTCCATCAATGGAAGAATGAATATAGAAAATATGGGATACATAAACAATGGAATATCATTTTACCATACAAAAGAATGAAATCCTGCCTTTTGTGACAATTTAGATGGATTCTGAAGGCATCATGCTAAATGAAATAAGTCAGATAGAGAAAGACAAGTACTGTATGATCTCACTTACATGTGGAATTTAAAAAAGCAAAAAACAAGCTAATCGATATGGAGAACAGATTGGTAGTTGCCAGAGGCGAAGCTCGAGTAGGGGATGGCAGATGGGCAAAAGAGGTGAAGGGGGTCAAAATGTACAAATTTCTAGTTATAAAATAAATGTCATGGGACTATAATGTATGACAAGGTGACTATAGTTAATAATAATATATTGCATGTTTGAAACTTGCTAAGAGAGCAAATCTTAAAAGTTCTCATCACAAGAAAAAAATTTGTAACTATGTATGGTGATGAATGTAAACTAAACTTACTATTGTAATTGTTTTACAGTATATACAAATATTGAATCATTACGTTACACACCCGAAACTAATATAATGTTATATATAAATTAGACCTCAATTAAAAAGTATTTTTAATTATTGAGAAAAAAAGGCTTGTGAATCTACTGATAGTATTTTTATAGTAACTAATTTAGAAACTGAAATATAAGTAACATTTTAAAAGTGGCATTAATCAAAATCAAATTAGACTGTGGATCAACCATAGGATGTTATAAACCAAGTCAGAGCCCCTGAAATATATATTAAGATCCCGTGGTCTAAGGCTCACAGATATAAATATCTATCATTCAAATAATTACCTTTAATTTCTCAAAATACTGTGTCCAATGCTGGTCACAATTCAGCTATGAACCATGCATTCAAGTAGTTTTGCTCAATAACCAATGATTATTTGGAAAAGCATTAAGTGATAAAGCAGATGTATGGGTAAAAGTAAAGATCTTTTTTATCTAAAGAATTTCTAAATGGAATTCTTAATGAATGATTAATAATTCTATTAGATGCTCTTCTTGAATACTTTAAATGGGATGTTTAAGTTCTTACTTTCAAAAAATGTTTACAACACTGATTAATACTTATACAATTAATACTTATGAAATTGAACTCAGAAAGGCAGATATTATTGATTACAGTTTTCAGCTGAGTAAACTGATGACTGGACAGTTTAAGTGGCTTTTTCGTTAAGGTCACAAAACCAGTAGATTTCTACTGCTTCACATTTTGTAGTTTAATATATAGAAAAAAATACAAGTTGAAAGTGAAGTCTAAGTACTTATCCAACTTTTCATTGCCGTAAAACTATTTGATGCTCAAATGGACTCTTTCTGTCTTCCAGGCTACTATTTTGTACCATAACCCAGAAAGAAATGAAAAGACCCCAAAGATGTATATCTGCCAACTCAATTGTTTTCTCTGTAAATCTTTCATAGTTGCAGGAGATAGAAAATAGAATTCTGAGGAAATTTGCTACTTTGATTACCTTAGTTATTTTCTCAATTGAGAAAATAACACTAGTTTGGTGAACGAATATAGGTGATTATGCCATTCATCTTCTAGGCTTCTTAAAGATATTTTAATTTACTCAACAAATATTCATTGATCAACTATGAGAGGCCAGGCCTGTAAGAAAAGTAGGGGACTATTATTAATTTAGTTGAACACGTACTTATTGTGAATCTACTACATGCACTTGTGTCCTGCAAGGTAAAAATGATGCAGTTGTTAAGGCGACAAACAAGAAACCTAAACTCCAGGCGTTTAAAACTGATTTACAGTCTAAGAAGCAACTTTAGAGAATATCTCATGCCATATATTAACAATTTTAAAAAAACCTACAGATTTTAAGTTACTTTTCCAAGTTTAAGAAATAAATAATCTCAGAGCAAAGGCTGTAATCCCAATCATTTATTCTGGCACAGAGGATAATGTTGACCAGATATTTTGCCATTATTTTGAAACAGTGGTTGGCACGTGGAGTCACAGAAACCTGGATGAATGCAGGTCTTGACAGTTCATGATTCAAAAAATAGCATAAAACTGTTAAAGTATTAAATCTTATAACAACAGTAGATATCATATAATTAAAATCATTTTGACATTAGGAGTGGTAGTTTAAAAGTGAAGTCTGTGTACATATTCATAGATGTGTAGGAGCTGTTCATTTTAGAAAACATTGTCTTGTAGAAGTATTTCAGTTTTACAAAAGTTGTGTGAGGATATATTTTCCTATATAAATGAATGAAAATGACACCTTGAAAAGTTCAAGTCCTCCAGTTTCCTGGCTTTACATTATATTCTCTTTGTCATTTACAAAGATTAATTGGTCTGAGTTTTAACGCAGTTGAGAGCAAAGGCAGAATGCGCGTCTCAGTGCCAGAGGATATTTAATCAATAATGATTTAATTTTACCTTCTTTTTTTTTTTATGAACTGACTGAGACAAACAGCTAAAGAAAAGAAATGTCATTGCTATGAGACCTTGGACTCAAGATAGCTATGGATTTTATGTTTTAAAAGCAAATTGTGAGCTAATTTTAAATTTCCATAGTGGTTCACATGTTTAATAAATAACAATATGGATCAGTCATCAAGTTGTTTTTATATGTTTAAAATGTTGTAGAATAGCACTGTTCTATAGAACCTTCGTGATTATTAAAATGTTCTATGTCTGTGCTGTAAGATATGGTAGCCAATACTAGCCTGGTATTACTGCTACTGTCTGCCATACCAGACAGTATACTTCTATAACTGAATTTCAGTTGCACAGTACATTAGTTAAACTTTTAAGGAAATGCTTTAGAAGTTTTTTGATGATGTCCAAGATTTTAACATATTATGATATCATGATACTCTATTTTTACAACACACTAGGCTATCACTGTTTTTAAAAATTTTTGAAAAGGTAAATATATAATTTTAAATTATAAAACTCTATTCTCTTCACATTTATAGGAATAGGTATTGATTTCTCCATCATTCTTATGGTTGTAGTCAGTCGTCATGCTTTTTTCAGTAGTGAAAATACTTGGAAATTCAAATATGACTTTATACAACCATTTAAAAAATAAACCAATGGTTATCAAAACATATACCTCTAAGTCTTAAAGCTTTTATAAATGCGAACGTAAAACTTAACAAATTCGATTTTCATTTCTTTTTTTTTCTTTTTTTTTTATTGATTTAATGATAGGTTACAATCTTGCGAAATTTCAGTTGTACATTAATGTTTGTCATTCGTGTTGTAGGTGCACCACTTCACCCTTTGTGCTCACCCTCCACCCCTGCTTTCCCCTGGTAGACACTAAACTATTCTTAGTCCACATTTTTAAATTCCTCATATGAGTGGAGTCATACAGAGATTATCCTTCTCTAGCTGGCTTATTTCACTTAAGATAATTCCCTCAAGGTCCATCCTTGTTATTGCAAATGGAATGATTTTGTTCTGTTTTGCAGCTGAGTAGTATTCCATTGTATATATGTACCACATCTTCTTTATCCATTCGTCTGTTGATGGGCACGTAGGTTGCTTCCATGTCTTGGCTATTGTAAATAATGCTGCAATGAACATTGGGGTGCATAGGACTTTTGGGATTGCTGACTTCAAGCTCTTTGGATAAATACGCAGTAGTGGGATGGCTGGATCGTATGGTAGTTCTATTTTTAATTTTTTGAGGAATCTCCATACTGTTTTCCATAGTGGCTGCACCAGTTTGCATTCCCACCAGCAGTGTATGAGGGTTCCTTTTTCTCCACAATCTCTCCAACATTTGTTACTATTAGTTTTAGATATTTTTGTCATTTTAATGGGTGTAAGGTGATATCTTAGTGTAGTTTTGATTTGCATTTCCCTGATGATCAGCGATGATGAGTATCTTTTCATGTGCCTATTGGCCATCCATATGTCTTGTTTGGAGAAACGTCTGTTCATGTCTCCAGCCCATTTTTTGATTGGGTTGTTTGATTTTTTGTTGTTGAGTTGTGAGAATTCTTTATATATTATGGATATTAAGCCTTTGTCAGATATATGACTTACAAATATTTTTTCCCTGTTAGTGGGTTGTTTTTTTGTTTCAATCCTGTTTTCATTTGCCTTGAAGAAGCTCTTTAGTCTGATGAAGTCCCACTTGTTTATTGTTTCTATTGTTTCCCTTCTCTGAGAAGGCATGGTGTCCGAAAATATCCTTTTAATACTGATGTCAAAGAGTGTACTGCCTACGTTTTCTTCTAGAAGCCTTATGGTTTCAGGTCTCACCTTTAGGTCTTTGATCCATTTTGAGTTTATTTTGGTGAATGGTGAAAAAGAATGGTCAATGTTCATTCTTTGACATTTGGCTTTCCAGTTTTCTCAGCACCATTTGCTGAAAAGACTTTCTTTTCTCCATTGTATGCCCTCAGCTCCTTTGTCGAAGATAAGCTGTCCATAGATGTGTGGTTTTATTTCTGGGCTTTCAATTCTATTCCATTGATCTGTGCACCTGTTTTTGTACCAGTACCATGCTGTTTTGATAACTGTAGCTTTGTAGTTTGTTTTGAAGTCAGGGATTGTGATGCCTCCCATTTTGTTCTTTTTTCTCAGGATTGCTTTAGAAATTCGGGGTCTTTTGTTGCCCCATATGAATTTTAGGATTCTTTGTTCTAATTCTGTAAAGAATGTCATTGGGATTCTGATTGGGATGGTGGTGAATCTGTAGATTGCTTTAGGTAGAACGGACATTTTATCTATGTTTATTCTCACTATCCATGTACATGGAATGTCTTTCCATCTCCTTATGCCATCATCCAATTCTCTCAGAAAGGCCTTGTAATTTTCATTATATAGATCCTTCACTTCCTTAGTTAAATTTACCGCAAGGTATTTTATTCTTTTTGTTGCGATTGTGAATGATATTGTGCTCTTGAGGTCTTTTTCTGTTAGTTCATTATTACAGTATAGAAATGCTACTGATTTATGCAAATTGATTTTGTACCCTGCAACTTTGCTGTAGTTGTTGATTACTTCTAAGAGTTTTCCAATGGATTCTTTGGGGTTTTCCATATATAAGATCATGTCATCTGCAAACAGCGAGAGTTTCACTTCTTCCCTCCCTATTTGGATTCCTTTTATTCCTTTTTCTTGCCTGATTGCTTTGGCCAGGACCTTCAGTACTATGTTAAATAAAAGTGGTGATAGAGGGCATCCTTGTCTAGTTCCCGCTTTCAGGGGGATGACGTTCAGTTTTTGCCCATTGACTATGATGTTGGCTATGGGTTTGTCATATATGGCCTTTATTATGTTGAGGTAGTTTCCTTCTATGCCCATTTTGTTCAGAGTTTTTATCATAAACGGCTGTTGGATCTTGTGAAATGCCGTCTCTGCATCTATTGAGATGATCATGTGGTTCTTATTCCTCAGTTTGTTGATGTGGTGTATCACGTTGATTGATTTGTGGATGTTGAACCAACCCTGTGTCCCTGGTATGAATCCCACCTGATCATGATGTATGATCCTTTTGATGAATTGCTGAATTCTGGTTGCCAAAATTTTGTATAGAATTTTTGCATCTATGTTCATCAGTGATATTGGCCTGTAGTTCTCTTTTTTCGTGGTGTCCTTGTCAGGTTTTGGTATCAGCGTGATGTTGGCCTCATAGAATGTGTTAGGAAGCGTTCCATCTTCCCTAATTTTTTGGAATAGCTTGAAAAGGATAGGTATTAAATCTTCTCTGAAAGTTTGGTAGAATTCCCCAGGAAAGCCATCTGGTCCTGGGGTTTTATTCTTTGGGATGTTTTTGATTGCTGTTTCAATCTCTTTCCTTGTGACTGCTCTGTTCAAATTGTCTGCCTCTTCTTGAGTGAACTTTGGGAGATTGTAGGAGTCCAAGAATTTATCCATTTCCTCTAGGATATCCATTCTGTTGGCACATAGTTTTTTGTAGTATTCTCTTATAATCCATTGCATTTCTGCAGAGTCTGTTGTTATTTCTCCTCTTTCATTTCTGATTTTGTTTATTTGAGCTTTCTCCCTTTTTTCTTTGTAAATCTGTCTAGGGGTTTGTCAATTTTATTTATCTTCTCAAAAAAAGAGCTCTTTGTTTCATTGATCCTTTCTACTGCCTTTTTCATTTCAATAGTATTTATTTCTGCTCTGATTTTTATTATTTCTCTCCTTCTGCTGATTTTGGACTTTATTTGTTCTTTTTTCTCTAGTTCAGTTAGGTGTAGTTTAAGATTACTTATTTGGGATTTTTCTTGTTAAGATGGGCCTGTATTGCAATGAATTTTCCTCTTAATACAGCTTTTGCTGTATCCCATATGAGTTGGTATGGCATGCTATCATTTTCATTTGTTTCCAGGTGTTTTTTTATTTCTTCTTTAATTTCTTCAATGATCCATTGCTTGTTCAGTAGTGTGTTGTTTAGTCTCCACATCTTTGTGATTTTTTTCTTGTAATTAATTTCTAACCTTATAGCATAATGACCAGAGAATATGCTTATTATAATTTCAATTTTTTCAAATTTGTAGAGGCTTGACTTGTTTCCCAACAGATGGTCTATCCTTGAGAATGTTCCATGTGCACTTGAGAAGAATGTGTATTCAGCTGTTTTAGGGTGAAGTGATCTATATATGTCTATTAAGTCCAATTGTTTTAGTTTTTCATTTAGCTCCACTATTTCCTTGTTGATTTTCTATCTGGATGATCTGTCCATTGATGTGAGTGGGGTGTTGAGGTCCCCTACTATTATTGTGTTGTTTTTAACATCCTCCTTTAGGTCTGTTCATAGTTGCTTTATGAATCTTGGTGCTCCTGTGTTCGGTGCATAGATATTTATAAGCATTATTTCTTCTTGATAAAGTGTCCCTTTGATCATTATACATTGTCCCTCTGTGTCTCTCTTTAACTGTCTTATTTTGAAATCCACTTTATCTGATTTAAGAATTGGAACACCTGCATTTTTTTGCTTGCTATTAGCTTGAAGTATTGTCCTCCACCCCTTCACTCTGAGCCTGTGTTTCTCCTTGGGGCTGAGGTGTGTTTCCTGGAGGCAACAAATTGTTGGATCTTGTTCTTTAAACCATTTTGCCACTCTGTGCCTTTTTATGGGAGAGTTCAATCCGTTCACATTGAGAGTGATTATTGATGCATGTGGACTTAATGCTGTCAATCTGTCGCTCATTATCCTGTTTTCCTGCGTTTCTTTTCCTGTGTGCTTCAGCCTACCCATTTAATACTGCAGTTTCTTATGCTGGGTTTCTTAGATTTTTCCTTATTGATGATTTGTGACTCTGTTCTGTATTCTATTTTAGTGTCTACCCTGAAGTTTGTATTTAGAATCTCGTGTATAATATAGTCTATTCTCTGGTGGTGTCTTGCTTACTTGGCCAATACTGATTTAGACCCTTTGCTTTTCCCCTCGTAAATAATTATTTTCATTTCTTATTCCAACTCATGTTATGAATTTGTACTTAGAGTGATAAGATCGTCCTTGCTTTGGTAGTTTACTTACCTTTACCCTAATGCTATGGTTAAATATTTGCTATCCTGTTCTGGTTCTATCCATTGGCCTCCCGAGTCTGCAGATTGTGACCCCTTTCTCCCTTTTTTCTTTTTTCAGGTATGAGAACCTTCTTGAGGATTTCTTGTAGTGGAGGGCTTTTAGTTACAAATTCCCTTAACTTTTGTTTGTTTGGAAAAGATTTAATTTCTCCCTCATATCTGAAGGAAATTCTTGCTGGATAGAGTGTTCTTGGCTGAAGATTTTATCTTTTAAAGCTTTGAATATGTCACTCCATTCTCTCCTAGCTTGTAAGGTTTCTGTAGGGAAATCCACTGAAAGTCTGATAGGGGCTCCTTTGTAGGTTATTCTCTTCTTATTTCTTACTTCCCTGAGTATTCTTTCTTTATCTTTCCTTCTTGCCAATTGTACTACTATGTGCCTTGCAGTAGGTCTTTTTACATTGACAAATCTAGGAGATCTGAAAGCTTCCTCTACATACATTTCTCCATCAATCCCTAGATTTGGGAAGTTCTCTTCAATAATTTCGTTAAGCACACTTTCTGCTCCATTTTCCTTTTCCATGTTCTCAGGAATTCCCACGATCCTTAAGTTCTTACTCTTCATTGAATCCACTATCTCTCAGAGATTTTCCTCATTTTTCTTCATTCTTAGTTTTCTTTCTTCCTCTGTCTGGAACCAATCAGCCTGTCTACCTTCAATTATGTTAATTTGCTCTTCTATGGTGTCTACACGGGCATTTAGGGAATCCGTATTCTGTTTTATGTGGTCCATTGTGTTTTTCATCTCTAGTAATTCTGTTTTATTCTTCTTTATAATTTCAATCTCTTTTGTGAAGTAACTCCAGAACTCAGTGGCTTGTTTCTCTATCTCTCTACCTCATTGAGTTTTTTTATTATAGCTGCTCTGAACTCATTATCACTTAGTTTACCTAATTCCAAGTCCTCAGGACTTAATTCTATGTTTTTATTGTTTTCCTTCTCATCTGTGGCTTTTATGAATTGCTGGATGGTAAAGGAGCGGTTTTTTCACATGGTGGTAGAATTTGGTTGCAGTTACAGCCTGTTGCCTTTAGATGGGGGTTGACTGCTGCACGTTCTGAGCTCTCCGCCTTTGGGCAAGATGGCGGCTCCCAGTGCACTTTGCCGGGAGGGACGGTCTGCTATTCTCACGTGACGATCTGGATTCAGATCAGTTCTGTTCTCTGGTCTCCCAAGGCCCTGGGTTTATGGGGTCCTCACGCATGGAAGCTTTCTCCCGTCAGCGGGTTTCCACTGAACCAGCGGCAGGAGTCCCGGATGATCCCCCGGTCACGCGGCCCCTCCCCTGCTCCTTCTCGGACCTGCGCAGCAGGGATCACAGACTCTAGGGGAGGGAGCGACGTTCTCTCCTACCGTTCCAGCACTGCCAAGGCCATCTGCAAGGTTTACGTTTTCCACCTTCTTGGTAGTATAGGTCTCTAACATGTTGGCCTTAGATTTATTCTCTGAAATTCAGTTTTTCCAATCCTTTGTTGTATTTTGCAGGGGAGAGAATCCCGGGTCAGTGCACCCTGCCATTTGGCTCCACCCCTTCTGATTTTCATTTCTAATATAGGAAGTAGAATTATTTATTATTTTCAAATTTGGTTTCCCTTAATACATAATTTTATATTAGCTATGTTATTCTCTATTTTATGCCTACACAAACCTAATGACAATGTCTATGTTAGAAAAATAGAATTAACTACCTCTGACCTATTGTTAGTAATCATTCATCCAGCACATGAAGACATTTCTTCCACAGTATACGAGCTTGAAAAAATTCTGATGAAGAATTTTGGAGTGGAGTGAGTTCCCACATTTATAAATTAGCATCTTGCATGTGCTGCTGACTTCCTATCATAAACATTTATTTTGAGCAGACTGAATTACTGAAAGCAGCTGCTTGGAGTGATCAATTTCACCCATCTCTCCACTTCTCTTTGGTTCTATTGGCACAAGTTTAAAATTTCATAATTTCCTTTTCACAGTAGAATAACAACATTGCTCTTTCTCTTAATGCCTTTCTGTGGAAGGCAGATACGTATTAGATAACACTGAGATTTGTTCATCTGTTCTTATCTCTTTTATATCCATTGCCTGCTCACCCTCGATAACATAAATATAATTATCATACACCTTAGTCAGTAATAGAAACACATTAGCTTTTTATGCCAACAATCTTTTCAGCTTTACAATGGCTTTTGCAAAGCCATAATTGACTATCTCTTTTTATGACCATGTTTAATGTGTTTTGGTTCAAGTTTTCCATATTATCTTTCTCATGACTTGCTGCATGATATATTCTGAGTCAGAACTAGAATTATACTTAATTTTTAGACATGTTACCACAACTCAGCACATTTACATTCTAGGACAACGCTGGAAAAACCCACAGCAGGACAAGACCAGTTTTTCCACTGAGGCAATAGCAGAAATGCAAGTACTGAATACACCCTCGAAAGACTGGTTCAAAATAGGGGTTTAATTAGTCTCAAATATGATAAATCAAGGAATTGAACATTAGTTCATCTCTAACTGCCCAACCATTTTCAAAAGACGGGCTTCCAGTGGGAGGAAGCCATTAATTTATGGAGAGCTGAGGCAGCACTTAAGTATGATTCATGATTGCCTTCTATTAGAAATGACGAAACTAGCCAATAAATATTTTTGATCACAGACTATGCAGAGTGATGGTGTATTTCAGCTAAGTTGGTCTACTCATTTTGATGTTTTGGCATATGGCTAATCAAGAGAGAAAATTATTTTATTTAAAATAACCAGAAAATTGGAAAAAAGTAATAATAGCATCAGAATCAAACAATATCTTGGGGAAAAAAGACAAAAATAATGAGATAAAGACAAATATCAGAAAACTGCAGATGATTAAATCAATAGCTGTGGGATCTGATCATTTGAGGAAAGAAAAACATGCAAGTATGATGAAATAAGAAAAAAATATTATACAGAGGAAAAATCATATGAGCATATATAGACTTTTTAAGTTGTAAAGTTGTTTTTATACTCTCTTTTTTCACACCCATAATCCAATACAGCAGCAAATCCTGTTGTCTCTATCCTCAAAATATACTCTGTATTCAACCCCTTCTCATTAACTTATAGTTACCATCCTATTCCTAGACAAAAGCTCTCTTTGCCTCTTATAATAACTCCCAAACTGATTTCCCCAACTCCTCACTTACTAATTTCCATTCCATGTAAGAGTCAAGATTATCCTTTCAAAATAGAAGTCATGCATATCTGATTTTTCAAAATTCTCCAATGTCTTCCTGTTTTACTCTAAAGTAAATTGAAAGTTCTTCTTAACGTTTTTAAATAATCTTGTTTTGACTGTTGCTCTGACCTTAAGTGTTATCATTCACTATACCCCACCCCCACTGTACTTCTACAACCAGTTTTCCATAGGAATCCATATGGCTTATTACATCTCTTCATTGTGGGCTCTGCTCCAGTGTCTTCTTGTAAGAAAAGACATCCTGGACAATCTTTTAAACCACATCCTTTCCAATGACTCTTTTTTTCTTACACTGATCCGTGCTTTATTATTTTTCCAATAGGACTTTCCACCATTTCACTTACACGTTAATTTTCTTACTCCTCCATAAGCATGTACCAACATGAAATCAGTGGACTTTTTTTCCAAGCCACTCTTTCCCCTGAGGCTAGAAGAGCTACAAAAACATAATAGCCAGAGATTCAGTATGTGTTAAATAAATAACATAAAGATCGTATTTATTTCCATAGATATTTAAAAGGAATTTAAATCAGAACATAAACATGACTATGAGAAGTTCAGAAAAGTTTCTAAGACTGATTGCCAGGACACAAAGGAATAGACTAAAGTTTCAGTGCAGTCTGATACCTGCGTGTCCAATAGCAAATTAGGCACTCCTTCAGCACCTTCTCTCTGTTTATTTACATTGAGGAGATTCATCTCCAAGTGCGCCACACGCCCAGAGAAAGGGAGACTGGTTTAGGTGTACTTCTTTTCAAGAATATGAAAGTATATCAGGAAAACTTGTGGGTATGTTATGTAAAACACCAATAATCTTAAAAAGTAATTTCTGTTCAATGATTCATCAACTCATTCACTCAGCATTAGTTGAAAAAAGTGTTTATTAAGTACCTATGATGTGTTTGGCACTAAGCTGGGAATGAAGAAGTTATGATAAAGCAAAAGCAGAAAGGACTCCTTGCCTTTATTTTGCTTATGATATAGTCGTGGGGACAGTTAAAAATCACATAATCAATTGAAGAAAATTAACGTTTAAATAGCAAAAAGTGTTACAAATAATGAGCCAATAATAGAAATATTTTACGTAATCAGAGAAATCAGAAAATATTTCTTTGAGAAAAGTAAAATTTGAGTTGTGCTGTGAAAAACGAGTGAACATTAGTTAGGCAAAATGGGAGAGAAGGGACAGTCAATGGCCCTGGGTGGATGGAGATGTTTTGTGAGTGAGAAATTAAGGATGTTCTTATGGGAGGAATGAGAGAGTAACGTTTAGTGAGAGAAGCAGGGAGAATACCAGACAATATATAACTTTTCTGGCCAAATTTAGAAGTTCCATATTTATTCTAAATGTAACAGGAATACATTGAAGGGAGTTTTGCAGAGGGTCAGCTATACTTTTGGAAAAGAATCCTGGTCACAATATGAAGAACATGTTGGACAAGAACTATTTTCGATCCATTTGGCTGGTTAGATACTATGGCAGTGTTCAGGCAAGAGACATAATGACAACTTAGACTAAAGTGAGCAGGTAGTGAAGTTCAAAGCTCAGAGATATTTAGCAGGTAAAATTGACATGACTTGGTGATTACAGTGAAGAAGACAAGTGAAGGCAGGATGAGAAGGATGATGTTACACTTCTGGCATATGAAACTATTGAAAAGGCATGCCCTTCAGTGGTATGAGAGCAGGCTGGTTTGTGTGAGGAAGGTCATTATGCTGAGTTTGTTGAGATAACTCTAAGAAATTCAAGAAAATATGCCCAACATGTAGTTAGATATGAGGGTTTGGTGAACAGAGAGGTGATTCGGAAATATATTAGTGATTTATTTGCAGAATTGGAAAATGTAGTTGTGTGTGTGTGTGTGTGTGTGTATAAGAGTCCCAAGGGAAAGCTTATAATTTTAAGAGAAAAGATAGCTTGTAATGAGCCTTGAGGTTTCCAAATTTTAATATCCAAATAGTATAGCATTAGCCAGCAAAAGAATCAGAAAAGGAAAAGCAAGAGAAAATTGTGTGATGGAAACTAAGGAATAGTGTTACCAAAAGGACAGAGTATTTGACAAGTACAAAGACTGCTGAGAAGTGAAGTAACAAGGGATCTAAACATGTCTGCAAAATTACTGACATGAAAGTGAAATTACAGTAGTTTCAGAGGAGTCATGTGGGAGTTAGTAGTGAGTGAGGAAAGGAAGTGATAGTTAAAATATTTCGATAAATGTGGATACTAAGAAGAAAGAAATATATTGTATTTGGAGAGATCCACATAATCTTAAGTGAGATTTTTGTATCTTTAAGAATAAGTGCGGGGTCAGCCCCGTGGTCGAGTGGTTAAGTTCCAGGGCTCCCCTTCAGCAGCCCAGGGTTTTGCTGGTTCGGATCCTGGGTGCAGACATGGCACCGCTCATCAGGCCACGTTGAGGCTGCATCCCACATGCCACAACTGGAAGGACCCACAACTAAAATATACAACTATGCACTAGGGGGATTTGTGGAGAAAAAGCAGAGAAAAGAAAAAGAAGATTGGCAACAGTTGTTAGCTCAGGTGCCAATCTTTAAAAAAAAAAGATTAAGTGGGAAGATGCAGTTGCAAGAGACATGTTAAATGGACTTGAGATTTATGAAAATGGGGTCCAGACATATACAATAACTAGCAAGGACAGCTTTTATCTTTAAGGAAGAAAGATAATCAAGAAGTAGCTTTCTTTATTTTTCAGTGATACGTTAGTATGAGATACTAGATTAAATATATGCATATCTTTATCTATATCTATATCATATCATCAGTATATATGTATATATATGTCAATCTCTATATGGGTATATATAGATTTTTTTTTTAATTTTTAGGGATTGTGATAAAACAATCACTACTCTCAATTGTTTCAGAGTCGCTGATGCCCTTGGGGTAAGACCATGTGTAGCTATTATATGTAGGGGGAGAAAGCATTCAGAGAGATTGAGGATGGGGCATGTTATTGGATATGGAGAGGTAGTTTCAAAAATCACAGGAAAATGGTTTGGCATATCGAGAGAGGAAAAATACTAATGCAAGAAGAAGGAGGTTTACAAAAATTTGGGGCTTGTGTTACCAAAGACCACTGGCTTTCCTTTGCATTGTGATTAAAGTCTCGAGTCATTTGAAAGGAGGTGGATTCTAGTTGCCATTTGCCTGCGTGATGACACTTGGGAAATGGCTTATCCAAAAGCTTTGGATTCCACACATAATGCTGAAGCAAACCTTGACTTAATGTAAGTAATATTTTCTCAAAGAACAATCACATAAGAAATCTGATTTTTGAAAAATTATCAGAGTCATAATTGGTGAAAGAAGAAACTCACTTTTTTTGGAGTTACTCCAAGTTAATGTTTTAGGAAACAGAATTTAAATCTCAGCCAATATTCAACTGTTGTGTGATGGTTCTGGGGCCATTAATTCTCCGGGAAAATACCTGCCCTGGGCAGATTGCTACTTATTCAGAAAAAGCATAAGTGGGAAAGAAAACAAATAAACGGTAGAGTACCTATGAAAAATATGCAACATATGGCAGTATTGGCAAGAACTGGAATCACTGGAGGAGCACATTTCTGATCACGATTTATTACAGAGTTCACAGGATACTTTTAGAAAACAAATCCTCTGGAGACCCCAAAATATAAGAAAACTCAACTCTATGACGTTATATGAAAGATAACATAGGGTGTTAACAAGCAGAAAAATACAGTGAGAGAAAGAGAAATTTGGAAGAAACTTGGGAAAAATATTGCAGTAGAAATGTTGCGATACGTTCAGCTCATTATGCATACAGTATGCAATATGCAGTATGTAGTATGCAATAGTTCAGCGCATTATGATCCCAGCAGAGAAGCCTATTCTCTCTTTATTATAAATCTATTCCAAAACACCAAAAAAAGAAATGTTTCCCACTCATTTTATAAAATCTTATTAATGCTAATGAACATTTTAATAAACTATATGCTTATTATTTCTTAGAATTACATCTTTTATGGCGTCAAATGGAGTAGAGTTTCTACTAATCTGTTGTCAGTGAAAAAATTAAATAATATTTAGAGATATCAAAGAAAGAAAAATATTCTGTAAAGAGTCATGAATCAAATTATAAGTATTTATTAATTATTCTCCTAAATCTGTGTTTGGAGTATGAAACATTAACATTAATTGGTAGGTTTTTATTTTATTTTTTAATGTTTATTTTCTTAAAAATTCCACGCTGTTTAAAGAAGTTACAACATTAAAATAAAGAGTCTACGAATGTTATAATTTGAGTGGGAATTTTTTTCTCAAAATATTTGTAATATATTTTATATCACGTATAATTACATCATCTTATGTGCTGCATGAGTAATTCATGACTTGACACCTGCAAGATAGTTTTCCTCTTTGAATTTAAATATTAAAATTTAATATATCAAATATGCTGGGAAACTGATTTAGTTACTGACATCTTTTCAAAAACAGTTTATTCTCTTTTATATTCCCTGATATATAAATTGTAGCCTAATTTTAAAATTTTTCCATCAACGTATTTAATTATTCTCCTCATAAGTAAATTTAAACTTGGCCAAATCAATTTAATGACTTAAAGTAGAAAATATTTTATTTTGTCCCAGTTAAATAATAATATAAATTAGGAGATTATTTAAATTAATCATTTTGTTCATTGCTCTCCATTCGAATCCTAAAACAAAACAAAATCATCCCATGTCCTTATTTAATCAGTATTTTAATCAGTTCCAGAGATTCATTTTATAGCTGGAAACTGTTTCATTAATAAAAGGAAATGAGAACAAATTAATATGCTGACTATTTCCTCAAGTTGTGAATTCATTAAGTTGTGGGTTAATTGGACATTAGAATCAATTTTAATTTCTACAACCTAAAAATTGTTTATCTTTCATTCTGTGTATGTGTTGGGTACTTTGTTTTTCACTCCAGGTCTGCATTTTACATTTACTAAAGTATATATCAATTTAAAGTATATTCTAAGTAATGGAAAAGTCAGAGTACTAAATTAAGTTTAGTTGTTGCTGATCTTTTAGCTGACTTAGATGTATTAAGACCTTATTTCTCTTGTAGATGACATAGTTGTAACTTTTAAAATTTATCTTGCTTTAAGGTAGTTTGAACAATTTGCCCTAATGTTATGTAGCATTAATTATAAAATGATCTTAAGGTCACATGATTTTTTCTATAAGAAATACATTCCCCTTAACAATACTTAAATGTGTTTTCTTTATTACTGCAGTTAGTTATCAAAATGACTGAAGGAAAAGATCTGGAAAAAGGGTGAGAAAATTCAGGTATTTTACAATCAATTTTAGCATGAGTTATTTATAAGTTATTATAAGATAAATACTAACAATTCTACGGATTGATGGAAAATTAAGAATACTATTCTATCTGGATCTTATTTCTACTTCATGAATATGTCAAATCTGGATTATATTTATTAGCTAAATAAAAAGGAAATGAGTATTTAAAGATGTACCAAATTAGTATAATTAAAGTGTTTTGTATTCCTCTACATAGAAAGTTTGGATCAGTGTTCTATTGAACATTTGAAATGCAGACACTGATTTTTGATAGTTTCTTTTGCAATAGGTTATTTAGGCTTTTAGTCACTACATAAATTTTCAAAAAATTTTTTATAATATTAATATAGTTACTAGTTACAAAAATAAACATTTATGTTAAGTTCTCCTAAGGAATATAAAAACAACCTAGCTTTTATATTTTAAAAGCTGATATATGTGCTCATTTTGTCACACGATTATAGTTAAACAAACAGAGCTAAACCTAAATAAATTCAGATTCAAATTCAAAAACTACTATTCTTGGGGCCGGACTGGTGGCACAGTGGTTAAGTTTGCACATTCCGCTTCTCAGCAGCCCGGGGTTCACCGGTTTGGATCCCGGGTGTGGACATGGCACTGCTTGGCAAGTCATGCTATGGTAGGGGTCCCACATATAA
This sequence comes from Equus caballus, assembly GCF_041296265.1. NCBI lineage: Eukaryota > Metazoa > Chordata > Mammalia > Perissodactyla > Equidae > Equus > Equus caballus. The sequence continues at coordinate 25,323,235 of NC_091709.1, read as the reverse complement.
AGCAGAGGAAGACGCGTACAGATGTTAGCTCAGGGCCAGATTTCCTCAGCAAAAAGAAGAGAACTGACAGTAATTAGCTCAGGGCTAATTTTCCTAAAAAAAAAGGAAAAAGAAAACTATTATCCGATTAAGGAGAAAGTAGCTAAAGCATTAAATTTGTATCAATTGCTTTTAGTTTGATTTACATAGAGTTAGACAAAACAATATAATCTTTTCTCAAAATACTGATGATAATCAAGTTTTAAAATTAATCGTCCTTAAAATTATGCTTTGAAATAATAGCATAATTCACTAATAAAAATTTTGTGTCTACCATTATTAGAAGTGTTAGGTAATTACCGTTGCTATGTTAATAAAAGACTTTCAGTACTTATTTTTATTGAGAGACTACACACACATACAACTTTAGACTGAATAACATATTCAATCAAAAATATATGTATACGGGTCTCTGGCATAATCATTTAGATCTAGTATAGGTTATAAAATAAAAATATCTATTAAAAATTCCAAGAAATAAATCATTTATCTACTTAAAATTATATATATACGTACACATCTCAAAATTGACTTAGGGTTTATAGCAAAAACATTCTTGATTAACCATAAAACTGGGAAATTAAACTTTTTACAACTTTCAGTCTTCCACTTGTTCATTAATGCAACAAACTATCAATGTGCCCCTGCACACTCTTTGTTAATGTCCAGGATAAAACGATGATTAAAGCAAATGAGTAAAGATGCCAGGAAAGAATACAATCACTTATGTCCCAAGAAAGCATCACACAGCAAGAGAATAAAACCTTCAGCTGTTTCTCATTATTGTGATTCTGAGTCCTGGCTTATGCTGGAGGAGCCAAACTTTAAGATTTACACAGGAGGTGTCAGCTTGTGGCGCAGTCACAAGATGTGGTCTCATGTCCCGCTTCTTGGTGGCCCAGCGTTTGCCAGTTCCGACCCCGGTGCTACATAGCACCCCTTGGCAAAAAGCCATGCTATAGTAGGCATCCCATGTATAAAGCAGAGGAAGATGGGCATGGAGGTTACCTCAGGGGCAGTCTTCCTCAGCAAAAAGAGGAGGATTGGGAGTAGTTAGCTCAGGGCTAATCTTCCTCAAAAAAAAAAAAAAAAAAGATTTACACAAGGACTCTACTTGGGTCATTTGGAGTCTACCTGGAAAATAGTAGATTGGAATTATAAATTGGGTCATATTTTTGTGTTACATTTGCAGTATTTATTTTACAGACATTCTGCAATATTTTTTTTAATCTTGGGAGAAATTCTCTCTTTGAATCAGATCATATGTATGTCAGTTTACTTTGCTGTTGTGACTACCCCAAATTTGAAAGTTGGCTAGAACACGATGTAACCAGAAGTTTGTGTAATCAAAATTATGTCCAAAAGGGTGAATATTGACATGATACAATGAGCACATATCACTAATGATTCATATCTAGAAATATGAAATGGGAAGCCTTGTACCATATACATAATGAGCTGTACTAAAGTGTTAAATATGCTGAACTTAAAATATCCAGAAGATAGACTACCTTTGGATCTGTTTACAATTTTCTGGAACCGCACCCATACCACAGGTACTTGGCGGCAACAGCATTTGTGGTGATATAAGCTGAGGCCTACTTGGCAGCCTGGGAGTGCAAAAAGGCACTTTGGACCCATAGAACTAACTGTTGCATTTCCTGATGCCTCATCCCAGATAATGAGAAAAGCTTTTTAACCTTGTTTGGGACACTAGAGGGAGTGTTTGTTCTTCTATAACACTGACCACACACAAATTGGCATAGAAGATGAGGAAGCAATGTGTAAATGGAATATACATATTATTAAACTGATAGAGCATCTTGCTTGCCAATGACTCTGAAGAAGGTCATGGGGACTCAGTGAGGAGGAACTCATTGGTATATTGTTTGCTATGAAAATTGATATGTTTAACTGGTCAATGACTAGGTGTGCTGAAGGCCTACATCATGGGAGCATTATGGCCAAACTAAACCGTGATAAGTTTGATCTTACAGCAGCTGACTCACACTCAAAGTGCCACAAATTAAAATCAACATGTACACCATGTAGGGCGATTACTCAGGATGAGTCAAATTAGGTATCATTATTGTGCTGTGTTTATGGGAGAGAAATGGGGTATGATCCAACATGATACTAGGTGGGCTGCTTGGTGAAAACTTTTTCTTTGGTTGCTGGATATGGTTAGGAATTCACTAGATGGAATTCAGCAGTTTTTTTGTTTTGTTTTGTGCTTTGGCCAATAGAGTCCTACTCAGCAATGAAAAATATATGATATGTAGGGAAAAGTATTTTTGTTGGGAAGGTTGAGGAAGTGATCTGGTGACCTTTGGTGTTTTAATATGTCTTCATTTTTGTGCATCAAATAACAGTAGAGATATGGTTGCACTTAGAGTTATGAAAAGAAACATCTAAGAAATGCATGCCAAAAACTATTGTCAATGGTTGGACATCAAATGGGTGTTTGATGAAATGAGCGAATAATTGGACAGTAATCATTTCCCCAGCTTCAGGGATACATGAAGATTTGACACTGTGACTAACTCTTTGTCTGACTAAATCAAAGAATGTCAAGTTATCCAAGATAAATGAGGCTTCTGCTGAGTTTGCTAAATACTGAGCACAGTTATTCAAGCATATTGTACCTGGTTCTAGAAAAATTATATTGTATAAACAGTGATTAATATAATCAGTGTTACCAATTGATATAATCTATAATCAAGGAGAAAATGAGAATTAGTTATATACTCTTGAGAGTGCTATGTGCCTAGGAAGGTATAAAAGCTGAACAGAGTCCAATTTGAAGACTTACTTGTGGCGATTGGTTCATTCAGAGTCAGTCTCATCTTTGCGATTACATATGCCCCTATGTGAAATGATTAGGAAAACCAGAAGCCACGTCTGATACTAATATTCCTAAGCTATGCTATTATTGGGCACATTGTGTCACCTGTCATGTATTATTTCTTAAAAGTAAGTAAATTTGGTCCAGAGTGAATTTTATTGTTCCTTATGAGTTGACAACTTAAGAACTCCTTTGGTAGTAACTGTGTGTTTTGTCTTATAACCATGTTATGAATGAAGAAAATAAATTTTATAAATAATAAATATCTTATATAAGTTTGCACATTCCTTAAATGTTAGGAATTTGGTTTTACAACTAAGAGCTTTAGGCTTCAATATAAATGTTTTCTACTTGAAGATCCAAGAAGTTATGTGGAGGTTGACATTTAATTGCTATAAGGGAAAATGATAAAACAAAACAAAAATATGTTATAAATAGAAAGGTCCCATAGATAAATGATTTTTTCTGTCACCAGTTCACATGTGTTTCCACTGAAGATTAGTTGACTATATTCAGAGTTATTGTAGAAAGCATGCCTTCACTAACGCTTTCAAGTCCAAGGTACCATTTAAGGCTTTCCAAAAAGAAAAGATTCAGATGGAGTTGAGGGTAATTGACTTTTATCCGTAGAGAGGAACTATGTAGTACGAGAAGTCCTAATATACTTAGGATTAGGTTAGGAATTAAAATGTATTTATGCATCTTGGTTTAAGATTAGCATGTTTCTTTTCATGTCTTAATTTTGTAGGGATTTACTGTTGAGGAAAACTCCTTTTTTTAATACATTTTTTTTCTTTTTTTTGAGGAAGATGGCCCTGAACTAACTGCTGCCAATCCTCCTCTTTTTGCTGAGGAAGACTGGCCCCAAGCTAACATCTGTGCCCATCTTCCTCTACTTGATATATGGGATGGCTACCACAGCATGGCATGCCAAGCGGTGCCATGTCCACACCCGGGATCCGAACTGGCGAACCCCAGGCCACCGAGGCGGAACGTACGCACTTAACCACTGTGCCACCGGGCCATCCCCAAGGAAAACTGTTCAATTACCTTTGGATAATGGTAACACATCTCTTTGTCAAATCCCTATTAAAGTCCTATTGTGCTTACCATCACCTCTCTATGAACAAAGCAGAGAAGCAACTAAATATAAAATGAATAAAAGAGAATATGACATTTATTTATCACTAACTATGTGCCAGGAATTTAAAGCTATTATCAAAGTTTGGTGATTTCTACCCCTTCTCCAACTACCTCATCTATAAAGAAAGCAGGTGAACTGTGGGGAATGCTTATGGGTTATCACAATCAGAAGGGGACTCTAGTTTAAGGTGCTCTTCCAAATGTCATGTATATACTGAAGCAAATCAGCAAAACCCTGTGACGAGATACGTGGCTGCTGATTCAGCAAATGCTTTTATCTGTATAGTGATTTGTAAGAAGCAGCAGAAGCAGACAACAGCACCTGGCAGACAACAGTATTCCTTCAATTTCACACCTCAGCTCTATGTCAATTTTGCAGCCTGCCATAGACTAGCCTGCTGAAATTTTGATCTTCTTGCCATCCTGAGAAATATCACGCTGTTTCCCTATTTTGTTGCCACTGGACCTGATAAGAGAAGGAAAATAAGTAACTTAGGTGCTTTGGTAGCACACATTATGTTAGAGCTTGAGAGAGAAACGCAAAAGAAATTCAGGGACCTGTGCTCTTTGTAAAGTTTCTAGTGGTCTTGTGGTCAAGAGTATGGCAGGATATTCTGTTTAAATGAAGGAAAAAATGCTTCACTTTGCGTTGCCTGTCATTAATATAGAAGCACAGCACGCAGTGGGCCTCTTTGAACTTTGGAGGCAACATTCCAGGCTTGAGTGAGTTACTCTGGCACATTTGCAGAGTAACCAAGAAGGCTGCCATCTTTGAGTAGGGCCTAGAGCAAGGGAACTCTGCAGTAGGTCCAGAAGTCGTAGGCAGCTACTCTGTCCTTGTAATGTATAGAACAGCTGAACAAACAACACTCAAAGGATTTGTAGCAAATAGGAATGCTCTAATGAGCTCTAGAGAGGTCCGTCAGTGAATCACCGTGGGACACTGTGGGGCTTAGGAGTAAACTCATGCCTTCTTCTATAGATAACTATTGATCTTTTGAGAAACAGGTCCCAGGATCATATTGAGATTTGGTAGAAAATGAAAACCTGATGAAGCGAATATGTAGTCTGAGTTGTTCATTATGAACTGAATATTATCTTGCCCAAAAGCTTGTTATTAGACTGATATTGGCAGGAATAGCTGAGCTTGTAATAGTGTTTTTCTTGGAAGATAGAAGGGAAAGCACAGTGAAGTTACTTGTGGTGCTGTGATGTACTAAGTAAAAGGCCTAGTTAAACAAGGTAACAGACGTGAAAGTGTTTACTGCATGACATGCCTAAAAAAATACCTAGCAAAGGGAATTTAGTTTCATTTTCCTACAATTCTAGCTTGTAACTACTTTCTGATTTAAATGTATATTTGTCAAACTATAGAGAGACATTCCTTATTATTGGATATTTCACTATGCTTTCATAATGAGTACCTCACAATGTCATATTATAAAATAGAATAAAATGAAAATAAGCCCTCATAAAAACACTACTCATCATTATGTTGGATTATAATATGTTATTTCTTATTTTGCATTGTTTTCATTGCAAAACACAATTACAGTGGTATTGCTTGTATAGCAAGAGTAAAATATATGTTGATATTTTTACTTTGCACTTTTGAAATACAAAAAGTACATAAATAAAGTCCATTGCTATACGGTTTGGGAGAACAAGAAATGTGTGGCTTTATGCTGTAAGCCAAGTGTACCTTCTTTTTTCCCAAAAAGGATATGATTCCACTCAGCTGTTTAACCAGAAATCATACGTATGTGAAGTAACAGTAATTGTAGAAGTAATGACGTTTAGTTTCTTCATTATATCAACGAGGAAACTAAGACAAGAGTGTTAAAGACTCACCCGCGTCATTAGTTAAATTGTGCAGACCTGAGTCAAACCCATGTTTCTGAGCCTATTTCGATGAACCTTCATCAACCCATTATATTTCCATGAAAAAATAATTTTAATCATTTTCTTCCTCTTTGAATTCAATTTTTCTAAAAACTTGAAACAATTTATATCAAAAGTCACTTAAAAAATTGAGCAGTTTTGAGAGTGATAATCTTTATTTTTCCTTCTATAAGGCTAATCACTGTTTTCAGCTAAACACAATATGAAATGATTTTTGTTTTAATGTGAAGTATACAATTTTAACAAATAAATAGGTATTTATAGAGTTCTATTATTTGCCTATTTCACGTTCAGGGCTGAATGGAACCGTGGTCTTGTCCTTACAGGTATATGAAATCTACTTTTTGTCAACACACGGAAGACATACAAAAAATAGTTAAATAAGAACATAAATAATTATAGTAATTCATTAAGGCTTGGAAACATACAGGTCAAAATATATTCCCACCCTTGGAGGAGGTATAAAGTTTAGATAGATTGAAGGGTGAAAGATTTCTAGACAGAGTTTATGGCACTACTTTGTATATGAATATATGGGTTCCCACAAAATATTATTTATTTCTCATTGCAAATTATTCTTCCCAAGGGAATAATCATTTTTGACATGAAAACAAACAGATGCAATTCACTCAATGTACAAATAAATTCAAGGTGAATATATTGCTATCAATAATTTATTTAATAGTAGTATCATGAGACGTATTTTGTGCTATCTGCTTTATTCCAATTTTCTCCTCCTTCCTCTGTCACAAAAACGTGATAGAGAGTTTCTAATAAGATTTATGTTTATGTTTAATAATCTTGAGAGGAAGAAGAGTACAATTACACGTGCATCTTAGGATAGAAACTATGAATAAGTAGCTATGTTATTGGACTAATGTCTTGTGTTCTCCTTGGCTAATTTCCTTATTTGTAAACTAAGTAGTAGAAAGAAAATAATGGGTAAAGTACTGTGGTGGATGTAATATTGTCTCTAAATATTCTGATTTCCTTCCTCTCAGGGTCCACTCTGTTGGAGGACTGCTTATGTCTTTCATGTCGAACCTGAGAGACTATATGATTTGCATTGGCTTTAACACCAGTGTGTCATTCTCCATCTCTCTTTTCCCTTTTCTAAGATGTCCAGAGAGAGACTGTCTTGTTATCTGCCTAGAAGGTAGATGACATGAAGCAGATCTGTGGCCAGTCTACAATTGACGTGATCATGAGCAAACAATAAAACTTCATTGAGCTGACCAAAGATTTTTAAGGATATTTTTTCGTTGTGGCAAAACATCATATCTCAACTGCTACAGCTACCGTTAGATAATAAATGCATAACGATGCCTATGATTCAAAGTTAACATCTCTTTACCTGTAGATGTGAAAATGATGCTTTATATAATGTTATGTACACATAAGTATAATCATAATAGATACTTTTACCTAATTATTATGATCTGGGAATGCTGGGAAGGCCATCAATCCTAAAGTAAACAACAAAACGTAGATGACCCCTAAGACCCTTTCAGATTCTCGGAAATTAGCAAGTCATTCTCTTCTCCATTATACATCAAATTTCTTTAAGGGGAAAAAAAAAGATGTCTCATTCTATCAATGGATAGACTGATATTTGCAAATTTATCACATCCTTTTTGAAAGAGTATGTGTTAATGGTGTGTGGTAAGAGGAAAATGTATAACAGGTCAGTGAAAGAAGCAGCCTCCTGGAGCAGGGAAAAAGATGGCATATGTGTACACTGGTTGCTAAAGATTAGTCTTTCTTACATTATATTTTTGCCTTGATTCTCCTGAATGATACATTTTTTGTTTCTGCATATGAAAAATAAAAGATAAGACTATTCTTGTTATAAGGCAAGAAGTATTTTGAATATTGTGCAATTCATATCCACATTAAACTTTAAAATCTTTTACAAAGAAATCGAGAAAATCACTTCTACATTAAGTTAAAGCTCTTATCCATGTGATTTTTTTATTAAAGTGTAGTTGACATAAAATATTATATCAGTTTCAGATGTACAACCTATTCACGTGATATTTGAAAGGAACAAGAATAAAACATTTTGGCTTTGTTTTGTTTTTCAAACTATGTAAAAGAAAATGTTATGGATTCAACAATATTATCAGCAGACTGAAACTGTAAACTTTGTTTTTTTGAAAATTATCTAAGGCATTTTTCAATTTATTTCAGTTTGCATTATCTCATTTCCTTTGCCTAGAGATCAACCTTAAACAAATACAGAGATACTCTCTAGCTCACAAAACCATGCTTCTTTATCAAATTTTGCATCTTAAATGTAAAAGGATTTAATACATTTTGCTTTAATTATTCTTTAAATTTTATCAGAGAGCATCTTTTCTATATTAGATCACCCAGATTTCCCAAGGAATATAATTTTCCATGAAAAATAATGAAGTGTTAGGGGTGCACTAATTCTTTTTACTTTTAGATTACCTTGGTGACAGAGATTATGTCCCATGTTCCATCTTGACAAAGGAGAACTCAACTCTGTCATTTTTGAGTGACATAAAAAACATGGAAATGATGGAAAATTTGATAAGGGTGAAATAAAATCTGGGTCTTGGCAGCTTTTCATTATTAGGAAATTGACATCAAGGTGATTAATGCTTTTAGATGTCATTTTAAGTTATGTCAATTATATTTGTGACTATGATTCTATGCTACTTTATGTATTGTCTTGGTTTTTTATGAGAATTTACTCCACTAGTTGGAATATCTTCATTAATTTTAAATAATTATTATTTAGATTTTTAAAGGGATGACAGTTTTCAGCCAAATCTAATGTTTTTTTCTTAAATCTGAAGGCAAAGATAACAACGAGACTTCATTGCACTATTTCCATATGTCATATACACTGGTAAATGCTCTATGTCATCTATTTAAATATTAAAACAACCCTGTGAAATAGGAAATTTCCTTATTCTTACCTCATAGATGGGAAAACATAGCTTAGAGAGATTAACTACACTTCTCAGAGCCACACCAGGAGCACGTGGCAGAAGTAGAGCTCAAACAAAATGGTAAAAAAATCCCTATGCCATTGAAAGTTATGTCTATCGAGGAGAACATTTTGCAAAGGTAACTAGATCATGGATTTATTGTTATTGCTATTTAGTTTATGCTTACATATTATTTACTTTTAATGTGGTATAAAAATCAATAAAGTGCACAAATCTTGTGTTTAGCTTGGTAAATTTTACAAATCTACTCACTTATGTTACCGTAACTACCGCCCAGATCGAGATCTAGAATATTGCCATCAATCGCTAAGGTCCATCATACACTTTCCCAAACAATATCATGTTTTGACCTGTTTTCACATATTCACACTTTAGTCACAAAATAGTTTATTTTCTACAGTATTTCAATGTACAATCTATTTGCTCAACATATTCAAAGAAAAAGCATTGCTCATACCAATAATAACTTAGAAAATTTGCAGCTGGGGAATATACTATGAGTAGTTTACTATGATGACCACTGGCAAAATTTTAGGACAGTGGATTAAAAATAGAACTGGGAGGGGCTGGCTCAGTGGTGTAGTGGTTAAGTTCTCATGCTCTGTGTTCACGGGTTCAGATCCTGGGCGTGGACCTATACACTACTCCTCCGACAAGAAATACAAGAAGACTGGCATGGATGTTGGCTAGGGACAGCACTCCTCCAGGATAAAGAAGAAGATTGGAAACAGATGTTGGCTCAGGGCAAATCTTCTTCACCAAAATAATAATAATAATAATAATAATAATAATACAAGTGGGAAAAATTCTATTTCCAGGATATAATCAGGAAGTGCTGGGCTCATGATTTGCTATGGTGGCATCATATGTTAATGTCAGAACTTCTTTGTTTCTTAATTCCTTTGAAAAATTTATTGCAAAAGAATTGGACACAAGTAATAGTGTATAAAAGATAAGAGTCGAGTGTGTGAAAGGCTTTGTCTTGGGATTTAATAACATATTGTTTAATAAAAGAGGTAAGTCCAGTGAATGAACAACTTTAATGCGTGTCCTGTGAATCAAGTGACAGCAGTAATGCCAATGGGAATTCAGAGGAGAGGAAATTAAGTATGTGTGCGTGTGTGATGAATAGGGGTATTCAGATATTTTTAATTCTATATTAGTATCCCCATTTTGCACATTTTCAGGATTTTCTAAGATTTACGTGTGAAATGAGTCATGTGATTGTATTTTTATAGGAAAAAACCAACAGAATTTTAACAGTAATTACTAATACAAATATTTCCAATAACAATATTTAGGTAAAAATACTCTCTTGAAAATACCGTACATTGAGCTTTAAAAAAAGATAGGATTCATATTTCAAAGGAAAACTGAGATGGATCATTAGTAGCATTTATTTTATTTAAATAAAATGCTTCTAAAATAAATATCTTGAACAGGATAGTTTGCTTTAGTATTAAAAACACAGCAAAATAAAACAAAATTAACATTTTTTTCCATTCCTATTTAGTACAGTTTAAAAAATGTTTGTAAAAATCTTTTGCTAGAGTATTTAAGAAAATGATGTAGCTTTTTATTCAGTAACAGCTAAGAATTTGTTTGTTTGTTTATTTATTTGTTTGTTTTGTTTTGTTCCTAGCCTTGCCTGGGGACATGGTACCTAAAGAAGAAGAGATAAACACTTTCTTTTTATTTAATTTTAACTTTATATTAGTGTACCATATTAGAAATAAAATGAGACCAAAGAATATTCCCTCAGGATAGAAAATCCAGATCTGAGAAGCAAGTTTATTTCAGCATTAATTCAAGAAAGAAGGAGAATGTTGGATTTAGACAGAGAGTTGTACTGCTGAGCAAAAATGAGGAAATGGAAGCATGGCAAAAGCGCAGGAAGCACATGGAGCTTAGCTCGAAACAGCTGTCCTTTCATATACTTTGCTACGCTCTCATTTACTCATGTTTTCTCACCAATCTTGTCCATACCTAACTTTCCATCTATGAAGTAGGTTAAGTGGTCTCACTTTAAGTCCATGAGCAACAGCCTCATGTGGTCACTATGCACATACTTTCTTAATCTTTTCTTCAAGTCTCATAGCTCTTATTTTTTCCCCTGCTTTTTCTCCCCCAACCCCCCAGTAGATAGTTGTATATTTTTAGTTGTGAGTCCTCCTAGTTGTGGCATGTGGGACGCCGTCTCAACGTGGGGTGATGGGCCATGGCATGTCTGCGCCCAGGATCCAAACCAGTGAAACTCCGGGCCGCAGAAGGCGGAACGCGCGAACTTAACCACTCTGCCACGGGGCCGGCCCCGGAAGTCCCATAGCTTTAACTCTTATCTTTGTACAATGACCCCATCGGTTGTATCTTCGAAGCAAACCTTTCTAAATGTCAAACTTATATATCAAAGGGCTTACTGGACTTCTCCACTTAGATATCTCTAACTTAGCATTTTCTTTTCTTCTTCTCCCCAAAGCGCCTCAGTACATAGTTGTATATTCTTGTTGTAGGTCCTTCTATTTCTGCTATGTGGGACACTGCCTCACCATGGCCTGATGAGCAGTGCCACATCCCCACCCAGGATCCCAACCAGCAAAATTCTGGGCTACCAAAGCGGAGCACACAAACTTAATCACTTGGCCACGGTGCCGGCCCCTAATATGGCATATTTAAAGTTGAACTGTTCTTTACACCCCAAAAGAAAACCTCAATTCCTCCAAAATTTCCTAATCTAAATTGATGGCAGCCAAAAATAATAATAATAAATAAAAATAATAAATATCACCATCTTAATGTCTCTTTCTTTCTTACTCTCCTCATCCAACGCACCAGGAAATACTATGGTCTCTGTCTTCAAAATACACTCTTAACCTGGCCACTTATTATTATATCCATAGTTCCTACCTTGGGGGAAACCACTGACTCTTCTCTCCCTGATTATTTAAATATCTTCTACATCAGTTGTCTAGTTTATCACTCTGCTTCACTAGAATGTAATCTTGACACAGCAGCCAGAGATATCATTTAAGAAGTTCAGTAATTTCACTGTCTATTCAAATTGTTATAATGATTCCATGTTTTCCCAGCATCTCTACAATCGTCTGATGAGAGCTGTAGGGTTTAATTCTTTCTCTCTGTGCACTCTGACCTCACTTCCTATTATTTTCTTCATCCTCTCTGCTTCAGCACATTCGCCCCCAGCTTTGATTGATTCTGAGTCTTAGTCAGTTGGCCTTTTTCCTTCCTAGTACCTCTGCCTAATTGGAGCTTCCCCTGATATCTACATGGCTAATTTACCCTTGTATAATCCTGTCCTCAATGTCTTCTGCATGAGAAGTCCCACCCTGACAGTTCTCCTTTATTCTGTAGACTGCTCCCCTCCTGGGGACTCACTGTCCCCCTTCCTTATTTTTACTTTCACCCAGCCTCCCAGGGCATTTATTACTTTCTAGTTTACTATGTAATTTTCTTAGTAAAGAGGTTACTTTCCTTCTGTGTTTGCTTATTTTTTCTCTCTTCTTACCAAAATAAAAGAGATCCTTATATGTTTTACTACTGATGCAGCAAAGTGCCTAACATCTGGAGGATGATCAGGAAATATTTGTAGAGTGAATAAACAAATGGATAAGTGTTTTATTAAAAAAAATGCATGATTGATGAATAAAAAGAATTTCTTAGCATAATATCAGGGATGTACTTGGTTTTCCCATGTTGTGGCTCCTAAATATATCTTCAATCCGTCTACTTTTTTCATCTCTGTTAACTCATTCCTGATCCAAGGCATCATCACTTTTCATCTGGACTACTTGCAATAGTCTTCTTTGGTCGCCATTCTTTCACTTTTGCTGCTAAAATAAAATTTGAAAGGATGCTTCAGATTATGTCACTTTTTAGGTTTCAAATCTTTTAGCAATGTCTCCATTCCAAATTGAAAAGTACTCATACTCCCAAATTTCATGGCCAACGTGATTTGGCCCTTGGTTAACTCATCCACCTCCTCTTATACCACTTTTCTCCATTCCACTTTTCAGCATGATTAAGATGCACCAGCATCCTTACTGTTTTGCATGGAAGACATTTTTCTCTTAATCCCTTTGTACTTCTTGTTCTTGCAGGTTCTCCCTCTGATTGATTTTGCATTTTTTCATTTCTGAATTTATACTATTGGCTCCATCTCTGGTAAACTTGGCAGCACTGATCCAGTATCTCAGCCAATAATCAGGTTTAGCACGTACGAAGATTCTTTATGCATGAGGTAGATACATGGAAATTTTAAAATTAGTAACAGGAATGTGACATGGGTGGACCTTACAGAAATTTTAATGTCATGAACTCTATTCTTCATTTCTCCTTCCCTCATAATTACCCGTTATAGTTTTCTCACAAGTAAGTTTTTATTCAGTTCTAGTCCTTTTATCTTGGGTATGTTGATAAAATAATTGATGACTTTTTTCCATTTCAAAAATGAGGTCTCATTTGAGTTTTTTTGTTTTCTAGTATAAATATTCATATCCTGATGACATTTTTTCAAATACTTTGACATGATCCTCTAAAAATGCTCCCAATGCCCATATAAGAATAAGAAAAGTCCTACTAAGTTTTTAGCACCAGACTTCCATAGCAGTAATTCATGTTTCTGAGAATTTCCTTCACTGCTCATTTGAAAATTAGCTTTATAATAAATTTATCTGTTTCCAGATTTAAATATATTTATAAATATACTAGTATTGTGTCACTTATCCTGAGGTTTTGTTTCATCGTTCTAATTTGTTTGACTTTTAAATAATTAAATATCTGAAAAAGCATAGTAATGTGCAAAAAATAATGAGACATCCACATAGCCACTATTCAATATTTTGTCATTTATTCATTTGGTCAATTGCTTTGTTTTGAAACAAAACACATCTTCTACAGCTAAAGCCCCATCCAATATTCCTTCCAATGCTACAATGTACAGGAGTAACTTGAAAATGTATGTGTCTCTTTTCCATGAGCATTTTATACTTTTGTCAAATACATAAGTACTAATGAAATATTTATAATATTGCATATGTTTGAGATTTCCTCTATTCCTTCCCATTTGAAATGGAGAAAAGTGAAGAAAATTATAAGAGGAGAATAATGAAGATGATATTTTTAACTTTTATGCGACTCATTAGTTTTATACTAAATTTCCCAAGATAAATGTGTACATTTTCATTCTTGTATACAACTTATTTTGAAAGCTCTTTTTCCAGTAGATAAAGAGGTCAGCATTGGCAAAAAAAAAAAAGAAGAAGAAGTTAGACCTTAAAATGAAGGCATGCATTGAATTTGCACAAATTCACTCAGCAAGTATTGAGTAATCACCAAATAGTGCTAGAAATATGATTGAGAGAACATTGACATAGATTGAAATGTGTGTATACATACATATTCACCATACTTTTGTTAATATAATTTTTATCACTGAAATATATTAATTGCTAAATTTTGCAATCTCATGAACAAAATACAATTATGCAGTACTATTGAATTTTTATATTTAGCTCAGTTGGCAAAAAAAAATACACTTTGTTGACAGTTAATATTGTGACAAGTTTATGGCTCAACAATGAGAACCAATTTGAGGCTGATAGAAATGCAAACTAGTCTGCAAGGATGCATCATTCATCCTGCATGTTGATATTTTCAGACCCAATATAGTTTGTTTTACATCCCAGGAAAACCAAGAGTTCATCTATCACCTGCTTAATTGTCTGTGGCAAACATTCAGGCCTGAGTGTTGAAAGCACACCATCAGCATAGGAAGAGCAAACACACCGTTTCCACAATACTTTTTCACACATCCTCTCTCCTTTGTGAATATAAAGATGAAATAAAGTTGAAGAGGAAAATTAGTGAAGATAAGAAATGCAATATATGATGATGATGACGTTGATGAAGATGACAATGATGAAGAAAACCAATAAATGTTGTAGATAAGTATTCAGACTCTTGTTTTTTGATGCATGGGTTAAAACCTCATCCTTGTCATTTATTAATTATGTGACTTTAGACAGGAAATATAACTTCTTTGTGACTCAGTTTACTTATCTTAAAATACAGATATTAATCAGGTCAACCTCAGGGCTTTCTTAAAAGATGTTAAGACATATAATGCATTTAGTACATTGCCTGGATTCATTGTTCCTCTTACTCTGTTAAAATGTGAATCTGTCTTCTACAAACTTAAAGAAGAATAATGAGTGTATTTATGAACATCGGGCACATGAAATTTTCTGATTTTGAAAAATAAAAGCCCAAGGGGCCAAATTTCTTGATGTGACTCTCTCCTGCGCGGGCATACTGTGGCTGTATCTGCCTCTTATTTTTGTTTTTATTTTCTGCTTGATAAATTGAGAAAGTTTCTTTTCCATTTGAACATCTAGTTGCAATACTAGATTTTTCCATCTCTTTAAGATAAAATAGTTTGACTTAGCATCTGAGGGCAAAAAAAATCAAAATCTTTTCTCATATGCTAGATTTTAATAATTTCTGGTTGTTGAAGCCATAACTGCTCACTCCAAATTTATATTCTTGATTTTTTGAGCAATAGCTGAAAAAAGTCCAAATATCAATGCCAGCCTTTCTTTCTTGAAGATATACGTCATCTCTCACCCTCAGGCTCAGAAATTTGGAAGATTTCAACCTTCATTTTGAAGGATCACAGGAAAAGGAAAATAATTTTGAGTACCTATTTTCCAGCCCCTCCAAGGACCTTTGAATCCCCTTGGTTTATGGTGGGGGAGGTACCCTTCACTTGGAGGTCATCTGGTTCTCTAAACTCTGATGCTCTCGGTGGAAATTATTGAGTATTAATGGGATTCACCTGGGTTTTTATCATAAGTTTCTAGAAAAAACACATTTCTTCCTCTGAAGTAGACTACTGAGATATTCTATAACAGTTCCAGCGACTTGGACCAGGGTATTTAACAGTGATATGATGACATGCCATTCCCAGGTTCAGAAGCAATTCAAGGCTCTTTGTCCCCTAGTTTGTGTCTCAAATCTCTTTACTCTTTCAGATTACTGTTTTTCTGGGATGCACATCTGCTATTTAATTCCCAAAACTTTTGAAATACCCTGAAAGGAGTGCCTAATTTTCTAATTCTTAAGTAAATAAAAGAAAGAAACAGAAATATTTGAAAAAAAGTCTGATTGTCCAATTGACAGGCAAAATCAGAATGTTCAATTTCAATGCAACTTTTCTGATACAAAGAGCATTAAAGGCCCTTGGCTTGCACAAAATTTATGCGCACAGAATATAATCTTAACTTTAATTTCTATCGAATTTAGTAACTTCCTTTTGGGAAGGCAGGGAAAAATTACTTGATGATACATTCCCCAACTGCTTCCACATATCTTCTGACTGAATTTATTGTTCAGTATGTGTGTGGTTTACAAAAGGACAGCAAAAACAAACATGCTAAGCTCTCCCAGTCACCATCTGCATACCAATAAGAGAGAAGAAGCATGACTAGATAACATGGAATATTGAAGTTTTTCATGTGACTTTTTATAAAACATGAATATTATAGGATTGAATCTGCCAAACTAATAAAAGTATTTAATTAACAGCCTTCCAACCATTTGTCTATGGATATGCACAGAAAAAAAGATATCTGATAGAATCATAATAGTGTCATCTTCTCTATACTAACTGAACATGCATTATTTAATTTATTTCACTTTAAATGAATACCAGTGAAATTGAAGAAGTTTAAGAAATTCAGAAAATACTTTCACTCTATTATAATATTTATCATATACATTTTTATATGTTCTAATTCTCACTTAGGGACATGAATTATATTGATTTTCTTTTGCTCCGTATTTATCATCTTCTCTGTAAAAAGACTGACTTTTGGTCTTTCCCTCTGCACAGATTGTAATTGAGATTTCACTTACATTCACTTTACTCCATGTGCTTTTTAAAATTTGTTTTATGTAATATTTTGGTTCTCGGTTTCTTTAGCTCAAAAATAACCCATTTTATCTTTTTCTGAATTAAAAAACTAATCTCTTTCATGATCACTTGCTTTATTGAATCATATTTTCACTACATAATTCTATAGCAAAATATTTGGGCCCATGTCCTTCTGTTATTTTGACGAGTTTGGCTCTGTCTTTTAAAAAATGTTCACTAACTTTCTTTTCTTTCTTCCTTCTTACCTTTCTCCTTCTCATGACGGAGTGTCATGTCATTTCTTCTCATTCTTCATTGGAAAATTCTGCCCAGAGATTTTGATTCTCTCTTAATCCTTATGATTTATCTAGTGCCAAGTTGTCTTTCTCTCTAAGATGAAATTTGAGGGCTACTTTCTACTCACTTTTATGTAGCTTAATTTGAAGAAAGAACAGAATTTGTTTTGTGCTATATGGAAATCTTGCTGGAAACCTATGGTCAGCTTTTTTTAGGAAATCCCGCTAAATATTCAGTGCTTCAGTACAGAATGAATTTATATCCCACTCTGGCAGGCTTTGTCTTGTTCTCTCATTCAGCACAGCACTCTAAAAGATGGTAACCCAACGAATTTTCTCTGATCTCTGATGAAGTCCTATGAAGTATATACGGGCATTTCTTTTGGTCATTTTCTTAGATTTTTATTGAGATGATCTTCTTGCAAACCCAGTCTTCATTTCTTGGGGGTGAGGGGGCATGTGAAATTACACGATTTTGTCTATTCATTCCGTATGGTCTTGGGGCAGTGTAGTGTTTTGTTCCCTGCCATCCTCATCCACATCCTGTTTCTTCCTTTCATCCTTCCCTGAAGTTTATGGCATGAGGTTATATGCATTTCTTTAGTTAATTCCTCTAAGTAACATTTTAACAGTTTCCTATCAACCTATCTTTTGATCACATTGTTTGACATTGATGAAAATTGAGTGAATAATCAGACTTTAGTGTGCCATCTTTCCCCAGATGTCCCTCACCTGTATATGTGAAAATCCATAATTTATTCCTAACTTTGAGATGTATGAAGTATTTATAGATTCTAAAGTGTAGGATGAGTAATAACTATTATAGCTTGACAGAAAATAAAATTTAAAAATTGTTAAGATTTAAAATTTTTTTAAAGAAAGATTTATCAATTATAAATTAACATCTGGACTTACGGTGATAACCTCAACACTTAAAGCTAGGCTTATTTTACTTTTATTCAAATAGTTTGATAAAAGGAAAATGAGTTCTACTTTCCACTTGGAAACATGCTTCAGAACAATTGTTACTTAATATCTGCAAAGGTATGTGGGTGATTTCAGATATATAATGCATAGACCTTGTCACCCGAAAAGTAACCTTCTAGACTCAGAAAACTCCAGGAAACCTTAGAGGAAACCTGTCCCCAGGTACTCATTCCAGACTGACATAACCAGTGGTTAAAGAGCTAAGGGACATGTCAACACTCACTCACAGCTTGTTAGAGGTGCAGTTAGAAGTATATATATAGACCATTTCTTGAAAATAAGGAGGAAAGAAATATATACAGCTAAATGTACTTAAAGACAGAATATTGTAATGTGTGTTTCAAAATTTAGTATATAATGGTGTATCAAGGACCAGAATCTAACCTTTACAAAATTCGCATGTTAACTTCTTTTTTTTTTTTTTTCTTTTACTCCCCAAAGTCCCCCAGTACATAGCTGTATATTCTTCGTTGTGGGTCCTTCTAGTTGTGGCATGTGGGACGCTGCCTCAGCGTGGTTTGATGAGCAGTGCCAGGTCCGCGCCCAGGATTCAAACCAACGAAACACTGGGCCGCCTGCAGCGGAGCACGCGAGCTTAACCACTCAGCCACGGGTCCAGCCCCCAACATGTTAACTTCTTTTTACTCATTGCTTCAAGCTGAAATTTGCCCAGATTGTCTGCCTATGCTGAAAGGGCAGGGAAAACAGGAATACCTTTCATTCTTTGGCAAGAGAGAAGAAATATTGTCTGATCATTAAGAAAAGAGAATTTTCTCTGATATTAACTAATCTCTAAGTAGAAGTTAAAAGGGAGAGCTAAAATAAGAGGGAAAAAATAAATTTATAACATGCACAAGTCAGCACTAACATAAAAAGCCCTTCCTAACATTAAAGAATTAACATTACTGCTGGGGCCAGCCCCATGGCCAAGTGGTCAAGTTCATGCACTCAGCTTCAGCAGCCCAGGGTTTCCCTGGTTTGGATCCTGGGTGTAGACTGGGCACCACTCATCAAGCCATGCTGAGGTAGTATCTCACATAGCAGAACTAGAAGTACCTGCAACTAGAATGTATAACTATGTACTGGGTGGGCTTTGGGGAGAAGAAGAAGAAAGAACAAAAAAATAAAAATAAAAATAAAAGATTGGCAACAGATGTTAGCTCAGGGCCCCATGTTAAAAAAAAAAAAAGAATTAACATTATTTCTACAACCTAATAACTAGAGCATGTCAACATTCTTTCATTTTTCTTTTGAAAAATATTTATTGGCTTCTTTCCCTTGTTAATACATGCATGTTGAGGTATCTGAAATACGTGTGTAGCTCTATATCATTTTTAAAAATTAAGCAGCCATGGTCAAGTTAAAGAGAAGTTTGAATGCTATTTAATTTAATTAGGAGTTGTCACATCAACCTAATATTAACCTATTTTTCTTTTAGGATTATAATATTTATCTCATGAAATACATTGATTAAATATACTTAATTATTATTCCTATAGTAAAATTAGGGAAATTCATAATATTTTTTGATTTGTATTTCTGTAGAGAGTGTTTCATTACGATGTCAACATGCCATAGGATTTAAAATGAAATAACACCTTTTGTAAATAAGGATTTTAAAATAGGCTAAATGTTTTGTTGCCATTAATTAATTTTTCCCAGGAAGATTTATTTCTTGGTTACATCCTCATATCATATGACAGTTTAGTTAGATAAGAATCCAAGTGCATTCAGCAAGATAAAATACTCTAATAGGTTGAGTAAGAAAAGGTTATTTTATTTTTAGCATCTTTCTATTTTCAACTGATTCTTATTGCAGTGCTATAGTAGATTTAAATAAACATCAGAGTCTGAAGGCTTTTAAATAAATCACATTGAATTTAAATAACAGGTTGACACATAAAACAAATTCATGTCATTGGAATTCTTAATTATTTATCAATTTAAGTTTTCATTAGCTAATGCCATTGTTTTCTTGACATCCATTAAAGTACAGCATCTTACAATAAAGTCATAAGATATTTTAAGAAATAAATTTAATTGATTTCCTTTATGAATCTTGCACATCTGTGTTCCATTTGAATGCCATTAGAAAATATGTTATATTCCTAAATAAGGAATTTAAATATCTTTCAATAAAGTATTTTAAAAAACTATTTCAAATATGATTTAATCCGAGATGAGTAAAGCATCAATTGAAACTACAGCGATGTCTCTTTTCCTATAAATTAAATTAAAAATTTTTCTTTACAAAAAACAATGACAAACTCCTCGCACTATGTGGAATGTGATCACAGACCTAAATGTGAAAATTAAAACTATAAAGTGTCTAGAATAACATATAATAGAAAATATATAGAAAAAAATTTAAACTGAATCTTATTGAAATTAAGCAGCTCTGCTCTTTGAAAAACACTGTTAAGAGAATTAAAATACACCGAGAGAGTATTTACATTTTCTCTCTATATTTACAGTACTATAAAAAATGTTGATCTGGTGGTAACATTTCAGGTAATTTGACAAAGAGCAAATTAGAAATGATTAAAGCTAATTATAATAACCTCACTGTTTCAAATTTCTATATAAATAAAAGTGTGCTTGCCCTCAGGTTTCCCAATAAAAGCTAAACAATTTTTATGAACAGGATGCTATATGTAAAGGACCACATGGCAGTAACCACGCAGGAATGTAAGGGGAATGTTGTAAACATTTGCAAAATAAATATGGCATATTTCTACCTATAAAATATTTTAGTTATTTTCAATAATTCTTTTCTATTCTCAGGATTGAAGTCTTGACTTTAAATAAGTATAATTCCTCTCCTGAGACTAGATTAAAATATTTAAAACGACCTATTCTAATAGACATGTAGGAGAAGGAATGCTGTACTCAACATAAATCATTTGGAAATTCTTTCTCCTCCCCAAATCAATTACTCAACCTAAAAGGAATAGCACTGCTACTAATTAGGTGCCCAGCTTATAAAATATTCCCAAGTTCCATTTTTTCCCAGAAAATGCTATATATTTCTGCCTTTAAAGTCTATTGTAGTATTTTTAAAAGTTTATTGGCAATTCACATTTTTGATGGAAAAGACCAAATTTCTGCATGCTGCTGTGAGGCTGAAAGCTATGCCACTGGTATTTCAAATACCAGCAGGGTCACGTATGGTGGACAGGTTTCAGTGGAGTCTTCCAGACTAAGACAGACTAGGAAGAAAGACTGACCACTCACTTCTGAAAACATTGGCCATGAAGATCCTATGAATACAGGGGAGCATTGTCTGATACAACACCAGAAGGTGAGAGGAAGGCACAAAAAGACCAGGCAGGGTTCTGCTCTGCTGTACACAGGGCCACTAGGACTTGGAATCCACTTGACAGCACTAACAACAACTACATGAGTGAACCGCAAAATAATTAGGCTGACAAAGAAGTCAGACAAAAATATGTCTACTGCATCAGTCTATTTATATGAAATTTTAGAAAATACAAACTAATCATAGTGACAGAAAGCAGATGACTGGTTGCCTGGAGTTGCGGGGGTTGGTACAAAGAGGCAAGAAGGAGGAATTACAAAGAGGCATGAATAAACATTTTTTTTTGGCAGATACGCAATGTTTTCATTATCCTCATTGGTTGCACTAGATATACACATGTCAAAATTTATCAACTGTAGACTTCAAATATTTGCAGTATGTCAAATATATTTAATTCCTCTCACTCATTTGTTAATTTTTAACTTGACTTACCTTCCTGAGCCTGCTTTTCCAACTTCAAGATATGAAAAATATACACCACAAAGAACTGTGTAGAAGTTATAGCAAACTTATTTACGTAAAGCCTCCTGCTTACCACATTCTGAGTAAATTTTATTCCAGTTCTGCCCTTCCAATGTGATAAGCAAATTTAATTATTTGTTGGTGATAGTTTCATGATTTGGTTTCCTTTCAAATACTAGTCCATAATCCACGAAGAATGTTTGTTCAATTTTAATACATCTAATTCATTTAGACACCATCATCCAACTGAAAAAAGGAGATTAATGAAAAGCCACCTCTATTTCCAAGGAAATGTAAGCTCAAGAATGGAAACTCTAGGTTAGTAAATACAATGCATTGTAAATCCGAAACTCATTTAACTTTATTCAGTTCAAATTTCTTTTAATAATATTGAAAATAATTGTTCCCTGCCTGCATCTCCTCACCGAAATGGATCTAATGCATAGAGAGCTTTATATTTCAGGAGTAGATTAGAATAATTATTAAATGAATAACTCTTAACAATTTCAGATCTTAACACTTAACATACTAAAATTATTAAAGTAAAATGCTGGACTTTCACGCATTTTTACTATAAATAGAACTGTTTGTGTTAGTATATAAGTAAAATATAAATGAGCAAAATAAATGTAATTACAGAAGAAAAACTTCCAATAAGCACAGATAGTTTGAATGCATTCTTTCCAGCTCAGAATTCTTTTGCATTGAAAGAAGACAAATAAGATTAAATTCTTCCAGTCATATTGATATGAAATGCTTTCTACTTAATTCTCAAAGGACATGCACCCTTGTTAGTGAATACTTTTCATTCTCCTTTTGATTTACCTCAATAAACTGCAAACCTAATGGATTACTCTCAACAGAAGAAATTCATCTGAAGCAAGAATATAAAATACTTCTAAGTAATCCTTGAATTTAAGAAGCTTAAAATCGTGAGTGTGTGTAAATTAAGGGCTGTATAGTGAGTGATATTTCTAAACAAGTTCTGAAATATTTAACTGTCACTAGTAATAATTTATAAAGTAGGTATGTAGACATTTGCCTGATAGATCTGAGGGGCATGTTAATGGAGTACAATGAAGACAGATAGCTCCATTCTGGTACCACTGAGCAGACAGCCGCCTCATGAAACACTTCTCAGCCAACGCACATCAATCTCGCCATGATGGCTGCTAGGATTGGACAGGAAGGCCCACTCCTGTGAATCTTAAAAGGCCATTTCTGTCTCTTGTGAAGTTGTTTAACTTTGTTTTCATTTTCTGGAGCCTGGCTGAGCTCTGGCACACACAGGATTTGACAGATTGACTTTTATAAAATATCTAGGAAAGAGTGATTTTTACTGAAACATAAATTACAAATTTCACGAAATAAACTGAATTTGGCATTAACTTGAGATACTACAAGATGGCATTTATTATTTATTACTTTTTTCATGTACTATTTATCGGTAGATTCATATTTTTGTGACATTATTTGATTTGTTACAATTTAGAACGGGATACTTGACCGTAAGAAGGCGAACTTCGCACAGCACATGTTTAATTATTTTGAAACCTAATTTATATGGTTTATGAATCACTCGAAATTATTAACACACCCCTAGGAAAACATCAAATAACTGTTTCTGGACAGTCAATAAGATGATGATTTCATATGCTGAACACACTCTCCTCTATTCATTGCTGTCATCCTTTATGCAGTATCATGCCCAACAGTGACATAACACAAAATGTGGTTTCCCATGTTTTCCAGAAATGATTTGTTTCTAGGATCCGTAAACCTGCAGCAACATAAAATCAAAGTAAACAATATCAATGTTCAAACTATGTCCATAAATTTATATCTAAAAACAAGTGCAATCTATTATTGACGATATCATCAGCAGGGTACTAGACAGAGCCGCTCAGAAATCGCATAATGTTTTCTTGTTTGATTGTTTGTTTTGACTACTAAACACAATTGGTCAAGCTAAATCAGTATAAGTACATTCTTTTTAAAATATTGCTACAGAATTTAAACATTCCTAGGAGAACGAAGGCCTTTGCCATAAATTTTGTGAATCTCTCAAACAAGGGAAGGTTCCTGGCTGAATGATGATTGCTGGAGAATGAGAATGACCTTTAGAGAACGATTTTTGTGTTCCACATCTTATCACCTATTGGTACCTAGTATCATTTTCCAGACTTGGGGTCTGCCACTCCCTGTCTGCGTGCACTGGGTTTTTATTGGCCAAGTTCAGGCCTGTCTCAGTTCCTAGTCCTTTCAAGGCTTAAAGCTGTAAGTGCTTAGGGGTAGGCCCGGTGGCGCAGTGGTTAAGTTCCCACGTACCGCTTCTCGGCGGCCTGGGGTTTGCTGGTTCGGATCCTGGGTGCGGACATGGCACTGCTTGGAAGCCATGCTGTGGTAGGCGTCCCACGTATAAACTAGAGGAAGATGGGCACGGATGTTAGCTCAGAGCCAGGCTTCCTCAGCAAAATGAGGAGGACTGGCAGTAGTTAGCTGAGGGCTAATCTTCCTCAAAAAAAACCAAAACAAAACAAAAACAAACAAACAAACAAAACAAACAAACAAACAAAAGCTGTAAGTGCTTAAACCACCCATATTTTCCCTTCTCAGGCAGATCATTATTGCTTCTTTCCTTCTATTATCCTTACTTAGGACACAAGACTCCAGGGATGACCAGTAGGCCCGCAATGAAATACAACATTAGAAAAGCGGATGCTGTGTGCTCCGTTGCATCAGCCTTCATCCCGTCCTAGTTCAGCTTGTACTCTCACGCTTGGATTCCTTAATCCCCCAACTCAGAGACTCAAGGAAATCCCATTTTCTCACCTCCTGCCATCAGTCTTCTGGTTGCTGTACTAATTCTCTGTACCAGTAACTAAACTAGTGTTTTAGTTTCTTGTGAACGTGGGAGCCTGTCAAGATCTTCTCCTTTCACAATCACTGGAAGAACCCTACCTCTCTACCTTAGCATGGTAGTTGGTAATGTCTGCCAGGAATACCCTTCAAATTTTAAATAGTGTCTAACAAGACTTCTGGGCATTATCCAACCCTACTTCCCGCCATCTGAGAGAAGACTCTTTGAACCTCTAGTGTTGATCATTAGGATCTTGAACAAAACATATTTGCTTCCTCTCCCACCAACATTCCCCTGAGACTGTAATTTTGTATCATTCATACGATAATTTGTTTGATGGCTGTCTTCTCCATGAGCCCAAGGACTTGTGTGTTTTTCTGCTCCCCATGTTTTCCCCAGAACTTAGTACAGTACTTGGCAAATGGCAGACGTCCCATGAAAGTTGGGTGAAATAAAAATCATATTAACTCTCAGGAAAACAAACTCTTCTCCCTCTATGCACTCCAATTGCTCAAAAGGATTGAGCAGGATAAATGGAGATCAGACTCCCAGAGAGGAAGACCAAGGGTAGGTTTATGTTCAAAGACACCAATTGGGCCATATTTCCCAGATGTTGGGTTCAAATGGAGCAAAAGAAAACCCATAGAAGTCCCATTTCTGTTTTGAGGTATAAAGTTACAGAGAAAATTGCTTACTCTCTAACAATAACAAAAACCTGGATAATACACAAAATCATATCTATTCTTCAATCTATCAGAGATGATTAAGGAGACAATCATTCCATTATGTCTGATATTTTTTGAGAATTCATATCTTATAAATATACCTTGTTAGAAAAATCATAATATGTAGATCTATTCATTCAAATGAATATCTCCCTCAATATAGGTAAACATAGCTGTGATACAGAAAAAACTATACCTTTTTAAAGACACTAGTCATCTGCCTTAATATCACAAAAATGTAAGTGTATTTACCAATGACAGTGATATAATATAAAGTGTACATTACATATAATATATAATGTGTAGCATATAAAATGTAAAAAATCATGCATAAATGAGATCTAGCATATAATATGTAATGTATAATGAATCCAAGTCACGTTGTTTTAACACAACACTATGCTCTAAAAGGGTATAATTTATCTCTTTCATTAATGGGCATTTTTGTTGCCTGGTATATTTTTCAGCATTATGGAAGAAAACAGATCACATGCTTCAAAGAGTCAATTGAAGAGAGTCTAAACAAGGGACAATTTAAAGGCTTACACAGAGTTGGGAGAAACCAACAAAGGAAAGTGGACAATGTTGCCTTTCATGAACCCAAAGGGAAATGGGCCAACAAGAACCACATATGTTAGAAGGGCTGCCCAACAGAAGCTGTGCTCTTGGTATTCAGCCACTGCCAAACCACAGCCTACGTGGAGGGAGAATCAAGAGGAGTAGAGGAAAAAACAACCAACACTCTTTTGCCCTCTGTGTTAGTCTGCTAGAGCTGCCAGAACAAATTACCCCAGCCTGGGTGGCTTACAAACAGAAATTTATTTTCTCACAATTCTGGAGGCTAGAAGCCTGAGATCAAGGGGTTACAGACTTGGTTTCTTCTGAGACTTCTTTCCTTGTCTTTAGATGGCCTTTTCTTTGTGCATGTATGTCTGTGGTGTCTCTCCTTGTATGTTCTTTTCTTTTTGAGGAAGATTAGCCCTGAGCTAACATCTGCTGCGAATCTTCCTCTTTTTGCTGAGGAAGATTGGTCCTGAGCTAACATCCATGCCCTCTTCCTCTATTTTATATATGGGATACCTGTCACAGCATGGCTTGATAAGCAGTGCCATGTCTGCACCCAGGATCAGAACCAGTGAATCCTGGGCCGCTGAAGCGAATGTGTGAACTTAACCGGTGTGCCACCGGGCTGGCCCCTCTCCTTGTATGTTCTGATTTCCTTTTCTTATGAGGACCCCCACCAGATTGGATGAGGGCCCACCCTAAGAGCCTCTCTTTAGCCTAATTACCTCTTTAAATGTTCTGTCTCCAAATAGTCACATTATAAGGCACTGGGGGTGATGGTTTCATCAAGAATTTTATGGGGACAAAAATTCAGTCCATAACATCCTCTAACCTGTGAGTACCTCTGATTGGCCAAAGCCACCTAGGGGCCAGACGACACAAAAACTGCATGCAATTCATAGAGGCCAGCCTCCTGGATAACGTCCCAGAGGTCAACTGGGGGGAGTAGGGGAACAGAATATATTCAGCACACCTGGGTAATATTTTCTGCATTTGTTTGAGCAAAATATAAAACAAAGTATTTACTTTTATTATAAAAGATAAAAATATTATCAACTAAATATTTCATTAAATTAGTTTAGTAACAACATGGTATTTCCATATCAAACATCCTACTGTCTCCATTTACTCACAAAC
Organism: Equus caballus; assembly: GCF_041296265.1. Taxonomy (NCBI): domain Eukaryota; kingdom Metazoa; phylum Chordata; class Mammalia; order Perissodactyla; family Equidae; genus Equus; species Equus caballus. The sequence goes on along the minus strand of NC_091709.1, from coordinate 25,296,048 downwards.
TGTAGAGTTCTATGCTTTTTCTCTGCCCTACTGGTAAATTTCTGGTAGACAAATTTGGTCACCTGTTCTCAATCTGTATCCTCCTTCCATTCCTGTAAAATTCGATGTAGGACATTGCCTCCTCATTTTTTGTTTTTTGAGGAAGATCAGCCCTGAGCTAACCTCTGCTGCCAATCCTCCTTTTTTTTTTTTTTTTTTTTTTTCTGAGGAAGACGGGTCCTGAGCTAACATCAGTGCCCGTCTTCCTCTACTTTTTTGTTATATGTGGGACACCTGCCGCATCATGGCTTGATGAGTGGTGCCATGTCTTCACCCAGGATCCAAACTGGTGGATCTCCAGCCGCCAAAGCAGAACATGCGAACTTAACTGCTGTGCCACTAGGCCCGGCCTATTACCTTGTTTTTACATGATTTTTTTTTTTGACATTAATTCACACTATTCAATTCTTCCCTTAAGTTCTTCAAGGGCAGGGGTCTTGTCTAACTGGTTTACTACTGTCTGCCCAAGAGACAGCTGCTTTTCTGCTGAAGGTAAAATACAAATTTTATTCCAGCCAAAATATAAACTTTATGCTGGGGCCATCATGAAAATCAGGCTATTGTGACATCAGTTGTAAGATTCCATTGCAACTGAAGAGGACAGTTTTACATTTAAATTGTTCTCTCTAACTGGTAGATTTTGTTGCAGGGAGCCATTTTTTGAGGTTGTTTAAAGTGGGAAAGAAGCGTATTTTTGTTAATCTTTCCCCTTTATGCTGTTGTGCAGATTCAGTTAAAAGTGGAAAGACACCTTCTGCGGCAGTGAGGAAGAAGATGGCAGATTTTGGTAGCCCTGTGCCGTTAGTATAGCTTGACCATCTTGCAGTGAATTAACTAGCTCAGGAGATGTTTCGGGCAGACGTATTTGCTGCCCGGTTCCTGAGCTCGAAGGCATGGGAAGTGGCTGCAGGAGCAGCGTAGGATACATTTTGGGGGATTACAAAGTCTTGGAAAAGGATACATGACAGCAAAACAAATCTGATAATAGACTGAACAAATTCTAACTTCACAGTTCTAGAGAAATTTTGGATTCACTGACATCCTGAAGAAGTAGAGCCTAGAAAGCTGATTTTATTTTTTAAAACTATGTGCCAAGGATTATCTTGAGAGGCAGTTAACATTCCTCTAGACTTACGGGTTAGAACGGGACCTGAGAGAGGGGATGTCATTTTTCTAAATTCACACAGCTAATATGTTCAATGTCAGTTTGGACTGCAAAGTCATGTATTTCCCCATTTGCTGGTTTCTTTAGAAATACATATCATTATTTTGCAAATATTATGTTTTTTCTCTTCTTTTGTTTTGTCTTAATATTTCATATTTCAAATGGTAACATACTCTCCTTTTGTATGATTCTCATGTAGCAATGGTAGAGCCACATAAGGGAGCCATTCCAAAAGCTAATCACTTTTTGATGGAATGTATTGGACGAGATCCTCCTTAGCAAGATATGCGTGTGTGTGTGTGTGTGTGTGTCTGTGCTTGTGTCAGTAGTGATAAGAACAAAAGGAAAGAAAAGTGGTTGGTTGTGTTTTGTTCATAGGACCAGCAGACCAACACTATAAGGGATCCGTGAAGATAGTGCAAGCTGGTAGGAGACACTCGTGGTATATTAAGAAGTCAGAAGAACCAAGAGAGACAGTAGTTAGAAGTCTCAAAGCAAACTGTGTTAGAGACAGTGGATGACAGCTTGTCCCCTCTAATGCGTGGATAATCCTAACACTTCATCATTTAACATTTAACATAACACTGAAATGGATATTTCTGGATCTATATATTATCTAAAGATTATAATGTGCAATATAGTGTTCTGTATGCAATATGGTGTATGCAAATAGTGTTCTGTTAAATTAAACCTCAATTCTTATGTTCAGTGGTTTCTGAAAATGTAAAAAATAATGTATATTCACAGATATATCGGTCTTATGCTAAAAAGCAAATAGTGTCCAAGTGGCTGAGGCTTTTCCTCAGAAATATGATTAAATTTCTAAAAAGGAAATAGTTTTCCCACTTCCGCATTTGCTGCCAATGGGACTTATAATAATAATAATAGTAATAATAATCACTAATGTTAATTGTTTAATGTGGGTTGGGAATAGTTCTAAGTGTTTCACCTATATGATTTCCTATAATTCTGCAAATTGATGAAGTTGGTCCTATTTTCCCTTCTTAGACATGAATTAACTGAGCCGGAAGAAGAAACTTCCCCGAAGTTACTTAGATAGTAAGTGGGAAAACTATACCCAAACCCAGGCAGTCTAATTCTAGAAACCACACTTTTATTCACTGCTCTTCCTCAATCATGCAGAATATAAAATTATTGCAAAGAACAGTGCTCTAAAGAACTGAGAGACAAAAATATTATGTTTATGAAAAACTGAACATTTTATGCAAATCAAAAATTGCTGAAATATTTTAAAATAAATTGTCTTATTCAGAACCATTAAGAAGACAAACAATAAAGCAGAAAATATATAGAAAAATCTCTTCTTGATTCTCAGAAGAGAAACTATCAATGGTGTTATGGGCTGAACTGTGTTCCCTCAAAATTCATATGTTGAAACCCTTACCTCTAGTATCTCAGAAGCCGACTGTATTTGGAGAAAGGATCCATAAAGATGTAATTAAGTTAGAGTGAAGCCATTAGGGTGTACCCGAGTCCAATCTGACTGGTGACCTTATAAGAAGAGTTTGGGACACACAGAGAGACAGATACTGGGGGCTTGTGCACATAGAGGAAAGACCCCGGGAGGGCACAACAAGAAGGTCGCCATCTGCAGGCCAAGGAGAGAGGCCTCAGAAGAAGCCAAATCTGCCTACGCTTTGATCTGTGATCTAGAATTCCAGCCTCCAGAACTGTAAGAAAAGAAATTTCTGTTACGTAAGCCACCTAGTCTGCAGTATTTCGTTACGGAAGCTCTAGAAAACTAATACAAATAGCTTATAAGAAATAAAATTATTTCCAAATTTTCTAATTGTTACGTAGACGCAAATATAGATATTAATGATAGGATATTTGATAACTTTCACATTATAAAATTATGAAGTCTTAACAATGACAAGTATTGGAAAGAATATGATGGAATTGTTACTCATACAAATCATTGGTGATGTTCTAGAATTACAAATTTCTTACCAATTTCTACTCTAGGTCTAGGTCATTTTCATAATTGGGATTAGCCTTATATTATATGGTAATGTATATTTGGCTTTTTAATTTAGCCAAAGAAAATAAGTAATTTTGCAAGTGGTTAACTCTTGTTGTACATATAACTTCAATTACTGCTTGATGTTCATTTTAATGAATTTCATAGAATCACTTAAACAGTCAGATATATTTTAATCCAGATTACATTCTTTATTGTTCATGATCATTGGTAACACTGCAATGAATATCTTTCTGTATAAAACTTTGCATATGGTGGCTTATTTCTTTTAGCTAGATTCCTAGAAGTAGAAATGGTGGGTCTACAAATACAAACATTTTAAAGCATGTTGAGATATACTATCAAAGGATTTCTAGAAGAATTATACCAATTTATAATCCTCTCATATATGGTGTCATTATTTCACTTCTCCTAACCAAAATTGGCCTCTTGTCCTATTTTTGAAAGACTGATTCTATATTTTGTCTTGGCAAAATAAAACAGTTTTCCTAAAAATCACACGTGTGGATTTTTTAAATAATAAACTGTCATGTACAAAATAGAAAGTCCTGTGTTTATTTAACATACTGAAAGTCTCTAAACATTGGAATAATTTCATTATCAAATTATTTTACTTTAAATATCACACATTTATATTTTCAATATTGATCTAGATTCCAGGAACTCCTACAAATCTAGGAAATTAATGGACTTTTTTCTTAAGAAGATTAGCCCTGAGCTAACATCTGCCCCCAATCCTCCTCGTTTTGCTGAGGAACACTGGCCCTGAGCTAACATCTTGCCCATCTTCCTCTCCTTTATATACGGGACGCCTACCACAGCATGGCTTGACAAGTGGTACCATGTCTGCACCTAGGATCCGAACCGGTGAATCCTAGGCCACCCAAGCAGAACGTGAGACCTTAACCGCTGTGCTGCTGGCCTGGCCCCAAAACTAATGTATTTTTTAAATATATTGCAGGGAAAGCCACCTATAAAAATATAAATGGTGGCTGGCTGAGTGGTGCAGTGGTTAAGTGTGCACGTTCTGCTTTGGCAGCCTGGGGTACGCCGGTTCGGATCCTGGGTGCAGACCTGGCACCACTTGGCAAGCCATGCTGTGGCAGGTGTCCCACATACAAAATAGAGGAAGATGGGCACAGATGTTAGCTCAGGGCCAGTCTTGCTCAGCAAAAAGAGGAAGATTGGCAGCGGATGTTAGCTCAGGGCTAATCTTCCTCAAAAAAAAAATTAAAAATACAAAACATTTGGGAAAATAAAAAGTTATAGTTCCTTGTCCAATCAGCATAACTTTGTACTACTACAGAGTCTAACATTCAGCCTCTGTCTTACTTTGGAAATATAATGTCCCTGAGAGCAAACATAACTTTTGTGGAAATAAAATTGTCATCTACACGAATGCATGTTTATTTGAGGGAAAAGAATAACCTACTATAATTATCTCCTTAAAGTGCATGTTCAAGCTTTCATTGTCTCCATGTGATCTTGCCATTGGCTTATATAATCTCAAATACGTCCTCGTGTCCTGCACAGCGTGGACTCTCAGTGTCTTTTGCTGGCTTTTATGTTACATTGGTTGATCATGCACTCGGAGATTATGATGCTTTGGAAACCTTGTCTGCCAACCTAAAGGTTAGTCTGCAATGTGATCTGATAGTATCTGTAACTAAGAGAAAAGTTTCCAAATAATTGCTTGATTTATAATCAATTAACAATAATTGGGATAAAGCATTTTATCCCTTGTTTGTTCTAGTTTCCATTTTGCTTTACAAGCATATATACTTTCTCTCAAATTCCAGGCATTTAATTAAATTCCTCCTCTAAATTGTCCACACACATACTTAACATAAAACATTACAATTTAATCACAATGAGTACAGTCTCTGTGGTACAATTCTTTTCTTGAAGATACAACGGAAACTACTGCCGAGGCATAAGTAATTCTCTACAGACCTTATTTTTGGTATGTCTTATTACATTTGTCAGAGACTGTAAAGCACCTGAATTGGTTTGCTATTGTTAGCTCCCTTGATATCACCTCAGGGGTTGTCATTAATTCAGATCTGTGTAAGCTGTCCCCACACTTGATTAAAAAAAACACACGTACCTATCATTCTCTCTTTTTAATCCTCCTATTTAGTCATATGTCGAAAGAAGAAAAAGAAAATTTTGCTTGTTTTTCAGTTTTTATATCTTTTCATCTACCCAAGATATATGTATATTACGCTATATAATGAAAAAATAAAACTCTAAATGAATTTTACTAATATACTCTAAAACCAGCTAAAATGACATATTTTGAACACAATATATGGCCTATTTCTTAATATTTATATTACCTATACTCTTAAAAATTATTGCTTCAAGAGTCTTACAATAATAAAGTTTTTATGAAATTTTATTTATGGAATGAATTAGATCATACTTTTGTGTACTGCATATGGCATAAAATCGTACTTAGAATTTTATGACTGTCAAAATTTTTAAGTCTCTAAAATGTACAAGGATATATTCCTCAAGTTTGGAAATCTATGAGGTAGTAAAAACATGGTTCAGACACATACCCATTTTGTCAAAAGAAACTATTTGCAATATAAAAAACCCTTATGAAATACTAAATTCTAAAGAATGCTACCTTTAATGTTTAATTATGACATAAGCAAAAATTAAAATTGTTTAGAATATATCCATGGTATATTTGATAGATTTAAGTGTGGTTCTTTTCTTCCCAGTAGAAATTAAGTTCCATAAAAAAGCTATTGTCTTTAGATTTTTATAACATTCAAGAAAAAACTCTGACAATCTAACCTTTCATTATTGGAAAAGAATATTTAGCAATATTTACACTGAATTTTTAAACTCTTAATTTCCTAAGCAATTCCAATGTTATGAAGATAAAACCATGGCCACTTACACCTAAGGGATGTTTGGAAACAATCTTAGAAACAAAGCGGAATTTTTGTCACCTGTCACTGGGAGCAGGGACTGCATTACCGATGTTTTGCAAGTGGGTTCCCAGGAAGTGAAATTTCCTGAAAATCTTGGAACAGTGTAGCACGCAGAGGTTTTATTGCTGAAATGTCGTACCTGCTGAAGATTATGCAGGAAATAGCGAAATTACCAAGAGTTTCTATCCTTATATTCGTTGAGAGAAAGAAACTATTAAAACCACAGAGTTTGATCTAATTCTCTCCTTGGATAACGGTTCTTTAGGATCGATCTATAGAAAAAGATGTGCTGTTTTATAGTTACTACAAGCAAAAGGTGCAGTTTTCATATGACTAAAGAACTGACTTGAAGAAAAAAAATGCCATTTATTGTCTATAAAACATTTGGCACAATTCGGATAAGTTTGAAAAACAGCGCCAGGAATAATGTTAGTCAGTTTGGCCTGCTATAATTAAATACTATAGACTGGATAGCTTTTAAACAACAAAAACTTATTTTTCATAATTCTGGAAGCTGGAATGTCCAAGATCCAATTAAATGTTTGAATTTTCCTTATATCTCTAATGAGTATATTCTGATTTCAGTAAGTCTATTTCTAACTCTAGGCTATCGGATTCTAATTGATTTCCTAGAAGGAATTCTGTATCAAATTTGGAGAGGTAGAGTGTTCATTGACTAAATGTTGAACATACTATGACTTACAGGCAGATTTAATTTGTGCTGTCAACGCTGCTCTAAACATTTATGTTGGGTTTACAGTTAGCTACTGGTTAATTTAAGTAATATTTATGAAAACATCTGGCACATTGTCTGACGCATAGAGGGAACTGAAGAAATAATAAGCTTTGACTCATTTTTCTCTTCATGTTACAGTTGAAAATATTCTGGTTCTAGACCAAATTGTGTAAAACTCTGTAGGCATAGTCGGTAATACTGCATTAGAAATGTCAGCTGAGATGTCATCATAACGCTTGTAGTCGCTCTTGGGAAACACGACACAGAACAGTGATTAACTATCAGCTCTTGGTTTACATCTACATTCACTTTGCCGGTCTGTATTTATTACCTCTAAGACTTCAGATGAGTTATTTAATATTTCGGAATCTCAGTTTCTGCATCTATAAATTACAATAATAATACGTTCTACCTTTATTCTTTTGAGAATAAAATAAAAATATAAATCTGTGTGAACTTCTTAGCACAATGACGGCATACTGTAAAGGCAATGATACATATATTTTTAGTAGTGGTAGTATTTCAACTACTCCTCATCCAATCCCTCATTTTTGGTCCTTTCTATTGTAGCCATGATTTGGATTATATTACGTCACTCCTCAAACTCTCTGTGGTGAATGATGTTTTTTAATAACATGTGATAGTTTTGTGATATCCAAAAAAGGTGTCACTGCAATGTATTATACATGTTTTTAAAAACTGACTTTCTCTTTTTGTACTTATCTTGCAGTTGACCTTTAACAAGCAGTTTGCAGATACACAATGCCCTAAGGGCCATCCTTTGAGTAGCATTCATTATATTATCCCATCAGGGATATTCTGTAAATTTTGGATTATTACTTTTGAGGTTAAGTTAAAAATAAATAAAATTATTCAATCTTATTTCTTCCATTGTTATAAATATTAATTTCACTTAATTTGCTTTGGAACACAAGCCCATGATTTAATTTTTTGAATTCTTCTTACTGGACTTCCTTTGTTTCCCATGTCCTGTATAGATTATGGTTAGGTAAAATGTGACCTAACTATAACGATGTGAAATATTTTACTTGTTTGTATTACAAACACTTTAATCACTTTCACACTTCTGGGTTGTGAAATGTGGCTTTTTATGTCTTGGCAATTTCATTAAGTAACTTCAAATTGTAGCACAAGAATTAACAGAGAATAATTACAGTCCAGTTTGCAAATATAAGGAGTCCTTGTAAAATTCGTGGTAGGAGAGAATCCTTAATTATTGGATAAATGACTGTTGGCATTGCTGGTGGTATTTTTCTGGATGTACTTCCAGTTCCCCATTCTTAGAGATAAATGATAGATGAAAATAAAATTTAACAATAAAAGTTATTTCATTTGCTCCACTAGCTTTCCTAGATTTTATGTCATTTATTATTTTGAATAGTCATTCTTATTTTACTTGTCTAAGCATTTATGAACATAATGTTTATGCCAGCATTAGATATTTAGCATGATTTTTATACTGCTTATGTCAACATAATTATATCTAGAACTTCATTTCCCTATGATTTTAGTATAAAAATTGTTTGGAATGGAGAGTATACTGCAATACTTATACAATATTTGAATTGGGTTTCAAAGTACATATATTTAATTTTTAACCAAAAGAACACAATGGCTTTTCTCTGAATTGTGTTTACTTTGTGTTATTTTGTTATTTTCCATTATTTGCCCTGAAAAACAATTTGAATTATAGCTAAGGTAAAAGAATAATAAAAGGAGCCTTACATCTTTTCACTTTTCCTATACTTCTATTAAAATATCATTTCATCATATAGATAATTATGCACATGCATATCTTGTAATTATTCTCATAGATAATATGATTGATCTAGGTTGTTCCAGATTGTTCTATGACCATATGTGGCAGCTAATCGACAATCCCTTAGGGTTAGCCTTCTTGGGTTTTAACTGAAGTCTGTGATTTTTACCAGGGCTCCTTCAACTTTTGAGTTTTAAACGCAAACTTTTGTCTCTCTCTAACAAAGAGATTACCGACATTTTTGTCAGCTTGTTAACCATCCAGTTTGTTTACTTCTGCTTTCTGTCTGGGCATCTCCACCTGAGCATTGAAAGTTTAGGATTTGGCAAAGACCTTAAGGGAATATTGCACACACGATTTTAGGTTTACTTAATTTGAACTTCAAGTCTCAATCTTCCAGGCAGCCAAAATTCCAACTCATCTCCTCCATCTCGGCAAGCTCCCTGCAAGTCACTGGCCTTAGGTTTATCCTGAGCCTTATTCCTTGCACTGCGAATTAGTAACTAAGCTGAGGGATACGGCAGTAGCAAATCTGAGGCTCACTTTCTCGTGCCTTCCTTGTCTATTGGATTTTTCACTCACTGCATCCTAACTTACTTAGTTGTTCAACACCTTTCAGCAATTGTTTGATGTATTTTATGCAGCCTTTGTAGCTATACTCTATTGGGGGCATATACTCTCTTCAGGCAGAGAGTCTTTACACATCTTGGTCCTTTCATCCAAAACTCCCCTTCTCAGAGCCCCCTCCCATCAGTTAGTTAATTGCTACTCTTTCCCCATATCTCAGCTCAATGACATCTCCAGAGCAAGCTTCTCTGAGCTTCTTAATTATATACAGGGCAGTTACTTCTTTCAAGATTGATCCTTTTCCATCTTCTTCCTGCTTTTAGTAGCTCTCTAGATTGTTGAAATATAGATTGATAAATAGTATGTTGAAGATAGCATTGCAGTGGTTTGGTGAATCATCAGAATATGACCTATCTCATACCCTGAGTTGTGTGGAAGTTTTAGACAAGTAGGATTTAATCAGTCAAAGAAAGAGGGGGAAGATGAGGGTGGAACTTGGCTCTAGGCAAAAGAAACAGAAGACATAGTGCCAGAAACACAGTTTCTGAAAAAGCTTGTGAAATTCAGGCAACCGCAAGTATTTCTTTTATTTATTTATTTTTTTACATTGCTCCCTCCCATCCAACAGACATCTGTTTCTCTGCCATTTGTAATTGTGATGGGGCTGGCCCTCACCAGACCCAATTGCCCTTACTCCCTGGGCTTAGGGATCATTTTCAATCCATTCCAATTTAATCAGCTTGTTTCCCAGAAAAGTGAAATTTAAAAGAAGCCCAGGGACTTGTTTGAGTCATTTGATGGTAGCCCCTTGAAGAACTGGTGCACAAATTTTTGCCACGAAGATCATTATTTCTGTCGCATTTATGCTTCCAGTAAGCTGGATAGTCATCATCTTCCTTATTTCTAAGAATTATGCGTTATCATCAAAAAGAATGAATGGTATAATCAATCAAATAGTTCTTTTGGCTTGTAATGAATAGAAAATACTCTGAGAGGCATGGCAATATTTATCTGAAGAGCCAGGCAATGATCAGGTTATGAAGGGGACTTGCTTACCATGCTGAGAGTTTAGATTTTATGTTCTCGAACTAGGGATTATAAATTCTGTTTTCTACAGAGATAGGCAGGTAATTTAAATATTTTACAAAGTAAAATGAAGGAGAAACTAGCAATGTGAGATATTACTTCTCATCTCAAGATATTAAACCGCATTATTTAACATTGCCACTCAGATAAAATATATTCTTATATTGCATTTAGTTATTGAACTTTTTTCTTTATAATCATTGTATAGATTATGAATAAGCATTAAATGGTATTAATAAAGGGATTTTTAGTCATATTATGATGGTTAATTAAACATTGCCACAAATTCCTTGCAGCTTCTCTTATCAAAAGGTGGAGACTGTTTTCCTTCCTCCCTGAATCTAGGCAGCTGTATGACTCCTTTTGATGAATAGAACATGGCAGAACTTACATTGTGTGCGTTCCAGGATCTAGTAGTTAAAAAGCCTTGCAGCTTCCACCTTTCCTCCCTTGTATTGCCCCCACCACCCTGTAAGGTAGCCTGGGTTAGAGTGCTAAATAATGAGAGGACACAGAGTGAAAGACTCAACCAGTAGACAGCATCAAGATTCCTGACATGTGAATGAACACCTTAGTACTTCACCTCTCAGACTGCAACAGCATGAGGGACCACACGAGAGACCCACCAGAAGAACCAGCTAGAGGACCCCAACCAACCCACAGAATCATGAGAAATAATAAATTTGTTGTTTTAAGCAACTGAGTTTTAGAATGGTTTGCTGTTTTAGCAAAAGATAAATGAGACATTTTCCTTTTAGAATGGATTGGAGAGATTGAGACTAAAAGAAGAAAGAAGAGTTACAATAATCTACGCAAAAGTGACACTGAAAAGACTTGAAAGAGAGGCCCAAATGGTTAAGTTAGGAAAATCGAATTGACAGGGTTTGGTGAAATAGAAAGAATGAAGAAGAGACATGAACCCTAAGGCGGTGGGTACCTAAGATGATATTATTAAAAGAGTAATTAAAACAATAAATATTGGAAAGGCAACTGCTTTAAGAGAGAACATTTAGATTTAATTCCACACGTGATGAGATTGAGGTGTCTATGAAACATACTCTTGGAGATCTACGGTGATGTCTGTCCCATACCAGGGTGGCAGAATTAGACAGACATGAGTTCTAATCCTAGCTCTTCAGTTAGCTTTGTAAAATTTATTATAGTCAAGTCTTAGTGTTTTCACATGTATAATAAAAATGAGTCACTGCCTTACTATATATACTTCTATTAAATAATTGCTCTATTGAGACACAATTCACATAGTATGCAATTCAACCATTTAAAGTGTACAATTCTGTTTTTTAGAGTTTTGAAAACATGCCCACAATTGTTTGAAATGTTTTCGTTACTCCGAAAAGAAACCCTGCATCCATGAGCAGTCAAACACTCTCTATTTCTCCCTCAACCATTCCCATCCTATGCAATTGCAAATCTACTTTGTGTCTTTATAGTTTTACCTATTCTGTACGTTTCATGTGAATTTGATCATATAACATGTGGTCTTTGATGACTGGCTTCTTTCACCCAGCATAATGTTTTCAAGACATTATTTTATAGCATATATCGATACTTTATTCCTTATAATTCCTAATAATATTTCATTGTATGGATATACCACATTTTACTTGGCCGTTCATCATTTGATGGCTTCTTGGGTTGTCTCCACTTTCTGGCCATTATTCATAATACTATTATGAACATTCCTGTGCAAATTTTTGTGTAGACATATGTTTTGTTTTCTCTCAGGCATACACCTAGGCATGGAATTGTTGGCCATATAGTAACTCTATTCAGCTTTTTGAGGAACTATGCTTTCCATACACAGGTAGAATTGATATTTATTGTGAGTTTGATTTGCATTTACCTAACAGCAATGATGTTGAGCATTTTTCCATGTGCTTATGAGTTATTTGAATATATTCTTATTTTGAGGAAGATTAGCCCTGAGCTAACATCTGCCTTCAATCCTCCTCTTTTTGCTGAGGAAGACTGGCCCTGAGCTAACATCTGTGCCTATCTTCTTCTATTTTATATGTAGGATGCCTGTCACAGCATGGCTTGCCAAGCGGTGTGTCGGTCTGCACCTGGGATTTGAACCAGCGAACCCCGCGCTGCTGAAGCAGAATGTGCAAACTTAATCGCTGCACCACTGGGCCAGCTCATTGAATATATTCTTTAGAAAAATGTCTATTCAGAGCATCTGTCCATTTTTAAATCATATTTATCCTTTTTTTACAGAGTTGTCAGAGTTCAGGATGCAAGTGTCTTATCAGATATATGATATGCAAACACTTTCTCAAATCCTGTATTGTGTTTGCACTATCTTGATGGTATCCCTTTTAGAAGTGTTTTTAATTTTGATGAAGTTAAATTTTCTTTTTTTATTCTCTTGTCATTTGTTATTTTGGCATGCTATATAAGAAGGCTTTGCCTGATCCACCTCCATGAGTATTTACTTTCATTATTATTTTTCTAAGAGTTTTATACTTTTTAGCTTTCACATTTAGGTTTAGGATACATTTTAAATTAACGCTTGTATAGGATATGAAGGAGGATTCCAACATCATTCTTTTACACGTGCATATCCAATTGTTCCAACACCATTTGTTGAAAAGAATATTTTTTCCTGATTGAATTTCGTTGGCAACCTTTTCAAAACTCTGTTTATTGATTGTCAGTGTAAGAGTTGATATATGGACTCTCAATTCTATTCCGTTTATCTACATGTCTAACCTTATTCCAATATTACACGGTCTTTACATTGTATCTTTGTAGGAGTATTGAAATAAAAAGTATGACTCCTCCAACTGTTTCTGTTATTATATTGTTTGCCAATTAAAATTCCATATAAATGTAAGGATTTCATTTCATAAGGCATTTACATTTCTGAAAAAAGCTGTTAGAATTTTGATAGGGATTGCATTGAATCTGTAGATCATTTTGAGGAGCACTCTCATTATAATATTAAATTTTCCAATCCACGAATATAAGATGTTTTTCCATTTAATTAGGTCTTAAATTCTTTCAGCAATGTTTTGTAGTTTTACGTGTACAAATCTTTGGCCTGCTTGGTTAAATTTATTTCTAGGTGTTTTATGGTTTTTGATGCTATTAGAAATGACATTATTTTCTCAGGTGCAGTTTTAATTGTTCATTGGAAATATAATTTATTTTTGTATATTAATCTTGTGGCCTGAAACCTTGCCAAATGTGTTTATTAGTTTATAAGTAAGAGGATTTTTTTTTCGAGTTGATGCCGTAGGATTGTCTCTATATAAAATTATGTTACCTTTCAATAGCAATCAGGACACCTTTCATTTCATTTTCTTGCCTAATTGCCCTATTGCTTATTGTATACTGTTGAGTACTAGTGGGGAGAGAGAACATTCCTGTTTTGTCCCTGATCTCACAAGGAAAGCATTTGACATTTTTGCCAATAAATATTGTATTACCATGGGTTTTTTGTGAGTACTTCTCATTGGATTAGCAAATTTCATTTCTTCTATAGTGTTTTGAGTGTTTTTACCCAGAAGAAGTGTTAGTTATTGTCAAATTCTTTTTCTGTGTCTATTGAGATGATTGCGTGCGACATTTTTAGCCATTTATTCTATTAATATGACTCACTGCATTGATTTTCTGATTAATAATCAGTCTTTCATTCCTTGTTTAGTATATAACATTAGTGTTCATTCCCTTAGTTATATTGTATAGCCCTTTATATATAATGCTGGATTGATTCGCTAGTATTCTATTGAGGACTTTTGTGTCTGCATTCATAAGTAATATCTTTTTGTAGTTTTCTTTTGATGTCTTTGTCTAGGTTTGCTACTAAAGTAATACTGGTCTTCCAAAATGAGTTGTGAAGTTCCCTTCTGTCACTAATATTTAGAAGAGTTTGTGAAGAATTTCTATTAATTCTTCATTAGATGCTTGCTAGAATTCATTAGTAAAACCATCTGTAGCTGAGGTTGTCTTTGTGGGAAGTTTTTATAAAATTATTATTGCTAATTCAATCATTTTATTTGTTGTAGGTCTATTCATATTTTCTCTTTGTTCTTGACTCAAATTGGTAATTGTTGTCTTTCTAAAAATTTTTGCATTTCATCTAATTTATCTAATTTGTTGTCATGCAATGTCCGTAATCTTCACTTATGATCCTGTTTTGTTTCTGTAAGATCTGCAGTAACATCTTGTCTTTCATTGTTTATCTCAGTAATTTGTCTTTTGTCTTTTTTCTTGATCAGTTGTACTGTTTGTCAGCATTTATATTTTCAAAAGACCGACTTTTTGTTTCATTTATTTTCTCCGTTGTGTTTCTATTTGTTATTTCTTGATTCCCACATTAATATTTATTATTTCCTTCCTCTGCTTACGTTGGAGTTAACTCTCTTTTTCCTAGCCTGTTAAGGTAGAAGGTTAAGTTATTGGATTGCATATCAGTTTGCTAGGGCTGTCATAACAAAGTACCACAGACGGGATGGTTTAAACAACAGAAATTCACTTTCTCACAATTCTGGACGTAGTAAGTTCAAGATCAAAGTGTCAGGAGAATTGTTTTCTTCTGAGGCTTAGCTCCATGACTTGTAGATGGCCATCTTTTCCTTGTGTTTTACATGGTCTTACTTCTGTAAATGGCAGTGTCCACATAGCCCCTTCTTATAAGGACACTAGTCATATTGGGTTAGAGTTCACTCTAATGACCTCATTTCAATGTAATTAACTCTTTACAGACTTTCTTCAAATGCTGTCACATTCTAAGGAATAGGGGTTAGGACTTCAACATATGAAATTTGGCGAGGGCGGTGGGGTGGGGCAATTCGTCACATAACAATTTGAGATCTTACCCTCTTTGGTATAGGTGTTTGCAGCTATAAATATCCCTTTCAGCACTGATTTAGGTGTAACCCATGACTTATGATAAGTTGTATCTTCATTTTAATTCATCTCAAAGTGTTTTCTAATTTTTCTTGTGATTTCTCCTTTAACCCATTGGTTATTTAGTAGTATGCTGCTTAATTTGTACGTATTTGGGGATTTCCCAAATTTATTTCTGTTATCGATTTCTAACAATTCCACTGGTGTCAAAGAACATAAGTTGTAAGATTTAAATCTTTTTAAATTTTTTGAGGTATGTGTTATGACCTATCCTGGAGAATGTTTCGTGTGGACCTGAGAAGAATGTGTCTTCTGCTATCGTTGATGGAGTGTTCTGTAGGTAACTGTCAGATCTAGTTGGCTGGTATTGTTGTTCAAGTCTTCTATTTCTTTATTAATCTTCTTCACTGGTGTTTTGTCCATTATTGAATGCTGGGTACTGAAATCTTCAAATATTGGTTTTTAATTCTCTATATCTCCTTTCAATTGAATTTTTGTTTCATGTACTTTGAGACTCTGTTGGTAGGTGCGTATGTGTTTATAGTCCTTATATTCCATGATTAATTGACTCTCTTATCATTATAAAATGTCCCTGTCTATGTCTCGTAACAATTTTTGTTTTAAACTATTTTTGTCTTATATTAGTATGCCCACTTCACCTTTATTATAGTCGCCGCTTGCATGATATCTTTTTCTATCCTTTTGTTTACAACAAAGTTTGTATCATTGTATAGAAAGCACATCTCTTCTAAGGAACATATAGCTGGTCTCTATTTTTCTTTACGTAGTCTGTGAATCTCTGACTTTGCATTGAACGTTTTATCCACATAAATTTAATGTCATTATTCATATAATTGGATTTACATTTACCCATTAACTGTTTTCCCCAATACATACTGCATCTTAATTTTGTTCCTCTATTCTTCTTTACTACTTTCCTTAGCGCTAAGTGAATAATTTTTCATGTAACATCTTAATGCCTTAATGATTTTTTTCATTATATTTTCTTGAGTTGTTTTCTTAGTGGGTGGTTCTAGAGTTTATAACATACAACTTAACTAATTGGAATATACTTCCGATTTATAGTAATTTAATTCCAGTGAGAAATCAAAATACAGAAACATTATGCATATAGCTCTATGGTTCTTCCCCCTTTTTGTGCTATCATTACTATGCATATTACATCAATACATGTTACAAACCCAACAAGGTAGTGCTATAATTATTGACTTATAAAATTTTTATTTTTTAAGGAAACTGAAATTTAAAAGAAGCAAGTATATATTTACTGAGTTTGTTTTATTACGAACCTTTTATTTACAATTTCTGGTTCTCTTCATTTGCTTCCTTTTCACCCTTGGATGACAGTGTTTTTAGCAGGACTCTCTTTGACTTCCTCTTTCTCTGCACTCTCTGTTGTCTGCATCATACCCAGCTGTTAGGCTTCACTAATTGCAGGCTGTTTTCTCTACTGTTTGCAAAAATGTCCTGGCGTTTAAATTGCTCCACTCCACAGCCTGAATCCAATAAATTCTCACTCCTTTGTTAGTGTAGATTTTGAGGTCACGCTTTGAAGTTTGTTCTAACTCGATGGCTGTTTCTTTCCCTGATTCTCTCTAGTAAACTGGCTGGTTTAAAGAAGCTTGCTGCCCTTATGGAGTTACCAGGTCCTTCATAATTGTTTACTACCTAAATCTCCATTGTTTCAAGAGCACTTTTAGACTTGGAATTTCTCACACTCTATTCCAACTAATCATTTAAAAATTAACTCGCTTGAGGAGAGCTTCGGGGCTCTCCATTGTTATGGCTTGCCTCTGTTCCTGGGCAACATCTCTGAGCTATTCTCCAGGGATCGGCTTGGGAACAGGGGCCTGTTTCTCCCAATGTGACCCCCTTGCTTTATAAGCATGGTTCTGGGCAGGGGTGGTAGCCTCTTGTCACCCTGGTATGGAATCACCACATCATGAGTGAGCTGAGGAGGTGAGAATCTGGGCCCTAGTGTTCTCAGTCTGCCATACCTAAGGTGGAGACTCTACCCTAATGTGGGGGCTGGGTGGAGGAATAGAGCCCCAGACTTAGCTGCACTTGCCTAGAAAATGCCCTCTTTACCAAAAGCTGGGGGGATGAGAATCATTGGCATTTTGCTCCTCCTGCTTAGCATCTGTGGAGAGAGAGCACCTCATTTTCATGGGAACAAGCACCAAGAATGGACCCTCCATCATGCTGAACTGGGGCATGGGGGAAGGGAAGGAGTGATGAGTTATGGCTCAAGTGTAACAAACTTTCCCTGTTCTTACCAAGATTTAGTATGTTGTGATTCAGAATGCCTATTAACTTGTTTTATCCCCTCAAGAAAGTTTCCAGACATTTAAAATCGTTTTTTTAAAAAAATTTTCACCAGGTAAGGTTGTTTCACTGGGGTGTAGGTCCACGAAGCTACTCACACTCACAATTCCTTTCCAAGTCCATCCTCATAGCTTCACAGTATGGCTTCAAAGATTAAATGCAATGATTATGTGTGTGTGTGTGTGTGTGTGTAGATTATTTACATTGTGAACAAGTATATAGCTTGTGGTATGATACCACTGATTAAGTTGATGTTGTCATGACTATTATATATAGCCTGTTGTGTTAAGGGAGAAATCTTGGCTGGAAGTAAAACCTGGGAGTTTAGTCATGAAAGCAATTGGATCACACAAAAAGTCTGCCGTGATCAAGTAGCGATAGGAAAGTCCTGTTCCAGAATAAAAACTAAGAAGCAGTCTTTAAAAATTCTGTTTGCCTCTTGCTTTTTATCTCCAAAATTCTTTCTAAAGGCAGCAAACTTCACATCTTGTACACTACTCATGAGAGCTAAATGACTTTCATGATATTCTCTTAGAGGAGCTCTATTGCTGATGACAGCCAACTAGGAAGACAGTTGCACATCAGAATTTGGAATGTATTTCTAATCAGATCACAAAACAAACACTATTAAGTCTTCTCAGTTATGTTCATGAAAATAAAATAACAGACGAATGCCAAATATCATATGGATACATGTATGAATGCAATTGTTTTCATATGTTTTGGTGCTGGCTTCATATTAAATATTAATAGAGAATGGTAGGTACATTTCTAAAATGGTGATCACATCACTTTAGTCAGTCCTGGAACTTAAATAACAGCCTCAGGCAGTAAAAGTTATATCTCGAAAGCTGTGATCTGGCTGCATCCTTTCTTGTAATGGACTCTGAAATAATATGACTTTCATAAATATTATAGCAACAGCTTCACCTTGAAGCAGTTGAATTTTACAACATAAGTTAACGGAGAAATGAAAAAAACGCAGTCATATCTGTATTGTGTTATGCCTACAGGGTTCAAACAAAATAAAATTAAAACCTACAAGTTCAGGATATTTTGGCCAATTATTACTAAGGTATTCAATAAATACTGTCAACCCCCAAATAGGACATTGGGAGTAATAAGATAGCTTTCCAAGTGTGTATATAGAATTACAAGTAAAGAATATAGAAGACATACAAGAAAATCAAATATTTTTGAGCATCTTGGGAAAAAAATTCATTCTTGTCATAAAATTAAAAATGAATTTTCAAGGAAATGGTTGAGTAGATCCCATTACATCAACCAGTCTGTCCTGCAAATCACGATAAGTAATGACAAAAACATAACTGACAGCATGGGAGAATTGACCAAAAGCAGGCAGCTTTTGGAATACTGTTGTCCTTTATCAGAAGGAAAACGTACTAAATGAGTTACTGATTTGTATGGGTTTTCACCCAAGGGCACACTCCAATTGTGCTCTGTGGGCTAGTCAAATCCCAAATAGATACACTGTCATCTGTCGTCTTCTTTGAAAACCCAAGTCTTCAAAGAATTTAGAATGTCCACAGAAAGGGCAAATCTCGGAAAAATGAGAACCACAGAGAGAACTCAGTTCTGTGTATGGAGTCTACACACATCTCTGGCTGTTCTCTGCATTGTGCATGCACAGACACATTCTAAACAGCTTAGGTCAGGCTGAAATAACTGACCAGGAGATTTTAGTTTAGAGTCTGAGTGCAGCCTATTATTTTTGGGAAACATAACAATACAAATTCTCCAGACTGTATCATTCATAATATGTAGAATAGAATCCAAAATTACCAGGTGTATGAAGAAACAGGAAATGTGACCCAAACTGAAGAAAAAGGCCAATAAATGGAGACTAAACAAGAGATGACTTAGATGTTTGAATTACTACACTAGGAACTATTATATCTATGCTCAAGGACATTAAGGAAAATATGCTGTTTGAATTTTAAAAATAGAAATTAAACAACTGAAAGATACAATAGGAAATTGCAACAAAAAAAATCACTGAGAGAGCCTAATATAAGATTGGAGATGATAGAAAAATAAGGGAGAGAGTGAAAATAGATCAATAAGATAGTGATTCAGTCTGAAATGTAAAAAGAAATAAGATTGGAAAAAACAATGGATAGACTATGAGGGACTTATGAGGCAATAAGAAAATACCTAACATAGTTATAATTGGAGGTCAAGACAAGGAGGAGGAAAAAAACATTCAGGGAAACTGTTTTAAGAAATAATGGCCAGCATGTACTGCAGATCACTGAAAGATGTATATTTAGACAGGGAGGAAGGCCTGTAAAGAGAAGCATAATCAATAAGAAAGAAAATTCACCAAGCACATTATAGGCAAATTTTTCAAAGCCAAAAATAAAGTTAATATCTTCAAAGAGGGCAGAGTAAAATAATTCAATATATACAGGGCAAGAGCAATTTATGTAACTGGTCAGTTTGTATCAGAAACAGTGGAAACCAGAAGATAGTGGAATAATATCTACAAACTGCTAAAAACAAATGGCTCAAATCAAACAACCCAAAACAATAAAATGAAATTCTATATTCAGTGAACATACCCTTCAAGAACGTAGGTGAAATGAAGACCTTTTCAAACGTAAGAAAAGAAGACTTGCAGGACCAGACCTGGTGGCCTAGTGGTTATGTTTGTCAGTGTGCTCTGCTTCAGCGGTCCACACTCACTTCCAGACATGGACCTACACCACTCAGCTGTCAGTGATCATGCTGTGACAGTGGCTCACATACAAAAAGAGGAAGATTGGTGATGGATGTTAGCTCAGGCAAATCTTCCTCAGTAAGAAAAAGAGAAAAGAACAAAGTGAAAAAGACTTGCATAAAAAAAAAAAAAACGTTAAAAGCACTCCCTCAAGCAAAAGGGAAATTACAAAAATGGATACTTGGATTTTCAGGAAAGGATGAAGAGCACTGGAAATGTAAAATATTTGATTAAAAATAGAAGAGTATGTTTTTCCTTAAAATGAATGACTATTTAAATTGAAGATTATAACATTGTCTTGTGGGATTTATGATGAATAGAGGTGTAATTATAACAATGGCAGAAAAAGTGGCAGGGTGGTAAATATCCTACACACTGTACACTTGCTACATTTTACCTGAAGTTGTACAATATTAACTCTAAGTAGACTGTGAAAAGTTAGAAATGTATATTGTAATCCCTAAAGCAACAACTAAAATAACACAAATAGATAAATGCTGAAATGCCAAGAGATAAAGGGTAATTCTAATTGAATATTCTATTATACAAATGAAGTCAGGATAGGAAGAAAAAAGAAACTAAAAGTAGAGAGAAGTAAAAAGTAAAAATGCTAGACATAATCCAATCAAATCCATTATTACTTTAAATGAAAATGGCCTAGATTCTTACTAAAAGACAAAAAAAATGAATAAAATTATAAAACCCTAGTATATGTTGTATGCAAGACTTACATTTTAAACCCAAAACACCGATCAGGTGAATGTGAAGGACAGAATGAGTTAAAACATGCAGAGGTTAAGCATAAGAGCAATGAAATGTCTATGCTATTACTGGATACAAAAGACTTCTAGTGAAGGATGTAATCAGAAATAAAGAGACACATTTACAACGGGGTCAAGACAACATGAAGACAAAATAATCATAAATACAGGCCTAATAACAGAACTTAAAAGTAAGAGGGCCGGCCTGGTGGCGCAGGAGTTAAGTTCGCATGTTCTGCTTCTCAGCAGTCCTGGATTTGCCGATTTGCACCCCGGGTGCCGACATGGCACCGCTTGGCAAAAGCCATGCTGTGGTAAGTGTCCCACGTATAAAGTAGAGGAAGATGTGCACGGATGTTAGCTCAGGGCCAGTCTTCCTCAGCAAAAAGAGGAGGATTGGCAACAGATGTTATCTCAGGGTTAATCTTCCTCACAAAAATAAATAAATAAATAAATAAAGCGAAATTTATTGAATTAAAGAAAAATAGATAAAAACCTAGTTGAAGACTTTAGAATTTTTCTCTCTGCATTTGATAGAACCAGGCACAAAATCAGGACACCCACAGATGACTTGAAATACTCTATCAGTTACCTTGACCAGATTGACATTTATACAACACATCTGACTGAGAAGACAAATTTTCTAGAGCACATGTGTTACTCACCAAAAGTGACCAATACTTCAGTTATTGGACAAGTCTCAGTAAATCCAAAAGATTCCAATATACAGAGTACATTGCCTGATCACCAGGGAATTAAATAAAAAATAAGCTATCTAGGATAACCTCAAAGAATTGGAAATTAAACCACACACTACTAAATAATTCATGAGTCAAAGATAAATCACAAAGAAAATGGAAAAATAGTTAAATGTGAACAATGAAAACTGAATTATTATAAATAATTGTGTAGCAAACGTGCATTCATAAGTTTTCTTTAAATTTGAAATATTTGGTGTAGATATGAAGTGCACATTCCTCTTAATAAAATCTAAGGGCACTTAAATCTTAGTTCATTTCCCATTAATTGCTTTAACTACACCTGAGATGTCATTTATGTGATATTTATATTGCACATGTGTGCACATAGTTAGTTGATACGTGTTGCAAGGATTGTTGGTTATGATCTATGATCTGAATTCATCATTCCTCACAAATGTCAAAGGTCTCTTTGCCTTCTTATTCTGAATTTGATGCTGCAGAATTTAAGTGTAACTCATTGTTCATATATCTCATCAGATTTACATGTTATTTATTTCTTATTTGAGGTATTCCACTTTATTTTAGTTCATATGGGAGCTCAGTTGGTCATGTATTACCTTTATTTCATTGTGGTACGTACATAAAAATAGATGAGGTTGAAAATTTTTTGAGGAAAATATCATTATAGAAATCACTGGAGGAAATGAAGAAGTGCACCACAAGAACAGTATTTTGCAAAAGTTACAAGACAGTGTTAAATTTTGATTAAAACCTGAATATTTGATTGCCTCTCATCAGTGCAAATATTCTCCCATGTGAAAGATGGCTTTATCTCTTCTGTTTCACAGTTCCAATACAGTCTGTTGTGCACTGTCAGAAAGACCACAGCTTTGCTATGAAGTTCCCCAAATCTGTTTTCATTGAGTATGTCTTGTAATCTATTATTTTCCCGTGCACCCACTTGTTATGCTGAGAGTAATTACAGTGGTAAATGATCATGTTTCTATTATATGCAATTTCATTTGATACTTTGCTCCCTCTTATCAAGAACAAGATGACATAGCTTAGACAAAAAGCTTCTCAATCCCATTTCATGTGTTATTCACAGGAATTTTAAGGAATATTTTAAAAATCATGCCAATTAATTGATAGCATGTGTCAAAAATATAGTGGTTGCTATTAAAATATAAATTATAAAGGACATGAGTAAACTTAGTTACACACACGTATATGTTTATACTCAACATGGAGAAACAGACCACTAAGACGACAATTGTAAACATGGACGACATTGTCAATACAGGTTTACAGGTAGTGAGAAATCAGAAAACGCCTTTTAGAAGAAGTGATGTATACACGCAAATCTGAAAAATGAGGGCATTTTAGGCAAGTTATACGACTGTAGTAGATATGCCAGAAGGAGTAAAACACGCGTACGTCAAAGGAATGGAATGCAAGCCAGTCCTGAAGGCCTAGAGGTTAAAGTTCAGCGTGCTGCACTTTGACGGCCCAGGTTCAGTTCCCAGGCACAGAACCACACCGCTCTTCTGTCAGTAGCCATGCTACTGTGGCAGTTCACAGAGAAGAACTAGAAGGACTTACAACTAAAATATACGAGTATGTACTGGGGCTTTGGGGAGAAAAAAAAAAGAGAGAGAGAGGAAGATTGCCAACAGATGTTAGCTCAGAGTGAATCTTTCCCAGCAAAAAAAAAAAAAAAAGTGAACAGAATGTGCAGTGACCCAAAGGTAAATGAGAACACATATTTTGAAGGAAGAAAAAGTAATCCAGAATGAACGGAGCTAGATTTAGAAAGATAAAGCAGGTAAGACAGAGAAACAAAGAGGAAACAGAGATTGAAGGGCCCTGTAAGCATGGTAGAAAAGTTACATGTCATCCTGAGTGACAGTAGGAAGCCATGGAAAAGATTTAGGCAGAGGAGTCTTGAAACATTACTGTGGCTGCAGTGTGGAGAATAATTGAGAAGTAGCAAGAGCAGAGTCAGGGAGAATAATTTGTAGGGTGATGTGGCAGCAGGTAAGAGGCTATAGGAACCTAAATTAGTTGCTTTGGG
Source organism: Equus caballus (assembly GCF_041296265.1). NCBI lineage: Eukaryota > Metazoa > Chordata > Mammalia > Perissodactyla > Equidae > Equus > Equus caballus. The sequence continues at coordinate 25,272,228 of NC_091709.1, read as the reverse complement.
ATGGGGAGAGGGGAAGAATTTTACAGATGTTTAAGATGTAGTGTTGGCAGGATTGCTGACTGATCAAATACAGAGGGGAGGAAATACATGTACTCAAGGGTGATACTGCTTCTTGTTGGCAAATGAATATCTACAGTTGCCTTTTCCTGAAACAGAGAATTTAGGAGAAACATGGTTTATCTAATTACCTCCCTAATTCTAACCTGAATTCAGGTTTGTTCCACCACAAGCCCAGCTGGGCTAGGACAACCGGGTATTGTGCTGAGAGACCGAAGAAACGACCTGGAGATTGCAAACGCGACACATAGGTTTACTGAGACTTACTTATAGGGAGAATGTCCAGTGGCGGCTAGCTAGACAGAAGTTTGCGTACACCCGCAACCGCCCCCTAAGAGAATCTTGCTTAAATAGGCGGAGGAACGAAGGCCACATGCTTGCCAAAGGGCTCTCCTTGATACAACCAGCGTTCCCAGGATAGTAGCTCACATGGAGGGCCTCTGTGTCCCTGTAAGACATGATGTTCTTCTCGTGGAACAAGGGAGGATCCAGGCTGATCAGGCCCAGATCGTTACAAATCCCAGTAGCTGGGCTGCCTGCCCAGAAGGGAGCAGGAAGGACACATGGTTGCAATGGGCCTAGGGGCTTTTGCTGAGCAAGCAAGGCCCAGGCCCTACAACGTTTGAATACACTATTTTTGAGGCACTTGTGGAACATTTACCTTCACGTGGATTTAAGTTTCTATACATGTGACACATCTCAGATTCAAATATTTTGCAGCCGTCTGCACATGGATGGGGTTTGAAGCCACTGGAAAAAAAATGGGATCACCCAGAGAGCTTGTAAATAAGAGAAGAGGACCAAGGACCTAGTCCCTAGAGGAGAGGGAACACAATATAAAAAGTGGGTGGTTGACAAAAGGGAAGGTGTCAACAGAGTTTGCATAGGAGAAGAAAACTAGAAGATCATGTTCTTTAGAGTTATGGAAAATGAGGCCTATCGTCTCACACTCGCTCATTCCTAGCTATACTTTTCAGCTTGGGAACATTATTGAACTTTATATTTCTTTAAAATATTGTACTTTGCTGTATATATCCGGCCAGCCATCTATCTATCTATATATTCATCCATCTATCCACCTATAATCTGTGTATTGTTTGCATTTATGTACACACAGTGAAACAAAGTTACTTGGAATAAGCTTATCAAATAGTCAAATTACTAATTTCTTATGAATTAGTGTTTGAGGAAGAAAAACTATTGTTTAAATAACATTGAGCAAGCAGCATGAAAAAAGGTAATTAACATGGAACATCATTATTTGTTGATGATCACCGTTTTGGAAGATCATGTTCAAAAGTTGTAACCAATAGATTTTCCCTTTGCAATTTCAATGATATGGTACAAGCCATCTAAGAACTTTGATAGCGTTTTGAGAAGTTGCTAAGTATTTAGTGCAATTAAATTATGGTGAAGTGTAACTGTATGGGTTCCACATAGCAGGTAAAATCAATGGGAAAATGTCAAATTACCCCAGCAATATTTTTGTTAAGAATATGTTGTTTTAGGGGCCGGCCCAGTGGCGCAGCAGTTAGGTATGCATTTTCTGCTTCGGTGGCCTGGGGTTTGCCAGTTCGGATCCCAGGTGTGGACGTGGCACCGCTTGGCAAAAAGCCATGCTGTGGGGGCTGGCCCCGTGGCCGAGTGGTTAAGTTCGTGGGCTCCACTGCAGGCGGCCCAGTGTTTCGTTGGTTCGAGTCCTGGGCACGGACATGACACTGCTCATCAGACCATGCTGAGGCAGCGTCCCACATGCCACAACTAGAAGGACCCACAACGAAGAATGTACAACTATGTACCGGGGGGCTTTGGGGAGAAAAAGGAAATAATAAAATCTTTAAAAAAAAAAAAAGCCATGCTGTGGTAGGCATCCCACGTATAAAGTATAGGAAGATAGGCATGGAGGTTAGCTCAGGGCCAGTCTTCCTTAGCAAAAGGAGGAGGATTGGCAGTAGTCAGCTCAGGGCTAATCTTCTTCAAAAAAAAAAAAGAAAAGAAAAGAATATGTTGGTTTAGGGGCCAGCCTGGTGGAGCAGAGTTAAGTTCATATGCTCCACTTTGATGGCCTGGGGTTTGCTGGTTTGGATCCTGGGTGTGGACCTAGGCACCGCTTGTCAAGCCATGCTGTGGCAGGGGTCCCACATATAAAGCAGAGGAAGATGGGCACAGATGTTAACTCAAGGCCAATCTTCCTCAGTAAAAAGAGGAGGATTGGCGGCAGATGTTAGCTCAGGGCTAATCTTCCTACACAGCAAAAAAAGAATATGTTGTTTTATGTTATTGTTATTGCTGTTTTCTGACAATTGACAAAGGGTGAAATGTATTAATCAGTTGGTTAAATTAGCATAAGAAGACTTCATAGATTTCGTGAAGAAAATATTTTATAAATTAGGAAAAAACCTTTTATTAAAATTTTTAATGAATTTTAGAACGCTATCTTTTTAATGCACAGATTCAGTCTATGGATTTTAAGGTGATGGAAGAAAGATTTTGAAAGTCAGATTTTTTTAAGGTACAATTTGCACAGAGGGAAAGTCAACCTTTAGGGGTGTAAAATTCTATGAGTTTTGACAAATGCATATTGTTGCCTAACGACCATTACAATAAAGATGAATTTTCACCACTTTATCAAGTTCCTTTGCATAACTTTGTAGTCAACCAACTTTTCCCACTCTTAGGCCCTGGCAAAAACTGGTCTGTTTTCTGTCACTATGATCTTGGCTTTTCCCAGATGTCATATAAATGAAATGATACTGTGTGTAGCCTTTAGAATCTGACTTGTTTCACTTAGCATAACGCATCTGAGCGTCATCTGTTGTTTCACGTATCAGTAGTGATTTATTTTAATGCATGAGTAATGATCCATTGTGTGTATGTAACATAGATTTTCTCTATTCACCAATTAATGGACATTTCATTTGTTTTCAGTTTTTGGCAATTATGAACACTATAAACATTAGCATCCAAGCTTTCGGGGGGAGATGCTTTATTTTCTCTTATATAGACTCCTAGGAGTGAGATTCTGGGTCATATGGTAAGCGTATGTTTAAATTCACTGGGAAGCTTCCAGACCATTTTCCAAAGTGGCTATAATTTTTACCCTCCCACCAGCAATTTAGGAGAGTTACCACTGATCCACATCCTTGCCAGCACTTTGAATTGAAAGCTTTGCTGTTCTCTTTTTTTCCGTCTTACTTATCTCACAGGTGTGTGGTGGTATCTCATCATGGTTTGAATTTGAGTTCCTCTAATGATAAAAGGAACCATCATAGGCAAATGAGGTGACCAGTAGGTAAAAACATGCGTTAGTTAGTTGCGCCTTTGTGGGAAGGCAAAGGACTAGTTTAGATGGGGTCTGTGATCATCAAGGAAAGAATGTGATTTACGAACAGAAGGATAAATTTAAACCTGCATCCTTGAGGAAAAGAGAGAACTACTAGGTAATTCTGACCTGTCCTTCCTTCTGCTGATTCATCAGGCGCAGTGTGGTTAGTCCAGGTAGTGGCTGGATTACCTGCTACCCTCACTGGATCCCTAGACTGAGCCAGCATTCAGAAGAATCTGTTTAGCCTGCTGCTTGACTTGCTCTTTCTGAGGTAGTGGCCCTTCTTAGGTGTTGGGGAGAGGTGAATGGATAAAGGCAAAGATTCAATAAAATACATCAATACTTTTGAAACAAGTTCTTGACCATAGGAAATTTATTTCTGCTGTCAGTTTGTATTCGCTTGGCTGAATAAGGGGACTGCTATTCAAGCGTCCACTCATTCAAATAAAATAGACTTTAGGGAGGACTTTCAATGTGCTCTATGCCAGTAATAAAGCTAAGTAACATTTAGAAAAACACTAAAGGGGCTTAAAGCCTAGCAATATGCAGAAATGAAAACAGGTAATTGTAATGACATGTAGAAAATCTTAACACTTAGGTAGTTATAAGGTGCTTTGAAAGCATAATGAAGGTCAATTGATTCCATATGAGATCCAGGAAGGAATTTTCTCAAGGACATTGCCTCTGAGATTGGTCTACAGGACGATCGAGAAAGAGGCAGCAAGACAACGAATCCTAAGAAATGGTAAGAAAGTAGAAAAATACCAGCAAACAACACAGTTGTATAGTAGCACAGAGTATGGAGAAAACACCAATTACAGTATTAAAGTCATGTGCCACAAAACGATGTTTTGTCAACAACTGACAGAATAGATGACAGTGATCCCATAAGATTAGTACCACATAGCCTAGGAGTGTAGTAGACCATATGATCTAGGTTTGTGTAAGTACACTCCATAACGTCCTCACAATGACAAAACCACCTAACAATGCATTTCTCAGAACTTATCCCCCTCGTTAAGTGACTCATGACTGTATTGGGATGCAAGAATGAGTAGGGGAAGTGTTCAGAAATAAGCTAAAGACATTTGAAAACATGAGCATTTTTCTATGAAAATTAAGGACTCAGACTCGGATCAGTGATTCTTACATTTTTGTCTTTTTCCTTTTAGAATCTCATTAAAATTTTGGTCTCCTTTGCTAGAAAAATGTATTTTTTACTTATACACACGTGTATACAGATATATATATATCTGTGTGTGTGTGTGTGTATGTATATATATTTTGTGTGTGTGTGGAGACTTGAGTCCACAGATGGTGCATTTAAATTAATTCATAACTACCATGGGGGTTCTTGAGTTACTGATGTAGTTAGGGACAAGGGATTAAATTGTTTTAAGCAGAAGACTGTTTCTGCCTACTGAATGGAGAAAGGATACAATGGCTACAAAACTGTCAAGAGGGAGAACACTATGAAGACGATAGAAACAATTCAAATTAAATAAAAGAGGTACAAATGCAAGCTTTGTGGTATCCTTGAACTCAGTTTATTAACTGCACAAAAAAATTAGACATCAAAAGTTTTAAAATTTAGGGGGTGGCCTGGTGGCTAGAGTAATTGTTGAGTTCGTGTGCTCTGTTTCAGTGGCCCAGAGTTTGCAGGTTCGGATCCTGAATGTGGACCTAACACCACTCGTCAAGCCATGCTGTGGCAGCATCCCACATAAAATAGAGGAAGATTGGCACAGATGCTAGCTCAGGGCCAGTCTTCCTCACCAGAAAAAGAAAAAAAAATTTAAAAGTTAATATTGACTTTACTGAAATGAAAAAATTAGGAAGTTTGCTTTTATATATTTTTATTTCTTTAAAAACTTACACTATATGTAATTCTAGTAAATGTTAGCAAGCATATTTAAGAGCTTATAAAGTTTCTATAATTAAACTAAAAAATATTTTAAAATACATTTACAAATGTAATATATTAGATTGTTAAACACCAATAAACAAAGCCTTCCCATGTACAAATCTAATAAATTAAACATGTAAATATGGTTAATCTTATGCTTCTGAACATGCCAATGTTATTTAAAAATTTAGTTTTTTAGCTAAATTTTTACATTATCTTCTTTAAATTTGAAAGCTGAAGTTTGAATCTACTACTTGCTAATGTTTCAAATTTGATTTATATAGTAATTTATTTGATACTCTCTGGGCTTGAATCTCTTATGATGCTAAATGATTAAAAATATATGTATAGATAATTCCTAAAATGAATAAATTACTTAAAATATCATTATAAAGATTTTATTTATTTTTAACTTTAAATTTTCCAGCGTTAAAGACAATAACCCAGGGAGAAAATTATTTTACTACCCCAAACAACTTTTTTTAACTCTCCCAATTGAATTAGGTTAGCTTTCTTGGTGGGCTGAAATTGCTTATAGTCCAGAGTATTTGATCGGGATAAAAAATTTGGACCTGCAGAAATCCAAGGAGATATTTTTAATGATTATAAGAGTCAAGCTGAAACTTCCTTTAATAGACCCGATGGGGGAGCTGCCAGCCCATGCTGTATCAGGGTAGGGGTCTCGCAGCACACGGTGCCTGTGCTGAAGCATCAACATTTCTCATTCTGCCATACAATTCCCTGAGACCTCAGCTCCCCACCCAGCTTCCTTTATCACTGATTTGGATTCAACTATTGATCCCTTCATTCTATTCTGAATTATATGTTATATCCTTCCTATTTAAGAGAATGTGATGTGATCTCAAATTCTGGCTGTGTCTCAGGTTTGATTCTAAAGACAAGTTCTTAGGTCCTTTCTATAATAAAAGTTTGATGTAGGGCAGTAGGAGAAGTGCCAAAATGAAGAGATGATTTATATATATATTTTTAAACATCTACAATCCAATGTTTCTTGTTTGAAGAACAATGCACTATCATTTACTGTAGAGGTGAATAAAGGAGGATAAACAGTTTTGATGATTTCACTTTGAATATTTTGGGTTTGAGGTACTTCAATATGTGGCATTAATATTTTGATTACAGATATCTGAGGTACTTCAACACTGGACATTTTGAGTTTGAAGCATTACTTGATTGCAAATATATTTTGTAGTGTTTTGAGTCTGCAGTTATGTGTTTGAGGCTAGTTGGAGAGGTAAGTTTTGAATACATGTACATATCAAACCAGAGCTCCATGTGACTGGCCAAGAAGAAGATTGACACATTCCAACAATGTACAATTAGACAACACTACGGTTTGAAGGGAAACACCTAGAAAGCTATGAAATAAACATGGAAAAATCATACAGACAAGGATATTCCATGGGATTACTATCCAGCTGGAAGTAAGCTAAATACCTCTGTGAGAGAGAAAGTCTAGAGGACAAACAAAAATCTTTACTATTGCAATGATTTATATACAAGTGAGTACCTCTTTACACATGGATGCCTTCGTTCAAGTGAGCTATTTTCTTTCGATTTGAGTGGGATCTAGAGCTGTTAGTAAGAGGTAAGAGATACATGCCAGTGAATCCAATATTATTCTTATATTAAATTAAATCGCAACAAAACCCTAAACCAGAGAATTCTGAATCCTTATGGAATTCTATTGGTAAATTGTGATTTAATATCATGTTCTCATCTTTTACTAATGGAAAATTTAAGAAGTAGATTTAAGAGTAATGACTCTGGGCTTGATGCAAAATTATTCAAGTTACCATTCTTTATATTGTTTAACATCATATGTAGAATTTGATTCCAGAAAATAGTTAACATTATCTTCTTTGTAAGCATCCTTTCTTCTGATAAACAATAATAACAATGTAGCTCATTATATTTATATTTTTTCCTGGCTACTGGAAACCTCGGAGCTGAGTTTTGCTCTCAGTTTCTGCAGTTTTCCTCAGGCAGTATTTCCTTCTGTAATTTTGCTCTTCTTTTTGATTATTAAATTTTATCTCTTTCTTATGATCCTTAGTTTATTTCACATGTGTTTGAATATGACCCTTCTATGTCTTTGAATAAAGCCTCTATAAACATTCTTGTACAAATCTTCTACTGACATTTAAAAAAAATTTCTTAGGTAAATATCTAAGAGTGAAATTGTCAGGCCATAAGGCTAGGTACACACTTAAAAAAAACAAAAAAGAAAGAAAGACAAAATGTTTGAGCTACTTTGCCTCAGCTCCAAACAGTGAATGAATGAGCGTCCTGGTTCCTTCACACCCACACCAAAGTTTGGTGTTGCCAGTCTTTTTAATTTTAGTCATTATAGTGAATGTGGCGTTGGTCTATCTCATCCCCGGCTGCTTGATGAAGATTAATGATGTTGAACACATTTTCATACACTTTTGAGGCCTTTGGATATTTTCCTTTGTGAGTTTGTCTTTTGCCAACATCATACTGGCTTAAATGTCTTTTTTTGTTATTGATTTGAAGGATTTCTTTATATATGCTGAATACAAGCCCAACCCAAGGTTATGAATAAATTCTCCTACGTCTTCTTTTTCTTTTTTTTTTTTGAGGAAGATTAGCCCTGAGCTAACTGTTGCCAATTCTCCTCTTTTTGATGAGGAAGACTGACCCTGAGCTAACATGCGTGCCCATCTTCCTCTATTTTATGTGTGGGACGCCTACCACAGCATGGCATGCCAAGTGGTGCCGTGTGCACACCCGGGATCCGAACTGGTGAACCCCAGGCCGCTGAAGCGGAATGTGAGAACTTAACCACTGCGCCACCAGGCTGGCCCCTCTCCTATGTTTTCTTGTAATAGCTTTATATAGTTTTAGCTTTCATGTTTAGATCTATAAATTCCTTTGCATTCACTTATGCATGGTGTGGGATACTGTTTTTTAGAGAAGATGCAGAAACAAAGCAGGAAACATATATGACTGGTTCCAGTTTAAGCAGTTGCCTTATTTGAGAAAGCCTAGTTGGTTGTGATTGGGTATTTTTAAATTTCATTTTCTAGCAGTTGAGTGCATTGGCACTAGCTTAGGTTTTGGTTTCCTACGTAGGCTACCAGAGTGTGAGAGCCACCTCAGGCTAACGGCCTCCTTGTTTAAAGACTTTCACAGCCTCTAATATTTTAGTTTGATCTGTTTGTCTATTCCAATGCTGAAACTACTGTCTTGAATTTTTTTTGTTTTGTTTTGTTTTTTTTGGTGAGCAAGAGTGGCCCTGAGCTAATGTCTGTGCCAATCTTCCTCTATTTCGTATGTGGGATGCTGCCACAGCGTGGCTTGATGAGTGGTGCTAGGTCTGTACCCAGGATCTGAACTCGTGAATCCCAGGCTGCCATAGTGGAGTGTGCAAACTGAATCACTACACCACTGGGCTAGCCCCTATCTTAATTATTTCTGCTTTACAACAAGTCTTGAAGCCAGTGATATGAGTCCTCCAACTTCATACTTTTTCTCAAGATGATCTTGCCCAGACTTCTTACTTTGTTTTCTCTATAAATTTTAGAATTGCCTTTTTGATGTGCGTGAAATAGCTTGCTTGAATTTGGATTGGAGTTGTGTTATGACTATAGATCAATTTGAGGACAGTTAACATTACAAATATATTGTCTTCAACTAATAATGATGGTATTTTGCTTTATTTATATATTTTTAACTTTTATCTCCAATGTTTTATAATTTTCAGTGGAAGATTTACACATGTCCTTTGTTAAATTCATCCTTATTGTCATATTTGATGTTTTTGTAAATTGAATTTTTATTTTATTTTCCAATTTGAGGCTGCAACTAACTATTTAGGAGTAGAATGACTCTCAGTATGTTGACTTTGTAGCCTAAGACCTTTTTACCCTAATCTCAAATTCTAACCATTTGAAATTTTTTCTATGGCTCAAAATATTACCTATCTTGTTGAATGTTTTTCTACAAGTGTTGAGTATTGTGTTTAATAAAGTTTGCTTAATAAAGTTAGCCAGCAGTTTTTGTTCAAATCTTTTATGTCCTTAGTAATTATTTAGTCTATTTGTTCTATTAATCACCGAGACAATGGCGATAAATCTCTGTGATTGTAAGTTTCTTTTTCTTCCTTTAATACTATGTGATTTTCTTTCATATATTTTGAAGCTCTTTCACTAGATGAATTCACCTTAGAACTCTTATGTATTCTTCATAAATGTTTCCTTTTCTTCACGATGAAATTCCACTTTGTAAATCTTAACTAGTGCTCTTTATCTTGACAGCTATGTTCTTAGATATAAATACAGTCACTTAAATTTTTTCATTTTTAAGGATTGCATGGTATATCTTTTCCCACTTTTTTACTTTCAATCCTCCTGTGTCTCCATACTAAAAGTACACTTCTTGTAGATGGCATATAGGCAGTGGTTATATTTTAACTTTAAGATAATTATTGAGATATTTGAATTTAAAGCCACCTCTTGCTCTTTGTTTCGTATTTGCCTCATCTCTTTCCTTTCCTCTCCTTCCTTTGACTTTTTAAAAAGTGCTTTGTCGTATTTGAATATATAGATAGACAGACATATAGACACAGATATACCAGTTTATTTATTTCAAGGCTTTTCACCTATATCTTTTTGAATCACTTTTAATGGTGGTTGTGATGATTACAATACATGTTCTTTAAAAAATCTCAATCTGCAAGAGAGAATGGTGTACAACTTCATCTGGCCCATTCAATAAGGCATGAAAAAAGAGAAATAAAACTTTGTTATTTGCAAATGACATAATAAATGGAAAATCATGAGGAGTCAATAAAAGTTATTAGATCTAGTGATCAACATCTGCTTTTTTGTATGTCATATTTGTATACTGAACATGACGATTTATACATTGCATACGTTTGTCTTCTTTTAAAGAGTACTGAATTTTGTTCTTCCAGACAGTTATATTACTGCTGCATCCTTTTACTGCTAAAAGCTTTGATTTTATTTTTAGAACAGGAGTACTTCCTTTGTAACGTCAGTCCTAGTTGCTAGCACTTACCTACTATCCGTTTTCCTAAAGTATGGGCTTTCCAGAGGCTCAGCTGAATTTCTCAGATGCTTTGTGAAGTCTCCCCATGCTGAATGGTTTAGAATTTCAGCATTTTTCTGAAATGCCTGACCTTTCATCTCTACATCTCACAGCAGCTGCTCTCTGTTATGTGTTGTGAAATCTTGCACTGAATGTGCATCACGACCGCAGGGAAACCCATACAGAATGCCATCCCCCAACCCCACTCAGCTCCGTCCTCTTGAATACACTAACCTACAAATTCCAGCAAATTAAGCAGCCCCAAACAGTAAGTTTTGCCTTCACAACTCAGTGAGACCACTATACTGTGCTTGGGCTCCACCTTACCCTGACAGAAAGCCAGGTGAGCATGCACCTCACCTCAGGATTTCTGTTCTCTCAACGAGTCCAGGGCTGTGCTGCCTACTGTCTTGTGCCTAAAACTAGTTGCTTCATATTTTGCCCTGCTTTATTATTGTTGTTGTTGAATGGAAAGAAGGCAAATCCAGCACCAATTACTCTTTAATGGCTGAAGATGGATTCCCCGTGACCTCCAAATGGATTTTTAACTTAAAAAAATACATATTTTTCTGTCTTACCTAGTCCATGAGGGCAGGATCTGTGTTTATCTTCCTCAATAATTTTTCTCCACAATCTACAAAAATGCATCATATGCAGTACATTCTCCCTGAATATCTGTTAAACGTGCTGAAACAATAAAATCATTCAAAATATTCCTGGGAATATATGTATTTTAAATTAATATAGTACTGATAGAATTTCCAGTAATTAAAATATGTTTTTCTCTATTTTTACACAAAAAGTAAGCAGAACAGAAAGCAACAAGAAGTACTAAACTAAGGTTAAGGCCTTCAAAGTAATCCTGATCACTAAACAAAGTGATCTAATTAGAGGTATGTAAGTTATAAGACTAGAAGCTAGGAAAATCAGCAGCTCAAAGCATAAGATATTATAAAGAAAAATGTATAAGATATTGTAAAGAAAAATATTGAGGCTATGATCCCATGACTTCATTTGATACGTATTTTTCATTGAATATGTAACACCTATTTTTCTGGACAAGTGAAATTCTAGGGTTGCTCTTCAGTGAGTAGAACCTTGTGTGGCAGACAGAATGGTAGGGATATTGAGAGGAAAACAAAAAATGAAAAATAAAACATTGATAACATCAACATTATCAGAAACAGAACTAAGAGAATATTATATATAAATATATATATATATGATCCATTATGAGGAATTGACTCACACAATTATAGAGGCTGAGAAGTCCCACTACCTGGCATCTGTAAGCTGAAGACCCAAGAATGTCAGCAGTCTAGTTCTAGTCTGAGAGCCATAGGGCTGATGATGTAGATTCTAGTCTGAGTCTGAAAGCCTGAGAATCAGGAGTGCTGAGGGCAGAAGACCTGTGTGCCGGCTCACTTAGCCAGAGGGAGAATTCAACCTGTTTCAGTCTTTTTGCCTTTCTGTTCTGCTCAGGCCCTCAATAGATTGCATGATGCCCAACCACATTGGGGAGGGCCATTTGCTTTACTCATTTCACCAGTTCAAATGCTAACCTCTCCCGGAAACATCCTCACAGACACACCCAGAAATCACCAGACATCTGGACATCCTGTTGCCCAGGCAAGGTGACACATAAAATTAGCCATCACACTATTTCTATTTCTTGATATTTTGCTTCAAGGATTATTTTGTTTTCTTAACCTTGTTTATTCCCTTTTATAATCATTCAAATCGATTCTCTATTTTATGTTAGCCACTATCCAAGATGCTGGAGATATTGACACTAAGCCGACAACTCTGATGTGAGAACAGTCACCTAATTATATATTAATTTATGAATGAATAGCTAAATGATTAAATTGTTGAACTTTTTTTCAGATATCCAGGTCCAGTGTGAAAGCTGGACATCCACCACCCACTTGTAACACTGCCTGCTGGTGACAGGTACCAGCATGAAAGGCACAACACCCTTAGGACAAAAGGGGTCAGTCTCTTAAGAGTGTTCTATCTAGGGCCATCTCTTCAGAATGTTTAAGCAATTTAGAGCAGTTCTGTAGCCAGTGACTAACAGGAATTTGATTTTAAGGGAGATTGTGTATTCTGGGAGAAGGTTCTAAAACGATGCTAGTGTGCTGGTTTGGGTAGACTTCGTGGACTATTTTCAGTCCCAGCGGGGATCTGGACTATTCATTAGTAAACTCTAACATAATATTCTCTTCTGTCCTAGATCCACAGAGGTGTATTAAGGTGAAGTCAGAGGATTAGTTCATAAAAATTAGCCCTGGACTTCCACTAGCCAAATATTGTAGTTGGTTTTTATCAATAGAACTGATTCTGGGATCCATCTGGTAATGGGGACAAAATCCATAATATATTGACAAATTTTAGTCAAAAGAAGCATCGTTTCTTGGTATTTGACATAGTAAACCTATATTGAAGATGTAAGAAAAGAATGTGGTATCGAGATTAGGACATGCATTGGCTGAATCATTTAAAATATATTTACGGTTAAAACTCCAGATGAAAAATACACATGACATGCCATTGTTTCACACAAATATTTAAATTTATATTCCTAAGATAGTTTTTTTTTAATTTAAATAATAGGCACAATATTTAAACATGCTTCTCAAGTTTAGATGCTAAGTATTTAAGTTTAGCACAAATATAATCCCTGTGATTTATTCGTATTATTTCATAATTTTAGACAAAATACATAATAGATATTATTTTTTCAGGGTTGAAATGATTTTGCATATAAATTGTTTTTTAGTCTTCAATATTCTATTTCAATATAAATGGTTGTCATAAACATGTTTTAACATATAGATTGATATAAATTTTACCCATGAAGACACAGTTTGTGTGGGTACAATACTTGGTACAAGAAAATAGTTAATTTTTTCAAAGGTGTGACTAACAGCCACATCTAATTTTTAAATATACATTTGCCACAATATTTATTACCTTGGGGAGTTTTTAATGTTTGTTTCAAAAGACATCATAACTTGAAATCAATTTAAAATATATCATTTTCTTTTTCCTATTTTGATTTCTTACAAAATGTTCTCTCAATTTAAGGAACATATGGCTCTTTTCTTTTTCCTACCAACCTGCTGACTAAATAATGAAATATCCAAAAACCCTTAAAAACGTATACTCCAAATGCTATAAAAGAGCAACGGTGTAAGTGAAAAGGTGGGTTTATAGACAAATGTAGAGCAGGCTAACTCTCCCAGATGTTATCATTACTACATGTAGAGCAGAGAATGGTGCAAACAACCAAGAAGAAGGAAAATTCAACTAAACGATGTGTCAAAATGGTACAAAATGGAAGAGAACTTGCTGGTATTATAGTTTCAGGTTTAGTTTCCAAAAATGTTTTAGATTTAAAATATATATATATATCTTCTTACTGTTTTCTAACATGTTTTAACACGTTCCTCATTAAACCATAATGAAATAGAATCAAGTTAGAAACAAACATGAATGTGGTTTATTCTTATGCTGGTACATTCCTTTTTAATTAAAACATCGAGGAGAAAAAAGTTGAATAGTATGACTTAAAATACCGTAGTATAAACTCTATCTTGTGTGCTCTTAGCATTCATTCAATTATGCTTTCTGTCGGTTCAATATCAAAGAAGTTCAGTTGCGTTATAACCTGTACTCATAACTTTACAAGGAGTTATAAGGATATGGTCTTTACCTTCTGATGTAAAGCTTATGATGATTCATTACCCCCCAAATTAATTTTTTCCATAGTCATTTATCGTCATCAAGTTTCTATCATATGGCAGGTTAGTCATGTCACGGCAATTGCTGCATCCTCTGTAGATTGACTTCTCAATGACAGGAAATGCATTTCCTCAAGGTCACATTATCTCCCAGATATTTAAAACAGTAGCACTCTACCCAGTAGATATTTCTACACAAAGACATGATTTGGCTGGACTTGAATATACTTATAGATATAGGTGGGAGAAAATAAAAGTTTTCATGCTTAAAAATGTTTTTTTTAACCAAGATATGATTGACATATAAAATTATGTATAGTTTCAGGTGTACAACATAATGACTCAATATTTGCATCTATTGTAAAATGGTCACCACAATGTCCAGTTAATATCTATCACTACACATAGTTACAACTTTTTTTCTTGTGATGAGTACTTCTAAATTCTACTCTCCTAGCAACTTACAAATATACGATACAGTATTATTAACTGTAATCACAATGCTATATGTTATATCCTCAGGTGTTATTTATTTTATATTGGAAGTTAGTACCTTTTGACCACGTTCACCCATTTTACCCAACCCCATACCTCTGCCTTCTGCAACTACTAATCTGTTCCCTTCATCTATAAGTTTGTTTTTTTCTTCCAGAGGGAAAGGAGGTAGGGAAAGGGACAAAGGGGTAAAGAGGCATACATGTACAGTGACAGATGGCAAACAGACTTTTGGTGGTGAACATGATGCATTCAATACAGAAGTCAAAATATAGTGGTGTGCACCTGAAATTTATATAATGTTATAAACCAATGTGACTTCCATAAATAATATAAATAAGTAAAATAAAAGTGGTTTTGCATACTGTAGAATTCTGAGTTCTATTTATAATGGAACCATAATGTCCCGTAAAATGACAAGTTCATGTCTGTGGGGCAGGATTGTGGTGGAAACCATCCAGGCCTTGAGTGCCCTGGCAGCAACTCTTTCTACTCCAGTGATGTAGGGGGAAGGGTGTTAGCCCCAAAGCACAGACCTAGTAGTGATCTCTATGTTTCCCTTATTCCTGGTGACACATATCTTCTCTACTTACATTAAAAAGTAAATTATAATTCTGGTTCATGAGCCACCATGTACCAGATACCTGGTCAAAGGTTGTGGATGCAACCTGTGAAATAAATCCGAAATGTAAGAGTCACTTAAGCTGGAGGAAAGTGAACTGATGACAATATAACTAGTTGTAGTTACTGAGTATAACTCAGCTGGTAATCAAGAGAAGAAACATTAACTGGGAACTACCATTACTCTAAAATGATAAAGAGCTACTGCTCTTAAACAGACATTTAAAAACGTGTGAGACTCTCCATTTCCTTTGTTTAAAGTGGTCTAGTCAGCTCAGTTTATTAGAACATATATTAAAAACATAGATGGTATATATAGTTCATTACTTTGGTGGACTAGTTGGTTTGGATGAAGCTGTAATGCTAGTCAGTCATTTCATACGGGAGGTACTCCCATAACAAGAAAAAGCAAACAGAAATCATAAGTCATCAATATCTATTCTGTAATTTGCACTTTGCAAAGCACTGTTTTATGGACTGAATTGTGTCCCTTCCTCTCAAATTCATATGTTGAAACCCTAACACTGAATATGACTGTCTTGGAAATAGGACTTATAAGAAGATAATAAAGATTAAATGAAGTCATAAGGATGGGGCCTTAATCCGATAGGATGGATGTCCTTATAAGAAGGGGAAGAGGACCGGAGATCTCTCTCTCCACAGGTGCACAGAATAAAGGTCATGTGAGGACATAGCAGGAAGGTGGCTCTCTGGAAGACAGAAAGAGAGACCTAACCAGACACGAAGTCTGACAGCATCTTGTGCTTGGATTTGCAGCCTCAAGAATTGTGAGCAAATACATTTCTCTTGTTCAAGCCATCCAGTCTGTGATACTTTATTATAGCAGCCCGGTCTGACTCATACAACTCTCACATTTAGTTTTAGCTGGCATAACGATAAAGCAAAGTGGTTAACTGTTATTGTTATCCAATACTAGAGGGAAAGAAAGGAAGTATCAGAAAGTTTGAGTGATTTGCCTCAAATCACCTATGTGGTAAGTGATGGATTTTTGATTCAAGATCCATTCCTTTTTATATAGAAAAGCTTTATATTTTACCAACTGGCCCAGCAAAACACTATAAGTGGAAAACAGCCACATTTGGGTGGGTAAACAATAACATTTTCATACGTGAGGGAAAAGAAATGTTTTGAACGTAACTTTTTCTTGAAATTAGAGGAAAATAAAAATATCAAATTCAAAGTTACAATATAGTTAATTTGTCAATATCTTAAATATCGGGGGGAAGGTAATGAAAGTGGTGTGAAAGTTATTGTCTTAAGGATGATACAGAGTTGAACCTTATATGTTTAAACAGTGGAAAAGGAAAGTCATCACTATCTGCCTTTTTGAAGCAATTTGCTAAACATGAGACACCCATTTCGACCTGCAAAAAGTCTAA
Organism: Equus caballus; assembly: GCF_041296265.1. Lineage (NCBI taxonomy): Eukaryota > Metazoa > Chordata > Mammalia > Perissodactyla > Equidae > Equus > Equus caballus. The sequence continues at coordinate 25,255,584 of NC_091709.1, read as the reverse complement.
CATACAAAATAAATTTCTTTAATATCTCCACACTTTCTGAACGATGTTTCCATATCGATTCATAAATCCAAAAGATGTCTGCATCAGTTCCAGTGTCCTCTGAGTTCTCTTTTTAGGACACTTCTTCATTTTACATTTCCCCATTCTTGGCCACTTACTGGGGTAATACTGCACATTTAAAATTCATGTTGGCAACATTTATATCTAATTAACCTCCATATGCTGGAGTTACTCCTAACAAATTATATGGATATGCATCCTTATAAGGAATACAATTTCACATAACTACACCCCCATGAGTCCTATTTTTGAAGAAATCACTCAGTATAAGTAGAAGAGTAGTTAGGATAGAAATTGTTTAAAGAGCACACTTCTGTTACCATGGTAACTATAACCTCACCAGGCTCAACCCAGAATTTATATGGAACCATGTAATTCAGACAATTGATTTTTTCTAGTTTGATTTTCTTTAAAAACAAAGAAAATCATTACAGAATAAACTAGTGAGAAAACATATTTCCCCTTTGTATTTGCCTGTTCTGGTTTGAGCCAAAAATTAGAAGTTATCTTACATGTCACACCAACAAAACAAGTGATATCTAATGTGAATAGCTAGCCCATTTCTCTCTAATGGTATAGAACCCTTGGTGCTTAGGTTTTGAAACTTTAAATTTAAGATAAGAAGTTAATTTCAATAGTAACATGGGCAAAATATTAATATTGATATGGGGAAATTATTCCTTCGCCCTGTGCACATTCTCATGTCTTCAATGAGACATAAAATAGCATTGAAAGCAGATAAACTCATTTAAAGTACTCTATTTTCATTGATATGTTTCAGACTATCTGATGCTTAGTAACTTTCAGCTTTATTTGGAAGTATATACTTGACAATTTTCAACAAGTCAATAAGATAAAACTATGAATTCAAATACAATGTACTAGGAAATTTCAGAGACTAAGGACCTCATTTGTGAAGGATATGGGACAATCAGGAGTAAAAGGAGGAGGAGTATAAATATTTTGAGCAATTCTGAGAAAATGTTTAGTGTGAAGGCTCATTTATAATACAAAGTTTGGTAATTGTAAATAGTAGTTTTCAGCATCAATTACCTTTGAATAAGGAAAAATAACAAAACCAGTTAGGAAATGCTTCAATTTTTTCATGCAGTATTTTATTAGGCTTTTAAAGACAGTCTTTCTTATCTGAATTACAATGACATAATCTCATATGTCTTTTGATTAGAACTGTGAAAAATGCAGCCACCCATTTTCACACGCAGAAAGCTCGGTAATAGCATGCAAGTTCATGCAGTTAATCTGTGATAAATACTTTGGCATATGTTAGAAATTCTAAAAGAATAATTTATATCGGGCACAACATCTGTTTAAAAAGAGAAGATTTGCTAATCAAATTTCATTTACTCTTTCTGTGCTCATTTTTCAGGACGGCAACGGGATGAACACCAGGCTACTGTGCGAGGGTGCCATCTGCATTACAATATCATATCTTGGCAAGAATTCAAACACACGACTTTGATTTTTATTCCCAGAAACTTTCTGGCACGAAACCACTAATGGCAGGTGGGTTTAACTTACGTGGGCATTTGAAGGGAAAGGTCTTTCTTTAGTCTTGTTAAAGTGTTACGTGTGAATGCTGATTACTGAGCAGGTTTGTGGTCTTTCTCACTATATACTTATAGCAACCAGTACCTATTTCTACAGAAAACTTATAAAAATTTGAAATAATTTCTATCATCCTTACCAGCTGCAAGCTCCCTGGAGACAGCAACCCTTTAAATATTTCAGACCTGTTAGAGACTTTAGAGTAGGCACCCAATAATTACATGTGGCTGGAATGCACATGACTGAATCATGGAACAGCAATATCCCCTGGAAGGGAGCAGTATCTATTCAGTTTTGCATCCCCTGTATTTATTCTGCAGGTGCATATAAGGCAGTTAATGCATCCGTGCCTGATGATGGACAAAGGAGTTCTATGTCATCCTGACAGCAATTTTTATGGTAGAAAGAACTAATTCCAAAGCATCAGACATTTTCTTTAACTGTCATTTCCTGTAGTTCTTTAAAAGCAAATACCAAGGGGGTTAGTCCTGTTGCCAAGTGGTTAAAATTCTGCACGCTGTGCTTCAATGACCCTGGGGTTCACAGGTTCAGATCTCAGGTGTTGGCCTACTCCACTCATCAGCCATGCTATGGAGACATCCCACATACAAAGTGGAGGAAGATTGACGCAGGTGTAAGCTCAGAGCCAGTCTTCCTCGAGCAAAAAAAGAGGAGGACTGGCAACAGATTTCAGCTCAGGGTGAATCTTCCTCACACACACACACACAAAACAAAACCAAACAAAAAAAGCAAACATCAAGAATATGAAAGGATCTCTTATGGGAAAATGGTGTGAAGGAAAGATAAGTAGAATTTAGCTCTTGCAGACTCTCCATATCTCAAAACATTTCTTGACTTCAGGAGAAAGAAATAAAAATACTTGCATATCTTGAAATAAAAGATATTCAATGAACTGACATATTTGTACTTCTATTTAAAAAGTGGAACTGGAATGTACAATAAATAAAGAGTTCACTGAGCATAGATTATTAAATTGCTTCAAAATTGGCTAAGGCCATGTAAAAGAAGGTATGAATTGTCTTGCTCTATTGTACCATATAATTTGCTACAGGATTTGTCTTATTTTCCCTCTGAAGCCTGTTGATATGTAAATGAGCTGAATTTTTTATAAAGATCTTTAATATCATCAGATTCTAGAAATCATGAAGAAAAATTGTTTCATGAGTTATTCTTTGAAGTATTCACTTAAGAAGCATTTAAAAAATTAATTGGAGAAACTGTCAGTCATTAAAAACAAGGAAAGTCTGCGAAACTGTCACAAATAAATGTAATATGATATCCTAGATGATATTCTGGAACGGGAAAAGAATAGTAGGTAAAAATCAAGGAAATCTAAGTAAACTAAGAACCTTATTTCTAAACAAGGTTCAAATTTGGTTCATTAATTATAACAAATATACCATACTAATGTAAAATGTTAATAATAGGGGAAACTGGATGTAGAGTAAATGGAAACTCTCCGCACTATTGTCTCAGTTTTTCTGTAAATATAAAACAGTTTTAAAAAGTGAAGTCCATTAAGCGTTAATAAAAACATGTATATCAGGGCACACATTTTCCGTTTCTCCTTGAGCTCCAGTATAACTCCACCTAGTATTGGCCATGTCTCTAACTCATTCCACTCGAAGGTCCCAATATTTTATATGTTTGTTTCCTGATTGTAAAAGTGTATTGTACAGGTGTTTGCCTTTTCTCTGAATTTGTCATGAGATTTCTTCCCAGATACAATCCTTAATCTGTAAAAGATGCTTCACCATGAAATGATTATGAGTCTCAACCCCCTCCACAGATGGTTACTTCCATAAATAATAATAATAATTGGATAAACAGGGTTCAAAAACCACTAAGAAAAATGAATTACAGAAAATTTTCATAATAATAAAGAGCAATAGTCCTAGTTACCAAACACACACATACACACACAAATCAATGCTTAAAATTATTTAAATTAAGAGAAAGGACTTTATTTTCATTCCACTTGTATAATAAAGGATGACTTCTCAACAAGATAAAAAGAGTTTCAAAGAAAAATATGAAGGAATATGCTAATCTGTGATTCTAATGTAATATTTGACTAATACTGATTAGAAAACAAGTTGAAGCTCCATATGGGAGAATTTTCTAGGAGAATTAATTTAAAAAGCTATAGCACCACTTGAAGGAGTTGTTTTGCAATTAAGCAGGGACAAATTAGTGCCCTTTTGTGTTAGACTGAATGACTGTTTATTCTTCTTCCAAATGACTACACCAGTGCAACAAAGTGACAAGGGAGGTCAGGGTGAAGGCAAGAGAAAAAATTGAAATCCTAACCCATTAAATCTATTCTGGGTAAGGTAGGAAGTGTGAGGGATAGATAAGTTACTATAAAAAATGGATAAGATCAATATATTAACATTTACATTAGGATTAAATGATTTTTGATGAAAGAATATTAGAGAGAGCACACTATACAGAAAGGTGGTAATTGAAAGAGATTACTGAAAATTTGCATTTGAATTTGAAAATGATTAACCAGATTTCTGATTTAGCAGAATAAAGAAATCTCATTGCTATTTATCAGTGTGATCAACACAGTAGGATTAGCAGATTTGAGGGAAATCGTCCTTGGTTTACGATTAGCTTAAGATATTTTCGTAATGGAGTTTCCTTGTAGGTAGTTAAATATGAAAATATACAAGTCGCTAGTTAAGTTTTGGATGGAGGCATATTTTTATTGCTTATCAATTTATTCTTGGCAGGGTTATTTTAGGCAAGGCTGAGAATCGCTGGGGAGACTAAGTTCTCTGTAAACTAAGGATAGAACACGTGTGAATATCAAAATCTAATAAGCGCAAGAAGAACAGAGATCAACGACATGAAGGGGCAGCCTAAGGACTGGGAGAAGAACTGAGTTTAAGCAATAACATTAAAGATCATAGAGGGATGAGTCAAACAAATGGAAGGATACAAGAGCATCTTGTGCCAAAGGAAGACAAGACTGAGAAAAACCAAGCCAAGGCCGTGATTTTGGCCAAACTGGACAAAACTGGTGAACTACTTATTATCAGTTTGTGTAGCATGACTGGATATCAACTGTAATCCCTCCAGGTTCTGCTCTAAGCATTGTTGTGTAGACTTGAAAAGCAGAGTGCGAAAACATACAGATAAGCTGACGTTCAGACTACACACAGCTGAAATGAAGCCAAGAGGCAGGAGACCCAAAAGTTTCCTGAGACAGGGAAGCCTCAACAAGATGATGATGCTTATGCTGAATCTTAAAAGGAGAATATGTATTTACTTGGCAAAGAGGACTGCAACACGGTATTCCAGATGGAAGCAACAGGTGCGAATTGTAAATTTCTGTCAGTAAACGCAGAAGGTGTTCTGTGTGGCAGTTGTATAGTGGAGACTTCATGTACTTGTCAAAACACATGGTACTGTACATCGTAATGAGTGAACTTTAATATGTACAAATAAAAAGAAACAACCAGGATGTTGTAGGATCTCAGGATGGAATGCAGACTGTGATAAATGGACCTGTGTTATAAATGCATAATTTAGCCTCACTGATGGGGCGGTGGGATAAAAGGAGCTGACCTAAATAACTTTGGATAACAGTATTTTGACTGGAAAATGCAAGACAATTGTAACTATATGTAAACACTGTACTATAGTTTGTAACTTTGTTTTTCATAAAAGCATGGATTAAGAATATTGAAAGAACTTTACATATGTGCCAGTGTTGAAAAAAGAGGTTAATAAATGTTGGGTAATTGAAGCTAGATTTTCCACTGTCCAAGAAAGAAGTTGCACATGAGCAGAGAGGCTAAACAAATCCTGCGAAATCGGTCTAGAGTTGGAGTCATTGGTTTGAACTCATGTTTAACAGATAAGCAGAGTGATGGATGGATGGACAGACAGACGGATAGATATGGATATGTGGATATACATGGGTTAGGCTACAAACATGTATTTCCTAATTCTACTGAGTGGGCCTAGAAGCAGTAACATCCGAACAGATCTTCCTTTTGAAATACCATTCTCCAACAAAAGGAACTAGGCCTCCTTGGGGAAGTTACTGATTGTAGTGCTGGCACATGGAATATGCAAGATGAGCCTGGAATATCTTGTTTTTTCAGAAAATAAGGAAGTGTTCAAAAACCGAAAGGAAAGACACAGGTCAAAGGGACACACGAGCTAAACTGAAAGAGCTCCTGATGGGTAAATTTAGAGCAATCTGAACAACAAAATAAGTAACATAGATTTGGATTATAATCCAAAATAGAAAATAAGTAAGCAAGAACATACTGATATAAACCACCAAAAAAATAAATAAATGGGGAGAAGAGACAAAGCTTCCTCACAAAATTGCACATAATATATAGATACTGTCCCCTTCAGGAGATGGATTTTAATCCTCCTGCCCATCCTTCAGTGTGGAATATTCTTAGCGAATATGGATGGAAAAGGTAAAAAATAGAAACTTTAGATTGGAGAGACCTGGCGGACAACATCCCAATCAAGTGATGAAGTTTAACATCATGAATAATGAGTCATGTTGATATCTTGTGCCCCATCCTATCACTGATGCATCTCCTGTAGTGAGATGAGAAGGGCATTTCATCTCTGTGGTATTCTTCCTAAAATCCAGTCACCCCAGACTAGACGTGAGGAAGACATCAGATACACCCCAGTTGAGGGACACATAGAAATACCTGACTGATTCCCTTCAAAACCATCAGGTTCATGAAAGGCAAGGAAAGACTGATAACTGTCACAATTCAGGGAGATGAAAGATTCATAGATGACTACATGCAATGCGGTATCCCTGTTTTCATCCTGAGCGGAAAAAGCATAGGGTGGAAAAACTGACGATGTCAAAACAAAACCTGGAATTAAGTAAAACGTAAGGTGCCAGTGTTAATCTCTTAGTTTGACACGTGTACTGTCATTATGTAAGTGTTACTATTAGGAGAAAGTAGGTCAAGGATATATGGAATCTCTCTATTCTGTCTTGGGAACTTTTCTATAAATATGAAAGTATTTCAAAAATAAAATCTTTCTTTAAAATATAGGAGAGTATCAGGCCTAATCTTTAGGTCTTTGATCCATTTTGAGTTTATTTTGGTGTGTGGTGAAAAAGAATGGTCAATTTTCAGTCTTTTGCATGTGGCGGTCCAGTTTTACCAGCACCATTTGTTGAAGAGACTTTCTTTTCTCCATTGTAGGCCCTCTGCTCCTTTGTCGAAGATTAGCTGTCCATAGATGTGTGGTTTTATCTCTGGGCTTTCAATTCTGTTCCATTGATCTGTGGACCTGTTTTTGTACCAGTACCATGCTGTTTTGATCACTGTAGCTTTGTAGTATGTTTTGAAATCGGGGATTGTGATTCTGCCGGCTTTGTTTTTCTTGCTCAGGATTGCTTTAGCAATTCGTGGTCTTTTGTTGCCCCATATGAATTTTAGGATTCTTTGTTTAATTTCTGTGAAGAATGTTCTTGGGATTCTGATTGGGATAGCATTGAATCTGTAGATTGCTTTAGGTAGTATGGACATTTTAACAATAAGTCTTCTAGAAGAGAATATAGGCAGTACACTCTTTGACATCAGTTTCAAAAGAATCTTTTCGGACACTATAACTCCTCAGTTGAGGGAAACAATAGAAAGAATAAAGAAATGGGACTTCATCAGACTAAAGAGCTTCTTCAAGGCAAGGGAAAAGAGGATTGAAACAAAAAAACAGCTCACTAATCGGGAAAAAAATATTTACAAGCCACTTATCCAACAAAGGGTTAATCTCCATAATATACAAAGAATTTACACGGCTTAACAACAAGAAAACAAACAACCCGATCAAAGAATGGGCAGAGGACATGAACAGACATTTCTCAAAAGAAGATATAAATATGGCCAATAGACACATGAAAAGATGTTCATCATCGCTAATCATCAGGGAAATGCAAATCAAAACTACACTAAGATATCACCTTACACCCGTTAGATTGGCAAAAACATCCAAAACCAAGAGTGACAAATGTAGGAGAGGTTGTGGAGAAAAAGGAACCCTCATACACTGTTGGTGGGAATGCAAACTGGTACAGCCACTATGGAAAACAGTATGGAGATTTCTCAAAAAGTTAAAAATAGGGGCTGGCCCCATGGCCGAGTGGTTGGGTTCGCATGCTCCACTGCAGGCGGCCCAGTGTTTCGTTGGTTCGAATCCTGGGTGCGGACATGTCACTGCTCATCGAACCACACTGAGGCAGCGTCCCACATGCCACAACTAGAAGGACCCACAACGAAGAATACACAACTATGTACCGGGGGGGTTTGGGGAGAAAAAGGAAAAAATAAAATCTTAAAAAAAAAATAAAGTTAAAAATAGAAATACCCTATGACCCAGCCATCCCATTACTGGGTATCTATCCTAAGAACCTGAAATCAGCAATCCCAAGAGTCCCTTGCACCCCTATGTTCATCGCAGCATTATTTACAATAGCCAAGACGTGGAACCAACCTACATGCCCAGAAACTGATGATTGGATAAAGAAGATATGGTATATATACACAATGGAATACTACTCAGCCATAAAAAAAGACAAAATTGGCCCATTTGCAGCAACGTGGATGGACCTGGAGGGTATTATGTTAAGCGAAATAAGCCAGTCAGAGAAAGACGGACTCTATATGACTCCACTCATAGGTGGAAGTTAACATATTGACAAGGAGATCTGATCGTTGGTTACCAGGGAAAAGGGGGGGTGGGGGGAGGGCACAAAGGAGGAAGAGGTGTACCCACAACATGACTAACAATAATGTACAACTGAAATCTCACAAGGTTGTAATCTATCATAACATTAATAATAACAAAAAAAAAGAACCAGAAAAAAAAAATACAGGAGAGTAATCCCTGTACCTCTTCAAAACATTTTGTATGCATTCTATATTCTGTATATTATAAAAAGATATGACTGGGGACAGGCCCATGGTGGAGTGGTTAAAGTTCTAAGCACCTTGCTTTGGGGGCCTGGGTTCTAGTGTTTGGATCCCAGTAGCAGACATACTCCACTCATAAGCCATGCTGTGGAGTCATCCCACACACAAAAAATAGAGGAAGACCAGCACAGATCTTAGCTCAGGGTAAATCTTCCTCAAGCAAAAAAACAAGAAGAGTAAGATTGGCAACAGATATTAGCTCAGGGCAAATCTTCCTCACCAAAAAAAAAAGAAAAGAAAGACGTACATAAGGGAACTAAACATTTTTTTAAAATTCTATTTAAAATAAACAAATAATTTTAGCAAGAAAATAATATATCAAATTTCTTTTTAGGTTCTATGTGGTTTTGTTGTTGTTGTCAGTATATTGTTCTACATATTCAGGTGCTAATGTTTGACTTGTCTTCATTTCAAACCTAACCAGGAATTCTGTGGAATCTAGATTTTTTTTGAAACCCATCACCATTTTGGGTAGTCCACAGTGCTTCAGAACCTCCTATCTATTTTTTCATGATAGGATTCTTGACATCTTTTTGAAGTGTGAAAACATTCTCCTCAATTCCTCAGCTAAAACATCACCATCTCAAAGCATGCCCTTTGTGTGTATTGATTGACCTCAGATAAATGAGATGGGGGTGTTGAGACTAAACCACCGAGCACATAGAGTCTTTAGCTGCTTAGAAAGATGGCAAGAATCGTGTCCCATGTTCCAGTGCAGTGAAATGTGGTCTACGAAGAAAAATGTCTGCAGATGCAGGACACAGAAAGTCCAGATTAACAGTGGCCCCAGGAGATTTCTTCACAGGGATAGAGAACACACAGTGACAGTGCTGCCAGCCTTGTTTTCTAACCTGTTCAATCAGAGTTCAAGTTCCTCAGACGGCTCATGAAAGTCTGCTCAGCAACTAGCAGGAAAGTGCAACTTTTCGAACACTTCTGGTTTTTTATGCATTCTACAGATTTTAGTGACTTACTTCAATTCACTTTAAGACTCATAATCAAACAAATCAACGTTCACATGTTCTCTAAAGTCCATGGAGTTGCAGATGGAATTTATACGATGATTTAAAACTTCATTTTCTTTAAATTTATCAAGCAGCGTTGCTCTATCTTTCTAAAAAGAAATCACCATCGCCATTTATGTTTTCTGTTGATAAAGTGTTTCTAGATGGGTGATTGTTGTACTTTCCATCATAGCTGCATACTTGAAAACAGCTCTCATCAATAGTATGAGTCATATAGGCTGATTGGCTGCATACCATAACAAAACTAAAAGTTCCACAGATTCTTAATGAAAAATGAATTTTTCTGAAGTTTATTTCTTAACAATTATTAACATGCACATCTTTTACGCAGAATAGAACACATTATAAAAGAAACATATGAATAAAAACATAAACTTTCATTTTCTTGTATCTTTCTCTGAGGTATAAAGAGATGTGATTTTAAGACAGATTTTAATAATTTAGAATATTTCCTGATGAAATAATCAGGAAAAAAAATCAATCTGGTACATTGCCCTTATTTTGATTATAGTTCTGAGTTCTATCAAAGCATTAAATAATTAGTATTTAAAATAATTATGTTAATTTAGGTGGAAAAAAACACAGCAATTAATGATTCTCCGTATGGATTTCTAAATAGCCAGACAAGATATTCCTGCAATTTAGGTCAGGATGTACCTTTGAATCAGTTATTTTAGTTAATTGCAATAGAATTTTTACACTTTCTAAAATGTTATTCTGAATTTTTCTTAAATAATTTCACATATTAGTTTGTTGTACATTTTGGACACTTCAGATAGAACTTTATAGTAGCAATGTCCACACTAACCATTTTATTATGAAAGCGAGCCATTGACCCAACAAATCTTTTGATAGCTATATACCCTAGAAACTCTTACATGTTTCCTCTGGGAGATTAATACATTTAAAAAAATGAACTATAGCTCATGGATCTTGCAAATATATTCTGACAAGAAAAACAAAAGCCAAACCTGGAACTTTCCATAGAGTATGAAGCCATTTTTATAAGGACTAAATATAAGCAAAACTAAATAGCATTTTATTTAAAAGATATTCACATAGGTAATAAAATTATTAAGAAAAGCAAGAAACCGATAAATAATTTATATTAGTGTTTTTTTGTGTAGGATGATGCAGGAATGGTAGCACCATAGAACACAAAAGAAACAGAGAAGTCACTTCAATGATATTAATAATAGTATAGTTTTTCATTTTGTGCTCCATAGGTGTTCAATTATATCTTATGCTTTATGCCTTAGATATAATTACACATATTTTCTTGTATATTTCAAATATTTTGCCAAAAAAATGTATTTTTAAAAAACCCTTGTTCATTGGATTTTCTATTCTGTATACTAGACTATTAAACCAAAGGGCACTTGACTTCCAAAACATAAACAAATGCTTCTTTTGATCTCAGTGTCTTTGAAAAAGACTTCCATCATCTTTTCTACTTAAGAGGGGGGAAATATTCAGAGTGTACTTGTTCCCGAACAGGAAAGCAGCTTCTTGTTGCTAATACCATTATTACTTTTGTTGATGCTAATACTGCCTACCACATATACCCTCACCGAGTTCTAACTCATTCTAACATCCCTTTAGGAAAGAAGAAATGACCATGCAAATGTTAATGGCTTAGGCCTGACAAATGGTTAGCACTGACTATCTTGCTCCATGTCCTTTGGGACACCCTCCTCTCCAAGTCATTTAATTTTTAGGGAATTGCTATTTATTGATTTTTCTATTACCTGTCAAGGGTGTCTTATTTTCCCTTCGGTAGTTTTCTTACTAAATCAGATTTGAGTCCATTTGGATCATATTGGGCAGGAAAAATGAATACTTATCAGGGGGAATATCATTTCCAAATGATCTCCTAATTAATTAAAAGAAAAAGAAATTGCAATTTAGAAGTACTCCAGTCAATACTGGCATAACATATATTAATCAGGAAGGATAATGGACTTTAAATTTGATGTTGCACTTTTATCCTGTCATTGTTGCTTGTTCCACAATTCCACTGAGGTATACGTATTCATATATGAGCAATTTAATTATCATGCTGTTGATCACAGTACGGTTGAAATTAACTATACCCATCTCTTCAACAACTATGTGTGGCGAAGCCCGAATTAATTTCATGCACTTAAAGTATCAGATATGGACAAAGTAAGCTGACAATACTAATTGTCTCATGCAGGATTTTTGAAGCTTTACTTCTCTATTTCGACTTTAAACATACAAGATATCACTCTAGTAACCTAGCAGTGTCATTACACAGAAAACACTCTTCATCTAAACTTGTATTTCAAAATATTTACTAAGAATCAAAGAGGAACTGAGAAGATTGGAGGCCTCAAATATGCGAAATTAATCTTTACAAAAAATTTTTATTTGGGGCTATTATAAAAACTATATAAATCTACCAATGTCAGTAAATATCCTAGAACTCCAAATCATTATCTTTCCCTGTCACTTTTAAGTAACAGGGAATAATCCACTCATTACCATGAAGATCTTTGTTTCTTGATTTCATACAGAAATACAAGGAATGCTTGCCTATTTTTAATTTTTCTGTTTATTTTTCTATAACCAATTTGCTTTAATTCCTGTGCAATTCAGTTCAGATGGGGTTTTCCAGAGCATTGTGAATCTTGCATTTTTGAAGCATAATGTGCGTGTAATGATTAGAAGAAAATATACAAAACTGAGGATTGGAGCCAGAGAAAGGTTTTGAATGTCAAGGGCTTTGGATGAATACCCTGAGAATATGATCATTTGTTTTAAAAACAAACAAACACTAACAAGGGAATCTAACGAGGATCTATTTTTCTCACATACCATAAAATCAAGGAATAAGAAATTGCTGGCACTGATTCAGTTACTTAAAAATTTTACCAAGGACTCCAGTTATTAATATATTTTCCTTATGCTAACCTTAGGCATATTGGCTTTGTCTTCATGATTGTTGCCTTATGGAATCAAGATGGCTACTGCAATTCTACACATTATGCTCCTACAAATCAGGCAGAAGTGTGGAAGGGTGACATTAGCTACAACACTCCCATTTTATCAGGAAATTTAAAACTTTCCCACAAATTCCCAGTAGACTTATGATTCCATCTCATTAGCCAAAGCTGCCACAGAGCTAATGCTACTGAAATTGTTGCTCCAAAATGAATATGTATTAAAGTATACAGTCACCCCAAATACAACTTGTGACCTATTATCAGTTAAAGGTTTTTGTTTGAGATGGAGTTTGTGTAGAAAAATAGTAAGATTGTCAGGGACTCAAGAAAGCATATAAGCAAGTGAGAGTCAGGCCTAGAACTGAAAGGGATAAATATTAATCAGATAGTAGAGTGGCTGCTTTGTTTGTTTTGTTTTGAAGGCAATGATAACTCGCTGGGAAAATGGTCCCAAGAAATTAAAACTAAGAGAAGGAGGAAGTGACAATTAATAGCTGTTACTAGTTTAAATGGTAAGGGGGAATTAGAAGAGGAAATGTTAATGCATACCTCTAAAGTTTGAGATTCACTGATTTGGATCCTTATTTAAGCAGTAGTAAGAAAAACAGGAAAGTTACAAAGGAAAGCTTTATGGGAAATAGTGACAGGGAAGAATGAAAAGCTTAGCTTTTAAGAGTATCCCAGTTTATAAACATTCATCCGGAAGTGTAGAACTGGATCTTGGGCCTAGAGACGGAGTCCTATTAGCAAATTGAACACAAATAATAGATGGCCGTGTGGCAAGAGATAAGTTCACCAACGATGAAAGTATATAAAAATGTCAGAAATTAGGTCAAAATAATACTTGACATTCTAGTTTGTAGGTGCTCAGGAGTAGCAGAGAAAAAACAAGGATGAAAAACAGAAAGAGGCAACACATACGTGTCACACAAAATTAAAGATTTCTCACACACCTGCTCTGCGCCTAGCATCAGGCTAGGGGTTAAGCATGCCACAAAAGAAGACACAGTTTCTATCCTCCAGTAGGTTTCCACTTGGAGAAGAAAACTAACAAATGGGCAATGCCAATGTAGTAAGATACAGGCCATAATTGCAAACATACAATGCTCACTTGAAGGGAGCTTCACCCAGATATGGAGTCATTAGAGATAAAAAGTTTGTGGACTTAAAGAGACAGTATCTTAGGCAAAAAAAAAAAATATATATATATATATGATCAAGCCCATGAAGGTTTTAAGAGTAATGTTAATATTCACTTGTTTTTTATACCACAATTTTTTTATCCATTTATCTGTCAACAGATGCTTAGGTTATTTCCACATCTGGGCTATTACGAACAATGCTGCAATGAACATGAGAGTATAGATATATTTTCAAGGTCCTGATTACAATTTTTCTGGAAATATACCCAGAAGTATGATTGCTGGATCATATGATAGTTCTATTTTTAATTTTTGGGGAAAACTCTGTGCTTTTCTCCACAGCGGCTGCACCATTTTACATTCCCACCAACAGCGTACATGGGTTCCAGTTTCCCCACAGCCTCAGCAACACTTGTTATATTTTGATTTTTGATTTGCTTATATCTAATACATGAAAATATTATTTGAATAAACAAAGAAAATTATGAGAAAAATGTAATGTTAAGAAGATGGTGTTAACTGACAGGGATGCCAACAAAATGGGGAACTTAAATGGCACGCTTGCAACTACATATGAACCTAGGAGCTCAATGATGTTCCTCAGGAAAGCACTTATGACTTGGTGCAGGAGAAGGAGGGAAGAATGCAGAAAATACTAAGGACTGTATGGGTAGCAGGGGCCCTGAGACAGCAAACACAGAGTATTCTTTTGAGAAGCCTATTGTTGACTAGAAGGAAAAAGGTAAAGATATAAATAAGTATGAGGATGGAGGCTAAGAATAGTTTATATTTATAGATGCAAGTGAATATTGCTTTGGATATTTAATATATTTCCAAAAAATATATATGAAAGCTTATATTGCAAATTTCTTTCTTCCTTATGAAATTTAAACTCTGAAACAACCAGAGCAATCTCCATTTATTTTTTAACTTTCTGAAAAGTTGAAATCTATTTAGCAAAACAGCACACACTGCAGAAACACTCTTTAAAGTAATATAAATCTATATTTCTGACAGTGTTTCTGTGGGCAGTGTGATGTCACACAAGTACACAAGTTAAATAATTAGCGATTCAACAAAGGCCTAAGTGATGACCCTCTCAAATGGCATTAAGCATAAATGGTATAGAACACTGCGCCTCAGCTTGGCTGGACCACACACTATTCCTCTGCAGCTCCCATGGTAGTTTGGCAGTAACCTACATTAACAAATATTACATTTACTATAAGCAATACAAACAAATTAAATTTGAAGTTTTTTCAAAAAGTTCTGATAGTCTAAGGAGTCAGGCTGTTTCCAGAAAGCCTGAAATGAGTTGTCTGTGTGTTTGTGTGCATGTGTGAAGGGAGGTGGACCTTGGTGCATCAATTGGTGTCACATGCAAAGCCACCTGGAGCATGCTTTTTTGTAGTCGTCTGTCACTGATAAGGGCTTGAATGCATGACTTATAAAACACTTTAATAGCTTTGTGCAAAACTATTGCATCTTGAATGACAAAGAAGTGCAGAAGTTATAAAATAAATTTAAAAAGTCATTTAAAAATACCTTTTACTTTCACTAATTTGCTACTTCTAGGAAAATGTTACCTGCAGTATGGGAAGCTTCTATCTGATTCCCCCCCAGACTCCATTAACTTAATCAAATCATCGTAACTTGGGGCTTGCCAACCTCATTATCATGTATTATGTAGTTGTGTTTTAAATTCATTAGACAGAGACCTTCCATTTAAAGCACATTAGTTTCTCCACTCTTCTGAAACCTTTTTAGCCAGAGGTGGAAATTTATAAGGTCTAATGCAGTATCCAAAAAGAAAGACATTTGATTTGGGATTTTTTTTGTTGGAGTAACAGCTGAAGCAGTTTTACCTATGAAATTAATGAAGCCTATTCTTCACAGCCCCTTACATATTCCTGTGTCTAATTTTATACTTTACACTTTTACTGCTTTAATTAGTACAGCATTTCTCAACAGGGGCAATAAACAATGCCCAGAGAATTCCAAACTCCTCAGCTTGGGGATGATCGCCATTTGAGAATCACAGACTTAAAATCTCCCCTTCCTTCAAATTTTATAAGATTCCACCACACAAAACCTGCATCTGGCCTGGATAGAAGTTATCAAAAGAAGCATCAAGGACCAGCTCCATGGCCTAGTGTTTAAGTTCATCATATTCCTCTTTGGTGGCCCAGGTTTCGTTCCAAGCAAGGACCTACAGCACTTGTCAGCAGCCATGCTGTGGCAGTGACCCATATACAAAATAGAGTAAGATTGGCACAGATGTTAACTCAGTGAAAATTTTCCTCAGCAAAAAAAAAAAAAAAAAAAGCATCAAAGTTTAATATTCCTTTAATTATAACCTAGAGTATTATGTGTGAAGGACTTTTTTTTACTCCATACATTTTTGTGACTTTTAACTCGCAAAATACCTTAGAAGCTTGGTTATAAAGATTCAGTGGTCTAGCATGTAAATGTCACTTAAATTAACTTTTTGATGGAGATATTGTTTAATGAAATAGAGAGAAAAAAATTCTACCTAGTATTTAAGACCACAAGTGCTTAACTACTATATGACTGACTAACTGGTACATCTCTGAACCTGATGCAATTTTACTCCAAATAATTTAGAGAATGATTCCTCAAAATGTCATTATTTCTATATGCTCTGCAATACCACAAATATAATAAATATCATTTTTGCAATACTCAATAAGTAATAATCTCATACTTATTGATAAGTCACTGTATGCTCAACACTGGGCTGATTGCTTTCCATGAGATCTCATGTCTCTTTTCATCTTTGCAACAACCTAGTGAATCAGGAGCTATTATAACATGCATTTTATTGATTGGAAAACTTGAGTCTAAAGAGATTAGTTGGTTTCCTAAAGTTCAAGGTACTAGTATATGAAAAATAGCATGTTTCAAGTGTGGGGTGCTTGCAAATCCTACAGTGCTATGACTGATTTCTCCATCATAACTGTGATAACCTGCCATTACATTACTAAGTAAGATGCAATTAATCAAAGGGAACCATCCAAAAAATGTATTCGAATTTATATTAGTCATTGTGCCATCAACTTTTTCCAGACACTCAACAATGCCAATAATTTCTCCTTCCAGACTTTGCAGTCGAAAGCAATAGAAGTATCTAAAAACTGTGTAAAAAGTTTTTCTGCAAAACTGAACCAGGGCTTTTCCAAGTTATTGTATGGAATTCTGAGGAAGTCACATGCAGAAATACTAATCTTTGAGCACTGAGCATTCAGCAATTGAGCATGTTCATTGCCTTTGCTATGTTGGAAGGAGACAGGAAGCATTGGAAAGGCATTGTAAAAATACCTGTTCTTCCCATTAAAATTAAGTTATCTACCCTTTGTGGAGAGTGCCAACAGATTGTAGAGACAAGTGTCTCCGGATCACCAAAATCTC
Source organism: Equus caballus (assembly GCF_041296265.1). Lineage (NCBI taxonomy): Eukaryota > Metazoa > Chordata > Mammalia > Perissodactyla > Equidae > Equus > Equus caballus. The sequence continues at coordinate 25,238,401 of NC_091709.1, read as the reverse complement.
AGATTATAGAGACACACAAAAACCGTTACACACAAAACACTTCAAAACTGTGAAGAGACTAGATCTTAATTGTCCTCATCACAAAAAAGAAATGATAATTAAGTGGTGTGATAGAGTTGTTAGCTAACGCTATGGTGATAAACATGCTGTAATAAATAAATGTATCAAATCAACATGCTGTATACCTTAAACTTACACAGTGTTATATGTCAAATACATCTCAATTAAAAGAAAAATACTTCCAGGCAAGCAGTTTCTCATTCAGAAGACAACTTTGACGCAGCTTATCTTTTTTATGCATGTCACTCATTGTATATACTCATATTCTCTCTTAATTAATTCAAACTCACTTAATCTAAATAAAATCTTTCTGAAGTAAATGTCCCTATCTTGATTTCATATTCATGCACGGTAAGGTTTAAGGATATCAAAACACTTGCACAAAACCTGTTTTCCCAGATACAATCTTTTGTTTTTAGCAACTTTTTTATAGCCCATCCTAAACTCTAGTACGGTCATCCAGGCAATGGATTTTAACATACCCTATTTTTTTTTTTTTTTTTAAGATTGACACCTGAGCTAACAACTGCTGCCAATCTTTGTCTTTTTTTTTTCCTGCTTTTTTCTCCCCAAATCCCCCCCAGTACATAGCTGTATATTTTAGTTGTGGGTCCTTCTAGTTGTGGCATGTTGGACTCTGCCTCAACATGGCCTAATGAGCAGTGCCATGTCCGCACCCAGGACCCAAACCCTGGGCCGCCGAAGCTGAGCACGCGGACTTAACCACTCGGCCGCAGGGCTGGCCCCATAGCATACCCTATTATTTAATAATGTAGATTGAATCATATAATTTTACAGTTGAATATGTCTTAAAGAACACAAACAGGATGAATAATACAAGGGTGAAATTACTTGAATACTAAATTAAGTCCTCAATCCATAAGCTATCTTTTGAAGATACAAAAAATATGTCAAAATGGACATATAAAGGAGAAAAGTGACTTACTTTACACTACTTCAAGAAGCAAAACTTAGAACAATAAATGGACTCAACAGGGAAACATAGTTTAGAAGAATTTTCTAGCAGGCAAAAAGAAATTACCTTTCTTATGAGACATTTAGATCCTAGATTGCCAGTGTTCAAGCAAATGGACAATGACTTGGAAGATAAGATATGCAGTCAACTTTGGTGTCTAATAGATTCTTCTGCTAGATGATATTTTCACTTGTATTCAACTCAGATGTTCTTTGAATTGCTCTGTAGTTATTCTAATTCAATGACATTTAAGCAAATGTAATGCTCGCATTCTGGGAAAGACAAGACAAAGAATGTCCTATATACATGGATATTAGAACGCAAATTATCCCTGATATAAAGTAATCCAGCTAAAATTTTGACATTTCCATGCAAATAACACCAGAGATTAACAGAACATTTTTGTCTTTGGCATGGAATACTTTTGCTCCCTGGTTCTTCCCCTAGTTTAATGCTTTTAAATTTCCAAATCAGGTATCACTACTTTGTGACAACTTCTGTCACCCTCTCTATGCTAACTTCTATTAATCCTAGCTGAGGCAATCACTTCCTCAGCTTGTTACTTCATCTACCAAATAATGTGCTAGACGAAGAAAGTAAATAGCCATTTATTATTGCTTTTTATTCCCAACTGCCTAGAATAATATTTTGCAAATAATGGGTGTCAAAGAAGCATTTATTTTATAGAAGAAGGAATTAATGACTGCATGAATAAACGTTATTTGATATTATCATGTAATATATCAACTACATATAAATGTTATAAGGTATTTATATTAATTTAAGACTTCATAGAGATATCCAATAAATTAATAATCTATTAACAAAGAAATAGAAAAATTATCCATTCTGGAAGGAGATGTAGAAAGAAATTGGACCAGGAAGCAGTAAACTTGAACTTGAATTCTTGTTTGATTGTTTAAGAACTCTGAGTCCTTGTTTCTTTCAGCTTTAAAGTAAACTTATGTTATGCCTGCACATTATCTACAAATACCTTTAAATTAGCAATGTACGTTGCCCTCAAACATTGAAAATACCTGATTAAAATTTCAACAAATTTAGGGTCTCTCTGATTACAAGGGAACATGATATTTCTAGAGTGAAAAAGCTATTTTAAGAGCTCCCTTATGCTAGAAAATATATTTAAAGGGCTAAGATCTAGTGAATAAAATATACTTGCTATATTAGTTCATTTTCATAATATTAAAAATAATATTGTTTTAGATAATTCAGCATATTAAGATAAATTGCCTTAAAAGATTATAGAGAAAGAAGTTTCTTTTCTTTTTTCAACTAGACGCTATAAATATCAATTCAACTTATGGGTATAATGTGAATACCCAATATCCGCTTAAGCACAGGTTCAAAGATTTCAAAGGACCTTATTGACAAAATGCATCGTAACAGCTCATATAAGCTGTTATAGCCTAGCGAGCTAAACTCTCCCTTAATATTGATTTATAAAGCTGTAAGCACTATTAAAGAACAAAACATAGTGGTATTTTTAAAATTCTTTATTGGTTTACCTATCAGCTCAAGAATAGTAAATAACAAACATTTTTTAATACTGTAGACATGTGTGAAAAGTTTGTATTGCTGTATCTTACTGATCCAATATAACAGTTCAAAAAGGCGGGGGGGCGGGGGGGGGCAGGGGTGTTGGTTGATGAATTTTTATAGCAAAAGGAGAAAGTTGAGAAGAGATAGTAAGAATGAGTTTTGGGTCAGCCTCCATAGATCTAGTTTAGTGTAAGTCAGAATATATTTTCTTTAGTTCAAATCTTTAACTATGTAGCTCACAAAAGCATAGCCAAAGGAAAAATTTCTTCCATGTTGAAGAAAGGATTTTCATTTACAAATTTCTAAACTTATAAATAGGCTCAAAGACTGAGTTCTTAAATCAGCATGTGGTTTCAATTTTAGGAACATAATTGCAAAATGTCTTTAACTGTCCTAAACAAACTTCCTGATTCAAATCATCCAAAGGCAAATCATATTTCTGAAAGACCAAAAGTAAAATGCACGATATTTCTAAGCAAGATTGTGTATTTAGATTGACTTATAGACATTTAACAATTATATTACATGAAGTGGTAATAGAGTAACTTCACTCTGCAGAAACAACACAAGCAAGTAGATTCAAGTCTTTAGTGTTATATCTAGATGTAACAAACAATAAATTCCTCCTCCAAGGATCTTAAAATGACAGTAATAACATTCAAATATAATGTGAATTACAAATGCAAGAGCACACAATAACGTTCTAAAAAATTTGGCATTGCAGGATCTTTTGTGGTTACCCTACAGACATAGCATAGATTCCTCCACCGCAAATTGCGTGCAGATGTTGAAATTGGTGACACCACACACAGAAATGAAGAAGTTAGGAAAAAGGTTATTCGTCACCTAACAGGCTTTCTAGGGAGCATAGGGAAGGCTTCCAAGAAGGTCTGAAAGTGGCTTGAGAGCAGGGAAAGGAAACTGACTTGGAGATTTTGGTGGTTACGGGGTAGGGGTTCAACAGTGTTCCTCCGCGCTGGCTGAGGCCAGCATGTTTGAACTTCCCACCAGCATCGAAGGAGGGAGCACTGGACTTTCTCACTATCTTGTTCAGAAGTGGGCAGAAAAGGAAGAGGGGTGCTGAGATTTGAAAGTTGTTAGAAGTCAAACATTAAAAATAGAGTTAGACTCATTTTTACAGAAACAAATCCGGTTTTCAGCAGAGAAACCTCATATTTTCCATTAGTGCTGTCAATATCATCATCATCATTACCAGAACTATTCTCGTCAGCATATCATCATAATCACCATTATCACAATCATCTTTTGTATAAAAATCTATGGATTATAGATAAATTTCACAGTAATTTCTAAATACTTTTTCCAAGTAACAGAAGATTGACACAAATTTTAATTTTAAAGATAATAAAACCGGCTTTGCATGTCATCCTTAATGCACTTGAATTTTTCTGGTTCATACTTGAATAAAAATGAATAAATTATTACTTGCTTGATTATTTAGAATCTCTATAAAATAGATTTCATTTGGTTTAATTTAGAATCTGGTTATCACATCAAAAACTTCACATTTTAAGCACAAATGGTATTTTTAAGTTTGTAAAAGATAAAATTTATGTACATACATTTTTGCTGCAAAGAACAAAGAAAAGTAACCCATCACTATGTTATCACTGTATTTGGATATTGTAAAAAAACACGTTAAATTGTGGTGTATTCGGTCCCATATTTCTTATTTTTCTCTCTTGTGCAAAATGCTAATGAATTATATTCTAGACATATTGAATATATTATGAAGATCACTTTCGGCCTGAAATACAGTCTTTCTTAAAATTATACCCTTGAAACATGTGGACAAAAAAAATTTGATTTTTCAGGAAGTTTGCTATAAGTTCTGCATTTTAAATTATATGCCTTTTATTTGGTGAAATTTGTAACATGACAGTCACAAATATTATAGTATATTTAAGATTCTGAAATATACTACTGCAAAGTTTTAGTCGACTATTGTAATATCCCTAAGCCTTATTCTGAATCACTTTAATAGCCCCAAATTTTCCAATATTTAGTTACTTTGAAAACACTAAGATAGCTATTTGGGCAGCTAACCAGTGGGAGTTATTTCTATGCATTTCTTTTAGATAATCTTATAACTGTTAAGTCAAAAGGATAAACTAACCAATCTAAGTCAAAATGCTTTATAAGTAGGTCTCTGTGAACAAAATAGATATTTTCTCTTTCTTTTGCTGCAGTTGAAATAGAATTTGTTTTATTTATTTCATTTTGTCATAGCTTGTGTGTTTGCCCTTTACAAGTATATGGCAGCTTTGCACTCCGCATCACCACAGCATATATATAGTACAAAACAGGTACATTTTTTTCTCTTAGTTCAATAAGCCCGGTATATACATATCAATAAATATAATTTGGGAAACATTTTGTACCTAAAGCTATTGGATTTCCAATAGTCAGAAAGAATCACAACTTTAGGTAATAAAAAGAAAAGTTTATCTTAACTGTGCATTTCTGTTTGTTTGTTTGAGGAAGATTAGCCCTGAGCTAACTACTGCCAGTCCTCCTCTTTTTGGCTCAGGAAGCCTGGCCCTGAGCTAACATCCATGCCCATCTTCCTCTACTTTATATATGGGACGCCTAACACAGCATGGTGTGCTAAGCGGTGCCATGTCCATACCCGGGATCCAAACTGGCGAACCTGGGGCCGCCAAGAAGCGGAACGAGCAAACTTAACTGCTGCACCACTGGGCCGGCTTCTGGGTACTTTGTATTTTGAGGAATTATGGGGAGAAAATATAAGTAAAATCCTTTTTTATTCACATTATGCATTTTGTTTTTTTTAGTTGGATTTCAAATAAGCTGTTCTTTTATAATTTTATCCTTTCACCCAACGTGGCTTTTTTTGTCATCCAAAAGCAAAGGGTATTAAAATAATAATAATAAAGAAATAAAGGCAAAAAATGTTTCAATTAAAAACATTTTTTAAAAAGTGTTAAACATAAAACTGTGTGTTGAAAGCTCTTCTCCCAGTTTGCATGAAGTAATTATTATTTTGCTAATGGTGCATAACAAAGTACCCAGAATTTAACTTCTTAAAAAGATGTCCATTGCTTAGCACATGGTTCTGTAGATCTGAAGTCTGGCATGGGACAGCTAGATTCCCTTCTTAGGGTATAACAAGTTTAAAATCAACATGTTGGTTAAGCAGAGTTCTTGTCCTGAGGCTCTAGGAGAAAATCTGCTTCCCTGACAATTCTTACCATTGCTATTATCAACTGTTAAGTCAAAGGGATAAACTAATCAATCTAAATCAAATTGTTTTATAGGACGGTCTCTGCACAAAACAGATATTTTCTCTTTTGCTGCAGTTAAGATTCTACTTCCTTGTGGCTATAGGACTGAGGTGCCCCTTCCCTTGCTCCTTGTTACCAGATGCCACTCTCGGCTTTTTGAGGCCTTCCTCATTCCTTGACATTGGCGCTCTCCATCTTTAAGGCAGAAATATTACTAAGAAGCCATCTTGTACTTGAAATACTGACTTCTTTGATCAGTAGAAGTACAGTAGTCCCCCCCATCTGCAGGGGATACATTCCCAAAGCCCCAGTGGATGCTTGAAATATCAGATAGTATCAAATCCTATATATACTATGTTTGTTTCCTATATATACATACTTATGATAAAGTTTAGCTTATAAATTAGGCATAGTAAGAGATTAACAACAATAACTAATAATAAAATAGAATAATAATAATATACTGTAGTGAAAGTTACTGTAGACGTTAGCAACCTCAGGGTATGATTTTTTCTTTCCTTATTCAGGTGTGAACTTTCACCTTTTCACTTAAAGAAAGGACTTTACGCCTTCTCTTTGGCATATCTGAATTGCCAGCATCACTACTCTTGCACTATTCTTACTAATGCACTACCCTTGCATTATTAAGTAAAATAATGGTGACTTGAACACAAGCACAGCAATACCATGACAGTCAGTCTGATAACCTAAATGGCTACTAAGTGACTAAAACAGGTTATACAGCGTATACACACTGGACAAAGGGATGATTCACGTCCCAAGCGGGATAGAGCAGGATAGCACAAGATTTCATCACGTGATTCAGAACAGCGCGCAATTTAAAACTTATGAATTGTTTATTTCTGGAATTTTCCATTTAATCTTTTCAAACCTCATTGACCATGGGTAACTGAAACCACAGAAGGTGAAACCGTGCAAAGCAAAACCTCGGATAAGGGGTGACTACTGGAAACTCTCTGCTGTTAAAGGACTCATGTATAAGATCAGGCTTACCCAGATAATCTCCATATCATAAAAATCATAAAATGAACATAACCTAATCATGACAGTAAGATCCATTATATTCACATGGTCCCAGAGATTATGCATAATGTTTACACTACACAGAGGTGGGAAATCTTGGAGGCCATCTTAGAATTCAGCCTATTATAGTCTTCACACTATATCCTCACAGGTACAGAATACATTTACCCACTCCCAGTGTCTCCAAGGTTCTCATCCATCACAGCATTAGTTCAAAGTCCAAAAAGCTCATGTAAATCTTTTCATTACAAGAAAGTCCACAATTTCATTTTCTAAATCATCTGTCAGGAGCAGGTAACGCTACTGAGTGTCATCTGTTATTAAGTACAAATCCTAGGCACAGTTGAGTCCATGACACTAAAAACACAAATAGTCTGAGCTGAACATTTCCAATATACAGTGGAATGGCAGGAAAAGAATGACATTTTTTGACATTCTGGTTCAAAAAAGCAAAAAAAAAATGAGTAGTTAAAAAGAGTTCACCAGACCAAAGTAGTTTTGAAATCCAGACAGGAACTCAAGCTGGATTTCCTTGATTGGGATTCAAGCCCTGGGAATAATCCTCTACAGCGTTTGGATCGACCCTCTGAGCTCTTGGCTCTGCCCTCTGAGATTTTGGTTGTGAAATCTGAGCCATGAATATTTTTCATGAATGTTAGCAGTGTTTTTGTTTCTGAGTTGTTTTACCAGTCTAGTCGCCGGAAATAGAATTTATGGGTTTTAATAGCTTTCCTTTATTTTCTACTCTCTCAGTCCCTTTCAGTCCAAGTTGCCAGTGTCGTTGCTTATATAATCCTCTCTAAAGTCCTGTGGGCCTTTTGTGGAGTTCACTGATTTTCATCGGTTAGACAAAGCCATGTCCACATATCTTTCTGAGATAGTACCTTTGGCTCCTACTGATATGAATGAAGGATAATTCCTTTAAACTTCCTAGATGCCTTATGGTTGAATCAAGAATCAAGAGTTTGCAATTTGGATAGGCTGAGAATTTCCCGATTCACCAGTACCTGATTCATCTTGTTTAACAGTTCTTCCCTCAATTCACCTCTTTCCTCTTTCGTTTTACTAAAAAAGCAAGAAGAAATCAAGACACAGCTTCAAAATTTTGCTTAGAAATCTTATTAGCTATATATCCAGTTTCTTCATTTACAGTTTCTGCTTTACCAATAACTACAGGACACAATTTTGCTAAGTTTTCTGCCACCACGTAACAAGAATCATCTTTCATCCAGTTTCCAATAACATCATTGTTGCTTCCCTCTAAGCCTTCCGCAGCAGGGTGTATGAAGTTCAGATTTCTGCTAACATTCTGTTAATGGTGATTTAGTCTTTCTGTAGGGCTATTTACAATTTCTTTATAATGCTCTTTACTTTTTTCTGAACCCTTACCTACAGCATCTTTAAAATCTCTATTTCTACTAAGAACCTGCTCAAGAAAGTCTAAGCTTTTAATACCATGTTCTTCGAAATTCTTCTGCCTCTTCCCATTGCCCAATTCCAAAGCCACTTGCATCTTTTAGGTTTTTGTTAAAATAGCACCCAACTTTGGGTACAAAAGTTTATATTAGTTTCCTGCTCTTGCATAACAAATTACCACAAATTTAGTGACTTAAAAGGCATCAATTTATTAACTCACAGTTCTAGAAATCAGAAATCTGGTACAGCATGACTGGACTCTTTGCTTAGACTATCATGAGGCTGAAATCAAGGTGTTGGACAGGCTTAGTTTTCTTCTGGAAGTGCTGGTGAAAAATCTACTTCCAAATTTAATCTTGTTTTTGGCAGAGTTCAGTTTCCTGTAGTTGTAGGACTGAGGTCTCCATATCCTTGATAGGTGTTGGTTGGGGATTTCTCTCAACTCTTTGATGCTGTCTGTATTCCTTGATATATGGTCACTTCCATCTTCAAATGAGCCACATTATATGGAATCATTTTTTGTGCTTTCAATCTACGACTTCCCCTTCTTCAGTTAGCAGAAGACTCTCTCCTTTCAAAAGGCCATGTGATTAGGTCAAGTCCACTCAGATAATCTCTTTGCCTTAAATTTGACCATGTTACATAAATAAGCTAACTACAGGAGTAAAATCCATAATACTTACAGTACTTGGGATTATGGAGCTCATAGAATCAGAAAATCTTGGCAGCCATCTCAGAATTCTGCATACTCCACCAAATTGTTACATTTTCAGGAAATATGTGAACCATTTGATGTCATTTTGACGTATCTGCCGTTAGTATTTACACTATAGATGTTAGCGATCTAAAGACCCAAGCTTTTTGTTGTTGTTGATTATTGTCTTTGTGGAATTTGTGTGTGTATGTAGAGAGTTTGCCAGCACATCATTTCATGTATGTATGAGATATATATCTATATCTATCTATCTATCCATCCATCTATAACAGATAAATACATATAGATAGAGAGACAAATACATGTAGATAGATAATAGATACATTGATGGAAAAGTTGAGAAAACAATACAGCACAATAGTCCATTCCTTTGCCTAGATTCACCAAATACAACATTTTGTCACATTTGCTTCTGTCTGTCTTGTTTTCTTATAGGCTCAGCCCTCTGTATCCACGGGTTCTGCATCTGAAGATTCAAACAACTATGAATCAAAAGGCCTGTGATGGTTGTGTCTGTACACATATAGACTTGTTTTCCTTGTCCGTATTCCCTAGATAATATAACAACTATTATATAGCATTTGCACAGTAGTAGGTATCATAGGTAATCTATAGACGATTTAAAGTATATAGAAGGATGTATCCAGGTTACATGCAAATACCACACCATTTTATATATCAAAAAATTCATCCACAGATGTTGGTATCCACAGGGGTTCTGGAACCAATCCCCTGCAGATACCAAGGGATGAATGCATGTGTAAATACTGTTATTGCATTCCAACAATAAAGGATTATTTCCTTGCTTTTCACTACTCCTTATTTGCGTGTTTCCTTTCTGACTGCAAAAGCCGTGGCTTCTACAACATCAATATATTTAGTCATTTGTTCAATACTACAATATGCACATGAACACAAAAGTAGTTTCAGAATATCTATACTCAGACCACTACAGCAAACAAAGGTAATAAGTAGAATTCAAAATTAGTATACAGTTCCTATTTTTTTTTCCAGGAAGAGTAGCCCTGAGCTAACATCCGCCGCCACTCCTCTTTTTGCTGAGGAAGATTAGCTCTGAGCTAACATCTATGCCCATCTTCCTCTATTTTATATGTGGGACGTCTGCCACAGCATGGCTTAATAAGCAGTGCTAGGTCTGCACCTGGGATCTAAACCAGTGAACCCCGGGCTGTGGCTGAAGTGGAGCACATGGACTTAACCACTATGCCACTTGGCTGGCCACTACAGTTCCTTTTTTTTATTTGACCAACGATATATAAGCAAAGTATTGTGTTTAAATTAACTTAGATGCTTTCTTTTCTTTTCTTTCTTTCTTTATTTAATTAATTTATTTATAATACAGTTAAATTTTGCGTTCTGTTTGTATTCTATTTGAGCAATTTTTCCCTCCATCCTTGTTGAATATGTGAATTTTTGAATATGTGAAACACTAACATGGTTATAAAAGTGAAAACTGTAAAAAAATATATATACTGAGAAAACTGTCACTTCCTCTTACATGCCTTCATCTCCATTCCTATGCATCTATTCCTCTATAAATTTCATAAGTTCCTGGTTAATTTTCCTCTATTTTTAAAAATTACTAAAAGCACAAAACTATGCATGCTGAGGGTTATTTTTTCATTTTGTCACTTAGAATATCCTAAAATTCACTCCATATCAGTTCACAATTTATTCAACAATAATTTATTTATTTTAATTTTAATTTTTATAGCCGTAACGTTGGCTTATAACATTATATAACTTTCAGATGTACATCATAATATATTTCGAATCCTGTGTACATTACTTACGTTCACCACCCAAAACTAAGTATAGTCCATCACCACACAAAGGGGTGAGCCTGATCACCCCTTTGCCGTCCCCCCTGCCCCCTTCCACTATGGTAACCATCAATCCAATCTCTGTTGCTATGTGTGTGTTTGTCGTTGTTTTTATCTTCTACTTATGAGTGAGATCATATGGTATTTGACTTTCTCCCTCTGACTTATTTCACTTAGCATAATACCCTCAAGTTCCCTCCATATTGTCACAAATGGCTGGATTTCATCATCTCTTATGGCTGAGTAGTATTCCATTGTGTATATATGCCACATCTTCTTTATACATTCAGCCCTTGATGGGCATCTAGGTTGCTTCCAAGTCTTGGCTATTGTGAATAATGCTGCACTAAACATAGGGGTATATGTAACATTATGCATTTGTGTTTTCAAGTTCTTTGGGTAAATACCCAGCAGTGGAAAAGCTGGATCATATGGTAAATCTATTCTTAATTGTCTGAGGAAACTCCATACTGTTTTGCATACTGGCTGCACCAGTTTACACTCCCACCAGCAGTGTACAAGGGTTCCCTTCTCCCCACATCCTCTCCAACACCTGTTGTTTTCTGTCTTCTTAATTATAGCCTTTCTGACCGGAGTGAGGTGATACCTTATTGTAGTTTTGAGTTGCATTTCCCAGATAGCTAATGATAGATTTCTTGTAGGAACATGTATAGTTTTTATTTTCTCTATATTTTGCAATAATAAATAATATGGCAATTAATAACATTGTACATACAAATTTTGTAATATTAGAGGTATATAACCTGGGTAGGTTTCTAGAAGTAAGATTGCTGGATCAAAGAGTAAGGGCATAGATACTAATGATACTGTCTGGTTCCTCTCCAGAGGAGAGTCTATGGTTCTGCATTGCCATAGCGATGTATCAGAATGCTTGTTTTCCCACAGCATTGCCAACCAAGGATATTGTCAGACTTTGTAATTGTTGTCAAACCAATAAGCTAATAATGTGTATTTAATTGTGATTAATTTATATAATCTATATTATGCAATGATTTTTAGCACTTACACATATTCTACGAATATTAAAAATTTTAAACTTAAAAATAAACTCATTCTAAAGAAATATGCATGTATACCTATTGCTCACTTAGAACAAAGGTTATATAAAAGCTTCAGGCTGGCTGGTGTTTAATTAGGCATGTAAATTTACTTTTAACGTGATCTATTTCTTCAGAGAAGTCTGATTAGCAACATACCTCATATTCTATAATAATTAGTATATTATGGCCAATGACTGAGTATGTGGAGTTTGTTGGAGAATGTAGCTATAGATAACAGCGTAGAAAAGAAATATATATGTGTATACATATAAAGGAGAATATGCCCTTTTTTCCTTCTTGCCCGATTGCTTGAGCTGGACACTAATCCGCCTCCCTTGGTGGTCCAGGTTCTCAGGCCTTTGGACTTGGACTGAATTACACCACTGTCTTTCCTGGGTCCTCAGCTTACAGATGGCAGATCGCATGACTTCTCAGCCTCCGTAATTGTGTGAGTGAATTCCTTATGATCAATCTTTTCCTATACGCATGTACTATTGGTTCTAGTTCTCTGACGAAGACTGTGGCCACCAGGAGAGTCTCATTTTCAGGCTAGCTCACAATTCATTCTCCATAAATTCATCAAAATTACCATTTACGTGTTCCTATGACTTTATGGTTCTGGGAGCTTCTGATCCAGGCAATCATATCTTGGAAATATCTCTCTGAATGCTCAAAATCTGGGAAGCCAGATGTTGGGGTAGCGATTTGACCTACAACCTAAATTCTCCAAAGGATCTAAAAAAAGATTTGCTTTCAGTTTATTCAGCTTTTTCTTCTTCTAACGGTGGGGTGATGACTTCCAATTTCTTTACATTTTAGAGCTGAACCTGGAAGTCCCATGATTTTTCTTAATAAATTCTTTTATTATAGCTCCAAACAAAATCCAAAATATATACAGATTATGAATGCATACTTCAATGAATATTACAACGTAATTACATTTGTGTAAATGTGATCTAGATAAAGTTACAGAAGTTGAACAGAACCTTAGAAGTACCCCCATTGACATCTCCCAATCACTATTCTATCCTTTCTCTACAAGGGTGACCATTACACTGACTATACATGGTACTACTAAAATCTTTGTATAGTGTTGTTCATTTGTGTAATTTATATAAGTGGCATCATTCATCATTTATCATTTTGTGTCTGGTTCTTTCATGCAATCATTTATTTGAGATTTATGCATGCTATTGCATGTAGCAATAATATTTTTATTTTCATTGCTATATAGTATTCTACAGACTAGAAACATCGCAATCAAATACTTTTAACTATTCAGTGGCCATTCAATTTTTCCCCCAGTTTTTAATCTGTTTCAATGCTGGTGATCATTCTTGAATGTGTTATTTGGCACACATATACATACACATACTTTAGCATTATTTCAGAGTGATGACTGCTAGGTCAGTTACATGAATATTTTATTTCATGGATAGTGCCAATCAGCTTTCCAAAGGGGTTGCACAAATTTATACATTTTAATACATTTCATTGTATATGTTATATGAATTTAAAAAAATTAACTGCTTTTGTTATATAAGGAAGATAAAATCACATGTAATATAAGTTAATTTATTACAATTGTATTTTTTAAAGTGTTACTAAACCAAGTTTTAACAACTCTTACTGAGGACGTGTCAGTTAAGACTAGATAACCATCTGCTGTTATGCCTATAGGAAGGTTGCTGGAATATTCTGAAAATGATGTGGTGATTTTTAAGTCATTTATACATTCTCTTACATATGATTCGACTTCAATATTCATCCTTGGTTATGAATCATTATTTTTCACTAATTAAATTAACTGTAATGTATACCTCTTTTATTTTATCATAGCAAATTTATTTAAAAATTGTATTTGTATTACTAGGTTCAAAATAATATCTGTATTATGAGGTTTAAAATACTATTTTAAGCACTACCATAGTTGCTTTACTTACTCTGGCATGCCTGTAGGCTGAGCTTAGCTTCTTAAATTTACATACTTACATAATAATAGATTCATACATATGTGTGTGTGCCAGTGCTGCAGGCCTTCAGGGCTGGGCCCTGTTGCTGCTTCTGTGCTCCCTGTACCCTGGGGGGCTTCCCAGAAGGATGATGCTGCCTAAACACCACCAGCTGGAGGCCCGGGCCTGTGGAGACCACAGTAGGGGGCTCTGGCCCCGTCCCTCTCAGCCCTTGGCTCAGGCTAGTCTACAGCCGTGATGTGATGGGTCCCACATTCTATAAGTAATTGATATATTACCCCGCTGGGACGTGCGCTGGGCAAATCCCCTGGCTGGGCCCACAGAAGAGAGGTTTAAGGGAGCAGGACAGCCATGACAGCAACCTCCAGAGTAGGCTTCCTCAGGAAGCTCAGTTTTTCTCCCAGAATTGCCATATGCACCCTCCGCTCTGCATCCCGACTCAACTTACCACAGACCCAGAGAACCAGGGATGAAAGGCTCTTAGCTGGAGAAAGCCAACAACCACCCATGGGGTTTTGCACCCCGTGGGCCTGAACCCCCCAGTCCAACCATGCCTCTGACACCAGGAGCCCTCCAGTGCTGGAGTCCAGACAGACAGCATGTCACTGCGCCTGTGTGGATTGCCTCTGGGAGGGCGGGCCTTCTCAGCACGTGGGGACCCTGGCAGCATCAATGACTTCCTCTTTTCTCCTGCCTGCTGTGGCTACCAAGTGCACATGCATCTCCCGAGCGGCCCCTGCTGGCCTCTGAGGATCACAGTCTCCTCGGTCACCCTGGCCCAGCTCGGGGTTATATTTTGGGGCACCTTTGGCTCCAGTCTTGGGGACAGGTGGGCTCTGGGATGGGCTAGTGAATGCAGGATCAGGAGAAGCCGCTGTCTCTCGTAGGCCTGGCCAGGGTTCGAACTGGTGACCTGTGAGCAGAAGGCTGTCACAGGATCTTTCATAAAGGTGACTTCAGTGTCCCCAGGCTGTTTCTGTTATGAGGCCAGCAGATACTTTTATGGTGGTCTGGCAGGCGCTGCACCTCGGTTTTAGCCCCTTTCAGGCAGGTGGAGCCTCAACGTGAGAAATTTATCCAAAGAACTTGAAAACACAAAGGCATAAAGATACTTGCACCCTTATGTTCATTGCAGCATTATACACAATACCCAAGACATGGAAACAACCTAGGTGCCCATCAAGGGACAAATGGATAAAGAAGATGCGGTATTTATACATGATGGACTACTACTCAGCCATAAGAAATGATGAAATCGGGCCATTTGTGACAACATGGATGGACCTTGAGGGTATTATGCTGAGTGAAATAAGTCAGAGGGAGAAAGTCAAATACCATATGATCTCACTCATAAGTAGAAGATAAAAACTACAAAAAAAAAAAAATCACATAGCATTGGAGATTGAACTGGTGGTTACCATTGGGGAACGGGGGCGGGGGGAGGGCAAAAGGGGTGATTAGGGTCACATGTGAGGGGATGCACTATAATTAGTGTTCGGGAGGTAAACATGATGTAATGTATCCAGAATTTGAAATATGATGTACATCGGAAAAAAATAAAAATTAAAAAAAAAAAAGAAATTAAGGAATTGTGCCTCCAAAAAACATATACTGAGGACGGCAATCTGCTTTACTGAGTCCACGGATTCAAAAGCCAATGTCATTCAGAAACATCCTCATAGACACATCCATAAATAGTGTTTAATTGCACACCCTGTGGCCAGTCAAGTTGACACATAAAATTAACTATCACCAAGGCCCGCACTCTTTCATGGGCTTTACCTCCAGGCATGCCACCTGGTTTTCAAGAGGAAGATCCCAGAAAGATTCCCTCATGGTTCTGACAGACGGAAGGGAAGAATAATCATTTTGAAATTTTTTCAGAGAGTTCTGCATAGTAAAGTCTTGCTTTGCAGTGGAAAAGACTTTACTAGAGTCTTATCTTACTGAGTGAGGAGCATTCCACCAACTACAGCCCCTTTTAGCCTCATGTCCTACCTAAAGTGGGAAAAAGCTGTACCTCTAGCGAAAGACTTGTGAACGGCACACCTCAGAGACACACGCTCATCAAAAGACTGAAATTTAGGGGGCCAGCCCTGTGGCTCAGTGATGAAGTTGGCGCACTCCACTTCGGCTGCCTGGGGTTCGCTGGTTCAGATCCTAGGGGTGGACATACACACTTCTCATCAAGCGATGTCAAGCCATGCTGTGGTGGCGTCCCACACAGAAGAACTAGAATCATTTACAGTTAGGATATACAATTATGTACTGGGGCTTTGGGGAGGAAAGAAAAGAGAGAGGAAGATTGGCCATAGATGTTAGCTCAGGGCCAATCTTCCTCACCAAAAAGTATACCTTTGAAAAAAAAAAGAGAGCTAAATTTAATCATAAGATTCTCCTGCCACACAGCTTACTACCACACCAGCAGGGATAAAGTATAGTTGATTCCTATTATTTCTAAATTCTGTATTTGTATATTCATCTACTTCCTAAGAATTTATTTGTAACTTCAAAATCAGTACTGTTGGAGATTTTTTGGTCATTTACGGACATGTACAGAGTAGTGAAAAATATTAGTCTCCTGACATGCATGTCCCAGCCGAAGTGGAAGAAGGAGACGCTCTGTCTTCTTGTTTCTGCTCTCATACTATAGACGTGCCCTTTTTTTTGGTCTATTTACTGCCACATTTTTAAAGTTTTTGTGTTGCTTTTGGCGATTTTACTGTTTAAAATGGCCCCAAGTGAAGTGCTGAAATGCTGTCCGGTGTTTCCCAGTGCAAGAAGGCTGTGCCTTTCTGAGAAAATTAATGTTTTACATCAGCTTCACTCAGGCATGAGTTACAGCACTGCTGGTTGTGAGTTCAGTGTCAATGAATCACAATATGGTACCTCCATAAAAAGGGAGAAGAATTGCACTGATCTGCACATGAGGCTGCTCTGGAAAGTGCTAAAGAATCATCTATAGTGTGTGATAAAACTATTGAAAATATGGAAAAGTGGCTAAATTTTTGGATTCACAAGAAAAAATATACTAAAAAAAAGATAGTGAGGCTAAAAGCTAAAGAAATTTAGGATCATGTTACCCAGGGTCAGGAAAATGCTAGACCCTTCTCGGTTAGTGCTCGCTAGCTTGAACATTTGAAAAGGCAACATGGCATAAAAATGTTCAGCTTATAGGCGAGGCAGTTTCTGCAGCCCAGAAGCTGCAGAAAAACTTTTCAAAAATATCTGTAAATGCTGTACTGGAGAAAGGTTATGTGAAAGAGCAGGTTTTCAATGTTGTGAGACTGGTTTGTTTTTAAGGATGCTGGCAAATGGACCTATATAATACAAAGAGCATTCCAGTTAGGGGAAATGTTCTGATCAGAGACTCAGAGGAGCCTAGCCCTGTCTGTCCTCTAACAGCATTAGTTCAGTATATGTTAATTCAGTGTCCTGGTGACTTTATAGAACATAAACTATGGTGAATGATGAGAACTGACTGTATAGTAACAGTGGTTTACAGCTGAAAGAGTTTCAAGACACAAACTGTCTCTAGGGCTCGGAGAGAACAAAGGCAAGAGGACACAGATGAGCACAGTAGAGGAATTTGATGTTTCTGACACCTATACATGCATCAAACATTAACTACAGCCCAGCTCCTAGCCAGACTAACACAAAACCGTACACTAAACGGCCAGTCGGACAATGTCAAGGGATCGAATGCAGAAGCGAGCAGTAGAAGAGAGGAGAAAGAAAATATATTTGAAGAATAACGCTAAAATTTTTCAAATTTTGAGGGAAAATATAAGACGTCACACCTAAAAAGTCTTAAGAAACCCCTTAGCAAACACAAAACTGGCATGCAGAAAAAACAGCAAATTATAACATAAACAAATTCCTGAAAAATAGTGATAAAGACAAAAATCTTAAATGTTATTACGTATCCAAAATTTCAATGATCCTCACAAAGAAGAAATATGAAAATAACAGCTGCAAGAAACGTCACAATATTTGGATTTTTGAAAAACAGTGATAAAAAATATTAAAAACAGTCACAGAAAAATGACACATCACATACAGGAATTGCAAAAAAGAATTGTAGACGACTTCTTGTCAAACACTATGCATGCCAGAAGACAATGAAGTGACTCTTTAAAGTCACGGGAAACAAATGAACAAGCAAAACACTGAAATTCTAATTCAGAGAAAATATTTTTCAAGAATGAAGGCAAAACAAAATCTTTTACAGACAAAACAATGCAAAGAGAATTCATTACCAGCAGACTTGCAATATAAGATACGTCAGAGGAAGTTCTTCATGTAGAAACTCAGTTTTACAACGTGATATTTTCTAAGCTTGTAGAGAGTCAATGATTCTAAAACAGGAAAACAAGCCTACTAATAAAACTGTGAATTGAATATCCCAAAGCACCAACTAACCTCAGAAGCAAACTATTCCAAAATACAGTAGTTTAAAACATCAGCCTTTTTTTTTTTTTTTTAAATGTTCCTGGATTCTGTGGATAAGCAATTTGGACACGGTACAGCGGAGCTTGACTGTTTTGCTCCACAGCATCTGGGATCTCAGCTTGTGAGTCTTGAAGACTATGGGGTACCACAACAGCTGGAGGCCAGTATCAACTGGAGGCTCCCTCACTCACATGTCTGGCACCTGAGCTGGAATGACCCAAAGACAAAGACTGCCAACCAGAGCACCTGTCGTTGACTAATCTATTCTCCTGGTTCCTCATAGCATGGAGATCTTAGGCTACTCAGTCTTCCTGCATGGAGGCTCAGGGCTCCCAGTTTAAATATTCCAGTGCCCAAGGAGAAACCAGCATTGCTTTCATTGCCCATCCTCGACATCATTTCTGTCATAGCAGTTAAAAGTCTACCCAGGTTCAATGGGATAGGGCATTGATGCTATCTCTCATTTGGAAGACTGTCAAAGATTTTACTGCCATTTTTTAACATACACATCTACCTATACTCTCCAATTCTCCGTTAGTCTCTATCACTATCTTTTTCCTTTTCTGGAGCCGTAAAGTCTGTAGTTTGCTGCCTTTCTCTGAATATCTGTTCCAACTCTCTCCTCACCTTTTTCCTCAACCAGCTTCCCCTTCTTCTTGACTACAGCTCAAATGACTACCAATGGTCATTTTACATGTTAGCATAGATCATACTACCTACAATAAGAGAAACTACCCCTTTATGACTTTTTGAGAGAGTACATGACTGATCAAGCACCAATTTTAAATAAGGCCACTTAATTCACGAGTCAATGACCAGCATTGAATTAGAGAGGACCAGCAAAAGGTGGCAGGAAATGCAGTGGAGGAATTTTATGGCTTCCCCCGTCAGGGGGGATCTGTCTGATGTTTCTGTGAAAGTCTTCCTGGCATGCTGGTAACTCTACGCTATGGTAAGTGATTTACCAACCTCAACAAACTCTTGGTTTGTGGGAGACTATCACCAGGAAATGAGTCTTGCTATAACAAAAGTTTTACCAGCACAAAACCATTTATTTAAAACAGCACTAAATATGCAAAATGTGAGTGAAAACTATCTACATAATTTTCTCTTTTTGAAATGTCGAGGCTGTTACGCATTTGGATAATCTATAGACAAGGCAATGTATTTGAGGTAATGTTAATGCAGAACTATTTTTCTGATCTTTGAAAGGAAAATGAAGGACCCAATATCATGCTTTTATACTACAATAAAACCAATCTCCTTAACAAAGAGGAAGAAAAAAAAAGGCTTTATCCTAAAGAGGATTTTGAGTAATTTTTTTTCAAGGCTTCAAGATGAAAATAAATTAGAGGAAATTCTCATTTCTTATTGAAATGATATAATAAAAACCTTACTTTCCAAAAATTTAATTAAAATATATTGAACATTTACTATATAACAGATACTATATAAGCAGTTCATTTCTACTTTTCATACTAAAAGTCACAAAAAACCTAGGAGATGGCTATTATTATCTCCATTTTCCAGATAACATTACTGAGACTTAAGAGTTTAACTAACTTTACTGGCACAGTATATCAATAAGGACAAAAGAAGAAATTAGGTTTAAATCTGTCTTATTCCAAAGTGGAGGAATATAAAAAAGAAAAAGCCTGACAATGGACATTCTACCAAACTGGTAGATGAGAAGCATAAAGCCTAGTTATAATTTTATTTGGATAAAGAAATGTGACTTTTCTTATATTCAGACATTAAGAAGATCAAATAGATTAGATAAAAATAGGGATACTGAAGCTCAAGAAATTTAAGGAACTTACTGAGGGCATACATCCTGAACCATGGGCCACAACTTGAATCCAAATCTCATTTCTCCCTTGCTGTAACACTGTCACCTGTGTACTTTGTTGTAACATTTCATTCATTTGGAAATCCTATTACAATTACCTTCACAATAACTATGTAAGTGATATATGATCTACTTAAATACCCCTTACACCACAGGTCTTTTTTATATGACTCCACGAAAAATGACTTCCAAGAGCATTAATCCATGATACTATCCAATACTGTATTTACAGTACCTTGCCATCTTTTATTCTAATCAATTATTGTAGTGGCATTGCTTTCATGAGTTTGGTACTTTCAAGATGATATGGGTCAATATTACTAGTCTTACATCCCATGACACTTATGAGTGTGCCTTGTAATGTGAGGGCGCTTATTAATGCAAGCTAACATTTTGGGAATAGAACACAATTTTAATATGCTGGTTTAAACCAGAAAAAAATTGTCTCAAGAATACTCTGCCTTAGTTTCTGGAAACAAAACAGTTAGCTCAAGAGCAAACTATATTTGCTCAATTATATTAAGCTTTGATATTATTATTTAAAGATCTTATTTAGATAAAGCTTGCTCTACTGTGCCATTTTGTTCTTTTTAAAATGAAGTCGATATGTTTATTTTAATCACTGTAACAATATTATTAATTTTAAGAAATTAGGAATAATAATTTAATAAATATTAACTCTCCGGTGTTCTTTCCTTACAGATTGCACTGAGCACAAGTTGTGAACAACTTTCATCTAGTGCAAACAATGTACCACAACCACTATTAAAATGCTTTTCAACAAGTCAATTCTATGCTGCAGAAAGGCTGGCTTATGAATAGAATTTCACCAAGATCACCTTAAGTTTTCAGTTGAAATTATTCAGTCCTCTCCATCAAGATCTTACCAGCTAATTCACTCTAAATTGTTACTTACATGCTTCCAGGCTTTACCCCCCAAAATTACTTAAACATATTAAAAATTGAAATGTGTTATATCCTTTCATCATTGCCCTCATTTTCCTAATAAAAAAAAGTTTGCTTGCAAAATATTAAGAAACTCAGATGATGACTTTAAATATGTCAGATCAATGCAGTCTGTTCGTTTTTAAATATTTCTTTTGGACTAATTACACATATGCCAAAGTTCAAGTGTCTTTAGTTAAACACACACAGAGGTTTTGAGAATGTCTCCACTAGGAGGTGGTTTTGTAACCCAGATTACAATACATCCTTTGACATGCACATGACTCAAAGACTATTCAGTGTTTCACTGGAGCACCACATCCTCTTAATCTTTGAGAGAGTTGGTGACTACCATAGCTTTAGAGCTCTTTAAATCATCCCCAAATCAGCACTTTTTTTTCTCTTCAGTTTGATTGGTATCGTGCTCCTTGCTTCTATTTGCATATGGAACGCAGTCACTTTGCTTGGATTCCTTAAAATTAAACACGTGGAAGGTGAAAAGGCTCATCCTTCACCCCTCAACATGTAATAAAGAGTCAAGCTTTTGTTCAGTGGAAGCATTACTGAAATCACGAATGACCCAGATTTGAATCACAACACAACAGAAAGCATAAAATAAAATTGAGTGTCTTGACAGTCCACAGTTCTTTCCGCTCTGCTATTTTGAGCCTCCCACTGTATCACAACTCCTCCTGTCTGCAAAAACACACCACCTGCTACCTAGTCACTAGCACCACCCCAACACCCTTATTATCACCCCCACTAGTGCCATTTACCCCAAGGAAATTTCTTTAAAAAAAACTTAGTAAATAGAAATGAAGAGAAAGTTTCCTATTTTTGTAAACAAAGTAGTTCAGCTCTTATCGAAATGTTCTGCCTTACCTTCCTCTTTCCTACATTGTCTAGTTGCAATCGTTTCAACACCTAAACAGGCCAGCAGGTGTTTTCCTAATTCAATAATGTTTCTCTACTCATAGGTGCCAGTTTTTAAGATACTTTAAACATATTTTTCTCAATTGTATGCATTTGAGTACATTTTATATGTGACCATATTAATGATAATTTAAGTATATTCTATAGAGATTATTGAAAAAAGCATTAATCACACAGGTCATTTCTTTAAAACATAGCTGAATTTAATCCTTGCTATTAGTGATTACACAGGATATCTACATTAATAAATTTTTCTGAGTTTATTGAATCTTCAAATATTTTAATTAAAATTTTCATGTATACAGAAATACATGCATAGGTACTTAGATGAAAGATAATGGTTTTTCATTCACCAAATTGTATTTCAAGGAA
Organism: Equus caballus; assembly: GCF_041296265.1. NCBI lineage: Eukaryota > Metazoa > Chordata > Mammalia > Perissodactyla > Equidae > Equus > Equus caballus. Next base: position 25,215,935 of record NC_091709.1, on the reverse strand, counting down.
GAAAGAAATGGCTTAAAATAGTCTGCGGTACCAAGAAAGGAAGTGTATATTTTAACATTGAAATCAAAGGGTTATTCTCCGCTGACTAAGAAAGGATGTATAAGAGATAGCCTTTCTTGAATTTTAGCACAGCATCTTCCTTACAAATCGTCTTTGACTACCTGTGATTTATGCAGCACAATAGCTTTTTTATGACACTTATGTTAATCTTGTTTCCCCTTTCCATTACCTGCACATATCAGTAGTATGTTTTCTTGTTGAAATAATTTGGACTAGTAATTTGCAAATTTCCTCTGACAGCCCTTAAGCTACAAATAAATTTCTCAAATCAGTAGGAGCCCTTGAAATGTGTTTTCAATATCCTTGCTACAAATGAAACCAGTGAGCTACAAACGTGCAAGAGAACAGAAAATCAGAAAGAATGAATTTTTCACTTAATTTATTTTCGCAGAATCAGATGTTTCCTTAATTATTTGTAACCCCAGGCCTTAAGCAAGTTTCTCATTATACAATTAGATTTTACAACCAAGACTTTTTTCTTATGTGCCTTTACTAGATTTAATGAGTTTGGATCAGAAAAAAAGAAAGACAAGCTTGACCAAAAATCAAAATACAGCATACCTTTTAAATAAGTTTTAAAATATACCCCATATATAGTATTACACCTACATATAAAACTTTACTACACCGAGGGCCCATAAAATAGAATAACAAAAGGCTCTGTTCAATGTAAGTTTTGAAGCATAGTAAGGGGTTTTCTTTTTTGTGACTAATAATGACCATGGCAGGTGCAGGTGGTAAGGAATCTAATACACTGCTGAGAGTTTCTCCACAAGATGGTATTCCATACCCTCTATATTTTTAGAAGATTCTATGATTATGATACATTTCATGATTTTTGGTGTTTAAGAAAGTTTTATGCTCTTTCCCATTTTTGACAATTGCCCTATTGCCCTTGGGGCAGTATGCTGCAATGATTAAACTGTAGGTCCTGAAATAAGACAATAGGGATATGAATCCCTGCTCTTCCCTTCCTAATTTGGGCAAATAACTTAATTTTTCTAAGATGCATGAATCAGGTTTAAGATTGGAACACATATAAACAAAACCATCATAATCACATTTTAAATGCATAAGTATCTACTTTTCTCTGACATAGTTTAATTCCAAAGTTAGAGGTCTTGAATTGCTAGGATGACTCGATCTTAAGTCAACAGGAAACCAGGCACATTTTATCTAACTATCTCCACTGCCATCCTCAAGATTCTATTCCCAAGGTTACACAATAGTTGCTGGAGCTCCAGCAATGACATCTTTATTTCAGGAAGCAGAAAGGGAAAGACGAACACTACAACCTAGCCCAGTAGCTTCTTTCCTTTAATAAACCTTTATGTAATTCCCAACTTCCACTTATATCTCATTGGCTCAGACTTATTCACTTGGCTATAGTTAATTACTATTCCATTTACTGACACTGATTACCTCAACCTAAGTGGAATACAAGAGAAACTACTTTACTACTCCGATAATTTTCCTCATTGAGGAATTTAGCATGAGCAGAGGAAGAATGACTTGTCTCTGCTCCACGATGTTTGGTTCTTCAGCTAGGAAGACTCAAAAACTGGAGTAACTGGATGACAGCGGGCCGTATAATCTGAAGGCATCGCATTTGCATGTCTAGAAGATGATAATCACTGTTGACTGAGACCTTGACTAGGACATCTGCTTGTGTCATCTCCACAGGGTTCTTGAGCTTCCTTAGAAAATGGGCTGGATTCCAAGATTAAGCATTCAACATAAAGCAGGCAGAAGCTATGTGTTCCTGTCTAATCTAGATCTGAGTATCACATAGTGTCATTTGAATGAAACCTTTTCCTGCAAGCATACCAAAACTTTCCTTCCCAGATTAAAGAGGAGGGGAATTAGACTCCGCTCTTAGTGGGGTAGTGGCATATTTCCAGAAAACCAGACGTGCGAGATATTGGTTAAATCATCTTTGGAAAATTCAATCTCTTGCTTTTATGACTGACTTGCAGAAAATCTAGTCCTTTATCTGGGTGCGTTTCACCCCTGTAAAAATTGAGGTTTGGCTTCTTCTAATAAAGAAGGAGAAAAAGGATATTTAGCAGTATTTGAAAGACCTTTGTTTACCCACTTGTAAAATAAGTAATATAACAGTACCTATCTCTAAAAGTTATTATCAGCAATAAGTGAAAAAATACCAGTTATCAACTGGGGGACACTGTACAGTAATATGGCAATGAAGAGGGTCCCCTGCAGCCTGATGTTTTATTCCACATGGATACCATGAGTTTTTGGTGACACAATGACCTTTTACTGCCATGGATATCTTTCAATGTATTATCACAACCCAATGATTCTCAACCTTTTCATATCATAGTTCATGTAGAAAACGATAATATTTAACTGAAACTAGTGTGTCAAATGTTGCTCATAGCTCATGAGAACAAAGAGCTCTGGGCTTCTCAGGCCCAACCTCGTTCACCTGTCTGCTGAGGAAATCAATACCTGTACACACCTTTAACACTCTCCACCATTACCAACATTTCTTGGGCCAAGAACCTCTATTCTATAAACTACTTCATATCATTTTCCCTTTTACCTCCAAGTTAATGATCTACTTCGTCAATCAAAGACATAAAATTTAACTAGGGATTTATGTAACCCTCTTATTCTCTCTGCCACAACACCCTTCCCTGATAATGACATGGTTATGAGAATCAAAGTTGAGGTTTGAGCACAGGGACTCCGCAAGTGGGGACAAGTGTTCTAGCTCTCGTGTAGAGATGTGGGGCAAGTACCCCTGGCCAATAGCTACAGTTTTCCTATGATTTGCTGAGTAGCTGTTTATTAACTGCATTCTTGGATCAGAGCACACAGGTTCCCAATGGGGCCATAATGAGTGTCACCAATTGGTGTCTGATTTAGGGATGACCGACTGTCAAACTGGAGGTTATAGGATTCGTGCTTATTAATATTTCAGATTTACTTGTTCCTTTCATCCCTTTCTATCTATGACATTCTTCTCTGTGCCTTTGTATACATCATTTATTCTATCTTTTACTTTATATGACTTTCCACTTGTAAGACACCTTATGAATTCTTCCTTTGTCTTACCAGCTACTTGCCTACTCTATGCTTAACACATCCTATGAGTTTTAACTATTATATTTTTTGATCATCTTTAGAAGAACTAAATATTCTTCAACAATAGAGCAGATGAACATTGTACTTCAATAATACAGTTGTTGGAAACTATGACTATGTTTAATGCAGGAGAACTTAGGCACCAGACAAGGATTCTGAACTCGAGATTGCCCACACCCCATTCTGAAATTCAACCCTCTTGATCCTATTTCACCTGCCATTGAAATCTCATGAAATTACTTTTAGGTAACTACTGACCAGGAAAATGTGTGAACTTACTACAAGGAAACTTCTCTGGTTCCTTGACAAACGGTGCCTTTAAAAAATTTTACTTGCCCATTTGTGAAATTTGAGTGAGGATTCAGGCCTCCTCTGAGGTAATTAGTCTATAGTTCTAGATTGTCAGTAGCTCTTGGCAGAGGCTAATGTGCAAGACACGTCAGGTAAAATAAATGTCTATTTTTTTCCAGAGACAATTCATTTATTCACACACGTTTACTGACTACTACTATGACCCATGCACTGTTGTAGGTGATGGGGACAGGACAGTAAACAAAGCTGCTGTGCTTGAATATGTAGAGGCAGCCAGCCGGTGGCAGCCCTGAATTGTGCCTCTCAGATCCCACTCAGAACTCCATTTGTAATTGACTGCCAGCTAAAGCTGCTGCATTCCAAAATCTGTCACTGCATTTGTGACATTCCAGGCCATGCTTTTTGTGTGAATCTCCCTGCCAATGACTGAGGCTGGGATATTCAGGTGGGCCCATTCCCGGGAGATTGTCTTTCCTTGATGGGACATTCTAGTTCAAGGACTCTGCAAAAGCCTTGCCAAATTCACTTAGGTCTGTACAGCAGTCTAAGATGTCTCACCCTTTCCTTCCTTCCTTTCTTTCTCCCCTCTTTCCTTTACTCTGAGCCAACTGGCATCAAGGTCTGACAACTCAGACTCCTCCAGCTCCTTTCTATTTTTCCTCACAGGCATTGTCCCTTACAGATCTTCGCACGACTAATCCTGTCTTGTTATCTGTATCTCAGAGGAACCAGACTAATCCACAGAACAACAGCAAAGAACAATGAAATATATAGCATGTTGGATTTGATAAGTGCTGTGGAGAAAAGAATAAAGCAAGAAATAGAAGTGGGTAGTACAAGGTAAATGGAATTGCTATTTTACAGTATTTGGGCAGTGGAGGTCACAGACTTCAGGAAATAAAGCTGCCAGTATGTGGATATTTCAGAAGGACTGCATTTCTGACCTGAGATTTTACACCGAAAACTTTGGGCAATGCTGTCTCAGTTCAAATTGGGGGTCACATCTAGAGGAGTGGAGACAATATTTTTCCCCATTCATGGAGAAGTTTATCTTGTTCGTATGACTACATGGTGAAGAAGTGCCATGGAGTAATACGTATCAAATCTAAATAAAAACACCAGGCTCACATATTCTCAGAGGAAAGCAAGGAAGAGAAATCTAGTAGAAGATAGTGGCATTGTGTAAGACAATATTGTATTTTTCATCCAGGTAATGTGATTAAAATTAGAGAACTTCATTGAGAGACCGCGGTAACTTATGGTAAATGAAGTTACTCTAAATGGTTTAGTGTTTGTATAACAGACGGGCCAGCATGCTCGCTAATGGGGAATTGGTTCCCCATTTGGGGATGTAATAGGCTCTTTAGCTGAAGTTAATAACAAAACTTGATTCCAACATTGACAAAAAGTTATAATTTTGCACGTTAAGTTGGCAGAAACTATCAGAAATACTTTATTTTATATTTATTTTCTTTTGTTTTTACTTATTTTTTTTAAAGATTTTATTCTTTTCCTTTTTCTCCCCAAAACCCCCCAGTACATAGTTGTATATTCTTCGTTGTGGGTCCTTCTAGTTGTGGCATGTGGGACGCTGCTTTAGCGTGGTTTGATGAGCAGTGCCATGTCCGCGCCCAGGATTCGAACCAATGAAACACTGGGCCGCCTGCAGCGGAGCACGCAAACTTAACCACTCAGCCACCGGGCCAGCCCCTTTACTTATTTTTTTAAGATGACTTTGTGATCATATTGACCTAAGTATTATGTCGATAACATTAGGTATGCAAGACAGTTCAGCAAGACAGTTTTTATTAACTACTTGAGTCATGGGTAAAAGTAAAAGGAATCCAGCATTTTAATTTCTCATAATTCATTCCTTGGAAAATTACTTTCGTAAGTTCTCAAGTAAAACCACCTCTTAAAATACACGGAAATAAGAAAAGAGATTTTTAAAGTGGAAAACCTATAAGTTACTTGAGATATCTTTTGATTACAAGGTTATGTTGAGTATATAATTTAAGAAGCAAAGATAATTTGAATTGTATAAATATTTCCACTATTACTTTGAAGAATTAAAGAAAGAAAGAAAATTTAGCTTTGTTCTGTCCTTTGCAACAACATATAAAAGTTTGTGTACTTGGTGGATACACACTCCAAACCAGAAGTTCAAGGCTTATTATTGTGGAGGTTTTTAAGTTAATAAGAATAGATACAGTGTGCCCAATAATGATGAGCTAAATTACCCTGAGTCATTTTTTCCCCTTAGGAATTAGCACTATTTTTTAAACATTATAAACAAGTATAAATATTAATTTAAAATGAATTTGGTAAGACCTGAAATTGTAAAACTTCTAGAAGAAAACAGGGTAAAGCTCCTTGACATAGGTCTTGGCAACAATTTTTTGTCTATAAACACCAAAAGCACAAGTGACAAAGGCAAAAATAAATAAGACTACATCAAACTAGAAAGGTTCTGCACAGCAAAAGAAACAGCCAACAAAATGAATAGGCAAGCTAAGAATGGGAGAAAATATATGCAAATCTTATATCTGATAAGGGGTTAATATCTAAAATATATAAAGAACTCATATAAATCAATAACAAAAAAACCAAAATAACCCAATTAAAAATGGACAGAAGAACTGAATAGACATTTTTCCAGAGAATACATCCAAATGGCCAACAGGTACATGAAAACATGCTCAGCATCACTAATCATCAGGGAAATGCAAATCAAAACCACAATGAGATATCACTTCACACATATTGGAATGGCTGTCATCAAAAAGACAAGAAATCACAAGTATTGGTAAGGACGTGGAGAAAAGGGAAGACTTGTGCACTGTTGGTGGGAAGGTAAACTGGTACAACCACTATGGAAAATAGTATGGAGGTTCTTTAAAAAATTAAAAACAGAACTACCATGTGATTTAATAACACTATTTCTATATAGATCCAAAAGAAATGAAAACAGGATATTGAAGAGATACCTGTACACTCATGTTTATGGCAGCATTATTCATAACAGCCAAGATATGGAAACAACCTAAGCATCCATCAGTGGATGAGTGGATAAAGAAGATGTGGTGTACATATACAATTAAATATTATCAGCCATGAGACAGAACAAAATCCCGTCATTTGCGACAACATGGATGGACCTTGTGGACATTATGCTAAGTGAAATAAGTCAGACAGAGAAAGACAAGATATCAAGGCAAGATATCACTTATAAGTGGAATTTTATTTTTTTTAATTTTTTTAACATTTTCGTGTGTTTATTAGTCCACTATATTCTTTTATAAATGTTCTGTTCTTTTTTTTTTTACTTCTTTATTTATTGTTTAATTTTTATTTTTTTCGGATGTACATCATATTTCGAATTCTGTATACATTACATCATGTTCACCACCCGAACACTAATCATAGTCCATCCCCTCACATGTGAGCCTAATCACCCCTTTTGCCCTCCTGCCTCACCCCTTCCCCAAAGGTAACCACCAGTCCAATCTCCAATGCTACGGTGGTTTTTTTGTCATTTTTATGTTCTACTTACGAGTGAGATCATATGGTATTTGACTTTCTCCCTCTGACTTATTTCACTTAGCATAATACCCTCAAGGTCCATCCATGTTGTCACAAATGGCCGGATTTCGTGATTTTAAAAGGCCAAACTTATTTAAAAAGAGAGTAGAATGGTGGTTACCAGGGGCTGGGAGGCAGAGGAAATGCGGAGATGTTGGTCAAAGAGTGTAAACTTCCAGTTAGAAGATGAGTAAGATCTGGGGATCTAATGCACAGCCCTGTGATTATAGATAACGATACTACACTATATACTTGAAAGTTGCTACTAGAGTAGACCTTAAATATTCTCATAACAGAAAAGAACTGGTAATTATGTGACATGATGGAGGTATTAACTAACACTAAGGTGGTGATCAAATTGGAATATAAAAGTGTATCAAATCAATATGTTGTACACCTTAACCTTACACAATGTTACATGTCAATTATATCTCAATAAAGTTGGGAAAAAAATGATCTGAATAGCAAAAGACCCAGAAACCAACTCAACATTGAAGAAGAACAAAGCTGGAGGACTAACACTATCTGATTCAAGACAGAGTCACATACTATATAGCCACAGTAATCAAGACAGTGTAAGAACAGATAAATGCATCAAAGGAACAGAACGAAGAACCCAGAAATAGATAGACCCACATAAATATGGTCAACTAATCTTTTCAAAGGAGCAAAGGTAATACAACGGAGAAAAGATAGTCTCTTCAACAAATAGTGCTGGAACAACTGGACACTTGCATGCAAAAAAAAGATTCTATACACAGACCTTACACCCTCCACAAATATTAACTCAAAATGGATCACAAACCTATGTGTAAAACACAAAATGATAAAACTCCCAGAGATAACATAGGAGAAAATTAAATGACCTTGATTATGATGACTTTTTTCATACGATATCAAAGGCATGATGAATGACAGAAATAATTCATATGTTGGACTTTATTAAAACCAAAAGCTTTCTGATCTGTGAAAGACTCTGTCAAGAGAAGGAAAAGACAAGCCATGAACTAAGAGAAAATATTTTCAAAAGACACATCTGATAAAGGACATATATCCAAAATATACAAAGAACTCCTAAAACTCAACAATAAGACAATGAACAGCCTCATTTAAAAATTGACAAAAAATTTGAAGAAATACCTCATAAAAGGAGATATACAATGGCAAATAAGCATAATAAAAGATGTTCTACATCTTATGTCATTAAGTAAATGCAAATTAACACAATTAGATACTACTACAAACCCATTAGAATAACCAAAACCTGGAACACTCACAATACCAAATGCTAGTGAGGATTTGGAGCAGCAGGAACTCTCGTGCATTACTGGTGAGGATAAAAATGGTACAGCCTCTTTGGAGGAGTTTGTGGGTTTCTTACAAAACCAAACATACTCTTACCACATAATCCACTAATTCAACTCCTTGATATTTATCCAAAGGAGTTGAAAACTTACGTACACACAAAAACTTGAAAGCAAATATTTGTATCAGCTTTATTCATAGTTTCCAAAACTGAGAAGCAACAAAAATATCCTTCAGTAGACAAATACACAGTGATAATTAAAATGGTGCATTGAGACAATGAATATTAAACAGTGCTCCCAAAAAATCAGCTATCAAGTCATTAAAAGACGTAAAAGAGACTTAAAAGAATATCACTAAGTGAAAGGACTCAATCTGAAAAGGCTACATATTGTATGATTCCAACTACATGACATTCTGGGAAAGCTAAAACTATAGGCACAGTAAAAAGATCAGTGGCTCCCAGAGAGAAGAGGGAACAGAGGAATAAATAGGCAGAGCACAGACGATTTTTAGGGTAGTGACACTATTCTGTATGATACTATAATGGTAGATACATGTCATACATTTGTCTAAACTCATAGAATGTACAACACTAAGAGTGAACCCTAAGGTAAACTACAGACTTTGCGTGACGATGTGTTAATGTAGGTTCATTGATCATAACCAATGTACCACCGCAGTTCAGGATGTTGATTCTGGGGGAGTTTGTGCATGTGTGGGGGCAGGGCATATATAGAAAATCCCTGTACTTTCTACTCAATTTTTCTGTGAATCTAAAACGGCTCTAAAATTAAAGTTTATCAAAAAAGTTACCTGAACACTCATTTCTTGTTTAGGAGTTCCAAAGGAAACTGTAGTTTGTACATGAGTAGAACTACGCACTCTCATAATTCTGTTACAATATTCTTATAACAGCTACTATGTCAACTACTGGAAAATCTATGACTTTGCACCTTTTAATAAATATACCAACCAGTGGCAAGACTGATGAGGAAGGAAGGGAGAGATGAGTTAAATTATATTAGGAATATGAAAATGAGACACTTCAACACATACCCTAGAAGATCATTCTTATAAAGGCATATTTTGTGGTGGACACACCCTAAGGTTACCTACAATAAGCCATACCCTTGTATAGTCCCCTCCCCTTAAGTATAAGCAGAACTTATGTCTTGCTCCTAAACACTAGCATACAGAAAAACTAAAAGGATGCTGCAGTTGTAAACAAACTCCAAATCTGGTGATTTGGGTTTAATCAAAAGAAGATCTGATTTAAAACAGGTTAAAGTTCTTAAAACAGAGACTGGGACCCTCCCTGAGGTGAGAGACTCTCTAACTGGCATTTAAGAAGAAAGCTGCCAAAAGTTCTTCATCAACAAAAAATTGATTTTGCCAACAACTCTAGAAAGCTTGAAAACTAACCTCTCCCCAGTTGATCCTCTGATGAGAATGCACCTCTGCAAACATCTTGACTACAGCCTTTGGATGCCCTGAGCAGAGGACCCAGGTGAGTTGTACCCAGATTCCTGATCAATGGAAACTGAGATAAAAATATGTGATGTTTTAATTCAATAAATTTGCTGTAATTTGTTATGCAGCAACAGAAATCTAATACAATTACCCAAGAGTGCAGAGGTGATTTAAGAATGATAGGAGAGGCTGGCCTGGTGGTGACGCAGTTAAGTTTGCACGTTCCACTTCTCGGCAGCCCAGGGTTTGCCGGTTGGCAGCCCAGGTGCAGACATGGCACCGCTTGGCAAAAGCCATGCTATGGTAGGTGTTCCATGTATAAAGCAGAGGAAGATGAGCATGGATGTTAGCTCAGGGCCAGTCTTCCTCAGCACAAAGAGGGAGATTGGCAGTAGTTAGCTCAGGGCTAATCTTCCTCCAAAAAAAAAAAAAGAAGAAGAAGAATAGGAAATCCTAATAAACAAATAGCCTTTTACAAACATAATCAAAAATGGTCCCTCTGAAAACAGAGGTGTGACACATATTATTAAATTTTAATTTTAGGAAAATAACTGGGATAGACATAATCTCATATACTATATAAATAGGTTGCACAAAGAGTAAAAATAGAAAGCTGTTAAATTTATTACTCAGTATAATTTGCCCTGTGGATGCAAGAATGGGTTGGTATTTAAAATTTATCATTGTAAATCATCACATTAACTGATCAAAGTTAAAAAGAAAAACTCTCAGTAGATCCAGAAAAGACACTTAATAAAATGTACCAATTATGATAAATCCTAGCAACTTGATAAATCTCTCTGCCAAGAATCAAAGAGAATCATACGGAAGGGGAAAAATGTAGTTATTTCCTTTACTGTAAGAAAAAAGCCAGCTTACTCACTAATATAGATCATAATTAGCAGGGTACTGAAGGTTCTAGCCAAAGAAATATAATGAAAAAGTTGAGGAACAAAAAGTGGAAATGAAAAGAAAAAATGTGATTTTCTTAAAAATCACATAATGATGCACAAAATCCAACAAAATCAATACTTACTCCTCCATATCTTAAATGTACTTAGCAGAGTAAAGTATCAAAATATAAAACTAATAGCATTCAAATGAATCAGTAATAAAGAATTAACGTATACAAAAGGGAAAACAAGAAAAGTTATCATTGAACATGATAAGCAAATTAATACACTATATGAAACCACAGCAGCTTTCAAAGCTAATGGAGAAATTTGCTAAATCTCACTGCATATCAAAACTTGATTCTATTACAATTTTTAAGTCTGTGATATCAAAAGCATAATGGGTAATGTAAAAAAAGTTTTTAAAGAACTGGGGAAAGATATTTACATAAAAGACAACAAAAGGCTAAACACAAAATTAAAAAACAATGACTATCAAAAAGAAAGAGACAAACATCCCAGTATGAGAAAAAATAACAAAAAACAAAAAAGAGGGTCAACATAAGAGGAAACCAGAGGTTAATGACTATACTAATGTATCTAGAATTGTGATGATATTTTATTCTATTAAGTTAGTAAATATTAGATGTTCTCAAAATCCAATGTGTTGGCTCAGATGTGGAAAAACAAGAAAGACATAATAATAAACTGCTGATGGGTTTGTAAGTTTTCTAAATATTTAAGTGAATTTCTTTAACAAATGGTAAGATTTAAAGTACTCATTCCCTATACCCATCTGAGTGCCATAAGGAAACAAAGATTCAACGTGGCATTGCTTGCAAAAGCAAATTTGGAAAGAATTCGCCTTAAAAATGGAGAAGAATGGAGTAGGAAATACACATACATGATAATCTCATAATCTGTGTGTGCACAATCCTACCTTTATATTTTCCTGGATAATTTATGTATTTCATAATATAAGTGAATAATAGTGAAAGTCTTGTAATGAATTTAAGCAGCCATATACCTAAGTGATAATGTGAAAAAGTTCATTTACAAATGGGAGGTTGAATGACTTCATGAACATCAAGTCCCAAAATTCTCAGGTGCATAAATGGAACACAGTTTTCCTTTCAAAAAAACAACCTAATATTCAAGCTTGAAAAAACAGGAAGTGTATGTTATTAGAGTATAGCAAGTGATATGTGAGAATAACATGGGAACACAAAAAAAGAAATATATGTTAGATTTGCTTAGGAAAAGTGAAGGAGGTAAAGCTCAAGCTGAACTTTAAAAGACGTTGATAATAAGATCATATCACTCTATACAAGTGATTGGAATGAGAAGAACAAAGCTCTAAATGAAACCTGTAGGAAAACTTAACTTTATGGAGTACAGGATCATAAGTAGACACTTCAAAGGAGTAAAAGAAGTGCTCATTTATCACATGCCCAGCCACGCAGTAGGCACTTCACACATATCTGTTTCCTACATAAGCCTCATAAGCACATATTATCTTACATCAAGATAAAAAATTAGGCTTAGAGAATTTAAAATGGTTAAATAAGAAACTTCCCATAGAGACAAACATAAGCGTTTCCAGATTTTAAAATTCCTCTTCTAAAAACGAAGCTCAATAAACCTTATAAAAGTGTGGCTTCACAGAGGCAATAAAGAAAGACTCTCAGAAGAGACTTACAGATACAACAGAGAAGCACCAGGAACTTTATACAATTTGAGGGAGTGATGAATGACATTTGCAGTGTCACTGAAATAGGACGGAGGAAGCCAGTGTGTGTTCAGTCATAAAATGGCTGAGAAGCGAAGCGAGGAACAAGGAATACCGTGTGTGCTATTTTAAGTGACTGCACTTTGAAGGGAAGGAAATGAGAGAATGCTTATTAAAAAAGAACTATATGGCTTTTCCATCTGGGAACATTTTATGGATATTAAAAAAACGATGTTGTGGTCTATTGACATCATACTGGAGGTCTTAGCCAGTGCAATAAGGAAAGAAATTTTTTTTAAATGTGGTATAAAGATTGGAAGGCAATAAATCAAATTGTATTTCTTTTACAAATAATATGATAAAATATAAAAGAAAAAAATATACATAATCATAACGGAATTTAGCAATGGCAATATGCAAAAGTCAAGTTCTATATATGGGAAAATTAATTAGGAAATAAGACAAAAGATAATATTTCCAATGGCATAAGAAAGATAAAATGCATAGTAATAAATATAACAGAAGAGGAGCAACAGCCCTCCCCTAAGAACCACAAAATGTGAATAACATTAATTAAAGAAAACCTAAATAAATGTGCTATTCCAGGTTTAAGCTTTGGAAAAATCACTATTGTAAACTTGTAAATTCTCTCCTAATTAATGTATTAATTCAAAGCGATCCCGATAAAAATCCCAGCAAGTCTTAGTAAACCTGATTAGCTGTTTCTAAAATGTATAGGAAAAAGTCAAGAAAAGTTTGGGTAATCTTGCAGAAGTATAAAAAAACTGAAGACCTTCTATTCTCAGATATAAAGATGAATTATAAATATATAGCAATTATGATGGTGTATTATTAGCTGAGAAATAGACAAGGAGAATATAAGAAAGAGCCCAGAAATCTGACATGAAAAGTTGATGTGGGGAAGAATTTGGTTTTGGTAGTAAGCCAACTAGATATTCATTTGCAAAAATTAGAATCTTGGGGCAGTGGCAGGGGTGGTGCTGTGGTGTGTCCTGGGCTGGAACCCCGTGTGGTTCAGCTCTCCGGTACCGACCTCGGTCTCCCGCATCCTGCTCTGGCCCTCGCCACCTGCAGCCTGAGCACAGCCGCGTCCCACAGGTGGGGACCGGGCAATAAGAGAGCTCCAACAATAGCAGCCCAGAGACTGAAACGCAACTATCTTCTGCTTTAAAAAGACCCGGTGCCTTACGTCTGTGGTCCCTTCCAATATTGCTGAATGGCACTACGTGATCTGAGGCCTTCAGATGACTCCTTGCAAAGGTGGCTATTATCACGGACAAGTAATTTTTCCCAGAGAATTTCCTTTTAAACTTCGTAGTATTTGTACGGTAACTCCCTGTGGAAGGTTTCAGTGCTGTACGAGGCTGCGTCTTCCCGTCATGGATCTCCATCCAGACCACCTGGCCTCGTCCGTCTCCACCCTGCAGACCAGGATCCTTAGCTTCCGGATGGAGAAGGGCCCCACTCTGGGCATTTAGAGACGCCTGACTTCATGAAAAGATAACTGGCAGCACATAGTTTAGCGTTTAACTCAAAAGACAAAGTCTTTTGTGGATAATTTCCTTAAGTCGTGGAGGAAATGAAACAAAAACAGAAAGCACGAGACAACGCAGTAGCAGATCCCAGACCCTCCCCTTATCAGACGGGGCTCCGGACGGGGAGATGCTCCACGGCCAGAACCAGCTTCAGCTCCTCAACCTCTCTGGCTTCAGCAGGCCCACTGGTCCCATGGCCTCCTGGGCTGGCCCTGACCTACTTGTCTGTCATGGTTGGGTGTGCAGCCTTCGCCTACACAGTCAGGTACGTGCAGAGAAACAGAGGCAGTTGAAAACAGGGGAACCTGGGCGCAAGCTTGAGGTGGGTAGCCTGGCACGCCGCACTGGCTCAGCCAGCACCTGCCAGCCTCCGGCGCCGGGGGGCGGGGGAGGGGGGGGACTTTTTAAAAACCTTTAAAAAGAAAACTAAAATCAAAGTGTGAAGTTTGGATTTGGAGGAAATACTAGCTTCTCAGCCCCCCTCTTCTCGCCCTGGGGTCTGTCAGGGTCTGTGTAGCTCGGGTGTCCATGATGAGTGGCCTCATGCTTTGGTTGTATAGCTTATCTCCTGTATTGTCTTTTGAACCTGTTTTAGTAAACCTGTTTTTCATTTTATTAGATTTAGTCATTTAGAAATATAAAACTTGATACCTATACCCCAATTTTTGTTTTCAGTATTACAAGATCACAGTTTAACATTTCTGAGTATTAAATGAAAATAACATTGGCTAAAGTACCTGGCCAACAGAAGGCATCTAATAAATGTTTGTTGATTCTCAAACTGAATGCCTTTGCTAAATAAAAATAGCAAATGCATCCATATGTAACTATTTCATAACAAACAATTGTAAACTATATCACAGATCCTTTTAATGGTGTTTCATCCTTAAGAGAACCATTCCTCAACCATTAGCAAGAGATTGCTTTCAAAATACTTTAAGGCACTAAAATAGATTGATACATATCGTATTTTCAACACAACGAAACGCAATGAGAAGTATTCTGAATAAGAAGTATATAAGGTAGATAAAATCACTTTTATAACCTGGAAAATACATACCTAATTACATCACTGCACTCACATTATCTAGAAGAAAATATATAGATGCTTATGATCACCATGGTATTGAGGTAAGCAAATATTTTTTAAAGAGGACATGAAGCAAAACAATGATAATTTGACCTACATTAATCTAAACAGCTTTTATTCATCAAAAGATGCCATTAAGAGAAGGAATAAAGTCTCAGACTAATTTACAGTTCGTATTACTGACAAAGAACTCATATCCAGAGTATACACAGTACTCTTACAAATCAATTAGAAAGAGACAGTGTATTAGTTTGCTAAGGATGATGAAACAAAGCACCACAAATTGAGTGACTTACACAACAGAAATTTATTGTCTCTCAGTCCTGGAGGCTAGAAATCCTAGATCAAGGTGTCAGCAGGGTTGGTTTCTTCTGAGGGCTGTGAGCGAGAATCTGTTCCATGCCTCTCTCCTAGCTTCTGGTGGTTTCTGGCAATCTTTGGTGTTCTTTGGCTTTTGCTACATCACATTCATCTCTGTCTTCATCTTCACAAAGCATTGTCCAGGTGTGAGTGTCTGTGTCCAAATTTCCCCCTTTCTGTAAGGACACCAGGCATATTGGATTAAGGTCCATCCTAAACCAGTATGCCAGCATCTTACCTAATTATCTCTGCAAGAACTCTCTTTCCAAACAAGGACACATTCTGAGGTACTGAGGTTAGCACTTCAACATATGAATTTTTGTGGGACACAATTCAACCCATAACAGACAGACAAATCATGTAAACATTAGAAAAGATTCTTACAAAATGATTCAGCTAATAAACATATGAAAAGGTACTCAACCTCATTAGTCAACAGGAACCCGCAAGATAAAATTATATTTTGGTATACAACCACTAGGATGGATAAAATGAAAAAGACTGACAATAGAAGGTGTTGTCTAGAATGTGGAGTAACTGGAACTCTTATACATTGGTGAGGGTAGTGTAAGTCAGTACAACTGCATTGGAAAACTCTGGCATCCTCTACTAGAATGAAGTATTCAGTGGTTCCATTCTCAAGAACGTGTTGTAGCAGTGCTGCTTGAAACAGACAAAAGCTGAAAACAACCCATTAACAGTGCTTGTGTGTATATTTTTACACATGTGTATATTTATATTTGTATATATGCATATATGTAAATATATGCATTTGCACGTACTTATATATGTGTGTATATATATGTATTTACATACGTATATAAGTTTTGTAGATTGATTTAATGCAATATATCATAATGAGAGGAAACAAACTTTTGTTTTAATGCGTCTTGAAAACAAGTTTGAGTAAAAGATGCCAGACACAAAAGAAGACGTGCAGTAAAATTCCATTTGTACAACATACAAAAACAGACCAAACCACTTACATTGTTAAACATCAGGGAGATTATCATCTTGGTGGAGAATTGTTAGTGACTGGGAGGGAACCTGAGGGTGACTTCTGGGGAGCTGGTAATGCGCTATTTCAGGATCTACCTGCTGGTTATATAGAGAATTCACTTTATGAAAACCCACCCACTTGTACACTTCTGATTTTGTACAGTTTCTGTAAGAATGTTGTACTTCAGTAAAAACTACTTAAGATATTGAAAGTTATTATCTACTGTAACGCTCAATATCACAAAAGACTCACAGGATAAGTGAAATATTTTTACGTATTCACTTGCAGAATAAATCTGTGGTTCAAATGAATAGACTTGTGTTTTTAATAAGAAGATGAACAAACATGTGAAACACGAAGGGATGTTTCTTTTAAAATTATTTTTGTGCTTTAGTTGCAAGAAACATTGGAATAAAAAAATTATACAATTTTACACGAGTTCTTCACAGTTTTTCCCTTCTTATTCTTATTGTATCTATTTTTAATGAATTCACCTTTTATCAACATAGAAACTATGCTTATAAATCTTGGGAAATGAACAAATATTCACTTACTAAAAGTACGTTATTGAACTTGGCCCATGTATTTGATATATTTATACACCCATTGACAACTTCCCTGTGACTCTTAGTTTATGATAATATTTAGATTTATATTTAGAATAATATTTAGGTTGCAAATCCAACTTCTGGACTCACTGATGAGGCTTTTTTTAGTTGTTGTTAGTTTGCTTACTTATTTTTATCTTTTAACCATTTTTTTATCTTTAAGTTGGTTTACTTGAAAGTTCTTCAAACCATTTAGGAGGTACAAAAAAATACACACAAATATACATCACTGGAGTTAGCAACTGACATCCAGAAATATCAATTCTTCTTCATTTTCGTAACCATCAGTATTATCTGTATAAATAATATTATGACCTATAACAACTTTTTAAATTCAATTGTATTATTATAAATACACTTCCTGAACAATGGAATCTCACTTTTAAGAAAATTATGCTTTTTGTATTTGTTTGTACAAAAGTCCTAATTTCCAATATACTTAGTACATCCTACATGCATTGCACACAAATATTTTTACCATTATTAAAATTTTGAATTTCCTCCTATTTGGGGCAACAGAAAGTATACTTGGATCTCATTGTACATTAGAACATTTACACTTAGCATCAGTTTTGGTCAAAAGTATCATATACCTATGAATAATTAAAAATAAATCTATAGACAGGAATCATACATACCTGGAAAAATGTGCACTTCTTCCTCCCTAGCCCATGACTAGCATTGATTTTTTCATATTTTAATGATGAGCCTGATTGCGATCTTAGAAGCTTTCTTTACACAATATTCTAGAAATAAATATGGAAAATTTAGAGTTGGCATTTAGATGAAAACATTATTAATTCAAACTTGAGAAAACTGATGAACAAATATTTTATGTTTTATTTTAATTTCAGTAAAATATGATAATAGCACATATACATTTTTATCCTTGTGGTTAAAAACTTCTCTTAATCTTACACTTTTTACCTAAAGTGCTATAAAAGTGCACATTATAAAATATTTTATAGTGAAGAGAGAAAATTAGATACCCAAGGCCCCCATTCTATTGTTGTATTCTAGAGTTTAGGATAAAAATTGAATTATAACTATAAATATATGTGGAATATATATACACGCATATATTTGTGTTGTATGTATATCTGTATATATAAATATATATTATATATAAATATGTGTGTATATGTGAGTATATATGTGTGTATGTGTATACATATATACACACACGTACATATCTCCTTTCTCAAGGGAGAAAGTGCACCCTCCCAAAATAGGATGCACAAACACAATCAACTTAAAACATAACTGGTGTTTTTAACTCTTCCTCTCCCCAGAGCCGCACATCGGTAGTTTATCCTAAGACTTAATTTGACAGCTATAGTTTTCTTTTTTCAACCATCTATTCTATATTTTTTTATCCTTGCTGGAAACCTGACAAAATGGGCTATTTCTTGGGGCAACAGTGACCTAAAACTACTTTTTTTTTTCCTGAATTGTCTGTGTCTAACTTGGTACTATCTCAGTAGAAGTAATTTTCCACCTGCCAAGTCTTTTGAGCAAAGGAGTATTAAGAACACTACTGATCCATTGGGGTCCCCTTTGCTCCCATTTTGTAGCAGCATCCCAGTTCATGCTTGGTAATTAGAATTATTCACCTTGGCCAGCAAGTACAATGACCCCTTTTCCTGCATGTTGGTTCAATGGTATGAGATTTCAAAAATGTTCGTAGGTGAATGAGGAGTCAGCCTCAGCTTCTAAACCATTGGAAATATGAATCTTTTCCTAGATGGAAATATTTGTCCGTTGAGCACTGAAACTTCCAAATACTCCAAATGATTTGACTCAGGATTTGGAAAAAAAGAATACCTTAAGCAGATAATTACTTGTAATAGTGAGAGGGCCCACATGCTTGTCTTCTGCCTAGTTCTTAGACCGGCTAAAGAGTAGATGTCCGGCTAAAGAGTAGATGTCGTTACATCCAACCTAGTAGGCCTGGATCCTATAACTAAGTCTTTAGTGTTTTATCCCATCATTCTGTTAAGCCTGCTCTTTCTAGTCATGTGTTCAAACTAATGAATCCTGTGCATGTGATCTCACTGTTATACTCCTCTTACCATAAAGTCAGCAGAGATATTCTAAGGGATTACATCTTGGTGGATAAGGCATTCTGTAAGACCATGAATGGTGAAGCTCTGCAGACAGGAAGGGAAATTTAATATTCAGAATATATCTAAACCCATGAGAACAAACCTTTGCCTCCTCCATGATTAAATAGCCCAATATAGTCAGGTTGCTTGCAGGTGGCTGGCTATTACCTCTGAGGAAAAATGCTCTATTGGAGCTGAGTGTTGGTAGGTTAAGCACTTCTTAGTGACAGTAAACAGATCATTCTTGGTGAGGGAAAATCCATGCCTTAGTGCTCATAAATAGCCTCTATCTCTGCCACCATTATCAATTTGTACATGGTACTACAGAGTAAAAATTAGCGTGGCTGGGGAAAATGGCACACAGATGTCCAGATGTCCACAGATTACTCATAACAGACTACTATAAAATTTCTATTCTCCCTGCATCTTTGGATTTCTTACTCTTCAATACTCCAGGGATATTCTGGAATTTTTTCTCTCATTGACTAAAGGTCATATTCGAGTTCAGAATGTAATTAACTATCTAGTTGACATAATTCCATGGTGCTTAAACCAATCCCTAATTCTGAGTTAGAGCATCCATATCAACACATTTGGCCTAATTTCATATTTTGCTCTTTTTTCATTCAAATATCTTTCAATCCACTCCCATATATCTTGCCTTAACTCCTGCCGATATGAACTCGCAGGGCTATGCTACGTTTTTAGTGTGTAGTCTACTTTGTTCAGATCACTTCTTGCACTTTTCTATCTCGGCTATGCTGAATTCCAATTCTTGAAGGCTGGAGGTGGAATGAGAACTTATGGTTGTGAATTTTGAGTAAAATGAGCATCTCATCGTGAAGAAACTCTCCCTGGTGAAGTCATTGGAAGGATTTTATGAAGGGAAAGGCCAATTCCCTCAGACAGAAAGGGTGAGCTATTTCCAAGACAAGGAACATTGAGTTACTTTGGAGATCAAAATTATCTGTGTCTCATCTGTGTCTGCCCAAATGTTTCCATCCAATATCTCACACCTGTGTACTTATCCTTACATGTGTATTTAATGGCCTTTCAACTCTGCAACCCTGAAAATAAGTCTCTTGGTTTTCTTCAGAGCTACAATTACCAAGTTTTCTGATTTTTCACGTGTTTTAAGTTCAGTAGTCAAGATCCTTACATTTATTCCCTTTCACTCCGTCTAGGAAAGTTAAAATAAGCTAAATCATGTAGGTTGTTTATAATTGCCACAACTACTTGCTCTTTCAGCTCCCTCCACCTGTATTCCATTCCATGCCAACAGCAGTGATGATCTTAGTATTAATGATGCCACTATCAGTGTTCCATTGGCTCTTGGCATAGAGGTTATCCACATGTGATAGCCACGTATCTGATAAGAAATAGGTAGTACACTCAAGAAGAGTAATTTAAAATGCCTTAATAAAGGGATGATTTACAAGACAGGGATGGTGAATTACCCTGGGGCTATTGATGAAGGAGAGCCTTTATCAAATATATCTAGTATCTGCTATCCAGCATCCACTATGATTTTTTAATCTAAGGTTCATTGTTTTCTAACTGCTGCATCCATTTCTATGAAATAGAAACAGAGACTAACATTATATTTTGTCAAATATATATAGTAAACTATAAACAGAGATTGCATTACTACAAATATTTCACAGCTAATGTTAGGTTCTTTCTAGTTGCCCATATCCAAAATATGTGACTTCAGCAAGATAGAGTTATTTTACCATCATAGTAGTGAAGAGCTAGGGAGCCTAATGATGATAAAGCAGTTTGTCCATGAAGTCTCTAGATTGAAGTTCCTTTATGCTCAATAATTCGTCTCATCAAAGATGTTGTGCATAGCTCCAGGCAATAGGAAGAAAGAATGACAAAGTCTTCCATTTGAGCTGTCTTTCATGGAGAGTTCTTAGAAATTTTCTTTAGACACTTTCCATCACTTCTCATTTGCTAGAACTTAGTCACAGGCCAGACCTCACGCAAGACAGACCAATGCTGTACTTTTTCATCTTTGGTTGTTATGTTTACAGCTAAAATATTCTTTTCCATACAAGAGGGGAACACGTTTATTGGGGTTCACCTAGTTGTCTCTGTTCCACAACACTGACAAATTCTAGCCTAGGATAACATAAACATGAGTAAGGAAGGATCTAGATAAATATTTTTATTTTTACATTTGACTCAGGCAAGCCGTTGAAATATCACTCAGGAACCATAAGGACAGGGAAAACGTTTTCCATGCAAACAATCTATGACAAATACATTTATACTTGAAGGAGAATCTTGCAGTCATGACACCATAAAAATCGTTGTGAAACATAAAATGTTTCAAGTGCAATGAATATACTTCTTTTCTTGAGACTATCAGTAAACTTTTCGTAAGGTACTTTTCTAATTCACTAAAATTCCACATTTTGTACATGTAAACACCTGTCTATGAAAATTAATATTTAACATAGCCCTAGCTTATATATACAAAATTTGATTACTTTAAAACATTTTTTCTAAATGATTTAAAATAACAGCATTTTGGCCATTCAAGGGGGTAATTTATATATTGTGCACTATAAGAAGAATTAAAATAAAATCGGTAATATCATCATGATTTAAGACAGCAAATAGTATACAATGTACAAAGCCCTTACAATATTATTCAAAATATTAAAAATATCTTCAAAATGATTTACAGCATGGTTACAAATGTCCTTAATTATTCTAACATTTGATAATGAAATTCAGCATTCTTGTGTTATTCTGCTTTTATTTCTTCTTTTATTCGCTAATGTTTTCCAGTTGAATTTTATTCCCAGATTAATAAAAAAGAAGAAATGTCGCATGATAAAACTTGAGTTCTGGGGCCGGCCCCCTGGAGCAGCAGTTAAGTTCACCTATTCTGCTTCTCAGAGGCCCAGGGTTCGCGGGTTCGCATCCCGGGTGCGGACATGGCACTGCTTGGCAAGCCATGTTGTGGTAGGCATTCCACTTATAAAGTAGAAGAAGATGGGCAGGGATGTTAGCTCAGGGCCAGTCTTCCTCAGCAAAAAGAGGAGGATTGGCAGTAGTTAGCTCAGGGCTAATCTTCCTCAAAAAAAAAAAAGAAAAACAAAACAAATTAACTTGATCTTTGAGAAATAGCTCTATAAAAAGAAAAGAACTCAAGTTTTTGTTTTCTTAAGGGAAATAAATACCTAAATAAATACTGCAAAGAGCAGTATTTAAAGTATTAAGAAGACACACTTATCCACATGTCATAAAATCATAACTATAGAGAAAACAGTAAAAATGAACTGAAAATGAAAACTGTCCATCATTTCTCAGTGAAAACTATGCAATTTGTTTGATTGTAAATACTATTTTGCATAGGACAATAAAGAAAACTTCATATCTCATTTACCAAGTTAGGAATAAAATGTGATTTTTTTCAGGTAAGTTATCACCATAAAATTTGAAAAAGTGAGCAAGTAAAGTAGAAATAAAAATAATCAGGAAATAAAGGATGTTTATTCAAGGATTAAACTAGAACTCATTTACAACGTAAAAATAACACAGTTATATTAGACAGAAAAAAGTGCCATATAATTTTGACTGAAGTATGCAACACACATCATTGAAATATGTAAAGCTCTAATAATATACCTTTGAAATTCTTTGGAAAAGATGGTTCTATCAAGCTATAAAGAATTGGAATTACAACTTACTTTATAATGTATGTCTACTTGTAGAAAAGTTTACAAAATAGAAACTTTTAGGAAGAAGTTACTCTAAAAAGTTGAATAGATGATTTTAAACAAGAGTTAAACTTTTTCTTAGTGTGATTCTAAAAACTATTTAATTAAGTAGAAATATGCTTTATGCTTCAAATAAAATAAACTCACTCCCGTGTGATTTTTTTTTACATTTTGAGTTGAAGATACTGCACGATGGTCCCTGAGGTTTCATATTTGGAGATGGTCCTCCTCTCCTGATATTGCCCTTTATGAAAATTTTTTCAAGAGTAATGTTCTGAGTAATTAAACCATACAGACTTACTAACAATTGCCTCATTAGTATAAATGGTAATGATATCTAATTGATAAAAATTGGCAGGTCCACATGAGGATAATATTCTTCATAATTTGTGGTTAGCAGGTTGCCTGGTATATGTCATTCACTGATTCCTTCATTCATGCAGTCATTTGCTCTCACTTCTCAATTCTTCATTCATTCATAATGCATTAATTTGTTTCAGAAACGTTAGTGCCTTTTCCATATTTAGTCCTATATGCATAGGTATTACATATTTTGCTTATGTGCAGCAATTCAGCAAAAAAACCTGAGTATTGGAGGGGATGGTAATCAATTCCACCTACATCCACAAAAAAGAATTGGACTCAATATTAATTTTGGAAGCTGTCAGTGTGAGATATGATAACCATTGCAGAAATTGCAGGAAAATAACATACAAATGAATATGAATGGGTAATAATGTTGAGTGAATAGACTATAAAAATGGACACATTTTTCACCAGCATTTTTACTTTTATGGAAATACTAAGTGTCTTGTGTTTGAATATATTTGCTGTGGAGGGAATATAGAGCAAATAATTCACCTAGAAATTGCAAATACAAATAACAAAATAAACAGTAAAATGTTTATATAAAATGTTTTTGTATATTGAAATATTACTCTAAAATAAAGACAACTTTTTAAAGCTTAATTCTATTTTCAAAAAGAGTTTTAGATTGACTTATAAGTAATGAATTCAAGAAAAGTAAGAAAAGGTACATAATTGCAGATTGCTAAATTTAACTGAAAATTTAAATTTCTTAATATTGAACTTAAATGTGATAATCTCTTAATATTCATTATATTAACCATGTAGGGTTTTTTTTTTTTCACTTTTGGTGAGGAAGATTGGCCCTGAGCTAACATCTGTGCCAGTCATCCTCTATTTTGTATGTGGGATGCCTCCACAGCACGGTTTGATGAGCAGTGCGTAGGTTCCTACCCAGGATCTGAACCTGTGAACCCCTAGCAGCTGAAGCAGAGCCCACAAACTTAACCACTATGCAACCAGGCTGGCCCCCAACCATGCAGAATTTTAAGACATTATGTCTCTCTTTCCAAATTTCTCTTTTACTCTGCTTTTATTAAGTTCTATTCTAGGAGCCACTTTTGGTAATTTTTTGATGATTTATTCTCTTTCTCTGCAAAAACTGAGCCATCGTTTAGCAGTAGATATCTAAGTGATAAAATGTTATCTTCATTCAACTGTCGTTGCTTCCTTCATCTTGAGGTTGAAATTACTTTCCTGGTAGACATTCTTATTCTTAATTAAACCCTGAATCTACAGAAGTCCTCTGCCTTATTTCTCTCTCCCTTCTAGTACAAAGCATCATGTTCTACTATATTGCCCGTTCAATATTTATCAACATCATATATATCAGTAAGAAATACAAACTTCGAAGTATCCTTCAGTCTTAAGATAGTACATTGGCACGACATATTTTAAATATATTATTAATTTTAAAACAAACATATTTAATTGAATGAGACAAAGTAGTTCATATTTTCTGCCCTTTAATGCCTCAACAATTTATTTTCTCCTTGAAGAATTAATGTGATGAACCCCAAGGCTTTTCATTTTATTATGTTCAACAGGATGTTTTAGCTCCACTTCACATTCTAGCCAAGACTTTGTAAAGGGCCTTGTAGGGAGAATGTTTTGGGAGAAGTGTCGTTTCTTGCTGTAATGAGTTGAATTGTGTCCTTCAAAACTTCAGATGAAGTCTAACCCCCAGTACTTCAGAACGTGATGTGATTTGAGAATAATGTTATTGCAAACATGGTTAGTTAAGTTGAGATGAGATCATACAGGAGTAAAATGGGACTATAATCCAGTACACTTGGTGATTTTATAAAAATGGGAAATTAGGCATCACGCAATGCCATGTGAAGATGAAGGCAGAGCTCAACAGGATGTAACGGAAGACAAGGGACACCAAAGATTGTCAGTAAGCCTCCGGAAGCTAGGAGAGGGGCATGGAGCCCATCCTCCCTCGCAGCCCTCAGGAGGAACCAATCTTGCCAAAGGCTTGATCTGGAACTTCCAAAATAGTAAGAAAATAAATTTCTGTTGTTTAAGTCACCCATTCTGTGATACATTTTTACAGCAGCCTTAGCAAAGTAATACAATTGCTATACCTTAAAATACTTGAAAATACTTTCTATTTAGTCATTCATAGCAATGTCATTTCAAAAGATTACAATTTAATCAAATAACGTCATTGTTATTTTGACCATATGTGTTGCTTTATTAAATACTTGCCACAAATGCTTACTTTCAATATTTTAGATCATTCTACATAAATATAACATGTGGCAGAAGGATTAAACTAAGATATTTTATTCTTTTTTCTGTTTCTGCCAAACTACATGCCAGGCCTTTATTTGATTAAAGTCTTTTTTTTCCATAAAGTAAGTAGTTATTGTCTTAAAATATATTTAAATCTATTAGTTCATATAAATCTTCTCAATAGAGAAATGGTCAATATATATCAATGATTGGATTACAATACTTCTCATGAAATGATTTTTTTCCCCAAATGGCAGCGTTTGTGAGGGTCAAAGACTTCCCCAAAGTATATTCTTTCAACATCTAGATTCTTCAAGAATCCTCGCAGGATGACCGCACAGAATACAGACCATAAACGTTTGGTTGCTACTAATGAAGGTTTTCATTTATTTTTTCCTGCTTTGAGTAATTTCTGTCATTCATTGATAGAAGAATCTGTCTGATTATTGATCTTTGTCAGGATTCATCTTAAAATGCCATTTTTTATTCTCTTTAGCTGCGAGTCCCTTGAAATCCATTTGAAGAATTTATCTCCATGAGTTTAAATATTTTCTAACACTGGATGCAATAGCTGACTTTTAGAAAATTGTTTCTCTTTACATAAAGAAATATTCTCTTTTCTTTTACCCAAGTTCCACATCTTGCATCATTTAATAATATTCTTACTAGCACTCACACAACAATAGTTCCGGCATTCTATCTTGGCTACAGATCTATTCTTATGTTACCTTGTCCTGGCTGAAAACACAAATTATATATTGGAAGTGAAAAACCAATTGATAACAATTTATGTGACTACTGAATGCGTAATACTATATTCTTTTGTAAAATAGTATAGATTAATATATTTATTTATTTTTATATAATTCCAGTACCACTTAATTATTTAGTACAGAATTTTGGCTTCCAAATTCAAAACAGCATGCTAAGCCCATAAATTGACTTCCTTTGTCATCAATTTCCTAGTGAGATGACCAAACCAGTGTAATAAATCAAATGTTATCATCTGTGACACTGCTGGAAATCAGGATTTTACCCACATACTGAAATTTCCACAAACTTGACAGATACTGGGTGTTGATGAGAGAGAAGAAGGGATGAGGACTCCTAGACTCCACTGGGAAGATTAGGGACTCCCAAACTTGAGCAGAAATCCTCCTGGGAATTAAATTTAAAAAAATGTTATCCTGTCAGAGCTCCACACACGGGATTAAACTGAACGCAGAAAGACCTATGTAAAAGATGAAAAAGCAAAAAAGAAACAAAGGATCCTATGACTGAGGATCCAGATTCTGAGGGGAGGAAGAATGGTATGGAGCAATTTACTCTTGACAAGTGTCAGGATGGAAGGATGAATGTGGTGAGGAGGAGCTGGGCTTCTCGGAAAGGAAGCAGTTGGAAACAAGGACTCTGTGCACTGATTTCTGACATGCTAAGGACATATGAATGAAAAGATTATGCCTGAGTAAATAATAGGAAGAATACAGAAAAATAATTTATATAACCTAAATTAGCCCAAAAAGTTGAACAAAAAGTGTGTACTCTGTAAGGACTAACAAATATGATCACGGTCAGCAATTCCAAAGAAGGGAACCAAACTTGTATTCAGAACAAACAACCTGCTTTTCAGAGGGGGGAGAGGTGCTAGTAGCTGTAACAAATGCATCCAAAATATATAATAGCTTAGCACACACACACAAAAATGTATTTCTTTATCATTTAAGAGTATAGAGTTTCTGGACAGGTTGTCAGGACAACCATCCTCCATTCTTCCAGGTCCATTCAGGGATGCAGACTGCTAGAGATCTTTGTATCTTCCACACGTGGATTCCAAGGTTGGCTTGGGAGTTGTACCCATTCTGGCCAAAATGAAAAGAACAGAGGGGATTTAGCAAGGGTGATTTTAATGGGCCAGGATTTTCACAGGTACACACCATTTGCACTCATTTTATCGACTTAGTCACATTGCCATACTTAACAACAGCAGAGGCTGGGGAATGTAGTCATTCTGTCCACTCAGAAAGAGAGGATGATTTCGATGTTCAGCTAGCAGATGGTGCCACATAACAACTGTGAAATAATTCTTGCAGCAAACCTCAAAAATCTTTTCAAAACCTCCACAACTTTTGAGAAAATATTACACAAACCAAAAACAAAACAATAACAAAAAACAAGTAATCATGGAAAATAAACAATGTTAATTATTAAGATGAAAGCATGATTTCCAGTTTTAAACAAACACCATCACAACCGAATAAAAGCTGTGGATATTATATACAATTATTTAGAAAAGGTCTTGTGTATTTAAAAAAAATATAAAAATTATTCATGTGGAATAAGAAGAAAAAATTGCACTTACTTTAATATAAATTTATTATACCAGTTACCTAGCTATTGTGAGTGTTGCAAAGGAACTCTGAGCTTAAGTTTCATCGTCTATAAAAGTAAGGTTAATAATAATCAATCTTTAGGACTATTGTGATATTTAAATGAAGCAGTAGACCTAAAACTATCTGGCAAACATCTTTCCATCAATAAATATTTACTGAAGTTAGCATGTTTCTGAATGAAAATACATCAATTTTTATATAAACTCATACAATTTCAACCTACAAAAGAGAAATTAAAACTGATTAGCATTAAATTCTCCTAAGGCAATTTATGTTACCAAATGTCTAATTCTGTTGTTTTGCTAGTTTTATATGTAAAATTATTTGAAAATTGTCAGTAGGCAATGTTTGAAATCATTTTAGGAGTTACATTTATGGAAATGTGTTTTTGAGATCTGGCTTCTTAGTTTTTAGTAATAAGTGATAAATACTTTTATGATTTTGTTTTGAAATTGGTTTAAAATTTGATTATTCCAATGACTATGCTTGCCTTTATCATTTAGTCATTAATTTTTTCCCACTTACTATTAAAGCATAGTTTATTTATATGAAAATTCAAGGATGTTTTCGTTCTTTACTTTTTATAGCTGCAGCTGTATCATAACTCCTGAAAATATTTTATTAATTCATTAAATTGGAAAGTAGATTCCTACTCTGAAAAATTTGTAGTAACTACGATTTTGTATATTAGAAGAATGTGATGGGCCGGCCCGGTGGCGCAGCAGCTAAGTTCGCATGTTCTGCTTCTTGGCGACCCAGGATTCGCTGGTTCGGATCCCGGGTGTGGACATGGCACCGCTTGTCGAAAAGCCATTCGGTGGTTGGCGTCTCACATATAAAGTGGAGAAAGATGGGCATGGATGTTAGCTCAGGGCCGGTCTTCCTCAGCAAAAAGAGGATTGGCAGCAGATGTTAGTTCAGGGCTAATCTTCCTCAACAAAAAAGAAGGAGAAGAATGTGATGAAGTGTTTACCTTAACATTTTATATTTACAAGTTATAGTGTAACTGGTAACTGGATGCAGTGTAAGTACGTAATGTAACTAGATGACAAGGTAGGGAGAATAATTATTTAGGCCTTTGAATTGAGTTTCTGGTAATGTTTTATGCAGCAATAGAAAATCAAAAAAGATTTTGGTGACTGAAAGTGGAGTGCTACTAAAAGAAATACCTGAAATGCAAGAGTGGCTTTGAAATTGAACAGTGTGTGAAGGCTAGAAGAATTTTGAGGAGCATGGTAAAAATATCTGGATTTCCTTGAACAAATTGTTAGTAAAAATATGGATGTTGAAGATAGTGCTGCTGAGGGCTCAAAAACAAGTGAGGAACATTATCGAGCAATTTCAAACCGCCCGAGAGAAAGTCTAAATTGTTATGAACAGATTGTTACCAGAAATCTGTACTTTAAGAACATTGCCTGAGAGGTCTCGAAAGTAATGAGGAACATGTTATTCTATGCTTGTGGAAGGAGAATCTTTTTTATATAGTCAAAAAAACTTAGTGAAATTGTGTCCTACAGTTATTTAGAAAGCAGAACCTATAAGTGACAAACATGAATATAATAGCTAAGGAAATTTGTAAGCAAAGTGTTGAAAATGATGCATGGTTTCTTTTTGCTGCTTACAGCAAAATATGAGAGGAGAAAGATAAATTAAGGCAAGAGCTGGTAAACAAAAAGGAACCTGGCTCATAATGTTGGAAATTTTAGCCTCCCTGGATGGCAATACTACTAAAAGTCTGAAATGCTAGGTGAAAGTGTGGCACAAAGTAAAAGGAGTGACACAATAGATTAAGGATGTGCCCTTAATCTCAACCAAATCAGAAGGACTCTACAAAGTTTAAAAGTGTTGTCACACAGCTATCTTGGTAGGACCCAAAAATAAAGAAAATATGATCTCAGATATAACTATGTAAATGTCTTTTATCTAATGGAGAAAAGCTCAGTCCAATTCACGCACAATCCAAAAGTTTCTTGATAAATTTAGACCATCAGAAACAGCGCCATCTTGTAATACAGGGGACAGAGAGAGCACCAAATGGAGGAAGGCTGCTGAACTCCCAAAATTACAGGGGCAGATGTAGGCTGATAAACTGCTCAATTGAAAATATTTGCTACTTTTCATGGAAAATGAAGGATGATGTAGATGGCAGAAGCTAGACCTTGGGGAGTGGAACCAAGAGCTGAGAGGAGGAACTGAGAACTACAGAGAAATAATTCCAAGCCTTGAATCCTAATCAAAGAACTCCAGCTTGAGTTCGCCCAGGGGCTATCAAATATGCTTTCAGTCAGTTACTCCTTTTTGCTTTCTTTTTTTCCCCTTTTGAATCAGAATATCTGTAACTGTTATCCTACACATGTCCCATCCCATATATAGGAAATGTTGGGGTAAGATATATTGTCCCTTTAGTTTCATAAGCCCATGGATGGAGAGGACTTGTATCCAGGATCTTGACTCAATGGATTACATACAGGACCTTAATTTGTGCCTTATTTAAATAATTTAGAAAAGGAGGTTTTGAACTTTTGAGCTGATGAGATTAGATGGGATTACACTGATGCTCTAATGGGATAAAAAACTTAGAAAGTTTGGTAGGAACATGAATATATTTTGCATACAGAAAGGATATGAAAGATGAGAGTCAGAGGGTAGACTGAGCTAGGCAAAATCCTAAGACATCCCCGTTATCTCTACATTGTGGTGTTACTCCTGTGATTATGTTACATTACACGGAAAAGAGATTTTGCAGATATAATTAAGGCTGCTTTTTAGGAGGATTATGTGGGATGGGGCTAAGCTAATTACATGGGCCTTTTAAAGGCAGAAGTTCTGGGGCCTGCCCATGGCACAGAGGTTAAGTTTGAAAGTTCCACTTTGGTGCCGGAGTTCGCTGGTTGGATCCTGGGTGCAGACATGGCACCGCTTGGCAAGCCATGCTGTGGTAGGCGTCCCACATAGGAAGTGGAGGAAGATGGGCACTGATGTTAGCTCAGGGCCAGTCTTCCTCAGCAAAAAGAAGAGGATTGGCAGCAGATGTTAGCTTGGGCTAATCTTCCACAAAAAAAAATAATAATAATATTAAAGCAGAAGTTCTTTAACTGGTAGCAGAAGAGTAAGTCAGAGAGATTTAAGTGGGAGAAGCATTCTACTACATACCTTTGTTGTTTTATTTTTAAAGATTGGCACCTGGGCTAACAACTGATGCCAATCTTTTTTTTTTTTTTCTGCTTTATCTTTCCAAATCCCCCCTGTACACAGTTGTATATCTTAGTTGCATGTCCTTCTAGTTGTGGGCTGTGGGACACCGCCTCATCGTAGCGTGACAAGCAGTGCCATGTCCCACCCAGGATCCGAACCCTGGGATGCCACAGTGGAGCGCGCGAACTTAACCACTCGGCCACGGAGCTGGCCCCTCTACTACATACCTTTGCTGACTTGAAAGTGAATGTCGCCCCCTGGCAGACAACCAACAAAGAAACAGGGTCTTCACCAGCACAACAAGGAGCTAAATTCTTCCTAGAACTTGAATGAGCTTGCAAGTAGATTCTTCCCCAGATAAAAGCCCAGTGTGGCCAACATCTTGATTTCAGCTTTGTGAGAATCCCAGAAGAGAATACAACCAACCCTGCTCAGATCTCAGAAATGAATAGTCACTGTTTTAAGTTTCTAAGTCTGTGCACAGCAATTTGCTATGCAGCAATAGAAAACTGGAACAAATATCTTCCCATTAGTGATAGGTTTCTATAGTACCTCCGTAAAAAGAAATGTCTAATTTGTAGCATTTGCTACAGTAATATTGCCAACCAAGGCTGACTTCACACTGCCAACTTGACTTCATTTAACTTGGAGTTGGGAGAGGTATGCCTAAGTGGCCATTTGAGCCCATAGGAGCCAGCAGAAGTGGAATACAGCACATTACTACTGCCCATCACTTATGTGTTGGGGTTCATGAAAAGATGTAGGCATTTCGTTTGGTTTTAGATGTTGTCCATGTGTTTTCAGCTATGTTTTCATCATTTCTCTCCTTCGAGGGGGAGGTTGGTTGTGGTGGGCTTAGGTGAGCTTTAAAAAATACTTCACCGCCACTACCATATTGCCTATGCCCCCCTTTTCTACGCTAACCAAACTAGAGTAGTATTAATTTATTATTTCTACATGTGTACATTAATAAAATAACCAAATGCAATTTTATAGGAGAAATTATCATGGACATTTGAAGGAAATGTTTATTATATTTACAACTTTTATTGTAAGTTACTCATCATAACCAATAAAAAGTGTTCTAAATTTCTATGTGAAATATTTTTGCTTAATTTTAGGTTTATATATAAAATCCCAGAGAAAACTATGCTTTTGTCATTTAGTACATTTGCAATTATAATGCACTTAAAAATGTAAAAATTAGGAAATTGCATAACCTCTCTGTTAACAGAATAGTAAGAATTTAATAACTTTATAGAGATACAGAAGAATCAATCTAAATATATTCTGTCGAGGAGAGTAAGAGTAACAGGAATGAGCCTTTCTCATAGTATAACAGAGCCCTCTAAAGCAATGTCGGTGAGCATGTGTGTGTGTGTGTCTACAGTGTGGAATACAGTTTTGCTTTTAACAAATGCACAAATTACTTTTTATAAATTTATATATATTATATTTAGCAAAATGTTACTGAGTATCATCACACTCTCAAAATAATCAGATATTGTAAATAATTAAATAGTTTTCGTAATTGAGTTCTTTCCACTTATAATTACCCCCTTGTTTCAATCATGTATTCTCACACACACACACAAGAAAACATACAGAAGTACTGTGACATGGACAAGTAGACAAAGACACACACACAAAGAGAGCTTCAGCATAAACATCCCCCAAAATACCAGGTACTAATATGTTCACTTCCCCCCTACTTTTCTTTCAAACTCAAAAAAATTCTTATTCAAGTAGAAGCACATTGTCATCAATTTTATTTAGTTGTTCAAATATGAGAGCAAAATTAATTTCTTTTTTTCAAAGCCAAGTAAGTTCAAATACCCTGTTCAAGATATGATTCTAGTTGCTACTACCTCTCAATAACTCATCAGCTTGCATTTAACAAAAGCTAGGCCTATATCTTTTGGGCAGAGGCTCCTTCCCATTGGAAATCATTATAATTATATAATCTTTTTCTTACAATATTTACAAAAATAAATATAGGAGGGGCCGGCCCAGTGGTGTAGTGGTTAAGTTGATGTGTTCCCCTTCAGTGGCCTGGGCTTGACAGGTTTGGATTCTGGGAGCCGACCTAACATTGTTCATCAAGCCATGCTGTGATGGCATCCCACATAAAATAGAGGAAGACTGCCACAGATGTTAGCCACAATCTTCCTCAAGCAAAAAGAGGAAGATTGGCAACAGATGCTAGCTCAGGGCCAATCTTCCTCACACACACGCAAAGTAAAAATAAACAAATAATAAATAAATAAATATAGGAAATGAGTTTTTGTCCTTGAGTGGAGTTCTTGTATGTAAGAATGAGGAATTAATAGATTACAAGTGACCATCAAAAGGACCATAATAGATTAGCATTAATTTACTTAATATTTTTTCTACTTATCTGGGTGAGACACATAATTCTCTATTCAACCAGGACATATAAAAATGCACACTATCACTATCATTCCTTTAAATTTAATCTTCCCTAAGTTATTATACATTTTTATTATATATTATTAATATATTGTATATTATTATATTCATTATAATAATTATATTGTATTAGTATGTTTTATTATATTATTAATCATATAATTATGGTGATTATATTATTCTATTACACATTTACTTATTATTATATATTATTATAATTATATTCCTGTAATAATTATAATTCTTGGGACCAATCTTATTCAGATACATTCTTTTTTAAATATCTGAATTCTAGTAATTAGACTTAGAAGTCAGTTTTGAATTTTAGACTTCTTTGAAATATCTCTCTAAACTACAATTTTTATGAAAACAAAATTACTATAATGTGAATGCTTTGCTGAGGATTTTCTTTTGAGTTAATCATTAAATAGTTGTTTAAAATTATTAGTTTTAACCTAGTTTTTAGTAGGATTAATTGTTCCAGATTCACCTCACCTCTCATCTATGAGAACCTCCAAGCTTCTCCACAACTCAATTCTTTGATACTTTGATCTAATATTACAAAACATAAGAAGATAAAGCTCTTCTTTGTCAGATCTACATTCTGCCTAATTCTTTTCTGGCAACGAATAAGAGACAGTGGGAATAGCCACACAGTGGAAACCCTCACCCTGGGTGTGGTCTGATCTCCCTATTGGTTAAGACATAAGGCTAAGGTGCTGAAACAGATTCTCAAAAATATATTGCCAAAATAGGATAAATACCTCATCATCCCTCACATGACGGTATGGAAATAAATGAGCTTTCTGGGATAGGTAAGCCAATTCTGTTCCATTATTTCTTCCATTTCTTGCTCCACCATCCTAGAGTGTTGTGCCTGTGGCATAGTGAAAGCTGGTGAATCGTCATGCCCAAATTCCAGCTGGCAGAAAGCAGGATGGAGATGAAATGAGTAGCTAACAAGTGGTCCAGAATTTGCACACATCATGTCCACTCACATTCTACCAGTAAGAAATTAGTCATGTAGTCAAAATTACTTGCAAGGCCAATTGTGAAATGTAATCTTCACAAAGCCACATGCAAAGATAAACTTCTAATACTGTGTAAGGTGGAAAGAACAGACTCGAGGAGGACAGAGGGAGTGATCAATCAGCATTCTGGTACAGTCTCCATGACAAAGCAAAGCAATCACAATATTTCAGTATATATTTCCTAAAGTCTGAGAGATTCTTTTTGGAATGACATCACATGTGAGTTTTGACCCAGTGACTTGTGTTTGTTGGAGCCACTGATGGCACAACCTGAAGATATGCCTGCCTCTCCTTCATCACATCAGCCAGTTTCTATTCTTGATTTTGATATAGTCTCTTGTAAAGAACATAAGCATACATTTCTATCAAGGCAGAAAATAGGATTCAGAATTTTTGTAAAACATTCCTCTAATCATACCAGGGTTTGATAGATTAACCAAAAGGATTTGACCCAGATAACATTTTTAACACTGACATCTTACTGTGAAGCAGATGGCCCCAAATCTATGGATAAGTAGTGATTTATATTTTCATGATTAAAGGATTCATCCTAGCTGTTCTTCTCAGAGCAAAGAGAACATATGATTCTAGAAGAGATGCCACGTTTTACTAAATACGCGTGACTTCTAGCTTCGTTATATCTAAGGTCTAGTCTCCAGAGGTACTTTTTGATCGAGAGTAACCAAAATCAAAGCATTTTCATGATGCAATAGGTTCCAATCTCTTTCTATAGAGAAAATAAAGTAGATTATCTTTTTCTGACTGTTATGTGTCAGTTGTTACTTCAAATTTTCTGAATGGATACTTGGTTAAATGGCAAAATTGGGGTAAAAACTTCTGTTCACTTTTTTCTCATTTCAAACACAAAACTGAAAAAACAGAGGCAAGTTGAGATATTCTTTAAATATATGTTTTTAAAATTTAATGTTATATGGAGACCATGTCCAACATACGTGCATTCTGTAAAGCTTACTTTCACAAGATCACAAAAGGTGAAGTTTGTGTATGAGGAACTAAAAGATTTATTCTTGACATAAAGGACTTTCATGTGACAATAAAAATTAAACTAATGTAGAGATTAATGAAAGTGATATAAATTTCAGCTGATTATATTCCACATTTTCAATATTGTTGCTTCTATTCTACTCATCTTATGAGAAACCTCTACAAGAATAAGCACCATATATGATAACGCAACAGGAAATTATAAAGCTGGTCACCTCCAAAAGCAATGTATGTGCACGCATATACGTCTTCAAAATCAAACACCAATCAAATGTAAAATTTTATTCATGTCTTACTGTACATTACTGACTCTCTTCAAGTAGGATATAACTGACACTGTATTCAGTCTTCAATCTACTTAGTTTTATGCAATTAAAGACCATTTTTCACTGAGTCACATTGTCATTCTCATTTAAGCGAAAGTTATGATGCAAAATTGCTTCTGTTGTAAAAGTTCTGTTGTGATGTGGGTATGACTTCTTGCACATGTTGGGACCTACCGAGTTCAAGAATGCGTGGCCTTTTTAGCTCAAAGTAGAAAAGGTGTGGTCACCTCTCCTATATGGATACCAAACAGTCTTTCACTTATATCACAAACCTACACACTCAAAGGGCTGATGGGCAGTGCTGAGAAGAATGGTGAAAGGACTGTCTGAAGAGCCACCAGTAAGCTGTGTAGTTGTTGTATATTGTCAAATGGACAATCTCCCTTTGGGGGACAAAGTTTACTCAGAGAGGACACTTGGTAAGATTTAAATAAGCTCCCCCAAATCTTTCCTCATGACTAGGGAATGACAGTGCTTTCAATGAAAATAAATGTAATGACCCAATTTGTACACAGTTGAAGCTGAATAAAAATGACTGTTATATAGAAAGGTAAAGTTTCACCAAAAATTGAATGGCCAGCAAAATTAGGTCTCCCTTTAAATCCATTCAAGCAAGAGGCCATGTAATATAATGGTTAGGAGATAGGATGATTAAATGAGTTTATAACTTTAAAGCACTTACACACTGTTTACTGTGTTCCATGCACTGTTGTGTGTTTGTTATATACATATTTAAAGGTCATATTTTAAAAAAATGCTTTAAGAATATATTTCTCAAATGTATATAAAAACAATGAAAATATGATTGTCATTCTCAAGTTAATGCACAGAGAAACAATTGCACAACATTTATTGAAGATATTTTATGGTCAATTTGTTAGATTTTTAGATATAAAACCTTATGAAATTATGGCTGTCATTCACATCAGTGTGGAACCATTTACTTATCATCAGTTAGTATGTGGCCATGAGCAAAAGAGAAAATTCAAAATTGCTATTAAGACTTCTGGATGAAATGGGTTTCATAAGTATGTTACATGACTCTGATTTTAATGTGCAATTAATTTGCCAATTCAGGTATTGATTTTCCACTCACTATTTCATGGTTGCTCTTCCACAGAAAAAAACGATTTTATGACGTCCAGTCATTAGTATGGTTTTAAAATGAGTAGACAATTTCTGTTAACTGTAACAGAGGCTTTATTGGAACTGAGGTAGTTGATATTAGCTTATACTATACATATTTTTTTCAGTAATATGGATTGTTTGAGTAATAGTATAGTGCTTAATATCAGTACCAACAATATTATTAACAGTTATGACATCAAAAAAGTCCATTTTGCAAAAAAAATATGTTTATATATATTTTTTCTTTTCTTTTCTTTTCTTTTTTCTTTTTTGCTGAGGAAGATTCACCCCAAGCTAACATCTGTGCCAGTCTTCCTCTATTTTGTATGTGGATCCCCACCATAGCATGGCCACCAACGAGTGGTGCAGGTCGATGCCCAGGAACTGAACCCAGGCTTCGGAAGTAGAGCAGGCTGACCTTAACCACTAGGCCATGGGGCCGGCCCCAGAAAATATATTTTTAAAATCTCAACAGATTTAACACCTATACAGAATATAAAGAGTTTACATGTAAACTCTATTATTAAATGACCACGCCTTAGAATATAAAACACTACAATACCAGGATCACGGAGGCTGTAACGTGTAACACAAATAAACAGGCTAGTTTTAAAGAGTCAATAAGATGAAAGCATTTTATAAAAGTTATTAGATGGGCTCAATTTTTCTATAGCAACATCATTCATTTGCAATCATTTATTTTGGAAAGACTAATAGGAGTTTGATAAGCGAGATAGCTTAATAAAATGAGGAAGGCAAGTATTTTCTAATATATTTTACATATTATTACTAATAATTCTGATAAATTTATTATAAATATCATCATTATATAGTATATAATTAATATTAGTATTCATTCGTATAAAATTATTAAAAATCCAAAATTTTATGAAGCAAAATTTAATTTTTCTACAACCCCTACAGAACCCCACGCTTATCCCTACCCCATGCACATACAGAATACACAATTTAGCAGCCTGATGGGCAAAAATCCTTATCTTTCCCCAGGTTGACACATGCACATACATATATGCACACATGCAGTTACATTTATATATCCACACATTATACAGTAGATGTAGCTATATCTAACCATTTTTTATTGCTGAATCAGAATACATAATGAGGATGAAGTATAGCATATATAATCATTCCCTACTAATAGAATTTCTTATTTTACCATTTCTTTTCAATCAAAGATGTTTACAATAAAGATAACCTTCAGGTATTCTACATACAAGTGTATGTATGCACACACACTATATATAATATGAACATATAAGACATTCTGAGAGAGGAAAACCCTGTTTTGTGCTGCAAGTTCCTGAAGGATTGATCCACAGACCTATGAGGCCACGCGTTGTGTGAGGGGGAAAAATTTGAATCAGCTGGGAGAGGAAGCATTTCATAATGGTTAAGAGCATCTTCTCAGGTGCTAATGGCCTGTGGGCCGAAAGGAAAGTAAATCTCCTATGTGTGATTATACTATCAAGAGACAGTAAGTGGCTTTTGGAATACTGCTGCATGGATTTCAGCCTCAAGATGGGCCCTATGGCTAACATAAGGTCTAGTAGAATATTGCCATTTCGTCCTTGGTCCAGTTCTACACTTCGAATTTCAGGAAAGTATTTGTAAGAAGTTGGATTAGCTTGATGGTGATAAAGGTACACGTCAGTGTACATGCTGAGTAAACTGTAATCTCATCAACTCCTTTCTAGTCATATTGCACACTGAGTATAGTGAGTTTGACGTGTTACTCGTAGCTCAAACGTGGAAAATCAAGAACATATCAAAATTTGTCGAGTATGCAAGTAAACCAACTTTAAATTTTAAAGTTAGATTTAAAGGGGAGCAGTTGAACTTTCATTATGTCTAATATGATCTTCACTCATTCGGAAGTTATCTTTAACTGTGCACCCCCTGGAATGGATCATTGATCCAGATATATGATTCCCTTGCATCCTAGGAGATATTCTTAATCCCATTGTTGTGTTTTTTGACCCTGGTGACTTCCTTTCGTCTGTTTTAGATAAAGAAAGCTAGTTTCATTTTTCTCTGGAAGTGTCTCTGTCTAGTCTTTCTAGAAGTGAAGACCAACATTTGATACTTGCATATTATATGGCTCACTAATTGATCACAAAGGCATATGTAGGTAACCAAAAATAATTTTTGTAATAACATTATAGGACATATTTCCCATTGGATTTTTATAAGACTTAGCATTTTTCTCCTCCAACCATAAGGTTTGTTCTTTCTGTCACTGCTTTTACCACTATAGATATATTTTATACCTTTCCTAGGTAATTGTAACTAGAGCCTACTATTTTGTAAAGATATTAGGATTCAATTGTCTAACTGTGGTGGTGGAACCATTGCTGTTCTTGCTCACACAGAATTTTCCCCTATCTTATTGTTTGGGTATGTTGAAGACATGGATGGTGTTTTCTTCCCTCAAGTTCCCATCTCAATTCCACATATTCAAGAGTTATATTTCCTTTCAGGGTAGCATAGATTAAAGAGTAGGTTGTCACACATACTGATTTGGTGGAGCTCAATGCACACCTGAAAACAGCTTGTCCAATGAGCTTTCTTTTCTCTGCTTCCTGTTCATCTCTGATGGTAGCTTTTCATCCTTGACTGTCATCTCACTCATCTTCTTCCCCCATTGTTATGAGTTGTCTCTCCAATTTCATTCTATTCTTATATAAAACTTTTCTTACCTGGTTTCTCAGAAGAGGAAATTCCATGCTACGTGTCTCTTTATAACTTTTTTTTCTTATTCCTGGTGAATTAAGGTAAAGGAAAAATGCCTCTGAGCTACAAGTAAGAGAAAAGAGTGGGAGACAACACACAAAGAACAAGCATCTCAATATTTTGAAGTATAGTGCTGCTCCAAATGCAACACACAGATAGGATCACTGACCAAATAAGTATAGAACTCCTCCCATGTGCCAGGCAGTGCCCTCAGTGGTTGGGATACGTTAATGAACAAAACAAGGGTTCCTGTCCTCTTGGAGTTTCCATTATATGGTGGAGAGACAGACAATAATAAAAATATGAAACAAATTAACTAGTTACTGTAAGGCAGAAAAGGAAAGGGAATTAGAAGTATGGTGAGGGATAGTTTGATTTTATATAGAATATTCAGCTCAAACTTTAATAAAAAGCAAATTTAAGCAAAAACTGGATAAAGATGCACAAGTCATCCAAGTAGCTATATAATAAATCATTCTGGACAAAGATTCTAGGTAAGAAAATGCTGGAATTTTGCAGAAGCGAAGAAGAGGCTAGGGTGGCTGGAGCAGAGTTAGGAAGGAGATTAGGGGGAGGGGTTAGAGAGTTGGAAGGGATCCTGATC
This sequence comes from Equus caballus, assembly GCF_041296265.1. Taxonomy (NCBI): domain Eukaryota; kingdom Metazoa; phylum Chordata; class Mammalia; order Perissodactyla; family Equidae; genus Equus; species Equus caballus. The sequence goes on along the minus strand of NC_091709.1, from coordinate 25,175,550 downwards.
ACAAAGGACCTTGTCGGAATTTATATTAGGATTTTCCTGTGTGAAATGAAAGCCATTGGAGGGTTTAGGACAAACGAGTGTTTTAAAGGGATCGCTATTTTGAGACTGTACAGCAATAAGGGGATAATTAGAGAGAGCATTTACGTGATTATCTGTAATCACCTGCAAGATGACAGTGACTCAAACCAAGGTCACAGCCATGAAGATGATGAGAAGCAGTTGGATTCTCAGTGTATTTTTCCAAATGCAGATAAATTTATTTCAGAATATATTCAAATGTAGAAATAAGTAAATAGAAATACCAATTCTCATTTTTAATATGTAATACAACTTAGGTCGTTAGTGAATTGTTAAATATCTTAATCATCCCAGGGTATGAAAGTATGCATATATATTTTGTCAGACTTTACAAATATTTTTACAGGTTTGTCAGTTAAAAATAATATTTACCCCAAATCTATCATTAGAATTCATCCTTATTCCCTCAAGATGCAATATAGAGACCCCGCATACATATCTGCGCACATTAGAAATTTAAATTATGCTCCAACCAAAAATTCAATGAATTTTTAAAAACTTGTTTTTCCTTTCCTTGCTAATAAAAGTGTTTCAAAATCCTCATTCTCCAAACTTACAAAATGTAAAATAAATAAAAATTAAGTAGGTAGATGATAGATAGATAGAATGATAGACAGGAAAGGTAAAAAAAGTCAACAGTCCCAGATCACAGAGGTTGATAGCAGAAGTCTGTGAGAATTGACTCATTGCCATTGGAAGAATTTGGCCCACTACATATCTTCTCAGTGCATATGTTTGTAGCTTCTTGGCTATAGAGAGTGCCCTGAGATGCTGGCATACTACTCTTTCCAACCTTGAAGTTGCATGCTATTATCCCAGGACAGTAATTAGTGCTAAGGTTGTGTACAAGCGAAAGACTTGGGAGTGTTTTAACAAGTTAGGATTTAAACTTTTAAAAAGAATCCCTAGCAGTTAAATGACTTTCTTGGGATTCTGTACTAGACAGTAACAAAGAATTTAGTGCAACGTATGCCTCAGTGAAACTGGAGCTACTGAATTAAAATGTAATTCAGAGTTTACAAATAGAAGCACCAGAAATGTTTTTCCTTTCTTTAAAATTAAAAAAATATATATATATGTTTTACGTGAGACAGCTCTATTCCTGATGGTGAATTTTTAGACAAATATACATTAGAAATAAAGAAAAAAAGAATTGGAAAGGAAATACAGAAGTTGTTGGCCTTAAACACCATTAATTTTTTTCTAGTGGAAATAAGATGGGTAACAGATGGTAAGAAAAGCAATGAGTAGACCCCATGCAGGAAATGAAAATGGAAAGTTCAGAAAAAAAGCAAGCTCAGTGGAAAGAAAAATGAAGGGGGTGGGGGAGTTAGTTTATTTCAGCAACACAGCAATTTTCATCTCATTCTAGTCCCAGGAGAAATAGTTGCTCTTCTTTTGAATTTAAAATCATGACAGATGACAAGTAGGAAATACAGAGAAAAGTCACAGTTTTGGTCAAGACAGTTCTCCTTGTCAACTCCCAGAAGTACACCATGTTTATCAAACATTACACCTTGCCTTGACAAGGTACAGATAATATGCATAGTTTAAGTTCCAAGATGCAGTGTGAATACTAATTACAGTGATGTGTTATACTTTACAAACCCAGGTTTATATAATACTACACAAATAAACATGCAAAAATAGAAACAGACTACTATATATTAAAGTACCTATTAGGCTGAGTCAAATTAATTTTCAACTTCTTTCTAGATATATTTTAGCAACAATAACATGTTTTCTCTATATATCTATAATGTGAATGTGGATCAAAGAGATTTTTATTCACTTTTTTTGACAAAAATCTGTTTTTATTTTTTATTTTTATATTCAAAGATCTTCATATTGACAGATGTAATTCTGACAAAAAACATTAGTTACCTAGTAGCCATTTCAGAAAACTGGTTTCATCTCTGTTTTCTTTCTTATTCTTTTCTCTATTTTAAAAGTTTTTCTTAAAAGCTTATTTATTTGAGGAGGGGGCTTTCCCAGTTGCATAGTGGCTGGGTTCACACACTCTGCTTCGGTGGCCCGTGGATCACAGGTTCAAATCCTGGGCACGGATCTATCACCACTCATCGAGATACACCATGGCAGCACCCCTCATAAAGTAGACGATTGGCACAGATGTTAGCTCAGGGCCAATGTTCCTCACACACACACACACACAACTTATTTCTGACAAATAAAAATTGCATATATTTAAGGTGTATGATGTGGTTTTTTGAAATATGTATATGCTGTGAATGATTGCCCAATTTAACTAACATCCATCACTTCCCATAGTTACCATTTTTGTGTGTGTGGTGAGGACTTTTGAAATTCATTCTTCTAGCAAATTTCAAGTATATGATATTCTATTATTAACTACAGTCACCAAGCTGTATATAAGGTTTCCAGAACATATTCATCTTATAACTAAAAGTCTATGCCCTTTGATTAATAGCTCCCTTTTTCCCCACCTCCAGCCTCTGGCAACCACCATTCTACTCTGTTACTATAAGGTCAACTATATATATATATTTTACATATAAATGATATCATGCGATATTTTCCTTTCTGTGTCTGGTTTATTTCACTTAGCATAATACCCTCCAGGTTCATCCATGTTGTCACAAATGGCAGGATATCCTTGTTTTTAAGGCTGAATAATATTCCTTCATCTATCTATCATCTACCTATCTATCTAATCACATTGTCTTTATTCATTCATTTCCCATCCCCTCATCCATTCATCTGTCTCCTATCCTCTTCTTTTTTCATCTCTCTTGATCTTCAAGAGTACTCAATACTAATAATTTTATAATTATAGCTATATCTCACTCATAGAAAGTTAAAGAATTCATCCCATGATACAATTGCATATTCTGACCAATTTCTCCATTTGTTTGTTTATTTGCTGTACATTATTACATTCTAGTGTAGAATATAAGAATGCCTCCCATGCCAAATTCCAATTATATGACACACAATAATTTATACTTAAGACATCTCTAAACCGAATTACAGGAGACAAGGAAGAACATAATTGTGACACGGCATTATGAACAAAAATGACTAACACTATTTTCGCTTTCACCTTTAAATGCATATAAACATCTATTAAGATAAAATTTGCATGTAGCCCACAGCATATTAATCATTTAAAAGTCTTCTTTGTACTCGAGTACCATGCAATGCCTATAAAGTGTCATTGAATGTCAGATCTTGAGCTAACAACAAAACAAATTAAAAATTTTCTCCTAAGTATTAGCAAGAACTTGTGACTGTTAAAATATTATAATGCTTTTCAATCATTTTGTACTCATGGCTCTCTCTCTCTCTCTCTCACACACACACACACACACACACACACACACATACATGCACACATACACTCACACATGCACGTAACATTCATTAACTTTGGGTTCCAGAGATTTTCTGATGAATGGCAGCTGTTACTGAGATTAGAGGTAATTAATAAAGTCTTCAAATATTTCAGCTATTTATTTTAAGCGTTATATGATCAAATTGATTCTTAGTACTTCCTCTTCTGAATAGACTACAGTCATTTAGCACACTAGGTAGGCGCCGAAGGACATAATAAAAAATAATCCAATTACCATAAAATATTTACAAGTTGACTTGGTAATATAGGTAACATATGTGCATATACACAAAAAGTAAACTAGAGCATGTAGTTTTGGGGACATTCAAAGAACTTAGAGATTATCTATGCTTTCCTGGGTCTCGTATGTTGTGATGAAGAAATCTGAGTCTGGATCTGAAGGACGTACAGGATTTGAAATTCTCTATTTACACTTAATGACTAAGGTAGAATAATACTATATCACAAGCATTTTCTCTGATGTCTCCAAGATAGAGATAATTCCTGAGAGTTTGTACCTAAAAGAGTGTATGTGACTAAATCTATTATACTGTTTCCTATTGAATTTTAACTATTTGCTTATTTTCATCTTCAATTTCTATTAGCTCCATAAGAATAAATATTATATTGTCTTCATCTTTTCGTTTTCATGTTTTTCCAGCATTGAATTACTTTATTCTTCTGATCAAGTTAGTCCATATTCATGGATTTTCCTTAGCTTTTTGTTACATATCAAATAAGTCTAAACTTTTAGCCTGATATGGCACACACACCACATCTGGATCCATAATACACCTTAAAAAACTATCTTCAATAACTTCCATTCATGGGCTTCAGGGGTGCTGAAATTGATGCATAAACTAAGTAATTACTTCAATTTATGTTTTAAGCATTTGTATCCAAAAACATTGAAAAATGTGATATATTATAAATAAAATATATGGCTAAAATCACAGTGTACTGAGTAAATATGACACACTGCATGCATTTGCTCCATTGTTAATAACCACATTCTGCTATCATTTGCAAACCACACTTTGGTTGATTGGGAGGCCATTTAACATTCATTGAGAAGTCACCATTACCAGTGATACAAACAGGAACCTTTTATAAATAGTGTGCAGTACCTTAATGATTCCCCTTTTATACTTGATTTGTATTTTATTCAATGATCTTCACTTTCAGAAGATTCAAGTATTTCTTTTTCTCTCTCACAATTTCTCTGGAAAAAATTTCACTGTGTACTCTGCATCATTTAATTCTCTACATGAGATACAGAGGTACCAAGAGATATTCAGTGTCCTGCGATTTTTAGCAAATCTCAATATTACAAAATTTGTGAATATTTGAATAATGAAATTACTGCAAATGTTAACCTTCTTAGGCCCTTCAAACTGTTTCCAAAACAACTAGCCTTTCACAAATTTTACATAGCCTGAAATAAAATAATTGGACACAATCGTATTTAAAAATGGCACCATTGAGCCAGCCATGGTGGTCTAGTGGTAAAGATTCAGCACTCTCACCGCCACAACCTGGGTTCGTTTCCCAGAGGCGGAACCACACCACCTGTCTGTCAGTTGTCATGCTGTGCTGGCGGCTCACATAGAGAGCTAAACTAACAAGTAGGGTACAGAACTATCCACTGAAGCTTAAAAAAAAAGGCACTATTTTCCCTTCAGTTATAGACATAAAACTATTACATTATGTCTGAATGTGTCTATACATATATATAATATGCCTATTCACATATGCATATTTTATGCGATATTCAGTCATAAACACATTCAGTTATAGAGACAGATTCAATATTCACATAATCACATTCACTAATAGACATATATATATTTACAACCAAGACATAAGTCCAAAGACCAGACAAATCTGAATTGTTCTTTCACTGGTTGAAAACAACATCTCTTTTATTCCAACCAGTTTGGGTTGAATTTACAGACTTTATAACTAGAATATGGTGATCATAATAGATTCTTTTTGATTACTCTGGTCCTTGTGTGTGTGTGTGGGGGTGGGTGGGTGGGTGTGTGGGTGCGTGCATGCACGCACACATATGTCTTTAACTTTAGGATACACATTTTGAACATTGTGTTTTACTCTATGCATTTGCAAGATGAAAGGATAGTATTTTTGGCTAAATTTATACTTTTTTCAGGCATACTCGGGAGGCATTACTTCATTTCTTCTTTCCTCAATAAAATCCATGATGTCAACTTGTTTTCTTCTTATTTTTGTCTTTCTTAATATAGTAAATTATTGAAAGGCAAAAACAGAATATTATGTATAGAGTAAAGATTATAATTAAGTTCTGGTTATAAGCTTATCTATGAAATGACAGCCCTAGAAAGAAAATGAGAAGCAATTACTTTCCAAAGTTATTGCTAATATTAATTTTTGAATGAATATTCGTCAAGAGTGATACCTAATCATTTTGACAAGGCTGTCATAGGATAGAATAAGGCAATATTATAAAAGTTTTCCCTGAAGCAAAAATATCCTGGCAAATTTCAAACTATGAATAAGGAGGAAATTGCAATTGCTCATTCAAGTGGACATCAAAACTTCTGTTTAAACCTTTTCTGCATTTAAATTTAAACTTTAGCAACCTTCATCATTATTGCCTTTTTAAAATGAATTACCAACAAAATTTCAAAGGAAAAAGTGACAATCCCAAGCTTTTACTCAGAAAAACTCTCTGATATATTTTATTTTGGCAATCTACAAAAGCAAAATAAAATATGCCACTTTACAAAATGTGAACAGGAAGAAAGCTGCATGCATTGACATGATGGCATTTTTGCAAATTGCTAACAGTTTTTAGCAATCTTCCACAATGTACAGGAAGTGGCTAAAATAATACCAGCAAGCCAGTGCTGAAAGAAAGTTAAACATTTTTCAAGATTGCTATTGCCCTTGCGTTAAGTATTCTGAGTCAATCCTTCTGTATGCAGTTATTTGCTGTTATTAGTAGAGTTTGATGGTATTTGAAAGAAAATAGAAACATATAGCAAGAAAGCACTAAAATATATGTACTTTTTCATTGGAAAAAAGTTATGTTGGCTCTGCATAATAGTATTTAAAGGAATACTTTTATCTATACATTTTATAAAAACATTCTATGATTCAAACAAAGCTTGAATACACATTTGTTTTGATATATCCTACCTTGTGCTCTTATCTTTTCGTTTTTCTTTACCCACAAAGGGCTTTTATTTGAGTTTCCTGGTCAATAGAATCAAATACTTTAACAATTTGTCATTCTTAAAACTAATGAAAATAATTTATTGGTCTCATTATAATCTCTAAATAAATTAATCCCCCATAAGAGCCATAATAGTACATTCACAATATTTGTTTTCAAATTGGCAACATATCATTTAAAATATACAAAACGTACTAGAATGGATAGTGTCTATCCTAGACATTTTCTTTCTTTTCTTTTTTCTTTTTGAGGACAATTAGTCCTGAGCTAACATCTGCCGCCAATCCTCCTTTTTTTTCTGAGGACCCCTGGCCCTGAGCTAACATCCGTGCCTATCTTCCTCTACTTTATACGTGGGATGCCTACCACAGCATGGCTTGACAAGGGGTGCCATGTCCGCACCCGGGATCTGAACCCACGAACCGCGGGCCACCGAAACGGAACGTGCGCACTTAACTGCTGCGCCACCGAGCCGGCCCCTATCCTAGATGTTTTCTTCATAACCTTGAAATGTCAAGAAGTCATTATCAAACTTAAAATTATGAAAGCCAAAAGTTTAAGTCGTTCTTATATTTTTAAAATTTGAGTTTAATGTTAATAAAATCTTTCTATATTATTATGTAACAAGTTGAGTAACTCTAATACTTTAAAAGCTATATCCATTGATTAACAATATTGTTTGGCAGAAATACTAAAACTCCTTTTTTAATTTTTGTAGAAAACCTTAATCACATCATTTTTAGACACCTTTTGGTATCACCTTGAGAATTTCAAGTAGATGTGTGTGATTTCAGAGCTACAAAAATCATGAATGACTATGAAGTTGATAGTGAATTTACAAAGGATTAAAGGAAAATTTAATGTCATATTTCAAAGGTTATAAACTTGTATTAATTTCAACAAGGTTTATGTTAGTAAATGTTGTGTTCCCTTAATGACGCAAAGTTTAAGAGGACTATAAATTGGAATTACAGAAACACAGTTTTCCTTATCTGTATGTATGAAAACATAAGAAATAAGTACAGTGCTAGTCAGTTGTCATTTCTCTTTCTAAATCCGTTCTCTGTTCTTATCCACCCTGGCAGGCTCACTTGCAGCAAAAGACTCCTATACTCCCCAGCATTGAGGTGTGCTTGGTTAATGAGAAGCAGAATCAGGAGATCAAAAGGTTGGAGGAGAGAGAGGATGGGATATTTATTTCTTCATTCATACATGGTTGATGGCATTTTCTTCTTTTAGGACTCAAAGAGGAAGCAATAAGATTTAATAATGCTTTGAGTGACAAATGAAAGTGAAACTTCTCAGCTAAATAAAGTGACTCAAGGGAAACACAAGATCAAGATAGTGACTTTTCCTTCTTTTTTCTATGTAGCTTCAAAATAGTTACAGGGAGTTGAGAGAAGGATTGAGTGGAGAAAGTCTGATAAGCCAGGATTGAGAGAAATGTCTAGGAAAGAATTTTGGATATCTTGGAACATGAAATTCTTTGAAAGTATAAAGACCCTACTGAAATATCGGGAGAATTCTATGGCCGAGAAATTGGCAGCTTGGACTCGAAAGCTTTGACTGAATGAGACAGAAACCAAACTTCTGTTTCTTCCCTGCAGATTCAGGAAGGGAGCCGTAAATGCTTACGTACTCCGACAAGTGCATATTCCACACCCATTTTAGACATGGCCATGAGAGGTAAATGAAGAACCTCCCAAAATGCAGAGTCACAACCCCTGGACAAAGGATTCTGCCCCCTGCCACAGCAGATGGATAGATTTATAAAGGAACATTCGCCTTCTTGCAAAGAAGTCCTTTGAAATGCCTGCTGCATAAGATTCAAATATTGCATGGACAAACATTGCTACGATAGTTGTGTGTATGACATCTTCTCATTTTATTAAGTACTTAAAAAATCTTATTGATGTTATTTTAGTTGAGCTCCATCATTGTGTTTTGGGAGCTAATAAGATCTCTCTTACTCTCTTATGTCTTTCTGTCAGTCTAAGACTGGCTATATCTGGGTATAATAAAAGGATGACATATCAAATAGAGATCTTGATTTTTTTTTTTTTGAGGAAGATTAGCCCTGAGCTAACTGCTGCTAATCCTCCTCTTTTTACTGAGGAAGAGCTGGCCTTGAGCTAACATCCATGCCCATCTTCCTCTACTTTATATGTGGGACACCTACCACATTATGGCGTGCCAAGCAGCGCCATGTCCACACCCAGGATCTGAACCCTTGAACCCCAGGCAGCCGAAGTGGAATGTGGAAACTTAAGATCTGCACCACTGACTGGGCTGGCCCCAAGATCTTGAATTTTAAGCTGAATTCATTGACTTAATGGGATTTTGGGTTGATTCCCTTGAAAAGGAAATGATTGTGCTTGAAGTGAGATAAAAAAATGAGTTGTATAACTTGTAAGTAGAAGGGTAGCCTGAGGAAGAACTATTACTTTCAATTATCAAGTCATTTATTTTCTTTATCGATATAGAAGATTGTATTACTGAACACTTTTCATTTTAGGCAAGGCCATGAATCTGATTCTTGTCAATATGAAGTGGGGAGAAGTTATGTTCACCACATCCATACCATATGATCTATTATTTATTCCAGCAAATGACTTGTTGAAGATCATTTGCATTATACTAATTAATTTTAAAAAGCCTCTGTGTTATATTCTTCCTCAAATGTGTTACCTAAAAAAGGCACCTGTGTTTCTGAAAATTTGTGTTTATCTTCATTGATTTCACCACATATAGTAGCTAAATTCTGTACTTAATTTCACCAATGGACCATTCAGTTGTCTGTTTTTATGTAGCTATGGCTTATTGTTACTTCTCTTCTCATTCAATTTCTTAACAATATTGTGCACTAATTTTTATTTTATTTCACCCAGAATGCGACACATCCCATTTTATCCTCCTGTCCTGGTTGGGATATGTTAGTGGTTTGGATTAGTACTGTTAAAGAATAATCTAGAATCAGCAAAGTCATCTATATCAAGGCTATATTTATTTATTAGCCTAATACAAGAGAAAGCCAACTTACCCAAGAATAAGTTTCACAAATCTCTCTGAGAGAAGACTAAGACAGTTACATAGAAGGGTGAAGCGAGGGAGTCTAAAACAGCCCTCGTGATTAGTTAAAAGGAAGACTGTAAAGTGGCTTTTCTGGGATTTGTCACCGTCACACTCAGTCGTCATTCGCGTGGACTCTAAGCATGGACACTAAGCACTCAACAAGGTTTGGAATGAGTTATATAAAATTGTATTTCTTTACAGATTTTCATTGTCATAGTCATGAAAAGCATGAGGACTTAGCATTTTCAGCTCACTGTCATACAGTCCTTTATGTACATTCACAAAGCACTGAAAAACTTCCTCTACTAAACTATTAATACAACTAGTATTATGACCTTGATCATCATGTTTAGAAGCATCAAATTGCCTTTATTCCAGAAGTGTTGCAGATGGATTTCTCTAGAAAGTTCTTATAAATCCTGGCAGTCTGTTCTTTATGGTTGCATTCTTTTTCAGTTTTACCCAATCTTGAATCAGGACTAAGCACTAAAATAATCCTTTTTGGGGGCCATCCTGGTGGCATAATGGTTAAGTTCACAAACTCTGTTTTGGTAGTCCAGGGTTCATGGGTTTGGATCCCAGGCACAGACCTACACAGAGCTCATCTAGCCATGCTGTGGCACTGCCCTAAATATAAAATAGAGGCAGATTGGCACAGATGTTAGCTCAGGGCCAATCTTCCTTACCAAAAAAATTCATTTTAGTAAATTAAATCATCAGGCTTCGGAAAGTTTTGTGAAGTGTTGTAAAATTTCTATAATATGGAGAGTGGGGAGGTACATTGTATTCCTTATAGAACATAACAGCATAAATCCACTCTATTATAATTGTTTTCTCTAATCTGCTTCCAACCACATCTTAACTGGAGTGGTGGACGGAGAAGTGGCAGAGATTTTCTATCTCTGTCCTGCCCTGCCCTACTTCTCATAACATCTGAGCTTTCTGGATTGGCTTCTGTATCTCACCATAGGTCTATCTGCTACTCTCACTTTTTATGCAGAATAATATTTCTCTTTGAGTTTATACTACTTTCTATGATACATTTCTCAGAAAATAAGGCAGAAGTCACATTCAAAGGCACATTAAAAGTTTGTGCATTTATGTCCTAAAGTTTGAAAACTGTAACAGTGATTAAACCTAAAAGCAAAAATTTTACAAGATCTAAAATTCTAGGCAATAAGACACAAAAAACAATTGTGGTGGAATATTTATGTGACATCTGTCTGATAGTTACTTTCTTCATTTTCTCCTGTACACAGGTTAAAAAATAAATAAAGGGTTTCCAATTCTGCATATAAGGAGCTTAGAAGACACCATTCCACCTACCAAGAAATAAAAAGCTGAGCAGTCTAAACAATTGACAACTCTTATTGAATTCATAACAGAGGTGAGGACAAAGGTAAAACCACTGTCCCAAATATTGCAGAGGACGAAAGCTAAATACACGGAGGCACAGCTTACTGGTGGAGAGACTCAAGAGTAGAAACCACCTTGGGAACCAGTGCCAGGATAGGCAGACAGGAATTGTAACTGATGAATTGCTGGAGGCTCAGTGTGGAAGGTCTAAGATTTAAAAATTCCAGTGGGACCCAGTCATATGTGGGCTCTCGTGCTTTTGTGAATTTTGCCTGTAGGAGCTCAGTCAGGTTTTAATAGTAAACACTGGAGGAAAATTCCCTTTTGTTTCAGGAAAGGGGAAGGAAAGGAACAGGTTTTAATTATGGCAGAGCACTCTGCTCTTCTTAATAAAGCCTACCCTCAGGAGAAAGGAAGACTAACCAAAACCCCTGCTGGGGTTTTATCAGAGCCAAACTGACCTGAGGGAAGGAAAATACCCAAATCGGGCCAACCCTAGCCTTCAAGGTTGGGGGATGAGAATATTCCACTCCAGTGAACTCTCACCTTTCATGCAGGGGAAAAAATACCATACTTCAGCCCAAACGAGCTTTCCGCAGTGGGAATGGAAATAGCCAAGAACAGCCCACTCTAGCCATCCTGTCCCACCTAAGTAGAGGACAGGGGACTGAGAAGAACTGTTCAAAGTCCAGAGTCATAGGCTCACACAAAGACTGAAACCTAATCAAAAGACTATAAAACACTTCCCCTGCATTCACACTTTAACACCATATTGCTAGTAGCTTATTTACAGCACTTCCTTTTACCCAGTACATCATGTCCATCTATCAAGAAAATATTACAAGGTATACCAAAAGGCAATAAACATAATTTGAAAAGACAGAGTAAGAATGAGAATCAGACATGGCAGGTATGTTGGAATGATCAGACTGGGAATAAAAACAACAATACTTAATATGCTAAGAGCTTTAATGGATGAATAGATAGCATGCAAGAAAACACAGGCAATGTGAGCAGAAAGGTGGAAATCCTAAGAAAACAAACAGAAATGCTGGAGATCAGGGGTTGGCCCGGTGGCGCCATGGTTAAGTTTGCACATTCTGCTTCGGTGGCCTGGGGTTTGCCAGTTCGGATCCTGGGTGCGGACATGGCACCGCTTGGCAAGCCATGCTGTGGCAGGCATCCCACATATGAAAAGATTCTCAAGAGAAAAAATTTAAAAATGTTTTGAACTAAACAAAAATGAAAACACAACTTATCAAAATGTGTGTTATGCAGCGAAGACAGTGCTTAGAGGGAAATGTATAGCATTGACTGTGTAAATTAGAAAAGATGAGAGATCTAAAATCAATCATCTAAGTTTCCACCTTAGGAAACTAGGAAAAAAAAAGAGCAAATTAAATTCAAGGTAAGCAGAAGAAAAGAAATACTAAGAATTAGAGCAGAAATCAATGAAATTGAAAACAGAAAATTAATAGAGAAAATCAAGGAAACCAAAAGCTGGTTCTTTGAAAATATGGATAAAATGGATAAGCCTCTAGCCAAGCTAACTAAGAAAAAAAGAAAGAGGACAAAAGTTACTAATATGAGAAATGAAACAGGGGAAATTACTACATATTCTATGCACACTAAAAGGATAAGAAAGGATTACTACAAACAATTATTCCAGCATCATTTGCAAAAACGAAACAATGGAGCTCAATGTTTCAAGCAGACTTTGACAAAGAGCCCATTTTAGGTTTTAGCTTTACAAATTTTATATTATCTCCTTTCCTAGGAAAATCAAGGACCTAAATAAATATCAATATTCTACATATTTGTTGATAAAACCATAAGCTTACAAATTTCTCACCAAAAGAGTTCATTTTACTGAAAATAACTTCTGTACCATATAAACATTGATCTTCTCGTACTGTCATTCGAGATAATGCTCCTGAGATTCAATCCAGCAACAAAACAGTGATGGGGGAGAAGAACTAAGCAGATTCTGAAATTTAAATATGAAAGAATTTGACTTTATCTTTAAAAGCAAACAAAAGCCCTGGAGCATCATCAATGTAATTTGTTTCTATGTTTTCCTTCTTCCTATTTAAAAAATTTTAAATGTTGCTCCAAGATCTCAAGGTCTTGAGAAATATCTGTTGAGAAAAGGGTACTTATCTATGCCCCCCAAAACCTTACAATAAACATGGTAAAAGTATAACGTGGGATGAATTTATATTAATATATTTTTATTGACAAGGGATGACTTTTTAACAAGAAAGAGTATGAATATCTGGGTATTAAAATATAAGATATATGAATTAAACTCTTTAAATTAAGAATTGTTTTTTTGTTTTTGCAGTTTCAAGCTAAAAAGATGCTTTGAATGACAGGAACATCATTTAGAGTAAGGAATTGATATGAAGCTCTGCCCTGAGTCTGGGATCTTTGAATTTATCCTACTGGCAAAAGCCCAGTTTCTGGAGAACTGGTAGGAGGAAGCGAGAAGAGCATGGAAAGTAGGATAGACCTGCATTTTCTCAGTAAAGACTAAATTTGGAATCCCATTGTTTCTCTCACCCTGGAAAATTTATTCATTCTAAATTTAGGGGGTCTTTTAATGGAAAAAATATGTTTAAAAATATTACGCAATAGAATCGAAAAAATTATTTGTGTACCTTAATAAAAAAAAAATGTGATCTGTGTTTCCTCTGTAGTGATAGGTGTAATTATTACAGAATGAGATACTGGGGACTTATCTTATACACTGCAAAACATAATATAACATATAACATGGGCATCTTTAGTTAATTAGGGAAATGTTAGTATTTTAACACAAACGTTTATAGGTCAAGAAAAGATAAAGACAAATTTAAAAGCCAGAGGATCAGAACAAGATTCATCATAGTTAAATTATTAATTGACAATAATTAAATGTATGGATTCTGATATTACATTGAATAATAGGAAGCAGAAATTTATTTATTCACACAGAAAGTAGGATTATGAATGAGTACTTATGACTCAGTATTAAGTCATTGTATGGTGTTAAGGTGGATCAAACGGAATCATTGTAAAGATTTTGAAGAATAGGCTATCATGTTTTTCTTTCCTATAATCTCAGGTTAGAAAAACCATCGACCTTCTAATAAATGAAAATCACAACCAAGAAAAACCTCAACCTCCTAAGAATTTAGACATGAATGGGGTAGAATGCCAAGACCTGCGTTTGGAAATAACACTGAAACAATTGAAGTAATCTGTAATAGTTGAAACAAAAGCATCCATCAATCAGTATACATAGCCATACACTGAAAAAAATATGTGATTTTAGAAGAAAGAAATTTTACCGCAGATATTTAAAGACATAAATTGTAAAACTGAGAAGAACCGCTAGAATGTTTTGAAATTCATTCAGTAATTATATTGTTTTATTAATAATATATTGTTTTGTTTTGAGGAAGATTAGCACTGAGCTAACTGCTGCCAATCCTCCTCTTTTTTTTGCTGAGGAAGACTGGCCCTGAGCTAACATCCGTGCCCATCTTCCTCTACTTTATATGTGGGACCCCTACCACAGCATGGTGTGCCAAGCGGTGCCATGTCCGCACCCGGGATCTGGGCTGGGGAACTCTGGGCCACTGAGAAGCGGAATATGTGAACTTTAATTGCTGCGCCACCGGGCCAGCCCCTAATAATATATTGTTATGTTGCAACTATTTACGTGTAAAATCTGAGAGTACAAATGAGTAATCATATTCATTCGGTTTGGGATGAAAAATTTCACAATACGAAAAAAATTAATTTAGTAGAACGGCTGTCCTGTTACAATCACTTGATGCAAGCCACAAAAAGTGATATTGAATAACTATAAATTCACATTTGAGTAAAATAATGACAGGTAAAAGTCTAAACATGTATTTTTGTATCTCTGCCACTGAAATGAGCTAGAGTGACATCTGCACCATGGAATACTTTAGAGCTCAGATTCATCTTTAAAATTAGTGTCGGTTAAAAAGAACCAGTTCTTGGAAAAATGGCTGATTTCATGTCTGTGCCTGAGATGAGTTGATTCTGAAACATCTTGTGTCGAAAAGCAAAGCAGCTTTGAAAGACTAATGAAATCATGTTGAAAGGACATAGAAACCAATCTAAAACAGGCTCCCCCTGTCCAAGCTGCAAAATTTCAGCATCAAATGAGGAATTTCGGCTGAGACCAATTGATATACAGTAAATCTAAAAAGTCCTAAGTCCATCATGATAAAAAGAGAAAAAGTTAACATATAGTAACGGTGACTAGCACAGAATGTTCCTGTTGAGCCTTGCTATTCTATCTCCTTGGTATTACCTACTCATTTATCAACCTGGAAATTAGCAAATTAAATATACTGTTTAGCAAAGGGATTTTCTGCCATCAGACAAAGCCATATAAAATATCGAATTACAACAAAGATACATAATTTTATGTATCTTCAAGCAGCAATAAATCCACTATTCAAGTGGTTGCAATGTTTTGAAAATTACATTTCCTAGGATTACAATGAATACAAAAATGTAGAGTTAGAACAATAAATACATTAATTCTTTTAGAGCATTACATACTTGAATAATAACTGTACTTACGTTCCTACACACAAGATTGGTAAAGTGCACAACTGGAATCTGGGAAAGTTGGTTAAATGATTAGTCTTTTCTTGAAGTAATAAAAATTTGACATTAAAACTGATGCAAAATAAGTGGTGTGAGACCCTTCCAATTAATATAACAATATTATGGATTGTAGTTCACAGGAGTATGGTGTACCACATACAGGAAATTACTATGCAAAGCCTAAAGAAAATTCCAACATCTGGAAAATACCTGGCTGTCACTGTCGAATACTCACTTCTATTCTAAATTTCCCTTTTAGCTTAGGAGTGGCTGCCACGTCCATACTGGATTTGATATCAACAAGCCCATTCCAGTTGGAAGATTGGGTCTTTGGAAAAGAATTTTGGAGAAACACTCTTCATCACCCAGTGCCTTGAGGAAATTTCTGGACCATCCTCAAGCAGATACATGCCATGAGAACTGCAAATTGTTTTACGAATCAATAGAAGTCCATAGATAAACCATAACCGCCTCAAAATAAGGGGAATCTGAATTTTCTACAAATCACAGATTAGACTTCTGATCAAACCTAGAGCAGAACATCTACGTTTTCATCACTCTGTGGCAGCTATGGCCTAGGAGTTTCAAAAGGACTTAGCTTTATAATATATATTCTCAGCTTAGTGAACACCGCAATGAAGTCATAAAAATCTCTGAGGACACACAAGACACAAGGCTGAAGTTCATGTGGCATGAATTGGAAACTGCTAGGCTCATGCTGACTATAGGATTCATAGGGCTCTACGTTGTTTACGCGTGTGGTTTACTGCTGCTTACCTGCCTCTCATCATTTCCATTTCCCTCTGATGTCTCTAACAGTGGTGATAAAAAAAACTTGCAATATTTTGGAAGGTGTAAATTTAGCCTCATAAACACATAGGTAAAAAAAAGTGTAGACCTATACATATACAAAAAGAGGACTATGATAAAATCAGCCCTCTGTAATCCAATGAACTTTTCATAATGCATTCCGAAATTTAAAAATTTGGTAAAAAAAAAATTCCTTGGAGCTGTCCTCATGGCATAGCAATTAAGTTTGTGTGCTCTGCTTTGGTAGTCCGGGGTTCGGTAGTTTGGATCCCGAGTGCGCACAAATGTACCGCTTATCAAGCTGTGCTGTGGCAGGCGTCCCATATATAAAGTAGAGGAAGATGGGCATGGATGTTGGCTCAGGGCCAATCTTCCTCAAAAAAAAAAGTGGAGGATTGGCAGCAGATGTTAGCTCAGGGCTAATCTTCCTCAGAAAAAAGAAATCCTTAATAATTTACTCTCTTAACATCATATTCCAATTTCTTCTTTTAAATGAATAATGTGACTCCTTTTCTTTTCACATGTTTACCCGAATCTCCTTTCAAATGTATGTCTTCCCTGGGTACTAACTCTTCTGATTTTAAAATACTCAGTGGATTTACTTTCTAAATACATGCTATTACTTTATTCAAGTTTGCTTTCGTGTGGTAACAACTCCTGGATGGGTAGGATATCTTGAATGGTACACATTTATAAACAGAACTGATGAAATAGATGTGCTAAGAACTGAAGTTTATGTGTTGCTGGGTTCCGGCCAGTAGTTGCTTCATCTTTTCTTCCTACATGCAGACCTATTAGAAATCAGAAAAGTGCTCATTTCAACTAATTAAACAAATAAAAAGATATATATCTTTGTGGTCTAACTATGGGGCAGAAATGCAAATAGATGAGTTGGCCTGAAGCTTCAGACTGCCTCCTCTGAGTACAAGAACAGGCAGAGGTGGCCCAGAATTTGGGTCCTGTTGGGTAATGGGAGAATAAAATTTCCTATATTGGTGGGAATCGGAGCCATGTTCATTATATGAAATCAAGTGTTGGGATGGAACTGAAAAAATCCTTCTGAAGATCACTGCCTGGGACTGCATCTTATATAAGCTTCAGATTTAGAGAGAGCTGAGGACCCACAAAGAGCCAGGTGACAAAGGTTTGGGAGAGCCACGTTTGATCTAGTCACTGAATTTGCAATGTCCACAGTATCATGGTGAGAAAAAAATGCCAAGTCACCAATATAAGGTTACATTCTGGATTGAGATACCTTTTACAATTTTTGTGTTGTTATCTTTCCCACGTAATACTATTAAAGGTAGGAGATGTTAGACCACCAAATGCTGGATCATTTTACTTGTCTGTGATTCTGTTTCATACTAAGGTATTTATCAAATATCTCAATGTATGACTTTGAATTAATTACTCATATTTCAGAATTGAGAATTCGCAGAAATATTTTTTTTAATATTTCAAGCCTTGCTGTGTACTTTTAATACTCAACTGTTCGTTAACATCAGACTGTCAATGCCCAAACTGCCTACACAAAGAGTAAACAGGACAGAGCTGAGTATTTTATATGCAAAATAATCCTTGGTATCCACTATGGGGAAAAAACCCACAACATTCTTTTAAAAAATTAGAAGCAACATGGAATGACAAATTGTGTCCCTTCAATAAAATGAGTTTTTCTTATATGACAGTGAAATATGTTCACAATCTATGTGGTTTTCTAACTTAGTAAGTAAAATCGTGAAGACCATTTTGAAAGTACCACAAAAATTTAGTTTAGGTAGAAAGTATTGGCTTTTCTTTTTTTGAGGAAGATTAGCCCAGAGCTAACTGCTGCCAATCCTCCTCTTTTTGCTGAGGAAGACTGGCCCTGCACTAACATCCATGCCCATCTTCTTCTGCTTTATACGTGGGATGCCTACCGCAGCATGGCTTTTGCTAAGGGGTGCCATGTCCTCACCCAGGATGTGAACCAGGGAACCACAGGCCGCTGAGAATCAGAACGTGTGAACTTAACCACTGCACCACCAGGCCTGCCCCCTGGCTTTTCTTTTATCAAATCTACACCACTGTTTCTTTGTAATTTTGTTCAAAACTTGGTCATTGCTGGACTAATATTTTGCCAGTAAATTTCTCGTAGAAAGTGAACAAAATGATATAAAAGTTAGTTGGAATACAGCCAGGCCTAATTTTAAAATAAAATGGTTTTGTTTTAATAAATGATTAAATTTTAATTTTTGAAGAGAGTGAATGTTACATTAGATTACAAAATAATTGTTCTCACTTAAAAAAAGTTAAAAACCAAACAAACCACTAACAGAGTCCTCTTGTGGTACACAGAACAAATGTGTAATATCGCTAAAATACAGGCTCTCTTCTATTAATTATGACAACAAACAACCCAAGGAAAAAATCACAAAATACATAAATAGGCATTTCATGAATGAAAAATGAGAGTTGGCTAAAATTGCAAGGGTGCTATGCTTTTCTAAAATTAATGTGAATTCGAACAATACTGAGATACATTTTTTAACTTCATTTGGCAAAAAGTCAACATTATGATGTGAAAAAAATCAATAAAATTCTGAGCTGGCCAGAATAAAAAGAACGGATACTTTCATGTACTGTTGTTTGGATTTTTAAGTAGCATAGACTTTTGGAGACTAATTTGGCAGCTTCCACATTTAAAATATGTATTTCCTTTGTTCCAGCAATTTTACTTTCAGGAAATCCGTCCGATAGAAATAGTCATTGCTTTCATTTGTTATATCATATAATTTAAACAAAACATTTTAGTTATGTTGGCTGTTAGTGTTCAGCATTTTCACACTGAAATATGTGTTGTGTATTGTGTAATATATTGTCTTGGTGTATAACACCCAGAGAAGATCAGGTCCACTTACAGAACTGTTCCAGGACCTTATTCAATTACTGGAAATTTGCTCTCTAAGGACTTATGGCAGGAATATAATTTAACTTAACTCTGTATTGGTGCACTAGTGGTTAAGATTCGAGATTCACCACTTCTGCCCAGGTTTGTTTCCTGGTCAGGGGACCGCACCGCCCGTCTGTTGGTTGTCATACCGTGGCGGCTGTGTGTTGCAGTGATGCTGAAAGCTATGCCACGAGTATTTCAAATACTAGCAGGATCACTCAAGGTGGAAAGTTCATACTAAGACAGACTAGGAAGAAGGACCTGGACGCCTACTTCAGAAAAACTGGCCAGGAAAACCCTGTGGATAACAGCAGAGCATTGTCTGATGCAGCACCAGAAGGTGAGGCTGGTGCAGAACGATGAGGCAGGCTTCCACTCTGCTGTACACAGGGTCACTAGGAGTTGGAATCCACTCCACCACGCTAACATAAACAAAATTCTGTATAACATTTTAATGTATATTAGAGTTACAATTTATATTTGTAGATAATCAAATGATCAAATACATAGTATTTTAAAAGAATAGCTGAGGAAACTGAAAAATGACAGGCCGAAGGATGGGTTTCAGAGCACATGACGAGCTTTTTGCTTTCTTGAAGAGCCATGAGTCCTAAAGTTTTAATGTGACATAAATATCTATCCCTAGGAAGTATAACATTTCTTCAAGTTTAATGTTTCTTCCATCCAATTAAAGCTTTCTAGACATCTGGAAATAAAATGGAGGCTTAAAGCACTTAGCATGGATAAAAGAATAATGATTTTGAAATCCTAATGCTTCTGTTTATTCAGGACTAGTTCTTTGAGAATTCCAAGTATGACTATCTCTTAGTGCTCGTTATAGTTTCTGCCAGAATTATTATGTTTTATCATAGACTGAAATTCTGAATTCTTTGAAAGGGAGTCAAAATGCAAGTTTCAACTTAATGACTTCTGTCACTCTCCTCATTAAACAATCTTGTGCGCTGTTTCACCGAGTTTTTCCACAGGTGGGGACGAATGTGCAGAATGCCCTGCTTTTTTAAATGATTATAATTGACTTTCCCCATCAGTGATTCAATAAAGGTTTGTTATTTTATAAAACATTTTCTCTTTTAGTATTAGAATGAATTAATTTTGTTGAAAATCTGTTGGATTCATTTGCTTAGGCTCAAACGTAGAGTGCCACCATTATACCTCTTTTCTTACCACCCAATCCAATAATAGAGCTTTCACAATTTCTTTTCAGTTTCTTTTATGCTGTTTGCTACTACAGCTATTTATGACACTTCAAAACTGGCAAGGAAGAGACACTATTTAAGCTCAGGCACCAACTGTTCTCATTCTGAAAATATTAACAGTCAAAGTCCTTCAGCTGGGAGCCCATACTGGTTTCTAACCTTGATCTTATGTATCACGACACAAATATACCCTTGTCAGAAGAAAAATAACCTATATTTTATATATTTAAAAAGGTAAATTTCAGATGCTTTTGGCTTCATGCAGGGCTCTTTATCATAGATTTCTTTTATAATTCTAGTAGCTTTTCATTCTTCAGATTTATTATTACACAAATAAAAATATAAGAATTATTTGTAGTAGAATCTGAAAACTACTACATATGATTTGCGCTTTATATTATCATGTTTGCAATTTTGTAAATGATTATGCTAATAATTATTTAACAACTTCACTATAGCTCCTAATCAAACCTTAAGGATAAGCTTTCTCATATACTTAAAATTTCACACACACACACCCCACACCATATTTTCTCACTCTAAATATTATTTATTGTGTGTATATCTTGCAAACTTTTCTGAGTATTGCAGTTTCATAAAAATAAACCTTCCACAGATGCCATGAAACATATCCCCAAGGAGCCCACATTCTAGAGATTAGCAATTACTCAAAACCTACTGTAAGAATGTCATGATTTTCCTTTTTGCATTGTGATCTTAATATTTTACAAGGATATTCTCATTTGATTAAGGAATACAATTCCTAATTACTGCATTTGCTACCTAATCCGCATTTCTTTAGCTATCATTTAATCTCTTCACACCTACCCAAATTTTATCAAGAGAGTTCTTGAAGATTTTGACCTTCCTTTTGATTATGCAACATTACACTGTCTGTCTTTGTTCTTTTAAGAACAGTGTCATGAAATTCATTCCCTTGGAGGTGATATCTATATAAGATAAGATAACTTTTATTCTTCTTTTTATTGTTATTCTGAGGGCTACAGGGAAGAAAAATGTGTTATCACACATTTGTTACTTCAGTTGCAACTTCAAATGTTTTATTTTACAAGAATTATTTACCCTTTTGCAGATCAAAATTTTAAATCTCCTTAGCAGTGAGCTTGACATAAAGCTTAATCTCTCTAGACTTTCTCCTTATCACTGTCACATAAGTAGCTGTAGTCTTCTAACAAAATCTCCCAACAACTAAAGCATATTGAAGAATGTTAAACTAACTGAAAATTTCATAATTGCATCATTTGGGTGATAAATATATAAGAAAGTTATTTTAAAATATGTCATCACAAAAAATGGTTTGTTTGAAATATTAAATTTTTGATTGAATTACTTATGTTAAAAATAAATCAGTTTTTTTTTTTGAGGAAGATTAGCCCTGAGCTATCTGCTGCCAATCCTCCTCTTTTTGCTGAGGAAGACTAGCCCTGAGCTAACATCCATGCCCATCTTCCCCTACTTTATATGTGGGATGCCTACCACAGCATGGCTTTTGCCGAGCGGTGCCACGTCCACACCTGGGATCCGAACCTGCAAACCCCAGACCGCCGAGAAGTGGAACATGCGAACTTAACTGCTTCACCACCATGCCAGCCCCCCAAATAAATCAGTTTTAATTTCAATATTATTCACTTATAAATTACATTAACAGTAATAGTGATTTTATTTCAGTAGCTTCATTAAATAAAAATTAAAATTAAAAAAATAGAATTACAAGTCAAATATTTTGGAAACAAATTAATATGGGAGAATTCTTTGTTTTGGGTAAGGCACAAGATTCAGCTTCTACATCTTTAAAATGGGACTGCCATGCGCTTAACTGGAATTTTGTGAAGGTTAACTGAATCAGTATATGTAAGGAGCATAGCAAGTGTACAGTTAGAGTTTTCTCATCTTTCACTCGTTAAGCACATAAGGATTGTTTACTCTGGAAATATCCTTTCATGAAGCTCCATGCTCTACAGATTCCTATAACAAGCACTTATTTTCCTTATGTACAAAACACTATGAAGAAACAAAATAAAAATGCAAATATGTCCATCACATGGAGTGATGGCATTCACAATCTTTCGGAGTACAGACTAACATGAAGACAAAATACAATCCAACCTGTATTTTTAACAAAGGGATGTGGAATTAAATGGAAGCTGAATGTGGCTTCTCAGAAAAGATGTCATGAAATCTGTGTCTTTAAGGATGAGTAGAGGTTTTTAGATCAAGAATATGGTTTTTTTTAAGTATACAAAATAAAAGGAATAGCATGCGCAAAAATATGGAGTTTAGAAAAGTATGATAGATCTGGGGAACAGTGAGGAGTTTCATCTGGATTTTGCCAAGAGGATGGGGAATAAATGATAGGAGATGAAGTGATGCTAGAACATTGAGGTCATTTGGAGGATACTGCTTCGTGTCCCAAGGGAAGGCTGTTGGACTGCACGCTGCAGAGTCAATGGAAGTTTAATTCAAAAGGGCCCAAAATGTACTTGATTTGTAGGAAAATAACTTTGTTGCTTACGTGAACAGACAAACAGAGAAAGAGTACCCCTCTTTATCCCATTCTATACTGCCTCTTCTGACTTCTTGAAACAGTTCGTAAAAGTATCAATCATTTACAGTGTAATAAAAATGTCACAAAATAACACCCTTCTTGAATACCTAACTAGTACTGACCATTGCCCTCATAGCTTTAGGTGTATTAATGCATGCTCCTCACAACAAATCTGTGAATTATACTCATTTTGCAGTTGAGAAAATTGAGGCCTGGAGTTTAATTTGTTTAGTGTTTCACAAATAGGAACATGAGTTATTTAAATTTTTCAGGTGTTTACATAATGTTTGCCTGAGGATTCCATCTCTGGAAATCTCACACATGAGATGTATATTTTTAAACTTCTATGTTCAACAAAAATCCTGAAAAGCTTTAAGATTAAGGATCAATGAGGGTAAACACCACACATTTCCTTGAACAGATAGTTAGATGAAACTTGCATGGAAATCAGTGCTTGATATTTACATTTTAATTATGATGCACACTTCTATCATATTCTAAAAAAAGTTTCAACTGAAAACAATAACTTTTTGACTTTTTTATTCTATTTAACTCAGCGATAATTTATCACATAGAAAATTACCTATGTCTACGTTTTTGTACTTTTTAAATGATGCATCGTACTCTATTACTACACAGTAATAGAACTTATCAATTTAAACCTATATGTTGGCATAGTATTTCTCAGCTAATAATGTTGATTTATCAAATAAGCAAAACTGCATATATTCATTTTTTTAGTTAGAATTTTTCAAACGGAATGTCTTGATTAAATTGTCAAATTTTCACACATCCAATACATATCATATTCATTTCCAGGATGCACTCATCAATTTACTCTTCCTCTAGAAGAAAATGCCACCTTTGTAATGTTTCTGTAATACCTGTATTATCATTTAAAATAATACTTGACAATTTATTGGACAGAATAACTAATGTATTTATATTTAGCTGTTTAATATTTATTATGAATAATATCTTGTATAATAGCTGTGTATGTTTCTTCCATAAATTTTCTTTTGGTAGCTTTTGACTATTTTTTCATTGTTATGTTGATCTTGATTCTTATTTATTTACTATTTTGGGTTATGTATAAATAAATTATATTACCCCTTTTTCAGACATGCTGCCAGTATTTTTTTTCAGTTTATCATTTTTCCTTGCTATTATAGTCATAGTTTCTTTTAACACACATAAATTTTGATATTTGAAAATGAAATCAGAGAGATTAAGCTGTGCAAGTTTTTTGTTTTTATAAAATATCATTCGCATCCAAAATTATACAAATATTAGTATTTATCTCAATAACAATGATACACTTAATATTGTCTCTTATCCTTATAGCATTTTTAAACAATCCATCTGTTTTGCATAGATTTACCTCATCTTCCATCTAGCTATACTGAGCTCATGATACAGATCCTACTGAGCAATTCCTCCCCGTCTTCTCTTCCTTTTCTCTTAAATTTAATGACCAACATGCGTTTTTCCATTGGCTCATCTAAGGTCTATCTTATCCAAGTGGATCGTCTATTTTCTGATATTCATATGGCATTTAGTGTTAATGTTATTCATTAACAAAATCATATTAAGAACGTTTAAATTTTTAAGTGTGTATGTTAACTTTACAACTAGACTATAAAATATTGAAAATTGGGGATTTTTATGAGATGTATAGCTTTACAGGCAAGCGCAAAGACTTTGTTTCTAAACTCCAAAGCTGTACAATCTGGTTCTATAACATGGTGGCTACATAACCTTCAGCAACCTATTAAACCTCTTCCTGCTTCAGGTTTCTTATCTGGCAACTGGCAAAGATAATAATGCAAGATTAAAGGAGTTAATAATTGCAGCTTTTAAGAACAGTCCTTCTCAAACAGTAAGCAAATGATTAGCCATTATTACACTAGATAGAAATTTCCTACTCTTAGTACAGTAATTAATTTACAGCGGTGTATAATACGTTTTCCAGTCACTAAAACCTATGTTGAATCTTCATCGTTTTTCCTTCCAAAACCCACATACAAAAAGTCTTGAAAACAGGGCCGACCCAGTGGCGTAGTGGTTAAATTTGTGCGCTCCACTCTGGTGGCCTGCTGTTCACAGGTTCAAATCCTGGGCACAGACCTAGCACCACTTGTCAAGCCATCCTGTGGCGGCATCCTACATAAAATAGAGGAAGATTGGCACAGATATTAGCTCAGTGACAACCTTCCTCAAGCAAAAAGAGGAAGATTGGCAACAGATGTTAGCTCAGGGACAAGCTTCCTCACACACACACACAAATAAAAGTATTGAAAAACACATACAACTTTCCCACTAAAATCAGGAACAAGACAAGGATATCTCCACTCATCACCCTTTAGAACATCATACTGGAATTCCTAGCTTAGGCCATAAGACAAGAAAAATAAATAAAAGATTATAAAAATTAGGAACAAAATAATGAAACTGTCTTTGTTTGCATATGATATGATTATCTACATAGAAAACCCCAAAAAAACTGACAAAAAAACTACTACAACTAATAAACAATTATAGCAAAGTTGCAGGATACAAGGTTAGTACACAAAAGTCAGTTATTTTCCTATATATCAGCAATGAGCGAGTGAAATTTAAGATTAGAAATATAACGCCTTTACGTTAAGCTCTTCCCTCTCCACCAAAAGAAATATTCATGTATAAATCTAACAAAATATGTACAAGATCAATATGAGGAAAACTACAAATCTCTGATAAAATAACTTTTCAAAGAATTAAATCAATGAAGAGATATTCTATGTTCATGGTTAAGAAGACTCAATATTTTTAAGATATCAATTCTTCTCAATTTGATCTATAGATTCACGACAATACCAATCAAAATTCTGGCAAGCTATTTTGTGGTCACTATCAAACTGACTTTAAAGTTTATATGAAGATCAAATGACCCAGAATAGCCAGCATGATATTGAAGGGGATGAACAAAATTGGAGGACTGACACTACCTGACCTCAAGACTTACTATAAAACTACAGTTATCAAGACAATGTGGTACGGACAAAAGAACAGACAAATAGATCAACAGAGCAGAATAGAGATCCCAGAAATAGACCCACATAAATCTCTGACAAGGAAGCAAAGCTGACACAATAGATAAAAGATAGTCTTTCCAACAAATGTTGCTGAAACACTGGACATCCACATGCAAAAAAAAAAAAAAAAAAAGAAACAAACAAACGGAATGTAAATGCAAACTTTATGATCTTCACAAAAATTAACCCAAAATGAATCATAGACCTGACTATGATACTCAAAACTATAAAACTCATAGAAGATAACAAAGAGGAAAATCTAGATAATCTTGGGCATGATGATGAGTTTTTAATTACAACCTCAAAGCCATGATCCATGAAAGAAAGCATTGATAAGTTGGACCTCATAAAATTGAAATTTTCTGCTCTGTGAAAGACAATGGAAAGAAAACGAAAAGATAAATCACAGACTGCAAGAAAATATCTGCAAAAGACTTATGAGGTAAGGGACTGGTATCCAAAATATACAAAGAACTCTTAAAACTCACCCATAAGAAAAGGAACTGCCTGATCAACAAATGGGCCAAAGATATGAACAGACAACTCACTATAGATGATATATGTATACATATGGCAAGCAAGCATATGAAAAGATGCTTCATATCATATTTCATTGGGAAATGCAAATTAAAACAAGGAGATACCACTACATACCAATTAGAATAGCTAAAATCCAGAACACTGATAACAGCAAATGCTGGCGAGGATATGGAGCAGTAAGAACTCTCATTCATTGTTGGTGGGGATGCAAAATGGTGCAGCCACTTTGCAAGCCAGTCTCACAAAAGCAAACATACTCTTGCCAAACGATCCAGTGATTACACTCCTTGAAATTTACACAAAGGAGCAGAGGCTTATATCCACACAAAAATCTACACACAAATATGTGTAGTAGCTTTATTCATCATTACCAGAAGTTGGAAACAACCAAATTGTCCTTCAGTAGGTGAATGGATAAATAAACTGTAGTACGTCCAGACAATAGAATATCATTTATTGCTATAAAGAAATGAGTTATCAAGCCATGAAAAGCATGGTGGAACCCTTAAATGTGTATTACTAAGTGAAAGAAGCAAATCTGAGGAGCCTACATGTTGTGCGATTCTAAATCTGTGACATTCTGGAAAAGGCAACACCAAGAGAACAAAAAAATGGTCGGTGGTTACCAGAGGTTAGCGGGGAGGTAGGGATGAACAGAGGAAGCACAGAGAATTTAGGGCAAGTGAAAATATTCTGTACGATACTATAATGACAGATATATGTCATTATCCATTTGTCAAAACCCATAGAATGTACAACACCAAAAGTGGATCCTAATGTAAACTATTAACTTTGGGTGATAATGATGTGTCAATGTACTTCATGGATTGTAACAAATGTACCACTTTGGTGCAGGATGTTAATAGTGGGGGAGGCTGTGTGTAGGTGAGGAGGGGAGCTGGCAGTACATGGAAATTCTCTGTACTTTCTGCTCAAATTTGCTGTGAACCTAAAACTTCTCTAAAAAATAAAGTATTTAAAAGGAAAAAAATACAACATACATGCGTGTGTGCACACACATACATATTAAGATATATTCAAAATAAAATAAAATTTTTGAAATTTGTAGGTATCGTATGACATAGTTATTTTTCTTATATGTGGTTGCATAGCTAATAATTATTTTGGGGTCTAGCTTTTGTAATTAAAGCAGTTATTTAAAAATAGACATATTTCCAGTCAGTCTGATTATAAGGGAATTTATTTTATTTTATATTTTTAAATAATCTTTGCTGTATAAGTTCCAACCCCCAAGCTGGTTCACTAGCTAAAGTGTCTGAAATATACTGTCAATTAATCATCTAGTGCATTTGCTTTTATTTAATGTCTTTTCTCCACGTTGTTCTTCTTGAGAAAAAAGGCAGACATTCCCAGTTTTGAAGGTAAAATAGATCTTGGAAACAAATCTTTAGAGCCACGGACTTCAAGCTAGTTTAGTAATAGAATTCTTACTTTAATATAATGCTACTGATTGTTTTAGGTTTTTAAATTAGAAATATATACATATATATATATATAAAATGAAGTGTGGACCACGTCACAAATGATTGATTTACATTTATAAATTTCTGTTGAGATGATAAAACGGAAGATTTAAGATAAGATAATCAGAACAAGTGATAATATTAAATAAATGCAAACTGAAAAACCTGGGATATATTTAAGAAGAACTTGTGTCTAGTTTGTAAATTATCCTTTTAACAACAAACTGTTGAAAAAGTACAGTTTGCACCAATTTTGTAATTTTCAGGAAAAAAATTACTATGTGTTCATCACTGTTCTAGCCAATAAGTTTACATCATAGAACAATCAGACAGAGATTCTCATACTCATACAGCTTATGTTATTGCCAGAGGACATAAAAACAATAATAAAGATAATGATTGACTGAATTTTATAGTATGCTAAAAGGTGATAGGTGTATGTCAATGAGCTTCTTACATCTTCATTTGCCAGCATCTTACTCCTACAGATGGCTGAATGTGCACTGCATTCCAGTGAGCAATTCTGCATTCCTACCTCAAGTGGAAGTTGTTATTCTAACGGACTGTTTCGAATTATAAGAACAAGAGAAAAGTTATCTGCAATATACCTAAATTATTTTAGTACTTTTAAAAGGCAATATTTGCTTTTCAGTCTCAAGAACATCAATTTAAAATATTATACAATATAAGACAACGTGACTATGAAATATGAGGAATTTGCTTTTATACTGCATGACATTTCTATATTCAACAAGAGATAAACTTTATTATAACACTATTCCCAGGGAATATCTTAATGCAATGTGGTTATTCTTTTCCAATTTCCTTGTCCCCAACTATGTTAAGCATCTTTCTATATGACAGCAACATGAATGCATTTGAATGGGGCTTGTGGAAGGTGTAAGAGAATAAAGTGAAAATGAATCAGTATATTTGGATAGTATTTGATTTTATTTCTTGGTCCTGTGAAGCTTTAAAATACTTCGCTTTACTCTCATTGTCATTATCTAGAGACATTAACACACTTTTACACAAAGATGAAATACCCAACACTGGATCACTTCATTAGAAGGGTTCAACAATGACTACGTGAGGGCTATACAAATAATGCCACTCAGTAATTATTGAACTGAAATTGATTGTGGTAATATAAACAGTAGGATCATATCCTCGCTAAAATATACAAAGTATCACTACTTTGAAAACACGTATTTTCCATTTTGTTAGACAAAATATATTTTGTTATAAATATAAGTAATAAATTAGTGGGGCCAGCCCAGTGGTGTAGCTGTTAGGTTCACTTTCTCCCCTTCAGTGGTGGCCCAGGGTTC
Organism: Equus caballus; assembly: GCF_041296265.1. Taxonomy (NCBI): domain Eukaryota; kingdom Metazoa; phylum Chordata; class Mammalia; order Perissodactyla; family Equidae; genus Equus; species Equus caballus. Next base: position 25,145,868 of record NC_091709.1, on the reverse strand, counting down.
ACGGGTTCGATCCCGGCTGCAGACCTGCACCCGGCTTGTCAAGCCATGCTGCGGCAGGTGTCCCACATATAAAGCAGAGGAAGGTGGGCACGGATTTTAGTTCAAGGCCAATCTTCCTCAGCAAAAAGAGGAGGATTGGTGGCGGATGTTAGCTCAGGGCTGCTCTCCCTCAAAAAGAAAAATGATAATGAATTAGTCAACAGAAATGAATATTCTATTATTGGCACAGAATTGTACCACACAGTAAAGGAAGATTTTTTCATTAGGGTTTACTCATTAGATGGTCTTGTTATTTAGGATTCTCTTAAAAATGCAGTCTAGTATCTGGGATATTTGCTAACTAATTTAGAAATACCTCCAGCCATATTTCCTTATCTTCTTCAGGCATTTTGTGCCATATCAAAATGGAATTTTTTTTCTCTCTTAGTACTTGATTTTTATTTTGTGGTGGACAGACCCTAATTTCAGTCCACAGTTTTCCCACCTCTTGGTGTTCAGACCCTTGTATAACTGCCTGTGGTCTAGATCTGTGACTTGCTTCTAACCAATAGAAGATGGCAGAGGTGATGGAATGTCACTCCTGTAGTTACATTACATTAGACGGCTGTTCTGCCAGCTCTCACTTGTCTGCTGCCCTTCAGGAAGCAAGCTGCCATGTTTTAAATGGCGTAAGGAGAGGCTCATGTGTCAGGAAACTGCAAAAGGCAGCTGTGAGCTGAAGTTGCCCTCCATTTGATAGCCTGCATGGCTCCAGGGCCGTCTGTCACAACAGCCTTAAGAAAAAACACTCTGTCCACAGTCTGTATGAACTTGGAATTGGATTTTTCCCCAGTTCGACCTCCAGATGGGGACTCAGCCTGGCTGAACCCTTGATTACAACCTGTGAGACCCTGAACAGAGGACCCAGCTAATGCCAAGCTCACACGCCCAAAGCAAACAAACTGAGATAATTTGTGTTATTTCAAGCCGCTAAATGTGTGCTATTTGTCACAAAACATAGGAAAGTCATACACATCCCTACCACTATATTTTTATTTATGCTGACCCCGCTATCTTTGCTCTCTTTCTTTCTCATTTATACAAGTCAAAAATCTAACTGAAACAACACCATCTACATTACCTTTGTTGATTTCTACTAATTTTTTAAAAAAACTCTTTTTTGAAATCCTCACAATGTTTTACTTCTTATCATCAGCATTCAACAAAATTTTATTGAATATATGTAAAATTTCAGAGATAGTACTAGTTCTTGGTAATATAGTCACACTCCTTTATTTAAAGATCTCAAAAAGTGCTTTAAATACTACCAGTAAATAGTTACTTAAATTAATAATATTATATTGGTATTATGAAAAATAGTACTAATAAGTACTATTTTATTAATAACTGTGTTTATGATACAACTTTCTTTTACATATTTACAGTTAAATATCAATATATATTTTTTCTGTGTGTGCAGAAGATTGGTCCTGAGCTAACATCTGTGCCAATCTTCGTCTATTTTATGTGGGATGCCACCACAGCATGGCTTGACAAGTGGTGCTAGGTCCACACCGGGATTGGAACCTACAAACCCCAGGCCACCAAAGTGGACTACATGAACTTAACTGCTATGCCACTGGGTGGTCCCTAAATATCAACATTTTAATATTCATTTTTGTTGCTTAAAAAAACATTTCTTAATCTTGGATGGATTTGATTTGTTTTTATATGATTTACATCCCTAAAAGAAAACACATGTAAAGTAATGAGCACACAATTTTCAGAGGTATGAGATAATCCATTTCCATGGGTTTTATGCTAAGTACTGTAACCATCTTACAAACAGAGTCAAAGTAAATTATTATTCTTGTGACCAGTAGGATTATACCATGTGTATCAGTCTAAAGTGAAAAAAAATTGAAGACAATAATTTCAATTAAAGTTAGTTCCTTTTTATACTCAATCAATTAAATTTATGATATAGGAGACAATGATTTTGCTCTCTGATAAATTGTAAAAAGGTAGGCTGTTTCACCTGATTTTGTAAACACACAAGAAAAACCTCAAGACTATAATGATTAAAGCAATGAAAGTTCAACCCAGGATATGTAAGTTTTAAAATTTAAAAAAATATACACTCTGTTTAATAAAATGTTCATAGAATTGTTCAGAAGTCATTTAGAGCTCTCAGTATTGAAGACAAGTTTTGAAAGTTTTGTTTACATAAATATGGGTTATTTTGGAAATAAATGGCTTTTCAAGCTTTTATTTAGTATACTTAAACATATATTCAGTGCCATTTTAATATTTTGTTTTTATCTCCTTAACTCTTTTATTTGGAGATATGGATTTACTCAAATACAATTTTATAATATACATTAGCACTTTTTATGAATGCATCCTTGTAGTTGGAAAAACTTATATCATAATTGTATAAAAATGTGTATAAGTGTGCCTAAAGAGCATAATTATTAAAATATATTTACACAAATGGGTTCATAATATGCATACTAATCTACATCTTGTTTTTTTATTTGAATATATACACGCACACATATATATATATGAACTTCCCATATCCATATATAAGTCTATCTTGTTCTTTTAAACCATATAAGGGTATTCTGTATTTTGAGTATATATAGTTACCAATTGATCAAAAATTTTTGATGTGTTCAGAATCCTGCTAAATACATAGGTAAAAGTTATTCCTATTTGTGGCTAATGAGCAACAGTATCTGTATACAAACTGATGAGTGTGGATTTGCTAGGTCAAAGAATTGATTCATAAGGATTATATTGTAGTTACGATTTTGAGAGTCAAGTGGAACGGGTGTTGTGGATATGAATTGACTAAGGTTAGAGCCTTGGAAACTGCAACGGTTGAAAAGTTGCAAAGAGAAGGATTACTAAATATATATATATATATATGTAAACTATGATAAGTGAAGGGGAGGGAGGAGACCTGGAAAGAAAACAGAGACTTTCAAGAAAATGAGAAAAAAAAAGGCTAGTAGTCTTAAAAATTCTCAGGGAAGTATGATTATGTGAGGACAGGAAAATCTCCATTTTTATTTTGCCACATGTGTTATATAGGATATATTTACAAGAGCAATTTAACAAAACAAAAAGGCAAAAAACAATGCACTGAACAGTTACCCTATCTGAGGAAATGATTAGCAGACATTGGGTCCACATCAAAAGGTCCTTGATATTTGGTTCTTTCCAAAACCATTTGTCATGGGCCAAATATGCCCATGGACATTTTGGACAGGATCAAATATCAAGGACTTTCTGACGTGGATCAAAGGTCTGTCTGATGCACCAAACGTCTGATGAACCAAATATCTTATGGACATTTTGAACAGGACCAACTGTCATGCAAAGGAGGAAAGTCAGGGGTGGGGGCCAAATATAAATTAGTCTTTCTAGAAAGGTGCATGTGAGGGTAAGCAGGAAAGTAGTAGACAAGTTGCCAAACTAAGGAGAGGGTAGCTTATCTGTTTGTTTGTATGTATGTATTTTTGAAAGTGATACTCTTGCATAATTTATATATCTACATGAAAGCATCCTTACAGAGAGTGAAATTAAAGGCACAAGACAAATATGGATTAATGCTTGGAGAAATGTCCTCTTAGAAATGACAAGAGAAAGTGCATATAATATAGCATATAAAAAGGGACAGGAAATTTTTTGTTGTTTGTTAAACATATATATTTTTTTAAAGTACATACTGTCAGAGTTGAGACGGGGCTAGAAAATGGGCATTCTTCCGAAGAGAAAGGCATGCCTGCCTGGAGATATATACAACATTGCACATATCATCTGAGTCTATTTCATGTTTTCATTTCTTTGGGCATAATTCCTCTGTATTTACCCTTTTCCAGCTTTTCCTCCTAAAGAACTGCTATTTATTTCATAAAATATGAATAACACATCACATTTCCCCTGAAAATTATTTTTCTGTATATTATTAACACTTTAAATAAAATGGATCTCACCCTTTGTTTGTTCTCATTTTCACTCTGTTACATTTATCTACCAACATATGCATATATTTTGGTATTTTTAACTGTCCAGGTTCTGAAAAAATTGAGAAATAAAACAAAAATTAGTTGACTCTAATCCTTTTCACTAAATTGCAGAAATAGTCTAACATATTATCCTTATTACTGATAGATGTTACCTAATTTGCGCCTGTAGTTTACTATAAGAGAAAGACTTTTTCCTCAGGAAAGACAACAGTGGACCTGGGCTGACTTCAACTTTTCCACTATCCCAACCCCAATCCCCTAAAGGTAGAATTTTCCTGAAAGAACCAGCAGAATGCATCTTCCCTGCAGTAGCTTGCTCCCCAAAATAAAATCCTCACAAACATTAGCTTCCTATGTTTCACAGAGCCATCATCTGCCATAGCCATTCATCTGGGTTTCAAGTCATCTCTGAGGTCTACATGACCTGGGAAGCAACTCCTTCCTCTGTACCAGCCCGAGGTCAAGATCCATTGTGTGCTAAAACTTAAAGTCACCTCTCCATATGAGACCAATCCAAAGGATACCAAAGAATTCTCTAAGAACAACAAAGGTCGAAGCGTAATGTCTATATGTTAAATTTCGATCTCTATGAGCAGATGCTAGTAGTTGGAGAGTTGTGACTAATTGATTCCTGTGCATTTTCTCCTCTTGTTGCTTATCTTCTCATGAATAAATTAAAAAGAAGTTTCTCAGCCAAGAGTGGGATAAGAGAGGAGCTCTTGGTTGTTTAATGAGAGCAAAGAATATTGAGGAAAAAATTAAAAGTAAGCTACCAGCAATTACATTTCCTGTTTAATTTTTAACCTTCCCCTGCAGTGTGTTAAATGTTAGTCTCTCCTCAAAAGAAGAAAGGGCACTATCCCTTCATAAAACTTGTAGCACTGAAGATTACAATATGGAGCAAAACTGTAGCAGATATGTCATAAAAGAATAATAAAGCAGTGTTTCAGGCAGAAGGACTCTGCTCCCAGAGGGAAACAGAGAAATGCAGAAAGAAATGAAAAGCAACAGGGATGGTAATTATACAATTAAATATAAATTAATATTTACTTAAGATGAAAAAAGTAATCTTATAAGGCTAAATATATAGAGGAATAGAATTAATTAAAACCATCAAGTAAATGTTGAGAGGGTAAAGTGATATAAGGTCATAATATTATCTGAAAAGTGGTAAAATTTCTCAATTAAATGAGGCTGTAATATGTCAAGGATTTGTGTTGCTAGAATAACACTCAAAAAGTAATTAAAGAGTGTATATTAGTACTGATATAGGGGGAAATAGAATAAAAAATTTTTGCTTACTCCCAAAGGAGCTAATATAAGAAAGAAAGAATATAGAAAAGTTAAGTCAAACAGAAAACAAAAAACAAGGCAAGTAGACATACATCCAAATACAAGAAAGATAACAATGTATGTTAAAGAATTAAATATTCCAATTAAAAGACAAAACTTGTCTGTCTCATTTGCATCTTCAATTATACCAGAAAATGGACCTAATCTAGACTTTCTATTGTTCCTTACAAACATCTTCTTTCTACTAATTTCCTATTTACTCTTTTCTCTATGGAGAGTCTCCACCACATGATGATGAGATTGATAGGAAATTGTCACAAGACAGTTATATGATATATTTTTAATGCCTGGTGATATGAATATTCAAGCATTTTGACTCAAAGTAGACTCCAGATAATCATAATTCAATTGCTTGATGCTGTCCAGATTCACCAGTTTCCCATCAGGAAAGCCAATTGTCTAAATAAAGATTGCACCATGCAACCTTTAGCTGGGGCCATTCTTTCAGTCACCTGACACTTGAGATTCTGACCACATGTTATCCACTCATCACAAAGAAGTGACTGGCATATGACGACCCCAACACATTCCTGAGAATATACTATGAGCTTGGGAGGATCAAAGATGAGTGTCTTCATCAGACCACCCCTGAGAAAAACCAGATTTCAACTGTGCATGAAGTTTATTCCATCAAGATTCACTGCTTTTTTCTCAGCTTCTGTCTTGAATCATTGACAGACTCTTTGATTCCCTCTTTGTCTGCCTTATGAAGCTCCTTTATAAAAAGTCTGTTAGTTTTCCCTTAAAATGATTTTACACCTATACTTCCCTTTTCTGGAGTTAAAATAGTTTCGTTCTAACCTTGGCCTACTTGCTGATCTCCTTTTCCTGGGCTCTTTCCTCCAACCTCTATCATTTATTTTGCTGCCAGATAACCTCACTTACACCAGTCTGTTTTTCTCACCTCATCCTATCTTATTTCATCTTATCTTATTATCTGGAAAATAAATTAAAAAATTCTCTTTTCCTGAAGGTGGTTCTCTTCATAATCAGCTTCCAATCTGTTTTCCCATTTTCCCATTTTCACTTCTCAATATATTCCTCCATCTTACCTATGCTCTGTGCAAATTGGAGTAAAATTGAATATGCTCCCTTTACAATCAGATATTGTAAAATCTGATTTTATAAAAGTGTAATTTTCAAATATCTGTGGTTTAACACACACACATGATTTCCCATATCACTGTCTGTTATGGGTATTCACTAAATGATGTTTACTAAACAGAAGCATCATACAATCAGGACCCTTCCATTATGGGGTTCCATATTGTCTATGGCTTTGGGGTCTTCTGCTTCCAGCAAGAACATGAAGGACAGAAGAAGGGTAGTTTTATGAAAGGGGTTGGAAATGTTCCCCAGGCTAAAACTCAGTAATAGGGACACACCCAACTGCCAAGGAAGCTGGAGTGCAGTTTACTCTTGCTAGGTACCAAGGGAGAATAAGACCGCGATTTCTGTGAACACATTGCATTTTTACCACAATGCCACGTTCTTATCTTTCCTCTACAAAATTCTCTTCTTCCTAAATCTTCTCTTGATATTCTCTTACTATCATTCAACGTCCAACTTCATCACTTTCATCAACTTACTTGATACTTCTACCAGACTAACTTATTAATTTAGATCTTTATATACATCTTATCTTTTCTAATAAATGATATTATTCTTTAAGTTAAGCACTGTTTTTTAGTAAATATTCAATCCCTCAAATCACTTAGTATATTTATTTATACATAGCAGATATAAAATAAAAATGCTTATTGAATTGATTAATTAATCATTCCTTCCTCAAACCAGAATTCTTCCAGGCATATTAGAGAGATATTTGTTCCAACTAATTATTTTTATATGTTTCTTATTGCCAAAGTAATTAATAAAAAGGCAACAAATATTCAATGCATCCTGAACAAAACTAATCTCTTAATTAGGATATGTTTTTCTCTCACAAATGAATTGGCTACTAAACATTTTATAAGGCATTAAAAAAAAATTCCTTTTCATTCTTGTTCCAGTTTTTAATGAGTTCCTGCCACTTTTGTTTTCTTCAGTTAGTTTAACTCTCAACATATTGCAGCAATTATTGCTTCCTAGTCAAGTACATTTGTAAAATTGCAACATATTATAAATATTCATACTGACACATTAAAGTTAAAGTAAAATTGGCCAGTAAAGGACTTGCACCAGAACAAACATTTACCATTAGACTGGTGTCTCATACATAAAGCATAATGATCAACTATCATACAGACACACACAATTTATGTATGCATAGAGATAACTGAAATTTATTAATATAAACATGTAAATATTAACACAGCCATTCAAAAAGACCTTCTAGAAAACATAATTTAGTTAATGCCATGACATTAACTCTTAAATAAATGTTGCTAATCGTCCTCTTTAGATAGCTAAATTTTCTATTGAATAATAGAATTCGAAGCACAGTAAAACTGAGATAATATTCATTCAAATGAAAAATATCTAAACAAAACTTAACTTGAAATGTGAGCAGGTATTTTGAAGAGTCTATTGAAGATTTTAAATAAGATTATGAAGAGGAAGCTCAACTAAATCTGTTTTACAAAAGATATGTTATCAATAGAAGAATTGTAACATCTAGTAAATAAAAGCAAATATACACTCATATTTGAAAGGCTAATTTCTAACAAAATGCATCAGTGATTGGAAGAAAAAGGGAATTTGATTTGTGTAACAGAATTTATGAGAATAATCAATAGCAAATGGTTTTAGTGCTAAGAAACAAGAATATACATGGTGTAGAGTTTCAAGAAATGAAGTTTGAGAGCAAAATATAGAGAATCATATATCATATGTTAGGTTATTTTGTTTGCTTGTTCATTTGTTAATGAGTAAGCATTTGAAAGTGGGTATTACTGAAAAACATTAAACATAAAAAGGTCACATCTGTGACAAGGGTACCATCTTTAGAAGAAATGGAATTGGAAAGAAAAAATAAAGTCCTAAAAATATGGTTCTCTCTTTATATATCTCAACTTAAATGTCACTTACCTGGCTAAATAAAATTTTCTCTCAAATCATAACATCCTATTTATCTATTCATAATATTCATCATAAGCTGTACATTTCTTACATTATTCTTATTTATTGTTTAATTCTTTAACTCTTCCACTTAAACATGTCTTAATAAAAGAAGGAACGAAAACTATCTTGCCACTCCCTATACATGAATCTGGCTCAGAGTGGATGCTTGGTATATTTTGTCCCATGAATAAATACAAGTAGACAAGGTGGGGTGAGTAAAATTATTCTTCTAGTGGACGACGTTATTATCTTCCCTTATTCCCCTTCTTGTCTCCACTCCTTTTGTCATGAGACTATGTAGACCCTCCTGTGAAAGTCAGAGCATATTTTTCCACTTCCTTACTTCATATGCAGCTTGTGACTTGCTCAGGCCATTAAAATGAGACAGGTCTGACAATGTGCCAGTTGTCAGCCTAGTTCTTGAGAGATCTTGCAATTTCTCACTTTCAAGTGAAAAGTGTCTGCAATTACCTTAAATCATTTTTAAGGACATACATTTTGAAGTCAAGATAGACTTCAGGATTTGGCTTGAGCAACTGGAAATGTTGGGTTACCATTAATTGAGTTCAGAAAGACTGTCAGAGAAGCAGGTTTTTGAGAGGAGTCCTAGAGCTCCATTTTGGAGATGTTAGAGTTGACATGCTTATCATATATTCAAATAGAAATGTGGAGAAGGCAGTAGGATATATATGAGTTTGAAGTGTTTGAGAAAGATCCCATCACTATGTCTTCCCAACTTCACTTCCTAACAGTTTTCCTGTTGTTTACTAATCTGTAGTACCTGGCTTAGCAAACTATAGACTACTAGGCACAAAAGCATGTCATCATTATAACTGTTATAAAGTTGTGTTCCATATGACATGACTACTAAGAAACTGAGCAAGACTTTAGCTTTGGTCTTTACATTTCAGTTTTGTCTTTTCTCTAAATTTCCGGCAATCTGGGTGGCATGGATTGCTCATGGTTGTTGTTGTTATTGCTTTTGCTGTTCTTACTTCCCCCCACACTAGTGCCCATAAGTCTTTGGAATACATTTAATTCCCTGGGAAGCTTCTATGATCATCAGGGTGCAACCTCTCTACGTGATTCAAACTGATGCTATGCAGGCTACCTCACTGGCTTCTCTGTTCTAGTCTCTTGTGTTTATTTCTCACCACCATTTTCCATGAAGGTAGTCACTGATTCTTGAACCTCAGCTGATGAACTTGGGTGACCTGACTCAATCCACAAGTATTGCTAGTCCCATTTCCTGGGGCTGGACTCTGTTCAAAATCCTCCTCAAGGAGCCAGCCTGGTGGTCCAGAAGTTAAGTTCGCACGTTCCTCTTCGGTGGCCCGGGGTTCCCTGGTTCGGATCCTGGGTGCGGAGATGGCACCAGTAAGCAAGCCATGCTGTGGCAGGCATCCCACATATAAAGTAGAGGAAGATGGGCACCGATATTAGCTCAGGGCCAGTTTTCCTCAGTAAAAAGAGGTGGATTGGCAGCAGGTGTTATCTCAAGGCTAATCTTCCTCAAAAAAAAAAAATCCTCCTCCACATTTTCTCATTTACAAACAACGGTAATTAATGAACAGTCTCATCTGAAACTGGAACACAATACACTTAGAAGTATGGACATTGGGCTTTCTCCATTCCATATGTTGAGGTCCTCAATATTGGGCCTAGTTGAAAGCGTCTTTAAGTTTGGAGAATAATATACAAGAAAAAGAATAGAGTAACCTAGCCACCTGTCAGGGTTGTTGGGAGTTTAAGAGGAGAGGAGGTACAGTGTTGATGGGAATGTAAAATGGCACAGCTGCTATGGAAGACAACAAGCAGCTTCCTCAAAAAAGTAAAACTGGGGGCCGGCTCTGTGGCCGAGTGCTTAAGTTCTCACGCTCAGCTGCGGCGGCCAAGGGTTTGGACCCTGGGTGTGGCACCGCTCATCAGGCCACGTTGAGGTGGCATTCCACATCCCACAACTAGAAGGACCTGCAACTAAGATATACAACTGTCTACAGGGGGGATTTGGGAAGATAAAGCAGAAAAAAAAGAAAAAGGAAGATTGGTAACAGTTGTTAGCCCAGGTGCCAATCTTTAAAACAAAAACAAAAAACAAAAAAAAACCTAAAACTGGAACTATCATATGGTCCAACTAACCAAGTTCTTGGTATTTATCCAAAAGAACTGAGATCACAATCTCAAAGAGATATCTGCACTCCAATGTTTCATTGTAGCATTATTCATAATAGTCAAGATGTGGAACCAATTTAAATGTCCATCGAAGCATGAATGGATAAAGAAAACGTGGTATATACATCCAATGGAATATTATAAATCTGTAAAAAATAAGAAATCCTGTCATATGCAACAACACGGATTAACCTGGAAGACATTATGCCAGGCAAAATAAGCCAGTGACAGAAGGACAAATACTGCATGATTACGTTTATATGAGCCATTTAAAATAGTCAGACTGATAGAGTCAGAGAGTAGAATGCTGGTCACCAAAGGTTGGAAGGATGAAGAAATGGGGAGTTTCTGTTCAACTGTATTAATATTTCAGTTGTGCAAGAAGAATAAGTTCCAGAAACCTGCTGTACAACATTGTGCCTATTGTTAACAACACTATATTGTGGACATAAAAATTGTTAAGAGGGTGGATCTCATCTTCAGTGTTCTTACCACAATAAAAAAATGAAAAAGGAGAGCGTGGATGGAAACTGACAAGCATGTTGTTTGTAATTTTAGCTCCTTTCACTTCATTGTTTCTTTCTTTCTTTTTTTTTTAAAGATTGGCACCTGGGCTAACAACTGTTGCCAATCTTTTTTTTTTTTTCTGCTTTATCTCCCCAAACCCCCACCCCCGGACATAGTTGCATATCTTAGTTGCAAGTCCTTCTAGTTGTCACTTCATTGTTTCTTGTGGATTTGGTTTAGCACTGTTTCCTCAATTTGGAGAGAGAGTTTCCTCGATTTGGAGAGAGAGGACGGTATCTTTACTACCTTGATCAAATGGCACCAGCCTTGCCTTGAAAATCCTGTGGTTTAATATGAAGTGGATAAGGCCAGTATGTTACAATAAAATTTACTATCTTTAAAAGGGAAATAACAAAAATTTTATGGAAACAGAGCAAACAGCGCTTCACATCATGATTTATACACATGGTAGAGTGTTTAAAGATATTTTAGTCAATTATTATGATATCATTGTAAATACAGAGATAACTAATTCAGCCCTGTACTTGCCTCTTACCATTTAGGGAATTTATTTATCTGGAGTTTCATTGTAAAGGTGTTGGTGAACTTGAGGCTACAAATGGATATGTTAGTGGAAGATCCTTTATTTTAGCTGACACTTTCTTCTGACTCAAAAAGCAGGCCCTCAGGCAATAAACTTGTACTTTGAGCTGTGATGAAAACTCAGTCAAGGCCCAAACATAATAACAAAATGAAAAATCATAATGGAAGAAGTGATAGCTTTAGGCACGGTCCCTGGATACTCTATGGTACCTGTAAACACCTGAGAGGGCTATAGATGACTTCCCGTCCCTGTTTACTGACAGTTGAAAACTGTCATCAAATCAACACCTGATAATAGAAGGATGATTGTGTGGGTTCCTACCATGAAAGATTTTTTTTTTAAATTAAACCACTCTCTCTTTCTTCTATCTTTGATGGAATGTTATGGAGAGCGCACTCTTTTCCCTAACCCTGCCAATCCTAATTTTTGTTGAGCTACTTTCAGCATATATTGAACAGTGAAAATATCATTTAAGGGAAAATACATTCATAATTTTAAAAACAATAAAGTAAAAAATGTTGTTGGGCTATTTGTTATTTCTAACACTTTTTTAAAAGGATACCTGACAATGAAGTGCTAAGATTTCAGGAATTTCCTCTTTAGTGAATGAAATATGTGTTTACAGATAGTGCTGCTGTATTTATTCATAACGTACTCTAGTTGCACTTACACACTTGACTCAGAGCTTTTCTATGATAAAAATGCTTTACTTCTGGAAGAAATAATTTACATACAATAGATTATTCATAAAGTTTAGCTCTAGGTTTTTTTTTCACTGATATTTACAATACAATACATTTCTGGGTATTTTCTTTTAGGGAAGAAGCACATTTTTGCATTTTCATTCTGCAAAAAGAAAAAACGCTGTTTGTGATATTAAATATGCACTTTATGTACTCGTATGTATACATATTGTCCGCTTGTAGAAGAATGTATAAATTAAATATTAGAATTTTTAATATCTTTGATATAAGGTGAATTAGAGATCTTTGACTCAAATTATGTACATTTATTATAAAAGAAGCATATTTAAGTTAAAATTATTTGACATGGATACTTAATAGGAAAAGTATGCATATGGACATAATATTTATGCACTAAGGCATAGCTGTGATATATTTCACTTATGCACTCACAAGTTTATTTTCTAGACTTATTGTGATAATGAGAGTTATTGGAGAGCAGAGGCTCCTATCTCTATTTGCCGAATTGTCATCCTGGGAGCCCCGTCTGGGACACTCTCTTTTCAGCACATGATCTACTCTAGGGGCACTCTGCTGATTCCACAATATGCTTCCATAGTATGAAATCTATCTGTATGTGCAAGTCCCAGGGGTTAGCACCTAATGGAGATTTGCTGCCACCACTTGCTCTCCAACCCCTGGCTGTCTTCAGTCTATTTCTGCACAATAACAGGGTGTTTTATCTAAATTCTGCTGATTAATTTCCTTCTTTTTCTCTAAGCAAGTTTTGCTTTATTGCTCATGTTTGTTGTAACATTAATTGAATAAAAAATTGGACATTCATTTTCATAATTCTGCCCTAATTGCAGGCTCTTTTCCATGAATGAATAGAATTTTATGACACATATCAAAAATTTCCAGAATTTCCAGAAAGCATATAGTGTCCAGATCTTCAGGCATTTCAATAATTTGTAGGAGATGTGGTAGGGAGAGGTTGTTACATAAATAGCAACCTCAGATTTCCATTTTAAACTGGAGGACTCCATGAATTTCTTTGTGATAGTTAACAAAATTAACCAACTTAAGACCTGAAAGAATAATAAAATTGATCCCATTTTAGAGAACAAAGTTGTCAATTATTATTTAGGTTTAAATATTAATATTTTTGAAGAAATTTTTCATTCATTAAATCCATTCTTTTTAGTTATAATTTAGCCTTAAATTATAAATGTACAAGGATTCTGAGTTGCATTAAGAACTATCTAATGACTGAGTGCATTTTTTTCTTTATAATTTCAAGGATAATATCTATGAAGTAAAATGATAAAAATATCTTTTGTAACATTTAATTGATACTTCTACAGCATAAAAAATATGATACATGCATTACATTTATCTAAAATATCAGAGATATTTAGTCATAGGCTCTACTTACAAACATTTTGGCTGAAATTCTTATAATGAACCAATTAAATCCTCCCAAACCATTCATTAAAATTTGACTATCTGTATGTTGAGAAAAGAATAAATATATTTTTTATCCTGAAGGAAATGAGGGCAGGAGTGCTGTGGCAGAATCCAAGGCAAGATAGATTGGATCCGAGTTGGGAAGATAATTAAATTCTATTTAAAAAGGTTTAAACTTCAAGTTATATGCTCTAAGAAAGTAGGGTGAGTTTTTTGAGCAGTGAAGTTGCACTATCAGATCTCTGCGCTAGATAGTAAATGTGGAGGTAATTTGCATAGAAAGTTACAATATACACTTTAGCAACTGAAAATTGAATGAATCTATTGCAATAAAGGTAGATCCTAAAACAGTGACATTAAATACTCAAGGAGTCAACTTTTTAAAAACCATGCAATAGGGGCCGGCGGTGTGGCGTAGTGGTTAAGTTTGCACACTCTGCTTTGACAGCCTGGGATTTGCCAGTTTTCAGATCAGGGGCGGGGACCTACATCCTGCTTACCAAGCCATGCCGTGGCAGGCACCCAACATATAAAATAGAGGAAGATGAGCACAGATGTTAGCTCAGGGCTAATCTTCCTCAAAAAAAAAAAAAAAAAAAAGGAGATAAAGATAAAAATAAAAATGATGCAAGAGCTGTTCTCTTTTGTATCATATAACTTGCCTTTGACAGAAGGTAAAAGGAAAGTCTAAATATCTTGTTTGTGATGTTTGCCAATATGACCAGGCATACAAAACTAATATGCAAATCATAGAAAAGTATGTAAATGATCAAATAAAGAAAGCTAATGTATGCTGAACACTACATGACAGCCTAAATACTTTGCATTTGCTGTCTCATTTAATTTTCACAAAAAGAACTTCATATGCTGTTTTAAAGTTTTACCTTTTAGAGGTTAATTAAATTGAAGATTATAAAAGTCAAGTGCTTGTTGAAGGTACTCCCAGATATGAAATGCAATTTCTATACCTGGTCCCACCTGCTTTCAAAGTCCATCCTCTGTCACTCTTTGCTAAACTGCCTCCCAGTAATTCCTAAAGAATTTGAATGGCCAAGTAATGGCAAAGGTCATGATTTCAGTCCATGTACTTCAGTTTTGAGCACTTCAAATAACAGTGATAACTGAGTCTTACTGATTCATAGGTGCAACCATTCATGCTTTTACTTCAATATTTCTTTTTGCCGAACTAGCCTTTCTTTCTTGTGTTACGAAGTATACGACACCTGTTGAAACATCAATGAATTCATTAGCCTTATCGACACTTAAAACATTATCATTTCAACTAAAATAAATGTATTAAAACTCTGAATTGAGTATAAAGTAATTAAGTAAAGAAAATAATATTTTTGCGGTAATCACATCATAATGGTATATCCAACCCTGATACAAGAAGAAGGATGAGAAGGTGTTATATTCTATCAAAAATATGTAGTTTGACATAGTGCATACAACATATCTAGTTTACATTAATAACAGGAAGTAAAGCTGTAAAAGTTCTCTTTTCTGGTGGTAATATCATAATCTAAAAGTGGGTTTAAAACCTTACGTTCATTCTCTGAAGAATACAGAATCATTTTACACCATTAAAAATCACCTCATTTATAGGAAACTAATTTGTCATTAATGTTTGGACTGGTATGTAGCTAAAATCTCCTTAATTCAGTTTTGATTTTTTACGTATATCCATCAGCTTCTCTCTCTTCTGAGTCTCAAGGGTTGTCAATTATCCAGAAAAGTATTTTCTTCTGAGTTGGCATTGGGGTCCAGAATACCTTTTCAGAATTAGTTCTGGTCTTCACAGTTCCTGGCAGAGAGGCACATGGGAGTCATACACCTTGGTCCTTAACACTTTCAAGATACGAAAATATCTTTACTGTTCTTCAACATTTTCTTGTTCTTGGGATTGGATTTTCTGAGCAGAGATAAGTATCTCATAGATATAAAGCTGAGACTTGACTTCCTTTGGTCCGTGATTATACCCACTTCTGGACAGGCTGGAGAGGAAGAGTTATTTTCTCTCCCATCTAAGAAAATTAGCCATCAACCGCTTCGGCATCTAGTATCTTATTTTTCATGTCTTTACTGTAATTATTATTATTTTTCTTTACCTATGTAATTCCAAGTTTCCTCATCTATATATCTGAGATAAATATGTCAAAGCAGTCTTATGGATTGAAGAAGATAAATTATGTAACAGAGTAGCTAGTATCTCATAGTGTTTCTTATGAAATCCAAGATATGTTTTTAATATTCATGAATCAGAAATTATCTAGGAATAGTGAGTCGTTTCATTTAGGTTTGAAGAAATAGTTTATGTGTTTAATAAATGTTAGTTGCCGTTCCTACTTCAGACATGCTCTCAAAGAAATTTGTGTGGTCAAATGATATTAAAAATAAAGAAGATTCCATGAAAATTATTGTAGATAGTGCAGAATAAATGGTAGAACTACAAAAGGAAATGAAGATAATATATGAGACAGCAAAGATCCATTTCAAAAATCAAAATTTAATTAGAAGCAACAAAATGATGAAAACTGATTGGTAACAAAATCAGTGAGATTCAAGAAAATTGTATAAATCAAAATATAGAAATATGTAGGTAAAAACTGATTTGAAAGAAGGTGAAAGATATGAAAAAGAAATAAAAGAGAAAATGAGTGGTGTCTCTGAAGAAGAAATGATTACAAATATAAGAAAATTTGTATTGAAAGAAATACTAAAAGAAAATATTCCTGAAAGAAAGGCCTAATTAAAGCTTGATAAAGAACAATCAATTCTGTTTTGAAGAAGGATATATATATTAATAACTTAATTCTACAAAAGTATTATTGCTCATCCATGTAGGAGAGGAAAATAAATCACATTCACAGGTAGATTAGCCATAAAGTAAAATACTAGCTTCAGATTTCTCCAGAATAACAGTAGGAGAATTAAATCATACATTGGAGAGAACTGTTACAAACAAAATCCTGGAGGAAATAAATCAACTAAACCAATATTTTTGGTTTGGAAGGTCAATGGACCAAAGCAAGCTCACTCAAGAAAAGTCTGATCCAAGTGCCTAACAAGATTGACAGGATCAATGCAGTAAAACATCTCTGATTTAGGCTCAGTTCTGAGGGCTTTAAAATGCCAGAGGATTTTTTCACTCAATTATTTTCATCCTAGTTCATATATTAATCAAATGAAAAACGTTGTTAAGAATTAAAGAACTCAGGCAAAATCCCTTCCATGAATGCCTCTGAGAGAAGAAACAAACCCATACATAGCAACTCAAACAAACCTAGTAACAAAAGAACCAATTGAGTATGACACCCGACAAACAAAGGATGATTCAAAATAAAGACCCAAGAAATGACATCACTTCCAAAACACTTGTTACTACTCCTGTGGAATTTACTTAGTGACAATAAATTAGTAATTTGTATCCTCAATTTTTTTCTTTTGAGGTCATATAACATTAGGAGACAGAAAAATTGGCTGACTACAGCTTATGGGCCAAATCTAGCTTGCCATATGATATTTTTACCACTTAGCTGCACAGTTCATGGTAGTAAAATTAAGATTGTTATAATCTAAGGGCATACAGGTTTGTGGAAAAGCAAAGAGTTTTATTTTTTTATTTTATTTCATTTTTTTGAGGAAGATTAGCCCTGAGCTAACATCTGCTGTGAATCCTCCTCGTTTTGCTGAGGAAGACTGGCCCTGAGCTAACATCCATACCCATCTTCCTCTACTTTATATGTGGGTTGCCTACCACAACATGGCTTGCCATGTGGTGCCAAGTCCACACCCGGGATCTGAACTGGTGAACCCCAGGCTGCTGAAGCAGAACCTGAGCTCTTAACTGCTACCCCACCAGGTCGGCCCCAGAGAGTTTTATTTTGTCCTTGTCAAATTACGGATGCCTAGCAAGCATCAACATTGGAAGTCAAGTGAATAACTGGATATATGAGTCTGAAATTCATGGGAGAGGCCACTTTTGTGAAACTAGTGTTTCTTTAACTATTTTATTTTTCAGAATGTGATCATTCTATATTATCATTTTAGATTTTTAATTGTTTTGCTTTCGTGGAGGTTTCATTTAAATTCACAGTGTTTCCTGATTTGACAAAGGTAAAATTATAAGCCCAGAAATTTGACTCAACATTTTAACAACAGCAATAGATAACAATTTCTGCCTGATTTTACCATTAATTTTTAGAGAAATGCTTTTTAAGTCTGAGTCAAAACTAATGGGAACATTTTTAAAATAAAAAAATCAGAAAACACCCACTCAAATTATTACTAAACAGATCACTGTATGAGTTTATACACATGATGATACAGGCATTAATCAAATCACTTTTAGAAATTTTATTTCAAAGTTGTTTTTCTAACTATTTTTTTGCAATAAAAATTTTAAACTAATAGCATTATTTCTCAAATGTTTTGGTCAAGACAATCTTAAATTATTAAACATTAGCGAAGATCTAGAGAAAATTTTTACATGGATTATATTTATCAATGTTAATCATATTAAAATTAAACTGATTTTATAAATATTTATATATTAATTTAACAAATAACAGTAATACTCCCATTACATGTTAATATAAATAGCATATATGTGAAAATTACTATATTTTCCAATATAAATATTAGTGAGAAGAGTGGCATCATTTTACATTTTCTGGCTTAATGAAAACAACTGGCTTATCAAATCTATTCTACTTTAATCTTTTACAATATCAAAAGTTATGTAGAGCCTCTAGAAAACCTTGCATTTTTCTTTTGAGAGAATAGAGTGAATAATGTCTTAGTAGTAGTATGCAAATAGTTTTGAACTTGGAGAACCCCATAAGTCCCTAGACTGTTTTTGAGTTCTCTCTCTGATTTATGATAATGCTTATTCTCTTTCAGTTATTTTTGTCTTATTTTATCCATTTTTCTTTCCTCACTTCTATGATTTTAAAATTTATTTCAGCTTTCAGGTCTCACACATGCTTGAAGTGGTCCAGCTGCCTTTGAGTCAATGCCCTAAACCTTCCATAGACTTTGCTAGAACTGACTTGAAAGTGAGGATTCATCATCTGAGGATGTCAGCTCAAGGAGATTTTTTGGATCACCCAGGAACTTGCCTTATGGAGACAATTTTCAGGAAGGATGCTGACTTCTACTGTTTGTGTGTGTGTATGACCTAAATTCTAAATAACTGCATATTGCCAAGTGGGAAATGCCAATACCATTTATTATAATAATTTAATGTTCTAAATTGTATTCAAGAGGGAGGGAAGATTTATGACCACATGCAGAGATGCTCCATGAACAAACAGTGGAATGTTTGTACTAATTACTCCAGAACCATCTCTCTCTCACTCTGTCTCCATCACCGCTAATTTCCATCTCTCATAAAAGATTATGAGTGAAAGAATTTCAGCAGCAAATGAGAAATGCACTATGTTGCGAATTGCTTTAGAACTGTACAGCCTTAAGTCCACACCGAAGGAATCAAGATATACAAATGCAGTCAGTTCTACAAAAATGCTTTTTTTTGAAACCGCAAATTTGTTTGCACGTGATCGATATATTAGTGAAAACTCTGAATGTAATGGGAATTCTGTGTTTGATTATGCATGATTTGATTTGTGAGAAATATTAGGTGAACACAGAAAACTGCCCCCAGATGAACCAAATTGTAGGAAAATAAAATTGCACACAACTCTGACATCTACCAGCTACTTCAGTCCACCACATGTGTTATCCTGTAAGGTTTGTTTTGCTATGCTTTCACATTTGTGAATATATACAATAGTTTGTCAATATGTCAAACGTGTCTAAGAGTCCTGATCAAAATCACCAAGAGGGGAAGTAGTAAGCACTAGAAATGCAGTTTTACAAGGGCAAAAATTCATCTTAAAGTATTTTGCTGTGCAATTTACATAAATTTGTATAGAGTTGTGGTGTGTCTGTGTGCTTAACGTATGTCTGCAGGCTGGTGCTATGCCTTTTTTTTTTAATGTATAAATGCCCTCAAATGTGTGAACATAAATAGTGGATGACATTCTCACACAAGACACGCTTTTACGTTGATTTTCCACCATTCTAGTGGCTGTTGTATAGAGGACCTGGGCTGCTCAGGCTGCCAGCATTGCCAATAGAGTGAAAATATCTCCACTCCTTTCTTCCCCACGGACCCACAACTGACTCCTGACGTATGATATGGTCGTTAGAACCACTGCTCTTTACACACGATGAGGTCAAACCAAAATACATAATTATATTTGTTTTGAAAATAAGTGAAAAAGTTGTACCTTTCCATAGCTTTTACGAATATTTCTAGCTGGTTTTGTGAAAAAGAAAAAATAGGATATCAGTGAGCTGTCAGTAAAGAGAAATGAGGAGAGAACCTTCTTGACTTACCCTCCTTGCTATTGCATTTGCCCACTGCCCTCTTGGTTTGAACATAACTTGGGAATATTGGATTGCCTGACACACACAATAATTACCTCATATTGATTTATGCTAATGTTTATCATATCTTATTCTGCAAGTGAAACAGCCTCGGACCACTCTCAACCAAGAAAGAGGGAGAAAAATAAAGATGATTTAGTAAGTTGGGAAAAAGAGTTATGAGCATGACTGATTCTCAACCCATTTCCATTCTTCTAGTATCACTCTACCTTTAACAAAAAGAATAGCACACAATAATACTCACCCCAAAAGAAATCCCAGGATTCATGAATTCAATGCTGTAAAAATTACCTTTTCTCACTCTTTATGTACTCCATTTTACTTATTTTCTTCTTCTGATCGTGGTTCTCTCTTCTTCTCTTCTGCCCCTTGCTGGGTGTACAATAATTATAAATACTTATTTGTCAAATGAAGTACTGAGCATTCCAACTGCTGATTGCCTGCCTCTAACATGGAAGTCTAATATTATTATTATTTTAAAAAAATTTTAATTCCTGATTTTTGCATTCTGTTTTCTGGGTAACCAGGTTGCTCTTTCTAGCAGGGCATAGCATAGAATTTTCTGTAAATAGTGGAAACTACTTTTAACAAACATTGGCTCCTCCTTGCCTTACCTCTTCTCCATCATCAAGTTTCTTTGGTTGAAGCCAATTACTTTTGATAATGCCAAAGAATGAAAATATATGAAATATTTCAACCCTCTGCTTATTTGAACCTGCTCTTATGCCCTTTCCCAAACAAATAGTAAACTTCCTTAGAAGTCATTTCAGTAGTTTCAGGTCATAGGTTAAATGGCTGCAGGTTAAAATTATTAAATGTCTAGAGGCATAAAAGATGAAATAAATAATATCAACTTCAACTTTGAGTAAGCTTGAAAATTGGAATTCAGAAAATGTGGGGACCACTGCTAATATAAAACTTTCATTTTGGGCTAAATCTTGCAGTTAACCTATGTCTCAGGGCATGCTTTATTTTAATCATTTTTTCTATGCATTTAATTTATTTAATCACTCAAAATGAATTTGGAATTTAATTCTTTGTCAATTTTAGCTTGAGTTCTTATAGGAAAGAGTGTTTAATGATGGCACACGATCAAATTAAAAGGGTTTAAAAATTCCAAGCAAAAGAATAAGGTATTTTAGTAACTTTTCACATTTGCTTCCAGTTTTATTTATTTTTTTCTTTTGAGGAAGATTAGCCCTGAGCTAACTGCTGCCAATCCTCCTCTTTTTGCTGAGGAAGACTGGCCCTGAGCTGATGTCCATGCCCATCTTCCTCTACTTTATATATGAGACGCCTACCACAGCATGGCTTTTGCCAAGCAATGCCATGTCCGCACCCGGGATCTGAACGAGCGGACCCCAGGCCGCCCAGAAGTGGAACGTGCAGACTTAATCGCTGCACCACCAGGCCAGCCCCTTGTTTCCAGTTTATGAGATGTAATAAAGGACAGGTTGATAAGTAAATCCTTAGATAGCTGAAGATTATTCGTTTTAGGAATTGGAAACTCTCTTTAATACTTTTGCTATGTCACCAGAGTGAGTGACTGCTGCATATTTGTCAATTTAAAAAAAAAAACAAAACAGACTTAAATGCTTAAATATCACTTTGGGGCAAAAGCATAACTGTTCTGTTGTCTAATGCAAAGATTACTTTTCCTTAATCTTTCATTTTTCAGTAAACCAGAACTTTCAGTAACACAATGATGACTATGGCCTGTAAGGTAACTAATCTCAGTCTCACTATGTAAGAATAATAAGCATAATTAGTTTGGAACCAAATTCAGAAATCAAATACTCTGCAAAGGTATGCTGATATAACCTAGGCAATTCATTTTCCTTCTCCTATTAAGAAAAGGCATACCTAAAGCTTGACTCAGCAAGTCAACAATGGCCAAGTCCGATCAGTATATTTCATTCTAATTGTTTTACCTTTACAGTAGATACATTTCTTTCTCCCATTGCCACTTTGGCAGGTCACTTGTCTCATCAGTCACTTCGGCATAACTGTGCTTGTTAAGCAATCATCAGAGTCAAATCAATACTAAGCATTATGCTCCCTGCACTGGAAAAGGGAGAGTGGTATAGAGCTAATCAATTCGAAATGTGGGGATGTTTTGACCTCACCTCTAAAGGTTTTTCAGGGCAAGACAAGTTGCTTGAGAGTTGTGTGGTGCCTGCTTTCCATTCTCCTTGTCTTTATTTACGCCTCTCGACGCTCCACTATTTGTCATCCACTCATCTGTATTGCGGATTCCCAGGTGCCTGACGTCGCAGTAAGTGGTTTGAGATTTACAGTTTTTATTTGTCCCTTGCTCTTAAAAGGCAGTTTAATGGGATGAACAAACACCAGCAAATAGTTTATATTGCTAGGTTCATATGCTTAGAATAGCAAGCAAATAAACAAGAAGAAACACAAAGAAAACATTTACAAACTAGAGATGAGGCCTGGCTGAGACTTTTTGTAAGGCTGACCCATCTGTGGACAATGTATAGGTAGGTTTTGACAGGACATAAAAGGTGCTCATTGCCATAGAAACAAGTAAATTTTTTGTTTCAAACATGGAACCATAGAGGAGACCTGAACACACAAGAAAATATACTTTAGGTAGAATAGACAATTCACTCACATTTAATTTAGCAGGAAAACCAAAACAAAAAACCTATGTAACCAGCCTCATAAAGTTTAAAATACTTTTAAGTTAAATTATATATAAGATATAGTAAAATCAGATATATCAGATTCAAGAACTATATCAAACATGGCTACTCTCCTCTGTTTCAAATATCCATCTTTAAAATTTTAAAGTTCATTTCATTGACTTATAGAAAGATTTGCTGTGAGTATAAAGTTAGAACAAAGAGAATACTGGCACTCAGTTTTTCTTTAGACATCTTGATGGGATTAAACTCTTTTGATGATTTCCCCTCTTGTTTTCTCTAATTTGTGGTTCCTTGATCTTTGTCGCTTACTGTCAATGAAACTCAATCCAACATTATTATCATTATTTTGAATTTGTGCCATAAAACACACCCACACATATAATATATATATATATGTAAATGCATACATATATAAGTATGTGTATAATATACATATAATATATAATTTATATAAAATAATATATATATACCTTCTGAGAGTAGAATTATATAGAAACTCAATTTAAATTATATTTAAAATCTGTGGTCTCAAGACAGACAGATTTGATATTGCAGGTTAAATCTATCACCAACTAGTTTTATGGTATTGCAAAATTGTTCAACTTCTCTAACTCTCCAATATCTCATGTGTAAAATTTTAATTTTCAGAATACCTTTCTCCTATGATTGTTTTGAGCACTGAATGTGTTGATTCCAATAAATGAAAGCAGAACAGTGTAAATTCTTGTCTTCACCTGTTAGTGCTGCTATAACAAAAATACCATAACCCCGGTAATTTATAAATAACACAAGTTTATTTCTCACAGTCATGGAGGCTGGGAAGTCCAAGATCAGTTTTTGGGCAGATTTGGTGTCTGGTGAGGCCCTGTTTCCTAGATGTCCATCTTTTCACTGTAACCTCACATAGTGGAAGGGGCAAGGGATCTCTCTGGGGGTCGCTTTTATAAGGGCATTGATCCCACTCATGAAGACTCTGTTCTCATGAACTAATCACCTTCCAAAGGTCACACCTCCTAACACCATCAAATTGGTCTTTAGGATTCAACGTACAAATTTTGGGGGGACATAAATACTCATTTTGTAATAGCTCTCAATATGTGTTAGTAATCTGTGATATTATTATTATCATCCACAAATTTGGTCATTATTTTTATATCATATTACCATTAACATACTCTGTTATCATTCATTATGATATAATATCACCTATGTATGATATAGCATTATATGTCAAGAAGGGTTTTCTATGATAATATCATGATGTATGGTAGGACTGGAAGAAGAAGTGGTGCTATAGTCATGGCAGGTTGTAGGGTTGGAGAATAAATCCTTGGTTTGCTAAAACCTGGGAATTTATCTTACTTTTTCATTTGATACAAAGTGCCCTGACTACTCTTATATCTGCATGCCTGATGCTTTCCCTAGTGCCCAGAAAATTTACTCACGGACTGTCATGGACTCCTCAACCTCCAGGCTGCCATCAAGATCATCCAACTTCTGCTACTATCTAATCCACTCTAGTCCTCTGTGGGAATTCTTCCTGTCCGTTTCAAAAATGCTAAAGTCAGATGCACAGAGCAGATGACTCCACACCATGTTTGCCTATACTCTTCTCTTGGTCAGTTCAGGCTGCTAAAGTAAAATAGCCATAGACTGGTTGGCTTATATAAAGAAATTTATTTTTCACGGCTCTGGAGGCTTATAGTCCAAGATTAGAGGGGCAGCATTCTCAGGTTCTGATGAGGTCCCTCTTCTAGGTTGCCGATGGCAGACTTCTCACTGTCTGTCACTTCTCGTTGTATCTTTACATGGTAGAAAGAGCTAGCTAGCTATCTAGTCTCTTCTTCTAAGGGCACTAATCCCATTTGTAAGGGCTCCACTTACATGATTTAATTTTTCCCAAAAGTCCCACCTCCAAATACCATCACAGGGTTTAGAGTTTCAACATACGAATTTGGGGGGACACAAGCATTCAGTTCTGTGCAACTCCCAAGGCACTTCTCAAAACAATGCTGCATTACAGTTATTACATGGTGACCCCTACCCCGACCTGTAAGTATTTCAATGTATCTATTTTGTCGTTTTACATAATACAAGCAACTCTCCAACGAATAGACAAGTACACATGTCATTGTATAGAGCAGCCAAAATTTCCACTGAGTGTATTTCTAGGAGTGGTTTAGCTGAAATGTGGATATTCAAACTTTAAATTTTACTAAGTATTGGCAAATTGCTGTCTAGAGTCGTTGGAATATTTTTATTCCCACCTTTAATGTGAATTATATCAGACTTCAATAATCTCAAAGAAGTTTCTCAGTAAATTCCAATTAAAATCAGGCAGAAATAATTTTGTGAATAAAAAAATGAAGTAATATAGGTATGGTGGAGTGAATTAATGCAAGGTTTTTAATGACAGGATTATAAATTTAGATTTCATGTTAGTTTCTGATCTATATGATATAAATTATACGAGAGACATTGTTTTGTAAAGTCAATGAACAATGAAAATGAAAAAAGATCGATCCAAGAGTTTATTAGCAAATATATAGTAACAAAATCCCAGACAGGAAATTAAAATAACCTGGACAAAATTGGGTCTGTGCTGATGGACATATGCTGAATATAAAGCTTTGGGCCAACTTGGTCCTAGTGATGGTGAAAGTGATTTTGATACTGAGGACAAACACTTCACAATATATATCACAAAGCAGTGATGTTAGTTGGTTTCATATGGTGCTTTATTTACAATATCTTATTTCTTCAGATAAGGAAACTGAGGCTCATTCAAATATGCAAAAGTACAAAGAAGAAAATAAAGAATAAAAAAATTTTTCCACAACAGTGTCTGTATGGTATCAGATAAATGCTGCCGCCATTGACAAAGAAGAAGATTTGGAGGAGAAGTTCAAGTTTGGGTATATTGAATTTAGTTTCTGAGAGGATATGTTTTGTTGGTTATCAGAGTATCTATTCAATTTCACATTGAATGAGTTCCCCTAAAGGATTTAGGTATTCCTATTCAGTTTTGGGCATTCTTATTGGAGCAGAGCAGAATCACATTTACTTTAAGAAAGACGATACTCAGTTGACTGTTGCTTATCAAAATATTAACAATCTAACTAGAAAGTGGAGTGAGAGGAAAAAATGAAGCAACAGCAGATGGATAAAAATCAAAAGAATACTTAATATTTAAAAGAATAGAATTGTGCTCTCAAAAAGAAATCATGTTTAATGCATTTTAGATTCACTTTTATAATTCATATTCTTGATTTCAATGCAAAAATCTGACTTTTGAAAAGCAGATTCTTGCTATATATTATATCTATAAGTGGTTAAAATCTTTCCACACTGTTAACATTTTAAAGCCAAAATGTTATTTTCTAGGATCATTACTAATACCACACATCTGATTGCATTGTTAAATTCACTTAGTATGAAGAATTCACTAAAAACTGCGAAATGGGGTAATCCGCTAAAGCTTCTTTTCCTTTCTATACCTGATATTTATAATCTCAAAAGTTCACATATTAATTCAGCCATCCATTTTTATTACAATTGATGCTCGGCACAGAGACTGCCACTTGAACAACATTTCTACTGAATATATATATATATATATATATATATATACACACACACACATATAATTATTTTTAGTGTTTGTTTGACTCATTTTTTAATTTCCACATATACCTACATTCTCTAGGTATTCTGAAACTGAACACACTAGCATTTGTTAATCCTTAGATATATATTCCACTTTAGCTCTGTCATTCAAGTCACTGATATCTTGCTACACAAAAATTAACTTAATATAATTCCATAGTCTTTTAGTCTTTCTTCTAACATATTTATTGGGCCTATGCTTTATGCCAAACACCTTCCTGGGCACTGAAAATACACAAATGAATAAAGCTCTTTACTTAATGGGCTAAATGCTTAATAGAATAGATATGCAAACCATAAATTATGATACAATATCATACATTTTGAATCAGAGAGAAACACAAAGTCCAGTGGATACATAGCGGAGGAGAGAATTGAGTCCGTCTGTAGAGGCATAATAGGGAAGGCCTGAAGTCAGATTCAATCTGAGACAGCAATAACTAGACCCCTATGTCATTCCTCCTCACTCCAGTATCCACCCTACCACCTCAGACATATTTTCTCAGACCAGGTCCCAACCCATGCTCCACTCAAATGAATTTGACATGCAAGATACAACCTCTTTGTCACCTGTAGAGTGAGAAGCATGAGGAATGTGGATGCAAAGCACCTAGACACTGTGATAGATGAAGGCCAATCATACCAAACATTACACAAGACATTTAAGTTAGTGGTAGGGGGGAAGCTGTGAAAATTGCTTGGATATCAGGTCATAAAATATATTATTATTGGACAACTAATATAAAAGAGAGAATAAATATCTGTGGTTAATGTCTTGTAAGCAGTAAGACATGGGACAGACTCCTTTGAATGAGGCGGCGGGGTGAGATGTATCAGGAAGCAAGGTAGACAACCATCCTCAGAGGTGGAACTTAAGGCCAGAATAAAGAAGAAAGGAAAAATGGCGTCTTAAAATAGTAAGAAATTTAGTTTTATTCTGAAGTCACTAGAGGCTACTAAACCTATATAAGGGTTTTGGTTACATAATCTGTATTTTATTTTTATTATATAAGATTACTAAATAAACAGAAAATTAGGATTGAAGAGAAGAGAAACCGAAACATGTATCAAATTTTAAGGATGAGTGTATTTGCTGTTCCTTAGCAAATGAAAGATAAATAGAGAATAATTGTTTCATCAGTATCCTCTTATTCTAATCTTTTTTTAATAAATAAAGGATTATTTCCCCATTGCTGTTTTGTTTTGTAGGTTTGTTGGGAAGTAAACAGAAGACAGAGAAGTCAAATTGATGTTTGTGTGAGCCTTTTTGTTACTATCACAAGAGCATGCATAAAAATGCAAAATACATTTGTCTTTTAGTTCTATTATTTAATTTCTATTCAAGGAGAGTTGGTTTGTGGAATTCAGATAAAGGATCATGTAAAAGGGATGTTCCTGCAGAAAAAATGTATAAAACCTTTGGTTATGTGGTAGAAATGGATTTATCGTAAAACAAAGGTTCCAGACTGAGTGTCAGGAATCCTGGGTTTGAATCCAGACTTAATCACTAATTAGTTATGCCACTTCATTCAGCCCTCATAATTATAATAAAAGTAAGACGCCTGGATTAAATCAGTTTTCTTAAAGGTAAATGCTATGGTTTCAGAGTTTACAATCTGAGGGCTATTTACATTCCGACAGTGTTTCAGAGGACTGAAAAGGGTTTGAGAAACAAAGGAATAAATCTCCAATAATTGAGTTCAGAAACCATAACAGGTTTCAGGGTATAAATTTTGGATAGTTGGCCTTCCTGGTGCCCATAAAATAGCTCCATATAGATGGTTTCTGGGCCCTGCCTACTTATTAAGGTCATTCCTAATAATAAGATGAAGCACGGATCATAAGTCAACAAAAGCAGTTGCTGGCAGTTGGAAGTCATTTTAAGGGATGTATTTAATACAAATCATTCTTCAGTTCAATCTAGTAATTAAATTATTATTGTCCCAAACCTCCTTATGAGTAAATAGCCAAATAGTTTTCCTACAACGATTCTAAGGAAAAATGAATAATAAGCTTTTATTATAAAGTCTTTTATATTGAAAAAACCAACACAGAAATATCTAGAATATAATGTTTCAAACAGTTGGGAAAGTACCATCCAGGATTAACCCATAATGTTTCCATATTTTCCTTCAGATATTAACAGAACAGTTTTTACAGTTAAAATTGACGACCATTTTACCTGGATCTCACAAACTACTATATCCTTTTCTACCAGAGACAATGCCTGTCAATAATTTTGTGTATAGCTATTCAGTTCTTATTTTTATATTTAATATAAAAATGCCTAGAAATAGACTCAGGCAGACATGAAAATTTGGTATACAATATAGCAGGTCTTGCGCATTAGAGGGAGAAAAATGGAGTCTACATTAAATCACATTGGGACAGGATCCTACTGTTGGGATAGTAGATAACTGCCGTCTGAGAGTCAATTCCAACTGCGTTATAATCTTATATTAAAACTATTCAAAATTTAAAAAAATAGAAACAAAGAATTTAAACAATATCAGTTATTTCTGTGTTTGTAGTTGGAAAGAGTCTCCTAGACATTTATGGGAAGCAAAACTCGTAACACAAATATTGATAAATGTGATCACATGAAAATTTAAAACTGAATACAGATTTCAACATTAGTTTTATAAAAGTATTTTACATATATTAAAAAGAAATGATGGGAAAGGAGTCATGTAACACTGTATCCTTTGAATATTTAATAACATTTTTGCATAAAATAAAGCTTCTCCTTTTTCAGTATGTAGTAGAAAGCACTGCAGAATTGGTGAAATTTCTTTTCTTTTTTTTGAGGAAGATTAGCTCTGAGCTAACATCTGCCACCAATCCCCCTCTTTTTGCTGAGGAAGACTGGCCCTGAGCTAACATCCATGCCCATCTTCCTCTATTTTATATGTGGGACGCCTACCACAGCATGGCTTGCCAAGCGGTGCAATGTCCGCACCCCGGATCCCAACCAGCAAACCCCGGGCTGCAAAGGAGGAACATGCGAACTTAACTGCTGCACCACTGGGCCGACCCTGGTGAAATTTCTTAATCTCTCAGATTTAGCTTCCTCATTAACAAAGTGAGTCTACTGACATCCATCTCAGCAATTCTCACAAGGATTAAATGAGATAACGTGTGCAGGGTGCTTGATAAAGCTTAGTGCTCTTTCATCTAGATGGGTGCAAAGTACTATTAAGAGATGTAACTTCTATCACTGAAAGTTTCTTGAATTATCAATACATATTTGCTGTTCCTTTAGACTTGTGTCTACCCTTGAGGAGCATGGGCTCCTAGTTAAAAATCAATGTGTAACTTTTCACGCCTGACCATAGACAATTATGCAAAGCCTTTCTCTGATGGTTTCAATGAGGGAAAGCTATCCTCCCCACAGTGACTTGGTGAATAGTCAATGATTTGCAATCTTTGAAGGAAGTTGCAGGCTAGGACTCAAACCCCCTTGGTCAGTCATGGTCATGCTCTTTCCGCATTTTCATTCCAACTCAATCGCCTTCATTCCTAGCTCTCTTTATCTGAGGCCATGGGCACAGGTCCTCTTGGTGTCTCTGCCAAGGCCTCCTAGGGTTGGAGGGAAGGAGGAGGGAATGGGGGAAACCCTTGAAGACAATTTTCTTCACACTGACTCAGTACTTAGCCCTACTCCCTCACTTTCCCCCACCTCAGCTTTCATAAAACTGCCAGAGCCTTTTGTTTGGGGCTCCCAACAGTGAGAGGACTCCCACATTTGTGCTGATTTACCTGTCTCTCCACTGAACCACTGTTCCTTGGGGGGAAATGGAATAGGCGAAGTGGGTACTTTCTCTGATTTAGGTTCCTGCTTTTATCATTGCAACAGGTGATTAAAGCCTTAACTCTATCAGAGGTATTTATAGTCTCCTTATTTTTCTGCCTCTTGCCTCAGAACTCATGAACTTATTAAAAACTTTCTAATTGTTCCTTCTATAGTAAATCTTAGAACCATATTATGAAGCTATGGAAACACACATTTCAAAAATATTAATTTCATAATACTTGGAGAGAAGACATTATCCTTCCTTATCTATTTATCTATGCATTGATTTGTCTGTCATCTGTCTACCTCTATCTATCTATATGTATCTACATATACATATATAATTCTTTTCCTTTAATTTATAAACTCATCTGTACTTCCTGAAATTTTTGTAAAGAATTTAAGTTCCTAAACCTTATTATTGTTTATAACACTAACACACGTACTCTATATTTACATATATGAATTTGGAAAGAAAACATATGAAATTTGGAATCAGAAAACTTTGGTGTGAATCTCCTATTAATTATCCTACTTTGGAAAGTTTGCACAGCCTCCCTAAGCCACAGCTTCCTTATCTGAAAAATTGGAAATAGTGATATCACTTGCTTTGTATAATTGAAGAATTAAATGAGAAACTGCACACAAAATGCATCACGATGGTGGTTCAGGGTGTTATTTTCGTGTTATGTCATTTATCCAAATATGCACATCTTATAAAAAGAAAGAAAGAGTGTCATGAGCATTTCCTGTAACATTTTATTTCCTCATAAATTATTTCACATTATCAACTCCAGTTGCCTTAGTTGAGTTGGCCATCATCATGGATCCAATCCTGTGTAGGTTCTAATCTCTAGAGAGATGAAAGTGCGAGAGTTCAAAAAATTCAAGCTACCAGATTGCTCCTAACCCTGGTCTAACTATAGAGGGCTATAATCAATAATTTGTTGGAGACATCAACACCAGCGAGTAAAAAATGTAAACCAACGCATGTATATGACTAGCAGATCAAGTAACTGCACACGTGGTTTCAAACTGCGTGCCAAGGCAATGTGGGGCATCATAGAAGAGTCATGGGATATTTTAAGTTTTTGAGAGAATCACAGCAACATTTGTCAGAAACTATGCATTTTACTATTATTAGGCTTTCTGGACATAACGTATTTCAGTTATGAATTTCTTTTTGTCTAAGAGAACTGAAAAAATTACTGAAACACTGAGTGTGTTCTGAATCAAGAAAGTTTGATATGAAAAGTGTCATAGGAAATACCATATGTTCAGGGATGCAAAGCCTTAGAGTATCTCTTTTGTTAAGTGACTCATGGACTGTTATAATTATTGTCATTTTGCAATCCGTATAACTTCTTGTTACTGTTTACTTCAGGGAACTCCTCATGAAAGGGAACTGAATTGCATTTAAAGTTTTGTGTTTATTAACTAACATTTTAAACACATTGCAGAATAGCAATCTATTTACACTATGCTCTACTTTACTATCCACATTCAGATACAACTCTGCAGTAATTGACATGCCACTTTTGCCTCTGCAAGCTGATATTAACAGCATTACAATTTAAGAAAATTATATAGATATATAAACATGAAAAGTATCACTAATAGTATCTAAACCTCACGGTTAATCATATTACCACTAATAAGCCATAGAAGGCCGAAGGTGAAAGAGACGTACATTTGCACATCAAGGACAAGATACTTAGATCCTCAAAGTTCCTACCAATTTAACAGAAATGTACCAGTATCTGATATTTTGACTAATTTTTTTATACATCCCAAAATTTATTAGCAACATATGGAATGGATAATATTAAATATTTAAAGACATGCTGATGGAAATACTGGAGAGAATTTTCCATTAAATAAGATAATAAGAACGATTGTTTTATCATATAATAGTTTTGTAGCACTTTTCCCCTATTTACACAAGGAAATGGAGAGAAAAGAACAACTCTAATAATATCTTTTTAAACATCGACAAATATAATAAATTATTTTCCTTGATATAAAATTCACAAAATTTATAAAGTTTGCTTAAGAAAATAGAATCAGCTAACACTACAATATGAACAGTAATACGTAAAACAAACAAACCTTTCATTATCTATAAAACTGCTAACGTGTTTGGTTACTTAGAGTCTTGTACATTTCAAAGTCATGTTTTGCCTTAGAAGATATGATCCGATATATATTCGCAGAAAACGTAACAAGCTTGCACCACAGATATTGTGAAGACATATAGAAAGGCTTAGTCATTTAGGGAAAGTCACAATTCTATTCTATGTGTTTAAAATCAACATATGGTTTTGTGTTAAATTGTGAAAATTCTGTGTATTTCTATATTTCCTTTACTCTTCAGCTGGAATTTTAATAAATTCTAATCAGCCCAGTGTGGGCCCACATAGCAGTTTAAAATCGCTGGAAGTTTCAGAATTAAAAGCTTTGTCTCTTGCTAACTCTTTTCTATGGTTGCCAGTTTCTCAGAAGGTTTATCTGAGCAGAACAGGAATCTTGAAATCCTTATGTGGCAGAGTATACCGTGCCAGCTAGACTGTAAGGGAAGAGCATGAGGGCCTAAAGGAAGCTGTCTGAAATTCAAACCCTGCATAAATGCAGGTCTTAGTGGAAAGCATGAGGTATTTTCTTAAAAACGGCAAGGAACTCTTCCTTATCTAATATGATAAAAAAAAAAAAAAAAAAAAAAACCTGTGTATTTCCACCAAGAAAGGAGTGGGTTTCCCACCAGAGATATCTATTCTTCTCTTCCTAGAATATTTCTGACAATGACCTGCATAACTGGACAGATAGTTCTCCTGAGCCTGTAAATTATCCTAGGAAGAAACATATGGAAGAGAGTAGTATGGGGAAAATTAAAAAAGAAACCTCACATTCAGTTTCAAACTTATCTTTTAATAGTAAGAAATGTCATCATACAGACGAAGAAGATTAATATTCTCTTATCAAATTTGCATTCCAACTGTTATATTTGAATCCCCAGTCTATCAATGGAGTATAGGATAAATTATATTAACTCTTTGATGTCACTAAGCTATCAGAGTTTGGAAAACTCCTTTACTTTTGTGAGATTCAGATTCTCATAAGCACAATATATATAGATAAATTACTTTTTTCAGAGGAGTATTAGATACAAATGTGCAAATATATGTATTTTCCACAGCATAAGCTGTTAATATGTAGCTGGCAGATTTATTTATGCCTGAACGGACGTTGCAAGTCCCTCTTGGAAATTATTGTCTCAGTCTGGAAGCCTCATCATTAGTCTATCAGAGATGCTGATTCACTACCATTTGTAGTTTCAATGAAGTCCACCAGATGATAGGAGCACCTTGATAGTTCTATATGTAAAAGACAAAACAACTAAATTACTAATAGTTTCTAATGTTCACCGCCATATAAGTAGAGGGAAATATACCAAATTTTAAGTCATGAAGCAATGAGTCTTAATGCCTTTTGTGGCATATATTTTAATGTGAGCCTCTGATGAAGCTACAGATTTCTTATTAAAAAATGTGCTTTCCGATATTTATGGATAATTTGTCTTGAAATTCCAATTTCAAGACACCTCTGAAACCCACCTACCAACAATAATAACAAATAATCTTCCCATATAGCCTCATATCTATTCTAGGTTCAATTATTAAAATGGAAACCAGGGTTAGTCTTTTTTTCCAATTCTTTTAAATTGGTCACTTTGAAATGAGGCCCCGTTAATCATGTACTATGCTTATATGAGTACTATGAAAATGCTAATGGTCATAAAATGCTTAAAGAACTATAGAAAGTACCACTCTAACCTTTTATGCAACTAATTAGACTTTTACTCTTTAGAGTCCACTATGGTTCTGCTGTTATGGTAATTACATTATACTCTGGAAACAAACAAAGAAAAATTCCCCAAAGCTTACAACACCTTGATTCAATATAATTTAATAGGAAAGTATACACATTTGAAATTGTACTCAATTTCACTGCCTAATTTTCTTTTAATTTCACTTAAATAAGTTTTTACCCACTAGAATAAACTAATTCAACCACTTCCAACAGCTTGATGTTTCTCATAATCTCAATATATCGCTGTGGTTGCTTTCTTAACTAGGAAAATAAAAATTTACATCAAAAGTGAAATTGTGTTTGAACTCACATTATAGCACTATTAAGAGGAGAATATGTACCTGGGGAATCTAAGAACATATTCTAAAGTGACTTTTCAATAAAGAAAACACTACTTGAAGTAGAATGTCTTATTTAAAGCAGTGATATACTTGTTAAAGTTGAAAGATTCCATCTTCAAAGTTCAAACCTGTGCTCTCGTGTCTTGGGCAACTGAAAATCTCTGTGCCAAAGTTTTTCAAAGAGGAAAAATGCTAATAACAACGTTATTAAACTCATAGAATTGTTGTAAAATGTAAATGAGAAAAATTATGTGTGCCCGTATCACTTAATAAATTAAACTAATCATCTTAAACATTCACAAAATAAGTGAATTATTATGAAATTATTGTACACATTATAAACATGATTATTTCACTATTAAATATATTAATCAGCAATTAATTTGCCTAAACCATCTCCCAAAAGTTAAAGTAAAATTTATGCTTCATCATCCCCCTGACACAAAGCCAGATACTCACAAAAGTTTAAGAAGCATGCCCTTATATAATTAAAACAATATCACATAATGTGTGTTGAAATAACATTCTTGGTCCAAGATGGAGCCACTCCTCCCTGGGGTGCCACGTCAGCAAACCGAAACTGAGAGAACTTCTGTGTCCCTGTAAAGGCTCCACTTGACTAGAAATGCAGTATATCCACTCAGCAAATCCTCAAATGCCAAGCAGCTCTGGGCTTTCTCATCCCAAACAGGGTTGAGTTTGTGGCCCCAGCCAATTGGATATTTTGTATTTGTCTCTTCCTTGTTGTTTATTCTTTATCCTATGAAAGGTTCGTGCTTGCTTCTGCATTTGGCAGTTCTCCGAAAGGAGACTGCCTGCTTCATGAAGCGTTAAATAAAGCTTGTTTGTATCACCTAAATTATATTCTTTAACTGTTGTTAAAATGTTTTTGGTGACAAGGATTGGACCCAAAGCTGACTGCTAACAGCCTGCTGGACAACTAGATGCACAGGTGAGGGGACCGCTGAACACTTTGAGTTCACTGTTCCTCTTATTGTTACCAAGGGCTCTGGGTAAGTCATTCTAGGACTTGAGCTCTGCTCCCATTTGAGCAGATCTCCAATCCAGACAAAACTGATTTAAAAAAATATATAAATATGTTATTCCCAGAAATGTTCTGGGATCACAGAAAGGTCCCAGCACAGTTATAATGGGTGTCAGCAATGAGTAGCAGCTGTTAGGGGACTCACAAAGCCTTGAGCTAAGTCCACAGTATAAACTGCTGGGAGACTTGGGGATGCCATTAGGGCACCCACCACCATAAAGAAATCCTTTCATGGAGGGAATTATGGATCTATTGTTAATGGGAATATCAGATGCCAGAGCTAAAATATTGGTGGGCACAAATTTGAGCATGTAAAAGCTGTTAGAGTGTGAGCCACACAGCTCCTGTGGCTAGGATACATTAGCCACAGAACAGATTAGTTTCATACAAGGTCACCCATCTACCTCAAGAAAATTTCCGTGCAACGAGGTACACTGTAGAACACCACAAAATCCCCAACCCAGCTGCATTACCCTCTTAGGTATTAATCTGGCTCCTAGACACCCATGGTTTAGCTAAAGTAACGGGATCCAGGGGCCACCTGGATAGTGGTATAGTGGTTAAGTTTGGCACACTCTGCTTCTGTGGTCTGGGTTCATATGTTCGGATCCCAGGCATGGACCTACACCACTTATCAGCCATGTTGTGACAGTTACCCACATATAAAGTGGAGGAAGACTGGCACAGAAGTTAGCTCAGGGATAATTTTCCTCAGAGAGGGAAAGAAAGAGAGAAATCAACAAATAGAATGGGATGCTTATTTTAATTGGCATGCAGAAGTCTCCGTAAGGCTTCAAGATTCCAAAATAGCTTCATTGAAAGATTCATTGCAAAAAGCTAATGAAAAATTAAAGACACAGAAGGTACCTAAAACAACAGACTATAAGGCTGATGTGATTGCTGTTACTCTCCTCTATTCTCTAAGGGGAGTGTGTGTCTAGCAAGAAGTTATGAAGGAAATTTTATTTATTTATTTATTTTATTTATTTATTTTTTTGAGGAAGCTTAGCCCTGAGCTAACATCTGCTGCCAATCCTCCTCTTTTTGTTGAGGAAGACTGGCCCTGAGCTAAAGTCTGTGCCCGTCTTCCTCTACTTTATATGTGGGACGCCTACCACAGCATGGCTTGCCAAGCAGTGCCATATCTGCACCCTGGATCCGAACCGGCGAACCCTGGGCGGCCGAGAAGCAGAAAGTGTGAACTTAACCGCTGTGCCACGGGGCCAGCCCTGGGAATTTTATATGTACTATAATCGCTTATATTTATTAAATGTTTGCAAATATATTATTCAAGAAAACCTGATAACCCCAAAGTTATTTATCAAGGCTTATATTTGTACTAGATTTGATATTTTTACTATTTTTATCTCAATCGCAGGTTTTTGTATACATTTTTAAAACTCACATTGCTAAGCATTTTCTGTGAAAATAAAATTCGCAAGTTATACATAAAATCCTCACTTCGCTGCCATGAAAATGAATTTATATTATTTTTCAACTTTTCTTTCAATTTGTTTTGCTTTCCTTTAATATGCTATGGAAACCTCCTCATTGTTGGTATATACCGAATTTATAGAAAATTTCTAGTTTTCTGATCTTCACGCCATACTTCATATTCTAAGGGAATGATTTGTACTGGTTTCAAGTAGTTTATTCCCTCTTCTATATCTAATATCATCATACAAGAATGTGTGTTTAATGAATCCAAGGATTTATCCTAGATATTCCTTGTCCTAAAATAGAACATCAAGGGAAGGCCCAGTGGCATAGCATTTAAGTTCATGTGCTCTAATTCAGTGGCCTGGGGTTCCCCGGTTCAGTTCCCGGCACAGATCTGTGTACCGCTTATCAAGCCATGCTGTGGCAATCATCCCACATATAAAGTAGAAGAAGATAGTCATGGATGTTAGCTCAGGGCCAATCTTCCTCAGCAAAAGGAGGAGGACTGGTGGTGGATGTAAGCTCAGGGCTAATCTTCCACAAAAAATAAAATAAAATAAAGTAAAACATCAATACTTTCCCGAGGCAGCCATCTCAGCATGGTTTTGTTTGTTTTTTAATCTGTTGTTTTGATTTTAGAACCATAACAAGTGTGTGTGGCAGGAAAGTGCATTTTGAAACATTAACAATTGTCCTTCTCTAGTATTTAGTTTTCTTTTTGTATATTCCTGAGGTTCTCTGAGCTTCCTCTCTCAGAGAAGTGATGTCACAGCAGAAATCAAGGTAGGGAAAACCAAGAGTAGGCTGGAGTTTACTCTTCAGAGGCCTAGATTCTTTCAGAACATTAACAACCAAAAAAAACCTTTACAAAAGATTTAGAAAGGACGATGACCACTAAGAGCGAGGCCTCCCTGTGCACTCTACTGTCTCTCAGCAGCCCAACACCCCAGGGGAGATGGGGTGATCCAGAGGGGTAGTGGATTGAGGAAGAAGAAAAGAGATGACATGCGACATATGGCCTTAGAAAGAGGGTAGTTTCCTGAACCTCATCCTGACCTGAGTGATCACAATGATCCCCGTGTCCTCCAGAGGAGCAAGGACAACTGAAAAGCTATCAGATTAAAGGAGAAATGCAATGGAGACCAAGGCTGTGCTGTCCTTAAAAAGAGCCCTAAGAAAAATGGGAATAGTGAGTTTATGCAAATTAAGGTTTTAATACTTCAATGAAATGTGGACTTAAATTAGTAATACATTTTTTTTAAAGACAGAGAAAATGATGCTTCTTATTCTCTATGCATTTGGACTAAGAGTTTTTCTATTATGCAAATAAGTGAACCTGCATCTTATAACTGAACTTGAATTCTACTATGTTATTTGTCAATTTAGTCAGCCCTGGTGATCTAGCACTTAAGATTTGGTGCTCCCACCACTGCGGTCCAAGTTCCTTCCCTGGTCAGGGAAAAAACCACCTGTGTACCCATTGTCATACTGTGGCAGCAGCTGTTGCTGTGATGCCAAAAGCTATGCCACCAGTATTTCAAACACCAGCCGGGTCACTCATGGTGGACAGGTTTCAGCAGAGCTTCCAGACTAAGACAGACTAGGAAGGAGGACCTGGCCACTCACTTCCGGAAATGTTGGGTATACAAACCCTATGAACAGGAGTGGAGCATTGTCTGATATAGCACCAGAGGGTGGAGTGAAAAGCCTGGGCAGGGCTCTGCTCTGCTGTACACAGGGTCGCTAGGAGACGGAATCTACTCGACAACGCTAACAACAATAATTTGTCAATTATTTACTTAAGTTGTATATGCTTAAGTATTATACCATTTTGACTGGAGCCCAATCCACTCACAGAGCCATAGCTAGTTGAGTTTAATATGTTTATAACATGCTTATAAATAATCAGTAACAGCATCTTTGTAAGAGGCACTATAGTATTGAAAAGAAGATGCCTAGAGTAAGCAGAAAAATAATGGTGAAGATGTATGGATTCAGACCACAGTGAAAGAATGTTCTTTTTCTTCTACTTAAGAAAATAAATTTAAATTAAGAGACAAATTTAAATTGACATTTCTGGCAACAACAGCAACAATTTCTCTAATATTTTCTAGGTTTTATTTGAATATTATTAATGGGAATATCTTTTGTCCTAATTTTATAATTTTATAAAGTAACTCTTTCTTTCATATTTAACTACACCTAACAATTACTTTCATTATGCTTCAAACCAGATGTTACACTTTTATAAAATTTTTATTTACAAAATATCACAATAAAAATAAAAAATAATAAGGGCTGGCCTGGTGGTGTAGTGGTTAAGTTTGCACGCTCCACTTTTGCAGCCTGGGGTTCGTGGGTTCAGATTCCAAGCATGGACCTACATACCGCTCAACAAGCCATGCTGGGGCAGCATCCCGCATAAAAAATAGAGGAAGATTGGAACAGATGTTAGCTCAGGGACAATCTTTCTCACCCCCCCAGAAAAGAAGAAAAATTAATAAATAAAAAATAATAATAATGATAATACCCTTCTAGATACTCACCTAGTAAATTATCAATGTGAACTTTAACAATTTGTTAACTGTATCTCCTCTGTTTTGATTTACTGGTAAGTCTAACAGTGTAAAATGACTAACTTTGTGGGTTTTATAAGCCAATGAATGGCCCACTCATTTTAAGCCCAAGTTCCTACCATCCACCATGACTGCTCTGTCTCACCCCCTCAGGACTGAGGGGGACAAATGGAACTGCCAAGAGCTCAAAGTTCATGCCGCATGTATGTTGTAAGAGAGTCCTTTGCAGCTGAACCAGAAATCTCATGTCTTCTCCCAGAATCCACGAATCTTTGACAGGTTAATTCATAGGCCTGCAAGTAACATGAAATTTCAGTTGCTTAAAAGTTCTTGACACCATACACATTAACATTTCATGTAATAACAATGCCCTTATTTTTCTCTGAGAAACACTCTCTCCATCATTTCATCTGTATATTCTTCATATAAAAAAATTCCACCCAGCTAAACAGAGAACATACATCTCAGCCATGGACATTTAGAACACTGGATTTTATTTAGCATAGAGATTCAGTTAATGTTAGAATTATGACATAATTTGAACTAGTGAAGATGAGGCTTAAGACTTTTGTTCAAATACTTTTGCAAGTATATCATCTTATTTTCTATTAGGTTTTTATTAATAGTGGCTATTATGAGGGATCTTACTTCATTTTCTGTGCATCTATTTCTCTATCTATAAAATGAGGATAATTTTTTAACTTTTTCTTGACATTATGATAGTTTAAAACCTTGTAAAATTTCAGTTGTACATTATTGTCTGTCAGTCATATTGTGGGTGCATCACTTCACACTTTGTGCCCACCCCCCACCATCCCCTTTCCCCTGGTAGCCACTAATCTGTTCTCTTTGTCTACATGTTTAACTTCCGCATATGAGTGGAGTCATATAGAGATTGTCTTTCTCTGTCTCGCTTATTTCACTTAACATAATACCCTCAAGGTCCATCCATGTTGTTGTGAATGGGACAATTTTATCTTTTTTACGGCTGAGTAGTATTCCACTGTATATATATATATATATATATACATATATATATATATATACACACCATATCTTCTTTATCCAGTCATCAGTTGCGGGGCACTTAGGTTGCTTCCATGACTTGGCTATTGTAAATAATGCTGCAATGAACATAGGGGTGCATGGGACTTTTGGAATTGCTGATTTCAAGTTATTTGGATAGATAGCCAGTAGTGGGATGGCTGAGTCATATTGTATTTCTATTTTTAGTTTTTTGAGGAATCTCCATACTGTTTTCCATAGTGGCTGCACCAGTTTGCATTCCCACCAGCAGTGTATGAGGGTTCCTTTTTCTCCACAACCTCTCCAATGTTTGTTACTTTTTGTTTTAGTTATTTTTGCCATTCTAACGGGTGTAAGGTGATATCTTAGTGTAGTTTTGATTTGCATTTCCCTGATGATCAGTGATGATGAACATCTTTTCATGTGCCTATTGGCCATCCGTATATCTTCTTTAGAGAAATGTCTGTTCACGTCCTCTGCCCATTTTTTGATTGGGTTGTTTGATTTTTTGTTGTTAAGTTGTATGAGTTATTTATATATTATGGAGATTAGCCCTTTGTTGGATATATAACTTGCAAACATTTTTTCCCAATAGGTGGGTTGTATTTTTGTTTCAAACCTGTTTTCGCTTGCCTTAAGAAGCACTTTAGTCTGATGCAGTCCCATTTATTTATTCTTTCTATTGTTTCCCTTGTCTGAGAAGACATGGCGTCTGAAAAGATCCTTTTAATATTGATGTCAAAGAGTGTACTGCCTATATTTTCTTCTAGAAGCCTTATGGTTTCAGGTCTTACCTTTAGGTCTTTGATCCATTTTGAGTTTATTTTTGTGAATGTGGAAAAGAATGTTCAATTTTCATTCTTTTGTATGTGGCTTTCCAATTTTTTTTCAGGAAATTCTTGTAGTTTATGTTGTATAGGTCTTTCACTTCCTTAGTTAAATTCGCCCCTAGGTATTTTATTCTTTTTTGTTGCGATTGTGAATGGTATTGTGTTCTTGAGTTCTTTTTCTGTTAGTTCGTTATTAGAGTATAGAAACGCTACTGATTTATGTAAGTTGATTTTATGCCCTGCAACTTTTCTGTAGTTGTTGATTATTTCTAATAGATTTCCAATGGATTCTTTGGGGTTTTCTATATATAAGATCACGTCGTCTGCAAACAGTGAGAGTTTCACTTCTTCATTCACTGTTTGAATTCCTTTTATTCCTTTCTCCTGCCTAATTGCTCTAGCAAAAACCTCCAGTACTATGTTGAATAAGAGTGGTGATAGAGGGCGTCCTTGTCTCATTCCTGTTCTCAGGGGGATGACACTCAGTTTTCGCCCATTGACTATGATGTTGACTGTGGGTTTGTCATATCTGGCCTTTATTATATTGAGGTAATTTCCCTCTATCCCCATTTTGTTCAGAGTTTTTAATCATAAATGGCTGTTGGATCTTGTCAAATGCTTTCTTTGCATCTATTGAGATGATCATGTGGTTTTTATTCCTCAATTTCTTGATGTGGTGTATCATGTTGATTGATTTTCAAATATTGAACCATCCCTGTGTCCCTGGTATGAGTCCCACTTGATTGTGATGTATGATCCTTTTGATGTATTGCTGAATTCGGGTTGCCAAAATTTTGTTGAGAATTTTTGCATGTATGTTCATCAGCAATATTGGCCTGTAGTTCTCCTTTTCTGTGCTGTCCTTGTCAGGGTTTGGTATCAGAGTGATGTTGGCCTTGAGAATGTGTTAGGAAGTGTTCCATCCCCCCTAATTTTTGAGAAGAGCTTGAAAAGTAGAGGTATTAAGTCCTCTCTGAAAGTTTGATAGAATTCCCCAGGAAAGCCGTCTGATCCTGGGGTTTTATTTTTTGGTATGCTTTTGATTGCTGTTTCAATCTCTTTTCTTGTGATTTCTCTGTTCAGATTGTCTGTTTCTTCTTGACTTAGCTTTGGGAGGTTGTAAGAGTCTAAGAATTTATCCGTTTCCTCTAGGTTATCCATTGTGTTGGCATATAGGTTTTCATAGTATCCTCTTATAATCCATTGTATTTCTGTGGAGTCTGTTGTTATTTCCCCTCTTTTATTTCTAATTTTGTTTATTTGACCTTTCTTTCTTTTTTTCTTTCTAAGTCTGGCTAGTGGTTTGTCAATTTTATGTATCTTCTGAAAGAACCAGCTCTTTGTTTCATTGATTCTTTCTACTGCCTTTTTTGTTTCACTAGCATTTATTTCTGCTCTGATTTTTATTATTTCTCTCCTTATGCTGACTTTGGGCTTTGTTTGTTCTTCTTTTTCTAATTCAGTTAGGTGTAATTTGAGATTGCTTATTTGGGATTTTTCTTGTTTGTTAAGGAGTGCCTGTAATGCGATGAATTTCCTTCTTAATATAGCTTTTGCTGCATCCCATATGAGTAGATATGGTATGTTATCATTTTCATTTGTCTCCAGATATTTTTTGATTTCTTCTTTAATTTGTTCAATGATCCATTGCTTGTTCAATAGCATATTGCTTAGTCTCCACATCTTTGTCCCTTTCTCAGATTTTTTTCATGTGATTAATTTCTAGCTTTATAGCATTATGATCATAGAAGATGCTTGTCATTATTTCAAAGTTTTTTTAAATTTATAGTCTTGCCTTGTCTCCCAATGTACGGTCTATCATTGAGAATGTTCTGTGTCCACTTGAGAAGAATGTGTATTCTGCGTTTTTAGATGGAATGCTTTTTATATGTCTATCAAGTCCAATTGTTTTCGCTTTTCATTTAATTTCACTGTTTCCTTGATTTTCTGTCTGGATGCTCTGTCTGATGATGTGAGTGGGGTGCTGAGGTCCCCTACTGTTATTGTGTTATTTTTGATATCTTCTTTTAGGTTTGTTAATAGTTGCTTTATGCACTTTGGTGCTAATGCATTGGGTGCATAGATATTTATAAGCGTTGTTTCGTCTTGATGTAGTGTCCCTTTGATCATTATATATTGCCCCTCTGTGTCTCTCTTTACCTGCCTTATCTTGAAATATACTTTGTCTGATATAAGTATTGCAACACCTGCTTTCTTCTGTTTGCCACTAGGTTGGAGTATAGCCTTCCACCCCTTCACTCTGAGCCTGTTAAAATGAGGATAATTTTAATTCCCACTTCATGGAATAACTGTGAAGATGAAATGAATTAATTCATGTAAACTGCTTACAAGAGTGCCTGGCACATTGGAAACTCTCAAAGATTGACTGTTATAATTGTAATTGTACTTCTGAGGGTGTAAGCCAAGAGTAGTTGTCAGCCATTGGATACCACACGGATCTTGACCATGAATCCAGAAAAAATTAGAGCTGGAGAAGTATTTGTCTGGGGGAAATTATTTTAATCTTAGATTTCATTTCTGCTTGAAGCGCATGGATTGTGAATTATGTATACCAATAAATTCCACCCAGTTTTTTACAGAGCACTTTTGGCTTAGATTTTCTCTCACTTACATGTAAAAAAAAATTCAGTACTAAGGCACAAAAGGAAAATAACCATCCTTACAGTTTGGAATAAAGTGAGTAAAAGCAACGTGGATAAAAATAGGGACCCCTGTATCCTGGTCTGGATAGTGAAACAGAGTACAACTGCTCTGAGTTGCAACTTAGAAGTTATACCATGTATCATTCACCCTTGCTTCAGAGAAAACTACTCCAAAATCTAAGTAGCTTACAATGACAATTATTTCTTGCTCACATTGCAGACTGATGAGCAAAGATGAGCCTTGGTTTGGTTTAGCTCTAGTGGTCTCAAATTGTCTCTGTTCCAGGACTCAAGCTGAAGGAGAACATATCCTTTTTGTGACAAAGGGAAAGAGGTAAAGATGGTGAATTGAAGCATGAAATTCCAGTGATATCTTCTGCTTTAATGTGACATATAATAGAACTATGGCATAAAGCTTAATGGCTCAAATCTCATGGGCTAAATCAAGTCACAAGACTCAGACATCATCAGTGGGACAGAGAAGTCTAATTATTCGCCAAAAGTACAGCCAGGCCATTTGGCAGTGGTGGTGTATATAATCCTCTGGGGAGGTGTAGGGAATGAATGTCTGAGCACAATAATATCCAGAACATTACAGTATTTGTGAGAAAAAATGGTTTTGGGGTGTATTTACTTTCAGTTTCAAAAACATATAAGAAAGATATATCAGACATAAGCTACTCTATTTAGAAGCAGATGGGT
The DNA here is from genome assembly GCF_041296265.1 of Equus caballus. Classification (NCBI taxonomy): domain Eukaryota; kingdom Metazoa; phylum Chordata; class Mammalia; order Perissodactyla; family Equidae; genus Equus; species Equus caballus. Next base: position 25,100,938 of record NC_091709.1, on the reverse strand, counting down.
TTGGTGGGAAGTCCTTTCTGTCTATTGCCTGCAATTTGAAATGTATGAGAGAATGATTTTCTAGACTGAGATTAGTGTGAACTGTAGTAGAGAAGTGCGAAACTGCAGATAGACTGGAACCCAGAAGAATTTTTTTTTTCTTTTTTGTGCTTTGAAGCTTCTCTTTTACATGTGCTTTCTATGTTGAGAAAACAACATTTTTACTCTGTTTTAAGGAGGCAGCTATGAGTCAAGGGCCAGATTAAATTTGCTGGCCCAGAGTCATTATTACGAATTGTCCAGATATAGAAGACAGGTAAGACCTAGCAGAATGATTAATAATGCTAATGGTTATTGAGCATTTAATACCAGCTAGGCAGTATACTGTTCTAAACACTTTATATGCATTACATGACTTATTGAGTACTGCAGCTTCCTAAGGTAGGCACTATTACTATTCTCCTAATGTGGATAAGGAAAATTAGGTACAGCTTGTTTAAGTAACTTCTTCAAATGTATCTGGCTGGTAAATGGTGGAGCTGGGATTCAAGCGTAGCAGACTGGCTCTTAATCTAAATTATTACCCAGTGCATATACTATCATCCCTCAGGAAGAAGAAACTATCAACACCTTATTACTATGTTTCTGAAATCCTCAAGCAGGTTCTAGATTCAAATATTGTACTGTTACTTTACAAGAATTTTGGAAAATCAAGAACCAAAGCAAAAACTTAGTAACCTTTTCTTTTTCCTCTGCTTCCATCACATGAGTGTAGAAGGACTACATCTGTGCCCATTACTCACCTCTAGGCTTCATACTACATTCAGCAGGATTCAAGAGGGTACTTTAGATGCTCAAGATAGGTGACCCTTGGGGCCAGCCCCAAAGCCTAGTGGTTACGTTTGGTGAACTCCACTTAGGTGGCTTTGATTTGGTTCCTGGGCATGGACCTACACCACTTGTCAGTGGTCGTGTTGTGGTGGCAACCGACATACAAAATAGAGGAAGATTGGCACAAATGTTAGCTCAAGGACAATCTTCTTCAAGCAAAAAGAGGAAGGTTGGCAACAGATGTTAGTTCAAGTTGAATCTTCCTCAGCAAAAACAAAACAAAACAAATTCAACCCCCTCACCTTCATGTTCAGTTTTCGGGGGAGTGTCACAGAGCCATTTTCTTCAAAGCAAACTCTCTCCTCAATGCTACAACCAGAGGGAATAGATAAGTACCCAGAACTCAACATACATCTAGAAAACCCCCTCCCTCTACCACGTCTAACTTTCAGAGACCATTTCTATCACTGTTTGTCTAGGACTATCAGAATTATTTGCAATATTCTCTCTATTTCTGTTTCTTCTAGTCACCATAAGAAGTGGAATAGTCAGCAATCCATGATTCTTTGATGTTATATTTCCTTACAATTTTTTTTACATTTCTGGACTAGGTCAACCTTAAAAATTTCCAATGCAAGCTGTGGAACTCATAGTCAGTCTTTAGTAATATCTTCCTGCCTCTTCTCCTTCTAGTTTATTCTTCCATTTCTATGTTTCCCAGTGAAACTAAACTCCTTGAATAATTGTTGATTCAATTTCGTCTCCTACCATGTTCTCTTGAACTCATTCCATTGAGGCCTTTTCCTTCCCACACTATACACACCCTCGAGAAATTATTCTTATCAAGATTAACTACACCATACACAATGCTTTCTTATGTGGTGAATTATTAATCTTCATATTACTTGACATAGTAATTTTTGACACTACTCATCTTCGAAATCCTTTCCTCATTTGACTTGTAGGAAACATACTCTTTAACTATTCTTTATTTTACTGATTATCTCTTCTAGATCTCTTTTTAAATTCCCTTTTTATATATAAAATATTAGCCCTTGGATATAATATTGTAATATGGTTTTAAATACTATCTTTATACTAATAATTCTCAAATTCATTTCTCTAGAACAGACATCTCCCCTGAACTACAGACTTGTGCAAGCAGATTCCTAGTCAATGTCTTCACTTGGATTTCCAAGAGATAAGTAATACTTGGTATATCCAAAGTATATTCCTCTAAAATCTGTTTTTGGATAAACTTTCCCATGTCAGTTACTGGGAATTCAAACTCAAACTCACTCAAAGTACCCTGAAATCATCTTGGAATTATTTTTCTTGACATTTTTTTTCTGCATCCCACATTCGATATGTCACAAAGTCATATTAGTTCTATCTTCAGGAAATATCCAGAATTTAAGACCTTCTCCGATTAAAGACATCATTATCTCCTGCCTAGAGTGATGCCAAATCATCCTGTGGAAATTAATAAACAGAAACCTCATTAAATTGGAGTCAGAAGGCCCAAAAGGGGGAGCACTCATGCCCTATGTCCAACAGGAAGAAGAAAGACTTCCCCTTCTTGATGGCAGAAACTCAGTCAATGAAAGACTGCCACAACTCAGCCAATGAAAAGCCAATACATACCAACTCTCAGTTCCTCCAGTGGATTCCTTGTTTACAACAGGAACAAGGAACCTCCCAACCTTCTCTTCCCTTCTATAAAAGTTTTTCCTTCCCTCGTTGTAGGGGACTTGCATGTGGCTCACCATGGTTGCAGACCCAAAACTGCAATTCTTCTCTGATCTCAAATAAACTCATTTTTGCTGGAGAAATTACTGCCTACCTATTTGTTTAAGGTCAACATTTTGGTGGCCTGGGGATACAGAGAAGATGTCCGATAACCCCAAGGCTGGTGAGCAAATAATTGTGATACCCACAATAGAGCCCATTGATCTCACTGCTTTTCTCCCTGGCCCTGGAGTTTGAAGTAAGGCTTTTTCCTGGATCCAAGGTTCCACCGTCTGGGTTTGAGGCTCTACAAGCTTTATTTGAGTATAGTCTAGGGCTTCATCTTTATCTGGTGAAGGCCTTGTTTTGCTGTAAGTATACAGATGGCACTTCTGCCTGACTTTTTGAATCTCTCTGTTCATTGGAACTGTGCTAGCCTTCAGTCTCGTTTCTTTTGGAACAGATGGTTTTTACTGAAACTGTGTTAGCTTTCAACCAACTTTTGAATTATTTCATTGGAACTTTGCCAGTCCAGTCTTTAGCCTGACTCCTTTCGGTGCAGACTGTTCTATTAAAACTGCGTTAAGGAACCTTCAGTCTGACTCCCTTTGCAACCAGTGTCTTCTACTGGAACTGTGTTGATTTAACATTTGGTTCACCTTACTGAAATCAAACTGTTGCTCAGAACTGTCTGATGTTAAGCCAACAGGTTGTTGAGCTGTTCAAGCTGTATAAGTTGCAAGCTATTTAAGCGGTCTGAGTTGTTTAGGCTGTTTGAGAATTATCCCTTTGCTCTGGAGGGAAACCTCTGAGAATGAGATGCTAGTTATCTAAACATTTTGAGGGAATCTCCCCCACACACAGACACAGGGACTTCAGCTGATTTATATTTAAAAATGACCCTCATTCTTCATGTACATTTTTAATTACATGAACCAATTTAACCAAAAGTAACTTAGAACATGAATTGTCATTGTGGTGAAGTTTTGAACTTTGCAAACTTGCTTTTCTTAAAACCAAATTGAGCAACCCTAGCTCTGTAATTTCCAAACCTGAATAGATTGCCTATTTTGATTGGTATTTTGAGGCCTCCAAACATTATCAGGAGCCTAAAATTGTCTCTTTGCAAAATAAAAATTTAAGATTAACTGAGGCAAAAAAACAATTAAAGGAAGATAAAATGGCTTTCAAAGTCTCATGTTCCTCTCCCCTGGCTCCGTGTGCTCAGGCCTCATCTTTGGTACCATCTTCCTCCTTCTGTTCTATACCATGTACATCTCCTCTATACTCTCAGTTCCCCCAGTATAACTCTCTTGACAAACTTCCCCTTTTCCCTCTCCCCACACCTCTTCCTCAGAACCTCTCACAACCGTCCCTTGAAAATTAAGCCTTCTGAGGATTCAAAGGATAAACTCCTAATTTCTTATACTCCCTGAACTAAAGCTGAACTGCCAGCCCTAGTCAAAGATTTTCCCAAAGTAACTGAATATCTTCACAGATTTGCTGTGGAATTTAATATTGTCATTCATACTTATTAACCTGGTTTCTCTGCCTTATATCATAGTTCATATGCCTGTTGGTGAAGGCCAGGCCCAGTACTAGATAAAAAGAGCTAATTGGGAAAATCTCAAAAGGTTTCTAGAATTATAACCAGGAAACCAATCCACTGACCTGTTGTATGATGAGGCTTGGACAACTGCTAGGTGACTTCATCAGGCAATTCCTAGGGCTTTGCCAAAGCCTATTGACTAGAACAAAATTCAGGCTTGTGCACAAAAACCTGATAAGCCCATTCGTGACTACTACCATCTATTTCATGTTGCTTTTAAAGAAAATTTTGGACTTCCTTCAGATGTTGCTTCACCTAGGTAGCTTTCAACTCCACCTTTATTAATGGGCTGAACCAGGACCTTTCTCTTCTAATAAAAATGAACAGAATGGAATGAGAAACTACGTCCACTCTGCATTTAGTTAATCTGGCAAACCAACTCTCTCACACTCTTCATGAGTCACTAAAAGACAGACAACTAAGATTCTTCATCTTCAATTCCAGAAAATGAAGGTCCCTAAACAAAACCAAAAACCTCTTATTTTCTGCTATTGTTGCAAAGAATCAGGACATTGGACAAGAGTTTGTTACAAATTTAAGCATTTCAAGTGCCTTCAGCTCTCTAAACACTCTTTCCAATGCCCTCCAAATTCTTAATAATAGAACTCTGGAGCTCTTCCCAATCCTCCCTCTTAATCTGCTTGGAGAAGCATTTCTCCAAATTGGAGATGAATCTCTTTCTGTCCTAATTGACACCACAGCCACACACTCGGTTCTTAACCCCACAACTATAAAGTTCCCCTTGCTTTGGACTACCAAAACAGTCCAAATAGTGGGCATTTCTAATGAACCGCAAAAGATTCCAGCCTCTGAACCTATCCCCTTTTGTTTTGGCCCTTTAAGAGGTAAACATCCTTATCTTCTTAGTTCCTTTGCCTCTATTCACTTACTAGGTGAAGAATTCTTAGAAAAGTATCATGCCAGAATATCTTTCTTCAGAAACAGGTAATAAAATAATTCTAAAATAATAAAACCGGTAACAAAATAATTCTAGAATTTGACAGTAGTCATCAAAACAGACAACCAAGTGAATTAAATGACCCTTTGACATCTTTTGTTTGCTCTGTCTCTGAGGGTACTGATTCTGGAAATACTGATCATTTGTCCCTATTGAATCAGCTACCATCCTCCTTATGGGCAAAATCCCCAACTGATAATGGTAAAATTAACAATGCACCTCCCATCGAGATTCAAATTGATCCCTCAAAACTTCTCAGAATTAATCAATACCCTGTAAATAAAGAAGCCCTTTAAGTTATAAAGCCCATAATAGAGGATTACAAGCCTCAAGGCCTCATAATCCCTGTACTAGTCTTTGTAATACTCCTATTTTACCTGTGAGAAAACCCAAGGGCCAAGGGCCAGGACCTCTGAGCAATAAACAATATTGTTATCCCTTGAAACCCTGCTGTTTCTAACCCTAAAATGCTAGTAACATCCACTTCTGCTGGAAAAAAAATTCTTTATGGTACTTGATTTACGTATTGCATTCTTTAGCACTTCAGTTGATGAAGCTAGTCAATACCTTTTTGCCTTCCCTTGGGAAGGAAAACAATTCTTCTGGACAGCAGCTCCTCTGGATTTTACTGAGTCCTTCTCATTTCTCACAAATCTTGAAGGCTGATCTGGATGGTATAAAGTCCCCCAGGGGTTCTACTTTGTTAAAAGATGTAGATGGTTTGCTTCTTTGCTCTCCTTCCCAAGTCTCCTGCAAGAAGACAGCATGCACTAACTAAAGGTTTTAGCCTTAAAGGGACATTATATCACAAAAGAGAAATTGCAGCTTACCTAAACCCGTGTTTGATATTTACGGCATCTTATATCAGAACAGCAGCTACACCTAGATCTAGAGAGGCTTCATGGTGTCCTAAGTTTCCCCAAACAAAAAACTAAGCATCAACTGCAAGATTTTCTCAGGCTAGTTGATTATTGCTGAAATCGGATTCCAAATTTCTCTCTTATGGCCAAGCCTCTGAATGTTTTGTTAAAGAACAATCTCAACCAAATTTTACGGGGAGAAACAAATGAAATAGACTTTAAAACCTTAAAAGAGAGTTTGGAGAACCCACCTGCCCTTGGACACCCCAAGTGTCAGATTCCCTTTTTCCCTTTTGTATATAAAAAGAAATGGAATGCCCTTGAGATAGTCACTCAAGAACATGGTGACCACCATCGACCCTTGGGTATTACAGTCAGTAACTGAACCCTGTGGCAGGAGGGTACCCCCCTTACCTTAGAGCCATTACTGCCACTGCCTTTGTGGTTAGGCCACTGAGAGAACCATCGTGGGATCTCCTTTAATCATTTTTATAACTCATGCTGTGGAAGTCTTCCTGAATTGTCATCACACTCAACATTTTTCGGTCAGCTGCCTCACCTCCTATGAAATCCTTTTTTAAATTGCTCTTTGCATGCCTCTTGTATGTTGCAATAAACCTTAACCCTACTGCTCTTCTCCCCTCCATGACCAATGAAGTCCTTCATGACTGCTTAACACTGATGGATCACCTCCTGACTCCTTCTGACGATCTGCAGGAAACTCCTTTGGGTAATCTTGACTTCTCATCGTTCACTGATGGTTCTTATTTAAAGGGTGACAATGATGAATACTGTGCTGGGTATGCTATCACAATTTGCTATTGTTGAGGTAGCACATTTACCTATGTAGCTACTTTAGCCCACCGGCTGAATTAAATGCTCTTACCCAGGCTTGTATTTTAGCCAAGGGCAAAAGTGCCACTATTTATACTGATAGTAGATACGTTTTTGGAGTAGCTCAAGATTTTGAAATGTTGTGGAAGCAATGTGGCATCATTACTTCCAGCAGCAATAAAATTAAAAATGGAGCCTACGTTGAGGAATTATTGGATGCTATACTTTTACCTGCTGCTTTGGCTATCATGAAGATCCTGGGGCATTCTAAACTTGACTTTCTAGAAGATAAAGCAAATCATCATCTTGCTGGTATTTCCACAAGAAATGCAGCCCTTAAAGGAGCCAACAACAGGCAAATCTCTGCCATGATCCAAAGGGATATTTCCCTGAAAGATAACTTAGAAAATGGGCTAGAGAAGCCTCAGAAAAGGAAAACAAAATTGGAAATTTGACAATTCTTGGTTTGATAAAAAGAGAAAGCTCTGATTTGAACTAAGTAAGAGCTCAGTCCTGCTGGGGACTAAAATTTCCACTCCTAACCACTGTACGTGCCTTTAAACCATTGATCTACTGACAAAATGATAGCACTCATGAATCAACATTGGTTGGGAAATATTAACAAGGCTGTAAAAGGTGCCCACCCTATTTATTCCACTTGTCCAAAATATAATCTAGGGAGACCTGTTCATTTTGCTTCAAGACATTTTAAACTGCCTAATGGGTCATTCAATCTTTGGCAAATGAATTTCATACAATTTTCCCCATATCACAGATACTAACATGTTTTAGTGATGGTCTGTATGTTCTCTCACTGGACTGAAGCCTTCTCTTGCAGACAGGCTACTGCCTCTTCTGTGGCTGAAGTCCTTTTGTAAAAGATTATCCCTATCTTAGCAGCTCCTCTCAAACTTCAGAGTAATTGAGGAACACATTTTACTGGTCAGGTACTTTGGCAAGTCTGAACTGTTTGGCAAATTTTACATCACTTTCACTGTGCTTACCACCATCAATCCTCTGGTTTAGTGGAATGCACTAACCACATTATTAAGACTGAATTGGCAAAATTTTTGGAGACCCTCCAAATACTTTGGGCAAAAGTTGCTGTAGGTCCTTCTAAATCTCTGATCCACCCTCTTTGGAACTCATAAACTCTCACCCTTTGAGATAGTCACCAATGAACTTTGATTCTGCCTCTTCTGATCCACAGCTAATAAAAGAAAATATGCTCCAATATTGCAAATGCTGAGTTGGCTCTATTAAAAATCACTATGTCTTGGTAGAGCAATCTTTGCACAGTGCTTCAAGGAGATCAAGACCTAAAGTGTCACATCTTGCAACCTGGAGATATCATCTTTTGGAAGAGACACCTCCAGAAGGACTTTCTTCAACCTTGTTCGAAAGGCCCCTATCAGGTATTGTTAACTAACCCACCTGGCACACAACTCCAGGTAACAGACTGTTGGAGTCACATGATACACCTAGAAAAATCACCAAATCCTTACTCGACCTGCACACGATCTGGTAACCTGAAAGTAAAAACTTCCTGGAATTGAAGCAGATGACATCTGATGAGATAGCTTTCCTAACATGTCCAGACAAGGCCTTTTGGGAGTTTGTCTGTCAAACATTTGATGTTGACATAACGCTTCAGAAGATCTCCGATGCCTGTGATCTTGATAACATAGGGACTTTAGAAAAGACAAATACCTGAGAATTTCCCCTCCTTGCTACTCAAATGTGCCCACAATAGCTTACCCAACGATATGCATTTCCTCCGATGTGGTGCTGAGACCCAGAAAGGTCCTTCCTGGCATCTAGGGATAGGAGGCTGCTGAAACCAGAAGAAATGGACTCGATCAGAAAAGCTTTCAGAGAAGGTGTCAACCAAAAGGGAGATATGTGGAAATTAATAGACAGAAACCTCATTAACTTGGACTCAGAAGGCCCAAAAGGGGATCTCTCATACCCTATGTCAATAGCAGAGCCCAGTGGGAAGAAGAAAGACTTCTTGACCCACAAGAAGCTCAGCCAATGAGAGACTGTCACAACTAAGCCCTTGAAAAGCCATATGTACATGATACTCTCAATTCCTCCAATGGACCTTTCATTTACTATAGCCCTCCCAACTTCCTTTTCCCCTTTATAAAAGAGTTTCTCCTCCCCTTGTTGCAGCAGTCTTGCATATGCTTTGCTATGGTTGCAGACCCTGAATTGCAATTCTTTGCTAATCTCAAACCCATTTTTGCTGGAGAAATAATTGGCTCTCTATTTGTCCAAGGTTTACACTACTCACACATCTTCCTGATCCCACCTTTTTCAATGGTCTGTACTCAAGAGAACAGCCAGAATGAAATGCTCTTTGAATATTTTAATCATGTTACTTAAAACTCTCCAGCAGCTTCACATTTCACTCTAGATAAAACAAATGCCATTTAAATGGTTCCCAAAGCCATAAGCATTCCAGGACTTCGTTATCTCACTGTCCTTCCCTCCAACTTCCTACTCGTCCCTCTGCTTTAGACATTTGACAGTCAAGGGAAACTTGTTCTTCTCATCCTTAGTACTTTCTACTTTTAGTGACTGAAATATGCTTAAGCAACTTCTCAGGGATATTTTTAAAGATTCTTTTCTTTTTTTCCTTTTTCTCCCCAAAGCCCCCCAGTACATAGTTGTATATTCTTTGTTGTGGGCCCTTCTAGTTGTGGTATGAGGGATGCTGCCTCAGCATGGTTTGATGAGCAGTGCCATGTCCACGCCCAGGATTCGAACCAACGAATCACTGGGTCGCCTGCAGCGGAGCGCGCAAACTTAACCACTCGGCCAAGGGCCAGCCCCAGGGATATTTTTAAGATCAGTTTATTGGATGAGGGGCTGGCCCAGTGGCATACCTGTTGAGTTCTTGCACTCCACTTCAATGGCCCAGAGTTTGCCATTTCGGATCCCAGGAGTATGCTTGTACGTGCTTATCAAGCCATGCTGTGGCAGGCTTTCCACATATAAAATGGGCGCGGATGTTAGCTCAGGGCCAATCTCCCTCAGCAAAAGGAGGATTGGCAATGGATGTTTGCTCAGGGCTAATCTTCCTCAAAAAAAAAGTTCTATTTATTGGATGAAAGGAGAATGAAAATGTTGGGTAAATAAACCGTGACTTTCAGTAGATAACAGTTTTCTTTTCGTTTTTTCCCTGGACTTGAATACTGGACGATATGGAGCTGAGATATGAGGCAGCTGTTTGGCCACTACATGGACCAGAAAACAAACCACCTTGGAGAAAAGTAGAACCAAGAGTTAGAAAGGAATAAGATCCTAAAATTATAATTTGAGCTCCTGTATTTACTACACTACTGAACATGCATTTAATGTTTTAATATAAACAATTTGAGCTGAGTTTATACCTTGTCCCATAGTTAAAAATAAAAGGAAAAGTTAACAAAAAATCAATTCAAGTAAGACCATATTTTCATAAGTAATTTCATTTATATGCTATCTTCTATGTTGACATTAAAATTTAAGATAAACATCAGACAGAAGCTAACATTGACAAAGGATGTATCACTCCTAGTTGACAACTATCTGCAAAGAAAAGATAAATCCAGCTTCATTCTGATAATTAGACAAAAATAATTTATTCATTTCCTACTTTAATTTGAGATAAGGACTCTGCTTTATAAAATCAAAATGGAAAATCTTCAAAGTAATACAAGAACCAAGTGGAAGAATAAAAACAGGGATGAAGGAATATGAATTGAAACCTCTGGTTAATACGTAGTTATGTTAGGTTTCCTTATCTCTCAAACAACTGGAAATTTGCAAAATTTGCTACGGCTTCGAACTTTACTATTAAATCTTAAAATGGGGAAAATTTGCTACATTTCAAGAACAAAATATAAATAAAAGGAAAATATCAAATAGGAATTCAGAGTTCACCTTTTCATTGAAGGTATAAAATTGAAATATGAACTTTGAAAAAATGGAGATGGAGATGGAAACAAATGGAGTTTTTACATTTTTCTAATTTTTTTTAACTGGAATTCAGAAAATATCTGACTCCAAATTATGTATTGCAGTTATAAATTTCCATCCCTCTAGTGCATTAACTGCAAATCGCAATTAGAGAATGTAGTATTTTATCTCCTGTTCAGTTTTAACTATTTTATAATATGCAATATGATTATCTCTTTAACGGTGGATTAGTTAGAACTATACTTTCTAATTCTTGAAAAAAATTGGATTTTTAAAATATCTTTTTGGTATTACTTTATAATATTATTTTATTTTCTATTTTCCATAGAAACAAGAAAAGATCTCTGACTTAGGAGAGGCTGAGAATTAGAAAACAGACCACACAGTGCCAAGTATTTCAGTAGATTGTCCTATCCATAAAAATAACCTAAAAATAGTAAAGGTGAAATAAGAACACATTAATTAGACAAATCATGGAAAGACCTAGGAGTTATACGTACTTTCCGAAAGCAGTAGAAGTTTATTTTTCAATAAAAAGAATATTGAACTCAGAAAATAAAGGAGTGAGATGCAAGATGCAATGGTGGGCAAAGACAGTGCCAAACACAGTGACACATACAAAGGAGTATTGAGCACTGAAAATGATATACGTGACTTTGAATTATATAAAATAATTTATAGCCAGGTAGAAGTAAAATGATTACTTCTCTTTTATGGAGATGTCAGCAGGACAGAGATCTGAGTAAAATCTTTCTAAAATTGGACTCTGATTTTGAGGAGGAAAACTATTTTCAAAATGTTATACATACTTTAATTTGAGTACATGTTAAATGTTTCAAGATACAAATTTAAAAATATAGAAATAAAATATAAACCATTCATACATAGAGAAAGAGAAGAAATTGGGAGAGGCCACTGCAATTTTATTCACCCCCAAAAGCTGTTGAAAAGGTGTAAAGTAGAAGTAAAGAAAAAACAAAATTATCAGGCACAGAATAAGTTTGCAGAAATTAGTCTAAAATGATCAATAACTGTAATATATGTAAATTCCTGGTATAAATTTTTTAAAATGCAGCTAAAAGCATGCTCTTAAAACAGAATGATGTAGAAAAACTGGATATGATTGTGTGAAAAATACTAACCATACTCCACACCGACAAAAAGATGATGTCAAAATATTAATATCAGACAAAATAGATTATATGATAAAAATGTTTTATGAGATCTAAATAGTCATTGTTTAATCATAAAAGGAAAAAGTCACTAAGAAGATACACCATGAATGTTTATACATTTCATCTAGCCTGTAGACTAGTGTACTAAACAGAAAATGAAAGAGAGAGAAGAAAGACATAAATGACAGAGTATAAACTTAATCTAGTAGTCTTATACCAGCATACGTTTTCAAGCAGACTTATTTAAAACATTTGTCTGATCACTAACTATACTAAAGAAACATCTTTGTAAAATGCAAAAGGAATATATACTAAAGAAATATATTAGTAAAATGCAAAAGGAGTATACATAATACTCATCTATGGCCATATTTCTCTGAACATATTAAAGCTATATTAGAAAGCAATACCAAAAAGATATTTTAAAAAATCCATATTTTTTCAAGAATTAGAAAGTATAGTTCTAACTAATCCATGGTCAAAGAGAGAATCATATTGCAAAGTATAAAACATTTAAAACCTGAAGAGGAGCTGAAATACTACATTCTCTAATTACAATTACGGTTATTGCACTAAATGGAGAGAAATTTATTACTTCAATATATAATTTGGAGTCAGATATTTTCTGAATTCTGGTTAAAGACATTCCAGTTAAGAAAAATTAGAAAACTGGGAAAACTAAAAAATATAGCATGAATGGGACAAAAGAAAGAAGCGTAAGAAATAATAGCAATAATGAAGAAAAATTTTTAAATTGTTTTTCATAAAACTAATACCAAGAGAAAACCTCAGGCGAGAGTATTCAACATAAAATTGTAAACACACTTAAATAATGTTAGAAATTTAAAAGTAGGAGACAAACTGTCAGTACAGAAGAGATCAAAATAATATATTAATCTTGTTCCAAACTTCTGACAAATAATTACATTCTCAGTCTTGGGGAAAATATTAATTGCCAAAATTGAATATGTATTTTAAAAATATGCCTGAAAAATTAAGAAAAATAAAATCTAATTTTTTCACAATAAAGGCACATTAAAGAAGGGCACCACCTCAAGGCAATTTAAGCATTGAGTTTAAGCACCTCTTCAAGAAGTGCATATTCCCTGTCTTATACTGTTTATCTGTTCAAACGGAAAAGGTGGGCAACCTACCATAGCATTCATGTCAACAACGATTAAGGACTTTTAGAAAATATAATTTAAATGTCTCAATAAAATGTAAATATCTTAGATAAAATACCTCCAAACTAAATCTAGATGCTTATTTGTGTGTGTGTGTGTACTATATATTCAACATGTGTGTATATCTGTGTATATGTGTGTCTGCATATGCCATATATCACCATATCATTAGGATTATCAAAAGAAGGCCATGAAATTTTATCTTCATTTTATATATTAACCTATTTTATTAGCATAATTCACTGCACAAATTACAGAAGAAAATAATTATGATCTCAATAGATGCAGAAATGCATTTTATATTATTCTGCTCTAAAGTATAATGAAATAATTTTTAGGTAACTTTAAATGACTTTTGAAAACTTTATGAGTATGTAATAAATCATACAGAATATCAGTGGGAAAATGTTAGAAGCAATTCCTTTACACATAGGTACAAAAAAATAATGGCTACTATAAACTATTTTATTCAGAAGTATAGTATAGTCCCCAGGGAGTGCAAAAGAAGAGAAAAATAATAAAAATAAGAATAATTGAGAGGGGTGAAACATAATCATTCTTGTTGAGAAATGTTAAAATACACAGAGATAACTCTTGGAGCCACCACTGAAAATATTTAAAGTAGGCTATGAACATGCTGAGACCAATTTTGTAAAATTTTAAACAATTCGCATTCCATTTATTTATTTATTTATTTTGTGGATTCACTTTGTGCTGTATTTTCTGTTGTCAACTTGCCACCACTTTATTGAAACCAGGGGACTACATTTCCCAGAATGACCTTGGCCTTACCGTGTCCAGTTAAATCCATCAACGAAAGGAGCTGACAGATTTGGAAGCTGAAAATGAAGTGGCAACCAGTAGTTTCAGATGTCAAGACCTCAATTCCCGTTGACCAGCACAGGACCAGGAACATCTCAGGCTGCCCTTCTTCTCGGTCTTTCCCATGGCTGGCAACCTCTCTATCACAGCTCTTACTCCAGTGCATCAGGCTAACTTAGTTCATGATTTTCTATTTTTAAAAAAAGACTTTTTTTTAAAGCAGTTTTAGGTTCACAGCAAAATTGAATGGAAGACACAGAGAATGATTTTTCCACTGACTCACTGGCTTCAGCTCTTCTTACTCTGCTGTCCTGTTTCCTATGTTAAACCCTATTTGCATATCACTGTTAGTGAGTCTGTTTTTCTGATTGATGCACATACATACATAGTGAAATTTAAACAAATGGTCCAGAAAAATAAATACCAACATCCAGATACTGGATACTCTAAGGCTGAGGTTATGAGAACGGGATCAACATGGCATGCAATGGCAAATTCCAACTGTGTCACTTTTATTTTATACTAGGAAATAAAATCTGAAGAAAATATGGCAAATGAACTAATACTTGTTAAAACTAGGTTATATTAGGTGTATCACTGTGTGTTTAAATATTTTATGTATTTTTCTAGATTTTTAAAAATATTTCCTTTAAATAAGAGCTTGTAAACTGGTCTTTTTTACCTGAGATGCTTTCCAACAGTCCTTTTAAGTCATTAGATTTCTTGTTTAACACACTCAATTATGACCAGAGAAGTATAATTATATTGATGAATACGATTGATATAAAGCACTGAAATTACCATCGTCTGGTCTGATATTAGGCGTCTAGACACTTTGCTATTAAAATGATATATTATTACCTTAAGAGGATTTCATGAATGAACTTGATTTTCATTTCAAATTTAAATTTTTAGGCAATCATAAAATATTACAGCAATGTTTGCTAAATCATTTCTTTGAAGTGCTATTTTAAACCATCTTTGAGGAAACTTAAAATCTGAATCTTAGTTGAGAGAAAGAAGGAGTGCATCCCCATCAGTTTCCCAAAGGCCTATCATTAGGTTCCCTCCCTGCGCTCAGTTCACAGTGCCAATGAAGATGAGAAAGCTGCTCGAATGCTGAGTTGAACTAATTAGGTTTCACTTATGCAACAAACTCTTCACACAAAAAATAACATGTATATTAGTTAAATGAAGTTCACTTATAGTTTTCAAAAAGGATAAAATATTTTTTAGGAGACTTATCATTATGATAGTTTTATTGAGATGAGTATTAACAGAGTGAGGGCATCAAAAGCCATATGGCACTTCATGCATTCTGTAGTGGGCTCGGCCTTACCCCTATTTATACCCCTACCCACCCACTGTCATTTCTTCTGTTTCTAATAATTAGCCTCTCTGTATCTTAGATACAGCCCCCAAAGAAGCCCTACATGTTATTGTGTTACCTAAAATTGCAAGTAAATTTCATCTCATTTAAAAATACTTCCAGATGAAATACTTGAAACACCTTGAGGGCTGTTTAAGACTTTTCCGTCATTAACCATATATTAACCCCATCCTGTGAATCACGTTTAGAGATCTGCACACAATCATACCTCCTGTGAACACACCTGGGTAACTCAAAGCTATTCTTAAGTGTACCTTTCATAAGCACTTCGAAGAACTGCAAATAGAACTTGCCTCCTCTAGCGCTTTAGGAGTATAAAGCAAACTGTGCTCTCCTTTCTAGAAATGCTTCTAGATATTTATTTTGACAACTGCCAGAATGGGATCTATATTTCAGCCCCTGAGAGAATCTGAGAATTACCTTTTGACCCCTTCACCTCTCTACCCTCTTCCCCCACCCAATGTAATTAAGAGTCAGTGAACTGGCCTCAAACCACTACGGTTTGTACTAAATCTGTCAAAATTCCAGTAAGCTTTGAGGTCACTCCATGCTGCAACTGCTTCAGAGAGTAGTTTCCCTTCATAGCCTGAGTATTGGAAGTGACAGAGCCATTCAAAGGAAAATATTATGGTTGAAAAATAGAGACACTAAGAATTTTGCTTCTCTGAAACAACATGAACAGGATTAAAAAGGATCTTGAGAGAGCTGAGAGCAACTATGTAGAAATAATACTCTGAGCTGAGAAAGAATTGAGCTTCTGGCAAATGAGATGTGGTCTCTGTTTATGGAGGAGAAGTGAGCAGGAGGTGGGGAACGCTCACTGAGGGATGTGTCCTAAGTGCTCCTTTATCAATGTGTCAAGTACATAGTACTTTATTTCATGTCTGTAGTGTTCCAATCACTGTGTTGGGAGTAGGAGCCTGTTGAAAAGGCTCATGAAGCAGTATATATAAGTAAACAAATGAACAAAGAGATAAATACTCCTCCAATGCTATATGTTAATATAAAAATAGATTATGCATATAAAAGAGATTAAATTCAGAGTGAGATAGTCATGATAATTTTCCAACAGAGGTAGCAACTGAAGTAAGTTTTGAAAACAAATAGGATATGTACATATATATTAATTTTCTAGGGCTGCTGTAAAAAATTACCACAAACTTGGTAGCTTAAACAACCAAAATTTGTTTTCTCAAAGTTCACAAGATGTCAGCAGAATCATGATCCCTTTGAAGGATCTAGAAAATAATCCTTCCTTGTCTCTTCCTAGCTTCTGGTGGCTCTCAGAAATCCTTGGTGTTTCTGGGGTTGTAACTGCATCACTCCATCCTCTGCCTCTGTCTTCACACAGCTTTCTGCTCCAGTGTGTGTCCTCTCCTCATTCTATAAGGACACCAGTCATTGGATTTAGAACCCACTTTAACCCAATATTATTTCATCTTAACTTAGTTACATCTTCAAATAACCTATTTCCAAATAAGGTCACATTCACAGGGACCAAAGGTCAGGATTTGAGCATGCCATTTTACAGGTCACCATTCAACTCACTGCATCACACAAAAATCATTCCAGAAGGAGGGGACAGAATATACAAACACAAGCAGGTTATAAAGAGCATGACACTCAGGTTTCATATTAGTTCAGCATAAAACAAGATTCAAGTTAGGAAGAAAGCAAAAACCAGGTTATGGAAAGTCTTACATGGTATTCACATGATGTAATATACTATACCAATCTAAATGGGGGAAATAATAAAACGGTAGCTTGTTGCACTGCAGAGAAGAGACTTGACTGGTATACTAATAGACAGGGGAAAGATATGAGCATTAGTTAACAAAGTGGAGGCATATATGGCAGGAAAAAGTGGTATTTTATGGGCAGTATATTTAGAAATTAGTATTGACAGAGCTTATTCAGCAAATGAATACTGTGTTGAGTGAGAAGAGCCAAAAAGGACTCTCAAATTTCCTTATTGGTTACCATCTACTGCTGATCATAAGGAAGTAGAAGAAAAAGAAAAAGCAAAAAAGAAGAAGGATGAGGAGGAGGAGGAGAATGAAGATGAGGAAAAAAAGAGGGAGAGAAGGAAAAGTTTGTGGTATAGTGGTGCTAATGGTAATCATAGTGAGTCAGTGTGTTCTTTTCATAAAATAATTAACTTTTCAAAAGTTAAAACGAATAAATAATTTAGGCCTTTCATTCAAACTATTTAATATTTTGAATTACTTTGGTAAATATAAAAGTAGGAAATATATGGCCACCCTAGAGCATTCTTTCTGGTGCCTTCATCCTATTTATTCCTACCTTGATCCTGAACATTTCTCTTTCATTGCTCTATTTCCTTCTCTCTCTCTTTTTCTCCATGTATCAATCCATCCACCTACCTGTTTTCTGTTTTCATTTTGGATTTTTGGCTTGGACCTAATCTTATTTGTCCAAGCTTACTATTGGCTATTTGATGTTGACAATAAGTACTTGAGAAAGTATAAAGCTATTGGGTTATACACAATTCTACAATGACCTCCAAGATTCCTGCCCTCTAATGTGTACACTTTATACAATCCCTTTCCTTTGAATGCAGGCAGAACCTGTGAGTGTAATGGGATATCCCTCTCATAATTATGTTATGGACTGAATGTTTATACCCTTTCATAATTCATATGCAGAAGCCCCAACTCCCAATGTAGTGGTATCTGGAGGTGGAGCCTTTGGGAGATAATTAGGTTTCCATGAGGTCGTGAGGGTGGGGCCCCTATGATAGGATTAGTGTCCTGATAAGAAGAAGAAGAGATCAGAGGTCTCTCACTCTCTGCTAGGTGAGGATGCAGCAAGAAGGCAGCTGTCTTCAAGCCAAAAAGAGGCCTTCAGCAAGAACCAAATCTTCTGACTCCTTGATCTTGGACTTCCAAGCCTCCAGAATTGTGAGAAATAAATGTCTGTGGTTTAAGTCATCTAGTCTACAATATTCTGCTAGCAGTCCAAGCAGGCTAACACAATGGCAGAAGAGGTTTTATAGATGTAATTAAAGTCCCTAATCAATGTACTTGAGTTAATTAGAAAGGGGGATTATCCTGGTGGGCCTAACCTACTTATGTATGGTCTTAACAAAGACAAACAGCATCAACAGATGCTCTCTGCTGGCTTTGAAGAAAGCTAACATTCATGCTATGAACAGCCTATGAAAAGAGCATGTAGACAGACACTGAGTGTGGCATTAAGGAGCCAAGCCCAACCCAAGGATGACAGCCTACAAGAAAATGGGGAGTTCAGTCCTACAACCACAAGGAACCAATGACCTGACTGAGCATTGAAGAGGATTCTGACCCTCAGATCAGACTGTAGCCCCGACAAACATAACATCTTGACTCCAGGCTAGTGAGATCCTGAGCAGAGAACCCAACCACAGGCCCAGACCCCTGACCTATGGAATCTGTGAGATAGTAAAAGGATGCTGTTTTAACCCACTAGTTTGTGGTAATTTGTTATACAGCAATGTAAAATTAATAGAGTTATACCATCTCTTCAGTATAAGCAAGAAGCCCAGCCCTACTGCTGGTAGTGTGCAGAATCATCAATCTTAATCACTTGAACTAATGTAATACGTAGAGGTATTTGAATATTTATTAAAATTCTTTTTCATGATAAGCTAATGTCCATCATATACTTAGTTATAAAATTATCTGTAATCCCTATCAAAAATATGCTCTTGGATAATTTAATTGTTCTCATATATTAGTTTATTTTATGGGGAAGAAAGTATTCTTTCAAAATTAGCAAATTTCTTGTTTTAGGTTAAACATTATTAATTAATTTACACATTTTATATACATAACATATGCCTAAGTTTTGCGATCGGATTGCTAGCTGATATTCATGTCAAAAACTACTGAACCTGTGGGCACAGTTACACGTACAGCATTGATGTCTTTCTATATTTTAGTGGCATAAAAAGAAGAATAGCTTTATTGTGGATTTAACTATCAAAGCATTTCTGTTCTGAAATATAAACTCACAATTAATCTTCATTAAATCCGTTGTTTATGTTTCTTATAAGTGATTTTTTTCAAGAATTGACTGTCAAATACTAATATGAGGTTATAAAAAAGCTTATTAACAAAGAGGAAAGAAATATCCTCTCATTATTTTCCTCCAACAAGAACCTCATATATTTCTTAATATATTTGCAAGTTTTTCCATTTAAAATGGAATACTTACTCAAAATAACTCTCACATAAAACTTCATCCCCAAAAGCTGTTTAATTATGTGAAGATGAAGTTTAAGACTACAAATAATATTCCCCACCCAGAAGGAATATTACACTGTAGGAAGCTGTACTTCCTATAGCATTGTAAAATTCCAGATCACAAATTGTATGGACACATACTCACACATATTCCCCTCACTGAAGAAATTCCAAAGCATAATTATGCAATTTTTGCCAATGACAGATTACTGACAATGTAATTACATCTAAGGAGTCTTATGACTTCATTTAATAAAAAATACAGACACAAAACACAAATAGCACCAATGGCAAACACATCTGAAGGAGCTGTATCTGTAGAAATGAGCAAGACTAAATCCTTATTTGTTCAGTGAATAAGTCATTGCTTTCAAAGATTATTTTCTGCCAAGACAGTAATATTTGTGAATATGAAATTAAATTAATAGGGGTCTGTGTTCTCATCTTGTGGAGCATTGCATTATTTTGTGTTTATTTCTAAATTTCTTTTTTTTTTTAAGGAAGGTTAGCCCTGAGATAATATTTGCTGCCAATCCTCCTCTTTTTGCTGAGGAAGACTGGCCCTGAGCTAACATCCATGTCCACCTTCCACTACTTTATATGTGGGACACCTGCCACAGCATGGCTTGACAAGTGGTGCCTAGGTCCACGCTGGGGTTCTGAACCTGCAAACTCCACGCCACCGAAGAAGAACGTGCAAACTTAACCACTGCACCATTGGGCCCACCCCTATTCTAACTTTTAATATTTCAATAATTCTACTGTAATATGATTTCAATTGTATAATAGTATCTAATATTTTAAATTTTCATCAAGATCATTAATATTTTTAGTGAGTGTTAATTATCTTTAAATATAAAAATAAAAACTCTCATAAAATGTAATATCTGTAAATAGTCTACAATTTTGACACAAAAAGTAAAGTTATTTTTTGTAATCATCAAGTCCTATGAAGTCTAGATAGGTTGTTTTATTAATATTTTTCACAAAAAAAATCTTAAATCATAAGAAGAAGTATAAAGGAGAAGTTAGAACAATTCTCTTTAATCTTAGAATTAAAGTGAAACCTCAGTGTACAATTTCTTCAGTTAAAGAATTTAATTTGGGTACCATGTGGAACAAGCAACTGAATACATTTGATAGCTTAATTTCATTTGCTATCTTGATAACTTTTACACTGATGGATGTGTAGGATGCCTTGAGAGTCAGGAACAGAGGAAACTACCGAGAGAGATTAAAGGATTTAATGTGGTGTAGACTGTTTGGAATGAAATTGAGAGAGCCAAATTCTCAACTTAATACCCTGAATAATTGTTCTCCTTTTATTTTGACGGTGGCACTAACTACTCGTTCTATGGAGATGAAGATTCTCAAAGTGTCTGACTTAACAATTTGTGAGAATTTTTATTTCTTGGACTATCCATTAATATATTGTGTGAAATAAATTGTGACAATTAATTTCTGTAATAAATGTCTCCAGCAGAAATAATCATTCCTTTCTTCCCACTCAGTCACTAAATGGGTGACTGCTGTAGGTCAGAAGGAGACAGTATCTGCTATTTCGTAAGAGACCTATAATTTCTTTTAACTCCTTTCATGTGATCTGGCATAAACCCTAGGAAGCCATTATTAATTTTGTGTCTATGTTTGAGCCTTCAATCTTCAGTAGTATTTTAAATATGATACTTTAAGATAATACACTTTTAGGGTAACTGATGAAGTTCGGTATGTAAGAAAGAGCTTCTAAAAATTCGGCACATATAAGTCATTTATTGCTATTATTACATTCATACTATAAATATCACTACTCTTGTTGTTGGTTCTGCTACTGAAACTACTGCTACTACTAACATTATTATTCTTGTTGTTATTTTATTTCCTGAGTGAAGGAATGGGATTGCTCACACATTTGTTTGTTTATTTATTTTTTTTGCCTTTGGTCTTCTTTGGTTTGTCATATAAGTAACTACGTAAATGTCCCTAGCAATGTATACTGTCAATTTCTTTCTTCTCTTTGAGAGTGACTAGTGGTTGGGATATATGATCTGAGAGACTTTGTTAGACTGCTTCAGAAGATATGTCCCAAAAACAAATGTCTCAGGCTTCCTGCCATAAACAAATCACTACAGAAAATGGACAGATTCTTTGGTCTCCCAGGGCTAGCCGTAGAGAGAAGCAATGCATGTTTTTCGTACATAGTTTTCTCTTTGCAAAACATCCCACTCTATTCTCTTGCACTCTTTCTTTCTCTTTCTATATCTATCAATAGGTAGGTAGATAGACAGGTAAATAGATAGATAGATAGATTTATATATATGTATATATAGTATATATGACCTATATACATATATATGACATATTATATTTATATATACATTTTTATATATTTATAAAGTATACTTTATAAGTATATATATATGTGTGTGTGTGTGTGTGTGTGTATATATATATATAAAGATCACAAAGTAAGTAACCAGGCATTTTAAGTATAAAGGGGTTTTTTAGACAAAGGAAGTAGGATGTCTGAAGAGCCTTAAAACTGTGAGTAAGGCTCAGAGTCATGAAGAGTCTGTGAGGTTAACCTGAGCTTATTCTGAAGGATGGAAGACCATGCATGACTTGCTATGAACTTTGGGACTTATCCTGTGGTAATGAGCAGCGATAAAGTGATTTTAAGTTTTTGAGTAGGAGAACTATCACATTTGAGTTGTAAGTAGGTAAATTTGAATGCAAAATAAAGACTACAGGGAACAGTTGTTAAAATAACTTGAAAGAGATAAATGGTGGTCTGAAATAAAGAATTTTTAAATGGATGTTAGATACAGAATGATTAAAATTGTCATGTATTCCCTGTCTTACTCTAGGTTCCCCAGAACATAGAGCCTGAGGTAAAAACTACGTACTACTGCTTTAGCAGATGGTGCGACCCTAGGGCGCTGGGATAAAGAAAAATGAGAAGAAGGTAGGAGAGAAGGAAGGAGAGCGAATAAAAGGGTACTTTAATAATCAGCTTGTGTTGTGCTGACAGAGAGACTACGAGATGGGAGGAGGAACTCATATCCAGAATAAGTATAGATTCCAGTGAGTATGTATTGCTGCTCTTCTCACCGGGGAAAGTGTTTGAAATAGGTGACATGACACAATGTATTTAACTAGTCTTTTGAGGGAAGATGTCATCCTGAAACCTATCATTGATCTCTGCTAATGTCAGGGTTATGCAACAATAGCAGTTACCTAGATCAGCCTAGAAGTGCTAGTGCATATACTATGGTGCCCATGCATTGACTGCATCATTCACATAATGGTATTTTTTATGAACCATTGGCCAAATTCGGGAAGGATAAGAAAGGCTTACTGAAATCACAGTACTAGTTATTCTGGTATCACTTAACATGAAAAATAAAGATCCAAATGCTTGGTGTCCATTCCCATGGGTCTATACATATATCTCTTCCCCAGAACTCTGAATCTTTACCTTCTACTTTTCTGTTTTTTTCTTTCCAAATCCAGATAAACCAACCAAACTTTTTGTCTTTGTTCTAGGCTCCATATATACCCACACTTCTGGTCACTTCTCATTCATTGAAAGTGACAACTCAGTGACTGGACACAGCTTTGCCCACTGGCATGATGTTAGTACCACCCATTTGTAGGACTGTAATGAGACAGCAGTTCCTTTTCACTTAACACAAACATATTGCAATAATCCATCCATGAATGGGCTGAGGTTTATGCTACTCCAGCAGTTGGTCACAGAGAACCCCTAGGAAATCATAAGTCTGAGTTGAAAGAAAGTCATTTGTACAAAGAAATAGATGACATGTTCACGTAATTTAAATATGCATTTGATCTGCGTGGGACAAATCTCTTCTGTGACATTCCAGTTTCATAATAGATCCTTCCTATTCTGCCTAACATTATGCCAAAATGGAAACGATAGGAGACACCTCAAAATGGACGGTTCAGATCATGCAGCCAATTGATATCTCCTGGCAAAGAATAGCCCTTACTAGGACCACAGCACCCCCTCTCAATTCATTCTTTATTGCTTTATTGAAAAGAGTATTGTCTAGACTCTTCTGGGGATGATAGACCTGTGGTGGGTCTTAGCTCATAAGTATTAAATCCATCTTACCTTCCCATACTCTCAGAGTCTTCTGATTTCCTCCTCACTACTATGTCAGGGAAGTAACATTTTTTCCTAATTTACTGTAATTGAGTGCAGGATTCAAGTAGCCAGCTTAACGGGTTATTAGGATATTTTAGCATTCCCTATAATAGATATAAATTCCCAAAACTAATTAAGTTGTCTCCTATTGAACCATATTTTTCAATCTTTGGATGAATAGACTCAAGATCTATGCCTAAATATTGTCTGATAGTTCCTGCCAGCAAAAATTATCTAGGTTCTATACTTCCTTTAATGTGCAAGCTATTTCCTTTTAGAAAAGGAATTTTATTTCGCTATTTGGTCTGTGCTTAATCAGGCCGGGCATGCCAGAGAGTGAATAGAGTCCATGTAAAATTGTTTGGTATAGTGTTGGCTGGCGTTGGAAGCAGTGACCAAAAGCTCCAGAGATAGGGGACTCTGAGAGGGCTAAGAGGTGCATAAAATGTGACTGATACACTTCCCCAAACTCTTTCAAATAACTCAAGTTCCTTAGCAACTGTTTATTATATCTTGCTATAGGAATATACATTTACTCTTTCTGGGAGATATATGGCCTTTTATTATAGGCTAAATATGTAGGAAATATTAATGAAATTATGGATTTGATTGGTGTCCTAGTCCATTCGTGGTGCTATAACAAAACACCACAGACTGAGTAGCTTATAACAACAGAAATTCATTTCTCACAATTCTGGAAGCTGGAAATCTAAGATAGTGGTGTGAGCATGGTCAGTGATGGTGTTCTTCCAGGTTGTAGACATTTTATTGTATCCTTAAGTGGAGAAGGGCCGAGGGAGCTCTATAGGGCCTCTTCTATAAGGGCACTAATCTCAACCATGAGGACTCCCCTCTCATCACCTCTTTACTTCCAAAATACTATCACCTTGGGGATTAGAATTGCAACATATGAATTTTGGGGGAGCACAAACATTAAGACCATAGTATTCCACCTCTGGCCCCCAAAATGAATGTCCTTTTCACATGCAAAATACATCCATTTCACACCAATAGCCCCCAAAGCCTTAACTTGTTCCAGCATCGACTGAAAAGTCTAAAGTCTCATCTAAATATCATCTAGATCAGATATAGGTGAGACTCAAGGTATGACTCAGCCTAAGGTAAACTGCTCTCCAGCTGTGAACTTGTGATATCAAACATCTTACGTCCTTTTAAAATACAGCCATGGAGTAGGCATAGGATACACATCCTCATTCTAAAAGAGAAATAGAAAAGAAAACTAGAGGTAAAAGGTCCAAGGTAAGTCTAACAGAGTAAATAAACCCAAAGCTTTGAGAACAATCCTCTTTGGCTGCATGTCCCTCCTCTGGACATGCTGGGGCAGGAGTAGGGCCTCCCACCCCTGCAGCTTTTCTGGGCGCAGCCCAAGCCTCAGCTCTCACAGGTTGAAGTCAAGTTCTCATGGTTCTCCTTGGGTGGAATCACAAGCCAGAGGTTGAGGGGGTGGCCCTGCCCCCAAACTCCACTAGTATTGCCCTAGTGGGGGCTCTCTATGGTGGCCCCAACCCTGCAGCAGCAATTTGCCTCAGTTGTGTTCCCATGGCTTTAGGTGGTTCCATCCTTTGAAACCTAGGTGGAGGTAGTCATGTCCCCTTTGCTTTGCTGGATGCAGCACAACCCACAGCAGGGTCTGCTGGAGCTGCACCTGCAGTGGCCAAGGAGTGTGGCAGTGGAATTCAGGGAGTGGAGTTCACAATCTGAGGTGGTACCAAGCAGAGACAGCCCCTCCTTAGAAATCATTCTTCCCCATAGGCCACAGGAGGGGCACCCCGCAACCTTTGAAATGGCTTTGGGGTCATTCTTCCATTGTCTTGGACAACAGGTTCTGTTTAGATGGTTGACTAATTTCCCCACTGTCTTGACTATTATCTCCTAGCTTCTGTTGAGATAGTCAATTCATATGCTTATCAAATTTGACCACACCCTTCATAATCCTTCCCAAATAAGCTATTTTTCTTTTTTTTGAAGATATTTTATTGAGGTCAAAATGGTTGATAACATGTAATTTCAAGTGTATATTATTTTGTATCAGTTTCTGTATAGACTATATTGTGCTCACCACCAATAGTCTAGTTTTTATATGTCACCATATATATGTGCCCCTTTACCCTTTTTGCCCACCCTCCCCTCTCTTTTCCCCTCTGGTAACCACTAATCTGTTCTCTTTATCTCTGTGTTTATCTTCCACATATGAGTGAAATCATACCATATGTGTCTTTCTCTGCCTGACTTATTTCACTTAACATCATACCTTAAGGTCCATCCATGTTGTTGCAAATGGGACAATTTTGTCTTTTTTTATGGCTGAGTAGTATTCGATTGTATATGTATACCACATCTTCTTTATCCAATCATCAGTCAATGGGCACTTGGTTGCTTCCACATCTTGGCTATTGTGTACAATGCTGCAATGAGCATAGGGCTGCATATATCTTTTCAAATTAGTGTTTTCATGTTCTTAGGATAAATATCCAGAGGTAGAATAGCTGGATCATGTGGTATTTCTATTTTTAATTTTTTGAGAATTCTCCATACTATTTTCCATAGTTGCTGCACCAGTTTGCACTCTCACCTGCAGCGTATCCAACATTTGTTATTTCTTGTCTTGTTAATTATAGCTATTCTGACAGGTGTAAGGTGATATCTCATTATAGCTTTGATTTGCATTTCCCTAATAATTAGTCATGTTGAATATATCTTCATATGCCTGTTAGCCATCTGTATATCTTCTTTGGAAAAATGTCTGTTCATGTCCTCTGCCCATTTTTTGATTGAGTCATTTGTTTTTTTGTTGTTGAGTTGTATGAGTTCTTTATATATTTTGGAAATTAACACCTTGTCAGATATATGATTTGTAAATATTTTCTCCCAGCTTGTGGGTTGCATTTTCATTTTGTTCTTGGTTTTCTTCTCCTTGCAGAAAGTTTTTAGTCTGATGTAGTCCCATCTGTTTATTTTTCTTTCATTCCCCTCACCTGAGTAGATGCTGTATTCTAAAAGATGCCGCTAAAACTGATGTCAAAGAGTGTACTGCCTCTATTTTCTTCCAGGAGGTTTATGGTTTCAGGTCTTACATTCAAGTTTTTAGTCCATTTTGAGTTAATTTTTGTGTATGGTGTAAGATAATGGTCTAATTTTGTTCTCGTGTATGTGGCTTTCCAGTTTTTCCAACACCACTTACTAAAGAGACTTTCCTTTCTCCATTGTGTATTCTTGGCTCCTTTATCAAAGATTAGCTGCAGATAGATGTGTTGTTTTATTTCTGGGCTTTCAATTCTGTTCCATTGATCTGTGTGTCTGTTTCTGTGCCAGTAATGTGCTGTTTTGATTACTATAGTTTTGTAGCATATTCTGAAGTCAAGAACTGTGATACCTCCAGCTTTGTTCCTTTTTCTTAGGATTGCTTTGGATATTTTGGGCCTTTTATTGTTTCATATAAATTTTAGGGGTTATTTGTTCTATTTTCATGAACAATGTCATTGGGATTCTGACTGGGATTGCATTGACTTTGTGGATTGCTTTAGGTAATATGGACATTTTAACTATGTTTATTCTTCCAATCTTTGAGCATGGAATATCTTTCAATTTCTTTATCTCTTCCTTGATTTCTTTCAAAAATCTCTTATAGTTTTCGGTGTATAGGTCTTTCGCCCTCTTGATTAAATTTATTCCTAGGTATTTTATTCTTTTTATTGCAATTCTAAATGGGATTGTATTCATGACTTCTCTTTCTGCTAGTTCATTGAGAGTGTGTAGAAATGCAAGTGATTTTTGTAAGTTGATTTTTGTACCCTGATTTTGTACAATAAAGTTTACTGTAGTTGTTGATTATTCCTAATAGTTTTCTGATGCATTCTTTAGGGGTTTTCTATATATAGAATCACATCATCTGCAAAGAGTGAGAGTTTCACTTCTTCCTTTCCAATTTGCATTCCTCTTATTTCTTTTTCTTGCCTAATTGTTCTGGCCAATACCTCCAGTACTGTGTTGAATATGAGTGGTGAGACTGGGCACTCTTGTCTTTGGCCTGTTCTCAGAGAGATGGATGTCAATTTTTCACCACTAGGTGTGATGTCGGCTGTGGGTTTGTCCTATATAGTCTTTATTTAGTTGATGTACTTTCTTTCTATGCCCATTTTGTTGGGGGTTTTTATCATAAGTGGATCTAGGTCTTTTCAAATGCTTTCTTTGCATCTATTTGGATGAATGTACGATTTTTATTCATGATTTTCTTAACGTAGTGTATCACATTGATTGATTTGCAGATGTTGAACCATCCCTGCCTTCCTCATACAAATCCCAATTGGTCACGGTGTATGGTCCTTTTCATGTATTGCTGTATTCGATTTGGCAATATTTTGTTGAGGATTTTTGCATCTATGTTCATCAGTGATATTGGTCTGTAATTTTCTTTCTATTGTCCTTGTCTGGCTTTGGTGTCAGGGTAATGTTGGTCATATTGAATGAGTTAGGAAGTGTTCCATCTCCTTTAATTTTTTAGGATAGTTCGAGAAGATAGGTGTTAAATCTTCTTTGAATGTTTTGTAGAATTCTCCAGAAAAGCCATCTGGTCCTGGACTTTTATTTTTGGGGAAGTTTTTGATTGCTGTTTTTATCTCTTTACTTGTGATTGGTCTATTCACATTTTCTATTTCTTCTTGATTCAGTTTTGGGAAGTTATATGAGTCTAAGAATTTATCCATTTCTTCTAGATTATCCCATTTTCTGGCATAGAGTTCTTCATAATATTCTCTTATAATCTTTTGTATTTCTGTGATATCCATTGTAATCTCCCCTCTTTCATTTTTACTTTTATTTATTTGCACCTTCTCTCTCCTTTTCTTAGTGACTTGGACTCAGGGTTTATCAATTTTGTTGATCTCCTCAAAGAACCAGCACTTACTTTCAATGATTCTTTCTATCATGTTTTTTAGTCTCTATTTAATTTTTCCTGCTCTAATTTTTACTATTTCCCTCCTTCTGCTGAGTTTGGGCTTTGTTTGTTCTTCTTTTTTAGTTCTGTTAGATGTAGTTTAAGATTACTTACTTGATACTTTTATTATTTTTTGAAGTATTCTTGTATTGCTACACGTTTCTCTGTTAGCATCACTTTTCCTGCATCCCGTAAAACTTGATTTATTGTACTTTCATTTTTATTGTCTCTCGGTATTTTTTTACTTCTCCTTTGATTTCTTCATTGATCTGATGGTTGTTCAGTAACATGTGGTTTAGTCTCCACAGATTTGTGAATTTCCAAGCTTTTTTCCTGCAGTTGATTTCTAGTTTCATAGCATTGTAGTCAGAAAAGATACTTGATATGATTTCAATTTTCTTTAATTTATTGAGGTTTGCCTTGTTTCCCAAGAAATTGTGTCTCTTTGATAATGTTCCATGTGCACTTAAGAAGAATGTGTACTCTGCTGTTTTTGAGTGGAATGTTCTATATATATCTATTAAGTCCATTTTCTCTACTGTTTCATTTAAGGTCATTGTTGACTTTCTGTCTGAACGATCTATCCATTGACTTAAGTGGAGTGTTTAGGTCCCCTACTAGTATTATGTTGCTGTCAATTTCTCCCTTTAGGTCTGTTAGTAGCTGTGCTTTCTGATCCCACCCCATCTGCTGGAATTTGTGTGAGTAGGACCACTCTGTATTTGCATGGGCTGTCTGCAGCTGTTGTGCAGGTTGTGCTCACATGGGCAGGGCCTCTGCACTGGGTGGGAAGGTTGCACATCGTAGGCGGGCACTCTGGGCTCATGGACAGGCTGCTGTCATGTGGGCGGGGCTGTTGTACTCAGCAGGGGGTGGGTAAGCAGGCCCCAAGGCAGGAGGGGTGCCTATGTCGAGGCTGAGCTACCACTCAGTGGGTCCCACAGGCTGCTCTGTTCTGCTGGCTGGGCATCTTCTGAGCAAGTGTGGTACCTTATTGGTGTAGAGCATTCCCACTGACAGGGCTGCCACAAAATAGTAGGTGCTCCCACAGGCCAGGCTACAGCTCTAAAAGCGTTCATATGAGCCAGGCTGCCCCTTAGCTCCCAGCTCTGCCTCCTCTTACAGTCACATCTGCCGCTGTGTGAGAATCCGCAACCTGGCTTGCTGCCACCAGGGAGGGGGATGATTGCATTCACCTAGTTCCACTCCCAGGGATCCAGTCCACCCACCTTCAGATGCATGGCTGGGTGGACCTCTCAGATGTCCTGTTGTGCTGTCCAAGGAATCCTCTGCTGGTTAAAGAATGTCCACTTGGTAACTTAGAGAGGAGAGATATGGGGAACAACTCACTCTGCCATCATGCTGACATCACTCTGCCATGATACTGATACTACTCTCCAAACTATCTTTATTGTTTCTTTCAATATAGACAGACTAAGAATTTCCAAAATTTTTACATTCTGCTTCATTTTTGATTAACAGTTCCATTTTTTAATCATTTATTTTCTTATATTTTACTATAGGTGCACAAGAGAAACCAACAGCTCCTTCATCATTTTGCATAGATGTTTCCTCAGCCAAATACCCAATTTCATTGCTCACAAGTTCTACCTTCCATAAAACACTAGATCAGCAATACAATTCAGCCAAGCTCTTTGACATTTTATAATAAAGGATCTACTTTTCTCCAGTTTCCAATAACATGTTCCTCATTTTTGTGTGAGATCTCATCTGAATGGCCTTTAATATCCATATTTCTACCATATCCTGTTCATGAACACTTAGGTATTCCTTAAGAAGATTGAGGAGCCGGCCTGGTGGCGCAGCAGTTAAGTGCACACGTTCCGCTTCAGCAGCCCGGGGTTCCCCGGTTCAGATCCCGGGTGCGGACATGGCACCACTTGGCATGTCATGCTGTGGTAGACGTCCCGCATATAAAGTAGAGGAAGATGGGCACGGATGTTAGCTCAGGGCCAGCCTCCCTCAGCAAAAACAGGAGGACTGGCAGCAGTTAGCTCAGGGCTAATCTTCCTCAAAAAAAAAGAGAAGATTGAGGCTTTGTCTACAGCTCCACTCTTCACCTCCTGAGCTCTTACCAGAAGTGCCTTTAGCAGTCCATTCACAGCAATGCAGGCTTTTTGAGCACGCTTCTCAAAACTCTTCCAACCTATACTCATTACCCATTTCCAAAACCACTTCCACAGCTTCAGTATTTGTTACAGCAGCACCCCCACTTTTCAGTACCAATATCTGTATTAGTCAGGTTTTCCAGAGAAACAGAACCTTTAGGATATATAGAGAGATATAAAAGGATATTTATTATGTAAATTGGTCCACACAATTATAGAGGCTGAGATATGCCATGACATGCTGTCTGCAAGCTGAAGAACCAGAAAAGCTGATAGTATAATTCAGTCCAAATCCAAAGGCTCAAGAACTATGAACTCCAATGCCTAAGGACAAAAAAAGATAAAGGTACTAACTCAAAGAGAAGGAGAGAATTCACCCTTTCTTCACTTCTTTCTTCAACTCAGACCCTGATACAACTGGATGATGCCCACCACACTAGTGGAGCTATCTTCTTTACTCAGTCTCCTGATTCAAATCTGAATCTCTTCCAGAAACATCCTCACGAACACATCCAGAAGTAATGTTTTACCAGCTATCTGGGCATCCCTTAGCCCAGTCAAATAGAATTATCCATCACAATCGGTTAACTCTGTTTAAGAATGGAACTAACTGCCCTCTGGCACCACCAAATAGTTTAATTTGCCTTGTCCAAAAATATTCTCAGACGTTATCAGGTGTAAACATAGGTACATTGTTGCCTGTCTTCCCATTCAATTTCTGCCATTCATCTTTGTCTCAGCTTTTTTGCTCCACATAATTTTTTTTTTCCTTATGCTTTGCCTGATAATGAGAATTAAACCCAATACTTGAAGAGAGCAAGTGATTTGTCTGTTCCTTAGAGAAAAATTTCTGAACTAGCAGTAGATCCCAAGCTCTTTGAATCTCTTCCCACACAAACTGATATTACCAAGATCATTGGAAAGGTCATCTCATTGCAAAGGTCATGCGGACAACTAAGAGTATCTGTTCCAACACAGATCTAATAAATATATCATTAGTAATCTAAATATCAAAAGAGCTGATTTTATTCATAATCTAGAATCTATACATAAACGATGGAATGGAGAATGTATATATATATTCAAATTACAGTATTACTATTAAGAAGTCAGGAAAAACACTTATTTTACTAATTTCCCTGCTTCTAACATGATAGAGTTACATGTGAACATACATGTGAACAGTAGGCAATCAGATGTTCCCTGTAAATGAGTATTTTGACTTGTTTTTCTGATTATATACATATATATGTGTGGGTTTATTATACATATATTATTATTAAATTCTTATTTATTTAGCATCTATGTAGTATTGAATTGTTATTAAATTTTAAATAATTCTCATATTCCTTTTATTTTCTTTGATTCATGTCTAAATTTAGAGCCATTGCATTTGCTTATTGTTGAAGTACTGACTCAGACACAGGGTGACTACATTCTCAGGAAATATATGCAAGAAAGACTGAAATAGCACCACGGAAAATCACGGCACTACAGATTCTGTAGTGAGATCATCAGGAATCTTCACATGTTTCCCAAGGATCATTCTTTGGTACAGTGAGATAAAGTAAAGTATACACACAAAATAAGAGAAATTGAAATCTGTCCTGAGCAAAAATCTTTTTATCTCCTTGATCCCTATATATAGTGTGATAACGCTGAATGCCTGAGGAAGAACAGTGATGATGGGGGAGGGGGGAGAGATATCGATGAAAGAGAACTTGAGATGTCATATGTGACTCTAACACACTCCTGCTATTCAGTGCTCTTTTACATAGCCATTCAGGGGAATTAAGCAAGAAAATATTTCTCTGTAAAATTGTTTTAATTACTCTTCCAACATACAAAATAACTAAATGATCAAGTCTTTAAAATTTAGGTAGAGTTTGGGTAGAATCTTCATTTCGTCTATAATATTTAATTAGAATACAAACTAAAAATTATTGATAGATTGCTTGGCTAAACATACCATAAAAGACTAAAATTCAGGTTTCACATATGTCTGCATCCTTCTACTGTTCTCCCAGGTATTTCGTAAATCAACGTTTCTGACCTTTCCACCCATCTGTTACATGGAATGCTATACAGAACTGTTATATAGAATGGAATGAGCTATTATATCATACATTCTAGTACTCATAGTACAAATCTTAAAACATAAATTATTTAACAGAAAAAATATAAATTAAATATTTCCAAAATTAAAGACAATGCCAAAATTTATTTTGTCTAGATTACATGTTATATTTGAAGACATAAAAATAGCTTCTGAACATTCCAACAGTTGTTCTTAAATTTTAAACATCCCATAACTTAACTCTTTACCTTTCTAAATGACCCAGGTAGTCTTCCTTACCTTACTATCTTGCTTTGTACACTTATTCTTGGCTCTCATTTGAGCTCCTTGATACCTATAATTGATTCTTGAGGGCTCTAGGGAGAATTATACTTAGTTTTGAATCATATTGCTTAGAGAATAATCACAACTTTAAAATATTGATTCCAATAATTTCCTTCTCCTGCTTTCATGTAGAAGCCCAGACAGAAGTTCACACACAGTTGCCAAATTTGACCAGTCTTTTGACTAATGATTCACCAAATGAATAAAGTCACAAAATTCCTGGGTGGCAAATGAAATACAGAATACCAGGACTATGTATGTGACATCCCTATATCTATACCTGATTTCTTTGCTCCGGATGCAATCAGGAAAAGATGGTACTCTCGGGAAAGCCACTTAATCTATAGACTTGTAAGACTGCATTGGATAAATTTTTAATCCAAAGAAAATAAGACAGTTTATACATTGGCTAAGCCAAGAGCAATGCTTTGGGAATTTAATTGTTTTTCCAAGACTATAACTGGCCATCTGTTACTGAAGACAGGTCTTCGAAGCCTGAGTCATCCAGGCAGGCTAAAACTATTGAGAGAATCACCTCACTAAACACCTAGTTTTCCATTTCATTTTTTCAGATACATTCTGTGTAAGGAATGAAGAACAGGCTGTATTATTTCCTAGTGTTGATACTGCATGTCTACAAAGTTATCCAATCATAATAGAATATCTATGATTCAAATTTTTATGTGTGTATGTGAAGACGCTGTGGTGGTTGATTTTTTTTTTAATAATATTCACGATTTATTTGTTCAGTTTTGAATAGTTTGAAAACATCAACTGAAAAAACATTTAGCAAGTTGTGTAAGAAAATAAATATTTGGCAGAATTTGCCCTGAATTTTGGTTCTGGTTCAAAGGATAAATGCTTCAAAATTAAACAATTTGGAGTAGATGTAATTTTTTATTACCTGGTTTACTCTAAAGGGGTCTGAAACTCCTAACCCTTCTTTCTAAGAGTCTTTTTATCAAATCCCCCATAACAAGAGTGATGTTAAGGGTGAATATTAGACTATTATGGAAACTACTTTGTTTTTTGAAAACCAAAAGCAGAAATATAGTAGAAATAAATTTAAGGTACAGGTTATCACAAATAAATTTTCAAATTATTGCACTATCTTCATCCACAAATCTTTGATAAATGGTCAAATATAATGATATGAAACACTGGTTTTTAACATTTAACATGTACCAAATAAAAAATTAATGTATTTTATCTATATAAATTATTTAATTTTCATAAAATATTATTATTGTAAAGAAGTCAGGAAACATACTTACTTTACTGATTTTCCTGCTTCTAACATGATAGATCAAGCAAACACGTAGATAGTAGGCAACCACATGTTCTATATAAATGAGTATTTTATCTTGTTTTGCTGATTATATGATAAGCATCTACCAGAGTTCTCAGGAAATAATACTTTCGAATAAACTAAATTTTCTGAACAAATGAATGAAAAGAACAAAACCAGAAGCATTTTAGATATTACATTTAACTATACCTAAAAATAAATCTCATATCATTATATTTTATGAAATGATTCTGCACAAATGTAAAGCAGTTGTTGCCC
The DNA here is from genome assembly GCF_041296265.1 of Equus caballus. Taxonomy (NCBI): domain Eukaryota; kingdom Metazoa; phylum Chordata; class Mammalia; order Perissodactyla; family Equidae; genus Equus; species Equus caballus. The sequence continues at coordinate 25,066,139 of NC_091709.1, read as the reverse complement.
ACCTACACTGGCATTTTCCGTCTGCAGGGACTGTCCTCCCACATTTACCAAGAGGCAACGGTAAAGGGGAATAAATAGAAACGTGAAGGTGGAGGATGACATTTCATGACAAAAGATTCTGATGGTCTCGTTATCAAATCCAGTTACTGCGATTGTACCAATTCTCGCTCCTTAATGAAATTTTGTTTTCTTCCACAATTCAGATAATTGCACTGCATATGGAATTCTGCAAAATGAGTCACTAATTGGAAAGTTTGAGACAACATGTCAATGGAAGAAAAGATACAGGTGCTTTGATCTTTTCATACCTCTGAAAATATCTAAGGATTCTAATGTCTTTTAAGCAGTTTTAAAGGGCACTTTAGTATGATAAAGCATTTTCAATATTAGTACCTTGCATTTTTGTTTTAATTTAAACTCAGAATGACAAATTTACGAAAGTTAAGAGATGATGTGATTAAAAGGGTTTTAATCATTTTGGCTGATATAGTTCAAATATTCCCCTTTCTTTTGTGAAATGACTATTTTTTTTTTCCTTAAGATTTAAGCTCACAGTGGCTGTTAAGAGAATATTATGGAAGGAAGCATAGTGAACTTACAGAAATGATTTTGAACAGGTGAAAGAATGAAATGATCTGATGTACTTGTTACAAATGCGTGCGATAAATTAGCCTGTTGGACTCAATGATATGCGATACTCCTGTGAATTAAAACTATTACATGCAGATTTCAAGAACTTTGAAAGATCAAATATTGTGTGGCTAGATAGAAAAATAATATCATCATTGCATTCTCAATAGTATTATGTATTATTTTAAAACTTAAAAGTTTAACTCTGTTTTTATTTCTAATATAAATCATTTTATAGGGTATAAACCATTGCATTTGTAGTAAAACATGTTTACTTTTAAAATATAGGAAATATTTAAAATGTAGGAAATATTATATGTATAAAGATGTCATGTTTACTACCCAATTTTACTAATTAAAGAAAACTTCTTAAACTGTGCTGAAACACTGATGGGCTATTTGAACTTTATCTTGAAAGAAAATGAACGCCTATAGGCGGCATTTTTAAAAACAAACAGACATACAAACATCTTTTTACAAGATTGAATATTGAAAGACAGACTTGAGAAAAACAAAATCAGAGGTCTACTTTGATCTCAGTGTAGCAAACAATAGCAGTTGTTTGTTTAATGTGATATATGCAGAGTATTGTCTTCTAACGAAACTGTACATACATTTAATTGGTTTATTCAAAAGCAACAGATTAGAGAAGAGTACATCAAACATGAATAATATAGGGACATTTTAAAGGCACAGATTTCTGAAAATTTCCTAAAGATAAATGCAGTTTCCTCAGGTATCTATAGCTTCTAATTTGTAAATACTAACTTAAGAAACTAAAGTCTTATTTTACGTAATTGGCTTTCAAATGAAAACTGTAACTAAAATTGAGGAGTTTTACCTTTATACTTGATTAAATAACAGCAACAACAAAAGTACACTGCCCTAGGAAGTAAAATACAAGAGTCATTTATATATGGGGACTCCCCTGACTTCGAGATGGTTCTAATGGACCCTAGAGTAACATCCACTCCACAGAGTCTACATTGCCGCATATTCATCATCACACCATCATGCCTTAGTAAGATATTATGTGCTGTTTCTCACCCAAAGCGAAACACATTTTACCTGATAAAACATGCAGAAAAGTGTGTGCTGACTGCTCCTTTTATAATGGGCTGTTTACATATTGATAGTAATGTGTTATAAATTGAGTATCAAGTTCAATTAGAGCATAAGGCAGAGCTATCAATGATGACATCTGCCAAATTGTTGTGACAGAGAATTTCCTGTAAGGTCATTTCACAATGGGTCAGAGAGGAGGCCGACAAAGGGAGAAGCAAGGCTGTGGAGCAGAATGGAAGGCAAAGAAGAGAATACCTCCTTTTATGTGCAAGCAACGAATCTAGGAAATAGGTATAATCTTCATCTTAAAGAAAAGAAAACTAAAGTTCATGAAGGTGAAGCCATTCTTCTAGAACTCTAATGTAACATCGGAAGAAGGATTTAATTTTTAATATGACTCCTTTGAAGCTCATTGAATATTCGGAGAAATTTAAAAACACTCTGACAAAAACAACAAAACCTCCCTTCGTATTGGCGTAGCTCCTCTACTCTAGACACATTTTCCATTTTTTCCTCATAGAGTCAACCAGTAGATTTTACTCCTTATTTTTGCTATCAGTCTAATCCCCTCCTTGATCCATTGTTCAAATTTTAAAACTATACTAATTATCAACAGTTTAAAACATGCCATAATTTGGAATTGTATAAAGGAGAAGGGATCATAGTATGACAAACAATGATTAAAGAAAAACCATCTAGAAAGGCTCCAACTGCTGAGGAGATACTCCAATAAATGATCCTTCAGTGATTGATATCCATAACTACCCAGGGGATAGAAATAGAAATATAGATATTGTAAAATTATTATTTCAGATATCCATTCTCCAGTTCTCTCGAAAGTAGATTCCTCTTTACATTTTCAGAAAGAAAATATCTAAACAGAAAACATAATCAAACACAAATGTCAGTATCTCTGCTAAAAAGAAAAAGGTTAAGAAGAAAAATAAGAAAGTTATTTTAGACAATATTTATTTGTTAGCAATAACTTGGGAATTTTATTTTATTTATTTTTGTGTGTGTGAGGAAGATTGTCACTGAGCAACATCCAATGCCCGTCTTCTTCTATTTTATGTGGGATGCTGCCACAGCATGGCTTGACAAGTGGTGCTAGGTCCATGCCTGGGATCCAAACCTGTGAACCCTGGGCCCTTGAAGTGGAGCATGAACTTAACACTAAACCACCAGGCCTGCCCCAATAACTCGGGAATTTTAGCATGCTTATTAAAGCTTGTTCTGTTGCCACTTCACTCTATAGCAGAATAGTACAGGAAGCACCTGGAGGCTTGCCACTTGGGAAAGGAAAGGTGGCAAACCTATAAATCACTCTTAATTATCAAAAATAGAATGCATAAAGTGACTTTCACACTCTAGGGTATAAAGTACATCAATAATTGCCATTAGACATTCTGTTACAGCTGTAATTCACTCTCTTGATTTTACAGAGTTCTCCACGTGCCCCATCTCTTTGGCCTACCTGTTTCTCTCTCCCTGTTACTCATTAGCCCTATTATTCCTCTCCTAGTGACTCTTCAGTTGGCGGACTTCCATACTCCCCATTACACTTACAAATAATCTCATTAAAAGAGTTTGGCTCACCAAAGAGCACTTGTTACGTCCAGCATGCACTGACATTAGACTCACTTCCCCATGGGCTGTGTTCAAGTGTTTTAGTAGAAATATACCCTCATTTCTGGTTGCTGCTCAATGGTCGAGTGTATAGCCATATTACTGAGATCCATTATTGCCTCCCTTTAGCTAGAAAGCAGTTTACAACATGATGAGAGAGGGAAAAGAATAGAGCTTGGTGAAGCAGCCATTGACTGAAATATCAAGTACCTCTTGTATCAAAGCGCTAATAACTTACAATGTAACAGAAATAGTCTTTTAAGATCATATGCTGATTACCTACGGGTATTTATTCAGCGTACTATCAAAGACCTGTGCAATCTTTGCAACTACAGGTCCACAAAGGTCCAGTTAACAGTACAGCCAAGAAATTAAGATGACAAATGCTTCATGATTACATTTCCATTTCCCATTCTTGATTGTGTTTACTATTTTATTTTCATCTATTTTTTCCACATAGCTTTTAATATCAGGGGAAATTGGGTATACTTGTAAAATGATGATTTTAGTTTGAAATAAAAAACACACTCACCAAAACCTTGGTGGAACGACAGCTAATTGTCTCCCAAAGAAAAGGCACACACACGTTCTCACTTGACTACCTCCTGCCAATAGAATCAGGCTGCCTGCTTGTTTAGATAACAGGCTGGCACAGGATGCTCATGCACTTCTGAAGAGTGGGTGGTAGTGATGGGAGAGCAGCACGGGCAGAGGGGATGGTGGGAAAGGTTCTTGATAGAAGGGGAATTGTCCAAAGGGTCAAGAGAGCAGTTGTCAGCTCGCTCAGCGTTGAATATGCCTTCATGCAGTCTGAGTTAGTGGCGAAAAGTAGAATGCACAGTTCTGGCAAACAAATTTTATTTTTTCCTGCCTAGTACATTTGTAAAATTACTTAAAAGTAAATTTTGTTTCACAGATGCCTGCTGCCTAATATTGAATTTAGTTTCCCTGCTCAAAAACAGAATTCACTCCTTCATTAAGCCCTTACTTTCAAAGTGAAGTTACACTTTTTATAGTCTGTGTCATTTGAGCTTTCAAATACAATGATTTTTCTTCCCAGGAAGAAAAAGTGACAGAGTGGTGAAATTATTCCAGCACTTAAACTTGCTAAAAAAGCCAATATAATAGACCACTTCAGCAATTCCCTTCTCAATCATGTAAGTGGGGAGATATCTTATTCTGTTTCACAAAAACATCTGGTTATCTTAAGGGAATCTGGAAATTATCCCACTACCTTAACCAACATTTAAGATCATTCCTATGTCTCATTAATTAGGCAATGCTAACTTACAGGCATCTTCTTTGCAAAAAATCAAAGTCTGACAATTAACAAATGATTTTCAAGGAAAATTTACAATAGATAGTTTTAAAAATCATTTACTTGTAAAAAATGATAAAGGCGAGTCAGTAACTGAATATAACAGTCTTAAAAGAAGGTTGAATTCTTTAGTTTTTCTGATCCATGAATAATTTTCAAGTTAAAATTTCTTATAAGGTTTATATAACACATAATATATTACAGTTAAACATATACTACATCTAAACAGCATTAAGCCTACAAAAATATTAAAAAATACGGTACAGTATCCAAAATGAGAAAATAAATTGGTGATATTTTAATGAGAAAGAATGATGCTTCTCTTTTCTTTAGCCAAGGTTTTCTAATTTTTAATAAGGAATATTTTTATAAGACCAATGGAACTTCCAGTATATTAATTAATTAACTCCTGACTCTGACAATACTACTGTGTAGTTATGTTTACCATTCCTTCCAGATATTGTTAGGATTTTCCCTAATGATTGTTTAGGAAAATGCAATAATTCTGACCATATTTCTGTTCCAGAAGACAACCTGCTAATTTTCTCCTCTGAGAAAGCTCAGAATATGACAGGAAACCTCAGGTATAATTAGAACAAATACTAGTGCTAATCCTAATGGACATCAGCATTCATTGTAACCAATGCCCTTCAAAATTCTCGTTAGAAACCATCCAGGAAATTGAATTGTGAAACAGAGAGCTGTTTTTCTTTTTAAGTAATTGATTCCATTTTAAAATTCATACTAACAAAATAATGAAGCTTTTTTGATTGCTTCTAAGTCAAATACCGTAGTTACATCATTTTATCCAAATTACATAGCTGCATCTGTACTTATTTCTATAAAACAAAATTTCTTAAAAACTTCAAAATAAAAATTGCATTTTTATTGACACTAAGTCAATAATCTCACAAAGTGTTAGAGACAGGTGTACAGTAGGTCTTTGAAGTATTGAGTAATAGCCCAGTTAGTCAGACAGGTAGCAAGCACACGCCAGTGTAGTCGTGTACTGCTCAGTTGCACCTGGTGGGGAGGGCTATTGAAGGCTGAAATGCAGCCTGTGGCCTGGTCTGGAATGGAGCTGTGCCTTTTGCTTTAAATATAGGTGCCTTTGTCTCTCCAAGCCAAGAGTCTCTCTGGCTGTCCCAGGAACAGAGAGCGGAACTTCTGCTCCAGAGATAACATACAATTTCATAGCAGCCCTGAAGGCAGATGATAATGGAAGAAGATCCTATTGTGTAATCATGAAACACACCATGATTTGGTCATGGAAGAACTATCAAGGTGGTCAATAAAAAATATATTTGTGTGTGCGTGTGTTTGAGTGTGTGAGTGTTTAACTTTTCTTAAATGTAAGTTTGTACTTTTACATAGATCTATTGTGTGATTTACTAGAATATAATTTCCTTGAGTTCACAGAATATATGTGATTATATTGGTAGCCTTTACAACACTGGGCTCAAATTTGAGAAAAACAATACACACACACACACACATATACATGAATCATTTCTGTAAACAGACATACTTAAGAATATGTACAACATATATTTTTCAAAATACTCTCATATACCCATGACTTTTTATCTATATTCCAAAATCCAAATGCTTAGAATGATAGTGATTAGTTTTATCTCATTTGTATCTTAACATTTATGCAATATGTACATATAACAGTGACCTGATTATTTATAATTTTGAGTTCTTAGCTATTACACACACCATGTAACAATATATCTGTGTCAGTTATGCTTAACTCATACGCATTATCTTAAAAAAGAGAAACATTAAATAGATTGTTAGAATAAAAATACAGTTTGAAAGAAACCAATCATATCCTGTTTCTTAAATGACATTTAATTTTCATTATATTTCTTTCACATTGTAATGGCCAACAATGACTACATATTGCCAATTAAAAAACATGAATTTAAATTCACCTTATCATCCCTATACTAATTCACTCTTTGCTGGAATCTTGGGTCTAGTTTGTTTCAAGATGTTTTTTCTCTTTAGATTAAGAGAATGAATAGGTCATGCTGGGTAGTGGGAGAGTGGGTCAAGGGCAGGTTTGAGAACAAGAATTAAACCAAGTAAAAAAATGTTGGAAGACTTGGAATATTCTGTACATTTAAATTTGTGTCCACGTGTTTATCTCACCTTATTTGTGAGGATTTCCTAAATCGTTAATCTTCAAAAGTAACATTTTACAGTGATATATTTTTTTAAAATATATGTTTATGCTATCAAGTTATTACTTTTTAAGCTCAAACATAAACTGATGAAATATTTCCTTATGATTAATTTCTACTAGGGAAAATTCTAGGTTAAATGACATAAGTTTGTTTAGTCTTGGGACATAGAGCTAATTTACTTTTAGGGAGAAGTCAGAATATTTACTGTTTTAGAGAAATAAATGGAAGTGCCATTCTCACTTGACCAATCAAAGTGCCTCTCTCATTTCACCCACGTAGAATTTCATACTCAAGAATCAGTATACAGCTTTTATTTTACTTGTGATAATTTATTAATTTTTTGCATAAATAGCATTCCACAGAACCTCATTGGGGGAGCTATACTGTTATCGTGACGTAAGCTGTTTGTTTAATGTAATTATGTTTTACATATAAAGAATCTATTCTAGTCCTATTTACTGAGAATACTGTGAGCAACAGATTTTCACTACTAATAAACATATTTAAGGAATTTATTGATAGCACGTTAGTAGATTAATAACCATATTGTATTTACACTTCCTGCATGAACTCTCTCTGCGTGTGATGTTTAATTCTTTCTGGTCTATGGGGCTGGCCCAGTGGCTGAGTGGTTAAGTTCTTGCACTCCGCTGCAGGCGGCCCAGTGTGTTGTTGGTTTGAATCCTGGGCGCGGACATGGCACTGCTCATCAAACCATGCTGAGGCAGCGTCCCACATGCCACAACTAGAAGGACCCACAACAAAGAATATGCAACTATGCATGGAGGGGTGCATTGGGGAGAAAAAGGAAAAAAAAATTCTTTGTGGTCTCATATTTTATTGAATCTATATTTAATTTTATGGCAAATTGTTCAACTTGATAATCTTTGAAATGAGATTTGACCTTTTCATAAAACAAAATGGAAAATTTCATTGTTGTCATATGTTTTGTATCAACTTATATAAGATCTTAAAATTGGAAAGAGTGAAACATGAAAATGTATGTCCTGCTTCATAACATGGATTCTTTGATCCCTTTTTCAGTTTTATTCATAGTTATTAGCTATTCAGATGCTGAGCCAACTTTAGTAGCATAAATACATCCCAGGAAATGGTCTATTTAATGAATCTTTTAAGAGATGTCAACAGAAATCTCAAGACTTGCCTCAATCTTTTATTTCCCTTTTAAGAACTTGCTGCTGTTACATGAACTCTCTTTTGTCTCTCTATTCTTGTCATTTAATATGTTCACCACAGATTTTCTAGATAAATATTTTCACATTGCCTTTTCTCACAGAGAAAAACTTTTAACATTTGCCTTCACTTATTTTTCAGCTGAGAAATAAACTTCAGGTGATTATTTGAAAAGTACTTTTAATATATTTAACCAGTTGTATTTCTCACTTAAAATTATAATCCTTAGGTTGGGTTTTCTGTTCTGTCGTCTGTGTTTGTTATATTTATTCTCTAATTTTTAAGCTTTCAAACTTTGTCCTGCATAAAGCGATGTTTTTCCCTGAAGTGGGCTGGTCTGACACATCACTGATTCAGTTTTCTCATTAGAATTTTGTTCTTTTCTGCCCATAGTGTTGTTTTAACCTTTCGTGAAATCTTTATTTTAACAATCATTTTCTGTTCTTCTCATCCCTGTCTTTTCATTTTAGCAGGTTCCCAGTGCATAGTTTCAGTTACTTTACAGGTGTTATATCTTTACAATGATGTCTAAGATTCCAGAGGGGTTTTTAATTCTCTATATTTGTGATAAATAAATCCCAAGTAGTTTCTCTTCTTGTATATTTCTAACAACTAAGCTTCCGTGCTCTCAAAATCTAAGATATTATTTAGAAAATACTTCCTTTTTAATTAAAAAAAAATGTAACACAGAGAACTATAGCCAAAGGTGCAAAGTCTGCAGAAACAATAATTAAAAAAAGAAAGAAAAGAAAGGAGAAAAGAAGGAAGAGACCAAGAGAGAAACAGTAACAAATATAAACACAGGAATACAAAAATTAAGAGGAACATATGTGACTGTGAAGTATTTAAAGAATAAGAAATATTTGTTACATTCTACTTGCCATCACTAATGATTATTTATGAATTATGTAATAAAAATAATACATATTTTAAGAAGAAATTTTATTTTACATCCAACATATTCATTATAGATAGGTTTGCTGAACATTCTTTTTATTTTTAAAAAAAGGAAGAAAGAGAAATATAAATAGCAGCTGGAATGCCCTCTCAAATGATTTGTGCCAGACAGTTCTGATGGCCACAATAATCTGAGGACCCATTACTCTTATCATGGTCAGTTAGAATTTTAAAGTATTTAGCAAGTTAATATTAGATTGTTGAATAATTTAATTAAATTGTAGGTTATTTGCAAATTAAATTTAAAGCTTATAACTATAGTAGTCTATCTTCCTTTGTAGAGTGATAACTAAACCGTCCTTGTAACTTTGTAAAATATAACAATTGCTTTTGCCTTTATTTTTAAATATGCAAACACAATTTCCAAATTATCTCTGTGTATATCTATATCTCCCAGAAAATGTATTTATGTGTATAAAATGTTAGAGAAATATATATGATAATTACTAACACATATCAGATAACAATGTGTATTATATATCATAAACTTCTACAAGATATAAATTGAGGACTGCATTAACATCCCAGTCCTATTAAAACTCAAGCCATGTCACCCTGGCCAAGTTAAGTAAACATTCTGTACCTCAATTTCCTCTTCTATTGATGGGTACAATAATGGTATCTATCTCATAAGGTTGTGAAACTACAGTGCTTAATATGGATAATTTTGTATAGAACGACTAACACTTTTTGCCATTACTTTCATTTTTTATGTAATAATAACTATACTTTAATGACTATATTTGTTGTAAAAAGTAGTTAAATCAATTAATACACAATAGTCAATGCTTTTATTAGTAATACACTTATCTAAGTAAAGTTATTGTTTACTAATTTTCTTATAATATAACCTTTACAAAACACTCTTCACTCTGGCTTTGAAATGATATAAACTATCAATTCATAAATTAGTCATAATAAGTTAATGGGTAAAAAACAAATAAAAATGATAACCATGTTACATGCTTTTTCTAAAGGAAAATGAGAGTTAATTTTACATAATATTTGGAATAATTACTATAACGACCAACACTAATGTTGACATTTCTAAGCGAAAAGATGAGAATCCTTTCCAAGTAAGCACTTCAGAGAAAACAGTAGGCTATACTGAGTATGTTATTTAAAAAATAGTCACAGAACAGTAATATGGATATTTTGGACAATCAGATTTCTTTAAAAATATTTCATGAGTTTTCAATCTATGAATCAGAGCCAAACATTAAAAATCATAAACATATAAAAAGAGCAGTCCTTTGTTCCATAATCTGACTTCATTATATAGCAATGTATAAGCATAAAATATATTACCCCCAATAAAGAACCTCAACAGACTTCTCTCATTGATCTTTAAATTCCTAAAACATAAAGAAAATTATTTAATAGAATATCTACAGTTAATGAACATGGGAGCATAGTATGTCATTTTAACTTATCCCATTATTCCAGTAATCCAAATTTCTAAAAAAACACCTTCAATGTCTTGTTCTTGTGAGCCAGTAATTCTTTCATATTTTTTTATATGGGAAACGTATTAAGTAAATTTATTCAAAGAATACTGCCAGACTATCTGACCATATTTTAATTTACACACGCAAATATGAAGGAATATGTTATTCTTTTTGCAATAATTAAACTCTTATTTTTCCTAACGAAGTAAGTTAATTATATGGCACAAAGAATAAAAGAGAAGGACATAGTTTTAGGGGATTATTTCTATTGAAAACTAAAATATATGACAGGGGCCCAGAATTAGTTGCTGTTAGAAACAGTTAAGGTAAATGTGGAAATTTGCTAATATGCTACCTTTTCACTGAGGCTTCTGAATTTATTATGCAAAGTGACACACGTCCTTTGAAAACCTGGGAAAACAATCTCATGGTAAGGAACATAAACCTCATTTCTTTTTCTAAAGCTACTTGATATGGGAATTTGAATTTCCTTAGAGAAAACACATTTTCTCTTTCTTTGTTACTGTCTTTGAAAGTCCTAGTATGCAGAAATAGTCTCTAGTAAAGCAAAGAAGCCCCCACCCCAAAAATGGAAAGAAATAAAAGCCAAAGTTAAATTTACAGAAAATTATTGTACAATGGTATATACAGAACAGATATTTTAACAGCTTATCAGTGGAATAGATATAATAGCCAGAAGAAATATTTAGTCTTCTATTCCTGTTGCATGAAAAGCTGATATTTCTGTATCTTTTGGCAAGTAGATAATTTAAGTGTTTTCTATAAAAAAGTGTACTATCTCAGCATAAAATTTGACATTTTGTATCAATAAAGCAGAACAAATTAATTTACAACATCCTAATGTACTTGCATTGTAATTTTTATTTTATCCTATTACAGGAAATGGCTTTCTTTCCTGTAAACAACATATTAACAGTTGGAGAGAGAACATATCTAAAAACTATTTCCATTATTTGAAATATTTCTGATCAAAATAGATCTCCAGAATCAATTATTTTATCACTATTGTTTTTCCAAAATTCATGTATTCTAATTTTGTAGGTATACTGCTAACAAGGAATTTCCCGAAAGTGATAAAACCTCCCATATACCCAGTAAATGATCTTTAGAAATGAAGATAGTTCTGAAGAGTTGAAAGAGGGGACCCATGTTGTATAATGGAATCTTTGAATGGAGGAATGCTGTCTTAGAGAACTGGCCAAGGTGGTCACAAAGACATTATTAGCTCATTTCAAGGTCTCGGTTGATGAGATTTATTCATCCTTTTATTCAGTGAGCCATTAATTCATATCTCGATTCTTTCAACAAATATCTTGAGTGGCTCTACGATATGAATGTGCAGCGCTCTAGTCCAGGGAAATGATGATGAAGAAAGACCAGAGTGAAGAGACAAGGTCCTGTTCACTTTGGAGTTTAGACTCTTAGAAGATACAGATAGAAAAAAATCACCAAATTAACACGCATTAATCGTAGATGGTAATATGATTTATTTTAAAAATGAAACGAGATAAAATAATAGTGTCTCATGGAATTTGACTATTAGACTTAGAGGTCAAGACTTAACTGCTTGAGAAATGTCATTTGAGCTGGAGCCTGAATCAAAGGGGAGATCCATGCAAAGATCAGGTGAAGAATGTCCCAGGCAGAAGGAACTACAGGTGTAATGTACTCAGGTAGGAATACTCCTGGAGGATTTGTGGAACAGAAAGAAAAGATTTGTGACTGAGGTTGGTTTAGGATGTGCTTAGTGTAGGAAATTGTTGGTAAACAATTTGGAGGGATTTGAGCTGGGGTGAAAAATCTTTTAAAGTTCCCCAAAAGTGAACTTTAATTAAGACTATATCACTTACCAAACACTGTTGCAAGGCCTTGACCCATATTAAAGTATTTCTCAAAAATCCTTATTGATATCTCAATAATAATAATAAGTCCCTATTGAGAGGTACTATTATCATTTCCATGTGAGGAAATGGACATTTGGAAAGAAATTTCTCTAAAAGCTGTGCTTCTAGTAAATGTCAGGGCCAGGGTGTGAATTCTCACAGTCTAAATCCAAATCCTGCACGTTACCACTGAGCCATGACGCCCTCTTTGAAGTTTTACAAAAGTCGCCTAAAGGCTATACGAAGAAAAGTATATTCTAGGGATGTAGAAGTAGGAGAAAGACGCTATGGACTGAATGCTCGCTTGTGCCCCCGTCCCCTACTCCAAATTATATGCTGAAGTCCTAACCCCCAATGTGATGGTATATGGAGGTAGGATCTTTGGGAGATAATTAGATCATGAGTATGGATCCTTTATAAATGGGATTAGTGCCCTTCTAAAAAAGGACACGAGAGATGATCTCTCTCTTGGTCATTCGGGATTACAGGGAAAAGGTGGCTGTCTATGAGCTAGAAAATGGGCCCTCATCAGACACTGAATCTGCTGGCACTTTAATCTTGGACTTCCGAGCCTCCCGATCTGTGAGAAATATAAATCTGTAGTTTAATCAACCCAGTCTATGGTATTTTGTTACAGAAGCCCAAGCAGACTAAGATACAGGGATGCCAGTCTGAGATGGTGGTTGCTTGGCCTGAAGTCACATTGTATTTTGGAAAAAGTAATGCAAGGATTGCTTGGCTTTTGCAATATTTTTGGTTTATAAGATGAAGAGAGTAGTCAAAAAGATCTCTTGTCTTGGGGGCTTGAGCAAGCTAATATGTGGTACTTCTACTAACTCAGTAGAAGACTGGGGCACGTTTGGATACAGGATCAGTTTTATCTCAGACGTGCTAAATTTCAGGTGCTTTTTAGATATCTTGGTGGAGATGTGAAGTCAGCAATGGACATAGGAGCCTGCATATTATCATTATACTGATGGAGAGCAAACTCACAGAAGTAGAAGGGTCTTCTAGAAAGAGAATAGATGAGGTAGGGATTGAGTCTTAATCCAGAAATACTTAAAGATTAGTCTGAAAGGTAAGATCCAATAAGGGAGACTGAAAGGCTTGGGAGTAGGAGGCAAATCTACAGACTATGATATTATTGAGCACAAAGGGAGAAAGTGTTTAGGAAGAAAGAGTGGTCCTATAAGAGGAAGGCCGACTGAAATTGGACTAAGATATAGAGAAAGAAGTCATGACACAGTTTGGTTTGATTGACAAGAGACATTTCAGTCAACTAGAAGGGATGAAAGACAGCACAGAATAATCTATGGACAGAATGGGTGATGGGAAGGTAAAGACAGGAATTGTAATGCCTATTATTATAAGTGTCATCATAAACTTGGTGCCTGAGGGGAATGTAAATTTGAGGGAATGTGAGGTTGAGAAAATATATTTTAAAGGAAATAGCAAGTATGTTTGAAATACTTTGGGATTCATTCAGTAGAGAAGGGGAAACTAGTGGCTGAGGAGAGAAAGGACACATATCAGAAATAAGTCCTTCAGCGAATGATTCTTAAAAATCAAATTTTTTTAAAAGAATAGCAGCCAACTCATAAATGGTAGAATACAGGGATAGGTATTATGTAGGAAAAATATGCTCAAAAGGATTACAGCATGAAGTGTTTAACCTCATACATCACTAAAGACGTGAACTTAATTTAAAAAATTTTTACCTATCATAGTAGAAAAGTTCAAAAGTTGGATAATAACATTAGCATGAGTGAGAGGAGGTAGAGACATGCACACACTATGCAAGTTTAAATTAATGAAGCTTCATTGGATGACAAATCACCATTTTCTAAATTAAAACTGCAATATTTATTTTTTCAGAAATTCCACTTGTGGAGATTTTAGCTTTGGAGGAAGATTCATACATTTATTTTTATTGCTTAACCTTTAAAAATATTTAGAGTACAAGTATCTCTTTTTCGAATTAAAAAAATACTTGCAAAATATTAAAAACATAACTATCAGATGATCCAGCAACTCACTTCTGAGTATTTGTCCAACAGAATTGAAATAAGGATCCAGAAGAGATATAGCACTCTAACGTTCACTGAAGTATTATTCACAATAGCTAAGATGTAGAAACAACTTAAATGCCCGTTAACAAGTGAATGGACAAAGATAATGTGTTGTATATCTGTATGTGTGTGTATACATACCCACAGACACACACACAGTGGAATATTATTCAGCCTCAAAAAGGAAGAAAATCTTGCAATATGTGACAACGTGGACGAGCCTTGAACACGGACAAACTTTGAACACATTATGCTAAGCCAGTCACAAAAGAAGAAATACTGCATGATTCCACTTATATGAGGTGTCTAAAATAGTCAAACTCATAGAATCAGGGGGTAGAATGATGGCTTCGGGCTTTTGGGGAGGGGAAAATGGGAAATTGCTAATCAATGGACATAAAGTTTCAATCACGCAAGATGAACAAATTCTAGAGATCTATTGTACAACATTGTACCTATAATTAACAATACTGTATGTTACACTTACAAATTTGATGAGAGTAGATCTCATGTTGAGTGTTCTTACCACAATAAAACAAAATTAAATTAAAATAGTTATAAAAGAAATGCATTGCCCTTCTAGAAAAAGCAAATGCAACAAAAAGAATGCAACGTGACCAACTGGAAAGAAAGAATGCCTGGTGTTAATTCTTCTATCTCGATGGCAGATGAAGGACATATAAATGGATGAATGGATGAATGGCTGAACAAACAGATATTAACAGGGACTTCTTACATATTTTTGAATGTGCGATTTTTGATATATTGTATCTACTATTTTAATAAACTTTATGTGGTGACAATTTCCACATGTCAATCAAGTATTATTCAGAGGATAATATTTATGGCTTAATTTTGTTGCAGCCAACAGTTGTATCATAAATTATTTTTTGCCTTTGAGGTGAAAAATAAACTTTGCCAAATATCATTTCAGGTAGATTTTGCAAATCTAAAATTCCATTAGCTTCATACAAATGTCTGTTTACTGTAAACAACCAGAGGCTTATCATTTTCAAACGGGCTCTAAATTTGGGAGATTGGGACTAAAAAGTAATAGTACATTGTTGTTTTAATTTGATTTTTTAAATTATTATTTAAGTTAAACATTTTCTCAAAAGATCACTAGCCATTTTTTTCCCTTTTCTGAGATTTGTTTTGGAATAACCTTTTTCCATTTTCTTAACAATTTATTGTCTCTCATTGTTTATTACAGAGCCAATATTTATTGCTAGTGATGTGTTTTTATAATTTTTATGAGGTGCAATTATGAAAGTGATTTTAGGAATAATGTTTATATGTTGTACCGTTTCATAAAATACATATAATGATTTTTAACATTTATATATTATAATTGCCAATATATTTCTTTTTTTCAGTATGTTTTATGCTCAGTCAATCCTTTAACATTGCAAAATCAGATATATTTTCTGTTAACCTATCCATTTCCAGCCCACTGAGAAAATTCCATGACAAATCATTTTGCCTAGATGATCTTACTTGCTTTAAATATAGAAATTAACAAGGTGAGCTTCATTAGAGAAAACAAAAGCCACAAGGACTTTATTTCCAAAGTGCCAGTAGAAAGAAAAAATACCCTCTTCCATATATATAAAGAAATACATAAATTTTCACGAAGTGGTGTGTCTTCTCTGAAAAAGTACCTGTTTGACAAAGTGAGCAAGTGAATTGAAAAAATTAACATAATGATATAAGCATGAGATAGAGATAATAAGTGAGAGAGACAAATTTGAGAAAGGCCACAAAATTAGCTAGAGTCAAGTACAAATTAGCATTGTGCCATTTGAAATGTAAGAGCTGTGGTGAAGTGAAAATATTCCCAAGGGTTAATGAAATGGAATCAGAACACAAGCTGTTTGATGTAGTCACATAACATCTGGACATGCTCCAGTGAAAGTTTAAACAGTTCTTCAAATTCTCATTTGTCTGGGGATATTGACTGGTTTCATTGCCATTTTAATAAGGCAAGCGGAGCTATTCTTTTCAATGACCTTCCCTACAAAGTGCATGAGGGTTTATTGCATCTGAGCACTGACAGAGCATTTTAAATGATTTGGACCTTGCTTTGCTAAATATGTAAATATCCTATGATTCCTGACTGTTATATGCAAATTATTCTCAAGTATATGTGATTTTGAATTGAGTTCCTCTCTAATTAATCTAGTGTAGTAACATTGACCATAAACTCACCAACTTTTAGTGAGAATGTAGACCCTAATTAAAAAGAATCAAAATCATGCTGTGTCAGTCCAACATTTCTGTAATGCCTTACACTTATGCATTTATTTAGAAATATTTTAATTTATTTTACTTCATAACAAATTAGTATTGAATACATTAACAGGACATATAAGAAAGCAAAAAATGACACTATCATAGAGAAGGAACAAAATCTCAAAGATATTAAACAACTTGCCTTATTTCAAATGGCTAAAAACAAAAGAATCAACAGTGATATCTGTAACCTCTGCATTTAATTTCACTTAAAAAAATGAAGTTATTTGTTTTATCTGTGCTGAAAACTTTTAATTATAAAAATAATAAGCATTATGATTATTGTTATTGCTGTTGTTACTATTATAATAAGAATGACATCTAACAGACTGTATTTTTATCATATATACAAAGCTCTTTATGAGCTGCCTTCTGGCTGACTGTCCATCTTTATTGCTTGTCATTCTCACCCATCTCTCAGTCATACTCTACTATTCTCCTGTATTGAGCAGTCCATATTGCTTCTCATCTTCTCGGGCAGCTACCACCTTAGACTTGACCCACTCTTCACACCTCTTTAAATCTATATGTCAATGATTTTTAACATCTAGATTAAATTTTACCTCTAATAGAAAATCTTAATTGATCTTTTCTAGCAAAATCTGAATTTGGCTCATTACCCTTTCCCTATAGCATCTTATGAAATCTATTAATATTTGGAGAGCATTGGGAGAGTCTTTAAACTCTTTATATTAATCACTGCTGGGTTTATTGTTAAGTTAATAAACCTTAAGTTTCATGACCCCTCTTTGCAGTGGAACTTTTCAGGTAACTGGGATGGGACCTAGCCATGTGTTCACACAGTGTTTTTAAATAAGATCAAGCAAAGAAGAATAATTCAGGGAACTGAGCCCAGTATTCTGCATGCTGCTTTTCCTCTTTGAGAATTTGTCAGTTCTTGTCTTACAAGCCATGGAGGAGACAGGCGCTAATATGCAAAGTAAACCACAGTAGTAACCACAGCCACATGGAAATTAAAAGTGGCACTCCAGGCTGTCTAGGGCTCCAGGATGGAAGAAAGAAGCAGCAAAGTAAGCCAGGTACTTGGATTTCCCATGAAGATATTTGCTGATTCTTAAGCTTTGAAGCACATGAAATAGGAAGCCAAGTAAAAAGCGAAAGAAAAACAAAGTGAAGCAGAAGTTTCAGCAGTCATATGTTGCTAAGGAAACACAAATTGGAGTTCAGAGCTCTGAAAGGAGGGCGGTCCTGAATATAAACAAACAACTAAATAAATAAATAGAAAAATAAAACACACACCAAAAAAACTGAGTTGGAACCCCATAAGGCAATATTTAAGAAGTGCAAACGAAGCAAACATTATAAAGACTGCAATCCAAAGGAGTCTTTAGAAGGAAATGACCTGTTCTTCTTCTGATTGAGAGAAGAGGGGAGAACACTTCAACTTAAGTTTTTTATATACATATAATGCAAAATGTTTCATATTCATTCAAGAATTTCAAGATTTACCGGGCCTGTCACAAAGAGGACCAAGATATAAAGCAGACAATGGAACCAGATCCAAACTTGCTCAAAACATTAGACTTATAAAGAGCAGACTTAAAAAGAGCAGTGATTAAATTATTCAAAATTGTGCAAAACTGGAGAATTTCACCAGAGTATGGAAATCAACAGAAAAGAATCCAAAGGAAATTCTAGAACTGAAAGTTAAAATAAAATAAATTAACATGCATCTAACAGAAGAATAGTCACATCAGACAAGAATTTTATTATACTGAAAGTTGTATCAGCAGAAAACAACCAGAGAAAGGTACAACGAGAAAATAAAATGAATCTATAGAAAAGAGGGTAAGAGCAAGACATAATTCCACTGGGCTACTTAGCAATACGGAGTAAAACAAACTATTCAGAGCTACTCCATCCAAGAATGGATTCTTAGAGGTGTTGGCCCATCCATCTCTAAAGCATTTCTTATTATTTCATGAAGGGAATATGTCTTAGTCCCTCTGCTTGTACCTGGTTAGCAGTTGGGTCTGCACAAGGAATCCATTCCAGCATTCCCAACTCTGAATCATTTGACCTCTTATTCAATATTCTACAAAGTCATGCAGTAGAGCGGTAGGGTAAGATTTCAGTAGCTAGACTTCCTGTTTTCAAATTCTTATAGCATTTATCACTTCCATATCTTAGTAAACTTATGTAATAAGCTCTATGCCTCTCGGTTTTCTCATCTGTAAAAAATAGAAAATAATATAACTCATGTCATAGGGGTTTTGGGAGGAGAAAATAAGTTAATACCTGCAAAATGGTTAGAACAATGATTTGTACATACTAAGTGCTCAACATTGGTATTATTATTATTATTTTATTATCTTTTTAGCTCCATTACTAAGCAAAATGTTTAGAATTTAAATATTTTAATAATAGCAAAGACGTATATAGTACTAATTACATCTAGGCATTTTTCCAAATAGTTTGCTTTATTAACATATTTAAGTCTCACCACAGCTCAGAGATGGACAGTCCAAGCATCCCTTTCCATAGCCCATGGCAATGAGAGTAATTGTGAGCGGAAAAGTAGGGAACAGTAAGGAGTAATGTTCCTAATGTGTTTCTGGAGATGAAGAGAGTGTAATGGGATTAATCCTTTCACTACTTAACTTGGCTCTGATTGTGCATAAAAAAGAGCATATCTGTGTTAGAAAAATAAATGCACTGGTAACAAGGGTGAAAGGGTGCAAACTTGTGGATTGATTCATTTAAATTTGTTAATGCTACTAGAAAGCCATTTTTCATTACATGCATTTTTGGCAGTTGCATAGTAGCATCATTTCCCAATAGGACAGATCGTTATATATAAATGCAATAAAGGTATATCAGAGGTAATAGACATATGTACAGAGATGATCCCAAATAAATATTGACATGTGGATTTAGAAAATTTAAAGAACTAGAAAAAAAAAGAAATGCAAATGTTTTTATTGCCACTTTAGCCATCACAACAATAACGTCCTAATGCATTTGCATCATGACTGAATCCAGCATTGGGCCAGAGCCAATGCTTCCATCTTGTGAGAGCCAATTAAGGTATCTTTCCACAATTTTGCAGAGACGTCAAGTTGGTAGCATGAAATTAGTCACAGAGGGAACTTACTATATGGAAAATGGTAAAATTCAATAAATTTTACACTAGAAATCAGGTTATGAAACATTTACTAGCACAATACTGGATGTGACACTTTGATGAGAAAATATAGAGATACATTTACTCTGAGAGTCTTCACTAGTGGTCACATGAAGTAAATCAAGTAAGAAAAGAAAATAGACCTTATAATTCTATTGTAGAGTACATGATAATTTGTTTTCACACTGTTTTGAAGGTTAGGTAACCATGAAAAATACTATCAGTGTTAAAACACTGTTCTCATTCTAAAGCAAATTTACCTTTATTAGGAGCTTGATTATATGTAGGCTGGAAAGCCTGAGGGAAACATTCCCAACCTAGTTTAGGCCATCTTTTCTTTGTATTTCAAAGTTTTTTTGTGATGGTTTAATAACCACATTTTTAAACATCCTCTTATTAACCCATTCCACACTTTGCCCAATTTAGAAAATTCAACTTTATGTAAAACAATAAATAAACACAATTTGAAATTGTTCCTCAATATTTAAAAATTAAGTATTTGTGTACCAGAATCTTCAATTTCTCACAGCTTTAGCTAATTCTATTCCTGTTTGTGACTTCACTGATTCTTGTAACATGCAAAATAAAGGAGGTATTTTGTTCTAAAAGCATACCTATTTCAGAAGTAGAATGCAAAGTTTGTATCCACTGCTGGAGGTATGGAAGTTACTCTGAGGCAAAGTAATTGAGGATTCAAATGCACAGCGTTGGCCTATTAGTCTAGAGAAATTCCAAAGGCCTGACTAAGATTCAGGGAATAAGGTCAACAAAAGGCAATATTTAGTCTCAAGAAATAACTTGAGACAAACAGGGCAGAGACAGACATTTATGTCTGGAATTTATAAGCTTAAAAGACTCACCCTTTCCTTATTTATGATCTCAGCCCACCCAAATGTTACATGACAATCTTTGCATTAAGATGTGAAACCACTGTGAGGCTTTGTAGAGCAAATGGTGCCCACGCGACTTGAGAGTATTAATACTTTTTTCAAAAGAATAAGTGAATGTCATCAAAGGTGCATTGAACTTTACTCGGGGAGTTAATTCCTGGAAGACTGATTACTCAAAAGAATTATGGGCCAAGTCCTTACGGTTTTGGAGAATAGCCTCGTCTCAAATTGATAATTTAAGAAAACCAGAAGCACTATTTAATATGATAGTGTTACAAGGGCTCATATTCATATCAACATGTACTAAGTATAAATATTATCCAAGAAAAGATTGTTTGCTGCAATACGCAGAAAAGCAATTGGTTGTGACTCAAGTAATGAAATATTAAAACAATGCTAAACGGCATTGAAGGGAGAGGTTTTGATACTGAGTTCAAATGATAACTATACAAATATTACAAAATTACTTTGCCAAAAAAATAGCACAATATTTAAGAATTAGATCTGGCTATTAATGTCTTGTAAAAAATCTCACAAGCAATTTAAGAATAACAATTGAATATAAATATTACTAATAATTTACTTTAATAAGGTAAAATATGATCATATAGAGACAGCTAAAAGTAAATTCACATCTTTTTCTAAATAATACACTTTCAATTTTCCTGGGAATATGAATGCTTTTCTGTGAAAGAGAATGCTATACTGTTATTCTAGTATAACATTTGCTCTGTCTCAGTCTAAGAAAAAGAGAATATTTGATGCCATAAGAATTAGAAATTAATCCTTGATCATATCCTTGTACAAATGAATTTTATAAACTAATTTGTAAAATATTTTTCTAAGTGGAGCTACATGAAAGTTTTAGCCTGGGTTTAGTTTGTAAAACAGCTGAAAGCAGGGTTCAGCATTAATCTAATCTTGCCTTTAGTATCTCTCTATTGCTTCCAATTATTTTTATACCATGATACAGAATGGGCCTTATAATGAATTTGTTTAAATGATGCCATATAATATTTTAATTTATACTCATAAGAAATCTGTATGGGTTACAAGTAACTAAATAGTTTGTTAACTTCCTTAAGTCTTTTATAAAAACAAATAAAGCTCTCTATTTACTTACAAAGAGTTAAGTTAAAATTTACCTGGATATATTGCATATAGTGCACTTAAATATACCTTCAATCAATGGTAAAAAAAAAAATGCACTAGTTGGATAAAACAACTAGTTGGACAAAACATAGGCAAGTAAAACAAGTCCCTAACATTTAGGACACATTCCAGTTATCTCTTGCTTTAAAAATATCTGACCAATTTAACTGAATGTGATTAATAGATTTAAAATAAAAATCATTATTGCTTAATGTGGGGAATTTGTTCTCTCTTGTGGCGATGTTATTTCTCCCTGTTCAAGAATAAGTTCTCTAAACTTGAGAGAAAGGGAAGTGAGTGCACAGATTCTGAAACTGACCAGCATTTCCTAGGTCTCTGTCAGATAAATGGATTGATGATATTGTTACTAGCTAATGCTAATCCACCAGTCAGAGTGGATCCTTGAAGTTGATGGAAAAAGCAGTTTTAATAGAAGACAATCCCACAGGATTCCTGATGGATGCTTGAGTCCATTTTGTGGTAATATATCCTGTGGTTTCTTTCCCACTTTGCCTGTGCTTTCAATTCCTTCATTACTCTCTGGAGTGAGAATTATAATGATTTAAGTGGCCTTGAAGAAGCTGCTGGAAGTAGTAACCTAATGACAATAACAATTCCTGGGAGTGGCAAGATTGGGGATTCCTAATATCACCTCACTCAGCTTGTGTGTTTTGCCTGTGCAGAATATGGATGGATCCTGGAGAATGCTAACAGATTATCATAAACTTAACCACATGATGAATCTGGTCTTAGCTGCTCTTACACTGTAGTCTACTTACTAGAGAAAATCAACATAGAATTTGTCATTTGGCGTGCAACTGTCAATTTGAGAAATTATCTTTGGTCTATACCAGTAGTTAAAAACACCAAGAGCAACATGCTTTCAACTGGTGAGTTCAACAAAATCCTTCTAGACTTTTTATCTAATGGTTATACAATCTTTCTGCTGTGTCATAATTTTGCCAACAGGGACGTAGATAAACTTGATGTCCCAAAGAACAACACTTTTGTCCACTATATTGAGGGCATAATCTTCAGAAAAACAGGTAAACAAAATGTAGACACACCTTAGATTCCTAGGAAAGATATATGCTTGCCAGAAAATGAAAGATAAATTTGCAAAATGTCCATGTGTTACCACATAGTGACGTTTCACTATTTGCAGAATGACAGGGTATGCCTTCTAAATTAAAAGGCAAGTTGTTTTTAAGAAAAAGGTAAGGGCCTGCCTGGTGGCGCAGCGGTTACGTGCTCACGTTCCACTTTGGCGACCCAGGTTCACCAGTTCAGATCCCAGGTGGGGAGTTGGCACGGCTTGGCATGCCATGCTGTGGTAGGCGTCTCACGTATAAAGTAGAGGAAGATGGGCACAGATGTTAGCTCAGAGCCAGTCTTCCTCAGCAAAAAGAGGAGGATTGGCAGCAGTTAGCTCAGGGCTAATCATCCTCAAAAAAAAAAAAAGGTACAACATTAATGGTATACTGTATATTTCTGAAGGCAAAATGTATCACATCTAGCATGTTTTCAGCTACCTGGGATTATTAATTTAATCTGTAGCACAAAGGCTTTCTGTTAGGAGCTCAGCGGAGCTGGGAGAGAGGCAGCTAAACTGTCATGTGCTGGATTAAAGCCGATTAAAGCAACAAGCCAAAACTAAAGAGTTATGACTTTAATCAGTTACTTCGATAGTATAAGCAAGAGTCTAAAACTAAGACATTGGTGACTCTGTTCCATTTTTCCTCATATATCAGCACAGATGTGGTAGTCATCTAACTGTTGAAGGAGCCCTGAACAAAAGGCTCCAGCAGTTTCAAGGACCCTGAGATAGGGGGAGGGAACAGAGGGGAGGAGAACTAAGAGGGAGAAAGTACTAGGTACTTAGTCAGAGTGGGGAAAAGTGTTTTCAAGATTTACCCTTCCTTCCCCTTTAAGGAGGCAGAGGCAGAGGCCCGAGGCAGCAGCAGGTACCTGAAGAGGATCTCCAGCCAAGGCCTCAGATAAAGAGACCTTGGAATGACGGCACCTGGGCTAGGGATGTAGGTGTGTATAAGAGCACTGCCAGTGAGGATGGGCTGAGTCCTTGACTGCAGCTCCTTTCAAAGACTGCGATCTATTGACTATGCGCCAAGACTAGTATGAGCACAGCAGTTTCCCTCCTTGAGGCCTGCCAGACAAAGCCTTTGTAGTTGTCTAGGGGCAGGCCGGGAAAACCATACGTAAGTTTTTAACTAGGAACCAGACTCCTCGATATGAAAAAGATCATTGTAATTCCAAGACAAAGTTAGTTAGTGGTATAGACCATTATTGACAAAATGATCTGTTCTGTTCCCTCAATTTCAACAATAAAACATCTTTAGAGCCTTCTCATATTTTCTTAGTTCTTTATATTTTCAAGTTTTCTTGTTTCTGATATGACATGAAGTATTGTCATGTTGTATTATTGGAAAATTCCCATCCATATCTCAGGCCAGGCACCAATGTTATCCACCCTGGGGAACAATTACTGACCTTAGTGGACAAAGTTAAGCAGCTTACCTTTTGTGTTCCCAAAATGGCTTGTCATAATGCTTTTGAACTTATTATGTAGTATCTAATTGTAGTTACTGAATAAGTAAAATTTAAAGTAATTTAGGCAGAGAAAGACAAATAAAATTGCAGTATGGAATCTAATGGCTGGAAGTAATGTCATATCAATTCATTTCTAGTGTAAAATACGATATACATAAAAGGAATATGAAGGGTAGCAGAACGTGCTGCCCCAAAATATGCCACTTTGGCATGAAGATTATTTTGAGCTGAAGGCCACTGAAAAAAAGCAGACACAAGAAAATCTTTCTACTCCTCCTCCCCCCTTCTTTACCAGAAGGGGCAGGAGAATTCTTAATCACCAGAGACAGCATAAGAGGAGTCTACACGACAAACTTACTAACTAGCTTTTACCTTCCATTACTTCCCTCTAAATTTGCCTTCCCACAACTTACTCTCCTAAAAACTTGAAATCCTTTGTCTTGTCACATGGCAAAAAATGTCTTGTTGGGGCTGGCCCAGTGGCACAGGGGTTAAGTTTGCATGTTCTGCTTCGGGCCCAGAGTTCGCCAGCTTGGATCCCAAGTGCAGACCTATTCATTGCTTGTCAACCATGCTGTGGCAGGAGTCCCATATATGAAGTGGAGGAAGACAGACCTGGATGTTAGCTCAGGGCCAGTCTTCCTCAGCAAAAAAGAGGTTGATTGGCAGTAGATGTTAGCTCAGAGCTAATCTTCCTCAAAAAAAAAAAAAGAAAGAAAGAAATGTCTTGTTCTTTTGTTGAGATGCTATATAAGTTCTAACAACCCCTTTGAGTCATCCATCACTCCATGTTTCCATTCCACATGAAGGACCCGTGTGTTAATAAATTTTGGGTTGCTTTTCTCTTGTTAATCTGTCTTTTGTCAGTTTAATTTATAGAGTCCCAGCCAATGAACCTAACATGAGTAGAGGGAAAATGCTCCTTCCTCCCCTGCAAATATGATAATTTAGTCTATTGCAACAAAAACATTGTGTAAAAAATGATTCCTTCTGTATTAGTAGACAAGCTAAGTTATGCAGCAGTAGAATATTAACCCTGAAACCTCCAGGAGCTTAACACTATTAAATTCTATTTCTTGCTCATTTTCAAGATTTATCCATAAGTCTCGTTGTCTCAATATATAGTTTCAGGGCTCTTTTAAGCAGGGGGAAAAATGCTGGATGGTCACAGACTAAGCCTTAAATGCTTTTTTTCTGGGAATGATGCATTTTTCTCTATGCCCAGGAAACAGAGCTGATGGCATGACTCTAAATATAAAGGGATTGGAGAATGAGGAGTGGAGGGGCACATGGAAAATTCCACAGCACTAAAAGCCTTCTCCACATACTTGTTTGAATCCTTCGAAAATTTCTCTACTTTCTTAAAAGTAAGAAATTAAAACATTCACTCATTTACTTTAAGTTAAATTTTATAATGCCATTATTTAAATAAAAGGAAGGACACTATAGTATTATAACAGCAAATACATTATTTTAGAGTTATAAAATGATGAGAAATCCATGATGTAAAATTGACAGAGAGAGAGAGAGAGAGAGAGAGAGAGAATATTTTGGTAACATAGTTATTTTTATGAATGTTTCAATGGGATGCTCATGTTTGCATAGGTCACAGTGGTCGAAAAGAGTAGGATATGATGATTTACAATACAGAATACAATACAGAAATGTTGTATTTGTAGTTCAGATTTTTCAAGTTATGTCAGATGGTATAATTCCAGGAAATTATGAAAGTACTTGACACCATAAGAGATGAAGAGTTAAAGAGAGGTGAGTACCAAAAGCAATTTTGTTACTTACGAGGAACATGACCATGGACAAGCAAATTGGCTTTTCTGAGCTGCATTCTTGTCATGACCACTCTTACATAACAGTATGCTACATCAAACTGCATCTAGTGTACAGGGTCCTTTTGAGTCATGAATGACATAATTTATTTTAGTACAACATACAATGCTATTTTTGATAATTGATCAACTAGTTTGAAGATAAAAATTATATAAAATGCCATCTTTAATATGTTTAAGTTGAATTAAAATGGAAATAGTAAAAGATATCTAAAATCAACACCAGGTAAAATGAGAAATAGTTGTCGCACATCATCACCCAAATAATGATAAATATGTTGAAATTGAAATTAAAGAGATGAGACTGTCAATAGAAAGCAAATCCCAAACTTTCAGCAGCATTAATCCATTCCTAACTTATTCAATCTTTGAAATACTGATGTAAATTATTTTTAAAACAATGAGTGATGCTCTTAAAACAAAAATATGATACTAAATTTGATGAATTTATTTTTATAATGTCTCAAGTAAAAAAGGTGATACTGTATTTAAGGTTGAAACTATTTACAATGATTTAATGAAACCATATATTTGAGGTTGACATATGACATAAGAACATCTCAGTAGATTATTTGGGACTCCTTCTTTCAGAGGCCCAATTGATAGTCCAGTTACTCTAGTATAAAGTGTGTCATTCTTTGATCTAAAGATATTACTTTTTCTTTTAATTGAACACGAAATTTCACAATGAACTGCAAATAAAAATTAAGGCTTCGAGTTAATAGGAAATCAGTTCACATTGGAAACGTCTAAATTAGGGCTTGAGTTTTTGACATGCAGCCATATAAATGAATAAAGTACCTTTTAATTTTTTCTGTGACACAGTCTGAACAATTTTCTTCTCATAGGATCAAATGTTAATTTCTATGATGCAAAACTTGGTCATTCTAATATGAGTATAAATCTGCATCAACAAAATTTTTAGCTTTGATCTAAAATGAGATTTGCCTTATCACTATCTTTCTTCAAAAATATAGCTATTGGCTTGTTTTAAAGTTTAAGGATCTTCCAAATATTCTAAGTCATACACAAAGAAAATAAAAGGTTAGAATATGCAAGAAACTAGTTCAGACAGGCTCAAGTGAGTTTCAAGAATTTGGAGAAAAATTTTAGATGATGTAGTGATGCTGTCAGGTCAATAAATTCTAATCTGAGCCCAGCACTTTGCAGCTATACCAAAGCCAACTTTCTATTTCCTCCCCAAGAATTGCCAATATACTTTCACTGATAAGTTTTAGGGAAGCGATATAGCACTTTATGATAACCATTTAGATTTGCCTGAATAAGTGAACAGGTAATAATAAAACAAGGATTTATTTGTCTGGCGCTTGGGTCAAATTCAAGGATGAATCTAGGGATTTATAGTCTCAAGGAATATATTCAAGGGAATTTTCAAATGTATGTCATTGAGAGTTACAGAATCTTGGCCTGTTGGCTTCCCTATCCTGATGATACTTGAATAAAGAGTTCACAAGACTTTCCAAATTAGAAAACTTCTGAGAATAACTTACCTTCAAAAGCTAGAGTGCTATAAGTTACACATTATCAGGAGGATGGCTATGTAGCTATGACTCTGCTAACAGCAATGACCAGAGGAAGGTCCTAAGAGACTTATTGCTTCACCAAGCTTTCATTGCCAACTAGCCTATGGTTGTGTAGTCATCTTACATCTGGAGTGGAAATCTGGTTGTCAAAGGCCGTAGACAACTTAATGTTGGTCTGTTGTTTTCCAAGTGAGTGGTCATCTTCATTCACCAGCTGTGCATGTCACCAAATGGAAGATGGATTTGGGCATCTTGAGTGTGGTCTTAGGACAGATGTTGTTGTGAAAGAGATCTTAACTTGCTCTTTATCTAAGCTTCTCTTATTCAAGAGGTGAGACAACAATGTATGATTGTCAAGAAAAAATTCTTTAAATAAAAGAAAACCATTACTAGGCAAAGGAATTTATCCAACATATGTAGTGACCATAAGTATAAAATTCTTTAGATTAGTAAGAGAAACTTCATATATTTATTGGTGTGTGTATGTATATACACATATATGACTATACATATAATGGGATATCATAACATAACCGATTATGTGAAAAAAATCAATTTCCTATTGCCAAACTGCTTTGCATATAAATACAACTTCAAAATCTATCAGTTTCACTTAAAAGGAGGATTATTTCACATTGAACATTTGAGAATAATTTTTAATCTAACAAACATTTCTATCTGTCAAAATCAATTAAATCTTACATTTTAGCATTGAGCTGGGTTAAAACCTCAGCTGATAAAGTTAATATTAGTGTAGTTAAAAATCTCACTTCCTTTTGAAATGATAAACTATAGTTGGGAGTAGAAATATAATTTAGTGTTCAAAATATATACTAAATAAGCTAAATATATAATAAGCTAAAATATACAACTAAGTATCTTAAAAGCAGTTTTCTGAATATTAAAAAAAATGTTCCTATTGTCTACAGGAATAAGGTTAAAGATTGATGCCATAACCGAAGTAAAATGGAAATATCCAATTTACTACAAATTTATAGAGTATTCTATCATGCTATAATGGATCCAACTCCTGTGCAAATTTTTCACGCATAGTTAAAAATGTAATAGCCTTGATAAATTATTCTCTAGGTAGCCATACATTTATTGATTTTGTTAAAGGTGTATTGCAATACTGTATTTCTGAGTCATATAGTCAAATGGATTTACAGACTCATTTGTCCAAAACTTAAAAATATTGTGTCAGAATCATTATATTGTAAACGGAAGGAAAAAATATTCAAGAATACACAGCTCTGTTGCTGTAAAATTTTCTAGAAAGAAATGTCAAAAGTTTATTCAATAAAAATGATTTAAGAACTTTTTTTTCTCGTTGGTTACATTTTAAATATTTCTTATCTAATACTATTTTGAACATAGTGAGACTATGGCTTTTTTCAAAACACATAAAAACATGTCTTTGGAATAAGAGTTCAATCTAATGGAAAGTAGATTAAATAAAGAATAAGCAATTTTGATATTTAGACCCCAAGTCCAGTTCATAATAACCAGATTTGCTTGCCAAGCTCCTCAAGTGTAATTTTGAGCATACAAACTAGGACCGACCTGATTCTAACAATATGTCTTAACTAATTTCAGGATTCTTAAAATATTCTGTTACCTTCTCATCACACATCGATACTTGTGTCTTATTCCTATTAGATGAATGAATGAAAGAAAGGAGAGTGAGACAAATGGATAACTTGGCAAATAAGGGACCAGAGTAGGTTTTTCAAAGCTAAATATGAGGATGCTTTAGAAGTAGAAAGTTACATATTGGGTCAAACAAGAAATTCAGACAACAGGGAAAATTTCAACCTAATATATTAATCCAAGGAAACAAGGTAGAGTGTATTTAAAAAAGGTCAAGCAGCTGAAATGAGCTGATGGAAGGGCCTAGAGGAGAGGGAATTTCAAGAAAGCAAAGTAAGTAGCTCAAATAGGAACTGTTTGCAATAGTTCTACATATATATCACAAATACCAAATGTAATAGCCAAACAGAGATGTTTATGATTCAATCAAGTTCATTTAAAGGAACTTGAGAGGCGGCAAGGATGCCCATCTATAGACATTTCAAGGTGCAATACGAAAATGAATATTCATAATCTTCATGTAAAATAAACTTCCAATTAAAAAACACAATGTGGTAAATTATGTCATTAACAGATATATTTAAATTACACATAATACATAAACTTCAAAGATGAGTTTTTTAATTAAAATATTATTTATTTCAACAACATACAAGATTTCATTGCATATTTCTTAACAGAATACATTAAAAATAAGTGTTTTCATTTTAAACCAGCCATATCTTAACAATAAGATAATAAGTTTAGGGTTACCATAAATAAAAGCCTTTTGGAACCAGATAGTATCTATTTTATCTAGAATCAAAAGCTTCTAAGTTAAAATATAAAGAATAAATTCAACTTTGAAATATGAAAACAACAAAATGGAATATGAGAAAGTTCTTTCTATAGAAGAGTAAATTGGAAATTGATACCATTTGGCCAGTTTCACAGTTTTTCAAAACGCCATAGATTCTTAATTTATTACAATATATTAATTTATATTTTAAAATACTCTTGTGAAGTCAAATTTTACATATAAGTTTACAGAAATACCTAATTAAGAAGAATACTAAAACAGTGGGAAATTAATTGTAGTTATTCATTTATTTAAAAATCAGATTAAATTTCTCTTTCAATATTCATGGGTCATAAAAAGAAGTGCTTGACAAATTAAATTGTGTTTTCATTTTTGCTTTTCCTCACGCGCTGATGATTCTGAACAGGCACCAAAGGCTCACTATTCATAAACAGATTATGACCTCCCTAGCCAACTGAATTAAGGGAGTAGAGAAACACAAGAGTATTAAAATTCATTACAGAAAATATTTACTGAGGTTGGAAAGTGAAACTCTAGATTTGGAATACACAGTGTACTTTAATATCTTTTTAGACACTTAACTGACTCAGCATTCCCATATAGCAGGCAAGCACTGTGTCCACAATGTGATCCCCCAAAATTCATGTTCATTACGTTTACCAGCATTAATGTTCAGAAAATAAATTGAAAATAGAATTTTATTTCTGGATGCTTGGATGTCGTATTTTTGCTGTATAAGCCCTTAACATATAAAACAGTGAGAAGGTGTATTACATTACTAGAAACATCTTAGAATTATTTAATAGAGCACATGTTCACGCCAGTTGATGGTACAGGAGGTTCATTGACACTTCTGGTTGTTTATCAAATTTTATTCTCCCAGTCTATATGATTTTTTTCCTTACACAGGAATGATAATAATGATAAAAGTAATAACGATAGCTCTCCATCGACAAAGAAAATACAGCACTCTTCTGACTATGTTGTAATGCTCAACATTGTGGTTTGAGGGAACGTCCTGCACTCTAGTTGTTCTGTGGGTTGAAATGTTGGCTTAATATACTACCTTGTAGCTCCATTAACTTCCTGCAGCTGTTTCTAAACTGGAAGCTGTTTTAATATTCATCATCATGGATGATATGTTTAGTGTTCTTTGTTAGGGTCCTTTTCCATGGTCTGCTAGTATAAATGCCCCTAATTTCATACCAAGACTTGAACACCAACCTCAATTTCCATCCACTATCTGGCTATCAGAATATTTATTTTCCTATACAGGTGAGTTACAACATCAGCCAGCCAACAAGCCAAGTGGAAATTTCCTGTTGGTTTTAGGGAGACTATCCCAATCTGCTCTTCTATTGCCAAACCCAATAGAAAGCCATGTTTCTTTCCTATATATCAAGATATAGAGAGATAATTTATTGCTTTGAAAATGTGGACTAGGCAATCTATATTTTCTTTTCCAAACAAAGAGTTCCTGGCACTTCAATAACATTTTGTTTAATTTCACCCATTGAGGACCATGCTAAGAATAATCTTAACTTTTGTTAAACTAAGAAGTACTCAATTTTTTGTATTCTCATCAATTTAAGAACTCTATTTTGTAATGAATTTTATAGTGCCTCGATCACAATATATGTAAACAGGCAATCCGTAAAGAGAAAAAATTCACTTATTCCACATAAGAAGATTCCTGATTTTTCACAGGATATGCATAGTTCTAGCTAACACATTATCTGATCAACATGGGTTTGTTACCTGGTTTTGGGCTATATGGTTCTAAAGACAAAAATAAATGCATCTTATGTTGAAGAGTTTCCTGGTCTTGTTTGTTCAACACTATTTTCACTGAATTAAGATTATTTTTCTACCTTTACTTAGACATTATTTGTCATTTTGCAGCAAAGAAACCATATTCTAAACTTAGAATGCATATAGATTACAGTGTGCCCAGGATAGTTCTGGTTTATGCTGATTGTCCCAGCATAACCATTAATAGTAATAACTTTCCATTTTTATTCTCACCAGTGAACTAGTTTGGGTGCTAGGTTACTTGTTCACCAAGTAGCTCCAAGATCGCCACCAAAAGTCCCAGGTTTCATACATCACCCTTAGCAAGATCAACTGCTATCCCAGCACAATTATGAGGTAGTCTGCTTCTCTGTACAAGACCTCATTAATGAATTCTCACTTCTGTATATTCAGATAGACGTGTCATGCCTAAGGGGAAACCACTTTCTCTCACTAGAAGGACCACGTATTCTTTTCTGCTGATCTCTGCAGCTCCAAATCCTTTTCCCGAGCCGTGAAGTGATTCTTCATGCCCTGATAGAGATGATTCTATAAATCATTACTTCTGCAGAAGTGCCCAGAAAATAACTTCCAGCTGTCAGTCATGCCCCTCCTTTGGAAATTTAGGATCTGCAGGAATGCCCAGATCTCCCAATAGCTATGTGTTCCTGGCTTATTGATGAGCACTGGGGTATATAAAATGCAACTCTACTACTCATCTGTGACTAATATTGAATACACGTGTTTTAATCCATTGCAGGAGAGTCAATGACTCGCCTACAACACTCAAACATATAATAAGAAGACTGCTGCTCTTCCACGTTTCAAATCTTTTTTATAGCTTCTCACTCTGTAACTCCTAAAAAATGTGCAGTTTTGAGTCTGGTGGCATCTTGGTCTGCTCGGGCTGCTGTAACAAATTACCATAGACTGGGTGACTTAACCAACAAACATTTATGTCTCACAGTTCTGGAGGCTGGCAAGTTCAAATTCAATGTGCAGGCAGATGTAATATTTGGTGAGGGCCCTCTTCCTGCCTTGCAGATGGCTGCCTTCCCCTTACATAACTACATGGTGGAGAACAGAGAAACAAGCTCTCTCCTGTCCCTTCTTAGAACGACACTAATCTCACCACCAGGGCTCCACCCTTAAGACATAATGACTTCCCCACACACCCACCTCTTAATATCATCATACTGGGAATTAGGATTTCAACATACGAATTTCAGGGAGACATAAATATGCAGTCCATAACAAGTGGCGTTCACATTATGGTGTATTCTGTAGCCATTATCACTTGTCTTTTAGCAACACTCCTCTGTGCTATTATAGAAAATACTCTTCTATCTTTTTTTGGTAGATTGGAAATTATAGGAAAATTGATAGCCTCTTGGCCCAACGTGGATGCATCTTTATACGAAAAAACACTGTTTTGTTTTTCTTAGCCTTACCAAAAAAATCATTACCTTTTCCTAATTTTTTCACAGCTCTCATAGAGGACTGGGAATAATTATCATAATGGAGCAACTAAATTATTATTCCAGGTTATTGATAGTGTTATACACGACAGCATGTGTAAAGAAATCTTTTACTAGGATTTATGTTTTAAACACAAAATTACCTCTTTGATAAAGAGGTAAATCTTACAAAGATATGTATAAATTAAACAAATTGAATTGTTTATATCAAATTGACCCAAAAGCTAAGAACATATGTTAGCAGTGAAAATATCTAGAAAGATAACACAGTAGTTATGAAAGAGTTAAAAGTAAAATTCTTTCAAAGAATACAGAGTTTTCTTGGTGATTAGTGTACCCAACTGAGAGCATTCTTGATTCATATGAGCATGGATTTTAATGGGCACAAAATTCTCAAAGGGTCAACTTATTCTCTTTCATTTGAACTAAGCACAGATTAATTCTTTTATTCTATCACTTTACTGATGTTCCTGATAAAGCAAAAGTCTTTATTTCGTGGGAAAATCAAGAAGTTAATGCCAAGGAAATTGATTATATACTAGAGAACTCCCTGCTATAATCCATACACACTTTAAGGAAAATATAAATGGATGAATTATAGGACTCACCTATGACATCAAATGAAAAATTCAGAGTAAGTCCCATAATGTTGTAAATAACAGTTGTTCAACATCTCAAAATTGATTCAAAAATCAATTTAAAACACATTCACATCTTGCTGCAGCTTGCACTGATCTTGATTCAAGAAACCTTAGTTGAATCAACTCTAATATGTCTGATTTATCATAAAATAAGAAAACAGCAAGAAAAAGTGTTCAAATAAAAATTCAAGAAGTTAAAGACAAAAATACTGAGATTTCTTATAAAACAAAGAAGCTAAAACAATCTCAGACAAATATCTGGGTTTCAGAAGTTCTCATTTGAAATATAACAAATAAATTCCTTTTACTGCGGGAGTGTATTTATTGATCTGGGCAGGATAAGACATTTGACATGGGGAAATTTGCTTAGCAGAGAGACCTGTCACAGCTTCAACCACAGGCAAGCAACTGTCTCTGTCAAAACTTTGTGACACTTTCCACAGTGAAGACAGAATAAGAAACATGCCTCAACACAAATTAGCTGTGTTTCATTTTCCCTAACTTGACAATCTCTGTTAACTCTTACGAAATTGTGAAGAAAACAAAAGATCAAATAAGAGTGATTATAATATCTCCCTTCACCTAATTCCAATGAGTTAATAATCATGTCTTAAAAGGAACACGTGTGATACTTATAATTTTTCTTTCACATCATATGCACTAATCATATCCTAATCATAATATAAGACACTGTGTCATAAAATTCTAACTCATGTTTCAGAACACTAGAATAAATATGATGACAGATTAAACTGCTTTACATTTTTCAACAAATGCATATGCATAACACAATA
Organism: Equus caballus; assembly: GCF_041296265.1. Lineage (NCBI taxonomy): Eukaryota > Metazoa > Chordata > Mammalia > Perissodactyla > Equidae > Equus > Equus caballus. Next base: position 25,031,205 of record NC_091709.1, on the reverse strand, counting down.
ATGAATAAATGTTATTTGAAATATATATTTTTCTACTTAATTATAAAGCCAAACAGATGGACACAATGGAGATTACCCATAATTCAAGCCAATGTACTCTTTTTAAGAACCCATTGTGTTCCAGGCTCTTTCTAAACGCTTTCAATAAATATTGATCTTTAATTCTCGAGGTTATACAGAGAGAGACACATGTGGTTCCAAATGTAAATGTAGAAGCTCAGAGAAGGCTAAGGGGCATTATAAAGATCACATGTCTGTTGGATAACACAGCCACAAGTCCAACCCAACACTTCTGACTCCAGGTCCAGCACTGTGAGTGTAACCTGCCTCACTCTGCAAGCACCCACCACCATGGTTTTCAGGCACTTGACACATTTAGGACTAAGTCACCTGCTGTGCCCATTCATGTTCTTATGTAAATCAAGTTTCCCACCCTACTAATGTATGGAATTCTTTAAAAATATTTGGTGAATTCCTTGTTTTTGTAGTCTTACTTAATGTCTGGATAGCATGAAAAGTGTTTATCTTTTATTTAAATCATTTTATGTTCATCATTGAAGGTTAAGCCCTTAGCAAAGAGCTAAATAAGTGTCATTTTCCCTGAGTATCTGTAATGTTAAAACATGTTTGTAAGCATCCCCAGTTTTTCTGTGTAACAGAAGATTTTAACTATCCAATATTCTATGGCTACTTCTGTATTTATATTTCAAATTGGTATCTCCTCAGTAAAAGGCAAACACATATCTAATTCTGAATATATCTCATTGTATTCTGCTCTGCTGTATCTTATACATTTCCCATGATTTTATTCATCTTGTAATATTCAAATATCTTGAAGACCTATCTCTCTCCTCCATTAGCCTCTGAGATCCTCAAGGACAAGGTCTGTGCCTTTTTATATCTGCAGTCTCAGTACTGCACAATGAAATAGCAGGATGTTCAATGGATTAATGAGCTACTATTGTGGGTTATCTTGTTTAAAGCCAGACTGTAAGAATTTAATGTGGTTGATATGCAGAATTTAAATGAAATCTGAATGTTGCTGGCTATAGAACCCAAATGGGACATTTTAATGAATTTGTTATCCTTGCCAATCACCTGTCAGCCAAGTGAGTGACATTTTACTGTCCCATATATGAAGTTAGGAGTGAAGACTGTCCAAGATCTTCTCTTCTTTGCTGGTCCTGTTGTTTTCATGGCCGCTATTGTTCAAAAACTAACTATATGAGATCTGAATCAGGCATATGCTAGAGTCTGACCATTTACATTTGGGACTATTACTAATTTTTACTATATATATTTTTCATATATAATAATATATTTCTTATATGTATATTTAGATATTTTAGTGAGAAACTTGGGATAAGAGTTTATGAACAAATGGACTTATCTTACCCAAAACGCTCCCTTTAGTATACCATGACCAATTTGTTTACAAATCTTTGAGTTAAATTAGAGTATTGTTCTGATTAGTAGGAATCTTTCTTCAGGTATCTCACCGGGGACTTCATACATAAGAGTGGGATTAACCTTTCCCCGGTCATCAGATATAATGATTTGGCTTGTTTCTTGTATCCAATCAATTAATGGGAATATGTAAACATTTATAGCAGAATCAAACAATGTGCTTTATTTTTCTGAATATAGACCTATGGAAGACAGTCAAGGGTCACTGAAGAATTGCTGATTAAATATGCTCAATCTAAATTAAAGAAAAAAATTGATTTTAATTGCTAGAATTATTTAAATTAGACATTAAACTTTTATGAAATTAAAATTTGATATTAAGATCTTTTATAGATATTTTAGGGAAATGTTTCTCATGAGTAGGTTTGTCTATTATAAAAGAAATAACTCTACCTGTAGGCAGATACATAAATTGGATAAAATTGTATAAGATTTGTATCTATAACATCTTGTTTTTAAAAAATGATTTGTTGTTGAATGACTACTTAGCTAATCTTCTTAGAAACTGAATCACAATAGTATTGAAATAACCAAAACATAACCTCAAAATGAAGGAGGAAAATCAGAAACAGAAACAAAAGGAGCATTGGTAATGTTGCCACTGAGTGTAAAATTTTCCTCCTTGGAAATAACAGTAGATTGACTTGTTCCAATTAAAATGGTGAGGGAGTGGGTCATATGGTTGTTCTGTAAAGAAACAATACAAACATATCAGCATTCTATCCTGAAGATAGAAATCTCTTAAAAGTTATGACTAGGAGAAATGGAACTTTGTACCTTTTTTACATTCAGGAAGACTATGTCTTTCTTCTTCTAACTACTTCTTTGAGGAAAAAATAATGACCAATAATAACTGTTAGAATTAAGCAGATACATAACTTACTTCAGAAATAATACTTTTCAATCCTAAAATATTTCAATATAAGCCTTTTAATTTGTTCAAAAATTTTTTTTGCAGTCTAGACTATGTAATGTTAATCAAATAAATTATTTCCTTCCTTGATAGCCCTTATGATATTATGTTTATGAACATTTAGGTTCTGTCCTATGACCTAACAGGATACATAAGAGTTCCAAAAACATGCACCTTTATTTGCTTTCTGATAACTTCAAATATCCAGATAATCTCCACTACATTGAAAACTGAAATGTCTTAGGAGTTTTACTTTAGGGTAAAGAATGGTTCCCAAATACACAGTTATTGCCTAGTGTACAAAGTTATTACTAAGTAATAGAGCATACTGTGATCTTGAAAGGCACAACTTCCATTGAAACATGATGGTGCACATTCCAGACTTCCAAATGGAAATAATTTCAAGGGCAATAAAATAGATCAGATTTCGGGTATTATCATCATTTGACCATATTAATGTTCACAATGCGCATCTATTCCATAATTACTCTTACAGAGAAAGGTCAAAAGAAAACAATATTCTAGACAAAACTGCGATCTACAGTTTGTGTTATTGAGCATATTAACAACAATGGTAAGCAAATAAAACTTGGCATATTTAGCTTTCCTAAATTATAGTTTTATTGTGAAGAATTTCAAAGGTTCCACAATTAAGACTAGCTTCTCTTTCATAAACTTTCATTTTCAACATGGTTGATATGCTTTAATAAAACACATTTGGTTGAAGAACATAATATAAATATAAAATTCAAAATGTGATCTGATGGAAATTTCAGGAAATTATTTTGACCAGCCTCCCATTTTCAGGCTAGTAAGTTATTGATGTCCTCAGGTTGTATATGAAGCAGGGCCCAGATAACAAAGTTGAAATGTAGAAAATCTTCTGTATCCTAAGAAGCTGCTCTGTCTTCTATGCCAAATTTACTCAACATTTAGTCAAATTAGTTTATTCTTATGTGTATTTTTAAGAATCTTAAAGCTGAGGAATGATTTCTCTATTTGAGGCCAACATGAAGATTTGTGGTAACTTGGTTACTAAAAATTTAAGTGGTGATAGAAATAGTACCATTTCCCCATAAAACATTTCTTCAGCATTTTAAAACTTTTCTTCCTATACTTTCCCTCAGCAAGTTAACTAACTATGTTAAATGAAGGCTGTTAAAACTATGTTTTATTTCAATGTTATCAGTTAAAAAGCAAAATACGGTGACATATTTTCCCTTATAACGAAGAAGTGATAACACATGGTGAGTTCATGAGATTAACTACTTTGAGAACAATAAAGTCAGAGTAAATATTGATGCATGTTTAACCCCCTGAATCAGAAACTTTCCAAAGTTAAGGGTTTTCCTTTCATGCTCAACATGCTGATGTGTCCATTGTACTTTCTTTGCATAAGGGATCAATAGATATTTTATGGGTTAATTTTATGCTGATTTTTCATAATATCTACTTCAGAATTTTGGGAAAACTTCCAGGCCCTTTACAAAAATTCTTAAGATATGAGTTATAATCTATGACTATATAATGAGATTTCCTAAATATATGTTGAACCTATCCTTTTACACTTGCTTATATTTTGGTTTTGCATAGCTGAAAATAATTTTATTTTATTTTTTATGATAGGATGCAGATATTTTTAAATTAAATTTCAATTTCACATACAATTTTATTTTACTACTTGACTGAAAAATTTTGTGCCACAAAAGACTCATCCAACTTTGACTATAGATCCATAACTAGATAAAAGGAGTCAATTAGACAACTGATGACATTCAACCCTTATATGTACACAGCGACACTATTGCCACCAACAGTGTATTCTAACACATAAGGAGATATAATTGTCCATACTGATACACAAAAGATCTTGTTCACCAGGTGCTAACGCCTTGTTGACTCTCAACCAACTAATAAATCAGTCATTCCTAAGTAGGTTTTTCCAATTTGTAGGCCTCCATTTCAATAGATGTCAATATGACGCAGTGGCTTAGTGTATAGGTTCTAGATCTAGAATTTCTGGCATTGAATCTCAGTAATTTCATTCACTAGTTAAAATTTTAAGAATTTAACATTTCTTTACTGCTTTGTTTTTTGTCTTCCTTTCTATGAGATGAGATTCATATTGTACCTACCTCATAGAATCGTTGAAGTTTTGAATGAAGCAATTCCTGTAGAGTGCTGTAAGGAGTGTTAAGCATAGTAAGACTCAGGAAGCCTGGGTTAATACATAAAACTCTTCACGTCTGGCCTCCATTTACCTCTTCAGTCTAATTTTTGACAATTCCCAACTGCCATTTTATACATCAGCCACAAGAAACTGTCTCAAGATTCCTCATTCAAAATGTGTTTCTCAGGGCTAGCCTGGTGGCACAGTGGTTAAGTTCACATATTCTGCTTTGGCAGCCTGGGGTTCGCCAGTTCAGATCCTGGGTGTGGGTCTATGAACCACTTAGCAAGCCATGGTGTGGGAGGTGTCCTACATATAAAATAGAGGAAGATGGGCAATCTTCCTTAGCAAAAATAGGAGGATTGGTGGCAGATGCTAGCTCAGGGATAATCTTCCTCAAAAAATAAAATGTGTTTCCCTTTTAATTCGACATTAATTTTATAAATTCTTATCGTTGAAATTTTTCAGACTGCTTTTTAAGCTGTTAACTAATTTATTTAAGTCAACCATGCACTTGGTATTTTGCTGAATAAGAAGAGTTAATATGCCTATAAGAAGGTAAAACATATGCAAACATTTATTCAATAATTTGGAATGTAATTCACACATGATAATAAAAGTATAAAAAATGGCTTACTCTATATCTTCCTAATTCTGTCTCCTGAATACATCTTTTTTCCCTTTGGCTGTGTTCCAACCAGTATCTGAACTTAGAATATCCTGTTACTCTCACTTTTGTTTCCATTTTTTCAAGGATAAGTTGGAATTCTTTCTCCTCTAGGCATACTTGATGCATCTGTCAGTATTATCTTTTCTACATTTCCGTAGTACTTCTTTTCTGAACTTTGGCACTTCTCAACGATTTTTTTATTCAAATGTTAATATTTCACCTATTAGATTGAACACATAAGTGGAGGGACTATATTTTACAAGTCTTTGTAATTTGACCATATAAGGAAAATTAGTACTATGATTTGTAGGTGGCAAATGCTTAAACTGATAGTTTATTGATAATTGGTGTGACATGCAAATTGTCTTAAGGGTAATCTTCATGAATGAAAAGAATGGTGTGAATACAGAGTACCACTGAGCAAAGACCTCTGCTCTCCCAATTATTTTCCAGCTTAGCTCTACTTTGGTCAAAAGAAAACATATTTTGTTATGCTAATACAAACTAATGTACCTGAAGAAAAACTAATCATGATAGAAATTTCATAACAGAAAAAATATGAAGGACAACAAGTTATCTGAAATACAAATAATACAAACGACTCTCCATTTTCATTAGTTAAGCATCATGTCTAAGAAAGCTACATATTCGGAAATGGCAGTTAAGATTACTTGCATTTAAAATGATTACCAATTACTTGCATGATTGTCTATGTTTCTGAAGATTATCCACACAGGAAAATGTAATCTTGAGTCATTCATATCTGTCTTTCTGTAAGTCATATCATCTCCAACTTTTTAAAAAGTCTGTGATTTTACTCTTAGTGTCTGGAGAGACTTAAATGCTTAGACACACACAGTATTCCTCAAACTCCAGTATGCATACAAACCACCTGCACATACAAGCCATCCTGTTAATATGCAGGTTCTGATGTTAAGTCTGGGATGGATCCACTCAACCCTGCATTTCTAAAAATGCTTCCCACGATGTTGGTGCTACTGGTCTAATCTAGACACCACACTTTGAATAGCAAGATTTAAGACGCTATCGAGGCAGAATAGCTTCTGGTCCACAGCGAGACAAAATGTGCAATTTTAACACTATTGTAACTTTGAGTGACTCTCCATGTTTTCTAGAGGGATCAGAGGAACCAAATAGTCCTGAAGACCCAAATGATAGTAAGGTAGTCTAAAAATGCCCCCCTAAGAGACATGCACGTTCTAAACCTGGAAACTGTAACTATACCTTATATGGCACAAAAGGGGGTCTTTGGGATACAGTTAAGAATTTTGAGTGCTGAGGTGCCCTGGATCATCTTGCCGGGCTCTAAATGCAATCATAGGTAGCTTTATGAGAGGCTGAGGGAGACTTTACACACACACAGGAGAAGTCAACGTGAAGACAGAGCAGGGAGAGATTTGAAGATCCTGACGTGAACAATTAAAGTGATGTAGCCACAAACCAAGGAATTCCGGGAGACATCAGGAGCCGGAACAGGCAAGGAAGGATTCTCCTGGTGAGCTTCTAAAGAGAGCAAGGCGCTCACTGGGCTGATCTCCACCCAGTGATACTGACGTCAGACTCTGGACTCCAGAACTGTGAGAAAATAAATTTGTATTGTTTTAAGCCACCAGGTTTGTAGTTATTGTTACAGCAGCCACAGGAAACTAATAAAGGTAGATTTTTGTCAGAAGCTTCTAAATAATAAGTCAGAGAATCCACCAACACGTTATTCTATAGTTAGGGAAAGATTTCCCTCAAGAACCTGACGCTTATATGAGTAATTTCTTTTAGTGATCATATTTCTATTTTGAGTTGCTTGGGAGTATGAGTATTTTAATATTTTGCATTGGAAACTACAAGCTTTAAAAGTTATGAAACAAAAAACTTACAACTTCTTAGAACACTGGATATACAAATATAATGTTCAAAAGTCAAACAAAAAAAATGAGAGCATTAGAAAATATTCTCCAAATAAATCAAGGAGTTAAATCACAGGTATATGGAAATTATGCTCTTTAAATGTCACTTAATACTATTTAGTGATTAGGTTTTCCAAAAATGAAATTCAAGCAATAAAAAAAACATTGTCAATTTCAGCCCATCTGCATAAGTTTAGCTGCAATATGATTCTAATTAAATCACAAATGGAAATTAAATTAAGTCAATTTTGATTTATACCTGAGGTGTCTCAATCAGAACATTTCATCAAACTAATCAGACTAATTCCCACCTAAGGTTATGAAAGTAATTGGTGCAAACCAATAGAAAAACAAATTTTCAATAATCATTTTAGAAGCTAATTTCTATTACTATATATTCAAAATCAATAGAAATAGAATATACATATATGTGCATATGTATATGTACGTATGAATGTGTGTCCTTAAATATATTACATTAACAATCCATAAAAAAAGCCAGCACCTCTCATTCTAATCCAACTTTTCCTTTAAAAAAATCATAGAATTGGGCCAACCTGGTGGGGTAGTGGTTAAGTTCTTGTGCTCTGCTTCAGCACCCTGGGCTTCACGGGTTCGGATCCCAGGCATGGACCTACACGCTGCTCATCAAGCCGTGCTGAGGTGACATCCCACATACAAAAAATAAAGGAAGATTGGCAGCAGGTGTTAGCTCAGGGCCAATCTTCCTCACCAAAATAAATAAATTAATAAAAATAAAAATCATAGAATCAATTAAATGAGACACTCAAACCCTGAAAATTTTCTTTTTTTCCTCATTTGATTATCCTATTAACAAAAATTAATGTAACCTGTAAAACAGTCATGTAAGTTTTCCCTATTATTTTGTAAATAGGTGGGGGTAGTAGCTTCCTTTACTTCTTGAACATATAAAAATGATATAGATTAAATCTTTTGTTTTAAATTTAAAAATCAAATGCATAAGTGCATATTGTGTAAATAGTCAAAAATTACTATAATACTTATTACAGAAATAGTTTTGTCCATATACACATTTATCCATGGATCACCAGATCCAACAAGTTTTAACTCGAGTTTTTCTTATGCTACTTACTTGCTTTTATCTATTTAATGTATCCACTATGTGATCTTTTGATTCAGCACTTTTTAATGCTATCTCAGGCCTAGACGTTATAGAAGGAGAAAATATAGGTATCTTATAATATCAGCTCTGTAAACCACCAGAGATCCTGCCCTCTTCTGTCCTTCCAATATCCTTACAGGAGAAATTTTATTTGAAACAATATTCAATGGTTTTATTATTATTAAAGAAATATTGTTACTAAGTAATTTATGAATACAGTTCTTAACTTATAAAATGTTCTCTTTCACTCAGAATTAATAATTTACTTGTTCTTTTAGAATTATTTTCCTTGCATATAACACTCATTACTCTGAAAATTTCTGTTAAGTTGGAAAATTGGAACATTTCTCTCCTTAGAGAAAAACACAGTAAATAACTGACCAGTTCTATGCTTCTTCCTAGTGACAACTTGACTGTATCTCTTTATTTTAGACTGGTTGCATTATATATCCACAGATCTTACAAATTTTTACCATTTGTTTTCTTCCCCTTTTGGTGAAGAATATTATTGCTTTCTGAAAAACGGTTCTTGAGAGCTAAAACTGCTGTGCCCTTCGATATGTAAAAATGTCTTTATTTACCATAATGGTTGATTAATGTTGTTAGACATAAAATCCAAGGTGGGAAGTCATTTTACTTTGGAATACCAAAATCTGTGGTAGTTATCACTAATTATTTTAATATGTTTATATCTTATTTCTGTTATCTTTTATTTTAATTTTCAGCTGAATTCATATTCTAGTAAACATATAGCTGTAATAGCATGAATGGACTGAGAAAATTTCTGGTTCTGCAATTCTCATTCTAGCAGCTGACTAATGAGGTTTCAGTCCTCGCTAAAATGTCCAAAAGGGATCAGGAAACAATATACTTTCAACAAAGAAAGGACAGAGAAAGTATCAGTCAAAGATGTTAGTGAAATAAGATAGAAATATAGATAGAGAAGACATAACATTGTGTATCTAATAAATATCTTTTACTCCACTTAAAATAAATAATCAAAATAAAAGTACTCTGTTGCTCATAGAACAAGGTCTGTCATCGTTCAAATAGGCCTCAAGGTTAGTGTAATCCACTCCCTATTTTTCCCTCTAGCCACATCTCCTAACTCTCAGTGTACTGTTACCACTCTGTTGACCCATAGAGTTTTCTCATCTTCTTGACTCTATATAATCCACTTTTGTACCTGTGATCTTTAATTATGCTGTGTCTCCCAAAAATATTCTCTCTTACGGAGGTGGCGGGATTAGTTTGGGTCTTCTTATTATAAGAGCCTTGGTTTTCATCTCTAAACATTTTCATATACTCATATTACTTAAATTAATTGACGAGTATTCGTTTGAACTCTATCTTATCTGAAAGTGACTTTATTTTGTTCAATACTGTATGCCCATGGCCCTACACAGTGCTGACATATTGTAGGGGCCAAAAACTGATCTTCTAATTCTCTGTGATTTTCAACACACATATAACACATACCGTCCCACACCCCCCTACAGAAACGTACACTACTTTTATCATAAACCTGTCTGTTAAATTGAAGTATGATCATTGGGATCCTGTAAGAATGCACAGATTTTAGTTAATATAAATAACATGTTGCATAAAAGTGTTAGTGTTGCTTTAAAATATCTCTTGTATGGCAGTAAAAGCATAGCAGACTTAATGGCATTTACTAATTTATTTTTATGTGTTTAAATACGTACTATGATTCACTAGCAAATTTCTTTGTGTCTTTTTTCCAGTCCAGCCATGGAAGTGTCCTGAGTCTCTCAAAGTCTGTTTTTCTCGCTGGATTCATTGTTGTTTCTAGAATTAATCACATGAGCATCGAGGTGAACAATAACAATATAGAAAGCATATAAAATTCAAGACTGTTAAACAAAACCCAGGATGAGTCACGATTTCCTGACGATGAAGATGGGGATGCATGTACACTTGTACTTATACTCATTCGTGGCATCTATGATAAGTTACAGGGTTTTTAAAATAAATTTTGCTCTGTTATTCAGAAAAGTGTACTTGATTCATTTAGCCTGCATGACATATTTTGTCTAAGTTGAAAATTATCAAGCCAGGTAAGTAGAAGTGAGATATAAATCTATTAGTTATTTTTGCTGAAACAGAGATATTCTATAATTCAAATTGAGGGAAGGAAAAAGACAACATTTTAAAATAGCAACAATTTCATATCATTTGGATTTTATCTTATGAAGGAAAGAAAATGAAGGAAACGAGTGAACATAGGATAGAATTACATTAAAACAGATTATCTTATTCTGCCTACAAACATGCAAGCCAATTTATAAGGGATATTTATTTGTTAGCTACAGTTTTGTGAATTCAATGAAATACTATTTCCTATTAAACAAAACAAGTTTATTTCGAGATAGGTAAATCAAACAGAAGAAATTTAGAGACTATAATTTTCTTGAGAGTAGCTGTTTTGTGTAGTCACTACATATCTCAAATGTAGGTTTTATCATTTGCTTTCTAAAACAATAAATTCCTTTCTGATAAACTACATTTTATACTTAAAAATCGATTATATATTTTGGATAGGGATGATCTAATGTGATTTCAGCAATTTTAGTTTAACGTAAAATGCTTCAACATATGTTTATGTAATAAAATAAATATATGCAATATTAGAAATTATGCATTCCCTCTATTACGTTGCAGAAGCATAAAACAAGCCTCAAAGTGAATGACTTTAAAAAGTCACTTATGGGGCCGGCCCTGTGGCATAGTGGTTAAGTTTGCATGCTCCACTTCAGCTGCCTAGGGTTCTTAGGTTTGGATCCCAGGTGCAGACCTACACACTGCTCATCAAGCCATGCTGTGGCAGCATCACATATACAAAGTAGAAGAAGCGTGGCACGGATTTTAGCTCAGGGACCATCTTCCTTAAAAGAAGAA